>NC_140675.1:17867500-20855000 GCF_054131305.1 Coturnix japonica | reverse complement strand
AATGGGCACGAGTCAAAGAGTGGCCGGGAAGCAACTCGGCTCCCTCAGGCCGTGGGCGTTGGTTACGGGGCTGGGATAGCCCTAATAGAAAAAAAATGGGCTACCCAGCCCCGTAAGCAAGGATAAATAAAGCCAATTTGGCTGATATTAATTGAAATCAAACCTTAAACCAATTTGGTTAAGGTTAAATAATAGCAAAGTTAAAGCCAATTAGTTTAAGATTAAATGATTGCAAAGCTAAAGCCAATTCAATGAAGGTAGATAGATTGCAAAGCTACAGCCAATTAGATTAAACTTAAATGGTTGTAAAGCTACAACCAATTTAAGTAACATTAAATGATTGCAAAACTAAAGTCAATTTGATTAAAAATAATGGCAAAACTAAAGCCAATTTGATTAACAATGACTGATAGAAAGCTAAAGCCAATTTTGTTAAAATAATTAATTGAAAAGCTAGAACCAACTTGATTAAGATTAATTAACAACATATCAAAAACCAATTTAGTTGCAGTTAAATGATTACAAAACAAAACCCAATGTGGGTGAAGTTAATAGATTACTAAGCTAAAACCAATTTGTTTAAGTGTTATGTCAAATCTAAAACCAATTTGGGTAAGGTTAACTGAACGCAAACCTTAAACCAATTTGGTTAAGAGAACTTAACTCAAAAGCTAATTCCAATTAAATAGAGGTTAATTGACTAACATGTAGCTGATGTGCTGTTGTGATGGATCGTCAGCCCCCCAAAGCTTTATTGAACGCCTGCATGGCAGCATGGAGCACTGCATCAAAGGGGAACATCCATCAGCCAGGGAATATAAGGGCCCTGAGGAAGAAAAAGAGATAGTTAGATCAATGGGCTGAAGCCAGTGGGACATGAAAATGTAAAATAGTGGGCAAGGCCCAATAATCTGCTACAAAAAACACCAAAATGGAGCAAAAAGTGCAAAAGAAGAACACAGAGAATGCCAAAATGAACAGCAAGACCCAAAAGAGCAGCACAAAACACATCAAAACAGAACATAATACAACACAAAACACTGCAGAGAACAGCAATAGGGACATAAAGGCGCAACAAAATGATGCAGGAAACTGCAAAATGGAAGAAAGCACCCAAGAGAATATCAAAATA
Source organism: Coturnix japonica (assembly GCF_054131305.1). NCBI lineage: Eukaryota > Metazoa > Chordata > Aves > Galliformes > Phasianidae > Coturnix > Coturnix japonica. Next base: position 20,853,868 of record NC_140675.1, on the reverse strand, counting down.
TTGGGCAAGGCCCTACAAAAGGATGCAGGGAACACTGAAAAGGAGGGCAAAGCCCAAGAGAACAAGAAAAGGAGCAGCAAAATGGACTGCAAAGCCCAAAAGAATGATGCAATGGATGCCTAAATGGACGGCAAAGTCCAAAAGAATGATGCAATGGATGCCTAAATGGACAGCAAAGTCCAAAAGAATGATGCAATGGATGCCTAAATGGACAGAAAAGTCCAAAAGAATGATGCAATGGATGCCTAAATGGACTGCAAAGCCCAAAAGAATGATGCAATGGATGCCTAAATGGACTGCAAAGCCCAAAAGAATGATGCAATGGATGCCTAAATGGACGGCAAAGTCCAAAAGAACGACACAAGGAACGCCAAAATGGGGGGCAAGGCCCAAGAGAATGCCTCAAAGAATGTCAAAATGGAGAGCAAGAAAAACACTGCAAGAAACAACTGAGCAACAGCAAAGACCAAACACAAAGACAACACAGTAGGACAAGCACAGACAGCCCATAGGACACCACGGAGTGCAAAAATGAAGTCAAAAACACTAACCTCACATCTCAGTATGGAACAAGTAAAAACAAATTGCTGTGTGCTGCCCTTACCTGCTGGGCTGAGAGTTACCATCAGCAAAGCTGGGTCCAAGCAATGCAGGTTTCTGTTCCTCGCTGCTCTCATCAGGAGCCGCACATCTCTGTGCTCTGCTGGAACCTGTTGGACACAACATGACAATGAAGGCACTGGGATACAATTAATGTTATTAGGGATATAATTAATGCTATTATGGATATAATTAATGCTACTTTTAAGTCTAAATTTGCAGTAAGTTTAACAATTGTATCCCACACTACAATCATAATTAAAGAAACTTTCACATAAAGCACTGAGCATCACTTTTATGACTGCATTTATCATAACAGACACCTTTAGTATTGGGTAAATATTAGGTAAATATCAGTTCCATTAACAAATACAGGTTACAGTCATTATCACTACAACCCGCGTTAAGCCGGGGGAGCAGATCAAGATTAACACAAACAAAACATTAACACAAATCCCAAAGACAAGCAGAAGAACCACAGAAAGGCAGCCAAGGGTAAGGCAAGTGCAAAAGAAAGAAGGAAAGCCAAGGGAAACCAAAGCAAAAGCAACAGCAAACAGACCATTATAGGAAACACCAAGAACAAAGGCCAAAGGGAAAACAGCGTGGAGAGCAAAGAGAAGAACAAAGGGAACAATGAAACAGAGGGCAAGGCCCAAAAGAATGCTGCATGGAACTGCAAAATAGAGCAAGGCCATAAAGAACACTGCAGGGAACATCAAGATGGAGAGCAAGGCCCAGAAGGGCACATACAACATCAAGATGTAGGGCAAGGCCTAAAAGAACACTGCATGGAACTGCAAAACAGAGGGCAAGGCCCAAAACAGAACTGCTGAAACATCAAGATGGAGGGCAAGGGCCAAAAAAGATCATGTAAAACATCAAGATGGATGGCAAGGCCCAAGGGAACATCACGCAGAACATCAAGATGAGGACAAGGCCCAAAAGAACACTGCAAGGAACATCAAGATGGAGGGCAAAGCTGAAGAGAAAACTGCAGCAAACACCAAGATGAATGGCAAGGCCCAACAGGGCACTACAAGAAACATCAAGATGAATGGCTAGGCCTAAAAGGGCACTACAAGAAACATCAAGATGGGGGGCAAGGCCCAAAAGGGCACTACAAGAAACATCAAGATGGGGGGCAAGGCCCAATAGAACATTGTGAAGATCATCAAAATGGAGGGCAAGGCGGCAGAGGAAACTGCTTGGAACTCCAACATGGAATGAAAGGCTGAAGGGAATGAAGCACCAAAATGAACAACAAGGCCCATAGAATGAACAGAACATAAAGTGAGAACAAAGGAAACACTGCAGGAAATGCTGGAGAAACAGCAGAGAACAGAGGAAAAGAGAATGCAGAAGGATGAGAGCAGATATTATCATTATAATAATGGAACGTTACCTTCAATTTCAGTATGGAACAGATAAAAAGCAATTGTGTGTGCTGCCCTTACCTGCTGGGCTGAGAGTTACCATCAGCAAAGCTGGGTCCAGGCAATGCAGGTTTCTGTTCCTCACTGCTCTCATCAGGAGCCGCACATCTCTGTGCTCTGCTGGAACCTGTAGGACACAACACGACAATGAAGGCACTGCCCACATCTGCAGGGCAGCTCATAGACACAGCACTCACCTTGGGTTTGGTAGGGAGGGATGTTGGAACCAATAGGGCCCCATGAGACCCCATTGGAACCAATAGGGCCCCACATAAGACCCCATTTGACCTTATAATGTCAACAACCCAGTGCAAGACCAACCAAGGTCCTGAAATCAAACAGTCTATGAGTCCAGATGAGACGCATCGCAGACTGAGAAGTGGTGACAATGGGGTGCAGTCCGGTGAGCAGAAACACGGCCAACATGGCGCTCCTTTGTAGGAAGGTAGAAGGGATGAGCCCAGGAACAGCTGAGCCGTCGGTCCCACTGCTGTGCTGGGAATGACCACAAAGCAGATCCTCATAGAAGGACCCAGGGCTCATGGAAGGCAGGAGGTGATGATGGAGATCCTCATAGAAGGACCCAGGGCTCATTGAAGCAGGAGGTGATGATGGAGATCCTCATAGAAGGACCCAGGGCTCACAGAAGGCAGGAGGTGATGATGCAGATCCTCATAGAAGGACCCAGGGCTCACAGAAGGCAGGAGGTGATGATGCAGATCCTCATAGAAGGACCCAGGGCTCACGGAAAGCAGGAGGTGATGATGGAGATCCTCATAAAAGGACCCAGGGCTCACGGAAAGCAGGAGGTGATGATGGAGATCCTCATAGAAGGACCCAGGGCTCATGGAAGGCAGGAGGTGATGATGGAGAACCAACACAGCCTCACCAAGGGCAAATGCTCCTTGACTGACCTCATAGACTTCTATGATGGCACTGATACATCAGTAGATGAAGGAAGACCTGCTGATATCATCTACTTAGACTTCAACAAGGCCTCTGATGCAGGACCCCACAGTGTCCTCATGTCCAAGTGATGAAGACACCAACTGGATGGGAAGATGATGAGATGGATGAAGAACTGGCTGTAGAAGTGAGTCCAGAGAGCAGCAGCCAATGGCTCCATGTCCAGGTGGAGATGATGATGAACAGCGTCCCATAGCATCCAACATTGGGGCTGATACTCTGCAATATATGAACATAGATTCAAATGATGATCAGCACTGAAGACCATCACGACCATCTCCATTCAACCCCCTGCTATGGGGACAGTCCCCAACCACCACACCGGGGTCCCACAGCCTCAAACACCTCTAGGGATGGAGCATCCCAAAGGGACCTGTTCCATCCTCCTCCTTCCAACCCCAAATAGAAAGAAGGGATCACCCACCCTATTCTGAAGGCTGAGCCCTCCATCCAAAAGAAGCAGGTGCCAGAATTCGGCTCCTTCTCATACACATCCATAAGCAACCAAAAGGAGAAGACATCAGAGCAGTAACAAAGAAGAAATTCCTTACCCCATAGCAAAGCCAGACACTCACCTTATACCCCAAAGAAAAGGATCTCCAAGCAGAGTTGCATCCCATATGGTATCCAGAGCTCAAAAGCAGCAGGAAGGAGAATCCACTACCCTCAATGCTCCCATAGGAGCACTGAGCAGGAACTGATGCTGCCCCCTGCCCTTCCCAGCCCTTAAATACCAATCAAGGAGGGGAGGAGCCAGGCTCCAACCAATCACAATCCACCCCTCAACGGCCCCCACCTGTGCCCATGGGGTTGGCCCCTCCCCTCAGCAGGTGCCCAATCAGGATGTTACATAACAGCTCCAATCAGGAACAAAGCCAAAAATGAAGCAATAACAGGTTAATAATTATATTTACCTGTTCCTAAAGGGGATGGTTATGGATAGAGAAGAAACGACAGCACAGTATATGGACACAGGGGTGCAGATCTCAGTGTCACAATGGGGTGACACTGTGGGCACCGCTCTGGGGTTGATGCTGGGGGGACATTGGGATGATGGGGGGTTATGGGGGGGGACATTGGGATGATGGGGGGTGATGGGGGCGATGATATCATGATATAATCAGGGTGATATAATAGAAATGTTTAGTCATGGTTGGAAGCCATGATGGGGCGGAGACACAGCAGTACAGCCCAAGTGCAGGCAATGCACCTGATTGGCTGCAGGGCTGGCTCCGCCTCCTTCTGGTGCTCATATAAGGGCTGGCACTGGGAGGCAGCAGGTATTTGCTGGAGCTCCTTGCTGAGGTCACATCTACCCACATGAAGAAGCTCTTCTGCTCTGTTGCTGCCTTGGACCAAGAGCTGCTGGATGGAGCTGCAGGACTTGGCTTCTCCGCCATCACATTGCTCGGCCTAGAAGAGCACTACAGGAGGTGAGTTCTGGCTCTGATACTGGAATAATGCTGAGCTGATGGGGGGCAGAGATGTTTGGGGGGGGATGTTGAGGTGCCAATGGGGGGGGACAATGAGCTGATGTTTGAAAATGAAGCTGTATGTAGATGCAGAGGTATCAATGGAGTTACACAAGGAACCATGTTGGAAGGTGACGATCAGTAGATGACAGACTGAATAGTGAAAAAGGACCCCATAGTAGATGAAAAGGGAACACTTAGCTACATAAAGGGAAAGGGGGCCTCACTAAGGCAAAGGGTACTTACAGATTTATAGTTTATGTTAAGGAGGAGCATAGAGAGGGGAATTGCTCTAACCCTGCTTTTCTTGGTTTTCTTCCTCCCTAAAACTGCTTTTCTTGATTTTCTTCCGCTCTAACACTGCTTTTCGTGGTTTTCTTCCACTATACCCGTCTTTTCTTGGTCTATTCCCTCTCTATCCCTGCTTTTCTTGGTTTTCTTCTGCTCTAACAATCTTTTATTGATTTTACTCTGCTCTAACCCGTCATTACTTGGTTTTATTCCGCTATACCCTGCTTTCCCTGGTTTTTGTCCACTCTAACTCGTCTTTTCTCGGTTTTCTTCCACTCTAACCCTGCTTTTCTTGTTTTTCACCAGTTCAAACCCTGCTTTTCTTGATTTTCTTCTGCTCTAACCACCTTTTCTTGATTTTACTCCGCTCTAACTCATTAATACTTGGTTGTGCTACGCTTTTTTCCTAACAAGAAATGCAGGGTTAGAGCAGAAGTAAAGCAAGAAAAGCAGGGTTAGAGCAGAGAAAAACAAAGGATAGCATATTTAGAGCGAAAGAAAACCATGAAAAGCAGGGTTAGAACAAAAGAGAACAAAGAAAAGCATAGTTTGATCAGAAGAAAAACAAGAAAAGCAGGGTTAGAGCGGAAGAAAAACAAGAAAAACAAGGCGACAGCTAAAGAAATCCAAAAAAAGACTGGTTAGAGTGGAAGAAAACCAAAAAATCAGGGTTAGAGTGGAAGAAAACCAAAAAATCAGGGTTAGAGTGGAAGAAAACCAAAAAATCAGGGTTAGAGTGGAAGAAAACCAAGAAAAGACGGGTTAGAGCAGAAGAAAATCAAGAAAAGACTGGTTAGTGCGGAACAAAAAGAAGGAAAGAAGGGCTAGATCGCAAGAAAACCTACAAAAGTAGGGTTAGAAGAAAAGAAAACATAGAAAAGCAGGGTTAAAGCTGAAAAAAAAACATGAAAAGCAGGGTTAGATGAAAAGAAAACCAAGAAAAGAGGGGTTAGAGCAGAAGAAGACCAAGAAACGCAGTTTTGGAGCGGAAGAAAACCAAGAAAAGCATGGTTAGAGCAGAAGAAAAACATATATTGACGGGTTAGATTGAAGAAAAATCAAGAAAAGCTTATTAGAGTGGAAGAAAAACAAGAAAAGCAGGGTTAGAGTGGAAAAAAAAACAAGAAAAGCAGGGTTAGAGCTGAAGAAAACCAAGAAAAGCAGATTTAGAGTGGAAGGAAACAAAAAAAAGACAATTTAGAGCAGAAGAAAACCAAGAAAAGCAGGGTTAGTGCAAAAGAAAACCAAGTATTAATGAGTTACAGCAGAGTAAAATCAAGAAAAGGTGGTATAGAGAGAAAGAAAACCAAGATAAGACAGGTTAGAGGGGAAGGAAAGCATGAAGACAGGTATAGTGGAAGAAAACCAAAAAAAGACGGGTTAGAATGGAAGAAAACCAAGAAAAGCAGGGTTAGAGCGGAAAAAAAACCAAGAAATACGGGTTAGAGTGGAAAAAAACCAAGAAAAGCAGGGTATAGTGGAAGGAAACCAAGAAAAGAAGTGCTAGACTGGAAGAAAACAAAGAAATACAGGTTAGAGCGGAAGAAAACCAAGGAAAGATGGGTTAGAGTGTGTGGGAATCAAATGTTGTTTCTGCATTTAGAATAAGATAAAAATATTTTATTTCAATGTCTCATTATTTAAGTGAAGCAATTTGTAGTTATTAGGTAGAAGTCACAGGTACAAAGACTGCAGCTCCTGTCTGCCCAGCTGTCTGAAATAGAACTACTCGTTTTTGGTGCTGGACAAATAAGACCTGAGTAATAAAGGATCCAAAGAGGAGAAGTTAAAATAATTAACAATATGCCTGTATAAACCAGCAACAATGTATGTTTTAGTGTTTTGTTGTAGGCATTGTAAAAATACCTAAGGATGTGCCTGAAGAGATATCGGGAAGGACTGGAATCACCCCCCCCCCCGGCTCTTTGTTTAACAAAGGCCTCCAGGACAGAATGGAAGAAGCTTTGAAGGGAATCAACATATCAATACGATAAGAGTACCGAGACATCTTGGAAACAGAAACAGCAGGATGGCGACTGACAAGACAGCAAGTGAACTAACAAATTTCAGAATGTAATTAACAAATGCAAACCTCGGGTAACATTGTAAACTCTAAAACCCAACCAAAGGGGAGGGGGGAGGGGGAAACATATGGGAGAAAAGGTATAAAAACTGTAACATCGTGTCCATGGCTTCTGCCATCAGGGCGCCCGCCATTGCAACCGCGAATAAAAACTGCTTTGATCAGAGATACCGTCCTGACCAAAAATTATTGAGGATATTTCCAACAAGTGAAAGAAAACCAAGAAAAGCAGGAAAAGAAGAAAACCAAGAAAGGACGGGTTAGAGCGGTGGCCCCACACAGCCACATAGAGACACATAGAGACACATAGCGCCCCATTGAAGCCCCATAGAAGCCCCATAGAGCCCCATAGAGCCCCACAGTGCCCCATAAAGCCCCACAGTGTCCCGGCACGTCGCGGACTCCATTTTCATAGTGAGGAACATCGTCACTTACGGCAAAGTGCATTGCGGGATATAACGCGGCATCCGGAGGTCGCCATTTCGAATATGCGCAGTAGCGTCGCTTCCGGTATGTTGCATTATGGGATATAATGTGGCAAAACGAGGCATCCGGAGGTCTCCATTTTGGTTATGCGCAGTAGCGTCTTTTCCGGTTTGCTGCATTGTGGGATATAACGCGGCATAAAGAGGCATCCGGAGGTCGGCATTTTGATCATGCGCAGAAGCGTCGCTTCCGGTATGATGCATTGTGGGATATAACGCGGCATAACGAGGCATCTGGAGGTCGCCATTTTGGTCATGCGCAGTAGCGTCGCTTCCGGTATGGTGCATTGTGGGATATAACGCGGCGTAACGAGGCATCTGGAGGTCGCCATTTTGGTCATGCGCAGTAGCGTCGCTTCCGGTATGGTGCATTGTGGGATATAACGCGGCATAACGTGGCAATTGGGGGTCGCCATTTTGATCATGCGCAGTAGCGTCGCTTCCGGCAAGGTGGATTGTGGGATATAACGCGGCATAACGGGGCAATTGGAGGTCGCCATTTTGGTCATGCGCAGTAGCGTCACTTCCGGTATGGTGCATTGTGGGATATAACGCGGCATAACGTGGCAATTGGCGGTCGCCATTTTGGTCATGCGCAGTAGCGTCACTTCCGGTATGGTGCATTCTGGGATATAACGGGGCATGTAGCGGTCGCCATTTTGATCATGCGCAATCGCGTCACTTCCGGCAAGGTGCATTGCGGGATATAACGCCTCATTTGGTGGGCGCCATTTTGTTCGAGAGCAATGGCGTCGTTTCCGGAGGAGGGGATTGTGGGATATCACTGAGACCGCCTTCTTATTTCCGGTTCCGGCTGTGGGGGTGCAGCTCGGTTTCCGGCTGTCCGTTTCCGGTGTTTCCGCCATGGGGCTGCGGGGGGTTCGGGGGGTCCCGGTTGGAACCGGAACCCGCCGCTTATTTACAACGGGAGTCACGAGGAGATGGGGGAGGAGCCAGAGGGAACCCGGCGCCCCATAGAGCCCCACTGAGCCCCATAGAGCCCCACAGTGCGGCTATAAGGGAACGCGGCGCCATTTTGGGGCCAAATCCAGTTGTTTTGGGGGGTGACAACATGGCGCTGTTGGGCGATGTTACGAGATTCGCGCCAGTTTTCGGTCGGCAGTGCGCATGCGCCAGGGTTAGGACGCGTCCCGCAGCCCCGCTCCGTGCTCAGCCCGCGGATCCCGCCCCGCAGCCGCGCCGTGAACACGGTGCACACGGTAACGTGGAGCGGGACAGGACGCCCCGCCCCGCACAGCCCGGCCCCGCCCCGCGCTCCGCCGTCCCTCTGGCCGCTCCCCGCCGTCCCGTTGCTCCGCCCCGTTCTCGGTTCCCCCCTTTTCGGATCACGCGGTTCCGCTTTTCACGCCCCGTTTCGCCCCAACGGCCCCAGGCCCCGCAGCCGCCCCCGCCCCTCACGGACCCCCATAAACCGGCAGCGCGGCACGTCCCGCCCCCCCTCGGGAACCCGCTGCGCTCCGTCTCGCTGTGTCAGGGCCCTTCTGTGGGTCCCGCTGTGGGTCAGGGAGTTTCCGCTGTGGGTCTCGGACTCTCCGTAGGTCCGATGTCCTCCAGGTTTCCCTGTGGGGCTGGAGCTCTGCGCTGGCTCCACTTTGGGTTCAAGCACGCGTAGCTCACGTGCACTGTGGGTCAGAGGGTTTGGGGTCCCCCTGTGGGTCTTTGGGGTTCCCCTGTGGGGCTGGGTCCTGCCGTGGGTCTGGGGACTCACTGTGAGTCTGAGGACAAGTTACGGTGCTGGGTTCTGCTGTGGGACCGGGGACTTCTATGGGTCTGAGGGTGCGTGGGGGTCCACTATGGTTCTGGGTTCTCTTATGGGGCCAGATTCCTCTATGGAGCTGGGACTCCCCTGCCCGTCTGGAGTTTCCCTATGGGTCTGCTGTGTGGTTCTACTATAGGTCCAGGGACTCTTATGGGACTGGGGCTCCCCATGGGTCTGGGTGTTTGCAGTGGGGCTGAGGCTCCACAGGGTCTCCGCTATGGGTCCAGCTGTGCGTGGCTCACCCGCCGTGGGTCACAGGATGCAGTGGGGTGTCCAGGGGCATTTATTGCCGTGGGGTCAGGCCCTACTGCTCATAGCCGGAGGGCAGCGCGTTGGTGCGGGGGTTGTGGAACAGCGTGTGGGTCCCGTCGCCCCACGGGAATTGCTGTGGATAGCAATGGGGTTAGGGGGCTGCCCCATAGCATGCGGCCGTCCCACAGTGACCCATAGATCCCATCTGCCCCATAGATCTTACAACTTCAGGCCTTCTCTGTCCCACCTACCCCAACTTTACGCCTTTTTGGCCCCACGTCTGCCCCAGAGAGCCCACCTTCCACGGCATCAGGTCTTCCCTGTCCACATCTGCCCCACAGATCCCAACTGCTCCACCCCACAGAAACCACCTGCCATGAAACTGGGCCTTCTCCACCCCATACGGCTCTATATCTGCCCCATAGATCCCACTTACCCCAACTTTAGGTCTTCAGCGCCCCACATCTGCCCCGCAGGTTTCAACTTCAGGCCTTCACCCCGTATTCACTCCATAGGGCCCAGCAGCCCCAACACTGGGCTTTCCCTGCCCCACAGATCCCATCTATCACAGTCCTGCCCTCAGCCCACGCTGTACCTGCCGCAGTCCTGCCCCACGCCCACCCCACAGCACCCACAGCCCCATCGTCCCAGCCCGGCACCCACCTTGGTGCGGATGCGGAGGTGGTGGTAGGGCACGAATGTGGGTCGCGTTGTGGGGTGGTGACGTTCCTGCAGCGCCACGTTGGCCATGCAGACGGCCACGGCCGGCAGCGCCCCCAGCAGCGACAGCAAGCGCCACGTGCGCCCTGCCCCACAGAACGGTGTATGGAGCCCCAGCCCCACAGAAACGGACCCCAAACCATCCCCCAAACCGCCCCAAAATGTCACGCCCAAATTGTCCCAAATTTGACCCAAATAACCCAAGTTGCCCCACAGAACAGCCCCACATTTGTCCCCAAACTGTTCCTGCTCTTCACCCAAATTCAGCCCCAAATCATCTCCCAGTCAATCACCCGCAGACAGACCCAGCCGCCCCCAGCTCACCCCATTCTGGCCCCAAATCGCCCCCAGGACCCACAAAGGACCAAACTCTCACATCAGCCTGAAATGCCCCCAGCCCCAAATCACCCCAAAGTGCCTTAAAATCGCCTTTTTTTGGGGGGGGGCCTCCACTCTCCCCAACTGCCCATAAATGTGACCCCAAAATGCCTCAAATCCAACCCCAGTTTGTCCCAAATTTGCCCCAAATTCAACCCAGCTCATCACTAACACCCCAAAATCTGTTCCTCCCACTGCCCCCAACTGACCCAAATTGTCCCCAAGTTGTTCCTAAAACTGACCACAAAAGCTGCACCTCCAATGGCTGCTGCGCCTCCCCCAAAGTGTCCCCAAATCAGCCCAAACTGGACCCACATTGACCCCAAACTGCCCCCAATCCCCCCCAGCACCGACCACACGCTGCCCCCTATTGTGCCCCAAACCGCCCCCAAATCCCCCAGTTCCACCCCCTTTCCCCCAATCAGCCCCTGGAATCACCCCCAAAGTTGCCCCATTGATCCCCGCAGGGCCCCAAACTCTCCCGTTCCCCCACTTACCTCCCCCCCCGGCTCCGTGGGTCACAGGGGCTGAGGCCGCTCCGCGCTGTGGGGCTGCCCTCCAAGTGTCCATGGCTGCAGTGGCCCAAAATAGCCCCACAGAGCCCCAAATAACCCCACACGTGGGGTGGGGAGAGGGGGGCACCCAACGGACGGCACCATGGACCCGTAGGGGGGTGCAACCCGTAGCATGACCCAGACCCATAGCAGGACCCATAGGCAGATTCAGGGGGCTCTGACCCATAACGGAACCCTCAGCAGAACCCTGACCTACTGTGGGACCATACAGGGCTCTGTGGGACCCACAGTGGGGTCTGACCCATATGGAGACCAGTAGTGGCCCAGTGTGGGGTCTGATGAATAAGTGGGGTCCGTAGCAGGGTCTGACCCATAGCACAGCCTGACCCATAGCGGGACCCACAGCACAGCCCTGACCCATAGTGAGACCTATGGGGGGGACTTATAGGGAGATCCAGATCCATAGTGGGACCCATAGCAGGATCTGACCCATTGTGAGACCCATAGAGAGACTCAAACCCACAGGGGGTCTGTGACACATAGGGGGGCCCGAAGAGTGGACCTGCCCCATAGCAGGACACGTAATGCAACCCATAGCGGGGTGTGACCCATAGCAGGGTGTGACCCATAGCGGGATGTGATCCATAGCGGGATGTGACCCATAGCGGGATGTGACCCATAGCGGGGTGTGACCCATAGCGGGGTGTGACCCATAGCAGGATGTGACCCATAGCGGGGTGTGACCCATAGCGGGATGTGACCCATAGCGGGGTGTGACCCATAGCGGGGTGTGACCCATAGCGGGATGTGACCCATAGCGGGGTGTGACCCATAGCGGGGTGTGACCCATAGCGGGATGTGACCCATAGCGGGGTGTGACCCATAGCGGGGTGTGACCCATAGCGGGATGTGACCCATAGCGGGGTGTGACCCATAGCGGGGTGTGACCCATAGGACCTATAGCCGGACTCACAGCTGGACACTCAGACCCACCGGGCGCCCCGCCCCACCCGGACCCCCCCTGCTGCCCCCTCCCCGCCCCTCGGAGTTGAGCGCTGTGGGGCACTGACCTTTATTGCCGGCAGAGCGATGGGGCGGCCCCGCACCGAGACCCACAGCTGCCCCCTATCGCCCCACAGCTGCCCCAGCCCCGCACGCAGCGATGCCCCATAGCCGCCCCATTGCCCCCCCCGCCCCACAGCGCGTCCGGTCCCGGTGCAGCCCCGCATCTCACAGCAGCCCCACAGCGCTGCCCAGCCCCACACCCCCCACACCCCCCCACACCCCACAACCCCCCACACCCCACACATCCCACACCCCCCCCCCCCCCGTTCACTCTTTCTGAGCCCCGCCCCCTTCCGCTTCGGCCCCGCCCCCCTCGTTCCCGCCCTCCCGCAGCTCCTTGTAGCGCCGCCGGAAGAAGCCGACCTGCAGCGGAAGGGGCGGGGTCAGCGGGGCGCGGTGGGCGGGGCCGATGGAAGCCCCGCCCCCTCCTGCCCCGCCCGCCCCCCCCCTCACCTTCCATAGCGCCGCTCCGGCCGCCGCCGCCAGCAACAAACCGGCCAGAACCGCGCCCAGAACCGGAACCAGCGGGAACGGGGGGAGCGACGGGCGGAGCTCGGTGCGGGTCTGGGGGGGAGAGAGATGGGGGGGCGGGCGTGGGACGGGGCCGCGTTGTGCGCCGTGGAGCTGCGGGGTCTGTGCGGCGCTATGGGCTCTATGGGGCTCCGTGGGGCAATGGGTGCCGGTATGTTCCACGTGCTCAGCACAGTATAGGGGGCTCTATGTGCTCTATGGGGCTCTATGTGCCCTATGTGCCCTATGTGCTCTATGGGGCTCTATGTACCCTATAGGGCTCTATGTGCTCTATAGGGCTCTATGTGCTCTATGGGGCTCTATGTGCTCTATGTGCCCTATGTGGCTCTATGTGCTCTATGTGGCTCTATGTGCCCTATGGGGCTCTATGTGCCCTATGGGGCTCTATGTGCCCTATGGGGCTCTATGTGCTCAGTACCCACCTCCATCCGGTCCCGTCCCACGTTCCGGTGCCGCCCGTCAATCACCAGCTGGACGGAGCTGAGCAGTTCCAGGTGGGGGAGGGGCAGCTGCGGGGGGAGCCGGGGGGGGTCGCTCAGACACGGCCCCGCCCCCCCCATTTCCCACCACACCGACCCCATCAGACCCCGCTGCCCCATAGCAGCCCTGTAACAGCCTCAGCCCCTCAGCACAACCCACACGATCACGTTCTCCAGCCCCACAGCAGCTTTTGCAGCCCTACAGCACCCCCAGCCCCACGGCTACTGCCACATCTCCCCATAACAGCCCCGTGGCGCATCCCAGTCCCACATACCCCACATAAGTGTGCGCCTCACCTCATAAAGCTCCCCAGCCCCACAGCCATCCCATAATGCTCCCAACCCTATGGCAGCCCCATAGACACGCTGCCGCATAGCACCTCCAATTCCACTTCTCCATAGTGCCCCCCAGGGCCCCATAAACCCCATAGAGCCCCATAACCCCCATAGAGCCCCACAGAATCCATAGATCTCCATGGCCCCGCCCGCACCAATAGCCCACCCACCATCTCCCCCTGTCCCCACCCCACACGGCGGTGCCCCCCGCCCCACACACCCCCATGTCCCGCCCACCCCGTGGTGCCCGTCCCACCTGTGTCCCCCAGTCCCCCCGTAGCCGCCCCTCGATGCTGAACTCGACGCCCCCCGGGGGCAGCGGGTCCCCCCACGGACAGCGCCACTCCTGGCAGGCGGCCACGCTGCAATCCTATTGGTGGAGAGCAGCAGGGGGCGGGGCCAGAGAAGGGGGCGGGGTCACAGAGGGGCAAATAAAAGGGGCGGGGCTGTGGGGTGAACAGGGACTATAACAGGGTTATAGGGACTATGGGGGGGGCGGGTTACAGGACGGGGGGTGAAGGGGGAAGGATGGAGCGGGGCCGAGGCAGAGCGGGGTCATGGGGCAGAACCGAGGAAGGGGCAGTTACAGGGAGCAGGCGGGGCCATGAGATGGGGGGCAATAAGGGGGCGGGGCTATGGGGCACTCACCAGCACTGGGTTCTGCTGCAGGACAGGGATGGGGTCCGGAACCCCCGAGGAATATGGGACAGAGACACAGACCTGTGGGGGATGGGGGGCACAGCGGGGTCAGCGCTCTGTGGGGCACAGCGGGGTCAGCACTCTGTGGGGCACAGCGGGGTCAGCGCTCTGTGGGGCACAGCGGGGTCAGCGCTCTGTGGGGCACAGCTCCCAGAGCTTGTTCCATCCCTACAGTGGGACCCATTTCTGTAGCAGATCCCCAGCCTCATAAGGAGCCCCCACACCCGCAGGAAACCCCCAGCCCCACAGGGGAACCCCAGAGCAGTTCCCCAGACCCACAGCAGACCCACACACACACTCGGCTCCATAGCAGCAGCCACCAGCCCCAAAGGGAGCTCCCAGGCCCACAACAGGACTCAGACCCATAGGGAACCCCCGGCCCCATAGCGAGTGCTGTAAACGTCCCCATAGCAGGCCCCTAGCCCCACACAGCTCCATATAGAACCTCTAGACCCATAGCTGACCCCCAGCCCCAAAGGGAACTTCCCAAAACCATTGGGGAAGCCCAGACACATAGAGAAATTCAGCCCTATTGCAGAGCCCATACCCACAGGGAACAGCAGACCCTACAGCAAAACCCGTACGCGGCCAATGGGGCCCAATGGGGAACGGGGCTCCACGCAGCCCGTGGTGTCCCCCAGCCCGACCCCCCGACCCCTGCCCACCTCCGGCCCGTCCACGTGCAGCCGCTCCCACAGCTTCACCCCGCGCAGCCCCGTGGGCACCCGGACGGCGGCGGAACCGGGCGGGCGGCGCGAGCCCCGCGCTGTGAGATGGTACCGGAGCTGCAGCGCCGTGTGACCGGGAGGAACCGAGCGAGTGGAGGACGGAGAACTGCGGGACAGCGGGAGTGAGCGGGGGGACGGGAACGGCCGGGAAACGGGGGGGGGGGAAGATGGTGGGGATGGGACCCACCTGGTGAGCAGCAGAACAACACTGTACAGAACCGGAACCGCAGCCACGGCCCGAACCGAGCCCACGGGAGGGGGGACACTGCGGGGACAGCGGCACGGGGGGAAATGGGGCAACACGGGGCACAACGATACACAGCGATACAACACACAGCGCGACACAGCACAGTGTCACACAACACGCGGCGATACAACATGCGGCATCACAGCGTAACACAACACACCACACAGTGTCACAGTGTCACACAACACACCACGTGTCACTGTCCCAGCCCCACGCAGGTCACACTGTCACACGCTGCCACCCCGTGTCACTCACACTGTCACACTGTGTCACTCAGTGTCCAGCCGTGTTACCTCGTGTCACAGTGTCACATCGCAGCCCTTCACACCAGCTCAGTGTCACAGCCCCACGCGGCACCACAACGTCACCATCACAGTGTCACAGTGTCACAGGGTGACGTCGCAGTGTCACCCATTTCAATGTCACCCATTTCAGTGTCACCCGTTTCAGTGTCACCCATTGGGTGTCGCAGTGTCACCCACCTGCTGCCTGTTGCCACCACCTCGGCTCTGTCCCCCAGCTCGGCCTCGTGGGGCACGTCCATGGTGACAGCAAACACCAGCTGAGGGGCACAGGGTGTTGGGTCAGCGCCATAACACCCTATGGAGCCCCACAGAAGTCACAGCACCCCATAGTCCCATAAAGCCCTATAGAGCCTCATAAAACAGACAATGCCCCACAGAGCCTGGAAAGTCTCATAGTTCCCCATAGAACCCCATAGCGCCCCATGGAGCCCTTAGAGCCTCATAAGCTGCCATACAGCCCAGAGCACCCAGAGCCCTTCACAGCACCCTACAGAGCCCCATAGCATCTCATAGAGCTCAACAGAGCCCATAGAGCCACGTAGCAGCTGACAGAGCTTTTAGAGACTCATAGACACCCACAGAACCCCACAGAGCCCCTAGCGCCCCATAGCAACCCACAGAATCCCACAGCGTCTTAAATAGCCTCACAGCACCCCATAGAGCCCCACAGTGCCCCATAGCAGCCCACCTGTTGGCCGGCCCACAGCACAGGGTGGCTGATGTTGCAGCGGATGCGCCCACCTCCCGGGGACACGGAGCTGCAGTGCTGTGCCAGCGACCTGCGGTGGGGCTGTGAGGCACAGGGTGAGCTGTGGGGTGGGAGGGTGGGGGGATACAGGGAGGCAGGGGTGGGGGGTGGGGGGGGGGGTTGAGGTCATCTGAGCGGGGATTTGGGGACATGTGCTTTTCTCTGTGACCTTGAGGGCCTCTAGATGGGGTTGGGGTCAACCAGATGAGGTTTGTGGTCTTGAGGTCATTTGAAATGGGTTTGTGGTGTGGGAACATACAGGATTCTGTGGGAACTTGAGGAGATTTGGGGTCTTGGGGACATCCATAGAGGGATGTGGGGATCTCAAGGGCGTCTGGATGGAGTTTGGGGTGCCACGGTGACATCTATGGGGTCTTGAGAACATCTGGGATGGGATTTTGTGGTCCTGAGGGCATCTGGAGGGGCTCTGGGGGGAAGTGGTGCAGCCCCTGTGGGGTGGTGGTTCCCCCGCGGCACCTGCAGCACAGTGGCCTTGCGGTAGGAGAGCGCCTGGGGGTGCCTCAGCTCCACGTGGGCCCCGTACGCGTCCTCCCCGACGTTGTGCACGGTGACAGTGACGGTGACCTCCTCGGTGGCACCCACCACCAGCTCCTCCAGCCTATGGGGTGGTGATGATGGGTGTGGGGTGGGGCTGTGGGGTGCCCCCATGTAGGGCAGGGCCGTGGGGAGAACATACCCTGAGAAGCTGAGGGCCATGCGGAGGTCGGGCACGCACTGATTGTCCTCACCGCAGTTCTTCTCGAAGGGCAGCTGGGGGCCGGGCAGGGGGCTCCATCCCCAGCTCCAGTGCACCCCAACTGCTGCTGTTCTGCTCCATCCCCCCACATCTCCATCCACTCCACATTTCCAACCCAACTGTTACATCCGTCCTATGTCTCCATCCATCCCAACGTCCATCCCACTTTCATCTGCTCCATCCCTCCATTCTCCTCAATGTTCCATCCTAAATTTCCATCTCATCCTCCCATTCACCCCATATTTCCAGCCCCATTTCCATCCCACCTCATCCCCCCATCCCACCCCTCCATCTGATCCAACTTTACATCCCAACGATCACACTCAGCTTTTCACCCGTTCCCATGTCCCCACCCATCCCAATTCTCATCCCAACTCCTCTGTCCCATCCCATCCCCCCATCCACCCCAACGTCCATCCCAAACTTCAACCCCAAGTTCTTCATGCATCCCACACACCCACCTCTGTCCTGCCCTCCCCAGGCTCCCCATCACCCGCCGCATCGCTCCATCGCTCTGTCCCTCCCAGTGTTTCCTGCACAGTTCCCCCCCCCGTCGCCCATTCCAGACCCCCCCCATCTCACCCCCCTCAGTCCCACCGTTCCCGTACCGTTCCGGTGATGGTTCGTTGTGTGTCTCTGCTGACGGCCACCCGCAGCCCCTGTGCGTGCTGCAGCGCATCCCCGCGCGCCTCAAAGTCCGCCCGCAGCGCCACCGGGCTCAGCGTGTCGGCTGGGCAGCCCTGCAGACACAACACAACACATCACAACACAACACATCACAACACATCGCAACACAACACATCACAACACAACACATCACAACACAACACATCACAACACAACACATCACAACACAACACATCACAACACAACACATCACAACACAACACATCACAACACAACACATCACAACACAACACATCACAACACAACACAACACAACACATCAGCCAGGCAGCCCTGCAGACACAACACAACACAACACGGCCTGTGGCAATGGTGGCCGTGCATAGGGCAGCTCTGCTCCGCGCACATCTCCGCCTGCACCACACGCACCGTCAGAGCCACGGGGAACGTCCGGCACCGCCGTCCCTCGCCCACGTGCACCGACCCGTTTGTCCTCGCACCGCCCGGAGAGAACACGGCGCGCGCGGCACGACCAGGGTCCAACTGCAGCTCGTAGAGGAGGGTCGCCCCGAGGGAGCCTGGGGGGCGGCAGGACGCAATGCTGGGGGGCTCTATGGGGGCTCTGTGGGGCTCTATGGGGGCTCAGTGGGGCTCTATGGGGGCTCAGTGGGGCTCTATGGGGGCTCCGGGGTCCTACGGGGCCTGGCAGGTTGAGGGGCATCGGGTTGGGGTAGGAGAGGTCCTATGGGGCTTGGGGGGTTGTGGGGCCATCTGGAATGAGCTGGGGAGGGCCTATGGGACTGGGTGGGGACCCACCCGTGGGGCAGCCCCACAGCACGCGCTCTCACCTAAGCTGTCGCTGCTCTTCCTGGTGCCAACAAAGCAGAGTTCGGCTGTGGCCACCACCGTGAGAGTTGGCTCCTCCTCCACCCGGTGACAGCCCAGGGCAGATATGGGGATTTCCGGGGGACTGAAGGTCACGGTCACCTCCACCTTCAGCAGGGGGGGGGACCTGCGGCACAGGGAGGAAGGGGGGGTGTCATGGGGTGGGGTGAGGTGGGAATGGGGATGGGAATGGGATGGGGGTGGACGTGGGGATGGGGGGGGACGTGGGTTCGGTTTGGGAATGAAGTTGGGTTAGGGCTGGTGCTGGGTTTGAATCGGGGGTGATGTTGGGGATGGGGGTGGGGTCGCTCCCACCTGAGCAGCAGGACCTGGCCCTGTGCGCCCACGGCCACGTCCGGCAGTCTGTCCCCCGTCATGTCGCGCCCCCCACTCAGCACCTGCCCAAAGTGCTGTGGGGCACCGCGGAACATGGAGCCCGCGATGCGCTGTGTGAGAGAACCACGCGTGGTGGGGCCTCAGAGCCAGGACAGAACACAGCACCCAGCCCTACAAGCGGCAGCTGGGCACTATGGGGCGTTGTGGGACCTTGGGGCGCTGCGGAGTCTATGGGGTTCTGTGGGTACTAGTGCGTATGGGGCTCGGTGAGTCTCTGCAGGGTCCCTGTATGGGCTTTTCAGGGTCTGTGGGGCTCTGTGAGGCTCTGAAGGGCCCTACAGGGTCTTTGGGACCTATGGAGGTCTATGGGGCTCAGCAGGGTGGTCCCACCTGGCTGTAGTGGTCGCTGATGCCACCCTTCTCCCCACGGAAGACGTAGACGGCTCCACGCTCATCATCCTCCATGGGAGCACCCACGGCCACGTCCTGCAGTCCGTCCCCATCGACGTCCCCCAGGCGAGCAATGCTGGCCCCAAAGCGCCCCAAGGGGTGTCCAGCCTGACCCCGCAGCGTCTGGTGGCACCGCAGCGCACGGTCCTACAGCGGGCAGCACACAGGGGGCGTGGGGAGGGGGGGGTCAGGTTGGGATGGGAATGGGGTTGGGACGGGGATTGGACTGGGCTGGTTTGAAGTTGCCTTCCTGGGGTGGGGTCACACTGAGCACACGGTTCCGTCTGTGGGCCTGTACCTGCGGCAGCACGGCGCAGACCTCCACACGCCCCCCGGCGCCCTCCCCATAGAACATGGGGGCTCCCACCAGCAGCGCTGCACCGTCCCCCGATGTCTCCAGAGCGCAAAGCGCTGCCCCAAAGTAGGAGCCCACCTGTAGGCGGCAGCGTCAGCCCCAGGGCTCCTCCTGCCCCACGCCATGCCCCACACATCCCCCTGCCGTCACCTGCTGCCCCATGGCGTCAGAATGCAGCTCCCACTTCTCCCCATGGTGCAGCACGAAGAGGAGTGTGCGTCCCACGTGCCGGTACCGGGGGGCCCCCAGCGCCAATGCCCGGAGCCCCCCCAGGGACAGAGACTCGGTGGCGTAACCTATGGGCAGCACGAGTGGGGGGCTGCACCCATGGGGGGGTGGGGGTGGGGGGGCAGCCCCACAGCTCCTCGTGGAGGCGTGGGAACACCCACAGCTACAGGACCCCCGTGGGACCATCACCGCCCCCAAGACCCCCACAGCAAATCCACCATCCCACGGGGATGGGACCATCCCCATCACCCCCATAAGAAACCCGCAACCCCATGACCCAAGTGGGGACACCCACCAACCCCAAGGCCCCTTTGAGGAGACCAGGACCCCCAGGCCCTCACCCAAGTACGCGTCGCTCACACCCCCTTCTGCTTCGGATGCGTTGACGAAGGTGACCTTCCCGTCAGCCCTATAGATGAAGACCCCTCCGGCCCAGTCGTAGGCACCCACCGCTCCCAGCACTGCACCCTCCTGCGGCAGGGAGGTTGGGAAGGGGGTGGGGAGGCTGAGCTGGGTGGGATGGGGCCCTGAGGGTCTCGGGTGGGTTCGGGGGGGGGGGTCTGGAGGGGGGTCAAGGAGGTCCTGGGGAATTCTGGTGGGTCTGTGGAGCTCTATGGGTCGCTATGGGGCATATGGGGATCTGAGGGTTCTGTGGGGTTTATGGAGCTCTATGGGGCTTTGTGGGCTCTATGGAGCTCTATGGGGTTCCGATGGGTTTGGGGGTCACAGGGATGGGTGCGGAGCCATGGGGGGGCAGTGGGGGCACTCACGGGGGTGAGCAAAGCGCTGAATCCCTCCTGGGCCATCTCCAGCTGGAAGGAGCTTCCGAAGGCTGGACGGGTCCCTGGGGGCAGCGCGGGGTGAGGTGGGTCCCCGGCACCCCCCGCTATGGCCGCTCTATGGGGCCGGGCCGCGCTATGGGGCCGTACCCTCGATGGCGAAGATCTTCTCCTGCAGCTGCTCCTGGATGCCCCGCAGCGCCTCGAAGTTGTCCACGCGGAACACGTGCGCGTGGGGGGGCGCCGATGCGATGAGCTGCAGCTCCGCGGCCGCTTTGGGGTCGTTGAAGGCGCTGCCGACCTGCGGGGAGCGGCCCCGTCACACCCGGTGTCCCCGCGGCCCCGCCCTCGTGGCGGCCCCTGTCGGTTCCCGGTCGCTCCGTCCCGTCCTTTGTCGGTGTCGCCCCCACGTTCCGGTCGCGTTGCTCCCCCCCCCCCCCGTTCTGTGCCCCCTGCCCGTCCCCACGGCCCCGCTCCCACCCGCTGCCCCGTCGCTCCGCCATCACCCGGTGCCCGCAGCTCCCCGTGTCCCCCCGCCCCACGGCGCCGTTACCCCGGTGCCCGTTACCCCGATGGCCGTTACCGCGGTGCCCGTTACCCCGGTGCCCGTTACCCCGATGGCGTAGCGGATGACGCCCTGACTGTCCGCCTCGGGGATCACGTCCTCGTACCGCAGCCCGTCTCCGTATTTCTGCCCGTCCGTCACCACGATCAGAACCTTGTTGGCCCCCGCGCGGCTCCCGGGGAAAACCTGCAACCTGCGCAGCGACCGGTCACCGCCGTAACGGCAGGGGGCGCCATAACGGCAGGGGGCGCCATAACGGCAGCGGGGAGGCGCCGCCAGGGGGCGCTGGCGGCCGGTGCTCACAGCGCGGTGCGAATGGCCGTTGCCGTCTGTGTGATCCCGCTGCGCTGCGCCACACGCAGCACCCGACGCTCCAGCTCCGACGGCGGGAGGAGATCGAAGTCCGAGAAACCCACGTGCAAATAAACACCCGTGGAGAACTGCACCACTGCGAACTGCGGCACCGACAGCACAGGGACACAGAGCCCATAGAGACACATAGAGACACACAGAGACACACAGAGCCCCATAGAGACACATAGAGACACACAGAGACACACAGAGCCCCATAGAGACACATAGAGACACACAGAGACACACAGAGCCCATAGAGACCCGCAGCCCAACAAAGAGCCCCACATCCCCCCTTCCCATCCCATCGTGCCCCACAGAGACCCAGTAGGGCCCCACAGAAACCCACAGAGCCCCACAGATCCCCACCCATTACACTCGGTGCCCCATATGTCACGTGGGGCAACCGTAGATGCAGCAGCACGTCCCATAGATTCAGTGGGACAGCCATACATTCCATGGGGCAGCTCTAAATTCAGTGGGACGCCCCACAAGAGACGTGGGGCAGCTCACAGGTGAGTCTGGGCACCCCATAGATCACGCGGGTTACTGATACGTTCCATAGGGCGCCCCAGAGATTCCTTTGGGTAACCCACGGATCCTGTGGGGCAGCCCCATAGCGCCACGGGTCACTCACGCGGGTGTTGGTCCCACGGAAGCGTTTGATGATTTCGATGATGAAAATCTTCATCCGCTGGAAGTCGAAATCTGCGACGCTGCCGGAGCCGTCCATCAGGAACACGATGTCAGAGGCCGACGTGGGGCACGCTGTGGGGCGGGCAGCGGGATGCCAGAGGTTAATGTGGGGCAGGCAGTGGGGCAGGGCAGGCAGTTCAGTGAGTCCCCTCTGACCCGCATCCACCCATAGATCCCGCCGAACCCAAACAGTCCGCAGGGTCTTTGCCCCACAGATCCCTCTGACAGCGGTGCTGGATCCTTTCTGCCTCGTGTCTGCCCCACAGACCCCGTCAACAATGGCACTGAGTCTCCTCCACCCCACATCTGCCCCACAGACCCCAGTGACGATGGCACCAGGGCCCTGTGCCCCATCTGCCCCATTGCTCAGTGGCGCCGGCTCTTCATCGAGTCACAGACCCACAAGTTGCAGGAGCCCCACGGGACCATCCTGTCCAGCAGCTCCCGCTGACCCACGTCCCTCAGCACAACGCCCGGCTGCTCCGCGGACACTCCCAGGTCGGTGACTCCTCCCTGTGTCCATTCCAGTTCCTGGCTGCCCTTTATGAGCACTGACACCCCCTCACGTCCAGCCTGAACCTCCCCAGCTCCTCCACCCCACAGCCCCCTCTGCCCCACTGCTGCCCCCCAAGTGCCCCATACCTCTCGTGGTGGTCGTTAGGGATCGGCT
Organism: Coturnix japonica; assembly: GCF_054131305.1. Lineage (NCBI taxonomy): Eukaryota > Metazoa > Chordata > Aves > Galliformes > Phasianidae > Coturnix > Coturnix japonica. The sequence goes on along the minus strand of NC_140675.1, from coordinate 20,831,053 downwards.
TGAGAAGAGAAGGGAGCAGAACCCCGGCACTTCTGCGTTCTCCCCACACAAACGCTGCGCTGTCGGGCCACAGGTCTGCATCCCAGAGAGCCCCATAGAGATCAACAGTGACCCACAGCGCCCCAGAGAGCCCCATAGTCCCCCACAGCGCCTCAGAGAGATCCATCGTGACCCCGTAGAGACCAGTAGCACCCCATGGAGACCCACAATACCCCATAGAACACACTGGGCTCAGTAGACCCCCACAGACTCCATAGTGACCCACAGTACGCTGCGGAGACCCACAAAGCCCCATAGCACTCCATAAAGACCCAGAGAGCCCCATAGAACTCATAGAGCCCAGCAGACCCCCTAGGCCCCATAGTGACCCACAGCACCCCATAGAAACCCATAGAGCCCGACAGACACCGCAGACCTGTGAGAGCCCCACAGCGCCCCATAGCACCCACCAGGAGCTGGGATCCGTTGGCAGCCATGGACATTCCCAGTGCCATGGGACCCATATCCGGCCGGTCTGTGAGGTGAGGAACTCCATGGCACCCACTCATGGAGCAGCCCCAGAACTTGCCATAGGACTCACATATGGGGCAGCGCCACCCCCTGCCCCATAACCTCCCATCAGGACCCCCCTCCTCTCTGCCTCACAACTGCCCATAGGACCCACAAGTTGAGGCCACCCCACAACTTCCCACTCAGACCCATATGTCAAGGCCACCCCGTAACATCCCATTAAGGTCCACATACAGTACTGCCCCACAGGACTCACACATATGGGGCTGTCCCACACCAGCCCACGGGCCTCACACATGTGGGGCTACCCCACAAACTCCCCCAGCCCCCCCAGTTCATGCCACATCTCCCCGTGGGACACACGTGTGGGGCAGTCACACACCACCCCCCATGTGCTCCACATGTGTGGGGCTGCCCCATAGCTCTCACCACCGACGTCTGCATTGCTGCACCTGCTCTCCCCCACACGGCATCGATAGACGTGACCTTGGCCCCCGAATTCCAGGGGAGCCCCCACCAGTACCCTGTGATGGGAGGATGTGGGGCTCAGTGGGGCGCCCCATAGATCCCATGAGGTGACCCACAGATTTACTTAAATACCCCTTTGATTCCATGGGGCACCACGTAGATTACACTGGGTGCCCCCCATAGATTATGTGGGCTGGTCATAGAGTCAGTAGGGAACCCCATAGGTTAGGTGGGGCACCACATGGATTCACATAGGTACCCCATAGATTACACTGGCCGCCTATAGCTTCCATGGGACACCTCACAGATTCTGTAGAGCATCGCACAGCTTCCATAAGTCACCCTATAAGTTCCATGGGATGCCCCATAGACACTATGGGGGGCTCCATTTGCCCCATGGGCCACTCTATATATTCCATGAGCTGCCCCAAACATTCCATGGGGCAGCTCCTTACCCATCGTTGCTCTGTGCCACGCTGAGGCCAAAGGAACCCGAACCCTCAAAGGCCACGGCAGAATCCACATCGAGAGCAGAGCTGCAGCTGTGGGGCAGAGCTGTGGGGTGGGGGAGACCCATGGGGACCCATACAGCCCATGGCCTCCGCAGAGTCCATATTGCCCCATGGAGCTGCATAGACCCTACAGAATCTCACAGACTGCATAGACTCCGCTGAGCCCCACAGACCCCATAGAGCCCCATAAAGTCCCAAAGAATCCCACGGAGTCCCACAGTGCCCCACAGGGACCCCATGTCCCCCAAGATCCCTGCATCTCCCACGTCCCCATGTGTCCCCACATCCTCGAATCCCCCATATGTCCCCATATGTCCCCATTTCCCCACATCCCCCATCCCAACAAATCCCCCCGTCTCCCCACATCCCAATGTCACCCCCGTGTACCCCCACCCCCCCATTCCCATATTGCTCCATGTTCCCCCACATCTACACTCACCTCCAACGTCCCCCCACGTCCCCACATCCCTCCACTGTCAAACCAACCCCATTTCTCCCCATTTCTCCCCATTTCCTCCCATTCCCCCCCTCATCAACCCACAGCTCTGGGGGCATTTTGCGGTGCCCCCTTCTGTTCCCTCGGACCCCCCTCCCTGCCGGGGGTCTCTGCCCCCCACATCCCTCACTACCACCCCCCCCCCCGGCCCCAGACCTGCGCCGAGCAGCAGCAGCACCCACGGCCCCATGGCGAGCAGTGGGGGGGGCTGCCCCACACCCACAGCCCACGCGCGGCCGTGGGGCTGCGGAAGTGGGGAGAGGGGGCGGGGAAGGGACACGAGAGCCAAAAAAGGGCAAAAGCCGAACGGGGCTGCACCGTGACTGACTGCCCCATGACTGGCTGCCCCATAGCGCTGCCCTATGGCTGACTGCCCCATAGCGCTGCCCCATGACTGGCTGCCCCATGACTGACTGCCCCATATCTCCGGTTCCGCACCCCACGTCCCCAAGGGCAGAGATGGCCAAAGGTGACAGAACTGGCAGCGAACAGAGAAACGGGCCGGGCCGGGACCGAAGTGACGGGAGCGGAGCGGGACGGAGACAACGGGACCCCCCTGAGCTCAGAGACCCGCGGCCTCAATTGGGTCGGAGGGTCCTGGGTTGGGAGTGGGGGAGAGGAACAGAAATGGGCAGAGGGGGAAGGAATGGAAGGAAATGGGGAGGAAAAAGGGGGGATGGAAAGTAACGGGCAGGAAAAGACCTGAACGGGAACGGGGGTAATGGGGAGAAATGGGAACGGAGGGACGGGATGGGCAAAAAGGGGAAGAACTGACAGAACGGGGGGAAACGGGGAAACGGGGAGAACAGCGAGAGGAGCGAAATGGAACGGAGAGAACGGGACGGAACCGGACAGCGGGGAACGGGGCAGCAAAGCGTCAAATGGGAACAGAACGGGTGAGGAATGGGACAGAACGGGACAGCAGCGGGGAGTGGGGAGAAACAGGTGAACGTGAGAGAGCCCCATAGCGCTGCCCCATAGCGCTGCCCCATGTCCCCATTTCCTCACGTCCCCCCCATCCCAACGCCCCCCCCCAGCAGCCCACAGATCGCGGTGGGGTTGAAGGGCTGGGGGGGGGGGGTGCCACTGTCAGAGGGAAGAGCAGGTTGTGGTTGGGGGCATTTTGCGCTGCCCCCTTCTGTCCCCTCCGCCCCTCGGACCCCCCTCCTTGCCGGGGGTCTCTCCCCCCCACATCCCTCACTACCGCCCCCCCCCCGGCCCCAGACCTGCGCCGAGCAGCAGCAGCACCCACGGCCCCATGGCGAGCAGTGGGGGAAGCTGCCCCACACCCACAGCCCACGCGCGGCCGTGGGGCTGCGGAAGTGGGGAGAGGGGGCGGGGGAGGGACACGAGAGCCAAAAAAGGGCAAAAGCCGAACGGGGCTGCACCGTGACTGACTGCCCCATGACTGCCCCATAGCTGCCCTATGGCTGACTGCCCCATAGCGCTGCCCCACGCCCTCAGTTCCCTGCGTGTCCCCAACGTCCCCATGGGCAGCACTTGTCCAGAAGGGGCAGAAATGGCCCCGAAGTGCAGAGGGAGACGCTCGGTACCGCCGGGACGGGCCGGGGCGGCGGAACCGACGGGACCCACAACCCGCAGCTCCGAGAGCGGCGGCACCGGGGTCCGGGGCTGGAACCTGAGGCTCCGTGGGGGGGGGGGGGGGGCGGAGAACGACCGATTCGTGGCGGCTGCGAGGGGAGCGCCCAGAGCTGCGGTACCGAACCGGCCCCGGCTCCACCCGCGTCCTCAGCTCCGGGGGGGCACGAACCGCCCCGCGCCCAGTTTCGGTTCCTACGGCTGCGGGGCGGCCCCAAAGCGCGGCGGCAGCTTCCCCGATTTATTGGGGCGGGGGGGGCACGGGCCGGGCCGGGCGCCTCTTAAAGGGACCGCGCGGGGAGCGGAGCCCCGGCACGAACCCACGGCCCCGCACGGAGCGAACCGACCTGAGCGGGGGGAGCAGGAGGGAATTGCGGGAAACGGGGAAAAGGGGAAGTGGGAGAAACGGAACGTGTGAAACGGGGCAAAAAAAGAGCGAGGAACGGGGGAAACGGAGCGACAGGCGCCGACAGACCGACAGGCGGACACACAGCGGGACGGGGCGGACACTTGGAGCCCAAAACGCGGCGCTGGGGGGGGGGCACATTGCAACGGGAACGTGTGCGGGGCGGAACGGGACGAACCGGAACCGGAGTTAATGGCGGCGCCGCGTTAATGAATGAACGGCTGCGCCGCTCGGTTCCACAGTTACGGCCGGTGGAGAATGAGAGGTTACGGGACAGGAAGGAGGTACCGGGAACCGCTCCGATACAACCGCTCCGATACCCGGACCGATAACAGCTCCGATAACCTCTGTGATATGATCACTCTGATATAACCGCTCTGATATAACCGCTGTGATACAACAGCTCGGCGCTGCCGGGACTCGCTGCCAACTCCGCAAGGAGCGACCACCGGAACCATCCGGCGGCGGCGGAGCCGCTCAATGCGCCGTTAAACGGAGCCGCTCAATGCGCCGTTAAACGGAGCCGCTCAATGCGCCGTTAAACGGAGCCGCTCAATGCGCCGTTAAACGGAGCCGCTCAATGCGCCGTTAAACGGGACCCGCCGGCAGCGCGGCCTCACCTCGCTCCACTCGCGCTGGTTCCCCCCCCATCTCATCTCCTCCTCCCCCCGCGCGGTTCGTGGGGTCGATGTCGGCCGTTCCCACGCGCGATGCGGCCACACGCGGGTCCCGCAGCGCCCGGTGACTCCGCCCGGAGCCGAGTTTCGTCCTCAAATCGGCTGCGGCGGGGCCGGGACGAGCGGCCGGTCGGTCCCGCAGCCCCGACACGCGCAGCACGAAGCGGAGCGAGGGCGCGGGGACGCGGTGAGGACGGGGCGGAACGTGGGGACGGAGCCGCGTTGGGAGCGACCCGGACCGGGAAACGAACGAACGAACGAACGAGCCCCGGTAACGGGACGTGACCGAGGCGCCCAGCGGCTCCTTCACTGCGCTGCAGCCACGAGCCCGCGGGAAGCGACGGTGAGAACCGGGGAAGGCGGAGCCGCTGGAACGTCGGGTCAAGGACCATCTAAGGACGGGACGGGGCACGAATGTACCGGACACAACGAGGGCGGGGGGAAACGGGCACGGAGCTGCCGCCGGTAACAGAAGGAGCAGCACGAGAACCGGGGTCAGCAGCGGGAGCAGCACGAACGGCTCGTGGCTCTTTGCGGGGCTCCAGGGCCGTTACTCGCAGTTTCCTCCCATTAGTGGCTGTTGGTTTCCCGACGTCCTCGCGCGGCCGCATTTACCGTTATCGCTGTGCCGCTGTTTCACCGCCCGCGGAGCCGCCGCCATCACGAAGGATCCGGGTTAAGACCTTCCTACACCCCACGTGGACATGGCGGCGAGCGCAGGTACCGACATCAGCGGCCAATGGCGCCCGATGGACTCGTGCTCATGGGGGCACAGTGTCAGTGCGCGAAGAGCAGCAGCCACCATCCACCGGGACTCACGTAACACCCAGCACAACAACAGAGTAACGGTGGTGACAGGGGACGGTGATAAATAGTCAAAGGTTCTTAGTAAAGAAACTCACCCGTGTTGACGCCTGGACGGTACCTGAGGCAGCCGGCACTGGGGGGGGATCCAGGAGCTGCTGCCTCCGTGAGGGTCAGCCCTTAAATGAGGTCTCAGAGGAGGCGGAGTCGAGCTCCAGCCCCCCCGGGAGCGCAGCTCCATTACTCTCACCTGTGACCCGCAGCTGACCCCACACGTGCCTCAGCTGATTAATGAGGTTCACGCTGTGATTTCCCACACACCCGGCCACAAAAGTGGAGAACAACGATGTGATGGAGGGAGCAGTTGTGGATATGGCAGCCCAGGAGCTGGGCTGCACCAAGAAGCAAAACCAGCAGGGACAGGGGGGAGATGCTGCCCCTCTGCTCCGCCCTGTGAGACCCAATTGGAGCACTGCGTCCAGGGCTGCAGCCCCAGCACAAGGACGTGGAGCTGCTGGAGCAGCTGCTGAGGGCACGAAGGGATCAGAGGATGGAGCAGCTCCACTATGAGAATGGGCTGAGAGCTGGGCTGTGCAGCCTGGAGAACAGAAGGCGCTGGGGGAACCTTACAGCCCTGCCAGGACCTGAAGGGCCTACAGGAAAACTGGGGAGAGACTTTATAAGGGCAGGTAGTGAGAAGACAAGGGGAAATGGCTTTAAACTGGAAGATGGCAGTTTAGACTAAACATTGGGGAGGAATTCTTTACTGAGTGTGGTGACACTGGAGCAGGTTGTTGTGAGGCTGTGGATGCTCCTCCCCAACAACACTCAGTCCGGGCTGGATGGGGCTGTGAGCAACTGGGCTGTGGAGGGGTCCCTGCCCATAGCAGGGGTTGGAATGGTCTGAAAGGTCCCTTGTAACCCAAACCATCCTGTGATTCTATGATATAATTATAACAACTTTGGCCTCCACAATTGGGCAGATGAATTAAATGAAGCAGCCACAGGAAAAACTGCAAGTTGAGCAGCTCCACACTGAGTCCAAGCAGCACAAATGCAGGCGCTGGGGATCCCAGCAGCATCATCTGCACCCACGGGTGGTCGCTCACCCTCCAGCACCAGCTGCCACGTGGCTCTTTGTGAACGTTGTGCAGCTCACAGGGAGGGCTGGGTGGTCGGCAGCACGAGGATTGTTTGGGTCATTCTCACACCAATCCACTCCTCGTTTCCTCCCTGCAGCTTTATTTTGAGATAGAGCCAGAGCAGCACTGCAGGCACTGCCTCAGGGAAAGGAAAGCAACACGGAACGCGTGAGCTCTGCCCCTTATTTGATCAGTGTGAGCCCACACTCACTGCAGCTTCATTTTCTGCAGTAACCGAACTCATAAATAACAACTTTTTCCTTAAACCCGGTGACTGACAGTGAGGCCCGTCCTGAACCCGCAGCCCAGCTCGTTCCTACAGCTCATCCAGGAAGGGAGTATTGCCCAGGTCTCCACTGGCTGCCATCGATTTCTTCCCATTGACAAACTTCTTTGCAGCCTGAAAATACATCGGAGAAATGGGTGTAAGGAAACGTTCACCACAACATAGAAGGCGAAGAACCCAACTCAGCTGCAGCAGGACGCCGGGCCAGCAAGTTCCTTGTGCTGCCTGAGCTCACAACAGAGCGACACAACGGCGGCCAAATGGAAGAGCCATTGGATCTTTGGAAGTGGGCACTGACGGGCGGCAGTGACGGCACCGCGGGGTCCTGCAGCTCTGCCCAGACTGGGAAGAACATCCCTGTCTGAGAAGTGCTGTCCCTGATGGAGCTCAGGGTGGACTGTGCTACAAGTGCAATGAAGGCAGGAGCTCAGAGCAGCAGCTGTGGCTGCGCTGTACTGGAGTGCAGCCGTCCTGCTCTGCCCCTGGCAGTCCCACAAGCTGCCACCACGTGCCCACACCGAGCCTCACACCAAGTGCCCGTCAGTGCTGCGCGGGGCCTCGGCTCAGCTACACTCCTCTTATGTAAGTCAGTAAATACACCGTCTAATTAATTGTCTTCTGTTAATAAAGCAAGTGAAGATGTTAAAAGATGGGCAGCTGGTGTCTGTTAATGAGCCGCTCTGTTGTGGTTGGAAGACAAACAAGCAGCGCCTCGAGGGGGGCACACACACTCACAGCATCACACTCAATGACACTCACACTCACACTCACTCACACTGTAACATTCACCGACACTCACGTTCACGACGTCTGCAGTGCTGACCGAGTCGATCTGCTGCGCGACGGCAGCGGGCGCCGTGTGAGTCCCGGCCAGCAGCGCCTCGGAGCCGATCTGGTTCAGCAGCCCCTGCGCCGTCTCCACCGACATCAGGTACGTGGCCTTCAGCTGGTTCCTGCCCACAGCACGGAGCTGAGTGCAGCCATCCCACCACAAAGCAGAGCTGCCTTCCAGCCCCCCCCGTTCTGCAGCACAGACGCGGCACACACAGCTCACAGTGGGGCACGGCTGCATTTACCCACGGGACCCCCCGGCACAGCCCACACTCACTTTGCCTTTGTGACGTCCTGCTCCGTGATGCCGCCCTGAGCAGCCGCCTTCAGCTGCTTCATTGCGGCTCTGATGACCTGAGAAAGACAAGATGGCTTAGGGCTGCTTCCAGCATTAAATGGCAACACGCTCCTTCCATTGTCTGATGCTCAGCCGTGAGCTGAGCAGCTTTACAACAAAACTAAAACCACAACAAATGCCAAAATGGGACTAAAGAGAGCAGTGTGGGCTCGAACCACAACGAATTAACTGGTTAATTTGTATGGCACCACCAGCCCCATGAGAACATCTCGCTGCAGCCCGGCCCCTCACACTGACCAACACAGCCCTACAGCACAGAGCAGCACAGGGTCCCACAGCCCACACCTGCGTGAGGTGCTGCCCCCCGAGCTGCTGTCACTGCTCTGACACACGCTGCCCACACCCACGTCCCAGCCGGACACTCACCTCCGCAGCGTGCGCAGCCTGGGATATGGTGTAAAACCCAAAGAGCCCCGAATCTGAGTAATTCACATTAAATGCAGACACCTGCAAAACAAACACCGTCACCTGCTGCTTCAAGTATCACAGCAGTGCAGGATCAAGCAGAGGAGAACATTTACTAGCAAGGCCCAGGAGGATGCTGGGCTACATCTGTGCAAGGGAAGGACAGCACTGAGGCTCGAGCTACAAGGGCTGCTTTCAAAGCGATGCCTCCTGCTTTACTGCATTGGCCCACACCATCGGAGGCAGAGGCTGAACCTTCCCACCAACTGAACACTGTGTCACATATGGCTGCACTGCTGGAGCAGCGTCTGACATGGGAGTGTGTATGCAGCAAAGCGGGGTCACTGCATTGCTCTGTGCAGAGAAAATGGCACCACTGCCACTGATGAACAACTGCGGAAGCTGACAGAGACCCAGCGGTGGGTGCTGGCAGCGTGTGGGGGTGCTGCACTCTGCAGTGGGGCAGAGACAGCAGTTCGTCTCCACTGGTGCAGATCTGCACGAGTGCAGCACGCAGCTCCTGCTCGCTGCTGGTGAGAACACACAGCTACAGGTGGCGACTGCACAACAACTGCGTTCTGTAGCTGAAAATTTGCACTACCTCGTGGTGTTGCTGCGCTCCTTGTACCTGCTGTCATTTCCATGGAAATAAAAAGGAAGCAGCACCTCCAGAACAACCCACGTAACTAACGATGGTTCTGGATGGGAACAGCAGCCAAAGGGCAGCACGGCTGTTAGAGCCTCAGAGAGCAGAAACCCCCAGAACTCACATCAAAGGGCTGAGTGGTCGCTTTGGCAATGCCCTGGTACAGCTTGCTGGTAGCATTGCTTCCCCTCTTGATCAGTGGTCCAGCACCCAGGACGTGCTGCAGGACACTGAAAGCGTTTGCTTCTGCACTGCCAGCAGCAGCTCCTTCTGTTACAACAGCAGCGTGGACAAGGCTGTGGCCGTTCTGTTCTCGGATTTCTCCTGAGGGTACAGTAACAGGCACAAAGGTAATGCACTCTTCAGTTAAAAACTATTACACATTCAGAGGAATGAAGACTTTTGTAGCCAGTTCCTTCAGAGGGAGATCAAGGTGTGGATCTCTACATCTACATCCACATCGACATCCCAGCCCCCCCCGTGCCATGTCAGCTGCCCCTCAAAGCCCCGTGGGCCCCTGGGGCTGCTCTGGGCCTCCTGGATTTCCAGACCTGACTCGTGCTGCCGTCCTCAGCAGAACGTGCCAGTGCTGGAGCTGATCTCCTTGTTGAAATATGAAATATTTCATCATAAAAGTGTTTATCCCATGAAAAGCCTTCACACAGTCCAGCAGCCCTTCCCTAAGCAGCCTACGAGCAGCTCCAGACAGTCCCAATCAACTCCGTGCCTTCCCCAGCTGCTAAGAGAACCTCCCCGAACACACCGAGCTCGAACAGGGGCCAGCTTGGATTCCATGTTAAGACAGACATGACTGTTGAACATACATTTCTTTTATCCCAGAACAGAGGGAGAAAGAAAATCCTCTGCTTCTTTAGAGGGCCATCTCTGAATGGCCATTTCCTGCACAGAGCACTCAGCACAGCTGTCACTGTAGCTCTAATAGTGTTATCACAGCACGGAGCTGAGCCCCCGCTGCAGAGCTGCACTCACCCCCCCGGTACGTCGCCTTTGTGCCGGCAGCGCCAGCTCCGCTTCGGATATTGAGGAACTGCTCTGCCACTTGCTTCAGGTCGGAGTGCTTCACACCTGGAAGGCAACAGGTCATCCCAAATAACGTCACGATAATGAAATACCAGTTACAAACCACTCTTAGATGCACCACCACACAGCATTCCTGCAGCAGTTCCCTTTGGGACCCGCAGTGCCCACACGTACCCGTTCCCACAAGGGCCATTCGTGCACTCGTGAAGTTGTTCTGCACAAAATGATGAAGCTGCAACAGGAAGGCAGAATTTTAGAGACTGCAAAGAAAAAAAGAGGCAGAATTGCTCCTGACAGCACCGCGCAGCTCACACTGTGTAGGGCCGCCATCCCCCCTGCCCAGCTCTGCTTCTGTCTGCCAGCATCTCACTGACACCGAGACCACGGCCCTTCTAAATGCAAACTGAGCTCTGTGCTCATCACCAAAAGCCCCGAGGAGACGAGATAAGATGGTCAGCACTGACTGTACAGCTGTTAAATTCATTGTCTGTGTCCTCTGTAAGGAAACCAGGAGAGATTCATCACACGAGAATCCTACCTGCTCAGATGTAATCTTTCCAATTCTGTAGTCTGGGCAGTACAAGGGGTTCGCCAGAGCAGTCTTGTAAGCTGCAGCATGCAAGTTTTCCAGCACTCCTAAGAGGAACAAAGCTTCAGTACTGATGCTCCAGTGCTGAGGAGCAGCAATGAATCCCAACGCTACGCTGGAGAAGCACAGCTGTGGTGCACCTGATAGTGCTCACTCACAGGACCTGCAGACACGGGGCTGCAACAGCCCCACACAAATAAAGTTCCATCTACACCCTCAGCAACAAACCTGCTCTGTGCGTTCCTGATCAGATGTACCTCATAAAAGCTCTCAAGGACTCATGGATGCTCAACACTTTCTGGCCTCATGGTAGCAAGGTATAACAGCCTAGTTTGGTATAACAGCCTAGTTTGGTATAACACCGCCTGGTTTGTGTTCATTTCTGGGGGGAGGATGGCTTCAGTAAAACAGTAACCACATGTCACACATGGGCTGCAAAAACTTGTGGGCTTATGAAGAAGTCAGGTAACAACAAAAAGATCGTATTGATCAGCAGGGCCGGCTGGAAAGTGGAGCGGTCGGGGACAGGGCAGGAGTTTTCACAGTCGTTCACTTTTAAGATGCATCCATGGCCCCAACACAGTGGGTGAGAAATCCACATACCAACTTGAGGGCTCTGAAACGCGATGGCTTTGTCAACTCTCAGCTGGGGCTGAAGGTCTTTGACTTCCCATGGTCTGAACTCGGGAGCCGTGGTGACGTTAAGGAGATACTCCATTACTGTGTCACTGCAGAGAAGTGAGAGAAGCATTCGGTGCAGCAGAACCAGCAGGTATTTCCTTGGCAACTGAAAGCAGCTCCAACCAACCCACAAACAACGTATCAACACCAGAGCACAGCACCCAGGACAGAGCAGCACCCAGAGCTGCTGGAGGGGCCGTCATTCCCCTTCACTGCAGCGTCTGGGCGCTCAGTGCACAGCTCGGACACGGGAGCTGAGCAGAAATGTGGTGGTTTCCACTTATTACTGTGCTGCCCCTGCCCAGGAGAACGACACCCCAAAGCAACACGGAGCCACCCAACTGCTGCCTGCAGCGCACCGCGGTACCTACACGTGGTCACGCAGGCATTCCACACAGTACGTCATCTTCTCTCTCGTTGAGAACACACTGCAACAGAACGCACACAGAGTTTCAGCTGAGCACAGAAAGACGTGGACTTCCACTTCAACACATTCTTTTCCTTAGCAAAAAGAGCAGCGTACAGAGTAACCCACCGCACTCTGTATAATACAGCCTCACTGCACACGTGGTGCACAGCAGGTGCCCCTCATTCCTCCTAGGAGGTTCTCTAGGCTTAGAGCTCCCCCCCACTGGGAAACTCATCCACCATCCAAACTGTTCCCAGAACTGCAGTAGGAATGTTCACTGTTTGCCGATAAGACCAAAACCATCTCCACAGAGCTCAGTACGTCTCACCTTCAGGACAAGGAAGGCAGACAGAGCACTGAAGCTTCCCATACAAACCATCCCTTCCAGGCAGGCACCCACACACACACTGTAGTGCTTTTGGTTCCCTTTGCCACATCGCTTTACTCCCACCAGGCCAGGGTACAAACCTTAGGCTGCCCCCAACAGCTTCAATGCCACGAGTAATCCTGAAGGAGGACGCTCCTTTCGTAGTCTATTAAAAGAAGAAATAATAGTAAAAAGGAGGGACTTGAGATTACAGCTCTGCCCGATACAGGTCAGTGCTGTGGCGAAGCTGAAGCAGCCCATGCTCACCCGTTCCTACAGAAACCACTGACCCACACAGAAACTGAGCCCACCCACCACATCCTTACTCCCATTCCATCCTTCTCTCTGAGTTTCCAGCACAATGACCCCGCTGCTCCCCCAGCCCCATTCCATGGGAATGATTCAGGTTTGGCTGAATGTTTCACAGGGTTCTTTAAACTTGGACAAACTTTACACTGCCAGGACAAGGAAAGTCTGCATGTCCTGTCACACTACGAGCTGAGAGAAGTAATTACAGAACCAAAGAACAGCTTGGGCTGGGACCGACCCAAGGACCATCCCATCCCATTCAGCCCCTGCCATGGGCAGGGCTGCCCAGCACCAACACAGCTCACCCTGACTCCTGCTGGGGACAACACCGACCCATCAGAACATCGCTCAGAGCTCCAGATGAGGTCAGTGCCCACACAGCCCATGTGCCTGCAGGAGCCTCCATGCACGAGGCCTGAAACTCCAGCTGTCTTGCTGAGAAACATTCCTGATGTGACTTACAGCAACTCACAGCACGGGCTGGGGCGAAAGCAATGGGCGCTGGGGTGTTATGTTTTATGCTTGAAAGTGAAGCGCGTTGAACTCATCGAGCAGCAAAGCCATGTTGGTTACACTGCTTAATTCCTATGTGCCTCAGCCTGGCTGGTGAGCGCCCACAACCGCAGCCAGGTGGCAGCAGGGGGAGCAGCCACAGCACTGCACCCAGCGCTGCACAGCCGGCAGCACAAGAGACAGAGACGACAAGAGACAGAGACGACAAGAGACAGAGATGACAAGAGACAGAGACGACACAGTGCCCAGGATCCATCCAGCGCTATTCCTGCAGGACCTACCGCAGCCGTGGGGGGGTTCAGAGCTCACCTTCCGCCTGCACACCTTCAGAGCTGTACTCAGGACTGATGGCAGCGACCGTGTGCCATTTGTTCTTGAATCTGCTGGCACACAACTACCCCCACAGCACCGTGTACACACACACATCAGGTGTGCAGTGAGACACACACACATCAGGTATGTAATGAGACACAGACACATGAGGTGTGCAGTGACACCACAGAGCACAGCTCCACAGCACAGCACTGCCACAAAGCGATGGTGTTTCTCCTGCACTGACACCCCACAACCAGCAGCCCCGTGTGCCTGCAGCGTGTCCAACTCTTACACAGCACCGCACCTTGCTGCCCTCAGTCTCCTCCCACTGCACACAGCACCAGCAGCAGTGACTGGGAAGCAGCACGTACCAGAGGGGACGCGAGGCGAAGCAGGTGCGCGGCTCCCAGGTTCGTGGTGGTCTCGTATCTGCTGCCCGCCTTGATGAATACCCCGATCCTCGCGGCCGGGGAGAAGTTCTCCAGAGATGCGATAATTAATCCATTCGGTAACTTGGTGATCTGTGTTAGAAGCGACACGTTGGTCACTGAGCCGCAGCTGTACTGCTCAGCTCAGCTCTGCACGACTAGAAAAAAGGGAAGAGAGGAAAAGAGCAAAGCAACACCCGCACGGACACCGACCTCCAGCTCCTCGCTGTGCCGGGGCAGCTTCACCCGCTCTGCAGCCGCTGACACCGCCACTTTCGGGGCTACTTTGAGTGAGTACAGCCGCTTCTGCAGGACAGAGCAGAGCAAAGGGGTGCGCTGTGTTAGTCAATGCCTACGTATGAAGGAAGCTGCTCATTTTGAAGCTGAAATACATTAAACAGCTCAGGAGCTCAGAGCAAAAACACACGCTCCCTTTTAATTCCTCCAATTGCTTTTCCATCACAGCTGAAACCTCAAATGTGCTCTGTGTAGAATCCACCTCCCCTGGCACTACACGGTCTGCACCAACACCGTGCAGGAATTAAAGCACGAGCTCCTGCGATCCCCGTCCATTGTGTGGGGCGGAATCACTGAACGCTGCGGGTCGGGACTCCAAGGACACGGATCTGGGACGGCAGCTCCAGGGCGGCTCCTCACCCGCAGCGCGTGTCGGCCGAGGGGAAACGCCGCCAGAGCTTCACGTGGTGCCGGGCAGCGGCGGCGCTGAGCGCTGCGGGTCGGGAGGGACCTTAGAGACCGTCTCGTTCCAACGCCCCGCTACGGGCAGGGGCGGCTGCACGGCCCGGCTGCTCCCAGCCACACCCAGCCCGGGCTGATGCTGCCGGGCAGCGGGCGCTGCAGCTCCGGTCCCGCAGTAGCTGCGTTCCCTGCTGCGGACACGGCGCGGGTCCGCCGCAGCCGCCCGGTGCCCGGCAGACACGGCGCCCCGCTCCGTACGGCTCAGTACGGCTCCGTACACCCGTACACCCGTACGGCTCATTACAGCTCATTACAGCCCCGTACGGCCAAATCCGTACGGCCGCTCATCAGCCGCGGCGGGACCAGCGCAGCGCCGGGGCCGTGCAGGCCGCCCCGCGGGAACCGACCGAAGACACGGACAGAACCGGAACCAGAACCGGAACCAGAACCACAACTACAGCCGCTCCCGCCCTCCAGCACCGCTCCGGCCCAGCCCGGCCCTACGGCCTTACAGCCCTACAGCCCTACAGCCCTACGGCCCTACGGCCCCGCACCCCGCTCCATCCCCCCGCAGTCTCCGGAGCAGCTCTGGCCCCGCCCCGCTCGGTTCCCCGCTCGGTTCCCGCTCAGTTCCCGTCCCGGTCCCGGTTCCGGTCCCGTCTCACCGCGGTGTCTCTCGGGTTCAGCACGAATCGCTTCATGGCGGCGCGCTGCGGGCACAACGGGACGGGCGTCCGCGGGGAGGACTGAGCCTTCCCGGCGTGCCCCGCGCCGCGCGGCGCTCTAGCGCTGCAGAGCCGGGACTCGACTGCTCCGTGGGGGCGGGGCCGTGGGGGCGGGGCGGGCGGGCCGTATTTAGGGGCGGGGCGGGGAGCGGGGACCGCGCTGCCGTCGGTGCGAGTTTGTCGGTGTTTGTCGGTGTCCGCCATGAGCTCCGCGCCCCCCGTGTTCATCAGCGCTGCCGACGTGGAGCGGCTGCTGCCCCGCGCCAGCCTGTTACTGCCGGGACTCGAGGCCGCGCTCAGCAACTTCTCGGCGGGGCCGGCGGGCGGCGTGGAACAGCCGCTGAGAGCGGTACTGAGAGTACGGCCGTACCGGGGGTGAGAGAGAGGGAACGGCGGGAACGGCGGGGGCTCGGCCCGTCCGTTCTGTGCCATCCATCCCGTTCTGTGCTGTTCGTTCTGTCCCGTCCGTCCGTTTCCCGTCGCTCCGTGTCCGTTCCCGCAGGTTCCTGGGGGTCATGCCGGCCTACAGCGCCGCTGACGACGCGCTGAGCACGAAGCTGGTGACGTTCTACGAGCCCCGCGGGGACTCGGCCGCGCCGTCGCACCAGGCCACGGTTCTGCTGTTCGACCCGCGCTGCGGGGCGCTGCGGGCGGTGCGTGCGTGGCTCCATCAAACCGTAACGGGGCGGTCAATGAGCGACGGGCCGCGGGGCGGGCGCTGCTGGAACCGGGACGGAGCGTTAAGGAGCGGCCGTTCGGGTGGAAGCGGCGGTTCTGAGGCGCTGAGGCCGCAGGGTCCCGGTGCTCCCCGTTACCCCCGTTACCGGCTCTTTGCTCAACGTGCCGGTTGTTTTGGCAGGTCCTGGACGGTGCCGTCATCACGGCGAAGCGCACGGCGGCGGTTTCTGCCATCGCCACCAAGGTCAGTGCTGCGCTGCACGGACACACCGCGGGGCCGCGTGTGGCTGCTGTGGGGGCGTCTGTCTGTGGGGGGCGTCTGTCTGTGGGGGCGTCTGTCTGTGGGGCGGCGGCGCCGTCTGACGGTGCTGATGCAGCTGCTCTGTGCGCTGCCGGACGTGTTTGCCTTCAAATCAGCCCTTTTAAAGCGCTCCCGTCAGTGCCGCTGTGTGCGGGCAGAGCGGCTCGTCCCCAGCTCAGCCAGGTGACAGGGACGGGACGTGGGGCCGGGCAGCGCCCCCGGTTCCCGTGCAGCGCTGGGGCCGCGCTCTGCAGCAGCGCCCCGTGCCGGGCTGTGCGTGCGGCCCCGGGATGGAGCCGGCAGGAAGCGGAGGAACAAACCCATCCCAGCAGCTTCTGCTCCCGGCTGGAACCTGCAGCGCTCACGGACACGCTGCTCAGCTGCCGCCCGTCCCGCCGTGCCCAGCTCTGACCTGCTGCGCTGGAGGAGCTTTGGCTGCTGGGGGGTTCGTGTCGATACCCCCCACTGCTGATGTGCTGCTCCCGGCAGCGTCTGAGTTTATCTCGTAGCCGTCAGCGTGTCCCCTCGCTGACACTCAGCCTTCAAAGACACAACGCTGTTGTGCCGGGCACCTTTGAGGTTCGTGCTTCAGAGCCTTTGTAAGGAATGTTACAAAGAGTTGTTGCTACTGAAAAACACAATGAGATTTTTTTCTCTTCAATTTTCTTCCAGCAGAACAAGCAGTGAGAGCCTGCACAGCTCAAAGGCTTTTCATGCAGGAGCGAGCGGCTGTAGTGAGAGCACAAACAAGAGACAAAGACGCGTGGGGCCGCGCTGCTCTGCTGCCAAGTGCTGCTAAATCACAGGCAGGAACTGAACCAGAAACGCAGCACAGACACGGAGCTCAGCCCGGAGATGTTTCCCTCGGGCATTCCTGCTCTTACTGTGCAGCGTTTCCTACATCAGCAGCTCCGCCATCCCTGCTGTGTCTGGGCGTCCTATGGGGCTTACAGGGCGCAAACACACAGCAATACAGGATCTGGGAACTAAATGGATCCCCTGCTGTGCACGTGGGAACAAATGTGGATGTAGGCAAAGAAGGAGAAAAGATCCCCCACAATGGTCCTGACGGTGGCTGTGCTGCTGTTGGTGCCTGGCAAGTGTGGTTACATCCACGGATGCTGTCGATCGCGTGTGACAGCAGTGAGCTGCCTGTTACTGAGACTGAATGCTCTGGGAGTGTTGTTAGCTGGGGGGGGGGGGTGGTGCCCTGCTGGGACAGGGCTCAGCTGCTCCCCAGCCTGCGGTGCTGCCAGCAAGGAGCAGCCTGCGTCTCAGCAGCGCCTGCTCTTCCATAGTGCCATTATTCCTTTTGCTTTCTCAGCCCATCAGAAAAGGGCTGGGAGGATGCTGAAAGCGCGTCGGTGTTGGTGTGTTGTGGGGGAAGGAAAGGAGCCGGGGACTTTGCCATGGAGAGCCAGGCTGGGGTGGGGGATCGCCCCTCCTGGTGCCGGCCGGGGTCACGTCCTGCAGCACCCGGCGCTGCTCGCAGTGAGACCTGTGGCCTCGCAGCTGCACGAGGGACCGTGTTGGGGGCTGTGTCGGGGCCGTGTCACGGTCACACCGGGGGGAGCTGCTGGCACCGGCTGTCGCTGTGTGAACGCAGAGCGGCTCCGCACGGAGCCGTCGCTCTATTCCCGGATGGGCTCCGGGAGCTGCTTGTTGTTGTGCTGCTGGCGTCGGTTTGTGGCTGATCCGTTTTGTGACCCGTGTGCTCGTTCTGTGCCGTGCAGCTGCTGATGCCGCGCCCCGCAGCCGTGCTCTGCATCCTGGGAGCCGGCGTCCAGGCCCGCAGCCACTACGAGGCCTTCACGGAGCTGTTCGACTTCACGGAGGTGAGTGAGGGGCCCATCAGTGCAGCTGGACGGGGCCGCCCCAACGGCCGCCCGGGGCCGCCCACCCGTCACGGCGCTGAGGGGAAAGGACCGGCCCTGAACCACGCACCGGGCGGGTGTCCCCGCTGCAGCCCCGGGCCGAGCCGTGCCGTGCTCCCGCAGGTCCGGCTGTGGAACCGCACGGAGCAGCGCGCGCTGCAGCTCGCCAGTTCCGTGGGCGGCGCCGTGCGCGTGTGCGGGACCGTGCGGGACGCGGTGTGCGGGGCTGACGTCATCGTGACGGTCACCATGGCAACCGCGCCGATTCTCTTTGGAGAGTGGGTGAAACCGGGCGCCCACATCAACGGTACGTGGAGATCGGCGCCATGTACGGCTACGGGCTGCGGGACCGGCCACGGGCAGCCTCGGTTCCGTGGGTTCCATGTGTCCTGTGGGTTCCGTGGGTTCCATGTGTCCTGTGGGTTCCATGTGTCCTGTGGGTTCCGTGGGTTCCATGTGTCCTATGTGTCCTGTGGGTTCCGTGGGCTCTCTATGCAGCCGCTCGCTGCTTGCCCTGCCCTCCTGCAGCTCTGGTGCTGCTGTGATGGAGCCGGGCGCTGCGGGCGCTGTGCAGAGCAGCTGATCCCCCTGTGCCTCAGCTCCGTGGGGCTCTGGGCAAAGGTGGCGCTTGTCAGGAGCACAATGTAGAGAATGTTGGCTCCGCTTAGAGATGAACCTGCAGGGAAACTGCTCTGACTGAAGCTGCTCCGGTTCTGCTTATGGAGAACATGAGGCCGTTGGTGGCTGGGGACGCTGCGCAGTGTGAGCACTGTGCTGCCTCCTGCCTGCATCCATCTCTGTGTGCCCCGTGCTGTGCCCGTGCTGTGCCCATGCTGTGCCCGTGCTGTGCCCGTGCTGTGCCCGTGCTGTGCCCCGTGCTGTGCCCCGTGCTGTGCCCCGTGCTGTGCCCGTGCTGTGCCCCGTGCTGTGCCCCATGCTGTGCCCATGCTGTGCCCATGCTGTGCCCCGTGCTGTGCCCATGCTGTGCCCATGCTGTGCCCATGCTGTGCCCCGTGCTGTGCCCGTGCTGTGCCCCGTGCTGTGCCCCATGCTGTGCCCCGTGCTGTGCCCATGCTGTGCCCCGTGCTGTGCCCCGTGCTGTGCCCATGCTGTGCCCATGCTGTGCCCCGTGCTGTGCCCATGCTGTGCCCCGTGCTGTGCCCGTGCTGTGCCCATGCTGTGCCCCGTGCTGTGCCCATGCTGTGCCCCGTGCTGTGCCCATGCTGTGCCCCGTGCTGTGCCCATGCTGTGCCCCGTGCTGTGCCCCATGCTGTGCCCATGCTGTGCCCATGCTGTGCCCATGCTGTGCCCCGTGCTGTGCCCATGCTGTGCCCATGCTGTGCCCCGTGCTGTGCCCATGCTGTGCCCCGTGCTGTGCCCATGCTGTGCCCCGTGCTGTGCCCCATGCTGTGCCCATGCTGTGCCCCGTGCTGTGCCCGTGCTGTGCCCATGCTGTGCCCATGCTGTGCCCATGCTGTGCCCCGTGCTGTGCCCATGCTGTGCCCCGTGCTGTGCCCATGCTGTGCCCCGTGCTGTGCCCCATGCTGTGCCCATGCTGTGCCCATGCTGTGCCCCGTGCTGTGCCCATGCTGTGCCCATGCTGTGCCCCGTGCTGTGCCCATGCTGTGCCCCGTGCTGTGCCCATGCTGTGCCCCGTGCTGTGCCCCATGCTGTGCCCCGTGCTGTGCCCCATGCTGTGCCCCATGCTGTGCCCCATGCTGTGCCCCATGCTGTGCCCCGTGCTGTGCCCCATGCTGTGCCCCATGCTGTGCCCCATGCTGTGCCCCGTGCTGTGCCCCGTGCTGTGCCCCATGCTGTGCCCCATGCTGTGCCCCGTGCTGTGCCCATGCTGTGCCCTGTGCTGTGCCCTGTGCTGTGCCCCATGCTGTGCCCCGTGCTGTGCCCCGTGCTGTGCCCCATGCTGTGCCCGTGCTGTGCCCGTGCTGTGCCCCGTGCTGTGCCCCGTGCTGTGCCCCGTGCTGTGCCCATGCTGTGCCCGTGCTGTGCCCATGCTGTGCCCCGCGCTGTGCCCATGCTGTGCCCGTGCTGTGCCCCATGCTGTGCCCCGTGCTGTGCCCCGTGCTGTGCCCGTGCTGTGCCCATGCTGTGCCTGTACCGAAGCACATCTGCAGTTTGCACGCAGTGTTTGTCCCAGGTTCTCACGCTGTGTTGTTCAGCGGTCGGGGCGAGCAGGCCGGACTGGAGGGAGCTGGACGACGCGCTGATGAAGAGCTCGGTGCTGGTGGTGGATTCCAGGGAGGCGGCGCTGGCGGAGTCGGGGGACGTGATCCTGTCCGGGGTGAGTCGGGTGCTGCAGCACAGAGCGGGATGGAGCTGAGCAGCACATGGGGAGGGCGGTGCTGGGGCTTATCCCCATAGGAAAGAGTCAGCAATGGGATAGCAACAAGGGAAGAGTTGCGTTGAGTCCCTTCTGCAGCACGTTTTAGTGCACACGCGATGTTACATTGGTGTCAACACGTGTTTTGCAGGCAGAGATTTTTGCGGAGCTGGGGGAGCTGCTGAAGGGAACAAAACCGGCACAGCCCGAGAAAACCACCGTCTTCAAGTCTCTGGGTAAGGGCAGCCCCTGCTGGCACGGCTGGTAGGGCCCGGCCCTCCATAGGGCTGCACACAACGCTGCTGAGAGCTGTGATCTGTCAGGGCTGCGGGGTGGAAGGTGATAAGGAAGCAAAGTAGCGGTGGGCAAAGTACGCTGCCCATCTCAGCATCGTCCGGTGTGAGCACAGTGCATGGAGGCAGCTGAGTGCTGCTGCCTGGTGATGGGAGCAGAGTGAGCTGCAGCCGTGCTGATGGGTTCAGCCTTACATCAGCTCCCCGCAGGATGGGCAGGACGCAGTGGGGCAGTAACTGCAGCGCTGTGGGGGGGCTGCCGGGGGGCGCTGTCTGCCTGCTCCCTCTGAGCCCAACCCCGTCCTGGTTCAGGGATGGCAGTTGAAGACACCGTAGCTGCCAAGTTCGTGTATGATGCGTGGTCAGCTGGAAACTGACGGGAGCTCCGTGATGGCAGCGGGGCCGTGACACAGCAGCAGATCACCCGCACTTGGTTCCTTGCATTTTGGTTAACAAGATGAATTCCGCCCAAACGCAGCTTTCAAGAATGACAACTAACACTTCGTGGGACCTCCTGTGTTTTCTGTACCTGTAGGAGCCTGCAGCACTGCTGGCACTGTCTCGCACGCAGTGCTGTGGGTGGATGTCGGCGCTTGCACTAACGGGGTCCTTACACGCTTTGCTCTGCCCTCCCCAGTTATTTATGGTGCAGACCAGGGGTAGATCTCATGGTGTAACCGATCTGTTCCTACTGCAGTAACAGATGGTTTGGAGGCTGGAGCTCCACGCCTGGAGCTGGATGGTCTCCGTGCAGGGTGGGCTGTGAGCGGCTCCTTGGCTGGGATCAGCCCCCCCCATTTCCTGCCCGCAGCCCCCCCTGGTTTTCATTAGGAGCACGTTCCCAGCAGGAGCCATGTACGGAGCCGTGCCTCCATACAGGTGGGCTTTGCCATGGGAGACCTGGCTCAGACAGACTGTACTGGATCCCTCCTTTGCTGCTTTTCCTGCCTGCAGTTTTGCCTTTTTCTTGCTGGAGGGACTCACCCAAAATGTCAGTGCTGAAAATGTGCTTTGATTTAATGTTTCCTTGTGTTAGCTGGGAGGTTTCCTCACTCACCCGTGGTGTCTGCAAGCTGTTCTCAAAGCGTCTTTGGGGCTGGAACACCATCTGACTTTGGCCAGTAGAGCTTGTAGTGCACAGGGAGATGGATTCTGTGTGGCCGTGCTGTGTGTCCACTGGTAATAGCTCTTATCCCAGTGTCTGTGCTCCTCCCTTGGCAGCGGAGCCAGGAGTGCTGTGCAGGAGGAAGGATTCCCATTCTGTGCTGTTATGTGGTGGCTGCACAGCGGGTCGGGCAGCAGCTGAGAACAGCCCTGGCTGTGTCTGCAGCCCGTGTCACAGTGCAGCCGTGCATGGGAGCTTTGTTTCTGCTGGTCTGCACCTTCCCATGGGATGGTCTGCCTGCCTGTGCCCTGCGAGATGTGGGGGGGGGTGAGGGGGGAAGGAGGCCGTGGAGCAGCGTATGTGGGCACCTCGTTGGCAAGTAGGTACGTGTGGAAGGGGTTGATGAGGACGGTGTCAGTGCTGCCGGTGGCATCCGGAGCCATGAGCCCAGTGCAGGGCAGTGGGGAGCAGCAGTGTGGTTTTGCATGGTGGCTTTGGGTGGTGGGGAGCAGGGAAGGGGGATCTGTTTGTGTGGGTAAAGGTGGGACTCGGCCGCTTTTGCTGCTTTTTTCTTTGTACTGATTGTGAAGTGCTGAGAAACGTCTGGGCTGTTACTGCAGTGCTGGGGAGCAGGGGGGGCTGTGGGCACAGCAGTGCTATCTGTGAGAGCCCCATGTCTGTATGGGGCAGCGCTGTGGGGTGGCAGTGCAGTGTGCTGCCTGTGGTGCTGCTCGGTTCATTGCTGCCTGCACTCTGCTGGTGTGATCCTGGACAAGCAGCCCGTGCTCACAGCGTCTGTTTGCAGTGGGAGCCGCTGTGAGCCCAGCTTCAGAACATGGGGCTTCCCACTGCCCCGAGGGCAGCCGGGCTGCTCAGCACAGTGGGGCCACTTGGATGCCTCCCCAGGTCTTTGTAGTGCAAAGAACAGGCCTAACTGCTCTGCTTCCTTCTTGTACCAATTAAGAGTCTCGAGATTTGTTGCAACAATCATCTGTTAAAATAAAATAGCTCCTGTTTGACTTGTTTTGTTGTCTGTTCCTCTGTTCTGGGCAGCTGGGTGGGCTCTGCTCTTAGCTTTGCTCTTGGATCAGGATGAAAGCACTTCTGGTGCTGCAGCATTTGCTGTTCTGGTAAATGTGGCTGCTGAGTGTGAGCGGAGCTTGGAGCTGCTCACTGGGCGGCTCAGCTCCCACCATTTACCTTCACACATACGAGGTTCTTGCTTCGTTAAGTGTTGGTGACTCAGCCAAAGCCAACCCAGCACCAATCCAGGGCGGCGCTGCCCGGCCCATCCCTGTGCTCACAGCTGGTGCAGCGCAGGCTCAGATGGCACAGCCTGGCACAGGGAGATACAGCGTGCCAGGAAATGGCAAAGGTGCAGCACAAAGTCCAGCCAAGGAAAGCAATGGTGAGCAAATCAGAGAGGACAAACATGCAGAAAGGACGGAGCGTGACAAATGGATGATTAACCAGGAGCCGTTCCCACAAACAGCCCGTGCCCCTCCTGCCATGGGACCTGCTGGCCCTGCTCATCTGCTCCCAGCTGGGTGTTGGCACTGCAGTGCACCCGGGCTGGGGTGGCACTGAGCAGCAGCACCGGCTGCATGTACGTGCTGGGTGTATGTGCCGGCTGTGCCCTGCAGGGATACACGGAGCATCAGCTGTGCAGAGACCCCCGGCCTCCCAGCCCCGGGGAATCTCCTCCTGGGGCCGTTCGGGCACCGTGTGCTGGTGCACAGCCAGAGCCAGGCAGGTGCTGCTCACCCTGTGCCTCACAATGGGGATCCCAGGGCTCCTCAGCAGCAGAGAAACACGAGTGGCAGCATGGAGCTGTGAGATACTCCTGTCTATTGGGATTCAGGCACGAGTGGAGGCAACGAGCTGCAGCTGGAGCCAAGAGCAGATTTTATTCTAGCACCGAGAAGAGCAGTTTGCAGCGATGTGACACGGGGAGGGGGGTAAAGCTGGGAGCCCTGATCTCTGGGAGCGCTCGGTGGGTTCTGCAAGAGAAGGGGGCGGTTTGTTAAGCTCAGCTCTGTCACACCAGGGACCCCAGCCATGGAAGCAGCAGAACAAGCCCTGGTGGTGCCTTTGGCAATTTCTGTCACGTTCTTTTTGTGGCAGAATGTGCCCAAATCTGCACCGCACCCCGCGCTGCGCAGCCACCACCCGCAGCGGCTGCACGGCTCCGTGCAGGCACGGTTTGCTCCCGGCCTTAGTGCTGGTCTGAGCAGAGCCGCGTGCTGCACTGAATTGATCTCGGTGCAGGCAGCAGTGGGTGCTGTTCTACAGGCACGTATCCACAGTCTTTCCGGGGTCCTGGAACGCCTGTTTCCTTTTACTCACAGCACTCAGGACTTTCTTTCTTGGCCCCAGCTCCACCTGAATGCTCTGTAGGTCTTCATCAGAGCACAGCATCAGGGCCTCCAGATCCATCTTTTCCCTCATGAAGATGGGCAGAAACTCGTCCAGCATCTGTGAGGCCAGGAACACCTCCAGGGGGGTGCTGTCCGCTTCCTCATCGTCCCACAGCAGCTCCTCTTCCTGCCAGGGGACATCGGCGCTGCTTCCAGCATCGCCCTCTGAGCTGCCATCGGCACCTTCCTGCTGGAAGAGCTCACTGGACATTTTAAAGCTGATTCCTTCTTTCTGGGAAGACACGGTCCCAGGATCCACATCCGCAGCCAAATTCCTTCCAAACACGATCTTCCCGAGACCTGGCCGTGTGAAAATGGAGAGCTGCCCATCGTCGTCCGCTAAGTCGTCCTCCTCCCTCTCGTCAAACAGGTGCATCACGCTCCCCCGCTCCCCTCCGTCTGCCTGCCCGTTGCTCTGCGGCTCCTGGCTTCTCGTGCTGCCGGCCGCCCTTTTTGCCTTCAGTTTGAAGGTGTCCTTCAGGTTTTTGGAGAAAGGAGCCGCTGTGTTTGACGTGAAGATCGTCGGCAGCTTCACCCTGGAGTGAGTCCCTCTGGAGGAGGCCACGGAGCCGACCTTCTCCTTCATGTAGCTCCTGTTCATCTCCTGCTGGTGCTTCTCCTGCCGCTTCTCGCACTCCTTGACCTGTTTCTCCATGTTCCTCTGGGCCTGCGCCTTCAGTTTGGAGACCTTCCTGGGGTTGGCCACGTTCTGCTCCGTGGCGGCTCTGTCCAGCAGCCGGACGCACTCGTGGCGATCTCTGCTGGCAGCAACATCCAGCGCCGTGCGGAGCTCGTTGTCCAGGGCGAAGATGTTGGCTCCGAAGCTGACCAGGAAGGAGACGCAGTGGATGTGGCCGTTGCAGGCGGCGTGATGGAGCGGGGTGTTCCCCCAGATGTCACATTTGTCTGGATCGCCTCTGAGGAGGAAAGCAGCGCAGAGTGAGGACACGTGGGGGACAGCAGCACAGCGGAGCACAACAGGCACCAGCCATCACCTCCACTCTACACAGCATGGTGGCAGCAGGTTGGCATTGCTCTGACCTGGAGTGCTGTGCTGCGCCCATAGCACACAGCATGAGCACACAGCATGAACACACAGCATGAGCACACAGCATGGACACACAGCATGAACACACAGCATGAACACGCAGCATGAACACACAACATGAGCACACAGCATGAGCACACAACATGAACACACAGCATGAGCACACAACATGAACACACAGCATGAACACACAACATGAGCACACAACATGAACACACAGCATGAGCACACAACATGAGCACACAGCATGAACACACAACATGAGCACACAACATGAACACACAGCATGAGCACACAACATGAGCACACAGCATGAACACACAACATGAACACACAGCATGAGCACACAGCATGAGCACACAGCATGAACACACAACATGAGCACACAACATGAGCACACAACATGAGCACACAACATGAGCACACAACATGAACACACAGCATGAACACACAACATGAGCACACAACATGAACACACAGCATGAGCACACAACATGAGCACACAGCATGAACACACAACATGAGCACACAACATGAGCACACAACATGAGCACACAACATGAACACACAACATGAACACACAACATGAGCACACAACATGAACACACAACATGAACACACAGCATGAACACACAACATGAGCACACAACATGAACACACAACATGAACACACAACATGAACACACAACATGAACACACAACATGAACACACAACATGAGCACACAACATGAACACACAGCATGAGCACACAACATGAGCACACAACATGAGCACACAACATGAACACACAACATGAGCACACAACATGAGCACACAACATGAACACACAACATGAGCACACAACATGAGCACACAACATGAGCACACAACATGAACACACAACATGAACACACAACATGAACACACAACATGAACACACAACATGAACACACAACATGAGCACACAACATGAACACACAGCATGAGCACACAACATGAGCACACAACATGAGCACACAACATGAACACACAACATGAGCACACAACATGAGCACACAACATGAACACACAACATGATCAGCCCTGATCACCGCTCACCACGAGCTGTGCTGTGCCCGCAGTGCCCGTGGAGCAGCAGGGCGTCCTTCACTCTGTGGGGCTGCTGGCACAGCCCTGCCCGCTCCCTGCCCCCCCCAGCTGCCCACTGCCAGGTGGCACCAAGCAGCAGCACGAGGCCGGGGGGCACACAGCACACCCAGCTCTCTGCCTGCACTCCCGGAGCAGGGGTATGGCTGCCCCATGGCCCTCCAGGCAGAGCACTGCCAAGGCCTTTTCTGACTCCTTTGCACGTCAGGGGACACCACAGCGAGTGGCAGTGAAGGGTCTTGTTGTGCCCGCACAGTGATGGCTGGGAGCAGCAGAGGGTAAATGCAAAGCGCAGTCGCAGCTTTGACTCCAGTGCTGCTGGGTTGGGCTCGGTCAGATCCCGGTTTTAGTCAGCTCTGTTGTTTCTACGTAAGGTTCTTTTGCTCGTGGGGTCTGGAAAGCAGAAGTTCATTGGGAAATTGGAAAACAAAAGGAACAAAATAAAAACCAGATTATTTTCAACGACTGCGGCCCTGGTGCGGCACAGACCGGCCGAGCGCAGCTGCTGCTGCCCGGGGGGACGAACGATGGAGACAAAGGGCTCGTGCTGCCCCACCGCCCCTGGGGCTGCGTGAGCTGCGGGGCCGGGCGGGGAGGGAGCGGGTCCGCGCAGCATCTGTCGGGAAACTGCCTTTACTTCAAGGAAAGGATGAATTCATTACACAAAAAGAAAAGACCTCAGAGGAACCCCTCCAGTTCTGTGACTCCGTGAAAGCAGGGGCGGCCAGCAGAGCAGACCGAGCAGCTCCCACAGCTCAGCCCCCCCCGCAGAACACGCACCGAGCAGCAGCGGGACGGAGCGCCGGGATGAGCGGAACCGGAGCCGCCCCGCGCCGGGGGAGCAGGAGCACGAGGGGGAACGCGAGCGGCACCGCGGGGCTTTGTGCCCCCTGCGGGGCTTTGTGCCCCCTGCGGATCCTCTGAGCGCGTGCGGACGTTTCAGTTGTTCTCGTGGCAGGGGGGAATGTTGAACTCACACCTGGAGGTGGCTGTAATTCGTTCCCTGGGCGGTCATTCCCCCCCGGGCGCCCTATGGACTCTCAGTTCCTCCTTCATCACACGCGTGTTTTGCTTTTTCCCTGGGGGCGCAACCACGGCAATAGAGTCCAAAGGCCCCTTTTATTGTGCAGCCGCGCCTGAGCCGTACAGCGGAGCTGCGGCAATCCCAGCTGGGTGTGAGGTTTTCAGACCTATTTCTAGGCAAGGAGAACTAAATGCATCCAAGCAGTTGCTCAGACGTTTCCCCCCCAATCTCCTTTAAGCCATTTAGATCAAAAATACAAACCCGGGGACCACATAACCTTCATGTCACCCCAGCACAAACATTTTCTTCACTCTGTTTCCCTCCTCCTAAACCTTGCGAGAGAATCACGGCATAAAACATCGGCTCTGGAGGGAGCACTACAGAAATGGGGACACGGGCCCATTCGGTGGCGCTTCAGGGTGGTTCCCTCCCACGGTAACCAAAGGATTCGCCTCGGGGAAGCAGGGGCTGCTCGGCCGTTTGCAGAGCTCAGCGCCCCGCGGAGCCCACAGAGCGCCCACGAGTGCGGCCGCAGCTCCAGCGGCTCCCGGGGCGTCACTGCGGCGGCGGCGATGAGAAATGAGCGTTACCAGGAGCCGGAGCCGCAGCCCCCGAGGGATGGAGGCTGCTCCACTCACCCCCTGCGGCATATGATCTCCAGGGCCTCCAGGCGCCCGTGGTACGCGGCCAGCAGAGTGGGCGTCATCCCGTCCTCGTCGGAGGCGTTGAGGTCCTTCCGAGTGGCTTCTTTCAGCAGCTCCAAGTTGCCGTCGGCCGCTGCCCGGTGGTACCTGCTCGACATCTTCGGCTGTCGGCACTGCCCGCCCACGGCCGGAGCTGCGGCATCGCCCCGGGGAGGGCGGCCCAGGGGAGCGAAGTCCTTCCCGGCGCTCGGCGGGCGGTGCTCGTGCCGTCCTGCTGCCCGTCCCGAGCGGCGGCCGCGCCTCTGCCCGCGGAGCTGCTGCTTCCCGGCGCGGTGCGATGCGGAAACGCGGCGGGTCCTTCGCCCTTTTGGTGGCCGATCTGCGGCACAGACGGAGCAACGCGGCCGGTTTCCTCCAGCGCTGAGCGCTCTGATGGTGCCGCGTGGGACGGGCTGCCCGGCCGTGTCCAAACGGGCGCAGTTCCCCGTTTAGACGCTGTTCCCACGGATGGCAGCGGGACGGTGGGTCACCCCTGTGAGGGAAAACTTGTGGAACCGGAGCACAGCGCTGGGTGCTTGGAAAAACTTCTCCCAAAGAGCTGTGATGCATTGGAACGGCCTGACAGGGGGGAGTCACCATCCCTGGGGGGATCCAGGATCCACAGAGATGATGCAGCACTGGGGGATGTGGGCAGTATTTGTGGTAAGGGGATAACGGATCTGGATGGCCCCGCAGGCCATGGAAATGATCAGAGGATGGAGCAGCTCCACTATGAGAATGGGCTGAGAGCTGGGCTGTGCAGCCTGGAGAACAGAAGGCTCTGCGGGAACCTTACAGCCCTGCCAGGACCTGAAGGGCCTACAGGAAAACTGGGGAGAGACTTTATAAGGGCAGGTAGTGAGAAGACAAGGGGAAATGGCTTTAAACTGGAAGATGGCAGTTTAGACTAAACATTGGGGAGGAATTCTTTACTGAGTGTGGTGACACTGGAGCAGGTTGTTGTGAGGCTGTGGATGCTCCTCCCCAGCAACACTCAGTCCAGGCTGGATGGGGCTGTGAGCAACTGGGCTGTGGGAGGGGTCCCTGCCCATAGCAGGGGTTGGAATGGTCTGAAAGGTCCCTTCCAGCCCAAACCATTCTGTGATTCTATGATTCTGCCATTCCCAAATCTGTTTTCTTATGTTCAGAAGTTTTACTGAAGAAAAGCACTGAGCAGGTCGGCAGCTGAGAAGGAATCTGGGAATGCTGGCAGCCAACACGAGCTCACACGGTGCCATGGGCTCCCTGCTCTCCTGGGCGCACTCACAGCTGCTGCCACCTCGGTGTGATGCTCTGCTGGGCTGCGTCCTGTGCTGCCCCATCCCGGGATCACACCGACCCGCAGTGGGACGCTGGGCCGCCCCTGTGCCTCCCCACACATCCCGACTGCAGCCCCCAGCGCCAGGTGGGCACAGCAGCCGCCTCCGGGGCTGCTCCTGGGAATGGCCCCTGCTGCAGGAGCAGCTCGTTCCCACACCTTCACGACCACCCCGTTAATTAGTTCAACGCACAAAGTGTTGATCTCAGTGATGGTTCTCCTCCAACATCTCAAAAGGTTTCCTTCAGAAGGAAGCTTTCATACGGTGCTAAGTGGGATGCTGTTGTTCCAGGTTTTAATTGGGGGCAAAGCAAAACCCCCTTCAGCTGGAGAGCAGCTCTGGGACCTCGCTCGCTTTTTCATCCTGAATGTCCCCAAATGGGCATCACAAAAACAAAGAAGAAAGGAGGAAAGACCAAACAAAATCTCCATCTATTCCCAAACTCCTCTTTGTTAATTCCTGTTCCTTCTGAAAACCTCGACTTAAAATGTGATACAAGATTCACATGATTCAGCAGCAAGTGACGTTTCCTGGCCTGGATGCAGAGGTTTCTTTTGAGAGCGATGCTCAAAGCCCTGAGCAGTTCGAATGAACCTTTTTACTGGGGTCTGAAAAGGACTGAGAACCGTTCAATGCAATGGCGATGTGCTACCAGGCTGAGGAGAAATGCTGCGCTAACGGTGTGTGCTGCTGTGAGCTGGGGCTGACGGAGCCAGCAGCTCTCATTCTGTCTTTGGATGTTGCTGTCTCTGGTTATCACTGTTTCCTCCAGGACAATCCCAATGGTGGCACCACCTTTCACACATCAGCCGCAGCAGCGCGTTGGTGGCTCAGGCAGCTCAGGGCCCCACCTGCCTCCTCACCCTGCAGAGAAGCTGCCGTGTCTGCCCTGCACGATGGATCTCCAGGCCAACATCTGCTCACTGCAAACTGCAGAGCAACAAACGTGAGGGTAGAGGTGGGACACCCTCAGGTGCACCCAGATCTCCCAGTGAGTTTGTTTGAAATCAGCAGGAAATTGCAGAGCACAGAAATCTCATGTCTTAAAAAATAGTGCCAAGAAGTGCACACTGCCTGGCAAAGGAGGAAAGGGAACAAACTAGGAGCAAGAAACAATCCCTGCCATCAAATCCAGCAACCCATAACAAAGGCTTTGCACCACTCAACCACCCCCTGGGAGCTCTCCTCCTCCCCAGGCCAGCCCTGAAACGAGGGGCAGGTGAGGTGGCACCCTCTGAAAGGCTGCACCTGTGAGCGCCCCATATAAACCCACCTGGGCAGCACCCAGCAGCTTGTGGTGGTTGGGGCTGTTTGTGGGGGGCAGCAGCTCTGGCACTTTGAGGATGAGGTGAGGGGGGCCTGGGGGGAGCTGGGCCTTGGGCCTTTTCCTTACTGCTCTTTGGTGACGTTCTGCTTTGCTCGCAGGCTGCTGCTGCTCCTCTTGGTTGGATTTTTGCTGTTCTCGGCCCCTGGTGCCTCAGGGCAATGGGATCTCTCAGGTAATGAGTGGGTGAGATCCCTCTGTGCTGCTGCTGGCTTGGGGGGCTCTGTGGTTACTTGGAGCTGCCTCCTCCCTGCTGGTGTGGAAGGGGCTCTGGGTTGGGGCTGAGCTGACTGAGCCTTCCCTCTGCAGAGAGCACGACCTGCCTGCAGGACAGGCTGGAGCTGGAGCTTCCCATGGAGCTGGGCAATTACACGTGGCACGTTCTTGCAGTGGGTAGGTGTTGCTGCTGGCCTGGCTTCCCTCCATGGCTTTATGTCCGCTGCTTCCTGCAGACCTGGCTGTTCCCTTCTCTGTAGATGTGAGTGGGGAGGAGATGGCGTCCTGTGAGCTCACTGTGGATTATGAGAAGCTGCTGCTCAGTGCCTTGTTGGTGAACTGCACCAGCCTGGAGGTAAAGCTCACTTTGTCCTGGGTGCACACGGTCACTGAGCGCCTGGGGTTTCTTTCTGCTGCTCAAGGTTGAGCTTAATAGGGGTTGAGCTTAATAGGGCTTCTACCTCTAATTTCTACTGGCTTCTCTACTGTGAAGGGGCCCTTCTGCTGGGATCCTATTGCCTGGGTGCTTCCTCTTCCAGCTATGCTTTAAACACCCTCAGATGCTGCCAGGATGCTGTGCCCTCCTGTGATGGAGTGCAGAGCTACTTTAAATGATACCTGGAAGGGCCCTGGGGGTGTCAGCACCTGGCAGGTATATCTGTGCATTGATGCATAATGTGATGCTTCACGGCTGTTGAAGCAGAGTGGGGAGATGCCCAGAGGCCTTACTGGTGCTTACTGGTGCTTACTGGTGCTTACTGGTACCAACTGGTACCAACTGGTACCAACTGGTACCAGCTGCTCTGAGGTGCTGGAAGTGCTTCTGGTACTTGCTCCAGGAGCAGCCAGTGCTGCTGCCAGGTGCTCTCCAAGGCTCTGCTCCCAGTCCCATCTCTCAGTGCTTTGTGCCCCTCTGCTGACCTGGGGAGCCCATGTTCCTCCCTGGAGCTCCCAAAATACCAGCTCTTGTTGTACCAGCACAGCCACTTACGTAACGATGGAGCCAACTGCAAAGGGCTTCTCTGCTGTGGTGACCACTGCAGCTCCTTTCTGATCCGAGGTCCCTCCTGACTAATGCCCGTCTCCCCACAGCACGGGCAGCACCAGCTGAGGCTGCTCCTGCTGCTCAATGGCACCGCGGGGGAGGAGAGGAACGTCACCTTCAGTGCCCACTGCAGCGCTGCCCGCGGGGATGAAATCATCGCTCCTGTCTTTGTTGGTGCAACAAACTGCACAAAGGATTCCATGGCAGTAAGTGAGGGGGGTGCTGTGGGTCCCACTGGGGGCCTTGGGGGCAGGATGGGGTCCCAGAGAACTGGGGGCTCTGGGGAGGTCTGCTGGCTGCACGCCGTCCTTGGCTCAGCGCTCTGCTCTTTGAGCCTTTCTGCTCGCAGCCATTACCAGCACCATGTCGGGCTGTCCGGGGGGTGGGGGCTGCTGCCAGCTCTGGCTCTGGGGGGTGTAGCAGACACTTCTCTTAGGCAGAGCTGTAACCACTGTCTGTTTCTGTGGTAACTCTTGTACCTCTTTTCCCACAGGTTACTTTCCCAGGACCAAGCCTTGGCAATGAGCGCCCGGTAGGTGCCTTCCTGCAGGCAGGAGGCTTTGGGGTGCTCCTCAGGTTTGGACCCAAGAGCAGCCTGACTCTTTCAGGCTGGATTAGCTGCCTCTTGTTGTGAAGTCTAATGTGTAACCTCAGCACAGATAGCCCCAGTGTACAGCCTGTGCCTTATGGGTACAGAGCCCATTGTGCCTCACTGCTGCCATGGGGTTGTGCTTCCCCTCCTAAGGAACGAACCCTTCCTGCTCTGCAGGTTCAGGTGGCTGCGCTGCCCGGGACTCTGGTGATTGATGATGGAACCAGGGTGCACCAGCTGAGCCCTGGGGAAGCCTCGCAGCACGGCTACAGCTTTCAGGCTGACGGACACAGCCTGGTTCTCCAGGCAGCCTTCACTGCCACTGGAGTTGTCTCCTACCAGGTAGGATGTGGAGCTCACGCTGAGGGGATGGTGCAGCTTGTTCAGGCACTGGATGCCTTCCTCCTGGTGGAGCTGTGTGGGTTATGGCTGCAGCGAGTTCAGATGAAGCTTCACGGTCTGAGCGGGCTGTTAGCTGGCTGTTGGTTGGTCCTGCTCAGGGTGTGAGCAGTCAGTGAGTGGGTGCTTTCCTAAAGAGTGAGTGTGCCCAGCTCCACTTCCTCACTGAAGCCCAGCAGCCTGAGGGTGGCTGTATGAATTGTGTAGCTGTGCAGAGCTGGGCCTGTGCTGCCTCCTGCCCTGAGTGCTGTGCTCTGTGTCCTGCCCTGCAGCATAACCACAAGGTGCTCTACACTGCGGCAGTGAAGCTCACGTATGGCCCTCCTGAACACAGGCTGACCATGGAGTCAAGAATGCTTTGTGCCCCAGGTAATGTGTGGGGGAAGCTGCCCCTCCTGCCTCGAGGAAACTGATGTTCTGCTCCAACAAGGATGTTGTTACAGGTCCGGTGCTGTGTAACACAACACACATGACTGTGGCCGTCCCAGCCTTCCCAGGGACCCTCGTATCTGTGGCTGTGGAGGATGAGACCATCCCAATGGACCGGCTCCAGGACAACGGCATCACTCTCAGCACAGCACGAGGGGTGGAGCTGCACGTCAGCAGGGGGGTCCTGAAGTCTGCAGTGAGTTGAGGTTCTGGGCCGTGGGGCTGGGTGTGCTCACGGCTCCTTGGGCTTTGTTACAGGCACAGCACCTCTGAGTGGGTGCTGGGTCAGCCGTGTGCACTGTGCCTGATGCAGGGTGGCTGTGGCCAAAATCAATGTCAGCTGGCTGCTAAGCAGATAAGCATCAACCTCAGTAGAAACTCAGGTTTCATGAGCTGTCCTTGTGAGAGCAGCTGGAGGTTACACTGCTCGTGGTGGGTTGAATTATTCCAGTGTATGTGTTCAGGGCAATTCTTGCAGTCACATTCCAGGAGAATGATTTCTTTTCCAGCTACATGGGGAGAGCTGCCCAGGAGCTCGGTCCTACCTGCCCTCCTTGGAGCTGACTTTTCATTTCCATGGGGACACTGTGGCAATGGTGATGCATCCAGCGTGTCCTTGTGACCAGCACACACCGATAGGTGAGTGAGCCTTGGGGTGGACTC
This sequence comes from Coturnix japonica, assembly GCF_054131305.1. NCBI lineage: Eukaryota > Metazoa > Chordata > Aves > Galliformes > Phasianidae > Coturnix > Coturnix japonica. Next base: position 20,796,963 of record NC_140675.1, on the reverse strand, counting down.
TGCCCAACCTGCTCAGCTGGCCAACCTCAGCCCTGCTTGTTCTTGGCCTGCTCCATTCCTGGAAGCTTTTATGGCCAAAACAGAGCAGCTGTTTGGCAGACCAAGCTTGTTCCTGTTTGGGTGACTCCTGTACCTCTGTTCCAGCTGCTGTATGCACCCAGGACGGGTACATGGACTTTGAAGTCCTTGCTGGCAGTACTACACCACCACTAGCCCTGGACACGCTCAGGCTCAGAGATCCCACATGCAAACCTGCCTCCAGGTCCCCTTCAAATGACAGGGCCTGGTTTCATGTCCCACTGAGCGGGTGTGGGACCAGGTACTGGGTGAGTATCCCAGAGCTGACGGGGGGGCTTCACATGGGGGCGGTGCCCTCACTAATGGGGCTGTCACTTCTCTTTAGCTGGAAGGAGAGAAGATCATGTATGAGAACGAGGTGAGGGCGCTGCAGTCTGACCGTGTGCTGCACAGGATCTCGAGGGACAGTGAGTTCAGGTGTGTCAGGAAGTCTCTGGCTGTGACTTGGTTCTGGGTGTTCTGTGCACAGATGTGAGATTACTGCTTGTTCCCTGCCCAGGTTAACAGTGCTGTGCTCCTTCAGCAATGGCGATGCCTCTGTCTCTGTAAGGGTTGACAGCCCTCCCCCCCTGGCTGCTTCCATGAACCAAGGCCCCCTCTCTTTAATCCTTCTAAGCTACCCAGGTAAGCCATCCCCAGGCTCAGACAGCTGGGCAGCAATTCATGCTTGAGATAAGAGGGAGGGTGTGCAAGGCTGGGGGTGCGGGCTTTGAGGGGCCCAACAAGCTTCTCTTCCTCCTGCTGTGCTACTTGAGGTGCAGGAGTTGATTCTGGGGCTGAGTAGCTCTGGCTCCAGGCAGAGCTGTGGCTGGTGGAGCAGCTGGCTTCAAAGCACTTGGGTTTCTTTGGGGCTCCTGCAGTGCAGTGGTTTACCTACTAAGGCTCTGGCTCTTGCAGAGGACTCGTACAGGCAGCCGTACCGTGATGACCAGTACCCCATAGTGAGGTTCCTACAGCAGCCCATCTTCATGGAAGTGCAGGTCCTGAACCGCAATGACCCCAACCTCTACCTCCAACTGGACGACTGCTGGGCAACTGCATCAGAAGATCCGAGCTCGCTTCCACAGTGGAATATTGTTGTTGATGGGTGAGTGCCCTGCTGGGGGGCACACTGCCCTGCTGGGGGGGGGGGGGTCACACTGCCCTGCTGGCAGCAGGTTTGGCTGCTTCTCTCCTTCCTTTTCTCTGTGTTCCCAATCAGAGCTGTGTAGGGGGGCCCTGACAAGTGCCACCTGTCGGGGTGTCCTGGAACTTGCAGGATGGCACCTCTCTGCCTTGAACTCTGTCCTGCAGCTGGAAACAAAGCAACCTGGGCTGGAGGGAGGTGTCCCCCTGGAGCAGGGGAGCGTTGGAACAGATGGTCTTAGAGGTCCCTTACAACCCTGGCCATTCCATGGCCTCTGCCCTGCCAGCAACAGGCTGTTTCTTCCCCCTGCAGGTGTGAGTATGACCAGGACAGCCACAGGACTGTGTTCCATCCCATAGGCCATGGTGTCAGCTATCCCAACTACCGCCGGCGGCTGGAAGTGAAGGCTTTTGCTTTCATGTCTGGTGACAAGGCCCTCCCCAGCTTAGTGAGTGTTGCTTATTGCTTTCTGCAGTCAGCAGGAGCCCTTGTTTCCTGTAAGTGAGTGCCCATGTCTGTTCTGTGTCCAGGTGTATTTCCACTGCAGTGTCCTCATCTGCAACCGCTTCCAGCCAGACTCCCCCCTGTGCACAGCGAGGTGCCCCAGGCTGCCTAGAAGCAAGAGAGGTAATGCCCAGGCTGGCTCTTGTCCTGTAGCAGTGCCAATGGTCTGCAGCACCCCGCTCAGCCCTCTCCCCTGTGTTCTCTTGCAGGCAGTGGGATGCCGGGGGCCAGCTCTGTGGTGAGCCTGCAGGGTCCTGTGCTCCTGGTGCCCCACGGATGGGCAGCAGCACAAGGTGAGGAGCGGTGCTGGAGTTGCACTGCCCGGCTGTGGGGCAGCCCCTCACTGTGCTGCTTTCCTGCTCCCTTTGCAGGGGATGTTCTGCTGAGTGAGGCTGCGTGGGCTGCAATTACAGTGGCTGCTGTTGGTGCTCTCTCTCTGGTGACCGCAATGCTGCTATTTATGGCTCTTCTTAAATGCCTGAAGAGAAGAGCCCTGATGGTAAATGTGGTACATTAATATGTTTGTTAATGAACTTAATTAAAAATGTGGCTTTTCAGGTAAGAGATGTAGCTCTGGAGTTGGTTGTGTTATTCCTTGGGGGTAAACGCAGGTGAATGGTGAACAGAGGTGGTCCTCCCCAGGTCTATGGGCAGAGGAACAAGCTGAAAACTGAAGAGCAGCTCTCCAAAGCTTCAGGGTCACCTGAGCCTCACTGGAGGCCAGGGACTGTTTCCTCGTCTCGCTGCCACAGTGAAAAACGGCTGGTAGCAAAAAGCTCCTTCAGCTGCTCCTTCCCTCGGGGAAGGGCTGAGCTGCTGCTTCCAGGTCGGCTCTGAGCCCCGCAGCGTTCAGCGCTCCCCGTTCTCCCCCGTAATGCAGTCGCCCCGTTCGCTTCAGAGCTGCGGAGCGCAGCAGAGCGATGCTGAACGGCTGAGCAGCGCCTTCCGAAGGACGAGGTACGGAAAAGCACAACGAGCGGAACCGGGCACCGGCCCAGCGGGTGGGGGTGGAACTGCAAAGTGTGCCTTTGGAAAGGGGGGGATGGGGGTGTCAGTGAGAGAACGGCACGTACTGACGGGAGAAGCAAAATACAACGTGAATGGAGTGATGTTCTCATCGGGAAGAGAAACTACCAACACCTCTTCCCTTCTTCCCTGTTTATAAAGCGTTCCTAGGATCACTCGTGGCAGTGAATGGCGTTAGCTTAACAATGGCTCTGTTAATGCTTTGCATACCTCAGTGCTTAGGCTGGACGAGGCGCCTGCTTGGATTATTGTGCTGCCTTCCCCTCAAATGAGGCTCCTGAGATGAACGGGCTGCTCCTCCTCCCTCTGAGGAAATACTTCTCAGATAGAAGCAAACGAAACTGGAGGTGGGTCAGGTTTTAATCCAGGTGAAGTGCTGCTGGCAGGCAGTCCGTCAGGTTAAAGTGCCCCTTCTGCTGCAAGCAAAAAGGGCGAGCACAAACGCTGCCTCTGCTTGGTGCCGTGTTTGGAGCTGTGAGCAGGGCTCTGGTTGTGCTGTGTCTGTGTGGGCTGCTCCTGCCCCTCCTGGCAGCTGCTGCAGGGACAAAAGTAACTGAACTTGCTACAGCGTTTCCTGATCCTGCTGCTGTGACCGAGGTCAGGTCCCGAGCGGTGCTTCCAAGTGTACTCAGTTGCTTTCCCCTTTGATACCAATGCACTGCCTGGAGATGCTCCTGCTTCTGGAGGGCACAGGTAGAGAACATCAGCTCCAGCAACAGTGCTGGTCTCAATGGCTTTGTGTTAATGGGATTCACTTTAAAACTGAGTGTTTGGAGTGTTTGCTTTTAATCCAATGACAGGCTGGATAGCAGAGTAAAAGCACTGCTTGGTGCTGCAAGCTGCTCCAGAATGTCCCATATTCCAGCATCACAGGGATGCTGTGATGGATGCTGTGATGGATGCTGGGGCTCTGCTCACAGGGCAGTAGGAGGTGCTTGTACTGCACATCCAGATGGGAAAGGCAAGCAGAGCTTTGCTGGGGCAAGAAGTAGTAAAGCTTTTCTTTAAGCTTGTTAGGATTTTTATTTATTTTATGTCACCACAGAATTATTTATCATTGATTTCAACTTCTAGTAAATGGGGGGAACTGTACCATGAGGGTGAGTGGGCACCTCTGTGCTGCTGCTGTACCTGGAGGGCAGAAAGGGAGGAGTGGGGCCCAACTCCCCCTGTCCCTGCTTCACTCTGCAATAAGCATTTATGGATGAGCTGGTTGTAATCCCTAAAGGGAAAGAGATTGCAGGGCAGATGCTCACAAGGTGTTGATTCCTCAGTGGATGATTTGAGTGAGATTCCTTTACCCTGACTTCCATCAGTGCTGATCCCAAGGACCTGGTGGTACCTGGGAGGTGCCTTTGTTCCACCTTCTAGCTGGATCTCTCCATCTGTCTGTTATATGAACAGTACCACAGCCCAGCCTTTTCTTACAGAGAAACTCAGGAACACATGCCTCAGTTTTGGTTTGGTCTTCCTGCTCACTGTCTATTGCTGCCAATGGGAACTTTAAATGTTCTGTGTGGGATGAAGTTTTGCAGTATCTGCAGTAAATATCTTACTGAACAGGCGTGCACCTGCCTGAAAGGAGAACCTTAAGGAAACTCTTAGGGAAACTCCTTGCTCAGAACTAAATCAGAACAATGAGACAACGTGGTTAAACAAACAGCACATTATTAAGCTCAAACAGTTTGATAATGCTTAGAAATATTACAGCATTTTCAAAAACAGAACCAGTTTAAACTAAGTGTGAAGTTACAGCCAAGAAGCACAACAGGCCATTGACAACCCCAGAACACAACAGAGCACAAGGGCAGGCCCCATTCTGCTGCTGTGAGGTGGCAGTGAGTGCAGAAAAGCATCCCTGCAGCTGTGAGGGTGTGTAACTGCTTACACCACACTTAGGGCATGGTGAAACCCATCTCACAGCACACAGTGTCAGCGTGGTACACTCACAGCATTTTAACATGGGCTGTTCGCACTCAGAAGTTACTTTTTCACCGTCAAAAGCATTTCTGATGTTCTGGGCCTTAATGCTCACATATAAAATGGCCAAACCGCTACATACAAATTGCAAGAACTGAGTAACAAAGCAAACACCCCTCACCCCTTCACCCACCTGCCACCAACTCAGCTGCAGTTGTTGCATCCCTGTCCCAAGCTGCAGAACGTCCCCTCCTTCATGCAGCATCACAATGTGCTGCTCAGTGGGTGCTTCCACTGTTGGTGTTACAGTGACTACACACAACACACGCTGGCTCTTTCAGCTCCCATATGAACTGCACCCAGGCTGGATGCTCGACAAGCAAACAATTACATTGCAAAGGACAGACCTGCACAGTGGAGTGTGGATGAAGGAGATGGACACGATCCCACTTATTTGTTCTTTCGTTTGCTGTCAGAGAAATCCATGACGGACAGACTCTTCTGTGGTGAACTTCCATTAACTTCTTGCTTCCTCGCCTGTCTCCTGCACAGGAGAAAAGAACAGCTTTGTCTGTTCTCCCCTCAGACCGCCGTCCTTTGACTTCCTGCCAGAGCAGCTGAGCAACAAGAAATGTGAGTCTGAGAGTCCTCAACATCCACAGCTGTTCTGTCTCCACAGCTCTCTGAAAAGGCACCGAATGCAAACAGAGCGACCTGCCAGTGCCCACCCAACATGGAGCTGTAAGCTGTGTGTAGGTTATCAGCACGTCAATACCTGATACAGGAGACAGAAATCTTTCCTGGACCCGGTGGGCAAAGTGACGGGCCTGGCAGCAGGCCTTGCAGGAGTGCTACAGCACCCTGCAGCAATGCAGATACACTGACTTTGCACCACTCTTCTCTTCCTGAAGGTACAACACCCTCACAGGAAACTGCACGTCCCTGAGAATTGTGCAAAAAATGCTGCTGCGCTGAAGGACCACGCTGAGAAAGTCTCAGAGGGAGCAGCTGCAGCTCTGCTCCTCACTCCTGCCCCTCAGCCCTTCCTGCTGCTCAATGCGCTGCAGGCAGCAGGTGGCCCTGCTGCACAACGTGCCTGAGCCCAGCTCAGCTGGAACCAATCTCCCCAGTCTGGCCTCCAAGCCCTGAGTTCCAGGAGCGTGTGCAGGCACGGCCAGCAATCCAACACGTGGAGCATCCAGCAAAACAACTCGCTCCTACCGAAGCCACCCACGCTCTCCCCTTTAACAACTCATGCTCCTATTCCAAAGCTGCATTTCTGCCCATTTCTTTGCAAATGCAGGTTAGCTGAGATAGCTGGGTACTGCACCCTGCAGAAAGAACACTGCTGCATCCTCTCGGTGTGCCTGAAAGTGTGTTTTGAGGATGTTTAAACTAATATTAATTCTACAATAAAGATACATTTTGATGTTATGGAGTGTTCACATATGCCTGTTTTTCAGGCTCACAGAGAGGTTTAGGTCAGACATAAGGAAGAAGTTCTCTGTTACAATGAGGTTGGTGTGGCCCCAGCACAGGATGCAGAGATGTGGGCGATGCTCCATTGCTGGAGGCATCCAAGGCCGGGCTGGTGGCTCTGAGCACCTGGTGGAGCTGTGCGTGTCCCTGCTCATTGCAGAGATGGATCAGATCGCCTTTAAAGGTCCCCTCCAACTCTAAGCACTCTGTGAATGTAACTCTCACCAAAATCCATACTGATGTGTTTACATTTAATGCTGAAGCACCAAAGCAGCCAGAGATGCCTCAGCACATGAAAGCCATTCATTAAAAGAACCAGAAGTTCACTGTTAAAATAAAGGAAGTAACCAACGCTACAGTACAGCTGCAGTTTGAAGTCAGGGCACAGACCAAAGCCTGGGCTGTTACCTTGAGGCGCCCCAGTAGTTGACCAGCGCTGAAAGGACGATGTAACAAACACTGAGCACTCCAGAAAGTCCCAGTGACAGTGCGCCCAGGCCGCAAAGCACACAGAGGAGGGCAATGCCCCCGATGGAGATCACAACACCTAATAAAACAAAAGACAGATTATCATATAGACACGGTTATATCTAACTAAGTGTTTGACCACAACCCCAAAGTAAAAGCACTTGGGAAAATGAAATCAACCAGCTGATGGGGAACAGCCAAGAGCCTCCACTTGGGAGGAGGAGGGCAAAGTAACAACGTCTTCCGTCAAATACCACAAACGAAAGCTATGCACAGCCAAGATAACGGGCTTTGCTGTGATCGGGGGTTCAGAGCAGGAAGGCAAATAGGATTTCCTCTTGCACAGAGCGCAGTTTATCAGATTACTGTTCTGAGCACTACAAGCAGAAATGTTCAAACGCTTCAACTGGGACTCCAGGAAGAAGAAAAGAGAAAGGAAAAGGTTTTGTGGCTGAAGAGGGAATATGTAGACACACGCATACGATACCTTCCATGACTATCACGCCAACGCAAGCCATTATCACTGTTGTAACAACAAAGATGAGGAAAAACGCCACCGGAATCGTAGACACTGCGACGAACATCAGGAGCGACAAGGCGACAAAAGGATGGTCATCCAGATACAGGCCGAGCCGGGAGTTCATAAACGCAACCACCTGCGGAGAGAAGAACAGATCAGAGCTTCAGCTTCCATCACCTCGTGACTCCTGAGGTCTCAGCTCCTCAGTGAGATACGGGTACACCTTTGTAAGGCTGCCATTGCTGGGAGCACGGCGCTACAGGGGGAAACAAACTTCTTTTGTTAAAGAGTCGCACGCTGGAATTCTGGTCTAGGAGCGACTTTTCTTTCCCCCCAAGGAAACACGTACGGCAGTTTGAGTTATCTGTAGAGCAGCACAGGCACGTCAGCACAGTGCTGCTCTTCGGCCTCAAATGCTCACACCGCTATGGCAGAAATGCAAACACTGCTCCTTCCATCTGGACAGCTGGACATGGGGGGCTGCCCTTCCCCCACGCTCCTGAGCGCTCGCTCAAGAAAGAGAGCCCCAATTTTCCGAGTAAAGGAAAAGAAACATCACTGAGTATCACGGTATCTCAAGAGCTGCACAAATCTCAGCTCCAGAAGTGCATCACAGTCAGCCCTCCCCGTTTCTCCCTACCTTTGAGTTGCTGTGGATGGACTGCACGATGAAGTGCCATTGCTTCTGCAGCTCCTGCAGCTCTTTGGACATGCTGCGACCCACAGCGCTGCTGCCAACCCCCAGAGCCACGGACCCCCCTGCAGCCACAGTCAGGTGGTGACAGACTCATGCAGGTGCTTCCTGAAAACAAAGGAAAAGCCTTTGCCAAAACAGAGACATTAGATCTCATTCGTTAACGTCATTTGGAGCTTAAAATGTTAGGTTTACAAAGGAAACCGAGCACATGGGCCCTGAAAGCTCTTCTGGAAGTCCCAAGGGCAGAAATAAGTACCAAGGCGCCCCATGTTCTTCCTTACAGCCCCAATATCCCTAATTGAACAACGCCTGATTGCACAGAACCAGCCAACAGCTCAGCGCTCTGGGTCTGGCACTAAGCACAACATCCCGACCCTGCACAACACATCCCACGTATCGCCGTCATCCAGGTCACAATGGGGGTCCGAGAAGAGGGAAATGTGGGGAAGGCTGATTATTTGTATCAGAGGGTCCTGAGACCCCCACCCAAAACCAGTGAGCACATGCAAGGAGGAGGGGGACCCTATGGGAAAGGTTTTCGGGGGAGAACTGAATATGGCTGTATTGCCTGGGAAAGCTTTTGCATAGGTAACACCAGTCGTGTGCATCAACTGAAGGGCTTTTGTTCAGGGGTACATGGTGAGGGCAGGCATCAGAAACCAAGACTGCCTTCATCCTAAGGCCATATCGGGGCTGCTGAGGGAATTCCTGCGTTACGCGTGACAGTCCCGACCCGTTTAACCATGGGGGCACAGCACTGCAGGTGAGAGGAGAGAAGGTGGTGGGGAGAGCTGACAGTGAGCTTCAGTATCTGAAGGGGAGCAACAGGAGAGAATGGGACAGACCCTTCAGCAGGGTCTGAGGTGACAGAACAAGGGGAAATGGCTTCAAATTAAACAGAGGCTCAGGTTGGACATAAGGAAGGAGTCTGTGCCAGTGAGGGTGGTGCGGCCCGGCACAGGGTGCAGAGATGTGGGCGATGCCCCATTGCCCATCCACGGCCGGGCTGGTGGCTCTGAGCAGCCGGTGGAGCTGCGCGTGTCCCTGTTATTGCAGGGATGGATCCGGCGGCCTTTAACGGTCCGTTCCGATTCAAAGCGCTCCCAGCTCCCAGCTCCAAACCGCATCTGTAATGGCCGGGTTCCACCATCCACGGACGCTCAATGTCGCGCTGTGCTTCGTTCTGAGCACGGACCCGCGGCGTCAACGGCCGCTTTATCTGCTACATCCGCGCCCCGACACGGGCGGCACCGAGCACCGAGCACTGAGCACCGAGCAGCGAGCAGCGAGCAGCGAGCTCGGCCCGGCGCCGCCTGCTCCGCCTCCCACGCATCAATCACCCGAAACAGCCCGGCAAGGGGAGCACGGCTTAAAGCCCCCCCGGCACAAATACCCCCCGGCTCCGCTCCCGGCGGGTCCCCGGCCTCGGGACAACAGCGGGAAGGGCGGCTCTGCCACCCGGCTCCGTGACCCCACTGCGTGACCCGTCCTTGGCACCGCCATATCGCCATATGGCCATATCCCCATATCTCCATATCTCCATATCCCCATATCTCCATATCTCCATATCCCCATATCTCCATATCTCCATACCGCCCCCCTCACCTCTCCGCGGTCACGGCAGCAGCTCCCGGAGCTCCTCGCAGCGCTGCGCCGCCCCCCGCTGCCGGGTCCGCCCCTCTGGGCCGGGCCGGAGGAGCCCGATTGGGCCGGGCCGGGCCGGGAGCTGTTTTGTTTCCTGCGCCCTCCCGCTTCGCCCGGTGGGTGCGGGATTTCCTGCTGTTTTACGGCCGAAGCTCCGGTCGAACCGCGCTCCGGGCCGCAGCGCCGGCACCAGACGCGGCTCCGGGCCGAGAACGTGACCCGCAGGAGCCGGGTCCGGTGCGGGCGGGACATAAGGAAGAAATCTGTGCCAGTGAGGGCAGGGCGGCCCGGCACAGGGTGCAGAGATGTGGGCGATGCTCCATTGCTGGAGGCAGCCACGGCCGGGCTGGTGGGCGCTGAGCAGCCGGTGGAGCTGCGCGTGTCCCTGTTATTGCAGGGATGGGTCGGATCCCTTTAAAGGGATGTTGTGGGGGGGGCCGTGGTGTGAGGGCCGTCCAGTTCTCGTGCTTTACAGAACGTGGGATGAGCAGCTCCCGAAGAGCTGCGGTCAGAACGGCAGGGTTGCTCGGTGCGCAATGTGTGCAATGCCTCTGCCTAGGGCCGGCACCGGGAAACTGCTCTGGGCTCCCTGCTGGGCTGTAACAGCTCCGTCTGTGCTGATACTGGAAGGAAGGGAGCTTTAACTGGGGACGTGCTGACAGTTGCGGCTGGAAAACAAACCCACACGGACCGGTGTGGGGACATGGGGAATACGGGTGTCCCGTTGGCTTTGGGTCTTTGGGGTGTTTGGTTCTGAATGATTAAAGACTTCATCGTTTTCATACAAGTGCTGGAGTCTCTGGGATGTGTCTGGGGTTCTGGAAGCTTTGAGGTGGGGCAGAGCTGTGCAGTGTTCACTGATTCCAGAACTGAGTCTCCATAGCTACAACACACAACACTGTGAGCAGGGCTGGCTGTGCCGCTCTGCAGAGGGTGGAGGGTGCAGGACATCCCGGCCTCCTGGCACCTCCGTGACCGCGCTGAAGGTGAGCACCAAAAACCCAGTGTCAGAAACCCCTGAGCCGGGACGGGTGCACCCAGCAGAGGGACAGGAAATGGGGGCTGTGGGTCCTATGGCTCCTGCACTCAGTGCAAGCACGGGGCCTGCTGGACACACACCTTTCTCTTTCCCCCTTTGTTTTGACACGTGTCTGCTTCTCATGGTATTTAATGTGCGGAAACTTCTGCTGTAAACCACCTTTGGGGGCCTGGAGTCATTGGTGCCATAGAAAGGTGGAGCAGTGGGGAGCAGCCTGGGTCTGGGGGAGGTGGAGGGGGCAGGTGTGAAAATCTGACCTGACCTGTCTGGAGTTAGAAAGATTAAGGTGGAAACTGAGCTTGAGGAGGACAAGGGGGGGAAGACAGAATGGGATGTTGGGGGGGGGGGGGGGGGTGGTGGAAGGGACAGTGTTGTGTGAGGAGGCTGATTGCTTTGATATCCTTTGTTCCCTCTGGTTGGTTTTTTTGGTTGTTCACAGTTTTCAGTGTATTCACTGCTCTGAGGAGCACCAAAGCATTCCCAGGAACCAAAGCAGTGATGAAAGACGAAGCAAAATGAAGCCAATGGAGAGGGTGAGTTCTTCCTGCAGGGACTATGGAGCACTCACGTGATTTTCAGATTTCTGTTACTTGTGCTGGGATGTTGTTGAGGACTCTGAAGATGCTGGTTCAGTGTGCTGGGACATTAACACACAATACACTACTATATAATCAAAGTGACACAGGGGCTGTGTGAGAACGAGCTCTTGTTTTAGGCTCTGTGTTACCAGGCCCAAGGCACAGTGTGAGTTAAGGACAGGGAAATGTACATGAACTGCCGCTGTGAAGTGCTGAGCAGGTGGTTGGGTATTTTATTAGTGCTGCTCTTACTTAAGGGAGTGTTGTTCCACCTTCTGTTATTATTTGGTCATTAAACCAGTTAATATCAGTTCATTATATATACGGTTCCTTATTATTTGTGGTTGAATTTTTGGATTAAAAATATTTTCCTTCCAAACAGGTTGTGGTTTATTTCCTTTATTTGGCCACATTAACACTTAATAGCGGTGCACAAAAAGCTGAATCCAAATGACGGTCCAGAAGCAGCTGAGAGCTGTGCAGGGCAGCATTGGTCTGAATGGGCTGGTGCACAGATAAATCACTTGTGCCAGCGTTGCTGGGAGGAGGAAGAGGGGGCGGCATTTCTTCCATCAGCAGCCTCACTGCTCCTCATCTGAGAAACACTGATAAAGCTGCATCTGTAGGACAAGTGGAAACCAGGTGCTTTAAGGCAGTCCTCTCAGAGGGCACAAAATGCCAGATAAGCTGAACTGCAGCTTCTAAGGAACAGGCAAAAGAAACAAGGGAACAAAGGTGGGGTGTCGGTATTGTGCTTAGAAGGCTGCTTTGAGAAACACCTGGAACTGATTACAGTAATGCTGTGTTGTAAAGAGAGGAAAATGGGCAGTAAAAGTATGTCTGTGTCATTCCAACTAAGCAAAAAAGCATGAAACCAGCTGTAATATGGAAGCAGAAGCTAAAGAGGAGTTTAGAAGAATAAGTTTAGGAACTGTGATGTGGACTCTGTAGATTGCTCTGAAAGATTCGGATCTAAAAGAAATGAGCCTTCGGAGTACACTGAGTCAGACTTGTGCATTTGCCCACAGTACTGCTTGATTTGTTACCCTGTTCTAGCACTGAGAAGAATTAAAATCATGGTGCTGTGTAGAACTGTGGCTTTTCTTCCCTCTCCCATTTCAGCATGTCCTTAAGAACAGAGGTTATCCTCGTTTGCTGCAAGAAGCATCATGGACCTTGGCAGTTCCATTCAAAGAACAGAGTTACCACCGAAGCCCCAGTGACTCCATCGCTAATAACTACAGTCCTACTGCACAGGACTTAAAGCTGAAGAATCTTCACAGACTGATGTCCTCTTCAGCAGCGAGAACATCATCAGGTCCAGCAGGGCGGAAGGCAGCTGCACCGTGTATCTGTATTTGAATCTGTTGGCTTAGCCTTGTTTGTTGTGTTCCTTGTCTGTCTGAGCATCATCTGGCAAAGTGACCCTTTCTGTTTGTGCACCTGGTAAGAATTTGTACTTTTCCCATTTTTTGGAACGGTGCATCCTATTGAACTGCTCTGAAATTCAAAAGAGTGGGGCAGAAAAGGTGACCTGTGCAGAGGGCTGGGTCGGCACTGACACTGCAGGGCTGAGCCCTGGACCTCAGCGAGGTTCTCCGCGTGCTTAGCTCTGATTTGCATCAGTGTTTGCAAAATATATACGTATGTTGTTTTCTTAACTGGTGCTTAAAGCTCTAAAAGATTCGGAGCCTGCCAGGAAGAGGCTCAAAACTGCTCCAGGAGGTCCAGGTGGTTCCGACAGGTAATGTTCTACTAATGGTGTAACAGCACACAGAATCACAGCCATTCTTGTCACTTGAGTTGTACTTTGGTTTTCTTTTGGCTTGGAGGATGCGATGTGCTTAGAGCATGAGATGTTAAGCCTGTACAAAAAGGTGTGTGCTGATGTTCTACTGTGTTCTAAGCCAGCACCTTTCAGTTCTTCATGGCAGAGTGCATTCAAGCCATCAGTGGGCTGGCAGTGCCCCCCTCTCACAGTAACGGACTCGACACCTGTGACTGTGCAGACCCAGCGGAGGCTGTTGGTGCAGTGAGGGGAAGGTGCTGTATTTCAGCAGTGATGGCAGCAGCTGTGGCTCAGCTCTGCTGCTGCAGATCTGTATGAGCGTGGCATGGAGCTCTTGTTAGTTGCTGGTGATGCAGAGCTAATGGTGGTGGCTGCACTGAAAAACAGTGTTTTGTAGGTGACAGTTTGCTCTATGAAATGGTGTTATTGTGCTCTTTGTATCTATTGCTGTTCCCATGGAAACGGAGTCATTACTTCTGGAGTGACCCACCTATATTTGCAAATGAGCCAGTCTGAGCTTTGGCTGAGATTGTTAAGATTTTGGGAAGAGAACCACCTGAAGTCCTTCATCGTGGTCCACGTTTGTCCTCAGGGCAGCGGCGCATCATTTGATTTGAGCATCCACTGAAGGTTCCTTGCTCACCAGACCTGTGTTTTGTTTCAGAAGTACCGCGGGGCTGTGCAGCCTGGATCCCGTTTCTCTGTGTGTAGCTGCTCATGGGCCATTAGGTGCTGTGTGTCACGACCAGCCGCTGACTCCAGAAGAGCAGTTTGTTGTCATGCTCTCACATGAGGAGGAGATGAATAAGCGAGAAGAGTCACCTTCAGGAGATGACATAGAGGTATTTTCTGTTCATTTCCCTTTGGAAGGCAGGAGCAGCAGCACATGGACAGCATTATGTCTGTAAACTCCGTATTAAATGGAGCTGAGAAAAGAATGCAGTGCCTGGGGTTTAGGAGATGCAGATAGGAATATTTAGCAAACTGCTGTTTAGTTTTGCTTCCCTTTAAACTGAGACAGGGGAGGTTCAGGTTGGATCTGAGGAGGAAGTTTTTCCCCCCGAGGGTGGTGACGCACTGTTCACAGGTTGCCCAAGGAGGCTGTGGATGCCCCATCCCTGCAGGCATTCAAGGCCAGGCTGGATGTGGCTCTGGGCAGCCTGGGCTGCTGGTTGGTGACCCTGCACACAGCAGGGGGTTGGAATGGATGAGCATCGTGGTCCTTTTCAGCCCAGGCCATTCTATGGTGATTCTTTGTCTGCTGGACACTTCCTACAACAGGCATAACCTTTTACACATTGCTTTGTAGCGGTACTGGCACTATGTGCACAATGCGGTGCGGGAGGACATGCTGGCACCTCAGGATCAGGAAGTGATGAACGTAATTTTAAAGCTAATTCCAACTCCTATTCTTGCTAACCCCTGTCTGGAGAAGTTGCTTGTGGGTTTAAAAGTAGAGGTTCAGGAAGACTATCGTATCAGCCTCATGAAAGCCATTGGTAAGATTCATAATCTCATATTGATTTAGTGTATGTAAACTGTTGCACTTGGAAAGCAAATCTGCTTTCTGTTCTTAGCACGGTGGAGGGTTGTATGGGAAACCTGATCAAAGCCTGAACCTCTGATTAACCATCTGGGGCAAGTGATGGGTCAGCTGTGGGAGCACAGGTGAAGGTCATTCTGTTGTGCTCCCAGGAGGGGTGGAACTTGGCTGCACCTCCCCCAGATCTCACTTAAGGGCTGATGATTATTGTGCTGTGTTTCACTGTAACAACTTGCAAGTGACTTCATGGCAGGGCACAAGTTTGAAGTGAAGAATTCTGTGCTGTATGAACTATGGAGAGACCGTGTTGTCATCTGAAGGTACGACCATGAATGCGATCTCACTTCAATACACGTCTGGTTTATTCTAGTTGATTACATCCTGATGGATCCAGCTGAGAGGCAGCGAGTCCTGATTGGAAGCACCCCGCGCCCTTTTCCCGTGAGAGTCATCCGGGCGCCCGTCCCATGGCACAGCTCTTACAAAGAGGCAAAAAGCTGGAATGAAAGCAGCCTGTTTGTTGTGAACCCACTGATGCACACCTTACATCAGCTCTGGCTTTCTGAGTAAGAAATCACAGTTAAACTGAGTATGTTCATTTTGAATGGCTTTGAATGCTGACTGATGCTGCAGAGCTCCAGAGGATGACAAAACCCGTTCTCTGTTTCCTGAAGGCTGTTTTATTTTCAGAGCCTGCAGGAATCTCGGCCTTGAAATGGTTGTTTCCTGCAGCCTCTGAATGTCAGTGAGGAGACTCAGTGCTGTGTCGTCCCCTGTCAGATAAAAACGTGTTGTCCCGAAGTTAAGGCTGGGTGCTCAGTGAATCAGTACTGTGGAATTCTCCCCATTATTCCTGAGCTAACGAAAGGAAAAGCTTCCAGCTCTGCTGCGATCCGGTCTGTTGCACGTGTCTGGAGCTGGACGTTGCTCTGGGGACTCTGGAAAACTGAGGCGTGTTTTCTGGGGGTGTTAAATAGGGCGGTTAGTAACCATGGCAACTCTATTTTACTATTTAAATGTTGATGAAATGTAGTTGTCGGGTTTTTTCTCCTCGAGGCTGCCCGGGGTCGGTGCTTTTCACCGTTAACGTGGGGCAGGAGCAGGAGGTGTCGTTCCGGGTGCTCTGTCTGCGTTCACTAAATCCAGATAAAATACAAGAAATAATCAGAACGTTTTAGCAAAAATTAACGGAAGTGGAAACCTGGAAAATGCCAAAGGAAACTTGCGAAGCTGCGCTTATGTTTGCAACTGCAAGGGACACCGGAGCAAACAGCCAAACGAAGGCTGCTCAGATGCACTCGCTGGACGAGTTGGCGGTGATTTGCATAACCAGCGAGGAACGACCTTCTAAGCACAGCTAACACCAGCCCTCCCGATGTTACCGCTGCGGGTGTTGGTCTGTTAATGGAGGTCCGTCCTTGAAGCGCTGTTCGCTCCCCGCAGGTTCAGCGGCGTCAGGTTTGTTCGCACCGCCGATCTCCGCGCTGGGGAGATGCCGCTGCCGCCCGCCGTGTTCGTGGACACGGTTCGCCGGCACTGCGAGGAAGCTCACGGCCTGCTCCGCAACAGGTCGGTGCCTGCGGCCGGATCGTGGGGCTGCACGGTTCGGTTTTGACTTACGACAAAAGTAGCAGAAAATTTAACCTGTGTAGAAGCGTTAGAGTCCTGATTTAGTGTAAATGAGAACGTGATTAATCAGTTTCCACTCCTACGGGTTTCATTTGCTGGATGAAGGTCCTTAGGTCCGTGTTCCAGATCCCCACGAGGTACAGCGCAGTGCGCGGTTCTCACTGAGCGCAGCAGTGAACAGCCCGTTCTGAGCCGGGGCCACGTTGCTGGCAGTGCACGACGCTCTTAGTTTGCAGGAGTGTTTCCCCGCAAGTCCCCGCGTGCTGAGGCAGCAGGAACCTTGTTCTTGGCAGGTGGCACCGATGGTTCTAGAAGTTTCCGTACTGTCTGTGCAATGGTTTGTGAAATGGACCCACCCAAAACCACGGGCCCATTCACTGCCGTCTGTGAGGAAGTCCAACCAATTAATATTTCAGAGTGTTAGAAATGCAGAGTGCTGCTGGGCAGTGCATGTCTGAATTTATTTTACAGCTTTGCACCCGTTTTACAGTGTATAATTGTAAAGGTAAATCAGCTTATTTATTCCCGTAGGTCTGGAATGAACTTGGAAGCTTTTGGACTATCGGTATTTGCTGCGGGGTGTGAATGTTTGCCCAATCTGACACTAACCCGCCTCATTTTGCTTTGGGGTGAACCTGCTCGATTCAGTTAACCCGTGCTGCTCACAAAGGAAACAGAGAAAAGAATTCTGTGCTTAGACGTGTTTCCTTTTAAAAGCTGCTTCTAGCTTCAGCTCACGGAGAATCCTCATTAAGCCCTGACTGTGTCAAAGGGCGGCTGAGATGGCACCTGAAACAACGGGGAAAATGAGTCAATAGGGGAAAGCACCTGGATGCTGGAAGAGCAGCTGGGACCATGAGGGTGCTCAGAGCAGAGCAATGAACTGACTGGGTGGGCAGGAAGCTGGGGGAAGGGAGGTGAAACCTGCCCTGTGTTCAGGAGTTGTGACCAGAACCGGCCTTTTCAGCATGGAAATCTGTGTAAAGAGGTGATGTGCTGGTAGGTGACTTGGTTCTGCCATCAGGATCTCAGAGCTCCCATTTAATGCTGATAATTTGTCACCAGTGTTTCATCTATTTCATATTCACTTAAACTGGTGTTCGGAACCTGTGATAACAAGTGTTTTTTACCTTAAAAGGTGATGTTTCCCCAAACGGTGGCAGATGCAGTTTAGTCTGACATCTAGTTATCAATTCTTTGCTCGCTTTTTGGATTATGCTCATTCTTTGGGTGATTTCCAGCTTAGATTTCAAAGGAAGCCTGAGAAGCTTTTGAAAACTTTGATTGCATTGTTTTCCTTTAGGTGGATCCCAACTTGTGCATCCATTTTACGTGAGGAGAGAATGAAGTGGATTCAGTTTGCTCCTGGAAAAGGCTGCGATTCACCCCAGCAAATTGAGGGCTACTTCAGCTCGGTGGCGACTCTCATGTCGTTGCAGCTTCGCCAGATGGTTCTTGGCTCCTTGGAGGACCTTCTCAGGTTTTTCATGGTGCACGAGGTGTGTGCTGGGAGGGGCAGCGCTGCCGGCAGCTCCCAGGGTTTGTGGGGCTGGTGACTCACAGTCACAGGACGTAATGCCCTGGGAAGGCTGAAGCGCTCAGATAGCTTTAGCCTGACTGCAGTAGGGCTGAGCCCTTCAGAGCAACGTTCCTCCACAGTGGATGTTTTTTGAAGAGTGAAGAACTAATAGCACAGAAATAGGGATTTTGCAGGCCTGGGGTTATGATCAACTGGAACATTTTTCGACTCCATCACGAGCAGATGTGCATTTTTTAGTGGCGTTTTTCAGTTTTATTTGCCTTGACCTTGACCTGGCCAAAATGTTCCCATAAAGGTGCACAAAAACCCTCTTTCACATCAGAAGTGCACAGCTGTGCACATAATCCTTCACAGGGAGGACTTGCGTGCGGTGTCCCCGTCTATGCCAGATGAGTGCCCTGTATTATTTCAAGCAGTGCATTTAATTCTGATAATGAATGTCAGACTGCAAGAGATTCTGTTACAATTGATTTATTTGGCAATTTTCTTCCTTCTCCCCTAGGGTGGGAGTGATTTTGCAGAACCTTATCAGGAGATGCAGTTCTTTTTACCTCAAATACTGACTGTCGAACTCATTGTGGACGAACCCAAGATTATCTTTGAGCCGCCTTTGAAAGAGTGTTGGGATTCCATCAGTCTGTGCTTCAGGGAGATCCTGCAAAGTGCTGAGGAGCTTCCAAAGGTACTGCATACATTGCAGCTCCTTATAACGTGCAACGCCAGTTAAAAGACGTGGTATAAAAGGTTACCAGTGAGGCAGAAAACTGTCATACGCACTGTGCCAGTGAGGGTCACATTATAGGGATCTGTGTTCTGTGTTAACGCTCTCACATCATTTGCAATGATTCCCTTTAGGTAGAAAGAATTCTCTTTCCACAACTGAAGAGAGATGACCTCACTCTCAGCACAGTCAGACCGGAAGAACCGTTGTTTGCAGAGTATATAAAGAAACTCAAAGAGATCTTTGAGAGCAACGTGTTTGGTCCACAGAGGTTAGTTCTGTCCACTGGCTCTTTTGCCCATCACATTCTCGTAGTCCTAACTACACCGGTCTATTTGACTCCAGCATTAAACAGTATGAGCCCATTTGTTTCTTGCTATAACAGAACTTCCCATTGGAGCTTGTTTGTTTTTGTCATCTCCTGTGTTCAAGGTATTTAAACACATACCGGAAATACAACCATCTTTTGAACAACAGTGCACGGCAAGATGTTACAGATTTCCTGAATGGGGCTCCATCCTTAGAAGCTTTAAGAGAGGTAATAACTGCTGTATGAACGCACAGCGACTGTCAGCGAACACATCACACCTGTAGCTCGCTCCAAAAGTAGTGCCTCCTCTCCCCATGGTAGTGCCTCTGTAGTTTCCCATGGAATCTACAACAGATACCAGTAGCACAGTAATGCTATTTGATAGAGCAATTGCTCAGCTACAAAACACTGCTTTTCAACAGTCACCACCATGAGCTGCATGGTGAGGCATTACTTCTGGAGCAGCCTTCATGCATTGCTATTCTGAAGAGTTTCCATTCAGGTGCTTTGTTTTACCCTTGGGATCAGCTGGATATCCATCTCAGTTTACATAGTCCCTTACTCCATAGGGCTGTGCAAAAATTTCAGCCCTGTTTCCTCACTGGTAATTAATTACTTGTTGTTTAGCATCTTTTGTCTGTGAGCTTGAAGGACAAACAACAAATCTATTGTTTTCCATTTGTAGAAGATCGACAGCTTAGCAGAACTGAAAAGGGAGATTGCTTCCCTGCGGGTCACTGTCCCTCTGGCCTTGTTCTGCCTGGATGCTGCGCAGCTGCACGAGGAACTCTGCGCTCGGACTCAGAATCTTCAAGAAACATTGATTGAATTTGAGGTGACGGAAAACAGGGAGATAAATAAAAGGTACGTGTTAATGTGTGCGATTGTTGCTTTCCATGTGCATTGCTGCTGTACGATTTGTGATGTATTAAATGATCAGTTTATTACGAATCAGTTCCTGTAAGCACAACAGAAAACTGATTTTGCAGGGTAAAATATAATCCTTAATAAGAGCATATCTGTTGTGTGTATTCAGCTGAATAACTGATGCTTAGAGGACAAACTTCACGAGCAGAAGTTTCCATCTCTCTTCACTTACTGACTCAGTAAGAAGCTCGTTTG
Organism: Coturnix japonica; assembly: GCF_054131305.1. Lineage (NCBI taxonomy): Eukaryota > Metazoa > Chordata > Aves > Galliformes > Phasianidae > Coturnix > Coturnix japonica. The sequence continues at coordinate 20,777,230 of NC_140675.1, read as the reverse complement.
TTTGTTGTTGTTCTTGTAGGATCTGTGGTGAATACAATGTCATTGCAAACACTATGAGCAAGCCGCCTCTGAACACGGCAGAGCTGGTGGAATTGGATGCCTACCTAAAGAAGTCCAGCCGAGTCACTGCTTCCAGACTGAGGCGGGACGTCTCTGAATTCACCCACAGGCTGCAGTTCCTCATGGACTATGCTGACCTTTCTGGTATGTCGCCATATAGAAACACTCCTGGTAGATCCTGGGCTCTGTGTGGGTAAACGGTACGTCTTCTGGAATGGAGATGAAGGGCGGCTCACTGCGGGCTGCCTGAGCCCTGCAGAGGTACCGTGAGCAGAGGGTGCCGAACAAGCAGAAAAATATGAGGATGGAAACATCAACTCATAGTCGTGGTGCTGTAGCTCTTGTGACTCCGTTAGTATTTACCTGTTTTGGAATAGCAGTGATGTAAACATTGTTTTATGCACTTTGTGGAGGTGTAATCTACATATTTAGATTGGAATAATCTGATACTTCAGTTGGACTCGAATTTCGTTTAACAGAATATGTATTCTGGCAAGCTCTTAGTGATTTCTCTGTCTAGTTAATGTCTAGAAGTCTACCTTCTTCACTTGATTTTAGAGTTTTGCTATCAGTTTTCCTTGTTTTAACAAAAAATTCATTATACAGCAAAGGTAATTCAGCCAGCAGCTTGAAATACTGCGTAGGAGCTCCATTCCTAACTCAGTTATTCCTGAATGCAGTCTTGTCGTCTTCTGATTCTACTTTCCACTCTGTTAGGCCATTGCTTAAAGGGTGGATTCTTCAAGATGTCCATATATGTGATTTTCTCCTTCTAGATCGTGACATAGACCTGAATAGCGTGGTTCTCCATTGGCCCGATCGGCTCGAGGAGATGTTTGATAACTGCAGGGATGAGCAGAGCAGCAGGAGGGAGCGTGCAGAGCTGGCCTTGCAGGAAAGGTGCGATGTGATGTTATGTTCCATGGGGTATTTCTGAAGGAAGAGAACACCTCGTCATCAGTAAAAGAGAATTACAAATAGGTACAACTTGGAGGGCAGCTCGGAAAATAAGAGAAACCTGCTTGGAAATAGGATGGAAATTGCTTATGAAATGCTGACCAGAGTAAATGAGAACATATTTTAAAAGATCTGAAAGTAGAAACAAAGGATATTGCTGGAATGGCTGGGTCCTGTTAAGTATGTAGCTCTGCCTTGGTGCACCAATTGGCTCAGCATTATGGATGGCTTTTTCACTTTGTGCCTTTCTGTTTGCATTGCTCCTTTATCTCCTTTAGGCAGTACAAGTAGTAAAGGTAAGTGAGCTGGGTCAGTTGGGAGATTTGAAAATGAGCTTGGAATTGAAGCGTGTAGTATTGATGCAACTGATGAATGGGCTTTGATTGGAGTCTCTGCTTTGTACCGGTCCAGGGACCATGTTTCATTTGACAGCATTTGTTGTAATTCATAAAGTAGCTGCAGCCTGGAAAGGGGCAGAGCAGAGCACCATGTCAGCTCCGCTGTCTTCACCTCAGGTGTTCGCAGTTTGATGAAACTCTTGAAGGTTATGACAGAGAAGTAGAAAGCTACAAGAAGCGAGAAGTGATGACTGTAGACGATATCATGAACAACACCGAGATACTGAAGGAGTTAAATAAGAATCTGGATGAAGCAGTGGCTGAACTTGAGGTGAGTACTGTCTGGTGGTGGGTTCCAGTGTTACAGGGTGAGCAAATGGTCTTCAGGGTTCTAGACATACATTGTCAAGCTGGCTTAATGATTCCCAAATTCAGGAACACGCGGCCACGGTTTCTTATCCCCACAGACAGTATGGCTGCGGAGCTGCAAAGTGTGCTCTGGGGAGGAGAAATGCTTATCAGGTTCTTTAAGTCGAATAACTGTATTGGCAGCAGCAGCAGAGTGCTGTCCATGGGAAACCCTGCTTTGGACAGAGGTGGCAGGAGGATGCTGGGGGGGAGGTGCTGTTTTCCCTGAGTCTGTGCTGTTGGGATTTTTTTTGTAACATATAATAGGAATCCTTGATAGAAGATTTTTAATACTTTATTTATTTTTTAATTAAAGGCAATAAATAAAGAAGAGGAGTTACTTGGGAAGGAGAAGAGTTTCTTTCCTTTGCTGCAGCTTACAATCACCAAGAAGCAGCCCATCGAGCAGCTCTGGATGACAGCACATGATTTTCATACCAAGTCTGAGGAGTGGATGCACGGTGAGGAGACGTGCTGTTAGGCAGAGGCTGGGAGGGCTGCCTGGTTCTTGTGAGACAGCAGTTCTGAAGGGAGAAGCGTTGGGATCCAGCAACAAAATAAAACTGTCGGTGTGGACCTTGCAGTGATATGGAGGAAACAAAACGTGATTAATTTCCGGTTAGCAGGAGGTTGCCAGAAATGCCTGTAAATGTTCCACCCCGAATTGCTCACGCTGTTGGTTTTATGTTGCTGCGTTCAGGATCTCTCCAGAAATTGGATGCTGATGAAATCAATGAAGAAGTCGGCAACATGTGGAGGGTGATGTACAAACTCAGCAAGACTTTTGCAGAGCTGCCCATGCTGAAGCGCTTAGCAGAAAGCACCAAGTACAAACTCGACAAGTTTAAGCAGCATCTTCCTGTCCTGTCCCTTGTCTGCAATCGCGGGATGAAGGAGCGGCACTGGGAGCAGGTACTGCAGGCTCTGCCCTGGGCTGGTGGTGCTGCTGCACGTGCTGGGGCCGGTTCTGTGTGCTGCCACCACGGGATGCCGTGTTCTGTTGCCTTGTGGGTCGGGTTCTGAAATCTCCAATGGCACAGATCTGAGCTCCTTTGCAGCAATAATTTGTGGTAGAAGAGGGGTGGGATGGTTTTGGGAGCACTGCTCAGCGTTTAGTTCTTGCAGTTTGATAAACTTCTTACACACTGGTAACAGACAGCACTTCTTTTTTTTCAGATCAGTGAGGTTGTGGGACGCGAAGTCAGGCTCACTGAAACCACTACCCTTGAAAACATGCTGGAACTGGGAGTCTCAGAATACACCGAGCAGTAAGAAGCTTACTATGCTTTTTTGTTTCCTTCTTTTAGGCAGCTGCTATTCCAGATGCTGGATAACAAGTTCTAGTTTTAATCCTTTGGCGTGTTAAGAACTTCCATGTTTTCAGAGCTGTATTTTAACAAAGCCCGATGGAGCTGGCAGATGTCCTTGTGGAACCGAGCTGACACAAAATGCTTGTGTTCCCAAAGCACTTAATTTCCATATTCAGAATTTTCTGCCTGTATTGGTATCTAAAGTAATACTGATTTCTCTACCTGGTGAGCTTGGAGCATCGATATTCCCTGAGATAAGAATCTGTGTTACTACCGAGAAATCCACGTAAGAGTTAGCAGCTCTTTGGCTGCAGAAGCATTTCAAAGTTATGTTTCATTTCAACTTAGGCTGGAACCCATCGGAGCAGCTGCAAGTAAGGAATATTCTTTAGAGAAATCAATAGAGAAGATGAAATCAGAGTGGGTCAGCGTGCAGTTCGGTCTGTCGAAATACAGAGATACTGTGAGTAAATGTGAACTCCGCGTATGCATTATTGAGAATAATTATTTTCGAGGGGGGTCTTAAAGGTCCTTCCCAGCCCAAACCATTCCATGATTCTGTGAAAAGGTGATCATAATCACTAGCATCCCGGGCTAGCTTCTCACTTGCAACACCAGTCTATCCCTTGACCTTTGAATAGTGATGCACAGTAGAGAGATCGTATCTGCAGTTGTGCTTTGGGCTTGCTCAGTGCCTTGCCCTCATAGAATGGGGTGGCATGAAGCTGAATGAGCATGAGGTTGAGAAGCAGTGAAAAGGAGCTGCTGTAGTTACCTTAAAATGTGTTTACAGAACCACAGCATCCTGTCAGCAGTTGATGACATCCAACTTTTACTGGATGATCACATTGTTAAGACTCAGACGATGTGTGGCTCTCCCTTCATCAAACCAATAGAAGCCGAATGCCGGGTAAGAAAAACCTGCTTTGGTTGGGCTTGTGTGTCATGACATGGTTTCTGTAAGTGCTTTCATGTGTTTTGGCATGATAAGAAGTTGTATAGTTTGAAGGGATCTCATTCATATTTTTCTCCAAGAACTCTGGACTGATGGTTTCCAGACAAAGGTGTGCAAAGCCTTGTAGGAAACTGTAGTCTTCTCCACAACCTCTGCCAGTGCAAAAGTTGTGCTCTGTGCCCTCTCCATGAGGACAGTGACGATCTGCAGCGTAGAACAGGAGAAATGCAGCTTCCCTTCCCCACGACTGAGGAGCAGCCTTGTACAAATACTTGAAAGGCTTCTTGCTTCTTTGGCCTGCATGTTTATTTTGCAGGTGTGGGTATGTTCTGCATTAAGACATGCAGTGTCCTCTCACTTGATTGCGAGCTGCAGATCCGCATCAGCCAAATAACTCCCGTGAGGAAAACTGCCTTGAAGAAACTGGCAGCATGAACCGTAGCCCCATATTCCTCCAGATCTGAGTCAGGGAACTTTCTTGTGACCTAATCAATTAAAGAGAAGCAGACATAGAAGGCCCTTGGGAGCTGCTGCCAAGGGAGAAGTCTTTCATCAGACTGGTGGTGCTGAGCAGACTGTGTGTGGGGTGGAGGCCTGCCGTGATGGTGCGGTGTCGCTCTCGGGATGTTCAGGCTTTTTTCAGCAGGGTTCTTATAGTGGGTCTGTCAGGGGAAGCTCCTCCAGTAGCATTTTTCCAAAGTCATCTCCCAAAAAACCACGCCTGAGATCTACTGTCACTCTTATAATCAATCTACACTCTCGAGTGGCTGCTCATAAGTCTTACGTGTTAAATGTTTTCAATGCAGGCTTGGGAAGCAAAGCTGAATTTAATGCAAAGTATTATAGATAACTGGTTGAAATGTCAGGCGACGTGGATGTATTTGGAACCAATCTTTAGTTCAGAAGATATTATAGCTCAAATGCCAGAGGAAGGCAGGAAGTTTGGTGTTGTGGATGTATACTGGAAGGACATCATGGCACAAGCGGTAAGTGCTAACATTTACAGTGTGCGTTGCTATGCGTATCCAGTAACATCAATATTGCTGCTAAGATGAACCCGCTGGGTTTTACAGTTGTCTTTCTGGTCACAGGAAGGTCTGAAGTCTGGTGTTGCAGTAAAAGGGCTTTGAGATTTCCCTAGAGGGTGTTGGGGGTGATGTAGAGCTCCAGTGGTATTTTGATTTTAAATCTTAATGTACAAACATTTAGTGAATGTTCACCAATTTGTCCTGTATTTGTTCTTATACAGGTGAAAGACACAAGGGTGCTTGTTGCAACTGAGCAACCCAAGATGTTAGACAGACTGCTGGAAGCAAACACTCTCTTAGAAGACATTCAAAAGGGATTGAATCTTTACTTGGAAAAGAAGAGATTGTTTTTCCCAAGGTAAATTAATTAATTGGGCCTAAGGGTCCGTAGGCTCTTTCAAACAATTTCTGCTGAGCTGTAAGGTCATTTCATAAGCACGTGTGGCTCCCAGTGCCACGGAACAGAAGACAAAGCTCTGTTCTTCTTTCCAGACTTTCACCAGTTTTTCTCTGCTCGAGCTGATTTTGCAGTGCCAGTCTGCCTGCCATCACTTCCAGCAATGGTTAGAAACACTTTGTCTCTCACAGGGCATTTCTGAGGCAAGCTGCTACTTTGCCATGGCTGTTGTGGGGCTCTGTCTCTGCCTTACCTTCCTTGGCTGTGCAGAGATGTATAGTAGGTATGGCTAACACACGGTTCTGTGTTTTAGCAGGTCTTTGGCTGCACTGATGCATCTGCTCTTCCCAGAGTTTTACGCAGGTTTGAGAAACCATCTTCTTCCTCCACTGCATGAAAGGAAACTTGTGCTGAAATTCTGACCAAAACAACCGTTATAAGTTATATAACGTTAACAATAACTTAAAAGAAAGGGTCCAAGATAATTTCTCCTCAGTTGTATTGACATTATAAGCAGCAATGAACACAATTTGTCTTGCAGACAATGTATGTTTAATGACAGTTTTAGTGTCTGGAATGTTCACATTGATTAGCTGTATTTTTCTGACAGATTCTTTTTCCTATCTAACGATGAGCTGCTGGAAATACTCTCTGAAACAAAGGATCCCCTTCGAGTGCAGCCACATCTGAAGAAGTGTTTTGAGGGAATTGCTCAGCTCGAGTTCACTGAGGATTTGGAGATTCTCGGCATGATCAGCTCGGAGAAGGAAGTGGTTCCTTTCATTGATAAACTCTATCCCAAGAATGCAAAAGTAATTCTTTTTCCTACTGTGGTATCAAATGTATGCTGTGCCTAAATTCCGTGTTTTGGGGGAATTAAATTGAAAAAATGTAGAATGAGATCATGAAGGGTGTGTTGGGATAGAAAACAAAAGGAATTCCTGCAAAAAGGAGTGAAGTGAAACAGCCTGGTAAACTCCTCGGGGTGCTTCCCCGCCTCTTGCACACAGACTGCTCAGGAGTCTCAGCTGTTGCTAAGACTAGTGGTAATTCACAAGACAATTTGTACAATCATAATGCCGTGCTCTGAGTGTGAGGTTCTTCCAAAATTGCTGGAGGTGAAATCAGTTCATCACAATTCCACTGTTTGTGGCAGTCTTCAAATTTGTAAGCTCTGAAAAGTATCTGGGTAGTTGGACTGGAAGGTCTCGGGGGTCTTTTCTAACTGGGGTGATTCTGTCTCCTTCCCTCTGTTCTCAACCTGAAGATATGAAGGTGAATTACTGAATGGTAACCAAAAAGAAATGAGAGGGGGGGAATGTTGTGAGGTCTGTATGCCACCTCAGTCTTCCAGGAATTAAATACCCTGTGTTAAGATGACTGAGCTTATCAAACTTTGCCAGCTGGCACCTGCAGTTGTCGTGTCTGGGTAGCCCTGTGCGTTGATTCAGCTGGATTCTCTGCAGTCAGTCAATTAACCTGCCTAAAGGCAGCGTTCAGCTGCAGAAGTGCCTGTCAGAATCTGCACAGTCTCTGGCTACCTTTTCTCCTCCTAAATGGGAGAAAAGTCTACTAGAATTTGATGTATTTCTGATGGTTTGCTCTTTAAGAAGAACATCATCAGTGAATGTTTATTGACTTGATTGCTTTTCCTACTTGAAGGGCATGGTAGAAAAATGGCTTTTGCAAGTTGAGGAAATGATGCTGGCCAGTGTAAGACAAGTTATTCAAGATGGCATAGGAGGATACGTCAAGGTAAGTGATCCTGGATTATAACACAAAATAAGTTTCACAAGCAGCCATATGTGAACATGTTGATCCCATTCTTCTTAGCCAGGGAAGCCTGTTTGAAGGTAAGGGGAATCTAGCTCTGCTTGTTCAGTAGTACGGTGAAGTTTTAGTTCTCATGTTCTTGAGGAAAAAGCAGCAAAACTTTCCATGCAAGATCTCGTTTATTTTCAGTGTTAGACAAAAGAAACTGGGGAAAATACTTATTACAGTTCTGTGGTCAGGTGTGTTTATGTGACTTTGAAATGGATCTTTATGTTTAAGGTTCCTCGAAAAGCTTGGGTGCTGCAGTGGCCTGGGCAGGTGGTGATTTGTGTTTCAACCATTTACTGGACAGAAGCCGTATCTGAGGCTATAACAAAAGGAACCTTACAAGTAAGGATTTTCTTCTGCTGTTGCCTTAATTGGAGTTTAGTGCTTATCAATAAAATCTCTGTGTAACCAAGAATGTGATGTGTCAGGAACACACAACGGCTTATTCCTGCATCATGCATTATTTTCTGTTTCCTTCTGTGTTCAATCACAGCAGGGCCTTGCTCTCATTGACTCTGCATCTTCAGCAGCTCTGCAGGAGGAAATGATGTTACTGTTGTATAAAACATGCCTGCGTTCTGTTTCTATGACAGGATTTCTTGGAGGAGAGCAATCGGCAGATTGGGGACATTGTTGACTTGGTGAGAGGAAAGCTGTCCACTGGAGCCCGGCTGACTCTCGGAGCTCTTACTGTCATCGATGTGCACGGTAAATACGTCTTGTTCCATATGGGGCAGTGCTGCTCTACTTTGGTAAACTGCTGGAGAGAGGCAGCTCCAGTTCTTCCTCCACCAAACAGATCATGACAGAAGATGTGTTAGAGGAAAGTAATCACTTTCTTTGGCTAATTCCCAGGAGATGGAAATCAGTTGTAGTGTCTAGAGTGGAGCACTGATAAGGGCTCAAGGACCTGAAGCAGCCTCTGTAAGCGGTCTCAGCACTCTCCCAATGGCCCTCTGTATTTCTTACGGCAGCAGGGTGAAGGGAGGGGAGCTGCTCACACTCCTGCTGGGGAGCAGCAGGCGGCATTCTCTCACTTTGCCAGCATTTCCACTGCTTGAAATGAGCAAAACAGCCTTTACTGAGTTGCTGCGCCATGGTGGAGGTTGCTCGGCTGTGCACAGCTCTGCCTCCATTAGAGCTGGCGCTGGGATCTGGATCAGGTGGAGCTGAGTCCCTGTACAAAACAGCTGGAGATTTCTTTCTGGCATGAAATTTTTTCTGCTGCTCTGAATGTTGCCTTACCTTTATGTGTATGTAAGGAGATGCTATTTTACTTACACACTGCTTTAAGTAAACAGAGCTAGTAGAAGCATTTGGATTTTTAAAACAATCTGTCCTTTACTCTGCAGCTCGTGATGTGGTTGAAAAATTGGTTGAAGAGAAAATCACAGACCTGAATGACTTCCAGTGGATTTCTCAGCTGAGATACTACTGGGAAGGGGAGGATGTGATGGTACGAATGATTACAACAGAAGCCAAATACGGATATGAATATCTGGGCAATTCTTCACGTCTGGTTATAACGCCGCTAACAGACCGGTGTTACAGGTGAGCTGTGTGGTTTAGTGCTGGAAATGTGAAGAGCTGTGCAGTAGCACTGGTGAGTTTATTCCTGTAAAGTTGGGCATACAGGTGAGTTGTGCCTGCCTGCACATGATGAGCAGCTACAGAGCCGTTCACTGATGCCTGACTGCTGGTAGGGGGGTGACTCTTCCACTGCTGGCTTGCACAAGGCCATGAAATACTTCATCCTCCAAGGGTGTTTGGGTCTTCACTTCCAGTGTACCTTGGAGGTGTGGTGATCTCAGCTGGTGATTTTAGATTTTGAGATTTAAAGAGACCTCTTGATAGTTACCTCCAGGCCAATATGTAGAGAGGTTGTAAAAATGTTACTTGGGCACAGAGCAGTTTTTAGCTCAATGTCACATACAAGCTGCAGCTAAATGCTGACATTATTGCCTAGGCCAGCAAACACTCCCTGTTCGGCCATGCACAGCAGTAGGGAAAAGGTGGTGGGCCTGCTGCGTTGCCTGCAAACAGAGGTCATCTCCAGCAGGTAGTGCAAGTAGTGCAAGCAGTGAGCAAGCAGGCTCATCCAGACTTAGCAATTTCTTTTGGTGGCTGAGTCCTTGAATGGACTGTAAAAGGAAGAGGTCACTCCGCTGTTAGCAGGGATGTTGTTTTTAGTATGAATATCACTTGGAAAGCACGGTCAGTTCCACATTTGGGGAAACGACCTTTGTGCTTTTTCAGCCTTCTTTAAAGACTGATGTTGTTCATAAAGCCAGCTTCAAGTTATTGCCACAGGGAGCACCACGTCTTTATGCAAACGCTGCCACTTTCCCTGTGGTTCTGCATGTTTGATCGTGCAATTGAGGATATTCAGACTGGGTGCATGTAATAAAAGTCCTCAACATTCCTTGCAGGCCAGGAGGGTGACTGTAAGCTCCTGCTTTGGGAGTCAGCTGTGAGCTGATAGCAGGTTGCTAGGTCAAAATGCAGAGTACACATAAATCACTGCCAAGGGAACCTGTGTGGGAAGACAATGGTCCAGTCCTTCAGAGACGAGTTGCCGTTAATGATTACTGTTTCTAATGGCTGTGCTCTTCTTCATGTAGGACATTAATGGGTGCCTTGAAATTAAATCTTGGTGGTGCTCCAGAAGGACCTGCTGGGACGGGCAAAACAGAAACAACTAAGGATCTGGCGAAAGCACTAGCTAAACAGGTACTGAAATGCAGTTGGTTTGGTTTGGGTTTTGGTTTGTGTATGGATTTGTAGGTATTTCTTGCTGTGCTGTTCTTAATCAAGCATTGTTTGTCCTCTGCCAGTTCAAACTTTGTTCAAAGAAGCAGTTGGTAAAAACATGGCATTTAGGATTGTGTCTATATGACATCATTGTGACATTGTATGCATTGTATGACATCCAGAATTGGTAATAATCCCTCTCTGGCTTAGATGCTAAGAATTTCATAGTGGGCTTGGTATTAACCCTGAGAGGTGCTGTCTCTGTCTTCTGTTGTAGTGTGTGGTCTTCAACTGCTCGGATGGTCTGGATTACAAGGCGATGGGCAAGTTCTTCAAAGGTCTGGCACAGTCTGGGGCATGGGCCTGCTTTGATGAATTCAATCGGATTGAGGTAATTTTTTAACTCAGACAAGTAATATGGAGAGTTTTGAGACTCAAAAAGTTTCAGGTTGGTACGCCTCATGTTGGGAAGCTCTCACCCAGAGGACTGCAGGAGACTGCCATAGAAATATATCTAAACCTTCGTACTTCTGATGTTTTCCAATCCACTCTGCCTTATTAGGTTGAAGTATTGTCTGTGGTCGCCCAGCAAATACTTAGCATACAGCAAGCTATTGTCCGTAAAGTCAAAACGTTCATCTTTGAAGGCACTGAGATCTCTCTCAATCCCACCTGCGCCGTGTTCATCACAATGAATCCTGGCTATGCTGGCCGGGCTGAGCTGCCTGATAATCTGAAGGTAACCCCGGGATTCTGATTTCTTGTAGAAATTAAACAGAATTTGCAGCTTCTCATCTATTTCAATAAGAAAAGCAAGACAGAAATCAAGTAATACAATGATTTAACTTGTTCTGCTGTGCTGTTCATGTATAATCGCAGGGCTGTACAAAGTGCACAGACAGGTCTCTGCACAGTCAGCCTGATAACAGTTTGCAGCTTTAGTTGTGCATTTACTGAATGGAAATGCTCCTGGTATGCAATGAATTGGAGTTCCAGACCCCGATTTGATTTCACTATAGCAACTTCCTGAGGAACTGAGATGGATGGGGTTCTTCTCCCAGCCTTGTCACACGTTCTTCACGTGACCTCATGCAAGATGTTAACCACGCCATGTGATAGCAAGTCTGTTAGAAAAGAGAGGCGAATTATGTCTTCTGTTTTGGTCTGTTAATAGTTCTTTAGAATTACGACTCTTTCTAAATGTTTGTTCCTGGACCTCTTGGTAAGATGACAGTTCTAGTCATGATTCCAATGCAATCTTGTTTATTTCAGATGATTCCTAAAGGAATGAAGAAATAACATGATGGTTATAAGTTCACAAACCACAGAGATACAGAGCACAGCTTACTACCAAATTCTGCAGTGTGAGCTTAATTCTTCTTTTCTTGTAGGCATTGTTTCGAACAGTTGCCATGATGGTACCAGATTATTCTTTGATTGGAGAAATTTCACTTTATTCCATGGGGTTTTTGGACTCTCGAAGGTAAGGCTTGCTGAATTTTCCACCTTGATTGAGTCTAAAGACATCCTTCCTCTGTAAGGCACGTGTGTGTGTATCTTTAAAGCATAACATTCTGGAAAGGTCGTCTTGTTTGGTTTCTCCAGAAGGTACCGTTCGATCCCCAGCGTTATTGCCAGTCCTCATGTATCACCTCATGTTGACAGATACGGATCTCTGCACAGAACCACTTGAAAATGCTGCTTAGGTGAATTGCTGAGTGGCACACACGTTCTCTTGCCCATCACAATGTACATTTCTGCTTCCAAGGCATCTTACCAGTATTCCTGGTTGGTGGGTCTGCATATTCACAGTCACTGCAGTGATGTTGATGCTGAAGTTATTTTCGTGGCATGGTGAGACGTTTTCCTTCTCCACGTGCTGTTTTAATTCCCACAGTCTTGCCCAGAAGATCGTCGCCACGTACCGCCTGTGCTCGGAGCAGCTCTCGTCTCAGCACCACTACGACTACGGCATGCGTGCTGTTAAGTCTGTGCTGACAGCAGCGGGAAACTTGAAGCTCAAGTACCCAGATGAGAATGAGAGCGTGCTGCTGCTGCGCGCGCTGATGGACGTGAACCTCGCCAAGTTCCTGGCACAGGATGTGCCCCTGTTTCAGGTGAGCTGTCACGTGGCCGTGGTTCTCTATGGTCGTTTCCTGATGAGGAGCAGCTGCTCCGGGTGCTGCCGTGTTGGCATTTGGCTGTTGCAGTCCACAGACCTGGATGTGCTCTTTGGATCCGTGGGTGCTGTCCTGGAATGCAGACACGCAGTGATAGCTCTGAAGTTATGCCATGTTTATAACTTGCTGCAGGAGCTGCTTCATTAGCAGAAACGTTGTTTTTGCAGTTTGCATTCTAGCTTTGTGCTGCAGGAAAGGTGTGGATGAATAAATCGGTTGGAAATTTGGAGTTGGGTGAAAGAAGGAAGTTGTTGCTTATTTGCTGCCTTCATACAAAATAAAGACTGTGCGAAGCTGCAGATCAGCTAATAAAAGAAAGACCCAAAAGCAGAGGGGTGAGCACCATCGTCTCTGGCACCTCAGAACACAGAGCTTCTGTTTAATAACTGAATGTGTTCAACAGCTTTTGCTTTCCTGTGGTACAGTTTGAGACACATTTGCAGGAGGTTAACCTTGCTTTTGCAGCATCTGCATGTGTAGGAGAATTGCAGGGCTCTCTCCTCTCTCGTGCTTGCAGAACACACTGATGTGCCTGGACATAAGGCTATGAACACATTTCCCCCCCAGCTCCAGTTACCTGTGCAGGCGTTGCTTTTCTTGCAGGTTGTGGTACTTTGGGAGTTTTCCCTTTTTGTAATCTGTGGGTTTAGATAACATTTCATTTTGTCTCTCCCGAACAGAGCATCATCTCTGACCTGTTCCCAGGAGTGGTTCTTCCCACACCCGACTACGAGCTCTTTACTCAGGCACTGACAGCAAATATTGAGAAAATGAATCTGCAGCCGGTTCCGTGGTTCGTTGGGAAAATTATTCAGGTTCTTCTCACATTTATTTCTGGTTGGGAGGGCAGTGAGAGCAAATGACTGAGAAACAGTCTTCATCCCTTCTCTGGTGTCATGAATGAATCAACAGATAATAGCCTCTGTGATCCGTTAACTGGTATTACAGACAGTGTGCATTTATTGAGGAAAAACCATGGAATAACTGTCAGTTTTGCTTACAGTGGGTTTTGAATTCAGACAGTTTGTGAAGGAGCTGATTAGTTGGAGCTTGAGCCTGATGATTCAGGATAAAACACTGAGCTGAAGCTGTTAATGGTCAGTACAGTGCTGCCCAGCAAACAGAGCTCCATGATGCAGGCAGGCTGTGTCCCAGATCTGACCAGTCTCCTTGGGAAGGGCTGGGGTGTCCCATTGTGGCTGAGCTTTACCTTCAGTTTGTGTTCCTGCTGTTCCTCGTGCACTGCCGTGTTGGTGGCCTTGCAAAGAATGCTGAACTTGTTTCTGTGTGAGCAGTGCAACCTGATGCTGTTGGGAGCAGAACTGTAAGGCCTGGGGCTGGTTCATTAGGGGACGTTAATTGGCTTACATTGCTTTGCAAGCCATGCTTGATCTTTCATTTAAGCAGGGGCAGTATTAACTGGTAAGGGATTTAAGATATCAGCCTTAACCTGAGGTTAAACAAAACCGGCTTAGGGCTTCTGTAGGGTTCTGTTTGAAGGCGTTTAGGTGGAAGGCTTTGATGCGAGGTCTGTCAGTATCTGCTGGGCACTGGAGAGGTCACCCCCCCTTACAGGTCAAAGACGGCTGTGAGGGACTGCTGCTTCGGCAGGTCCTCAGAGCAGCAGTTCCATTCCCCACTGATGACCATTCATTTCACTGAAGGCTTTATGCACTGGGCCATGATGAGCAGAGCCTGGTGAGAGCTTAAATTACATCGCTGTGAACTGCCATGATCATAGGATGGTGCTCTGATGTGGGTTAGTGCCTTAATGGAACGCAGATGTTTGGCTGCTTTCTGCTGTGACTGAGTGCAGGACTGGTACCTGTGGTTTCATACACGTTACTTGTACCTTTAAGCAATGTTAAGGCTGAGTGCCGTGTCTCTGCTGCAGGTCTACGAGATGATGCTGGTGCGCCATGGCTTCATGATTGTTGGAGAACCTCTGGGTGGGAAGACGTGTGCATACCAAGCGCTGGCTGGAGCCCTGGGGGATCTGAATGCAGGTAACTTTGTCCAGCCCCAAACTTGTCGGTAAATGAAATTGATTCTACACCTGATGGTATTTTTCTTTGAAGAGACACACTGAGGTTGGTAATTGTCCTATGTTCTGTTTTCTCAATCAAGGAGTTGCTGGTCATTGAACTATTTTGTCTTCTATATGTTCTGGAAATAGTTTGGTCTGTTTTTACTGGAGTAAAAAAACACAGTAATGTGCTCATACTTCTATGCCTTTTATTTGCATTGTATTTGTTCTTAATACCCTTGCAAAACATGCAAAGCAAGCTGTGATGGGGAGATAGTAAGTAGTCCCCTTAAACATACCAAATCTCTTAATGCTTTATTCTTTCCTTTTTAATGTGCTTTTGCATAAAGTGCCTTGTGCTTTTCTTGTAGAAGTAAATGATTATTCACTAATGCCTAACTTCAGACATCTTCTCTTTCTTGCCTTGTATGTCTGCAGTAGGAACCTTCTGAAATGTTCTTTCTTGGATGTTGAATAAAACAAACCTATCACATTTTCAAGCTCCTCTGTTTGTCTTCCTACACAGCAAAATCAATGGATGAATTTGCTGTTGAATACAAAGTTATTAATCCTAAAGCTATAACCATGGGACAACTGTACGGCAGCTTTGATCCTGTGAGCCATGAGTGGACAGATGGGGTTCTTGCACACGCCTTCAGGGCACAAGCAGCTTCTACTACAGAGGATCGAAAGTGGATTGTATTTGATGGCCCAGTGGACGCAGTTTGGATAGAGAACATGAACACTGTGCTGGATGACAATAAAAAGGTATTCCTTTGAGCTTCCTTTGAGCCAGGTGTCCCACACTTGAGTATGTACCTTACTGCAGTAGTAGTAGCATTTTGCTTCCATGGTGGTCAAAGAGTAAAACTGTACTATGCTGCAAGCCTAATGAAAGCTGATGTGCTTAAAAGCATTGCTTTCTCCTTGGGCTCCATGGTTTAGGTCAGTAGAAAATCACAAGATGTTAGTTCTTCCTTAGAAGCCTTATCTTGCTCTGATCTCATTGAAGTGAGGTTTTACTAACTGAGGTTTGTTTATTGAACATTTCAGGAAACTGAGAGTAAACTCAGTTCTGGAACTGAACACTGAAGTTGTGTAACTAATTTGGTGAATAAATTAACTAAAGAAAAGCTGCAGATCATAACTGCTTTTCCTTACAGGGGTATTTAAAGATACAGTATTGCTTCTGTACACCATTACAGGAAAAACTGAGGTGAGGTCAGAAGGCAGCAAGTGTTATGAGAACAGAAAGGAGTGAATGAGAAGTGACATTAAGTAGAACTAAGTAGAGCGGCGATGTGTGACAGGCATTGCTTTGGCTGGTAGATTAACACTGACATGAGTAAGTCACATTTCCTTGCTGTTTTCCTTCTAGCTGTGCCTAATGAGTGGTGAAATAATTCAGATGAGTTCAAAAATGAGCTTAATCTTTGAGGCTGCAGACTTAGAGGAAGCGTCTCCAGCAACTGTTAGCAGGTAACATGAAGGCCCTCTAACAGGGAGTGTCCCACCTTTGGCATCTCTTCTGCTGCCGTAACTGTTCCTTCTTCCCAGGTGTGGCATGATCTATATGGACCCACAGCAACTGGGTTGGAAGCCGCTGAAGGATTCCTACATTCTGACGTTGCCTCCAAACCTGCAGGAAGATCACCGAGAGCTGGTGAGAGCATTGCTCATTGGCAAGGGTCCCAGGTAGCAGATTGACTTCAAGGTGATGCTCAGTTTACCGTCTTGAAAGCAAGCATGCAGAATCAAACCTGCTGAAGTAATGACAGTTTTGAGCACCCCAGGTTTCTTAGGGGCTTTTGCAGATTGTTTTATGATTATTAGTGTCATGTATCAGGGCATGAGAAGTGCGTTCAGCGAAAGTTCTTTTTTGACACAGTCCTCGTAGGTCATCAAAACAAAATAGTTCTTTCTGAGCCAGCAGATAGGATGGCCCTTTAGTGAAACTCCCTGAATAAAAGGCCCCGAGAAGAGCCTAGGTCATGATTCCTCTCCTGTTTTCCCTCTTGAGCAGATCCCACCATTCTGCCTGCTCCAGCACTCCCACAGGTACCAGTCTGTGCTTTAGGAACTCCTGCTGTGGATACTCACAGTATCTCTGCCTGGGTCCTCAGTAGAGGCCAGTCTTTTTCAAGGGAAGTTGAGGCCCTTTTCTCTGTACACATTGGAATAATTTTTTTTGTTGCCCCAGCAGCCTCCCTGGGCTGAGCAGTGGCTGTGCTGCTGGGATTTCTAACTGGGTAACAAAATTTAGGGTGAAAACTTGTGTGGCAGAAGCAGCTTGTTTTCACCACCAGGTAATGACAGGGAGGCTTTCCTGATCTTCCTCCTGCTGACTTGGACGATTTCAGGTGTTTAGTGTTTTTCTGACAGAGACTTGGAGGCAGTGGGAAGTGTGGCAACTGCTGCCTTGTTAAAAGCCATTTTCCATTTCCTGGCAGGTCAACAACTTGTTCATGTGGCTGGTTGAGCCCTGCTTAGACTTCATTCACTATAACTGCAAAGCCGTAGTGCAAACATCCTCTCTTCATCTGACTTACAGCTTTATGAGACTCTATACTTGTCTGCTTGGTAAGCACCCTAAATCTCAATCTTTTTATTCCTTTTATTTTTCCACCTTTTGTTCCATAACAAGACGAAGGTTATCAGGTGGAAGGAATTTCCTTGCTGCTTCAGATGCTGTGACACAAGTCCTCCCTCACAGATGGGTGTTAATTACATAGTGCTTCAGCTGGCATTCAGAGCTTTCAGCTGGGGGCTGCTGTAGTTACAGAGCTGCACGTGGCCTTGGGAGCATTTCCCACCTGCTTTGTTTGCTGTCTGTTGGCATCTGAAGGAAATATAAAATGGACCATTGTAAAAGCTTCTTCTCATTCCTTTCTATCTGATGATTTGTAGCACTTCATACAGGCAAAGTTGTCCTCACGTGGTGCTCTGAGTTTGTCTCAGAATGCAAAAATAGGTTTGGGGTTGGGTTCAATGGTTGTTCTTGGCGTTTAACTCGAATTTAACTCGAAAACGTCTGTTCTAGATGAAATAAAGCAACCTGAAGAAGAGGGGAAGGAAAGCATGTCTGCTCAGCAGATCACCCTGTGGCTGCAGGGGCTCTTCCTTTTTGCTTTGGTTTGGACGATTGGGGGAACCATCGATGCAGACAGCAGAAAGAAGTTCGATGTGTTTTACCGTAACTTGCTGCTGGGGACGGAAGGGCGCCCTAAGAATGTGAAGATTACCAGAAACAACATCTTCCCGGAAAAAGGTACTTGGTAACTGCACCCGCCTGGCTATTGATAAAGCAGGAAGTTGGCTGGGCAGCTCAGCGGAGCGCTGGGTGTGCTGCAGAGCTGCCCTGTGCTATGCACTGCGTGCTGGGTGCCCTCCGGCTCATGGGCTTCATTGGCACAATGCTGAGGCTGAATCTGACCTGAGACAGCTGTGTGCTGATGGCAGCGGGGGGAGGAGGGGCTCTCCTGAGATATAAAGGCCTTCATTATCACTCTGCATCGGAATTCTCACACTGATGTTATAGAAGTTGATTCTAATCGGTGGGTTTTGCCATATTCTGTTTTTGTAATTAACAGGGACTGTTTATGACTTCTATTTTCACAAGCGTGGAAGTGGGCAGTGGAGCCTGTGGACAGATTCCATCACACAAGAAGAACAAGTTATCCCCGCAGGAGCTAAGGTTTACATCGATATCTTTCATTGTAGAAAACAATTATTTGGTTAAAAGATTTCGAGGTATAAATCAGTTACCTTTGCAAACTCCTATTATGTTTAATGTTCCAACTGCAGCACTGTATCACTGTAGGCCCCTGCGTATTAGTTCTGGTGTTACTGGTATCACTGTACGGTATGCACTGAACAGAGAAACCAAGCAAGCAGGGCAGTACTTGTTTGGAATACAGCGGGCAGTTCCGAGGGCCCTGAATCCCCTGAATTTCCACATGTAATGGCACAACTCACCCTGATGGCATCTGCAAACTTTCGGAAGTGTAGCAGGGCAGAGATTGGTATAAAAGTGCCTGTTCTGCAGGTGTAAATTCAAGATAATGGGTGTTTGTTCAGCTTTTGTTAGAGAGAAGTTCTGGCAGCACTGTCCCTTTCCGTTTGCACAGCAGGGGACAGAATTAAGCCATGCAGTTTTCTTTTCAGGCTTCATAAGGTGTTGATGAGCCATGCAACAGGTAAGTGCAGGTAAGTGCTGTCCGGGCTGTTTACTGAGTAATTGCTGCAGAAGTGATGCCATCTGCGCTGTCTGGCAGGATCTCACTGTAGCCTGGGTTTCAGAGAGGAGAATTTCATTGACACACATTTATGCTACAAGCTTCTTGTAGCTGCATGGAAGTATTCACGTGGGTGTAATATTAGGAGCTGGATCTTCATGAGTCGTTTTACTTTCCTATGTAACAGGTGTCGGAGCTGATCATCCCAACAGTGGAGACTGCCAGACAGATGTTCTTTCTGAAGACATACGTGGAGCACGACATCCCTTTGCTTTTTGTGGGTCCCACTGGCACTGGAAAATCAGCCATAACAAACAGTTTTCTGCTGCAACTTCCCAAAGAAACATATATCCCAGTTTTCGTCAACTTCTCTGCAAGAACCTCGGCTAACCAAACCCAGGACATCATCATGTCCAAGCTGGACAGGAGAAGGAAA
The DNA here is from genome assembly GCF_054131305.1 of Coturnix japonica. Taxonomy (NCBI): domain Eukaryota; kingdom Metazoa; phylum Chordata; class Aves; order Galliformes; family Phasianidae; genus Coturnix; species Coturnix japonica. Next base: position 20,758,328 of record NC_140675.1, on the reverse strand, counting down.
GGATTATTTGGGCCTCCTTCAGGGAAAAAGGCTGTGATATTTGTAGGTAAGACAAGTTTCTCATGTGTTTATGTCATTTAACTTCTGGCTTTCGGCCCAGGAAGTAACTCACAGAGACGTTTAGATTGCCTCAGAGCTCCTTGTTCTTTGCAGGCGTCCAAGGGAAGGTTTGCACTGCCCCCTGCTGAAAGGTTTCCAGTTGATGGAGTGCGCTCCTCTTTGGAACCATTTACTGTCTCATTTTATGTGTGTTTGCAACGTAATGCAATATAAAATCACCAACCACACTAAAACCAGCAACATAATGCCTATAAAGGATAATGTCATTTGATTCTGGTGTTAATGTGAAATGAAAAGAAAAATATCAACCTTTTTTCTACCTCTGTTTCCATTGTTTTTTTTTATTCTTAGCTTCTAAAAAAAGATTCCTAAACATTGAGAGGTTTTTCCTTCCTACCTCTGCCTTCCACAGATGACCTGAACATGCCGGCCAAGGAGGTGTATGGAGCACAGCCGCCCATCGAGCTTCTCAGGCAGTGGGTTGATCACGGTCACTGGTATGACCGGAAAGATGCATCCAAGATTCGTATCGTAGACGTGCTGCTTCTGTCAGCTATGGGCCCTCCTGGGGGAGGCAGGAACGATATTACAGGTAGGAAATCTACCAAGGGCGACACAAAGTCTGCGTGTGCAGGAGGAATAAGGTATATCGCGATGGAGAGTTATGTAATTGAAGTTAAGAGGCAGGTTTCATTTTGCTGACGACACACTTTATGTTTGTCTGTCATTTGGATTGCTCCAAAATGAAGTTTGTGTGCTCAGGGTCAGAACTGTACTTTTACCAGGGTGAATTCAATCAATGTTAGGAAATGGATGATGAAGTGACAGTAAATGTTGAGGAACTGGCACTTTTCCCACTTTTCACTTTTTGGAAAGGGGACAAATCTTCCTGACGGGTCTCTTTGGCTACTCCACCAATTCTCACCTGAAATCCCATCTCTGCTGCTGGGATACGCTGCCTGCATTTACTTACGGGCATGTTGCTCAAAAATCAGCGTTGCCTGCCAAGTCACTGTAAGGAAGGTTATATGTTCTGATGGAAAGCCTAACTATAGCTACAGCTACATCATTATAACCACTTAGCCTCCATATAAAGATTCCAGTGCAGGTATACCTGTATGCGATCTGAGGAGGATCTATTAAAATAACTATTATGATGCTGCTGGATTTGTATAGTTTAGTAGTGCGAGTTCTGTGTAGTTTTAGGTGGAATCTGAGAAGGTGGTCATTGCTTTCGTAGAGTTTTACTGTGCTGTACCAATGTGGGTGATAGTGGCCGTATTGTGATGGTGATTTGTGGTTTCCTTATTAAAAGCAGTCAATTTAAGGAGGAATATTGACATAAAATATGAACCAGTTTGTACTCCTTTGGTGTCACCGCTGGGGCAGAAATTAGGCAGAAACAGAATTTGGAGCTGCAGCCAGATGCGAATCTGCGTGAGTGGATCCCAGCCAGACGCTGAGGGGAGGCAGGAAAGTACCTGGATGATCCTAGATCCCTCTGCGTGTTCTTCTGCATGTTACAGGGCGCTTCACACGGCACTTGAACATCGTGTCCATCTGTTCTTTTGAAGATGACATTCTCACCAGGATTTTTAGTGCAGTTGCTGATTGGCACTTTAGCAAAGGCTTTGAGTCCGTCTTTCTGAGGTAATTTGGTGCATTTCCTGTACCACCTTTGTCACGTTTTATCTGCGGATCTTATGTTGTCTCTATTTACCTTCTTCAGGCTCAGTAAGATGATGGTCCAAGCTACAATGACGATTTACAAGATGGCAGTTGAGAATTTCCTCCCAACTCCTTCAAAATCCCATTATGTCTTTAATCTCCGAGATTTTTCCCGGGTTGTTAAAGGAGTGCTGCTCTGTCCACACACCCATCTGCAAGTAAGTAGTTCCATTGTGTTGCTGTAGGAAAGAACAATGGGGAAAGTAAATTACAATATTACAAAGGGAATGTCTCAAATACGTCAACTGTGATTTCATTTGATGTGCATTTACAGTGGATATTGCCGTTGAGTGCCCTGCTTGGTATTTTCTGTTTCTGATGGAGGGAAGCAGCTGTAATTTTTGCTGATGTTCTTTCCACGGGTCCAAAGCCAATCTGATACAGCCTGTACCTCGGGCCATCCCACCTCTTGTGCTTTCACAAACAAAATCTACCGCAGAAAGAAGCATGTGAAGACTCGGTGTTTCTTTTAAAAGTCGATGAGCTTGCCCGTGAACAAGGCAATAGGTTTGTGCAGAACTTGGGCCAAATACTACAGAAGTGTAGTGGCAGGTGTGGAGGATTTTCATACTTTCGCTTTTTCTTCAATTTTCAGCAATATTGCTTGGGAATTCTAGGAATATTAGAAGTCGTATTTCTACTGGACTAATGTGTTTGGTGCAGAAATAGAACAAGAAGCCCACCAGCTACTCAGGGGATGTCTTGGCCAGTGGCAGAGTTTGGGCAGGGCTGGGGCTGGAGGCAGTGTCTAGAAACATCTGTTCTTTATGTACTGGAGTGGGGGGATTTGATACGGCTGAGAAAAATGCACAGACAGAGGAGTCACAGATTGCTGGTTAAGGAAGCTTGTCAAGAGAACAGGTGCTGGGCTGCGTGCCCAATGGCTTGAAACTGAGAGATTCCCACAGAGCTTAGTACAAAATATAGCAGGGCCCAGATGGACGTTTCTACATCGTCCTGCCTGAGCAATATTCATCTGTATTTTTGTACGTACCTTTTTCAGAGTGAAGACAAACTGATCCGCCTTTGGGTTCACGAGGTGTACCGAGTTTTCTATGATCGCTTAATTGATGAGGAGGACAGGGAGGTATTCTTTCAGATGGTAAAACAGACAACGACAGATAGCTTCAAGCAGGACCTGGATAAGGTATTTTTCAACAACAACCTAGACTCAAGTGTTTCAGAAGCATTTAGACACTCAGATCACATTAGTACTGGATATGTTTTGAATGATGTATGTTGATGCATTTGTGAAGTTTGGATTTTCTCCTGCTTGTGTTATGTATTATATGTGCTCTTGTGGAAGCTTCATACCTGCATCATCCAGAACTACAAAAGGATTCTGCTTTGGTACAGAGGACTGTGTGGGATAACTGTCTTTCACTGTTCACTTGTGCTCCAACTTAACATACCCTGGAATGAGTCACTGGGAGTAGCAGGTGCTTTTCTGGGAAGCTTTCTGGCAACTCTTCCTGCTTTTCACAGCACAGTTGCCATGTGAGGTGTGCATGGCAGGAACTTGCATGTCTGCTTACAGCAAATTGCTGCTCAGGAAGCTTTTCTGTTTACCCCCCCCCCCCCCCCCCTTTCCACTTCTTTTTATTTTTCTTTCGTCTTTGTTTCTTTTTCTTTTTTCTTCTGCACTAAGATGATAAGCAAAATAACTGGAAAATGGTGTTTCCCACATTATTATTATATAGATAGGAATAATCCTTGTTTAAATGAAAGTAATTCTCCAATAGTCTGAATCGTGTGTTTATTCGTGCAGGTGCTGGGTCATCTCTCACCCACTGGCGAGGTCACTGATGATCACATCCGCAGCCTTTTCTTTGGGGACTATCTGGAGCCAGACAGTAGCACAAAAGCATACGATGAAATCACAGACTTGGAGCAACTGACATCTGTGATGGAAACCTACCTGGAGGAGTACAACAACACCAGCAGGGCACCAATGCCCTTAGTCATGTTCAAGTTTGCTATTGAGCATATCTCAAGGATATGCAGGGTACTGAAACAGGATAATGGACACCTTTTGTTGGTGGGCATTGGTGGAAGTGGTCGACAAAGCGCTACCAAGCTGGCCACCCACATGAACGCATTTGAACTCTTTCAAATTGAAATTACAAAGTCCTATGGAGTCAATGAATGGAAAGAAGATGTTAAACGAGTCATGCTGAGGGCCGGTGTTGCTAACAAGAACGTTTCCTTTTTGTTCTGTGATAGTCAAATAAAGGATGAAGCATTTATAGAAGATATCAACATGCTTTTAAATACTGGTGATGTGCCTAATATCTTTGCTGCTGATGAGAAGGCTGATATTGTTGAGAAAATGCAAAGTGCAGCAAGGATGGCGAATGAGAAAGTCGAAGCTACTCCACTTGCTATGTACAATTTCTTTATTGAAAGGATGAAGAAAAGTTTGCATATCGTCTTAGGTCTGTATATAATGCATTATTTCCCAGAATGCTTTTCCTGCTTCCTAGCTGCAGAGAAAGTTAGATAATTTTTGTGGTGTTCTTGTTGTGTTTTCATATTTTTCTAGCAATGAGTCCTATTGGTGACGCGTTTCGGAATCGACTACGGATGTTCCCATCGCTGATAAACTGCTGCACCATCGACTGGTTCCAAACCTGGCCTGCAGATGCTTTGGAGATGGTTGCTAACAAGTTTTTGGAGGATGTTGAGCTTGAAGATGACATTAGAAAAGAGTATGAGTTCATTTGTCAAGAAATGTGATGCAAATGTTTACCTCCCCCTTGTCAGACCTACATGACCATATAAGTGAACTAAGCTAAGCCACCTCTTTGATGACAGAGCAAGTCAAAGGCATCTGGACATACGTATCAGTCCATGTTCTTTGGAAGAAGTCTAAAATGTTTCTTGTAGTAGGGAAAAGCAATTTTGCCTTCACTAACACTGATATGACTTCATAGACTTGAAGTAATTTCCTTATTGTTAATTGATGTAAAGAGAGATTATATTTACACAGTAACGCAGAAACTTTTTCCCCAGGGTTGTGTCAATGTGCAAATATTTCCAAGAAACTGTGAGAGAGCTCTCCGTCAGCTATTACAGCACACTGCGGAGGCACAACTACGTAACGCCAACATCGTATCTAGAGCTGATTCTTACCTTTAAAACTCTGCTGATTAGCAAAAGGCAAGAAGTTGACACAATGCGAAATCGTTATCTTACAGGACTTCAAAAGCTTGACTTTGCATCTTCACAAGTAAGTCTGAGTGAAAGCACTGAACGTGTGGTATGTGCGTGTCTGTTGTAAGTGGAATCAAGCTTCCAAAACCAAAGCTGATGAAATTCCTTCTTCGCTGCATTCAGGATGCTATTGATAATTTTCTCTAGAAAGCCATCCAGAAAAGTGAGATTACTTCTTAGTCATTTTAATTTCAGATAATAACACTTAATAGAAAGCTACGTGAAGCTGATGGTACTCATTGAGTGTTAAAGGGAAAAAAACACTTATTTTGTCAAAACCTTGTCTATAAAAAACATTGCTTAGCATCTGTTACCCTTTGTAAAACAGGAGGAAGTTCAAGAACATTGTAAATCCTTGGCAAGCATTGATTCCCCAATCAATTCCCAGTGGGAGATTGATCAGGGTCCATGTGAACAAGTCCCCCTTTCACACATCGAATCCAGGGCCTGAGCGTCCCAGTGCAAAGTAGTGGAGCTTCCAGGCACTTGTGCTGACAAAGAACATCTAGTACAGAGCTGTTGATGTCTCTAAGTCCTCTAAGTCTGTGTTACAGTCCTGGTTTCTTTCGGATTCAGTTTTTCACTTGTGTAGCAAAGGATTATTTGGGGTTCCATAAACTGAAACTGACAGTGAAGGAAAAAAATACAACTGATCAGTATGTTTTTCATGATTGAAATTAAGTGGATCATAAAGGAGGGATCACGGATGATTACAAACACTCTCTTTAAAAATTCTGTTCCTTTCAATAAAACGGCTCTTAGTAAAAATATTTCAGAGAACTGTTCTAACAATTATTCAAGGTCTCGTGTCCCCTTTTCACTTGTGTTGATGTCTTCTCATCTTTCTCCCTAAGACATCAAGAGCATGAAGTGTGTGCAGATGTTTACGAGGATTTCCTCTTGATTTCCTGTTCATCAGGTTGCAGAAATGCAGAAAGAACTGACTGCTCTTCAGCCTGAACTGATTCAGACTTCTGCAGAAACAGAGAAAATGATGGTCCGGATTGAAAAAGAAACAGCTGAAGTAGATGCAAAGAAGGAAATTGTGTCAGCAGATGAAAAGGAGGCCAACGAAGCAGCAGCTGCTGCAAAAGCTATTAAGGTACTTCAGCCTGGAGAGTGGTTGGTTTTCAGCATCCTTCCCTGTAAGTTTGTATTCTGATGTGTTAATAAGGTGAACGAGATGTTCCTGATATAAAGAAGGTAAATTTTGGCTGCTCAGTGTGCGACTGTCTCGTGGTGCCTGCCACCCTTCCCTTGTTGGTTTGCATCCCAAAAGTTCCATAGCTTTTATTCCTGTAGTAACGTATTCTGCTTTTCAGCAGATGGAGTACTGGGGTTAGGCAGGTGCCAGGCCCACGGATGGTTTCCTTGGGGTTAGGTGAGCTGATGTGTCACAGAGCTGCGTGGAGCCCTGCTGGGCATAACCCAAGAGATGCTGATGCAGCCAGATATCATAGCACAGAATTTACAGTGGGAAGCTGCAGGATTCCTCAGTGTGTTTTTGGAGCTAGTTGGAAAGGCCAGTGATAGGTAATTACCTCTATCTGGGTATGTGAGCAAGAATTTAAGCCACACGGTATATACTTTCTACCTAATCAGCACTCTTAAATTAAGAGCAAGCGTATCTAACCTGTTGTAATTCTCCCCAAACAACCAGGGAGACACTTTGAGCTTTCTCAGCTCTGGGTTGAGCTTATGGAATTTCCTAGTTCTCTACAAACCTTTCCTCTTCAAGCTGTGCAGACCAAAGTAGTTTCCTCTCCAAGAATCCCAGTGCTGTGGAGACTTATTATTAGATACTTCCAGGCAGAGAGTTTTCTGTGGAACTACAGGCATCTCCCCAATGTCTTGACAGGATGAATGCGAAGGAGACCTTGCGGAGGCCATGCCGGCTTTGGAGGCAGCACTTGCAGCTCTTGATACCCTGAATCCTTCAGATATTTCTCTTGTGAAGTCCATGCAGAATCCACCTGGGCCTGTTAAGCTTGTCATGGAGAGCATCTGTGTCATGAAGGGAGCTAAACCAGAGAGGAAGCCTGATCCAAATGGGAGTGGTAATGAAGTGTTTGTTCTCCCTGCCCTAGTAATGGTTGGGTGCTGTGTATTGCACTGGTGGAGCGTGTTTTTGTTAGCGAAGACTTAAGCTCTCAGCTACTGAGATCAGCCTTGCTTTGCTGTTATAGCATATTGCACTTGCTTGGCTGCTGCATAAGCTTTGTAGGTGTGATCCCAGAGGGCACGAAGCTTTGACCCAGTCTTGTGGTTACCATCACCTTGAGGGGCTCTGGGAGCTGGAGGTCTGCTGCACCATTCCCCTGTAATCCCTGCTGCAAAACAGCACCGGGTATCCTGGGAGGCAGAATCCCTCCTGCCATAGGTTACCATTCTAACAAACCCTTTCTTTCTCATGTTACTATTGTGAGACTGCACAGGATTTACAAGGCAGGACAAGAAATAGCTTTACTTCATGTCCCCACATTTCAGCCCTTAATAGCAGAAATAAGAGTTCTATAAATTTGTTTTTCATCCAAAATTGTCTTGTCTAGATTAGGATGTAGTGCCTTCTTATAGGTGTTGATTTGTCTAATAAACTACAGTAAGAAAGACTGTACAATTGGTTCCCTTGTTGAGGTAGAATTAACATGTAATTAATAAATCCGGTGGGTGTTTGTGATACTGAGGTTCCTGTTTGAATTTCTTCAGGAGAGGATTTTCACAAAAGAATTGACTGTGCTTGCGTAGTAAAATCAGGCTTCAAAGTCATGATATTGTTGGTTCCTCCTATTAAGTTTCAAGTATTTTTTTTTTTCAGTTTGAGTGTGTGTGACTTAGGCCTGATTTTCATGTTATGTGCAATGCAGGTAAAATGATAGAAGATTACTGGGGGTCCTCTAGAAAACTTCTTGGAGACCTGAAATTTCTGGAGAGCTTGAAGACATATGACAAGGATCATATTCCTCCAGCTGTAATGAAGGTCATTAGAGACAGGTTTATTGATCACCCGGATTTTCAGCCAGCTGTCATTAAAAATGTCTCATCGGCCTGTGAAGGACTGTGTAAGTGGGTGCGAGCCATGGAGGTCTATGACCGCGTTGCAAAAGTGGTTGCCCCGAAACGTGAACGTTTGAAAACTGCTGAGGAGTTGCTGGATGTTCAAATGGAGAAGCTAAAAGAAAAGCAAGCAGAACTTAAGGAGGTTGTCGATCGCCTCCAAGCTTTGAATGATGATTTTGAAAGCATGAATAACCGGAAGAGAGATTTGGAAAATAATATTGACCTCTGCTCACAAAAGATTGTGAGAGCTGAACAGCTCATCAGTGGTCTCGGTGGAGAGAAAGACAGGTGGACAGAAGCTGCACGGTTACTGAGAATCCGGTACGTAGACCTTACAGGAGATGTGTTGTTATCTTCAGGAACTGTGGCTTACCTGGGAGCCTTTACTGTAGACTACCGCTTACAGTGCCAACAGCAATGGCAAGTTCTGTGCAATGAGAAGAACATCCCGTGCTCCGGTGACTTTAGCTTAAGCAACACATTAGGGGATCCAGTCAAAATCCGTGCGTGGCAGATCGCTGGGCTGCCAGTTGATTCCTTTTCCATTGACAATGGCATAATTGTTTCTAACTCAAGGAGGTGGGCTTTAATGATAGACCCTCAAAGGCAAGCTAACAGATGGGTGAAGAACATGGAGAAAGCCAACAAGCTGTCGGTTATCAAATTATCTGACACACATTATGTTAGGACGTTAGAAAATGCTATTCAGCTTGGAACGCCTGTCCTGCTGGAAAATATTGGAGAAGAATTAGATGCTTTCATAGAACCCATCTTACTAAAGCTAACATTCAAACAACAAGGAGTAGAATACATGAAATTAGGGGAAAATATACTGGAATATTCAAGAGATTTCAGGTTTTACATAACAACTCGCTTAAGGAATCCTCATTATCTTCCTGAAGTGGCTGTTAAGGTTTGTCTGCTCAACTTCATGATTACACCGTTGGGTCTTCAGGACCAGCTTCTTGGAATTGTAGCTGCAGAGGAAAAGCCTGAACTGGAAGAAAAGAAAAACAAACTGATTATAGAAAGTGCAGCTAACAAAAAACAGTTAAAAGAAATAGAAGACAAAATCCTGGAAGTTCTTTCCAAGTCAGAAGGAAACATCTTAGAAGATGAAACAGCAATTAATATTCTGTCGTCGTCCAAAACGTTATCTGAAGAAATCTCTGAAAAGCAAAAAGTTGCCTCAGCAACTGAAATGCAAATAGATTCTACTCGAGTTGGGTATAAGCCGGTTGCTGTTCATTCAGCTGTTGTCTTCTTCTGCATCTCTGATCTGGCAAACATTGAACCCATGTACCAGTATTCACTGACTTGGTTCATTAACTTGTATGTTCAGTCCATTGCTAAAAGCAAGAAGGGTGAAGATCTGGAAGAGAGGATTGAAAACATAATAGAACATTTCACAGCAAGCATCTATAACAATGTCTGTCGCTCACTGTTTGAGAAGGATAAGCTGCTATTCTCCCTCCTCCTGACAGTGGGCATAATGAAGGGGAGAGGCCAAATAGATGATGAAGTTTGGCGTTTCCTACTGACAGGAGGAGTTGCTCTTGACAATCCTCATCCCAACCCAGCTCCAGACTGGCTCTCTGACAAATCCTGGGCAGAGCTCGTGCGTGCATCTTGTCTGACAAACCTTCAGGGGCTGATGGAACATGTAAGAGAGAACTTTTCAGAGTGGAAACGAATCTACGACTCTGTAAGACCCCACAAAGAAAATTTCCCAGATGCGTGGAGCACAGTGACGGGGTTGGATCGTTTGGTGATCCTCAGGTGCCTGAGACCTGACAAAATAGTTCCAGCAGTGCAGCAGTTCATTGTAGAAAACATGGGGAGAACGTTTATTGAGCCGCCTACTTTTGATCTTGGACAAAGCTACGGTGATTCCAATTGTTGTGCCCCTTTGATTTTTGTGTTATCACCAGGTGCTGACCCCATGGCAGGTGAGACTGATACTGAAAACACTTTTTTTCTTTGTCTAATTAAATGACACTGAGTGTGATTAAACTGTTTATAGCATAGGCTGCTCAACCTGGCCTTTATATGTCCGTAAAGCATAACAGTGGTGATAAAACAGAAGGCATTTACATCTGTCTGTATATGTAAAATGAGAGTATCATTGCTGGAGCGGGGTGAAGGAAATAGTGATACGATGTCTGGGTCTGTGAGCAGCAGTTCAGGAGTCCAGAATTTCTTAACATCCACACCAGTTCATCATTCATGCTTACACTGCAGCTCCTCCAGTGTGAGTCTGGAAGTTTTCCCCTTCTGAAAGTGTCCTCATTCTATTACTGAGTAAATGGTACATATGACTACGTTAAAAACACATCTGTTAAATGGCCTTTAAGAAAAAAACACCCCATTTATTTTTAAACCTGGTTTTCTGCCCAAAGGATTGTAATATCAGCTGTACTATAAGGAAGGATTTCCAGGACTGATTGAACAGCAAAGAAATACAGCCCATAGCTGAAGGTCCAGCTCACAGCTCAACCCCATATCCAATTGTACCCATGGCAGAGTAGTGCGGTCTGGAGCTGAGCACTCGAGGCTGAGGAGGAGGCTGAGCATTTAGCCTGGCTGCCAGTGAATTTTGTAGTGTTTCTTTGTGCACCTGAATTTCAGCACATCTCTGAGGAAAGCAGTGCTGATGTAGCGTTGGGTGCTGCCTGTGGGTTGTTGAGGTGTTGGCTTGTTTTTCTGTTTCTTTTTTTTTTTTTGTTGGCCTTTACCCCTTTAATACTTGTTCCTTTATAAAAACAGTGAGTGTAACACGGCTCTACTTTCTAATACTTTGTCTTTGCATGTGCACAACTTGCCGTCGTAGGTTTGCTCAAATTTGCTGACGATGTTGGCATGGGAGGTGCAAACATCCAGACTGTTTCACTTGGACAAGGTCAGGGCCCGATAGCAGCCAACATGATCCACCAGGCAGTCAGTGCAGGGAGCTGGGTGGTGCTGCAGAACTGCCACCTTGCAACCAGCTGGATGCCTGCTTTGGAGAAAATCTGCGAGGAGGTGATAGTGCCCGAGAGCACCAATGATAAGTTCCGGTAAATTACATTTTGTTCCTTTTGTTTCAGTATTTCCTGTTTGCTGAAGGCAGCTGCAAAGAGAGATGAAGTTTATTCTGTGTCAACAGCCTCTTATAACAGTCATATTGTTTGATGTGCAGTGATAAAGATACCTAACTGGGATGTCATCGTTCCTACCTGTTTGATATACTCTTCTTTATGCTGCATTTATAGCAAACATAGATGGTATCATTATAGCTAAACAAGTCACAAACCCCTTAGTTTGCTGAAAATCGATACTGGGGAGATGTCTTGGTTGGTGGCTTTTGAATAATGAGCTTCTGGATCTCTTTGCAGGCTGTGGTTGACCAGTTATCCGTCCACAGAATTTCCTGTCAGCATCCTCCAGAATGGCATCAAAATGACAAATGAACCTCCCAAAGGGGTCAGAGCAAACCTCCTTCGGTCGTACCTCAACGACCCCATCTCTGATGCCACGTTCTTTAACAGCTGCCAAAAGCCAGAAATGTGGCAAAAATTGTTGTTTGGTCTTTGCTTTTTTCACGCTGTTGTGCAGGAAAGGAGAAACTTTGGCCCATTGGGTAAGGTTCCAATTATTTTCCATATTGTTTCTCAAAGGTCAGTAGTTTTGAAATGCATTATTTATTATTAAAAAGCAGGATTGTTGTCAGCAGTGTTGCAGGAGTGCAACCTGTGCTGAGCATAATGAAGTTTATAAGCTGCTATCAGTGATTCTTGTTCAAGCAAAGTTACTCTTGAAGCTCCTGTGTTACCCTGGGGGAGGGTTAGAAAGTATCCATTGTGTCAATATATCATACAGTACTTGCATTAAATTGTAGCTGACTAAATTAGTTTATTACGCCGCTGTTCAATACCTGCAGTAATTTACTTATCAGTGTACTTATCAGTAGCGCTTCTGTTCCTGTGTGTACATTTTTAGCAGAGCCAGTGTGTCTGTTTGCTTGGTGTAAAACTGAAAGTCAGTATCTGCAGTGTGTTCATAATACAGCAATGAAAGGATGTATTTGGAAATATATTGGATTCTGACATTTTCCATACAATGCAGAAACATAGGAAACTGCAGATTTCATATTTATTACTATATAACCATATATATGTGTGTTTGTGTGTATATATATCTTACACTCTCCATTAGTGAGCGTGAAGCTCTCAGCCTTCCATTCTGACTGAATCTGCCTTTATAGTAACAGTGACTGCTGTGCAGTGTTTACTCCCACTGAAAGCCACCATCCCTGTATTAATAAGCAGCTATATTTCAGCACGGGGCAGCATTCATTCACCCCATGTATCTTATCTGTATTGAACAGGTTGGAATATTCCGTACGAGTTCAACGAGTCTGACCTCAGGATCAGTATGCAGCAGATCCACATGTTTTTGAATGAATATGAAGAAGTCCCTTTTGAAGCTCTGACATATCTAACAGGTACAGGCTTTGTGCCCTCTGATGTGTTTTGACTTTGATTCAACGGTACCTAAAAACTTCTGAGTATCTGGAAGCCTCAGGATTTCAACTTACTGGAGGTGAACATGAATGAACAAACAAAAAGTGTTTTACATTAAATTTAATCTTTTCATTCTGGTTTTCTTTGTCCTTTCCCAGGGGAATGTAACTATGGTGGGAGAGTAACAGACGACAAAGACAGGCGGCTTCTCCTGTCCCTTCTGTCTACAGTCTACAACAAGGATATAGAGCAGGACAAGTACGTGCTTGTGCCTGGAGGTGACTACTACATCCCACCACATGGTCCATATGAGGTGAGGAGACGGCACATGTAAATTCTCCCTTTAATTGTTGGGAAAAAGCTTACCTATGCTGCACTTTGATACACCAAATACAATAAATAAACGTACAGGAAATAAATGCATAAGATTGCAAAGCCGTGACAGACTGCATCTGCAAAATATGAGTTTGGTACTTAATATCTATCACATGGCAGCGGAGAGAGAGAGAGATAGATTCCAGTATTCTGATGTTGGATGTACTGATCGTTTGTGAATATATCACTGCCTGATTTCTGCTTTTGAAATGTTTCTGTTACAGTCTTACATTGAATACCTAAGAAGCTTACCAAGCGTGACGCACCCTGAGGTGTTTGGGCTTCACGAGAATGCAGACATTACCAAGGATACCCAGGAGACCAACCAGCTCTTCAGCGGGGTGCTGCTGACTTTGCCTCGAGTGGCAGGGGGAGGTGGCAGGTCCCCTCAGGTAACAGGGGGAACAATCAACTTGCAGCTCATGCCTCGTGTGCCCCACATCTCAGAGTAACCCTGCGCCTCCCATCACACGAGCATTACGTAGGTGTGCAGGGAACAGGGTGCAGGTGTGTAGAGAAGTAGATGTGGACTGGGAGAACCTGGATTAAAATGGGCACTGAAGTATTTGGACAACACACGGCACCACCTGGTTGAGTAGAATATGTGGTTGGAGTGGGAAAGTTTCTGTCATCTGTCACATTTTAAAACAACAGTAAAGTGCTTCATTTTAGGCATAAACTGTAGTTAGAGCCCAGCTAGCAAGCGCAGCTGGTGAAGAAGTTCTCATTTACTTCCAATCTGTGATTTCAGAAAACTGTTGAGGATTTGGCACAGGACATCCTATCCAAATTACCGAGTGACTTTGATGTTGAGGAGGTGATGAGGATGTACCCGGTACTCTATGAGGAGTCCATGAATACAGTCCTGCGGCAGGAGCTGATTCGGTTCAACAGGTATGGTCTGTGTGCTGCGCTGAGGAGTGCTTGGATGGGACCCTGCTGGCAGCTGGTGAAGTGTGAGCAGTTAAAAGCCTCTCACAATACACAATTCTTAAGATGGCAGATGATGCTTTGCCTCAACATTATTAACAAAAAAATGTGACAGTGGCAGCTCACTGCCTAAACATAAAAATGGTGCCCACGTTCTTGTAGCATGAACTTAAATCAGGGTTGAATTTATTGTGCTGAGGTGGGGGCTGCCTGCTTCCTTCTTTTCAAGTCATACCCAGGCTCCTCTGTTCCCAGCACACTGCAATAGCTGCTGCCAGAGCCTTGAAGCTCTTCTCACTTCTTTCCCCCTCCTAGCATGGGATTTTTACTGCCTTTCATTTCTGTATGTGTGTTTGCTTTTTCTCGAGGTAAATAAGCCTTGATTACTGTATGTGGGATAAAGACTTTCTGACAGGACATTCCCCAGCTTTGTTCAGCCCTTTATTCAACCTGAAGGTCTATAGCCAGAAAAAAGAAAAAGTAAGTAAATGATGAGGTGATGATTTCTGTTTTATCTGAAGGCTTACTCAGGTGGTTCGAAGCAGTCTTATAAATATTGGCAAAGCCATCAAGGGCCTAGTGTTAATGTCGTCTGAACTTGAAGATGTTTTCAACAGCATGCTAATGGGAAAAGTGCCATCAATGTGGGCTGCCAAATCCTACCCGTCCCTGAAGCCCCTGGGGAGCTACGTGTCCGATCTGCTCTGCCGTCTGAGCTTCTTCCAGGTATGTTGAGCTGAAACCGACAGGTTAAGGATGGGCTGGTTGGAAGGTGAGCAGCTGAAACGTCTGGTGCTGTCCTCACTCAGCAGCACCTGAGAGGCGCAGGGCTGGGATCTGCTGTGCCCTGCATCAATAGCAGTGCTCTGCAGCGTGACTCCAGAGTACATCCTTCGTGTAGCAGAATCCCATAAAGGTGACAGGAGGAGAGAACTGAACAGAGGAGTGGAAGATTTGTATGAAGCAGCAGAATTTCATGTTTGCTGCATTAAAGTGCCATATATGCTCCTTTAATTTTTTTGCCTCCATGTGGCTTGGAGCAGTGTGTGCATCTCCTGCCTTTGCCTTGTTTCTCCTGCTGCCCTCCTGACTTCCAAACCAGACACTGGCATCTCTGTGCAGGAGTTATTTCCCCTGCTGGGTTTTTATGTGTTGTCTGTAGTGATACACTGTCCTTAACAGTGATAGGAAGATAATGTAATGTAAGATAATCTGGCCTTTTTTCATGTTAGGATGTCAGTGCTTAAAGGACTGTAAAATAAGGTATATTGATCTTAAAAAAAAAAAAAAAAAAAAAAGGACAAAAAAGACTCTGTAACAAGTGGCAACATTCAGAGGGTCCAATCAAGGGCTGGGTCTTGCTGTGGTGTTTGCATCTGTGAGGACGTCTCCTCCTGCTGAATTTGCACAGCGAAGCCAAAAGTGTATTTCTCTTCTGTTTTCCTTTTTCCTGTGTTCAGGATTGGGTCGTCGATGGGTCACCCACTGTCTTTTGGCTGTCAGGATTCTACTTCACTCAGTCATTTTTGACAGGCGTTTTACAAAACTATGCCAGAAAATACAGCATTCCCATTGACCACATTGGGTTTGAATTTGAGGTAAGAACACGTGGAGGAATTCTGCTTTTCTTGAGCAGCTTGAAAGATGTTCTGGGGCAGCAGGGAATGGAGTTCAGTTAGGAATCCCACCACGGGGTTTAGTGTACTCCAAATAGAAATAAAACAAAGCAAATGGTTTTATCGTTCCAGGTGATGAAACAGGAGAACACAATGGAGAAAATACCAGAAGATGGGGCATACGTGAGAGGCCTTTTCTTGGAAGGTGCACGATGGGATCGAGAATCTGCAGCAATTGGGGAATCGCTTCCAAAAATCCTCTATGATCCCTTACCCGTAATATGGCTGAAGCCTGGAGAAAGCTCCAAATTTCTTCATCTGAACATCTATTCCTGCCCTGTGTATAAGACAAGCGCAAGAAGAGGCGTCTTATCCACTACTGGCCACTCAACTAACTACGTTCTCTCTGTTGAGCTCCCTTCAAAGCAGCCCCAGAAGCACTGGATCAATCGAGGTGTGGCAGCGCTGTGCCAGCTCGACGACTGAGACAAAGCAATGCCCTCTTCATTTGGAATTAAAAGATACGCTCTGCTCCCCAGTGACTGTTTGGTGGTGGTGGTTTTTAAATTATTACTGTTTATTTGTATATTTTTAAATACCACTACTTCCTGCTGGCTTTAAAACAGCCCCATGTTTCCTATGTTTCTTTGGCCATTCTCATCCCCTACACAAGAATGAGTAAAGGTCATACAGGGGCTGAATCGCTGAGCTTGGAAAAGATCTCTGAAATCCTCCAGTCCAATGTCCACCTACCAGCACTGTTTCCCACTAAACCATGTCCCTCTATACCTTGTCTATGCAGCTCTTGAACCCCTCCAGGGACGGTGACTCCCCAGCCTCCCCGGGCAGGGCCCATTGCAGCTCCTGACCCCTTTCAGAGGAGAAACGTTTCCTGATACCCAACCTGAACTCCCCTGGCTCAACTTGACGCCATTCCCTCTCGTCCTGTTCTCACCTTGCTGCTACCATTGGGCCTTTTTTGTTTTGCTTGTCCCCAAGTAAAATTGGGCTCAGTGTTTTGCTGTTGATTTCAATGGGAATTTAATCCATGACTCTTGCAAACAGGACTTGCTGGATTTGCCTACATCTTGCATCCCAGGAGTATGTAGGATAAGGGGCGAGTGCATGAGAACAGTCTTTTCTCCACATGTAGAACTAATCTTCCACTGGAATGAACTGCCAGAGCTGCTCTGTAAAATGGTTGGAGCTGATGCTCCTTGGACACGTGCTTTAGAGTTTCCGTGGAAGAAATCTGGACAGCTCACATGTCAGGAGCCTGCCACTTCCCAGAGCAGCGTGCTTGTTTCATCATTGGGTGACTTTGTCATTGCAGTGTTATTGACTTACGTATCCCGGGTACCTGATCAGTGGAGCTAAGTTCCCTTTCTACTGTACCTCATGTTGGACTAACAATCATCTGCCACTTTGTACTGGAGCTGGATTCCGAGAGTTTTGATACATATAATACATGGGAAGCACAGAGATCAAAGCAAACATTTAAAAAAACCCTCACACACAAACCACCACCACCACCGTAACACTGCATCCACCCATTTGGGGTCATATCTTTTTTTCCACAGAATCTGAGTCATTAAGATTGGGAAAGACTACAAAGATAATCACCATCCCTGCCTTCAGCCCCTGCAGCTCAGACAGCGCTGGCTGTACACCAGTGACTGCGCAGCCACTGCAGGGACAGCCACAGCCCTTCCTGAGAGCGAGGTTTCAGAAGATCTGTAAGTAAGGTAAGATTAATTAAAACCAGTCTTCTAAAACCACACACTTTTCTTAGTTTTAATGAAACTAACGGGGATGGTTTCTACTTTTAATATGATTAAAATTAGCTGAAATTCAGTACGTACATTAAAACAAAGTGTTTTTTTTAATCCACCCTAAAGGATTTGACATTTCTATTTCTTGATATTTCTCTCATTGTTAGACTAGCTTCTTTGTGCAGCATTTTTCTTTTTCCTTCCCTGAATCATAACTGAGCATATATCGTCCTCAAACCATGGAAGAGCCCTTCTATGGATTAAGAGGATTTGAAAAACTGTTGTAATTTGTCCTGATGTCAAAGTATCAAACCTCACTCCTTGCCAAGGGCCACTTTTATTGATCAGTCAGTGGCTGAACTGTCACTAATACCAGCCCAGCCCTGGCCATGGCGTGCATCACATCCGTAGCTTTCTGGCGAGGCCCCAGGTGATGTGAACAGCTTCATTCACAGCTGTGCGCACAAACCACCTGCACTGCAGTCCCAGCACATCACAGCTGAAACGATGGGTTATGAAATTTCATCATGGGATTTCAGGTATATTGGCTTAGAAATCTTCCTCAGCTTTTCCTGATGTCGGAACGTACGGCCTTGTTTCTGGGCAAGGCCCAAGGGAGGCAGATGGATCTGGAATAGAAAATCCCAAGTCAGGTGCAAATAAAGATGCTACAAAGAAAAAAAAAAAAAAAAAAAAAGCATATACAGACAATTTTATTGAGTTTCAATCACTCCTTCACTCATTGGAGAGGGCAACCATGCTGTCTGAAGCCAGGTTATTAGATTTCTGTGCAAAGAACTCTCTGACGAGTGATTAGCAGAGTGACTCTGCAGCCTTAAACATCAGGTTTAAGAAAACCCTGCATACTTGAGGTTTTGTTAATTCTGGTCTGCAATCTGAAATCAGATTGTGACAATAACATTGTTGAAATATGCCTGTAAGCAGTATTCCAGAACAGCAAGACACAGAAATCCTGTTAAGGTCCCAAGCAGAAGTCTTAGAGCAGCGTGCTGATGATTTTTTCAGAGCTCACCTGGCTCTGATTTAGCAGAGCACCTGAGCAGAGGTGAGATGTGTGGCACAACGACAGTAGAATGGATCTATGATTTGAGTGTCAGATGGGAGCTAATAAGGTGCACCTGTGGGGAACAGACATACTCACGGGTCTCGGGTAGGGGATGTTGTAGTGAAGTCCAATTTCTATTCTTGCCTCACATTCTTCTATGCACTGCTTAATCAGCTTCGGATCTGTCACCTAAGATAACAGAGAGCTAGAAATAAATATTTTGCACAAGTACAAAAATCAGCATTTCAAGATTCAAGCTTTTTTTTCCCTTCCTTTTGCAGTTCCAAGGATACAATGATGGTGTTTTTCACATCTGCACTGCTGAGCTCTATGGCTCTGAGTAGCAGCGCCCAGAGGCTATGGGAACTGTGAGAGCAGAGAGTGCTCTTCGAGGTGACGTGCCTGGCCTTCCACAGGAGTTTATGGAGACCTCAGAGGGTTTGAATTTTCTTACAGATTTTGACCCCTGAAATAATAAGCTGTAACTCAAATATGCCTTAGAATGTGTTTGTACTGGCATTTATGGGGAAGGAATTTTGGGAAATCATTTCTTATTTCCATACCTTGGCATCCACCCACTGGGGGTGAGCAAAGCACAGTAAAAGGGGCCAGAAATTCAAACCTGCAATGACGCTCACTCACATCTTTGTTTTTTCGGAACAACGTTTTGGCTTCTTTTATAATGTACTCCCTCTCTGCAGCAGTTTGTTCCACCTGTCCTGATGCCGACTGCCATTTCTTGGCTATCCGGAATATCTTGCGGTAAAGGCCCAGCACCTCTTGTCGTGTGACTGCTGTCATCTGAAACAGACCAACCCCACAAGAGCCCCAGTTTGTGTGAACGACCACCACGTGTACTGCTTTTAAACACAATTCAATGCTTAAGAGTACCTCCACCACCTAAAGAATGAACTGAAATAGCTGCTGAAACCAGAAGACCCAGCCAGCAAAGTATTGGCACTGAGACTTAAATCTGCCCCATGCAAGCAGCCCGAGCTCCTGCTGCAAGTCAAGCACTCGATGCAGTGCTCTGCTGAATGAGAACCAGCTCAGGACCGGCCGTGCTTTCTGTCACTGCTGTTTTGCAACACGCAGCGTTGGGCGAGTCACCGAAACTCGGAGGAGTCTCCGCTGTGTTGTAACAGCGCTGCCCCGTCTGTGCTGTGTGTCCAGACCTGGAATCACGCACACGATGACAGCACTGGTGGGTGATGGTGGGTGATGGTGGGTGATGGTGGGTGATGGTGGGTGGACTGCGGTACCGGTGCCAGGTGCCGAGCAGCTCGTTGGCCGTGCGATGATTCCGAGGTGCTGACTGTGAGCGAGGGGGGCCCTGAGCGCCCCGGTCGTTGTGGCGCCGTCTGCCCGCTGAGCCCGCACCAAGAGCCGGCGTCAGAAACGAGGCCCGAAATGCCGCTGTTGTGTGTACGGTGCGATCTGCCCGCCCGGGCCGGCCTTACCCGCAACGGCGGAACCAGCGCCGACCTCCCGCCCGCAGCGCCCGCGGCACCTCCGGGCACAGGCTCCCTCCAGGCCGCGCTCTCAGCCCCGCACCGTGCCGTGCCGTGCCGTGCCGTGCCGTGCCTCGGTCCCGTGCCGTGTCCTTCCGTGCCGCTCCCCGCCCCGCTGCTCCCGTTCTTCCCCGCCCTGTGCCCTCCCGGTTCGTGCTGCGCCGGTCGCGCCGCGTGACGTCACGGCGCCAGCTGACTGCTGGCCCGGAAGTGATGCGGAGGGACGCAGCCTCGCCGGGATCGCGGTGAGTGCCCCGCGGGGCCGTGCCGAGCTGTGCCGTACCGAACCGTACCGTGCTGTGTCGTGCCTCGGTCCCGTGCCGTGCTGTACCGTACCGTGCTGTGCCGCCCCCGGGGACGCGGCGGGCCGGGCCGGGCGTCAGCCCCGTGCGTGTCCCTCGGCCGTCGCTGCCGCCTTCCCCTGCCGGCGGCCCGTCCCTTCAGCCCCTCGAGCTGCAGCCGCCGCTGGGCCCGGCCCGGAGCCGCGTTGCGGGGCGGCCCGTCCGTCCGTGCGGAGCTGCAGCCCCGGAGCCGCAGCACGAGCCGTGGGTCGGGCGGGGCCGGGCGCCGCTGGGGGCTGCCGCCATCCGTCCGAGCCGCCCCCGGCGGTGGCCGCTCCGCTCGGGCGGTCTCCGCACGCGGCCCCGGCGCTGCAGGGGAGCGGCCGGCGGACTGAGGGAAAGCCGGGCTGAATTCAAGGAAGCGCCTGGATCGGCCCAGGAGCCGGTTCTGCGCCGTCCGAACGCACCCGCTGCGGGTTCCGTTCTCCCTTTGGCTCTCGGTGCCGCTCTGAGCACGTTACCGGGCCGTGCCCGCAGTGCTGCCCCGGCCCCTGGGCCTGCAGCCGCGCGGCTCCAGGGGAGCGTTGCTGGGAAGCAGAGACAGTGCTGGAAAAAGCCTTTTATTTCTTACACTGTAAGTAGTTAATGATGCTATCCTTCAAAGTGTTTCTTTGATAACTGATGAGTGGGAGCCCAGCTACTCACATACAGCACTGATCCACAGCTGTAACTTCACTTTAAATGATACCATCCATAGTATAGTTTGAAGGGAGGGCAGGCAAAGTGCTCAGAAGGGCCAAGCTGTGGCCCCAAAGTGCAGAACTGGCTTGTGGTTCCTGAAATGTCTGTCAGGCCTTTGTATCTGACTCCAGTCTTTGTGTGTTCTTTCTTTTTTGGGGGAGCCATCGGTCAAAAGGCGTCTCTTGTAGGCACACACTGCTCATATGCCCGAGAACCTCTTTGCTAAACAGTTGATGTGTGACTGAGATCTTACTGTTTTCTTTGGGCTGGCAATGGAAAGAGGGAATGTCTGAGGGCTGCTGTGTTTTCCTGCTCTGAGGAGTTCATCTGAAGGACAAACAGATACATGTGAGCATGGAGAGGTCTGGCTTTACCTTCTTGTCAGTTCTAGGGTTCGTCTTAAACCTTACACCTCCTCTGCACACGTGCTAATGGTGTGTGGGAAGGCCTTGCAGCCCTTTTAGTGACAGGCAACGCGCAGCCTGAAGCAAAGACTCTGCACATCAGCAGAAAAAGAACTTGTGATCTGTGTGGAATTAGTTCATGCCTGCAGAACCGGCATTATGAATTTGCTGCATCTTCTCTTGGAAGGATTTCTGAAATTCTGATTGTTTTCTAAAATCAAGTTTTATACCAGCACAAATTAGGATAATCCTTAAATAATTTGGCAAAACTATTAACAGAAGAGTACACAGCTCAATGTGATGCTTTGAAACCACTTTCTTCTTGAGACTGATCACCTGTGATACAATCCATCATCCGCTGAGTTAGATGCCTTCCCTGCCTGCTCCCTTATTGTGTTTTTGAGTTGCACATTGCCATGTTCATAGACAATTTTGCCTCACTTGTTCTTATTGATCTTGGAAATTCGTTGGTAATTATGTCTTCTATTTTGCATGGATAATACAAAAGGAAATCAGATGAATTGAAAGGCTGATTTTTGAGGCAAAACCCAGAAGAGCTATTTTGGAAGTCATTAGTTAAAATTAGATAAAGAGCTCTGTACTGAGGAAGGGAAGCTACCAAACAGTTTGACTGACTTCTAACACAAAGGGGTTTGTTGTGGTGGATTTGCATGTGGATGAAGGTGAGGCTCCATTCCACCAATTTCTTTGCTTCTACTTGAGGACCATGTAGAAAATCGTATATGTTCTGTGGATGTGTGCTGGGCAGGGCAATGTAAGGTAGGGAGGAATGGCAGTGGAAGAAAAAGGAATAGAAATGACTACTCTAAACCTTCAGACGTTGTGAAGTTACATTTGCTCATGGCAGAAGATGATGAGTTTGGATATGGACAGATGTATGCCTGCGAGTCTGCAGGAAAGTGAGTATCCCAGTACTGCTCAGAAGTGCCCCATGCTGATGTAGAACCTTGGGGCACTGCAGACACACCCTGGGGCCTTGGCTGTTTGTGTGCAAAGTTGTAAGATGCAGGAGCGCTGTCTTTGTTCCATCAGGCACACTGGTCTGTGGAAATGAAGGTCACAGGAAAGCTCGTTGGAGTAAGAAGGAGCTGTAAAATTAAAGGTATGCGATGTTAGGAAAATAGTACTTTCTTTTGTGCTCATCCTTACAAATAAAGGAGGAGCTGAAGATTTCTAGCCAGTATTTTGACTCCACAGGGATTCCCTGGCTGGGCTCCTCCGCTCCAGTTCTTTCTCCCTGGGGGTCTGTGTCTTGTCTCACTGGCTTCCTTTCCTGACCAGCCTCTGTTGGGCAGGCTTTGTCTTCTGCTTACTGGACATCTCATGATTCTTTTTCTCTCCCCCCTCCCTCCTTTTAAAAATACTAGGTTAAATGGCACTAGTGTTTTGCAGGCGATCTGCTTTGGTGACATGGAATAATTGTATCCCTGACTCTAACTTTGTCAGTGGTAATGACATAGTAACTAGACTGGAAACGATGGTAATTTCGTAGCAACTTGCATTAGCAAATACTGCCTTCTGGTGAAATGCCGCCTGCAATTTCCCCTCTATAAATCCTGTATGACACCAGTGGACCATGAGATGTCTGACGCGTTGTTTGAGACACCCAGCCTCTCCTGCATCACTTGTTCACTGCAGTTTGAGTTGGGCAATTGCTGACCTGGGCCACAGCCTTCCAGAGAGTGAGAGGAAGGCACCAGACTTGCAGATGTGCTCATGCTGTTCACTTCCACCCCATCTTCACCTTCTCTGATGACATTCAGAGATTGACACCGGGAGCTTGACTGTGAGGGTTCTGCTCTCTCTTGTAACCAGAACACAAGAAATACTGTGGGGAAAAAGGTCAATCAAGGCTGCTTGTCTAGCAGGTAGTTTGAGAACTAACTCTTTTGGAGTTGATAGGTCTGTGTTTTATCTATGTCCTGCAGGACAGTGCTCCAGTCAACTGATGTGTGCTGAAGTGGAAGCCGGAGGTCGGTGGGTCGGGGGCTACTTAGCTGTGTGCACTAGAGAGCTCTATTGTAGAGGCTGGAATACTGTAGGCAAACAAAGACAGGAGAGCTAAAGTGAGTGAGGTATGGTGATCTTCTGGTATCTCAGAAGTTAGAAATGCAGTTCTGTCTGAGACATCTGCCTTGTGAAAAACAAAACTTACTTAGCAAAATGTGAGACTGTGAATACTGACCTTCTGTCACAGTTCTTTATTCTCATAAAGCCGCGCTGCTGAAAACAGTCTGACATTAGTTATTTGTTGTCTCACTTTTCCATTTAGCAATTGTGTTCTTTAAAAAACAAACAAACAAAAAAGCTCTTCTTTCTGCATCCAAGTAGTAGCAGACTGTGGGAAATTGTCAGCTCTTACTCTGATTTTTTTTCCTAGTGTAATACAAGTTCTCCTTTTATAGTTTTGAAACACCTTCTGCTGTCAGTGTTTGCCTTATGTCTGGAGAATTAAGAGGGAGACAAATCATTCTAGTACCAAATGGATATGGGGGGCATGTGTAGCTTAGTAACAGGCCCGTAAATCTAGATGTCCCAGAACTTGTCTGCTCAATATTTTCGTTACAGATGGGTCTATATGGAGATCCTCAAATACTCTGCATTAGCATTCAAGTGTGTGGTCCAGAAGTGCTAAGAGTCTGATGAAAAATGCATATTGCTTCCAGCATGGCTGCCAGTGCCTGCAGTTGGTGACTGTATATAATGTGACACGGGGACAGATACCCACACACCTTACCAGGCTTCTGAAACAAACAGTGAAATCAAGGATAGGTGAAAATTCATCTACAAAGCATATTGGCTGAAGCTGCCACCAGGCTGGCAAAGGGGAGCTGGAGCTCTGTGTTGTAACTGGTAATGTAAGTCAGAGGGTCTGCTTAGATGCTCTTGCTGCAGTTAGCATCTGCACAGTGTGTAAAGAACTAGTGCTGTGCACTGTGATAGGGAAATTATTAGAGAGAGCTAAGGTCTCTGAAGCTGACTATGTATTTTATGCTTTAAAAAATGGCAGTCAGAGTTTTAAAAATCCAAGCACATGCTCTTATAATGCTTTAAGGTTTCTGTTTGCTTTTAAGCCTTTCCACTTTGTACAATGCCTTGTACATAATTTGGTGTTCATTCTAATATTTACACGGCCGGCTGCTCCTGCAGCTCCTGCACAACTGCGTGAAGTGAGGGATTGGGTTTGCTGGCAGACTTCACCGAGATGGGTGAATGATGCCACAGGTGATGTCAGGAGGCAGCCTGGCTCCCACCCCATCCTGCTGGGTGCTGCTGGCTGCTCTGAGATGTGCTGGAGGTGGTGCACCACTAACCAAAGCTGCTATCAGGGCTTTCTGGTTTTGCAGGATTAGTGTAGCTTTCTGAATTGCTGGGAGCAGTGAGAAATATACAGTTATACATTTGTTACATGGGTTTTAAGCATAAATAATTAGTACAGAAATCACTGATGATCCACTTGATTCCTGTTCTGCTGAATACGAGCACTGGAAGTACCTCCATTGCTTCTGGGTGAAATCTGCTGGTCATACTCAGAGCACAGCAAAATCCACACACACCTGGCAGCCTGTAGACAGAGGCTGTTTTTCTGAGTCACTCTGGTTTGGCTGAGGGATAGTCACAGATTTCTGTACTTTACAGAGTTACCTCTGACAAAGCAAGGTGCACGCTTGCTGCACAGCAGTTGTCAAATGCTCAGAGCCTGGTGTGTCTGTGTCATACATCTGAGAGTCCTGGTTTTCTGCAGGTTCTCTGATCAGCACGTTTGCTGAGGTGGTGTGAAGCCATTGTGTCTGAGCATAGAGTAGCTCTGCCCCTGGCATGTCTTGCTCTCACTATGAATAGCATATACTGAGGTGCTGCAGATCTGTGCAAAAGTTTCAGTGTACCCAGGAAAAGTGATGAAGGAATTGATTATACTTCTTGCATGTGAAGGGGAGAGGGGGAAGGCTGACAGCTGTAAGGAGATGGAGATGAGTCTGTTTCGTGAAACTGATGGATTCAGACACCCCGGGTCTGAGTGTTGAAGTGTGTACTGGATGAGATATGGCTTGGAATCCAGCCTGGTTCTGGGTTCAGCTTTACTGAAATTGATGGTGTCATCTAGAACGGCTGCATCCTCTGACTGTCATATTTCCCCTCGGTTGCCTTGCTCAGTCTAAACAGACTTCTCAAAGCCAGCACTGCTGCTCTGTTAATTACTTCATTAACTTATTTATATTACAGAACCACCAGAAGGTACCTTTCTACCATTGCACACTAGTGAGCTAACCAGACTTGTGTTTGTTCTGTGAAAATATAATCATCCTAACAAATCTTTCTACCCACCTAATAAATTAGGATGAAGCACATATTGGGGAAAAAAATTAAAGCTTTTTGATGGGGCTGAGTTTAAAAAAGAGTGCAAGATATTGCCTCTTCACTATTTCCACATGGTCCTGGGGGAGCGAGGCTGCAGGGCTCCCTGTTCTGTCTCTCCTTTGCTCCCCAGGTGAATATAAGAGCAGTTCCATAGCAACAGGGGCAGGCACAAGAAATGAACAGAGAGGTGGCAGCTGTTGAATTTTGTGGAATTTTGGGAAGCTGTGGTCCAGTAGAAACCCAGATTGGTGCCTGTGCTTCACAAGGCAGGAGCAGCGGCACAGGGCTGGGGGTCTGTGCAGGATGACGTGTTGGGAACACTGAACAACACCTTGGGAGGGCTAGACCTGTGGAATATAAGGTGAGCTTTGGAGGCAGAGGGTGCATGTCTGAAAGGAGCGGGCTTTTTGGAATATCAGCTGCAAAAATTGTCTAGAAACATTTCAGTGAAGGTGCATTTTTGCTCTGTGGGTGTGTACGACAGTCAAAATCAGTGCCCACATTTCTTGGCCTTCCCAAAGCGTTTTGGATACCTGCTCCCTGGACTTACACCTTCTAGAATAGCCCTGATCTAAGCTGGGTCATATTCTTGTTCGCTCAGCACCATCAGTGTAAGGGATTTCTGTTTGGGGAAAACTCACGTTATCTGCAGGATGGCGCATGTGTAAGAACATGTTATAACATTGTCTTCCTACATCCATCCTGTACCTTCTACTGAGAAAATGACGGAACAAGCTGATTTTCCCTCTGGATTCCTCACAACCAGGTCTCGTGTAAAAAGTGAGCATGCAGAAAAGCAGCTTTTGATCTCCTGCTGCTTCTTAATTGCACTAAGAGCAGTGACAATGAAATGTTGTAGTGTTTACATGGTTAAGCAGAGGAGCTCTGCCACAGCTTTCTTGTTTTTTTTTCTAGATCAGGTATGAACAGAAGTGTTGACAGGGAGCTGCAGTTGCAGCACTTGCTGTACAAAGCAGATGTGCCTTTGTCTGTCCTTATCTCGAAAGAGCTTTTTAGTTATACTAGTAGAGGTGGGAATTGAAAAGAAATCAGGCTGAGTCAACTTGACTGAACATGGGAAAACAAACATGGAAAAACAAACATGAAAAGGAATGTGCTAGAGAAGGAAAAAAAGAGAATTAATTTCTAGACCGAGATTGTGCTTTACTAGGGAGCAACTGTCTGGTATTCACAGATTAAACAGTGGCTTGGCTAACATGCATTGATAGTGATAGTATGGAATTACTTTGGTTGGAAGGAGCCTCAGAGATCACCCAGTTCCACCCCCCACGTCCATCTCCGCAGGGCTGCTCTCTGTGAGTTCTTCTCCCAGTCTGCACACATCTGGGATTGCCCCGACCCAAGTACAACACCCCGCACTGTTGTTCAGCCTCATCAGGTTCTTGTGTGCCCACTCCTTGTGAACCTGTCCGGGCCCCTCTGGATGCCATCTTTCCATTCTGTTGTGCCATCAGCAAGCTGCTGGGGGTGCACTCAGTCCCACCCTCTGTCCTTGGTTGAAGAGCACCATGCTAAGACGGACCCCTGGGGGTCACTGCTTGTCAGCCTCCACCTGCACATCGAGCCACTGCCCACGATGCTCTGGCTGCAACCGTCCAACCAGTTCCTTATCCACTGAATAGCTCAGCCTTTAAATCTCTCTCCAGCACAGAGACCAGGATGTGGTGCAGGACCACGTTGAAGGCCTTGCATGAATCCAGGCAGGTGGCAGCAGGTGCCCTTCCTCTGTCCACTGATGCTGTCGCTCTATCACAGGAGGCCACCAGATGGGTCAGGCATGATCTTCTCTTGGTGAAGCCATGCTGGCTGTCTCAGATCACCCACTCATCCCTTACATGCCTTAGCATCTTTTCCAGACCATCTCCATGGTCTTTCCAGGCACAGAGGTGATGCTCACCGGCCTGTAGTTCCTCAGGTCCTTCTTCCTCCCTTTTCTGTAAATGAGTGATGGTTCCTGGGGACCTTGCTTGACAGCCATGACAACAGCATGTTAGTTTTGCCCTGAGAACATGAGATGGGGAATTAACTCTCCCCTGCTGAAAGCATTAAATTAGCCAGAAATCTGTGTTTACTTTTAACAAATATTTGAACTTGTCTGTTGTATTCAGTACCTGGCCTGTATGTTCTATAATAATGCATAGTTTGTGGTGTTAATGCTACTCAGTAAATGAAAAAGTGAACTGGTTTTGAAAAGTCTCTTTCAACAAATGAATGTGGACTACAAATAAACTGCTGCTGCCCAGTTTAGTGCATTTTATGGTATTCATTATCTCTTCGAAGTGTAAAGTTCTGTTTGCCCCTTTTGTTTTACAGTGTTCCATGTGGATCCCAGAGGGCCTGCAGGCGGCTGTGAAAACCAATGGAATGACTCCCTGCGTAGCTGGAACGATGTAAGTAGAAGTCTACTTACAAGGTCATGGCTGCAGTGTCAGCTGCTGAAATAGCAATCGCTTCTGGTTCAGCAGTTGCAATGATTCTCTCATGCTTCCCCCATGGAGAGCATTGTATGCCTGTTCAGAGATGGAAAATGAGGGGCACCCGTGATGCTGATCCCTATGACCTGCTATGTTAGACGTCATGCCTCCCTGCCCACAAAAGATAAATAATGCATGGTGAAATTCTCTGCTGTTCTGGTGGTCTCTGCCTGTTTGCAAGAAGCTGAGGCTGGAATGAGGTTTGGTGATGTTGGGGCCATTGTTTTTGCCTGAGCTAAGGAGCTGCTTCTGGGGGAAGCTGTTTACTGGCTGTTGGAGCTGTGTACCTTTTAGTATGTGCTGTCTTAAACTTGTCTATGTGGACTTCTTCAAAATTTATTCTTTTCCTCTGTCATGACACTTCCTCCTTTTTGAAACTCGCTGTAAATACCTTGTGATGCAACACTTTATTAAACAGCGTAATGTGTGGCTGTATTGTGTTATTCTGTGGATGTAACCAATAATTTCTATTGCTGCAACATTAGTCATTAGAGGAAAACAGTGGGTGTCTTAAATATCTCCTTTGCATGTTCTATTAACTTCCCCACTACAGTTCAGGTGTTTTCAATTGAGCTCGGTGTTCTGTGTGCCAGAGTTATTACCCAGTCACTTTGTTGTTTACTCCCTTCTTCCCTTGGGTTATGTGGGATCTGGTCACTTGAAAACATGAGATAACAACTAACTGCTTTGCAGGACTTGAAAAAACAAACCAAGCCATTAACAGGGTCCTTCCGATCTTCTGTAGGCTTCCTGTGTAACATTCTGGGCAATATGGGTCTACACATCCTTTGTTCTTAGAGGGTGGCTTTCCTTTAACTGGCTGCAGTCTTCCTGTGTTTCCAGCTGCTTTCTCCCTTCTAGAAGGGAATAGAAATGCCTTGCCAGGCAGTCCCTGTTATGTGGAAGTCGGGCATCTTGGTGATTCATATTTACTGTAGGTTGTTACTCAGTACTTGTCTGAGTAATCAGACTGCTCTGGGAGTACCATATCCTGTAGCACCGAGTGCGTCCAATTGTTAGTCCCAAGTTTTGGTCTTTTACCAGAATAGTGAAACTGGTGATCAGTGCTGTCTCTCTTGTCTCACTGTTAAGCTGTATAACCATGTTACAGTAACTTTGCTATTAAGTACTGATTCATTTGTGAATTGGCACTTTGCTGCCAGCCCAGCCTGACCTTTGGGTCAGTTACACAGGGAAATTGTTTTGGCCTTTAAATTTTGATTTTACCAGCTGAACTGGGATTACTGCTACTTCTGTGTGTGCGTGCCCCTGCTCTGGGTCAGGTCATCTTGTTGCTGTCCCTCTCTTTCCCCCACCCAGTGCTTTGTTTCACCATTTTGTGCTCTGTATTTTAAATGTGAGTGCACACACACACATATTTTTTTAAATTTCCTTTAAAACATTTCTGTGTTAGAGTAGTCTGTCACGATGAAGTTTGCACATGAATCAACCTCTTTGTAACCTATGTTTCCATAAGAATTTTAGGAATTTCCTTTATTAAGACCTGTTAATATACAGCAGCAACTGAGCGAGGTGAAGCAGCCTGGAATTGCCTGAAGTTTCCAGCATACACTGACTTTCTGCACACTGTTCCTTTTCAACAGGCGAAACAGAAGTATCCTGAAGCCCATCTCCTTCCAGTGAATGTTATCCCACGTGTAGTGCTTGCAATGTTCTTTGTGGAGAAGCGGCTCTTTCACTCTGAAACTGTTTTCCAGGTTGGCAGACAGCCCCCAGCGGCATGGAGCAGTGTGCTGAGGGGTGGCCGCGGGGCTGTGGCACGGCAAGGAGGCTGCTCTGAATGAAGCCAGGCTCCCTGCACCATGGGCCAGTGTGTCACCAAGTGCAAGAATCCTTCGTCTACCCTCGGCAGCAAAAACGGGGAAAGGGAAACGGGCAGCAAGTCGCATAGCAAGAGGAGTGCTGTGCACAAAGATGACCACACTTCGGCATGTGGGAAGTCCTCGGGAGATATACTCGTGAATGGGACAAAGAAAGCGGATGCTGCTGTGGAGTCTGGTCCACCTTCAGTGTTTTCTGGGGATACAAAGAAAGACTCTGTCTCCAGCGCAGAAGAATCGTCCCTCCAAAAGATTGGAGAGTTATTTAGGAGATACAAGGATGAGCGGGAAGATGCCATACTGGAGGAAGGAATGGAACGATTTTGCAGTGACCTCTGTGTTGATCCCACTGAATTTAAAGTGCTAGTTCTGGCTTGGAAATTCCAGGCTGCTACTATGTGCAAATTTACAAGGTTAGTTCCCGTGGAGTTTTAATTATTTTTGTATGTTAAACTATCCTGTCATCTGTATCAGAGAGAGCCTCATTCACTTCACGTAGGTATTTCTTCTAACTGTTGCGCTTTGGTGCAGTTCATTCCTGCGGCTGCAGAAGGTAAGTTCAGTGTTGTCCTCTCCTCCTGCTCCCTCACGGTAGGTTTCAGAACTGAAAATGTTTCTGGACATCACGCTACTAATGATGAACAGCATGGAGACATTCTGTAGACATCAGTTTGTTCTTGGCTCACGAAACCAGCTTTTCTGTATCAGCTCTGCCTTAAGGTTAAGATTTGACACAGCAGATAACTTTTGCTGTGAGAGTCCTTAGTAATTGCTGCCAGCTCTGTTATTGTTTTGTGAAAGAGTGTAAAGCAGGCCCAACTGATGTTCGTTCCCAACTGATGTTACGCATAATGACTTCCTCCAAGACCAGTCCTGATGAAGCTTAGAGAGGTGGGAAGTGCTCGGTGCATGAGAAGTGTGCACACTAATTTTTCTTCTCTCTTGTAATAGGAAGGAGTTTTTTGAAGGCTGTAAAGCAATAAATGCGGACAGCATCGATGGCATTTGTGCACGGTTCCCCAGCCTCTTACATGAAGCCAAGCAGGAAGATAAATTCAAGGATCTCTACCGCTTCACCTTTCAGTTTGGCCTGGACTCTGAGGAAGGACAGAGGTCACTGCATCGGGAAATAGCCATTGCCCTTTGGAAATTAGTCTTCACCCAAAACAAGCCCCCCATTTTGGACCAGTGGTTGCACTTCCTAGTTGAGAACCCCTCAGGAATCAAGGGAATCTCCCGGGACACGTGGAACATGTTTCTAAATTTTACTCAGGTGATCGGACCAGACCTTAGTAACTACAGCGAAGACGAGGCCTGGCCGAGTCTCTTCGATACCTTTGTGGAGTGGGAAATGGAGCGGAGGAAAAAGGAAGAGGAAACCAAATGTATTATGTCTTCGGACACAGGGGGTCTGTGTAGGGAAGAACAGACTTAACAGCATTTAGGTGGCAGTGA
This sequence comes from Coturnix japonica, assembly GCF_054131305.1. Classification (NCBI taxonomy): domain Eukaryota; kingdom Metazoa; phylum Chordata; class Aves; order Galliformes; family Phasianidae; genus Coturnix; species Coturnix japonica. Next base: position 20,726,901 of record NC_140675.1, on the reverse strand, counting down.
TGAAAGCAACCTGTTGCCCTTCGTGAGATGTAAACTCTGGATGTTTCTGGAGGTTACCGAGGCTCCAGATGTTTGTTTTTTTTCTACTTTACACCTTTTTCTGCCTTGTATTCGAAAGGGCTCTAAAATGCTGTATCATGTTTTAGGCACTTTCTTAACTTTGGTTACTCCTTTTACTCTTACCCGGAAATATTTGACCCCGGCTACAAGTTAAGCGTTTTTGTTAAGACTTGAGATTAGTATAAGTAAGTCTGATATTTCTTGCACAATGTAGATCCTTTTAGTTAGGTTAAATTAACATTGCTAAATTATACAGTGCCAGATTAAGTCTTTCATACTACGTCTGTCAGGGCAGGTCTGTACTGTGTGTAGTGCTGTTTACATTGTTGAAAATTTAGGCTGTAATGATTTTAAGGTTTTATACCAAGAATATAGCAGTGTTAACTTGAAATGCATTAATCCCCTCCTAATAAGGCTCTTAAGAAACAAACAACAGCAACAAATCCAATGACATAAGCAACAGCTTTTTGTAGTGTGGCTCGTTGCCACTTGAAGGTAACTCCTCGTGACCGAGTCCAAATCATTCCTTTTTATTTTCAGTTTCAAACTGAATGTTGGGACTGTTTTATAAAGTTACTGTACCTGTCAGTCAACTGAGTGGTAGATGAGGATTTGTATCGAAATCTCTGACACAACACAGAATAAAAGAGCAGTGCTACCTCAGTTTTATTGAAAGTGGACTTCTTGGTGGACTTCCATTTTCTCTGGAAGTTTTATTTTTGTGGTTACAGGAGAATATTTTTACTTGACTAAAAGAACCAAAGGTTCTGCTTCATAAGTTTTTTAAACATTGGCAGAAGCAACACACAAAGCCTAAGTCTTCAAGGAAAACTGCGGTATAATTCTGCTTTAATTTGTTTGATTTATACCCGAAGCATTATCTTACTTGTCTGGCAAGCACAGTACTTCTATGTGAGGAACCAAGTTTTCTAAAGCTATGCTTAATTGCTAAATTGCAGTTAATACTCCACACTTTCTGGAGCAACAATATCGGCATCTGATGACAAAGTGAATTCGTAATGTGTTCTTAATGACAACAGTGTAGATAAGTCATTTTTAGACTGATTTGATAATATTTGGATAGGAGTAAATTTATTATTTTACAATGCCTGTATTGGGACAATTTGCCTGTTGAAACTGTTGTGACTTAAAGGGAATTTTATTAACACTGGTTGAAGCTTTTTTTGGTTATTGATGTTACCTTTTTTAATTGTAATATGTCAACTTTTTTACACGTTTTGGTAAAAAGGGATAATTGCCAAGGCTTCCCGTGAAGCCCAGCATTGAACTCGTGAAGCGTTCATCACACACCTTTTGTTTTCAGAGCTGTACTTCAGGACTGTAAAGTGGCTTCAATGAAAAATCGAAAACAACAAAAACCCTCAAAGCTGAGCAGTCATCTCTGGCATCTCGTGGGTTTTGTGACCGTGTATAAAGCTGAAGGAAGCCGACCTTCCAGTGGTGAGCTTCTTGTTGGGTCCGGGGTGGTGTGATGTGCATGTCTGCTTTGAGCTAGCAGAGTGTTTGCCTGACTTCTGTGCTGGGCTCTGCTGATGCACAGCCTGCATGGCAGCTTGGGCAGAGTTCGTACAACAGTTGCAATCTCTGGCTGTCTAAAACTGCTTAAAAACAAGCTCACAATGGCTGATGGCGTCTCTTCCCCCTGGTAACGGGCGTGTTTGGTCTGTACTGCTTTGGCGAGCTCTTCCTGGGAGAGTGAAGCAGTGGGGAACAAATGGAGGCCTAGCCAAGCCTGTCCCTGGGCAGGAGGGGGCCCAGCTCAGTGTAACAGATAAATCTGCCCCAGGGTGCCCTGCTGCTCACATCCTCCATATTGCTCTAATGGCACTAAGATGTTTTGGCTGCAAAACCGTATCTCGGTTTGGTGAGCAAAGCAGGCATATGAGCTGTTAGAGTGGAATTGATGGGGGGATGCTTCTGCTGGTGCTGTTCTTTAATTAAGCCAGAGAAAAGAACTCTCCAACAGAGGCCGCTTCGCTAGCAAAAGCTCCAGATGGAGGCCTGAGCTGATAGTAAATGAAGGCTATATGAAGTTTGGAATGCTCATTCAGCTACTCAGTGCTCTGTTCATTGCTTCATATTTTTCCTAAAGGTAGTTCTAAAGTGTTCAGTGCATGGAAGCTGTGTTCACCTAGTGCAGGGTGCGACTCTGCACACACAGAGTTGTGGCAGTGACTGCTCCTTGTCTGCATGATGAACTGCAGCAGCAGTTCAAGCGCTCAGAACCATTGGAACTATTTAGTTTCTTAGAGTATGTATTAGAGATCTTGATGCGTGGAGTGAATCTGCTGCAACTTGGGATAACTATAGATCTATGGAGCTATAGATCTATAGAACTGTACGGATCGTTGTAGGAACTGACTGGGAATGTGGTCTGACATCCACACTCCGTGGCATTTTTATGCCTTTGCTTATACACACAGTGCAACTTGTGCAGACTTTACTCCCCAGTACTAAAGCGCTGTGTGGTGTTACTGCAGTGCCTTGGCAGCTTGGCTCAGTGGTGCCAGTTCCTGCTGGGGGTGTGATTGTTGGGTTGAAGGCTGATGGATTGATGGATCAAGTGTGGATTTGAAAGATTCTGCTCAGAGTTGGCCATCAAACCTGATGTAACATCATGGAAACTGAATGTGGAACTGTGCATCTATTCGATGCTGGTGCTGGAGAATTAGAGCTTTGTAGTACTGTGCAATGGTATGGAGAGAACCTGAGGGAAAAGAGATGAGTGTGGCAGGTGGTTTGGGACCTGCTGGGGCAGGGGCTGCTGTGGGCTTTGCCCCGGCTGCTGCTGTGGCCATCGGTGCCCTGAGGCCCCACAGAGCAGGATGTGTTTCACCTGCCGCTCCTGTGCAGACATGACTGCCGACATGAGCATCTTCCTTGTGGTCCTGAGCCTTGTTTCCAAAAAATAACCCCATACAAACGAGCAGAGTTAAACACCACATGGTTACCGGCTGCCTCGGGTCTGGCACAGTGCGATGGGTGAGGGGCTTTGCTGCTCCTGTTCACTGGAAGAGAACAGGCGTAGTGAAGGTCTGGGTCTTGCAGCCCTTGTTCTGCAGTGCAGCCCTTGTGGCAGCAATCCTTGATCAGTTGGGCGCCTGGTTCTTACGAGCTCCCTCTGCTTGAAACGTGCCAATGAACTGTTCCTTTCACACTGAACAGGAAGATGCTTCGCCTGAAACTGAACATCCGTCAGTTTCAACATTCAGCAAAATGTACATTTTGAAGGCATTGGTTTTTTTCAAAAAGCAGTGGAAGATAAGTGTGCTTATTTTTGTCGTGTGCAGAGACACTGGTGTTGAATTTCTCTCTCTGGATTATCAAAGATTGTATCTTTGGCTTTATATTCTCAGTCGAAGTGAAATATGTGAGATTGTAGGATGGAAGGCCGTAACTCCTTCACCATGAAGTACGTAGGTATCTCTACCTCGTTAGACTTGAATGGTTCAAGTTGACCATCCTTCTCTCCCAGGCTGTGATGTCTAGATAAGTGATGTACACTTTTTAATCGACCCATGTTAAGTGTTACCTATTTACCATTCTTTTTGGTATCTAGTCTGCAATCGACCCTTTGGAAGGGAGCAAAGCCAAGCTGTCCCTGTGCCACAGGAGTGGCTCTTTAGTCAAATTAAGCTTAGTTATCTTAAAAATATGCTTTCTTTCTTAACAGTAAGTTTAAATGGTCTCTCAGAAAGGAAATGGGCCACCAGCAGTGGTGGGAAGGCCTCATGCTGCGCGTTGCCCATTATGTGGAGTCCCAAGAGAATGAATGTGGCTGCGGGATGAGGTTTCCACCCAGCACTGCTGGGCTCCATCCCGGCAGCACAGTGAGCCTGCGTCACTGCAGCTGTGTGCAGTGCAAGGCAGCACTTGGCAGAGCCAGCCTGGAGAGCTGCAGCTCACAGCACAGACACTTGTGGAGCTCAGCCCCAGCGTGGCCACATCGCCCTGTATGGAAGGAATGTGTGTCGGTGGTGTATTTGCTCCCAGAGAAGTAAATAGTTGTAAGGAAGCAGTGAAAGCAGCACTCCTTTGTGTGGCTTCCATTGAACTGGATGTGACACAGCTTGCTACCAGTCTCCTTAGTAAGCCGTCAAGGGCACTTGGGGTCAAATCTACCATTCTCCATATCAGGAGTGATCCTTGCTTTTCAGACTTAGCAGTGATACCAAGTCTGATAGTTTTCTTACCCCAGGAGATGATGAATGTATTGTCGTGGAGCAGAACCACGCTTCCTCCTCCAACCAGCTGCGGAGCTGTAATGCTTGGAAGTGCTGCAGGAAGTTCTGTTTCATGCAGGGTGTCTTTATTGAGGGATGTAGCCAGGTGTGAAGCTGCGACCTGGAGAAAAACTGGGAAAAGTCTGAGGTGATGCATCTGTCCCCAGCCCCATCGGCTCTGTTGTTTTACAGATATTTCTCGTGTTGTTTTGCTCACCATCATCATCTAGAACAGAATGAAAGCGGTTTCCCACGGGTGCGACCCGAGGTGCGGTGCACTGAGGTTGTGATGGGAAGGTGGTTGTTCCTTGATAGCAATCCTGAGTGCAGCATTCGATCCCTTTGGGAAGAAAAGTATTCAGGTTTTTCTTTATTATAAGCAAAGCCTCCGTTTGTCCATTACTGACACCTTGTGGAGTTTGTGCCAGATGTATATTAAATATTTTGGTGCTTTTTCTAATCCAAGTTGCCATTCATTCACCCATGAGATTGTTGTACTTGTGTATATTGAAGCGTCGAGACACCCATTAAGAAAACAGGAAAAGAAACCCCCGGAGCCCCATCTCCACCAGAGGAAGCATTGCCTGTAGTCACTGTATCCTCAGTACTGTTGCTTTGTGAATGTCCAGAGCTTTGGGGTCCCCTTCCTGCAGTAAGGCCTGAGGGAGGCCAGGGAAACCCCGTCCCCGGGAGCGGGAAGTTGCACGTTGCTCTGCGTTATGAACAGAAGTCATTTGTCGTGTTTATATGATGACACTTTGGTGTTCACTTTTTTGTGAAGCTTTGTACAAAATGTTTTATTTAAACCTGAAGTCCTTTTTACATTTGCAATTAAAAGGGGAAAAGTTAATTATTTTTTCATGACTATGACTAGGACTCTTGCTATTTTTGTTATCCGTAGTTTCCCGTGCAGGAATCCTGGCTGCTTTCTAAGCTCTGCCCGTGCAGGGAGGTGCCTGCCCTGTTTTTAAGTGCATTGGAATTAAAATGGGCTGGTTCATTTGCTCAGATCTGCGGTGCACACGTGTAAAGGTGCTGGATGTGGGCAGCCTTAACAGGAGAGGGGCTGACCCTCATCTGACACTGCTGCTGCTCAGGGCTGGCTCCTGCCGCAGCTCTGCACTCACAGCTTCCCACCAAAAACATGGCAAGTGAAGTTTCCACAGCTGGGTGCTGAGGTGGCCCGAGCAGCCTTTGCCCTTCCCCGCTGCAGCCAAATTGCAATTGTTTTGTTTCCTAAGGGGTGTGGGAGAAAAGAGATTGTCCAAGAGGTACGAACCAGCAACTCCTCCTTTCCGTGCTGTAAGCACCGCACCTTTCCAGAAATGAGGCCACAACTGTTCTGGGAGCTGGATCAACACGTTCCATAGAGCAGCTGCTGCAGGTACAACACAGAGCTGCAGTGAAGGCAGCCCTGCAGCACAGCACTGCCCAACACTGGAACCATGTCTGGGCTTTACAGAAAACGCTTCCCCTGTGCTGCCCTCAGCCCTTCTGCAGCGTCTGCCTGATTCCATGCCAGGGAAAATGCCACAGCCAAAAGTATTAATGGAAAAGGCTTCGTGCTTTAAGATGTTTTGAACAGCTTTTATTTTGAGACTGTATAAAAGATACAGTGTGAAAGCCTTTGGTCCTATAGCAAGGGCTCTTTACAAAGACATCAATATTTTAAGTAACTGAATATCTTTACAAAAGACTTTAAAAATTCGGCAGCTTAATCAGCACTGCTCTCTCCATCATCTTTTATTCCCATCAGACCGAGGCCGGACTGTGATCCATGAATGCTGCAACATAAACAAGAGATGTTATTTCTGCTCAGGGCAGCCTCAATGCATGCAGGCTGGCAACCCCCAGCATAAGCAGATTGGAAAACTGCATGTATTATTTTCCACCGAACACTTTTTTGTGATGCTTTTTCTGCTCCGGTCAGTGCAGCTCCTGTCTCCACAGACTGGTGCTGCTTTTGTTAAAGGGAACAGCAGAACAGCAGGGGTCGATGTGTGACTGAGTGGATGCAGCCAGGCACTATGGCCTTGCCTGGGCCTGGGGAAGGTTTACACTTGTTGGTCCGGCATGTGACAACTGCCAGACTGTGCCTGGGCTGCAGAGCTTTGTCAGGTGGTTCAAAAATCAAACACACAAAAACCCAACGACCAAAAACCTGGCTGCTGTGCAACCTCTGCTTGATTCAGTTGGACGTGCTGAAAGCTCACTTTGCTGTCGAGACAACTGCAAAAGTGTATCAGCTTCAAAATAGTGACAAAATATCTCACAAGTTTCATCTAACCAAAAAACCTGTGCAATTAATCAGCACTGGATTTCAGCCTTGCTAATCTGGAGCAATGCTTACAGAAGAAAGTACTGATCAGGTTTTATTGGCCTCAGATGAAAGTCAGACTAAATAAATACAACAGCTTCTTTAGGCCTTTTGTCTGGCTTTTGTTTCCTTTTTAATGAAGATAAAAACACAAGGCAGTAAATTACCTGTTTGTTCCAGAAAAGAGAACAACACACAAGGTGTTATCCTGCAGACTTCTATAAAGCTTCTTTATATAGTGGTCTAACTTCTTCACCTCTTTCCTTACATCCTGCTCCTGCAGAACAGAATACAGCAGTATTACGAAACCCTGATCTTCTGCAGATATGTAACGATCACATCTAGAAATGTTTATGAGGAGGCTGAGCTGGGGCAGAGTCCGGGACTGAGCAGGGGAGGACAGCAGTGATGGTTACAGCTGGCATTTGGAAGCGCACCAGCTCAGCTGCAGGGAGAGCTGCACGCCCTACTCAGCACTACAGCTGGCCCCAGCAAAAGAGACAGCTACGAGCAGACCTGTCCTGTTCTGGCCTGCAACACTACACAACGATTCACTTCATTCTCTGACTTCTGTGCCATTCCCTACACCTGTGCTCTGCTTTGTTAGCTCTCAGGCTCCAGCTGCTGTGTAACTTCACTCATTCCCCTGTGCATCTCAGGGCAGCATGCAGTTCAATACTGTTCACCTTCTCACTAAGAGTAACAAGGCAGCATAGCCTTAAACTCACAGAGTCAGACAGTGGTGCCATCTTCTCACTCAAATTGTTTCCTCCTTGCTTTTCGCTGCTGTGATTCATTTTCCAGATCCATCTCCAGAGGTGACCCGAAGCAAGAGCGTGTCTGCTCCTGAGCGCGCTGCCCCTCACAGCCCAGCCACTGATGGCCTCCATGGCTTCTGCCGCACTGTGCGAATTCTGGAACTCTGAAAAACAAACAGGGATCATGATTTCACAGTTCTTGTTCCCTGTTCTTTGGCACCTGCAGGGCAAGGTGAAAGGAGCAGGAAGATGAGAAACTGAAATCGCTGCAGTGAGCAGATCCTACCTTGCTTCAGACTATTTTAGATACTGGCACTTGCAGCACATGTGAGTTTCCATCGTATTTCCAAGGGCTGCATGAAGGAAACAAGCAGGATGCACTGCAAAGCTACTTACTGAGGTAACAGCAGGTGCTGTGCTTTCCGTTCTGGAGATCCTTTGGCAGGAACAGAGTTTCAAGGTCTTTCAATGGGCTGAATTCTTCTTGCAAATCTGTCTCTGTTAATGACTTCTTTATTCCTGCCACATAAATCACACCTTCATTTTCTATATCTTGTTCCAGTTCCTTTATCAGAACATCACAGTCCAGTGTTGCAGCAGTGATGGGTCTCTGAACCTGAAGTGAGTCCAAGAAGAACAAATGCAACACATCGGCCAAGGCAGCTCCATCCTCTAAGCTGCTTTTAAATGATTTTGTCTCATCATCAAAACTTTGTTGGCTATTTTCCTTTCCTTGAAAAAATGTAACTAATCAAGTCACGAAAAAGGAAAAGACCATGTCTGCAATGCAAGAACACCAGATGATTAAGAACCCCATACTGCTTATATGGCATTCCAACACCCAGCAACTCAGCTCTTCATTTTAAAGATGGAGTTGCCAAGTCCAGGTGCTTTTCTACCTGTCCAGCAGAAAGGAAAGGAGACCACAGCATAAGTTGTCTCGGGAGATGTTGGCAGCACAGCTAGCCGAGATCCACCCACACTCTATGCATTACGTAGATATTAAAAGACTCGTATTGGCCCATATTCCTTCACTAAATGTAACTTAGGCTTTTGCTATTTACTTTGCTTACCTTAATGCAGGATCCCGCTACCTCAGCTCCATTTAGGCTTTCCAGAGCAAGCTGGGCAGCTTCCAGAACATCATATTGGATGCAGACATATGGCTTGGAACAAAAGGACAAGATACTTCAGGCTTATGAATAGCAGATATTAGCCCTCCCCTTTTACAGCTCAGGTCTCACGGTTCTTCTCTGTTTTAAATGGCACATAAAGGGTCTGAATGGGTGACACAGGTAACACTCTAGATACCACAACTATTAAAAACAACCTTTAATTTGCTCAACTACTAAAAACAACCTTCTTCTGCCATTACAGGCCTTGGCATACCAGCTCTATTGAGAGGGACAAAGTTCATCTCAGCATCATCAACACTTGGCTAAAGCCCTGTAGCTTGGACAGCAATGTTACACCATATCAGCTGTGTTCATTCTTGTCACTGTGTGGAGCAGCTTTCATGTATGCCAAGAAGTGCCCCCCTCAAACTCCACCCCCCCAAAAAACCACTGGAATAACCGGTATTTAAGTGGTTCTAATCTCTGTCTTTCCAAGAGATGACTCTTGACTTCGCTGCCTGTCAGCACACTGAATGCTGCCAGTGCTCCTCACCTGGTACGTTTCAGTCACCACCGTGAGGGACTGGATTGGCCCACACTTTCCAAATTCTTTTTTCACAGACTTTGGGCAAAAGCTTTCTTCAAAAGGACCTGCGTAAATTGTCAGCATGTCAGTCAGCTTGTTTCTCACCTGTAAGAACATGGATTAGAGAAGGAACTTCACAAAGCAAGGACACTAACTACCAGGTGCCACCAGATCCACCACGTCTCCTCCCAAGCTCAGCAGTGAAGGCCACTCTCACTCAAAACAATGACTACCTTGTTGCAAAATCCAGCAAGATGGTGAGATGCAAAGTACTCTGGATTCAAACCGAACTGAATTATACTGAATGTGGAGAGGGGAACGTCTTCTAAGGCTCTCTGAAGAATCTGGAAGGAAGAAGAGCAAAAGGTTCAAAGAGGTAACTGTATTGCAACAAACCAGAAACAGCTCCTGAGCTTAATTCCCAGCTCTAATTCTCATCATTGTCTAAGGAAGACCTCCAGCAGAACTTGTTCTTCAGTGAGTCATGAGATGGCGACAGAGGATCAAAGCTTATTTTTGAAAGGTTAAAATGGATTCAGCTGACCTGGTATTAACACCACTGCTGAAAGTACTGTCAGGCAGCTTCTGAAAACACGACCCACCTCCCGCCTCAGGACAAGAAGAACTTTTAACAGCTTGAACGCTTGCTCAGACCAACCCACTCTGAGTCCATTCACCTGTTTGTTGGAAGTGCTGAGGTCACTCTGACAAAGGCCAGAAGAGCCCAGTTCCTGTCTGCCCAAAAGGAGGGGCTTCTGGCCCATCCCCTGCAAGCGGGCCAGAATACTGGCAGAGAGAGAAAAAATAAAGCTGTAAATTACAATATTTGTCAATGTGGTGAGTTAAAGGCCTTTAAAAGGTGCCCATCATTGAAAAATGCTACAGTTCAGTAAAGATATTTTAAAGAATATTTCTGTCCTCAGAAGAAGCCCAGAAAATGGTTTGTGAAATTTAAGAAGTAACTTCTGAAAATGCCTTAGTGCTACTCCACAATTTAGTGTCCCCCTCTGAAGATACTGGAATCCTTCCAAAAACAGGACACGTCTTTGATTTCACCAAGGATTCAATCAAAGGAAAAATACGCATCTCTGAGAATCTTGTTACCATGGTTTGGATGAGTGTGGAGGATCATTCAGCTGCTTCTGGACCCCACATTGCTGTGGCTGCTTCACAGATTTGTTTGGTGAGATTTCAGTCTGCCTTTCAGCTGCCAGCAGCATTTCCAAGTTCAGTTCTGCTACCTTATGGAAAGAAGATGAGCAGTTGGCTTTCATCTCTGCTAATTGTAACTAACCACCACCCATGTGCTTGCTCCATGAGTCACCTGGGCACATTCCACAGCAGTGGAGAAACACAGGCAATTCATTTTTTGCGTTATTATTTTCTGTTGTCAGTTTCAAGCCAGCAGTGTTTGAGCACCATCCAGCAAGCACATCCAAAATGTGTTCGCAGAAACCAGCAATGCAAGAAAGAGATTTAAGGCTCATAAAACCAGCTTGAATCGCTGCCAAAACATAGAATGTCCCTCACTTGTTTCACTGAGAAAAAGACAGGCTGTCCCACAGGCTGAGCGTCAGAATCTTTCCATTCCCAATGCCCTTGTGAGAGATCAGCAGCAATGCAGATTCGTGGCAGTGTCTGAGTACTGAGACACCAAGATAGATGCTGAAAGTAAGCTACCACAACCAAGGATTTTATCACAGCTCCATTTCCTCAGTAAAAGAACGGGCAAGAGTACTTCTCCCTTGTAAGCACAACAATTTGCAGGTTCTGCTGTTCAGGACATGAGACATAAATACCTTTGTTGGTCCTTTCTTAATAAAGAATTGAGCCAATTCCAATGCAGCTCTAGCATCTTCTGCAGGATCGTGACCAAGCCTCTGTTCGCACTGGATCTCCTTCCTAGGGTATCAAAATTGCACATACAGGCAGGTTATCTACTTTTCCATACTAACTAACGTCTTGTTTTTTCTAAAGCGGAACCTTTTCAACAAAAATAGCTTTCCTCTCCCTAAAAACAATTTCAATTCTGCACAGCAGCATTTTTGCTTAATATTTCCCAAAGTTACTGCAAGAAACCTTTTTTCCATGTTCCCAGGGTTTGACAGAAGCAGTACAGCGTGATCAGTCTATGATCATTCTTCATTTTCTCCCTTGATCAATGGCTGAACTTACAATTTACACACAGGTGGAGAGGCAGCCTCCAGCTCTGGGAAGGTTGGAGCTGAGTAGTGAGCACTGCACTGCTAAGACATGCTATGGTAGCTGGCATAGGAAGGGATATGATTAAGTCAGTACATCATGCTTACCTAAATTAGCATTTCTTTCCTGATAGCTGCAACAAATCTCATTTGTGTGAGCCAGAGTGCATCTGCTGCTCTACGATTTCATACACTGTACAAATGCAATAAGGCTAGTTTTGTGGTTCATATAAAAACAAGAACTTGGATCTGGTTGTGCACAAAACCAGGCCAATCTGCTGCGCTTAATGTTTCAAGGAAACAGTAAATTCTTCATTACTGTGTTCACTTGTTTGTTCTTTTGAGTTTTAGTGGAAAAAAGTATTCAGTTGCTACTGGTGTAAAGGCAGGACCCTATGAACCACAACAGTTCTAATACTTCCCATGACAATGCTTTCATAATCTTACCCCAAAACAGCTTTGGCTAGAAACTTCAGCTTAAATCTTCGGCCTTCGCTTCTGGCAAAAAGTAATGAAGTATCAATAACACTGGGATGGATCATCTGGAAGAGAGGAAATATCACCTGTTTAATTTAAGAACAGGAGTCAGAGAACTGGGCAATAACTCTGTTATCTGTGCCTCTTCATTTCAACTGCTAGTGTCTCACTGACAAATAACTGGTCCATAACAACAAACACATGGCAATAATAAAACAGGCCCAAATCTCTTTTCTAACACTCCATTGGGAAGATCAAAATTGGATTAGAAAGATTAGTTACAATGCAGGAATTTTACGTTAGTTTAATTAAATATAGGAAGGACTTTGGTTCTTCCCATAACAGAGATGTCAGAAGCACCCAGGTGCAGCAGACTGTAATGCTTCTGTTGCACACATACCTCTGTCTAATGAGATTCTTCCTTTTGGGCTCGTAAGAGCAGCTTGCAAGTTTTATATATGTAAGAGGAGTCTCTCTCTTTCAAGTCCTTATAAACATAAGGCTATGCATAGTGAAAAGCAATTAACAAGTGTCCACTAATAAAAAGAACTGTTTGGGCCTTTTTCATCTGAAATGAGTATCACAGTGTTGGGAAAAACACTCACTTGCAAAGCCTGAAGATCAGCATTCAGAGAATGACCCACCAATACTGCATCATGGGGAAGTATCTTTTTCAGTCTAGTTTGTATGTCTGGCAATCTTGTTTTCACTGGAAGAAGCATTTTCCTTGTGATTCCTGAGTATCTTCAAAACAGAAATGAGATGAGGTAGAAGCAATGCATTAGCAACAGCATTTACTGGAGAATATTACAAGCAGGACATGCAAAATATGAATCCAACATAACTTATGACAGAATGCTATTTACTGCTTTCTCGGCAGCTATATTCCAACACAAGAGGATGCAATGCAGAGATATGAAGCTGCTGTGCTACCATATCTGTTTCAAATGTTTGTTCTCTCTCAGGCATGACTTACTAAGTGTTGCAGTTCTCAGCACCAGAAAACATAGTTAACAAAATCCTGCCAGGCTGTTATGGAAGGAGGTGCTTCAAATAACCCGAAAAAACAGGCAGCTCAGCTCCTGGGTAAATCCAAGTCACTGCAGAATGACAACGCGTAGCTAGACAAGCAGACACTATGCAGCAGCGTATATGCAGCGACAGTTATTCTAACCATGTAGCACAAACTGTATTCTTAACATTGAGCAAAATGCAAGACACAACTGTGAGAGCATGAACATAAAGTGCTCTGAAAGATCCAGTGTAGAAGGCTTGATCTGAAAGGGCTGCAGGTCTTAAAGATGATAAGAAACTTTAATGGAAGTCACCTGGTGCGGTAGTTCACTATCACGCTTTCTGGTTTGACTAGTTCATTCAGAAGGCACTTCCCCTCTGCATCCACCAAAGAGACACGAGTGACTTCGTTCCCTCTTGCAGTCAGGCACTGTTAGGACAAAGCAGAGGCAGGCACTGGATCAGCTCGATGCTGCCATTTGGATTCCTTAGCTTTGGCTATAGGCAGCGTCACTACCACAAGTCACTTTACTTGGAGATCTACCACTTGCAGCTTTTGTGCCATGCCATGCTTTATTTCAAGTGGTAAACGCCTGCCCTGGACACATCAGCACACAGAAAACTCTACAGGAAAGTGCTGAATTCACAGTATTGATTTGTACTCTGCAGAGCAGAGCTGCTGCTGACAGTGTCTTCACCTAAGAAGATAATGTAATTTAAAAGCAGACCCCAGACTACATCATTAGTCACTCAAAGATGCCACTATAGAACTGCGATGGCTACAGAAAAAATGTGGCACAGAGACACCTTTGCACTCCCAAACCCTGGGGAGGGCTGAGGGAAGAAACTGTAAAACAAAGACCTCAGGAGTGACTACAGCATTGGCAGTAAACCTAGTAGATCCAGATGCTGCCACAAGAGTCAGCACAGAACTGAGCTCGCTGCTGCAATGCTCAGGACAAAGATAACTTTGCTGATGTCTCCAGAACCACCAAGTCCTTCCCATGGCTGCATTAGCACTGGTACCATCAAAGAATGGACTTTAAGCAGGTATGTCAGAAGTGGTTTGATAAATGCACAGGGTGCTTGGTTTGTTTTGGAACAGCCAGAAAGAGATCATCCATATACTGTTACCATTTCGCAGTCCAGACCAAAGAGGGGGCTGCTGTCTGTCCTCTGAAGGTCACACTCTGTGTACATATAACCCTTATATTCAGGGGAATCTAAAATGAAAAGATACACGTGAGTAAGACACAGACCTCGTTCTTCTAATAGTTATCATACAACTTATACGACAAAACATCTCTTCATTTTCAAAATTAAAGAAAAAAATCATACCAACCAAAACCTCCCAAACCAACCTCTCATGGGATAATCGTTCTTTTTCAGCTCTTCTGAAGTTAGAGTGTAGCTCGTGAGGCCTCGTCTTTCTTTGCCATATTTCCGGATGATGGGATCACAATCCAAGCCTGAGCTTTTAGGAATACATTCAACGCCAGCGGAAATCAGGCCTGGAATGTACAGAATTGTCTGTCAGGATCAGACAGCAACTCCTTACCTGCAGTCTGCACAAACAGGCACATTCAAAGACTATGCCATTTCAAGAGAAAATGCATGGAACACACTGTACATATATCAGGATACTTAATGTATGTGGGCACACAAGTCTATCAGAACATCTGAATCCACTCCCAGCTCAGCTGCTGACACTGCTCGCAGCCTATGAGCCAGTTGTACTACAAATCTCTCGTTCCTCTCAGCAGAACAAAGAGCAAAACCTTCCTCCAAAGCATGACAGTACAGTCGTTTGGTATCTCATGGAAGCCAGAAAAGCAGCTCTCTTTTCTTTCTATTTTCTCTACAAACTTATTTCCCCAAAGTATTATTCACAGAAAACGTGCTGTAAGCACGGCTCACAAGGAAGCAAGCACTGAACTGACTTCACAATCCACAACTGTATAGACTTTAACTATTTTGTAGGTGATCCTCTGCAGATTGCACTTAAAGAAAACTGTACCTGATGTCTCAGCTCTGTGACAGTGCAGCAGGCTTACAGACAAGGTGCTACAGGACTCTGTCATTACAGTGAAAGTAACAGCTGCTCATTCTCCCATTTAGGACTTGAATTCAAGATTCTTTGTGTTACACTTCTAACAATTTCAGTGAAGTTCTCATGGTAGTCTTGCAGATTTTGTACAAGCCTGTTGGATTACAATTACCTCTATAAAGAGTGTAAAAATAGGGCATCAGTTGTCAGCACACCTGTTCTTTACCTTCATTTACAGCTCAGTATAACTAAAAAACTGCAGATATATCTTACAATAAAACAATCACAAAGGGAGTAATGAAGCATCAGAATTTTGTGTTAAACTTGTCAAAAGAAAATCTCTCTGCTTTTTGCATTTACTTGTGATAATAAACCCAACAGAGTTCCTGAAGTAGTCAGTGTAACAAGCCTCTTGGCATTACACTTTTTCTTTCGTAAGCAAGTTTACTATAGCAGCATGCTAGGATTGCACAGGGCACAAAGATGTTCAATTACTCCAAAAATTGAACTGCTGTGACCAAAAGAGAGAACGCAAAGCCAAGTGAGGTACCTTGTGCACTGCCTGGAGGATTCAAGCCTGCTCCTTCCCCACACAGACTGGCCAGGAAGTCAGATGGAGGAGGTGGTAACGTGAACCTCTGAAAAAAGAGATGTGTTAGAAACTTGGAAACACAGCAGAAATGTCAAGCATGAAAGATGCCTCTTTATCCCCAGTCCACTCCAATTTAGAGAAGGCTGGATAGAAAAGAAGTAGATTTGGCATTTTCTGAGGAAAACTAAAAAAAAAAATAACCTAATGCCACACGATACAGAATTGTTTCAAGGAGAAAGCTTTGCCTTCACTGATGTGATGAAGAACACAAACCCCAGTCCTACACTGATAAGGACCTGAAGTAGTTCCACACTTGCCATGATTCTGCATTTGCTGCAGTTTGGGAAACTATGCTACAAGTGTGAATCAAAGCACTTCTCCTTCCCTCCTTCCTTCCAAGACTTTGTTTGCAGCTCAGAAAATTAAAATGACTCTTTCAGTAATATTTAAGTAAATGGGAGAAACTTGACACACAGCACACAGTGATTTTCAGTCAGTGGGAACAGCACAACTCTATTGAGTCTCTCCTCACTCACACCCAGGAGTGTGACATGGCTTCAGCACTGGGTGAATTTTAGTAGACAACAACAGTGCAGGGACTTACGTGCCGGAAAACTCTTCGGAGGTGTTTGAACTGCAAATAGAATTTGTAGAAATGGAGCTGGCTCAGTTCGTGTAGAACAATAACCACAACCCCAGCCAGGTGGCTTTGGTGATAAATATGGCACCAGCTGCAATAAAACAAATAAATAAATGGGAAAAAAAAGCAACACAATCATCACGCACTCTCAGAAACAAACTTGGAGCCAGCCCAACTTTTAAGTCCAACAAAGTGACATTTCTTTTCTCGCTGTGTGAAGCTGCTGCTCCACAAATTGTTTTGTTTCTGTGATTACATGAAACTAAAGTATGAAATGTTAGAATTCCTCCTCAGAAGAGGAACTCTGGTCTGCAACCAAGTCTAACAAGAACCATCCCTCTGTAACACCAGCTGTCCGTATGGTGCTGTACGAGGTCCACAACGCGCTGCCTGCCTTCATTGGCGCACACAGCACAGGGGGCACAGCACAGGGCACGGAGCTGCTGTACCTTGGCTGAGCTGCGTTGTGGCGTCTCCCCAGGGCAGCGTATTGTAACAGCTCGGACAGCTGCTCCAGGCTGATCTCACAGTCCTCACCAAGCAACGCTGCGGACAAGTGAGATGACTTCTGTAAGAAGGAGAATGGCAGTAAGGAAAGGTTTCATGTGACCGCACACGTTTGTGGAACAGGAGGTGAATTACACAGCAAACAGCGTATTGTCTGGGCACGAGCAATAGCACGTCAAAGAACTTCCATTCTTTAAAGTTCCTTTTGAGCCCACACTTCAGCATGTCAGTGCTGGGGCCTGTCCTCTTCAATATCTTTATCGATGACCCGGACGACCTGGGCTGTTCTGTAGGTAAGGAACTGTTTAAGTGTCACGGTATCACAGTCTGTGCGGGTTGGAAGGACCTTAGAGATCACCGAGTCCAACCCCGGGATTCAATGGAGCCTCCTGTAGCACAGCGGCACTTCGACCACTTGCGCCACGGGGGGATTCGAACCCGGGCCTGCAGTGTTGCAAAGTGGCGTCCTTACCCACTGCGCCACCGGGGCACAGCACGCCCCCACGCTCCGCGCCGTGTCCGTTCCCCGCTCACCTTCTCCTGCCCCGTTCCCGCCCGGCTCCTCTTCCCGCCCCGCGGCTGCTCCTCGCTCCGTCCCACGCGCCGTTTGCAGCCGGTCACGGCTCCGCGCGGACCCGCCATGCTCACGCCGAGCTCGCGGCGCATGCGCACAGAGCGCGGGGAGCGCGCAGCCGCGGGGCGGGGCGGGACGGCGGGAGGTTTGAAACGGCGGAGATGGGACATGAGAGATGAGACGTGAGACATGGCCACCAAGAGGATGGCGCGGTGCGGGGCGGGGCACAGGGCCGGGCCGGGCGGGCTGTTCTCGGCCCGGCGCTGAAGCCGCCCCGTCCCGTCCCGCAGGTTGCTGGGGTTGGCGCGGAGCAGCTCACACGGCGCACACAGCTCACACGGCTCACACGGTGCACACGGCGCACACGGCGCACACGGTGCCGGGCTGACGGGGCGGCGCTGCGGGTTCGGGTTCCTGCTCGTCGTCGACTTCGAGTCCACGTGCTGGCGGGACGCGCGGAGCCGCCGCCCCGAGATCAGTGAGTGCCGGGCACGGTGAGGGCGGGCACGTGGGGGAGCGCGGGCCGCAGTTCCCGCGGGCGCGGTGCTGTCCCGGTGCTGTCCCGGGTGCCGGTGTCCGTCTGTCTGTCCCCCCCCCCCCCCCGGTTCCGCCGCCATCTCCCTGCGCTCCGCCGCAGTCGAGTTCCCGGCCGTGCTGCTGGACGCCAACACGGGGCGGATCGAGGCCGAGTTCCACACGTTCGTGCAGCCGCAGGAGCAGCCCGTGCTGTCCGAGTTCTGCACGGCGCTGACCGGCGTCACGCAGGTACCGGCGGCTCCTCGCGCCGTTCGGTGCCGCTTTAAGGGGCCGAACTCGGCCCAAGTGACGCGGTGTTTCTCTCTCTGCCGCCCGAAGAAACAAGTGGATGAAGGGGTCCCGCTGCGCATCTGCCTGTCACGGTTCTTGAAGTGGCTTCAGCAGCTACAGAAGGAGAAGAAGTTCCTGTTCAGCTCCGACATCCCGAGCAGTGCTGTTCCAGAGGCAGAGCTGTGCGCTTTTGTCACCTGGACAGGTACACAACGTTCCCTTTTGCTCATTGCACAAAGCAGCACGTTACACAGCAGCACCTGCTGGGCTGTTATCCACGCCGGGTGTGGGGCTCCTGCACTGATGGCAATAAGGCAGCAGCGCTCACCCCCCCACGGCAGATCCGCTGCTACCCTGTATGTGGCCGTGCGCCTCCTTGCCCAGCTGTCGGTTTGTTTGCTCGTTTGGTAACCTCTGCCTCATTCAGGTGAGAATAGTGCCCAGTTTGCAGATGTTAGGATCAAAACAGCATTAATTCTTTACTTGCTCTTGTCTTCCCTGTGCAGACTGGGACCTGGGCGTGTGCCTGCACTACGAGTGTAAGAGGAAGCAGTTGTGGAAACCTGACATCTTCAACTCCTGGATTGATCTCAAAGCAACGTACAGGGTGAGAGAAATCGGTGGGCTGAAATGTGGATCTGGAACCGGAATAGGCTCCTCAGGGCAATGGCTGAGTCGCCATCCCTGGGTGTGTTTAAAAACCTTTTGGATGTGGTGCTCAGGGACGTGATTAGCAGAATGTTGTTAGAGTTGGGGTGGTATGGCTGGGTCGTGGTTGGACTTGATGATCTTTAAGGTCTTTCCCAACCCGAGTTGGAAAAAAAAACTTATATAACAGTTTTAAGCGTCTCAAGATATAACTGTTCTTCGAGGCTGTTCTTTCTATTGAGGCATTTATTGGTGTAAGGCATGAAGTGCAAATGGATGTTTGCTCAGTGGTAGAGTGGATTAGGCTAAGACTGGAAGAGGAGGGAATCACTGTTCATTCCATTCTAATCTGCATTAGATTGGTAAGGCATGTGCTCTTTTACACTCATCACAGTATTAACATGCAGATATCTGACTTGCACAATGGCAGTGGGACATTTAGTTTTCATTAGGTAGTATTTCAGAAATGTTTTTCACTCTGCTGTGAGCTGCTGCATCTTAACCAGCTGCATGTTTCTCCTTAGGCCTTCTATAATAGAAAACCTAAGGGGCTGAGTGGTGCTTTGCAGGATTTGGGGCTGGCTTTTGTGGGACGGGAACATTCTGGTAAGTGTGATAGTGATGAACCTCTCTCTGTATATGAATGTATATAATTGTATATAATATTATTCACAGGTATATGATGTTCTGGTCCATAAAACCACCCAAGTAGAGATGCTTGAAGGGTCATTTCTAATCTTACACTTAATTTTAGAATTCTTTCCCAGAGCTTTGGGGTGAGTGTGTGGGTGGGTGTTCTGCAAGATCGAGTTCTGAGTTACTGGAGCGTGAAAGGAAAAAGGGCAAGGAAAGGATAAGGAAACTTGATCTTACCTGATAGCTCCGGGCAGCTTTTGAGTAGGAAACACAATATGTATTAAATGCCAATAATAGATACAAACATAATTTTTTTTTTAAATGTTGACATGGTTAATACCAAACAGCAAGAATTTTAACAGTTGTGGCTATTTATCAGCTGTGTGCCTTCGTCTTAAGTGTACGTAAATGTTTCTTGTCATCTAATAAGAACTGTCAGCAGTAGTAGATGAAAAGGAAGGTGTTAATCTATAACTGCACTGTTGAAGGGTTGGATGACTCTCGGAATACTGCTCGTCTTGCTTGGAGGCTGATTTGTGATGGGTGTGTGCTGAAGATTACTAAATCTTTGGATAAGGTTGGTTACTATTTCACATCTTTCCTCTACTAGTCTTGTAGTCTGAAATACAGGTGAAGGGTGAATCCTGAGTGTGAATTGAACAGAATACCCTTAGGCAGACACGCTTGTTAGTTTTGTGCAGTGATTCCTGAAGCTTCTGGGTATTCACTTTCTGAAATCTTTTTGTTAATGGAACCCCTAGTCCTGTCCTAGGAAGAACGTGATTGCCAGAACGCTGAGTACTGACTCTGCTGACAAGACTCTGCCAGGAAGTAGCAGCAGCTTTGAAACATCCGGAGATAGACCTTGCAAAGCAAACTCTCTGGCAGAGAGAAACCACAATAGTACTGCTGGAATTATGGTAAATTCTAATGTACAATCTGCAGAACAGGCCACTTGCAGTGATTGCTCTGCAGACACGCGTGTTGTATCTGGCAGCAGCTCAAGGACTGATTTGTGTGAAGAAACCCGAAGCTCTTCTGCAGTATCTGCTGACAGGTTTCCTCCTCTTCTCAGACGTGCACATCAGTCTCACAGTACTTTATCACCAGGCATTCAGCAAGGACTGAACTGTGGGCATCTCATGAGCGCAGCAAGGTACAACAGCTCTGCAGTGTGTGGGTCAGGACTAGTACTCATCTCCACCACTGTCTCCTCAGTTAATACCTCCAGTGAGAATACAGACACTCGTTCTGATTGCTTGTCTCTGCTGACTGACTGGGAAGATGTAGCTTTAATACCTAAATCTCAATCTGAACCAAATTCAGACTGCATTCAATCTAAGGAGGACTCAAGTACAGACATCTTAACTGTGTCTGAAGAAAAAACAGATCCAGAGCAATCAGCTGTGACGAGTTCAGGTGATCAAAGTTTAGGGAAAACTCTGGTACCCACAGAACCTCCTAGATCTATCATTTATAAAAGTCCTGATACTACTATCTATAATGTAGGAATGGTGCAAAGGCAGACTTCAAATCTTTCTGCTTTTAAGATCCCATCTGCAAAGGTAAATACTATTTCATCCCAATCAGCATTAATGAGAAATCATTCTGTTCCTTCTGAGGTTCCCAAAAGAAAGCCAACCAGTCCACCAGCACTCCCACCAGCAAAAAAACAGCCTTTTGCTATTTATCAGGAGAAAACGGCATCTTCAGATCATGCCTTGCCTTTGAGAAATCTGAATTTGTCCAAAGCACCTCGTGCCATTCTGAGCTGCACAGTCAATCCAAATCAGTCTGTAACAGCTGAGCAAAACAAAAAACTGACTCCCCCTCTCTGTAACTGCGGTCGAAGGGCTAAGAAGCTCTATGTGTCAAATGCAGGTCCAAATCATGGCAAAGCTTTTTTCTGTTGCCCTGTTGGCAGGCGAGAAGGTAGTAAGAAAAGTTGTGGATACTTCAAGTGGGAAAATGTATTTCTAAAAGAGAAATCTGTTATCGCCATGAATGTAGATGTAGATGCTTTGACCTCTCTTGGAACGTGCCCCAGCACTTCAGGAAATTCTTCCAACAAAAGTTTGTTCCTCAGACCATCTATGAGAACTTGAAGCTCTTTAATTTGGTGGTTTGAATCTTAAGGTCAGTCAGTTAACTGTGGTTAATGAAACTGGGGCAGTCCAATGATGTCAGATACATATTCTGAGCAAAGGATGGAAATAATGGTGATTGGCTAATGTGGATGAAAACTGCAGCTGTTTAAGCATGCAGACATACCCACGTTACCATGATTGGAGTGGGACAGAACAAATCTTGTGCCGCAGTTAAGGTGTGAGAAGCTGTTGTTACACATCTTAAATTCCTACTTTGTTATCACGTGTCTTAAATTCTTTGCAAATTGAGTCCTTAAATATTTTAATGATGTAGATTTTGCTTTTATACTATTTCTTCTAAACGTACTTGTAGAGATTTTTATCTGTAACTTTTAAATATCTATTTATAAGTTGTCCCACTGCTCAGGAGTGATTCTTGAAGCAAGTCTTGTACAGAACTCCTGTGGATTTTTCTCATTTCAGTAATAAAGATGAAAGGCTAGTGATGGTTCACTAAGTTTATTTATCACATCATCTGTTGCACTCTTGATTAGACAACTTGTGTGCCATTCATATCAGCCTGCCTGCTTTTGTGCTCTGTGTGGTACTGGGGCAGCCCAGTGCTGGGGGTCAGGTGTGGCTTACTGAAAATGTCAACTAAGAGAGGCATTGTGTGACTTCACATTACTGTGTAAATCAGCATCATCTTACTGTGTTTAAACAAACAAGCAAAGCAAAAAGCCACCAGGACCCACACGCTATGTTAAAACAACAGCACAATCCAAAGCATTCTAATATCTTCTCCACTCCTTCTGGCGTAGTTCATTTCTTCGGATCTTCCCACTCACAGTTTTTGGCAGCTCTCGAACAAACTCCATCTAATGGGAAAGGGAGGAAATTACAGTACAAAATGATTTACTTCAGAAGGGACTTCCCCTTGGTGACACAGCCTCACAAGTGACATAATAGTTGATATGTGCTTTCTTATAGTCATGCCAACTTCTTGTCAATTGGATAATTGCCGACTTACTTTCCGAGGGTACTTGTATGGAGCAGTAGCTTTCTTAACGTGGTCTTGTAGCTCTTTCATCATTTTTTCTGGATCATGTGAGGCATAGTTGGGTGTTAAAACAACAAAGGCTTTCACTACCTTGAAAACAACAAGGGAACAGGATGAAGTAATGATGAAACATCACACAACAGTCAGATTTGAAATTCTGGTTAAACTTTTACGTTTACCAAACATTTATGTACAAACTGCAGAATAACAAATACAACGAAGCAAACAGCTATGCCACTGCTGTGTGTCTGTCTGGACTATGGAGATAAACAACAGGGGAAATACTGGAACGCAGAGGAAAAACTTCAAATTGTGCTTTGGTTTTGTTGGATGTGGGGTAACTGTCATGGTCTGTTTTTCTGGTTTAGGCATGGCTGATAGAGTAGATGTTTGATTTTATTTAGTTCAAAAATTTCATCCCTGGGCATACTAATCCAATGGAAGTCAGTCTCCATCAGCCACAGTTTGCATAAAGCTCCTTTTTACCTAAAACGTGCTTAGCTTGTTTACCTCTCCCCTGATGGGGTCTGGACTGCTGACAACTGCAGATTCCACCACAGCAGGATGCTCTAGTAGAGCACTTTCTACTTCAAATGGTCCAATGCGGTATCTTTAAAATGGAGATAAAGGTTCTTTATTTGTACTTGAAACACATAAGCACATCTTATCTGAACCAGCTCTATTATTTGTGTAGGAAGATGTATTGTTAATCAGTGCTGAATTACCCGGCAGAATTAATGACATCATCAGCTCGTCCAACAAACCAGAAGTATCCATCTTCATCCCTGAGCCCTCTGTCTCCAGTAACATAGAAATCCCCACGGACTGTTGCCTTTGTTTTCTCTGGGTCATCCTAGGAAATATTAAATTGTGTTTCGCATAAAAGCTACTTGAAAAATAAAAGAAATTGCATTTTGGTGGATTCATATTCAGCAGGAATTTTCAGTGGGACATAAATAACAAACAATTGTAATAAATGACAATAGATTATTAATTCACTATTATCAGCCCCTAAAACAAGACACAGTTGATGATTGGACTAGATGGCCTTAGTGGTCTCTTCCAACCATAATGATTCTGTGATAATAGGCTGATAGCATCCATAACATTTAACATGGTTTCCTGTTGTAAGAATCGAGAGCACTGCATTTGCTTTTCTGATTTTGGGACCAAAAATCTGAACCAACATAGAAACAAAAAATGCTGTGCTCAAAGCACTAGTTGGAGCCCAGATCCGCAGTGAAGAGACTTGAACAGTGTCCCCCACTACTCAGATGGAGTTCATACTGTCTGACCAAAGGGTATTTGGGGACTTAGGGAGGAGGCTGTTAGAGATTTCCCTTTTTATTAAGGAAATAAAAGAAAGTGAATTTAACTTGCTAGGCAAGGCGCTATCATCAACCAGCTAACAGTCTGTGTAAGTAGACTAAGTGGCTGCATGAAAAGAAATGGAAATCTCTTTTTGTTCCCAGGGGTTTTCAGACACCTAAACAGTACATGTAAATGAAACGAGGCACAGATTCCTTGGCAGACACTTGATATGGCATCTGCTTTATCTGGAGAAGTGTTCTTACAGCATAGCAAGTAAAGAGGAAAAGTGGTCTTGTAGGTTTTACTTTGATGGCAATCTCTCCTTCTTTTCCAGGAGGCAGAATGTTACCATTTTCATCTATAATCTAAAAATAAGCAAAACACAGCTTTATTATCTTTGAGCCAAATTAAAAAGCATTATGTTAATATTATAGAATCTTTATACTAATTTAAAACGTCCCATTGAAATATCTATTGGAAAATTATTTGGAGCATTGGAGTTGAGTTTGACCCTGAAATTACCATGCCAGATTACTGCAAATCCACTGTACCTCACACTGTTTTTTATCTGAGCAATTCCAAGTACTATGAAAACATGTAATGAAGTTAGTAAGACCCCAAAGAGGTTCAGTAATGAGCTTGAAAACACAGGAAGCTACTAAAAAGCTTAGAAAGGTACTAAAAAGCTCAAACCATGTTGTGTTTGGGACAGTGACGTACTTGTTTCACACTTCCATTCCTTGTGGAATGATGTTGCACAGCACAGTGCCATGTTAAAGCTCTCAGAACCCTCTGATGGCAAAAGATGATCTGAGAGATGGCAGTGCAACAAGAGGTGCCATACCTGGACATCATACCCTGGAGATGGCTTTCCCATAGAGCCGGGTTTAATTTCCATTCCTTTAAAATTCCCACAGACAAGCACCTGTAAGAAATGTTTTTCTCAGTCAAACAGTGACTTGTACATTCAGTCTTCAGCTTAGGTTTAGAATGCTCAGCCAACATAGTGAGCTTCTATAGGAAATAATGATCCCTTCTTTATAAGGGTATGTCCAGCGAAATTTCACCCATAAGGCTCAACATACAGTTTCTGTTTGTCCGTAGCATTCATGGATATTCAGCCCCGTCCGTGCCTTCCACGCAGCCATCACCTCGGGGTTGATTGGCTCCCCGGCGCTCACACAGTGCCGCAGGCTGCTCAATGTGCAGCTGGGGAAGAGAAGCAAATGGCTGGCAGTTATGTCTGCTATGTCCCGTTAGCTGCAGTATTCCTGTGTTGTGGGGGACCTTTCTAAACAAACTGCTGGGTCTCACTTGTTCCATTTGAACTGTGCAGTGACAAACAACAAATCTGAAAATAACAGAAGAAAGAAAGAAAAGAAAGCTTCCTGTTTTACTTTAGAAAACCTGATAATGTGATGTTTCTGGCCATAGAGTCTGAACTGGAGCCTGGACCAAAGAGGAATAATGGAGTTCAGCCCTGTCAGTGAGAACTCAATGAGGCCAAGATGTCTTTCATGTGTCACTGAGCCGTACCAACACACTCTTCATAGGGTGTATATTACTGGTGGCACATAGGAGAGAAACAGAGGGAGAATGTGGCAGTAGATGTATTTCTGAGGACGTGTTAAGTATGATACCATGATTATCTTGTTACTGCCTGAGCTCAGCTGCTTCCCACTGTTACTTACAAAGTCCAAGGTGGCACCCCAAGTATTTATTCTGACTTTATTCACAACAAGTCAGACTCAAGATGTTGAGAAACACACAGTCAGTTCCTGTTCTACATCTGTGAATGTGGAATAAATTCCGAGTGCTGAGCACTTGGCACACTGCTCTGATGGAAGGTGCTGCTGGGGACACTGCCTCAGCTTACCTGGCTGGCTGGTGCTGCACGAGCATTCGGTAGGCAGTTGGGGCTGAGCAGAAGACAGTTATGGGATATCTTGACAGGGTCTAAGGAGTCAGAATGGTAAAAACCGATGTTGTCAATATACTGAATCCTGTGAGGTCTCATCTACATTATAAGAGATGTAATGATATCTGCCTGCATCAGGTTTATGAAACACAAACAAAATATTAGTGTCCTAACAGCAGTTAGCGCAGCAGTTACATTTATTTAGGTTTTTTTCTTTAAAACAGAATCTGCGTCATCTTACAGTGTGTTCATAACACCAAAGCTTTGCACTCTGGGAAGGTTTGAAATCCTCCTTCTGGAGTTGCTTTGTTCAGTTTAACTGTAATTGCAGTTTAGGGAGAAAAAACAGTGAAAGCCTAAACCTACATTTTTGGATGTCCTACAGGACTAAAACTGAAAGTGTTCTCCAGCACAGCCTGCTGTTACCTAACAGCTCCCACCACCTCAGGATAAGGGGTGAAAAGGTGGTACTCTTTTACAAAGGATGAGGAGTTGTGTGTGGGGAATGGAAGATGATACAATGTTGATGGCATTTGTTAAAGGAATTCAGCCTTGCTGCCTCCTCGTCCCCAACCACCAAGTTGCACAGTGCAGGCAACCAGCATTCTCATTTGTCTATTAGTGTCACTCATTTTAATAAAAGATTAGCTCTCCGTGTTTCACTTCTAGGACAAACAGCTGCAAGGTCGGCTCCTCCACCTACCTCAAAGACAGCAGGCGGGCTGAACTGTGGCATCTTATGTACAAATACACATGCCCCTTGAATCCATGCTGAGAAAATGCTCCACGCTGCCTTGGCCCAGCCCGTGTCTGAGGTATTCCAATATATATCTGAAGAGGTCAGGTTCAGCCAGTACCTGACAGCAGAAGGAAGCACAGCCCATAGTCCACACTTAGCAGAAATAAAGCAGTAGTAAAGCGCTGAGAGATGTGCCAGGGAAGTGACTTTGGCACTGTTTGTCTTGGCTAAGTGGCACTTAGAGTGAGCTGGATGACTGAGCATGACCACGTCCTGGCAGGTCCTGGCAGGGGGGAGGTGCAGCAGGACAGACCGATGCTGCACATTTCTAAGGGAACTTGTACTGACAGAGCAGCAGGACCCACCTCAGGACGTGGAGCTGCATGAATATGAGACTGCTTGTTGTGACAAGGATGGATTTAGTTTACTGCATGTGGGGCCTCTTCTGGTTTGTTATTCTCTCCCCGTTAGATTGAAGTGCACTTCCCTATCAATTTTATAAACAATATTACTTTATAAATTTAGAGATTCTGAATTATCAGCATTTCTGGGAGTTGTGTTGAACCCAGCCACACATGAACCCAGAAGCCTGTCAGAGCCACGTGCTTCTCCCATTTTGGATACAGACTTCATAAACTTATGCTGATGTTCATTTGGTGGATAATCTGTTAACTGCTAAACTTGTTGAACACACAGCAAAGGAGTTATCAAAAGTTAAAGGTTTAAAAGAAGTTAGTACATCTATTGGCTGCTACATCCCATGCACACTAGGACAGCTGGACTCAAAATGTGCCTTGTGTCCTGGGGAAATCAGCCATCCAAACAAACCTTGGTTGGGTCTCACAGAAGGCTTGTTTTCTTACAACAGCAAAATGAATGCTTATGGTCAAAGCTTGCATTGCTCCTCCTTCAGCCACAGGACCAGTCTGTCTGACAAAGCAGTGGACGTACCTTCCGCTCACAGTGAGGCCAATGCCATAGCTGCAGTGGGAATGCTCCGTCATTTTTGGAGCGCCTGTTGTCCCACTAGTAAAATAGATGGCCATGGGGTGCTGAGACTTTGTGGTTACACACCGGTGATCAGATGAAGCATTTCTTTAAAATAAACAAATGAGGAATTAAGTGATTTTTTTTGTAACTTACACCTTCCTGTAGATGTTTAAAATAACCTGCAGCAATCAGAAGTGCCAAAACCATTTATATTTTTCCAGACCCAGAAGGATGAGAACACACTGGCAGGTGCAGCATTTCCCACCCAAAGCAAACAGGAGCACTGAGGCACTGTCACAGTGCTGGTTACTCACTTCAGGAGATCCTTGAAGCTCAGCCACCCCTCTCGGTGGCCCTCTGACACCAGCAACTTGAACTTCAGAGACTGGCACTCAGCCTCTACTGACTCCACAGTTGATGCCACAGAGTCATCAGTGATGACGCCCTTTGCCTTGGATTTCTGTAGGCGATACAGAATGTCCTTTGCTGTCAGCTGCTGTGTGCCAGGAATGGGAATGGTTCCTAAACAGGAGCAAGTGGAATGGAAAAAATAGCTTATATATTGCTTAATAATTCTTGTACTACTAGGACTTCAGCTTACTTGGTCGTCTTGAGTGGGGCAGTACTGTACTGAAAGCAGGATTTGGTCCATATCCGTAAATATACTGACTTTGGAGGATTGAATTCTGTGTGAGGATGAGCACAAGTTAGGAGGTACCAACCTGGACATGGGACACTAAAAGAAATCAAGTGAAGAACTTCCCTTGTTCTGAAGACCCTCCTGAGGACCATGCCATCCCTCAGGACTCAATTTCTTTACTGTACCCCACTAGTGTTTGTGGGGCACTACGACATTCTGGGTTGAAAACACTAGCAAACTGAGCAGGTAATGGATCCCACAGGGGCCACGTGAAACACTTGGCTAAATGTGGGCCAACTTCACTGCAAGGTCGCAAGAAGGTGCACTTGGGATGCATCACTGGTGCTGGAGAAAGGAGAATGCCCAGGGAGAGTGGACTCATGGTGATTCCTTAATATCTAGAGCATGTGCAGAACTACATAGAAATGCCACATTTGGCATGAAGGGTGCCCTTGTTTTACTAGTTCATCCTTAATAGCATGTTTCTAGTTCTGCATGCATTAAGTAGCAAGGATTGGTTTAAGTCATGATTTCTGTCCCCGTATGCCTGTATGCTCTCACCAACCTGTTCTCATGCAAGCCACATTCAGCAGCCACCACTCCGGGATCCGTGGCAGAAGCAGAAGAACTCTGTCCCCACACTGCAGACTGCAGGCACCAGAAAGTACATTGGCTGCTTTCCTGGACAGCACTCCCAGCTCCTCAAAGCTCCACTTCACCTCTTCTCCATCACCATCTACCCACCACAATGCGGGGGTTTTAGGCTTTTTTCCCTCCTATAGAACGACAGGGTACAGGCCAAAAGCTTCACTTTAGGAACATACCACCTGTACCTTAATTAGGTCTAAGGAAACAAAGCATTTGGCACTAATTCAGTGCTGGAGGAATCTGGGGATGAAGCTGAAATTTGCTGATGGCTCCAAATGAGTCTCTCCATCAGGAAGAGCAGCCTACAAATATCATGTTAGAAATTAAATTTGCATTCCTTTCCTGAGCTCATGGTGTTTCCCCCTGCAGAGGCTGTCCAGCCTTCTGTTCCTGGCCACAAACAAAGCTGCCAATGGACACAGGTGCAGCTGAGCTGTGCCTGTTTCACAAACTCTCTGAGTTCATTTCAAACTTATTCTTGAATTGGGCCTCTTTGTTACTTCTGAGATTAGATCTGAGGTTCAGAAGCACAGTGTGACCTCTAATCAGCTAACAGATGTGTGAAAAGTGAAATGTATGTACACAGTGTGCTCTTAAGGGGACAGCTGCTTTTAGCAGTGACATTGTACAAGTCGCTTCCTGAGCAAAGAAAACCTCACGGAGGCAGCAAGAACATGGCATCTTGTTTTCTGTTTGAAGGTAGAACAACACTAAGGTTCATCTCCAGGGAGAAGAGTTTTGCTGTGTACTTCAGAGGGCAAAACTCTTCAGGTGTTCATCCCTTGCTTAGAGCTCGTGCCTGTTTGGGCACTCCAAGTGTTTTGGTTTTGTGGACTGATAGCTCCTGATGCAAACATTTCATGACCAGAAATGAGTGGGAGGTTCGGCAACACACCGTGTTACTCATTTTGCAGGCAAGCAGTGAGATGTGTGTGGGCTGAGTGCTTTGCCTCACACACACAGGCTGGGTGCTTGTCGCAGCCGTTAGGGGAAGTGGTGCAAGGCTCAGAGTGCTCCAGTTGGTCTTGTCCTTAAGGCACAAATTTACTCAGGGTCAGTGTCCCCAGAGTTACTCATTAAAGAAATAAATCACTCAGGCCCACAAACAGGGCAGCATGTGGCCTAGGGGGTTTACAGGTTCAAACTACATGAGATGGCCATGAGATTATAGCCAGAGCATAACTACAGCAGCGTGCTGGATGGATGTGCCTGGCAGCTCAGCTCTTCAGCAGCAGAGCAGATGAGTAGCTGTTACCTTTTCTACTTCGGTCCATCTGTCTAACACATTGCTCGCAAAGTTGAAGTACTCTGGCACCTCTGGTCTGTACTGCTGCTTCATGAGTTCGTAACTAAACGAGGTTTGAGCTGGAGAGCTCTGGCTGCAAAGCTGGCGAGATCTTCTCAGGGAAGCGTGCAGGGACACAACATTCAGGGCCTTCAGGAGACACCGCATAGCAGCAGCAACTCAAGCAGCCTCCAAGAAATGCTGCAGATATACAGATACAAACCTGGTGTTAGCCATGGAGTTTCAAATCAGCATTTACTACCATGCAGTGGAATGAGCTGGAATAACAATGACTGTATCTGGAATACCTGGTGATGACAGTTCTGGATCTGCTGCTGTAGGTCCCTGCTCCCACTGATCATCACACAGCTGAGATCTGACCCAACTTGCCACACTCAGGCCAGACAGCAGTGCAGCGTATCCATGTGTCACAGCCTTTCCCTCCCCACAGCTCCCATCCATCTGCTGGATGGTGCTAGACAGCACTGCTGTTACATAGGAGGGGCACTGAAAGCACCTAACGTGTGGCTGCTGGGAATGGAAGGACTGCTACTAACTGACAACACTGAAGTAGCAGCATGGACTAAGATGGTGCATAGAAAACCTACAGTCCCGCATGAGTTTACTAGCTGATTGCAGCATTACTTGCTTCAAAGGCATCTGCAGTTTACCCAGTTCATCAGTGCTGGGGTTATGCTGCTTGCCAAGAGTACAATGCATATAGGAGAGCCCTGAAAATGTTTTAGTACTGCTGTTTTAAACACTGCTTTGATGTGCAGTCAGCCAAATCCACCTCTGTCTGAGCTGGGGAAAGTTTGAAAGACTCCATGATAAGGGATTCAAAATGCAGAGCTGTGTTTCTCTACAGTCAGCTTAGGAAGAGGGCAGAAAACTCAACTAACATTATTTGCATGCATCGTTGACATTTGTTTGCAAAATAATACAAACACTGATAACTCCTTGCTGAATTAATCATCATCCAGCCGTAAACCCACATGATTTCAGCAATTTGGTGAAGCAAAGGGACAGATTTTGATCTATAACATTCAATCTGTTTATGACAGACACAGGAGAGAATCCCAGCGAGATGGAAGGTGTGGAGAGGCAAGGAGAACAAGGAATGCAGACAGGTAAGAGGCACATCAGTCTTGTTCCAGTACCACAAAGTGTCCTGTCCAGCAGCAGCTCGGCTGGCTGGGGAGCTGGTCACCTTGAGCAGGGGCTGTCAACTCACCTCTCACTCTCAGCCCTCCAGCAGCTGAGATGCGCTGCAGCTTTGATTGCTTGCACAAATCCAAGGCTTCGGTTGCACAGCTCCCCTGGCACTGCTGCTGTGCTCAGTGACAGCCGGCTGCTTCTGTTCCACGTACTTTGGACTCACACAAGGGGCAGACAGGTCCCATCTGGACAGAAGAGCTGACAGGTTTCTGCAGAGCTCAGAGTGGAAGCAGAGAGTGACGTGAAGGTGCAAATCTCTCCTGTTTCCTTCCAGTTCCCTGCTCCTACCCCTGGCTCCGGACAAGTGCAGCCTTAGAGCCTTGCTGCAGCCAACTCCAGGCTGTTACACTGTGTGTGGGGCAGCACAAGGAACAGCAGATCGTAACTACAGCAGTGCAGATGTGACTTGGTTCCTGAGGTGCTGCAGCTGGCACAGCGTTCTGTAAGCGCTCTGCCCACGGCCGTGGCACTGCTAGGCTCTTTTTGCCTTTTCCTCTTTCTTAACCAAGCATCCGTGTAACCTCTGTTTATTATTGATTGTACAACGCGTCAACGGAGAGACTTCATCTAGAGGGCGAGCAATGAAGAGCGCGGGATGAAGCAAACACACGCAAACACACACAGACACACACACACACACACACAGACAGACACACCCACCCACCCGCACCCGCACCCGCACCCGCCCACCCCGCGCCCAGCCCCGCCCCCAGCCCCGCCCCGGTGCCACGTGCTGAGTCGCGCCGTGTGACGTCATCTCTGCGCGCGGCTCCAGGCTGCCATGGCCGCCCCGCAGTTGTTGGCTCGGAAGCGGCGGCTGAAGTCGCAGTTCTTGGCTCGCTCCAAGCGGCCCCGCGGCGCCGGGCGGCAGCTGGAGGCCGGGATGCGCGGCATCCTCATCACCTGCAACATGAACGAGCGCAAGTGCGTGGGGGAGGCCTACAGCCTGCTGGGCGAGTACGGGGACCTGCTGTACGGGCCCGAGCAGGTGAGTGCGGCCCGTCCGACGGGGGCGGGAGTGGGGGGGGGAGGATGAGGATGAGGAGGAGGATGAGGATGGCGGCCACTCGGTCTCGCTCCGTGTCCCCGCCGTGTCCGTGTCCCCGCCGTGTCCGTGTCCCCGCCGTGTCCGTGTCCCCGCCATGTCCGTGTCCCTGTGCCGCTGACCGGGTTTGGGTCGGGCCGGTCCCTCGGTACCGGGTGTCGGCTCCGCTCGGCGCTGACCGCGGGACACGCACCGTGTGCCCGCAGCTGCCGGAGCCCGCGGAGCGTCTGTCGGGGAGCGACAGGGAGGAGGAGGAGCAGGAGGAGGAGGAGGACGACGCGGAGGCCGCGCTGAAGAAGGAGGTCGAGCAGATCCGCGCCTCCACCGAGCGGCGGCTGCGGCGCTTCCAGTCGGTGGAGAGCGGCGCCAACAACGTCGTGTTCATCCGCACCCAGGGAATAGGTGCGTGTGCACGGGCCGCACCGCGGGGATCACGGGCCACGCGGGGCCGGGGCTTCTCCTGGGGGGGGGGAGCAGCCAGGAAGGTCGGCGGCATCATGGGCTGTATCAGAACTAGAGCAGCCAGCAGGACGGGGCGGGGGGCAGCGCTCAGTGCTCAGCCCTGGGGAGGCTGCGCCCCTAGTGCTGTGTGCGCTGCTGGGCCCCCACTGCAAGGAAGATATCGGGGACCTGGAGTGTGTCCAGAGAACGGTAATGGGGTCTGAGAGGTGTCTGGAGCACATGGCTCATAGGGAGCAGCTGGGGGAATGGGATGGTTCAATCTCAAGAAGAGTCTCAGTGGAGACCTTACTGCACGGTACTGCTCCCGAAAGGAGGCTGTGGGAGGGCTGGGGGTTGGCCTCTGATCCCAGGTAACAGCACATGGCTGAGGATAGGATGAGAGGGAATGTTCAGGTTGAGGCTGAGCACAGTGCAGATAAGCATGTATTTCCCCGGCTTATAGTTATAGGGGGGAACAAGGGAGAAGATGCCTCCAAGTTGATTCTTACACTTAGCTGTTTCCTTGTAGAACCTGAGAACCTGGTGCACCATATTTTAAAGGACATTCATACCACTAAAAAGAAGAAAACCAGAGTCATTCTGCGCATGCTGCCCATTTCTGGAACTTGCAAAGCTTTTCTGGAAGATATGAAAAAATACACAGAAACGTTCTTTGAGCCTTGGTTTAAAGCCCCCAATAAGAGTACGTTCCAAATCGTTTACAAAGCTCGTAATAACAGTCATATGAATAGAGAAGAAGTAATTAAGGAGCTGGCAGGTACGTATAGATCACATACAGAACTGAATCTGAGTATACAAGCAGATCACAGTGTCATGCATAATGTGGGTTAGGCTGTTTGAGGAAAAGTGCTGTAAATGAGGAGGTTTGTTGCTTAAAATCTGCATGTTGAGTTGTAAAGGCATCTCTGAGGCTGTGGAAAGAGCTTGACATGAGTGTTTCCTATCGATGTCTCGAGGTGACAAAACAGAACAGCGTGCAGTAGTGAATTCAGTTTGGTGTGTCAGTTATATGTGCTTAGAAATGACTACATCAAGTTGTTTTCTCTGAGCACTATACTGAAAAATACACGTTCCATTTAATATGGGACTTGAAAAACAGCTCTGCAACAAGTTGCATGCTTTGGCATCTTGTTTCTTGCTAGTTGCAGTGGGATAATTCTTAGTTACTGTAGTTCTCTGGGTAGTATTTCTTAAGAATCCTTCTCTGTTCTGCTATCTTACACAATTGCAGTCAGTAATAATTGGTTACAAGCAGAGGGATGTTATCTTCTCTGACTTGTATCCCTTTCAGGAGAGCATGCTGATGTTCTGAAACAGTTTTCCCAACATCTTTTAAACTATATCTTGTTTTACAGGAATTGTGGGCAGCCTTAACCCAGAAAACAAAGTTGATCTCAATAATCCACAATATACAGTTGTGGTGGAAATAATAAAGAATGTTTGTTGCTTGAGTGTGGTGAAAGACTATGTTCTATTCAGAAAATACAATCTACAGGAGGTGGTGAAGAGCAACAAAGAAGACATGAAACAGAACCCATCAAACGTGTCTGAAGAACAGAATTCAACAGCCGTAAAACCAGAAACCGTGGAAGAGAACTTAAAGGAAGTAAAACAAGAACAGGAATGATGGTGAGATGGAAGTTGAACTCCATGGGAATTATATGCAAACTGTAGAAAATGTGGTAGAAAGGAAAGATGAACACAATAGAAAGCTATTAAAAATATAGCCTGGGAATTTGGAGAGGATGTTTTAAGGAAAAGTGGGTTTTGTTTTGGAATCTTGTTTTTAAAATCCACATGGAAGAATTATAATTCTTGCTGCTGGTGGAGCTGATGCTGCTGTGGATTTCCAAGGGCTTCACCTCTGCTGAGGTTTGCTGCCATCCTTCAGCAGTTTTGTTCAGTTGTCTTTAGCTAGCACCAAAGTGTGCTTACATGCATGCATCTATAAAGGTGGCCAGCCTGCTGTACACTGACCCTTCTGCCCTAACTGATGGCTACAGAAATCAAAAGGCGGGGCAGGATGAGCTCTGTCAGGAGGCATCATCAGAAGTGAGAGACCTGAACACGACAGTTGTTGGAGAGGGTTTTAGGGAAGTGATCTGACAAGTTTTGGGGCTGCAGAACTCAGATGTGTCTTTCTATGTGAACAACATGAGCTCCAACTCCTAGATATATTTTTTTCCTGTATGCATCTCTGAAAGAATATGGTAAGCCTTAAAAGAGTATTTTACGGGTTGCTATGGTCAAAATACTTGAACTCTACAAGAGGATTTGGAGTAATAGACAGGACTGCTCTAGAACAGAAGTACAGTGCAGGCCTTGCAGATGATTTCAGAAGCTCCATGTGTGTACGCTGGCTGTGTGTGCAGCAGTGATCAGCTGGCAGCAAATGCTGCATGCGGCCACTTAACACTTTCCAATAATTTATTGCAAATAGGTTTTTGTTGGGCTCTTTGAAAGCATAATTCTTGGGGGTGAAGTTTTAAAGTCTTCGGTTTTATATGTTCTTATTATTTCTTAGATCTCAAAATTTGGATTTAAAAACTGCTTGGAAATTTCTCACGAGAAGAGCTCTGTGCTATTCCATATTGGATAAGGGGATATGAGCTTGGCTTTTTGTACAGGCTTAGCCTCGCAACATTTGTTTTGTTCCATATTGAAAATGAATGTCGGTGGGTTTTCTTTTGTCAGTTTGTTGTGGCAGCTCTTGATATCGCAGTGACTTTAAAAACACTCCTCCTGCACAACTGCCCAGTGTCAGTGTTTCCATTTCCAGCCTGTGGGCAAAGCCCGTCCTGGCGAACGCTGCTTGTTCCTCCTGATTTAACAGGAACAACCTGTTCAGGTCTCTCAGTGTTTCCATTTTCTCTCAAAGCTGTTACAGAAGGTGGAAATTTAAGAGGACTTTTTCTCTTGTCCAGTCTTCCTGACCACTTGGTTATTAAAGATTTGCTTTCTTACCTCTGTCAGTGTTTTCTTTTGGAATTTAAAGCTTTTTGAATGAGAACTGAGGTCCCCTGGGGCGGGTCCTGCTGTACCTGGGGCATTGCTGCAGCTGCCGCCTCTGGGGCCGGTGCTGCTCCGTGTGTCTTGTGGGGCTGGTTGGTTTTTTCCTTCTACGTGTCACTGCAAAGTGCACGAAGCTGCTTGAACGTGCTGCACAATGGACTGGCAGCCTCTAGAAAGGCTCAATTACAACTGGAGATGAACAGCCCCGCGGTGCTGTCATGCAACATATGGGAAGAAAACTCCCAACTCCAGCGCAGGGTCAGTGTCACAACACGGACACACGGACACACCGCGCTGCTGCCGGAGACTCCCGTATCCGTCCACCATGCCGGCCGGGAACCACGTGACCCAGCAACACACCGGAAGCGCCGAGCTCCAGGCGGGGCGGAAGTGGCGGCCTAGAGGCGGCACGTGACTGCTAGCGGCACGTGACGGGGGCAAGATGGCGGCCTTCCCATGGTGAGGATCCGGGACCCCAACCCCGGGGGCACCGTCCCCTGTCGAGGCGGTGCCGGGGCGGGGCGGGGCGGGGCAGCGTCTCGGGTTCCAGCTGAGCCGTGAGGGTCGGTCTGCAGCCGTGCAGAACTGCAGAGTGCAATAGAATACTTGCAATTGAATACTTGCTAGTAAAATGTCTTCAGTTAATGTAAAAAAGAGAAAAAAATGTAGTATACGCTCTGACTTCTTTTCCTCTAGATGTTAATTTTTGTAAATGTAAGTGCATCTACATGAATACACGTTTCTCTGTTCATAAGAGATGATTTATATGCGTATTATTATGTCTAACCTTTCCTTTTAGGCACACAAGATCAAGAAATTATGTTTCAGAATCTGATATGTACAAACCGGAGTCTGTGCCCCTGGATTTTGGTGATTATCACCCACTCAAACCCATTACGGTGAGTTTCTTTTTGTGTGCTCAGAAAATGAACATGTAATACAACTGATTGTGTTCCTCCTCCTAAAGGCTTTGAAACTGATGGTGGTGCCACTGAAATGGCCTCCTGTGTTTGCGACCTGTTGTTCTACAGGTGTCAAGGTTTAGTCTGTTGTTCGTCCTTGACAGATATTTGCTGGTATTGCTGAGTGCCAAAAATGAGCTATTTCTGATCGTTAGAGCATTTCAACTCATGGGTTTTCTTGATTCCAGTAAGTGCTGAATAATGAATAAGTTGGAAATCAAAATAGTTTCATTACAAATAACCTGCATCATGGCTTGACGTAAGATTTGCTTTGGATTAACTTCTACAATGCTTTATTAAAGATGGGGGAAGACTTCTTTTAACTAGTTCTGAACTTTTCTTCCAGGTTACTGAATCCAAGACTAAGAAAATGAGCAGGAAAGGAAGTACTTCTTCTACATCATCATCTTCTTCTAGTTCTATGATGGACCCACTGAGCAGTGTGTTGGATGGTACCGATCCCCTGTCATTATTTGCAGCAGCTGCAGATCCTCTGACCACTACTGCTTCCATGGTAATATTGTGGGACACTGAACTGAGCCAAACAACAAAGCCAACCATGGATAAAATATTCGTCTCACCAATTAGAAGCTTAATGTAAATAGAGTACTGTTACTAATACTACTACTGTTACTGTACTAATAAAGTATTTCCATTTGTGTTTTATGTCGATGCATATTTTTAATATTGTAACTGGAAGGATAATGAGCACTTCAAGCTTAAAGTTGACCTTTATCAGCCTTCTCTTTTTTCTTTTTTTTTCTTTTTTCTCCAGATTTCTATTTAACATTTGCCCCCATACTCTTCTCATAGGATGGTATACGAAAGAAACGGGATAAAGATGACAGTTCAGCAGTAGGAAGTGACTTTGAACAATGGTCAAGCAAACGCAGTGAAATCCTCTCTAGATACACAACAACTGAGAAGCTCTCTATTGTAAGTGGAAGCTCTTCCAATTTTGTTTGTTTGTACTATAAGGGATTTTAGATGCCACTGTTTTGTAATAATTTCCTGAGTAAATATTGCGTGTTCTAATGTTGCGAGCTGTGGTACGCCTTTCTGTCACTTCTGAATGCTTAGGAACTGAGACCGAAGGTTTGTTGAGCCAGCATATTATCTTTTTCTAACAATAAAAATAACTTGTAGTTTCAGGTCCAGTTCTAAATTGTTAGTCTCTTCATTAGCATTGTATTATCTTGTGCGTTCATTGAATGCTGGTGAGTGCATGTTCTCTGACAGTCTGCATTTTCTGTTTCTTCACAGAACTTGTACATGGGATCTGAAAAAGGTAAATGGTTTCTTTGTATCTAACAGTTTTCCTTAAGAAGGCTGTGAGCGACAGACTTATGGTCAAGAACAGTTGAAATGTAATCCTGCCCCGGCATATGCTTCCTTGTGCGCTGTTTTTCTGTCAATAAGACTTCTGCATTTTTACTTAAAATAATTATTGAAGACAAAACATGCACCTTGTCTTGTATTCTTGTAAGCTAATGAATTCACGATTTTGCATTATTGAAGGAAGCGTAATTCACTGCCTTTCATTGTAGCTTAAAACTTTCTTCAATTTAAAATGAGTAGTAATGTTTTAAGAATCGTGTTTATCAACTCTTCTGCTTGCTAGAAGGGAAAACAAACAAATCCCATAGGAACTTGTCCAGTTGCTCTCTTTACTTGAAAGGGAAATAATTTCAGCTGAATGTTCAAAAAGGAACCAAATCTTAAATTTTTTATCACGTTTCCTTGTGAAGTAAATCTGGGCTAAGTAGTCACTGCTGACTGCATAGTAAATCAGGATTCCTATGCATGAGTACACACGCAGCATTTAGTCTTCTGGAAAAAAAATGCTTCTTTGGATTGAGAATGGTCAAATATTGGAGCAACACATCCAAAGAGAGAGCGTGACATCTCCATCTGAAATAATGTTAAACTGACTGGATAACCAGTTATTATAACCTGCTATAACTTCTAAATCAGGCCCATTTTAGGAGCAAAGTTGAGCTTTTCTAACATAAATTATCCCGTGGCTCTGTCCTTACCAACAAAAGTTGTGTGTTCAAAGCAGAGATTGGATCAAATGTTTGCCCTCAGGATTAGCTGTCACATGGGTGAAACCACCTGTGTTCTGTCACTGAAGTTGTCTGAGTTTGTGAGGCTCCTTCAGCTTTGTTTCCCTTTTTGAAGTCCAAGTGTTTAAATGTTAAAGAAACTCAAACATCTAATCTTTTATAGGAAAAGCTACAACTGGTGGCTCAGCAGTTTCTGAAAAAGTGAGGACAAGGCTGGAAGAACTGGATGATCTGGAAGAGGTAGGAAAGTTTTCTGATGAAATTACATCATTCTAAAAGTGAAATAAACTTGTTAATTAAGATTTCATATATATATATATTTATAAGAAGATCATAATTCTGCAAGTGTGCATAACCATAAGCATTACCTGCTTTTAGATAAATCTAATTTCTATGGGACTACTCCAGTAACTTCATTCTTTAGAAAACTGAGGCCAGATCATATTCTTATGTCTTATCTCTATCTTGATGTTTGCTCTGTAGTTGTAGTTTGTTGAGAAAGTAAGACTGTGAAGTTTAAAAGAAAACTGTCAAGTACTTGAGATTTATGCTTATTCTTCTTTGGTTTTGCTTTTTTTATAATGGCTACAATGCAACTATTTCTTGCTGCCAAGAAATTCCTTAGGACCCTACTGGCAAAATGTGTTTTGTTTGTCTCTTACGCTGCTACTATACAGGTTCTAGTATGCATCTGTATAGTGCTAGGTTAGCAATTATACTGCTAATAGTGTACCACTGAAGTAGTCTGATTTCTGACCTTGCAGACAATGTGTTTGAGTACCAGCACATGTCCTGAAAACCAGAGTGGTTGCGATGCATCCCCGAGTAAATACCTGAGGTGCAGATGATGCAAAGTTAAGGGAGAATAAGGGAATTATCCCTCTCTCTTTGGTTTTTTGTTTGTTTGTTGTATTCCCCCCTCCAGTGATCTGACTGTGCTTTTCCCCTCCTCTCTCTTTCTCACTCTCTCACTAAGTGGACTTGTGTTTTCTTGTCAGGGGTCACAGAAAGAGCTGTTGAACTTGACTCAGCAGGATTATATGAATCGAATTGAAGAACTCAACCAATCTTTGAAGGATGCTTGGTCCTCTGATCAGAAAGTAAAAGCTCTGAAAATAGTAATTCAGGTCAGTTTTAAATGGTTTTCTTCTGTGCAGTGCTGGTGGGTTTGGTGGTGTGACTTGTCCAATTTCATTAAAGAGGAAGGTAGAGTTTCTGTTGGTTTTCTATTACTTTATGATGTTCTGCACTGAAACTCCTTTCTGTTGAAGTTTGATGACTTCTGCTGCCGTTACTCTTTTCTAAAACTGTTAGTGTGTACAGGCTATACATTAACTGAGGAAAACTGTTTCATGTTGTTCTAATTCTATGCGAGGTAGAAGTGACCACAGTCTGTCTCCTAGTAAAGAGCATAACTTCAAGTCTTGTATCCTCTTAATGAACTAAGTAGCTTCCTTGACATCAGGCTGTGATTACATAAATATATATAGCCTATAACTATTATTATAACATGTTAATTATTGCCAGAGAATGCACAAGTTTGAGTTGTTTTTTTTTTTTAACCGTTTTCAGAATTGGATACTGGGTAGGAAAAAGTGATTTAATTTGAATATTACAATTATCTTGATTTCAGAACTAATTCATACGAGTTCTTTCATTTGGATGGGGGAAGACGACGACAGGGCCTTCATTCTCTGTAAGAGCTTTAAAGAGCTTGAGTGCAGGAAGAGTTCTGGTTATTAAGGCAGGACCTGAATTTATAGCCCTGTAGCTGCATGTGAATTCCTCAAGTGCCTTAGACAAGATAAGCTAAGCTGCTTACTCAGAGTAACCTGAAATAAGTTGATTATGTGTGTGAGCTCTAATAGCAGTGGTAGGTGTTTGTGGTACTTGGAGGTATCAAACAGCAACTGAATTGCCTTTCTCAGGAGGGGCCCTGCTGCCTATACAGTAGGGCCTTTGCTGCCTTGGGTGTGAGATGTGAATGCACACCCACCTGTATTTCTGGTGCATTCTTGTTCTTTCTTGATAATAAAGCAAAGAGACTTAGCATGCCCCTCATCAAAGCTTGTTCAGATGTTGTGATCATGGGGTGTCAGATTGCTATGTGAATTTCTGGAATGTAATGAAAACTTGCTTTTTTTTTTTTTTTTTTTTTACTTATTCCATTGAGACTGAATAAGAGCTGGAGGTGACAGAAACTCCTGTACTTACACAGAGAGCAGAGGCCACATCTGGCCCATGCTGGGATGAGGTGGAGCTCTGTTCCCTCTTCAGGTGGAAGCTGATTTATTCTGAATAAACTGCCAAAGTTTTTGGCTGATGTGAACCAGTTCACCTGTTTCCAAAAGGTTTGATCTGGTCACGTAAACTGCAAAGATTTGATTAAAAGCTCTTTCGTTAAATTTTTAACATTTTTGCCTAGTTTATTATCAGATTTTGTGTTTCAGCTGTGGGGTTTAAGCTGAGGGTGAGAAATTAGAAAATGCCCTTTTTTAAAAAGGAGTCTTTTTATGCTGCTTCTGGAATAGGACTTGTCTTGTCTGAATAAATGCACAGGTCTGCACGGTCAGTTGAAGTTCTGCATTACCCTGTGTAAACGAAAAGCAGATCTGTGACAAACTGCTGGAAATGAAGAATTATCTGAAAAATTAAGTACTGTGGTTGGTTATTTTAAGGTTTCTTGTTCCTTCCATCTGCAGGTATTGATTTGTTCCAATCTGACTGGAATAAAAACATGAATTTGAATTGTCATCTATTTTTCTTTTCCCTTTCTAGTGTTCAAAGCTTCTTTCAGACACAACGGTGATCCAGTTTTATCCAAGTAAATTTGTCTTAATTACAGATATACTTGATACTTTTGGTGAGTACAGTGGTTTTGTGTTGGGTGGTGGTTGTTTTGTTGTTTAAGAGTAAACCATCCTAAAAGTGCTTAAATGGTTTTCTTTTAACAGTAAATATTTTTCCAACATACTCATTTGAAAGCCTCTGATATAAACATATTATATAATTGTTGAAAAACTCATATCTGAGGATTTTAAAACAGAAATATTTTATTTTGGAGCAGTTCTGTGTT
Organism: Coturnix japonica; assembly: GCF_054131305.1. Taxonomy (NCBI): domain Eukaryota; kingdom Metazoa; phylum Chordata; class Aves; order Galliformes; family Phasianidae; genus Coturnix; species Coturnix japonica. The sequence goes on along the minus strand of NC_140675.1, from coordinate 20,685,159 downwards.
TTCTGTGATTGTAACTTCCCAACAAAACCGTGGGAAAACCCATCATCTCTGAATTTCAGCATTTGAAACGCTGAAGTTATTATGAAAATACCTTGTTTTTGACAGCCTTTTGAATCTTAATATTTCATTCTTTGTACTTGAAGTCTGATAACTTTTCTTTAGCTCAGCAGGGACTATGAAGTGATCAAAATTTTACTGAATTATTTTCGTTTTATTGTTTTTAAATGATCCTTCACTTGAAATTGTCATCCAGTTAGTGTTATTCTGTTGCCTTTCTGCTGTGTTCTGGAGGAGGCTTATTGGTGGTATTTGAAATTCAAGGTCATTGATATTTGCTAGGATATGCTATGACGTAGGGCAGTTGTTTTGTCAGATCTTGCTTCCTTTTTGCTCTTTCCTGCTTTATGTGAAGTTGCTGAAGTTGCATAAAATCCAGACCCAGCAAAGTCAGGACATTAGCTGTCCTTTTCTGGCCTGGGAGAGACTGACCTGGATATGTCTTCTGCACTTTATGGAGTCAGATAAATGTTTCACAGTGTGTGAAGTGCTGAATGCTGACGACTAATGTTTCGGCCTCACTAGAGGGCAGCATGATGTTAGTGTTTTGTAAGGTTTCTTCTGGGTGACTTCAGTGTATGTTAATCAATGCTTTGTGTGTTATGGTTTGTTAAAATGCTTATTGGGGTTCTTTTGTTTGTGTTTTTTTAACCAGGTAAATTAGTGTATGAAAGAATTCTGTCAATGTGCGTGGACAATCGCGCCTCTTTGACAGGTACCTTTCTATTTTGTTGGTTTGTTTTTTTCCTAATGTCATGCTGAAATAAATCATACTTAAGCTGATCTGAGAAGAGTTAAGTAGGACCCGTGCCTTTATCTGTTAACAAAAGTTCTGCTTTGGATCTAGTAAATTTTAGTTTTAAATAAAGCAAACTAGGATTTTAGTTTTAAATAAAGCTTCTAGCTTCAGTTTTCAGTAAATAGATTTCATTAAGGAAGAATTTTGGAAGGAGCAGGCTGATGTTTGCTTTACTAAACCAGGGGGGTCTTTTGAAATTGGGCCCTTCTCTTCTTTTTTTTTTTTTTTTTTCAGTTGAAGTTCCAACATGGGTGTAAAAGTGTATATTTAGTAGTTACGATACAGTGTACTTAGTATCTGTACTTGAGATACACAATGTTTTTGTTTTGTTGTGGGCACTGCAGTGGCAACGTTGGGTTACAGTTAGATCTGCAAGGTTTGAGCCAGCAGCCGGAAAACAGCTGATACTTAGTAAACTTGCATATTTAAAATACATTTGCTTGTTGCAGAAGTGAGAAACTGTTCTCATAAACATAAATGAAAGCAGACAGTTCCTGTATCACAGTCCAATTCCTGATCGCAATAACATCCTTCTGGAGGGGTGAGCTCATGCTGCAGAGATGCTGGGAGTGCTGCAGGTGGGAGCTTCTGGAGCAGCTCCAAATCATGGGGAGAAGGAAGATCTTCCTTCTTGCCATGCATGCCTTTGTCAACTCCACCATCCACATTGATCAAGAACTCCTTTGGTCTTAGCTCAGGAAGATCTGCTTGCTGTACTCAACCTGCATCTATCCTGTGGCTTTTCTAGCCTAGGAAGTGGGGCGCTTTCATTTGGAACAGGACCTTCTCTCTTTCTGAGGACATGGATAAGAGCACTGGAGTTCTAAAACTGTTTATCAAGGAGTTCATAAGCCGATGTTTGCTGCAGAAGCTGCTTGTTTACCCTTATTCTCTGAGGATTCCCAACCATCTGGGATCTGGGGGACCCCAGCAGCATTTTTTGACTTCTGATTCGAGTAACTTAGAGAAAGAGGAGGCATGCAATTGTGTGCGCAGCTGACCAGTGCACTGTTCCCATAACCCATCTGTTCCATGCTAGGGTAGCAGCTTTTTCTTGCTGGGGCTGAGCCCCAGAGATCATGAAAAGACTGCACTGTAGTGTTGGATGTTCAGTGTGCAAGAATAAGTGTTGTGTCAGTGTCTGGTATTTCCTGCTCTTCCTCCCAAGATCATTTTTAAAGATTATTTTAAAATATTAGACTTTAAAAGTGAAGAATTTGAGTGCTGGAACATAATTTACCATCTATATATGTATTCATTTTCTATGGATAAAAGCAGAATAAGAAATAATGGTTATGGGGAGGCAGGGGTTAGATTTTCTCCAGCTCTGGAGCTAAGATTTTTGAGTGCTTGATTTCAGCTTGAAGTGAAATGTTACTTAACACAGGTTGGAAGCTCTAGTTGCCTTTTTTAGCTGCTCTTCTACTCAGTTCTTACTACTACAAGAAATAGTTGAGAATCAAATATAATAGTTTATTACGCTGTGCCTAATTTCTTGTTGAAATAATACAATTTTAAATCTGGAATGAAAAGCAGCTTTCTACTAGGAAGAATGCAACTATTTCTGGGTTGTTGTTTTTTTTTTTCCCCAGATAATTTTTCTCCAGAGACTGTTAATGATACTGCTAAAGAGACTTGCTTAAACTGGTTTTTCAAGATTGCTTCCATCAGAGAACTCATTCCTAGGTTGTATCCTTCTGTAATGAGACTGTCAGAACACGTCTGCAGGTTTTTCAGCAGACTTTTCCGAATGTGAACATATTTACTGCAATAAAACCTACAGTAATCTGTGTTTGTACTGACTTTGTTTTGTTTGTTTTGAGATGCGCCTCTTAAATTTGTTCTTTTTTTTTTTTTTTTTTTAATGATACCTAATGCTCAACTGAAAGCTGAATTATTGTCTGTGAATAGCACGGCGGTGATAGAGCTTGGGGATAAATGAGGATCTTAGAAACTGTAAAAAATGATAAAATGTAGTGAAGTTAATTGCAAAACATCTTGAAGTGTGTTTGGTATATAATGTTGATGTTTATTTTCAAACAGCTTATACAGCAGTTTTGTTCCTTAACTTGGCTTCTTTTTAGTTATGTGGAAGCAGCAATACTCAAGTGCAATAAGTTTCTATCTAAAACGTAAGTAAACGCCAACTGTGGGGAGGAATGGAATGGTCGGTCTTACAAGCTACTGTATGGGGTTAAGTGTGCACATTCCATCATTAATGGTGGATAAGGTGTTAACGGGTCTTTGAAAAAGCAGTGCTTATACAAACATGGGTATTTGGATTGCTTCTAGCTGCAATTCAAATACAGAATGTATATTATTAATGTTAAATTTGCTTTTGAAATAATGTGTTAATAGGAACTCTTACCAAAGGTGAAGTGCATAAATCGTGCCTGTTTGTCAGTCTACGAGGCTGCCTCTCAGGTTATTAGTAGGTGGTATAATTCCTTAATTTTAAAGATTTTTTAACTTTAACAGGGGGATTTCGGAGTGTCTCCCACGATTAACATCAGTGATCAGAGGAATCGGAGATCCACTGGTTGCAGTCTATGCAAGAGCATACCTGTGCAGGGTAGGACACCATGTAGAACTTCAGATCTGTGTCGGAGACTTAATACAGCTCTGCCACTAATGGGGGGGCGAGGGGGAGGATTAACTTCCACTTTTATCAGTATGGTCAGCAGTCTCTTTTCCTTCAAATTTGAAAAACATTGTTATATGCTGTTTCCTTTATTTATTTATTTTCCATTTTTATTTCTGTTATTGAAAACAGGTGTAAATAGCTTAGTTCCTTTTGCAGTTCCAGCCTTACTACACAGGACTTGTATAACAGTAACTTTTTATTATTTGTCAGTGTTATTCCTGTATCTGTTAATATTTTCATTTGGAATCCTTGCTTCATTCCATCCTCAAAAATCAACATGCAGATTTTTAAAGCAATTTCTGAACTTTTGGCAGGCTTTTAAAAATGATTTTTGCTGTAGCCTTTGTGTACAACAAATAGGGTACCTGGGTAGGCATTGATTTCCTCACCATTATAGACCTGTGGATCTGATGTTTGAGAACGATGTTTAAACTCGGTGTAACTGCCTCGAGCAATTGTCAGTGGGTGCAATTACAGAAGCAGGTTTTGATGGGTGTAATTAGGTCCGTTCCTCTGGAAAATACTTTTTTTTATCTTACAATCGAAGGAGGATCATAGCTGATAGATGCAAATGAAGTCCTCTTTTACTACAGGTTGGGATGGAGGTGGCACCACAGCTCAAAGAAAGCCTCAACAAAAATTTCTTTGACTTTCTTCTAACATTTAAACAAGTAAGTAAACAGGTTCTTTTTTTTTTTAATTGCCAAATCACACAAATAAACTTCTTAAGCAAACTACAATATATTAATACTTTTTGAGCATCTTTCAAGTTCTTAAATGTAGATTTAGGGATATTTCCATAGCCAAATGAAGTATAGGATGCGTTATATGCACACTAGGAAGTTTTATCTACTATATTTGGTATATTTCCATATTTTTGGGTATTTTTTTTTCCCCAGTGCGCAAGGAATGTTTGTGGTTCTTTATCATAGAATCACTAATGTTGGGAAAGACCTTTGAAGATCATCAACTCTCAACCTAACTTACCAAGTCCCATCACTAAGCCACATCCTGTAGTACTGCACTCACGTGTCCTTTGAGGTATTTAAGGGACTTCCTCGGGCAGCCTGTTCCAATACTTGACCACCCTTGGTGAAGAAATTCTTCCTGTTAGCCAGTGTAAATCCTTGTTAGGAAACTCTTCCTAGTATCCAATTGTATGCTCTTGCTCCTCAGTTTCCAGTTCTTGAACAAAGTTTGTCGTTGTTTCAATTAAGTGCTTTTTCAATGTGGTGCATTTTTTGTTCTGTTTCAACAGATTCATGGGGATACAGTTCAGAATCAACTGGTAGTACAGTGTGTAGAAATTCCTTTGTATTTGACTCTCTACTCACCTGCTATAGATTGGATTTTACAATGTATTGCATACCGTGCTCCTGAGGTAAGTGTGGTAATGCTCTGTACTAATGGAGGCATTGAGATGGAAAGTTAATTTTGCTAAAGAATTGATAGGACTCTGCCTACGTTTTTCCCCAGTGTTTAACTGCATAGTGCAGAGAGAAAAGCTGTGCTTTATAAAACTTACAAATGCTGAAAGCATCTGATGTTGTAACACCATATATTTTCATGCTAGAAATTCTTGGAGGAGAGTGCTCAATACAAAAGAATAAGCATTAAAGATGAAACTGAAGCTTAGGCAGCATAAGTGCTTTCTATTATAAATTGTGAAAATCTATGACAAAACACATTGAATTAGAAACGATAAGGCTAAAAACAGCAACTTCAGCTTGGCTGCTCAATTTTTTTATTGTCTAATACAGTGTTCACTGTACCCATTCCAGTAAGTTTTTTTATGTCGTACTACATTGTTGTTTTCTTGTGCTGTAAATAAAGGATAAAATGGGATTATTGGAATGTGTTGAGGAGGTAATTAAAACAGTTCATAGTAGATTTTAGTACTGTAATTAAAGCTGAATTTATTTACAGAATCTCACTAATTTTACTGAGTAATTCTTACAGGTTCTGCTTACTGAGATGATGGAGAGGTGCAAAAAATTGGGAAACAAGTAAGTATCGTGCAGTCCAGAAAACAAGAGTCTGTAGCAAGTACCCCGAGTGCCTATAATAAAATTCTCCATTTAGAAACCACGATTTGGATGCACGTTATGGCTTTTGTTACTCATGTAAATGACTAATTATAATTTTGAACATCAATTTTCCAGAGATGAATTCTGCCAGGCTTTAAGTTACCTGTAGAGCAAAAGTTTAATTGATTAATTGGGTTGCTGCATTTTGTCTCCTAATGCAAGTTTTAGAAGCATCAGCCTTGTCTGATCCCTGGTTGTGCTTCATTTTTCTCTGCTTTCTTTCCCTTTCTTACCCGTGCCCTCCCCTGTCTACATTTAGCCTATTCATGTGTCTTCCAAGGGAAGTTGTAAAGCAGCTGGTGTCTTTGGAGTGTATTTAGGTGACTGCTTTTCTTCAAAACTAAAATTAGTATCCCAAATGTCGCCTTGATGTCTGTGTGCAGACTAATCGTGTTAAGCTAATAATTCAGGAAGATGGTTTGAGTGCTTTGGATGTGCTTGCTTTTTGAGCTTTGTGAGTGTGATTTAGCCTGCTATGAGTTAATCTCAGTTCATTTTACTGGCTAGATAGGCTGAGTTCTGTGAAAGTTTTCAATTACTTTGGTTTTTGATGTGCTTTATGCCATCTAATTCTGGTTGGTTGAGGAGCTAAGATGTGTTGGTCGCATGGAGAGCAGAAATCTCCTGCATTAGCATACTGTGACTGAGCTAAGGAATAGGGGAAGAACATGGTTTATAAAAAATGATGCAGATTGCTTAATAGAGGTGTGATAGTTCACATGCTATTCTGTAGTAATTATTTTGTGTGAGTGTTGTGCAAATTATTTTTAAAATGCTTTTTAGCATTCCATTGTAAAGATGGGCCAGGTACCTCATCTTCGTGTTTTGTGTTTTCTTTATTTATCTTGAAATTGAATTATCCAATTTAGGTTGTCTAAAAAGTGTGCTAAGTTTCTTTCTAAGTGGAGTCACATCTCTTTGTCTTCTCACGGCTGTCACAGTGTCACAAAACAAATCACACCAGTTCATAAATCTTTAAGCAATCTCGGTATGTTCCATCATCATGTTGCAGCCATCTAAGTGAAAAATGTCAGCCTGTTTCTCTGCATTGCAAAGCTCGTATCTGGTGAACTGGAAGTACTTGTCTAATGAAAAAATGCAAATTCCAGTTAGGTTGCAATGGGACCACTAATGCTCAGTCAGGAACAGGGGATGCTGGGCTATTTTAAGTGCTTTGTCAAGGTAAACTGGCTCATATTCAGACTGCCTGCTTTGGAGTGATGAAGACACAGTATTGCTTGGACTATGAGGGAGCTTTGGTGCTGACTTGTGGCTGAGTGTGCCCAAAGGAATTGCCTTCTGAGTAATACCAGATTTTGTTTCTTATATTTGCATAATAATATCAGTAAAGTGGATTTTCAAGTAATGAGTTGACTCCTCCATGGCAGCTTAGTTGAAACAGTTGATTATAAGAGTCTAAACACATCAATGGCAATGGCACTATTATGACTGGATGTTCTGTTGTTTTTTTAATCCTAACAATGCAGCTACTAGAAATCTGACTTTTTAGAGTGCGTATATATCTTTCTAATTCAGTGAGAAAAAAACTTAGATGGATCTTTGCCCTTCCAAAGTGTACTTCTGTAATGAAAAAGAAGAGTGTGTTTCTAAATACTATTTACTTCATTTTTATTTTTTTTCCTGGCAAGTTTTTGATCAAATGATGGTTTAAAAAAAAACAAACAACTATGTGGACCAAGTATTCTACAGGCTGCTTTGTCCATATCAGATAGCTTAAAATTTTCATCTTTTGCTAATGTGCATTTAGTCCTCAATGATAAAAGTTGAATTTCTAAAGCTTTTTTGCTCACCTCTATTTTTCTTAAAAATTTAGAAAAGATGCTGGTTTGGTTTTGGTTGTCAGTTTATATTAATATAATAAGAACTTTTAGTTGCTGTTGAGCTGTATTGATTTATCTTATGTTCGTTGTAGTGCTCTGCTATTAAATTCAGTAATGTCAGCCTTCAGAGCTGAGTTTATTGCTGCAAGGTCTATGGACTTCATTGGCATGATTAAAGAGTGTGACGAATCTGGATTCCCAAAGGTAACATTTGGATGTAATATATATAACACTTCTTGCTCACTGTCTGGCTGTTATTTATGCTTTATGTACATCTTTTACTTTTTATTCACACTCTGTTGATACTAGTTGCCTACTTAAGTTGCACGTTATTGAAATAAAAGGAGCTCTAAACAATCTTTCTTCATGTTCTAGAAGAGCTTTGGACAAACAGATCTTCTGCTTTTAATTTAAATTTCTCATTACTTTCAGCATCTTCTCTTTCGCTCCTTGGGGTTAAACCTGGCGTTGGCTGATCCTCCTGAAAATGATCACCTTCAAATATTAAATGAAGCCTGGAAGGTTATAACAAAACTGAAGAACCCACAGGTGAGTTATTGACAGTTCCTTTGTCCAGGGCAAAGTTGCAGCTGTTGTTCAGCAGGCCGTATATTTTGCATGGCAAGGTTTACTTTTCCTAGATGCCTGCTGTTGCCGAAAGTACAAAACCTGACAGTATCTTTTATAATCCCTCTGACCTCTTCTTGCCTACATAAATGTTGCGGTTTTGAAGTTTGTCATGAGCTCCAGATCCAGAGGAGTCACCTCTGGAGTTATTATTTTGAGCATAATTTTTTCATGTATGTTTCTCTTAACCTCCTGTAAATACTGATAATGATTGGACACGTGTTTCTAGGATTACATCAACTGTGCTGAAGTATGGGTGGAGTATACATGCAGACACTTTACGGTACGTGCTAATTTATTTCCTTTGAAGGTCTTCTGGTACAGACTAAGTGCCTGTATCAGCTGCTCAATATTAAAAATGGAAAAGCCACGAGTGTTTAATATTTAATATTCTTTAGTATATGAAAAGATGTATTTTCTTTCATGAAAGATAAATAGGGACAAAAGATATGGCATGAAGAGTCCTTCTCAATCACCCCTTCCCCAAAACCCCGTGTGATATTTCTTACTTTTTATTGCACTGATTTAAATGAGAACTTACTAGAATATAGGCTAAAGTTCTTTGCTTAGCTAGAGCTCTGTAGAAGACTGATGCTTTGGCAAATGGAAATAAATTCACTAACTGGTTTTCAGTCATTTGATTTCTATTCTGGTTTCATTACTGTCTTATGTAACCTCTTTTTTTTACTATATAGAAGCGAGAAGTCAATACAGTGTTGGCTGATGTTATCAAACACATGACTCCTGATCGAGCATTTGAAGATGCGTACCCACAGGTAAAGAACTTACTCAGTTTCCTCTGAGTGACCAGAGAATGTTCTCTGTTGTGGATACTCTTAACTTATACTACAATCATTTTCTTTTTTTTTTCTTTTTTCTTTTTCTTCTTTTTTCAGTTGCAGTCCATTATTCAGAAAGTTATTACCTATATCAATGATTTCTCTCTGCTTTTTTCTGTGGTAAGTGATACCATGTTTCAAACTTACCCCAAATATTTATTTTATAATGTGTTTGTAAAAGTACTTAATTTTAGTTGTTCACATATTTGTACTTCCAGGAGAAATTCCTGCCGTTTCTGGATATGTTCCAGAAGGAGAGTGTGAGAGTGGAGGTTTGCAAGTGCATTATGGAATCTTTTATTAAGTAAGTGGAGAATATACAGATCAAATGCACTCTGGAGAATGTGGGCAGTGTTCGGTAGGATTGTTGGGGAAGATGGACTGAGCCACTGTTTAGTCCATTTATCTTGTGAAGATAAATCCAGGCTGCTTGCAGGGTGGAGGGGAGGGGAGAGAATGTGTGGGTTTTGTTAATCTGTTGATTGACTGCTTAACTGTTCACAATGAAAGCTGAAATTGAAGTAATCACATTGATGCTACTTACTATCGATCAGCAGATGATTTGTTCCACCAGCATTCTTTCAACTGATGTTGCTTTAATTAGTGTATGAAGGGATTTTTTGCTTTAGATTACAAAATTGCAGGCAGATGCTAAATGAAGATAATCCACCAAGAGAAAATGAAGCAAGATCCTCTTTTTTCATAAAACGGTTTCTTAGCATGTTACAAATACCTTTTTTTAATTATTATTCTTTCGTAACTCTTATACATTCTTATTGTCTTACAGCCCCAGTGGTAGGAATTACTCATTAAATGTATGTTGTTCTATTTTGCATCTTGACAGTGCAGGACTTTATATTGCTTTTTCTAAAACATTCTATAGGCATCAGCAGGAACCTACGAAGGATCCTGTTATACTCAATGCTCTTCTGCACATCTGCAAGACTATGCATGACTCTGTGAAGTAAGATTAACTTTACTCATACTAATAACTACGTACAGAAATTTGGTCTGCTTGGTGTACAATCTCACACGTTTCATTTATTTTCTCATTTTTCACTTGACATTTGTTTTCACATCCTGGTTCAGGAAACTTGTAGGGCTCACTGACACAGTATCAGTTGCTGGAGGATAACAGCCTTCAGACTGGTAGCAGTTTGATTTGGTATTGAACTGGAAACCTATAATTGACCTGGTGATCCCATTACAACTCATGTGATCCTCTCAGAGTTGACTCTTTTGATTGGCAGAGCCCTAATAAGATAGTCATGCTGAGATTTTCTTTCTACTTTTACAGAATTTGTATAATAAAACTACTGTCCTCTTCCCATCTGGTGTCTGAGCTATTGGTAAAGGGTAATTGATAATTAAAGGTCAGAGCTGGGGCTAAGTACATAAGAATAGGGGGATTAAATTGTATTAGTTAATTGTTGTTTAACTGTTAGTTTATCTATTTTCAGTGAAACAGATTTGACTTGATGGATTTTCACAATGAGGATTTATTATTGATATCAATGACAAACTTTAAAAGAGAGCTTTTACACATCAGTCTATTTCTTACAGTGCTGCCTTTCTGATATTTTAGTGACCCAAAGATGTTAATGGCATTTTTAATTAATGTAGAAGGATTATTCGTAAAAAGACAAGAAGTTAGTGTTGTCTCTTAAATAAATACATTATTTTATACTATTCAATGTGTATTTAAAAGCTTTCCCCCATAAATAGGATGATTTTTCTTCTAAAAGACAGGTTTACTTTTTTCTGTAATGAATTCCAAGTTCTCAGGTTGTAACACAAGACTGAAGCCACTTTCTGCCTTGCTCCAGTTAAGAACGTTGAGCTTTCTTCTCTTCATACCAAATACAGTTTGGAATTTAGTGCATGGTTGGCTTCATGACATTCACATTAAGATTATTTCCTTTGTTTTATAACTGAAGGTTATAACAGGTTAGTGGTCTTAGCATGCAGTAAATATTTTATGTAGACAAAAAGTTAGTATGTATCATTTGAACTTCTACAGGTAAATAAGTCGTTAGGCAGTACTGAAGAACTGACCATATAAATGTTCTGTTATAGTGCTCTGACGCTTGAGGATGAGAAAAGGTTGTTAGCAACTCTGATAAACGGATTCATAAAAATGGTGAGTGGCAACTGTGTGCAGCTGTTGGGCTGTGCCTGACAGCTCATGGTCATGAGAAGCAGGGGCCTGTGGAGCAGAATTAGAGACGGTGTGTATCACTTGCTAATGCTGCTGAATACTTCAACCAGATTGTTTTGAGTATGCAAGTGTTGAAAGAAATATCGTGCGGTGTTGAAGTTGGCAGGGTGTTATTGCGTTCTTTGTACCTGCTGTTGTTTGCATGGGAATAAATAGGAAGCAATATTTTTGGAGCAACCAATGTATAATTTTCTTTAGGAAATTTTCACACCTTGAAGAATACTTGATGTGTCTGTATAGATCTAGTTGGGAGGGGTAAGAAAATCCCATTAGTTCCATATTTTAAACTGAACATTAAGATGTTCAGTTTTCTTAAGGGTAGGACAGAGTGAGCAGTTGCATAAACACAATAACATAAGAAGCAATCTTTTGTTTTCCGGCATGGTTCCCTTGATCTCTCATTGTATGAATTAAATGTAATTTCCCTTCAATTCTCTAAAACCTTCTTGAATGTGTGACTTGAGAAATAAGATATAATGCAGCTGTGACTCTTAGGAGAAAAAAAAAAGAATAGTTGTATCCATAAATATAGACTGCCTGGAGACTATTTCTCTCGCTGTGCTTTTGATTGACAGCTCAGACACTGCAGCTGACAATGCTTGGTTTTAAAATCCGGAGGGTTAGAAGCAGAGCGCTCTCAAAGAGGATTTGCTTTTGACATTCTATGATTCTATGACTTCTTTCCTGCCAGTGTGCAGGTTTACATGGTAATTTTTCTGGAAGGCCCACTGTGTAAATGGGCATTAGAAACCTGAGTACAGATTCACTGATGTATTTGTGGATTTATTTGTTTTTTAACCAAGCCTGTGTCTCCCGGTTCTGTAGTATCGTATGTTCTGCTGGTTTTGAAAGTACTTCTCACAAATCTAGGAAATTTTGTTTTCTTGAGTAAATATTAGATTTGCAAAATAGTGGAATGTGTACAAACAACAAGTGGGCAGAACATTAAGATTTTTCTGAAGTTTAATTATTGGAAAGCAGTTAAATGTTTGTGCAACAGTAAAATGGTTATTTCTCTGTGTGTCCTTTATAGGTTTCATTTGGTCGTGACTTCGAACAACAACTGAGTTTCTATGTTGAAGCTAGGTCTATGTTTTGCAATCTGGAGCCTGTTTTAGTCCAACTGATTCATGTAAGCTATAGTTTATCTATGTTATCTTAATAGATGGGGGTATACTTGCAGTTCTCCCATTCCCTACCCAGATTATTGGTCAGTATCAAAATGATTAAAGACTTTGCATCATGTGTTTGAAAAGTAGTCTTTGATCTTGTCTTTCATTTTTATTGCCCCAAACCCTCTGAAGTTCTTTCTTGACTCTGAAGTCCTGATGCGTGATAGATATAGCAACAAGGAAAACTTGTTACGCTGGGAGAGATTTCAAGGCCAATAAAAGAAGTGGTACTTTTATGTATGGAATTTGGGTTCTCTTTTCTATAATCTTCTATGTAGAAGTAGTTAGACTGTGTCTGGTCTGCAGACATTTCTTATTTGCAAACAATCTAACAAAGCTGCACATTTCTTAACGTTTTGCTTTCTTGTGTGTGTGTAGTCTGTGAACCAACTAGCAATGGAGACAAGAAAGGTGATGAGAGGAAATCATTCTAGAAAGACTGCTGCGTTTGTCAGGGTAGGTAAGAGTCTGATATTTTTTGAGCCTGCTTTCTAAGCAGGTCGTATTATCTGCTACCACCAAAGTTTACAGTTCTTGCAAAAGCAGTGTGTTATCTTTTTATTCTGTTTGTAATCTCATTATCTCTTGGTGCACAGTCTCTATCCCCAGAAGTGTTCATGTTTGTTCTAGAAAGCTCAGTTTTCCATGTTGTATTTGAAATAAAGCTTTTTTTTTTTCTCTCCACTTTGCTTTAGGCTTGTGTTGCCTTCTGCTTCATCACAATTCCTTCCCTGAGCAGTATCTTCACACGTCTTAATTTGTATCTGCACTCTGGGCAGGTTGCTCTGGCAAATCAGTGCCTTTCACAAGGTAAGGGAGGAGATTGTTTATTTGAAGGTTCTCCTATTTCGGAAATATTTACTAGCTTTGAATAATAACTTCACTGAGATTATAAGTCATACAAGTATATAACAGATGCAATTAAGTCTGTTTTACTCACTGTTACAATGGAAACGTGTCATATTAGACCAACTTTTTAGTTCTGTCACTAATCCTGTAGGGTAAATAACGAAGACAACTGATTCTGTTTAAATACTTGTGGATATGAGGTGGGTTGGTCCTAAATGAAATGACTTTGAGCTGGTATTCCCCCTGCCTTACTGCACTACGGTGAGCCAGATGCTGGTCAGACTCTTGGGAATATTTATGGCTATTGAAGCAAGGGTCGGTCACGCATTCTTTTGAAGAAAAGCAGCATAGACCAACTGGGTGACTGAGCTGTGGTTGCTTTGGGTTACAAAAGGTTCTTGTTTGCCACTGGAATGTGTCAACACTGTAAAATTGAAATTGTAGCTAGATTTTTTTTGTGTGCACTCTGCCACAGAAGTAATCAGTTAGACCCTTGGAAAGGCTTTATCTACCGGAAGAAAGGGGAGCACAGTTCCAAGTAAGTTTCACTTGCCAGCAGTCAGATGCTTGCAGAATATTGAAAAGGATAGATTTTCAAGTAAGGAGATGCATCAGAATTGGATATAGGTTTTGCAGAGGAAACCTCTGTGATAGCCTTTAATACTGCTGTAGAGAATAAATTCTTGTTTACAGGGAGACAGAGCTGGGATTCATTACCCAGCCTGACTTCTGCCATGTTGGAGGAATGAAGGGAAAGTCTATCTTTTCACTTACTTACTTGGGTTTCCTTTTCAGTTTGATGTTTTCCAAGCTCTGCATTTACCAGTAAATTCCAGCTGCACAAAAAAGCTGACTTAGGATGCTGATTAGGAGTTTTCAGTACAGGATGACAGTTGCATTTCTTTGTTTTGAATGTGATGCTGCCGGTGGAGCAAAGGGCAGGGATTTAGGGCAAAGCTTCCTGTTGTGTCCAAGAATGTTGTGTGAATAAAAGATCTGCAAAGTCGGTTGTTGTAAAAATACTATTTTTGCAGTTTCTTTGTGCAAAACTGAGTTAAGCAAAAATAGACTTTTTCTTCTTCCTGTAGAGCTTAGTTTAATGGAGCAGCTTACCCTATCATTTCTACCAATTTTTGTTGTCATTGCTGTGTTGCAGTGCATTTCTTGTTGGAAAGAAACCCAAAGCAGTTTTTCTATCATATAAAGTCCTTGAGGACTCTGCTGTGCTACTGCTGGGACCAACTCTGTGATTTAATAATTCTTCAATTTCTAAACTGCTTTTCCACTATTTTGGGATCCAAGTCTTGTGGCTCGTGGCCACCAGCAGCTGTCCTTTATTTCAGTGTGAAGAGGTGATAAATGTGCAAAGCTGTGAGAGTGGGAACACAGTGCTCTCACTAAACAATGAACAAGCATCTCTGCTCTGAAATCTTTTAAGGCAGCATGAAGTCAGTCTCTAAAGTTTGTACGTTATTCACTATTCTCCTGGATTTTGGACCCACCAGCAGAACTGATGGTGGTGGTTCAGTAACTTGGTTCCTTTAGCAAGGTTTTACTGTTAAGCGCTTGTTTGCTTCCTCAGAAGTTCTTTTGAGCATAATTTTTATTCAGAGGCATCTTGTTTGCATGGGTAATTCCGTATTTGTTTAATAGGTAACAGCAGCACCAGTCTGCAGACATTTCTGTGATCGGTCTTTGCATTTTCTGCTGTACTGTAGTCAGATAAAGCATTCTTGAAAGTTACTTTTAATGCAGTTTAGTCTGTCTCAACTGAATGTGTTTCACGTGTATAAGGAGTAATGATTAATTCATTAACAACCAGTTCAAATCCAGTCAGTTAACTGATTCCAAATGTGCGCCTATCTATTAAAATCAACACAGCGTGAAGATTTAAGAGTATGCAGCTAATTACAGTATTAGACTAGGATGTGAGATCACGAGGCTCATCAGATTCCACCCCTGAGCTGCAGGCAGGGCTGCCAGCCAGTAGGTCAGGACTAGATCAGGTCACACAGGATCCATCCAGCCTGGCCATCTAAGATGGGAAACGTCATTGCACGATTTGGTGAGAGCCAAAAAGTACATAGAGATTGGTTTTTAAACTTAATGTGTTCTGTGGAACTATTGTGGGGAAAGGATTGAAATTCAAACCTCATCTATCGGAGCAAAGAGCCTTTTGGATCAGTTCTCCTGTTCTGTAATAGCACAACCAAAGGGAGGAAGGCACAGTCTGAGGTTAACATCACTGCTGGAAAGAGTAAAAAAAAAATTATCAGCTGCTCAAATGCAAGGAATTTTTCATAACACAGACCCAGTATGTAATATTGCTGTGCATTAAATGTGTATGAAAATGCTGCATAATCTGCAGACAATGTGGGCTTCAGTTACTTTCATATAGACCATAGGTAGAAATATTGTTGTGGAAGACACAGATCCTGTGGCAGCTTCTTAAGCCAATACTGGCAAAATGTTGTTTGTTGTTTTTTGGTGGTTATTTTGGTTTTTTTTTTTTTGGTTTTTTTTTCCCCCCCGGAATTTCTGATAATTCTTCGCTTTCAAAGAGGAAAAAAGTAATGTTCACGTCTTCACTGAGCCTTCCAATTGGCTCTGCCTCTCGTATGCCTGCTTTCCTGCAGTGATAACCTGGAATAAATGTGTGAAAGATCTGTACAGTGGGAGCAGGGAAACAGAATTAGATTTCTGATGTGTTCTTACATTGTGCTGAACTTGGTTTTGAGTCCTGCCTAGTACAGTGCGCCTTCAGCCAAGTGGATGTCTGTCCAGGTGTGCTGTTCAAAGTGTATCAAATGTGAATACTGTCTCCTTTGTCTTCAGCTCCCAGAGGGAGTTTTAAATGAAATTAATAGATCATTTTTGGTGATTTTTGTCCTAGATTTGTTGCTTGTATCTCTGGAGGACCTATTAAGGACCCCCTGTGCTTTTTTCCTTTAACTGAATCGCACACCAGTGCTTTGGAGGGGCATTCTGCCAACCTGGCATTTTAAATTCTCATCAGTCATGCTTTCTGCCATAGGGAGTGCTTGACTAAATTGAGATTAAATGCATGCTTCATTGTGTCGCTCTTCTGGATTTTGAGACGTAGGTATTATTTTAATTGCACATATTTCCTCCCTGTGGAATTGCTGCTTCTGCCTGAGAAAGCAGCAGGATTTCGTCTGTTGGTCACAGCATTCGGCAGGTGGATGTGGATGGCACAGCTTGCTGGTAATGTTTGTTGAACAGTGCTTTCATCTCAAAGGCTGTGAAACCCTTCCCACACTTCAGAAGTAATATGCTGAGTGAATAGTATAATTAAATTGATTCTTCATGGCTTATTTCAAACTTAATGTTGCCAAACAAAAATGTATCGAATATGGACAGTCTGCTCTGGCAACCAACTGCTGCCAGTATTTGCTTAGCAAAAACAGGTTTTAATTCCGAAGCATACCCAGTGCTTAACATACCCTAAATATCCATTGCTCTGATTTCTAAACATAGCAGGTAGATTGCAAAATGAATTCTTGTTCTACTTCAGAGAACATTCTCTAAGCATGTTAGACTTCAGCCGTGCTTTGGAAAAGCGTAGCATGGAATATTTAGTAAGAAATTTTTAATCATATTCTAGTTATGCTTCGTTCTCCTTCCTCAGTAGTATTATAGAACTATTTATTAACAAGAACTCCTACATTTTGTATTGCCTTGAAACGTGTGTGCAGCTGATCTGCTGTGTGAAAGTTTCATAGGAAAAGCAACTCCTTCTTTGTTCTGCAGCTTTCTTTGCTTTACCATGAAACCAAACATGCATTACATTGTGTCCTCTTACAGAATAACTTCAGAAGGCAGGAGTGCACTCTGTACAGACATGTATGCTTTGGTTTGCTGTTTTCTGACGTGGCTTTTCATTTGTCTGTTCACTTGTTTTGATTATATGGTGATGTGGGGCATGACATTTTTTCCTCCTATACAGGGAACTGTGAAAGTGATACCAATTCATTTACGTGCACTAGAATGAACATCTGCTCTTACTTTCCTTTCTCTGGTGAAGCTCAGAGGAAGATCGATTACCTTCCTTTGGGTTGGCTATGTAAAATAATATATTGTTTGAAATAAGTATAAAACATTCCTTCACTTCAAATTAAATGTGCAAGATAAAAGGAAACATGAGGCCTGACTGAGTGAGTCTGTTCCAAGCACTGAAGAGTTCAGAGGGACTCAAGTACTCATATGCTGAAAAGAAATAAGAGTCAAAAGAATTACAGTTTTTCCAAAGCAAATGTTTCTCTGTGATCCTCATGAGCTTAAATTAGATATCGGATAGCGCTATATTTAGCAAATTTGCTTGGAGTCTCGTGCTCAAATGAATTTTCCAGTGTGAGCTGCGCTCCTGGAAATGGCTGCGCATGTTTGTCAGTAGTTTCCTCTGTTCCCACCTAACACCCCTTTTGCCAGGAACCCTCTTTGCTGTAATTTGATTTCACGGCCTCAGTCTTATTCTTGTAAAATAAAAGATGAATGTAGTATTAACTTTGAAGCATTCTTTAAATTATATGTCTGAACAACATGAGTGGAACTTGGATGCTTTTGGATCTTTTGAAATGTAGCCAAGAAAGTGTGAAAGAACATTGCTGTCAGAATTCTTTTTGAACGAACTCATAGCCCAGAAGAGCACCTATGTGTGCTAAGAGGAACGGTGCTGCTTTTAGTTTGTGAATATTAACTTAATTGTGAGCTGAGCTGACATCCCAGTGTTTGTTTTATGTAGGGTTAGAACACAGCCAAGAACTATGAAAAACCTCTTAATAGCTGCATGTAAATAGCAATAATTCAAATAAGTAAATAATTAAATGAAGTTGGCTGTATTTCCTTAGAAATTTAACAGCCTTTTGTGAATGGATTAGTGTGCGTTAGTGTGATCTAATATGTACCATCCCCCTACCCTTCTGATTCCCTATGCTTCTGACAGAAGCCTTTAACTTTATTTTGAATTGTGTAAGGTTTTGTTTACATTATTTGTATTTTTTACTGTGCTTGCATTATGTGACATCCTAGTGCTAAGTAAAGTAGAAGAGTGATAATTTCTGATGTCTCCAGCAGTGTAGGAATGTCTGTTGGAAGAACAGCATCGTCAGAATTAACACAGATTTTGCCTTTTCAGTCTTGAGTTTCTTGACAGATAAGCACAATCACAGTTTGTAGCGTGTTTGAAAAGCACCCCAAGCAACCATCAGATCACAGACTTGGCTGCCTTATCAGCTGGACTGATAACACGGCGCCTCTATTTTTGTTTTGTAGCTGATGCTTTTTTCAAAGCTGCAGTGAGCCTTGTTCCTGAAGTGCCAAAAATGATCAGTGTGGACGGAAAGATGCGACCTTCCGATGCCTTCCTCTTGGAATTCCTCTGTAACTTATTTTCCACTTTATTGGTTGTTCCAGTAAGTTGCTTTTTGGTTGTGTTTTAGAGTATGTTCGGTTTAATGTAAACTTCCATTTTGTTCTTATATGGAAAAATAAGTTTATCTGCTGATTGTATTCTTCCTCTTTTATTCTCCTTCTTCCATGACCAAATGCATGGTGAATCAGCATAGCGATACTGTTTCAATCCTCATAATTAGAATAGTCTATACTCCCAGTGGCAAGGGCCATGCATTTCATGGAGGTGCTCACTTGTTAGAGGGGGAAGGCTCGTTGCCACTGTGGTTGCAGTCCACTGACTATAGAAGATGCTGAGGAAAGCTATGTCAGCATTGGATGCTCCTCAGAGAAATGATTCGGGTGATTAGAGTTGCCAGTTTTGTGTTTTGGATTTTGTTCATGTGGAGTTAACACTGTGACTTTAAACCACCAAATGACTCATGATAATTCATTTAGTTTTGGATTTGGTTTGGGTGCTTGTTTTTTTGTGTTTGGTGGGGTTTGTTTGTTTTTTTGGCTGCTTATTTTCTTTTCTGTAGGACCATCCAGAACAAGGAGTGTTGTTTCTTGTGCGAGGATTATTGAATGTGATCCAGGATTATACATGGGAGGATAACAGCGATGACAAAGTCAGGATTTACACTAATGTTTTGCATCTGCTGTCTGCCATGACTCAAGAAACATACATCTACCATGTAGATAAAGGTAGTATGTTACATATTTGTCTGTTCCATCATGTGATTTGCAGTACTGTTATACCTAGTTAATGAAGATCAGTGTTACCCAGTTTTCCTATCCAGGTCCACATATTGTGGATTACAGTGACCACAGGAGGTGACTGCCAAGCAGGTATCTAGTCAATAGACCTGTATCTGATATTAGAATTCTATAATTATGATTTCCTTTGTGACTGCAGTATCAGCCTGATTCATACTCATCACTGGTGTTTCATTCACACTCATTAACACCAATTCTAAGAATATAATGGTTGGTTTTTGTTATTTAAATAATGCATTTCCTTACAACCTTTGTCTTAGAGCAGCATAAATAAATGAGGCCAGAACACATTAAAAATATTGGTTATGTAAGCTCTAGAAAAGTCAAAAAGAAACACCTTTTAAGGTCTCTGAAATGAAAAATGTGCTTTCTGCATTTCTTTCCAGCAAATAAGGTTTTTCTTTAGGAAAGAATGTAATTTATTTTTAAAATGCATTTTCCACTGAAAATCTTGTTGTTTGCACCAAGCAAAATACAGCCTTTGGCCAAGTCCTGCTGCCATTGAAGATGATGGCCAAGCTCTTCTACAAAGGAAAATGTGAACACTGGCACTATTTTGTTTCCTTTGTGTTTGGCTCCAGCAGGTATTCTTGGACCTGGCTGCATCCAGGAATGTAGGAGTGGTTTTAATCTAGGAGATTCTTTTCAGGGGTTACATTTTTAGAATCAGGAGGATGTAGTGGGCAGTCAATTTAAACAAGGTTATTTCATTTGTTTAATGAAGGGGAGTGATTTTATAACTTTGAAATCTGGTCTTCTATGAATTTCTGGTGTTTTCAGTAGCAAACAAACTCATAACTCTTGAGCTAGGTCTAATCTTCACTTCATCTCTGCAGTTGATTCCAATGATACCCTGTATGGTGGAGACTCCAAGTTTCTGGCTGAAATCAGTAAACTGTGTGAAACAGTGATAGCACAGATTCTGGATCATCTGAGAACCCTTGGAAAAGAAGAGGTATGTCCATACTTTAACTGGATTTAATGCAAAACCAGAATTACTTTGGAATTGAGTAAATGGACTGGCTTTTTGTTTGTACAGATCTATCTGGGGGACTGATGGTGGTGTGTGTTGTTTCTTTTATTAATAGCATCTTCTGCTGGCAGTGAGAAGTCAAATTAATTGACTTTTGGTCCCTTAGGGAAAGGGCAGAGGCTGCGTGGCTGCACTGGTGGTGTCAGGAGAGCCCAACATACACTGATCACTCCAATTATCCCAATCTTTGCCTCATTCCCTCTGTAGTTTTGTATCTTGAGTGCAGTTGCCTTGCTCAGTTGCCTCCCACACTTTAGATATTTCTGAACATTGATCAGATTTTCTCTCTAGGCTAAACAGGCCCAGGTCTCTCAGCCTTTCACTGTGCAGGAGATGCTCCAGGCCCGTTATCATCTTTGTTGCCTTCCTCCGGACTCTTTCTAGGAGATCTTTGTCTTGTTTGAACTGGGGAGCTCAGAACTGGACGAAGCGCTCCATATGTGGGTTGGATCATAATGATCATTTCTTATCTTATTTTGAATCAAACTGTGCCCATGTTCTTGCATCTGTAATCATTGCTGTGTATTTCAGAACACTTACCTGGCCCTTGCACTTGCAAGCAAACTTGGAGAGGTTATGCTGGAATGACTGTATGATAACACAGGAATTCTCTTCTTGTTGTAGACTCTGAAGCGACAAAGCCAGTTGGCACTCTATTTCTTTAACACTATTTTAGCTCATGGGGACCTACGAAACAACAAACTAAACCAGCTTTCAGTAAATCTCTGGAATCTTGCTCAGAAACATGGATTTGCTGACACCAAGACTATGGTAAGGAGTACATACTGCAGAGGAGAAATCTGTTACGATATATTTTTAGCTCCTTTCTTGGGTAAAGGTGATACTATGCAGCTTGATCTGGAAGTAACGCTTCCCATTTATTTCCATGGAAACAACAACAGATACAAAAAGCACAATAGCACTGTTCGATAGAGCAAATTCCCAGCTACAAAACACTGTTTTTTAACAGTCACCACCATTAATGCTATGTTTTTGTCAGTGATAAAAATCTGCACCAACAGAGGTGACCCAGTGTTTCTTCACTGCTGCTTTGGCGGTGTCATTGCTAGGAAAATATTGCCCACACAGTCGACCTTTCGGCAGCCTGAACAGATGGAAGCCAGAAGGTCCTGATGAGCATTCAGCTCAGTCAGCATCACAATGCAGTGGTCAGAGCTGAGTGTTTGCCCAGGTTCCAGGAAATCCAGAAAGATCCACCCCAGAATGGATGGAGTGCACTGCACATCACTCATCTTGCTGAGAAACAAGTGGTTGTGTACCTAGTAGAATTTAGGGAAAATCAGAGATACATCTGCTAAAATGCCTCCCCTTAGCAAAACTATGGCCTCTGAAATGAGAGAAAACAAAGACTGAACGTCACAAAATGCCTTTATTTTATACCCAGGTAAAAACTCTAGAATACATCAAGAGGCGAAGCAAACAACCTGACATGAGTCACTTCACAGACTTGGCCCTTCGCCTTCCTCTGCAGTCCAGAACCTGATGGATGCCTCTTCCAAGGAGTCTTATATAAAAGTGAGCATGTAGCCAAGGCCACAAACTGCTGATTCTTTTGGGCACAGGTAAAACTGTTCTGAGTGCAATAATTTAATCTGAATTTTTTGTTTCCAGTTCTACCGCTGTATTTAAAATCCAGTTTAGATTCAGTTAAAGATATTTGAGCCTTTCCAAATTGATTCTGTTGTGATTTTAGTGAGAAAGGAATAAAATCTGATAATCTGCACGGATCAATTCACAGCCCCCAGACTCCGTCCTGCCTGTAGAGCAGCGTTTCTCCTGTGTAGGATGCAGAATCTGAGCATAGTAACCCCACTAAGTTGTTCTTCTGCTTTGGAATACTGCCAGCATCTGGTCAGTTTCAGTAAAAGTGAAAAATGGACCAAGTGTTACTGTGCTGATTTCTAATATACATTTTCTCAGATGTGTTTATAGTTATCACTGTAGTTCAGTAGTGTTTTGTATCTTTAAATGCTGTCTGCAAAGGAAAATGGAGATGTGTGCAGAGTATTCCATATTCTCTGGTATGCTGTTTCACTGAATAAAGCAGTTTGCAGCTCACATGTTTGTTCTGGAGGAGTTTCTTGATGTATATAAGTGTATTACTGAGCCGTGCTGTAATTTAGCTGTGTGCACTGTTTTTATACCTAATAAATTTCATTCTGACCATTTCTGTCCTGTGGTAAGAACCATGGTGTGACCATGCATCTATTGGTACTTCTTTGTAGAGGTATTTTAATGCCTGAAGTCACACATTCAGATGTATTTGCAGAGAAATGGTCTCCTTGTTCAGGTGGATGTCCTAGTTTCAGCAGGGATTGAGCTGATTTTTCCCTCTTGGTGTCTGCTTTGAGTCTGTGTTTTGGCTTTAGGTGAAATACAGTGTTGATAACACATGGATGGTTTGGTTGTTGCTGAGCAGTGCTGCACAGAGTCAAGGACGTCTCAGTTTCTTGGCTTCTCCTGCTACTGAGGAGCTGGGAGGGCACAGAACCAGAACAGCTGCCCTCAACTGGCCAAAGGGATGTTCTGTACCATATGGCATCGTGCAGAAGCAGATTGGAAACAGGGAGTTGGTCAGGGTGGGCAGCTGCTGCCTGAGGACTGGCTGGGCATCGGTCAGCGGGTGGTGAGCTACTGCTTTGTGCATTGCTTCGTTTGTCTGTGTGTATTTATCATGTATATACATATCAAACTGTTCTTTTTTTCCTCCTTCTTTTTTAGAAAATATTTTTATTTCAACCCTCAAATTCTACTTTGCAGGTTGATTTTTTTATTGTGATTCTCTCCCCCATCCCACTGGGAGTTGGGGAAATTGACTGAATGACTGTCGAGTGTTTAACAGCAGCTAAACATACCATTGGTTTTGGTAGAACCATATATTCAGATTTAGCAGGCTGGTAAGTACCACCCAAATTACTAAACCATTCTTGCTGTATGTTTTTCATCTCTGTAGCAATTTCTGGAGTACATTTGTAAAATACTTATTTTGTATTGTGGATAGAAGGAACTGAACAAGGACCTTTTGGCAACAGCCTTATACAGACTATATATATACATATACGTAGAGTAAAACTGAAGGAATACAAGAGAATTATTAAGTAGCATCAACTTGACACAGAACCTTTCCAACCTTCAGTACCCGGTTTAATTATACTTCCTTTAGACAATTCTGTATAGCCTACACATACAGTGGGATAGCTGTACTTGCGTGAATGTTATGTCACACTATGATTTAGCTTCCCTTTTTGATGCAGCTGCACAAAACAACTCTTAGCAGCACGTGGGCAATTCTTTCTGTTAGACTTGGAAACTGGGTAAGTGGGATTGAACTGAGCTTCCTAACCAGCCAAGTAGGTCACAGAGCGCAGCTGCAGAATGGCAGAAATTGTCCTGTGGGGGTAAATGTGCTGCTACAAACTCAGCGTGGAGCTGGTCCAGGTTTTGTAAAATGGAAACTTACAGCATGCTGAAAACAGCCCATTAATGCCTGAAGTCACACATTCCTTTTCCCCATACAGACACCCATTTTTGCCTGTCATCTTTTGTGCACAGTATAACTTTGTTTTATTCATTGATGCAAGGCTGCCATGAGAAAGGTTTTCAACTGTTCTATTGATACTTTTATTAGCAAGTATAGCTCAGTGATATCCAGAAAGCTCTGATTAGTTACCAGGAGCAAACTTTAAACATCCTTCATTTACAGTTAACAGCTGCTTCTTGAAAATCAAACTGCTGGAGCATATTGAAACAGGAGGTTTGAGAGTATTTATTATAATGAAGATGCTGATATTCAAAAAACCGCTTTCATGGTTAAGTCTCCCCTCATCAAATTTGTAGGCAACCCAGTAATATTTCTTCCAAGTAAAACACCATCAGTTTGCATTGCTCACTGAGTGTAAAAACATGAAGATTTTACAGAGTAGCAAAATCCTTTTGAATCACAAAGATGTGGCTAAAAACAAGCTCATGAAATCTGTTTTTAAAAAAATTAGCAATTTTTACCTTTTTGCAGCCACTGTCCCACATATCTTCAGTCTCTAAGGGAAACTTTCTCTTGACTGTGAATTATGCTGGAAAGGTTTGCAAACTTACTGTTCTCAGCTCCATTTGTGTCCAAGTAAAGACACAGCTCCATGTAAGCTAGAATATTCAGCTGAAAATTTGTACTAAAAATGCCTGACAAGTACAATTTGTCAAACACTTCGTATTTTATTTCAAGTAAAAGCAAGTGGAAAGCAAAAGTAAATTTCCCCATTTTCGTTCCTTCTATTACTTCAGTTTTAATCTTCAAATTTTATAGATCTAGATGCATATTTGTCTATGTACACTTTCTTGTTGGCAGCAGGATGAAATCCAAGACCAATTCTTTTGTGTTGCTTCAAGTCCATTGCTTTATCAAATTCCATCTTCAGAGACTGCTGTAACTTCTCCTCCCCTTCCCTGTTCAGAGCCATGTTTGGTTTGTTTGTAGTCACAGAGAGACCTTCCATGGGTGCAGAGCCCTTTTTGAAACCACCCATCAGTCGAAGAAATTTCATTCCTTGCTCAGAAGTTTGAAAAGCAGCTGTACTCCACTGGCCGATCTTTGTATCCTGTGAAACATAAGAACAAGATGAACACCTGCAGACAGCATTTAATGCACTTTCAGAATCTTCATCAGTCTTTACAAATCTTGACTTTCCTGCTCTCTGCTCAGAGCGCCAGACCCTGTGCAGGTATTTCTCTTATTCTGAGCCAGTTCTAAGATTCAACCTTCCCCTCACCCTGTTGCCTCTTACAGCTTATTTTATTTTATTTTATTTTTATTTTCCTTGTTTAGGCAGCTTTTGTCTCCCCACTATTTTGTTCTATTAGTTTTAGAGCCAGTATTCCATCAAGTTCAATGTGAATTTAGTAGAATGTTTACGTGAGCCTGAAATCCTTCCAACTAAACAGTCGTAGCTTACATGAAACAGTCGTTCTTCACCACACAGCCAACATGACACACAGCATGCTATGCCATATGGAAGACAAGCTGTGGTTTAGGTCATAAAAATGCAGAGCTGGAGTATCCTCTGATAGCACAGGCCAGAATACTGATACTAGAAGAAACTTATCCATAATACTTTTAAAAAAGGACAGTCTGCCATATGAGCTCTGCTCTGTGACACACATGTGATGAGTAAGTTTTCCTTTCAGAACAGGAGACAAATATCTGCACAGATGTAGAAATAATTCTGGCTTGTCAAACCCAGTTTTTAAGTGAACTGCTGGCAAGCACTGGACATAGATTTTGCTGCAGTATTGCTGGCTCTCCCCTTTTGAAGCCCACCAATTAGTTTTTGTAGCTTTTATTCTTCTGTGTGTTAATAAACGATGACAGACCAACACCAAAGAACTGGGATCCCCTGCCAAAGAAGTAATTTTCCCTTCAGAGACTATTTGATAGCTGCAGTTCAGGACACACTGCAGTCTGCCTCCCGCTCCATAAAACTTACATGACTTGTTTCTGGGATTTGTTGAGGTCCTAGAAAGGTGTTAATGGCCTTTGTAATCCTGAACAACACTTCTGCAAACAACTAAAGAATCCCACATTTTTAGCAAAGCTTTCTCTCCTCCCAAATCTTATTATCCCTTCTGAACATTGCTGCAAGAGTTACTTTACTGAGAGGTAAACCTGCCAGAAGGCAGGCTGAGCAGGATGCAAAAGATAAGAATAAAGAATAGTCTTTCAAAGACATGGAAAAATGATGTAGAAATTAAGTTAGGAGGATACTGCCTGTAGATACCGCAGACCTGTACTGTCAGTTACCATCCCTCTCACCTTTTCACGTGCATCGCCATTTCTGAATGTCTGCAAATTCAGACATTCAGACAGCAATTCAGATACAATTCAGTGACAGCTATGACTGTGGCCTAGAATCATTCAAGTATATTTCACAATAAGCAGAAAATGGCTCTGTAGCAATTCTTCGTAACCAATTCTCTGGAGGAACAAGAGAAAACACTGCTCTTTAGTACTTGTGATGAGCATCAGACCTCTAAATGATTCCAACTGATGTTAAGAATTCACTGGTTGGCCCCAGATTCTCTTGGTATTGTTGCAATTCATTCAATAGCATGACTTTACATTTACAATCAGAAGGAGAACGGTTGTGCCAAATCACTTACATCAACAACAAACAGAAAAAAAAAAGCTGTTTTCAGTGCTTTGTTTTTTTTTCCCCCCAGGAAGTGGCTCTGGGTCATAGTATTTCCAGCAGATCAAAGTCTGAATTCATACATACCGTGTTCTCTTTGGGACTCAAAATGTTCATTTTTCCAGATTCTCTATCAGTCTCTTCTTGCAGAGCCTGCCGCCTTACCTAGCACACAGAGAAAAGCAACACAGCCAGTCCTCTGTGTTAAACAACAGTTCATTTAATTCACAGTAAGGAGATGAGAGAAGATTAAGACGATTATTTGTCTTCAGTATTTTACCAGGATAATTAAGGAAGTTGCATGTGGTCTTCTCACACGCTCCCCTTAAGAGGTCTGCATTTTCTAGTGCTATTTTCAGTGAACATTCTGTAGTATCAGATATGTTTAACCTTCTAATTGCAGGTAACTGCTATGCTGAAGCTGCCAGCAATGATGAGAAGCAAAGGAACCTTTATTTATCTGAATAAGCTACTTAGAAGAATCTGACATTGAGTGGAGCTGTACGTTTTTCACTTAACCCATGAGAGCCAAAGCAAATCTTCAGCAGAGGTCTGCTTAAGGGAATACTGGCATAGACCAGCAGAAGACATTCTTTTTGTTACAGAGTCTGTGTACACCCTAAAAGCTCACTTGCTTTAAATCGTGCTTATCTGAGGTAAAGCATACCTTGTCTATATTCATTTCATCACAGTTTCCTTTTTTTCCCTGAATAATTACATCATCCACATCTTCCTGTAAAACAGGGAAAAACTCGCATGATTATTATTATTCATTTTTCTTAATTAATTTACACAAGAGTAAGCAGTGAAATCACGAAGCAATGAACAGTATTATTCAATACTATTGGGGGTCAGAAGAAATAGTCAGATCAAAGCTGGAAATTCCAGCTAAAACTGTACCTTTCTTTGGAGGGATTTTCTCCCTCTCCTCCTGTGTCTGTTTCTTAAAACCCAGAGAAGTCCCTTTACTGACTTAAGCAAGTGTAACCTAAGGGTCTGAATGGGCAGAAGAGTCTACAGAACAGGGTATGGATGGCCTAAGAGGCCTTCAGCTCTGAGGATGGAGGGCACCTTCTTAACAACTTACCAACATTTTATCTCCCCTGTCTTCTATTTTGATCCTTTTCTTTTTGACGCTTGTGTTTGATCTTGACTCTTCAGCAGAGTCCTCTGGAACTTTCTTCCTTTTTTTGTCAGAGAGCATATGATTGGAATTGCATAACACCCCGTCACCTGCAGTGTCCCCTGTGACACATTCAGCTGGCTTCATTTTCCTCTCTTTGTTCTTTTTGTTGATTTCTAGGGGTGTTATTTTTTGGCTTTGCTTCCCGAGTTTTCTCCCAGGATCTTCTTCCTCAGATTCAACTTCTTGTGATGTAGGGAGATGCTCATCAAGATCTCTCTGACTGTAGCAATGACCATCTTTACACTTTAAGGAAGAAACATCTTTGCTTTTCTTCTTCTTCTTCTTTTTCTTCTTTGTCTCTCTAACACTTTCTGGGTTCTCAGTAGTGTCTCTTTCCTCTTTATCTGTCAATCTCATTTCCTTTCTGTGCCTTTCTCCAAAGTCGTTTATTGCAGTAGGACTATAATGATCTGCAGAGATGCTGTTCTGATTATCTGCAAGTGGCAAAAAGGAGTCAGACTTCTTTTTCTTCCTCTTCTTTCTTTTCTTATAACTCTTCTCATCGTTATGGATAGTATCTGTTCCATGACTTTCACCAGCAATGGATCTTCCTTCTGAAATGTGCACATTTGTTTCTTTGCAACCTTTTTGAGACTGTTTATATTCACTGTTCAGGATGTCTGTAAACTCTAAAGAAAAGGTGTCCTTCTTTTTTTTCTTAGTTACTTCACCATCCAGTTTCAAATTCAAAGTGTTATTTCTCCCACTTTTTGTAAAAGCACATTTATTTACCTGAATATCATCTAAATAACGATTTGAAAGCCCCACATCACTATTTTGTTTACTCTCCAGAGATAAGGAGGCATCGCATTGGTCTTTTTTTCTCTTCTTTTTGTCCCCTTTACCTTTTGAACATTCTATGTCTGATTCTTCTTGTTCTAAATCCCGATGGCCTTCGACACACACAAAGTCAGAACGTGCTTCCTCTGGGAATTCAAAGCTAACCTTCCTCTTTTTGTTCTTCTTCTTCTTCAGATTTAATTGGTCTGAATATTCATCTTCCGTCACACTTTCCTTCTTCCTTCCCTTTGTCTTTGTTTCAGAGCAGTCCTCATCCTCTGCTTCAGTGACTTTTTTCTTTTTCTCTGCAGGTTTCTCATGAGCTTGTTTTCTCTTTTTATTGACTGTCATTCTAAAGAGAAAGAAAGAAAAGCAGCTGTTATTGTGCAGCCTCAACAAGATATTTCAATTCTGGCCTATCTGGTGCTCTCTTGCTCTGACACCCATCCACGTCCCCACGGCTCTGACTGCAGAACTGGGGAGAACAGCATCAGAGACCTTGGATTTTCAGAGATGGGGAACCAGCAGCAGACACTGCTCTGAGCGACAGTGACTGACCTGGTGAAGGAATGGCCTTATTCTTTCTATCTGCGAGCTTCGGAGCACGACGCTGTCACTAAAACATTTGTCGTCCCCAAGTCCTTCCTAGCAAGACACGTCGTGTATATACAGCGCAGTTTGTGTGGATTCCCAAGCAAGTCACGGGTGGTGCTCGGGCCGCTGCCTTTGTGTCCCCTCATGTTCCCTGTAACACCACGGACCCTCCCAAGGTCCGTCAGTCCCGGTTCGCCCCGCCGCCCCCCGGGGATGCTGCCCGTGACCGGGTGACAACAGCGGCCCGGGGGCACCGAACGGCTCCGGTTCTGCTGAGGAACCGCCCCGTGCTGCAGCTCCCATCTCATCTCATCATCTCATCCCATCCCATCTCACCTGGTCTGGGATCCAGCCCAAGGTGCCCGTTTCCCTCCCGGACACACACGGTTCCATCCCTCACCTGCCGCAGCCACGTGCAGCGCCACACCCGGAAGTAGAACGGCCCCACTTCCGCCGTCCCGCCCCTTGGGGTGGCGTTGCCGTTGCCGTGGCGACGCGGTGCGACATGGCGGCGGACGGGCCGGGCACGTGGCAGCGGCTGTGCGCAGGTGGGGCCGCCCGGGGCGACGGGACGAACGTCCGTGACGGCACCGCGGGAATCAGCATCGCAGCCGGGGGGAATCGCGGGGCGGGGCCGCGGGGAGCAGCGCGATGCGTCCGACACGGGAACGGGCGGGGCCTCGGAGCGCGGGGCGGGGTCGGCGCTCGGCCATGGGCGGCGTTGGGCTCCGAGTGATGCCCGTTAGTCCATTGCTAATGTGGGAGCGAAGGTTGTTGCAGTCTGAGGCATCTGCCCTGCACACACGGGGTGATGCGGCACGTCCCGTAACAGGTCACAGTGTGGGACAGCACAAAGCAGGGGAGCTTTTCAAATCATCGTTTGAAACTGAGATGGGAGGTTGTGTTGGATCTTAGGAGGAAGCTTTTCCCCCAGAGGGTGGTGACGCACTGTTCACAGGTTGCCCAAGGAGGCTGTGGATGCCCCATCCCTGCAGGCATCCAAGGCCAGGCTGGATGTGGCTCTGGGCAGCCTGGGCTGCTGGTTGCTGGCCCTGCACACAGCAGGGGGTTGGAGCTGGATGAGCATCGTGGTCCTTCTCAGCCCAGGCCATTCTGTGATTCTAGATCTGATAACGGAGGAGCTCTGACTCTGAGTCTCTCAGAGCCCTTTGTGCTCTGTGACACAGGAGGGTTTGGCCTCGCTATGAGATTCACTGTCATTCTTGGTTATTTTTCTTACCTTGATTTGCTCTGGTTTCAGTGGCTCATGTGCTACTCCTGCACTGATGTTCTTGGAAGCAGAGAAGACAGTTCTGAGCGATGTCCTGGGGACTTGATTGCTCTTAGGGGAACACAGGGGAATTTGAAAAGTGGTGCTTTATACCAGTGAAACCAATGGTTGATAACGTGTGAGCATCTGCATTAAGATATTTTAGATGATTATTATTTTTTGGTCAAAAATCTTTTTCCCAATAAGGGGTTGTATCTTATGGCTGAAAACCTTGAACTTGGCAGGACAAGAGGCTTCAAATTGTTGCCTTTTCTTAGCACAGCAGGTCCTGTATTAAACTAACACTTGTCATCTGCTGACTTTGCTGTTTCAAACCAGAGTACAGACTTTCAGAAAGTAATGTCTGCTCAGAATTAAAATGGTTTTAAAATCTTTCATGTAATCGTTGTATTTCTTTTTACTTTTAGAGTGTGAAGCAGAACAGCGTCTGTTTCCAGACATCCCTGAATCGATGTGGGAATCTGTGAGCATAGTTCAAAATCTTCATAAGGTGTCATGTTGTAAATAACAGAATAGGAAAATGAGGTACCCACAGAGTGGACTCATTCATAAAATGAAAACAGAGCTACTTTTTGTAGATGATTTTTGTGAGTCAGTGAATGCAATATTCCAGATCATGGCTTTTGTCTAAAGCAACTTGGGGAGTGCTGTCCTAAAATTAGATGGCAGCTGTGTTTGGAGTGCACGGCTGCTGCCTTGTGTCTTCAGCTGTCGGCTTTGCAGGCGGGAGGCGGAAGTGTGCAGGGATCTCCTGCTGCTGCTGTTTTCATTCAGTGGAAACTGCAAAAAATTCAAAATGAAATTGTTTGGGCTTTTTTAAGTGAGCAGAAAATACGGAAATAATTGAATATTTATTTTAGAAAATTGGAATTTCTTTTTTTCTTTCCTTTTTTTTTAAGTGACTGACTTTTTTTAAGTGTTTTCTGCTGAATTGGTTCCTACATTTCTTTCAGTTTGGTTGGGATGTTTATGTAGGTTACGCTTGTCTTAAACAGGTGAGTTTGGACACAGGAATGTTGCATCCATTGTATACAGAACAATTTTACCCATCCCCTGCAGCTGATGCAGTTGTCCAACAGTTGCTTCCCATACCCAACGCAGACCCCCTTCCACAAGCGCCTGATCCAAAAACATGTAAGTAGGGGTATATTAACTTGAACCCTGCTGTGAACATTTCTCTTGAGTTTGGCAGGGGTTTGTCATTGGCTGTTCATCACAGAATCACAGAATAGAATTCAGTGTGGAATTCAGAGCATGAGCACACAGGAAATAGGGTAAGTAGAGCTCAATGTACTGTCAGTGGAAACATAAACAAGAGAGATGCCAATCCAGACAGCCCTTTCAAGGTGTGTGGATTAATGTTCAGATTCAGAAGGACCTGGTGAGTAGGAAGTAGATGGGAGAGAAATCACAGCACCACTAAAATACAACTTTTTTCCCCCCATTTGCCTAGAAAGTCAGTTTTATCTATTAAAGAAGATTGTTAAGAGCACAAGTGCAGATACCAAAAGAGGTCTGGCTTTAAGAGCCCTGAGTGCAATGCAGGCACATTCGCTGTTCTTCCTGTCAGGGTAAATCAGTCCACATTGCTCCTCATTTCCTCATGCTAAACTGCTTCTGGTGTCTGAGTTTTACTCTAGTCTGACTGCAGTGTGCAGCACTGATGCACCTTCGGTTTGAAATTTACTCAGGTTTATATAATCTTGTCTGAAGAAATGGAAAACAGACCTATGGCTGTACAAATGTTTAGAGAATCTGTACGTGGTTCAAGCTGCAGTGATACTGATAAAATGACTTATACTTCATTTGTTATCTACCACTTGAGAAATTCAAGTGCTTGTCTGTAAGTGAAAGCTGTAGTGTTTTGTGCAGGTTCTTCTCAAGAATATTTAGAGTACTACATATTTCCAGTCCTCTTACCCGGAATGATTGAACTTCTGCATCAAGCAAAGAAGGAAAAGTGCTTTGAGGTTAGTTCTTAGATTTCAGTTCAGATTGCTGTGAGGAGGTTACAGCCTTTTATTTCACAGGTTTTACAAAAGAATTCTTAGAAATACTTTAGTTTTAAAACTCAGCTGAAATCTAAGATTACTTTGTCTGTTTTTAATCTGAGATATTTTGCAGAGTATATATTTTGGAAAGTATCTCTCCTCAGAATAGGTTTCCCTATGCTTCTGTGCATTGCTTTAAAGAAAATAAAAAAGAAAAAAAAGAAAAAAAAGAAAAAGAAAAGAAAAGAAAAAGAAAAAAGCCAATTTCTAGAAACATCATAAAAATCAGCACAGCCATTTTTGTGGTTATATGGAGAAATCCTGATGTTGAGGAAGGAAATTTAGGAAATCAAGCTTGTGCCAGATGATCATTTTCCTTTCTGGCATCATTTCCTTCTCTTTTTGAACAATAACTAGTAAAATAATGGCTCTTGCTCCTGCCATATGAATGAATATTTGTGTTCTTTTCCATTACTCACCTGGTGTTTGTACTTGGACATTCTGTTTCCTTTTCTGACTTAAATGCATAATTTCCAATGGCACTGTTGTTTTATAAGAAATACGTTGTTCTGTATGAATTTGAAGGAAAAAAAAATGTGCTGTATTTGCTGTATCTTGTATTAAAGTGGTTATTGCAATGGCTGGTACTGATTTTTAGGATAAAAATACAGAACCCTTATGAAGTTCAGAGAAAGCTGAGGGCAGGGAGAAAGGTTCCTGTGATAAACACAGCAGAAGTAGCTTCAAAAATAGGAAGAGAACAAAGAGTAAAAAGATTCATAGAATTCATGAGAGAACAGGAGAGGAACATGATTAATTGTGATTAAGGTAACTGAAATTGTAAAGGATGAGAACAGAATATGGGATTTGAATTCTGGCTAGACATGAGTCATTAAAGCCCCTTTACCAAGGGCAGCTCTAATAGAATAAACCAGTGGAAGATAAATGGAAGAAGCAGTGTAAAAAAGAGAGGAATAGTTGAAATGACGGCAGGTGCTGCTGTGTGAGCCTGGGGGAAGAGAGGGGAAATGGTGAAGGGGAGCAAAGAGTGGATTGTTGATGAGGGGACTAAAGGTCTTCACATGTTAAAGGGATGGAAGAAGAAAATGGGATAAAGGAGTCTGGGTCCTGGGAACAACAGAGGAACTCAAGGAAGAGATCAGAAAAGACACCTGTCTGGAAAGGAATATATAATATATATAATATAATAGCATGTCTTTCCTGTCTGGAAAGGAAGAATTACAGATCAGAAGGGAAATGCAGGAAAGGAAAATAGTCATCTGTGTAAGAAGGCAATTTGCAAGATCTTATTTGGGAAGTATAGAACAACTTAAACATTTCATTTGTAATGGGCTTCTTTGCATTATATAGTGAATGCACATATTTTATTTAATAAAAACAGTGAGTTTAGCATCTGTTCCTCTCTGCTAGTAAAAATATGTGACTAATCCAAAGATAATAAATAATTTTAAACTATCTTCTATCTTTAGAGAAAAAGGACCAAATTTATTGCCTGTGATTTCCTAACGGAGTGGTTATACAAGTAAGTTAATCATGGCTTTTACTCTTAGTATTATGTTTTTATGTCCAGTGGCTCAAAGACATTAATTTCCAAATGGAATAGCTGCACTTTACATTAATATGAATTGTTTTCCTTTTCCTTTTCTCTTGTTTTATTGTTTTGTTTTGTTTTTTTTTAATCAGCAACAACCCGAGGAGGAAAGATGAGTCATTCACGGAGTTCTTTTCCATCCCTTTTGTTCAGGACTGGCTAAAGGACCAGTAAGTTATTGCAGTTCTCGGAGGAGCCTCTTTTCCCCGTGTTCCCACAGAACCCACCTATGTAGCAGCTTTGAAACATTTGTTTCTGTTCTTGAGGTGTCAGTTTGTTTTACAATGTAACCGTTGTATGAAAAAAGAACATAAGTGCAGTGTGCTGTGAGAGGACAGAGAAGTTGGGAAGGTCAGATTTGGGAGGCAGGATTGGTTATTGGTGAAAACCTGGAGATGAACATCGTTGTGGACATGTCACGTACCACAAAGACTCAAACATGGAGTCGAGCTTTCTTGAACTCATGTCGTGTGAAACATTAAACAGAATCCTTTGGGGAGACTTAGAACCTTGAGTCGCTTACCTGGCAAGAGGAAAGCTCCATGGCATATTCTGGTTATTGGAAGCAAGTTGGTGAGGCATGGATGGTTAACTCAGGCTATCTTAAGGACAGTTATGTCATAGAAAGCTTCTGCACTAAGGGAAGTGTAGGAGAGTGACCCATTTCATCTCAGCTGTGTTAGCTTCAGGTACCTATTACTGTATCGTACTGCTCAGCTGCTTTTGCTTCAGCCTGATGGGACACTTCTAACACTTTAGATCACTGGGTGATCTTGCCAACAAAATTCCTAATTAAGGCAGTGATTTTTGAGTTGGGAAACTAATTATGAACTGCAGTGATGTTGTCATAGTAATTTCATAATCATACTAAGAGCCAATGTAAGGCAGTTTTGATACCACTGAACAGTTGGGATGGATATCTATACATAAAATAAATGTCTGAGTTCACAGTTTCACAAACATTCCTCCTAGAAGTAAAGCTAACCTACATTGTTCCTTGCCCTCCCCTGTTCTTCATCCCAACCTGCTTCTAGTCAACATGGTAGCACCTTGTTTGATAGGATGCTTGGTTATTCTAACCAGGAACCCCCTCCGAGTTAAAAATATCCAAATATGATGGTTTTGTATAACTCTTTAAAATGTGGATAATTTCTCCAGTCTGGTTCACCTGGGAGTCAAACAATCCTTTGCATCAGCACAAATGGAAGATTAAAATGAAAGGCTCAGGCCAAGGTGAAGAGAGCAAATGAGCCGGTAAGATGTAGAGGTGGTGGCAGGAACTGCTTAAGTCAGCTTTGCCAACAAGAGAAATACACTGTGGAATCACAGCCTGAATGACTCATAGCTTCTGCTGGGACTTGTGCTCCTAAATAATGTAGTGACAGCTCCACAAGGACACTGACATGTCAAAGTCCTGCTTAAATTTATACGCACTTGGTCTTCAATCCTCTGAGCAATTAGGCCTTCACAAATAATTTATTGAAAAGTGATTCTATGTGAACACACCTTGCAATTACAGATTTCTTAACAAATATTGATTATGAAGTAAGCATTACTACTGGGGAATGAAAGATCTGGATAGGTCATAAATAATTGTTATATCCTTATGGACGCAACATTTAAAATGGGATTGAATCTCTGCATTTTATTATCGTATCTGGTTTTATCTGTAATTGTTTTTTTTCAATAGAAAAAAATAGCAATAGAAGGAGCAGCCTCCACTCTGACTGTTAATCTACATTTCACTCCCAGGGGGGCACAAGACATTTGTGTTGCCTTGCTTTACCATTTAGAGGACAGAAAACTGAAGTTTTTAGAAGCAACTGACAAAGTTTTTTGGAAACTTGCTGGAATATATCCCACTTAAATGTAATTAAAGCCTAGGATTTTTTTGCATTACTTCTTTAAATGTGCTAATAAGCAACACTGTTGTCTTCTGTCAGTATTTTCCAGATGTTCAACCACATCTAGTGAAACTGTGTACACTGAACCATGGAGAAGTCAAGAGCTTGATTTGTGTTTATGCCCTAATCCCACTTAGGCTTTGTTTTTCTAGCATAGATAGGCTGCATCTTTATTCTGAGCATTATGGTAATGTCGTGGGAATGCCTTAGGCCTATTTATGAAAGAAATAGGTAGAAAACAAAAACAACAATAATAATAATAAATATTCAATTGCACTGAGAAATATTGGTGTTATAAAAGCCTGATGTTAACTGAATTTAATTACATGACAATATTTTTCAAGTTTATCTTCAACGCTTAACACTCAGTGGAAGATAATGTATGTGTATGGTTCTAGGTTAAGAATAACTACATATATTTTTCTGGTTGTTGAAGATTAATCGTTGCATGAGTACATTGCAAGGACTGCAAGTCTTTTATAAACATTTGGTCACAAGGGTTGTTTTATCTGCATTTCCTAATTTTCTGTATAGAGGTATTTACTGGATATTCAGTTCTGAAGGACACATTTCCTGATTTAATATCTGTGTGTATTAAAACAAGTGTGCAGCTACAGACCAAATCATTTATCATCGCTTTAATGAAGTGGACAGATCATGTATTTATCTACAAATGGTTACTAAATCTGAAGTAGTGGCTTTCTGCCAAATATCTGTTTGTACATATATACTCACTGATTTTGCATTTATTTTCCTCCTCACCCACCCCCAGTACTTTAATTAGAAAAGCCTGCTGGTCTCAGCTGCCTTTACAGTTGACTTCATTGTCAGTTCTCAGATGGCCAATAGGGGTAATTTTGCATGGGTGACTGATTTCTTTCTTTCCTTAATGTGCCCATTTTCTACAGGCTTTGCTTTGTGCAGTCTATTTTATTTCACTTGTCTGTCTCTAAATTAGCCCTATTTGGTGTATATTTAATTTCCATTAAGTTTTCTCTTTAATTTTCCTTAATAATTTGAACTTCACACTTTTTGGTGTGATGAGCAGCACCTTTAACAATATTAACAGGGAAGTGTGCCGTGACTGTCATTGCCTGTGTTGATACATGATACCAATACTCAAGAACAATAGCCTTCACAGTTGGATGGAGGGTGGAGTGGCTCAGGCTGTTGGGTGGGTAGAGGCTGTCATCTCGAAACTTGCAAGCCTCCAGAGGAGGGACCTGGTGCCTGTATGATGTGGTGTAATTGAAAAGTATCTCACATGATCAGGATCTGTAAAGCTTGATTGTGCACAACGCAATAAGTGTGTTTCCTGAAATGTAACTGTCCTCTGTTCAGCATCTGCTTCATTCGCATTTGGTACAATGTAGTACTTGAGAAAATCATTTTACTGATACTCTTTTACAGGTATAACTTTGTGCAATATGTCACATACATATACCAAAGTAGATATTTAAATCCTAATCAAAGACTGAATAAGCAGAAGATGGCTACTGTGCATTTTGCTGTCAGTTTTAATCTTCTTGGACTCATACAGCTGTCTTCTGCCACAGATGACATACTCCCCCCTTTCCTGGCTCAGTGCTGATGGGTGATTACCTCTGCACAGACTCTATTTTTATTTGACCTGAAGCCAACTGTGTACATTCGCTTAGACAAAAATGGACGTGGTGTGACTTTTGTTCTCTAAAGCTGCCCCACTAAAATGATTGATATTTCTGAAGTGATTGATGTTTGCCACTGACTGTCACACTGAAAATGAAGTCCTGTACAATTCATATTGGTTTCTTAAATGTAGTGCTGGATTATAAACGAGACGTTTTTATAATTTAGAAATGAAATCAATGGAATGCTATAGTTGGCTTTGCAGGCCAAGGGCAATCTCAGTCTGTTCCTTAGAGATGTACTCGTTCTTAGGAAACTTCAGTGTCTTTGATATCACTGCTGTGAAATAGGTCTCTGTAATGTAGGTCTTTCTGTGCATTTTGCACTGTAAGATTTGGTTTCCAAAAGATAAAAAATAGAACAGTGAATGAAAGCCTATCAGCCAAAGCAGAGAGTCCAACTTTGTGTTTTTAAGTCTGTTTATATGAAGCAGTTAGCTCGGGAAGCTTTGCTTCTCCTGCACATGCAATTTCCCATGAGCAGCGGAAATGCTAATTAATGCTCACAGAGCCAGCACTGTTTCACTTAGTGGAGAGAATTCTCTTCGTTTTTGCCTTATTTCCACTCTCCCAAATAGTCTGTTTTCTTTCCCATGGAAATAAATGTAAGCCGAGGGCCGAGTGACAAGATGATGAGAGCAGTGCAGTTGAGTGTGCCAGCCCAAATGGTGCAGTCAGTGCAGCATGAGGTTGTGCTCTACATGGAAATATTCCTTCAGTGAAGATAAACTCTAGGAGAAATGCCTCAGAGAGCACAGGAAACTTACCAGGGCAGAGACTAATAGAAATGAAATTAAATGGAGGGAAAATGTAAGCTGTCAGACCTTCTAGCCTGGACTGCAGTGTATTTAAAAATATGCTTCCTAAAGAAAGGTGGAAATGGTGTTCTAGCCAGCAAGTGTAGGACCGGATGGATCGGTTACTTATGGTCTTTGTAGTATTTGCATCTTTGCAGTGTAAATTGTTGTACAATTTTAATAATTAGGTAATAAACATTTGTCATAAATTTCTTTGTTGTTACGTGCACACTAAAACCTCCTTTGCTTTACAAATGATGTCTCCACCATCTCTTGCTCCCCTCCCACCGCAAGCCCAAACCCTACTGTCATGGTAGCAATTCAGAATCTACATAAGAAGAGTAAGAAAGATTATTGAGCTTCATATTATTTTAAGGAAGAAGTGATTGTAGCATACATAGACTATATTTTAAAGGAGAAATAATTGCACCTTTTATCTTAGAGCAATAAGAAATTGTATGTTTCAAGCTCCTGAGCAGCCCTTTTTATAAAGCATATTGCTAAAGAATAAAGTAACATACTTCTGAAAGCCAGTCTTTCACAAAATATTTTATTTTTTATTCAGTCCCAGGCAGCCATTTCCTCTGTCTTTCTTCCTGTCAGAAGAAGAAGCAAGCATAATAATTCAGGCATTCTGGAGAGGTTATCGGGTAAGAGTAATCTATAATTACTTTGCTTGATGTTGAATCTGTAGGACTGTGAAGGCCCTAGGGAAAACCCTTACATAAATTTTAAGTAGAGGATACTATAAATAGCTGTTGAGACCCTCATGGTTCATTGGCTTTGGATGTTGCTCTGCCTTATGCCTAATGACTACAATCTTTTCACAGGCATTTATGCTGATGTAACCTTGCTGTTTTTCTCATGAAATCCACAGTTATTCAAAATTCAAAAATACTGAACAGTTTTCATTTTTTTTCAGTTGGTCTTTGGCTACTTGCTAAAATGTTATGTTGTACCATTTAGAGTTATATGTTAAAATATTTTGTTGTGCCCTTTAGAGTTATATGTAAGTGAGTGTAGAGGTGCACAAGGAGGGTTGGTGAGGTCTATTCAGATATAGAAGCATATAGAAATAAAGATGGCAATGCTGAGACAACAAATGAGACCAGAGAGGAATGGAGGCTGTTCTTCAGATGTTGCAAGCCATACTAGTAAAACAGAGTTAACACAGTCTCCAGTATAAGGGAGAAAAGCAAGGCCCTTAAAGTACCTTATGAGGAAAATTGGCTATTGCTTTTATTTTGGAGTGTAACAGTAGTGCTAAGCCTAGGATAAGATATAAATTATTTTGAAAATCCTGAAGAGATTCTGGCAAGCCTTTCTTTCTAAGGCTCTAAAACCTTCATGATTTTAGATGAAATGGACTTGGAATCCATGTGACAAAAGTGTCTTTGATTGCCTTTATCATAATATAAGGTTGTAAATAGCTTCTGCTATAGCGATAGTCTCATTGTGATGGGTATCTGTCTGTACATCTGGTGTTCTCTAAATCACAATCAGAATTAAACATTCTCTGTTATTTTTTTAAAGCATGAATGTATAAGAGTTTCTACTATAAAGTGCCATGCAGACAAAAATGGTGAAATATCCTGAGATGATCTTCTTGACTGATAGATTTTTGACACTTTGTGTTTGTTTGCTTTCCTTGACTTTTCTTTTTCTAAACAGAGATGGCATTGACTGTGACATTAATTAGCACTGACAGTATCACTGCAGGCATCCTTGCAGTGGAGTATTGCAAAGGCAAACATCCAATAATAGTTAGCTGAGCCCTGCAAGATTGTTCCAGATACCTTGTGCTTCTACCAGAGGTTCTGAAGGGCACAATCTCTTCTCATCTTAACTTCAATATTTTCAGCATAGTATTTAACAGTTGATAACTTGGAAAAGTACATTTATCCTTATCTAGAGCAGATTTCAGAAAAGTCCTTGTCTTGGTAATAATACTTAATGATTGCTCTCCACAAAACCTTTGCTATGGTCTTTCATACAAACATATTCTGTACTACAAAGCAGTGTTAGATACAAAAGCACTAGGCCACGTGTTAAAATGCAAATAACAATCCAGTTGCTTTTATAACAGTTTTCTGGTTAAAAGTGAGGAAAAAACTGATAAGACAGTGAAATGTTAGACTTGGACCTTAGCAGAAGAAAACTATGGGAAATGCTGTTAGCTGTTATAAGTGCAGCCCAGCAGGAAAGGGAAGGAGCTTTCTGGGTTTCATGGCCTGAACCTCTGATTGCCCACCTGATGTGAGCACTGAGTCAGCCCTGGAAGCACAGGTGAAGGCAATTCTGCTGTGCTACCGGAAGGGCTGGAGCCCAGCTGCACCTCTCCTAGAGCCCATTTAAGGGCTGGCTGCCATTACAGAAGGGTCTGTTTTGGAGATCACTCCTTGTGGAGAATTTCAGTGAGCCCAGGTAAGGGTAAGCTCTCTCTCTTTCAACATAACAACTCAGCTTAACTCTTCTGTATGTTTCCTAATCGTATCATTGATTTATTCATTGGTTATGCAACTTGCTTTCAGTTCATAGTTGGACTACTCATCTACAGGAGCAGCATCAGTTGAGCTACTTCAGCCACTGATAACTTACCTGGAATTGTCATAAATTTATTATAGTGCATTGACTTGCACTCTAACTACAAATAGGCTACATTCTGAGAAAATATTGTAAATGTACTCAATTAAAGTTCCTAAATATTTAGAATATGAAGCTAGGATTCTGTTCAGTTCCTGTTGCCTGTTTTGCTGAAGGTGATGTATTTATGCTCCTTTTTCTTTCCCATTTCTAAAATGTCTCTATGTCCTGGAGCTCGTGTTCCTGCTTGGGTTTCAAATGGGACCTTGGAGTATCTAACTTTATCTGACTGTGCCTTTCTTTATCTCAGAGTCCTGTATTTTGCTGTGTCTTTCACCACAGTTGCTATTTTGTTTATTTAGGGAGAGTACACAGAATTTACTGTACTTACTTCCTACCTTTTAACTGCTCAGAGTCATTATCTTCATTTTTCATTATACAGAGAGCACTGTGGTGGTGTTGTGAACCAAAATACAGGTTCTAAATGGCTACACTTATAAACAGACGCTTCATTTTTCTTTTCTTCCCCCACTGCTTTATATTTAGAAGTAGGAGTTGTCATTTCTGTGTCTTCCTGTAACTTTTCTGCTGTTGTTTTTTATGTTCCATAATCATTCCCTTAACCCTCTCCTGTGCAAATAATGGACTCATTGGAATAAAGAGTTAGGGATACTATAAAAGCATAAGGGCACTATAAATGAGAAAATGTCTCTTGCAAGCCAAAGGACACTAGTCTCTGTTTGGGATTATATTGTGTTTTTTTGAAATAGTAATAAGTTAATGTTTTGTTTTATGTTTTGTTTTTTTTTTTAATCTTATTTTCATCCTGTAAGAACTTTGTATGTCCTTTATAGACGTTAATACAGAACTGTGTTATAATAATAGGATATTGTAAGGGGCCTAAGAAATATCTGATGTCAAGTGACTTAGTGACAGTCTTCCATCTGTATTGATTATGTAACCTTGCATTGTATTTCTGCTCTGTCAGTGCACTGAAATATGGTAAGTTATCTTCTCTGATGTGGACTGAAAACAGCTGCTGTCTGTTGCATTTTTAGTTGCACCACAGAGAAGAAATTTTGTGTGGAAAGAATACTTTGCTAAATACTTTAATATATATATATATTTAACGAGTGGAAAGTTGCATCCTGCTGTTTTTCTCTCTGTGCATCTCAGAAAAGTATGTAAAAGCTGGAATGTAATGGAGTAACAGTTTAAATCACAGAGCAGATTCATTACTGTATCATCCAAGAATAATGTAAACATAAATTCTCTGGACAGTTAAGTGGTCAGCTTCCTGAGAGTAAAACATATCCAGGAGAAGCCGTGCCTACTGCTGCTTGTTTCTCCAATGCTGATTAATTTCAGCCTCAATAATTAAGATATTAAGTCCTAAAGCAAATGGCATTTTGTATCTGTATCATTTAGGGAAAAAAAACAACAAAAACAATTCAATTTCAAATAATTCTATTGTTACCTGAATGTGACAGAATAATTGCTTATCAGTGAGCAAATACCACAGTGACCCAGTGACCACTACCTGCTGTTGTTAGAGACAGGGCATCCATTCTGGATTTTTTGTTCTAACACTGGAGGCAGTAAGTGTGTGAGTGCCAAGGTAGATGATAGGCAACATACTGCTATTTAATCAAGTGTGGATTAGAGCAAGTTCAGGAGTGGCAAAAGCTGAATTATTTCCTATGTTAGTAGGATCCATACAAGTACAAAAGCAATAATGGAGGAATTCAGCTTAAATGGAGATAGAACCCGTGACTATTGTCATTCTACATGGAAGCAGAATTAGGGTTTTCATAGGAGTGTCTGCCAAAGAATAGACATCATGTAATGCATTTCAATTACTTTAAACAGGAGACTAATGCCTGTTCTATTTGTGAAAATGGTATGGCTAGGATTGCAGCTGGTAGCAGGTGTGAATCACTTTGCTGGAATAAATTTCCTGCTGTATGACCCTTCATGTGCCTCTTCTATTCTATTGTGTTAATCAGTGGGTTGGTTTTATTGTGTTGTGGTTTTCTGAAGGCATTAATGCCCTTCAATATAATGCTTTAAATTTTAATTAACTTGAAAAATTGGCATCTCACTGCAGTCACATTCTCAGGAGTCCTTGGTAATCAAAATGAACCCTTAATTGGCATATTTATGCTTTCAGTGGGTTTTGTCAATTGTGTGTATTTTAGTTCTGTGTAAGTTGAATGCTGTAACCCTCTGGGATCATGCTTTGTATCGAGCCTTGCAAAAAGGATGGATGCCACATATTTGCACAGCCACAGCCCAGCATAAAAAACAAAGGCTTGTGACCTTGGGTAACATGAATGTATAATGTTAGTTGCATTTTCTGGTTTCCTTTTCCAGGTCCGCTGTGATACAGAAGTACAAGAGCTGCGTGAGTGGCAAAAGCAGTTCAGAGATGAAAAAATCATTTCTGAGAAAGTGGGAAAATTCTGGGCTGAGCTGGAAGCCAAAGGTAGGTGAATTAAATTGCTGATTGTAATGATTTTTTTTATATTAAACACTTAATTTTTATACTTTAAGTTGCATTAAGAAATAAGACACATAGTCAAACACTAATCATGAGTGACAAAAAAAGGCAGTGAAGGGGCCTAATCCCAGTTGTGCATCAACAATTTTCTATGACTTCAAATCCAGAAGTGACAGATGGCAGCAGAGGGGCACTCTGGAACAGCGTCTGATGTGGAAGTGCAGATGAAGCGAAGGTGTGCCATTGAGTTTCTCCATGCAGAAAAAGATGGCATCCATTAACATTCATCAACACTAGTGAATGTTTATGGAGACTGGGCAGTGGGTGCTGCATTTCAGCAGTGATAACAGCAGCAGTGGGGCACCTCTGCTGGTGCAGATTTTTATGAGTGTGGCATGCAGCTCTTGTTCTTTGCTGGTGAAAATGCACAGCTAGTGCATTGAACAGATGGTATCTTGTAGCCAAGAATTTGCTCTATCAAGTGGTGTTAGTTTGCTATGGTTTTTTTTTTTCCTATGGAAATAAGTAGGTGTTACTTTCAGAGCAACCTATGTATACTGTGAGGTGTTACACTGGCATGCTTTTCTGTATCTGCACTGTGCTATACACGGGACTCTCCGATCAAAGCCTCACTTCACTATTAAATGTTGAGAACATTGAGTATTTTCTTGTCTTCTAGCAGATCTAGCTGTGGGTAAAGCCAGTTTTTGATGTGATTGACTTTTTCTTCAAGTCTTTGTGAGATTGTATGGCCCCTTTACTGTGGTCCACTGTAAGTTTAGGTTAACAAAAGAAAAAACAACAAAAAAGGAAACATAAATGTTCTGAAGGTCAGACAACAGTGGATCTAAAAAGTAAAAGCCACATTTTTCTTCTTTGTAATCTGTGTCTAATTCTGCCTGTGCTAATTGTTCAGAAATTGCATTACTGAAGGTGATGATAGAGGTTGATCTAGCAGGTTTGTTCATTTATTTTAAATAATTCCAGTTTGAATTTGTGCTTGTTCTCTCTTTTCAGTTTGTTTGCATTTACATCATTTCATCAAGGGCTTTTTGAAATGTTCCTTTGTCTGTGGTACCGGTCAGATTTATGGTTACATGAGTCTCTCGCTTATTTCTGAGAAACAAACTTGGAAAAGGCCTTTCCATATTGTGTTTGCAACACAATGCTTTGGGAAAGGGTGTAATATGATATTGGACGCCTGTATGATTGCAGCTTACAGTCTTCATGCATAGCAAGTTTTAAAGTTGAAATCTGAAGTGCCCTTCCAGGGGACAAGATGAAACCATTCTGAAAATGATGTGAGCAAGAGAAGTTGGGGCTGAGGGGGGAAGGGACTGTGCCATTCAGCTGTTAAATTCATACCAAGAACTCCCATCTCTCAAGAAGTTTTTCTGTAAACTACACTTAGATTGTTTTGGAGGATCATGCAGTAGTAAGAGTTCCTTTGCCTTCTTCACCAATTGT
Organism: Coturnix japonica; assembly: GCF_054131305.1. NCBI lineage: Eukaryota > Metazoa > Chordata > Aves > Galliformes > Phasianidae > Coturnix > Coturnix japonica. The sequence goes on along the minus strand of NC_140675.1, from coordinate 20,640,232 downwards.
TTCCATGTGAAAAAACCACTTCCTTTTAATCATCCTCATAGAGGTTTCCTGTCATCAAATTAGTTATTTTAGGTTGGTAGGACAAAGATGTTCCATCTCTTCAAAGTATGTTGTAAAGTTGTTCCTTTTCAATTTTTTTTTTCTTCAACCAGTGCAAGTTTATATTGCTTATATCACAGTAGCTTTCAATATTATAAACTTGTTTCTGTAATTATTTGACTGATCCCTGCTAAATTAATATAAGAGTATCCATTACATAAAATAGCCTTGGGGCACAAGACAGATGGCTGTTTGGAAACAGCTGTACCACTTTAAGAAGTTACTGTCCAGGGGTTTTCATTATCAATCTCAGCTGTGATGCCATAATTGTTAGCTCTCCAGCTGCTCGTATTTCTGCTATTACAACTCTGCTGTTTATTAATGTTCTTAAACCTCGTTTCACTGTGAAGTCAACAGAGTTGTTTTCCGCTGTCTTTGTCTGTGGTGCAGTTTCACACAATTGACTTTGTGCTGAAGGGAAATATGAGCATGTATGCAGTAATGAATAGTGTAACACAACTGCTTCTTAAGCTCATCTTTCTACACATTTGGTTTAACTGAGTCGCTGTGAAATCTGCCCTTTAATTAAGCCACTGAGCTCCTTGCATTGAGCAGGACAAAGTGTTTGTTAGTACTGAAAGCTCAGATGTCACAAATAAACCATTGAGATCAAAAGAAACATTTTAAAATTGGTAGGTCATTGTGTTACAAAGTTATCTACATCAAGAATAACAATGAAATCACTCTTAAATTTGTAGATTACTCAAACCCTGTTTCTTAGACACTGTAAATACTGTTGAATCTAACTGTAGGGGATGAATGGTGAGCTGCCAAATAGCTCTTAGAAAATGCTGACTCAAGCAGTAATGTGATTCTATTGACACTACTAGAAAGATCAGCATAGCTCCCTGTGAAAATATCAGCCAAAATGCAAGCTAGCAGACACATTCTGCTGTGGTGCAGCTCACAGCACAGTGCTACCTGTACCTTGTTTCATGGGTGTGTTTTGGGCAAATATTTATTATGTTGGTGCTGAAAGCAGTGTGAAAAAGGATGCCAAAGGGAAATTAGAAATGCAGCTGTATTGTAATTAACAAGTTCAAAGGTGTTCTTAACTAACTTTCCTCTTTTCAGGATGTGTGTAAACACATCCATCATAATCAAAACAAATTGTGAAGTCTTAATTTTTTATAAGAACATAAAATAAAACAGCTTTTGAGTATTTGTTTGTTTTTAAGTAGGGGGCAAATTGTGAGCTGTGTTGGGCAGCTGAGGTGCCCAACAACCTGCCCATCAAAAAGGTAGTCCTTGTGCTTCCTTGGCTCAGGTTTCTACCAACCTCTCCTTTCCTTGGCTCTTGTGCTGAAGGTTTTGTAGTGAACTGCTCCAGCTGGCCCATCTGCCCAAGGGCTGCTCTCTGTTCTGTGCTGTGCCCCTCCACATTTGTTTTCTGCTAGATGAGCCCTGTATGACACAGCCCTTAGATCCAGTGCAATGGAACTGGTACCCCAGTAACGAGGGGGGTGAATCCACCCCCTTGAGATGGCAGCTCACTTTTTAGATCAGCTAATCTGTGCTGTGCCTACAATGTCATGTGAAACCGTACCCTATTTGGTATGTCTGCTTGCTGTGCTGGGCCAGGGTGTCAAGTAACCTCATGTAAACCACTGACTGCCCCTACTTCAAAACATATTTAGAGGCATTTCTTTTTTTCCCCTCACTTTACAATTTTTTACTCTCCTTTCATTGTATCTTATGTACTAATTATTTCTAGTTTTGAAAAGTATTCTGGGATATAGCATGTAAAAACTGTGTGAAAATTACTGAAGAGAAGGAACTGAGGAAACAAATAGCATCCTGCAGGACTGTTGATTTCTGTTAATGAATTTGGCCAGCATGATGAAATAGGAGGCATTACTTTCAGAGCAGCCCTTGCACTATTAATAAAAAACAACTTCCGGAGGTTATGAATGGATAGAAAATGAGCTTCAGGCTTCTCATTTGTTTACTTCCTTGGTCACCCTTTTAGCCACTTGTTCTTAGAGGCTGCTGTAGCTTTAGCTTTGCAAGTTACAGTGAATGAATGCTGCGTGTGGAAAACATAATTAAACCACGCTGAGAAACAAAGTGATCTTCAGGTGGGGATGGTTGATCTTGAGACACAGGAGGGAACATTCCTGTATGTGCCATTTGATTTTTGAGCTGTATTTCTCCTTTGGCAGTAGAAATTATTGCTCACTTGTGATGGGAGCTTTTAAGAACAGTTCTTTAAAAGAAAGGATCTTTTGCCAGGGTGGATGCAACCAGCAGCGTGCTGGAGGGACCCAGAATGTAGATGTTATTTCACTGGAAAATCCTTGAAAACATGAACAAGGTTGCAGATAGATAAAGGAGAAAATAGGCTGCTTGTTTTAGGAGCATGTGTTGTGCTAACACAGGAACAGATGCATACTGCCAAGAGGTAAGGAAATGTGGTCAGTCCTGCAGCTGTGATATGTCTCCATCTGAATTATGAAGAAGGATTTGAAAACTGAATAGGTTTACCAAGTTAAGCTGAAGAGGGGAAGCCCAGTCTGCATACTTGAGAAGGTTGTCTGTATCATGATTGTATCACAATAAGTAATGATATTACAACAGAACAGAATGGAGGAAGAACTTTAAACCAGAAAGGAAGGTTCTGCCTGATGAAACTTTTTAGAACTCATTATATAAACAAGCATGTGAATATAGTCATGGGCTCCAACAGATAATTACTAATGAGTCTAGAAATGAAGTTACAATTGCATGCATGTTTGCAGACTGAGCAGTTTCCCAAACAAAATACCAGAATGAGAAAACCGTTAGCTCCCAAGTGGCGTGTATTACAGTAGGCTTTAAAAATATGTGTATTTAAATGCACCATAACTGGTAATGTTGGAGTAGCAGAAGGCAAAGTCTTGAGTTCATAATGGATCTCTTTAAAAACAGCACCTCTGTAGTTTGTTTGTGAAAATTCAGCTCAGTAAAATGTAAGGAATTCACTGTTTCTACATGTTGGGTTACTTCTGCCTTGGTTTTTTCCACTTTGATCAAGGGAGGTTGAAGTGTAGTCATGTTTAAGCATGGTACATAACAATTTTCTTCTGTTATTTATTTTTTTATGATACAATCAGCCTTCCTTTAGTTATACCTCTAATTCTTTAATCAGTTCCATTATGAAGTTCTTGTAAGCGGATACTTCCCTATATTGCATCATGGTTCCACGCTTCTAAGATACGTGAAAATGTTTGTTAATATCTGACATGTTGCAGGTTCGTCTTCTGATTATTTTGGATCCAATTGTGATGTATGACTTGAAAGGCTTCTGGTTGTCACAGTGCACCTAAAAGAACTTTATTCCTAAAAAAATGGAAGCATCGCAGTATTTACAGGCATTCCGTTGTTTCTTTCCCAAACAAAAGTGCAATATTTAGAATGATTTTCAATGGAAGCAGGCCTGTTGCTTTCAGTTTAAAAGTAGACCTGTAAGTTATCAGTTGCACAAAAGACATTGAAATTTCCTTTAAGAAAGTGGAAGGAGATCCAAGAACAAAGCAGGGCCTGTGGCTGAGTACGTGCTGTTTTTCACCAGGTCTAATTTGAGATGCTTGAGATGTTTCTGAAAGTTTAATCTTGGCACTAACAGCTGAGAATGTAGTGATAAAAGTCATAAGGCTCATGATGTAGATTCTTCTTTATTGGTCCACACCCTGAACTTGGACATTTTTGGAAAGTTACAAAGATGGCAGTTACTTTAATTTCTGAAACCATATTGGGAGTGTTTGAGGGAAAAAAAGAATAAAGATGTGATTTAGATAAGCTACAAACAAACTGTGTGATCTTCTGAACTTCACTCACATGGCCGCAGCAGTTATCAGCCAGCACAAGGCCGGCCAAATCTTCCAGCAACGAAGTTGTACTTTTATCCATCACTGTGCAGTTTTTAATAATGGTTCATAGTGGAAAAGAAGGCAATTGCTATTTGCTGATTGTTCTGTGGTTATAGAAATCTATTTTGCTTGTTTTTCTGTTTTTAAAGGAGGGGAGATACTCTTCATAGGCTTCGCAGTATTTTTTTTCTTTTAACCTTTACAAGATAATAGTGAAAAAATGAGAACATTTGAATTGAGAACTCTTTGTTTTCATATACCTGAATTAAAAAAACAACATTTACATCTCTGTGCTAACAATGAGATGTGTTAAAACCCCAAAGGAAAGGCTACTAACAAATAAGAAATTAAACGTCTGAATTTTCCTGCAGCAAAACTAGACTTGAGACTACTTTGGGAAGAATAAACCAGGCAGGCAGGAAAAGAAAGGCCATGAGCCATTAGTGCAGTCTTAAAATGGGACTTATAGATTAGTGAAGGATGAACTGCAGAACACACACATTACCTGCCCCTGAATTCTCTTAGGTACTGGGTATCTTTTTCAACATAACTGTCTTTTTTTTTTTTTTTTTGGTACTTTGTCATTTATTTTAGTTTATGTGAGTGTTTACATTTGATGGCTTTACAGAACTTACCTGTTTTCCAAGCAGTAAACGTCTTAGAAATAAGAGGGGAGATGGCTGTCAGTGCAGCGCTGATGAAGCTCCCATCACACCTGGCATTCCAGCTCTGCCCCAAGTGCCTTCTGCCTGTAATTCCCCACGTGCTTTCTGGGGGGACCTGCTTCCAACCAGGTTCTGGCTGTTCCCAGGCTCAGGTGTTCATCTCAGCTGTTTGTGCAGTTTAATAGATGTCAGTCAGTTCTTTCTCTTTTGTACACCTTGAGTTGTAAAAATGCCATCCAGATACTTTGAAATGAACGCTTCCATTTTTGGTCAAAGTGTTATGAAGTGTGGTGCATTACATAAATACTGCTAGAGATCTTCCAGTCCTGTTTCTCCATTGCTGCTTGTTGCTAGCTGGCAACCTGCCCTCTGCTGCAATGTGTGGGGCTACGGCAAATGTCCTTGCAGCAACAGTAAGCCATTCACAGCCTCTCTGGGTGCTATGGAGAATTAGGTTTGTCCTGTCTCTGTGTCCCTTTTACAAAAGCATCGTTACATGAGTGATCTGGGAGTTGCATTTCAGATTCATGAGAAGCGGGACTGTCCATGGGCACAATGTTCCAGTTTTGTTTTGCTTCTTTTTATTACAGTTGTTTGTTTTTATGTATCTTTACTTCCCTATTAGGAGTGACTGAACATTTCCTTAAGTGAAAGGTTTTGCTAACAGTTGCCTGCATGTTGACTTCCAATAGTAAGAGGCTAAAATTATACACATTTTTCATTAAGACCTGTCTGTTTGAAACTCGGGTCTTATTTCAGAGAGATTGCTGGCAGCTCCAGTTTCACATTCAGGCTTCTTTGGCATTTCACTGGGAGGCAAGGGTGAGACTGCTTGCTATATATATATTTTTTTACTCTAAGCCCTTGCTAATAAGCTATTCCAATATATTTTCTTTTATGGATTTTCATCTTATTGTTTTAGTCTTTTTTTCCATTACTGTTTCCAACTGTTTAAATCACTATATGTAATTCTCATTGTTCTTATGAGTTAAACAAAGAGTGTGGGTGTATAAACCTTTCATAAGCTTCTGTCACAAACCAGTTGTATTTTAGAGTAGTATGTGCGTAAAGTAGGTTATAGGTTGTTCATTGTTAAGTTGAAACAACCAAACTTTACAGAATTCTAGTTTGTGTGTTAATATGAGGGGAAAATTGCCTGTTACCTAAAATAGATGGTAAGGATGTTTGTACTTAATGTATATGTGAAAAGGACGATGTCCTAGGAAGGCAATCCTCAGATGTGTGCTTGGAGTTCTGCAGATTACTGAATATTCCACTCTCAGGAGTTGACTGAGACTGTAAATCTAAATGCATTCAAAATCTGTGCTTCTTTTAGCCATCGTCTGTGCCTTCAAATTACATCATCTATGCCATAATCTATATAGAACAAGCTGCATTTCTAAGGTGTGTGGCAGAGAAACAGATTACTGTAGTGGAAGCTGCAAGTCAAAAATATGGCCAAGTTAACAGCTCTGCTCAGAGACCCTTACCTCACTTGCAAGGAAATTGAGGGCAGTCTCCATTGGTATTAATTGTTGTAGCATCCTGTGAATTGGGATGTGTGTGGCTGCAGTTTGAAATAGGAATTGTTAAAATCAGTAATATGATTGCAGTGGTGATAACCTTATCTACTCCGACAGTAGAAAACATACAACCTGTACAGATAGAAACCATGTATCAGAAATAGGTGAGATGCCCTACTCTGTTTGTCGGTTTTAAATAATGAGCATTACCAGTAAATCTTGAAGACATTTTGAGACTGTTCTGAATGTTACACATCAGATGTTTGGACTGTTCATTCCACATCCTGAAAAGTGATTGCAGAAAAGCACCTGGAAAGTTCTCTCCTTTTCTTTGTCTGGGTTTTTGTTTTTTATAAACTTCCACTGCCATTGTGCCTAAGGGCCTCAGCTGCTCTGTGCTTTACATCTTGAAGCAGGCACTCATGTTTTAGAACAAAATAAAATACTGTGAGAATACCTTATGTTTTACTTCTATTTAAATCTCACATTGCACTTCCTATGAATGCATAATTCATGATTAGGCATTCCCTGTGGAATTTTTTGACGCGTTCTGTTACATGAACGACTTGGGAGTTCAGGGTTTGTCCTTTTTCTGGGAGCTGAGTCCAACCTCCTTCTTGGCACTGCCCAGACTGGTAGCAGTGTGTGGTCGCAATCGCCCCAGCCTACCTGGCATCATCAGGCAGCTTGTTCTGCCCGGTTGTGTCCATATGCCTTTCCCCAGCATGTAGGAAATCTGTCTTAGGAAAAGGGGGTGGCCTCTGCTGCAGCAGAGTCACATTTGTGCAGTGGTGGTAATCTGCTGTAGCATAATGAGGGCAGGGGATAAAATGGGAACTATGCTGTTCAGCTTTAACATTTTTAAGGCAATTGAAAATGGAAATGGATCTTTCTCTTGCTCTCGTTGAAAGAATGGCTGGACTCACAAGACTTAAGTGGTTAAAATTTAGCATATAAGCAGCAACAGTAGTAAGCTGGTTGTTCATACCATCATTTACGCTATTCACTGCTTTTAGATAGGTGTTGCCTGAAAAAAAAGAAGTGTTGGATTATCAGCTCATGCAAATTGTTCTAAACTTTGTGGGAGCTATGCTAACCTACCAACAAATCATCTTTCTTAGGCCTTTAAAAGTATGAAAGCAAGTTAGTTCAGCTTGAGGTGTCACAGCCTGAAGAATAAAATTTCCAATGGAAATTTCTAGTGAAAAGACTTAGGCTGGCAGACTTTGTTCCCCATCCTTCCAGCCTATCTGAATCCTAAGGACATCTTACTTTTCTGTCAGCGTAGGAAGCAAGTATATGTCAAAAGCTATTTAAGTAACTCTCTGAAATCCAGATTCGTGGTGACAACCTGTGCTTCCTGTTTAGCGTGATGTGATTTACAATTGTAATGCTTAAGTAACACAGGTTATGATAAGACACAGAAGCTCCCAACTAAAACCCAGAAGCTACCTGGAACTCTGGCTTGTCCTAATGTTGGACAGTGTGTGTGAGCCCTGGGCTTTTGGAACCCATTGTGGTTTTTATGAAATATTTGCAGAGGACAACCTCATTACATCAAGGAATATCAAATAATCAGACATCTGGCCTCCATGGCCACGTCTGGGGTTTCCTAGGCATTGTCTGTACTTCTTCATCATTGTATATCACTTTTCCTTTGTTTTCTACTAGCAAAGATCTTCCATGTTGGCAGCACTTTGAGCACCATAAATTAGCCCATTGGAGTGCTGCAGCTCAATATTCTGGATATGTACCAAAGGGGGTTTTGTTTGCCGGTCTTACAGCTTCATACCTCAGAAAGGTAACTAAGCACTCCTGTATCTGTATGTGAAAGCAAGGACTTTTTTGGCTTGCAAGTCATTCTTTAGCTTCTATGTAACTATGAACCTTCCCAACAAATTTGTTTGATGTGAAGACGATTCGTCTTGTGAGTAAATAGTTTTTTATCTTTATGATTTAAAATTTGTAACTTAAAATATTAGTAAAAGTTTAAAATATTAAGGATAAAATATGACAGCTGAAATTGCAGTATACTGAGGGACCAAGCTCTTTTATCATGAGAAGGAAAACATTATGTTAATCTGCATTACAGCATTCTGAAAGAATACAGAGCTTTGAAAACAGCTTTCATTAGGAGTGGGGACATTTTACTTTTATGTAGAGCTTTTGTTCATTTAGAACTGTTTACCCCAGCAAGCAGCCCTGTGCACTTTGTTTGACTCATTTTTCCCATTTGGCAGAGCCTTTGCAATCACATGGATAGCATTCTTCTTTCCACTGAGACATAGAAAAACTATTCATTACTGACCTTGCTTGTTGTTCTTAATGCCAAAAAATATATTTATGCACTAGGTGAATTGTGTGCCTCATCACTGACTTCTAATTGTAAGTTCTTCAAAGCAAGAAAGCTGCTTTCATTTTTTTTTTTTTTTGTAACAACCCAGTGACTTCTTAGTGGCACCCTCTGCCCTCATCTGCGCATGCCCCACTCCTGCAGACAGCACTGAGATCTGAGTGCTGAAGCTTTGTTAGAACAAAAATACCATACACAGAAAAAAAAAAAAAACTTCTTTGACTGGGTGGGGGATTTCCCTTTTTGTGTTGAGCAGAAGAGTTTCTGCTGTGGAAGCAAGGGTGTCTACATCCTGATTTCTGTGGATGTTTTGGAAAGCTGAGTATTTATGTTTTATTACAGTGGGAACCCTCAGAACATACATAAAACGATCCAGCATTTCAGTTATGGTTTTTCTCACCAAGCTCAATAACACGGAGCTTGTGAGCTAACTTGTGTAGTACTGATTTAGAAAGGTTAGCATGACAGTTTTACTTTGACATGTGAGGTGTTATAAATCAAAGGGAGGTTACTCTAGGAGCCAAGGTGAAATTCTGTCCCAATGTAAGTGACCGCAGTTTTGTTTAAGCAGATGGGATTTGCGAATTTAGCCAATACAGTTATGTTCCTGAATGGTTACATAAAATGCTCTTATGATAGGCAAAAAACTCTGGGTAGAATAAATTGGGTCTTCAGTTGGTTAAACTGGATTAGTTCTGACTTCTGCAGGGCTGCGGCAATTTGTGCAAATTCATGCTCTGTTCATAATGGTCTCGCTTTCAGAAACCCTGTGAATGCAGAGCAACCCTAGCTTTCCTTGCCTTTCTACATGGGAAAAGTCAGAGGACCTTTTGTTATCACTTAGCTTTTGTGCTGAGGAAGTGTAAAATTCAGATCACAGTAACTGCACTTTCAGTGATCTCACATATGTGTACTGACTTTAAAAATGGGCAAGCAGAATATTAATAGGATTGGGTTCCCGTGCGAATGATCCCACAGTTTCTTAGATTCAGCTTGGCCAAGCATAGCCCCACTTAGGCCTTTGTAATGTTACAGTTAAAGAAGGTATTTGAAGTTCTACTACTTTTCTATGTAAGTCCAACAACGGTGTAGTTGATTGGGAGGGCGATCATGGTAAAATGTGGATAATGTGTAGCTCTGTTCTGATCCAACATGGATTTCTTCCATGACTTACACAAGCTTTGTGCTCAGGGACATGATTTAGCAGGGGGTTGCTGGGGTTAGGATAGTATGGTTAGGTTGTGGTTGGACTTGATGATATTGAAGGTCTTTTCCAACCCGAGCAATTCTATGATTCGCTATTATACCAGTACCTACCCCCCATTTTATTTTTTTTTTTAAATCCTTTCGATGCTGATGCTTTTCACCAGATCAGGAGAAACTGGTAAGACATCAGCTGTGTGGTCCTGTCCCCTCCTTTTCAGAAGCATTAGCAATTGAGCCAGCTCAGGAAACTGCTGAATCAAAGGAAGAATAAAAATCAGCAGTAGCATTGAGAGTTTGACTGCACAGCTCCCTGAGTGGAGCTGTGGGGTTTGGTGGGTGCCAGAGCCGGGGCAAGTGTGGGAATGTGACCAGTGGTGAAGGAGCCAGCTTCTTGTAGTTCAATTTTGTTCATACTGCAGAATCGCACCCACGGTGTCGCTGCAGGATGACGCTGTTTGTAGCACCAGAAGTTTGTTTCTGCAGAAAAATTCTATGTGGATTTTAACACTGATTTAACACAGACATTGTAAGTAAATAGTAAAGCCTTTATTCTCGTTAAGAACAGCATTTTGAAAATAAAACATTTGCCCATGCTTTACAACCTTTGTAGTTTTGTATACGTATGTACAGACATCATGGTATGCGTTGATTGTCTTGAAAATCCTTTAAAGATGTACTTAAGATACCAGTGTATGCAACAATCAGCAGAAAAAAGGGTACGTTATAAAACACGCATTAATATATTTAATAAATATATATTATCTATCAAAAATGAGCTTTAGCTCTCATCAATTAATAAAATGCACCTGCTTTGTAATCCTGTAAGTTGGTAGAGTAGTCCAATTATTTTATTATAAAAGCTACAGTGCTCCCTTTTCCACTGCCTTTGGTCAAGCCCAAGGCATCCATCAAGCTCCAAAGCCAACCAAGATGCCTGTGTTTATACTAAAAACAGACATAACCAGTTCTGTATTTCATGTACCTTGTTTATAGAAACAAGCATATGGACTGAGGGTGCTGTTCTGAAGATGCTACATATTTTCTGACCAGTGTCAGACACCCTCTGCTCCCCTGAAAGCAGGACGGGACCTGCAAAAGTTATGGCTCTGAACTCTTGGCCACTGTAGAGGCCAATCATTAAAAATCTTGTTCTGGAACCAATTTTTCAGATGTTTTACAGTTTCACTTTTCTGTATGGAAACACCATGATCACATAGCTATCAAGGGGCAATGCAGTAGCTTTTATACTATGAAATTCTAATTAACTGAACCGCGAAAGGCTTGTGCTTACACCTATTATTTTGTTCACAGATGCTTTACACTCCAGATAACTCATGAAAGGCAAAAGTAAACAAATTGTTGACTGTAACAGAAGTGTAAGCTAACATAAAGGTGCCTTTCTTCAATCATGTTTCTATTTGGGGCTTTTAACATCATGAGCCAGTGACTTACTGAAAAAAAAGTTGCTTATTACTAATTGTACTAAGTTGGAAAATAAAGACCTTCCTAATCTATTGCCACACCCTCACCACCACAAATTAAGACCAATCCTGCCCACCTCCTCCACCCCCCCTTTGTAATTCTGTCAATGGCCCAGGTGACTAACCAGCTACAGTAGTCTGCCAGAAGCAGCCTGTAGGATCTGGCCCCATCCTTTCATAAGGCCTTAAATTCTAATCAGCTTTGTTAGGAACAGGACTGGGAAGTCTATTTATCAATTCAATTACATCTAGAAAAAAACATTTCTTAAGAGAACTACGTGTTGTATGGTTTTGTCCAAGGCCTGTAACAGTTGTATTATAGTTTCTAAATCTCAGTTGTAGCATGATAAACTTTTAAAAAGAAAGCTGTCCTGCCATTTATGCCATGGTCATCTTCTATGTTTTTACAGTAGAGTTCTGTGATTTCTTTTATTTGATTTTTAAAAACAAAACTTGACAGGCAAGCGATGAAAGCAGTTTTTATTTTGTTCCAAGTGATGCGTTTTCAGGGTAAATATCACAAATGCTATCTTATTTAATTAAAGATTTGCTTTAAACAAAGCAAACGCATTTCTATGTCACTGGATAGCATGCAATATCTACTCCTACCCTACCTTGTTACTTAGGCTGTCTAGTTACTTATAAAATAAATAAGCAATCCCTAGACAAGCACATGCTTCCTTTGCCTTGAGGAGAGAGGGGCAGGTGGGAATATCCAACATGGAACGAATGTGTTCCTTTACTCATGCATGACAGAAAAAGATTGCTTCTGGAAAGGAAGAGATGTGAAGTAAAATCTTATAAGATGATCATGGCAAGAATGGCAATATATATTCCTTCATATATATATATATATATATATATATATACACACTTGTATATCTGTGTGCAACACTCAGGGACTGGTCTTGCAGCCCTGCACATGTATGTAGACTTACTGGTATCAAAGGGACTACTTGTGGGAGTACAGTCTGCAGGACTAGGTTCCTAGTTCAGCAGAAATGGAGGTAAGTGGAGAATTGGGAAGACTCTTGAAAAATAGAATACTTGTCTTTCTTCTGCAGTAGACAGCAAGTAACTTCTTTCTGTGAAGCTACTGAGCTATTTGGTTATTTGTACATTATATTCTTCTGGTTTGAAAATATAGTTCTTTATTATATCATATGCAAAGTTTGTTAAATGTTTACTATGCCCTCGAGTAAAAACAATTTGCTTTTAGAACTGAGGAAAGCTAAGATTAACACTGGCCAAATGGTGAGGATACGGTGATGTTTTTGATGTTCGATATGTATTAAATGTTAAGTAAAGGAATGACTGCTTAAACATAATGAAAACCATGGCACAAACAATGGGCAATGGGAGCCTTTTAAATAACCTGGGGAAAACAAAAGATAGAAAGCTTTGAGAAAGTCTGCCATATTTTAACTTGAGAAAGCGGAGGCAGAGGTGGGGAATAAGGAAGAAACCACCTTAAAAAAACAAAAACACCAACTAACCACCTTCAGAACGGAAATTCTACCAGCTAGGCACTAAAATGCACAACCACATTTAAATGCACAAACAACTGCAGTCAATGAGACTACCCATACGAACAGGGATTGGAAGCAGCAGCCTCAGCCCTACGCGCACCACGCTCCTCCCGACAGGAGGTCGTGCTCTGCAGCTGCCACTGACCTCCTGAGCGCCAGCCCTGGCTCACCAGCACCGATGGACATCACCCTTCATCTACTATAACAATGCACTTGTGGCAAACACAAGTCACGTTCTCTCACCAGCTACGTCTTTGCAAAGCGTATCCTCCTTTAACGGCTTCTTCTGCAGAAGTGAGAATGCGCAACTCCGCTCACACCCGGGTTGAGGAGCAGGAGGAAATCCAATTCCGAGCTGCCTTTGCTGGACCTGCACTCCTCTGCCTCAAGAAGCTCCTGTGCTCACATGAAGCACACACAGACCTCGCATCTCTCCAGAACTGCTTCTCATACGTGAGCTTTTTAAAGAGAAGAGTGTCAACCTATAGCATAATTGTAATGGTGTTGCCACAGAGCAGTAACGTGGGACTGCAGGTGATGCCACGTGATGTTACAGCACAGCTGGATAATGAGGCAAACAATATACTTTTCATGACATTTGAAATGAAAGAAAAAGGAGCAAGATGGAAAGGAATCCTGCATGTCTTCGCACTGTGGTGGCAATTTCTTGTGGCAACGTGAATTAAGTTTAGGTGAGAGGAGGGTAGTTTGCAAGCAGCTGGCATCCAACAAAAAGAATCAGGCTTGCCTTGCACACTGGTTACTGGTTACAGACAAGGGAGCATCACATTGCAGAATACAATATCCCCCTCTTCCATTTTGAAGTGTGCCTACCTCTATTTTAATTCAGATTTAGCTTCAGACTTATAATTTTCTTTTTGCAGTTAGTTTATCCGTTCCGCGGTGTTCACATTTACACAAAATCCTCTGTGGGATTTTGCAAGCTCCTGGATGTTCTGTTGCTTTGTTCTGGTACTGGTATCAATTCCTCCCTCAAAGACACACTGCCAGGGAATAATTCTGCAACAAGGACTCTCATTCTCTACAGCCTACAGCCTTTCACCAGAGGTGTCGTCCAGTGTAACTTGGCGGAGCTGTTGGTATCTGCAAATAAGGATAATAAACCCATAGCTGAGAGGTTTGGTCTGTTCAGCAATCAGTTACCATGCTACATGTACAGTATTTCCAGAGCAAAGTACTACAATGAAACTCGTGTTCAACCCACATGGCATGTTTACCTTCTGTAAAAACTATGGCTAGACACACACGTTTCTCTCTCATATTACTATCCAATGCTCTCCAGTAAGTTTTGTATCCATCTCAAAACAAAACCAAACAAATTATCCAGTTTCTCATCATCCTTGAACTCCTTTCCCTGAGCTGCATGTTCTGGTATCAGAAAACACAGGCATGGATGAAACCAAGCATCAAAAGGATGCTATTCAATACTGACAGCAAAGCATAAGCCCCTTTTTATTCAAGTTGATGTGTTCCCACTGTATTACCCACACAGCAGAATCCTTGTATCTAGTCTGCCTTGTCCACTAAATCCAAACAAAATGGTGTTTACTTACAAACAAACAAACAAAGAGACCTGCACTTGGGTTGCATTATTTGGCTTTAAATGTAGAGGCTGAGTTATGGAATCAGCTCATGATTCAAAATTAAAACAAAAAAAAACCAAAACAATTCATGTGTAGAGTGCTCATGGATAGATCTTTACAAGCACGTAGATAAGCATGAAAAAATATGGGGATGAAAATTCTTTTTCAACGTTCTGCCTACTGTTTGTCACTTCTGAAATGCAAATTACACGTCATGCTGGAAATGTCTGGAAGGTCTGTTTGGCATCACATCGCTAAGCCATCCTTACAGCTACCACGCTGCAAAAGACAGGCCTATGGAATAATGGCATCCCAAGCCATTGCCTAAGAGAGGAAGATCAGTGTTGTTATCATTAAAATATTCTACGTTGCGCTTATTTCCCAGAGATCTTTACATCAATATCTTACAAGGAGTTGTGTATATTTGCAAGAAAATGGAAACTAGGTGCTACAAAGCTGCTACAGTGATTCTTATTTAAAGCACAGCACTGGCTTGCAAACATTTGTGTGATTCACAGCGTCTTGAAAAAGGATCAGGTTAGAAATTATGTTGCTTAATAGTTAACCTTAAGACAGGTATAATTCGGAAGGTTAACCAAATAGGTAAAGTTACCAAAGGACTTGGTCCTCCCAGGCTACAGTGCAAAATGTGAATGGACAATTAACAAAATGCAAAATACTTTCAAATGGCATCTTTTCTAGAGGGGGAGGGAAGAATTCATTACATGCACACTTGCTGCCCGAATTCTCATTTATAGCTTTCCCCCTGCTCTGAACAAGCTAAATGCAGAAGGCTTCTCAATTAGTAGCAATTGCATATATGGGTACACGGTCACATTTTGATACTTACAGTCCCACCATTTAGCACAACTGCCATCTCAGTTGGCTGATAAACATTGCTTCTAAAAGGAGCACTGGGTCGGCTTCCCAAACTGCCGTTGCGAAATCCTGCCGTCCTTAGCGCTGCATTTAAAAAGAGAGACCGTTCTTAGGAACACGAGTAATGCTGCGCGTCGCCTCTGAAGTCATAAAATCTTGTGCTTCCAGTACAGTTACTGGGAACTGTGCCACTGCATTTAACTTTTATGCTGCTGTATCTGTTTCCATATTGGTTCTGAACAGCAGTTTTTCTTAGAAAGCTGGGATGGATGTCAGAAAAAATAATGCCTTACACAGAAGCAACTGCTTGCAGCAGAATGGGGGGAAATTTCTTGAAGTTTGCTTAGTTTCATTTCACCAGGAGCTGAGTATCCTCAGTCAGTGCAGCCAGGATGCATCTTGAACAGTGTTTTTTGCCAAGTGCTTTCTGCATCCGCCTGGATACGGTGGGGTTAAGTGAAATGCTATTACACTTTGCTTTCTATCAAACTGGGAGGACAGAGATCCAAAGCACTGCTTGAGCCAGCAAGCATGCTCGCAGTCCCCCTGAGCATTACTTCAGCATGACTAGCACGTAAGGACTTTCCAGATGTTTCAGATTATATTTACCCTGAGAAACTAGAAATATGAAGTAAATACTACTTTCGAATAGCTTAAACGTGGCCATTGACTGAAACAAAAGAGAAGGCACCAATTGTCTTTCCAGTTGCTTACAGCAGAACTACATCAGCTTCTCCATGACTTTTAGCATAAGTCTGGATTCAGGATCTATATTCTGAAACAGATGCAGAGTTAGGGATGTGCTTCTTTCTGTATGAACCAGGCTGGGGATTGGCACACACACACACACTCTTTTTACTTCAGGGGTAAAGAATGGCTTCTCTGAATTCAGATGTGGCCGGGGAACAGAGCTCATTTATAGGCACTGTGTGAGCAGCTCCAGTGGGCAGTGCCCATCTGTCAGCTGGTAAATAGGTGCTGGATCGGGCACCTGGGGCAAGAATTCCACTTAGATTTAATTCAAATAACAACTCTATGCTCTCCAGCTGAAAACCCAGAGGAACTAAGTTTAGAGGAATTTCAGCATAAACCTTAATGAAGTCAAGATTTAATATCTTTGCACTGCGTGCATCAGGATTTAAATGGAGCTTACTGCTATGCACAGTCCTCTGTTCATTGCTCTCTGCTTTCTGGGAGTAGTGCATGGAGATGATGAACAGCACTGACTTAGCACACGTATTTAAAAATCCAGCCCTGCAAGTGCTTAGCTGTTGACTTTACATATATACAGATCCTCACTTGGTCTATGCTTAAAATTCATACATATACACAATTACATACATCTTTTGTTTTCCAGAACACCACAACAGAGGCTTTCATTGGCTGTTCTCCCACACTTATGTATCTTTATTTTATATTGAACCATCTCAGGATCAGTAACATCCCTTCTCTGCACATTGGCTTCTTCCTGTGCCTTAGACACAACTGCCTGCACTAGTATTTAGTACTGCACAAAGAAAAAAGATCTCCTTATAATGTGTGCTATCAATAAAACAGTTACACATCCTGGTATAAAATTTGCACAGTAATTCCAACCCTACTGAGACAGCACCTTCAGAGTCAGAACTTCTGCCAGTGTGAGAATCAGAGACAAAGTTTGTGAGCAAAACACTCATTTGAAGATGGTTTATTTCTAGCAGCTCTACTATGTTTATTGCTCTTTTCCTGTTATTATTAAATAGATCCAGTCACATACAGGATCAACAGGCAAAAATCAAAAGGCCAAGGAGCTTTGAACAAATGTCAGGTCAGTCTCCTGTGTGTTTTGAACTGTTAGCTTTGTTTGGAGGTGGCTCAGAGGATGGCTCCAGTACCAGCAGTTGAATGAAATTTGTTGAGCATCAAAGCTTCTTAGGCTTGGGTTTCATGACAGCTGCTGAACTCTACATTTCATGCCCAGGTTTTTCATGCAAAAGGCAAACTGTATTTGCTTTGCTGAGGCTGCCCTATTACTGTGCATTACACTTCCAGTTCTCTGGGAGCTCAGTCAAGTTGCCCTTTTCCAGTGACTCTAAATACTTTAGTAATATTTTTACAAGACACAGGAATGAAAGTAAGTCTTCTAAGTTGTATGGGAACTGCTGAGTCACGGCCAGAACCTCTGATTGCCCACCTGAGGTGAGCACTGAGTCAGCCCTGGGAGCAATTCTGCTGTGCTACCGGAAGGGCTGGAGCCCGGCTGCACCTCTCCTAGAGCCCATTTAAGGGCTGGCTGCCACTGGGAAAGGTTCTCTTTTGGAGATTGCTCCTCCTGGAGACTTTCAGTGAGCCCAGGATAAGGGTACACTCCATTCTTCTTTAACACAGCAGCTTGTTTGCCTGACTCTTCTATATATTTCCTAATTATAACATTGATATATTCATTGATTACGTGCAAGTAATTTGACATGTCTGTAATGCGAATGTTAAAATTAGTACATTGCTTAAATTATGGTTAAGTAACTGAATGTATAACCCTTTTGTGCTGACCTATTAGATCTAAACAGAGCTTCTACTTCTTTTTTTGAGCATAGACATGAATGAAAATAATGGGGGGTGAAAGACCTGATGTTTTTTCTTAGATTTGTCTTAGTCACAAACAACTCCACTGTAGTCACTGCACTTACATTACTATGACATTAATTTAATGGGGGATTGAGAGCAGTGAAATAAAATAGAAGTGCATTTACAGACTACAGTGAAGTTGCTTTGGAAGGCTGGTAGTGAACAGCTGTTTTTTCATCTGCATTTTGTTTTGCCACTGCCTGGTTATGTTCTCACAAGACCTTAACTCCTTTCTGTTCAAAGCTGCCATCCAAAGAGGAGACTTTTGAAGCTGCTGCTAAAACACATGGAGAGAAAATACCTTCCTAACCCAACACTGTCACACGTTAGCGCTCTTTTCCTTCGTGCCTGCTCTGCATCCAGAGGAAACATGAAGACCCAGGGAAAACAAGGATATGTCGAGATGAATAAAGAGGTAAAGTGCCCGGGCAATATAATCAAAGCCTTCTTTTGGGGACTGACATAGCAATGTGGCAACCACTGGTTTGGATACTAAAGCAGTTGGAGTAGTATCCAAATCCTTTCTCCAACCATGAGACATCAGCAGAACTCAGCCCTACCCTCCTCCACACCATCAGCTGCTTTCCATCACTGCTCATGTAAGCATCCCTGGATACTTTCTGATACATATTTAATTTCAGCAATGCTTTGGATCTCTTGAGCAACCAGTTTGCTGGCCTTTTTGCTACTCACTCCAACATTTTCATTGCAAATTTTCTTTACATGTCATCACATTGTTCTGTGTCACCAAACAGCTGTGACAAGGAAAGCAACCATTACTGTGAAACCTGTCTGTGCATGTTCCATTTGCACACTGAAGTCGTCAGAACAAAGACTGTCACTGAACTTGTCTATATGCCTCCTTGCTTCATTTTTTTCCAGTGTCACAATAGGACATTGAGTTTTATTTTAATGGTAGTATGATTAATAATAATTATTCTGCTGTAGAAGAGACTGAGCCTTTGTGGCATGGAGAACTCAATTTATTTCTTCTTGTGGTTTTTTCTTAAGGAAGGTATTTCATATAAAATGTTATTAACTAGGAAAGACAAAACAAGTTACACTGTTCTAAAATAGAAGTTATTTTTCCCACCGTGTTTTTCTTCTGCTTTTGGTGTTGTCTGTTTGCACTCAAAATTGTTCCATTTATCAGAGAAAAAAAAAAAAAAAGGAAAAAAAAAATTCCAACATTTTAACCAAATATTTTTTTCTGTAGTAAATTTTTTCATGTTTTTCTCCCACTAAGGCAACTTCCTAATGAATACCTTAAAAGCAAGCTATATGTAAGGTGTAAAATATGGCCTTTGTAGTAAGTGTTGTTTTCAGCACCTGAAAAGTGTCTCACAGACAATTTTCTTTGCTGTTACAGAAATCACAAGTAAATTCTTACCTGCATTATGTTCATCCATAGAAAAGGCTTTGTTTTCCATGTAGCTCCGAGGAAGCTGTATGTCTTCCTCAAAAGCAGTTTCACGCATCCTTGGCTGAGAAGTGTCAAAATAATTGGGAGTGTTTTCCTGCTGCGATGGAAGGATGGTACAGTGGACCTCTGGGATAGCATGAAAAATAACAAACACCCAACCACTGGACACCAGTGCAATAGCAAGAGTGGGGTCACTCCATTTGTCCCTTCTCTTTAGTTCAGCATTTCCAAAGAGGTACATAGTCATCCAGGCTACCCAAATCAGAATGGAAAAAAACAGCGTTATAATCAGGCATACTCCGTTTTTCTTCCATTTCTTAAACTTTCCACAGAGTGTGAAAAGAGAAAACCCCATGGTAAATACCATCAGGAACATAACATAAATCAAAGCCATAGCAAAATCCATTGGTTCGTAGCTGCAAGCCATCTTGTTATCTCTGACAACTGTCAGTATTAACCATTCAGTTGCAATGATGACCTGAACAAGCATCAGGCAGATGGCCACACCAGCCAGATGCCAGCCAGATGGACTCTTCCCATGCCGAACTAGTCTGCGAAGTCTCCAAGCCTGAGCTAGCAAGCATGAGAAGCACAAAGCAAAGATAACTCCCCACAGAAATCTTCGGGTAGAGCACACCATTTCATCTTCCTGGATGATGAAAGCAAACGTCAGTCCAAACAGTCCGAGTGTCCCAAACAGAAAGAGGAAGTGCATTCCCAAGGGGCTCTTCTTCTCTTTTTCCTTGATGAAGGGCAGCCTCACCAGCAAAATCAGCATCAGCAGTAACGTTGTCAGCACACCTGCTCCAGCAACCGCCTCCACAACTATTCCCCAGATGGCATCCAGGTCGCAGAGGTACACGTACTGCGGCAGGAGGTCCAGTCCGCACCCTCTCGGTGTGCTGGAGTTTTCAGACGAGCCATAGCTGACGACGAAGAGGACGAAGAAACCGATGACTGGGTAGGTTTTCATTTTTCTGTCTGAGACAATAAACATTTGTGTGTTTAGCCACAGCTCACTGTGAAGGACGTGACAGCAATTGGAAGTACAGTCTGTTTCAGTAGCTCATCTTTACTCCTTTTTCTACACGGGATTTTCAGCTGGATTAATGTACCCACCCCTGTGCCCCTTTGCTGCCCTCCCAGAAAGAAACTTTTGCCTGCTGAACACAGCAAACTGATTCATTTCTGTTTGCACTGATCAAAAACGTTCCCGAGCACTGTCCCTGCAAATATCCCAGAACACAGCCAGAAGGAATTATCTACCATGTTATGAAGTAATATATTATCTACAGTACTTTATTGTTCAGATTCAGGTCTTCAAAGAATATGTGAATTGCACTGGACTATCAGAACTGGACCATTTCACAGACTTGCCCCTTCTGCTGGAGTAGGCAGAGCAAAACCTTTCTTTTCTGAAGGAAAATGTTTTTTCCTCCTCAGTCAATAGGCTGTTATAATGTTCATTCCCTTCAAAGCCCAGGTATTGGGTTGCAATTGCAAATGGGAATGGTTGGCTCGAAAACCCCCCCGCTCTGCAACAATGGCACACACATGCAGTGTCATCAATCAACTAATCAAAAATGAATGACTCTTTGTGCTCCTTCGCAAATCTAAAGCCATTCAAATGAAACAACAAAAAATGGAGCATTGCTCTCCTGGGCTAGAGAGTGAACAACTGTAAACTCCCCACGACCACAGCACAACACAGGTGCCAGTATTTTTCTTTATGGTGAATCACTAGAAAATTTACTTCTTTGTGTCTGATCTGTGTTTCCCAATGACTGCCACAACATATTAACAAACACTGACTCTAGAAAGAGAAACTCAGTCATCAGTGAAATAGATTCATTTTTCTATGGAACATGGTCATGCTCAATAAATTTTTGCCCTGTGAGTTCATAATTAACTAGAAGGAAACATTCCAAAGGTAATTTTGCAGTTCCTTCTATAGACCGTCAGTTCCTCCTTCAACTGCTACATTCACTTGTCAGAACATCCAGAATCTCCTGAGAAGCACAGAGCAGTCGGTGCCTGCTGATGCACAGAGGAAATCTACGGGGATCCATGAGGGCACAGCTGAAAAGCGCTGGTACCGATTTCAAGAAGCAGGAGCTTGTTAGAAAACTATTCAAAACTTCTAAAACCCCAAATTGGAAGCAACAAACAGCCCTTCAAATGAGGATCGTGTTTGTTTTCCACATCAGATACATGTGATGACATACATGCTCTACATTGATTTTAATGCCGGCTTTGTTTATTCACTGCTCTCCAAAGACTTGGGGGGTAATAAATTAAGAGCAAGTATCACCAGTTCTAAGATATTTTCCAGTTTTCTGGTTACTTTATTCACGTCATGTAACCCTCATGTGATGGAGCTATTCTAGGACAGTCTGTTTCCATGACGATGGTGCTGCATGGGTAAGCAGTCATACTGTCAGCCCATCACTTCTTTCCTCTTCCTATGTGGAAGTGTTTGGGAAGGGAGGGTTAACGATGTGAAGTATTTCCCCCTACCAGAAGGAATAGTTTCTTCTGGAAAAGAGGAATGAATCTGTGTCAAAATATATTCAGAATTCAGACAAAATACATCCTCAGAAAAGCAGAGATGTTCAACTCAAAGAGAACTTTTCGTATGTTACTTTGATTTGTGAAATTACTTCCAGGAGAGCTGATGGAAACGAGCAGTAGTTCACTCAGAAGGCACCAACAGAGCTGCAATATCAAACGAGCTCACTGGGACTGCTGACAGTATTCCTGGTATGGAATCACATTCCCGTCACATGGCAGCAACTCGTGCTGACCAGCAGAGCCTTTCTGCACCAAAGCTTGCAAGCAGAGCTCCATAAGAGGAACTTCTCCCCGCTGCCATTGGTACAGCCACGCTCACAGCAGCAAACTGTGGACTGAGTGGGTCAGAACCAGCACCATCAGCAGCCCCGTGGGGATGTAAGCGAGAGCCCTTCCAGCACTGGAACTGGCAGCGCATGCACAGCACTGTGTGTGCAGGGGAGAACACTGCAGCACAACATACAAGTCTGGCACAGGAGTATCACAGCTTCAGCTGAAGCCACAGATGGAGTAAAAGTGATGGGAAACCAGGGAGCGCTTTTGCCAGAAAAGTTGTTTTGAAAAAGTAAAGGATATCAGTGTGGGTTTGTTGTTAAAACAGTGGCTTCCTGCGGCCTGTGCTGTGGGCGGTGAGCTCGTGTGCCTTGAGGCTCCATAGCAAAACCAGCTCCTCATCTCATCATCTGCACATATCACTGGCTGCACAACAGTGTTTCTTCCTCTTTATGTCCAGATCAGCTCTCAGCAGCGCTGCACAGCCTGGCAGTGCACTGACACACCGGAGCTGCAGTGGGAGCACAGCACGACTGGCACACAGACATTGCAGCGCGGTGCCCAGCAGTGTGAGACTCCCTGCAGCACAGGGGGGAACTGCTGGCACAGGAGGAATCACCTCGAGACTTTTTTTTTGGCCCCAGATCCCCCTCCAGAATTATATTTCATTACAGCCAGTTAAGCCAACGTACCTGAGCCCAAGAGCAACCACAAGCACATGACGAGAATCGAGAAGCTTCAGACATTTCAGACACAAACAGCAGGACAGCTGCAGAGCCGGGCCGCAGCCAGCAGCCCCAGATCCGCTCTCAGCACAGCAGGGACTGCGCTTTGCAGCCGGCACAGCCCCTGTGCTGCATTGTAGGGCAGTGCTCAAACCATGACAGGAGTGACACACACGGTCCATGCGTGGCACAAAGCACGGCAGCAGGCAGCTCAGCAGGAGCAGAAACCTCACTGCTCTCCGGTGGAGGTGTCACAGTTAAAAATCAGTAAGCCCTTCCACTGCTAATACCTTCTGGCTACAGACAGCAAACATCTCCCATTCAGTCAAAACTATGCTGTATGCTGCTAGAGAGTATCTATGTGTAAAGAATAACACTACAACCGTGCAAAGATTTAAGGTGATGGTATTTACGGTTTGCTGTTGTTACCTGATCCCCTTTTTACGGTCCTAACGTTAACAAAGCAATGCAAGAGGATGCATCCAACCTCAGGAGGAAATCAATCCGTAACAGAGCGCAGGAAGAGCCCCCAGCCCCGTTACCCCCCGATCACAGTGTGGGGTCTCTGCCGGCACCTTCTGCTCGGGTGAGGAATGAACTCGGAGGCCGCGGCGGAGCGACAGCGGCCGAGCCAGGACGGGACTGTCGGGAGATGCATTTCTGGAATAACAATTAGCGCCGCTATTGCGCCGCGGATGCGAAACTACAGCATTGATCGAGACGTGTCCCGTGTCAGAGGGACGCACGCACCACTCGCGGCCACGCAGAGCGCAGCCCGCTCCAAAGGCGCACAGAACCGGCCGTACAGAACCGGCCGTACAGAACCGGCCGTACAGAACCGGCCGTACAGAACCAGCCGTACTCCGGCACACGCCGCGATCCCCCGGGCTGCGCTGCTCCCCTCGCTCGGACCCCGCTGCCCGCGGCTGTCAGCCCCGCCGCGCTGCGCTGCTGAGCGCGATCGATGGCAGGCGGTCAGCGCTTCCCTTTGCTCCCCTCGTTCTCAAACAACACTTCGTCTTCCCTTCGCAGCCTCACACGGCCGGGTTTCCTCACGACGCGAACACCTCAGCCCCTCCGCACTGCGCTCCGCCGCCGAGAAGCGCTCAGCGCTGCGCCCGTAACCAACCCCGGCGCGCGGCTCCGGTGGGGAAATCCCGTTACGGCGGGATAACCATTAGCTCGGGCGTAAACAAAGGGTTCACATAAGTACTAAATCCCATCGCCGCTCGGCTGCGGGGGGCGGGAGCCTGCATTGAGACGCGGCCGCCCAGAGCGGCACCGCTCCGCCCCGGGCCGCCCCTCCGCGCGTCCCCATCCCCCCCGCGCCTTTGGACACGAGTGGGGTCAGCGCGAGGGTCCCCCCCGGGTCGGGCCCAGCGCCCCGCGCGGAGCTCCGCTCCTTCCCACGGGGACAGCCCTGCAGCCGCCCCCCCCCGCCCCGCGGCACCTCCTCCCTGTACATCCCGCTCCGGCCCCGCTCTTTTGTCCCTCCGCTCGTCTCTTTCTCCGCTTTCCCTCCCTGCCGCTCCTCCTCCCCCCGCTCTTCTTTCCCCCGTCTCCGAACTCCCCTCGTCGTCAGTCCTTCCCAGACCCCTCCTCCACCCCCTCGCCCTATATCCCCTCTAATCCCTTTCCCTGACTCCCGGCTCCAGCCGCTGTCCGCTCCCGTTCCGCGGGCACAGGGCGGAGCGGGGCCGCAGTTCCGTGCCTCCTTACGGCCCGCGCACCTGCCCGGGACCGGGGCAGCCCCCTCCCGCCCGCTCGCTCCCACTCACCGCCGGTGCCGCGGCCGAGGGCGGCAGGGCAGCCGTGTCTCAGCCGCCGCCACTCACATCCCGGCGCAGCGGTCAGCGCCGCTCCCCCCCCCCACGTCGGCGGCGGCTCATGGAGCGGAGCTGTGTGCGGTGCTGAGCGCGGAGCTGTGCGCGGTGCTGCGTGCGCTGCGCTGCGCTGCGCTGCCCGTCCCGCCGCGCTCCGATCTCCCTCCCGCCCCCTCCCACCGCCCCGCCCCGCTCCGCCCCGGCGCGGCCGCTCGGCCCGGGGGTGTCCCGGCTGCGCTGCGTCCAGGGCTGGGTACGCATCCGTCCGCGGTGCGCCTACACATACACACACAGCACAGAGCTCAGTGTGCAGCGCGGCACGTATCCACACCTCCACGGGCAGCGCACCACGGCCCCGGCTCTGCGCTGCCGTGCAGTGATGTGGACGCGGGGCACGGCGCGCGGCAGCCCCGCGTGCTCCGAGCGGTGCGGCTGGAACGGCTCCGGCGGCCGCGGGGCTTCGGCCCGGCTCTGAGATCCGCGACAGGCCGGGGACGTTCCCCGGGTCCGCCCCGATCGCCCGCGCCCGGCTCTCGGACGGGGCTCCGCGTTTGGAGGAGGAACGTCCGAAGCGCTCCGTGCTGCGTTCGCTCCTGCACGGAGCCCGGGAGAGGGACCCGCAGCCCCGCAAAGCCCCGCACGGCCGCGCTCGGTGCGACCCCGCGGTGGGACGGGACGGCGGCAGCCGAACGGTTCCGTTTTTTTCCTCCTCCTCCCCCACGTTCCGACTCTGACCCGGAGGCGCTGCCCGTGCCTGACGCGGCGCCCCCCGCCCCGCCGCTGTCGGTGAGACGCGGGGACGGCCCCGGCGGCGGCGGGACGGCAGAGGCGCAAACAGCGGCACGGAGAGGTGGGCAGCCGGAGGATGGGTCACAAGGACTCATGTGATGGAGGCTTTGGCCCGCGCACAATGCAGCGATGGACGGAGCCTTTCCGCAAATGCAAATGCTGTTATTGTTCCTTTCCATGTTTCCATGTTCCTCTTCCACCGCCCCCGGTGCGTGGAGAAAGGGGCCTCTCCTGTGCACCTTGTGCGGGCAGAGCAGGGAGGGTGGGACCCCAACCAGCCACCGGCAGAGCGTTAGAGAATGAGCCCGATTCCTGTCCTGGGGAAACGTTTTGTAATATTGGCTGCCCTGAAAATGCAAAGAACAGAACACAGAATTCTCGAGGAAATTCTAAGAGGACTTTGTGTTGTAGCTGGACTAAAGCACAGCTCCCTCTGCACTGCTCCCTTCTGGCAGTCAGCTTGGAAGATGTGCTCTGGAAATATGCCTTTATGGAGGGGAAAAACCCACTCAGCAGAGCCCTGAGCACCCCCTGCCCTGGGGGCTGGGGTGGGGGTGGGCAGAGCTGTGGAGGGCACTCACCACCAACAAAGGCCAAACCCAGGCTGCCACAGCCCGCAGCCCTCATTTCAGAACTACTTCGGTGTCTCAGGGTGATGTAAAGGCAATTTCTGCCCTCTGTTCTTCCCCATCAGACAGCCAGGAAGGTGCTGATGTTTGCAGAGCAGGAGCACACTGAGGCCATGGCAGACGCAGAGCTGCGCTGTGCATGTGCAGCACACGGCCCAGCTGGAGACAGCACCTTTCCAGCAGCACCAAAGGAGATCCCAAGTGGTTCCATCAGTGGATGAGCTGCTGTGGGTCTGCTGCTGGGTGTTGGGATGCCCTGCTAATGAACGTCGCTGAAGAGGAGATTCTGGGTGGATTTACCCCAGCTGGTGCTGTGTGACTGTTTCACACCGTTTGTGACCCATGGGCAGAGAGGTGTTTGTCATTACACAAATCCCTGCAGCGTGATTAGTTTCCCTAATACTTGGCCTGCTTTTTCTCAGGGCAGGATACAAATCCTGGAGTTCTCATTGGTTGGCAGCATCGAGGAGACAGTGAGATTTGTGTGGCTGCTGCAAGAGGGTTTCTCTCTGACTGCTGCTGGTGTCACACATTGCTCCTTGTGGTGCAAAGGACTACCTGGTGGGGCCGAGTCACCAAGCATGGATGGAGAGGAGAAGGGGAAATGAAAGAAGGGAAGGAGAGACTTGAAATTGCCATGAAGCAAGAGGAGGATGGTAGGAAGGACATGGACCTTGTGTCTGGCCTGAGGACTTATTGACTTGAATCTGTGTTTGCTTTATTCTAAGTACTTTTATTTATATCTATGCTCATCTTGCACCCACACTGAGATGTAAAGATATTGGGGTTGTCTTCATTTTTTTCTTTGTCACATCTCTGGAGAGGTCAGGAAACTGCACTCAGGAGCTTTGCTGGCCTTCCTTTTATTGGTGTGCTACGTGAGAAATATTGCCCCCTGTGGTGGACTATCTGTACATATAAGCACACGTAGATAACATTTACATCCTGACAGAAGGGGGAACGGCAGCCCCTCTCTATGAGCTGCCCGGGCTCTTCTGTTGCTAAGTCTGTCCCCCATTGCTCAGCCAGCAGCTCTAAGCAGCTCTGCAACAGTCTGACAAGAGAAACGATGCTGCTCAACCTTTAGACATTACACACTGAGATGGTCCTGTTTTATGTAACTGCAGACAGCAGTAATTCTGTGAATGGAGACTGAGAAGTCTTCCTCTTTTATAAAACATCCAGATTTCATGGAGTTTTGTTGCAAAGGAAACTATGGTTCCATGAGTCCATGAGAACTTGTCAGAGTGGAGTTTGTCTTGAGTCCCAGGAAATGTAATGAGAGTGGTTAGAAAATAATCCATGTCCCATAACCGAGGGAAAGACTAAAAGCCTGAAGCCACACAGCTGTTCTGTCTGTGGAGTTTTGTTGTGTTAGACCGTGGATGCAGCACAACTTTAAGAAAAGGTCAGATCTCAGTATTGCCCAGAGCACCCACGTATGGCTTTCTAAAATTCATGGCTTTTCGTTTATATAATTGAGATGTATTGCTGGAGTTCCAAAGGGTTACTGCTGGGAAAGGGAAGCTTGTGCTACAAATACATTCATGGCGACTGTCCTCAGCTTACTTGGCATTATGGTGTTGCTGCCTGAAAGCACATCTAAGCAAACCCTCCAGCTCACTGCTGTGCATTACACTGACATTTTAAAGAGGAGATTCTTTTTTTCTGTATTTTTTTTTATCTGCTTTTTAATGCACATCTTTAAAAAAGGAAATTTCTTGTTCTTTGAAGTTTCTCGTTGATCATGTCTGGAGAAAAGCCCTGGCACTGCAGAAGCTCAGACAGGCCATGTGTGTATTTCTTGTTACAGCCCGTTTCTGTGAAATGGGAGCATTAATTCACTTCATTCCTGTGCTTGGGCACAAACAGCCTTCAGTTGTTGTCAGACATCTCGGGGTGCCTGGGTGCGTCCCTTACAAAAACAGTGTGTTAAAATAGATAAATAAATGCAGAGGATAAAGTCTGAAACTTCCACTGAATCTGGTGAAAACTGATATTTTGAGTAATTTAGAGTCCGATTTCAAATGCATGTCAGGAGAGACTCTGATCTGGTGGATTAATAGAGGACGCTGAGTCTCAGTTCCCCCCTCTGCTGGAGGGGGAAAGGATAATGCTACAGGAAGGATAATGCTATTTACCTCCCTGTGGGGTTACTTCTCCACCCACTGCTCGTGTTCTGCTGTACAAGAGTAAAATGCTTCAAGGCCATTCATTCAGCGTCAAGATGCAGGAAACCTCTGAATCGGAGCTGAGCAGACCCTGGAGGCAGCTCCTTAACACCGGCAGAGAACAGCCACAGCCTTTCCATTTCATTGAGAATATCAGCCTTTACCCGAAATGCTCCTTTTGAAATTTCTGAATGCAAAGCTGGAGAAATCCCCCCGGCTTCCTTCTCTGTGATCCACCCACGCTTCTCAGTAACTGATTTCCTTGAAGCTGGTGATATCTGTGTTTGGGCAGGAGGTGGTTTGGGAGCAGTGTCTGTGGGCACCCTGCAGCCTCCCCAGCCCCATCCATCACTGTGTTGATCTCATGCAGATATTCCCTCATCACTGAAGACAGATTTGCTTTAAAAGTGCTCGTTTTCTAGTACATTTACTTTGCACCCAGACATGACACAAGTTCATGTTGGTTTTGAGGGTAAATAAAGGGCAATGAGGACTTGAGCCCCAAAATGTAACCTATGAGTTCTATCCCTGCAGTGCGCATTCATTTTAATGGTCCTTGCTGTGTGTTTTATTGAAGGCTGAGTCATAAGCAGATCTTACTGCTTTGGAGGGAAGGAAATGGAGTTTGGGCAAAAACATTACATGTCTCAAATCCAGTAAAGAGACTGCTCAAGCTGTGAAAACACAATGATGTATCTTAATTAGAAGAGCTGAAGGTCAGATAGAAATTCCTTCTTTGTGTTATAGATTTCATCACCTGAAGTTTATCTGAACTCTGATTTTTCTGGTGACAGGGCCATCACAATGAGGGGGGTGGATTCTGCTCCTGTCCCTCCCTTCAAAAACTCAGGTCTGTGGGCAGCAGGGCTTCCTCCCGGGGTCCCACATTTCTGTATTACAATGAGAAACTTCTGCTCACCTCTTGGAGCTGATTTCTGCACACAGCTGTGATTGAGACTCAGTATGGTAAAGGCAAAGCATTTCTGGCTGAGGTCATTGGGAAAGATGAGAGGAGCTCCATTACAGCAGCACCTGTGGGGTACAGGACAGTCCCTTTGGAGATGGCCTTAGGAGCTCTGCCTTGTGCTGGTGAGGAGCCACACGAGCTGGGCTGTGCAGCTTGGGAGGAGGTGCTGCACGAGCTGGGCAAATAGCTGTGCCCCCATGTTAGAACTCTCATCTCATGCCATGAGTAAGACTGGACTGCAGTGCAGTGAAAGAGATGCCCTTTGTGAAGAACAGTATCCTTTATTTTTCTGTTTTTTTCTCACTAAATCTGTTCATACTCTATAAGGAAGAAACTGTATCAAGTGCTATCTCCGTTCAGAGGGAAGATATGGGAGACAGGCAGGGATCAAACAGGGAGCGCAGCCCAGCAGCAGGAACAGCTTGGACACAGAGATCAAGAAACTGCCAGGAGTGTGGAGGAGGCAGCTGGGCTGAGGGCTGCCCAGGGTGCCACATGGAAAGGCACAACTGGCTGCAGCTCAGAACGTCCCTGACTTGCAGCCAAGCCTTGAAGTAGGTTCTGCAGGGAGCTGCATGTTCAGTCACTGGTAGTTTGACTTTGAGTTTGTTCGGAAAGGTACATTTCTTGATTAGTTTGTGTGTGGGCACGATGCCTTTCCTCTTCAGATATTTGCCCAGGACTTCACAGAGTGAGTGGGAAATATATGGTCCCCATGCTCGTGCAGCACCCAGGGGTTCTGTGGGAGGTTGTTGAAGAGTTGCCCAGGGAACCCAGCTCTCCTAACCCCAGCTCAGCTCCCACCCTGTGGTGCCTGGGAGCTCCCCTGCTGGGAGCACTGTCGCACAGTGGGGCAGTTGTGCTGTGCTGTGGGCTGAGCTGTTGCATTATTTCAGGGTGACATATAGAAGAACACCATTCCGGTGCCCAGGAGTGTTGCTTGCAGACGGCTCTGTGCAATGAAATGATATCTTCTGAAAGTCACTCACAGTGATATGAGGCATGGCCAGACCAGTGTGGTTGTTTATCAAATTATGATTTGACAATCATTAGATGCATGCTTGCAGACTGTTGCTGTTGAATCCTCAGACCTGAGATGTTTGTTGACCCGCATATGAGAATTGTTGAGTCCCAGCCTGAACCACTGATTGAGCACCTGGGGAAAGGACCTGGTCAGCCCTGGGAGCACAGGTGAAGGCAAGAGACAAGAAGGGGTGGAGCTCAGCTGCACCTCTCAGCCTATTTAAGGGCTGACAGCCACTGGGGAAAGATCTCTTTCTAGGGATCCCTTCTTGGTGGAGCTTTCTTCTGTGAACCTGGAATCTTCTGATACAGGTCAGTAGTCTTATTTCTTTATAGCGCCTCTTTATTGTGCCAGTCCTTCTGTCATCACACCTTTGTTGTAATGCCTTTCCCATCACGTTGATCTGTTCAGTTGCTATCGTATGCCAAACTCATGCTGATTGCAGCTGGAATGCAGGACCCTGGACTCTACTGGACTGGCACAATCTGGTAGATTGAGATCTTTAAGTGACTGTAAGATTGCTTAATTTTGCAGATGTTTAAACAAGTAGCATTGTATTTAACTAGCGAGCCCCCTACATATCGTAGCACTTCAAATGCTTTGAAATTTCTGTTTTAGTAAACCGAACAGTTCCATTTCTAATTTTGAGCAAGAGGCCACCAGCTGGGCTTGCACTGCAAGTACAGGTCCAGGTGCTGCACACAGCTGTGCACAGACATGTTTGTGCTTCCCTAGTCTGGCAATTGGATTTGTGTACCCAAGTGGGGAGAAAGAAAGAAAAACGACATAACAGAACAACAGAGTCTGTGTTTAACTACTGTTTTGTGAAGGTGGTTTGTGTGTGTTATTTTTGTTTGCCTGTTGTTTGTTGCTGTTGGAAGATAAAGGTCTTCAGCCAGCAGGATGAAGCGTGGCTTTGTTTTGTTCCTTACAGTGTTGTGTTTGGCTGGAAAGCATGATGCTGTAAGAGGGAAGAAGCATGTAAATAGCTTGTTTATCCTCTGAGATGGGAGCTTTGTGCTGTAACAAACTGTGCTGTTGAGTTGACCTAGCTTTACTTTCCCAGAATTTGGGGAGTTGACAGAGATTGCTGAGAAGGCTTCTAAAACAGCCAGCTTTTGATTTCACAGCAGTGCTTTGATCTAATGGTATTGATTGCACGAGGAAGGTGAGAAGTAGAGATATTAAAATAAAATACCCAAGCACGAGTTTAAAGATCCCACAGCAAAATTTGAGAGTGGTGCTGAGTGAGCAAGTGGGATCTGTGTGGCAAAGGGGGGAGGCTGGTGACTGGCAGCAGGAGATGGCTACTTTGTTTGCTAAAAGGTTATGTTCTGAAATGCACAAAAGTCAGATATTTTAATGCAAACTGAAGAGTTCCATTTAAAAATGCTTAAGAAATGAGTTTTTCCTCAGCTTAAAAGCAGGACACTGAAATTCAATGGAAATGTTTTATTTCTGGATCTTAAACTGATTATTTTTTTCATGGATGTGGTTTCTCAGATTTTGGCCAAAGTTGACTCTTCTGGCTTTTCCCAAACCATGCAGTTTGATCACAGTGTTATTGGTTTAAGGCTTACCAAGCAATGCTGCCTTCAGCAGGAGGAGCCTGTGGTGCTTCTCACACTGAGGAGCTGAGTGCCTGCCCTGAAATCAACCACCTGTCTTCTACTGAGACTTCTAATGGATGGCTCTGGAGATTTGGTTTCTGTAGTTGACTGCAAATGTGACACAGGCATTAAAAATGTTTATATTAACGTTTCATGTAATTCCTGCGTTTTGCATAAAGATAAAGAAGAGTTATCAATTGGTTAGAAACTTTTCATGATGTGATCAGAAAGGAATAAATCTCTCAGATTACCTCCCTTCTGAAAGGAGTCTGCTTTGGGATGACAACATCAGTGTGTGACGGTGCTAATGTTCAACCACGTGTCCTGGGATGTCTTAGAGCCCGGTGTCTGTCTCCATGCTGCTGTGCACAGGGAAGTCCTGAGAAGGACGTAGCTGTAGCAGTCCCTGGTGGCAGGGGTGAGAAGAGACACCCACCCAGGGTGCATGGGAAGGGAAGTCATGGCAGGGTAAGGAGGTGAAGAGAAAAGAAACTGCAAGGTATCACTCAGAGTGAAGTAATGTTGCAGTGACAAGGTGGAGTATCTCTTGGCTTTGTGGATAAACCATGACCTTTGTTATCTAGGCTGTGATCTTGCTTTCCCTGGAGCCAGTGCCAAAGTGCTCCTTGGCTTTCCCATTGCTAAACAGGCTCCAACTCGCTTTGTCTGTCAGTGACACTTTGCCCCTTGCAACTGATCCATGCAAGCAGAGCACTGAACGAGTCGATACAGTTCTTCGTGCCAGTGATAGATCTGATCTCACAGGAAATTATTGTGCCAATGCTTTTAGCCAGTAAAATTTTGGGCAGCAGTCATGCAAATGCTTCGATTCATTTAGCGACATGAGTATGCTGGGAAAATCAATGAAATCACTTAGATGATTAAAATGGCTTTGTTCAAAGTGTTTCTAGCCTCTGCACAAGTCCTTGATGTATATGGATGGCTTATGCACAGTTTGGTGCATTTAAAAAGGAAAAAAAAAAAAAAAGCTTAAGAGATGTTGCCCTGAATGCAGAGAAGGTAACTATAAGTAAAGCGAGTCTTTATTTCTCCACTGCCATATGTGGTCTCCATGTCTCCGTGATGTAATATACAGGCACTGCCCATGGCAGACATGGAAATTTGTTATGCCAAGCTCTGTGACTCCCTGATACTTGTCAGTGGGTTCTCTTTATTTTTAGTATTTCCTGGAGAAGAGTTGAGTCCATCCATGTGCGAAATATTGCAACTGACAGGGAGGGGAGGCATGCATGTGTTTCAAGACATGTGCCTGGGGAGACTGTGGTTATGTAAGGGCTCTCTTGACACGGCCAATTACATAAAATAAAAATACTGGAAAGGAAGGCAGTAAATGAAGGCACGGAAGGAATTTATTTACAGTAATAGAGCCTGTGTCACTGGAGGTGATGGGAATGGAGCAGAAGGGTTGGGAGGTTCCTGCTCTGACATTCTGCTTTCCTGGCCACTGACCCCCAGGTGCTGCTGTTTTTCAGTGAGTGAAGCAGGAGCCCTGCTGCTGCTGCACTGCATGGCCATGGGGAAGTGGGAGTTAATTCCCCTGCAAGAAGAGAAGACTGAGGATGTGAAACATCTCAGTTAATGAGATGCAATATTTGAAAAGCTGTTTCTTTTGTTATGTTTTAAACAGAAGGATTCTCACTGAGCTGCAGGACACACAGTACTGCTGGTTCTGCTGCAGTGGTAGGAGGGAAGGAGGGCAGGTGTTTGCTTAGTGATGCAGTGTGTGCTGCAGAGAGGACATGTACAGAAGTGCTCAGTGAGCCACGTGCTCTGGCTGCGAGTGTTCATCTCCTGGGGCAGGATCAACAGCTCTGCCATCCCAGGAGGTGACGTCTTGTGTTAAAGGCTTTTCTCAGTGAAAAAGAAGTTCAGAACTGTCTGGGCAGGCAGCGGACTCTCAGTCCAGTCCAAAGGTGGACTCTGCTCAACACACAACAAAGGCTTCACTATTACAACTTACCTTCCACCGGTATTGCTCAGATGTCCCCACATCACTGGTTTAACAGCCCTGTGCCTGCTGGCAGGGAGAGGGAAGGAGCTTCGTACCACTTGGACTAGGCCGAGTAGTGCAACCAAGAAGCTGGAGATCTCCCTTGAGGAGAACCGCAGTGCACACACATCTCATGTGCTCTAACCTCTCTCAGCCTTTTCAGATGTAAGCACGAATACTGAGACCAGTCAAAGGGGAATGAGAGGGGCTACATTTGGGCTCCAAAGCAAATATTTCATTGTCTGTTGTGCAGTTTCCAGTGAGTCGTGCTGCCCGTGCAGCTCACAGCGTGGCTCAGGGTGACCCCTGTGCCCAGCTCCGCAGCTCACTGCTGAGGACGGGGCTCGTTACAGCCCTGTCTTTGTATCTGCAGTCTCCGGGTACACCAGCAGGCGGAGCCACTCAATTGTCGGCTCACAGTGGATTTGATGGGGCGTGAAGAGGTTGTTTGGGGAAATGCTCACCTCCTGCAGGACAGCAGCTTGCAGGTCAGCCCGGGTTTTGGTTCGTAACTATTGGAGCGACTTGGGGTATTCCCGAATTGCCCGCTCATGCGTACGAACATGACGCAATTTGCGTGTATGGCAGCATCAGCTGAGTGCAGACCAGCCAATTCTAAGGCATTTCCGACAGATGGTGCTGTGGCACCGTGAAAAACTAAATTTGTGTTGGAGGAGGTTCTGGGGGCTGTTTCTGCTTCTCGCGCTTTCCCCTCCCTGGTTTCCTCGCTGTAGGGAATACTAGAAACTCTGTCATTCGAAGTTCTGCACAGACTTTCCTCAGCTTCAGAGTTTATCCCTGGCAGTTTGGTTTTGCCCTCGAGCAATAATGTGAGTAAATGACCAGCTCATCTAATTGATGCTGCCTGTGAAATTTGCTTCTCCCCTCTGTGAAGGGGAAATAATGCCAAGATCTGTTCACCCCAGTTCAGCTGATGTGGGTGGGTGGGTGGTTGCACTTTGGAATACTGAAGGTTTGGGTTTATTCTCACATCAGTAATTTTTTCCAGTGGATGCAGTCCTGTTGTGATCAGACTTTTAAGTCCTGCATCCCTTTGAAAGGAACATCTGTTATAATTAACTTTAATGCCTTGGGCTGAAGTACCACCCTTGTACCAGTGATGGTTTTATTGTCATTGTACCAGTGATGGTTTTATTGTCCTTTATTGTCTCAGGCTGAGAATTCAGCAAGGCAGCTGTTCTGCTTTCACCTGTTCTGCTGCACTTGGCCTTGCTGTTCTGCCTCCTTGTGTAACAGAACCAATGAGAATCTGCTCAACTGAGTACAGAGAAGTAATTTGTCAAGGATGACCTTGTCACATAGTATAGCTTTGTGAGAACCAGGTTGCTTTGTCTTGTTTCTTGCCCCTTGGACTTACTTACAGCAGTAGTGAGCTGTGCCTGTGGCCTTGGTGGGGCTGAGATTTCTTTCTGCCTCCTGGTTTCAGGATCGTGCCTTTGCTTGCATGGGCACAGGCAGATGTCGCTTCTGTAGGTCTCTGCTCGTGCAAAGCACCAAAACTTTGGGGCCTGCTTGCACAGAGCACTGTGGTTGGGATCTTGGCTCCTTCATCCAGGATTGATGCTGTTTACGATCCCGGAGCAGCTGTATCATTACTCATGTGGCTCTGCTGCAGTCATCCGAGTGATGACTCCATTTGTCACACGTGAACCTCTTCCAGTCAGGCCTGTCAGGGCCTTGCATCTCTGCTGCTGGTGTCGGTGCAAACTCATTTCCTTTTAGCACAGTGTGACTGCACCAGCCCCCAAATCCAGCCCCACAGTATCCAGCAAAGATGTTAAACCTGTGATGTGGGGAGGGCTGACTGCTAAATTATGTTCTGTGGGCTTTTAGGCCACCAAAGTAGGGTTTTGACCTATTGTTTGTGTCTGATCGGACTCCTGGCCACTTGTAGTCATGGAGGTTTGCAAGCAGCATGGGGCAGCTTGGCTGAGACCGATGATCCCGGCTTCTGGTCTGGATAACGTGGGGGGGAAGGCGGCCAGTGAGAAGTCTGTCATGGTGAGCAGGAGCAGCTCCACAGCTGCTCTCCCAGGAGCACGCCCAGCTTTGCTCCTAAGCACCACCGCCCCCTTCTCAGGTCAGCTCCCACCCCTCAGGGCTGCAGCAGCCCCTCGGATCGCCCCGCTGCGCGGAGGGCGAGCGAAGCGCTGCCGCCCCGAGAGCCGGGCGGTGGCAGCAGGTGGCACCACGGAACCGGAGAGCGGCGCTCGGAGCCGCCGGTGGGACCAGGGGGAAGGCAGCGCTTCCCTGGGGCTCGGCCGGGCCGCCGTTCTGCTGCAGCCTCCCACAGCCCAACGCTCGGAGCGTTTTCTTCCTGCGTTACACGGACTTCTATCCAAGCACTGCCTTGCCCGAGCCACCCTGGACCCCCCCAGAGTTCCCGTGGGCATAGTTACAATGATAAAAACTCAGAGAGTGGCAGGAGCTACTCCAAAATATTTTGAGTAAGATGTAATTTTAATCAGAGCATTCACTGAAAAATCTGGTTCTATGAAAGCAGAAACCCAACACTTCCTGGGGGTATTTTGCTTGTAAATATTTAACATCGGGATTTCCCTGGAGAAACAACGTGTAAATTAGTGGGAAAATAGTGCTGAGTTGGGATAATAGGCTGCACAAAGAAAGCTGCAGACTAACCATCAAAGCTAATTAAAATAAGTTGTTACCGCTGAGCGGCGTGGTTATTAGTTGCTATTATGATAGAAGGACAAACACATGCAAAACGTTCATTTGTCAGGAGAACAGGAGCTGGATGCAAATTGCGCCGCGCCTGGGAACGCGCTGTGCGGCTGCGCTCTGTCCTGCGGGCAGCGCCCGGGGCTCCGCGCTGCGAACATCCCCAGCTGGGAGCCAACAGCAGCTGCTGTTACTGCACCTGCCTTAAAGGAAAACGCTGCTTTCCTGTGCGCGATGCGGGACCCGTCAGTTGGTGGGACTCAGCGTTCTGCGTTTTGTACTGGAAACAAAGAATGGGTTTCTGAGGCTGGATGTAGTCCCAGACTGGGGAAGCTGGTAGCTGGTGTAGAGGCTTCGGTGCTGCTTGCTCTCGTGCTTTGGGAGTAACTGTGAGGCTGACCTGACAGTGAGGGGAGCCTTGAAGCAGGCGAGCAGAGTGTCTGTGCAGCGTGGAGAAAGGTCAGCATTGATAACCCAGGTGGAAATGAGCTGCAGAGCTGATGGCCAAGTTTTTCTGTGTCCAGATCTGTCTGAGCCCAAGGAGGTTGTGGATACCCCATTCCTGGAGGCATTCGAGGCCAGGCTGGATGTGACTCTGGGCATCCTGGTCTGGTGGTCGGCAATCCCACACATAGCGGGGGATTGAAATTAGATGATCATTGTGGTTCTGTTCAGCCCAGGCCATTCTATGATTCCCTGATGCACTTAGAAAGCTGGGTTGGTGCCCAGCTGCCCCACAGATGTGCTGTTGCAGTGGCGTGGCCATCAAGCTGGGTAGCCTGAGGGGAGATGAAGGAGTCTCTGTTGTTCCCTGATGTGCTGCTGAGCTGTCGCAGAGCTGCCTGGGGAGGACCAGGGGCTGACTCAGAATGCAATGTAAAAACACTGCAGTTATTGCTAATATTACTATAAGCTCATATGGTTATTATATATATCAAATACATCAGCCTGTTACCCACTATAATACTGTAAGTATATAACAGGATGTTATTATACACGTAGGTTAGGATTTTCCAACTCTGATTCAGTCTTCCCCCTGTATTGAATATCGCTCCAAGCTCTGCCTTCCTGCTTCACCTGCTGTCAGATCCAACGCTACCAACCCTACTCCCTTCCCAGTGCCCCTTCTTGAGAAAGACACTAGTGGAATATAGTGCAAAAGGCTCGTTTTCCCCTAAAAAAGAAACCACTGATGTCTTAGAGCTGTTGCTGTCAGTGCATTTTATTTCTCATTCAGAAAACATGTGACAAAGAATAACAATAGATGAGTAAGCATAAGGTTCTGGCAGTTATAGTTAAAGATATGGAAAGATTTGGCATCAGGAACTGTTTAAAGGCAACTTACACTATCTCTTTAATGCTGTGAAGCATCAGTTAATGTGTTGAATAGGTTGTCGTATGGGGGTGTCAGAACCATGATTTGGCAGTTTCTCAGGCTTCACTGCTGTGCAGGAGGATCCGCTCCTGGCATCTTTTCTGAGATAGTTCCCTGAAACTTCATTTCAGGCAGAGACAGATAAAGTTTTCACTGATTAGACGAGGGGAACCTGAGGAATCAAACGGCAGGAATGATAAAAAGTGATGTGTGATGGTGGGGGAAATACTGAAAGCTGCAAGAGATGGAGCTAAACTCAGGTGGAGATGGAGACAATCTGAAATGAGCTGAAAAAATAACAGGCATGGTTTGATCATCCTTTCTTCCTATTTTGCTCTTTGCTGAACCCTCACAGGTGAGACAGACTGACAAATAGTTCAGATCCCATGTGGAGCCCTGGACTCAGTGCTGGAAGCAGCATCAGCAGGGTGTTGTGCAGTGTGTGTGTGTCTGTGCTTTAGGGAAAAGGAAGAAATAATGGTCTTGTCAAGGCTGCTGTCCCAAAAAATATCTGGTCTTCCTCCCCTTGGGCTGTGGATGCACTGAAATAGACAGTTCAGAACTTTGATCTGCCCAGATGCAGCCTGTGCCAATGAAAGCCTCTCCAGTTTAATTTTATGCAAATGTTCCCCACTCTCTACATTGAGATGTGACCCATTTTTACTTCTTTTCCTTTTGAATAGTGTCTGTTTTCAGATCAGAGGGATGGGAAATGGGTGAAAAGACCTTGAGAAGTGTAAATGCTGCACTAAGGGTCTATCAGTCTGATCTGAACTAGGACAAATGCTCTGTGCTTGACACATGAGCTGGGTTGCACATTTTTCAGAGGCAGGAGTTGGTTGAGAGGCTGCACCCGGTTCAGCTCATGACTGAAAGAGTAAAAAACCCAGCCCCAACATTTTCTAATTTAACTCAGTTAGACCTTCCATTGTTACAGAGTGCACCAATTTGCTAATTATTGTTCTGTGTTGCACAGTCCATCTAGTCATGCACTATTGTCTTCTGATTTTTCCTCACATAAATATTCTTTACAGGGTGCTGCAGTACATGGGATTTGATTGTGCTTTTGATATTCAGCCCTGACCCTCTATCCAGAAATTGGTGGAAGTTTTGTTGCCTCAAGCCAGCTTATGCTGCATGACATGATACGGAAGAGAGCATGTTCTAGTGCTGCTGGGCTTGGTCCCAGCACAGTCAGCCTTAGGTGCCTACATGCTTCCAGTTGTGAGTCTGGGTCAATAATTAGTGAGCTGGCTTACATTTCTTTGTGGATATATTTATCTGCCCTGGTTCTACAAATCAGGGTTCAGGTGTGGTGCTTCGAGGGCTGCCCTGTGCTGCCATGCAATACTGCTGGAGGAGCTGGCACAGCTTGCACACCTAGCAGGGGTGTTTCCTTCAGGCTTAACTCAGGTGGGTGTTTTATTCAAGGCTAGTAACAAGCACTGTATTTACCCAAGGTAACAATCAGGAGAGTGGTGAGGTAGGCAAGATGCCCTGAGGGAAACTGGCAAAGAATCCTACTGAAGGGATTGTACTGGCAGAAATCATTATAGGCTGATTTGGATAGCCCAGAGTGATACATTAATGAAGTGGCACGATGTTATGCTGATGAATTTTCTTGGTGGAGCAAGAGGATTGCCAGGGTGGCTTGGGGTGCCTCACCCAGAGGGACAGGGTGGGCTGAGAAGCAGTAAGGGGTGTTGTGGCTCTTGGGTGCCTGAGCCTGGCCATGGCAGCCCACTGCAGGGGGCTGCTGCACTGGGCACAGAGCACTGGGACCTGCGTTGCCCCGGCCATGGAACAGAAGCAGCAGGGGCAGCTGATGTGCTGGAGGGGGAGTAGGGACTTATATCAGAGGAGATTGTTTTCTGAATTTTGGAAAATGAGGCCTTAGAGAATTACTGTTAACTATAGGAGGTGAAGTGTGGGGTTGTGCCAAGCTAAGGAGAGATTCCTGTGTGCAGGGGCCTCAGCTCTGCAGCTTCAGCCAAGGGAACAGGACTGCTCAGAGCAGTTTGGGTATTCTGTGTGCCGCTGCCTTGTGCTGGGTTGATAAGGCAAAAGCGGCTGATAAAGAACTGTGCTGACAAGCGAGCAAATGCTATCAGCAGCTGAGTACTGTAAGGTGGGAAATGGGAACGGTGCTGCTGTATCACCAGATCTGTGAGGTACAGAACAGTAGTTAGAAGCAAATCTTCTGAATGCCTCCAAGCATCTTCCTGATCCCTGTGTTCACATCACTCGGCTTCTGGGGGCAGGGGGCAATTCCTGCCTGTGCTGCTCTGAGCTGTTGTCCTGCAGGCAGATGTGGCAAAGGCAGTAGGTGACAGCTCCGTGTTCTTTGTGCAGGTGGCCCATAAAGCTGGGCCACCTGAAGTGCTTAAGTCTGGTTTAGAGGAAGACTGACCTTTAGACAGCAGGGCTGAGCTTTATTCGAAGAGCTGGAGCTATTCTGCCAGTTGGTTTCCTGGGGCACTGGAGCCACGAAACCAATGTGTGCTGCTAATTGCAGATGCTCATCTTGCAATGGGAACCAATGCCTTTAAGAGATTGAGCCACCCGAGTGCCTTCCATGCAGGCAGGGTGTCTCAAGTAATAGCATGGAGATACAGTTAAGGAGAAGATTTATGTCTGTATTGCTTAGTAAAGAGTACTGGGTGATTGGTATTGCTAGTTACAGTGTGGCTATCTTTGTTTTTGTTACAGAAAGAGCTCAGCACAAACATGACAGGAGCTTGAATGCCCTTGGCGCTGCAATGGGGGGATGAGACCCCTGGTCAGCCCTGTCCTGGCAGTGTGACCCCTGGGGGAGGTGGAGGGGCTGTGGTGCTGCATGCAAGAGCAATGTGCACCTGCTGGAGGAGGAGGAGGTAATGGGTAGCCCCAAAGTGCTGGAGTGTTAATGAACTCTGGTGCTTCTTTTGTCTCCTGGGTTTGCTTTTCCTTGTTGAGCCCAAGTGTAAATATAAAGCAAATATAAATGCTGATGTACCAGTAATGTCTTGTTTTCCCTATCTCTTCCCAAAGTCACCCTGCTGTATTGTGAACCCCCAACATATTGTTAATTAGGAATGGATCAGTGTGCCTCTGATTAAAATCCTTCCTACTTCATGGCTTTTAACTAACTGCCGTGTCTCTGGGTTTGTGCCAGCTTTGGTTTTAAACCTTTGAAGAATCTCTAATCTGCACAGCACAGACCAGCCAATTATTTTTCTTTATAAACAGTAAATATCTATTGAACATAGATATTTTTGTTGCAGATAAGGATACTCCTTGATGAGCTCAGTACTTTACTCCATGCTGCTAGGGTAGAAAATACCTGAGATGTACTTTCATCAGCTTTGTGCTGTGTGTGGGGGAGAAAAGGTGATAGAAGTGAAGCTGTTTAAAGACATTCTTTACATAGAACGCATCCAGGCTGGAGCTTCACAGTGAGCTTACGTTAGAATAACTTATCTGGAATGATCAGATCCTGTACATAGATTTCCCTGTTAATATGTGTAAGAAATACAAAACATCTGTTGAAAGACAGAATGCTGTGAAGGACCAAATGCTTGCTGCTTTATCTGACTAATTATAATCTTAAAAGAAGTGAGATCTGTGGTATTTTCTCATGTTGCTTTTGCATTTTGGGAAAGGTATTAATTATCCACATGGAGGAAACAGAGCTAAGAGTGAAGTAAACTCCCACCTGTCCCAGATGAAGACGACCACCCGATGGTTTCTCGTGCTTTAAGCAGTCCTTAAGCTCTAGGAGATTCTGAAGCTTTGACTCCAAACCTTTCTTAGAATGTTATTTCTTTAGCTATAAAAGTTCTATTCTCTTGTATTTTTGGTGCAAGCAGGGCTGTCCTCATTACCACAGGGTTGTTCTTATTTCTCTCGGAGAGGTTTTGCCATAGCAAAGCATTAGCTGGGGAGTAGCTTCATGCAGCTACAAAGCATGAAAGCTCAGATGTAACCCAGGCAAAGGAGCAGTGCTGACCCGTGGGAAGGCGTTTTAAAATCATCTGTGTTGTTCTTGCTTTAAGTGTAATACTGAGAAGTAATGGCCTAGCACATTTCCTGAGGCTCTGGTGACACTTCCCAAAACTGGTGCTGGGTTCCTTTATAAAGACGTGTTAAATGTATCTTCCTAACAAGCTCTGCTTGGCTTTATTCTTCCTTTTCTGGTTGTACCATCACACCAAGAAACAGCAGTCGGTGTCTGCCTGACCTACTTAGGTAAAGCTAAAGCCAAGAAAATGCATTGTCATCCCTTAAATAACTGTTAGGGAGGAGGAATAACATCCACGCTCTTCTACGTGCCTCAGAACTAATGGCACTAATATGCTTTTCTGCAGTTCTGCCACAGGATAGTATCTCTGCGCTCTTACAAGGATGTCAATCAAAGTCCTTTGCTGCAATAAACAATAGCTCTAATTATCTTGACAGCTGGTGGCAAGTGCTAGGAGGCTTAAAACTTTCCCAGAGGAATAGGGAAGATGAGAGCAAGCAAACAGAGCTAATAGTCCCCTGTTGTACTGCCTTGATGAATGAAGAGCTGACGCAGTGCATCAGTTGGTGGGTCTGAGGGCATAGAAGGAACAGTGGCACTGGGCTTGATGGGATGTCACCGGAGGTCCTTCCTGAACAGGCTTTCAGGGCCAGCTAATTTATTGCTGGCAGCAATGGAGAGCAGCACAAAGCAGTTGTCAGCTTCCTGCCCTGCTTTCCAGGTGTGCTGCCTGCTGTGCTCATTGCAGCTCAGGGTAGTCCAAAATGAGCTTGTGTGCAGTGCTTGACTTTCTTACACCTGAGCTATGCTTGGCCTTCCCCTGGCTGTGAGATGGTAAGGAGGTTAAAAT
Source organism: Coturnix japonica (assembly GCF_054131305.1). Taxonomy (NCBI): domain Eukaryota; kingdom Metazoa; phylum Chordata; class Aves; order Galliformes; family Phasianidae; genus Coturnix; species Coturnix japonica. The sequence continues at coordinate 20,597,500 of NC_140675.1, read as the reverse complement.
GCCGTGCTTGCAGTATCACCTTGAACACTGCTGTGTAGCCTTCCTCATCAACACAAAGTTTCACCGATCTGTTGCAGATGTTAAGGCAGTGTTTAACAAAGCATTGGGGCTGGGTGGTGGGATGGTCTGTAATCTTTTGTGTTCTGTGTGTGGGTCCATGTGAAACATCAAATCACCCCCAGAAGTGAAGTCATCCTTGGCAGTGGTCAGCTAAGGAAGCTGGGAAGACACATTGACCAAGGTGACTTTAGTAAGCTTAAAATGGGTATGAAAATGCTTTTAAGGTCCTGGAAAGACTTATGTCATCTTGCTGGGGCACTGGGGGCTGCGTAGGAGAGAAGGCTATATGGAAAGGTAGAGTGGAAAATAAAATAGTGCAGAGTTACTATTTTGCTGTTACTGATTGTTTTTAAGTGTTTTGGGGTTTGCAGAGATCCGGGCTTTTCATTTGATTATTGCATGGAGCAAGTAGTTAATCACACAAATGAGGACCTTGTGATGCTTTTAAATAAACAGTACATACAATTTAATGTTTGTGACTTGTAAGCACTACAGGCTTTGTTACTGTCTTTAGAGCATGGATGCGTGGTTTATAGATTAGTGGTCAGTGGTGCTCTTAACCAAATGGGGACTTGTGAGAATGAGATCTGGATGCTGTTTTGGCATGAGGTCTGCTCTCCTCAGGAACAAACTGTTCTGATGACATTCTGTCTTTTCCAAAGCCCTGGAGGAGTCCAAGTTTGTATCTAAAGGTGTTCCTGGGCACCCAACTACTCTGATAACCAGGTAGTTTAATTAGAAGGCTGTTCCTGAGCATGCGTTTTTGAGGAAAAATGTTTCTATAGCCTTTACATCCTAGTGATCACAGCTGAGCCTCCTGTAGAGGGCAATAATATAAGGTTTAAGATGTTATGCAAGGTGAAATATAGACCTGTAGCTGCATTTGGTGTATTGCATGAAATACACATAGCCTAAGCGTCTTGTTTGTGACTACTAGAGCTGGGTGACAGAGGAGAAGTGGAGGGACAATTAGTGGCAGAGGGACAGTGGGTAGATCAGCAGGTATCTGCAGGGTTTTCAATCCTGTGGGTTGGTGATCTTCAAAGCTGGGGGCATCAGCAGTGCTCCCGTTGCATATCTATGGCCTCCTGCCTCCACCCATTCCCTCCTTTCTCCAGCACACTTTTAGATTTCAGTGGGCTGTCTCTCACGTGGAAGATATCTTGCTTATGCATCTTGTGCTTCCAAGCAAAATCTGTGCGTGTTATGGAAGGTAAAAGACCAGAGGTCTCATCCAGTTTACTATGTGTGTGTAACTTCTCATTACTGCTCTTTCTTAATGAAGCCATTCTTATCTATGTGGGGGGATATCTGCAAGAGAAAAGGCACCATGCTGTTGTTTAGGGATGTCCACAGGTGCTTATGAAAGGCTCAGGTTACACTGATCCAAAGGTGACCATGGTGTCTGGAAGCATTGCTGGGAATAGCTGAATCTGTTTCTGGCTTTATAGGAGCAGCTTTAAAAATAGCAGCAAGGTCAGGCAATTCTTTACCTTGCCCATCTCCTACACACAAGCTTCTTTTGTGTTTGCAATGCTTCTGTGTTCTTGGAATGGTCTGAGAAGGAGTGATGGAGATGCAGCAGACTGAAAGGCATCATTACAAGTTGCTGGGAAGTGAGCTTTTAGTTTGCAAATGCAAATATTTTTCCTGAGATGGTGATTCTATGCTATTCTTGTCTTGTTAGGGATTAAACTGTTACTGAGTTACTTGTCAAGTCCAAACTGTGCACAAAAGATTAGATTTTTGAATCTCAAACCCTTACAAGGCAGTGCTCATAAATTACAGATCACGAGTTAGTCACCAAAATCATTGTGAATAATTTAAAATAACAAGTTACATTTGAGAGGGAACAAATCTGCTCACAGATTGTTGAAGAAAATGTCTAAATATTATTCATAGAGCTTGATCAACCTTCATTCTTGAGTAGTGTTGTGTCATCTCTAGCAGGTGGTGGGATATGACACAGCGGACCATAATTAGTAATAGCCACATGTTTTTGATAATAGTTTATCAGTGTGATTTACTTCCAGATGGCTTTTGAAAATAGAATCAAAGTAAATACAACTTCCAGGATCTGAATTTGCTTGGATTTCTTTTTTTAGATCAATATTACTATGGGTGTGTGTTATAACGTCATCTTACTATGTGCCTAATACAACATCTTGTTTGCGGTGGGTGATCACTGCATCCTTTTGCCCAACTTGACGTGCTGACCCTCGAAAGTTATCAAAGGCAATAACAGAGAAGGTTATTGGTGTGATGGAAAATAATTAAGTGCTATCCTCTTTGGTTCTCAGTATGTGTGCACAGCTCTTATTTGCCCAACTAACTTCCTTCAAAGGTTTTTACTGCAAGGGCCTGAGATGGCATCAGTCAGCAAAGAGGTCACAGGCACTGCTCAGCATTTTCTTTCTCACTTAGAACTGCCTTCTTTCCATTTCTTTGAAACCTTTGGGACAGACTGATGTGGGTAAGAGCATACAGAGGTTAGAATGGACAGGGCAGTTGTGTGAGGCTGGGCTCACCCCTGGGCAGCAGGTGGGGAGATACATGGCCAGCCTGAGGGAGCAGGATGGTTGGTGGGGCTGCTGCTTTTGGCAAGGGTGTTCATTACAGCTCACCTGGTGAGACATGGACCATCCCTGAGAAGCTTTAATTATCAGTTTTCCTTCTAAGGCATATACCACAACATAAGAGCCTCTTTATACTACTGAAGGCTCTTGATGGGATCCTCTGGCTATCACTGTGTATGAAGAAATAATAAGGCTAGAAGCATTCACCTCTAGAAATGTATCTTCCAGTGCTTGACCTGTGGTGATTGATAATACATGTGCCAAGTGAATGAGTTCTTCTTTACCAGCCTCAGCAATCTTGATGCCAGCTGCGTTTGTTATTCAGGAGCAGTTGACACTGAGCAGTGCTCTTATCTCATTGCTTGGCAAAAGGGAAGAATGAATGCATTTGTCACCTTCACAGATGGCAAATGCTTGGGCTCACAGCACAACACCAGGGGAAGTTGCCATCCTTTGCCTGGATGGGCCTCCCTGCATGGCACAGAGTCCAGACATTTTTCTTCTTGGGAGGAAAAAGGAGGGAAAAATGCTAACCACAGCTACACCCAGAAATGCCAGTTTTCTCCTCCATCATCCTTCGCCTGTACCCTTTGGGTGAGTTGTGATGTGTCAGCGTGCTGGGGCAGCAAATCACATTGCTTTCGTGTGAACTGCTGAACTGAGGTGCAGAGCGGCTGTTGGATGTTTGGAAGGTGTTGTGTTAAAGTCTCAGCTCCTTGGGAAGCTCTGATAGGAATACTGTATTTGGAGGAAATGGAGTGCGTTGCTGTGCAGCCTGTTTCCCTACTGCTGATGTCCCTTTTTGAGAGGGAGGTGTGGTGCTGGTTGAAGCAGAAAACTTTTGCAAAGTTTGCTGTACCAACTTTGTCAAAGACTGGAGGCCATTCCTACACTATCACCTTCATCTGCTGATGCAGCAGGGTTGCTCCCAGACCATCCTTCTGGGCCCTGGTTCTAAGGTTGGGCTGTGATTGTTTTGCTGGAGGTTAAAGCCTTAAGTGTGGTGGGAGGTGTTGCTGTGCTGACGTACAGTTGGTACAACAGCATTTTGGTCTGAGTAAGACTCCACCTTGGCAGATGCACAATGCTGAATGCAAAAGAAGAAGTGATATAAAGCAAAAGCTGTTCATGTGTTATGCCTTGATCCCCAGGGAACAGACTCTGCAAAAACAGTGCTGAGCAGCATGAAGAACTTAGAGCCTGTGTGCAAACAGAATAATGTGTAATGAGACAGCTAGACAGACGGAGGTCCAACCAGCATGGCTAAAGGCACGCTAGGGTGCTGAAGGCAAATACTGTGCAGAGAGCAACTTAGTACAGGGAGTGCTAGGATATAGTCTGTGCCTAAGAGCAAACAGGGGTCTGTGATACCTGCTGTTTTTGGAACTGGGCAGGCAGTGATGTGGACAGAGGAGAAGAAAATTCTTGGTTTGCTGCCCTGAGGCAGGTATGTTCTGAGTATCTATTATGTTCAAAAGCATTGCATTGTCCCTGTGGGTCTCTGATGCAGCTTGAACCCAGCTCTGCTGTCCAAGCAGAAGCTTATGCTGCGTTGATTTGGCTAGGGGTGGCATGAAGGGAAAGCAGCCCAGACACCTGATTTGCTCTGCTGATGTCCAGGTTGGGGCAGGGCTTGTCCTGGGTGCTGCCATGTGCTGTGCATCTGGCTGCACTATGGCTGGGCCTGCCACCTTAGGGGTCATCCTGCATAGCTATAAATAGAGATGGCCCCAGCACTGCCCTGCAGTATGCCAGCACTCAGCATGTGGGCAGGTTTGGCCTGAAATGAGGTGGTTTACATGAGAAGAGGTATGCTACAGGGCTGAGTGTGTGAGCCCACCTCTATTTCCATGGGTACCTGCCGCAGAGCTGGGGATGCAGCCAGATACTGCTGCTCTCTCCCAGTGTTTGTCCATTTTGAGATTACCTTCTGAAAATGAAAAAATAATTATATAAATGTGGTAGGAAGACGGAACAAGCTCACATGTGTTTTGATGATGTCTTTTGAGCATCACTTCAAGAAATAAAGCTGGTCCCTCGCCTTCAGAATAAGTCGTGGTTAAAAGCTGGCCATCTGCAGTGAGAAGCAGACAAGTGGGTGAGCACCTGGCAGATGTTTAATCATTCTGTGGATTCTGTCCTTTCCACTTAATTAGGAATCTGCCTGCTTGCAAACCTCCACTGGAGAATACAGCTCCTTCTGCACATCTCCTGGGGAGAAAGCTGTTTTCATAATGACAAACACTCAGATGGTGAGGTGATGCTTCAGCCACAGAGATGTCATGGACTAGAAAAGTTTTGACTTCCACTGAGACTGAATATTGCTTCTATACACTGAACTGGCCTCGCAGGGCTGGCTTTCCCCATTGCATTTGGTGGAGTTGTTGACTGAGGGAGACTGCCTGCGGATATGCTACTGCTTCCTCCTTGAATGCCTGAGAAATGTTTACACCCTGGGACAAGAGAGCTGCTGGTGGGAGGTGGTGGAAGCATCTGAAGAAAAAAAAAGTGTGAGATGCTGCATGAGAGTGTAATGATTGTTTAATAGTGAAGGTCTGGTGCGAAGCTTTGGCTCTGATAGCTTCCCTCTTCAGTGATGTGCCTTTAGCTTTCTCTGATCTCACTCTACATAAAGTGGGGCTTCTAGTTGCCTTTGGAGCTGGGCCTGGCAGGGGAGGGCAGAGCTGCTGCGAGGTGATGGGATGTGCAGGACAGATGTCCCCAGCCTGACTGCATTGCATGGGCACAGGTGTATGGATGTAAGTTGGTGTGCAGAAGCTGGGACACCAGCAACCACAGGCTGATGCCTGCATGGCAGGACTCCCTTAGCTGCTGTTACTTGCTTTCCCATAGCTGTTTCCTTCAGGAGAGCATGCAAGAGCTGTGCCCATTTCTCCTAATGCTCACTCAAGCCCACTTGCCAGCCTGGAAAAGAATTAGAATTCTGCTGGCAGAAGTTCGCAAATTCTCTGGCTGTTTCAGCTGGTTGTGCAGAGCTCAGAAATCCATAGAGCACTGCAGTGGAGAAATTATGTACATGTTTCCAGCTTAATGTTCAATATGCTGAGGTCTGTGCTGCTGGAAATCATCCTGCCCGTGGCAGAGGTCTTTGTGCTGTCTGCCCAGCTAACAGAGGAAGGTGAAGTTTGCCAGTGCAAAAGAAATGTCCTTTTTAGTTTTGTTTTCATGCCAAATTTGCTTTTAGGTCATCTTTTAACCTCTTCTGTCCCACAAACATCTGTTTCCAGTAGACAAGTCTCTTCAACCATGTTTTAAAGCAAGGTTGACAGTGGCTGACTTTGTGTTCTGTGTGGCAGCATAAGTGTAGAGGAGCCCCAGAGCTGCATGGTGCCTCCTGTCTGGCCCATGTCAGTGGGAAAATGTACACAGCAATGGGCTTTCCACCCAACGCCTGGAGATGCTTTGCTGTGCTGCCTTGCATGATTACTGCCAGCCCCTGTGTGAGGAAGGGGCATCTGATATTGTCACAGAAGAACCCTTAAGGGCACTGGGGAAGGTTCAGGGGCAGCACTGAGTTGACCTTGCGGACATGGCTGAACTGTCCGTTGAGTGTTTCTGCGTACAGCTCTCTTGATTATGAAGTGATTTTATTTTACAGCCCTGCGTGGCGTGAGACACTGGTGGTGATTTGCTGCTATGTGTATAACTACTCAGAATGAGTGGCTGCCAGATCTGCTTGCTGTAGATGTGGTCAGATCTTGCTTTGCGTACAGGTGACTTGAAAATAATATAGAAGCTTCTTTAAGCTCATAGTGGGGAAGATGCTGGTCCAAACCTTTGACTAGAGATGAGAAGACACTTGGTACTGGTTTGGCTGGAAGAGGCCCCCTGGACTGCTACCACACACCTACGCTTTCATATGCATCAGCCATTGACATGTCTGCATCCTCTAACATGACTGAAACCCAAAGCATAGTACCTGTCTTGATCCTCTGCAGGAAAGTGTCTACTGCTGATATTCACTCTCAGTGTAGCAGTGGAGAGCCTATTCAAATAAACCACGAACATTCCTACAAGAATACTCTGGGGTATTTTCTTCATATGCTGTCACCCTGTGCCTCGTAGCTGTGATTATTGGTTATCTGTAGATTTCTCAAAATCCCAGACCGCAGTTTGGAGTTGCAGGTTTTACTCATCTCCTGTTTTTTGTAGCTGTCAGAGCATTGAGCTGTACCAGAAAATCCATCCTACCCCAGCCACGGGTAGGAGGTGAATAAGAGACATTCTCTGCTTTGTGTTTACCTGTATATTTTTCAGGGGATGGTTGTCAAATGCTGCTCTTAACATCTGCAGTTGGCTCTCAGCAAATGGAACAGTGTTTCTCTTCAAACCCCATGATGATTGCTCAGGCATTACTCAGCCTGTACTTTATTTGGAGAGGTGTGTTTTCAGCAATGAACCTTCCTGCCTTTTATCGTGTATTATTGCAGTTTTCCTTTTGAATCAGATGGATGTGTCCTCGTACACACAGATGCAGCTGTGAAAAGAGTGGTGTGTGAATGTGGAACAGAAGTTGATCTTCTGAATGTAATCAGTAAATATGTGTATTTTTTCCCATGTCCACTTGTTTCATACATACATGGCTGCTGTCTTGCTATTCCTGGTCTTATTTCATCCCCCCCCCCCAGATCCTGGTAATAATTGATTTGGGACTTTTTTCCCTCATCTGTTTCCTTCTGCAGACACTAATTTTTGCTTGTCTGGGATCTATATTATTGATCTCGCATGGTCCACTTTGCTCTGGCAAATGTTTCTATTCCAATTGGATTGACTTTGGTTTGTTGGCTGATTTGAGAGCTGGAGAGATCGTAAGTGACTCCTGGTGTCTGTAATACAGTGAAAGGTGGGATTCAGCAGTAATGATTCTGAGGGGGGCTGTTTACTAAGGCCACTTGGTGTTCAGGGAGGTTTAGGCTACTCTCTGACTTTCCAGCCCCAAGGCAAATTAAATTGTTGACTGTTGGTCTCCCATAGCTTTTTTTTTGGCTGGGTTGGGTGCTGGGGACTATTAAAGTTATCCAACCTGCACTGTGTCCTTAAGGCAAGAACTTAGGCAGAAAGTAAGGAAAAGCTCCTGGATGTTAACTGACTCATTCCTAAGAAGTTGAAGGTAGGGTCTGCTGAACTTCTCAATGTGTTTTTTCAAGTGGAAGCACTGAGATCAAAGTCTCAGAAAACCATTTGATCTTCCAGTTATAAACAACTACTAAGAGCACAAATGCTGTATTTAATTACAACTCAGTGCAGTCCTCGTATCCATACTCTGAGCTGGTTTCAATAATCATTGCTTAAAACTCGTTAATAAGTCCTTTATTCTCAGAGGCACTCTGATATGTATCCAATAAAACAAACAGACTGTGAATCTGGGCAACAGTGGTTTTCACTTTTACAGATGATTATCCAAAAGGCCTTGGTATGCTTAGCTCTCTCACCCTCACTCATCAGATACTCAGATAAGGTGCCATGGTGACCTGGTCACACCAATCTGCAGGGAGTTTTGTAGTGTCTGGGCTGTCCAGGAGAGCACTTGTATAGGGAGCTATCAGCATGTCAGTCTCTAACTTTAACAGAGTTATCAGTAAGCTGAAGTTTATGCCTCTTTCTGCATTTTAAAGTGGCACCCAGATGTCAAAATTCAGTGGAAGGCAATGGACTTCCCAGTCATTTAGAGTCATTAGTGTAATGAGGAGTAATTATCTATGTAGTCTTGGAAGGCTGGTTCATTGGATAACTGATCAATCTGGATGTTTTCCAATGGCAAGGAGTGCTAAAAAACCACCAAAAACCCACAATGCAAAACAAAAACAACCCAAACATGACAAGAAAGTAAAGATTAACAGATATGCTCATCTTCCTCCTGTGAGGAAGCCTGCACGGTTATTCACTGGTTTCATATCAACCAAATTTGCAAGATTCACCATTTAACAAATGCTGCCTCGTGGTTTGGTACTCCTCAGAAGAGACAGTGAGTAGTTAAGCTACATTACATCCTTGGAAACCTGCTTATGCTCCTCATTTCCTCCCCCCCCCCCCCCCCCACTCCTAGGCTTCTTAGGTATGATTTTATTCCAAAATGATGCATAGCCATAAAACAGCTTTGCCCTTTATCGCTAATAGGAGAAAATAAACCAAAGAGACCTGTTTATTCATTTTGGAGAAAAAATAAATAAATAGGCTTCTGTGTATTGCAGTAATGTAATTCATAATCAATGACAGTCGTTTTAACAGATTTATGGGTTTTTAATTTCTAAGATTAATGGCTACATACATTGATGCTGTCAAAATGACAGTATCATGGTCACGTACTTTGTGAAACAGAGAGCGACCTCCTGCCAGACACGTCCTTAAGGAAATGCAATTATTGCTGCCCATTTTACAGTGCTTAACTTTTTTCCCCCTTGGTAAGTGACAAGAGAATGGGTTTTGAGAATAAATTAATTTTTCTAGATGAACTGTTAACCCTTCATGCCTGGCAGCTGGTTTCATTAACTCAATGCCTGCATACTGTTTTCTAAGTTGGCCCTGGCAAACAAAGCAGTGCCAGAAGGACCATCTGGAGCACTCAGCTCCAGCAGCCCTGGGAAAGGATCAGATCTGCAGTGTGGTTGTCTTCTTTTGGACTGTTAATGTAGCACTACAATCGGTGTCACAGCTTTTCCGAATTGTGTGTGTACGTGGAGCAGTAAATGTCTGCATATTCAGCAAAGCACACACCGGGGAGCTACCAAATGTAGTTCATGGGCATTTACATTTTGGGGAAGATAGCTTCATTTCAAAATGTTTTGTATAGCATTAAGGCATTTATCTCCAAGTAATATCCTCGTGGTGGTTTCACACAGGTGACAATGTATTGACAAGTAAGACTGCATTTTGTCTGGCAGAGGGGTTTCTAGCATCAGTGTGTTTAAACAAAAACTCTCATCAGCAGTCAGTCAATGAGTTCCCATGTTGGGAAGCAGACTCTGCTCCATTTAAATATCATAACTTACAGGGAAATCTGTAGAGAAATCACTGTCAGGGATGTCAGTGATGGGCAACAGCAGTGGAGCACCTTAAAGATCCTGAGAAGCCAGGAAGCAAAGTTACTGATGGTGAAGAGGTTTAATTCAGCCTAATTTCCTGCATCTTTTTCTTCTCTATGGTACTTATCTCTCAGAAATGAAATACTTGAGTATGCAAAGAAGGTCGCAGTGTCCTGAAAGGCTCCTGGTGAGATCAGCTCCCTTTCCAAGAGGGTGCTCAGGGTAGGTGTGCAGGGTTATAGGAGCAGTCATTGGCAAATCTGGGAAGAGCTGTGCCTGGAAATCAGAATTCCTTTACTGGCACTTTTAAATGTGCACTTCCTTTTCTTTTTTTCCATATCTCACTGCTGAGGACACTTTGCTCCTGTTACTGACACCTGCCAAACTTGCTGCAGAAAGATGCTTTCCTCTGTGTGAGTTGTCCACATAGTGCAGTGGCAATGAAGTGTTAGTTCTTAGAACCAACAAATGTATGTTGTACCCAGAAATGGTGATGTTTTGGGTTTTTATTTTTATTTTTTAAAAGTAAATGTTGGAATTGAATAGTTACTTTTTTTTTTTCTTTATATGACATGTACCCAAAGGGCACCTGGCCTTCCTGGTTCAGCTGCAGTATTTACCACTGTCACCTCTGGCAGGGATGCAACAGTAGAGTGGGGGGCACAGAACGTTCATGTTTGATATGTAGGAAACCTCAGGCATTCCTAGTTAATTTGTGAGAATTTACAATTACCCTATTAACTTGTTAAAATGGCAGTAGGTCTCCTTGGCTTTCCTTGTAAGCACGGAGATGCCTTAAGATAGCGAACAATCACAGACCTTATTATTGTGCTTGCTTGTCATGCTTTCAGGCTCGGGACTTCCAAGGTTGTTTTCCCCCAGGGATATGGAGATGATAGAAACTCGTATCCGTGCATTAATAGCCATCTTGGAAAGTGCACCCTCTTGTGGTCTCTGTCTCTTTTCTCACAGTCATGAGTGTCTTCCAGAACATCTGTAGCTTCTCTTGGTGATTCATACACATGCATTCATTGCAAAAAGTGTAGCATTGGGTTCTTGACCTCCCCCTGTGGCTGACCTGCTTTGCTGTGCATTGAGACTGTGTCCTCTGGTGCAAGCAGCTCATTTCAGATCTGAGGACAGTGGCATGACAAGGCAAGTGTGACCTAAATTGCTGACCTGGATGTTGGCGCATGTTCCCTGGAAATATGCAGATTTCTTCCTGAATCTTTAAACCATTAAAAAGAAGCACAATTTCTTCTACAGTCAGGCAACAGTCCCACAGATTTTCTTCTCAAGTGACCAGGCACTGTGCTGTGGTAGCAGTTGGTACTGATGGAGGCACATGAAACCTACTACAGCATTGTCAGATTACGCTGACGTGTGCTTGCTGGTCTGCATGCAGGGCCTGCGTGTGTTTCACAGCTTCCAGGTAAAAGGTTATTCTGGAAATCATGCTGTTGCATTACAGGGCTGTCTTAATATCAGATCAACCGTTTACAGTCATCTTTACAGCAGGTTTCTGTATCAGGGCAGTTCTTAAAGCATCACCTCCCTCTCCCCTTTGGCCACGCAGTGTGTAATGCACAGCAGAGTACCACTGGCCCTTTTGGCCACCAGGGCACACTCCTGGCTCATGAAGAAAAGGTTCAGTTTAGGACTTGCAGATGTTTTGGCAAAGACAAGGTCTGGGATGTAGAGGGCTGATCCAGATGAGCTGCTTCTGATCGTTCATTGCTTGGCTGAGAGTTTACTGGAAATTAGCAATTGATGCTTCTGAGCCTGTTTGAACTGTAGTGCAAGTTTCATCAATGAGCATCTGCAGCAGGTGGGGGTGTGCTAGCGCTGAATGAGGAGACAGGGCTTTGCAGGTGCAGAACATGGCTTTCCTGGGAGGCGAGGTCTGTGTGGTGGCTCATAAAGCAGCAGGAGGCTGGAACGGTGTGTTGAGAACCAACCCACTGTAAAATTCATTTCTCTGCCTTCCTCACTCAAGAGCTGTCTGATACTCATGGCCTGTGAGGCTCATGTTTAATTAGCTGAATGGTTGGATACAGAAGGCTTCTATGGCTCCAAGTGATGTTGGGAGTGCTGGACATACAAATGACTTTCAGGACAATGTCAGAATACCTTCTACAAGAATATAAAAGCTGGATTTTCCTTGGTTAATACCTACAGCAATAAACAACCTCTTTGTAGGTTATGAGGATATATTTGCTGAATCTGAGAATAAGAGCGATTTCTTGGGGAGCAGTCTGCACAAGGTCTGGTGAGTTTAGGATGGGAGCATGGATACAGTCAGTGTTTGTGGAGGCTTCTTGGTCTAAGATGTGCAGACTCTAAAGGGTAGATGAGGAGACAATCAATTATATGAAGAATTATATGAAGGCAGGTTCCTTAGAGCAGGTTGCACAGGAAAGTGTCCAGGTGGGTTTTGAATATCTTTAGAGAAGGAGATTCCACCACCTCTCTGGCAGGTTGCTCTAGTTCTGTTTCCTTCTGTGTCTGAGCAGGCTCTGAGCAGCCACTTCTTTGCCTGCATTGCCCTTCAGCTCTGTGTGGATCCAGTAGGAACCCTTTGAGTCTGACTCTGGGGAGCGCTGGCATTTCTGCTGCTCTGCACTGTGGCAGCTTTGTTCTTTCCTTTGCACCTCCTGGACTTCTCTCTCCCAGAGAATCCAACTAAAGCTTCCCAAGATTTTACATTTTTTTTAGTCACACTGATGCAATCCTGTGTTAGCTGACAGTTTAGCAAAATGGCCACTGCCTTCTGCCTGTGGATTCCCCTGTGCTGTTTCTCTGATTCCCCCCGCGCTTGATAATTCCTAGTTGTTTAATTAAACTGCAAATTCCATCTCTTCCCTATTCATTCTCCTCTCTGAATCACTGATGCAGTTGCTCGTGTTGAGCATGATGGTTTTGCATGTTAAGCAGGTCTCTCCTTCAGCTATTCCACAGATGTGTATCCTCATCTTCACCCTGCAAGCACCACCATCCTCTCAGAGCTGCACAAAGCACCATTTTCATCTCAGTGTCTGAGGGTTCGCCTTTGAGAGGTGAATTTTCAGGCACGTGCCTTCCCGCAGGCAGCTGCCGAGCTGTAGATTGCTGGTTTACACATATGCACTCTTGGTAAAGGTCACACCGGTGCAATATTGTCTGAAGGGAAAACCTGTGTATTATATGTGTGTCTGCTCCTGTAGGAGGCTGTTTAAGCAGCCAGCTGTGCCCAGATGTCTGAGATCCCCCGGGATAACCTCCCGTTTAAGAGCTCTCGTGGATGACTTTGTGTTGGATTGCTGTTGCTTTGTAGGCTCAGTGCTGCAGGGTCCTGAACCATCTTTCATGTCCGAGTACTGGGGTGTGTGGGCTGAATGCTGGAGGGGGGCCCTCCCTGCCATGGTTTTTATCTTTCTGGTTTTGCCCAGAGCAAGAGACTCTGAGAAGTACCTTGGTTCCCTTCCCTTTGTACTTTCCTAACCTGAGTCAGATGTATTCTATAAAGCAGCTTTAAGCCATTTTTTTCCCCACGTAATCACTGTTATCACTCATGATAAATAACAGTAGCTGCTATTTTAAAAAGACTGATCAGAAAGATGTAGATTACATGACTCACTCGATATTTGTAATTTGCAATAAAAGTAGTGGCATTTTCTGGTCTCTGTTTTGGTACACCAGGGCTCTGTGCTTTATGCTTCAGGGCTTGCTCTCATCTTCATGTCCCCTTACACAAAAACCTTTAGAGAACTGGGGCTCTGTTTCTGCCAGGTGCAGACAGAGAACAAATCCTACATATTGCATCGCTCACCGCTTGTTTTTCATGGCTTGGTTGGGGTTCTTAGCCATGGTTATGTTGTTTCTGCTCACTCTGCGTCCCCTCAGTGCTGCAGCTAGAAAAGGAGCCAACACAGGCAATTCCTCCGGTGCTGCTCCTGTGTCATCAGCATACTGATCCCTTCCTTGAAACTGCCTGCAACTCAGGTGGGTTTCTGCTGCAGAACAACAAAACAGATTAAACAAAAATGGAAATGGGAAAAAAAGAAAAATCCCACAGTGAAGGGTTGTTGGGTTTTGTTTGTTTGTTTTCCCATTAAGGGGTTTATTTTTTTTGGGGGGGGGGGGGGCAGCTCTCTTAAAAACACACTGGTGAAAATCAGGGAATGGCTTTTGCTCAGCGCCGTTGTAAGCACTGCTACCAACATGCGGTTTGTGTTGGCTGCATCCCTGTGTGATTTTTGGTGTAGTGTGGTCCCCAGCACCCTGAGACCTGGGGCAGGCAGCCAGGGGCTCTGATGGATCTCATCAATAGCTCCCCTTTGGACTTTTATCATTTCCTACCGAGAGTCAGTGCTGTCCGTATCTGCCGGGATTGCTGGGGGCCGAGTTGCTGCCCTTCCCCACCAGCAGCCCTGTGAGAGCACTGCCTTGGTGCCTCGTTTCTCCCTCAGCAAAACGGGCAGCAAAAATGCTCCTGCTCTGCTTTGTGTGTGCCTGGGCTGCAGGGTGCTCCTGTAGCAGACAGCAGGAGGTGCTGCTCTCAGCTGACACTTTCGGTACTGCAATACTGCAGGTACAGCCAATTAATGTGCCTATGAGATTCAATGACATACCTCTAGCAGGCTCAGTGTAGAAGAAGCTGCTGGGTGAAGAATGCATGGAGCAGGGTTTCCAGCCTGCCTGTGAGGCAGGAAGATGCAAGCCTTTAATTTCTTTTGGCACTATTTTCTAATTACAATAAATGTTTATGTTGCTTTGGTCCACCGTGGCAGGCCAATAGTAAATTTGTTTGTGATGCCTATTTGTTACAAGGGCTGGAGCCTCTCAACCCCGTTGTTGTGTCTGGCAGCTCCCAGGGATTAATTGCATGCTGTCAGAAAGGCAGCCCCAGCAAATCCAGCCCCATCTTGCTAATAGTGGGATTATTATTTAACAGTTCATGTCTGCACGTGGCTGCTTTTATTCGACTCTGCTTAGCGGGTTTAAAGAGGTTTTCAAAGAACCGAGCAGCTGAAGCAAAAGTCACTGCCGTGTTCAATGGGGAGTCCATGAGCTGTGGGTGGTGCCACCTCTGTCCACTGGCTCCCAGCTCACTGATGAGCAGCTCCCTGCTCTTGTGCTGGGGTGAATGGGCTCCAGGAGGCATGACTGCAACCCGAGGGGTCCTACTGAGCTGTGCAGGAGGTGGCTGGATGTGGCTGCACGGCCCCTATATGTACAGCTGCTATCTCACCACTCTGTTCGCAAAGCCATTGAGCCCCTCTTAAAACCACTGAGGTAATCTGGGTTTTGGGTGGGCTTTTGTAGTCCTCCCTGCTTTGGGGGAAACAATCTGACTTCCAGGGCAAACTTACCTGAGAGAAGTCCCTCACCACTTATTCTCTTTCCAGCTCTGTTTATCATTTCTGGCTATTGCTATTTATCCCTTGATATAAACGTGTATTTCACACAAGATCTTGCAAAATAGAATGAATACTGTTCTGTCTCTTTACAATGTCTTTGTGATTTAGTTCTGGGCTTTTTTTCCAGCTGCTTTGTGTTGGTGACTCATCGTTGTTCCAACCCAGCTGGCATTACTGGGTTCTTAGTTGTTTCTGATTGCTGAGGCTTTATAAGAAACGTACTCTTACAGGCAGGCAAGTGGAGGGCCCTCTGTTTATTGCTATTGAAATAATCCCATTTTTATCACTTGAATCTTCAAGGTCGTCCAATTCTCACATGAAATGCCTTTCCTTCTGCCCTCCACCAGCAGTGCGATGCTGTTTCATAATCTCTGCATTTCATCAGTACTTCTCATGCTGCAGCTGTTAAAGATGCTGAGGCTGGTGGGTCCCAGGCTCCCTCCTTGGGGAACAAATCGTGATGTTGCCCCTCCACCACCTCCCCCTTCCCACTGACTCGTCTGGGCTTCCTCCACACGCCGTCCCCTGGGGTCCTCACTTCTCTTGGTTTATCAAAATGTTCTTCTGGGAAATGAAAACCTTAATCACAGACACAGTGTTGTTATATTTCAAATGAATTTAACCTACGGTCACTTGAGCTAAAATTATTTCCTGACTAGTAGGCAAGAAAACTAAATTGAAAGCACTGTTCTTTCTTTTTGGACTGGCAGGGTGCTGAGCTGCCAGAAGACCCTCCTGTGTCAGGCAGCCCAGTGGGCTCCAAGTCACACTCCCATGGCTCTGGGGATGGGATACAGCTGCTCAAATAAGAAGCCTGTTCCTTATTCCAGAGGGTAGCGTGTTCTGTCTAGTGCTTTGTATTTTACACCCCAGACAACACCCAGCCCATAGAACACACAGATGTGGGGCATCCCCCAGGTGTGTGGATTGGGAAGGTTTCCTTCTTTGGAATCTGTTTTTCTCCCCAGTTTGAACCAAACTGCTATTTGTCCCATTTCCTCCAGCTCTCATAACAAGCTTCAAGCTGCACCAGGGGAGACTTAGGCTGGATGTTAGGAAATACTACTTCTCTGAAAGAGTGGTCAGGCAGTGGAATGGGCTGCACAGGGAGGTGCTGGAGTGACTAACCCTGGAGGTGTTCAAGGAGTTGTATTGTCATTGTGTTGAGATGTGGTTTAGTGAGGACTATTGGTGATGGGTGGATGGTTGGACTGGATGATCTTGTAGGTCTTTTCCAGCCTTGGTGATGCTGTGATAACAAACTCAGCCTTTCTGCAGCTAAGTTTATGCCTTTAGTTTTGTCACTTACCAACGCTGGTAATGTTTTTTGCTCTTCTGGGCCCAGTTTTCTGCATATTTCATCACTTCCAGTAACTGTGAACAGCAGCCCGGTTTCTTGGCATTACACTCACTTTGGTCAGGTTTCAACAACCTCTGCAGGTCAAACCTTCCACTGGTGTTAGGGACAGGGATTTGCAGGCTTTAACAGCTGACCTGAACTCACAGCAGTCAAGGCTTCAGCTTACAAGGAAAAAATGGGCCAGTAATGACTTGTCTTGTACTTCAGATTTGTTTTTCCAACAAGTGAATGAAGACTCACAATGCAAGGCTGTGTTTTACTGAGTAACTGTTGCAAGGCCCAGTCTTATTTGCAGTGCACTACAAGTATCTAGAAATACCAAGTATGTAATAAGAACCTACAACTCAAACATAATAGCCTCAAACACTGCAAGAAGTTATGCACCATCTCATAATTTATTATAATACAAACAAGCCCATCAAACACAATATGTCTACTTATGAAAATATCAATATTCACAATTTAAATAGGTGATAAGTCTCAATTTTATATATCAGTAGCTCATCTAAAAAGTATTTTGTTCCTAGCTGTGGCCTTGAAGGAAAGATAACCTATGTGTAATTGTAAAACTGTCTGTCCATTCACAGTTTATTTTTTATAGTTGTTGATACTTGAAGTATAAATTGAGTACAAAGGACCACCTCCAGGACAAAGATGATTTTGCCTCCGGGATGCGTTTTCCCTAAATAATGAAACTTTATGTGCTCAGTTAAGTTTTTAACTATTGTAAAATTAGGAGGTATGAGTAACACAGCGAGACATTGGCTAGTTAGCAACAGTCATTGCAAGATGCTCCACAAAACTGAAAAATAAGGCAAGTATTATCAACATTATTAGCAGCTCTCATATGCATACCAAAAAAAGTCAAGGCTTTATTACCCAAACCAGACTGTAACAAGGCTTCAAACATCCCTTAACAGGACACGGCTTGATCCAAAGCCCTAAATTGATGAGGGCTGGAGAAACACAGAATCTTCCCTTTGACTTCAAGGGGCTTTGGAAGCAAGCTCTTAGAGCCCTAAACTATCAGAAATGAATCAACTACTGTCCATGAAAATTGCACCATGTCATTTCCAAAGCGACACGGGAACAGGTTAGGAGTTGGATCTGAAATGAAGTTACAACCATTTAATGAGTCACTTTTAGTCGGAAATAAACATTGACCAAAAAAAAAACCCAACAACAAAAAGATTTAGTTTTTAAATATGGCAACTTACAAAAATACTTTGTTAGGAGAGGAAAAAGTCAGATGATGCCGCCAGACTGCAGGGAAACCATTGTTACAAAAAGTGGTAAATCACACCGCGTGTATGGCAGCATGTGCCATGAACTGAGTTTGTTTTAATAAATAAAAGCCCTAAACATTCACTATTTCCTGTAAGGTTACTGTTACATTAAGCAGAATAGTGAATATCTCGTATAAATAGTTTTCAATAGATACATTCTCAAAAATGGATTACTTATCTATATAGATATTGCACTTCAGACTCATTCACATGTAACTCAGACTAGCATTCCTCATAACAAATTTAGCATAAAAATAAGTTATAAATACAGTGTTTTCTCCAAAATGAGACATACAGTACCTTTTTCATAGGTAACTTTGGTTACTATCAACAGACACATAAAGAACAGAGAGAGATTTCTGAGTAAGGTAGAAGGCATGACCACAAGACTATTTATGTAAAACACTAGTAAGGGGAGGAGTAATTTTAACCTTGCTGTGATAAATCAGCAAGGCTAAGCATCCCTTTTATGCTTTATTATTGCAAGTAAGTGTGATATTTTGTTGAGATTTACAGGGACAAACAGGCCGGAGATGAGGGGGCTCTTCATTTCCCTTTGAATCTGTGGAGATTTGGGCTTGCAGCATTCCTTTGGCAAGGGACAGCTTTTGCTCTGCCAGCCGTGCCCCTCTCCTTGCCACACCAGCGCGGTCCCTGGGGTGCAGCAGCACCTGGCAGAGCAGCGCTGAGCATCTCACCTGGCTCTGCTGATGGGGAGGAGCGGGCAGCACCTGCTCACTAAGGCGCTGGGCCCATCCAACCTGAGTAGTCCCGACCTTTCCTGAGAAAGCCCTTCTGCGCCTCAGCCAGCCATTGCACGCGGCCCCACTCTTCGTGGTTTGTGCCTTCTGCTGCCATTTCTTCCCAAGGTGTGCTCGGGTTTGGGATAGGTTTTGGTCTTGCAGGATGCCAGCAGGAGTAGGTATGTGATTGCATGGCAGAAGGAAACCAGGCTGTTGTCCTCAGCAGGACTTCTGCAGACTTGGTATTTTTTAGGACATGTTTGTGCACTAAAGCTGACCATCCACAGGTTTCAGAGGGATGCTTTCAACCCTCACGTCCCACTGAAGCAGAACAGACTGGATCCTTTTTCGGGGACCTCGCTGTAGTAGTCCCAGATGCACCATGAGCTCCCCACTGGTAATGGAGATGGGCACAGACACAAACACACTGCTAGCACCGGGCTGTATTTTGTTTGAAGTTACTGAGAGGCTGCTGTGTTTACTGACCAAGTTGTGCTTGTGTTCACCATGCAAGGAAGTCTGCTCACACATTTAGTAAGGCTGTATTAAACACCCAATATCTAAGTAAAAAAGCTGGGGTACACGATTCCTAGAGACTGTACGCCAAGATCTGAAAATGAGGCAAAGTAGAAGAAATGCACTTGATGCCTTTCTGTAACTCTCTTCCCATTTTCTACACCCGGCAATGCTGTGAAGCTTTTTTTTTTTTTTTTTTTTTGAGTGTAAAGAAAGAGAAGTTAAGCTGCTTTAAATAAGGTAAATATTTGAAAGTAATGTATGTTTTCACTGCTGTAGGGTATTTAATGGATTTACTGGATTTCTTTCACAAATAGTCTTTTAACAATTGAATGGCAAATCTTTAATAGGAATAGCATAATCTGTCAGGAGAAAATCTCAGGTTAAGGTTTTATATATATGTAATCCCTAAAGGCCTGAACATGGGGAGTAACTGAGAATCTTCACTGGTTAATGAGGAAACTGAGGGCTGTAATCACTCCAAATCTTGCAGGACCAGCTTCAGTGGGAGCTCTGCATCAGGCAGGACCTGGCCTTGCACTTGAGAGTCTTCAACTACTGTAACTGAAATAATGGGGAAAATACTCTGCCTTTGTTCTTGGCTCTAGAAACCTCCTTCCATCAAGCTCCCCTGTCTTGGTCACATCTTAAATAACTGAAGACATGCAAACGTTGTCAGCTTGCGGAATTGCTTTCCACGACAAAGCTATAACAGGTCAAATATCGGTCCTTGAGCCCCACTCAGATGACCCAAAAGGGGCTGGTCATAGTCCATGCCTCACGGACTGCCTCCTGCAAAAGGTCTTGACAGCAAATCTGTGTGGCGTTATTTTGTCAGAAAACACATCTGTTTTGGCAAGGTTACATAACAGAAATGGCACCTTCCACAGTACGTAAAAGCATCAATTTGCTCTTTTGATGGTGAACTTGCATGGTCAAATAAGACTTCGTTGTTTCTGAAAAGTAATTAACTATTGTGGCTTCCCTCCTCCAAAGACTTTGGACTGCACTGGTGTTTGGATGCAAAACGTTTGAGTGCAACTGAATGCTAAGACTTGAGCTCTGAAGCATACTCAAAATGCTGTGTAGGAGATCGAGGCATTTGCCTTCACATTTCTGCTCCTAAAATCAAGTGCTCCTATTCCCTCCTAACAGTCCCATCTGCCCTCAGCCTCGCAGGGAAATGAAATCAGATGACCACTCTTTTAAACAGCCACTTGGGCAGATTACATCCTGAAGATGTAACCACTTGTAAAGAACTTTCACCCAGAAACTCCAATTATTGCCCTCTTCATGGTGATATTTTTATAGGCTTTCCATTCTTATCATACTGGTAAACAAGCATTTTGATGCAATGTGAGTTGGCTGGGGAAATCCAAGGGCTGCTTGTTATTGAAAAGTTATGGTTTGTATAGAATTGCACAGGTTGCTTCTGACACTTAAAGAAGGCTTTCAGCGTGGCAGCTGCCATTGTGCGAAATCTTTTGCTAATAAAACAGTAGAGGAAGAAATTAATTGCAGTGTTCAGCAATGCTAGCATATTGGCAATGTCTGACACGATATGTACCACCCAGCTGTTGTTTATTGGCGATACGTAGAGGTGATACAGTATCATAATTATTCTTGGTGCCCAGAGAATGGCAAAAATAGAAGTTATAGTAAACAAAATGGCTGTTGTTTTTCCTGTGGAGTACCCTCGCAGTCGGAAATTGCTCTTTCGTCGCAGCTTATACACAATGATCGAATTAAGGATGAAGAAGATGGAGCAGGGCACTAGGTAAACAGTAAAGCAGTGGATCCAGATGAGGACGTGATGCATTGACGTGCTTATGTAGTCTTCAATCCAGATATTGGGCCACCAGTAGTAGGGAATGCTGGTCAAAAAGCAGGTGATGTAAACACTTACAATGACTTTTCGAGTACGAGCAGGATAGGAGACTGTATGATACTTCAGTGGATGGCACACAGCTATGTACCTGTCGATTGTTAGTGGAACCGTAATCCATATGGATGTGTGGATGGAAGAAAATTCCAAGACCTCAATTATTTTGTCCAGTACCTGAGGCATCTGTTTATTTAAGATGAAATCTTCCATGAGAAAGTCAACAAAGACAATGAAGAAGAGAACGAGGATGTCAGCAGCAGCTAGAGCTAGAAGATAATTGTACGAGGACTTCTGCCTGCGAGCCACAAGCTGGGAGAGGATGATGACTGTCAGGATGTTTGCTGCAGAGACAAAAACACAGAGTTAGGCCTTTAAGATGTGACATCAGCTTTTCTGAGCTCTTATTTGGAGCAGTATTTCTGTTCAAGCACTTGGCAATACTAATTTTCCCACCACTCGAATAAAGCCCTGCCTGCTTAGCCACAACTGCTCTTCAGAAGTCCTTCCCCAGCTTACAAGGTCTTTTTCCTCTGGAGTGGTAAAGCCAAGTCTTTAAGGAAATCCTGCTGCTCAAGTCAGACTTGATGGATGTTCTGGCTCAGCACAAATGTAAACATCCCTGAGCATCCTGAGAATCTTTCTGCTTGCATCTCTCTGGCTGCAGCAAATACCCATCATCTAAATCATGCCTGGAAGTACTGCATGACACTCGAATAATATTATGGTGAAGTGCCACAATATCTTGTCTTTGCTGTTTTCGCTGGCTGGTTTGCTTCAGACTTCCGAAGCTGCGATTCAGTTTAAAGGTACTTTACCAGCTGGTTGAAGAGACTGTAAGCTAGGTATCTATATGTAAATGCTCTACAGAGGGTGCAGCCCTACAGCCCCTGGCCCTGCAGAGCTCCCCACAGCAGGAAGGTGCAGGCCTTGCAGTCCTTCAGAGCTTTGCTGGAGCACGAAGGTATAGCCAAACTTTCATTGCTTGCTCACATTTGCTAGTAATTACTGTATAGTCTGGAATCAGGAAAAAAAGAAAGCTGTAATTCCTCCTAGACGCGTGGCTGGAAGAAGACAGCCATGACTGCTCCCATCGGAAGTTTAAATCACTAGCCTAGAATATCTGGAGCTGTGCTTAAAAATCAGAGCGCTGCTGGCATGCTGTATAACAAACTGCCCAATGTTTGTATTTGACATTTTCATAAGTGCTCCATAAATCACGCCTTCCGTGCATTCAGCGCTTCAAACATTTTTGCCAGTTGTGATGGATTTCCCAAAACAAATCAACAGTAACTGTAACGATTCCTTCACGTTAGAGAAGAAGGAAGTTCAAAGCACTACGGTAGCAATCTAAGACGTCCTACAACTGAGAACACGCTTTTAAAAACTGTTTTACTTGATTCTAGGCAAAAATTCCTCTTTCATAAATGTTTTCAAAACCTGCTTCCTGGGAAGCTTCTTAGTCTGACTTCCCTGAGAGGGAAATGAACTGCAGCAGAGTGAATGATCTTGAGTAATAGCCCTTGTAAGTGTCAACTATTTTTGTATCACCTGAATTGATTAATTTTGTATCTTGGAACAAAACTAAAGTGAACGTGACAGCCAGTGGAGTCATTCTCTAGGTTAAATATACATACTTACATAATCTCCCCAACATCATCATCTGCAACCACCTTTGGGGGAAATTGTTTGATTCTCCCTTCTTTTACCAGGAATGCAACCTCACTGATTTCAGCTCAGTGATACACTCAGAACCACGGTACCATTTTTTACTTCCTTGCTTAAAAAACTCCTCTTTTGTGGCTGCTGATCATCAAATCACTAAAGAGCTTAGGTTGGAGGGATCCTTAATTGAGGGATCATCTATTTCCATGTGTACTCCTGCTCCATCCACTAACTGCCCCAGCCCCCTGAAGACCCTTTTGATAGCCCTCAGGCTTCTCTCAGAGCTGCCAGCCGGAAGTGATGAGCCCTAGAGGATGAAATGAGTGATGTACTGTCAAGGAAATCCTCAAGTCAGAGCATTTACCTTGACAGTGCCAGTCACTGCTGGTTTTGGCGAGCCAGGCTGAATAGCTTGGCTTCACTTGGATATGACTCATGGTGCTCACCTCCTCTTTAATCCTTGGATTTGTTTCACTGCAGCAGCAGCAGCTGGAGCTAGCACGCAGGGAGGGGAACAGCTGGGAACTTTGGCCCCTGTAGGTAAATACAGCTGCTTGGGCAGAGAGCTCCTGCAGGGATGCTGAAGCCATGCCCAGTCCCCATTCCATTTGCCCTTTCTGGGAGTCCGGCTGTTTGGTCCTACCTCCTCTTTTTGCTACAGGAACAAATTTATAAACAGCCCTTTCCTCCATCCCTTCTCCCTCCACCTTTTGCAGGGTTCCCAGCAAAGGCAGTAACAGAGTGTACTGAAATGCAAGTTCAACACCAGCAAGCTTTGCATGGTGAGCTGGATTAGAAAATTGATCTGACAAAGTACATGCAAGCTTTGTCCAATTTTTCTGCAAGGGTTATGGTATCTTGTATTGAAAATGCTTTCCCTGGGATCACATTAGTGCTTTTCTGGCTGGATGATATGAAATATAATAACATCATTGACTTTGTGAAAACAGATATACAGTGGGGTGCAGCAGAAAGCTGCCTGTATCACAGCATGTTCGGTTTGGGAATATTTGTCCTGTGCAGCCTGTAGAGGGAAAACCAAGAGAAGCCATGGAAAAGTCTCAGTCAGTCATTCACCTGTTTCCTCAGTAGTGGTAAGATGGTCCTTGGTACGTCCTCAAACACTGTTTAATGCTCAGTAAAACAAGAACGGAGTGGGAATGTTGTTCCATGTGAGCTGTGCCCTTGTTCCTGGTGACTTCTGGACGCCTGCACAGTGCCCTGCAAGTTCTCCTGGGGGCAAAGATGACCCACCGGGGGCAAAAGGGGACAGATAAGCATACATGACAGAGAACACATTTTAACTGTGTTTATCCTAATTCTTGTCCTAATGTGTTAGTCAGGGGCGAGAGCAATAGGATAATGATGAAAATATCAAAGTATCTCTTTGTTATAACATATATACTGCTACAGCCGCTGGGAAGGGTCAGTGCCCCTAAACTGTCCAGGACAGTAGCGTCCACTTCTTGCAGCATTGTTTTCCAGGTACTAAGTAGTTTAGGTCGTCTGGATTTCAAAAAGATTGATCACAGTGTTGGGAGCTGATGCCAGCGCTGCTTTTTGCAGTGTAGTATTTAGAATTTAAAAATATCCAGTTGAGAATCGAGGCTTGATTAGAGACTGACTGGCTGAAGCCTCAAGAGATGCCACTAGCAGATGATGAGAAGCAACTGTCAGAAATGAAGGAGTCTCAGTGCCTTCCCTTCCATCACGAGGATGACGAGGCCTTTGAAATACAACACATGAAAGTCTCTGACACCCAAACACCATCAATCTGCACTGCAGACCCTTGGTTCTCACCTGGGTTTGGGTTTGCTCCCCACACCAACAGCTGCCTTGCTGAGCTCCCTGCAGAGCCTGGGCAGCCTTCAGTGCCTCCTCAGAGCTCAGCCTGTGACCTACGGGCACAACTTTTTCCACAGCTCCTTGTGTTGTGAATTACAGCCATAGCTCAAGTAGTGCCTAACCATAGCTTTTGTGGGGAATTCACACAATTCCTTCCATTGCCTATTATCGCCACATGGAAGCTTAAGCAGGAGCAATTTTATCTGTCGAAAGAAGAAATAGGCATGTTCCTTGGCTTTGTTACTTTTTTATTGAGAGCATTTTGCATGCACACCGCAGGCTGCGCAGCCAAACAGCCCTCGCAAAGTAGAAATGCTGCTGTGTTGTGAATAAGGCCTGCTGTGTGGTTCAGCAGTTCGCTGTCATAAACCACCTAAATGAAGTAGCCATGAGGGTCGGTTACCGAACGTGATAAACATTAGGTCACTGGATATAATGGACACCTTTTACCAAATGCAGTTGTTGCTAGGATCCCTACCAGTCACCGTGCAATGTAAGAAAGTACCGGCCACGCATTAGCCACCTGACTGGCACACAGAGAGCCTATTTATGAACACAAAATTCTAAGTTGCTTTGGAAAATACGCAAGCCACCCCTCCTTCACAGATTCAGAAATGAGACTTTAGGTTTCAGCACATTACAAATATATGCTGAAAAAAGTGACTGTTTCGACTCGGTGGGAAGAGATGGTTTCCTCTGGGCCAGGAGGCAATATGAAAATGTAAACATGCACAGCGCTCAGCAGGCTGACCTGAGCATGGTTACCAGCACAGCCGTGTGCCAGCGGTTACTGGAGCTGAGAGGTGGACAGCATTCAGCCTTTACTTTGTGCAGCAGCTCTCGGGGGACATTGATGACAATGGGTAGAAATCCTTTTAAAAGACAAATGCTGCAGCAATGTAAACGTCTGTTAATTGGGGCAGTTGGCTGTGCCCAGTTAGGTGTCTTAAACAAAACTTGCGTCTCACTGGTCATTAGAGGAGATAGGGCAGTTTGGTGTTTTTCTCTTGCAGCCAGCACGGGTTGAACTGAGTTCAACCTCAGCAATTGAGCAGATGGGAACAATCTTTGGAGAAGGGCTCTAGGGAGGTCTGTGCTCAGAAACCCCACGTGCACAGACAGGCTGCAGGGCCACAGTGTGAGCGCTGGTAGAGTTACTGAGCATCTGCTCTGCTGCCCAGCACAGCCCAAGCTCCCCTGTGCAGCAGGGGATGGAGCAGCAGCCAGGGACGATGCAGCATTGCCTTGTCCTTAGGAGTCACAGGTGAATTAATGCATCGGTGTCACCAGCCCGGCTCCGACAGTGAAATCTGGCTTCCGGGGCCATTTTTCTCCCTGACAGCATTTATTAGCTGAGGCACCTCTAGGGAAGAACACTGAATGGTGCACTCTTCTCAAGGGCTGGCACTGGCCATAATTGGGTCACTGAGGCCAGAGAAAGATTTTAACCAAGCCAAGAGCACTTCCTCTGCTGTTCAAGGGCACAGACGCTGTAATGGTGCAGAGACGCCGATGGCGAGTGTTCATTCTGAGCCTTGCCAACCACTCAGGCTTGTTAAGTGCAGTAACTTGTTTGGCAGACAGGAGTAATTGCATCGCCTTACTTTTGGCTTTCCTAAAGAGTTGGAGTAGGCTGTTGGTCATGGTATCCATAACACAGAACGCTGTTTGCAATGTGAAAACTGACAGAAAGGAGAATAAGCCTCCATGGAGGCCCAGCAGACACATTATGGCAGAGATCTGTCAGTCCTCTTGCTTGTCCTCCCCCTCCTCATCTATCAGTATTCCATTACATTATGTTGCCGTGTGACAGAGGGGCACTCTGACAGAAGTCTCATATGGAAGTGTGGATGAAGCAAAAGGGTATCACTGAATTCTTCCACATACAAAAAATGACACCCCCTGACATTCATCTACTGTTACTGAATGTTTACAGAGATCAAACTGTGGGTGCTGCCACACAGGGGTGGGTGGTGACAGTGACAGTGGACCACCTCTACTGGTGCAGATTTGTATGAACACTGCATGCAGTTCTCCTACACTGCTGGCAAAAATGCACAGCTAATGGTGGTGATCATTGATGATGTTGTGCTCTTTGTACCTGTTGTGGTTTCTATGGGAATAAATAGGAGGTGTTACTTTTAGAGTGACCTCTGTATTTTCCTCACCAACTGAGGACTGACACATCTGCTTAAGGAGAAACACAACCTCTGAGGTAGCAGAGCAAAGAGGTATCACTGGATTATGATGAGGTGAGAGTGGGGAAGCAAGTTTTGAGCACTGTCCAATAATTTTCAGGAAAATTTTACAGAACAGATGGACAATCCAAAGACCGTTTTCCCTCTTCCTGTTCATTGGATTTTAACTGGCAAATATACTGTCTCTTGGTTGTTGATAAGTTTGACCCAAATACCTGGGGAAAAAATCTGTCTCTGCTGAAATCAGGGGAGTTTTGCCATTTATTTCCAAGTGACGTATGTAGTAACCAGCCTCACAGGTGCTAAGCTGCTCCATATTTATAAGGATTTTAAAACAGTACTAAGACAGGATGGGCAAGACTATGTCCTTTCCTGCATTGGGTCTGCGGTGCAGAAAGCCTCTAATGACCCTAATGTTCCCTATATGGATCCTTTCTTAGAGGCAAGAAAGGACAAAGATAAAAACGTCTAAAACTTGCATCTCAACATCCAGCCTGACATCATGCTACTAGAGCAGAAAAGCTTTTTAATGGAAATTGGTGCTGGGAGGAGAAAAAGCAATCTGCAAAATAATGCAGAAATCATAAAAGGGATTTGGTTATTTGTGTGATGTAGCTGCACAGACTGAGATTTTCTAGGCAATTTGAGTGTCTCATTTGGTGGGTGTCTGTGGCTTCCAGTGTGGGCTGTCAGCAAAATGGTAGAGGTCTCAAGCTGAGTAACTTGAGCTCGAGGATGACAAAACCATCCTATCCTTTCAATACTGAACGTCAGAGCACAAAGGTGGGTTGCAAGGATATTTGATGGGATAGCTAGGCTGGAGGAAGGACATGATTTCATAAGGGCAATATCATAAATTCTTTACTGAACATGAATAATTAAAAGCATTTTACCTTTGATGGTGGTTTGGCTAAAAACAAAGTCTTCCTGAAGCATTAGCTAACAAAGCAAGAGTTCATGTCTGCAAACCCTGCGACTGAGCTTTCTCAGAGGCAATGCCAACTTCAGGCAATAAGCAGGGTTTTGCAGGCTACGTAAAGCCATCACAGCTAGGTTTTATTTCCCCCACTGAGCATGTACTGCATCCACTCTAGATATATCGCTCTTTGGTGTGCCAGTCCGGACAGTGAACAAAACATCTGGAACAAACAAATGTTTGTGAAACATCCTGGTTGGAAGGAAATGGTTGAAAGCTAATTTGTCTTGAAACCAAGAGCAGCCACTCGTGCACCTGATAACTGAGAAAATGGGAAGTGAAATGACAGTACATTCCAGCCGCTCTCTGTTTCAGGTGATACAAAAGAACAATTTCAGTGAAAAAATCTGTTCAGTGCGTTGAGAGGCAGGTTCACCTCCTCTTTCAAAGGTAAAGTGAGAAAACTCCTTTTGGTCTTCTTCCACACTGTTGATCCCAGTCCTACTTAGCCGCCTCTGCCTCACTGCCTGGGAAACACCCCAGTACCTTTTCTTTTACCTGGTCACCCCAAACAGCACAGACAGTACTGCTGACTTTAAGATCTCAACATCTGTATGTATCACTAGTGTGAAGAATGAAAATGGAATTGTGTGGCAGTCCTCCTGCGCTCAAGAGGTTAACTTTGGTTTTGCTTCCTTTCTTTGTGTCTCAGAGTTAATGGGAAAAGAGATGAAAGGCTGGAAAAGACCACCTGAAACCTCTGTGCCTAGATTGTTTTGTACCTGGAGCGTTAATGCAGGGAGAGCAGCAGGTCAGGAAATCTCTTTTGTTTCTCCACCTACAATAAACTGTTTTGACGTATGTGATTGAAGGCCTTCTCCTGCTGGTTTGTGTCTGCTGATTCACCCCCATTTTACTGAGGGGAGCACAAAGAGGAGGAGGAGAGAACTAAGTAATGGGGTGGATGGAGAACAGCAGGGTATCAGACTGCCTAGTGCTTTTGAATGGCTTGGCTTCTTAACAACTGGGGGATCTGCATTACCCACCTGCAGGGAAAACTGGCTGTGCTCTCTCTTTGTATCACCATTGCGGAGAAAAATCTCCTTAGGAGATCTTCCTTTCCAATCCATTTTAGCACAACCATGCAAGGTTGTGCACTTCATAGTCTACTGAGCCTCCCCAGTATTGTACCTCGTTATCATTTCAGCCCTGATGGTGTTGTTCCCTAGCGATATGCATAACAAACCAAAGGGAACAGTTGTATCAAGCCTTCTTCTGCATTAGTGTGGGTTCTGCTATACGCTTCCTTTCAGGCTGCACGGTTTTGAGTGGACACAGTCTCCAGACGTAACTGAGCAAAGGAAACAGCTCCCATCTGTATGTCTTGCTGGCACCATTTCTGAGAAGGAACACTGTAATGAATCTGTTCTTTTTCATAAAGCTTCTTTCCTTAAAGATAAAGCATTCATTTTACAATAGGAAATGACACATTTTAAGCATATTAGCAGCACTTTTGTTCCCCTCTGTCCACTAATGCTCCTGTTACCATGCTTCTCTTGCACTGACTGCTGAGATAAAGTTGTGCCAATTAGTTCTCCTTTCAGCAGGATGCAATGTACTGGCTTTGGGTCCAATTCAGATTTTAAGTCAAAGCCAGTACCATCTTTGAATAAAACGGCCTTGGGAGGGTTCAGTTCTTATATATTGAAGTCTGTCTGATGAGTGACAGCAGAAAAGTGCTGTTTTTTCAAGGTCATAACTCTGCATATAACAATTCTCACAGTCATTTTTTCAGAACTTCCTTTAGTGCTTCTGTAGTTCAGGCGCGTTGTTATGAGAAAACCTATTTATTTGGGAGCTGGGAATGCTCTTCTTAACCAGAAACCCGTACTGCGTTTGCAGACTACACTAGGCAGCAGATGGCAGGAATCCAAGAGGAGTCAGACACAGCAGTAAGTGTGCTGTATGAACACCTACCTGCTGCCTGCTTTGGTCTCTACTGGCTATTACCTGCCATGTGAGTCACCTACAGATACTGGCACCTGCCTCTCGTCCTACTCCTTGTACTAACCGGGTTGTGTCTTTAAGTACAGAGAGCAAACTGCTTCAGCACTTGTTCCACCAACACCACCAACCCTTCCTTGACAGCGTCAAAAGGTTAGGGACCCTGATGAGTCTATGTGTTCCTCTAGGCTAGGACTACAGCTTCTCTCCCGCTGCATAGAGCCCACTGAGTGTGCTCTGTGTGGGGCTGGGGTTTAAATGACCCTATCTCTGGGACACCCTGTTCAGCAGCAGGTCTGACACAAAAGCTACCTGTTGGAGGTACCCATCTGCCAAGTGCGTGCAGGCTGCTTTTCCAGCCTTGCAAAGTCCTCAATATGAATTTAAATCAGATTTAAGTATAAGGCTAAAGCAGGAGTAAAAGAAGCATCTGGGGCCTGGCCTCTCCAAGTAGACAGTTTGGAGTGGTATTTTGCTAGAGCACCTGTGCAAGTCTTATCTCCCAAGGATGGTGACGATGGGAAGGCTGCTGGGTGTTAGCTCGTATTTTATGCTGCTGCTGGGAGGAGGGAAGCCCAGGAAACATGAGCAGGCCTAGCCTGACCTCAAAAATGCTGCCACTCCATCCTTTGAGCAATACACTATACCCCCAGAGGGGAAGGTAATTACATGCAAGGCAGTTCCACTGCTGCTGCACCTTCTCATGAAGCAGGTGGTACTTTTGGTCCTGGGCTGCCCTTCCTGGCTGCCTTTGGTGGCTCTATCACTGCCGAAGCTCTTCAGCGCAGCTGCTTCTTTGCAGTTCTGACTGGCAGACGTAGACTGAGAGTGGATACAGACTGCGAGCAGATACTTGTTGCTTCCTCACCTTTCTGGGCTCTTTGAATCCGAGCAATTTCTCCCCTTCCCTGCATTCAACAACACCTCTTCTCTGACACTTTCCTTCCCTGAAGCAAGAAATGCCTCCGTTAAGCCTTGCTGCAGCCCTTCCTTCCTCCCAGGTACCAGGAGGTGCTTCAGAGGTTCCTCTGTCACTGCCAGAAGAGGTGAGCACAGGGACAGGGACAGCAGAGCGGGGGCTGCAGAACAGCTCTGTGAGCCGTAACATCCGCCTCTCTCTCGTCAATAAGACCCCATTGCCAGCACTGCTGCCTCTCTGCTCCTCAAGGGCAAAGGGACTTCACCTTCCTCTCTTTTGCCTCTACCTTGATCAGACTTTCTGGAGCCTGGCTGAACAGAGAGGGAGAGCCGCTGCTGAGAAAAGGATCTGCCCAGATGTCTGGGTTACACAAGCGAGGGAAATGATGCTTTCTCTGCATACACAATCAGGCCTGGCATAGCCTGGCCTCAAAGTGGACTGCTGAGTTTGTGAGATTTCTTCTCATCAGTCTTCTCCACGACTGAAGGCAAGGAATTAACCAATTCCACTTCAGAAAATGTGCTGCACTTGAGGACAGACCCTAAACGACATCTCTCAAATTCAGAGCATCCCACAAAGCTGATTGCTCAGGCCCCATCTACTTCTTACAGTGTTACCTCTACAGTTTCCTAATGTTAAACAATTGAAGAGGTCTGTAATTACAACATGGTATCCTGAGGGAGCTGCTGCAAGTCATCTGCAAAACACTCATCAAGTGACTTTTCTTGTCTGTGCATGTAAGATTTTGCCCCATTGAAGAGAAATACCAAGGCAAGCTGAGCCATACACGTTTTCATGACACCTTCTTCATAGAATCACAAAGATCGGAAAAGACCTTTAAGACCATCCAGTCCAACCATCTTCCCACCACCAATACTGCCCACTGAACCACATCCCTAAGTACCACGTCTATGTTTCTTGAACCCCTCCAGGAACAGTGACTCCATCACCCTCCTGTTCCCCGGCTGTTCCCATGTATCGCTGCTCTTCCTGAAAATAATTATTTCCTAACACCCAACCTGATATCACTGGGTAAACCTGAGAGAACTTCGGTCGGTTCCTGCAGGAGAGATTGAGACTGAAGCCTGTCATTACTGAGGAAACCCGAACAGCTCCCAAGGGATGAATGAGGAGAGAACAACCTCCTGGTCCCTCCAGGTCTGGGCTGAGTTCACTGCAGCACAGAGTCCTGCCGACACCCTGTGTGTGCTGGGGGTAAATACGGGACTTCACTTTCCAGCTCTCTGAACTATTAGCAAAATTTAATTATAAGCCGGGAAGAAAAAAAGGAACAACACACAAAGAGCATCAATTCATATGCAGAGCAGTAATTGCATATGTGCTGCTCAGAGTCAGGCTTCTCTTCACATCCAATTAATTTTTTTTCTGTGAATTAATTGCTTGAAGAATGTTATTTTCTAAGCCCGAGGAATTAAGGTGAACACAACACCCAGAAGTTGACGGACGCTTCCAAACTCTGCCGTACGTTGCCCTTTGCGTCCTGCTCTGCCCTGATACCGCCGGCAGCTCAGCCCCCCCTGACTCCTGTCCTTGGGATCACCGCTGCTCTCCGGAGGTGCCGCAGTCCGAGCAGCTCCCGCAGCCCCTACGGGAGGGCACAGCTCGGAGCTCGGCTCGGCCGGGACGGGCCGGGAATGCGGATGCGACGCTCGCAGGCACCTGCAGCGGTGTTCGCCCCGACCCTGAAACTCCCCCCTCACCTCATTCTATTTCTCGCAGTCTGCCTCCCCCAACACCTCTGCTCTTTGTCCCCTCGTTAAGTGAGAAACCCCACGGCGGACCGAGCAGCGGTGGAGGAGCGGACCGTAGGGCACAGACCCCAAACCCGACCTCCTCGGTCCCCTCCGCTCCGCCGCCCCGTTCGTTGCGCTCCGTCCGTCTCCAAGGGCGGCCCCGGGGACGCCTATCGCTCCTATCGCCGCCGGCAGGGCGGGCAGCGGGCGGGGACGGCGCCCTCACGTTTTCGGGACCTGTTCAGTTCCAACGGCCGAACGGACGAGGGCAGAAACTTGGTGCCGGGCTGCGTGCCCGCGGCCGGGCGGGACGGCGCTGCGAGGGAGGAACGGCGATCCGGGAGCGGAGCAGCATCCCGGGCGGCTCGGTGCGGCACTCACCTGGCAGCCCGAGGCAGAGCAGCAGGCTGTAGTAGACGACGGGCGCGTACCCCAAGCCACAGCCATAGCGATGGTGCGGCACCAGGGAGCCGTTGTGGAGGTGGAGGTGGTTGTGCTCCATGGACCTGTTCTCCCCTCGGCCGTTCCGCCGCCACTCTCTCTGCCGCCCCGGCCGCGCCGCCCGCCCCTCGCACGCTCAGCGGCGGCGGTGAGCGCGGCGCGGCCCCCGCGGCGGGAGGCGGCGGCGGCGGCACATGGCGCAGCCCCGGTGTCGCGGGGCTGAGGCGGCGGGAGGCGGAGCGGCGGCGGAACGAGCGGGGCGGGGGCAGCCCCCACCTCGGGCGGCAGCGCCCTCGGCCCCCGGCCCTGCGGTACCCCCGGAATGCGGCGCGGTGCGGAGCCCGCCCGGCCCCGGGGTGGGGTCGCTGCCGGTGATGTGAAGCCCCGCGGGGTGGGAGAAGCCCGGCGGGACGGGCGGGGTGGGGACCGCGGGCGCCGAGCCGGGGGCGGTGCGGGGACATCGCGCCCCGAGAGCTCCGCCCGTGCGAAGGGCACCGAAACGGGATTTGTCGCCAAGTTCAAGTACCGGCAGGAAGACAATAAAAGCGCCGGCAGGTTTGTGAGCAGCGTGTCTGGCCGCCGCTGCCGGCACTGCGTGCTGTTCTGAAGCCCGGTAGGAGGAAGGTGGTAAATCCACACGGGAGGGTTTGTTCATCTGCTCATGATGTTTCATGGGAACACAGACCGATGGGGATGGCGCTGCCGCTCCCCCGCAGCAGTGGGGCCGTTGGGCTGCACCCCAACATCTGGCTGCGCAGCTCATTGTGCTGAAGGGAAGCGGCCTGACACGGCCAACACATTCCTCAGCATCTGTGTGCCCCACTACGTGATCTTTTGTGTAATTAACAAAGGATTTGGAGTTACGTGCGTCTTCAGAAGCTGCTGGAGTGCAGGCTGTGTGCTGCGCTGGGTGAGCTCGGCCGGGGCAGCGTGCTGATGGGCTCAGCCTTGTTGTCTGGTAGGTGCTTAATTACAGCACGATGTTATTGGGCAGAAAACAGGTTCACTTCACCAAAAGCCAGCCAGGTTGTATCCACGGCCCAGCACTGTGTTTGGGGAGAGCCCCATGGATTCCTATGGCTGCCCAGCCATACCAAGGAGTGAGTACGTGTGCCATGTGTGTGAGTTTGGTCAGTGGCCCTGTTCTGTTGGGGTCTACACAAGCGTGTGGTTTGCAAAACTAAACAAAGGTGCAGACCTTGTGATCTGAGAGCATCTCACCCCCAGTGTAATGATGTGGCATGAAAAGTGCTGCAGGTGAGGAGGCACCGTTAGGACAGGGACCGTGACTTTGTTGGCTCACCAAGCAGAACCACTCATGTCTGTGTGGTTCCACAATCTTGCTGCAAACACAGCACAGCTGCTATGTGGACACAAGCAAGGAGCAGCCACGGCTCCGACCCTGCAAAGAGGGTTGTTGTGCAGGAGACATCTTGAGGTTGTCCACATGCTTAAAATATTGTATAGGACTTTTTGTACTGTACTGAAACTGCTGTCAACATCAGAAGTGCTGGGGAAAAAAAGCAACATATTTTCCACCTGCTTTTTCAGTTGTGCAGCAGCCTTAAGAACCACTACACTCTGCTTGTATGGCAAATAAATGAATGTGTCCCCTTCAAAAGAAATCCTTTGAAACTACTCAAACAACAGAGCTGCATAATGCACTGGAGGAAGTGGCTGTAAAGGAGAAAACCTCATGAGCTGAACTCTGCCTGTTTGTATCTTTGATTCTTGCTCCTGAGTTTTAACCAAAACTCACTATTTCAAAACCAGTAGGTGCCCATTCCTCTCTTCATCCTTCGGCTTCATGTCTCTGTGGAGACCTGGGAGCTGTGAGAGGTCTCAAGCAGTGGCTGTGATGGAACTCTGCCATTCTGGGCCTTCTGAAAACATGTTTAAAGCTCCTAAATGCCTCCCCCCCAAAAAAAAAATTAAACATTTATTCCCTGAAGTCCCTTCTAGGTTTCATCTGACAAATCTCACTGTAATTCATTTGAGTGCTATTATGAGTTTGCTTTCCAAGGGAACAGAAAACAGATGTGATAAATGCCTGAACAAGAGATTTAACCTGGCATCTGTTGTTTTAAAGAAATGTTACAAAAGAAAGGAGCATAACCATGTTGTGTTGAGATTTAATTGGTAGATGATACACCTGATTTTCCATTGTCTCCTTTTCAGGTCACAGTGAAAACACGTGGTGGAAATGTGCTCTGAGTTAAACTCATATGGCCCATCCACAGCGGTTACAACAAATCTGTGCTGGTTTTTTGTTTTGTTTGTTTTTGCAACAGTCAGCATATCAAATAAAATTAATCCACTGGTCAGAATGGAAATTAGACTCTTTGTTCAAGGCAAGGAAGCAAAGAGAATCAAATGTGGTAGGCAGGATTGCTGCAAGGGTCTGGAATCCCTCAAAGCTTGTGTGATGTACTTTGTATGATACTTAACTGTAGAGCTAAGGGGCTAATTCATATGTTTAGCATAATTATATGCTTAAGTGCTTTGCCAGATTCAGGAATAAATAAGTTGGGATTGTGACATAACTACTTGACGAGTACTTCTAAAGATGGAAGCTCATTCATTCTCTCCTCTGGGGGAAAAGGAACCACATGAGATCCATGTCATAGAGATTCTTTGCATTTCCTCTATTGGGATTTTTGGAAGTTGAATGATAAAATACTGGAATATGTATCTTTGCACTTGTTCTGCGAATGCCGTGTGGCAAATGTGCAGGCAAATGGAAGTTGAACTGAGAAGTTCAGCATGTGGGTACCAGGAAAGGGAGTGAGAATAGATCAGGTTATCTCCTATTTTAAAATAATGGCACCCGTTATTTGCACTAATTATTGTAAAATTGATGCAGGGTTTGCATATCTGGGTTAGTAGGTAAGTTTTCTAAACACTTCATTTCAGTTAAAGAAGAAGAAGAGCTTTGGAATGTGTGCAAACCTTCAGTGAATGCAAGAGAGATTTCAAATTGAACGTCAGTCACTGGCAACACAACTGAACATTCACATTCATCGTGTTAACCCCCGTTAGACCTTGTCTGAGGATCACATCACAAGGTTGTGCTCTTTGTTCTGTCTTTTAGGTTTTTTGCATGCAGATGACACAGCTGGTTTGTTCAAATTCTCCCTATACATCTCAAGATAATGGTACACAATTTTTCTTTAGGTTTGGAGCTCTTCTTCACTTTAACAAACATAATCCTTCCCCATATTTGCTTGTTGATGCATTTGCATTACTTGGGGGGATGGGGCAGGGGAGGAGGGGTGATGAGTACCAGCAAAATCAATGCTCCTCTTCATGAGAGCTGAGGCTGCTTTCTGTGTGGATCTGTCATCACTGGGTGGATGCAAGGCACCCACAGAGCACGGCTTGTCGGGTGCCAGGGCTCTGCTGCTTGTGTGCTTGTCACGGGTGGGCACCGGGCAAACCACGCAGCTGCAGAGCTGGGGCTGCAAAGGCAACTTTCCATCAGCCACCCTGTCCAAGAGCCAAGGGAATGGCATGTTGCATTGCCTTCCTTGTGTATGGGGAGGGCGGGGGGCGCAGAGTGCAGCTCTGGAACAGAAGGCTGGTGCACACTCTGATATTTTGGCCAGTTAAATAGATTGCAAGGCCTCTCGTTAACTTCTGTTTCCAAGCAGGCAGCCTGAGCAGAATAAGATTACTTTCTCATTTTACATAAGGCTTTCACATTCTATCCCCCCTACTAATTAACTGCAATAAAGGATCTGGCTTTCTTGAGTTCCTCCTTTCTTGTCTGATACACTTTGAATTCGATGTAACCATTATGAAAGGTATCAGAAGAAAACCACTTTATTTTATTTTTATTCTTTCCCCATTCTCTACGTACTGCGGGTATTTTTAGATAACACGTACTTCACCATACTTCACAAACACAGCAGAAATACCTTTCTGCAGGTGAATGCATTACGTGCCATTAAAACCACGGATTTTCAATAAGAGTAATCCATCTGTCAGTGGCCACACGTTTTCCTGCTTTTTAAATGTTTTTTTGTTCTGCACCCAAAGAGTCGGTACTTAAGAAGCAGTGCCATGAAGAATGTTAATGAGCTCACACCCAGCCTTACTGCCATGAGGGACCACCAAGTGTGTCTCGGTGTTTGTTGCTTTGCTCAGGAGTGCATGAGACTGAAGAAGAATCAGACTGAGTTAACCAGAGATTTACTGTAATCCAGAAAGGCGGTGGGAGCACAACAAGGAACTGCTCTGCAGACAGAAATCCAGCAGTGCAGCCTCTCGGTACCTCTGGTTTGTGATATCTGATGTGTGTCCAAGCCCACACTCAGGGCATGGTGAGCAGTTGCCAAGGGAAGAGCAACAAGACCGGCAGTGTGTTTGAGCCCTAAGACTAAGAATGGCTTTGATTAAATTAATGTCATTTTATGGGGGCTCTGATATCCTTGTGTTTATTTTGCAGCTCACCTACCTCTGTCTGCAATGTGAGGAAGAGACATGGGAACACATTGCTGAAGAAAAAAAAGAAGAAAGGAAACAAACAGAAAATTGAACTTGCCAGTATTACCATGGAGAGTGGTGTAACTGCAAAGGAACGGATGTATTTCAGCTCGATGGGGACAAGTGTGCAATTCTCTGGGCACGGTGGCTGAGCTGTAGTCAGCCTGTGCTGCGTGGGACCAGATTCATTAGCTTCGGTAAGATTGCTTCGCTGAGTAGGATGAGCAGGACCTGGCTTTTAGAAAACCACAGAGAGTATTATTGCAGGGTTCTCAGGTTTTTCTCCCTGTTTAAATTGGCTCAGCAGGCCTTGCAACAATCCCTGTTGGTTTGAACAAAAAATGATTTGCAGTTTCCTAGTGGCCAACAACTGTTTCTCTTCTAATCCGATATTGCCCTGAAGGGAGGTTTGATCTCCCTGAGGACCAGGCAGCAGTAAT
Source organism: Coturnix japonica (assembly GCF_054131305.1). Taxonomy (NCBI): domain Eukaryota; kingdom Metazoa; phylum Chordata; class Aves; order Galliformes; family Phasianidae; genus Coturnix; species Coturnix japonica. The sequence continues at coordinate 20,559,968 of NC_140675.1, read as the reverse complement.
CCAAAGTTACTTACATGGGGCCAAATCCTGCTTGCCACCACGTTGTGAAGATGGTGTAGTAGTTTGTTTTACATCTAAGTCCACAGTGGCTCTGGATGATATACAGAGTGTGGTAAGATTACATGCCAAAAAAATGGCTGTCCTTGATGATATTAGTGCTTGGGCATACTTTTGACAAAGACATATGGCTGTGATTTTCCTACCTTGAACTTGAAAGAGAAGTCAGGATTTAATTTTATGTCAGCACCCGGAGGCTCTTTATTTCTTGCCTTTGCTCTTTATTGCTCCCACGCTGCAAAAACATACACCAAACTGAAGTCTCTAATAATACAGCCTATGGAAATCACAAATGCGAGGTCACACAGTGCTTGCTATTGGCCCCTGAAGTCCAACTTGGGCGCTGCTATAAAAGCAGAGATTCTTCTGCCATACTCTTCTCTCTTCCTGTGCTGTTGGCCTGGGAACACAGAGCTCTTAAAGAGACTACAGAGCTTTCCTTCCACGTGCATGACAAATGGAACAGTGTCTTCCAAAGGGACCACTGATTTTTACCTGTCAATGATCAACATTTCCAGTGAAACAGCTAAGAGTCATGTGCCTGCTCTGAAGGCTGATATGTCAGGGCTGTGTCGGATCAATGGCAGAATTAAATTGCAGGGTCAGTCTTGGCTTCAGTTTTTTTTCTGTAGATTTGGGTTTATGTAAAAGGGGAAAGGAAAGCAGTCAGAGGAACTTCATCCATTTCCTCTCCCTCTGAACTTGCTGGTGCTCCTGGGTCAGATTATAGCTGTGTTAAAGCCCTGTGGGTGCACATGAGCACTGATGGAGTATTGCACCAGCACTGTGCTCCCCACAGCCGTGCAATGGATACTCACACTTTAGTCTTTGAATGAACTTGTGTGTTTCTGTGCTTCTCTTGAGTGATACTGATGGTAAATCTCAAATAGGCTTTGGAGAGCCAACTGAGTGTGACCTGTTTTGGGGAGTTTATCCTATTTTGTAGTGGTTATACTGTCATGGATGAAATAAGCATTTGCTTTTCTGTTTGAGGTTGCTAATGGATTTCAAAGCTATTTGCTGTTGTAATATTTTGCCTAATTGTTTTCTCTCAGCAACTGTATGCCTTCCCTTCTAGGACTTACTCGTACATTCCTATGCAGTTAGATTGATGCAGATTCTATTCACTTCCACAAAATGAGTCTGTTCAATAGCAGTTGGGGTTGCAGACAGAGAAGACAGAGGCTGCAAGAAGATGATTTGTCACTTGAAATGTAATTTCTAACCTGCTTTCAGAAAAAAATGACACCCCAATCTGAGGCAGTGGGTGACACATCATTTCATGTGGCACTCATTTGGAAGTGCTGGGCAGCTGATGATGAAGGTGACAAACAAGCTGCACGTGAGCCAAATTTCTGACTACTTCACAAAGGCTTTTTTTTCTTTCTTTTTTTTTCCCCCAGCGTCACTTTCTGAACAAAATGCTTTGGGGAGGATTTGGGGTGGCATGTGGGAAGGCTCTTGGAGGTTCTGCACCACATCGGAGTGGTGTGTTGTTCTGTAAATATTGATTCTCTTAAAACAGGTTGACTTTAACTTGTTTTTAATTAGTAATTGCAGATGTTCAGATGGAAGCTGGGATCATTATTCTAATAGTGTCCTATTAGCTTTTAAACTATTCCTCTTCGAGTAAATCTGTAATTAGAGTGCTCTGTCTATCTGCTGTAGCCTACCACAAATCCTATCTGTAAGCCAATACACCGGGATGCCAAAAAGCTGCAGGGATTGTAAATTGTGTCTTATGATTGTGTTTTGGGTAATTGCGCTCTGAGGACTAAGCAGAGCAACACAGCAGAACTGCAGAACAGCACCCACCTTCTCTGAGCCCATAGGAACAATGCTACATCCCACAGTGATTCAGAGAGCTGCTCCAACAGCAGGGGCAGCCACGAGAAGCGAAGGAACAGTGACTGCAGCTGTATCCCACTGCCACAAACAGACCATTCGCAGAGCAGCACTTTGTACTGATGGTGCTGACCCAGCAGCCCATCATCCACACTCCGTTCCCAGGGGAAGCAGGGAGCCAGGGCAGGTCTGGGATGGGGACAGTGTGGTCAAGTGGGCAAGGAGAGCTCCTGGCCCTGTGGGAGGAGACTGTCGTCCTCTGGGTTAGGCTGAGGATCCAGCAGCTCCCCTGCTTCACAGGGCCCAGCTGCATGGCTGGGGGACATGCAGTGGTGTTCCCTCTGCTGGCTTTGTGTGCATTTGGATGAAGTTTTTCCCCTAAGCTGTTGTTTCACCTCCTCACGTGTGTTTGTGCCCCTGTTCCCAGCACTGGGCACTCACCCAGCACTTCTTTCAGGCAATTTTCTATCAGTGCAACCACACAGAATCACAGCAAGCTGTTCAGCACCAGACTGATGGAAACCAGCACTGAACACTGTGTGAGATGTTGCTTCAGTGGCAGCATGTAAAGCTTGGCTGGTCTAGTTATTTGATCCTTGTAACTTGTCTCTTACAAACAAGAAAGTAACCTGTTTCATTCACTGCCCTCTGGTGGCATATTCACTTTTCCTTATATTAATCCCTCTCACGTACAAACAATCATCCATTTCGTTTGTTGGTCCCAAAGGAGAAGTTAATGTCATTATTTGCACATGGCAAACGTGCAACAGAAAAACAGATGCATAGACCTTATTAGCTGCCTGCGGTAGCATCAGCAACACCCAGAGCTGTGATGGCCCCAGGGTCCCTCCCCACCTACTGTGAGAGATGCTCCTCCTTCCCTGAACACTCATCCCAGTCATGTTTCCTACTGGAATTGAAAATGCCAGTTATTACCATCAGATAGGATGGCACTGCGTCTGTACGTTTCCCTTGGGAGTACTGTCATTAAACTCCTTCAGTGATGAGTCTTAATTGTGTGCTCACACTGAAATAAAATGGCATTCTAAAAAGCACACTCCAACTTTTCAGCCTTCTGGAATCAAGCCTGGAATGGCATAAATCTCCATGCTGTCCAGAAGAGACTTCTTTCTAGGCGAGCAGTTATTCAGACCTGATGGCTTATCTGCACAGCTTTCCTTCCTTGCTATCTCCCTGTGCTGATCACCGTGTCTTTCTTTTCTCCTCTGAGGGCACATGGCTTAGTTACTGGTCCCATTCAAAAGAAATAAATAATGCCACGTTATATCTGTCTGTCTCTTGTGCATCCCTCCGAAGCAGTCACTCTGTTTGAAGGACATGCCACCAGCCTAACCTGTTTCTCTGTCCTGCAGCCTACACCCGGCAGGGTCTGCCAGTACTGATTAAATATCTGTACAAATGGACTTAACAGATGGTAAATTTTACACTGATATGAGACAGGAATCAACCTCCGTATCTGTCTTTGTATTATTTTTGCAAAACACAAGATACTTCTGAAAAGCAGAGGTTGGTTTCTAGGGCTAGCCTGCATTGCTGTGCTGCTATGCCCAGTTTCATTCCTCTACATTCATACTCCTTCTACACGCCATGCAGTCTAACTTGAAGACTATGTAATCTCTTGCTTCTTTAGAGGAGAAGCTGCCAGGGATTTTTCAAATTACCTTGTATTTCTCAGTGTTTGTTGTTCTTTCATTCAGACTGTGCTTGTAGCACATCCAGCCTGATGTGACTAAGCTGTTGACTCACTTCTTTTATGGCTGCAGTAAAACTGGATCTAATGACCAGTGTCTGGATTTCAACTACCAACAGCATTTGCAAAATAATCCAGATTGTTCCTTCTCAAGGTTCTGTGTCCTGGTATAACGTTCATTTAATGTGAAATGCTGAGTGAGCACAGCCCACTAGTAATCTCAATTTTGACTTCTTCACTAGAGATTATCTGCCTGGCTGCAGCGTTATCCCAAACCTTCCAGTTCAGAAGGTTTTAAACAGCATTCTTTTGGAATCTGTCCCTGCAACCATTAGCACTGGTAATTGCACTTAAAGACTTAATGTCAACAATTAGCCTTGCAAAGGGCTCTAGGGATTTCATAACTTTAGGAATTAGTATCTTGCCTGTGTGTAGCCATCCCTGTGGTGTAGGGTGGGTGTTCCTCAGCCCCTGCTGGCATTTCAGATACACATCCCACCGTGTCTGTGTCACACAGGGGTGAGGAAGGGCAAGCTCCTCGTTTTTGCAAGCAGGTTGACCCCAGCATGTTTTCCAGATGTAAGGAAGGCTTTGGTGAGCATCTGCATGACTGCGTGGCTCTAGCAATTCTGCTCGTGTCTTTGCAGTGTGTAGAATGAGCTTCGTGCACAGGAACATGGCACTTGAGAGCACGGTTCTCTCTAAATCCTTTGTAGTTTCCTTGACAGTGGCAAACTAGAGGGCTGTTAAAAGTAATACAGGGTATAAATGGGAAGGACAATCAGGGACCCAAAGTTGATTCCCTGGAGCCTCCATCATCTGCTGCACGCAGGGAAACCTGTAGTAATTCCCACCGGGCAGTCTCAGAGTGATGATGGTTTTTAGTCCTAAGACATCTGCAATTACAAGGCTTCCAAATTGCAATTGTATCACCATATCTGACACTGAAGTCATTCAATTCCATAAGATTATTAGTTTCATTTAAAGGAAAGGTAAATTAGTCTATGCAGATGAGCTGAACACCCAGGAGAAGCTCTTGGTCCAGGGGACTGAACTGTCCAACATTTATTGTTTAGCATCTCACAATTAGAATCTATCAAACAAGACAAGCAGCCTCATAATGGGAAGTTGCTTTCAATGAGTACAAAGTTCCTTTATTTTAGAAAGGCCTAAAAGCAGCAACTGAAGTTTCAACAGATGTGAGGCTCCCTGAATTCAGATGATATCAAACAAACTGTTTGGGCGGTTTGGGGTCATTTGGGTAATTTGCTTTGGAGAAGTTGAATTATTTTTCCCAGGCATCCTAGCTGGATGCCCAGGGCCCTGTCAGACCTGGTGAGGACCTGGGCTGCCCTTTGGTTGCCACCGACTGAAGCCATCCTGCAGTGCCAGGGCTTGAGCTGGCTCAGTGGAAGCCAGCCCAAGGGTTTTGTCTGACTGTGGCGTGGCTGCAGCTCACAAAGAGACTATGATTCCTGCAAAAAGACAGCTACCTTCCGCTCAACAAGAAGTTGTTGTGCTCGCTGCAAGAGCAGCACTGGCTTTTGCTAAGTGGTTGAGTGGTTTTAAACAATGAAAAATTAAAACAATCATTCAATTAAATGTGAGCAGATGCCCTGAAGTGAACTGATGTGGCTAACTTTACAGTTTTATTGATGATAAGGCTTGGAAGTATTTGATCATTCTTATTTCATGACTCTCTTGCTTAATATATTATACTTTTTTTTTTTTTTTTTTTTTTTTTTAATAGCTGAGGTGGTTTTAAAACCTGAGATAAATTTTTGCAGAAGCAATATGTTTTCCAAGAAAAAAGATGCAAATGTCCAAGAACAGGTTGCTTAGAGGATACGTAGCCAGAAGGGTCTCACTTGGTGTTACTCAGAGCAAGATTCTAAAAGATATTTAGGAGCTTACAGAGGAGACTGACAGCTGGGATTTCAGGCTCAGATGTGCAGCAGCCCCCTGAATACATCTTCCATAGAGAGAAACAGCTCCCTGATCACATGGGAGCTAATCCATGCCCCATCTGCAGGGACCAGCACAGAAATGTGGAGTGGAACTGACACCACAATGTCAGAGAAAGGCCCCTTTTTTAAAAAAAAACCATTATATTTATCAGTCGTTCAGCATGAGTTTTGTACCCAGGTACTTTTTGAAGGCTGAGGACTCACAATGTGGCTGGTTCCTACTGCTGCCAACACAGGACCGCACCAAGGTGATGTCTCCTAACAGTGGTTTGTCTTGTCGCAGGATCTGACTCCTTGCTCACCTCTCTGATCCATAGTGTTGTTCTCAGTAACATTTCATCCTCATTCGTGTATTTACTGTACTGTTTCCGCTTGATTTCTGAATATACCAGGCAGTTGCTTTGCTCTTGTTGCAAATGAAGAAGGCAGTGCAAGTACTGGAAAGCAGAAAGAGTGCAAATAATGACTTCCCTGGAAAGGCGAAGCATCACTTACCTTATTACAGTAAACTAATTAAAGCTGAGCTCAAATCTTATCCTCAGGGCTATGCATTGACACCTGGTGATAATATATCTAACTACACGTAAGACAGTCGGAAATAAAAGTCTCTGTTTTTATTAATGCAAAAGAATGAGCTTTATTCCTTCTGTTTTGGTTTCTGAGACTGGCTATTAACAACCCGGGGGGAAACAATGTTCAGATGCTGTGACCTGTCCTTCCACAGTAGCATGTGGCAGTGGGATGGAGTCCTCTCAGAACAGATTACCCAGTCTCTTCCTTGCTCTTCTGCCTTCGTTTCCCAAATCCAGTATCACAGAGATGCTAAAGATGCTCCAGAAGATTCCCTGCATGTGATGCACCTCCTCTCCCCTTGGACATCAGTTGCTCATCATGTTTATTTCTCTTGTCTCTTGATTTCACTGTATTGTATTGGTATTGCATATCCTCCATGTTTTCTCCCCTTTTTTTTTGGAATCACAGCACGGATTCCTATGTTCAGCAGAAGAGACTTTAAAGCATCTTTCAGTGAATGAGAAGCTATAAAAGTCTTCTTGTTGCCAGTTCTTAGTTACTAAAAATGAATTCCCATGGGAAGTCATTCTCTTGGGTAAGAATATGGGAATTTTTTGGAAATCTGGATCAGTGGAGTTTTCTTTAGAGCAGGACTGAGCATATTGAATGGACCTGTGTCCATAAGGGAGTACAGGTGTTCTGAAAAAAGTGTTCTTTTACAATGGAAGATAGGTTAGTGTGGGAGAAAAGTTAGAGGACAACCTTAAGTTCCAAGCGTTTCATCTCTGTGATGCATTGTACACGATTAACAGGAATGATGAAGCGACTGGAGGCAGAATCCTCCCAAGCAGAGTGTAAGGTGAAATGATCTCTGTGTACTTATTGAATCTAATCATTTACATCTCATTGAATCCAATCAAGTTAGCAGTTTATCACATTAAGATTGCATTAAGTTGGCTGTCTCCAGCGTGGCTGTATTACTTCTGGCAGGGCCTCTACAGCCCCAACCGTGGGGTTTTTTTGTTCCTCAGAAAAGGGTCTGATGTGGCTGGGGAATGGACAGCAAGAAGGAAGCAGCCTTGCAGTGCCTGATGCTGCTCCACGTCTTGTTGGGTTGCAATGGAAGCAAGCTGTGGGCCATCAGGCAGAGACAGGACCACGTGGGGGTCCTGTACACACTCAGGCACTGAACTGTCTCTAAAATCAGCACCATCATTTCCTGTTCCTGTCCCTAAAGCTGACCATTGGCCATGTCTGTGTATGTTTTCAGCAGAACAATTTGAAATTCAAAACTTAAGCTGATCAGCTGTAATCAGAGAAAAATAAAACACAACAACACAACCCAGTGTCCAAGTTTCGAAGTGATGAAGAAGCAGCCTACTGCTCACAGCCAGCTGCAGCGAGGGCAAGGAATGGGGTTAACCTGAGAAACTGAATTTGAAAAATGAGATATTTTGGGTAGTGCAGCTACAGCATTCCAGACTGTACAAAAACACCAAGTATTTTTGTAACTAACTCTTGCTTATGAGGCAAAATCAAATTACTGTGCTTCTTCCTTCATCTGCAAGTACCCAGCCTGTAAAACATCAAGGGCTGGAGAGAAGGGTGCTGCAGGGACGGCTCGGCTGCCAAAGAGGTTTTTAGGGAGAGTTTTGTCCTGGCGGCCATTCATTGCTGCCCTCTGTCCTGTTTTACTTGGAGAGATGTGAGCTGGAGGGGGATGCCCTCCTGCCCAGCTGAAACGTTTCAACCAGCAGAGAGAAATAATAATCATAAAAAAAGAGTGTAGTAAAAGAAAGTCAGTTCCTGTCTGTAGCATTTTAAACAGCTTTTGGGCCTTTGATCTAGGATTACCAGTATCCTGCAAATTGGGTGTCATTATTTAAGCATCAGACAGGCAATGCTTGCCATAGGCCCCGGGCCAAATAAATATGGTTTTGCCGGAAAATGATTTTGCAGTGATAATGGGAACATGAGCTGAGGAGAGGGGAAGGCCCTCATCTCCCTGCCCGCATCTCCTTACAGCTCACCCCAGCGCAGTGGATCAGGAGTCGTCAGGAAGGACAGCTCTATTTCTATCAGATGCTCTGTGTGGTTTTTCTTGGGCATGCAGCAGCATCGGGTTTGTTTTGGACTAGGCTGAATAAAACAGGGTTCCACAGAGGCTGGGAGAAAAAGAACACGTGTATTCTTCAACGATGATTTGGGGATTACTGGAAAGGCACTGAAATGCATACTGTATTTTCAGAAAGCTGTGTGGATTTCAGTAATTTCCTCTTTCAGTGCTGGAACTGTCAAAAGTCAGCACTGTTGTCTCTTCATGGTGATCACTGCTTGAGCTGCAGCGAGCCCTGTGCAAGCAGCCGTCCAGCCTGCTGTATGCAGCACATCCTCTAGAGCTGCCTTGCAGGTCCTGCAGCCCTTAAATTAGCTAGATCTTTTTTCTCAACTTCCATCTTATTTGTAATCATGTAATACTTGCATTCCTTGCAAAGACCTTTCAAGTTTCCAGGAGGGCTCTCACCTATTGCAATGCAGCCAGATCTTGGTGCAGAACTGGGGCTGCAGGGACATGCACACAGCGCAGCTCAGCTGCTGTAACCAAGGTGACTTTGAGCTGCCACTCTGTGCTGGTAGTGGTGAGGTTGGGGAGCTCTGAAGGAACGCTGGGAGGGAGCAGGTTCTGTCTGAGCAGGATACCTTTCTTTTATTGGCCATCATTTACATGTCTCCGAGGCAGCAGCCATTAACACTTCCATCTCATTTTAGGTAAGGAATTGTCAACTGCTATTTTTAAGTCTGACTTCTCCCACTATGCGACAGACCCAGTGCACTAATGAATGAAGTCACCATCTTTAAGATTTGGCCAAGGAGCAGCTGGGCAAGAAAATCTTTAAGAAGTCATCATGTCAGTAATGATGGTTTTTTTCTCAGCTATTTTTGCTTTTTTCACTGAGGTCATAATAATAATAATAATAATAATAATAATAATAATAATAATAATAATAATGAACCCCCCCAAAAAAACAATAAATGCCATTAATTCAGTGGCTGTATTCCAAATCATCTACACTTTACACACAGAGAAGGAATACAAAATGCTCAGAAGTGCCATTTCAGTGATTTCTCTCAGTGTGATTTAAAATGTTTCTTGCATTTGGACTAGACAGAAAATTCAATTTCCAACGCTTGGAGAGTATTTTTTTATTTTTTTAAAATCAGGCTTGTTTATTAAACTCATAAAAGTTAATGGAAACAACAAAAAGCCAATATGATCTGGGGAAGCAGTAATAAGGTTTATCTCCTTAGGAAAAGCACATGTTGGTGGGGACAGCATTCCTTGTTCCCCTCTTCAGGGAACTGGGCTCCAGGTACTGGGAGAAGGGACCTGCAGGTGCTGTAGGACAGAGCTGCCCTGGGAAAATCAGTCGTAGAACCACAGAATCACCAAGATAGGAAAAGACCTCCAAGATCATCCGGTCCGAACAGCTGCCTAGCTCCGTGTTGGAGCTGTAGATCTGTGGGTCCCCTGGGAACAGCTGGCACACAGACTGGGGCATCCTGCAGCAGAGGTGCCTGCTCTGAGGAGCTGCCAGGTGGGCCCCCCTGCTGGCCTGGCTATTTTCCTTCCAATTAATGTCATTGTGTGTAAATCTGCTGTGTGACTCCAGAGATAAAGAAATCTGATGTGCTCCACTCTGGTGCAATAAATCTCTGGGCTCTGGCTGTGGGAATGCCAAACCCACCCATCAGTGTATTATTCATACACCCATCAATTGTGTAGCTTTTATTGCTGAAGCCCAAACACCTTTGTTTTGTGTGGTGGAAAGGAAAAATCCTATGAGTGTGAAGCCATGTTTTGCCTTCCAGCACATCCTTATTTTCAGTCACATCCCCAGGACCATTTTGAGATGCTGTAAATTCACTTTCTCATCCCATGTTCACCACTGAACGTTTCAGATTATTCCTACAACACACAAGTGCACACGTCTTGGTGCTCTCTAGTCATTTGGACCACAGTGACGAGTGGATGGCATGATGTGGTGATGATGGTCTTTGCCCTGCAGCATACTGGTGGCCAGGCTCTGGCTGTGCCCGGCTCATCAGCTGGGACCATGTGGAGCTGCTCACAGATCAAAGTGCAGCTCAGAGTGGTGAAGTCTCAGCCTTGGGCTCAAAGAGATCCCCTGCCCTGAAGCTTTCTGCTCTTTCCTTAAATAAATCACTTGATTTTGCCAGAGATCTCACTGTTTTGTCCAGTTGGTGTCCATTGAATCAAGCACGCCAGTCCGGCTGACTGAGGCCATAAAAGCCATGCAGCTCCCAGTGACAGACCATTTGGGACTTATTCTCATTACAGGCTTTTTTATCATTATTCTTAAAGTAGAAGCCTGCCACAAATAATGTATGTTGTGTCTGGTGTGTGCTAACTAATGGCCTGCTGGCAGGCAGCTGTTTTGCTGCCTACAGTACATTGTGCCTGAATATTCTAGTGGGATGGGAACTGTGTGATGTTAGCTGTAGTAATGACGGGCTGCCCACACAAGCCTACATCCCAGAATCCTACATCTACATCTCAGAAACCTGCTGCCTCTTCTCATTCTTTCTTTAAGCACCTTATATTGCATGGGCTCCAGCAATATCACAAGTTAGTATCAGAAAAATTAGAGGGAAAATGCAAAAATAATGCATAAAAATGCATCTAAATCCTCTTATTTCATTCTTTCAGAACCATCTTTGCTTCATGAAGAGATTGTGAGGTGCAGTGAGATAGGAAATTTCACTTCTGAGCAGTCCTTATGATTATTTATGCCGCATCACGACAGCAGTCCCGCTAGGGGATGCTGCCTTTATGGTGGCTGTATAGTGGTGTGAAGGATGATGTACTGCTGCAGGAGAGCTGTGGCAATGTATTATAGCACTGAGAGTGGGGAAGCAAAGTGGGTTTTGAGAAGCTTGTGAAAATGCTGTGGCAGAGAAAACACCCAGCGAAAAATACCCAGTGGATTTTTTTGCATTATTTTCTACCTATTTAGATTTAAAGTCTAAATAATAATAAAAAAATCAAAGCAGTGGCTGATTGCTCAAAATCTCAGCCAGTTCCACAGGTGAGCAGGCAGCTCCCACATGTCCAGTGCCATTTGTCATTAAGTGTTGGATCTTTGCCTTCTCTTCTCTTAATTTTCCATTAGCTTTTAAAAGAAAGCTAACAACAACAACAACAACAACAATAACAACAACAATAATAATAACAATAACAATAATAATAATAATAATAATAATAATAATAATAAATAAATATCTTTGAGCAGCTGCAGGGCAGAAGTCTTCTTGAAATCACCCATTGCTGTTTGTCTATGAATACCGTTAGGTTTCAGAAAGTAAAAAGTGTAAAGCTGCATGATTTTTGAGTGAGAGTGTAGGGCTGAAACACAGAGGTTTCTGTTCTGTACCTGCTATAACTCACACTGGTTTATTTTTTGTGCTGTGGGTGAGACAGGGAGGCACAAAGCACTGCCAGTGAAGCTTATAGTATCTTTGAAAGCAGGAGAGTTTCTTGGATGCGTACTCATCCAGTCTGCAGGACAACTGAACTGCACCTTAGCAGCACTGGGTCTTTGTGTCCCGTCTATCAGAAGACCCCCCCATAGCCGTTCTTTGTGCTACTTTCTGGTTCTATTTAGCCAACTTCATCTGGAATCATCAGAAGATACTACCACTGCGTAGTGTTTCACACAGCTGGTTTTGCTAATGTTCTTGCTGCACTGAGATAAAATAGAGGCAACACCAAATTTTCCAATAGTTGTTCAATTACCTGAATTCCTTTATAATAAATTAGGAAGTTGTTTCCCTTCATGTGAACATGTCTGTTTGCACGAAGCTCCTTTTAATGCAGGAAGCCTGTCAAACCATCGTTCTTGCTTGAATTTTGGGTGTCAATTTTTATCACCATCAAGATGATGGAATTTAAATTGGTGATTAAAAAAAGACATCCTTAAGGATTTCATTTGCTTTTAAGAGCCCTGCAAAATACAAGTGGCTCAATTCAGAGCTGCCAGTTAAGACAAAGTCGTTGCAGTTTCTGGAGCTGTGACAGTTGTGGCTCTTTGGGATAATGCATTGTGGCCTCACGTGATGTATGTTTTGGTTCCCTTTGCCTTCAGATACACCCATCTTCTGAGCTGGGAGCAGATTGGTTTGGGAAGGCGTTTAGGTTAGCAACAGGATCTGGAAAAGCATAGATTTGTGTCTTGTCTTTTTCTTCCTGGCTGCAGGTGCCATGTCCCTGGCCTCTGAGATGACAGAGGTGGGGCTGGCCCTTTGGAAGTGCTCTGGGACCACTTTCTTCTGAACGCACTCCACATCAGGAGGGCAGGTGACAGTTTGTTTCCAGCCTTATTTTTGCATTGTTTTATTTGTTGCTTACTCTTAGCTATTGTAACAATCCCATACTTAACAAGCAGCCATATAACCTAATACACCCACAAACAGATAAATAAAATATTGATACTATCTGGACACACTGTGTTCTTTCAGGAATAAGGAAACTCTTCATACCCCTCTGAATCACAGCATAAATTATAGATCAGATAATTATCCTGTGTGACTGTAGGAAATGCTAGGATGAAAGTTAACAAAAGCAGACCAGTGTCAGAGCAGCAGCTTTAGGTGGAACTGTGAACTGAAGAGAAAGGTTCAGGTTTTCTGATGTCAGTCATGCAAACATTTGTTGCCTGGGCTTGTATCTTAATCCTGAATCCTCTCAATACTACAAAACTGAAGTCTGGAATTTCTGGAAGGTTTGGAGGTGATGGTGAAAAATCAAACTGGAGAGTACTGTGCCATTGGGGCACTGCTGGGACAGGAGGCTACGATGGAGCCCAGGAGGAAATGGCCGTGAGCCCCTCCAGAGCCAACCCAGTGTAGATGCACATCAGTAACCTTGTGGTGTCTGGAGGGAACAAAAGCAACCTGCAGAGATCAGCATAACAACGTAGGCAGGCATAGATTTACATGAATTTATTGGCTCGGTTGACAAAAGCCTGCTGTATTTTCCTCCCCAGTTGTATTGGCTTGTCTTTTGTGCTGATAAGTTTGAGTTTGCTTTTCTATGAAGGAAAAATAATAAAAGATGAAAGTGCAGGTATTGTTGTTGTTTATAGCTCTCATACATCTTTGCAAAGCAGCACTGGTCATAAGGAAGCATAGCTACAGAGCAGCATTCTTTGCAGCTTGTAAGATGCTTTTCCAAACAGTGCAGTAAATACACAGAGCAGTCGCTGCCCAGCTGCTCCCTGACATTCAGGAACCTGCACAAAGCCAGGGATCTGCTCACTCTGAAACCCGGTGTGGAGAGCCTTCCCGATTTACAGCAGAACTTTGGAAGTAATTGAGTTATTACTGGGGCATTTCTCTCTCTCTCTCTCTCTCTTTTATTTCTTATTTTTTCCTTGAGGTGTCTTATTCAGCAGATTTACAGCCATAAGCATCTGCACTAAGCTGCTGCATCAGCTGGGGCAGCTCAGGGCAGCATCAGGCTGCAGTTCCCATAGGGATGTCCCAGCTGCCTGCACGAGGCACGTCCTGATCTGCTCTGTGCAGATTGCAGTGGCACTGTGGGGTCTTCACGTGCTGAGAGAATCCTCTGCAGTTGGTAGTTTAGCAATGACCCCGTAATAGAGATACTTGTAGACATCTTTTATGCGTCTGTATGTTGATGTGTTTACCTCTTTGGTTGGATGAGTGGCTTTAGCTTGATGCTAGATTTTATTTCACAAGGAAAGTGGCCTGTAGGTAGGAATCTGTTCTTCTACCTCTAGGCAGAAACAGAGTCTAACTGTAATCTGAAAACCCATCTAGACAAAAAGCTCCAAAGCCCAGAAATGCAAACTGTGATGATTTGCTGGATTCCAGAGTGCTTTGTGCTGTACATTAAAGGTCACTGTGATGTTTTGGAGTTAAATATACTGTAGCTCTCAGGTATTGATGTGTATAGAGCACCACAAAAACTGAGAATGATATAGGGGGGATTCTTAGATATATGCTGGGGGGGGCTGATGGTGTAGCCCAGCCCCATTCGGAGGCATCCTGTGTGCAGTGTCAGAGGGAGGGCTGCATGTGGCTGCCTCCATCACAGAGCTGTCAGAGCTGTTCCTCCTCCCCATCAGTAACTGTTATGAAGACATTTGCAGATTTGAATTTGCTTGTCCTCGTGTCACCCTTGAAGTAATATTAAATCCATTTTACAAATGGGAAGCTGAAGCGCAGGGGAACTAGATGGCTGTCTACAGACTCATCTTCAATCAATGTGTATCAAATTACTTAATGTCCATCCGAGTGTTCAGATTTAGCTAGAAGAAAGTGTGATCATCACCAGATAATGTCATTCACGTGTCATTATGGTCAAAATGACCAGGCAGCATGAAGATACGTTGCTGCCTGTCCTGAGAGCCAAGGCACTGTGCACTGTGGGTTGAAACTGACATAGCAAAGGAGTCAGTCTTTCCTGAGAAAAGTGCTAGTGATGAGCAGAGGGAGAAGCAGCCGCCTGGGGAGGAGTGACTTGTGCAGCTTGGGATCAGAGCATCTTCTGCTTGGGGAGTCCTGATCAGGCACAAAAGACATAAAGATCAATACTGAGATGTGAAGTTCAAGATTTGGCAGCAGTGTACGAATGCTACAAGCACTATCCTGGCAATACATAGCATCAAATAAACAAAAGGCAGTGCGTTTCCATGGAGTGTTGATCTGATCTCTGATTGTGTTTATTTTGCCAAATCCTGTTTCAAGAATGCAAACAAAGACAGAATAGCTGAAGAATTTTCAAACGGAATAAAGACTGCTGCAGATGTGCCTTGTAATTGCTGCTATGTATTCAGCTTGAGTTTCTCTGCACTGAGACATGTATAAAGATCTGAAGGGGCTGCAGTAACATCTGGAAGCTGTTTTGACAGCCTAATGGGTTGGTAAATAGTGTTTTTGAAAGCAAGGAGTGATGCTCTGCATATCTTTTTTTCCTGTGATTCTTCTCTCACAGTAGCTCCCAAACAGTGCTAAAGCAAAGATACCCAATGATCCATCCAAGCTCCTGTAGCAGATTTCTCAAGGACAACATAGGTTAGTAATATTTGTTCTATACATCTATGGGAATTGTTGATCACAGCCTGAACCTCTGATTGCCCACCTGAGGTGAGCACTGAGTCAGCCCTGGGAGTACAGGTGAAGGCAATTCCACTGTGCTACCTGAAGGGCTGGAACACAGCTGCACCTCTCCTAGAGCCCATTTAAGGGCTGGCTGCCACTGAGGTAAGTTCTTTCTCTGGAGGTTGTTCTTTGGTGGAGTTTTGCTGCAAGCCTTCAACATTGGTGAGCATTTTCATTTATTACTGATTGTCTTTTCATTGCTTCAATCTTACTTAACCAAACATCTGTTTAACCTCTGTTTACTTACTGACTGTACAGTTTCCTAAAGTCTTAGGGACCTGGTTAAGTCACAGTGCTGAGCAAGGGCACTGCTCCACTTCAGAGAGATTTTGTGGCTGTGATGATGTTGACTGATACACAAGGTAGATTTTTCAAAGCTGGAAAAAGCTGAGAAGCAAATAAGTGTGAGCTTTCACTTTAAGTAAAGCTAATGAGATGATGGCAAGATCAGTCATCATTTGCCCAGATCTGGAAGTACGCAATGCAAATTCCAGTGAGTACTTCTCCTGACTTATATGGCTGGTGCTCAGGTGGGATGACCCAGCTGGAGTCAGGGGAGTTTTTGTCCATCATGGTGCATTTTTGGTGCTACTTCTGCCACCCTTCAGTTCAGGAGGAGGAGCAGCAGGGCAGCATCCTTGTCACTTGACAATAACCCTTCCCATGGAACACTCACTGCCTTTGTAGATGCAAGCAGCCTTTGCAGTAGCATAAGGTTAGTTTAGATCTTGCCACACTGTGAGGATGTCTGTGCCCTTCATGGTGTCTCCTGGAGAGCTTGCCCTCAGCTCTGCCCCAGTGCTGAAGTATTTGCTGGGCCTAGTGCATGTATAGATGTAATGATGAGCTGCCAGTGTGCTTAGACTGGAGAGGGCTGGCACAGTTCTCAATTGCATAATTTGAAATATTCTGTGATGATGGGGAAGAGTTTATACTGAAGACACCAGCAGGTTCTCATTTGGAATAATCCCAAAGAACGTCAGTGTAAAAACAAACAAAACAGCAACGAAGAAGGCGTCAAGCCTGTTAAGCATTTGTACATCAAAGACAAGATCCATGCACAGCCAATGGGGCTCCATCCAAAAGTCCACACTTCTCACGTACTACAGAAGAGTTCTCAGCTCCAGTGAATTACCTGCCAATGGCAGCTCACCCTTCTAGAAACTAAGCTTTCCTGGGGGGGGGGGGGGGGGGGCAAGAAAACAACTTACACTAAGTCATCTGGAACAAACTTGGAGGAAACAACGATTTTTTTTCCCCTATGTGTGGGAAATATTACAACAATTTGTCTTTTCATGTCATGGTGAACCTCTAGGAAGGATGTAAGGCAAAGAAAAATAATGGAGATGCCAGATATTAAGTTTAGATTTGTAGCTCTTCATTTATTAGATGGCAGAAATCAAAATGTTACAAAATGCCTATTTTGTCTGGAGGCAAATGACTTAAAACAGTCTCTGTAATGGTCTATTGCACTGGTAAACATTTTGGTAAGCTCTGTATGGAGAGTTTTATAAGGGGATTAGTTAAATTTAATTTTGCATAGAGAACTCATCATTGAATGATTCTCCTGAGAGCTTTCACACTGTGCAGTTTTAATAAATATGAGAAAGAGATTTTTTTCAAGATTCTGCTTAATGCTCAGGGCCCGATTCCCACCTTGCTGCCGAGGAACATTCGTGGCAGTGGGAGATGTGCCTTTCCAGGACAGTGGGATCCATTTCCAGGCACGCATTTCCAGGGAGGAACACAAGGACTGTGCCTGTGCAGCTCCTGCCCAC
Source organism: Coturnix japonica (assembly GCF_054131305.1). Lineage (NCBI taxonomy): Eukaryota > Metazoa > Chordata > Aves > Galliformes > Phasianidae > Coturnix > Coturnix japonica. The sequence continues at coordinate 20,542,893 of NC_140675.1, read as the reverse complement.
AGCCCTTACTGTGCGCACAAAACACCTGCATGAGCCATTCATGTCTGCCCCGTTTGAACTGTTTAGAAACATTCATGTGCTTCTTTCAGAGCACAAATGTGTGTTGTCAAATCATGCATTTGCTTGCAATGTGAAAAATTGCTTGCATTGGGAGTTCTGAATTTTGCACGTATGCGTGTCAATGCATGTGGGTGAGGGTGTCAAGTGCATTAAGGACAGTTTTTAGGCCTCTGTCTATCAGGTCAAAATGAATGGATGTGGTCATGTATTCTTACATCCAGTACGACACAACTGTAAATATTAATGACCTGTTTTCTAGGGAGGGGAATATTTTTCTTTGTAACCTCAGAGAGCTCAGTTTGCATCCACTTGAGTGTAGACTTTGCATTTCTAATGGTACGGCTGCACTTACATTGACCACACTGAACGGCTTAAACTTACCTGCGTGTCCTTTGAGCACCAGAAACATTAACAAACTTGAGTCAAGAGGAACAGACAGGAAAAAAAGCTCATTTAAAATCTAGAGTTGTAAAGGAAAACTATGTGCAACTGCAGGAATACTTCCAATAAAAAGGCAAAAGCCGAAGCCAAAAGAAATGGTTGTAGTGGTATAATGTCCAATTAACACACATCAGGGTGATGGCATTGTGCGTGTTATTTAGGCAGAATAGAGATGTGAGCCATTAAGTGTATTCAGAGCTGCAATGGCAAACTCTAAGCTTAAAAAATATTGAGCCCTATCTTCTGCAAGTATAAATCAGGCTCACTGTTGTCAGTGGAGCTGGACTCATTTATGGCTGCCAAGGATCTGTCTCATTAGGTTCATCTGATGCACCGTGCTGGAAACCCTTGTCTTGTGCAAACTCTGCAGTTTTTGCTGCCAAAAACTTCCCAGCCTTGAGAGAAGGAAAGAAATGTGTGACAAAACAGTTGCATTTGGGGAGGAAGAATCTCAAAAAAATGTTTTTTCTCTGTTCAGTTGCCAAATGTTTCCTCCCTCATAAGCAATTGAAAAGTCTCATTTGAGCAACTTCTCATGAATAGAATAACTGTTAACAAAAATGTATAGCCTGAAAGCCCATCTTCAGTATTTAAAACAATATTTTCTTATACTTAAGGGAATAACTGCTGACCTCTCACAAGCAAATGGGAGCTTGCCAATAAGTCAGACAGTCACTTAGAAAATGGGTGTTCCTCGTTTCTCTTGCTGCAGACATCCATCACAACTGGATCCTCAAATGAGGTGGGTCACCTGCCCATCCCTGTCTGTGGTTACCCACTGGGGCTGTAAGAAAGCAGAGTATTTATTTGGGACACAAACAGAGTTTTGTAAGTAAGAACAATGCATTCTTATGTCAAAATTGAAAATAGGTGGGTTTCATGGTTGAACCATTTGGTGGATAAAGGATTGGAGGATTGTGGCTGATGGCTCTATGTCCAGGTGAAGGCTGCAATGTTCCTACCAAAAGAAAAAGGCATCTTACAGTAAGTCATCTGGAACAAACTTGGAGGAAACAACGATTTTTTTCCCTATGTGTGGGAAATATTACAACAATTTGTCCTTCTGTGTTATGGTGAACCTCTAGGAAGGACATAAGGAGAAACAATGGGGGGTGAGCCTGAACCCCATGAGCCCCAGGGTGGAGTGGTGCAGGTGTAGCAGAGGTTGGGAGTGATGGTGAGGTTACTGCATCCGTAGGACTCAGTGCTCTGCAAAAAAAGCACCTCTAGGAAGCAAAATCTCTGGAAAAATAATTTACCATTAAATACGTAGAGCAGTGGATAGCTGATGTTCTCCTTTGCCTTTTAAAATTGCAGTAAATAGTAAATTTAAACTATTTTTGTCATCTTCTCTGCATGACTTTTATGCATTAAAGGCCCTGTAGTTGTAGCATTTTTATAGCTGGAGAAGTCCTAATTTGTCTCTATTGATTTTAACTTTGACTTGCTTTTACACCGTGGACAAACATCTTCAAAAATCAATATTTTTACATTTTGACAAATCTGCCACCAATGGTTTGTTTTACCCGGAATCCCTGCCTTCAGAATAGCAGTAAAATATACAGCAGAAAGGGAACCTAGTCAGCTTAAAATCTTCCCCATCTCACTTCTTGTTGCTCACAGTAATACCCATTGAATGTACATGGCATGTGCATCTGGGTTTGGATTTAAGGCCTCACTCGATGATGGCATTGCAAGATATCTTGTACTTTACAATGAATAATTTAAGAGCAATGCCAGGGAGAGAATTTCCAAACATATTAAACACTGAGAGTACCACTGAAAGGACATCCAACTGCTGGCAACCTCATTTTACAGGCAGGGGAAAAATGGATTGGCAAGGTGATAGGAAGGCCATGTGGCAGATCATTGGATCTTCTCTAAGTAGAGGTGCAGGTTTTGCCTCAGTGCCTGTTTGCTGGGGCACCTGTGACTGGAAAAGCAGCAGGCTGTGTAGGACCAAAATCAGTGCACATCCCCAAGCACTCCTGCCCAGGGTGACTGCAGGCAGTCTCTACAAGTTCTGCTTTGTTGCTTCACTGGAAGCCACGGGACTTTGCAGATGACTGTAACAGCTGCAAAGATAGCTCCAACGTGTTTTTAAACTATCTATATGTTTTAAAATAGGCTGCTTCCATTACAACTTCCCCTGGGCAGCATTAACTTTTGTGGCCAGCAGTTAGCAGGTCATCTTGGGTCCTGCTGACACAGGCAGGGATTAAACAGGTCTTAATTTTAATGAGAAGCTGTCAGACAATCTCTCACGCTGTTTATTCACAAATATAAATTCTTTTAACAGCCATTTCGGGCTCTGAAGGACACCTGTTGTTGTTTAATTTCTTCCAGCAAATGCATTTATTATGATGATGTGGACTGAGAGGCAGGAGCACACCTCTGCCCTTTACAGAGAGTGCAGGAGAAAGGAGGATGGGACACGAGCTAAATGCAGATGAATCTGCCCAGCAGCCACGTTGCTCCGGGTGCTGCCCACACAACCACTCAGTTCAGCTTTTCTGTCCATTTCAGGGAAAAGTAGAGACCAGGAGCCACGATCACTGATTTCAGCCAAGAATTGGCCTTTAGCTCGCAGCATTCCTTGGGCAATTTCTGTCTAGGCCACTCCTGCCGCCCATCAGAGAGAGACCAAGGGTGGGGAAGCTCCTGCTGCAGCCACCAGAGATGCACTCAAGCAGCCCCTTCCCCTCTGCATTGCAACAAGGCCCAGCTGCACACAGCAGCTGCTGCAGCCCCGCTGAGCTGGTGCAGCTTCTCATCTTCAAAGCAAGGGAGAGAGTGACCCCTCAATGACACAGCCTTATGGAAGTGCAGCAGGAAACTGCTCTGCTAGCGAAGAGCTAATGCCAGGCAGACGTCCTGCAACCATCCTGCCTTTTTTCCCCACTGGCAGGGCTGCTGTAGGGGTGCACACAAGGAGTGCAGAAAGAGAAGCTGTCTTTCAAACGGAATGAATGCTGATGGCACATAATGCTTATTGCTAAATCCATGCTGTGTCTGATAGAGTCATACAGGATGGTTTCATGACTTGTCCATTATTCCTCACCCTTAACCAGCAGGAAGAGCAGTACTCAGGAACAACACACAGAGTGGTGCAAAGGAAGGGACAGGCTTGTTATAAGGGGAGAGTGAATCAAGAGCATAAAATGAAGTCTGGCACCCTGCAAAATGAGGCTCTGAAATACATATTGCTGTTATTTAATGATGATATTAATCCAGCTGGCTGGTTTGTTTGGTTCCTGCTCTTACCTCCTGTAAGCCATCATCCATCTACAGTGCTGAGGCAGTTGCTTTGGAGAAGTTTCTCTGCCTGACAGAGAAAACAAGAAAAACAGCTATGTGTGACTGTGCTGTTTCTCAGCCACCTTGCAGGTTCTGTCACTGCTCTGAAATGTCACCAGGAATTCGGGGTCTTGCTCAATAACTGCAGACGTTGTGGTCATGAAGCCCTGACTCAGTCTCAGCACTGGCTCCAAAGTCACTGAGCTGCGAAAACACATCTTGACTTTTGAGATGCTCTCAATGGTAGCTATGGTGTCATTCTAACAAAGATTCCTTTTTCTTTTGAGATTACAGAACAATGGCTTGATTTCTTGTTTGAAAGAGCAGCCCAGAGTCCTCCAGCCCATTTCTCAGCGCTGCAGTCACAGAGGTCTCGCTTTGACAAATGAGGAGAGCTTTCCCAATCTCTTGTGCACCCATTTCTGTGTGTCCAGTTAGAGGCTGAGGGCACCTGCAGTCATAAGGTGTGCATGAAAATCCTGCGTATGGATTTCTCCAGCCTGACCACAAAAATATTCCTACGCTGCCAAACATTATTGTTATTCCTCTTTATCTTATCCCCTTAGCTGTAGCCTACATGAGGTGGGTAACAACTATATACGATTGTGTGCCATCTCACTGCTATTTTGGAGGATTTCCTGGACCCTCTTGAAATGGTCAACAGTCCCACAGCTTCACACTGAGCTGTGAATTGCCGCAATGCTGAGACCATCAGGCAAAAAATCAGAAGTGATCAGTGTGTGAGCAATTCAGTGCTGACCTCTGGCATCAGGAGTTAAAATGTGGAGGTAAGAGAAAGGCATAGCAGCACTTCAGGGTGTACTTCCCACACCAAAGACAAGACGCCACTCCCATTCATGCCCTTGAATCAAGCTTGAATCAAGCCAGAGATCTTGTTTTGCTAAGATTTAAGCAACTTTTTTCCCTGTATTTTTTTTAAATAAAAGGACTTAGTTAAGTAGTTTTGACCGTTTAATTGGAAAACACTCTGTACTGCTCTTCTGACCCCTCTGAACAAGGCAGCATTATAACCAGCATGCAGAAAAGTCCTTGACAGAAAGCACACATTGAAAGTATCTTCAATACAGTACAAATAAGGGGGTGGGGCTGAACTTTGGGGTGCTGCTGCAGTCATGCCATCTATTCCTCTGGAAGTGCATGCCCTCCTGCCTGCCTTCAGGGAAACACCAAAGTGCTTTATCAGCTGCACCGGATGCACGTAGCTGGTGTAGAGATTAGAGCATCTGACAAGATCAACTGCTTTTTCTGCATTCAAGAATATAAATCTCCACAGATGTCCCTTATCTGCAGTGTTGTATATTCGATCGGTACATTCAGTAATGCCATAGAAGTAGAATACCTGGGGTGGGATCCAGATTGGGAAGCACTTGGCACAGACTGAATCACAACAGTGCTATGAAAAGACCTTAGCAATGCTGGACAGTAAAGCTAGAAAGAATGCAGTGATTATGATTAAAATTCACCAGTTTCTGCTCAGCGGTTTGGAACATACTGGATGCTTCCTTTGGGTTTGCTTGCTAACTCCGTCAGTGGGACCAAAAGCTGTTTTTGTCTCCATTTGGTCAGATGAGAGCCAGCTGGGGAGGGAGGGCAGTGGTGGCACTGCAGCTCCGTGGGTACACAGCGTGTGGGTCATTCATCCCCCTGCCCTCACTGCCCCTGCAGCACTCCGGCCAGGAAGCAGCGTCCTCCACACCAGCATCTCCACTGCTTTACAGAGTGTCTGCCATACTGAAACACTGTCATTCGCATGGGAAATTCTGGTAAAAAAGCTATTATTTCTTTTAGACTAACTTCATCTTCCATGAAAAGAGATTTAATTCCAGAAAGCACAAAGCACCTTGAATGTTCATAAAGTCAAAGAATGGTTGGGGTTGGAAGGGACCTTTAAGGCCATCTTGTTCCAACCCCCTGCTGTAGGCAGGGACACCTCCCATAGCCCAGGTTGCTCACAGCCCCATCCAGCCTGGCCTTGAGTGCTTCACAGAATCACAGGATTTGGTTTGGTTTGGAAGGGACTTCAAGGACAATGAGGCTCCAACCTGCCTGCCAGAGGCAGGGCTGCCAACCTCCACATTTAATACTAGACCAGGCTGGCCAGATCCCCATCCAGCCTGGCCTTGAACACCTCTGGGGATGGACGGGACATCCACAGCCTCTCTGGGCTGTTCCAGCACCTCTTCACTCTCATAGTAAAGAACTTCTCCTGACATCCAACCTAAATCTTCCCTCTTTCAACTTAAAGCTATTTCTACTTGCCCTGCCATTATCTACGCTTGTCAAGAGTTCACTCCTCTCCTGTTTGCTTCTAAGGAGAGGACATCAATGACTTTTCTGGGCAGCCTGTTCCAGTGTCTCACCACCCTCACAGTAAAGAATTAATTTCTTCCTAATATCTATTCTGAATCTACCCTCTTCCAGTTTAAAACCGTTTCTCCTTGTCCTGTCGTTGCGTGCCCTTATCAAAAGTCCCTCCCCAGCTTTCCTGAAGGCCCCTTCAGGAGCTGCTGGTAGCTTTGCATTTTGTTGAGTGTCAACCTTGCTTGCTAATATTATAGCCCATTGCTCTTCTGTCTCCTCTGGGGTATGAGGCATCACTTTTGTTATAAATAGGAAACACGCACTCATTTTCTATGCATAGGGGAAGCACTTTGTTCTCAGAGAAAGATGAATTGTGTAGTCCCAACAGGTGACATGCAGTAGATGTTGTTGCTTTCCATAACCTGAGCTGTAACCCAGCCGTGCCCTTTGCTTTTGCAGATGTCAGCTGTACCATCTGCTCACGAGAAAAAAACAACAGCCACGCATCGCTGTGAAAGCCCTGAGGTCTGTGGTCTTTTCTGCACTCTGATCAGGACGTACATTTTTAAATAGCCTGACCTTTATTGAGCCCTACAAAAAATGAACTGAGCGAGATGCAAAAACCTGAAATGCAGACAGTCAGGGTTTCCTGGTAGGAAAAAGAATACTGTTGTATTGCAGGAGCTTTAAAACTAGAAGGGGTGAATTCAGTTCATTTCCCCTGAAAACCTTTGGGATAGCCTCAGAGCAAAAGGAAAAGGTGACAACAGAAGCAGAGATCTGATCAGAGAGAGCTGAAGGACAGGGAGAATTCTTGCTGTTCTTCAATAGAATGAAGACTTAATCAGCTGGAATGTTAAATACATGGCAGTTTTGCAGCCTTCTGCCTAGGGAGAGTGCTGTGGTCTGTAAACTGGCTGCTGGTCACTGGCTGGGAAGCGCTGCCAGCAGCCTGGGAAAGGGAAAACTGCAGAGCCGTGAGAGCCTGGCTGCCTTGTGTCTGTCCCCTTTTCTGCATCCACGGCAGCTGTTTCCTTCCTCATCTCATGAAAGCCACAGAAATGCTTTTTTTCTGTAAATGAGGTACTCAGCTCCAGATGCTCCACGGACAATTTCTGAGGTCAGCTTCTTCTCCCTGGCCCTCCTGAGGGTCTGTTCCCAGATTTTCCCAGTCAGTTTTCTTTCCTCCATACATCACCGTCCCCTTGCTTTCCTAACAGCAAGAAGTCATACCATACAAAGTGAGCCCTTTGGTAGCATCTGCCTCCTTCACATTCACTCCTTGCCCCACCTGGACAGCCCAAGGTTGCAGTTACTGCTGGTCTCCAGTGAGAGACAAACCTGAGTGAAACACTAAAGCAAATATCAGTGGTTTTGTTTTCTCTGCTTTGTTTGATTGAATTCTAGCTGGCTTTAGAAGGAAAATATCCAGCACGGAACAACAGGTGTAACTCAAGAGCTGCTCTGCAGACTCATGCTGCTCCTCGCTACTGCAGAGGTTACCCTGCTGGTCAAAGATATTTTATGATGTAAAAATTAGTGGATGAGGTATGGATGAAAACGCTGCCAAAGTCAGACCAATGCTATGACAAACATGCAAGTGCAGCAAGAAGAAAATCTATTAATTACGTATATTCACCATTAGTGACATATCTTGAATCCATCATTTCAAGATGCTTTTAAAATTTATGCTGTTCTGAGAGGCACTCTTGGATTATGTGTAAAATTACCCAATTAATCTTAAAAAGAATCCAGTGAGATAGTAGATTTTGGGCAAGAAGGAGTGAGCAGATAAATACACTGCCAGGCACCCATGGAGTGGGCTGTCCTGTGCCTCTGCTTTCTGAGAGCTGCCTTGCAGCTGGAGCCGAGCTGGATTAAGAAACACATTTGCCAATCTCCAATTCTTGAAAGCTTCTTTTTTATGTATTGAAAGGGCATTTTACCGAACAGCCTCATACCACAAATCAGTGAGTTTAATGTAGCAAAATAAATTCCCTCCTGACTGAAGTGCTTTCCTTGCTGGACGCAGGTGCTGGGGTCACTGGTCACTGCTTACTACATCCACGGTTGAATCTGACAGTGAAACTGGGGACATCCCTAAGATTCTCATCCCTGGCAAATGAAATGCAAACATTTTTCAGCTCTCTTTTTCTTCCCATTCCAACCTTCTGCAACACCCAAGAACACCTTTGCAGACTTGGCTGTGCATGGTAGGATCTGTAAAATGATAAGGATAACCAAACCAAACTCCTTCTGCCACCACCCACCATTCAGGTGTTAGTGGTGGGGCGGGAGTGAACTGAGCACTTCTGCAACACAGATGGATCCCCCAACGTCTCTGCACCTCCACGATCTGGATGTGCCTTCACCCTCCTGGCTGGCGCTGGCTGCAAGGTGTGTGTGTGTGTGTTTCTATGGCAGTACACACTACAGCAAGGCCTGACGTGCAGCCTCTGCTGTGGCAGTACCCAAAGTCAGTAAATGAAATCACAGTCTCGTATCGATTTTATGTACGGCTGATAATGAATTTGGGAATCCTTGGGGATTAGGTAAATGTGCTGACATAGAGCTATGGGGTAAGCTCATATTTTCTTTGTCATAGCTGCTAGCCATTATTGACATACATATTTTTGCTATGATCATGCATTAAAATTCAGTATTCATGTCTTGTCTTACTTCAAACAAGGTGGGGAGGGGGGCTGGGGAGGGGCTGGAATTGGCCTGCTAATCCTAGGAAAAGGAAACCCATTCAAATGAGTAATTTTATAAACTGCTGAGCACTCGTGCTGAATGAGGAGTGCAGCCTCTTGCTGTTAGCTTTGGCAAAGGCAAAGCTGCTTTGACTATTAAAGCCACTGTGAGGGAATACCCAGCAATATGCTGCCAGTGAACCACACAGACTTTGGTCAGAAGATCCGTCTGATACACGAGTGGGGAAACATTTCATTGGATAAAAAGGACAGAATCAAATTCCCTCCACATTCAAAGCAGAAGTTATGATGTACCAAAAAAAAACCCCAAAAATTACTATTCATGCTGTCAGTTATGTTTCTCCATGCTAAGAGGTGACGTTTAAAATACATCAGAGATCCAGACACAAGGAAAAGGGGTGTGCAGAGCTGAGGGCAGATCTCTGAGCACCGGGAGCCCCTCCAGCAGCTGCAGCCCCAGCCCCAGTCTGTGAGTACAAGGGGCACAGATCTGGAGCACCATGTGAACAGCGACAGACACCATCTGAGAACTGACTTTAATGGTTAAAATTCCATTTCCATACTTTGGTGACTTATGCATTAATATTTCCTGATTTTTGGTTACAGAAGGCAGCACTTGCAGCATTTACAAAGCTCTCACAAGCCTCAGAAATCGCTTAGATCGTGGTTTTGAAGGCATGTTCTGCTAATCAATGTGTTAATGATTTCTTCCACACTGCCATCCATCATTTTATCATAGCACGCTGTTTAGCAATTTGCTTATGCTAATTATTACAACAGACAGAGAAGCTCTGAGCACAGCCCTAGGCTGTGTTTGCCATGTTATTGACATTCCCCCCATTTACCACAGGGAAAGCCCAGAATCCTACAAACACCAAGAAAAATATAAATACCAAAAGCGTCTCTTCCAATTGGCAGGTTCCCCTTGGTGCTCAGTGCAGAGGAAAAGCTGCTCCTGGGTGCAGATGTGGCAATGAGACGGTCAGGAATCTGCGTGAAAAGGACACGTAACATGGTAAATGTGTTGAGGGGTCAGGACTGTTGATTACATGAGCAAAGCAGAGAGAAAGCAGCTGGTGTGGCAGATAGAGCTGTAGGTCAGTGGGCATCACCTTCAGGCTTTGTTTTCCAGCTGTAGCTGCACTGCCCGTGAGGGTGAGCTCTGGGCAGGTGTTTGTGGGCTGATTATTTGACTGTTTGAACCTCCTGCCTTGTCTCTGGCCTTGCCGAAAACCTGAATGTAATGTTGAAATTGCAGCCTGTCATAGAACAATAGTTTTCGACCTCCATCATGATTGTCCTCTTAAAAGTAGCACAGAAGACTTTCATGACAAGGCCATTACTGTTGAAAGGACAAAGGGAAAGTAGTTAGTTGGCTGTGTTCAGAACTGGGTTATCAAATTAGCTTCAGTCACTTTCAATTACAGAATCTCATGGTTTTGAAATGAGTTCTAAATGAGGGGCTATAATTCTTTGTCTGCAGTGAGCAAAAGAACATAATCATCATTATTTAATAGGAGCATACAGTCTAGCTAGCTCCGGGATAAGTTCGTCCAAAAGAAGAAAGCATTCAATTGGGATGAGCAAGGGAAAAGATTATCAGCTGGCCAGACTTCAGTGCATTTCTTTAGTCCTGCAGCTATGGAAGTGACCTTGGGACTCGTCCAGGGGAGATTCGCTTCCAGGGCCATTCTGAACTTCTAGCTAATGAAACATAAATACCAGAAAAATTAGAGCAGTAGAAATTGTCCTGTGTCGTTTCACCTTAAGTTTGGTCTTTGTTCTGCAGTGGCTCACCTAACTGTGGACAGGCACATCTACTTAAGGAGCTTACGCTGCTTCTAAGGCAAAAAGAAATAGTTGTCACTGGATTGTGATGAGGTGGGGACACAAGTTCTGAGCACTGCTCAACATATTTTCAGGAAGATGTTACAGAACAGCTGGTCAGTCCACAGATGCTTTTCTCTTCCCGTTCACTGGATTTCAAAGGGCAGATCAGTTTGGCTCAAATACCCGGGGAAAAAATCGCCCTGCTGAAATCAAGGGAATTTTGCCATTTATTTCAACAGGTCATTTCTGAATCAACATTGCCCTCAGGCTCAGGAATGTGTTTAGATTTACACACAAATGAAAGCAACAGAGAAATAAACCATTTCTTTTCAAGTCCCACAGCTTTTATTAATTTGTTCGGTCCTTGTTCTGTACATTAAATTTATTTTCAGCAAGATTTCTATTCTATACAAGTTACAAAATGGGTATCTGGGGAAAACTCTCACCATTTCACACTACATTTGTTGTTGCTAATGCTTTCAGGAATGTAGACATTGACTTTCTTGTTTTCCTTGACAGTTCTGTGGGTCTTATTTTGTTTTCCACCATAAATGGACATCCACTGACAATGTATAATACCTGCTGAAATTGCTTATAAATTCTCCTTGGAAAATATCATAATATTATATGAACATGAAATTACTGTAAGCAGTGGGAATATCAGGATCAGTCAGTTGTGTAGTATAGGATTCTATCATAAAAAAGAACAAGTCTACTTAATGGATGTATTGCCTGACTAAGGAGTATCGCATTTATGCTCAACGAGCTGCTCAGAATGGCAAAGAACTCTCAGTTAAAATAAAAGTTAACAGAAAATTCATTTTTCAATTAGTGCTGGAGAGGGAGGATCTTTTTTCCTTTGCTGGACTCTTTTGTCTGTTTTGAACTAAGGAGCCCAGAGCTGGACACAGTAGTCCGGATGTGGCCTCACCAGGTTGGAATAGAGGGGCAGAATTGTGATAAAATGTTTGCTCATTAAGACCGGGATGTGGTAGCATTGTGGTGGAGTGCTTGTTCATTAGGACCGGGATGTGATGGTGGAATATGGAGGCCACAAGGGTTGCAGAACACTCTAATTTTATGGGTAGATTGTGTACTCTGCATAGTTACAGGCAAAGCGCGCCCCGATGGATACAAAGTTTCACGGAAGGACCAACCAAGGAACGACACACCAAGTGGCACGATCACGACCGACCAATTAAAGGACAATACACTCGGGATGGACCTTACAAAAGAAGTTGCAAGGGGCGGGAAGGCGCGGCAGTTGGAGGAACGAGGATTCCCCTGTCGCCCAGCGCTGAATTGCCTTTTTGTTTTACCCGCTACAATTAATAAAAGTTTCTAATTGGAACATTATCGGCTCATTGCTTGTAAATTGATGACAATTTGGTGCCGTGACTCGGATGGGAATACTGGCGTGGGTACGAGCCTGAGGGGGCGCCCCGCCTAAATAGGCGGCCTCGGCTCCTATCCTCCCGCCCTACTCCTGCCGACGATCCGAAATTTAAAACACAAAGGCAAGGAAAAACCGGTTAACCCTTTAAATTTCGTGCACGAAAGTCCGGACGAAGACGCAGGACAGGTGAGTATAGTCCGGTCTGGGTTGGGAATCCGGCGTGTGGCGAGTGTTGTGTGCTTGTGAAGGGGGGCCGGCAGCCGGCACTAACCCGAGCGAGTGTGGACCCCACAGTAGTGCGGTTCCCATTGCCCACGAGGGCGTGGGCCACGACCTGGGGGAAGCGAGTGAATGCAACACTGAGTGAGGGCACGCCGAAGGGTGGGTACAGGGTATAAGCGGGACCCTTTCACCACCACAACCCCTAGGGCTATGGGCTCTATGGAGGGTTATTCTTTGGTGTTCCCCTAGAGCTACGAGCACTAGGGATGATTATTATTCAGGTGTTCCCCTAGAGCTACGAGCACTAGGGATGATTATTATTCAGGTGTTCCCCTAGAGCTACGAGCACTAGGGATGATTATTATTCAGGTGTTCCCCTAGAGCTACGAGCACTAGGGATGATTATTATTATTTAGGTGTTCCCCTAGAGCTACGAGCACTAGGGATGATTATTATTTAGGTGTTCCCCTAGAGCTACGAGCACTAGGGATGATTATTATTCAGGTGTTCCCCTAGAGCTACGAGCACTAGGGATGATTATTATTTAGGTGTTCCCCTAGAGCTACGGGCACTAGGGGGAGCTACAGACGTTGAATAAAACAAGAGAGCAAGAAGTAAAGAACGAGATGGGGCAGTGTAAAACTAAACCACCCACCCCTTCTAAACGACCATCCATTCCTAAGGACTCACCTTTAGGGTTCATGCTAATTGCCTGGACGCACTATCCAGGAACAAGAAATAAAGATAAAGCAAAGATGATTTATTATTGTATAGAAATTTGGAGCGGACAACAAATTGGCCCGGCAGTATGGTGGCCTAAGTATGGTTCTAATGAAGATTGGGTACAACAGCAATTAAATTTTTGGGTAAACTCCAAAACCCCTTTCAATCAAGAAGAAAGTGACTATGCAGCAGTATGGGTCACTCGCCCAGAGGGTTTAGGAGTCCCCATTTTTAATTTGACACGAAAAGAAAAAGATGTCGAAAAACGTAAACCTCGAAGGGAAGAGGAGGCCTTAGTGGGACCCCCACCATATGCTGTACCACCAGCAATTCCCCTACCTTCTCCTCCTCAGTTGGATCATGGGCAGATGGATTCGAGAGAGGGAGAAGTACAAAAGATAGAAGGGGGAGGGCCTGTGACACGGGCAAAGGCACGACAAAATAACCTCTACCCTTTAAGAGAAATGCCCATGGGAGGTCCACAACCTCAGATGGGGTTTATATCAGTGCCCTTAAATTCAGGGGATGTTAGAGATTTTAAGAAGGAAATGGGTAATATACTAGAAGATCCCCTGGGGGTGGCAGACAGAGTAGATCAGTTCTTAGGGCCAAATGTTTATACCTGGGAGGAACTACAATCTATTCTAAGTATACTGTTCACAGCAGAAGAGAGAGGTATGATTAGGCGTGCAGGGATGCGCATTTGGGATGCTCAACATGCCCACGGGCCTGCTGCGGATATTAAATGGCCCTTACAGAATCCGCAATGGGACCATCAAAATCAACATCATAGGACTCACATGCAGGACCTGCGAACTATCATTATCCAGGGCATTAGGGAGGCAGTCCCAAGAGGTCAGAATATAAATAAAGCTTTTAATGAAAGACAAAAGAAGGAGGAAACACCCACTGAATGGCTAGAAAGGTTACGCAAGAATTTACAACTATATTCAGGATTGGATCCCGATACACCGATAGGCCAGGCTCTGCTCAAAACACAGTTCGTAGCTAAGGCTTGGGAAGATATCCGCAAGAAACTAGAAAAGATAGAAAATTGGCAGGATCGGGGGCTTGATGAACTTTTGAGGGAAGCTCAGAAGGTATATGTAAGAAGGGAGGAAGAAAGACATAATAGGCAGGTTAGGATGATGGTAACAGCGGTCAGAGAAAGTAGGGAATTGGAAAGGAAAATGGGGGGATGGACGCAAAATTGAATTCCAGGACAGCAAAAATTTAGGAAGCCTGAAAACAGGGAGGAGGAGAGAATATAAGATGGACTGTACTCCCCCAAGGCTTCACAGAATCCCCTAATTTGTTTGGGCAAGCCCTAGAACAGATCCTGCAAGAGTATCAGCTAGATCCTGATACCAAATTAATACAGTATGTAGATGATCTATCAATTGCTGGAGAGGATGAGGGAAAGGTTTGGAAAGAAAGTATTAAATTGCTGAACTTTTTGGGACTGAAAGGACTTAAAGTATCAAAAAGGAAATTGCAATTTGTGGAAGAGGAGGTTAGATATCTAGGGCATTACCTGAGTAAAGGAGAAAAGAAGATAGATCCTGAAAGGATACAAGGAATATTGTCCCTGACGTCGCCAAGCAATAAGAGACAAATAAGACAATTGCTGGGATTAGTGGGATATTGTAGACAATGGATCGAAAATTATAGCAGTAAAGTAAAGTTCCTATATCAAAAGCTCAGTACCGATGGATTAATAAAGTGGGATAGACAAGATGAAGAGAATCTACAAAAGCTGAAGGAGGATCTCATCAATGCCCCTGTCTTGAGCCTGCCTGACTTAAAAAGACCCTTTTATTTATTCGTTAACATAGACAGTGGTACAGCGTATGGGGTTTTAACACAGGATTGGGCAGGGAAGAAGAAACCCGTTGGATATTTGTCAAAATTATTAGACCCTGTGAGCCGAGGATGGCCCACTTGCTTACAAGCAATTGTTGGGTGTGCGTTATTGGTAGAAGAAGCCAGGAAAATTACTTTTAACAGCAATATAAAGGTACTATCTCCCCACAATATTAGAAATGTGCTCCAACAAAAAGCTGAAAAATGGATATCTGATTCTCGTCTTCTAAAGTATGAGGGTATCTTACTGGAAGCCCCTAACTTAAGCCTGGAGACCACAAGTCTCCAGAATCCTGCAGAATTCTTATATGGAAAACCCGAAAATGTGGGACTCATTCATAACTGTTTACATACGATAGAAGAACAAACAAAAATCAGACCAGATTTAGAAGAAGAAGAATTAAGAGAAGGGGAAAAATTATTTGTGGATGGATCCTCTAGAGTAGTGGAGGGAAAGAGAAGATCAGGTTATGCAATAGTAGATGGAAAGACCCTCCGGGTATTGGAATCAGGACCCTTGAGTAACACTTGGTCAGCTCAAGCTTGCGAGCTGTATGCTGTTTTACAGGCACTAAAAAGATTACAGGGAAAAGAGGGCACTATCTATACCGATTCCAAATATAGTTATGGGGTAATACATACCTTTGGGAAGATTTGGGAAGAAAGGGGATTGATAAATTCCCAAGGAAAGGACTTAATACATCAAGAATTAATAAAGCAACTCTTAGTGGCCCTACGAAAACCAAAGAAGATAGCAGTGGTACACCTTAGAGGACACCAACAGGGGACCGATTACAAGACTAGAGGAAATAATGCAGCAGACCTAGAAGCTAAGCAAGCTGCCCTCAGGGAATTGGTCCTGAGGCAGGAGAGGCAGGAAGAATTGACACATGATGAGGCCCCTTCGTTTACACCGAAGGAAGAACAAAAACTGAATCAAATGGGAATAACTAAAAACACAGAAGGGAGGTGGTATCTAGCTGACGGGAGAGAGGTACTGCCTAAGTCAATAGCATCTCAGGTGCTGACCCAGTTGCACGAACGGACCCACTGGGGAAGCCAAGCTTTAATAGATCATTTTGCCACTAAGTACATGTGTATAGGCCTACATAATCTAGCTAGACATATTACTCAAGGATGTATTACGTGCTTAAAGATAAACAGAGCCGTACAAAGAAAACTGCCTATGGGGGGAAGACCCTTGGCCACTAGGCCATTTTCTAGAGTCCAAATTGACTTTACCGAATTTCCTAAAGTAGGAAGATATAAATATGTATTAGTCATAATAGACCACCTCACACATTATGTAGAGGCATTCCCCACAACTAAAGCAACAGCTCAGGTAGTAACAAAAATATTACTCGAACAAATCATCCCTAGGTATGGGGTAACAGAAGTAATAGATTCAGATCAAGGACCACACTTTACATCAAGAATCACTAGAAATATAGCTGAAGCCTTGGGAATAAAATGGGAAGAACATACTCCCTGGCACCCACAGAGTTCAGGGTGAGTAGAGAGAATGAATGGGGAACTAAAAAAGCAATTGGCCAAATTAACACTAGAAACTAAGCTCTCATGGATAAAATGCATTCCCCTTGCCCTCTTAAACCTTAGGGCCCAGCCCCGGGCTGACATAGGAATATCTCCCTTCGAAATGTTATACGGAATGCCATATGATGCAGGAACCCCTAAAGATCACCCGGGGGTGGTAGATCAGAACATTCAAGCTTATATCACGGAATTAATGAAGTATAAACAGGAATTGTGGAAAAAGGGACAATTGACTCAAAGACCCCCTCTGGACATTACCCTCCATCGAATAAAGCCTGGAGATTGGGTTCTGATAAAGACCTGGAGAGAAACCACACTGCAGCCTCGCTGGGAAGGTCCCTATCTGGTGTTATTGACTACCAATACTGCCATCAGAACTGCTGAAAAAGGATGGACACATGCTAGTCGTGTTAAGGGTCCAGTACAAAATCACGAATGGAGAGTCACTAGTCCAGCGGGTGATTTGAAAGTAAAACTGTCACGAAACCCTCCGTCAAGGAAAATGAGAACATGAATTAACAATGATTGTATAAAACGTATCAGTATAGAATTTAATGTAGAAGGGAATATTTTGACTATTGTGAATGCAACTGTTGGGATATGTTTTAGAAAGGTAGTGGACCCACTGCGGAAACAGGGATACACAAATTGGTTATTAGCCTTCAGAGTGGCCGTGGAAATTTTAATAGAAGGGGGTAAACCTGGGGGTGAATTTAGATCCTTACCAGCATCACTTAAGTGTATAACCAGTGGGAAAAAGAATAGGGTGCAGTACCCCAAAGACCCACTTAAAAGGGAAGCAAAACCAGCCCCTCCTGAAGAATACTCTTGCTGCCGAGAAGATTATACACCCCATGGCTCGAGGCAACCGAGTCGATGGGCGAGGCAGAGGAGATAAAACATGTGGAGGGGTCTGCTCCATTATGAATGAATCCAAAGATTTAGAATCCAGAAGATACCCCAAGACTGGAAATAACTCCCCCGAACAATTAAAGACTCACTACTGCAGTGGGAAAACTGCCTATCTAAAACTAGCTCAATTGATAATAATATTAAGTCTCATTAATGAGGGTTGGGGTACAGAGGTACAGACACATGAGCCATTTAAGTGGTCCCATCAGAAGTAGTGTTACAAAATAGAAGGGGGTTGGATCTTCTCCTATTGCAGCAAGGGGGACAATGTGTGGCTCTTAAAGAACAATGTTGCACCTACGCTGATCAAACGGGGGTAGCAATAGATACAATGGCTGAACTAAGAAAACAGAACAAAGAAAAAGAGCCCAGGAGTCGATAAGAACTAAAACGGTTTAATGAGCAAAACAAAATAGTACAATAAAAGAAAAGGGGGGACTGTGATAAAATGTTTGCTCATTAAGACCGGGATGTGGTAGCATTGTGGTGGAGTGCTTGTTCATTAGGACCGGGATGTGATGGTGGAATATGGAGGCCACAAGGGTTGCAGAACACTCTAATTTTATGGGTAGATTGTGTACTCTGCATAGTTACAGGCAAAGCGCGCCCCGATGGATACAAAGTTTCACGGAAGGACCAACCAAGGAACGACACACCAAGTGGAACGATCACGACCGACCAATTAAAGGACAATACACTCGGGATGGACCTTACAAAAGAAGTTGCAAGGGGCGGGAAGGCGCGGCAGTTGGAGGAACGAGGATTCCCCTGTCGCCCAGCGCTGAATTGCCTTTTTGTTTTACCCGCTACAATTAATAAAAGTTTCTAATTGGAACATTATCGGCTCATTGCTTGTAAATTGATGACAAGAATGACACCCCCCCCTCTCGCCCTGCTGGTCATGCTCTTTTCAATGTCCTTCTTGGCCACAGGGGCACACTGCTGGCTCATGGCTGACCTGTTGTTCTCTAGGACACACAGCTCTGCCCTGCAGAGCTCCTTTCCAGCAGGTCAGTCCCTAACCTGTGCTGATGCATGCGGTCAAATTCCCAAATGCTTGCCTTCTCATGGAGAATGTGTTGTCCACGCTGCCAGCGCAAGCAAGCTTGATCCCAGTTTGAACACGAAACACACTGTAGGCTATAAGCATGTCAGAACCTCTCTTGAGGGATCTGTGACATTTTCTGCAGTTTCTCCTTGACAAAAAGAAATCCCCTTTGCATCCTCTTACCTCCACGACCATGGTGCATGCATGCCCTCCTGTGCATGGAGTGCAGTACACGTGTATCTGCAGTCTGAAAGAGGAATTAGTGTGCAGTGCACAAAATAAAGGGGCAGCTGGTGTGTGGCTGTATTGTGTTTACACACCTCCTTCATGCACACCCCTGTTACACAGTCTAATGAAACAAGGTGCTCTGAGGGAAAAGCCCATTTAACAGAATAACAAATCCCATTAAGCTCAGTGGAGATGGAAAACTACTGCATAATAGACTAACTCAGAGTTCTTGACTCTGAACACATTTCCAGGTCTAGACTGATACATTTTTAAGCTTGCGTGCAACTTGGCTAATAAGCTCAGCTCTGTTTTTCCTTTGTGTACAAAGTACTGATATTTTTGATAGTTTTTCTCTCTTTCAGTTTCTGTAAGAGCAGCAGATTCACTGCTCCAACTTCCTTTTGCAAAAGGAAAAGCTGCCATTATTCAAACCGAAGGAACATGTGCATTCTCATTCCATTCTTGAGGCCACAAAATGGAGGTACCTCCCAGAATTGTGAGCAAAGGACTATCCCTGTCCCACAGGCTTTGTAATCTAAGTGAATCAACTCTGATGTAACTTCATGCATGTCAGTAAAATTACACTTGGTCCAGGATCTATCTGTGCTGAGTATGTCACTGAATTTATTGCTGTCTCCTATAGAACAAATGAGATGTTTCTGTGATAGAGTTTTCAAGGGCAGAACACCATCATTCCTCCAGGTACACCGGAAGGGTTAGCTGCTTGCTGTCCCCATTAGTTTTAGCAGTCAGAACGCAAGTCCATAAGGAGCAGGTGAGGAGCCTTTGCAGCCCAGAACACCAGCCATACTGGGGGCTGCATGCTGTCCCAGAGTCACAGGAAATGGCTATGACAAACTTGATTTAACCTTCTGTGTTGTCATCTTTAGCAAGAGCAAGTTCATTGTTCCAGCCAGCATCAATGTCACAGAGCAGAGCACTGATGCTTGTGAAATTTAGTATTCCTAAAAATGACAGTCTCTGTCACCCATGAAGTTCATTGCACCATTTTCTACTGTCTGCACTTCTACCACCACATTTCCCACACAGCTCTCTTTAAAAAAGTGAATCTTATTAGTCTCCAAAACAATTAGGGTACATTTTCCTGAGACAGAAGAGCTGGAACAGTCACAGAGGCTGTCTCCTGTCTGAGAGATGCACAGACCTCTTCAACCACAGGTATTAAACCTGCAATTGGACTGGTCTGTATTTCTGAATGTGTGAAGCAGGGGTGTGTGCTCACAGGTTGCGCTTCTGGTTTTACAGTAGAAGATTCAGTAGCTCTTCTTAAGTTTCACAGGGGCATCACTTGATTATTTGGCATTGTTGAAAATGTAAAAGGCATTGAAATGCATAACCATGCTCTAAGAGTTGTTGGCTTTATGACTTTCCTGCTTTTTTATTAACAGCACACTGCACTTCTTCCTGTCAAGGCAAAGTTTAAGTAGAGAAAATCTTCTATATGCATTTTTGTTCAATAGCTTCTCAAAAGACAACTCCTAATACAAAACTGTTGACAATTGTCTCCTCAGATGAAAACATTGCACTTCTAAGGCTGAGCATTAAACTTTCACATCTTGCACTTCGGCTCTGATGTGCCCTGCTCTCTTACATTGCCCAGAGGGTAGATCACTGTTCCATTACTAGTATAAATGGAAAAGCCTTTGTTTCAATTCAAGCACAAGTAAACTCTTTTCAAGTCCTAAAAAAAAGTCCACCGTCTTCTTTTGATCTCTGGCTCTATTTTTGCTTTTAACACTTAGTGTTTAAAATCTGTTTTCTGGTCACTCACATAACAACTTGAATGTAATGGCATTTCTCTGTTTCTCATCAGTGACCTCCTTGCTTGCCATCTTCCTTGATTATGATGGTGTACATTACTTGAATTCTCTGCAGCTCAACTTGGACCCTGGAGTCTGCACAAGTGAGAATGAAGAGGTGTAGAAGGATAGCAGTTCTCAGTACCCAGGGGAACAGCTTTATTTATATTCTTGGCAGCCTTACTGTTAGATACTACAGACTAGTGTATGCATTCAATTAGTCCAGTTCTCTGCCTGTCAGCTTTCTGTGCAATTACTGAAAGCAGCTGTTATTATGATTCATCTGCTTGTTCAGTGTTTCAGTATTGCAAGCTCACTGCTCTAGAAGTCGCCTCAGCGCACTCAAATAAAACTAAGCAATGTCTGCTGCCCTGCACTGGGTGCAAATTAAGGAAGAACTTTTTCTGACAGAAATTTCATAGTAGTAGCAAAAATGAAATAATGTCACATTTTCTTTACTGTAAACACAGTAGGCTTTTTCCTCATCTCTGCTGTGTGATTTTACTGTAGTGTACATGTATGAGTTACAGCTCTGAACAATCTTCAAAAGAATTAGTAAACCCGGTGCAATATCTTTTTCTCACTTAGAATATAAGGATCAGATTAACTATACTGATGTCTGTCTACTGAAATGAAAGTATCATTTTCCTAATAGAGTTTTGGTCTATGACTGCATTACTAATGACTTGTTCACTCTGCTTCCTGGGAGCAACCTAATTAAAGTCTTGACATTGAGTAAGTGATTAAAACTTGTGTGAAGAGATGTGCAAGGATTTTTTATTTTATTTTATCTTTTTTTTTTTTTTTGTGAGTAAATTGGTGATCCCTGCAGGCATTCAGGGCCAGGCTGGATGTGCTCAGGTGGCTGGTGACCCTGCACCTTTCCTGTTTTACAGCTGGGTGTGTACAGGCCCATACAAGTTTCTGTATTAGTTGGCTCAGTGAGGAAGGAAATATTCACTGATCATCCCAAACTCCAGACTGGGGCCGTTCATGAGCATAAGAAAATAGAAAGTGTCTCAATAAATCATGCAGTTCTGTGTTAATTGTATTTCTTTCTGCTCCTTTGAAGTGTGCCTGCAGTTTGGTTTTAAGTATCTGTACCAAGAATTTATGTTCTTCCCTTTTAGGCTTAATAAGGGAAGCCTCTTGTTGCTGTCTTGTCGATAGATTTAATGTTCTGGGGAGATGGAACATTTTGAAGACTTGAATACCAGTTTTATAGAAATGCAAACCTGGAATGTTTGGGGGTGCACGGGGCAGGTGATGCAAACAGCTGTTGATCACAGCCTGAACTGCTGATTGACCACCTGAGGCGAGCACTGAGTCAGCCCTGGGAGCACAGGTGAAGGCAATTCTCCTAGAGCCCATTTAAGGGCTGGCTGCCACTAAGGAAGGGTCTTTGCCTGAAGATTGGTCCTTGTGGAGTTTTGCTGTGAGATTTCAACAACGGTGAGCATTTCTATTTGTTATTATCTTTTTGTCACAATAATCTTTCTTAACCAAACATCTGTTTAGCCTCTGTTTACTTGTTGACTGTACAGCAAGTCACCAGAATGTGAACAAGAATCATTTGGGAGTTGTGTCACAGAAATCTGGGGGAAGCTCTCTCAAGTGAGCTGTGGGGATTCCAAGCAGCTCTTGGCATTTCTTGGAAGCAGTGAGCCTGTTACTGACCATCTGTACTGACAGACACTGTCCAATTTCAGAGGCAATTTGTCTAAGAACACCAATATGAACAGAAAAGGGAACTGTGTGTCTGCCCTCATTAGTCCTGTGCTTGTTGTTCTTTGTGTGGTTACTTCAGTTGTGGATTCCCAGAGCCTGAGAGTGCTGAGTGGGATGGTGAATGTGGATTTGGGTGCACGTGAGACAGAAAAGACGCTAAGTATATATAGAATTAGAGTTAGAAAATGATAGAATTAAATATATTACAGAATTATAGAGTCACCAAGGTTGGGAAAGTTCTCCAAGGTCATCCAGCCCAACTGCCCACCTGCCACCAATGCTACCCTATTAAACCATGTCTCATAGTACCATATGTGCATGTTTCTTGAATGCCTCCAAGGAGGCTGATTTACCTCCCTGGGCAGCATGTTCCATTCTATGGAGCTGCTTGTTTCTTATTCTAGAGGTGTTGTGAAGTCAGCAGCAGGATTTGAGGGCTTTGAGGGCAGCTGCCATGCAAATCAGTGATGCCACAAATTGTTTTTTCCCCCTGTGCTGGACTGGAGGTAACACTGTATCTGCATAGGCTGGTTGCGACAGTGAATTAATTCAACTTCTACTAGAAAAAAAAGAAATCTTCATTACACCCAAATGCAACTGAACAGGAATGCTCGTATTTTTTCAGAGGCTTATTAAAGTTTGAAAAAGCATAGCACACAATAGAAGGAAGATGTGCTGTGCATGTGTAATTACTGGCCTTAAATGCTCTTTCTGGGCAAAGCTGAGGAAGAGATCTGCACAATGGAACTACAGGGAAGTGAAAAGCATAAAGCAGCAGTGCCTGTCCCACAGACTCACCCAGAGCTGAGTGTTGGGGCAGGAGCCTTTGTTAGTTTTGGGGTAGGCAGTGCTTTCAACAGTTGGATACGTAACAAGCAAACCTTTAGCATGGGGAATAAAGGTTACTGACGTGCAGGCTTGCATTCTACGTGCCTTTAATAAGTAGCCATCTTTGCCTGGAAGTAATGACATTGGAGCTGAGCTGCTCAGCCTCTATGGCTCTCATGTATGGCACAGCACCAGCTCCCCAGCCTGATCTGCAGTGCTGCCCCCATCCAGCCATCTGTGAGGCTCAGGTCTAGCACAGGTCCTGGTGTTTGCCTCAGTCTCCTCAATAATCGAAGTATATGAGCAGATGTAAGTTGGCTTTCTTTTTACCATTAGGTGTGAGCGCCTGTGCCAGGGGAGATGTCTCTGCTTCTCACTGGTGTGTTGTTCTCCCTGTACACGTGTGTGTGTGTTTACAGTGGTGGTAATTACACTGTGGAGAAGAAGAATCATAAATAACGAAGGAAGAACGAGCTTTAGGCAAACTAATTAAAAACCCGCACAAAGCACTCTTCTTTAGTTAGCGAGGTAATCTAAGTCAACCACTGGCTCAAAAGTTTTTTGTTGTACTGAGAAGGAAATTATTCATCAGTAATTTTCTTCACTCTTCACCTTAGCAAAAGAGCATTGGCTTGGAGAGGATTTTGGAACAAAATGACTGGGTGCAGCTGTGATTGGCTTTTTTCTTAGTGGTAAGGAACAAGCTCTCTGCACACTGCTTCTTGCATAGACAGCTGCTGGTCTGAAGTGCTTCACAGCCAATGACCTTCAACCAGGACAAAATCTTCACCTTTGTTTTCCCCCACGAGTGTTGCGCTTCTCATGATGAGACCTCTCAGTTCTAATTGTAACATATACATTGTGCATCCATCAAAGGTTTTAAATAGTTACTTGTACTTGTGTTTTGGTAATAGCTCTGGCAGGAAGATGTGGGGGAAGAAAAGAGTGGATTTCTTCAAATACTTGTGCTTTCAGTGTTCTGGTTAAGAGGTGGAGGAAGCAGATATTCATTAAAGATGTTTGCAAACACTGGTGATATGATTAGAGGGAATGGCCTCCAGTTGTACCAGGGGAGATTCAGGTTGGACGTTAGGAAATACTTCTCCGAGATAGTGGTCATGTGCTGCAATGGGCTGCACTGGGAGTCACTGACCCTGGAGGTGTTCAAGGAATGTTTAGATGTTGTACTGAGGGAGATGGCATAGTGGGCAGTGTTGGTGATGGGTGTCCAGTTGGATTGTATGATCTTAGATGTCTTTTCCAGCCTCAGCAATTCTATGACTCTATGATTGTAAGCCAAATAGTAAAGATACCTCAGCAGTTGGAGTTGCTGTTGTGTTGTAGCTCTTGGATCCAGCAAGATGTCTGTGGTTTTGTTTCTGTTGGGAGGACAAACATAGGAGAAAAATAAATCTCCTTCAAAAATGACCCGGTTCTTCATGTTGTTACTCTTTCAAAGTCTGTAGGATTTTATCCAAGTTTGCATCAGCTGCACACCTGACCTGGGGTGTTTTGTGTGTCAAAAGGGGCTGCCGTAGTGATTTCCTTTCCACAGTGACGTTTTTTCCCCAGAGTGGTTTTTTTCCTTAATGCACTTGTTTGATGTTTCCAGCATAAGTATTTATTGTGGGGGGAGGGAGACATGTATTGGAAGAGGAGAAAGATAATTAGCATTTATGTAGCAATCAGGCATGCCAGGTTCTCTTGAATTATTAAACTTAATTAGTTTCATTTATTATTCCTTCAGGCTACAAATATCTGTATTAAATGCCAACCTAAAATGTGGTATGTTGGATCTGATGGGAACATGGACTTGGTAATATACTGTAGTGCTACTAAACTTCCAGATAAACTGGTGATTCTGCTTTGCTCTCACTTTACAAATACATACTTTTTTCATGCAATGCTGATAGAAAATAAGGTCACCTTAAAATGTGCTCCATGTCATGTGATACGTCCTTAACTCAGTGGATGCAGCGTCTGTTTCTGAAGTTCTTGAGGTTCTGATTCCATAAATACTTGTACATGTGCTTGATCTTGTTCTCTGATAGTAAGAATCTGCAAAGCTATAGATGGCAGTTCTGATGTGAATCCTGGCTTCTTCTGTTTTTCTTCAACTTATAGTTACTAACTGAAGACAAATCAGGGTGTTGGTCATGTCATGATAAATAATGTAACTATGGCTTCAAGTTGAGAAAATGCTTTCTCTCACTTTTGCTGTGTAGATGACCATTTGATTCCTTCACCATGTTATTTGTGCTCCCCAAAGCCAGCAGAAAATACCCTTTTCTAGCTGCTGTGGGCAAGGAATAGACTCAGAGCAAGAGGCTGATGTTGATTTTGTCAGTGGAATGAAGAATTTTTGCCTATAAAAAGCCAGTCTTGACAAGTGTAAGATGTAGCAGGTAGCAATAGCAATAAAAGCTGGCTACAGTGCCTCCAGCCATTACCATAGGATTGACTCCCAGCAGCAGCTTCCTTGTAGACAGGAGTTCATGGACAGCAGGGCCAACATACCATCCCCAGCTCATTGTCTTGCAGCTCCTGTGCAAGCCTGAGCATCCCTTCTACCCCTTACAGATAACAGTCCTCTGACATGAAGGCTTCCATTTGGGCAGGATAAAGTGTGTGTGTGTAGAGAAGAGGAGGTGGAAATAACTCAGTCTACAGTAAGAATAGGTCTGTTGCACTGGAAGTCTTTTACATATTTTCTTCCTTCCAGAATTCTGATTACTTATTGCAAGCACTGACTTCCCAGCTTAGCTGCTGCTTCTACTGCTTTGGACATGTTTTATGGCCTTCTGGAAATAGCGAAGTACAGGGGTACAGACAGAAAGGCAGAATTGTACTGAAACAGGCCCAACTTAGTCACTTAAAATTAATTGAAGCCTACAGTTATTTAATTTTGCAAAGAACAAAATCTCCCAGTACTTCTGACATTTTAGTACTTTATCTTCATTTTGTGACTCAGGTGAGATTTTTCTAAGCCTCACAGAGCAATGATTTGATTCAGCTTCTTGCATGATTTCAACTTACATTTGTAGTGCTCATGGCACTAATTACAGAATAATTTGTAGACATGGTTGATTAACAAAGTAAGGATAGTAAAAGCTTCTTTAAATTGTAAATTTGGCCATGTCAACTGACCATCTTTACTGTTGACTTCTCTTTTGACCCAATGGTGTGCTTTATGTCTTTTTGTTGTGATTGCAGAATACTTTGCTGCAAAATAATTAGTTCCATATATTTAAGTAATGAAAGAGAACTGCTCTTACACCAAAGAGCTGGCTGGAATAGTGGTCCATTTATATGACAAAGGATGTGAATTTTGCAAGAAAACTGACCAGTCTGTACTGGGGAGGGCTGTGATGCACTGGGAAAGAGGACAGTGAAATAAATTGTGATGTTTTCAGCTTAATTCATATCTGCAGCCCCATCCAATGAGTGATTCTTTAGTCATATCAGTTGGCTTTCAAATTCTTCTAACTTTCAAGGGATTTCAGTATTCCACATGACTGCGCTGCATTAGTGTTGTGATAATGATGAAGTCTGCTATTAATTACCTTCCTGTACTGTTTTAGTCATGGTAGATCTAGTGCTAGCTTTAATTGGTCATTCTTTTTAATTACCAATTAGTAATAGTATGGATATCTGTCTTGGTTTTGGTTTTGATCTCGTTCTGGAATATACCAAGAGGTTATAACCTTAATAAGAGAGAGCCTAGGAATATATATTTTGCAACAATGGTCAATTTTTCAGTGAATCATCTATACTAAAACAAAGTGCATCTCCTCAAACTACCTTCTAAGTCCCATTCATGCAAAGGTTTGTGTTTATTGTCTTCTGTAAGGAGAGTAGCACTACTTCTATAGAGGTAGGAGGAGTGAAGATATATACGTGCAGTGTCAGAGTTCATATAATGACTTGAGTGTCCAGTTTTGAAGGGTATCTTTATTACAGCATTGAAGCACAAAGATGACTGCAAGGGATTTGTTGGTATAAACTGCAGAGAGGTGAGACCACAAGGGAAGGCTCAAGCAACAGGGAACTTCTCAGTAACATGAATGGTGTCGATGAAAGTGACTCCTAATGAGGCACAGAGCTAAATGACTGAGAACAGCGCTGAAAACTTACCTTAACTTGCCTTGCTGTTATGAAAACAGCTGCTTTTACAGTCGTTATCATACTGATGGGATGCTGCAGAATATCCTGAGTCATTCATTAAAGCTGGGTATGGTTCAGTCCGCTGCTTGCCTGCAGCTCTTGCTTTCTCTGAAGTGCCAAACTCCATAGTGGCAATACAGTACTGATGTTAAGACTTGTGTGAAGCTGCTTAGAGCAGTGCATCTGAACATCTTTGTCTTGTCAGATCGCAAAGGTTCGATTGTGAATGGGTTTGGTGCCTGTGATATCCACTGATTTAGGATTGGGTTTTTGTGTTTTTACTTTTCCTCTCCAGCAGGAGCTGGCTCTGTGTGATTAGCAGAAGCTCAGATTCTGTCAGGAATGGAATCCTGATTAACTCATAGTCCTTTTCATGTCTTTCTTCTCTGACTGCTTTTTTAGCACTCTCTAACTTAAAGACATTTCTAAGATAGAAACATCGAAATTGTGCAAACTGTGGATCAGTACTAATCTCCGAAAATAAAATCCGAATTCTGCATAAAAATGATTCTGATCACTCAGCGCATTTATAAACCTTCACAAACACAGATGAAGTCAGACTTCAGTAGATCGGGTGTAATACTAACCTAATCTATTTATCATAGAATCATAGAACTGTTTGAGTTGAAAGAGACCTTCAAAGGCAATCTGGTCCAGCTTCCCTGCAATGAACAGGGACACCTACGGCTCCATCAGTGCTCACAGAAATATTCTAGAGCATCTCACCATATTCTTGGTGCCAAAGTCTGTTTTCCAAAATATCTGTCCAAGCAGCTACTCTTCCTGGATCATAGACTCATAGAATGGCCTGGGTTGCAAAGGACCACAATGCTCATCTCGTTCCAACCCCACCTGATGGTGAAAAAAAGAAATGCAAGAATGGTGGTTTGTTGTTTTTTTTTTTGTTTTGTTTTTTGGTGTAGCTGTTAGTTTGTTAAGTTTAAAACTGGTCCCAATTTCCCTGAAATAAGAACTGTACTCCTTAAGCTAAAGGCTTAGGTTAAAATCATAAAAGTACAAACAAGACAGAAATAACATCCTGACCTCCCTCCTCGCTTTCAATTTCTCCCAGTGGTGTCTGGCAGGATGCTGTATGTTGCAAACGTGTCTGGATGAAAGGGGATGTGTTTTGCTTCCAGCAGCAGGGAGGTCCTGCTGTGTGAGGAGGGCACTTGCACTGCTGCAGGTAAAGTGGCTCTGCCCTCTGCCTGGGCACGGCTCTATGACACTTTATCCACAGTAGAAGTGACTAGAGGGACTTGTGACCTTTCCTGTGGTGCGCTCTGAAGTTTACTGTGGAATTGGCAGAGCGGCAGAGCAGCTGTCACCTGCAAGAATCTGTCAGTCCTAAATGCTGGAGTATCATTTTAATTGCTTTTGTAATTGCCCTGTTGTTGCGTGGAGCAGATGTGCACATTAGAAAAGTCTCTTAAATAAGGTCAATAAATGCACTACCAAAACACTATACTTAAAATCCCTGGGACAACCTTTTTAAGCATGGCAAGATTAATTCTGAGCTGAATTTTTGACTGGTGTAGAGAGTCAGAGTTCCATGGACTTCAGTGGGTCTGGCCCAGTTGTCACTCAGACAACCAGACTTTGATCATGGCTGTGCCCCCAGCATTGCAGCAGTACATCTGTGGATGTGTTTGTAATCAGAGGTTCAGCAGAGCTGCTCTGGGGGAGCATAGCTCTATTGGCAGCCCTGGCTCCGTGCACTTGAGCAGGATTCACTCTTTCCCTTCATGGTTGCTTGCTTGAGGATTTGGGATGGAATTTCTGTGGCTTGGAAAAATTCTCTTATTTTTGAAATAGGGAAGGAGGCAGATAGTGAAATATTCCCAGTTGTGCGTAGGGCTGGTTATTAGACCTATATTCTGCCTTCACCCTCATGGAAATGCATTGCAGGGTACCAATGATAGGAACAGACCAGCAGTGTTGTATCAGATAATTCAACTGCTTGGAGAGAGATAAAACCTGAAAAGGGGTTCAATATGTGCTTCCAGCATTGCACTTTTTATAGTGTTCTCTTTCCTCTAAACACTGACATAGATCTTCTGCATGGGAAAATGACCAGACAATCTGTTATAAGCCTATACATCTTTAAAGTGTCATAGTGCAATATCTCAGGGTGATAAGAAACTCCTTCTTAAGAATACTCTTTGCTGACCAAAATAGACGAGTTAGTATCTTGATAAAGTGAAGCTTTGGGGTTTAGGCTTTACAACCCCATTGCCTGACATTTCATATGAAGTTGTTAATTTGAGGTCACAAAGCAAAGACTGAGGTACAAAGCGGCTTCTGGGCAGGTGTTGTGTAGGATGAAATCTTAGCTTAGGGATTTGTTCTCAGCTCCATATTCAAAGCTTCAGTCTGACTCTTCACATGCAGAAAATCGTCAGTGTTCCCCTGAAGACCAGTGGAAGCGGATGTGTTGGCTGTCTGCTTGCCCCATTCACAGTTGTGTTATTTTCCAACTGTGTTTTTTTTCTAAATCCTCATTTGCCCTGAAATCTCCAGAATGAGAATACATGACCTCTTGTATTTGATGCCTGCTGTGCTCTGTAAACAGCGGTGGGAAGAGGAGTAGATGTGACCTTTTCAGGCTGCTAAATAACTCTGTACATTGCAGTGTCCTGGAAACTGAAAAATGTTACGTGATGCAAAGATCACGGCTCATTCACATCTCTAATGAGAGTGGGAGGTTCTCTGTCTTACTGTAATTGTTTTGGCCTCCAGCCTGTAAGCTGGGTTACAACATGTAGCTGACTCACAAGTTCAACTCTCAAAGAGCAGATGCATTTAGTAGCACCTCAAACAGACAGCTTTGGAAGGATGAGAGGTAACACTGAATGTGCTTTTACAGACCCCTTGCTGTTGGTCTGGCTCAGGGATCAAACTTCTTTTTCTCCTGCTGACCAGGAGCCATTTGGGCACAGGATGTGGTGCTGTCCCGTGTTCAGAACCTGTTTCTTCCCTGCCCAGTTCTCCTTATCACTTACAATCTTACAGAAAGGCAGTGTGCTGTCAGCATCCCAGTTGGAGCAAGAAACCTTCTGTGGGAACAGGTGTAAGTGGTCCCATGTCTATGGAGACATCTGGATTTCTGGTTGCTTTCCAGTGCATTTCTGCAAATGGCTGAATTTCAGCTTCAGAGCACATAAAAAATTTAAAGAATCACTAAATGCTAAGCAAAAAAATACAATGGAGTTCTCTGCACTCAGTGAAATTATTGAGGCAATAAAGAATAATGCTTTTGCAGATGAGGCTCCAGACCAAGCAGTGCAGAAGCAAATCAATAATGTCATACTTCTTGCCAGAATCAAAATACTTGTGGAAGTAGCTGTGGAGTGAAAGGGGAAAAGGTTTCCTTCAATCAATCATTCCTGTCGTATTAGTGCAATATCACAGACCAAACCCGCTTGCTTGCTAAGGCCTTTGAGCTTGAAAAGCACTTAATCAAAAATGTTGAGGCATTGTTTATCCTGAAGGCTTGCAATAAAGGGAGCATTTGATGGATAGAGGGGAGGCAGACCTGAACCAGTGAGGCTGCATCAGGTCCTGAGCTTTTCCTTTGTATGGCTTCATCCAAAAGGAGGATTCCTAAAGCAGCAAGCCTGATGTTTCTTTCAGATAATCTCACTGCTTGTCCAGCCCATGAAACAGTGGGAGCAATGCTCAGTCAGGGTGGGCTGGCTGAGAGGAGTGTGTTTGATATCTTCCTGTTTGTAATGCAGTACTGCACGGGAGCCCGGCCTTGCCCAGTTTTACACTCTGCTACACTGTGCTCTGTTATGAGCACACAGTATTATGTGGGCCTGTTCCTGGGGAACTGACCGTGAAAGTGACTAGAAGATGCTTAGAGCAGAGAAAGCCCTAATGAAGTTAAATGATCAGCTCAAGAGACCTGTAGTGACATTGTGAACTGAATGCAAATCTCCTGAATTGTAGTCCCATACCCAGCAAACCACCCTTCTAATCCAGCCAGGAAGGCTTTGATGACCAGCAGGCTGTCTGAAGGCTTGAAGCACTTCAGGATTTGGAAGCTGCATTCTCTGCTCATTCTGAGGGATAGCAGAAGGATCTAGAATTAGAAATTGTGGTTCAGTTCTTCCCTCTTCAGCTTCTGAATCAAAACCAAAACAAAACCCCAAAACAGCGGACTTGTAAAATATGAGATCTATCTTCTAATCGCTGAGGACGGGATTTTTAGCCTCTCATAAGGCAGGTCAAACAACACAAAGTTTTCCCTCCTTTCTTTGGGCCATTAGAGAATTAAATTGATTTCATCATTTTCAGTATCATTTCACGACAGTCAATAGTAAGTCTTCCAAATTGTATCAGTGCCTTGTACCATAATACCCATCTGGGAAAAGGAGCAGCTGCCCCTTACAGGCACAAAGGCATTTAAAATTCTCCTACAGAAAATTATTCAAACAAAGCAGTAAGACAGCAGTAATTTTCCAGCTCTCTTCTCCAGCAAATAGATTCTTTCATAATACTGAAATTTGCCATTCTTTTTTTTTCTTCTCCCACCAAGTAGTCTCAATTCACCATTATGTCGAGGTGTTTAGATCAAAAGAGAATACACACAGTAATTCTGCTGCATCAGTCATAGGCACTGAGTGAATCAAGTCAAGAAGTCAACATAAAGGGTGGGAGGAATTGATTCTGATGGTGTACTTGGTTGCACTGCTGTGACTTCTTACCTGGAGGCTTATTTACTGGTAGGACTGCCAGTCTGGCTGCTGTATGCCTTGGGAATGAAGCAGGAAAGGCAGCAGGAACTGAAGCAGAGCTTCACACTTCTGGAGGGTTTTTTTTTTTTATTCCCATCCCAAGCCACAGTGCATTTTCCATAACTACTTAATGAAAAATGCTTTGTCCCTGGCTGACTCCTTTACAGATGATCCTCTTCCTCCTCTGTAAATTGTAGCAGTGTGAAAGAGCTACTAGCAGCATCATCAAGATTTCCCTGTAAATGTATTCTGCATCAGTAACAGGATGGAGATGCGATGCAGAGCAAAAATTAAGCTTAACCTTCCTGCCCTTGACTCTCATATATAAAATAATATGTATATTTCTAGTGTTGGAGAACATATGTCAACAGGTTTGCACCAAACACAGCTGTAATCTTCCGTCAAGCTCCCAACCAATTGTTTTCCCAGTCTCCTGACGTCAGCTGCTGTCTATGGCCTTAGGAAGCTGATGCTGGTGCCTCTGCCTAAGTTAGAAGGCAGAGCAAACGTGTCATGTGCAGCCATGATTTGTCACGTAGTTGCTCAGCACTACTAAAGGCAGATGTAAAGAAGGCATTGAGGACCTCTTCTGGAGATCCTTCCTTGGTGGAGCTTTCCCTTGGGGGCCGTGGTGTTCAGAGGTGGATGAGCACTTTTCCTTTTGTAATACCTTTCCTTTGCACTAATCCCTTTGTTGTTACACATCCCGTATCAACATTCCACTGCACTGAGTTTTCTGATTGTTACGAGTCTCCATAGTGCAGGAACCTGCCAGTTGAGGGGTTCCCCATCCTGCTGTGAATAAAAGCGTGCTCTTAATGAGAGCACAGCAGGAACTGTCACGAACTGCTTTAAGTGAAAACTGCCACTTCTTCAAGCGCCATCTGTTAGATTGTAGGATTGCAACCTGAGGTGGTACAGGAACAGGAGGGAGAGGAATCCTCTGCTTGTCTAAGAATGACACCGTTTCAGTTTGATGGGAGTTGTTTCTGATAATGTTGCTTGTAACTGTTTGTGCCACGTAATTCAGCTTCCCTGGGAGTTCATACTGAGCCAGAAAATCTACCTCTAAAAGCTACTAGTGATTGTGTCTGTCTGCCTACAGCTACTCCACCTGTGCCCCCTCATTCTCTCAGAGGCACATCGAGGTTTGTGTAAGAGAGGTGCCTCTGGAGCATCTGACTGAGACAAATCTGTCTTTTTCCAGATTTTCTCCCACCTCAGATCAGAGGGCACAGTTTTCCTCTTAGAATAGTGCAGACTGTTTTTCCTGCATAACTTGACTGAAGCTGACAGTGGCCATTCCCCTGGCTATATTACCCATTTACCAGTAGGCAGAATACATTGAAGGGCAGATGGGAGAAATAAGAGGTTAAACATAAATTTCTTCTCCCAGAGACTGTGAAGTCTGATGTATAAGATGCCTGGGAACAGACTGTGTGTCTCTTATAGCCGAGCTTCTCTGAATACTTGATGTTAATAGGGTACTCACCTCTTCATATGCTGCTCCAAAGGTTTGCAGAGACCTTAACCGTGGGCATTTCTGCACAGCTGTGAGCAGCAGGGGAGGACTATCAAACGTAGGGAGAGCATTTGCTGAAGGGACAGTTGGTGGGAGAAGCATTTGCTCCTGGGAAACCTGGAGATCTTAGCTGTATTCATTGCCATCCAGCAAAGGGCTCAGTTCTGTCCTTTAGTGTTCTCCATCCACAAGTGCAAGGTAGTGTATGGCCACAGGTTTGCAGGGATCTGTTTCCTGCCCTGGGTGAGCTGTGGGCTAAAGGCAGGACCTGCTTGAATTGGAATAGCTGAGCTCTATCTGCAGGCTTCTGTTTGTGAGCAGCAGCGGTGTGTCTCTGGGCACTGCTGATGTCTTATCTCTTAAAACCACTCAGTGCTCTATTCTGTGTGCTGCTCCTGGAGGTTGTTGGAGAGAAATTGGGAAGTGTAACTGATTGCAGCTGTGAAGTGACATTCAGCAGAAACTGCTTTGACCTCAGCAAGGGTCTTCACAGCCCACCAGGCTCACCATGGCTCTCTTCCAAAAGGCAGCATGAGATTCTGTTGTGCTCAGCTCCCCTTCCAAGAGAGAGGGATTGTATCATCCTACAGCACTGTCAGCTGTACCACAGCCCTCAGAAGGTGGGAGATTTGCATCTTCTTGCTGTTATTCTCGGCATTTAGTGTAACATTTTGAGTACCATCATTTCTTCCAGAATGACCAGTAGAGATATCAACCACCAGCAGGCCTAGATATTCAGATATCATTTTTTATGTTCTGTTTCTTTGCTCTCAGTGACGGTTCTGTCTGATAGCACTCCCACACAGGGCTTCAGAAATTATAACTGCTGTATATCGAAAGCCTCAGGAGGTGATCTCTGTAAATTGGCAGCTTCGCCTCTCTGTAAATCTTCTGCCAACTTGTGGAATTCACGTGGTTCATCCTTTAGGCCAACAGCCTCCTTATATTTAAGCACACACATACATATACCCTCCCCAGGGAGTTTTTCATCTTAACTCAGAAAAGCGTTGCAACTTTCTGGCTGTTCTGTTACCCATTAGAATGAAAGCTGGTTCTGCCTTTTATACGATAGCCATTCTGGCTGGTAAACCACTGCATCTGGTCCTGTGGTAACTCTGGAGGAGAAAAGGGGTTCTGGTTTTGGTCTTTGCTGTGTTTGTGCTGGGCACTTTAGGATCAGCAGTTAATGTTCATGGTACCTGGTGTAAGTAACTGATAAAATCAATGTTATCTCTGGTGAATACAGAAAATACATTGTCCTTGAACTGTCATTCCGTAATCACATCTGTGTAGCTTGTCTGTGCATCCCATGCCCTGCAGTGTTTATCTGAAAACCTACACCAACCAAAAGGGCTGTTAAAGGGCCATCAGTAAGTGCTTTTAATTAGTCACAGACCTGTTGTGCTCCTTGATTTTAAAATAATTTGCCCATGGCTACTTTCTCATATTGCTCTTACTTCTCCGAGGAAGTTCTGGCAAGGAAATCCTGGCTGCAGTGAGCACACCTGACTCAAGGTGGTAAATACAGCCAGTGCTTGGGTTTGTGACACTAAACCTTTCGCTCCAGAAAGGGGCAGGTACTTCAGGAATAAGATTTTTATAAGCTCTTCTGAAACATGACAGATTTAGGGGTCAGCTGCAAAAATCAGTAGCAGGGATTTATGCTAAAAATGTTGTCCTGAACATTGGTTTGAATTTCCTTATAATTTGTTTAACTGCTCTGACAGATGCTTCACCTGTTGCTGTATTACACAGTGGCTACTTGGGGCCAAGTGCTGCTTTTTTGGATAATTCCAGGGCTGGACATGAGCCCGGAAGGCCGACTGCATCCTGGGCTGCATCAGCAGAGGGGGCAGTGGGCAGGGAGGGGATGCTCAGAGGTTGGAGCAGCTCTGCTATGGAGACAGGCTGAGGAGCCGGGGGTGTGCGGCATGGAGATGAGGAGGCTTTAGGGATGACCTCATTGTGGCCTTCCAGTACTAAAAGGGAGCTTATGAACAGTCTGTTTAGTAGCAAGTCATGTTCATGAACAAATGAAAATTAGAATTTGATTTTATATTGTCCCAATTCAAATTAGGTGAAGATAATTATTTTGTTCTCAACTTAAATCAATCAGCTTAGCTTCATCAGTTGAAGAATGTGTGCCTGACCCACCTGCTGTTGTTAGAGTTCTTCTACAGCAAGGGCATTAAAATCAATATATCAGTAAGATGGAAAAGAACTGGCAGCTGGAACCACTGCTGATCCTGATGACTCCAACAAGCCCAGAGATGCTTCCTTCATATAGACAATACTGTAAAAAGCAAACAAAAAACCCTTTCGATCCTGTCAGGTGCGGCCCACAAGGTCCCTTCCCTTCCAAGGATGGTGGTATTTGACCCTGGGGTGCTCCATGCTCTGCATCACATCAGGGAGTCCCCCAGGGACTCAACACAACATTGCAATTCACCAGCAGGTGTCGTTAACAGAGCGGTCAGTTGTGCTTTGGGCACTGCTAGTGAAGAATGTGCTGCAGGAACTTAGGTTTATTCTTGTTACCATTTTACTTGCCAGCTCGTACATCTGATCTCTGCCTTGTTAGCTTTTCTTACCCTTTCAAACCTTGTGCTCAGTGATTGCCTTGACTTTGTTGTTTACCATGCAGAGGTTTTATTTATTTAATTTCCCCCCTGAAGTCATACACCTCATTTCTCACCTCTGACTGGATGATTGAAACGTTGTTGTGCTGGACTCAGACACGTTACTAAGAAACAGACTGTAAAACAATAAACGGATTTAGAAAAGTGCTTTGGATGCTTCCAGTAAGAATGAGAATTTGTAAGCCAAGATTTGATGGCTCAGAAAATGCAATGGCTGTCAGCTAGAAGAGAAGATTTCAGGTCACAAAAGGAAACGGATTTCAAAGTAAAGATACTGGTTTATCTGAACTGATTTTTCTTTTCACGCATCACAACTGATAGTTCAGATTCACCTATGACTGTTCAAGAAAGTCATCTTCCTCACCCTCTACAATGTCCTTTGGCTGCTGGCAGAGCAGATCCTTCACAGCTCCACACTCATGTGCTCTCTGAAGAAACGTTCCAATGAATTCTTATGGCAGCCAGCATCATAGTGCAAGGGTTTCCAATGGACAAAGAAAGATTTACAGCAATGGCTGCCAATTGGGTGCAGGCTAGTGCCTATTCCTTCAGTGACTCTTAATAAAGGATTACGTGGGAAATTATCAAAGACTGTGAGGAAAAAAACAGATTAGACTAGAGGTATGTGTAGAGAAATAATCGGCACCTGTTCAAAAACAAGGCCAGGGAAGTTAGTTAGAACCCAGATTACTGTAATCTATCAAATTCAGGCTTTGAAAAGATTGTGCTTGAGCAGTGATGTTTACACATGTACATTCCATAGCCTGTGACTAATTATGCTTCTACCTGTGTTGTACTTGGCAAGGAGACAGCATTTGTTCAAGGGGACTATTGCCAGCTGTGCTGGTGAAAGTGCTTTTCAATAGGATTCCAATTAAATGTTTTGTTAATATTTATTATTCACTGGTAGTAGTAGCTGGTAATGCGCATTTGCCCAAGGGAGGTTAAATGAAATGCAGCAGGGTTTTACTTGTTGGCAAAGGGTAGCAAATGGTGCTTTAGTTGTACACATGCTGCCTGGTATGTAAGTGCTGAGCAGGGAATTCTGTGTGGAAACTCTCAGTACGTGGCACAAACTTGTGTGAGTGACCTGAAGGCTGCATGGTGCTGGGTGTCCCACTTAGATGTGTCCCACTATTGAAGCCCAGGGGGCAGGTGGACTTGAAGTGTCTCCTAAATCCATCTGTAACATATGAAGATTGGTGATCCAAGGCATTGAACCAAATGCCTGAAGTACTGAACTTAGCACTTCTTTTTGATCATCATTTCAGATTTCAAGGATATACCCTATATGTTTCTGCACAGACCTTTTGGTTTATACCAAATGTGCAACTACCACAGTCGGGGCTTTTTGAGCAATGAGTGCATTTGTGTTAACCTTCTAAAGTGCTGTGGTACCATTTCTGTTGTTATGCTGTGCTGGCTGAAAATAACTCCAGAGGAATTAAGTTAGGATGAAGTTGGTGCAAAGACAAGAAGAATTATTGCATTTTCCGTGTGCATATGAGCATTTATGAATGATTATCAATTCTGAACCATGTTTTTCTTCCCTGGGATTTAACAAGAGAGCTTAATGAGATGAATTGCTATCTTCAGGGTGCTCAAAACTTGTATTTTATGGCAAAATAGGCAGATATTTAGTGTTTTCACAAAGTTGGAATTTCTGGGAGGTAATTCACAAAACCTCCAACTTATTTTTTCATAAAGCTTTGCTCTGCTTCATGTTGCTTTTGAGTGCTGTTTTTTAAGTAAGATTCTTGGCTGAGAGTGTTTTTTTCCCCTGTTCCATATTAGTAACCAAACCGTCTTGGCTCTGCAGATTAAATGAGCTCCATAGTTGGTGCACACTAATATCTTTTTACTTAGTCATGTCAGACTTAATTGATTGGGCTTATTTATGTGCATGGGGAAATGTATCGTATGATTAAAACCCGGTGATATTGGTGTGTCACTGATACTCATTTACTGGCACTCAATTAATAAACATCCTTTTTTTTTTTTTTTTTTTGCCTGGATTTAAATAATTTTTAGAATATCTGAGCATGGTTATAATGAAGTTCTCTAAAGTTTGAACTAAAGCAAAATAGCATTTGACTTCATAAAGCTTGAGAAAGTGATTCCACTCCCAACTTTTAGGGCTCATTTCTGCTTGTGATTGTTGAGGAACCTCAGAGGCCCTTATGGATTTGGTTGATCAAACTGACAGAAGTTGGCATGGGAAGGAAAACAAGTTACTGGATTGGCTGAATCTGCCTTTAAATTTTGGTTCCAGTAAAATAGTTTGGAACCAACCCAAGGCAAATGGAAAATGAGCAGGAAAGGCCACTGTGGGCACATCCTGCTTAGTTGGAGATGGGAAAAATCCCAACACAGATGGTAAGGAGGGAATTCACACTGCAGAACTTGTATTAAAGGCAGACTTTTACCGGTTGCTTTATAAACCAGATTTGTAAGTCTTGCTGTGTGTGCAGGGCAGGCATGAACTTGGCCTCGTGTCTTTACACAGCATCTGAGAGTGGGTGGAATAGAAATGAGAACGTAATTTGCTGAGGTGGCACATGTTTTCATTTATCTATAATCTTGTACCTTATAGTAGGATAGGCAGCAGCTTCAGGATTGAGACTTGTATACGGGGGGTAGGAGTGGTGAAAATTAATAAAAAAAAAAAAATTATCTTGAATGGTAACCCATCTGTCATGTAATGTGCAGAGCATTGTTTCCTCTGTTTTTCTATGGAGAAACTAATTAAAAGATTATAGCTTCTGTGTATAATAGACATTCAAAATGCATTGGTGACACTGTTTGCCATTCAGATTCCATCATGTTGAGTGCAGCAAAGGGAAAGCATGTTGGCACTTCCCTCTTCTGGATTTGTTTCCTCTCATTCACTCTTTAATCTGATCTCCCAGGGAATCACGGATGCTTCTGTTTGTTAATGGATACCCAAAGTTAAGTGAAACCTTGTGTCCAGCAGTGAGCAGTTTTACTTTGTGCAAGAACCCAATGGCAGACAACTGGTTTGATGTGAGGAGAACTGACTTCTCCAATTGTCTGTAATGATAATTTTTTTAAAAATCCTTTGGCGTACTTTGGTGCTCTTCTGTGATATTTGTAAATAAAAGCCCTGAATAACAGTGCGGAGAAGCAATTACTGTTAACTGCATCCCTCCCTGTCCAGCTGGGATGGGAGTTTCCACTGCCAGCAAGTAAAGCTAATCTCTTCAAACCCAGCACCCCTCTATTTAAGATCCTGTCTTCTGCTGTTGCTGCCGAGTGAGGCTTTGGTTTGATGTGCGCAGTGTTGCAGTTCTATCCAAATCTTGTTCTGTCCTAAAATCAAGAGGTTTGAATAGCACTTGGCATCTTCAGAGAAGTATTTTGCTTTAAATAATAGCTCAGCTGTGATCCACAATTAGAAGTGAAGGAGCAGACTGCTTCTCTCAGATTGGCTAACATGACTTAAGCTACAGTTTCCGATTTTAGTATTTCTAACTTCAGTAGCTTTTGAAATGTGAGGAACAAAATATTTTGCTAAAGAATCCGAGGCAAAATGTAATTTGACTGAGTCTTCTAAACTATGCATATACATACATGTATATACACATATGTATGAAGCTTAGGAAAGCAGGGAGTACAAATGATGAGGCTTTTGCTGTGTTTGCAGTTTACCATCCAGCTGGCTGGGTTAAATTTTGAGAACCAGACTAGGACAGTGCAAGGACCTTGAACCTCTCCTGTGCTTGCAGTGAGGAACTTTAGACAGGTCAACTTCAGCTCCTGAAGTGCAGTGCTGAGGTGGTAAATGATGCTGCCAGTCATGGTGACCATATGCTATCTCCCACTGAATAGGCTGGGTGAGGTGAATACATGCTTGAATACCTTGGGTTAAATTAAGTTATACCATAACTTCTGCATTTTCTGCTGCTTGACAATAAGCAAAATGGTCACAGACCACCCATTCTCCAGGGATCGGTTGATCTCTCCTGGAAACAACAGGGTTGTCTGTGGGGTACATTGGAGAGGAACTGATTGCAAACTTGCTGCAGTTTTTGATCAAAAAGAATGGTATGGCATCTTGATTGGTTTACCATGGTACTTACACTTTCCTAAGTCAGAGCAATTGTTTGATAATGAAAGAATTATTGAGGCAAGATTGACAATATTTTAAGAATCCTGACACGCAAACCTGGTGAAACTACGAGTAAAACTGAATTCAGAATGGAGGTCACACGATGAGCAATTGATGCTGAATTCTTTATTTATTTTTGGTTCAGCTCTGTGCTCAGTTGAGTTGATTCATTCTCATAACGAACTCCTTCCAGGAAACATTCCTCACAATCCTCAGGACTTTTCTCTCTGTACTGTTAAAGTTCTTCTTTCTCAGTTATTACGGTCTCTTTCTGGCTGAGAACCTCTTTCATTCCTCTCGAAGGACCCTTTTAAAAAAGCAAATGCAAGAGCAAAGCTCCTTACTGCTCATCGTCACTAAGAGAGTTGCTCTATTAACACTTTACTTTCATAAACAAAGTAATATATAATAAATTGTTTTCATCATTTCAGTGAGAGCATGTTAATGGGGTAAGGAGTGGTTAATGGGGTAAGAAGTGCTGCTGTTGATAAAACATGTTTTATTTGCACACCCTTGCACTGGGTTATGGCGAAGCATAGATGAGGGTTTGCATGAAGCTTTGATGAGAACTCGGATACCATGACTGGTAAGAAAATGAGTATAGAAGAATATTTACTAGGCAATTACAGAAGAAATCACCAAACATAGGCTCCAGGTATTGAAAAACAGGTGTACAGTGACTGGTCAGTCACAGATCTTGTTCCTTCAGTGCAGACCTCTGTTTGGTAACACTATTTAGTCATCTCTCTCCAGTTGTAACTACCTATTTCAGCAGTGAAGTCGGAGTGAATCAGTGTTACATTGAATGAGACAGCTAATGCTTATCTGGTTTGACTTACAGTGAGTGAAAGAGAGTTGGGGAATCAGAAGATTGTCATAACTAGATTGTCAATACGAAGGACATTGCCTGCTCTTGCTTGTGCCATTGCTTCATGAAGCAGAGGAATCATGCTGCCTGCAGCAGGATGAGATGGGTATGAATATTTGAACCAGTTTGGCTGTAGATTAAATGAATTTAGCAAAGGCTTTTTTCCAGCTAGAATCTTGACAAGGTTTTGCTTACACTTGTCAAGGCACAGCTTTCCTTTTGCAGTACTGTATTAACATAAGGGCTCAGTGGTGATATAAGCAGTGGGAGAAGAGCTGTCTGTGTGATGAAAACAAGGATGTGAGTGGGTGTGTGCCAGCCTGGCAGTGGTATGATTGCAGTTAATGTGGTCATGAGCTGGTGAGAACCATCCAAGCAATGGCTGAAGCCCATATTTGTGGGCTATGCTATTGCTGATTCTGGTGTGCCTACATAAGGTGTAGACATGCCTTGGATTTCACAGCAGATCAGTCATTGTCACCTACCTTTTCTCTTGTTTCTGCTTTCATCTTCATTTGTTCTTCTAAGAATTCAGAAAATGCCTCCAAGTTGTGCTCCCCAGCATAGGGCACCTCCTAGAAAGCATGTGAAAATTAGGAAAGTCTTTAATTCTCTACGCAAAATGCTGGAAATAGCAGCACAATTAGCTGAAGGATGTTGGAGTTTTAGATTGCCCACAATCTGGACTTGTGCTCTCAGTTTAAAAGGTGAGGGTAGAACTGCAGCAGTTAAACATTTGCAAGATGTTTTCAGAGCAGAGTATTCTGCAGGTCCAGCTGCGATGTTCTGAGCTGTCTGAACAAAAAAGGCTTTTAAAATCCACATTCCCCACCTTGA
Source organism: Coturnix japonica (assembly GCF_054131305.1). NCBI lineage: Eukaryota > Metazoa > Chordata > Aves > Galliformes > Phasianidae > Coturnix > Coturnix japonica. Next base: position 20,501,009 of record NC_140675.1, on the reverse strand, counting down.
GTATTCAATAAGAGCAGGAGGAAGTGGAGCAGTTACATGAATTTTCTTACACTTCACCTCCACTTGGGAGCTCATGAGAGATTTTCTTAGTAAGTTTAGTGAGAAGTGCTTTTAATGTAGGAACTTACAATTCTGAGTAAGTCTGACATTGTACTCTATTTTAAAGTGGTAAGCTGACTTCTTATGAAGACCAGCGATGCTGTATTGCTTTATATCAGATGCTGTTATGCCTGATATGAGTTCAAAGTACTATGATCAGAACACCTCCTTTCCCTGGTGAGTTCAATAGATGTATACATGGGTTTAATATTCCCCATGAGAATAGGTATTCTCTTGTAATAAAAGGTGTTGCAGCCTTGAAGGTATCTTTTCTTTGCAAAATTAACTTTCTTGAGTAATGTTATTTGATTCCTCCAGAGGCAATTAATATTCTGAGTTCTGCTCTACTCTAATGGCTGAAATAGAAATTTCTCAGACCAAAGACCTGTAAAACCAGAGATGCAGTTGATTTCTGCTCTCGTTACTGAGGATGTGTCAAAGCTTCTCATTAGAGCAATCAGTGCATAAGTGTACGTCAGTGTTATTTTTCTCACTTAATCCATAGAAATAAATCAAATAACCTTAAAATCTGCCTGAAAAAATGCATGTTGTTCTCTCACATTTGGACTTGATGATACAGTGGATGAGTTGTTCATCTCACAGATGGAGCTCAGATGATGCCTGGTCACTCTTTCCTCCACACAATCATTAGTTCCACTCTCTTGTTCCTCCAGCTCTGACTGTAGCTGTTCCTGGCATACAGATACACGTTTTGTTGTTCTTTGAGGGAGGAGTAAACTTTTCTGTCTCACTGAGAGTTGATTTTTGCTTTTGACGCCAGAATATTCTTTTTATCCTATAATAGCCATCCAGCAACACATCCTTACACTGAAATCAATGGTTATTAAATAGAGCAAGAATGGAAAAAAAACATAGGAACACAAAGCTGGTGCTTTGAAAACTTCACCCATGCTGACCAGTTAGCTACTGAAAGTTAATACTGATTTATTTATTTATTTATTTATTACAAACTGGCATTTGTTATGAGAATTTCATGGATTTCTGCTCTCCCATTTAAAGACAAAGCACAATGTGAGTGTGCAGGACTGCAGTTCAATTCATTAGGAGATGTGCATGCACATCTGAGAGCAAAATATCTCCCTAAGAGATTAAATGAGGACATGAGCAAATGTCTTCAAATTTAATTTAAGTTTGGGACTAAGAAGAAAAATGAAAAGCTTAGTAATGCCTTAATTATAACGGTATCTTAAAATTTAATTTATTTTGGCTTCAGATATATTTTCTTTTTAATGAGATTGTATATGTAGATGGAGAAATGGAACTATTTGTCTAATATTTTTCCTTCTTTCAGCTGTAGCATCTTGTGATTATTCTGTAACGTGGCATTAGGTAGCATATTCTGAAGATCATTAGTCTTGACAACAAATATTTCTTCCCTACTGAGACCGAATGAAATAAAATTACTGGCAGAACTGCACAGGAGTAAGTCTTGAGAAGTGAATGCTGTGAAAATATAGAGGATGTGACAAGTGATAGCGGTATTTTACAGCCTAGTCATAGCTGCTGCAGAAACAACTGTCAGAGCTGTTCTGTGACTGTCCGCCTCTTGCTGTGTTTGAGGAAAGGTGCTGTAGTGATGAGGAGTCTGGCTCTCAGTTTGCTCTGAGATAAGACTGTTGCTAGAATCCAGATGGGAGACTGCTAAACAGCAGAGAATGAGGCAGTAATGAGGTCCAAGATGGTGATTAGAGCGAAGGCTCTTGCTACAACTTCACACTTCAGAGGTAGTGGGAGAGTTTCCCCTTTAATTCAGGTTCTTGTTGATAATGAGCTCAGTGTTGAGTAGATAAAGAGCAAAGCCTTGCTTAAAGGGTGTGCTTCTATCTGATCTGTGCACACACAGCTCCCCATCAGCATGCAGCTATGCCATCCCCTCAAGCTTCTCACCTGGATATTGGGTCCAGCAGGAAAGAGTCTGAAGAAGGGGTAGCGGTCCATCTCAACTGACAGGACATCATTTGCTGTGATGTCTATCTTCGCAATGATTACATCCTCGTGGCTTTGATATTTCTCTCCTAGCTCATCCCAGATTGGCAGAAGTTTTCTGCATTCATAGGACCAAGGGGCATCTGCAAATTAAAAGCGTGCAGTCTGTTGGAAGAGCATGTCCTGGTGTGCCGAGTGGGATCTGCTAAGCTTGTGAAAGTTAACAGGGTTTTATGATTTCTCTTGTGATCGGTTTCTACTTGAAACCATCCGTCCTCTGTGAGTCTTCATGTAGTGATAACCAGCCTAAGGTTATCACTATCTTTAAGGTCTTTCTGGCAGCAGCACTGCTTCTTAGCTCCTTATTACCGTAATACACAGCACTTGCCATATGACTTTGCTGCAGAAGCATGGCAGATAACCAGTGCAACTCAAGTAATATATTGTTCCCATGATGAGGTACTTGCCAGAAGCACAAAATGCTTTACACATATTAGAATGTCTCCAGACATATTAAAATTAACTGTATCCATAAACTATGCCATAGTTGTACTGAAAAGGAGGAGTCTGAGGTATGGTGGTGCTTTGTCTCCAAGCAGCGTGCATGAGCAGGTTAACAAAAAGGCACACTGCTGAGAATACCCTTACATAGCATTCACAGCCACAGAATTTCCATCAGGAAAAGAGTGGCTGTGATCAGGTTAGATGGAATTAAAAGGACTGTGGTATTGCGCTACCTTTAAGAATTTGTTAGTATTATGCTGAAAGCTGTATTTATATTAATGCTGTATGTTTGCTCAACTGAACAAATTAATGCGCAGTGCAATCTCTGCTGGCTGGTATAGGATAGGGCAGCAGTTTCCTGCAGAGAAAGGTTGAGCAGGGAATGCCACCTCCCTTGCAGATAGAAAAGGGGAAGGAGTTAGACTGGCTAAACTACAGCTCTTCTTTGGGATGTAATGCTACAGTATTGTATCCAGAAAGCCTTACTTAACTCCCTTCTGTCCCTGAAAGGCAGCCAGACTTGTACTGTACAGAATATTACAATATCCCATTGTGCAGCATGAGATCCTATTGCACCTTCCTTCAAGGCAGAGACTTGAAATTGCTTTGACAAAAACTTACTGAAGGGACTGAGAGTTTCTCATTGCCGCTCTGAGTCAGCAAAGGTAGCGCAGCATTCTCACAGACAGCACAAAAATGTTTTAAGTACTTGCAACAGATGTCAAAAATGCGCTCAGCATGACTTCTGTAAAGTGCAAAGACCAGCCTGGTATGTAAGAATGAGCTTTCTATTTTCATTTCCAATGGATCACGTTAAAGCAATCTGAATACAGCGATACTTACAAAACATGACAAACACGGTCGTGGTCCTATTGAAGACAATCCTGTTGAAATTCTTCCCGACGAGCACTTTGACGGGCATCTTGTCCCAGTCTTCAGCAACTTCTTCACTAGAGAGATGTAACTAAGCAGAAGCAAACTCTGCTATGAGAGTGGAGGAAGCATCGAGGAACTGTACTCCAAGTTACTGTGAGGCAAGTGAGATCACCCTCTTCCTGATGCCCATCTTTACTCAATGATATTTTTTGCTATCTCTATATCCACTAATCCTATTGAGGGCTCTCAATAAGGTGAGTATTGCCCAGATGTTTTCTTCTACTGCCAATCACAGCCTCCACACGACTCCTACGTTTTCCAGTATACACCCTGGCAATATTTTTTCTTTTAGACCTAGTAGAAGAATGTCATGCTGTCCTCTTAGGAGCTGTTCCATAGTGTGTGTGTGCCACCAAAGCAGCTCTTTGTGGGGTAGACACCTGTGCCTCTTCTGTTCCTCTACCCGCCTCAAGACTGAAAATAAGACCTGCTGCTCAAATTTCTCAATTCAGTTTACTCCGACTGATCATCTCATCACTCCTTGTGATGGAAACAAAAGTAAATAACCCTGAAGAGCGCTGAAGAAGGAAAATGTTTTCATGTATTTTCCATGTGAGTATGGAGGATGATGCTTCATGATGAAAAAAGATACCGAATTTACCACTGGGAGTGATTCCTCCTGTGAAAATTCTCTCTGCTAGACTCATTTGCAACAAATGCTAAATTCTTTTCTACTGTGAAACTGACTATTTTTTATTTACTGAACTTCTATAATTTCAAATTCCTTTGCATTCATTAGTGAAATCTCATTTCTCCCAACTAAGAAAGTACATTTTCTCCATGATTACTGGAAAGATGGAAGCACAAGGAGGCTTTAAAGCACTAAAACATGAGCTTGAATCAACTGAAAAATTGCCTCCTAAATAATTTGCCCATTTTTCAAGTAAGAGAACTGGAGAGCTTTGTAATTCCCCTCTGTTTTAACCACCGAGGAATGCTCTTTCAGTAACTGTCAGTGAATGCAGTAGGGCAAGAGGAAGTTAATCAGCTAGCAGTCAGAAAAGCACACTGTTCTAATACAAAAAGGGGATGTATTAACTTTGCAGATTTGTTTTAGTTAGTGTAGCAGAGGGGCATCTCATTAGTCATGGACATACCTTTGCTTTTCCATCCAGGTAGCTCTGGCAAAATTGTCTTATGTTATCCACAGTCACCTCATCTGCCGGCATTTTGTACTTCTCTTGGCTTGTCAGATTCAGGATTCTTACAGCAGGAACATCAACTTCCCTGATGCGAAAATACTCAAAGATGCGTCCATTTCTTGTTTCATTAGTATTCACCAACACAAACATTATCTGATAATGAAGAGAGCCAAGCATCTGGTTGAGTCTTCCAGCTTTGGTTTAGCCATCTTAGAGAAGTGCAGCTTGGCAGCAGGTTCAGACCTAACCTTAATTGAAAGCAATTTTGTAGAACTCTTTTTTGGTCTCAGCCCAACAGCCAGCAGCTCTCAGAACGTTTTCATTCCTTGACCCAAGCTAAGAAATGGCAAAGCAGCCAAAACAAATGGAATTTTCCCTTCTGCCTTTTCACAACGGTTTGCTACCAGTTATTTTAGTAACACTTTTAAGTTACTCCTCCAATTCCTTAACTGATCTTCACAGGACAGAATTGCTGGAACGTATGTCATGTGTTTGTCTTTTTAAATACTCATGTGTGCTCTTCTATTACAAGGCAAATTATACTTCAATCTTTAGCATAGTTTGTGCAGAAGTAGCACCACACTGGCTGGCAATAGGAACTAAAATACTCCTGTGTATGATTGCTCTTATCTGTAAATATATGTATGCAAACACTTGTGCACTGCAGACAAATCTATACAGATGCCTTGCAGTGCTTCTCAGGCTTTGTATTTGGAACCAGCTCTTGCTTCAGGCAGTGCCCTGGGATCTTTGGGCCATTTCCTGGTGCAGGCAGGAATTGCCATAAGCCTGCTAAAACCAGCTTTGGTTAGAGATTGCTCCTAGAAAGTTGTATGTGTGAAATCAGAAGCAAGTTGAGTTGGAGCAGCTGGAATTAATGTTGGTTTCTGTGATCTTTTTGTTTTAAAGGATCATTTTGAAGTGACATTTACTCTTTGAATTTCTCTGATAATTCTGTTAAGGGCCCGAGCTGAAAAATATTTGCTGAAATGTTTTTTAAAGGGTTTAGTAGATCTAAGGACAGAGTGACAGCAGTGTACTGTTGCAGTCACCAGTGGTGTTTTTCCACCGATCTTTTAGCATTTGTATTTGTGTAGTAGGATTCAGTATTACAAACCTTCCCTCTAAACTCTGCAGCAGCAGACTTGTAGTTTTCATAAGTAGTGTTGAATGTCTTTGAGCTCGTTGGGATGAACAGCAGGATGTGGTTTTCAATAGGGACATCAAAAATCTTCACAGATGTCTGGAAAACAACACTCAACATCTGTTCCATCTCTCTTAAGGAAAGCAGGGGATCAGAGGCTCAGAATATCAGCATCATTCAGTTCTGATATTGCAGATTTTACTTCTTAGGGCTCTATTCCCAGTCATTTCCACAACCCTGAAATTGCTTTCATTCTTTTAGAGAAGATAAAGTGAGAAGAATCAGGAACTCCTCAGTATTTTTTATATTGCAGTAAAAATCTCATTGTTATTCATGAATTTTACAGTTAGAAGGGACAGTCTGACCTCCTGGGTAACACATGCTGAAGAATTAGTGCTAAAGATGAGCTGAAAGTAAAAGGCAGTGATACCTAGGGACAGCCAGGTGCATCAACTAGAGCCAACCCGGGCACATCCCTCACTTCTTCTGGCCTAGTCAAACAACATTCTCCAACACTAAGGAGCAGATCAGCTCCTTATTTTCTGTACGCATTCCTCTGCAGATGTTCACTGCCAGAAGAGTTCACAGTAACAGCAGCTGTTAGGGAGAAAGGCAGTGGTCTTGTCTCTTCCCTGGTTTCTTAACATGTAGACTCTATATCTGGTGGGAAGGGTTTCCTTCTCCCATTTTTTTACAGTATTATAAGAAGTACCACTAATGATAGCTTGCAGTAAGTAGGGAAATAGCATATGAAATACATTAGCCAAATACTCCCTTTGGTTCTAGGTAATAACTTGTCAAGGCACGTAAGCAGTTTCATAACGTGATGCCTATATCAATCTGATAGCCTAAAACCCAAGAAATGCAGGGAGATTTCTCAGACGTTGATGTGAAATGTTACCTTCTCCTCTGGCTTTTGGTAATACAGTGAGGGGAAAAGAAATAAACATACCTCAAGATTATATTCAGTGACCAAATCCAAGGTAAAGGTTTTGATTATCCTTGTGAGGTCCAGTTTGTTCCTCGTGCCATCTCCAAGCACTTCATTATGCACAGGTTTTCCCTTAGATAAATAGTGAAGTTTGAGGTTGCCTTATCAACTATAGGAACAGAAGCACTGTCTTTAGGCTAGAATGTTGCTCATGCTTTTGCTGTTTTATGATCCTCAGTAATTGGAATTCCATAGATTAAAAAATGAAAGATTACAGAAGATTATAGCTGGAATCCAGGATACAGCTGACAGTTTTAATTTGCTCATTAATCTTAATGAACTAAGAGATCTGTTCTACACCAGATGTACTATCTGTGACTATCTGTGTTTTTGGTCTGACTACTTTGAGGTCTGAAGTTTGGTGCTGTTACTCTGCATTTGCTCTTGTTGGCCGCTTCTGACGTGGGCTGGAAGAAAAGATTTCTGATTGAAGGAAAAGGGAGGAGTGAAGGTCAGCAGGACTCTCCGAACATCACCATGTTCAGTTCATGGTGTGTATGGGCTATTGGTGCATTAGAACATAGGGATTCTGAAGTGTGAGCAGAAAGATAGAAAATACCCAGAGGTTGCTGCCTGCCTCTTCCTTATCTTTCTTGTCTGCAAATGCAATATTTTTTTTGTGTTAAGCTGTTTGAATTTCAGGGAGGGAATTATCTAAGCTGAAAAAGTACCACACAGCGTTTCCATAACCTGAAGCTGCCACAGCAGCTTGTTGCACCTTACCTTGCTAGGCTTGCACTCCTACCTTCTTAAACACAACAAGAGCATTAAGTTGGATGCCATAATGGGCACGGATGTCCTCGCTGCTTGTCATCCCAAAAGGCATCTCTGGCACATCTTTTGCAGTCTCACGGAAAACTTCCACACTGTCACCATGAAGTTCCTAGTCCCAGAAAGAATATTCATGAAGAGCTGTGTCCAGGATCCTGACAGGATGTGTAGGAGCGAGAGCTACAAGTGATATGAGCCCTGAAAGGCTCGTGGGGTGTAGGTGAATGCAAAGTGAGTATGGTTTGCCACAGTTACCTTCATGGGGAGATCTTCAGAATAGAGGAAATCATAGGAGTGCTGTGACAACACAAGTGTGTTCACTGTTCTGGCTACTGTTGGCTTGTCTGAGGAAATATAAATACTGAACTGCCCCCATCTGCATCCTGCGTTCATCTCATCTGCCCTGCACTCCCCTGGCATTGCCACGCTCTGCCAAGACTTCTCCAGATGGGGAAGGATGGTGCCAGCAGCTGCTCCCCTGCTCCAGCTTTGTGGCAGAGCTGCATGGACAAGAGGGGAGGGCTGCCTGCTTGCAGGGGAACCTAATGGATGTGTCAGCGGCTTTGACTGAGTGCTCCTCAAAGCACGGATCTTGATTCCTCCATCTGTCAAGCAGTCACCATTCTGTCCACCCTCAAAATAGTAGGCAATAGGCACAGTGAAAGGCAGCAGCTCTTTCAGGTATGATTTAATCAGATAATTATTTCATGCTGGATTAATAGCAATTTCTATGCTGAGATCTCCCAACACATTTTGGCACTCACGTTTGTGAGCAATCTGTGACTAACAGAAGGCCAATGCAACTCTTTATTTACTTGGACACCACTGCATTAGCTTCCAGCCCCTGCATTTCTGACGTGGCCTTGCTCATGTTGGTGCTCATCTACTGTTTTTTCAGGGCAATTGTGGAGCCCAGTCAGACACATCTGCAGGCACTGTCTGCTATCAGCCTTTTGCAGGAGACTCTCCAGTATCGCTGCCATTCCAAAAGCGCCTCAGTCTGGTCCAGCACTGGAAAACTGCCCTTCTCCATACGTGGCTGTGAGTAGATTGCTGCAAGGCGAAATTCTGGGCTCTGTGAGCATTGTCACAGTTTGTCCTATCGTGCTGTTTGTGTTCACCACCTCTGTTACTCTGGGCAATTTGGTAATGAATCCTACTTTCCTCAGCCATAAAACATGATCTGTCTGCTGTAGCCAACACGTTTGGGACCTTATCAGTTCAGGTATGAGTCCAGGCATCGTGCCTTGAACTAGGCAGAAAGTTACCAGAATAAAAGTCTCTTTAAAGCATTGATTGACCGTTGCAGATAGGGAAGGCTTCAAGGACACAATGAAAAAGCAGAACTGAAAATCCTAGCCCTATTTTTCTGACCTCTAACTGAGTGCTTTGAGGACTCATATTTACGCTATTTGGCCATTGCTCTGCATCATTCAGTCCCAAATCCTAAGAAACTTACTCTACACTGGAAAGTAGCAGGATTTTACCTGAGAAAGGACTGCAGGTGTTGGATCATTCACAGCGCAGTATTTCGACTTCCTATTCCCAGATCTGTCATCTGGCAGGAGCTAAATAAACTGCTAATAAGTTACTGATGGAGCTCTTTTCCATCTCCAAATGGAAAGATAAATAAAAGGCATTCTGGTATATTTGATGGTATTTATCACCTTTCCTTCCCCTTGCCAAATATTCACATCTGTGATTTTACACCATCTTTGAATAGGAATACTGTGATTAGGTGGTGTGGTTTTGGCTGGCATGGAGTTTAATTTTCTTTGTGGAAGCTGACACTGTTGTGTTCTGGGTTTTTGATGATAGTGATGATAGCACCCCAGTGTTTTCCTTTTGCAAAGCAGTGCTTGTGCAGCATTGAGCACTTTCTGCTTCTTGTGCTGCCATGAGCCCTAACAGGGTGGAATCTGGAGGGTACAAGGAGCCCTTCAGCAAGTTCTGGGCATTTTGGATGTGCCAGATTTGGTGGCAATGGAAAACAATGTAACTCTAACAGATCAGAAGGGAAAGCAGCCTTCCGAGCTCTCCAGTGAATTACCTTAAAAAAGCCAATCACTGCCAAATCATCAGCATTTATGATGGCTTCGACCTGATGGGTGGAGTTGATTAAAACCGTGCTGGGTCCTGTTTGTCTTTTGATCCATGTGATAAAAGCTGAGGCCTGTCTGACTCCTGTGGAACAAAAGAAAACAAAGAATTAAAACGGCCTTCAAAATGAATGAGACCTTTCTGAGCAATCAAGACAGAAGCAGTGGAAGCTTCTCAGCTGAACTTGGACTCCTTAGGACTGAGGTCAGCACTGATTCAAACCCAACTTCTGGGTCCCGTCACCTCCAGCTCCAGAAGACCAGCAGCTATGAGCCCCGTTTTGTGGGACTGCCGCACGCAGCTGTGCCCAGTTAATTGCTTGGAATGTAAAGATGAGAAAATTTAGACAAGTAGAAAACCTTTTCTGCAGGTTTTCATGTGCCCCACAAGTGAATCAAAATCATAATAAGCTATAAAGAGCTATCGACCTGGGGCTTAATCCAAAAATGTCTTCAAACCAATTGCAGATTATATTGAACTGGCTATTCAATTGAGTTAGGTGTCAAAATTGTTCCTTTGCTGCTGCAGAAAGGATCTAATAGGTACAGAGACATGATAAAACTCCCCGGTGGTACTGCAGCTTCGTTTTTAGCCTAGACATGAGGAATGAAGCTGAAGACTGTCAAAGTTGTCCTTAAATTCGGCACCATTCCATCTTTGGGGTTCCAAATGAACATTACTGTGTTCATAAGTTCATACTCAGTCCATTTATTTGGCAATTTTTTCTCAGGTTTTCAGGAGTTTTAGAAATCTTAAATCTCTTAAAAATTGTTTCTAGTTATCGTGTTTTCTAAGGAATTGGAGCCATAAATTGAGACTCTCAGCCATAAAATAGCACCTTCATCTCTGCAAGTCTGGCATCCTTCTTGGATTATTACAGAAGTCCAGCAAAGGGCTCATGAAAACTGTACATGAAAACGCCTGCGTTATGCTGGGAAGTGACAGAATCAAGATGTGCTGTACAAGTGGATAATCAAAGATGCAAGTCCTAGGGCTGTACAAGTGGATAACAGTCCTAGCACTGTGTATTTTAACAATACGACAAGGTCAGAATTGAGTCATACCGTTTTACTGCCATCAAGTCATTTTGAGGCAGGTTGTACTGCAACTAGTCTAAAATATGGGGTGTTTTTTTTTTTGTTGTTGTTGGTGGTGTTTTGTTGTTGTTGTCACTGGATTTTTTTTTTAAGGCCAAGCTGGCTGACATGGGCTGTAAGGTGTGCTGGCTGCAGAGCAAAGCACAGAGCACTGCCTAGTGGCCACAAAGGGCTTGGCTTCTATCCGCATGCAGAGCTGGGCAGCTTTGTGTCAGCAATGTAACCTCTCTGCAGGTTTTTCATGTGCAGAGTGTTCCTGCTGCTGCTCTGCACGGCCCACAAGTTGTTTCTTCTGGGCAGATTTTGGCCTTGGAGTTGTAAATAACGATTTCTGCAATGGCTGGTGTTTGCTTGCAGATTCCCAGTGTTCACAGTTATACTTGCTAGGTCAGCTTTCACTAATAATTGCACAAGCACATCAACAAAGTGTGATTTAAGTCATTATGAGCATTATGTGTCTCTGAATAGTCAGTTCTGCATTGTGCAGACCACAGGGGAGAAGCCGCTTTGCTCACTCCTTGTGTCCTGCTGTGTTTATTAAGTAGCAGCTCTCAGCTGAAGGATGGCTGTGTGCATCTTGTGTTACAATACTTGGTGTTCTCTGGCTCTCAAGCATGCTTGACAAGTTAGTTCACCAGATTAAAAGATGTTTTCAAGTCAGCCCTATAGGTTTAATCAGAAACTTAAGTCGGAGCTTTCAATCTCCTGTATCAACACCTCTAATGCACGAGTTCTCTATGGCAAACTGTGCTTTCAGTGGCATTTGTGCAGGAGCTGTTTGCAGCAGTGTAGATTATGGGAAACGTGGGTACAACATTCAACAGCTGATGTAAAAGGAGAAGCTGGTTACTAAAAATACTTAAGATCAGCTTTCAGCAGAGCAGCCTCAGGGGCTCAGGAGTTGGAGAAGCTGGAGCGTCCCGTTGTGTGCAGACTCAGGAACAACCTTCACAATCCCTTTTTAAACTCGTGACCCGAGTGTATTTGCTCAGAGCACAAATGGAGGCTCAGGCAAATCGTGGCATTGTTGCTAACTCTGCAAAATGGAACATTTTTAGGAAGAAAAACTGAAAGGAAGGGAAGGGGGAGAGGAGAGCAGAGGAGAGGAGAAAAAGAAAGGAAAAGAAAGGAAAAAAGAAAACAAAACCAAAGGAAAGAAGTAACTTGTCTGTGCTTTTGTTGGAAGAAAAGCTCTAACAAGGCCTGGATTCTCAAGGATCGTTCGTCTGTCCTATTCCAATAGTGTCATTTTTGCTGAATAACTTTCCCCCAAAGATTTGAACTTATTCCATAATTTCCTTTCTGAGCCATCTTTGAGCTCCCTCTGATGGCTGCACTGTAAAATTCTTCTCTTTGGCTTTGCTCAGAGTTTGTTGTTACGTGCAGCGGATCCCTGCAGCACTTGCTGCATGTCCAGTACCTGTGGAAGTTGCAGTGAGCCAGCAGAAGTGCAGACTGAGTAGGTTTGGGATCAGTTTCTTGTTTGGTGTAACTTTAATGCATGGCTTGTTTGTTTGTAGTATGTGGAATTGTGTCATTTTGGGGGTGTTTCTGTGTCCTCAGAAGAATTATGCCAGTTGTGAGCTTGGCTGTGCGAACTCAACAGAGAGAAGCATGTTCAGTTATAAATGTGGAAGACCAATTAACGTCAAAGTTCTTGTATGGGTATGGAGTTAATTGCATGTTTAATACCATGGGCACAAAGAGTTTGTATAGCCTTTATCTGAGCATCCATTCTTTTATCCTTGTCAGCAAAACAGGTCAGCACGTCCTGCCATGAGCAGTGCATAAGATAATTTACCTTTGCAGTCTATAGGAGCCTCCCTGATGCCATCCACAAAAAATTTCACAGTCGGAAACTCTTGAATATTAAATTCTTTTCTCAGGTCATGTTGATCTGTGACGTCTATTTTGCCAAACTGGATTCTTGGAGCTTCTTTCTTAAGGAGTCGTGCAGCCTCAGCAAATTCTTTCGATGCATTCTGAGATGCTTGAGATAAAGGAACATCTGGAAAGGGTCAGTCAAAAGAGAATGGGTTACACAGGATCCAGTGTAGAGCTTTGCAGCAGAAATTATTATGTCAAATAGTAGCTGGAGAGGCTGGATAAAGGCCATTTGTGACCCAAATAAGTGAGAAATTATCTTCTTATTTCTTTGTGTTGATTCTGACTGCTCAAGACTTCATGAGAACTTGGACTATTCAGACTGAAAAATCAACAGGACTGCAATAGTTTTCTGTTGGCAAGAAATGACTTAGAGTAAAAAAGTAAGTTTCACAGAATATCCTTATTAGGTTCTAAAGGGAGTTCAAGGGTAGAGTTTGTACTCACACTGAGACTCTTTGTAGGATGGTAGTTCTGTAAGCACTTCACTGGGGTGAACTTGTGTAATTCAGTAACTACTTTCTCCAGATAAGATATGGAAGGGAAGGAGACAATAAGAGAATATGTTCTTACAGACTGATAGTGGTTCTAAAATAACGGGTGTTTGTGTGTGCTGTGAGTCAACCCTTGGCAGCCTCAAATGGCAGCTGTGGTTCATCAACTAATTTTATTGCTACTTTACAGAGATTTTCTGAGATTTAACTGTAACTTCAGTTTCCTATCTCAGTTGTAAATATGCTTTTGCTGACATTTTCCCCCAATGAATACTTGGAATAACGAGTAGAAGTCACATGGTGATTAGGGATCCAGTACATTCTGGCTAATTCCAAGGCAGTGCTTTACACCAGAGGCAATTTGTTATTATAATTACACAGAGGGTGGTGACGCACTGTTCACAGGTTGCCCAAGGAGGCTGTGGATGCCCCATCCCTGCAGGCATTCAAGGCCAGGCTGGATGTGGCTCTGGGCAGCCGGGTCTGCTAGTTGGCAACCCTGAACATAGCAGGGGGTTGGAATGAGATGACCATCGTGGTCTTTTTCAACCCATGCCATTCTATGATTCTAGGATTCAATTTCAATATAGCGACTTTTTCCCCTAGTAATGTAAAGTTGCACAGATGTTTTACCATAGTCGGGAATCAGGAGGGGCGAGTCCATAGCACCATTTCTGCAGCAAGTTCACCCAGACTGCAAGTGCTGAAGAACAGCTTCTCATTTTTAGCACCTTTCGTAATGACTGCAGTTTCCTTTATTTTAAGAACTGCTATAAGAAAACCTTCCTGTAAAGGTCAGGAGGAACAGATGTTATATATACCCACATTCCCCAAAGGAAAGGTGCTGAGTGGGGGAGGTTTGTCATATTTTCCATTTCCTGAGCTAAGCCTACAAATTTGAGGCTTTAAGTGCACTTGTATTTTACGTGTCTCATATGTCAGCAACTTAAACTCTGAGACTTGATTGCCGTGAACAGAGAGTTAGGTTGATGTTGAAATCACACAGTCATTGAAAGTAAAGCCTGACAAACTGGAAGGCAATACAGATGTTTAATCTCTATCAGAAATGCTGACTTTTATATCTCAGGCCATTAGCACTCTTGTTCTATGCAAGAAGTGAAGAAACAGACCTGCTTCCTAGAGAGTTCCTCTTTTCTTTAGCTAATTGCTGATGGCCTCCAGTTTCATGGGGCTGTCCATACTGATGTCCGGTGATTGCTGCAGGCACTGTGAATATGCCTGTTGTCATGCTAAATACTGATTTCTTAGCTGTCAGTTCCTGGCATAGTTAAGAGTCCTACTTTTCCTCTTTCCTGTGTAGTCTGCTCTTACAGTTTTCACTACAGATATATAATTTTCTGTGTAGAAGAATGGTTTCCTGTTTAACATATTAGACTTGAAGCGAGAAAAGCGAGTATTGATCTTGCTGCGAAAGCACATTTTCTTATGTGACCTTGAAAGTGTTTGCATTTTATTCTACTGTGCAAAATACAGCCCATTATCTCCTGTGTTGACTTCTGTACTTTGAATCTGAGCTAATATAATGTTTGCAGTTTGCAGTTCAGTTGAGTTCTTCTGCTATGCAAACACTGGAGATTATTCAAAAGTTTGGATCCTTATACAGAATGTTCAGTTAAAAAATGCATGTATAGGGACATCAAGAGAAGGGATAGATGCTAATCAGTAGGACTGCATCCAGCAACCAGAATATCAACTAGTGATGCTTGTACCTGCCTGGACACACACTTCAACCATCCAGCTCCCTTTTAAAAGCACATTTTGCAAATAAATCCAGTGTCTATTTCAGACAGTGTACGCTAAAGGACTGTGACTGATTTTCCAACAAAGCCTACGTGAACGAGGCACCCACATCCCATTCTCCCTCATGATGCATTGGGTTCCTGTGAAAAGGTTAGTTATCAGAGATACGTGTTTGGGGGTGATTTTGAACTGTTCCCATTTGCCACGTAGGGAGCAGATTTCTGCATTGCTGGAACCAGCTCCTAGCACACGAGTGAGTGTGATTTGGATGTTGGCTTTGTGAGTGAGCTGACACACTGATTTAAAATCAGTCATGCTCCCTTCACTGCATGGAAGTCTTCCTTCTCATATATACACAGCCAGTGGCTTCTCATTTGTTTCAGAAATGTCATCTTCTGCTTTAATGCCTTGGGATGGAGGTGAATGTGTTTGATAGTCACCAGTTTTTGCCAATTAAATGTCATTATCCCAGCACTGATTGCCAGTCACAGGCTGCAGGAATCCTATAGGTGACCTCCTGGTTCACTGCATGCACAGATCTGCTAGAAAAAGGTAAATGTTTCTTTTATCTTATTTTTTTTTAATAGGTAGAAATATGCTTGGAGAGCAAAGTAGCAGTGTGATGCACAAATGCACCACTTATGTGTTTGTCCTTAGGTTATAAAAAGACAATGAAAATGTTACTGCCCAGATAAATGAGACAGGAAAACTAGTGACAACTGCTGCACAGAGGGACCTTGACAGGCTTTAGAAATAGGCCCATGTGATCTTCACGAAGCTAAGGCTAAGTGCAGGGTCCTGCGCTGGGTCAAGGAAATCCTCAGGGTTGTCAGCATCTGGAAGAAAAATTGACTGAGAGCAGCTCTGCAGAGAACTTGGGGATGAAAAATGGGATTCAAACCAGCATTGTGGGCTTTTGCAGACCAGAAAGTCAGTTGTAGTCTGGGTTGTACCAACAGTGTGACATCAGGTGGATGCAGGTGACTGTCCCGCTCTGCTCCATTCCTGTAAGATCCCACCTGGAGTCCTGCGTCCAGCACTGGGGTCCCCAGCATCAGAAGGACATGGAGCTGTTAGAGCGGGGCAGTCATGAAAGTCATCAGAGGGCTGGAACGCCTCTAACATGGAGAAGTGCTGAGAGAGATTTTAGCCTGGAGAAAAGTCTGTGGGGACCAAGTTAATACATGACTGAAAATGGTCACGGTTGGTGGCTGTTTGCAGTACTTGGAGTGTTTGTGTTTGTAAGTGGACACGTTTCATCCTCCCCATGGTGCTTAATTGTTGTTGAAGTGCTTGGGATTTTTTGTTAATTATCTTGTTTTTGAGGATAAAACTTGAAAGCAACAATATTCTGCCATGCACTTCGCCACAGGGGTTTATATTCACTTAACACACAGTGTAAATAACAAAATTCTTACGTGTAGGCAACTCTCAGGCAAGATCTACCATCTCCTGGAGGTAAGTGCTCTGTGTTCCCTATGCTAGTGTGCCTCTGAGTGATCCTTAGATCGCTTTAATGGCAATGCTGCAGACGGCAGCAGAATGAGGACCCGTTCATGTGAACTTTGAAACTCAGTGCTCCTAACACAGTCAGGACGCACCATTCAGATAAGAGAACGGGCACGATGCCACGTGTTGCCTTTGCTGTTTTCAGACATTGTTCGCTGTTCTTTCACCAAAAAAAACCCCACAATTGAAACTGGACTCTCTGCTCTTCTGCCCTTCTTGTGCTCTTCTGCCCCACCTCCTTTGTGCTGCCCCTCCAGTTACTTTCTCATTGCAGAAAACAGTCGGGATGAAGGCAGAAGAATGTTGGATTTCTGGATCATTACTTCATTTCCATAATGGGAATTTGCCCAGTGTACTTCGCTCGGCTCATTAGGGTACTGAAACTGCATGGCAGAAAATCAGCAGATGTTTTTATATTAAATCTTGCCTGAAGGAATACAGAGCTGTGACACACTGAGGGTGGAACTGCAGGAGGCACCAGGAGGGGAGAAGACGTCAAAGCAGGCCTTTCCCCACTGAATATCCTGCCACTGGTAAGTAGACACTGTTATACAGCAGGGAAAGGGTTGAGGTTTTCTCAGTACGAACAGACGTTATGCAGATCCTAGAGCATTCAATCCAAATTTGGAGCTCACACTTTTCCTCTTTTTGGTACAAGTCCACTTTCTGGGGTGTATGGGATTCCTTTGCATTCTTTCATTGCATTGCCACGATTGAGAACAGCTGAGAAGAAGAATCTCAGGTCTTGCATTCGTTCTGGATTTCTGAAACTAATTGGATGCTGAGCTGTGCACCCTGGTGTAGGGAACCTGCATTGGAAGGGGGTTGGACTTGATGATCTCTGGGGGTCCCTTCCAACTGCTGTGATTCTGTGACTCTATGACATTCCTGCTGAATTTCAGCATTTCAAACATGTCATTCAGATGTTTAATTTTTAAAATAAACTTCTAAAGCGATGGCTCTCAAAGTTTAAGGAATGTGTCAGGTCTTGTAACCGTTTGAGGATCAATTAAATGTTTAGCATGACCCAAAGTTATTTTTAGTTTTATTAATTCATCACATCTGCTTCTGCAAAGTTCGGATATTGCTTTAACTACAAATAGCTATTCCAGATCCAGGATTGATTTGGGATTTGCATCTTGTGCTCAGTGCTTACCTGCCTTCAGAGCCGAGCTAGGCTGCAAAGCTGTAGTGTAAGGCTGAGCTGATGTGTGTGCTGAGCTCAGTGAGTGCAGCACAACTGATAGCAGGGTGAAGCAATGTCAAGCTCAGGGAACAGAGATAAAGCTTTTGTTTTCTTACACAGTCTGAAAAGTCCATTGTCCATAACCTGTAGACACTCCCATAGTAAACTTATCGCAGAAAAAGTTCCTGTCTTAAGTAGTATCTTCCCCTGCTGGTTTGGTTGAACCGTCTCTACTTGGAGATTTACAGCATTTTTATTTACACTGCAGTTTCTCATAGGACTCCTTTGTCTCTGCTGTAACTCCTCTCTCTGCACCAATCATAATGCGTAGTGTTTAATATTAAGTATTCTGTGTTTCCACACATTATTTCTGTCCTTCTGAAGGCTGAATGATCATTTCTGGTCCAGCAAAGCACTAAGCACAAGGTATGCAGGCATGAAATCAGCTGCACATCTGTTAAAATTCGATGTTAATGTCAACGATGATCTGGAGGAGTGCGATGAGCACTGCTCCAGGGGCTGGCCTCCCCAATAGGTTGTATGAAGCAAGCTGGTTAAACATGTTGGAAAGACCAGTGCTATCTATAGGGGCTCTGCAGCCCCACTGGGAATGAGTTGTGCAGAATTGCTCTTTTTATGTCCTATACCCCACTGTGGCTTCTATGGGCTTAGTGGGGCCACTGGCAATGAAACTGAGAAGGACCTTCTGAACATGAAATGGCATCCTCAGGTTTTCATAAACTGTAACACAACCCCTTGAAGGAGTTTTGCTCTGACAGTAGGAGTTTGTGCTACCTGCAGGCTGTTCAGAAAACCTTCCCATGTGGAGGGGGAAGTCACGTAGTGTCTGAGCTTTTGGGTGGGTGCAATCACGAGACTATTTTTTGGCTTTTGCGATTTACTTTTTGTAATACCAGACCTCCTAACTCACAGAAATAGTTGCTCCCTGTGTGGAATGAGCAGGAACGTAATAGAAAAGCCACAATCCTGCCTCAACCTAATCAAGTGCTGATTTCAGGGAAAGAGACTTGCAGACCTATATCATGCAGTTACAGACACTGAAATAATGTACAGAGCCATTCCCTACAGCCCAGACACTTACAGAGGAGAGATGACGTCTGGCATAAATCTCATGCAAAGTGTGGGTGAAAATGTGGGAGAATCGGAGCCCTCTCTGATTTTTGAACACACAGAGTTTCACCCATCATTGCTGTGAAACACACGTGCAAGATTATGCCTTGGAAGCAGAGAATGCAAAGTTAGAGCTGCACACGTGTAAACCTATCTTAGTATCAGTTTTATGGAGCAGGCTGGTGCTCAAATACTCCAAAAAGAAATCAGTGATTGTAGTTATTGTCAGAAATAGAGACATGGTGGACATAGAACAAGGGCAGCTGGAGGATAAAGCAACAGTAGAACAGTCATACCTTCATGTTCCAGCATCAACTGTGCTCTGCAGAGCTGCCAGGTTAAGAGACAGACAAGGCTGATACTCACAGAACTCCACCAGCAGGTACTTCGTTTCCTTCAATGCTCTGTCAAAGTTGCTCTTTTTCAGCAAGAGTACGCTATTCTCCTTTCTTATTTTGGGGAGTTTGGCTTTCCTTGGCTTTCTTTCACTTGGGCTTATGCTCTCCACAGCCAAGAAAGCTGAGAGAAATGCCAATGGCAGAAGGAAGAAATGATGCATCATCATCTTGCCCTACCTTTATTCGGTGACTAAAAAGAAAGGAGCAAAGGGGGACTAAGCACCAGTATTTGCTGCTCAGATGGCTGCTGTTTTATCAGCCATACTTAGAGGCTGATAAGGTTGTTAAATTTACCATCAGTGGAGCCAAATGCACCTTTCCACTGGAAGGTTAACGTAATTACTTCCCCATCTCTAGCAGTGTTTGGAAAAACAATTTCTGTGGAGATAATAGGTTTGCAGTTGCTGTAAGTAATAAGAACCCTGGAGAGAAGGTGGGAGAGCACAGGAGGGGAAACGTGCCCACAGAAGCATAAGTCTGTAATAAGTCTGTAACCTCGCTCAGGGCTACAGGCAGGACAGTACATGAGGTAACTAGAATCAGAGGATCATAGAATCATAGAATTTTAGAATGGCTTTGCTTGGAAGGGACCTCAGAGATCATCAACCCCCTGCTATGGGCAGGGTTACCAAGCGATAGATCAGGTGCTAAATCAGATTGCCCAGGGCTCCATCCAACCTGGCCTTGAGCAGCTCCAGGAATGGAGAATCCACAACCCCTCTGGGCAACCTGTTCCAGCACCTATGAAAAGCAGACGATAGCTGTTCCTCTGGTTAATACTTGTTTATCTGTTGTGCTTGCAAAGCTACATTCTGCAGATTGATTCAGGATAAGCTCTCTGATGAGGTGCTGTGTTATATCTCAAGAAATATACCTACTTTGTGGGTTAAACCAGAATGTTTTGCTGTTGATTCTCAGATATAGAACAAATTGATGCGATGTGAACAGTTTGTGACCCAGATTTGTTAGCTAGTATCTGTAGAGTAACTGACGGCTCCAGATGTTTACTTTCAACTTTTGGATAGCTTTCAAATATGAACGCTGAAGCCAAGATATTTGCCAGCCTCTAATAGTAGCAGGAACACCTATGATCCTTAAGCCATGTCTAAATTTGTAGTCTGGGGTGTACACCCAAAGGTGCAGTGACTCTGGTGGGCTGGTCAGTATAGAGGATGAGGACTGAGATGACTTGAAGATGGATCTGTCCTGTTCAGAAGAACCAAACTAACAGTTGAATATTTTTTTCTCTTGAAGGGGTCAGTGTAGCTTCACTCTTTCTTACTCTTAAACTAAAGGATGAAAAATTTGGTATTAGGAGGGTACTTCTCAAAAGTGGTTGGTGACCTTGATTGTGATTGATGTGCTACTCTCCACTTTTTGGGATTGCTTCAGTTTAGGCTGTTTTTATACCTGGTGTGAGGAAGGCTTGGTTTCAAGTGAACTCCTCCTTGTAAATCTCAAAGGCTTTGGGTTGTAATGCACCTTGAGACGTGTCTGATTAGCACTTGTACAGGGCGACTAATGAAATCAGAGAGCTGTATGCTCAGGCTGCTTTCAAGATAAGATCAGGCATAAATACAGACACAGCAATCAGGTTCTAAAGGGAAGGAAGAAAAAAGCAGGAAGATAAGAGTCTCCTGTTTGACTTTGTGGTTGTTTTCTCTTTGTAACAGAGAAAACATCTGTTATTCATCTCTTTTCCAAAGCTGTTTTCCAAGTAATATCCTAGGAGGGTAAAAACCGTCTTTCAGAATAACAGAAAGATCAAGACCTATTTGATCTGAACATATCCTGTTATAAGCAACCCCAGCCAAAGCCTCCCAGAGCACAGGTGGGATGACAAAGACATTTGCTTATAGACCTGGTTTTTCCTTGTCTGCCTCTGAAACAAACAGCAATCAGATCAAATCCCTTCTGAAAATCTCCTGCAAGGGAATAAGCACAAATCTGGAAAGGGCTTCTAATCTCTGGAAGGGAAACTGGAGGAGAATGATCCAAAACTCAGTCCTTCCAGAACACAGGAAAAGATTGACTTAGATTGAATGAGCTCACCAGATCCCAGGGACTTGATTAAACTCATAAATTGGATCAGATGGTTCTGCATCTCTGAGCAAAGATCCAATTTCTTTGACTTCCCGAGCTGGGCTGTAAATGTCTGCATGTACCTATATGTTGTATAGGGCAGAAGTGTTGGAATTTTCTTTGTATGTTTCACAGTGTGTAAAATGAGGCGCACCTTCAGATGAAGGGAAGAACAAATGGGAGGTTTGGAATTTCATATTTGCCTGCGTACAATTTATATTGAGTTTATTCCAGGCCCCAAACAAAATCAGAACTCACTGGGAAAGAGAAACCGTTTCATAGATTAATTATTTGGTGTGGAGAGCTGCCACCTAGTGTGCATGTAGGACATGACATAATTACAGAGGCTGAATCATAGAAACATGTAGGTATCGGAGATTCTATCAATCAGATATACAAAGCTCAGCACATTTCCTGACTTTTAGCAGTAGACCATTTCATTTCTGCGAGTATAAAACTCAGAAGAATCGAGAGATACAGGATTTTGATATAAGGAGATATTAGGAGAAATGGGGTTCATTCATAAGCTGAAAAACTAGAGAAGATGGGAAAAAAGCCCCAAATATCTGGCTGCTTCTAAACACTATTTCTTTCACTGCAGATGTCCAGTCCCTGTGACTGTTCACCTGGATTGTTTTCCCACTGCCCGATAAATCTTTGTTTATCATGAGGACATTTATGATATCCCGGATTCCTCAGTGCTTGCAGATTCTGAGGTCTCCTTCCAGACTTTTCCATGGATGTAACAGGCTCCGCACATCCCAGATTATTTCGTATTATGACTCTGTAAACCGGTGTGAGAAGGAACTACCCAAATATTTCAACTTTGCCAGCGATGTCCTGGATGAGTGGCTGCAACTGGAAAAGGTAGCAATTTTCTTCTATTTTATAGACACTGAAACAAATACCAGACAATAAAAACCAATTTTTGTGATGGATGCTGGGTAATAGTAGCTGGAAATTACGGCACAGTATTTTCTTTGTCAGAAATGTGGGCATCGCTCCAAGGGACTGATTACCAAAGACCATTTGCAAAGTCTGGAGTTATTTTGGATGGAAACGAAACTTTTTAAGGTTTACCATCTGATTTAATATGTTCTGTTGCTATGTTCTAGGATGGAAAGAGACCGGCAAACCCAGCTTTTTGGTGGGTAAATGATGAAGGGGAGGAGGTGAAGTGGAGCTTTGAAGAGCTGGGATTTCTGTCCAGGAAAACAGCCAACATACTGTCTGAGGTGTGTGGTTTGCAGAAAGGAGACAGAGTTCTGGCAGTTCTGCCTCGTGTCCCTGAGTGGTGGCTACTGAGTATAGCTTGCATCCGGGCAGGTGAGTTGTCCTATTGATCTCTGAGACACAGAAAGAAAGAAGAAAATAAATAGATGTGAGAAAATTGCTTTGTCAGTCTGAAAAAAGATTAAAAAAAAAGGAGAGGAAAAGCAGGAATCGGCTGTTCTTTGCTGATCAATTATTCTTCATTATTCTTTTATATAGAAGGAGAGTTGGCAGCACCCACACAGGAGCCTAAATAATGTTACAAAATAGATGCTGAACAGATCTTGTTTGATTAAACGCCACCCTTAGTTGAAGCCAGGGGAGGCTGAACCGTTACAATCTGAGGTCAGATTTGAGCAGACGTATTATCAGTATGGACAGTTCTGATGCAGTACTATGACAGTAACAGCTAACAGTTCAGTGCAGTACTTTTCTGCTCTGCTGTTATTTCCACAGATTTTTCAGAAGAATTTGACCCATCACATTTTCAGTCTGCAAAACATCCATGATGATTCAGCATCAACAGGGACACATACAGGCGGTTTTGTATTGTTTGCTCTGTTGCAGGTTGCAATGGAGTTGCAAACCCAGTTCTTTTGTATCCATGGGAATATTGTTCAGACGCTCAATTCTTCAGTTTCCCAACTGAAAAATTGGGTGGACACCTCTGAAGGAGCAACAAGACTGAAACCAATCATTTATGTTCAGACTATTGAAATTCTTGGGAAAAGAACGTATAGAAATCCAGGAAATTCTTTTTGTTTTGTCCCCTCTGAAGCTGTGATACAAATCACATTCTGCCCATTATCCAAACTCACATTTTAATGCTACAAAATTAATCCAAGCTACAGTGAGATGTTGACTGAGCAATGTGCGTATGCTACCTGAACTGGATCTGTTGAGTTCTGTGTCACGTTGAAGGTATTAATTCCTTATTGAAATGAACGATGTCTTCATTGCACACTATCATGTTGTATAAACATCATAAAGACAACTGGACCATTTTCCCAATTCTTTGTTGCTTTTTTTCCAGGAATTGTCTTTATTCCAGGAACATCCCAACTAACAGCCAAAGATATTTTATACCGACTCCAAGCTTCAAAGGCCAAGTGCATCATTACCAATGACACCCTGGCACCTGCAGTGGAATCTATCTTGCCTGAATGCCAGTTTCTGAAAGCCAAATTAATTGTAGCCAAAGGGAACAGAGATGGGTGGCTCAACCTCAAAGAACTCTATGCGTGAGTATCCAGTTCTCTGCACCATCTCTGGGAAATAAAGGAAACTGTGTCAGGTGACACTGCTGAGTTTTCACATTCCCAAATACCGATGAATTATGTTTTTCCAGCCCTCTGCCAACTCACTGCTATCACTGCATTAAGTACAAATCCCTTCAGCATTCCTCTGGGGAGCTGGAATCAGATCTCTGAGCTGCTCCTTGATCAGTGTCTTGGAAGCAAAGACCTTTTTAGAAGCTGACATAAGAGCACAGAGTACTAATCTTGAAGACACGTTGTGCTTGTCTACTAGAGCCCAGCCCAATGGCTCTTGCATTCTGTGATAATACAGCTGTTGCCAGTTCTTGTTGCCCAGCTGACATGGCATCAGCTATTTCTTCCCTTGACTTGCTTGATAGCCCAGACAGTCTAGATAGTTCATCGGCATCTTGGACTTCAGTAGTATGATGTGTGTCTAAGAACACCTTATCTGACATCAGAGCATGAATATCTTCCACTGACTTCGAGGTGGGAGATGGTATGTTTTGAGGCAGAAGTTGGCTTTGCAGCTACCTGCTGTTCTACAAACAGCACTTTCAGAGCCATTGAAATATAGCTGTAGACAGCCTCTGGAATAGGCTCTAGATGTTCACATTGTGAAAATTATGTTGTATGGAACACAGATTTGATCATCAAAACTCTTACATGTACCATCTGATGTAACTGTTTTGTGAGATCATGTATTTTAGTGCCAACTATTTTCCTGTTTAACTCCTAAATCTAAAAAAATTTTCTTGTATGGAAAATGCACGTGTAGTAACCATCATAAGCTATTTCTTCTGAAGGGTGACATCTGCTGACCACAAATGCATTAAGACAAGAAATGACGACCCAATGCTCATCTATTTTACCAGTGGAAGTACAGGCTCTCCAAAAATGGTGGTGCAGTCCCACAGCAGTTATGGCATCGGATTTGCAACCAGTAGCAGGTATTTTTCCTGGATGCTCTCCTCCTCTTTCTTCTCCCAGGGTGAAACAAAGGTTATTAAATGTTTTTTGTAGACTCAGTTGAAAACATCAGCCACGGCGTTTAATAACTCACAGGGCTGATTGCAGAGTAGCAGTCAGGATATCCTTGTAGAAACAAGAGAATGTTTCAGATCTTAAATTCCTACCAACTTTCTGCACCACATCTTTTGATGGAAGCCTTCTGTCCTTTCCTTTAATTGTGCTGTGACTTGGGCCTAAGTTATGTCTTTCTCACTGTGTGAACCATTTATTTTTCTCCTCTGCTTTATCAGGCATTGGATGAACTTGACTCCCTCAGATATAATGTGGAATACCTCTGATACTGGCTGGGTAAAGGCAGCTTGGAGCAGCATTTTTGCACCATGGATCAGTGGATCTTGTGTTTTTGTTCACAATATGCCACAGTTTAAACCAACAGTCATTGCAGAAGTAAGCATAACATTTCATGCTGTGAGCATTATTTCCAGCTGGTGTAAATGAAACAAACAAACTGGATTCCAGAGCATACCTGCTCAGCATTCTTCAGCAGCAGGCATGGTACTACCCACATCCCAGCAATTATCCCCCCTTATGGTGCATGGTAAAAGAAGCAAGTGTTTTCCCTCCTGGTTAGGCTATAGGGTAGAGGAGATGTGGTGAAAATGCAGGAGAGAATTAACTTAAGATCAGTGCTGTCCCATCCCAGTATTTGCCCACTAAACCACGTCCCTGAGTACCACATCTCCACCTCCAGCGACAGTGACTCCAGCACCTCCCTGGGCAGCCAATTCCAGCACCTGGCCACTCTTTTGGAGGAGAAAGTTTTCCTAATATCCAACTCAAATCTTCCCTGGTACAACTTGAGCCCATTCCTTCTTGTCACATTTAACGTCTCATGATATCTGCTAGGTCAGAGCCATCATTACATCTTCTTTTCAATAAAATCACTTCCTTTTTTTTCCCCTAGACTCTCTCAAGATACCCTATCACCGTCTTCTGCACTGCCCCCACTGCCTATCGTATGCTTGTCCAACATGATGTGAGCAGGTACTACACACCTGTGTGTTGCAGGGGTCGCAGGGGCTGGGATGTAATGCTGTGGCAGCATCAGCTGTTTAGTTACTTATGTTAGGGTTGTTTGTTTGTTTGTTCAGTTAAAGGAAAGCTAATTAAAGGAAAACCATGCACTTAAAAGAGAAGGATGTGTTGCAAAAAATGAGAATAAGAATTCACACCTTGGTCCATTCAGGCTTCAGGAATGGAATCTCTGAAAAAAGAGCACATAGGAAATTAGATTAAAATTATTAAATATAAATTAGGTGTATTTTTTTTTAAGGTGTCACTTCCTCCAAACTTATGGCGTTCAGTTAAATTAAAGTCAAGGAGGATTTCAGACAGCACCAGATCAAGGAGCTGGTGGAGCACACTGAAGTCATTGCTGTATCCTTGAGTAGGACACAAACCTCTAGAGTTCTTTGAGGACTTTGACATGCTGAAAGTTATTTGACAGCTGTTCCCACTGGTCTGTTACGCTGCAAAGTTTTTAAGCTTATGAGTAGTCAGTGTGGTTTGTAAGGAGATTTCATACCATTACTTGTATATTCATTGTCTTATTTTGCCAGGGCATAGTCACCTAATTCAGCTTTCCAAGAACACTTGACCTGCTTGCTCAGGTAGTTCCTTTCTTGTTGTTCTCCTGAGGAAACACCTTTATTTAGTCTTCTTCCAAGAAAATTTGCAAACACTTTTTTTTGTCCCTACCCAGCTCCTCCTGACAGAGAGATAAACCCCCTCAGTGGTAACATGAGCAATCTAGGAGTCCAATCAATGACAGTGTGACAGAAGTATCATAGTCATTTCCAGACTAGCTTGTGAAGTTTTAGTCGTGCTTCCTTTGGAAGCTGAGGCATGTTCCCCAGGTAAGACCATTCAATTGCTATTTTCAAAAAATAAGAAAACTCTTTTATTTGCTATTCTTCTCAAGCTACAAATTCATGACTGTGAAACATTGTCTATCTGGAGGAGAACCACTCAATCCTGAAGTGATGGAGAAGTGGAAAATCCAAACAGGGCTGGATATCTATGAAGGCTATGGCCAGACTGAAACAGTATGTTTGTATTAATTTCTCCACTATGCCATCTCAAAGGTAACAATACCCAAGGCACAGTGTGCTTTGATTAATCAGTGGAAAGGGGAGCATCATTTAAATGAACTTTTTGAAAAGGAGCTCCCTGCAAAATAACTTGTAGATCCCTTCATCATCTTTTCTTCAGAAGAAAAAAAAAAAAACAAAACAATTTGCTCTGAGTATCAGTTTGGCCCATCTGAGCTTCTGATGGAAAGTATTAAATCAGTTCACATCCCTGCTGACTCTGCAAGCAAACATAACAAAGCTATTAAGAATCAGATTTCAGGCATTCTCTCTTCTTACCCTTGAGATGGTCCCAAATTAATTGTCCCATTATTGAAATAAGGTATGCGATGTCTCTGCTGCTTTGTCTCTGCTGGATTGCAAATTCAAGTGTTTACAAGAGAATCTGCTGGCTCAATCTGAGCAAAGCAACCTTATTCTGCACAGCTGACCCTTCCCTGATGTAATGGAGAACCATGGCATTTTGGTCCTGATTCAGTCCTGGTCATGACAAATTCATGAAGAGGTGTCATGCCTAAAGCAAGGCCATCATCAAATCTACAAAATGCTGCAGAAATATGAATTATATACATATGTCTTTATCTATCATGCAGGTAACAATATGTGCCAATATGAAAGGAATGAAGATTAAACCCGGCTCTTTGGGAAAAGCTGTCCCACCTTATGATGTGCAGGTATGTTGGTCTGCTACATCTGAGCTCAGATGTGTTTGTGGGCACACGCATTAAGAAAATGCTGACTGTCCCCTTGTGTCGTTCACTTGTTACATCACAGATGTTTCATTAAGTTAATCAGAGCAGTAGTGATACGTCCCTTTGGGCACTGGTAGTTGGGTGGTGGTGGAATAGGTCCCCCAGGGCAGTGGTCATGGCCCTGGGATGTCTGAGTTCAAAAAGCATTTGGACAACATTGTCACACTCTGTGAGCCAGGAGGTGGACTTGATGATCCTTGGAGGTCTCCTACAACTCAGGGTATTCTGTATTCTATGATTCTTCCTGTAGATCATAGATGACAATGGGGCTGTTCTGCCCAAAGGAGAAGAAGGCAACATTGCTGTCAAAGTTCAACCTTCACGACCCTTCTGCATGTTCTCTGAGTACTTGGTAAGTACAAGTTGTTCTGCCTGCCTGAGCCTGCTGAGAAGCTCAGGAGAGACCCAGAACAAAGGTACTTACTGGGGAGTCGAATTTCATCTAGCATCTTCACAGGGTCTCTATGTGACTTGAGAGTTTTGAGCCTGACCACTCTGATCAAGACATGTCAAGCCTGACATCACATTCTTTCTTTTACTATCTATTGTTGTCAGGATAATCCAGAGAAGACTGCTGCCTGCATCACCGGAAACTTCTATGTCACTGGGGACAGAGGGGTTATGGATGAAGAAGGATATGTCTGGTTTGTTGGAAGATCCGATGATATAATTAATTCTGCTGGGTAAGTCAGCTGCAAATAGATTCTGTTGTTTGCCTGTTAATGGCCTGCTTTGTTTTAAAAAATCCACCTAGTGAAATGACGAGCTTGCTGTGTTTGTCATATCTGTATTTTTCTCCTAGGTATCGTATTGGTCCATTTGAAGTTGAAAGTGCATTAATACAACACCCAGCAGTCTCAGAGTCAGCTGTTGTCAGCAGTCCTGATCCAATTCGAGGGGAGGTAAAGATATGGAAAGAGATGTATCTGATTCTAAGCATTGAGTTCTCTGCATATGCTGGGCTTCCTTTGGGAAGATTCTGAAATAGCAAACATTCCCATGCTTCAATATATGTCATTCCTTGCAACTCATTTTGTAACAAAAAGCCAAGGACAGGAGAGATTAAAGAAAGAAGTCACATTTTTGTATTTTGGTGTTCAGTTTTAGCAGTCCCTTAATTATCACAGCTAGATGTTAACAGAGTCCTTTCACTTCTGTGGCACAGGTAGTCAAAGCCTTCGTTGTTTTGGCTCCTGCTTTTGCATCACACAACCCAGAAGAGCTGACTCGTGATCTTCAGCAACACGTCAAAAAGGTGACTGCTCCTTACAAGTACCCCAGGAAGGTAAGTACTTGCTGTTCTTCCTTGGGGAGGGTGGGGGAAAGAAAAGGAAAAAAGAAAGAGGAGATGGTAAAAGCAGAGTCCAGTTCCTAAAGTGCCGAGGTTTTCACAGTAACTCAAATGGACAAGGCAATCTGTTCTTATCAGGTCCTTCCCTGAGCTCTGTTCAGACTCAGTCAAAACAAAGCAGAAATTTCTGCTGGCATCGTGTCTGGAGAACGCTCACGATTCTCCTCCCTAATAGTTGAAGATGCTCCTCTCCAAGCACGTATGGCCTGTGCAGCACAGCTAAGATATGCAGCAAGGAATTTCACCATCCCAGCCCCAGGCTGTGCAGCTTTGCATCTTGTTACCCTCACCATAACGTTAGAGCATCTTTCCTTGCATCTCTGAGATTAATCAGAATGTGTTTGGCTAAAAGCAAGTGTTTTTGTCATTCAGGTGGAGTTTGTTCAGTCTCTGCCAAAGACAGCGACGGGGAAAATCCAGAGAAAAGTTCTAAGAAACAAAGAGTGGGGAAAAGCATAACAGTATCTGAAAATGGAGGAGAGAAAACTTCTGTCATCCACATCAGCCAAATCATGGTGTTTGGACTTGGCATATTATCACAAACCACAGCACTAAGAGAATGTATGGAAGAACAGGGGGCAAAAATGGAGGCTCGTATAACCTGAGGATGTGTGATATGAGAACCACGTCTACCATCAACCCGCAACGGGAACCCAGATGGGAAAAGACACGAATAATTGAAAATGTGGTATGAGAGAGGAGAGAGTGACCCAAGACTGCATGGAAGTTTAATTTTTTTTACTGCAATTAATATAAACATCAGATTCCTTTAAAAAAAATCATAATAATAAAGGTCCACTGCAATTTTGACAATTACAAATAAATGAGAAATTAGTAAAAGTAATATCTCTGCACTGTGATGAGTACAAGCAGTGATGGATTGACATTCTCTCTTTAAATGTTCTCCCTATGACATTCCCAAACTCCTTCTGGTTGGAAGGAGAAAGATGTATTGTATGACTACCTCTCATCATGATGAATCTGTGATCTCCTCAAATGGTTAAAATGGGAGAAAAGAATATACAAAGTTATTCAGGCTAAGGTGCAAATTATACATGATTGACAATGGTGTAAATGATTACAAGGAGAAAGGTTACTCTAGAAATCATTACATTGCCTGGTCAGTTTTGTACTATGTTCTGCTCTCATTACTTGGAAAAAAACGACTGGTAAAGGGGCATCACTCCAAGTACTTTTAATTAGCACGTCTGAGCTCCACATCTCCAGTCAGTCTTCCCAAGGTGTCTTTTGGGGAGCATTTCCTGACAGCTAAATGAACCAGTGAAGAGGATTTGCTGCAGGCCGCTCAATCCACTCTGCCCGGAGCAAACAGGTTGGTAAAACACGTTGTTCCAGTTCTCAGTGGTCATCAGCAAGAAGCAGCAACTGGTACTAATCAGGAAAAATCTTTTCTGATTCCAGCAGCAATTCAGACTTTCTCATTACTGTATCCTTCCCTCAGTTTTCTTATTTTGTTTTCATTCCTGATTTTGCTGGTGAAAATGTTAAAAACTGCCAGGTTTTCTCTCAGCAAAACTTAATGCAAATTTTGGTAGAGCAGGGAATCCCTCATTTAAAATCTTTTTCACTTTGTCAGCTTTGAGTAACCTGTCCAAACTTGAATATTGCTCCTGAATGTCTGTAGTCACCTTTCTACCCACTGCTGGGTGTATTTTGCTCTTACAGTGTTCTTAAATCTACAGGTTTTAGCTAAATTGCAGAATTAGAGCGCACAAAGAAATGAGAAGTGGCTTACTATGATACTAAAAAGAGTAAGAACATAAAAATAAAGTATTTTGCTTATGTTGATCGCTGAATTGTTCAGTTTGATTCAAGTGGATCTGTTTTAGTCCAGTCTGGTGCTCCGTATTGGAACATGGTTGGAGGAAAATCTGCTGCAGAACTTTGTTGTTAAACATCAGTTTTGCTGTGAATAGCCTAAGTGAACTCAACTAATAATTAATCAATCCATAATAGAACTGTCTTTCTTTGGTTAATTTCAAGGTAGTGTTTCTCCTTTTCATTATTTTCGTTAGAGGAAAACAACAGCAACGATTCCATTAACTTTCTTATGCAGTCTACAGCATCTTCATTTATATCCTGCCATGAAGATTTGTAAATTACGGGCTCTAACATCGTTGTGGACTCTGAAACCTCCTTGTAGGACTTTCCATGGGCATCCCAGGCTGCTTGTCTCTGATGTGCACTCTCAGTATGAGTCTGTCAGACGTGGTGAACAGGAAATACCAAAGTATTTTAACTTTGCAAGCGATGTACTGGACAAATGGTCTGAGATTGAAAAGGTAGGCGATCTTTTGGGCAGATGAGATTCTTAGATTCATTTCAAATAGTAACTTCTTTTTCTTAAAGAAAAATCAGTTGCTAAAAACCAATTTGAACCAGGAAATGATGTGGAATCTCATTTCTTCTTGCTTCATTTTTTACAAGTATGTCTGACCCTTGGTCCTCCCTGTGTAGGTGGAAAAAGCAATGATAAGGCCCTCAAGACTGTGATTTATCATTGGAATGGTTGTGCTTATTTCTTCTGCATGCCATATTGTTAGCTGTCACATCACAAAGCAAGAGTAATGTAACAATAATACTGCATGCCAGGGAACTTTCTGCCACAAGTGTGCAACTGCCTTTCTCCAAAGTAGATGCTGCGTTTATCCAGGTGTTGTGTCACTAAAGACCTCTTGCTTCAGTCACTCCCCTCTCCCTGAGCTCTCAGGCTTGACCAGGGATAATGCATTCTAATGCTTTATTTTCTCTTCTGCCTGGGCAGCTTCTGTTTGTGGTATTCCACCACTCCACTCAGAATATCACAAGTATTAGGTGAAGTATTTTGTGTTACTCATCACCTTCTTAAGAGAATTAATGCTCAGTGTGAAGCTTAGACAGGAATAGAATTTAGACAGTGACTTGAGTCCGGAGATGCACAGAATGATGAACACCTCAGGTTCAGAAAAGGGCAGTTTGTCAGGAATATCTGACCCATAGTGTGACCCACAGTGAGTCCTGCACTCCCTAAGGACAAAGGAAAATAATTTGCAACTTGCTCATGTGCAAGTTTGGAAACACACGAATCCTCCACGATTCACAGATACTTTTGTTTTTATAACTGCGCAATCTTGCTGAAAAAAATGGGGGTTTCTTTGGAATCCTTGTGGTTTTTAGGCTGGAAAAAGACCAACAAAATCCGCATTTTGGTGGATAAGTGGAAATGGAGAAGAAGTAAAGTGGAACTTTCAGGAACTGGGAATCCTTTCTCGCAAAGTGGCCAACGTGTTGACCAAAGTGTGTGGACTGCAAAAAGGGGACAGAGTCTTTGTGGTCCTGCCACGAATCCCAGAATGGTGGCTGCTGAACGTGGCGTGCATTCGAGCCGGTCAGTGAGCTGAGATCAGTAAAACTGCTTCATAATGCAAATCATTTGAGAGGACACAGAATCGTTTATAAAGGAGAAGTAATGTAAATTAACAATTGAGTGAGTTGCCTGGCTACCAATTACACAGGCAGCCCTGAAGGATTTGCAGTAGGTGCCATAGAGCAGGTGGCCTGGGGCATGGAGATGGCAGAGGGCAAAGAGCTGAGGAGTCACCAGAGAGGTCCACCTTTGATTCCTTACAGGAGGGCACAGCAGCTGCATTACTCCAACATTAACTGACTTGGGAGTGTCGTGGCACATTCATCCCAGAGGTCAGTTTGGGATAGTCACTAGTTTAGACTAGTTTAGAAAAGGATCAGATGTAAAAAATGTTATCCTAAACTAATCATATTGCTCTTCCAGGAATTGTCTTAATTCCAGGAATATCCCAATTATCAGCCAAAGACATATTATATCGACTCCAGGCTTCGAAGGCCAAGTGTATCATTACCAATGACATTCTGGCTCCTGCAGTAGACTCAGTGGCATCTGAGTGCCAGTTTCTTAAATACAAGCTGATGGTGTCCAAAGGCAGCAGGGAGGGATGGCTGAACTTCAATGAACTGTACAAGTGAGTATATATGCATGAGTGGCACTGAAGTCACAATGCAGAAAGCAGAACTGTTCTCCACAAGTGCTCATTTGTATTCATCAACTGCAAATACTCATCAAACACCACCACTAAGCCTTAGTGGCTTAGTGCAGATGGTTTACATGGTTCTGAAGCCCATGTAAAGTAATCACTGAAGTCACCGACTGCATTCTGTGTTTTACAGAAACCAGCCTGCTGACCATTCCTGCGTCAAAACAAGGATTCAAGACTCGATGACAATCTTCTTTACCAGTGGAACCACAGGTTCTCCAAAGATGGTCGAACATTCCCAGGGCAGCCTTGGTTTTAGACCCCTGTTATGTGAAAGGTATGAAAGTTTTGAGCCTGGTTGATAATTGGAGCTGCACAGCACAACTGATGAAAAGCTCCTGAGCTACCCAGGTGTGTGGCTTCTGTCCTCCTCCCCCAGAAATCAGATTAGAAACACTGACAGATTTCCTAATGAGTAAGATCAGCCCCAGTATTTCCATTTTCCAGTGACTATCTTCCAGTCCTTCTTTGGAGTGCTTCAAAGACAGCCACAAGCTGGAAGTATTTTAGAGTGCAGCACCAAAGACATCATTCTGTTTGGGCTGCAAAGGTTATGTTTTGTGTGTAGATGAACAGAGTCAGAGCTGACGTTTGTTGCACAGATCAGCCTGGTCCTTCAGCAGACATGGAAGTGAAATACCTGGTGTCCAAGACAGGAAAGTCACTTTACTGCAGTTCTTTCCCTTATTGTATCCAATGTTATGAATGACCTCATAACTTTACCATATATGTTTATTTGTACAAACAGATACTTAAACCTTAGAGGTCCTCTTATCCCTGAGGTAGCTCAACAAATGAACGTACTGAGAGTGCCCAGAGCCCACATATCACATTAGCAGTCTTGGATTTGATTTTTGTTTTCTATTGGTGTTGTTGATTGTTGGGTATTTGGGTTTTTCTTAGGGGAGATGTGGGGGACAGTGACCCTTTGGTTTCATTTGCTTTCCTTTTTCTTTTAATTAAACAAAAGTTACCATTTCCTTTTTATTCTTTTAATTCTTTTCCCTGCTGTTAGATTCTGGTTGGATGTGGCTCCATCAGACACAGTGTGGGGCATTACAGACACAGGCTGGATAGTAACTTCGCTGACATCTGTATTCGATGCCTGGTCTTCAGGATCATGCGTCTTTGTCCACCAGCTCCCAAAGATTGAATCATCAGTTATCCTAAATGTAAGAAAAACTTACAGAGGTGTGGAAACCTGCAGAAAAGGAGCAGAAAATAATTTCTAACTGCAGAGGAAGATTTAACGAGTGTTATGTCCACTGTTGCATTTAAGATGCTTTATCTTTCCATAAAGTCCTATTCACTCTTTTAATGTAAGGATGGTGAGACACTGGAACATGTTGCCCAGTGAAGCTTTGGATGCTCCCTCCCTGGAAGCACTCAAGGCCAGGCTGGATGGGGCTGTGAGCAACCTGGGCTGTGGGAGGTGTCCCTGCCTAAAGCAGGTGGTTGGAACGAGATGGTCTTAAAAGTCCTTTCCAACCCAAACCATTCCCCATAATGCAGACAGGCTTCTTCTGTCCATGCTTGGAGCTGTCTAGGCAGTCTGGGTTTCATGTAGACAAGAAAGACTGGATTTTTTTCCAAACATACTGTGATTCTCCACCTGCTATGCCAAGAGTAGGGGCCCCTGAAGAATGTATCTACTGCTTTTACATAAACAGGAGAGCTACATTTGGCCCCTACACCCCTGTGCACTGTACATCCAGAAGACAGCTTCTGATGTCTGAGTTTCACCTGTTGTGTTGTTGCTTCACTCATTAGACTCTCTGCAACTTCCCCATTGACACCATCGTTGGTGCTCCCACGCTGTATCGCATGCTGGTGCAAGCTGATCTCTCCAGGTGCGTCCAGAGATATTATTTACTAACTACACGTTAGTGATTTCCTAGGTCCAGCTTTTGACCCAACGTAGGGTCATAATTCAGTCTAAAACATCCTTTATGAAGAGACAGTTGTACAGGATTTGTGAGCTGATTGTAGAGAAGCCTGATGTTTTCCACTGGTAATTTGAGACTTTTCATTACTGAACATGAAAGCAAATCCCAGAGGGTATAAAACTAAACTTCTGGGAGATTCTAATTCCAGTTACCACAACAGTTTATCCATGCTCTGGGAATTGCTGTCACATTATGATAGCATTAGCATAACTGCTGGGGACTGACAGGCTTTCTGCTCCAGCTTCTCACTGATGGTCGCTGCTGATTGCTCCTCTCCTGTACTTCCTCTCTTGGGCTGCTGTAGGGGGTCAGCAGTCATGGCCCTGGCTCAGCAAATTGGTCTCTGGTTAGTTATGAGCTGGTGCTTAAATCCCAGCTGATTTCAGCAAAAATTTTACTTTTTTTTCATGCATTTTTAACTCATGCTTAATTACTTGTGTATAACATTGAGCAAAGACTGATGTTCTTGCTTTATTGGGAACCAAAGAATCAGGAATCTTCTGGTTTTCCTACTTGGTGGGAAGAACTTCCTCAGTAAACAGAACTCCAGGATTATTTTACAGCATTTTGCTCATCCTCATCTAATGTGATCAATTTAAGTGTTTCTCTTTGCTTTTTGACCCCCTGTGAAGTTACAAATTCATGAACCTGAAGCACTGCCTGAGTGGAGGGGAGCCGCTGAACCCAGAAGTCATTGAGCAGTGGAAAAGCAAGACAGGGCTGGACATCCATGAAGTATATGGCCAGACTGAAGCGGTAGTGTCAATATTCTATTTCAATCTTCATAATTTCCTCTTGCATAATGCTTGCTTTCAGTAACATTGCCTATTTTTTAACGTTCCTGTGAATGTTTCAGAAATCTCCTCCACTGATCACCTCTGAAAGACTACCTCGGCATGGCCCTCCTCACAGAACCTTTTGGAAGAGGGGATTGTTGGGAGGGGATGTGCTCTAATATTTTCTTAAATGTCCTTAAGCAAATTCCAGCTGACAGTGGCAGAAGAGAGGGCAGAGCTAAAAGCTAACAAAGATGGGCTATCAGAGAACACAAATCCTTTAGTTAATGGAATAGTATTCTTTCCAGGTATTTCTGCATCTTGCTTGTTTCTACTTTGCAGAACCAACAACCAGGATCTGAATCTTAATTCCTTACTTTGGCTTTATTCTAGAAAATACATGCAATGAATTTAATGTGAAAGTAGTGATTTTCTATGGCAAACCTTTATGTCAGCTTTTATTTTTACAGGGAATCATCTGCTCTGTTTCTAAAGGAATGAAGATCAAACCTGGATCAATGGGAAAGGCCGCTCCCCCATTTGATGTTCAGGTTTAATGACTGCCTTTTTAGGGTCTTCCATAGGTAGGGGGCGGGTGTTCTTATTTCATTTGGCTTTTGCTGAAGTACATGTTGTTTTCATTCTAGATTGTAGACAAAAACGCTAATGTTCTGCCTCCTGGACAGCAGGGGGAAATTGCTGTCAGAAGCAAACCTGTAAGACCACTTGGTTTATTCACTGAATACATAGTAAGTATTTTATTCCTCACCAACAGCCATCTCCCCAGAACATCTCAGATTTAATAGTTTAAGTTACTATTTGCAATCCACTTCAAGGATAACCCCAAGAAAACTGCAGAAAGTGAGCGTGGGGATTTTTACGTCACAGGGGACAGAGGGACCATGGATGAAGACGGATATTTTTGGTTTATTGGAAGAGACGACGATATCATCATTTCTTCAGGGTCAGTTTGTTGCTCCTTTTCTAAAGCTGCTGTTACGTGATGTTACTGCTGTGCTTCTGACACAATGGTCCTGGGGTGAAATGCATTACCTCTCACCTTATGAATACTTGCTTTTATTGGTAGTTTTTCTTAGACCTGCAGTATCATCTTACTCATGTGTCTGTATCAGTTTCCCCTGCAGCTCGTCTCTTTCAGCACGTGAGCACAGCACAATTCTGCCTGTTTTCCACTGGCAGCAGAGGGATTTTAATCTAGTTTCAGTTTAAACTGAAATTGAAGGACACCTCTATCATAGCCAAGGAAATATTTTTATTTCAGAACTGCTCGTAACATGAAATCCTTTGTTGTTCTTCCCTTTACCAGGTATCGCATTGGGCCATTTGAGGTAGAGAGTGCCCTGATAGAACACCCAGCAGTAGCAGAAACAGCTGTTGTCAGCAGCCCAGATCCCCTCAGAGGAGAGGTAATGTGCTGCACAGTGGTGGCAGAAGCCATACGTTTGTTTACATGTATAACTATATAAATAAGTTCCTTTTGTACTGAGTAATGTATAGCTGTAAGGCAAACTTCAGAGAGAGAGAAAGCGTTCAGCAGGCTCTGCAAAGACAATTCTTGTTATCCCTTCTTCTTGACCACCTATGAGGGCATAAAGCAAATGCTCTTTTTCTGTAACAGGAGCAAACTATGCTTTCAACTTTCCCTTTGGCATACGGGTGTGCAAAAGCTGAGCACAACCATTTCACACACTGCTCTGGTTTCTCTCTTCTTCTCCCACGTCATGACTCCAAGCTCGTATCATGTCGTAACTGCTCACGGTAGCCAATGTTCTTAAAAACTAACAGTGTCAGATCACTCTTACCAACCTTGTCTTTTAGGTTGTGAAAGCATTTGTGGTCCTGTCTGATGCCTTTTCATCCAGTGATTGTGAAAGTTTAGCCCGCGACTTGCAAGAGCATGTCAAGAAAACTACTGCTCCATATAAATACCCCAGGAAGGTAAATGCTTCTGGAGAAACTAAACCAGAACATTCTCAGCAACGCTATTATTTGGACCTTCACTGTTCACCTGAAAGAAACAGTGATAAGGGTTCAGCCAGAGCACTGGCCAAAGAAGGTCATTCAGAATGGTTTATATCATTTTTCATTACAGTGAAAAGTACAGAGTACAGTGTTTGCTTAAACCTCAGAAATGCTTCTAGGCTTTCTCTGATATCCTTCTTAGCTCCCTAAGTCAACATCACATTCCATATATAGCCAGGCACTCTCTGGTGACTTTAGGGGTAGGACATGACTGAATCCCATATTTGTCCACTGG
This sequence comes from Coturnix japonica, assembly GCF_054131305.1. Taxonomy (NCBI): domain Eukaryota; kingdom Metazoa; phylum Chordata; class Aves; order Galliformes; family Phasianidae; genus Coturnix; species Coturnix japonica. The sequence goes on along the minus strand of NC_140675.1, from coordinate 20,463,010 downwards.
TCCTCACAGTTACCAGGTAAGAGGAGAATGCGCTTGATGTTTCTCAGAAATATCAACACTACAAGAGAAATGTTACCAGCAATGCCTTAGCTTACACATGCAGAGCTTGTAGGAACTAAGAACCATTACTTTATGCCAATATCACCCCTTTTCATTTTGTCGTTATTCACCTCTGTCTCAGATAGCATTAGTCTTCACCTTTAGTTACAGTGCCCAGCTTGGTTAGCTGGAAGGCAGTTTCCCACCATCTGGGAAGCCAAAGAAACCTTCAGAAGGTGCACTTGGTGCTGCCTTGATTTGGCTTGGACTCGACCCTCTAGGCAAGATGTGTTTACTGTTGAGGGGTCTCCTTGTTTTCCATGTATGTTGAGTCTTGGAAAAGCTGCTGTGCAGAGATCGGGCTACATCATCGTCTGTCTTTTTTATGTAGGTGGAATTTGTCCAGGAGCTGCCGAAGACAATCACTGGGAAGATAAAGAGGGATGAATTAAGAGCCAAAGAGTGGGGAAAGAAGTAGCACTGTGTGGAATTTAACAGAACTTCAGTTGTTCCATTACTGCTATATTTCTCTGTTTAAATCAGCCTGGTCTGCTTTTGTTAAATGCCTGAGCATCAAAACCTGTACATAATACCAAAGTGTGATGTTTGTAAAACCTTCCAATGTCAGCACTACAGGTTCAGGTCTTGATATGCTGCTGGGAGAACAAACCAATTACACAATTCCATTCTAGTCCTTGCTATCCAAAAGTTCATACGTACTATAGTGTCACATATCACTGCCACAAGCTCTATCTGTCTCCAGTTCTGTTTCCCTTAAAAGTCATTCATTTCTGGACCTTCCAGGTTCTCTGCCTCTTCTAAACCTGCTTTGTTTTACTACTGCACACTCAGCCAGAAGCAAAAAGCATAATTATAAGCGCATGCATGTAAATATAAGCAAGTGTATAAGCAGGAATTCAGAGACCCTGGAGACAATCTCTGCTTGTCTTACCAAGTAAGTTAATATGTAGTTTGCTGTCTAAGAAGTCCTTAATGATTTTGCAGTTTGTGTTTTGAACTTTGTATTGCAGATTTGCTGGATGGTGACTTTCCTAACTCTTGGTTTGCTATTTTAGCCATTGCACTGAGCTGAAGCATTTAATAAATGACCTACAACTTTATCTTCTGTGCAGTACAAACACAGGAATAAAGCCGTAATGGAAAACAGAGCAGTAATTAAATGAGCTTGGTTTTTGTAGGAAAAGCTGCCAAAACTGCATTGGTGATCTGGATGCATCTGGGAACAAGAGATACAGATGAGTATTGCTGGTTTCATGACACAGACAAGGCTTCTCTATATCTGGTGGAGTCAGCTCTTCATTTCCATCTGCCAGAGGGGAGTGCTCTGCCTGCACCGCCTGCTCTGCCGCTTCTGGCCAATCCACCTGGAGAATCTCTTGTTTTTCACATCCATCACCAGATTGAGTTCTGTGTGTGCTTCGGCTTCCCTGATCCCATCTCTGCAGCTATGAAGGGCATCTGTACGTGCTCTATGATGACTCCGTGACCACTCTGTGATTCTATACCAACTCTGTGATTTATCTATGGTGACTCCTCTATGGTGACTCCTCTATGGTGACTCTATGGCTCTCTAAGGCCCATATGATGACTCTATGACACATTTGTGACAACTGACAACTCCAGGCCGCTTCTGTGAGGACATTTCACAATATGAGGACTATAGGATGACCCTGTGATGACTCTCAGGCTCTCTAATAACCTTATGCCAGCTCTAGGACCACTGTTAGATGGCTCTATGATCCTAACACTAACATTAGCCCTAATGACACCCACCCTAGCCACTGAACCTCACTCCCAGCGCTATTGCACATGTTCGGAGGGGGGGGGGGGAGGGTAGTGTCCACTGCGCATGCACTGCCAGCTGCCGCAGTACCGGCATTGACCACTGGGGGGCAGCAGAGGAACGGGCTGCGCCTCCATTGGCTGCAATGGGGAAGGAGCAGAGAGTGGGAATGGATGGGGTCAGAGAGCGGGGAGGGGGGGGGACAGGGCAGGGAGAGGGACAGAGGGATGAGCAGGGCAGCAAAGCAGGAAAAAGAGATGTGACAGCGAGGCAGACACCGAAAACGGCAGAACAGCTGGCACAGAAAGTCAGGAGGGAAGGAACAGGACTGTGTGACTGATGGGAAAGGAAAGGAGAACAGGCTGGAAACGCAAATTAATGGGGAGTGGGGACGGGACAGAGGGATAATGGAGAATTAGGAGAGGGAGTGGGGATAGAGAACGTGTATGGTGGGAGGAAGAGACAGAGCAGGACTGAGCAGGACACTGGGGAGGTGTGAGGTGCAGGGCAGGGATGGAGATCAGCACAAAACAAAGAGAGAGGGATAAAATACAAATGGGCTGCAAAAAGAAACGGGATAGAGGCACTGAGGATCAAAGGGACAGTCAGATACAGCCAGAAGTGAGGGGAAGGTCAGCGGGACAGAGAGGGAGACTGAAAGAATAGAGGACAGAAGGAAGATGTGGGGACAGGCAGAGGAAAAGGGGGAAGGTAAACGGCCATGAAAGTGAAGGAAGCATTAGGAGAAAGAAATGCACAAAGAAAGGCAAGGATGCTGGAGACACCAGGAGCGATGCACGGGTGGTGCAGTGTTGGTTGGTGCCTCCAGGGCTTCGTGCTGTGTGTGTTTGAGGTGCGTGCAGCTGTGCCCAGTGTCAGCACCGCGAGGCACGAGCTCGCTGTAGGATTTTGTGGAATCACATCGAGTCACAGGGTCCGCACCGCTGGAAAAGGCCCCCAGCCCAAACCCAGCAGCCCATCCCCGCGCTGCTGTTCAGCGCTGTCCCCAAGTGCCACATCCCCGCGTTGCGCTGCGGGGCGGGCGCTGTGTGCTCGGTGCGCGGTGCACAAAGTGCCGGCGCTGCTCAGTGGGTGCGTGTGTCGGGGAGCGGACACACATCGAGGGGAGCGGAGCGGCCGGGGCGGAACGAGCGGCGGAGCGGAACGTGGCAGGTGGGATCCGACCGACGGGACCGGGGGGGGCGGGCGGTGAGGGGAACGAGCGGCTCCCGGTGCGGACGCGCAGCCCCGCGCTCGACCGTGACCGATGCAGGAGCCCCGGGGACACCCCGGCTGCCCGGCCCGGCCCGGCGCCCCCCGGGTGATTTGGGGCGGCTGCGGGTCCCGGGTTGAGCGCTGAGTTTGTCCCCCAGCAGAGCAAACGAGGTGCCCGCACGGAGGGGGAAACGGAGGCACTCTGTGCTGGGAGCAGCAGTGACAGCAGCACAACGAGCAGCCCGCTGAAAAAGAGCTCGAAGCGCCTGCTCCTCTCCTCCGTTTGCTCCCGTCTGTCCAGACCACGAAGGGTCCGCAGCCGCCATCCCATCCATCACTGCTGCCACCCCCCCCGCCCTCGGTGCCGTTCCCTCGGTGCAGGATCTGGCCGTGCCGCCCCACCGACGGTCAGTGCTGGTCCCGCTGCTGCCTAGTGAAGCATGAACTGCTCACATGCACATCAAGGGATGTCAGCTGCAGACTGGAACCAGCTCTGTGACATGCAGGCACCCTGAAGTGATCCCACAGCAGATCACACCACTGATCACATCTTTCTTTCTGTGTTCGCAGGGTTGCCTTCTTTGATTTGCAGAGAGGGATGGAGGTGTTCCCTGTCTTTTTGTTCTCTTTAGAGCAGCCTTTGAAGAGGGCTGGCTGTGGCTTATCTGTCTTGCAAGAGAGACAGAACAAATGAAGAGCAGCTGGTGATGAGCAGGATGGTGGGGAGGGGACAGCAGTCGCCTTACCAGGCAGCACGGACAGTCTGTGTGGATGTTAATATGAAGCTGGTTTCTGGTCCAGCTGTCAGATGTTAGAAAGGCTTTGCTAACAACTTTCTCAGACCTACAGAAGGACCTCAGGGCACGCACAGGGTATAGTGCAGAGCATGGAGTAGATCCTAAGGAGTAGGGGTAGCATGTGCTTCCTCGCCTGATGAAGGAGAGGCTGTCACTTCAGGAGGGGCACTTGACTCTTAGCAGCTGCTGGGAAGAGCATGGGAGGCCAAAGACTGCAAGCTGCTTCGTAGCCTTTATATCCTTTAACACTTCCTTCATTGCAGCAGTGTTTGTATTGAACAGGGTTTGCAGCGACTCCAAGCAGCTGGCACCCCCAAATCTGCACCCATACCTGGGACACCAGCAGACCCATGCTCACATGCCTCTTGCAGTGCTTCTGCCTCAGGCACTCACACTGTCCATGCTCCCAGGCCAAGCAGCACTTCTCCAGTCTCTCACCTCTCTCCCTGTGTTGCCACAGGCTCCAGCCACTTCAACCTCACCACGGCGCAGAATGATGGAGCACGAGGACTTCACCAGCTTGGCTGGGTACTGGAATTCCTCTGACAGTTACCAGTTCAGCCCTGCTAGTGTCATTGTCCCTGTGGTCTTCTCTCTCATCTTCCTCCTGGGCACAGTTGGCAACAGCCTGGTGCTGGCAGTGCTGCTGCGCAATAGGCAGATGGGCCACAACACTACCAACCTCTTCATTCTCAACCTCAGCCTGGCTGACTTCTTCTTCATTGTCTTCTGCGTGCCTTTCCAGGCCACCATCTACTCCCTTGAGGGCTGGGTCTTCGGCTCCTTCATCTGCAAGGCTGTCCACTTTTTCATCTACCTCACCATGTACGCCAGCAGCTTCACACTGGCTGCCGTCTCCGTGGACAGGTAACAGCCTAAGGATGCTCTGGGGCTGGGGAAGGACAACAGTCAGGAGAATGTGGGTAGAGTGAGAGCATGGGAAGGTCGGGGCCCATCACCTTTAGGCAAATCATTCCAACCACAGTGGTAATGGTCTGTGCTGCTAAAGGCAGTCTGGGGTCCGGATTTCCTTTCCTCCAACAGCCCCCAGGCAGCACTTCCAGCTCTCCCAAGTACAGAGCCGGTGCTGCTCCTGTCTGTGCTTCCCAGACAGGTTAGTGTGCTTGAGACCCAGACTCAGCTCCACACTGTGCCAGAAACACCCACTGCCAATCATCTAACACAGCCTTGGCTACAGGGAGCAAATCTCTTCCTTGCCAGTCTGATCTGTAAAAGCCAGAGAGGGCTGAAAACAGGCCTTGACTGGGCAGGAGCCAGCACTGCATCCATCACCCGGTGCAGCTTCCTCTGATCTTGGTACTGCTAGATAAATTCTACCATGCAGTGAATATCTCTGTGGTCTCCACAGCCCTGTTTCTTTCTCTCTAGCTCAGCATATAACCCACCCCATCATACGCAGATGAGCCAGCCAGCCCATGACTATGGGAGGAAATGCAGCTGTTTTACCCAGGACCACATCTCTAAGAGGCCATGAGATATCATGTAGAGCCACTGCTCAGGGATCTTCAGCAGAATGAAGCCCTCTTGTTCCTGGTGTTCATGTGGCCAGGCACAGCTTGACTGAACTCTTAGCTCTGGTTGCTTTGCTCTCCCCTCCAGGTACCTGGCCATCCGCTACCCACTGCGCTCCCGGGAGCTGCGAACTCCCTACAACGCGGTGGCTGCCATGGCTGTGATCTGGGGTCTCTCCGTGGTCTTTGCTGGGCCCTATCTGAGCTACTATGACCTGATCGAGTGGGAGTCCAGCTACATCTGCATGCCTGGCTGGGAGGAGTGGAGACGCAAGGTGATGGACACCAGCACGTTTGCTTTTGGCTATGTCATCCCAGTTCTGGTCATCAGCCTCTCCTACACCAGGACCATCAAGTACCTGTGGACAGCAGTGGAACCCTTGGAGGACATGTCAGAGTCCAAGAAAGCCAAGCGGAAGGTAACTAAAATGATCATCATCGTAACCATCCTTTTTTGCCTGTGCTGGCTACCCTACCACGTAGTCATCCTCCGATACCTCTATGGAGATTTCCCTTTCAACCAGGCCACCTATGCCTTCCGCCTGCTTTCCCACTGCATGGCCTATGCCAACTCCTGCCTCAACCCCATCGTCTATGCCCTGGTATCCAAACACTTCCGTAAGGGCTTCAAAAAAGTTTTCAGCTGTCTCCTGAAGAAAAAAAAACGCAACAAGGTGCACGTGTTGCACGGAGCTCACACTGTGCCTGGCTTTGAGGCAGGCTCCACTGAAGTGTCCCAGGTGCACGAGGAAAATAACAGGTGTGAGCTGAACCCAGACTCCTCTGGTTCTTCCAAGCACCGTCACCTTTCTAAGTAGCTCCACATCATCTGCCAGCCCAGCTGCGCCATCTGCCTCAGATCACTCCCTCCCATTGAATGAGACAGGATGCTAGGAAAGGCAAGACAGAAACCTTGCTATATCCTGCTTCTGGCCTTGCTGTTCCTCTTCTTTCTGGGTACCAGTTGTCCTCCTAAGCCATCTCCCTACAACTTCTTGTGTGCATGGGAAAGAATGGACCCACACTTGCTCCTGATCCACAGCTCACCTGGAGTTCAAGGATGAATGCTCCAGCTCCTCTGTTGACTCCCACCCTTCTAAGTCCTCTGCTTAGCAGCCCCACTACAATGGACACGTTTGTCATCAAATGGTCCCTTCTTTCCTCCTGTTGTCTGTTCTGGACAAAGTGTTTCTTATGGAGTGGTAAGGGAGACAGCTTTGCCCAGCCATTGCTCTTTGGATGCCCCATGGGCATTGTCCCATCTGCACAGCTGAGTCTTTGCAAAGGGGATGTGGGAAGCTCTCTCACCACGGTGCAGCAGATGTTCGTCTTCAGGGCATGCTGAGTGCCAAACATGCAGTTCTGGAGCTTCAGGGAGGAAAACTCTCATCTCCTTTTCTGGGGCTGATTAGATGTTCGTGGATGCCTTCCTGCCGTTACTTAATTACTGGAGATGGAGAAAACCTCTCCGGCTGACTGAGTTTGATCTGAAAAACAGATCTGAGAGAACCTGCAAAGCCAACAGACTCCCACACCAGAGACTTGCATCCAAGACTGGGAATAATTTACCACTCCCTCCTTGCTGTGCTCAGTGCAGTCCAGCCAACTCTCCCTGCTAACTCACAGGCTCTTTTGCCTTTTCAACACGTGATTGCAGCCCTGCAGAGCTGTACAAACACAGGAGCAATGCACACCTTCCTTCCAGTTCTAGGACTGGATCCTGTATGGAGCAGAACATGACTGGGCCTCCAAACCAGTCTGCTGCATTCTCAGCTCCCACTTGAAAAGGACACACAGAAAGGTGACCGTAATAACACTTAGACAGAGATCAGTGGTGGGTGCTGATGGTCTCCTGCTGCCCATCTTGCACACCCAGATCAATTCACGCTATTTCTTGAACTGCAATAACACAATCAGCAGCACATCCAGACAAAGGAAATGGAAAAACTCATTAATAGCCACCAAAGACAAAAAGGGAGAGAAACTGGTTGGGAAGGAGAATAAATCAGGAAAGTAACGAGCTCTGAGATTTCAGAGGCTGTTCCTAATGGTGGAGAACACTTTGTACAATCCAGGAGTCGCTTTATGTTCGGCTGTTTGCTCCGACTGGTTTTCACTTATTTCTCTCCTTCTTTCTAAAACTAATAAGAGTGGGCAGAACAGCTGAACCCCACCTGCCCAAAGCCACAGGGAAGTGCTGGGGAAGGCCTGCAGTGAAGGGGAGCCCCTGTGCATGGTACCCCAGAGCAAAACATGAGAAAGCAGAGAACCCAACACCTTGCCCCTCTGTGAGGACACCATGTGCCCAGACTGTCAAATCGACAATCAGAGCCCACACTGTGGCTGTGGGGATGTTTGTTGATGGAATGGGGCCCTGTGATTTGATGCAGCTGGAGCTGAGCAGCCCAGTATTACCAAGAGGCTACTTGAACTTACCCAGATGGGAGTTAATGAGGAAGTCTGGCAACAGCCAATCCAAACTGGATGCCAAGGGGAGTAATCGAGTCTCTGCTGTGTTTGTTGAGCACTATAAGAATGTACACCTTGCTGCAGGGGGGTGGTTTTTTTGTTTTCTTTGATTTGGCATAATAAAACTGGAAGATGGATATCACTATATTAGTGCCAGTCTGTTATTCTGTCCACTCAGCCGTAGGTGCTTTGGGAGCATCTCCCCATCCATTCACCCTAATTGTTGTCACTGGTGGCGACATCAGGCGTTTCCATGAGGTCCCTGTCTCCTGCTGTGAGCAGACAGTGCTGCAAGGAGCCACAGTGTCACCCACCCCAAGGGCAGTGCTGGGAGCCCACCCAATCCTGGGGGTCACCTTTGGGCTGTGCTGGGGACAGACACCTGTGGGCCAGCTGGAAATCTCCAGTTTTGCTCTGTGCTGTGATGGTTTGGGCAGACTGGCTACATGGTGTGTTTTTCTCATGTGAAAGACAGTTTGCTCTCCCCGTCCGCTACTGAATTGCTTGTAATTACCTTAATTATACCTCTCTCTCCTAATGTCAGACAGAGACCAGTACTAATTTGAGTATATTGGCTGAGATGCCCATCACCGTTTAGCGGAGTTGTTTGTACAAGAACCTCAGCAGCACCCTTAATAAGCACAGAGGGAACAGACAAGGAAGAGATGCAAGTCCTGGTGATTAAAGCAGGGGTCAATAAAGACACGAGCAGGCAGACATCACCCTTGGACATGGAGCCTGTCTTCTGTATGGGCTGCCTGCGTTCCTGGGGGCTCCAATGTCTGCTTCTGCATCCTCTCAGCGTGCCACTTACATGAATGCCGTGATTAGAGAGCCTGGAGCATGGCTTGTATTACTATAACATGGTGTGTGCATCAGGGCAGGTGTCAAAACACTTCCAGATGCCGTCAGAGAAATGAGTACCAGCCCAAGCAGAAATAAATGGCTCCATCTGCTCTTACACCAAGTTCATACTTCCCCAATGACCAAAAGTGTTCAGAAAGTAATAATTTCATTCGAATGAATAATGCTTCAAGCATTGGAATAAAGCCATGCTGGGGATAACAGGGTTATTATTCAGCATGATGCTTCTGGGTGCACTTGGGTAGAAGAGGCAGGCTTATTTTCAGGACCCACATGCCTACCACATACATAACTGTGTTAAAGTCAGAGCTTTCCTGTCCTGTGCACTGAGTGCTATTGTCACCTCTTCTCACGTGCCCTTTCTACTGCCCATGAGGTGTTATAAGCACACATGGGTGCCTGCAGCAGGACGCAGGTTAGTCTGAAGGTGCCAGAGAGTGAGGATCTATGGCTGTGGGAGCAAATGGGGAATTCTTTCTAGATCTGGGGTTGTAAACTTTTGCCCAAGGTGCATCTTGCTCAGCACAAGCCCCTTTTCTCCTTCCTCACAATCAGCCATAGCCCCTGTACACCAGTGCTCTGTGGTCACTGCCTGGCTGGGGCTCTGCCCTATTGCTCAGTGAAACACCTTCAGTCACTGATTTTAACTTCATCTCCAATACCATCAAAGCAGCATGCGAGAGCTCAACCCACATCCTCCATTTCTTCCTCTGTTGCCTGGCATTCAGCACAGAAGATGAGACTCCTTCAACCCACACATGCTTCTCTTCAGCAGCCACAGGTTAATTTGGGACCTGTCAGCAATAATTAAGCTCATTGCTTATGCTGGGGCCTCCAGACACAGCTCTCCTGGAAAGACTGAGCCATGACAACCTTCCCAGCCCTACAGCCCCAACATCCATTCCTTCTGGACTGGAGCTACCTGCAAAAACAGCTTGGGCTACTGCATCAATAAAAGGATCCAAGCAGAATCCATTGCTTAGTATCCATTTTGCTGGGCAGGATTCTTTCTGCATCAGGCCCACCCAGATAGAGACACATTTCAAGGGATGTTTAAACACATCCCAGCACTGGGTGCCTGAGCCCTCAGTGCAGCCCCACACGCAGGGAGCTCTGCCAGCAGCAGCTCAGCAAAGCCACGTGGCCTTTGTGCTGCAGCACAGCCTGCACAGCAGCAGTGGACAGATAAGCTGTTTGCACATTTGCTAATATTAGAACATGACACAGTTTGTTTCTAATGAAGTGTTCAACCTGGCTTTGTGGTACACAGCAAAATCCTGATGTGGTGTCCTGTGCAGCTTCCTGCCCACACCATCCTTCCTGCTCCTGCTAATGGATCCCAGCTGGCTATTGCCCAAGCCAGAAGCTAAATCTAGAACAGTCCTGATCGTAGTTTAAACTCACTTTAAAGGAGATAAGTTTAAAGCTGGGGAAGAGCTAAATGCACACAGTTAAAACAACCTGACTCTCCCCTGAGCCCTGGTTCCACCGAGAGCTGCTGCCACCAGGCATGGGATCCACCTGTTTCAGGTGTTCAGAAGTGCTGCTCCACTTCCCAGCATAAAACATCTACTGCCCCACAGATACACGGTCACTCTGACAGCTTCAGAGTCCGATCTGAGGGCTGACGCTGATGTACACATACAAAAGTCACAGCTCCTGCTGCTCCCTACAGCACCTATCCCTGGCTTTGCCTCAGTTCCTCTCTGTAGGAAAAGCCGTGTGCCAAAGGCAAAATGGCAGGACAGAGCCCTTACAGATGTCTTCTGACATAAAGTATCTGAAGTATCCATAAAATATCCTGCACTGAAAAATATCAAGTGACTTTGATGAGAGCTGTTTTCTATAAGCTTGCTTTGATTGGCACTGTCCCATCCCTGAGCGCTTGATTAACAAACCAGAACAATAGGAAATCAGAATAATGCACAAGACGTGGGTAAAAACCCCATGACAATGACTGTGCTGCAGATCATCACCAGAAAGGGAGAATCAGTGCTGAGTGAATACTGCTCGTGATGGGGACCCTTCTTCGCCCTGCTCAATTGACAGGCTGGGAGAAAGCAGATATTCGGCATTCAGTCCAGCCATATACCACCTCTTTGTGCTAGCAAAAAAAATAGAGAAGCCCCACTTGCAGGTTGGAGTCTCAGATCTAGCTGGAAAACAGAAGTTGCACGTGCTCAGACTTGGAATGGCTGCATTTCTTCTCTCTGGCAAGGTTGCAATCATTATAATAGGCAGCAAATCCTCCACCCTGCCTGTGGAGGTGCTCAAGTTCATGTCAAAAGCTTTCTCAAAGGAAAGCTCAAGGTCAACCCTGAGACTGCAGCTGCTGAAAGCCCCCCGTGCTCTCCTGGGGATGTCCAACAAGAGGGTGTCCCAGTCCCAGCACATGGTGGGGAAGATGGTGAGTCTGTGACAAAGGAACAGCTGGACCAGCAACAGGAGCACAGGGAGAAGAGAGTGAGGAGACCCAGCAAGATGCAGAGTGATTTTGGAGCTCAGGTACCAAGGAGCGCCTCCCACACCAGCATTTTGGAGTACAAATCGTTTTCATTCCCAGGGCCACAAGCCAGAAAACAACTCAATTTTCATCAGCTGCTTAACTGAGTTCTCGCTCACGCCCATTTCTTTCTACCTACCCACTCAGCAAATAAATGCATCACTTTGTCTCCTGCCCATTCAAGCTTTCAGTCTCCCCGTGTAACTTTCCATCTGCTTGAACCCAATCAGGCTTCTTGCCAGCCATGTGGGTAAATGTATCTGCATTCCCCGCTGCCACTGCCCCTGTCCCAGCTCTCATAATCAGCAGCCCAGCAATGAGACAAATGTCATTCCATTCTCTAGGCAGCAAATCGGCACACACAAATATCTTCCAGGTGAATTACGGACTCTGCTGATAAGAAGCTTAGAAGCAAAACATTCATTTACCTGAGCTGACACCACAACTTGAATGGCAGTGGAACTGGGCTGTAATTAAACTGTAAGTGATGAGAAGCAGGGAGACATTGTACACTTTGCTCTTCACAGCAATCAGAACAAACCATTCCAACTTCTGGAGAGACTTCCAGCAAACAGAACTGGCTCTGTGCGGCCCAGCAGCAACCTCCATCCAGCAAACCTCCTCCCTCCTTCCAACAGCAACAGGGAGATGGGACCAGACAGGCATGAAGCGCCGCTTGACTGTGACTCCACAGAGCACAAACCTGTCAGCTCTGCTTGTCTGCTGTCATTTCAGATAACACGAGCACTGCCAAGCCTGAAGTACGAGTGAGCAAAATCCCTGTCTTGGCCCCTAGGATGCAGGGCTTGTCTGGAGGAGGCACAGACCTTGTTCCAGGAGACCAAGCAGCACAGCAGGCAGAGCCCTTGGGTGCCTTTCCTCTTTGGTGCAGGACCAGCACACACTGCTGAGAAGCATCATCCTGTGTGTATTTCCACAGTGCTGGGAGCAGAACTGTTCTGCCCCTAAGCCCAGCTTCTGAACCAAAACCCATCCTGCGGCCCCAGGACTGTGGGCTGTTATTGCCTCAGATTCACACTGCTTCCCGAGTGAAAAGCATCAGCCCCTTAACAGAGCACCCTTACAGCCCCTGGTGGACTGGTACAGTACCTTTGCTTTCTGGCAATACCCTGCATACCTGTGTGGTCCCAAGATGGGCAGCGACCCTTCCTGCCAGGGCAATGCTCTTCTGCATCATTAAACAAGGCAGTGTCCTCTGAATAGGAGCTGCCCTGCCACCTCGCAGCTCTCACAACAGTCACTGCATCAGAGCTGGAAGCAGCACAGCCATTCACTTTGCACGCTCCTGCCCTTCAGAACAGAAGGAGACTGTTTTCACTGGAAGGAAACAAACACACTGGATTGAGTGTTGTATCCCTGACAGCTGGAAGCCCCGTTGGAGAGGATGAGGCAACACCAACAGGACTGCACACAGTAGTGTGAATTAAAAGAGGATCCTCCACCACATACACAGAGGGTTAAGGAGAACCTCAGACAGCTCCAGAGAGATTAACTATAAAAGTACTCTCGTGTGAGAAGCTGTCAGTGGTGAGCACACATGTATAGCCATACGCTAAGCAGAAAACAGTCAGGAACAAAACAAGGACTGGTAAATACATCCCCAGGGTAATGACCACAACTAGTTGCATTACTAATTCCAGTCAATTAGCCTTGTATCTGCTATTGAATTAGCTCACCCAGGCCTCCCTACTTTCCACCTTTCACTACTAACACATACATCAATTAATCAGTCACAGTCCAATTTTCATTTATAAGAAGTGCTAATGCCTGCAACCTGCAATATTAACATGTAGACCAGATCACCTAGATTCCTTTCCAACCTTTGCCATTCTGTGATCTCTCCAAGCAGTATCAAGAGATTTTGATCCTGCGTCCTGGACAACCCGCATCCTGTCAATACAGCCTCCAATGGCCTGATGTCCTGTAGCTGCTCAGCTCACTTCAGCACAAATGTAGACTCCTGGGTAAGGTCTGGTGATGAAACTCACCAGAAACACAGGCTGGACAGGATGAGTAGCTGCTAAGCAGGAGATAGACAATGCTTCCTCAGCACAGCCAGTCAGCTCCAAGAGCCAACACAATCCAGTTCAAAACATGACTGTCAAGGGAAGTTTGGAGAAGGGCTTTAAATAACACTCAGGTCAGACAGCACTGGCTAACAGCTACAGGCTCTTAGGCTCCATCCTCCAAGCAGTAATACAGCATGCACAACTAAAGCGCTCAGTTGAAAAAAGAGCACAGAACCTTTGGCAATCTTTATTCTCAGCAAAGACAACTCACAGGAGCATGGTATGTCTGAGGATATTTATTTCACAGTTACCAGTGATTAGAGGGCTAGAGTTACATAGTGCAGCATTCATAAATAGGCAGCAAATCATATTAACAACATGGTACTCACTTGGAGTTTAATGACAGGATGTGAGACTGCACAGCTGTGCTCAAGGTACCAAGGCAGCTCCAAAGGCTGGCAATGAAAATGAGATACCACACCTGGAAAAAAACCAAGCGGCCGGACTAGGGTTTAGGAAAAATAAATAACACAGATGATCACATTGATGCCAAGGAAAAAAAGCTCAAATAGTAGCAAGTAAGAGTATCCCCAAAGGGGAATTGATAACATGGGTATGGCCAGAACAGACTGGAGAGAAAAGCTCTGAGCTAGTCATAACTGCAGCTGGACCAACATGCCCTACGTTTTTTTGGTGTGTTAAATGAATCTAACTTCACCCCTTCCCAACCAGCTCATAGTCCAGTAGCTAGTAATAGCACTGTGTGCAAATACAGTTATCGAAGGTGGTTGGTCCACAGCTCCCCATCCCTTGTAAGGGACTATGGATTATCAGAGGTTTACAAAGCATAAACCACACAAGAAAACAGGTAGAAGCTCCCACCAACCACACAGCACTGCTTGGTGCCCTGATCATGCATTATTCCCAGACAAGGCTACCAGACGTGTATCTCCAGATCCATCGACCCCACCCTGAAGAGGACCACGAGGTAAGCGAATCACAGCACTCCTCACAGGCTGACCTGGATTCAACTGGCACACAGAAAACAAATGGGGAGACACTGGAGGTGCTTTAAAGGGTTTGTACAGTCCACAGGGAATTAATATGGCTTGTAGTTCCAGTAACTGGAGAAAACTGAGATCTGGAAAGCAAGAGAAAAAGCAGTTAAGCTCCTGGAATGCCTCGGCCATAGAAGAACAGAGCTTTATATTTACCACTATGAGTGTGAAAAGATTGAACTTTGCAGCATTATCTTGCACTGTGCTGCAGAAAGACAGCTCTGCTGCTGTTGTCACTGAGGAGGCTTAGAGCACAGACATTTTCCAAGGTAGCGGCCAGGTCAGCTGCAGAGCTGGAACTGGACTTTGCTCTACTGGAAACCACTTTGCTGGACAGGTCTCCATGTCTCCTGCCCAGGCATTTCTTAACATGCAGCTCACGACTGAGAACACAAGAACTCTGACCGCTCCTTTCCATCTAGCTCAGCAAACATCTGCCACACTACATTCACCCCAGATGGCTGCTGTCTGCTCGGCAGTGACAGCCAGCTCCTGGGCTCCAGAGCACTGACTCACAGCTTGTTTTCAGTCTGTACAAAATATCTCACCAGATTTTTAGGATATCTAAGGTTCCCTCAAAATTCAGAGTTATAAAATGAAGCTCCTTCTCTAAAGCCATTACCTTGTCCTTCAGTTGCTGGCAAAGCTGCAGTGAAACTGTGAAGAAGACAAGGGCATCATTTAACCATGGGACAACGCACTCCATTTTGTGGACATGGCTGACTTCATAACGCTGGTTTCCAAACTCACTGGATAGGATAAAAGAAGAGCACAGCTCAACACGGCAGCACAGAACACAAAACTCAACTGTCCTCTATTCTCACAGAAGGAATCAGAATGACTTCTACATTTAAAACAGCACCTGGCAAAGTTACAGAACACAAACTCTCAGTCTACCTCCAACTGGACTCAGAGTTAAGCACAATTTAACAGTGTTCAGGTAGAAACATTATCACTTTCCAGAGCGGTGTGCTGCAGGAAGTGCAGGTGGCCATACCAATAGTCTGATGTTCTACTGGCTAATAACTCTCATCTCTTGCCAAACTCGTGACACTCTGTGGGTAAGCTGAGTCCTGAAAAGCCTTTCTCACAGTCATTAAAGAAACACTATTACAGGTAGCTGTGTGATTACAGGCACAGCCACAGCAAGTGACTCAGTTTAGTTTTTCCATTAAACAGTTTGATTAGAGCATCTGCTCCATTTGGACCTTACCCTCTGCATCCCTGTTACACAGCCTTGTAGCAACTGTACTTACAACATGGCTCCAGGGTTGTGCAGAATGGATCCTCCAGCAGGCTTGAAGTTCTAGGAGAAGGCAATGCTGATTAGGATTTTGAGGCAGTAAAATACTTGGAAGACCTATAAGATGTTCAAACCAGCATCTGTGTATGTCTGAATACTCTGTTCATATTGAATTCCTGACACTTGATCCCATTTTGCTCCTTTAGAAAAACATTCTACACAGCTGCCAAGTCCAATTTAGCTCCAGAATATAGAGCTAATATAGAATCACAAAAGTAAGTTCCCACTGAACAGAATATCCAGAAGAAAAGCAGAAAACTGGTTTTAGGAAAAATATCTCTATGGAGGAACTGTATTTCCTAAACTGTGAGTTTACTTTTGTTTTTATGGGACAACAAGCTGACCCAAGAATATTACGTTAAGCAGAAAAGTAACCACCAAAACCCCATTCAGAAAACCTAAGATGTGACATCAGTATAAAATGCAATACTACAACTGTGCCCTTCAAGAACTATGTATAAATTATCCAATTCTATTGCAAGATAAAACATTGCCTGCCAAAAAATAATAATGACTTTCTCCAGAGAACTGTTATTTTCTTCTTGGCTAAAGAGCCATGTCACCAGCGGAGTTTAGAGCCAGTGTTCTGGCTGTAGAAAACCTAAATACAGACACAATACCAGTCATCCTGATTTCTACATTATCTTATGCTTATAACAGTACACAATGTAACAGCGTGACCTCCTCACAGTAGGAGGCGAAAAGAGATAGATAAACAAAGCTCAGGAAATGGCAGGCATCACCTTGGTCGTGCTGGGCTGCAGCACATGGAGTTGGTAGACAGTCAGGCACAGCTTATTCAGGTTTATATAGAAATTCACAAGGATGTCTGGAGGCAGAGCAGGGCTGAACATTTTCTGGTGAGAAAACAAATTGTTTCTGTATCAGTGAACAGACCATTATTTCTAATGCTACAAAATCACTTCCTTTTCTAAGCTATACAGCAAGTAGCCCACAGTGTGAGATACGACTAAAGAAAGAGATTGAGCAACATGCATGTAATGGTTGCTCCTCCTGCTGCAGTTGCATCAGGTGGTGTGGGCACGAGTGCTGGTGCCAAAAGAGGATGGAATAGTATTCATAGAAAGAAATCATCCCTGGACAACATTCCTGGGCATGGAACACAACCTCTCCCTGAGAACCAGAATCCTCAACCCCCAGGGGATACAGAACTGACGAGAATTAAAAGCTCAGGGTTTGCACTTACTTCATCTCTCTCCCCTTCTCTCCTTGCCCAGGAGAGGCTTCAGAAATCCATTCCCACCAAAATGCAGCACAATATCCAGACCACTGCATGCTTTAGATTTAGACTATTGCACACTTACTGTGAGACCACTGGAGGCAATTTCTGGCAGGGTCAGCGTGGCTGGAGTGGTGAGTCGATTCCGAGCTCTTGAGAGCTGTAACATCACAGCATCCATAAGCTGGAAAATGTCAGTACAGCGTTGAGTGGGAATAAAACGATATCTTCCCTATCAGCAGCCCTTGTGCAAACATATAGCAACTACAAAGATTTAGCTGAAATGTTTGATATTGTTCTGAGTTCTACTGAGTGAAGCCCAACCTCTGGTCCAGAGAGCATGTCTAGAAAGCTAGAATGCTTCTCTTCTCACCTTAAGAACCTCTGAGCCCGTCTTGAAGTGGTAGTTTACGTCTCTGTTCATAAGCAGGTAAATTGCTTGGTTAACATGGTTTCTAGCATCCTGGATCTGCAAAGGTACAAATGCAGCAGCATTAAAGAAGCTCTCTCTGTAATACACAAAAGAAAATAGATTTCACATCTCATTGGGAGTCATCATATAAGAAAATGGTGACTTCTCAAATGTTAAGGCCATTTTTCTGTTACTGCTAGATGCCTGTCAATACAAATGTGCCATTGATGTCCAGATACGTTACTACATTGCTCACTGGACATACTAATAGCTACACCATAGATTGTCAGTAAAAACATCACTACTGCCCCAAAGGAACGGTGACATCAGACACTCTCTGATCCAGGTGTAGATCCAGGCACTGGGTCCTCCTTTAGAGGATGATGAGCTCTACATAAACAGCCACCAGATTGGTGCTGTTTCAGGAACAAGCAGAACTTGCTTTTTTCTTGCTCTCCTAGAACCACAATTCTATTTAAATGTATGTTTTCTCCCTTAGCTTTTACCACAGTGTAGAATGGAACAGTCCTTACAGAAAGCAAGGAGGCAGCAGGTGCAGCAGAGGGGTAACCTTACAAAGTTAATGGTACCTGCTGCAGTTTCCACTGCTTGTCTTCCCGGAACGCAAAATGCAGAAGCTGATTGCTTCTGGGCATCTTCAGATTCAGGTCCTTGAAGAAAGAAAAAAAACATCAGAGCAGGCAACTCCCACATGCAGAACATAGAGGCTGCCAATCCATTCTGCCTCTCACACCACCTTGGCAAGCTGTTAAAAGCAGTTCCACCATGGTCAGAACATCAGCCCTCTTCCAAGAAGATGTTAATACCACAGATAAGCTGAAGGGAATTTAGTGTATCAAGAACCAGGCAGGAAACACCTTCTTATCTGCAAAGTCTGCTCTCAAGGGAGTTTGAAATTACAACCACGTGGGTAGTAAAGGCAGAGAATCCCCAGAAAAGCTGAGTGCACCAACCACCACAGGAATTTCAGTGCCAGCTGCTATGACCAACATCAACCTCCATCCGTTACGCTTCTCTCTTGCAGCCGAACAGGTAAATTTTTTGCAAAAAGTCCAAATTTAAGGATCTCTATGGTCTAATCTACAACCAAAGACATCTCCTATCCACTGCCAGTTCAACTGGCACCAAGACTGCAGTGTATTATGGCATTCCATTGAGGGGGAGGGCTCAAGATGCTGGATCTTGTAAAACGTGAGCGGTCCCTAAAACATTAAGGATTTTAGGCCTACTAAAGAAGACAAAGAATGCTTATTGATCACTTCTAAAGCATAGCTACAAAGACCTCTCCCACATCTCTTTGTGGTACAAAGCATGAATGTACTCACAGCTTGACACAAGGCATCTCCTTGCAGTGTCAACACACCTTTTACCTGGTCCATGCTGAAATGAAAAGAATGAGAAGGAAATCTGGGTAATGAAGGTCACAGGAGACAACAGACACCCACACGCTGCAGCAGAGCACCGCCCCTCCCCAGGCCGGGCAGCCAGCCATGGTCCCCTCCATCTGGGGGTCACTCTATGGGTCAGCTGCTGGGTGCAGGTCAGCTCTACAAACACATCCAAACCCCCAGTTCTTGGCATCCTTCCATACACTGTGCACCACCACACCCTGCCTGAAACATCACGTTCTGTTCCAAACAAGGCTTCATGTGTCACCTATCAACACTTTGGTTGCTGTTACAAACAAAAAAAGCACACCCCAAACCCGTCCAAAGGTCCTGCGAGATGGCTCACACCTCCAGCAAACACTGGGGGAGGACTGAGGCGCCTGGGCTGTAAAGCTCAGTTTTGCCATTCCTTACATATGAACGCATTAGGAGCTTCAGATCTGCACTTTTAAGATCCACCTCAGAAAAACAAGGAATAAAAGCTAAGCTCATTTTCATGCTATTGGAGACTGTGACTTTCAAAAACAAGACAGCAATGTTGCACCCTTCTTCAGTGCTCGTCACGCTGTCTCTAAGCAGTGAGGCACCCTGCCTTGCAGAGCTTGTAAACCCTGCCAAGGTGCAGAATGCTGACAGAGGACTAGGTGAAGAAATGGACAGCTATTTCAGAGCTACACTCCTGGAGGACACATACAAGGCTGTGTTTGTCCTGTGTCAAGGAGATTTAGCATTGTTATCACAGGGAGATTACGACAGTGGTTAAGGTTTATAAGACCGGCCCTGCAAAGGGAGGAGTGCAGCCCCATCAGCAGCACCACTTACCCCGCCACACTCAGCATGAAGCTCTCCTGCTTGGCTGCTCCTTCCGAGCCCCCCGCTGGCAGGGCGAACCTGTGGGAGGCCTCCTGGCTCAGGGAGAGAGAGCAATGAGTGCTGGAGCCCCCTGTCCTGGCCCACCTCAGCCTGGGCACAGTGTGAGGCTGAACAACACCAGCAATGGGCCTGGAGCAGTGCAGTCACTCCTGTGAGCCCCCAGCACCGTGCCCAGCAATCACAAGAGATCAGAGCACAGCTGCCCACTGTCACAGCGCCACTTCAGCAGCTTCACAGTCATTTCTGCAGGGCTCTCCCACAGCAGCCCCCAGGGACCAGCCCTCCTGACTGTCCTGCAGCCACATCTCACCTTTAAGACATCCTCCAAAGCAATACAATATATACAGATACTGGAGGGCATCCCTCACCTGCTGTGGGGCCACACACAGTGTCAGAACCACCACGATCCTTCCTCCTTGAGCATCTCCCTCCCTTCATTCCCCATTTTTACCCCTATTTTGCACCATCCACGGACACGGCCGGTACCTTGAGGATGTCGTGCAGCTGTTGCAGCACGGCGTGCACCTCCTCGTGCAGCAGCCACCTGAACTCTTCTTCCTGCAGCGCAGAAACAGGAGCAGCGTCACCCCCCGCACCCGGCGCCATCACGGCCCTGACGCGCCGACACGATCTGAGCCGTGTCCGTGTGCGCCGTGCGCCATCCGGGTCACGGCAGCAGATCTTTGTTCTGCCGGACGCTGACGGTCCCGTCGCGGCCTCACATTGCATAGCACGGCCCGCCCCGCATGGAGCAGGCCCGGCCCGGCCCCGTTCCGTCGCTCCTCAGGGCGCTGCGGTGTCAGCTCGGAATGGCCGGATCCCGCAGCTCCCTGTCCCGCTCCCGCTCCCGTTCCCGCTCCGCTCGCCGCCCCGTGTCACTCACCAGCACCGCCCGCTCCGCCGCGCTCACCATGGCCGCCGCCATCTTGCCGCCAGCCCCGCCCCCAGCCGCCCCTATTGGTTGTCTATCAAACCGCAAGCCCCGCCCCCGCCCTCCTCTATTGGCCGTTGCTCTGCATCCAGCCCCCTCCCCACACTCCCTATTGGCTACAGCCCCGCAGGGAACCTCGCTTCCTCTCTTCCCTATTAGCTGGGAGCACGCGCCCAGCCCCGCCCCTTCCCTCCCTTATTGGCTGCTTTTTAGTCCCGCCCTCTGGGCCGAGGCGCGGCGGTGACACGTGCGGGGCGGGGGGGGCGTCATGGCGGGTGTCTGTCATGGCGGCCGAACCGCAACGAACCGGCTGCAGAAACGGCCACAACAGCGTCGTGTTACCAAGAAACGTTTTATTCCTTTTGCCAGTAGCTTCGTTAATTGCACAAAAAAAACCTTTTGTTTTGCCATTGAAACATCTGCACACAACCCTAATTCCGAAGGACAAACGTTCATTAAAAACGAGGCGAAAAAAATAAAACATTCACAACCTTAATTAACGGGAGGAGCCGGTGGGGAAGGAACGGCCGGAATAACGGGAACGGCCGGAATAACGGGAACGGCCGGAATAACGGGAACGGAGCGGACAACGGGATGGGCAACAACGGGACAGCGAGGGATGGGAGAATGGACAGTGCGGGGCGACGGGGCTGTCAATCACCGCCAGACCTGTCAATCACCGCCAGACCTGTCAATCACCGCCAGACCTGTCAATCAATCACCGCCAGTTCTATCCCAGCGCCCCAACCCGCTGCTCCCCCACGCGGGGCTCAGGCCTGGAACAAACGGAGCCCGAGCACAAAGAACGGAGCTGAGTGTGACACTGCCGGCCCCAAAGCAGCTGCACAGCCCGCCCAGCACAGCACAGCACAGCGCTCCCTCCTCCCCACACACTCAAAGCCGTTGGGCAGCGCTGACAGCGCCCGGCAGCAGCTCCGAGCTCACCCTGCCATGGATGTCACCATGTCACCACCCCTGAGGCTCCTCCTGCGCTGCCCGTTATCGGAGGCACCGCGGACTCAAACGAAGGCGATCCCTGACGGCTCCATTCAGACCCATGTTCAATCTACTTACTCCGCTGTACCGACCCGGCACGGTTCTGTGCCCAGCGGGCCCGGGACGGCTCCTCCCGTTCCCTTATTTCCCACACACTCCTCCAGCTACAAGACACGCGGTCCCAGCCCCTGCGCCCAACACAACTATCCACAGACACCCTCAGTACGTGACTTCCATCTGCAGTGTGTTCAATTGAGGACTGCTGACAGCTGAGCTCTCTGAGATGGGAAACGTGAGGGTCTTCTATGTGCCTTTAATAGGAATATCTACATGCAGGATGACAGCTGTATTGTCAAAGAAACACGTATGTGTAACTAATACTGCTCAGCGATACCACTGCCAAACGGGCACAGAAATGCCTCACTGATCTATCAGGAGCTGCTGCCACAGGACACAAAGTGCAGCACAGCATCAGCCCACAAAGAACAGCGACTGCAGCGGGTGAAACATCACCCAAGTAACACTGACAGCATTAGATGTTCCACGTCACGTCTCACTATGAGCATCTGAGAACTCCCTCTGTTTCTTAATAAGGTGCCCCGAACCACAAACACTCGCTGCAGACAGAATTGGTGACAGATCCTAAACCACAGGAAAATGCTCATAAATAACCACTGAGCTCCCAGAAAAACAAGAGGGTGAGGGGGCAGAGCTCAAGGACTCGGAGCAGCACAGCCTGATTTTCATTTGCTTTCTTTCCTTTTGTAATCCCAGCTGAAGGGAAGAGATTGTGCCACCGAGCAGCAACTCTGACTAATAACATTTCTTACTGGCATTTTACTAACTTGCAAATCTAAAATGGAAGAATCCTCCTAAAAGGCTACACCAAAAGGTTAAAATCAACAACACGCTCTGTGCATCTCTTGTTTTTTTACAGACAGGCGTCCTTTGCTCTGCTACCAACAGAGATCAGCTCTGCTCTTCAGCTTTGGCCTCTGCAGTTCAAGTCCCACGTGTTTAGACTACAGCTCAGCAGCATTAGCCTCCCATTACATCCACCAGCCTTCCCAGAAGCTGATACCCAGCCACAAGCAGAGTCACAAGTACAGGGAATATTCTCATGCTGTGCCCACGTTGTACTCTGAGCAGTAACACTAAGAATACTTACAGAAAACCCAACACATATCAAGATCACTAATGGTTACACAAGATATCCCTGTGAGGTAGGTAATTATCACCCACCTTTGCAGATGGGCAGTCAGGTTAACAGATAAAATGACCATGCAAAGGCCAGAGATAGCAGGGGAAGGAGCTCAGGATTCGCCATCTCTTGGCACCACGGTCATTCCTCTCACACCTCTCAGACTCATCCCTCCGCTTGTGACACCGCTACAGTCCAAGGCGCCTTTGTAATTATTGACTCTTGGGGTAAAAAAAAAAAAGAAAATAAAAAGGAAAGCAAACAGTAAAGTGACACAAACCAAGGCCAGGAGCAGCGCCCTACAGTTTGTTCCTTCACCAAATTAAACAACTCTGGCTAAGTTTTAAGCTAAATGTTTCTTTTGCAGCTTTTTATGCAAATCTGTGAAGCTCCCATGCTGTCAGTGGGGCGGGCAGCTGCCATCAGCCTTTTAGGAGGCCACGCTTACACTGGTATTCTCCCATTTTCAGTAAGGTTCCCTATGCTAGAGCTGTCTGGGCAGGGGAAGACATGGATGCAAGCTGTTCTCAACAAACTGAGGAATTCCTCCATCAAGGTGCTGGGGAGGTGGAAGCTTAAAAAGAAACAGAATCAAGACAGTGTTGCATGCAACCCCGTTACCTTCTGGAACTGTCATTCCCCTCCACGGGAGGTGCTTTGTTCTCAAACAGTGGGTGATAAACAGGAGTGCTCCTCACCTTACTTGGGACCAAGGACTTTACAGATATTCACAGGTAGATGGGATGTATGTGACCTGTCCCCTTGGTGCAAGAAGTCCAACACACGCATTATTTCACAGCAAAGGAGAAAGGGGATCGTTAGAAACAGCATCTTGGACAAGCATACAAAGAAGAAAATAAAAGCAGCCAAGCAGCAGATTTCTGGCCGAGTTGCCTCAGAGCTTCTGAACAAGCCGCCACTGTTCTGTTCCATGACTGTCAGTGCATGGCATGGATTTTCTAATTAGACTGCAACAATCCGAGCCCCCTCCTCCCCCCCTTCTGCCACCAGGGGAAGGCTGACCGCAGCAGCTGCCTCCATGGCAGAGCTCAAAGTCTGTGTATAAAAGGAAATGGAGAGACAGAGATGGACTGGTCCAGAGTTAAAACCCAGTATCATAATAATATTAATCAATAATCATAGTATTAACAGTAAGAATGGTGCAGCCTAGTGGATGTAGGCCCTGTACACTGCAGACATGTCGTTGTCTGATTGGTCCAACGCTTTTGCTCGTTTATAGACCTAGAGAAGAGAAATTAGAAAAGGATCAGTGCCTGCCCTTGTGAGAAGCCTTTCCCAAGGCAGAAAAACTGCTTTCCTGATCACTATAAACCAGAAAACTGCACAGTGCTTCAAATAACTACAGCAGCTCAAGTCAGAACACTCCGGGTTTTGTTTAGGTCACTTGTTTTCATTCATGTGATACTATAAGAGCTTCTACCATCAAATGAAATTAAATTCCATCCTACTCAGAATATATTCCAATTGCTGTTCCTTTGTCTCAGCACATAACTCTCAGATCTTCTCCCTTGGTGACAAACAGCTCTAACTCCACCTGCTGAAGAAACACTGAGTAACACACACATCTGAACTCTCACCTCGTTGGCAGCAGCTGCCATAGGAGTTGGATGGTTGACAGAATCACCCAGTGCAATAGCTAATCTAAGATCCTTCTGAATGTATTTCAGGTAAAAATCAGGTTTAAAGTTTCCTTGCAAGATATCTGTTGAGAGGAATGCATGCAAAAAATAAGCACGACAAAAGTAAACCAAGCCTATCACACTGCAAGGCCATGCAATTCAGCATCAAACTTCCCTTTCCCACATGGTGATCACCAGGCACACTGCTTTTAGCACCTTCTGCTTCTCTGCTTTGTGTCCTCATCCCACCACAGCAGATAATATCACTTCTGCCCACTGACAAAGCAGTTGCCCTCCATTTCACTTATTACCCCATCCCAATGAAATCATCATTGTCAACTCAAGACCTAAGCAGGCTGCAGACAATGCAGAGCTTGAGATGTATTCTCAGGGTCTCTGTCTATAAAGGCTAATGAACAGAACTCAGCTCTTCATCTACAGAATGCTTAAAGCAACCAGAATCCCACGCTGATGAAGCTGGGATGATTCCCTTCCTTCCATCGTTAACTGAAATGTTGACAGATAGCGACAAACGTTCTATAATAAAACACCGTAAGAGAACTTTACTTTGGCACTTCTGGTCCAGGAAGATGCTGGCAAGTTGTCCCTGATTGAGGATATCCAGAAGGGTCTGCTGGGACTGACCAGTCACTTGAGCCAAAGTCAGTCCTTCTGCTATTGTAGCCATGAAGCTGCCTTGGACCATGTTCACAATCAGCATCATCTTGGCAGCATTACCTACTTCACCTGGAAGCAAAATACAGCACTGAACATTCCTCCGGAACAGATGCAGCAGGATTGCTCCCCCACCCCACACGGTATTAACACTGCTACGCTTCCCACACTGATCCCAAACACTTTACAGCTGTCCCTTCCCCTTACAGGCTTTGGAAAACTTATCTGTTTCCCATGCACTCAAACAATGGGAGAAATTAAAGTATCATTTAAAAATAAAAAGCACCACAGATTCTCCAAAATGAGACAACGTTCAAAAAAGAAAACTTAAGTCTGAAGGCTCTGAAAATGGCAGAATTCCAGGGGAGCAGGCTGGTTTCCCATAGTGCCGATAGAGACAGAAAACAGCCAATCCCTGTTGCCAACAGCCTACAAAGATGATGCACATGCCTCTCAGACTCCTTCCTCAATAGCCCAGTCCTCGCACTGAGTAAGAATCTGCTATCAGGCCCTCAGTGTTTCAGTTACCTAGAAAAAAAGAGGTCTTCCCCATCGCTTGGAAACAGCTACTGCAGTCCTCATATAAACCCCTGTCACCAGCTGCCAGGATCACAAGCATCCCATCATTTGATAGCTGCTGATTTCCTGAGACTGGTGCTTCCAAAAAGCGACCACCCCGGGACACTATCACCTGGAAGAACAGTATCTCTGGTTAGCAGTGCACAAACAGCAGGCATTGATCCTGAATAGGCAGCACAGCAAGAGCGCTGTCTGAGGACAGAATTTTAAAGCACAAACAGCTAAGGCACAAAAACAGGAGAGGGAAGCACTGTAATACACCCAACATGATGCATGACACCCTGAAAGGCGTGCCTGAGCACAAAAGTTGCCTTCATTCTCAGCAATGCTTCTTATCTTAATGGTAAATACTTTCAGCAGCTGAGCTTATTGTGCTTCTGCCATGGCACCCTGAAACGGCGAAGAAACAGGCCTGAAGCTTTTCACAAGGAACAGCACTCTCAGATTATTTACTTTGTATTTAACCCCTCCCCAAAGATGAAAGGCCTCCAGCACAGCTCTTTGGCCGGACATTTACTGGTATGTGACTATGCATCTTACAAATGTCTGTGTTATGCACTACTGTATCATCTCTGCTTAAAACTTCACCAATGCTACCTGCCCTTCTTCCTGCAGTAACACACACTCATTTAAGGGCTGAGGATAACAACCAAGGTGTCAAAGAAGAAATCAAAAAATGCCGTGCCAGAAGTAAATCAAATCACATCAATTCTCCCCGTAAAAATTTCTACAGAGTGAAATCTGAAGGCACTCTTTTCCCCATAGCCAGGGCACTTAAAATAAGATTATATATGTTATCAGTTTAAGAACACTTACACATCCAGATAGTGTTCCTCCTCCAGTTTACTACCAAATACCAAATCCGTACCGGTTCGATACTATACCAAGTAAATACTTCCATAGGGTAAAAGACTCAGGCAGTTTGCACTGGTGCCACCTGACAGCCCTGACAAACCTACAGACTTTGCCACAATAGTCAGAGTACATCTTACCCAGCTCTGTTCACTGGTCAAGATGTGACAATTCATTCTGTCTCTTTTGCTTGAGACTTGAGTCTCCTCTAGCACAAGCTAAGAAGTCTAACAAAACACCTGTATCATCAACAGCTTAAAGCCCAGAACAAGTATTGCAGTACTGCTGCTGAGTCACAAGTGTTAGAGGATCAGCTAATGTGATTACCTGGGCCAATTCTGTGACTGTATCTGCATCCACAGTGGACATATCCACATAACACTTCCCTGGTCGAATCCCCTGTAACACTCCACTCGGACCAAGCACCAGCTGTGAGGAACAGAAGAGCGGTAAAGCAATAGGGTGTCTGCAAAGAAACCCAAACCCTCCAAGTCCAAGAAAGTCTGACACTGCAGTGGTAGTGCATAAAACGATATCAAAACCCAATCCCTATGGAATATATTTCTGGGGGTAGAGTATGACTTTCTGGGAGGTGAGTGTGACTTTGCTGGGAAACAACTTTACATATCTGTCCTGTCCAGCACCTACAATAACCCAGGCTACCTTCATCAGTAGGAATCAGAACTAGCACTCAGTGGTGGAGGAAGAACAAGAGCTAATCCTTACATCCTTTGCTGCTTTTGGATCTGATACACAGGCAAAGGTGATGTCACAGGTGGAGACCACTTCAGCAGGGGTTCTTCCCAGCCTTGCCCCTTCCTGGATGAACAAATCACACTGCAAAAGTCACAAATTGAAATGTAAGTAAAATTAAGTAGAAACCAAATGGGATCTCTAGAATTTTGATTAAACAAACTTTACTGCCAGACCCAACATGAGTCAAGTGTATTAATTATTTAGTAACTGGGCTGGGTTTTGTAGGTTCACTTCCTACGCCCAAGGGGCTCCTCTGCAGGTTTTCTGAACCCTCAAGAGAAGAGCTTCAAAACAAGGCACAAGAGAGAAGGCTTAGGTGAAAAATTCTAAGAGACTGAATGCTGCAGTTTTTAGGGGAGATGGCTGCAAAAAAGAAACACCTGGTAAACAGTGCAAAAGGTGCTGCTGAACATTAAACAGGATTTGTGCAGCTGAGACTGACACAGGCTTTAAAGGGCTGCTGTTTCAAATTCTTAATTCCTTCCCACGCTATCCCCATGTTTTGTAATTAGAAAACATCCTTAAAACCCAGTAGCCACAGAACCCTACCTGCCTTATGCTATTTCACAATATAATTGATGCATGCACGTCTTCTAGTAGCTAGGATATAACTGCATAGCCATTTAGCTCAATTTCAACTCTGAAAAGGAACATTCTTAACCTGGTTTCATTTCATGACACAGCACATTTGCCACAGAATCTTCACCTACTGCAAACAGCACAATGGATGTGTAGATGAAGCCGCGGTCAAAGCAGAGCATCTCACCACACCACTCCTGAGATCAACCTCCCAGCACATAGTCCTTTTGTCAAGCTCCAAAACACAGTGACTTGCTATCTGAATCAGCAGTATGCCCTGGAAGAGCTTTATGTCGCAGTCCTCAACAGGGACACAAAGATGCAACTTTTAATATCAAAACAACAATGTGGTGGGGACTGTTCACAGCTTCTAGTATGAAGTGGCCACTCACAAGCACTCAGGAAAGAATAGTAAAACAGTGTGGCAAACATATCTGTGTTTCTAGCGTCCTCTCCCAGGCACCACTGACTGGTGACTAGAGGTAGTAGAAAAATGTTTAAGCAAGGAAAGCACTACCTATACCTAAGGTACACACTTACCTTCTCAGCAGTCCGGTTCCATACAGTGACAGTATGACCCATCTTCAGCAAGTTGGAGACAATGCCACTTCCCATCAGACCAAGTCCCAGAAATCCTATCCTGATGGGAAGAGAGAAGCATTAATGCAGGGAAAGGATTATGTAACAGATAAGCAGTTGTTGTCAGCTCCCCTTGATCCTGGAAGCCATCACGGGCAAAACCTGGAGCTCAACCAGCAAAAACCAGACCACAACGCAGCCACAGCCAGAAGAGGACTTCCAAACTGGGGAGACACTGTGCTTTAACAGCAAGCTAGCGTCTGTTTTGCATACTAAACATCACTATCAATTTCCTCTAGTAAGACTTAAATCTGTTTCAGAAGAGTAATTAAATGCTAAAGGTTGAGGGACTGTTGGTTTTTCTATTAGTTTGCTTTCGATTAAATTTGCTGCTCTTGTGCTCTCCTAACACCTCTCCACAGCTGCAACTTGACAAAGAAATGGAAGTCCTGTACAGGTCAACACAAATGACAACCCCAGATAACTGCTGCCTTTCCTCTCCTAAGATGGGGAGAGTTTTGCTCTCCTCATTTCAAGAAAAAGATGATAAACTAACAAGTCTCATCTCTGTAATTACCTGTCATTGGAACTCTTTGGCAGTCACTGCTGCAGCTACAGCTTAACACCCAACCACAGTTTCAGTAGGAAACTGACTCGTTCACTCACATGCCTGATGTAACCTCAGCCTCACAATCCCCAAAAGGCAATTCTTCATAACTAACCAGACTACAGTTGCACTGTGGCTTTCTCAAGTCACCTGCACTTCCCCAGCCAACTATTTTGTCAAAGCAAACTAATTCAGACAGATCACACGTCACTACAGGCTCCTTCAACATGTTCACCTACTTACAGAGCTCTGAAACAGACTTCCTCTCTCTCCCAACCCGGCTCTGAGCCACATTTCCTAAGAGACTATTTTACCTGAACAGCTTCATTGTTATTTTGCTTCCCCGAGTACAGCTGAGAACTGATATCCCATGAGAAATGACCCCAAAGGCAAACAGTGAGCCGCAGCCTGAGCGCAGTGAGCACAGCGGAAGTTACAGAGTGAAACAGGAAGCTCAAGTGAGGCTCGTCTCACTCTAGAAAGGAGAACGGCGACGTTAGAAGAAACCAGAAAGCTCACGTGTTGCATAGCAAAGCTCCTGTGCTGGGAGCCTCCCTCTTCCGCTTGCCTTCTACATGCTCAGCAATTAAACAGCCCCGGTCAACTGCCACGCACCGCTGGAGAAAGATATCCTTTTATCGCCCTGCCTCACATGGCATTCAGAAATACTGCTGCTTCGTGTTCTGCAACGTGCCCTGCAGGAAAAGGGCAACTGCAGGAAAGCACTGAGATGCAAGAACATCCAGGGCAGACCTTGCTCTAAACTCTTCCGCAGCACAGCTCCTGTTTTGATCTTAGCTGCCTGCCTCCCACTTCCACCCAAACGAGTGTTTCACACAAGAACAGAGGAGATGTCTAGAGAGAAATGTTAGGTTTATTTATTCTCAGTGACAAGCTGGATAATGGCTGCATGAGTGAGATGGAAAGGAGAAAAAGGAAGGGAAATGGCTGAAGTGTGTTGGAGATCTTACTTTTTGTCTGTGGGTGTGATACTGCCATTGACTGCTGTGCTGTCTGCTGCCTGGATGGAGGTGGATCCCGTTTCCTAAAGGAAAAAAAGACCATAGAGCTCTGGAGGAACTGCCAGCCCTTATGACAATATAGAACAATCCATCAGAGCAAAGATCTGCCTCACCTCTTCACAAACCTTCAGCTTCTTTGTGATGGCTTGATAGCAGACAGTTGGCTGTATGGATAAAACAAAGCATTCAGGAGAAGGACAGTGCTGATTTGCTCTGCTGAGCAAACAGACCGTATCCTCGCTACAAAGAAAACAGGCAGCTCACCCACACACCATCTGCAGCACAGGAAAACTCTCAGGCTTCCCTCAACCAGAGAAAATAAAACCCTATTGTAACATATTAAGTTCTTCCCTTCCTACCCCGCTCTCACAATTCAGACTGTTTTCTGACGCAGGGACTACAAAATCCTTTCTGTAGTTCACACAGCAGGCACTCCAACATCAAGGATACAGCACATCCCCACTCTCACATCTGAACCAAGGAAAACAGATCTCTACAGCCTGATGTAGAACACCGTGCCTGTGCTCATTATGTCAGCGTAGCTGCTGAAGCAAAGCATTTCTGTTAACCTAAGGCAGCATGCGGCTTACAGCAAACTGTGTGCTGAAGGCTGCTCTTGCTCAGGCTGCTTATTTTGAGCTGCTCTTAATCTGTCTCTGCACAGATCCTCAACCAGATATACACTATTTTTCATTTAATTCATGATCTTCTTTTCCTCCTGACATTCACAGGCTGAATACAAAATCCTGCATGGCTTCTAACTGTAAAGCTGGCTACATTTTACATGGTCAGGGACAATCTTCTTGCCATATTCAGTTAATTAACAAATTTATCCAGATGAAGAAATTGGAAGGATGGCTGTCAAACAAAGAACGGGGTTGCAATTAGTAAAACATCATTTTCTAGCCTTCATATTCAATAAGCAGAATTTAACAGAACAAATCTAAATCCTGGTGCAAGGTAATCTTTGATGTCTTGATCTAATTGTTGTCTTCACTGCCAAACCACTCTAAACCTAAATGCTGGAAAGTAACCAAATGACAAGACTGCACACGGGAGTTTCGTTGCTGCTAGGCCCCAAAGAGCAGAATTTCAGAGCTGGTTATGTATGCTCCTTGTAATTAGACCTTCATCCCAGCAAAGGGCAGGATGCCAAGCTAGAGCGATCAGCAGAATTATCCTGTCTGCCAAATCCTCACCTTCTCCGTCTGGCTCAGCAGGAAGTGATGGAAGTGTGGATCACTGTCCTTCACAGGCTGCAGAGAAAAGAGAAGAGACTCAGAAACATCCCCAGAGAGTCACTGAGCAACCGCAGCATTATTCCCTTGTTCTCCCGAGCTGCACAACAGTAACTTCAGGTGAGAAATATTTAATGCTTGACAGATGTATCAAGCAGCTTGTTTTGATACAGCAGTTTACATTGTGTTTCATTTCCAAAGCAAAGCCATTTAAGTTAAATCCCTCATTTTGGAAGTTTTGCAGAAAATCAAAACAAAACTATAAGCAGGATTAGCAAAGGAAGAAATAGCCTCTCCTCCCCATCTGTAGTCCCATATCCCATCTCCTTCTCCTAATGAAATAAAAACACTTTCCAGCTCCCAAGGAATTCCTTCAAACATACTAATGGTGGGTAGTGGCTGAACATTAATCTTAGCAGTCACATGATGGGCAGCTGGAGAGTTCATCTCTCCAATGAACACTCTAAGCACTGGTCGAGAGTTGCACTCATCTTCCTCTGCTTGATCATTTAATTATTTATGTACAAAAGGAAAGATTTCCAAAAGCTGGTAACGAAGGAAACTGAAGTAAACAGTCCGATATCATATATCTCCAGACACGGAGAGCCTATTCCAAGTCTTCTGTTCCAGTTCTGGAAATCAAAACTGCAAAAACACACACAACAAGTTGGGTGTGAATTTGCAGACTGCTCCACAAGGGCAAAAATCTCACTTTCCAACATACTTACTAGCTGCCCAGAGGTACTGTCCAGCTTTGTTACAATACAGAATGACAAAGAAAGCACCTTAGGAAGAAGGGAGAACTCCACTATTTCATACTGAGACAAAAGGTTCTAGATCATCTTCAGCTACGAGCTGAGTTTGCACAACTATGCTGTAAAGCCAGCCCAGGGTTTCTCACCTCACTGACGCTTGGTGGCCATTTAAATCCAGCCACTGTTCCAGTCATCACTCTTTTCACTGTACTGGACTCTGGAATTGTGAGGTCCTGAGGAAATACAAGGGAGATCAGAAAAGAGCTTACAACCTGGCTACGTGGCTGGTAACAGCAACAGGACTGCAAGAGCACACAGTTTTGAAAAGCACTATGCATGCCTGTCCACAAACAGGTAATATTTCAAGCAATGGTGTATTACCAACACAGGTGATGCAAAGTGAAAAAAAAACAAGAACAAAAACCATGAGCTATCAACAACAAAATTCAACCAGTTACATACAAAGAATGGTTTTTTCAGAAGCTGTAACAGGAATAATCACACTTGTGTAATCATGCAATGAGCCGAAAAACAAATGAACACACTTGATCCAGCATTTCCCTCAAGTGGATGCAAAAAAAGCTAAACAAAGGGGTAAAGATCATCACCACCAAACAGGGGTTTGAGCTGTTCTCATCCTCCAGTCATTAAAAACAGGCAGCAGCCGACCTGTTACTACCTGTTAGCAGAAAAACCTTCTAAGTGTGCACCTCATACAGTCACACCTGCTGTAGTTTCCGGACTGCGTGAAACTGGAAATCATACATGAACTGTTCCCACTCCTTAACATGTCGCAATGACACCTAAAGCACCATTACTTACTGTTGATAAATTTTGATCTGTTCATCCTTATTTCCACAGGTAAAGATTGAAACACGGGTCTTTACTATTTATGAAGAAAACGTGCAAAGTTTCTATACGTTATGTGTTAACTTCCTGAGATGAAGATTCAGAAATGAAATGCACTTCCTGCAAATGCAGTGTATCTTAGTGTCCACAAAGAACCATCAGAGATGAGCACTGTTTCCAAAACAAGTAAGAATAAGGCTGCTGGAGGTAACTGACACTGATGCAAACATTTCATCTGCAAACAAGGACAACTTAGACATCAGCCTCCAGCCTTAGAGTGCCACTGTATGCTAGAATCCTCTTCTTAGAGACCACACCACTGCTTCAATTGGCAAAGCACGGATGAAAATTGCTCTGATACATCAGAGGTCACGTTGGTCCTTTGAAAATATCCCCATACACTTTAAAACGAAAGTATCTGAATGAACATATATGCCTACAGAGTATTTCTAGATAGACCACGCCTCAGTAAAAACTGAATCCTTGAATTTTATGCATCCCAAGTGCTTGGAAAGCCAGAATTGTGACTGGACAAAACAACTGAACCAAAAAAGTAAAAATACATCCCAAATCCCAACACTGCAATAATTCACAAGTGACAAACGTCTTCTTCCCCTTAACACTAATAATTCTGGGAAGTTATGAGACCCAGGTAAGCAGAATTTATGTCATGGATTGAAATGTATAGCATTATGACAGTGCTATTATAATTTCACAGTGATGTCTCAGTGTGCTGCCTTTCAGATCCTGCACAGGTACTCTCCTACACAAACCAGCTTACTTGCACAGATTGCAGCACGGCATTTACCCCCCAGCAGGTGAACTTTGTGGTAAGCTGTTTAAAGCCTCTCCACCTGCAGTTTCCCAGTAAAAATTTCTAGTGCCGTAATTAAGTCACTCAAAGCTCTCTCTAATACCCCAAGGCAGCTCATACAAGAAAAACTAAGAATGCAGCGTGTCAGCACTACTGGAATTCTCCCATTATTCATTTTGATTAGATTGGATTGAATTTACCTCGAAGGCAAAAAAGCATTTTACATTAGGGAAAAGAATGGTCCACGACTTCATCATAACAGATACAATCAAAGATAGGATGTGATTATAGTAACATCTCAGAAGCATCTCTTCATAGCAAATATCTGAAATGATGGCTTTGTTTTACCACCAAGGCATCAAGAGTTCGCTATTCAACCTGTTAAGGCCAATCCTGCAACAATTGAGGAGATGGAAACCAACTATCCTGAGTTGCATCCTGAAGCACACTGAAAGCAAAGGCTATGGGGCACAGAGTAGGGCAGTCCCTCTGAAGCAGCAGTGAGCAAGCACACTGTTGTAGCACGGCGCATCAGTTGAAGCCTCCCAACAGTCCTCAGGTGCAGTCTCCAGTGAAGAACGTGCAGTGTAGTAATCCACTAAAATTTCTATCCATTTGGACAAGATCTGGACCACAACAGGGAGCTCCACAATACATAAAGATGGGTACTCTGCTCTACAGTAGACAAAATATTGCTGGCTACTGTTTCTGTCGTGATGCTCGGAAGTAAACAAGGGAAGTAATGAGGATAAAATAATAATGCTCCAGCGCTGGACCTTTATAATGGAGGATGGAAATATATTCTATAGCGTAGAAGCGGGAATGAATACAACTAGTTTTCTGATGCATTATCCCCATGCCACAATAATTTCTTCTTCACACCTTAGACCTTAAGAACATCCCACCCTCAGTAAGCAGGGAGGGTGAAGTTAAGAGATTATAAATCACTAAATCATTTAAAGCAGATGAGATGAGATGGGAATCCAGAATCAGATGAAGAGCCACACCTCCTCACTAATCCTTCCCACATCAACTGAATTTCAGGGATGGTAAGATGGAAGGCAGAGTCTCATGAGACACTTCTCAAAGCCCTCTCAAAGATACAATTAGAGCTACTCAAAGTAACTAACTGCTAAAAACGCACAGGAAGAATCAACCATGTGCTTGTCAAAGGTATCTGAGAGCCGGTTGGTCTGGAAGAAGACACATGGAAGAGCTTAAAAAAAAAATCTGATACTGAACTGACTCTTGACACTGGCCTGTTAGTTAAGGTGCCAGTCATCCCTGAAGTCCACCTGCAAAGTCCACAGAGGGCACTGGCGGACATGCACAACACAAACCTTCTCATCCTTGGGTGGACGCCCCCGCTTTCGGGGGCTCTGATCCTGGGCTCTTTTCAAAGGTGACTTTGATCCTCTCTCTGACGATACAGAAGAGACCCTCTTTTTGCCTTCCCCTGTGCCCTTCTTCAACTTCCCTTCAGACAAACTGGCTTTGCGTTTCTCTTCACCAGCAGATTGCTTGCCTCTTTCTTCACTGGAATTACGCCGATTCTTCTCTTCACTGGAGTTATGGGAAGATGCCTGAGAGATTACAGAATAGAAGACGGTAAGGCAAGAAGAGCTCGAATGACTTTCATGCAAAACCAAGGATGTGAAGGACCCCCGCGCTGATTACTATCAGGCAAACCAACAGCATGGGAACACGAAAACTAGACTGTTAGCCCCTTGAAGTCAGCGAGTGAAGTTCCTTGTTAGTTCACCTGTGAAAAAGCTCACTTTGAGTCCCTGAGTAACAGAAAAGGACATCTGAAGACTCACTGGGAGTGTGCACACACATATGCACTTCCACTAACAGCAAGACTGACATCCAAGCCCAAGACTTAAGACAAATGCATCATAAGCAGATCAATTCGCCTCTTTCACTTTCTCCATCAGTGTAACAAGTCTTTTCATTCCTCATCAGACAAGACCGAATGGGGAAGAGGAAAGGTTAGGAAAAAATAAAAATGTAAAATAGGGGGGGAAAAAAAAAAGGAAAATAAAAATGAAATCCTCCCCAGCAAATTGCCAGAAGCCATCAATTCCTTTCAAATAAAAGCACATTTCACCATCATTCTTACCAACACTTTTTTTTATGTACATGATAAAGAAGAACCCACTCACTCACCTGGTCCTTGCCTTTGGTTTTTCTAAGAAACTCCTCCACGGCATCCACAGCTTGCTGGAAGCGCTTACCCTTGTTAATCTTTATCATTTCCTCTTTGTGCTGGTGATAAGGCTTCAGCTGCTCCACTTTGATCCAAGCACTTGAAATCAGAGGAAAAAATAAAATCAGTTATATTCACCAACAGCAGCTTCTCCAACTACCCCACTCCCAGAAATAAAGTGTGTGTGTGTGTGTGTATGTGTGTGTGTGCCCACAGCCTGTAGGACTTCCTGCTACTTCCATTTCAGTATCTAGTTTAGAAAAAGTCAAACAGCTTCCAAACAGGCCATGAAATGTAAGAATATTTGGAACTGGATGGAATGCACTAAGAACTTATGGAAGACCAGCTAATGTGTATCTAATGTGAGGTCAGTCTGAGGACAGATATTCAAAAAGGAAAGTCCCAGACAGACTCACAAAATCTCACTATTGGAGAGTAATTTAATAGAGGCATTTCATCAGTACATGCACCACAACTAAGGAAGTCAGTTAGAATAGAACATGGACATTTTATTCCTGCTATGAACATCCAGGCACCCTGCTCTGCTGTAGAGTACAGGTGCACGTCACAGTTTAAACCAAGAAACAAGTTCCTTTTCCGTGGGTAAAAATAGTTCTCTTCTAGAAAATCTACCAGCCTGAAAGCAACAGAGCAACTCTACCAACCGAACAAACACGGCACTGAGCTCAGCAGGAACTTTCAAAAGCCAGCACTTGCAGAGCAGCCTGACTGCTCTCAAACTCTCCTTTCTGTGTCTTTCACCACAGCTACACAGAGCCCTCCAGGTAACGTATCCCGTCACTGCAGCACCACACTAAGCCAGTATTAGCATGTACACCTTCAGCACGGATCATGTCCAAGGTTACAGCTACAACGTGGAATTTTCTTTACAGTTGTTTCCCAAATCATTCAGGATTTCAACAACAACCAGAGCTTATATCTATACTCCACAGCAAAACCAGTGCCAAACGCATTAGAGTGAATGAAACTCTGCTCACATATGTGCAGTCATGCTGCAAATCAACTCTCACTTTTAAGCAGCTTTCTCCTTAATCTTCGGTAGTGGAAACTGGAACCAAGTGAGTCAGAAGGAAAGAGCTTTTCCCCAGCCTGAAATGGTGGCATACTGAATTCCTCAGAAGGAGACAGACTATCCATGCTCTGATATTACCCATCCATTGACAAACTGCCTGGCAACCACCCTCAGAGCTTCTGAGGACTCTACCCACCAACAAGCACCACCTTCAGCTGTGTAAGGTGACAATGAGCGAAGGGCCCACGCACAAACACCCACCCGTCACACCCTGACACAGCAAGGCAGTAACAAAAGATCCATGAAATCTGATCAACAATACATTAGTATCACCCTGCAGGCTTGGAAGGGGCAGAAAGACGTAAATGCAAAGAAACAGGAGCAACACACACTGGAACACCAGTACAAGCCTGTGTACTCATCAGATCATGGACTACAGCCAGCACCAGGAGCTCTGCATCCTCCTATTTCTAATTCTGTTCATTACATGGTGACTCTCTGTCAGTTTGGTATTTCCACTTCCTGTTTACGCAGACCTTAAAAAAAAGTATTTGTAAAACAAATGCGTGTGAGCCTTCTTAAATCAAAATAAAAGGATTTTTCCCCCCGACAGCAACTTTTTAAGGGAAATGATTTGAAGTTTTTGTTACTCTGCTCGAAGACAAGGGATTTCCCACAGTTTTAACACCGGTGTAACATGGAGCAGAACAGGTACACAAGATTCTCCTGTCTAAAACATTATTTTAAGGGCAGCAAAAGAGACGGTACTTATTTCTAATCAATTTTCAGACAGGGTACGCAAGTCAAAGCGGGCAAGTTTCTGAGCAGTAATTGTGGAGCAGGAATTGATTAAATCCCACAGGCAGCAGCAGTGCGAGGGACAGGCCTGCAGGTGTGTGCGTTCAGCACCACGCTGGGTGAGATGGCTGCATTTTCCCCAGCAAGAGTCTAGAAACACAGAGTAAACTCCCACTGCTTGTATCAAAACACTCATCTCTGCAGCACAACCTTAAGGCATACGACCGCTTCATCCGAGTTTTTCTTAATACAGGACATCTCCATATTTGATCCATAAAACACAAAATACAAGAATCAAGAGCAAGCTAGGAAGATAGAAACAGTCGACTTCCTCAACTCAGACTCATAGAATTATTCAGGTTGGAAAAGTCTTTCAAGATCATCAAATCCAACCTCCATCCAACCAAACTACTCCAACTCGTAACAGCCCACCCCTAAATCACGTCCCTGAGCACCACATCCAGACAGATTATAAAGACATCCAGGGATGGTGACTCAACCACCTCCCGGGGAGCCCACTCCAGCACTTAACAACCCATTCTGCAAAGAAGTTTTCTGCAAAGAACTCTGAGAGCTTGAGTTAGTTAACAAGAAAAAAAACAACCACAAAACATAAAAACACTATTTGCCTTCAAACCGACATTCACCTGCCCTACGTTACCAGAGATCCAGCAAACCTTCCTATTCATATGCAGCATTCATTTCTGCTCCATCAATTACAGATTTCAGTTCTCAATCACAGAACGGCCTGGGTTGAAAAGGCCCACGGTGCTCATCCAGTTCCAACCCCCTGCT
Source organism: Coturnix japonica (assembly GCF_054131305.1). Taxonomy (NCBI): domain Eukaryota; kingdom Metazoa; phylum Chordata; class Aves; order Galliformes; family Phasianidae; genus Coturnix; species Coturnix japonica. The sequence goes on along the minus strand of NC_140675.1, from coordinate 20,424,554 downwards.
GTGTGCAGGGTCACCAACCAGCAGCCCAGGCTGCCCAGAGCCACATCCAGCCTGGCCTTGAAAAGGACAGCTGATATTTTAAAACTATTTTTGCTGAGTATTTCTTCAATTGAAAAAGCTTCCTTAAGAAACAGTCATTAATTGGTCTCAATTTGTTACTTCCATCCCCACCAAAAATAAGATGCTTTCTGAAATCCTGCAAATGACTGTAGGATTGCATGACTTAAAAACTCTTATTACATGATTTAATGCCAAATAAGAAACAAAGGGAAAAGTGAAAACCAGCAAAATAATTTCCAGCTTCACAAAAGTCCAGATTCCAGCCTTTTTAATGCAGGTTGGAAATATCATTGTGCAGGTATGTTTGGAATCAACAAATTCTGCTGTGCAAAAAGGGGGCCTACAGAAGTCCAATGCTGCAAAGTCTTCCTAAAGCACAGCAAAAATGTTTTCAGTCATCAGGCATGAGAACACATTGTGATCAGGAGTGGCAAGCACAAAGCCATGTTATTCTTCATGGCAATACACAAATGCCCTTAGCTGCACCTCCCTCAAACAGTTACATGCCAAAACTGAATCCAGTCACATCACACCTACTCCCCTAAAAATGGCAAGTTACCAAGAACTTCCCAACATCAACTAAAACCTAATGTGACCAAGCACATAAGTCTGTACAGCCTTCATACACTGAGTGGCTACAGCATACACCAACAGATGGATTTCTTTGCATGTTTTGCTGCGTTGGGAAAACCTTCTTCCATGAAAGAAGATGTTCCACGGAGCAGCATTTTCACTGGATGAGAACAAGCAGTACGTACTGATCTTCTGTTCCAAAAAACTTCACAAAGAAGCACTTTTTTCCACGAGGTTTCTTCAGATCTTTAGGTGGATTAACAATCTGAAGGCAATTAAATGCGAAAGTTAAAATAAAGTACATAATGAACGATTACACTCTGTGATTTTACTTATTTTTAATCCTAACTACAAAGACACCGTGAATCTGTTATGATTAAATGTGAATCCTCATATAAATCCTTAGACACCAAATGTTTATGGTTGTCAGCTGCATTAATCTCATTTTTCTCACACATACACCAACAATGAAGTTCTTACATGAAAATGGTAATCATTAAAAAGTGCCATTTAGTATCATTGCTCTAAAACAATATCTTGAACTCTTTATTTCTAATATTCTAATCAAGTTACTACAGAAGGGAGGAAGAATGTTTCCAGGAAGGTGATAAGGGCTGGTCTGAGGCAAACAATCAGTTCCAGTGCTGGATGAGCTGCTTTTCATCACACCTGAGCTAACAGCTCAGTGACAGGGAGAATGTTTGCATCAGTTAAAACCCCAACTGGTACAGTTTAGATTCACGTGGATGGTATATACAAAAGTAAAGCAAAAACTAGTACCGATGTTTAACTGAAAAGCTTTTGGGTAAAGCTTTGTGCAGAGGGAAAAACAAAAACACCAGGAAAACAACGAAATACCCAACTCACCTTTCCTGGCCATGGTGGGTACCGGCCCAGCTTCCCCCTACGGAGAAATGGAACAATTAGGCGGTAGGATCAGAGGGGGGAAAAATAAAAACCAACACAACATCCCAGTTCTACCTCTTTCTATTACGCCATGTTTTTCATACTGAGAAAAATACAATTCATAGTCAAAACCTACCGTGACATGCAAAGTGTGAGCCCTCGACATACTGTTACTGGTAGAAATGAGCCTGGACCTGAACTGAGCCTCCATAAAGTCTGCACGAACCGGCTGCACGATCAGAATTTAAGTCATAAGAACAGCAGCAGCACAGCTACCGCCTGGAAGAATGGATGGCACAGCTTTTACTGCACGTGTAAGATTGGACATTCACTCACAAGGAACCGAGATAAGCCGTGATGCAGGCAATCAAACCAAAGGTCAGGTCAGTAACTTCTATCCATCAGGACAGAGCAGTCCAGCAAGCACAGGATGGAAGGATTTCCAGCTCAGACAGCTGAGATCCTTAGAAGTTCTCACAGGCAATCAATCACTAACCGGCAGGACCCCTGTGCTAGGTGTTCCACTGTCACATTCTTCAGATGCTCAGCCCCACACGTGGTGATGTGTTAAAGATAGAAAAAAGCCACAACAGCAGAAAAGTTCCCTTCCTACACTTGTATGTGCTTCCATTACAGGAACTAAATACAACTTTTTTCACAGAGGAGTAGAACAGACATTATTAGCCTTAGCCCACAGAATCCATCTTTATTGCTACCTTACCCTTCCCACCTACAGAAGCTGCAGTAGCACAAGTCATTTGGTTGGTGCCTCGCAAGAGAGAATCCAGAGTCTGCCAACTCCTGAGCAAAAAAGCTCCCAACGAGAGGCAGCGCAGCCCCCCCTGAGATGGGAATGGTACAGAAGATTCTGTAGCACTGATCAGGCAGAGCTACTGCCAAGAACTTTAACCGAACTCACAGCTCATACCCGATGTTTCCATCCCTGTGCTAAACAAGATACTTAAAAGCTCTTCGTATGTTATTGTCTCGGTGCTATAGATCTGCTGCAATGGTCCCGGGGCTGGCAGCTGCCCAGGTCATCACATACAAAACTAAAGCAGGATGATCTGCATTCCAACACCAAGAGCAGTGCTGCCCAAATGCCTGTTTGAAGCAAACGGAGCAGGAAGGAAGATTGATTTACTTTCTTATACATGTATTTAACAGCTTCACAGCACTGTCTGCTATTCAGATGAGAAGCTGCAGCTGTCCCGCAGCCAGGAGCAAACCTTCCTTCTGACCCGAGGGAAACACACAAAGCTGCGTGTGGGGATGAGCCACTTGTTGCAGGCCCCAGCACGGAGCCCTAACCCGGCTGCTGCAGCGGAGCCGAATCCCCTCAGTGCTCCCGATCGGGAAATACAAAAGCACTGCGAGTATTGGGGGGGAAATGGAGTGACAAAGGGACGGAGCGTCAGTGAGCGTCAATGAGCAGCACACCCCAACACATCCCAACACATCCTGACCTGCAAGACAAACAAAGAGCCTCTTTCCCGTGTTATTGCGCTGCCTGCGGTTCCCAAATCGCCGCTGTTCCGTCACTCGCTCCTTTTCCTCCGCTCCCCCCGGGCTGATGCCCCGTTTCCATCCGGTCCCGTTGCCGCCCCTCGGTCCCGCACGTCGCCCCGCGCCGTGTCCGCTCCCCTGGACGCGCTGGGCCCGAGCCCGGCAGCGGCTCCGCCATCAGCTCCGCCATCCCCGCGGGCGGCGTCACAGGAACGGAGACACTCGGCGACCCCGGGACCCGCCGGGACCCACCGGATCCCGCCCCTCCGGGTGCAGCGCGGCCTCGCCTGGCACCGCCCGGCCGGGCCCCACCGCCGCGCTCGGCCGAACCGGGCGCAGCCCCACCGAGCCCCGCCCGCTGCTCCGAGCGGAGCCTCCGTGCCGCTCCATCGGGCACCGCGGAGGAGCTTCACTCCATCGGACCGGAACGGATCGGAACGGACCGAGCCGGGCCCCGCCCGCAGCGCAGCGCACTGAACTCACCACACCAGGTCTCCGAGCCTCAGACTCACGGCCGCCATCTTACCGACACCGCGCAATGCACCACGGGACAGCACGGCACCCCGAGGGGCGGGGGCGGCGGAGACGGCGATTGGACGGGAGCGGTCACGTGGGCGGGAGGGCTGTCAGCGGCTGCAACCGGGGGGTGGGAGCGAGGGGAACGGCGGGACCGGGACATGGGACGGGACAGCACCGGGACACCGGGACACCGGGACACCGACAGCACGGACAGGCCGCCATCGGGGCCGGATGGTGCTTTGGTTCCCGGCTGCTCGCCCTGACGGCCGGTTCACGTTGAGCACTCGTTAATTCAAGCAGCCACGTTCTCCCGGTGCCGCCCCGCGGGCAGCGGCTGTTGTCGGTACAGACACGTGGAGCCGTTTCCCGTGGCTGTGCCCGGCTCCTCCCGCCCGTCGCTGCCCGGTACCGGTCGCCATGGACACGGCGCCATGTTGTTGTTGTTCTGATCCCGCCCGTAACAACCCGCCCCCACCGGCAGCTCCGCGCCCTGCGGGCGGGGCGGGACCCGCTTCCGGTACGGGGCCCTGGGGCGGGGCGGACTTCCGGGGGGCGCCGGAAGCTGCGGGTGGCGGCGGACGGGAACCGGGCGGAGCCACTTCCGGGGGCGGGGCCTGAAGCGGCTTCCGGAGGGCGCCGGAAGTGCCGGTATCGGCGGGGTCGGGTTGTGGCGCCATGGGCCGTAAGAAGCTGCACCGGCCGATCGCCGCCATGGCCCGGAAGGTGCGCGAGTACCGCGCCATGAAGGAGCGGCCCCGGGACTCGCAGCGCTTCGCTCTGGACTACGAGACCATGAGGCGGCCGCTGACGCAGAAGCGGCTCCCGGTGTTGGCCTGGCGGGACGTGCGGCACGAGCAGCGGCTGTTCTCGTTGCTGTGCCGGCTGCCGCTGTTCGGGTTGGGCCGCATGGTCACCCGTAAGTCGTGGCTGTGGGCGCACGACGAGCCCAGCTACTGGGTCATCACCAAGGTCCGCGCCGACTACACGGCTCAGGTAACGGGGCGGGGAGCGGGAACCGCCGTGTGACGGCACCGGAATGAACGAGCAACTTCATTGCAGGGGATGGATCACGGCAGGGCCTGGGGGCGGCTCACGTTCAGAGGTGAGGAGTCACGGCACGAGCCGAGCGGCTGTAACGGACGTTAATGGGGAACCGCAGCGCTGAGCTCGGGCTGAGCTGCGGGTTGGGGTGAGGGGCTGATGCCGGGCCTGGGATGGATGTAAAGTGTGAGCTGAGCACACGGGGATGGGCAGGGAAAGGCATCGGAGCAGCATTGGGGGCTCCTGGATGAGACTGTAAAGTAACTCATGGAGCTGAATGTGTGAATCGTCCATTTCCCAACCTGCTTTACATTGGGTTTATAAGTCCCATTTATTAGAGCTTTTGAAACGTTTCTCATTCAAAGGTTTTAAAGTTGTTGAGCATTTCTGTCATTAAACTTCACAGCCTGGAGATGCTCTTATTGTTTACCATGGAAACTAATACAGAGGGACAAGCTGCTCCTTGCATTACAAGTCATGACCTCTGCACAATGTGGAGCTGCTGGTCTGTGACTTTTCAGTCTGTTCCTGGTCAGATCCCAAGGTCTGCAGTGGGATCCCATAGTGCAGCACTGATGGTACCAGGGGCTCTGTTGGAATTTTCCTTCACTGTTGCTTCCTTCAATATCTTCGTACAGGAGTTGACACTTGCTGCAGTTTCTGGAGGGAACCTGCTGCTGAGCGTTGCCCACTAATGTTCATTGTCTTTTATCAGGTAAAACTGAAGAAGAAGACAGAGAGATTGACAAGGTCATGTATCACGACTGGCGGATGGTGCCCAAGCACGAGGAGGAGGCCTTCAAGAAGTTCACCCCGGTGCCAGAGGAGACGTGTCGGTTCCTTCCATACCCACCTCTGCTCCGAGCCATGATCATCGCTCAGTGGCAGAAAGAGGGGAAAGAAATCACAGAGGAGCCAATGCTTGATGTGCAGAGGCCTTCCCGTGTTAATGCTGCAAAGAAAGACGCCACAGGGACAGCGTTGTGAGTCCATAAGGTCCTGCTCTGTGTCCTGAGCTTCCCACGTGCTCTCGTTTCACAGTGGCAGTACATGACGTTACTGCAGACCCCCTTGGTACCTACAGTGGTACAGTGCATCCAACTGACCTCGTTTCCTGCCCTGGACTGTATTGCAATCTCATCTGAAAGGGAAGGTGCAGATGCATTTGGATTTTCATTTTTTTTCCCCTCATAACTTTGGTCTCAGTCAGATCCACTGTATGTTCTCTGAACTCAGAGCTCCTTCACACAGCTCCGCTGCTTGGGAGCAGTTTCATTTGCAGCTTGAAAAATCGAAGGTTTCTCATGTAGTTAAAGTCAGTCCTAAATCATGGAGGAACAACTGAGTTAAACGTGACGTTATTTTACAGACCCAAAATAAATGATTTCATGTTTCCACAGCATAATTCTAAGACAATTTGTTCTTTGGTGGGTGATTTATTTATTCAGTGTGTGGAGATCCGCATGATGGTTTGCTGGGGTCCTATTTTAGCCTTTACGATACAGGTAGAGCATCAGAATATCACTGGTGGGTTTACACCTTGCAGCTGGAGGGGACCCCCCAAGGACAGCTGTGTCCTTTATTTCCAGCACCAAGGGAAGCCTCGCTGTGCGCTGGGCACGTGGCTGGCAGAACCAGCCCTTCCTGGTCAAACAGTAAGGAACACAATCTCATTTCTGCTGACTGGGTGCCATTCTCACCACTTTAAGTGTCACCATGTTGCTAAAGGCGGCACAGAAACCCTGGTGGCCTTTCCAGGAACGAGACATACTGACGCTTTCTGATGTTAACACATTTATTACATACAGAACAGATATGGTTTGTTGTTTGATAGCATAGGGAAAAAAGCACGGGAACGTATTCATACAGCGGTCTCTTTACAGAATGCCATCTTCAGACCAAAGAGCGGAGTTTACAGGCCTTAAGACACTTTTTAAAATCCTTTTGTAACATACAAGATACTTTACATACATCACAGTGGAGATTTGACAGGGGGTGTGTTGAAGCCAGTTCTCACCTTGCCGCCCAGCAGCCGCCACATCCCGACAGGAGCCGACAGCAGGGGCTGACTCTGCTGAGCTGGAGCCGCCCCTGTGTCGTGTGCTTCTCTTGGAGGACACCACGCACCAAACTGGGAAGGAACCCTTGGGCCCAAGAGTGGTTGGTTTCCTTCTGTTGCCACGGACCAAGGGGTGACAAAAGTCTGAATATTGTCACTTCTACCGCTAAAACCAGATAAAGAACAAGTTGTAAGAGGTAAGAACGCTGTAATTCTGTGTTTTTATGCTGAAGGTTTGATGCACCTGAAGAACTGGATTTGCCATTGAGTGAGACCGAATTTTGCCATTTTCCTGGCTCTGATTAACTGTTAGATGTCTGTGGAACCTGCTGTCTAAACATCAGTTATTACCCCGTGCTGTGACCCAGAGAGCCTGTTCTAGCAGAAGCATTCAGGTGATGTGAGCGAGCAGCCCAGCACGGCAGCACTGCCCCGTGAGCTGCCTCCTCTCTATGTTCCCTCTACCCGAGCGGCTGCTTGCACTATCAGCCAAATGCAAGTCACCGATCCTTACAGATACAGCCCAGCTGGTTTCCTACCCCTGCAAATCACCAGCTGCTCACAGGCAGCGTCGTGGCCCCACACTCTGATGGCTGAGGCCACTGCACTCTGGGTACGGCCTCTTCCCTCCCTGCATGGGAACTGTCTGCCCCAGCCTCTTCTGAACTGGGGATCCAAGGAGCATTTCAGGGCTGCTGAATGAGGACAGACATTAAAGTTTCCCCAGTGAGCGCTGTGTTCCTGCAGCACACGAACAGCTGCAGAGCACAAGGCTTGGGGGCAGCCTGGGCCATGGCAACAAGCACAGGTCACATTCCCCAGAGATGGAGGTGGACATCCCTGGGAGATCCAGTGCTGCACAGCTCAGGAAACAACAAAACAGCCACCGGGATCTAAACTCATTGCTGACAGGGAGCCTTGTAGGGGAAAAACTGTTGCAGCTGTCAGAAAGGGAAAACAAACTGCTGCCTCTACACCTGGAGCTGCCACACTTTGAATATGGAGCTTAAACCCGCTCTCCTTGGCTGCATCTTTTGCTGCTTCTCCTATAAGGTCTTTCCTGATCTGTTAATGCAGAATCCACAGCACACCAACACTGTCTACCATTGCCTGTGTTTTAAAAGCCAACAAATGCTCTGCAGAGATAGCTTTCTCCTAAAGCTTTCAGGCTCACAACATGAACTCAAGAATTCTTTTCTGCTTGACATCTTTTTTGGAGAAGAGAGTTATAATATCACTGCCTTTATCCCCTTTAAAATAATAAGGTTCCAGTACTTCTTTGTTACTGTAGTTTCCAAAGGCCTCATGGCCTCCACAATCAACCACCTGTCACCCACCTGAGGCTACCAAACAATCCCCTCTGGACACACAGAGTCACCCAGCACACGACTGCTACGATAAAAGCAGCAGAAGAGGAGGGAGACTTTCCACCTGCAAGTGTGGAGGATGCAGGATGTATTCCCACATTGATGGCCCTGCCACCTTCTCCAGCCAAACAGCAAAAGCTCTTCCCAAAGCTCAACACTCCTTTCCATTGAAGGCTCCTTGGACCTGGCTGCTGTCAGTCTGTGAGATATGATTCTGTGCTCAGGTGTCCTCTGTGCATAGTGGATAAGGTGGAAAGTCCACTGGTGAACAAGGAAGGATTTCTCCTGGGGTGCTGTAGGAGCTGTGATCCTCCATCGCTGCTTTGGCAGGGACGCCAGGGTGCTGTACTACTTCTCATGCAAGTGGGAGCAAGGCATCCTGCTGGAGAACCAGACCCACCACCTGTCCAGCTCCCCAGCCCCAGGCAAAGCTCTTGCACAGCTCTGGCTCCAAGCTTCACTTTATGGATGCGCTGCCATTTCTCTCTGTGTAGACGCCAGCTCCAGAGCAGAACAATAACCCAACCACGCAGAAAGCTCATGGGCCCAAGATGAAAGCTGCAAGTTCAGAGGTTACAAAGGGGTCACAGTCTGAGGCAGGAGCCGCTGCAGTTGTCTGGGGTCGGTTTCCAGCAGTAGGTATAATGCAGGCGTTCTGTATGTACATCGTGGCATTCAGGCGGGAACAGGGACACTTACATTGGTAGGAAAGGAGAAATTCTCACTCTGGGATATAGGATACCTGCCACACAATAATGTGGCTCCTCTCTGCCTTAGAAAGTACTGGCTTCACCTGGGTGGCATCTCCTGCATTCTCCTCTGTCTCATCATCTTCTCCATCCCCTGATAATAGAAAGCAGAGTAAAGGAGGCTGAAAAGAAAATCCCAAGCTACACTGCCCTGGGATTGTTCAGGAGGTGAATATCTGTGCTACAGTCTCTGCAGTCTGATGACAGGCAGCAGGAGCTGAGCCCTCCCTGTACATCTGGAGAGCACCTATAATAGCACGGTGCTTTTCTGAAGTAGGATTCTGTGAGGGGAACAAACTGTTTCCAACTGAAGGAAAAACCATTGGGGAAGCCAATGTTTACAACAGAGCGCCCCAGAGCAGCACAGGTGACTCCGGTGGGACAGCAGTGTTTGCAGCCAATGGCACAGATGTTTCTATTTTTCCAGGGCCATCAATACTGACTGCTCAGTACTGCAGGCACAGGCAGGGGGGAGGTTTGGAAGCCTCGTGCTGTGCAAGGAAAATACTTCCTATCTGCCACCACAGCAGGAGGTAGGAGAAAAACAGCCTTGCTTTTCAGATTTCCCACTGCAGTGATCCCCTTCCTCTGCACACTGGTCCCCTGCACCCATTCCTGTTCCACCCCCCCTCACTGCAGGCACTCACCGATCCGGAAATCAATGTACCCTTCTCCTCCACTCAGCACCAGGACATTCTTCAGCTTCTGCCCCTCGGTCTCCGTGGCTGCTGTGCTGGGGTTCTCCGACGGGCTGTCCAACACGCTCCCATTCAAGGTTGCGAGGACATTGCCTGGGACAGGACAGAGGTGCCATCAGTGCCTCTGCTCAGCACTCAGGCACTCTGAGAGTCAAACATGACTGAGCAGGAGCAGGTCAGCTCCTTCTGCTGGTGAAATCTCAAAGTCACTGTGGTTTGAGCCACCAGTGTCTGAGCCACAGAGATCTCCAAGTGCTACAAAAACAGGCAGCCTTCTGCTGCAGGTGAGTCTAAGCTCCCACCTCAGAATGGACAGCACTACCAGACACTCCCGAGGAAGGGCTGCACTCATCCTTACCAGGCACAGAGACAAAGAACTTGACAGCATCGCGGTGACCGTGGAAACAGAGCTGTGCCTGAGCCATGGAGCAGTAGGGAATAAAACTGCTGGCAGATTTGTCGCTGTTGTCGTCACCGTACACGTGGATGACCCCGCCAGAGCGGCTGCCCTCTCCAGAGGTGGGTGAGGTCTTGTTGGCTATGGACAGGAGAAGGAACGCTGTTAGTGATAGTTTTGGCCCCATTTACAGGAGGGGTTTGATCGAAAACTCATGAGCCATGATGGAAATTCTTTATGGATTCAAATCTCTTTGAAGACCTTACAGAATAAAATGGTTCAGCTGGAAGGACCTTCAAAGACCATCTACTCCAACTGCCTGCCTGCTTTGGGACTAATGAAAACTTAAAGCATTTTACTGAGAGCATCTCAATACATAGTCAAATATTCAAGGTGAGGCCACACCAACACCAAGTACAGCAGGATAATCACCTCTTTTGACCTGCCAGCCATGCTGTGACCCAACAGACTTGAAAATGCAGTTTGCTCTCTTAGTCCCAAGGCACCCTTCTGGCTCACACTGAGCCTGCTGTCACCACCCAGATCTCTTTTTGCTGAGCTGCTCTTCAGCTACTCATCTTCCAGGCTCTGCTTGTGCCCAGCACTGCTCCATCCTGGGCACAGAACTCAGCATCTTCCTTTGCTGAACTTCATGCTGTTGCTCCTTGCCCAATGTTCTATCTATCCAGAGCCCTCTACAAGGTTTCTCATCCATCCAGGGAGTCAAAAGCACCTCCTAGCTGAGTATCATCACGTGCTGAGGATGCACTTCAGTCCTGCATCCAGATCACTGATAAACTGAAGTTGCTTCCAAATCAAGTCCTTTGCTTTTCACAGCATCTGTGTCTGGCAAAGGCCTCTCCGCCCAACAAGTGTCAGAGCAGTGGAGCCAGCGCCTTCCTTAGTTCTTGATTTAGAAGATCAGCTACTCAAGCAATAAACATCAAAAAGATGTTCAACATCCACAGCATCAAGAACCTCAAGGTGAGCTCAGACACATGCAGCCTTCAGGCCTGGGCTCTCAGGGTGGGAAAGCTTCCACTCATCAGGGAAGAGAACAGTGCTCAAATCAGGACAGGAAACGTTCTCCTTCTGCATGCACCCACATCAGTAAAACAAACAGTACTAAAATCAGAAGGTTTTCACTTCCTGTTTACTTACAGAGTGAAATGAATTGCTTACTATCTGTAGCTCTGTACGTTGGCTTGGGCTGGCTTTATTAAGAGGCTCAGGAACAAAGGAGGTTCTCACCTAGCAGACTCACGATGGGATGCTGAGGCAAGTACAGATATTTGGATGGAGGAATGAGAATCAGTGTGTGCAGGGGGAAGATCCCCGAGATGAAAACTTGCTGCACCTCTGTGCTTTGGTTTACTAAGGGTGGACAGAACTGGCTGAGCTCCAGTAGTCAGGGCTCTTCCAGCTCAGTATCTGGCTTCTCACAGTGACCACTACCAGAGGCTTTAAAAGGAAGAGAGATGCACTGATAATGTTTCTTGATAGGAACATCTTACAGTGAGAAAAAACACTTTCAGTCCCTAAAAACGCCGAGGCAATTATAAATCTGAACAGTGATCTCAGACCTTGCTTTAACTGGCACAACCAAACAATTCTAAATGTTCATCCAAGTTCTCCTTTTAAAGCATTGGCTGACTACCTGCAGCTGGCAGGTGCCACAGCACTTCCTAACACTGGCCTGGAAAATGATGTGAGATGCATCCTTGGAAAACCAAGTATGACCAAGGAGGACCTTGGAAGAACAGCGTGCTCCTGCTTCCTGGAGCTGAACGAATAAACCCTCACAGTCTCCAACACAGACCTGGCCTACCAGAAAGGCAGAGCTGTATGGTACTATATCGTAAAGTACTCGACACAAAAAGCAAAGGGGTGGCTGATCTATCCATGAGATGGATGAAAACGTTTCAAGCCACAGGAAATGACTTATTTACATGATTGTCTCTGGTCACTTTTCTCCTGTGACGAACTTAAAATGAAAGAGATGAGGAAAAATGGATGGGGAGAGTTGAATGGCGGGATGGAAGGGTAGGAAAGTGACTGCAAAGGTGAGCAGCTGCAGAAGAAGTGAATGCTGAAGGAAGGAGGCGATGGACTTACCCCGGAGCCCAAGGAGTTGGCCTCGGTGGAGGACTACAGCTAGGCAGAGGCAAGGAGTGGGAACACAAAGGGGCACGGGAAGAGACAGGTAGGATGGGAGAGAAGAAAAAGGTGATTATTGGGGGAAAATTCAGGTAGCAACAGAAATGTATAACACTTGGAGAAACCACATGAGCTACAGGCTCCATTAGTTTATACCAACACTGTTCTTGCTCACTTTACTCTCATCTTACAAAGACAAATGTAGTATCTGAGATAGATGAAGGTTCTTGGTCACAAAGATTCCAGCAAAGGTTTATAGCTTATCACATTTTACAGAAGCACCAGAAGAAAACACAACTGGTTTACAGCAGGGAACAAGCTTCAATTGGACCTATAGCCACAGCGTCAGTCCCAGGGGGTGTTCAGTCTTAGAAGAGACAACTTCAACTCTGACTTCCAGGAGGGCTGTAACAGGTTTGCCCCCTTAACCCAAGAGCCATCTGCTTCTCAGCTTCCCTGCCAGCACTGATGAGAAAATGTACATCTTGCTGCCCTCCACTGAAAGGAGCTGCAGGCAGCACCAGGTCCCACCCCTTGTTGTATTTTGAAACAGACCACAAAAAAAATAATAATCAGATGATGACAGGCAGGTACAGAACAGGATTACTGAGAGCTTCAGCTCAACTTCCAGCGCTGGAGATGTGCCTCTCAACAACTATTGCTACTGGACTTGTCTTAGGACTCTGTTTTCTACTTGACTAATAAAACCTGAATGTTAATTTGAGATAATGAAGCTTTTTCTAAGGTTGAATTCTGAAAATACTCTCATAGACATCTGAGCATCTCCACACCAGATAGAAGTTTCCAGGGAGATCTTCCTGCTCACTCCTCATCCCACAGGCTCCTCCTTTTGGAGACTTATTACAATTCCCAGTGTTTTGTTTCTCCTGCTTCCCAGCAGGTACAGAATCAGTTCACATCAGTCTGCCCTGTCAAGGTCACCCTCAAAAGAGAAGGCTGTACAGAGGGTAGAGGTGACATTGGTGCCCAAGAGAAATATGCCTTCAACTGAATTGAAAAGGAACAGTAATAAATCTCTAATTGGTTTTAAACAGGTTAAATCCATCCAGCTGAACGCTTAATTCAGTAACTAATGAGGAGTTCAATAGAAGTCTGGGTCATTCATACTCAGCACTCTTCTCCCTGAACACTTGTCAAGTTCAGAGCAAAAGTGTCCAGAAAGCACCAGCCCACCAGAGCCATCTGCCATAATGCAGAACATCACCAAAGCACTGCTCATTGCAGGGGGACAGAGAAAACACCCTGATAAATGCCACTTACTCTCAGTCAGTGGAATGGAGATGACAACACCGTTCCCTGTTCCCACCCAGAGACGATTGCCAGCAATGAGCAGGGCTGTAATCCGTACAAACGAGAAGCCCAATTTCCCAGTACCTGTAAGCACACACAAGAACGGGAGCGTCAGTTAAAACGGTACGACTTTGGGGCAATATCTGCTAACGAATTTTCATTTCCCTCTGATCTCAGTAAGCAACAGACTGCTGAGAGACAACCCCTACAGCCTCACCCAGCATCTTGCTGACGTAAGGCTCAATGTCAACGTCCTGCAGGTGTTGATGGCTGTGGGCATGGTAAAGCCTCAGGGTGGAATCCAGGCGGATGGAAACCCACACTCCATCTCCAATCCACGCCAGCTGTCGCACCTGGCTCTCGCGCCGAGGGTGGGCATCAAAGGACTTCTGAAATGCCACATAAGGAGAGCAATGCAAGTTCACAAAAGGTCTTCAATTAACTGTATGTATATTCTGTTTTCCTTAACTGAGATTGCTTGTTTGGGTTTCAAAGGCATTGGACAAAACCTATTAATAATACCACATGACCTAAGAAGTTCAGTATAGAGTACAGATCATGTTGCTTCAAACAATGACATTAATGGTGCAGAGCCGCGGCTCCACAGAGAATACGACAGCCTTTGCAGGCCACTTTTACTCTCTTACCTCAATCTGCATCGTTTTAGGTTGAATAACATGGATTTTGTTCTTGTAGCCACACCAGACTCTGTCATACACAACAGCCATGCAGCGGATAGAATGGTGAGTGTGACCAAGGTCCATTAGGTGGTAATTACTGAGATCCCACTGACGATCTAAGGTGAAAAATAAGAGTAGAAAGACGCACCTCTGCCATCTCATTTATATTTAAGTCTACAAGGCCAGGCTGATACTTAAAAGCTGATCTTGCTTATGTCTGTGAACTCCCCATCAGCACATAACACTGCTTCAGGCACAGCCTTATAGATTGCACGCACATGACAAAGCTTAGTTTGGTAGGCTAAAATCTCTCCAGCTCAGGCTAATTTACACATCCTTTCACTGTAATGAAGTGAACAGTCTTCCTTAACAAGTACAACAAAATCAGAAGGGGATGAAGAAAGACAAACTAACAAGACTGCAGGGAAACTTAAAAGCAAACGGAGCACACAGTTCTTTATGGTGGGGCTGTCTCATAGCTCACACAGACAACATGATTTCCATGAAGTCAAATCCAGGATAAGGGATCAGGTATTTCTTCTCTTGTTCTTACTTGCTACCTCACCAGGTAGATACTGTCCTTTGCCTCGAGGCAATGAAGCATTTATCATGTTTCTGATGGGAACATTTAGTGTGTCAGTGGTCAGGCTCAGACTCATGAGAAAGCCTGAATCAAAAATTACATTGCACAAAACCAGAACATCTGGTTGATAAACTGGTACCCAAAGAACAACTGAGAAAGAAATTCTTTATAAGCAAATATTATTCATAGTTTGCAAATTCCTCTGAGCTGTAAGAGCACAGCTCAGGACCCGCTGAAGTTACAGGGAAACAAAATCTTCAACTGCAAAGAGGTCAAGAAACACAGAATTCAAAAAATAATATCTTCATAATATCCTCACCTTCTCCTCGGTGGAATATGGCCAGTGTTCCATCTGCCAGAGCAACGAGGACCCTTCCTTTCACATGCCTGAAATCACAGGAAAGGAAAAAGTATAAAAAAAAACCTCTTTGGAAAAAAGTGACTTAACAGATCCTTTCTGATACCCAGGCAAACCATTCTTCTGTTTTCCCTACAATTTCCATTCAGTTTTAGACTTGCTGGAATGTCCCATAAGGGCTCAGAGTCCAACCTCCTACCTCATGTGTAGTCAGATCAAATGATTTTCCTGCTGAGTTTAACTTCTCTACCATATTATCAAATCCACCAGTTTCAACAAATTCCCCTCTATTTACACCCTTCTCAATTTTCCCTCTTCTCCTTCCCACTTAATTCTTCCTGGTACTGTAATATCAGTGTAGTGCCTTCCTTATTCTCTGTACTGGCTCATGTCTGCAACTGTGTAGGAAAGTGACTCAGCAGGAGCCCCAGAAAAATATTCCTGACAAATCGATGCACTTAAGAGTAGGATAAAAGATGACTGACAAAGAACTACCACCCTTATGGAAGACATTGCTCAGACACTGAGCATCCTCCTTCAGTGTCCCATGGCGTGTGTACTTACACTAAACTCAGCACGGAGTCCTTCAGCTTTATTGAGTGCAGACACTTCTTCCAGTTAGATACAGCGGAGTGCACGTAAAGCCTGGGATAAAGGACAGATCAGGGAGGGTTAGCAGCAAGGCCCCGCATCTTAACGCTAACCAGGCCTGAATTTTTACTTCTTGTAGGATAGAAACAAAAAGCAAACTAGATGTGCAAGGACATGAAAAAGTAAAGGCCAGAGGATAACCGAGGCAGAGAACCTGCCTAAGGGGAACCTACCAGCCATTCTGTGCTCCCAGCCACATGGTGGGGGCAGCACTGGTGCATGTTCCAGCAGCATCCCCATTCAGCTCCTGGTCTGGCAGTGCTGTGCTCGACTCTGTCTTCAGCTGCCCATTCTCCCTTAAGGGACAAGGAAAGGTTGTTAGAGGCTTTTAACTGTAATGCTCACCTGCACTCACATCTGTAATACTATTTGGACACAAAATTGAAAAAAGTTTGACACTTTATGAGAAGATCAGGCTTGTTCTCATAAGCAGCTTATGAAAAGAGCTGGTAGTAACTGAAGGGACACACTGGCCCCAGACAGCCTACCCGTTCTGCCGAAGAGGTGCCTGGGCAGGGACTGGGTCTGTAAACACGTGCTCTGTGAGGGGTCCAGGGCGGGCTTGAACAGGCTCTGTCTCACTCGTACCATTCTCTGGCACCTCTGTAGCTTCTGTTGCCTCCTCTGTAGACTGAGATTGGTTGATCTTCCCATTGCAGACAGCAGCCACTTCACCTAGGAGACAAAGAACAGTGTGAGGTGTACAAAGAGCAGGGGGACTGAGCAGAAAGCTAGCTAGAAAGAAATCAGGTTTTAATTTCTTTCCCTTTATCCTTATTTGCAAATTACAATCAAACCCAAAGACTGCATTGCAGGCAGAAGATCCTCCAAAGTGCCTGCTGTGTTTGGAAAGAAACAGGCAATATTTCAGTGAGGTACAACCTGAGACTAACAGAATATCAACAGCTCTCCAAGGCTACCCGTGGTAGCAGGTAATCAGCAGTACGTGATCAGCAAAAGCATTATTACATTTTCATATAGGCTTACACGACTTGAAGACACGGTTGAGAGGAGAAAGCAATTAGAACAGAAAGATTTAGGAGGGCTAACATCACCTTCTCAAAATATTCTGCTATACTAACCCCACAACTAGGCTGCGGATCACTCAGAAAAGGATGGCTCTAAAGGGCAAAGTACCGAACAGGCTTTAGGTATCATGTACTGCATTAAGAAACGTCTTGAAATCTCTGAAGTAGTTAAGTCAGGGACAGAAGGATGCAGCCGTAAGACCAGAAGATCACATGGAATTAGCGATTAGTGACCGCCATTAGGTTTTGTATTCCAAAACTCACTCTGTCCCTTGTCCAGCACAGGTGTGTCACCACGCGAGGAACAGTTGCTTCGTGGCACGTTGCAGCGAGTTGCACAGCCCACCAGAGTGATTCCTGCCAAGACACCATCTGTTCCAGACGACTCTTCAGGATTTACATCTCCCTCCAGAAAGATCTCTCCTGGAGGATAATCACTCTCACTGGCCGCTGAAGGGCAAAGAACAGATTCTCCCATAAATCTAGCAGTCACCGCCAATCTACACATCCCAGTAGTCTGAGGTCACCATATGGTTGGACACTGATACTTAGTGTTCACAGGCCCCAGGGAGGGACCATGGCATCATTCAGCACTGTGGTGAATCCCCTCATGACAGTGTCAACCACTGCACCAGCTACAGAGCCCTCCCACACCTGAGCAAGGCTCCCTCTTCCTCCCAGGAGTCATCCTTTGCATGCCAAAGGAATCACTTACTAAATGCTCAGAAGTGAAGAATCTCCACAAGATTCCACTTACAAGAAGGCAAGCTCTGGAGTTACGGTTTTGAGGGACAATTACAGAATGCAGCAGCTTCCAAAGGTTAACTCTGAAGTGAGGATGCTAACTTTGTCACTCCTCAGCTGAGCAGATGGTGACCCTGTGCAGACCACAGCCAGTGGTGGGACCCTACTTACCAGGGATGCTGGAGATGCAGAGCACATGAGCATTGCAGACAGTGAACTGGTCCACCACTGTGCCAGGCTGATTGGCATCAATGATTACAACTTTACTTGTTGACAGGGTACTGGTGAGGATCCAGACACGACTGGACGTGGCATCCATTTCATGAAGCTCCTTTGCCTTCAGGAGAACAAACATGGGCAGAATCAGAGCATATTCTTACTTGGCAATATTCGTGCATGCAAAGGTCACAATAGCAGTTCCAAAGACTCCGCTCTCCTCCTAGCTGGTGAAAACAGGAACAATGCAAAATTTCTTCTCATTGTTGTGCTTGTATCTGGAAGAACGGCCAAAAGCCATTAATTTCTGAGCTGACTAACATCACTGACCATTCAACTTTAGACAGAATACCATGAAGCTGGGATGTGCTGTCAGCATACGCAGACTGCGTGAGACAGCTGTGACAAAACCCACAAACCAGGGACAACAAAATGTTGTATCTGTATGTAAATCTGTGCTCTTAACAAAATGCTTAGGACAACATTAAAAAAAAAACAGAGCTGTAACAAAATCTCAAGTACTTCAGTTTATGAACCAAATGAACTCATGGGCTTTGCTGCGTCTATGTTCTTCTTCAAGCATTTTCTGTTGTTTGGCTTTGCGTGGTTTTCTTCTTTCATTTCTAGTGATGGGGACTCTGTAGCCTTCCCAGCAACACCATCAGTCCTTTCCTATCATTATTGGAAATCTTTTACAAACTCCAAACGTTTCAAAAGCTGACAGTGGAAAATTCCACCCCAGATGATTTATTCCAAATTTCACACGAGTTCCCATGTAAGAGAACCCCACCAAACTCCCCCAAATAGTCAATGCCTCTGAAAGATGTGACAGCAGAAGATTTCACCCAGAGCATTACACAGCACAGTGCAAAGAGTGCAGAGAGACAACGTGTGTCAGTGATGGAATGAGAAATGACACTGGAGAGAAATAAATAAAACCTGACCTTTTTCTTCTCTGGAGACGTATGGTTACTTTTGTTGTTCTCACCCTCCACTTCCCGATCACAGGTGAGAGGATCCCGTCCAGGATCCAATTTCTGACCATTCCCAGCCTCCTGGTCCAAAGGTCTCCATCCCGTGAGATTGACTCCAGCTGCACACCACAGCTAAACAACAGAAATAGAATCCTAAGCACACACTGCTTAGCACACATAACCAACACCTGAAACACTGAAGAGTGAACAACAGGTCCTGTCAATTTCTGCTAGGAAACCCAGTCAGACTAAATGGAGATGCCTCAAAAAACCCCCAGAAATGTAAGAGGTGTCAGACCTGGCACAGAGAATCAGCTGATAATTATGTACGAGAGGTACTTCTTCCCACATACAACATACCTTCATGGTTGGGTCCTTCTCTACAAGCGGGCGACAGTATACAGGCACAGGGACGTTTTTCATGCGAGTATCTTCCTGACCACCATTGGGGCTCAGCTGTGAGGAAGAGAAAACAGAAAGACAGTACCAGGGCATAAACACCAGACTGTGGCACTGTCAGAGCTCTAACTGACAGGGCAGACCAAGCTTCTTAGCCTCAGATGTGGTTGCCAATAGCAGCTGTTGCTTCATCTGGCATTGTGTTTGAAAATGTCCCTCCCTACAGGGATGAGAATCTGAGAGAGTGACTCTCCCACCACAGTACGGTGTCCCAGGTACGGCCAGCCAAGGCTGCAGACTGCACTGATGAAAGACAAAGGTGTTGTTGAAGTACACTCCCTGTGCAGAGGCAGAATGCTGGCATTCTTTTCCATCGCAGCCTGAAATGCATTCAGTTCCACCACACAGTTCCAGGTGATTTTTGACCAGAGTTAAAATGAGCCATAGGCCAACAAATGAGTCTGATGACTTTTTCTTGTTTGTTTTACTAATGAGGAGGATTGGGAACAAACTGTTCTACATTTGGCTTTTAAACTAAACAACCAGTAGAGTTCTCTTATATAAAATAGCCAATGTCAAAACTCAATTTTAATCATGAAAGAAATGAAAACAGGGACTGGACTCTGGACAACGAGTGGCTGCTGTACTTCCAGGCTAAATTCATTCAGTACCTTCTAAAAGAAAAATTCTTTCCTGTTGACTTCAGTGGAGATACAGGAAAAAAAAAAAAAAAATCAACGTATTCTGTGCTTGCAATTATCACGCAGAAAATTACTACACACACATTACTACCTCAACTCAAATATTAAACAATTATGGCTAAGGTTACCAGAGGGAGAGCCAGGTCTGCAGTTTCACTACAAGGGATGAACATTCCTCCCCCTCACCTCCCTGGGGATGGCACCTACCTGCTTGTACTTGGCAGGGAGGCTCCAGCCGCAGGCCTGCAGCCGCCCGTCATCGTTCCGCACGTGCTCCCGGACCTGGCGGTACTGCTCCCGCTTCTGCTCACGGCGAGCTGAGGACGTGCAGTCACTGAGGAGAGAAGCAACGGTGTTATTGCTCAGCCTGGGGTAAAAACACTGGCAGAAGGCCATGGGTCTGCTACAGGTATCACACTGTACCTGCCACTTTGCTGAGCCTACCTAAGCAGTAATCAATGAGTTAACACTACACAAACTTTGCTTTTTTTTCCAGTGGAAAATAGCTTATTTCAAGAAAAGTGTGAGTTGGGGACCTGGGACACAGCGCGTAACTCACTCCTCAGGGAAGAACTCCAGGGTGCGGCTGCCAGAGGAGATCTGGCACATGGTGTGACTGCGTCGCTGGCTGAACCCTGCTGTGGTTGGAGACTTGTAGTGGATGTTCACAGATGGGTAGGTCCTCTTTGCTGGTGGGGGACTCGAGGAGGAACTGAACAGACGGCTGAAGCTAGAGACAGGAAAAGGCCAACAAATATGAGAAAAAGAGCCTGGGGACACAATGTACCTCAGACACACAACACAAGTGTCAACGGATGCTTTGAGCCCTTCATGAAATCTGCCTGACTTCCATTTGATCGACATAAGGTGTTTTTCGCTTTCAAAAACAGGTACCTTCTGAAAAACCTCCTTTACTAAAACTGATTCTGAGTGTACACGTTTCCACCCCAGGTCAAGCAGAACTCTTTTCATCTTGTAAAGCAAAACTGAGAGCGATGTTCTGATTTGATTTGAATTACATTAAGGATGAAGAAAGCCCTTGAAGGCAAAAGGGTTCCGCCAACAGTTTCAAATGACCTGTCACTAACATGAGAGGAAGAGTCTACTAAGCTGCGGTATACAGCAGAAATGGCAACATTTCCCCTTTTCTTCATCTCACACAGACCAGCAAACAACTTACAACTGCCAAATGGTGGACTTCTTCTTCTCCTGGACGGACGGGTGCTCACGGGAAGCTCTAAGGACAAATACAAAAGAATCTATTTAATTTCAGCATCTTTTACCCAAACTTCTGCCAACCAACCCAAAATTCAGCCAACCAGCAGCCCATCTGCGACAAGGAAGCCATGTCACAACTCAGAATTAATTTGAACAACGTTCATTTTGAAACACAGAGCAAATGATGTGCAGTCATTTTAAGGAAAGGACATCCAGTTGCTTTGTATTTCCAATGTTAACATGCAGTGCAAATAAATGTGCTCAGATCAGTGTTTTATCAACTCCCTTCCACAGTATCACGGCCACAGTATCAGTCTGGTAATTATAAACCCTAATCCCAACCCAAACCCCAGCATTACAGTCCTTTTAAGCCACCACCAAAGCAACTCAGTAATTAGAAACAAGCCTTTTCCATACAGCTTTTCTGAGCTTAATTAGCACAAGAAAATAGCAAGAGAAACAGCTGCCCAGTGTCTCCAAATAATAATGGTAACTCTGTATCTGCAGCCCAGGATCAGCAATAAGAGATAAAGGATTAGGTATGAGAGGAATCTAGTTTGGAAAACATCCAGCACATCACCTGCGTCTTATTAAGGGCATTAAGGCTAAAAGCAAAAGGTCCAACTTGACCAGGCTCTGTCCTAAATGGAAGTTGCACCAACATCCATCCTCACCTGATCATCTCAGTCCACCTGACAGCCTCCTGGAGCTCCATCAACCTCTCCTTGTATTGATTGCGCTCCATCAGAACCCGGGCCATTTCTACGCGGGTGAAGCGTCGGCGCTGAGCGATGGGGATGTTGTCCTGCAGAGGGGAGGAGCCCTGCTTCAGCCAACAAAAGATGGAAGAGGATTGATGTTAGTGCAGGGTAAGTCAAGAGACAGAAGGACATACTGGTTAGTGCTCTTTCTTCTCTGCTTGATTACACCCCTCCCCTTTCCCCCCCATTTCCCGTATGAGGCGCTAATTCCACACAAATGATCTCCAAACTATGGTCCATGGAAATATGGGTGCTCTGAAAACCCAGGGAAAATAGAACTAGAACCACCACCAAATTGAAGGCCCTACCCAGGGAATATTGCCATTAAGGTGCTTTGGTCATCTACAAGAGGCTTTGAGAACTGTCAGTAGTCCGTTGGTCCATAGTTTGGAAACCAAAGTTTTAGTGAAAAACATTTAGCAGCAAATTCAGTGACAAGCAGCAGAGAGCAGAAGATAATGTTATCTCTCCCCTCTAGAGGGTTAGGCAGAAGGCATTCTGTTAGTAGGCGCTGATAAAGGCACAGGGCACACGAAACTGAACAACCTTCTCCATGGTGAGAAAATTTGGCTTCCCAATGAAGGCAAACATGGCTGCAGCATTTCACAAACACAACCTGAGAATTTTCCTATCTACCTACATTCTAAGCAGAGTAATTTCACCTCCATTAAGTCAGGAGTATTAGGCTAGAAATGACCTTAGTTCTATACTCTTTCTTTCTTTCAGAGGACAACTCCCTCACTCTGGTGTGCTTTGTTTCTGACTACAGTGCACTCTGCTGAAAAGCCTCAAACTCAGCCTAAACACGAAGACAACACCCGAGTCTTCTCTGCCTTCACTCTGTAACAGGCAGTACTGGCTTACATGAAAGTAAAAAGGAGGAAAACAACGCTGCAAGATTGGAGCTGACAGAACAGTGAAAAGAAGGCAGTTGTGGCTGTAAAACCTGAATTTCACTGCACAAAGTCCTCTTGGTTTACAGCTGCACTGCCAACATGAGACTAGCTCTTCTGGGGAAGCCTGAGTGCCACTATGTCCTGTGAGAGAGCACACCTCACACTACGCTGCCTGGCATTCAAAACTGAGGAAAACCAGGAAAAATGGAAAGGTGCTGAGCTGGGCACCACTCTAACACTGGGGTTTTAAAACCACACTGACTGCATTGTCCCTCTGTCAGCTGCTGGTCTTTGCCAAACTACAGTTTGCAAGTTATATGCAAAGGTAATTGCATGACAGCAACATGCAATCTAGCAGCTTTGCTTTCATCATTACCAAAGAAATGCTCAAGAAAGATTTAGATATTGCACTAAGGGACGTGGTTCAGTGGGGAAATGGTGGTGGTAGGTGGGCGGATGGACTGGGTGATCTTGGAGGTCTTTTCCAACCTTGGTGACTCTACGAAAGACAGATCGGTCTGCATCTCAAGAACCTTATATCAAGTATTACAGACTAAATATATAAACCCCCTTTCCCCACAGGCATTTTAGTAATGTAATATACCAATTCTGTACAGAGATAGCTGCTTACATCCTCCACCTCTTCTTTGGGTTCTCGTCGGGCAACAATCGCTTCAGATTTCACTCTAGGAAACAGGAAGGAAAGCATCAAACCAGCAGCTGATACTGTGACTGCAGCTGGGGGGAGCACGAGGGGACTCTGGGGGAGATCTGGTTGCATCAGAAAGAAACCATTTTCTGTCTGCGAGTGACACAAACCAATTATGAGGTGCTTCTGCGCTATCCTTCCTCACTCTTGCAGCATGTTTCTGACATCATCCTCTCCCTTTGGAACACATGATTTAAGCACCAGGCCCCAAAATACAGACCACTGGGACATATCTGCTTCAGAGCCATAATTTCTATTCAGATGTTTGTCAAGATCTTAACCACATAAAAATTGAGCCATTATCAGCAACTACTGCTGGCTGAAGTTCTTCTGGGCTGTCTCTCTTTCCAATGCAGTAAAAAAGCCTTTAATATATGAAGGGCAGTTTGCCATCACAGCAAAGAAATGAACCCCAAATACATGTAAATACAAATTTAAAAGGATTTATCTGAATGCTTTTAGTTTACTTAAGCCTCATACTGAGGGTCAATCCCATTCAAATCACGTGTACTTCTATGAGCAAGGAAAAAAAATGCCATCTTTATCTCCTAGTAAAGCACCCTGGACAGTTGAAAGTCCTCATCCATGCTGCATATTTATGTATTACATAACATTCTAAGAGACTCAAAAAGACAATTAAAAAAAAATAAAAAATCAGGTCTACTTCCACTGGCTCATGAGATCCCTTCACTTCAGACACTGCAAACACTGAAGGAACCCGACTGTGTTGTGGTTAGAGACTGTGCTCAGCAATTTCAAAAGAATGGAGGCAACCTTCCAGATTCAGGATGCAAAACAAACACCCCCCTCTGAATGTGAGTGCCACAGCACAGCTGGTACAGCTACTTAAAATGCAGTTATGCAGCCTGGAGACCAATGGGGCCTGCGTAGCTTTATGGAAGAGAAAAATTCCCAGGCTTTGTAGGCATTCAGGTTTAGGTTTCTCTATTTTGAGTGGAAAATAAGAAATGGGATTTGCCCAAATGCCACCCGCAAGGAGCTCCACACTCTCTTCTCCCTTTTCTTGTTCTTAATGTGAACAACAAGACAATTAACAATGCTGACATCTAAGTGCTGTTTGTGAGGAGCTGCACTCATCCTTTCATTAAATGAATGGGCATTCATGCCTCTCTGCATGATCTCGGCCACCAACAGCATCAATCTGCTGACAGTTTTCTTCAAAACCACTGTTTCAGAAATTCCTTCGTTATTTGTTTGTTTTTAAGTACGAACTGAAATGCTGAAAGCTTCACTCTGGGCAGCCCAGATTTGCAATCACTGCGATGGAACCTGAATATTAGGGAGGAAAATTCTGTAGGTTTTCTAAGGTTCAATAGTTCATTTCAGACTAAGAAAAACAATTGAAGAACACCAGAAATATCTCAGCCATGTACTATCAGCCCCGAAAGCTACTTCTGTACTCCAACACTAATGTCCATGAATGAAGTGCAGAAAAGCTGACCGGCACAGGTTTCTCTCTGAGGCTGTGAGTTCATCACTCAGGTTCTCCCAGCTCCCTGACACAGCATTGAAATCACTCACCTTTTCAGCTCTTCCTCCAGCTCCTTGACTCTGGTTTCCATTTTGGCTTTGGCTTGCTTCGTTGCCTCAAGCTCTCCCTTCAGCACTTCTTGTTCTCCAGACAACTGGTCCACCTTGGCAATCAGATCATTCTTCACAACGTTCAAAGCATTTCTTAAAGGTGTGAAAGGCACAATAAGCAAAAATGGCCCAAACCATAAGCTGTCCATAAGAGAGACCTGAAACTAAACTCACAGGCACTACAAGGAGACTTGAAATGAGCACACTGAAATAAGTCAGGCTATAAGTCATGAAAAAGCACATCTTGACAATGAAGAGCTATGGCAGAACACAGCTGGTCACAACAAGGTCTGTGCAGTTCTGCATTCTGACAGACCAACCTCAGGTGCTTCAAGGCAACCTGACAGCTGTACAAAGTGAAAACCTATTTTAAGAGGATTAAGAACTGAAACATAAGAACCTGTACTCTGCACCTCTCAGAACCTGTACTATTTGTAGTTGCTGACAGCTGGAGATGATGGTGACATAATTTGGTATTTCCAATCAGTTCCAAAGTATCTTAAAATCTTTAAAATGAGCACCTTCCCATCACACCCAGTTCTCCACCTACCACCCTTAGGATTACTTTTCCTTCCTCTGCATGGCTGCTTGGCCATTCTTAATATCTAGCTTGCCAGCCTTTCCCAAAGGATAAGCAAATTACACTGCTTTGCTCTTCCTTATCAGCTATCAAATCTTTGAAAACTCTTCTCAAGAGTAACACGAGTTTATTTCCAAATAGCAGCCTTGTGAATAACAACTTCAAAATGCAGTGTCCTCACAGAGACACAGACCCATCAAGACTCCTGCTAAAGTTAATGAAAGAAAAGCTTGCCACTGACTTCAGGTGGGATCAGACCCCATTAGGAAAATTGCTCAGGAGAGGATTTTCTCGTCTACATTTCAAAGCATAACAAGTGTTCTAGAGAGCCTGCCAGATACACCAGAAAGCCACAGTGAGGCTGGAGTTCTAGCCACAACCTTCTTTATGATGGTACCTCACTTATATAACCAGGCACACAACAGTTTCTTACTTGGTCTCCAGTAGCTGTGAGTTCTCCAACAGCAGATTGCCAACTTCTTTGCCCATTCCTGAAAAAAACAAAAAAAAAGGTCAAGCAGTTTTCATCTGTTTCATCTGACTCATGCTTGGGAAAGAGAAATCATTTTTGTTAGGCTTCCCTACAGCCAGCTTCATCCACTTTAAAGGCTTCCTATTACCAACCTTCCACTGTGGCAATATTAAAAGGACTTCAGATCGTCCAATGCTCGACTATTCACCTTGAGCAGTTCTCTCACAGGGATTCACAGTTTGAAGTCTCAGGCCCATGACTTAAGGACCACTCCCAAAAGAGCAGATCAGACATACTGCACATTGGGCAAGAATGCACAGAGGCTGCAGCACACAGGTCAGGCTGCAAAACTCTGTAAGATTTGGAGCTAAGTGTAGAGACTGAATTTAGTAAAAACGAACTGAAAGGAATTTAGGCCCAAAACCACAAGTGGAGCGCTCCCTGCTGCCATCCTGCAGGATCCCAGGATCTGCTTCTATTTTACACATAGATACAGAGGCTACCTGTTGTTTTAAGGGACAGTGCTGAGTGCTGCAGCTTGCTTCTCAATACAAGCCCCGGGGCACAAAAAGGCATCACAACCATCAGTGTTTGTGCTGTAGTGTTCCTCATCCTGCCCTCTGAACTACCTTATCCCTTTACAGCAAAGGCATCAATATTTTCCACAATTGTTATTTGCTGATTAATATTCACAATGAAATAAAACCAAAATAAACTGTAAGTTAATGGAAGTTAGAGAAACATGACAGCATACAAGAAGTGAGAACGTATCACAACACTCCAACAAAACAAATCCTCTTCCCACAGTTAGATGGCATGAAGTTATGATGGCAAAAGCAAATTCCCAGCAGGAAGGAATAAGAAGCAGCATTTCAAGTTGTTCTTTGGTTCCTTTTTTAATGGGTAGAAAGAGAATCAATCACTTTGATGTTTCAGGCAGGTTTCTCAGTGTGTCAAGGAATACTGCAAACAAAAACCAAAGTGTATTTCTGGCTGGGTAAGGATGAGCTATAACCCTTTTCTCCCACAGCACATGTGCTGTTTCTAAAATCCAGAGGTCACACAATACAGACACGTGTTTATTAAATATTTCTCTGGTTCCTTTCGGATGATTCTACAAATGATCAAATAAATATTTAACAAGTGAGGCATTAAAATGGCGCTAAGATGATATTAAAAAGGACACTGGCATCCTTATGCTTGGTTTTTTTGTTGGTGGTGGGACTGTCAATAACAGTTTTCCTTCTCATCCCTGAGTAAGGTGAGTCTGCCTCTGGGAGAGAAAGGAACTCTGGTACAGAGGGTCAGTTGTTACCCCAGAACTACCTAATTAGTGTGTGACCCAGCCCCAGCCTGATGCTTTAACCAGTGGAAGGTCTGAAGGGCCGGTCTTGCAATGAAGAAATGGATGACGCCATCCTGCAGCCATAGAGTGAGACACTATGAGATAATCTCACACAAGCTGTCATGACAAAGCCCCACTCATGGAGATAGAAAAAAAGTGACTAAAAGGAGAATTCTTTACTCCTTACGGTGTGGGACAAAGGAGAGAGCTACACATCACTGTGCACCTCCCACAGCCAGGCAAATAGTATGAAGCATCAAAGTGGATAATCAAGGGAAGGAAAATCCCCAAATCACAACTGAGGACCAGCTGCATCCTGCTTCTTGGAGAGGTGAGACCACCATCACAAAAAGGAAAAGCAAAACATAAACCCACAAACCAATGTAATGCAAGACACATGGAGGGGATATTGAGTGAATGGAAGAAATTGTAAAAGAAAAAAAGAAGCGTGGTTAAAAGAGGAAAAAAAAAAAGAAAAAAAGAAAAAAGGCCTTGGCCTTACCAAAGAAATCATCCCGTACTATGAGAGCCATCCCACACGAGAAAGGGAACAGAAAGATAGGGGGACAAAGGGGGAAAAAGGAAGAGAAAAAAGCAGCCATTAAGTACCAATCTGTAAATAGCAAACAGAGCAGCTCATCAGCATGTGTAAACGCATGTGGTGCCAGTATAGGTGATGCTCAGCATAAACTAACATACACCTTGTTCAGCTGCAGCCTGGCCTGGTAGGGATTTATGCCTGAGAGTTCAGGACAAGCTGAAGACGAGTTCATCTTTTTCTTCCACCTTTATCACTTACCCTGGACCAAATATCTTTGTGCATTCCAACCCCACCACAATGGCAAGTCAACAGACATGATGAACAGGGTGAAGGAAGGGCAGGAGAAAAAACAAAACGGGAGGGATATCAGAGCTGTTATCTGGCCTTTCTGCACAGACCCAAATCCACTTTGCTACTGAGATAAATTCCAGTGCCACTTCAGAGGGGGAGTCTCTGAGAAAAGACCACCCAAAAATGGCCTACAGTGACAGCCCAAACAATCTGAACTAAGAGAGAAGATGATGCCGTTCCTTCCTCCCTTTTGTGACCTTACAGACCCAACATCAGGAATGTGAAAGAGCTCAGCACTGCACAATTATGCCACAGATTTTGTACCGTATCAGCCCAAGTCGCCTGTTCTTATTACAGGTGAAACTTCATCCAGTTTGCACTGAAATCAACAGCGATTTCCTTGATTTCATCTAATTATTTTTTTTATCAGTACCCAAATGCATTTTACAGAGAGGTGAAAATTCTGCAATTTAGGCCTGCTGACCTTCGTATGGGACGAAAGGCAACAGAGGCAGCACTTCAAACTCCTACTGAAAAGACAAAACAAACAAAAAAAGGCCTGTGGTTCTGCCACTCTCTTCCCTACAGAAAAGTCTTTCTTTTCACTGCAGCTGTGGGTCAGGATGCATTAAGAAACTCATAGTGAGCATCATGCAAGCAGAGGGACTCCTCACAGTCTTGTTTACTTGAAGAACAGGAGTGAACTATGTAAATCCTGCGCTCAGCTGAGCTCAGCGCAGAGCACAGCGCCTGCCCTAAAATGAGGCACTTTGCACCCCAAAGCAAAGGAAAGGCACAGCGTGGTTTTCTCAAGACCTTGAGACGGGCCAGTGTCAAAACCTGCAGAAAGCTACACAAAAAGTGGGTCAAAACACAGCAGACACGTGAACACCAAGCAGGAATAGCCTCCTGCCCAGGAACACGCCAGTGCAAGGAACCAAGCAAGGCAAAGGTGGGAGAAAGTCAGCAAAGCCAACCGTGATTGGACAAGAGCAGGGGAGTATCACACGTGTATACCATATCATTGAGTCTCAACGAGGTAAAAACAAACAAGAAAGGAAACTGAGCAGAGCAGAGATACACACCTGAGAACTCCCCTATGGGCCATGTCCAGCGAAGCACAGAGAGACAAGGGAAAAAAGGAAGTGAAAAAAAGGATCGATCAGTGACTGAAACCAACAAAACTAAAATTTTGTTTCAAAAAAAATGAATTAACAATGATTCAGCCATTTCAGTGTCAAAAGGCATGAAATAGTAAGGACGGGAACTGCCACGACTCTACATACAGGACAAAAAAACCAAGGGGAGGGAACCCCTGTTAGAACTGCAGCCACACGCCTCAGCCACCCCCAGCCTCCCAGACACGAGTCTCAGACAGTCGCATCTCAGCCTGGATAAACCTTTCTTTTCTCAGTCACACAGCACTAAGCACAGAACGGCCAGTTTCCGCTGCCTTCTTGTTCCCCTCCCTTTGTGATCATTCTCCTGTTAGCAGACAGATCTGCTGAAATTAAACGTGCACTTCAGCCACATTTCAGCATGCAAAGGACAGCTGCATTTTACAACATTTTTTTTTTCCAACAGCAGTGCCAGGGCTCAGTCTGATAATTTCATTTAAACTTCTGTATAGAAAAACATCATTTATATACATGAACTTACCACTAATGTAACAACTGCTGTTTTCACCATAAAACACCCATTACATAAAGTAAGATTTTAATCTCCAAAGCAAACACAGGAGGCCACCCTAACACTGAAAAAAAGGACTTCCCAGGGCCCATTACCCAACTGTTAGTCCTACCCCATGTCCAGAGTAAAGGGATAATGAGGACCAGGAAAGGAGATATGAGAGAAAGGGAGAACAACCCACAAGCAGCTGGGACTGCTACACTTTCACAGCTTTATCAGACTGCTGCCTGACACAAAGCTGCTTTTCTGACCGCTTCAAAGTCCTCATTGGGAACATAGAACATAATCAGACTTCAGATACAAGAAGCTCCTTCAAAATCAGCCTAAAAGGAGAATGCAAAACTCTCTTGGATTGACTAAGAAGGTAAAAACTGCAGTGAAATCTATGATGTTTCCATCTGAGAACGACAATTGTTCCCCTTAAACTTAAAGAAATCTTAATAAAAGGAGTTTTTTTTCTTGCAAACTTCCAAGAAAAGCTCTATTCCAAGTGAAGCTGCCAGAATGCAGAATTACTGGCGTGAAGATTTGTGGGAGGAGGGGAAGAAGCAATCTTCAAACAAAGGAAAATAACTTACAGACACAAAGACAGCCCAAATACACAGCCATTAACTCAAGCTGTTGGGTAAGAATTACTGCTGTAGATGCATATTTCAGTCACAGTGTATCCCATTTTCTAAAGGTCAAACATCCAAGTTCGGAAAAAAGAGTGAATCTAAACGCTTCTAGAAGCCTAACGGAGCTGTCTTTGCTTCAGAGAAAACAGAACAGTCCCAACAAATTTTACCTAGCAGATCTGCTCCTTCATCAACATCTCCGATCACCTCGGATCCTGCTGTGGAAAGTTCATGATAGAGGGAGTCTGTGTTGATGCCAAACGCTTTGTTCACAATCCCCTGGGTTGGGCTGTGGTTGGAAGAAAGAAAGGCAAGGATTCTTCTTACTTGGTGATGTTTAAGCCAGAACATAACTCTGAAATACTGAGCATCACAGACCAGTACAGTCAAAACTCTGAGAGCGGATTCTGCCATGGGCTGACTGAGGGAATTCAGTAAGTAAAGGAAAAAGAATGTTTTATTCCCCATACCATGTACCAATACCTACCTTGCATGACCTCAGCCTTGCCTCGCTGATGCCTTTTCAAATAGCTGATAACTACTCAAAAATTCATAGAAAACCTTCCACTGGCAGTCCTAAGGCTGTGCAGTGATGCCTACACTCCCACCAACTTCAACAGCAACCCTCACAGCAGTAAGATCAGATAAGGACTCAAATGCTGTCAACAGCCCTGGATTTCTTTTTTCCTGTCTCAGAGCAGCCTGGGCCACTCACACAGATCCTTCCACATTACTGGTATGTGCCTTCCCTGGAGATCTCAAAGGCTGCCAGCACCTCATTTTTGCATTAGGCAGAATTTATGCATTTTCTGAAACAGCTGCATCTTGAGCTCTGGACCACAATATCCACCCCTCACAAAAACAAGACAGAGGGCCAAGAGCAGAAAGTCACAACCAATACCTGTTACCAGGGCGCTCCAGGCGGGGATCCTGACACATATCCAGCTCAGGAGTAGAGTCTATGATGTCCTGAACATCGGACCACTCGTCACTGCTTCCCATACCTACGTGAGACAACACACGATCTATGGCAACAGTGCTCCTTAAAGGCATTTCTGCAGCTGCAAATAGCACAGCTTGACAATGTCATGGTGCTGCATACAGTTAAAATTTCACTTTGAAACTGCACAGTTCAGTGCATGAAATCTAACCTGGTTTCTGTATAATCTGTAGCCTAAGGCCAATATTTGAGGAAGAAAATAAGGGACTTCTCCCTTTTGCCAATTTACATGTATTAGAAACCAAAACATTTGAAAGCTGAGGCAAGCAACATAAACACAATGTCTGTTTGCATACAGAATTCCCGAAGGATTAAGGATGTCACCTGTGTACTACATCAGCCCCTTTAATGTGTTAGAGGTGACATTTTTGTCCTTTCCAAGCTGCCCCAGAAGTAAAATCTACAAAGCCCATGAGAACAAGAGCGTTCATTGCTCGGTTGAGGCTGGCACTGTGGGCAAGCAATAATAAAATACAGAACTGGACTCAGCTGTGACTCTTTTTATTCAAATGCTACACTAGAGGATGTTGCACGTTGTTTTATAGTCTCAACCTGTTAGGAACCAGCTGGTGAACGTTAGCACAGGAATTTCCTCTGTATTACACAGAAAAGGCTCTGGTTCTGATGCTAACCTCAGAAACCTGTATTCATAAACATGCTCCAGCTCCCATACCTATGCTGACATTCCTCATCTCCTGCGTGACCTGGACTTCCATGTTCCGGCTGTTCCGCTTTTCTCGTGTCCTCTTGTTGCTCTTGGTTGTGCCATTGTATTCACTGATGGGTTGGATGCTCTCATTCAGGGGTGTGACAGCAGCAGAGGGCACAGATGATGTGGGAGTGTTGGACTTGGTTCCGGTGGTGCTCGGTGTGGCAGCTGCTGAGGACTGCCCAGATTCAGACATTTCATCTTGGGGACACTATGGCAATTCCAGGGTAGGGAAAGAATAAAAAGGGAAAAGCAGAGCTATATATTTCAGTTAATCTCCGGTTTGTTGGTATATGGCTGCCTTAAAGCATTAAGCAAAATGAGCCTTGCTCACTGCACCGACTAAATGCCCAGCGTTCACTGGAGACACGTGGCACTGCAACCAGAATGCAGCAGTGAGTTCCCATGCTGAACTCAGCAAGCAAATCCTACCTGTGAAAGGATTGACATCCTTCTTCTCTTACTATGAAGAGTTATCTTCACAAGTCACATCATTATGCGACCTCTTCATCATGCACCTCAAGGAAGAAGGTCTTTTCATAAGTGAAAAGCACCTCCAATTGCCACTGACTACAGCAGAAGCTGAAGGGCTTTGGCACTCGCAGTAAGCCAGGACAGCATTTCCCAAGACTGGAAGGTAACACGGACATTGCTTGGGAAAGATGAGAGCTCTTAGAGGATCCAGAAGCTGCCATTACAGTAAGCCACTGACATAACAAGAATGAGAATCCCCTGCGTTGAGAGAACAGCAGCGTATTTCTTACACCAAGCTGCAGAAGCAAAGCAGATAACAAACTGATGGTCCGATTTTGCTAGTGGGGGAAGATCTATGTCCCCACATGATGTTACACAGAAGCTTGCCAAGCATGGGTCTGGCTTGACAGCACAGCAGAAACAGGTGTGGTCTCCCCAAATTGATAAGGCAAGACCCAGAAACTCAAAACTAAGAAGCTGACAAATTAACGAAGGCAACAGACTTCCATTGTGAAATGTGCATGAGTGAGTCTCAGCTTTACAGACATTACAGCCCCATTTCTTGTATTAACACCTCTTGAAAAACATGGGAGACTTGTAAGGTTTTGTGAGGATTTTACACTGCAGCCCTTGTTTGTCAATTAAAGCAGCGCTGCTTCAAAGTCAGCCAATTAATGTCTTGACCGATGCAGTAATCATCCCCAGTACCAAATGAGATCTTTCTTCAGGGCAGCCCACTCTAATTGCTGCCAGCAGGGAGATGGCAAAATGAATTTGGAGAGTTCTATGTGCTGATGACTTGCAATTGGGTGCAGTGACGCTCAGCAGCTGCACACCCAGACTCAGCTATAATTGTTACTGCTTGCCTCTCCCCTCCTGTGCAACTGCTGCAGAGGCTCAGACTGCTCAGCAGCTGCTTCAGGCCTCCCATCCTCGGAGCTGTGATGCTAGTTCACTAATTTCTAAGTCTTGCTCTACTGTTGTAACATTAACTGCACAACATAACAAAGCAATTCAAAATGGGATGAGAGAAATACTGAAATATATTAACCCTTTGCAGCCTTTTTTGTTTTTTTTTAATCTGGAATCTTATTAACACCTTCCCTTAATTAGACTGGCCACTATGTTTATCTTAAAACACCCTGCAGTGCATTGCATGGCACAAGTCAAAAGGTTCTATATCACATCTGTGCATTTATATAGAAAGGTTTATTTTTAATATTCGACCATTCAGCAAAATGGATGTCTTGTTTGGTTTCTGCACATTCAGTCCAAGCAGCCCCCACATGGAAGTTCCAATGGCTTCCCTGCACATTTGCTGATTTTACAAGCAAAACTGAGATGGAAACACTTCACTGTGGCGACATGTGGAAACCACACTTCTCACCTCCACTCCAGATTCCTGTTTTGTGAGTTACTTTTCTAATAGTTTAGTTCAGTTTTTGGGAATGTGATCCAATAAACCTTGTAACACTTCAGCTGCAATTTACCTGCTGTGCTTTCTGTCATACAAAGGGACAACAAAGAGTTCCAAGCATAAAGTGCAATCATAAAACCTCTTCCCCCACCCAAAAAAACACTTCTGTTGGATGAACAGATTCAGAGTTCCTTCTTGTACCCACAACCTTTAAGCATAACTGAAGTCTGTGAGAATTTCAGCCCTGCAAAAGGGATGTGCAGATGTCAATTCTTGGACTTGGGATCTAGATGTCATTTAGAAGTTCTACAGCATCTATAGAGTGATACTTGTATTGAGAATACAAGCTTCCTGCTTGTTGACATTATCCTTCTCTCACCCAGAACACATCAGGGAGTTATTACACATGTAATTACACTCTATGATTATACACTTGTAGTTTGGAGTCATCTAGAGAGTGTCCTTTATTAAGACTACCAACCTGCCCTGGAGAAATTCCTCTCAAATGTTAACACTACCAAGGCACTTTTCTTCGCAGTCCAGAACCTCTATTAAACTTTGCTGGTATCTTCCTTCCTTCTGATTGTTCCACTATTACTGTTCCAGATATTTTACCGACTGTACAGCTCTCCTCTGCAGTCCAGGAGGCACACTGCATTGCCCAGAGCTCACCCAAAGAAAACTCCACAGCCACCACTTACCTACAGCCATACCTGTCAACCTCCTAAACATCAAATGTGCAGTAGTGACCTCCAAAATGCATTGCAAAGGCTCAACATTCATAGCAGTCATATGTCACCATGAGTAGTCACAATTGTATGGTTATAACACTGAAAGCATAGTACATAAAAACAAAAACGTTAAGGACTTTCATCTCCGAATCATTATGTAAAATAAATGTGCAACTGAATGTAAAAAGAAAATAACAAAAGACAGCAACTTAAACAGAAAATAGTCATAATAAGTACACAAGGACAATTAAAACATAACTAATATATGGCCCCGTAAGAAGGAAAACTAGCCAGAAAAGTCAAGATACACATATTGGGAAAATAAAGTCAGTTACGTGTCTGCAGTCGATGTCAGTGAAATATCAGAGCAGATGAAGAAAAAGCAAGAAGTGCACGAGCTCCACTGCTGAGATTTCAGCCATGCAGAAGAGCTGAAAAACAGCATTTTTAGTCAGAGTGCACACAAGTAGCTCGCAGGAGGAAAATTTTCCATTCCAAACTGCAAATCCAGAGTCAGCTAATCAGTCCTTTTAATTATTCATATGTTTCTTCAACAGCCTTAGGAAATCCTCCCTAACACCCCAGCTATCCAAGTCTTCCATAGCCCGAGCTCTATCTGCACAGCTCCTGCTGACCTCCTTATTGTGTTTCCCACTTCTGAATTTTCCTAGCAAGCATCAACACAAGCCCCAGACCCACCCATCAAATACATGTAGAGCAGCACGGTACTATTTCTGCACATTTTCTTTTTACCAGAAATGGACTTTTTGCCTGACATCACCAATAATAAATGACAAAGTTATCAAGTCAGTAACTCTCCATTACTTGAGCTTGGAAACCAAAGCTTACAATCTATGTGGATTCCCGCTGTATTCTCCTGCAATGCAGATCCTGAATTACTTCTGAGTTCCCCTCAGCTCTCACTGAAAACCTCTCAGAAGCCCCGCAATGATATCTCTGAAAGAATGATGCCTTCAGTAGTCTGGAAGGTGGATCTCACCTCAACTTTGTTCCAGCTCCTCTAAAGGCTTACACCTGCCACACATGCCTGACCAACAGAGAGCTCAAGAGCACACCCATACCACAGTGTGCAGTGCTGTTCAGAGATCCAAAGGAATAAATTCTTTCCAGAAGTACAAATACGCTCTCTGTACATTTTGGCTGCCGTGTGATTGTGTGCAGCAATGTGCTGGCACACGTCAGACTATCTGAAGCTACACCTTCACATCCACATCCCACTGCACTGTGGTTTTGCTATTCCCTAACTGCAGTAAAGCTCTCCAGAAATTAGTGTAGGATCTGATTAGTGCCTTTTAAGACACCTTTAAAGCAGACCAGAAGCTCTGCAGGGAGGACACACTATAAGCCATGCTGGGTGGATGCATCACTGGCTGTCAGGGCTGACACCAGGCACCTGGGAAACATGGTTTGAAGAATCTGGTAGGATTCTGAGCAAAGACTGAGAAGTTTGCAGGCACAGAATGTGGGAAAGATGGCTCATCATGAGCGGCCTCAGCTGTTAATAAATGCACAGATCTGTCAACTAAGAGCACAATCTCTGGGTCTTTGAGCTCAGACCAGACTCCAAATGGCACAGCACCTGAAGCAAAAGGCACAACGATCCAGCTGCTCTGGTGTGGCTGCCATGCTGTGAGGCAGTGCACTGAATATGACAGGTGTATTGGATATAGACAGCACAAGACTAGAGCTGCAGACCAGATGTGTGAGGAAGTGAAGAGCTTTAAGCACAGTGCAGGACTTGGGCAGTCAGATGTTTAGTACCCCTTTTAGCTGAAAATAGGAAGGCCAGAAGAGTGGTAAGACAAAAAGAACAACTGCTGAAGAGCAAGAGTAACTCTACTTCGAGCCTCATCTGAGGAGCAAAAGCTTTGCTCTTAGAGAGGGAAAGAGAGGAGGCAGGTTCCATCATTTCCTCTCACAAATAAGTTAAAAAAGGTAAAGATTTTATCTTCACTATATTTCTAACTGTCTTCACATATACTCTTTTCAACTTAGGGCCAGCCAAGTAAAGGAGATTAACACTGAGACAAGGGGGTAACAAGCATGAGGAGCCTTATAAATCCATCCCACACTGTACACCAGATCTGAGATGGGACATCCTCCCACCTCAGCACAGCCACCACAGGAGTAAACTCACAGCAGGAAGAGGCTGCAAAGGGTTATGGACACAGGTTAACCTCCACCTTAATGAAAACATGGATGCTATTGACAGTGGCAGAGTGGGAAACCCTTGCTCTGTGATGGTCTGTAAAACCTTGTAGCTGGAGTTGGACTGCAGCTGCCCGAGGTCACTCAGGTGCCAGTGGTCCAGTGTTGGGACGATCTTGGCCCCTATCTGCCCACGTACCATGCCATCCGCGAGGGGGAAGACATTCAGAGAGTTAGGACGTTCCTTCCTGCTAAACAGAGAAACAGAGAGAGAGGGAAAGCCAATCTGTTAGCTGTTTATGAGCTTCATACACAAAAGAAACAGCACACTA
Source organism: Coturnix japonica (assembly GCF_054131305.1). NCBI lineage: Eukaryota > Metazoa > Chordata > Aves > Galliformes > Phasianidae > Coturnix > Coturnix japonica. Next base: position 20,387,324 of record NC_140675.1, on the reverse strand, counting down.
GCTCATGCAAAATGTTAGTCATTAGAAACTGAACCGCACTCCTTGCCCCAGCTTAGCAGTTGTGTGGACTCCCAAACCCACAGCTCCATGGTGCTGTTGGTTCAGACCCAGAGTGTCAACAGGTAGAGCCAACCATCTGCCTACAAAGTCAAAGGGAGTCAATGACCAGGACAGGCACAACTGACATCAGCACCCCCATGCAGTGTTTGAAGGAAAAGCAAAAGTGCAAAGAAACCGAGCAAATTCAAACCAATGTGTCCTTTGAGAAATGGGTGCACCGTGGGAAAACGCCACAGCAGACAATCCCACAACAAAATGGGCATCATTGAACGAAGAAAGAGGCTGAAGTGAGTCACCTACACGCCACTTCTGCACATTCCACCCCAAACCTGGTTTGCACCAACAGCAGAAAGCAGTGGGTTTTGGATCACTTCTAATACTAAGCAAGAGAAGTAATACTTGCATTCTGTGATTCCTCCTCCATATCCAACTACAGTCCTCTCAAAATTCAGAATTTATACAAACTTATAAATAAATGCATCATTCATAAAGCCAGATGTCTGTATTACTTTTTCTTTATCACTCTCCTTTCTGGCGAGTGCAGGTGACCAGCAAGCTGTGGATTTGATTCTCAATATGGAAGCTGGCACAGATTTGGGGACCAAGTTCCAGTGGGAGAAAATGTAGAGCAAGCAGTGGAGGTGGAAACTCAAAAAAAGAAAGTAGCTTGTCAGCATGAACACTCCAGAAACAGGGCAGCAGTCAACACCTCCTTGCAAGACACCGATCTGCTTCCCTGCTCCATCAGGCTCCATGCCAGCCCAGTACAGCACTGCTCCTGGACACAGCAATCATTTCACCAAGACTCAGTTACCACCATCACACAGTGGGACCGGCATCCTCCAGCAGTCCCTTCAACCCAACCTGTTCTGTGATCCTGTGATCTGTGACCATGGGTGAAAAACAACTGCAGCTGCATCTGAGGCTGCCCCAGGACTGACTCAAACACACTGACATGGCAGGGGCAGAAAAGAATTCATTTACAAAATGAAAGCAAAATGTCTAACAGAAGAGACCAATGCTCAGCCTTTCCATTCTGAGCACTGTCCAGCTGACACAGCACACTGCACCGCTGTGCCAGCATGGCTCCTGCTTGGAGTGGCTGCTTACTGTGCCCCATCAAGGAAAAGCTGCAGGAAAGATAACTTCAGTTTCACAGTCCTGATGTTGGCGTTACCAGTCCCCAAAGTAGTTCAGAATATCCTCAGGGTTGCTATAAATTTGCAGTGCTGACTACAGCCCTTTGGAGTGACTTTCATACACCCACGTCCTTCTGGTCCAGGGGGACTCTGAGCACTTGGTTAGTTCCACCTCATGTTGTGAGGAAAACAGCAAAAGCCTCTATAAGGGCTTGCAGTAGCCAAAACCTGGATCAGAATGCTCCTCCTGTAAGACCTTAAAGCTTGGAAAATGTAACAGAACTACTAGGTTTGCCATCATTGCAAGATGGCAACAGCCCTCTTTGTAGGCTAAGGGTGCAGAACTCACTGCCTCAGCCAAAGTCAGATGTGCTTTCTGACAGTTATTGGTGATATGCATTTCCTGCCCTGCTTAGAAAAGAGGCGTATTTTGTGCTCATATAGGAAGTGCTCAAGAAAGGTGTAGATGCGGTAGGCAGGGCATGGTTTAGAAGGGAAATATTGGTAGTAGGTGGACACTTGGATCATTGGGGATCTTTTCCAACCTTGGTGATTTGATGATTCTAATTTAAGGAAGAAAAGACAACTTTTTAAAGTAATCTGGAAGGTGAAGTGCAAATGTCCAATCACACAGGGATGATCCCGGTTTGGAACCCAGCCTCTGCCCCTTCTGCTTTGGGTGCATGAGCTCCTTCCTGATGTAGCAGCTTGCTGGCTCCCTCTGCACCAGCCAAGGGAAGTGTGTCATGTGTGAGTGAATCTAATGCAGATGTCAGTACACAAAGAGGGCAAATAGGCCAGCACAGAACCTTTCAGCATCACACCACGACCACCCAACAGCAACCTCCAGAACTATGATTAACAAAAAGCAGTAGGATTTACCTTTTCCTCCACGACTGGCGATGACTGCAGCGACAAACGTAACAGCCAAAACAGAGCAGCAATTGCACAAAAAGCAAGACAAAAAACAAAACAAAACACAACAACAACTATTAGAGAATGAAGGTCATGCAAACATGCAGCCCTATCAGAGACAGCGAATGCATGCACTTTTATTCATACTACTTGGAGGTGTGCACTGTACCCATTCCCCTCCTCAGATGGCAGCAGACACACACACCCCCCAGCAGTTCTTGCACCATCTTCTCTCAAGTGACAAGGAAGCACCCTTGGTGCATTTACAGCCTTATGCAAATATGTATTTACACAGTCTACCATATAAAACACACCCAAGCACATCCACAGGTGAAGGTAACCAAATGCACTCACAAACATGTAGGAAGACATTGAGAGATTACACCCATATCCCCCCCAGAACACATCAGTGTACCAACTCACAAGTGCTGGTGTTCACCCACACGCAGCTGTGCAGACACAGGAACACACAACCCTCAAAGGCACAAACATACACAAATACAGCACACACGAACAGCCCAAAGCTTGAAATGAAGGAAAAAGACCCACTTCCCAGCTGCTGTTCCTACAGATTCAGATGGAGGCCTGGCAGGGGCTGTAACAGACACAGAGAGCTGCTCTTTCTTCCCATTCTTCCAGGAACTAGCAACACGTTACATGGAATAGCATCCCTCCAACAGAGACAATCCTCAGTGCAAGGTTTGTCCTTCACACCGGAGAATGGGGGGGGCAACCTGCCTAACACACTCCAGCCATTACAGCTGTGATCAGGATTGGTTTGGGGCAGAGGAAAACAGAAACAACCTATTGAGGGAGCTGTCAGGAACACACACTCTCACAATCCTATCAACCTACTGGTTCTTTTCACCCCATATTTTCTCTTTCCATACCCATAATGCCTGCCTCCATTCACCTACAGAGGCCACCATCCAGCTTCTGCTCTTCTTTCCTTGTATAGATTTCTATATTTTTCCACTGGTCTGCTAGAAAAGCATCACCTTCAGATGGGAAAGGGTTACACTGTATTCTGTAATCAGTTTTATTTTTCTAAGCCACTCTCTGACATGACACCAATTTACTGCTCTGCAGAAAACACAGCACTGAGAACTTACTATATGGAAAGAGCTCAGCCAGATCAGAATGTTCCTATTCCAGTTCCTTTTAGATCCGCTACAGATTTGTACTGTCCATCAGAGTTTGTGCAGGAGAAAGCCTAGATAAGTCTCTCTGCCTCTGGAATTTAGGGTATAACTGCTTCAAACTGCTATATTGCTGCCCCTGAATCACTGCTGGATATTCTCCATGGCAGGAGAGCTGAGCTGCTCTCTGCAGAACAAAAGAAACAGGACCACACACTGACACTTGGCTTCCTGCAATGCTGCGCCCTGCCAGCTCAGCAACTCCCAGCTCCCCCTGTTCCCAGCTGAGACATGGAGATGGCAACAAGACAGAAACGCACACATCAGCACAGCTGTTCTTCCTACAAACATTCATACCTTTCAGGTAGGTGGGAGAGGTGAGTTGGACTGAACAAAGACATAATCCACCCTGTTTCTCCTTTACCACGGGTGTGCCTAAGAGCTTGTACAGAGACATCTGACAGCAGAGGCACACAGCCCAGCAGAAGTCTCAGACATGGATGTTCTGCAGTTACAGAGCCCATTTTCCTTCAGCATTCTCCCTTCCTTCTAACACAATGTTAACAAAACTCCCGTTCCCCCCAGCAGCCCTGTGTGCACACCAGTAAGGCACCAGCACAGAACCAGAGGCTGACCCCCAAACCTTCCCCTCACAGCATGATGTTTGGGCAGGAGGCCAAGCACTGGCCGGGGAAGGAACATCACGTCTGCAAGGAATCGGGGAGCAGTTTGTGTCTCTCTTGCTCTCTCCTCTGCTGTTTTACAATACACAACCAAAACCTTGATGATCTGAATTCTTTCCCAGGTACTCCAACCCAGCAAAAGGAAGCCACAGCTTCCAGAGAGCTTATATTGTTTATTTCAAGACCTGACACTTCCTTCCACTTTCTTTATCCCAAACCTAATGGACACACTAGTATTTAAATGTTACGGATCTAAACAGAAGGTACTAAAATAACCTTATGTTTAGAAAATAGGAAGAATATTTCTTCTTTTCTTCATTTGAAATTATCTTTTTATATGTGATTTTAATATAGTGGTTTTATATACCGCACTTCATTTCCTGCTACTGCCATTCCTTTAAACAGAGGCTGGCTCTGATCACTTTGGTGCTATGAAAACAGAGGGGAAAAAAACAAAGCACTTTCGTGGGCATAAGTAGATCTATTGAGTGACTGACTCAGAGAAATCTTCCCTTAAGAAACTGGGGAAGAAGTTACATAAAGGCTAATGCAATTAACTACTCCAGTTCTGCTGGCTATCACACATGCACACAGACACACACAAATGAACACTCTCTTCCATCCCCATCCATTTTATGGATCAGTCTTTTACATGATACCTGAGAACACAAAGGTCGCTTTCCAGAAGACGTCCATCTGCAGCAGCACAATGAAGTCTAAGCTTTGTAACAGAACACAAAAAACTCCTCTCTGTCAAACCTTAGAGAACTTACCCACAACTCACCCTCAACCCATTACAAAAAGCTTCAGGTACAATCCATGCCCACAGGGAAAGATCCTTTGTCTGGTTTCTTTCTCTTGCAAATATGCACTCATTTTAAAAGTTCCTGGATGGCAAACATTATATGGAGAGGTTATGGCCCTACCTTCTCCCAGGTACACTGCCCTCAGTTTGATTATTTCCCACAACCTGCTGCATCTTGGATCGTTCGATGTGTTCCACATAGGTCTGGATCATCTGAGAAGAGGAAAAAATACGTGAGGCAAACAGAATAAAACAAAAGACTCCATTGGACTCCATGATCATTATGGGTCCCTTCCAACTTGGGATATTCTGTGATTTCTGTTTTTTGAATATTGTTTTCCAGCATTTACTTCCAATTCCTTAAAATTTCTTTAAAAAAGTGCTATCTGATGTTCAGACAGAACCTCCCGTGTTCCGGTTTGCACCCTCTGAATCTTGTACTGGCATTGGGCACCACTGAAAAGAGCCTGGCTTCATCCTCCTTGCACCCTCCCTTCAGATAATGTTGATGCTCTCAAGGTTCTGAAGCTCTAGTCACTGCCGGGATGATAAAACCCAATTCTCTGATGTGGTTTTATGGGAAAGCTAAGAGTTTGTTTATTTGGAAGGAATCAGGCAACAGCTTACCTCTGTGTGACGCTGATGTAAAGCATTATACTCTTTCTTCATTTCTGATTCACGCTCCTCCAGCCGTGAAACTGCCAAGAAAAGATTCCACCCATCAGCTAACATACAGATCTAGACATGCTCCATGCAAGAGAAGCAATGAAACCTGCACTACACTAGTGTGGATATGTCACACCTCTGATTTTTATACCAAAGAAAGGGACAGCCACAGATTTCAGGCTGTGCATAAACTACATTAAAACAAACAACAAAGAACACATGAAGAATATCTGCAAGTATATGCTCATGGAAAGCAAACTACATAATTGTATCTGGTGCACAACGTTGCTTACTCTGATCTGCATAGTTTTTGGTCTTCAGCTCCAACTGTCGAGTCTGAAATTCAAGGTGTTCCACTTGGATTTGTAGCTCTTTCTTCTCCTGTTCCAGTGCATCTTCAAACTCTATGAACTTCTGTACAGGGAAAAAACAGAAGGAAGCAAGGATGAGGAACAGACCTAAACGTATTTGACTTTTCCTCTTCTCTCCTCCTATACTATGTGTGCGTATATATACATATATATATATATATACACACATAAAAAGCAAGGGATAAGAATTTCTATGTTCTTTAAGTAGCACAACAGCATTTACTCAAGCTAGAAATACTTATCTTCTAAAATAAAGTAAAAGATGTACTTTGTGTATCATTAAGATATAATCTGCTGGCCAATGCAAGTTATGTAAACCAATGCGGTTCCATCATCTTCAACAACACCTTTATCATGCTAGGCTGAATTTGGATTCCTGTTAAGTTTTATGTCAGAAAAGCCAAATTCTGTGTCTACGGTCACACATTTAGAAGTGCCTACGTCAGAAATCTCCTTCAGACATCAGAAAGTTCCCACTATTAATGATGTTGCATCTAAATTTTGCAGGAAACATACAAGTCTTGTGGAAAACCAACCCACAACCGTCACACCTCACAGTCTCCTTTGTAATCCACTTCCCAGATCTCAGACCAGAGGTTTCTTCAGGCACACATCAGAGAAGGGGTAGAGAGTTACATGGTAAAAATCAAAGCAACTTTGACAGGTGATTCTATAAGGATGGCACATTCAGCTCCAGAGCTGCTGAGAAAAACTTGTCTTACTTTTTCAGTTCTGTAAGTTGAGTTATGCCTCGATTGGTGCAGAATGGAAGCAGTGAGTGATGAGACCTCACAGCAAGAAAATCCCGGCCAGTCTTCTCTGGACACCAGTAAAAAAGAAAAAGTTCTAACCACGACAGCCACATTGAGCAACAGGCCTAAAGAAGCCATTTCACTTGGTTTGGACTGGTTGAAGCTATGCTAAGAAAAGCAGTATTTCCCTCTGCCCCCTCTCAGGGTTTGCTGGAAGCACTCCACGCTAATGCTCTGTTGACAAACTTCTAATTACAGCCCAGTGCTAAATCCCTCTCGCTTCTCACTTGCTTGGCTTTCACTCTTGTGCAGCTCTCCTGGCACAAGGTGCCCATCTCTTCCCAGCTCCCCACCCAGGCGTGTGCCACCCAGCCAGGCAGGAATTGTGCTTGGAGTAGCAATAAACTTTAACTGACTCTAAGGAAAACATTCACAGAACTCTCAACAGTAAAACAGGAAGCAAAAGAAAGCAGGAGACCAATTTTATTCCCACTATGTAGGTCAACTTTAATAGGATTCCTGGATTTGCTACCGTTGCTTTGGTTTAGTTTAGAGAAACTGATTGGAAGATTAAACATTCCACACTAAGGCTCTTCTTAGTTAGTCCTGTCTGTCTTGCAGCCTCAAAGTACCCAAACAAACTGCAAACCAGCAATGAGCCGACCACGTGGAGAAGAAACTGAGACAGCAGCATTAAAAATTAATGCCACTCTAAGTGTTCTCAGGGAAGAAGAGCATCTCAGGTGAGTGCACTGCAGCAATATCCTGCTCCATCTCCTACAGAGATCGAACACCAGCTCTGGGCACAGGGACCCAACGGCTCCTCACTGTGTCTGGCTCCAAAACGCTTCTTGGCTGTTCCTCCATCAGAATCTCCCAGCCAGTGTCTCCCCCTGCACCAGAAAGTCAAGACAAGCAAATAAAGTGGGTGCTGTGAGAGTGGCCACCCAGCAAGCATGGGGACATGGAGGCACTGTTCTCTAAGGAACTGAGAGAGACCCGAAATCCAGCTGCCCTGATCCTTATGGGTGACTTCAACATGTCAGATGTTAACTGACAGTAACACACAGCTATCTATTTTCCACACATGTTTACAAACTGCACCAGAACAGAAGGAAGGGATGCCATGGAGCCTGGACAGGCTCAAGAAGTGAGGCCTCAAGAACAGATAATTCCAATGATGTTGAAGGGAAAACCTTTCTTTTCTACCCCACTACAATGAAATCGATGGGTGAACTGGAAGAACAAAGAGCCCACTCCCACTTGTCCTGGGAGAGCAAAGCGAAGCACAGCATTACTATTTTTTCCAGAACCCTTCATACTTGCTTTCAAAGGATAATTTTCCAGCAGTTATAGGAGCCAGATATATTTTAAACAGTTAGTAACGATGGAACATGACACTGCTGTACACATACAAATTAGTTTTGCTGGAGCCTCTCCCTGGATTTCAAGCAGGATCCTGGTCTCTAACATCTCAGGATAAGGTTACAACCAGCACCATGGCTCACACGCTCATCGTTAAATGGAAAACAACGAGCACAAAATCATCTTAAGTGAAAGAATGAGTATTCCTCTGCAAAGCAGCAGTACACTGGAGATGGCTGAGCTTCCTGCATTACTGGCTTTCAGAGGAAGAAAATGACTAAAAATAGTAGCATGCGGTCAGAAACCATCATATCATATTAACAATAAATCAGGCAGAGTGAGCTAGATGTGCATATATGCAGAAATCTTATTACGAGGCCTTAATCTGGGCTGGCTGGCAGCACGTATTACATGCTGACAGGAACAGCAGCAGCTCAGCCGTCACCTTACCCTGCGGCTGGGCAGAGAGCAGCGCTGGGATGCACTGCCCGGGGGAACAGGGAGGACGCACAGCTGGATACACAGGTGGATGCACAGCTGGATGCACAGCTGGATACACAGCTGGACGCACAGCTGGATACACAGCTGGACACACAGCTGGACGCACAGCTGGACACACAGCTGGACGCACAGCTGGACGCACAGCTGGATGCACAGGTGGACGCACAGCTGTCTGTGAGGAGGGGGCTGTCTGCAGGGCAGGAAGGACTCACACCGCATTCCACTCCCCACCCGCAGGAAGGCTGTCAGCCAGGGAGCCAATGCAGGCTGTGCAGCCTCCAACTCACAATTTGGGGCAGTAATTAACTGGCAATTCGGGAAGTTACGTTGACAGTATTCTGTCTTAGGAGGCCAAGACAAAGAAATAGGGCAGAACCCACTGGTGGCAGGACGCAGTACTGCCTGGTGGGCAGATGCTTTGAGCTACACCCCACGCTCAAATCTTTGCTATCCTCCCCAAAGAGAAACACTCCTCTGAAGGAACACCTCCACCTGCACAGGAGCACACAGCCTCAGTGAAATAACATCCCCTTGACAACTGCAGCCCTTAAAGGCTTTTGCTTCTGTTGCTAATTTCAAGGATTCACAAGCACATCTTTTATGTGTTAGCTACTTTATAGTTATAGATTGGTCTTCAAATGCTTCTGTGAAATCAAATGCTGTTATTTTGGCATATATCAATAAAACCATCTCCTGGATTCCTATTCCAAGGGATCTGAGCCTTCTTTTGAAGAATGAGATGCTCTGCCCTTTAAATGCTCTCCATGAAGCAGGCCTGGTGCTATGGCAGAGCCAGGGCAGGCAGATGGGCTCTTCCCAGCCCCGACACAGCTCTGCCCCCGCACACCATGGATCACTGTAGAGGAGCACAAAGGGAGCACGGGCAGCTAACAGAGCTCTTCAAGGCAGCCTTGTGGTAAGTGGGGCTGACAGGGCAGGAGGTGCTACTCGAGTGCAGCAGATGAGACCGGACTGGGAGATGCCACTCATGAAGAGAATCAAAACATCACACAGGAGGAACGAAGCGATGCTGATGGTCAGAGAGGAGCTGGGACTGGGCAAGGGCATGCAAACATCGTGACTGCAATGAGAAGACTTGAGAGAAGGGAGCTGAGCACAAAGCAAAGATGAGCCCCAGGTCAGCTGCAACACAGTGTGAGGAGACAGACAGACGTGCTGCCATCTCCAGCCAACAGGATGTCACACAGGTGAACACACACAGTGATCACACCAGATAAATCCTACCATTGTCATTTTGAACAGTGCAACACTCCAATTCATGCTAAAACCTTCCAGGAAAGCCAACTGTTATTGCAGCCCCACACGCTCAGGGATCAAACCAGGCACAGCCAAGTGTCACCCAAACCAGCTGCACACAGATCCCTCCATGGGGCACTCCAACCTGACCCTCCTCCAGCAGGCAGCGAGCAGAGCTCGGCTCGTGCCACCAACACAATGGAGACCAAAGGCAGGACTGGTTTCTATTAATACTTCAAAGGCACAGATATCTCATGGAGGCAGAAGTTACTTGGAGTAAAAGTCAATGCTGGCACAAGAACAAACCAGTAAAAACAGGCTGCAAGTTAAAAAAAAGAAAGTGGAATTCAGGAGGAGGTCACTTTTAGAAGAGCAGACGCAAGAGATTTAAGTAATGGCTTTAAGACAAAGCCTGATACATTTATGAAGCAACTTCTGTAATGCAACTGCCTGCAGTGCTGAGGAATGGGCTGCTGAGTCAGCAGGTCCCTCCCAGTTCTGTGCTCCTACAAGTGGGTGCCATCCTAACACCCGCTACAGAGCAGGATGAAAATCCCTATGCAAGGTCCTATGTATAAGCTGCAGATGTCACTAAATAGTGGGAGCTGTTGACTCCCTGGAGTGTAGGGAGGCCTTGCAGTGAGAGCTTGACGAGTTAGTGGGATGTGCATTAGGCTCCACATGAGGATTAACAAGGGAAGTGCTGTACTCTGCACTGGGACAGGGCAGCCCCAGCTCTGTGCAATGACAGGAGCGGCACAACAGAGGTCCTATAAAGGAAGAAGATCGCTCACCTGGAGCAGAAGATCTCGGGTTCACATGGGAAAGCTGCACCAAGGGGGGATCTCCAGAAAGAGACCCTTGCCAGCAGCAGTCAGCCCTTAAACGGGCTCTAGGAGAGGTGCAGCCATTACCCTGTGCTCACACAATGCAAAGCAGGTGGAAGAACACGGCAATACTGAAAAGCTGACACTGTTCCACAGCTTCAGTGTTTTGGAGGTCAAGGAAAAGAAATGTGACGTTCTGAGCCCTGCAATCACAGACTGACTGCACTGCTTCATTTCAAGGGACTTCTGACTTCAGTGCTCTTGTCCAGGTGCTTCTGCTGCCCTATTTTAGAGCAAGTGGAAAATATTGAGTCACTCTGCAGTCAAAGTGTCCAGAAAAGCTTCACTTTTGGCTGAGAGTATTTTGAAAGATACTGAATGCAACCATCCTGGGGAAATGAGTGGCAGAACATGGAGACAGAAACCTCTGCTTCAGAGGAAGGGAAATGAAGGCTGTGCAAGCTGCCCCAATGGAGCAGGACACGGCTGGGTGCACGCTTATGTAAAACAAGATCTGGTGGTTCTGCAGTAGCGGGAACAGGAGGATACGACACAACTTTTATGCCAGAGAACAACTTCCACTGCTGGTTTCAGTTCACTTAACATCAATAAACTAACGATGTAATTAGACGCCCATGACATGATATTGCAATACAGGAACAAATTACTTTGTGATCACCGACTCCCAGCTCCCCAGCATCGCTGCAGCTGTTGAAATGATCATTGATACACGCAGAGAACTCAACAGCAAGGGATTGAACATTGCTCCTGGAGGTGGATCCCCCACTGAAGGTGGGGCTGGAAGCTGCAGACCCAGGACAGGCAAAGCACACAGCGCCGAGTGCTGCTCAGGGACGGAGATGGGCTTCCCCTGCTACAGAAGTGCAAGGCGTGCTCTGGTGGGGGGTGCATTTCTCTGCTTACAATGAGCTGACGAGCAGCAGAATTCTCTGTAGCATAAGAGATTTTCGCTTCCATAACACGTAATCCACTGCACAGTAAGAGGCACACAGGAAACTGCTGCAGGTAATGGTGTGCTTTGGTCACACACAAAGGGAATGACAGCTGTATCTCACACACGTGAGCTGATAGCAGAGGCTACACGGGGGGCAAAACCCATTTGTTCTCACAGAAGCACATTATCTATTCCTTTCTGCTAACAAGGCCCTATGCAGATACTTTTTTGCCCATTCAGCTCAGATGCGCCTGAGGATGACAGAGTGCTTTTACATCCGCCAACAGCACCGTGCTGTGGGCCCGAGCGTCCCTGCAGGACGTAAATGTTGTCACCACATCTGCCTCCAGGAGCAGGCACAGCAGAAGCAGCACCCGCTGTACCTGGTAAACTGAGAGCAGAAAGATACGAGTCCAAAGATGCAGGATCCATCCATGGGGCTGTTCCACCCCACACCCTGAGCCCCACTCCTCCCCAGCAGCAGCACATTTCCAACTATTTAATTCTCAGAAGCTACAAAATACCGGCTTATGGAATGAAGTCCCACACTTGGAATTGCTTTTCAATCCCTCCCTGCCTTCATATGAATTTGAAAAGATCAGCTGTAAGTTTTATTAATTAACACATACTTAAAACTTAAGGCTACAACCCCAATTGCCCAGCATTAGTACAGGGCGATAAGTGTCCTGGGCTCACGTCCTCGCCATCCAGCACCCAGAGCACCTCCATTGAAACACTGCACGGTGCTTTGCTCTGGAGTCATGAAGGAATTTCATTTACCACATGTAAGCAAATCAAAACCCGACTCTGAGCAAGACTCCTGGGACGGAAAAAACCCTCCACTCTCCCAGTGTTAAACCACAGCCAATACAGACGCACACATTCCTTTCCCAGCAGCTTTGCAAAGACACGCTGATGACACGGCAGCGTTACACTTCTAGCGGCACCAACGTGTCCGGCACGTCGCAGCCCGGCCGCGCCTATGGCCAGAAAGATGCCGGTGGTGTCGGCGGACTCGGGCGCTCAGCTCGGCTCCTTTGTCCCCGCCCGAGGCGCCGTGCCCCGCTGCCGCCCGCTCCCAGCACCTGCCGCAGCCCCGGGATCCGGGACCCGCAGCGCCCGGGGAAAGGCCGCTGAGATCAGACAGGGAACCGTCCCCACGGCCGGGGAAGCGCAGGGAGAACATCAACCATCTGAGGCCGCGTTTAGACCCGAAACCGGCAGGAATCCTCCAGTCATCCCCGTGTTCGAGCTCGGGGCAGCGCAGCAACGCGGAGCCATTCCCATCTATTCCCATCTATTCCCAGCCATTCCCCTTCCCCTCCGCACGGGCCGCGCGGAGCGGATGGAGCGGGGCCGGGAGCGCGGCCTGCGATGCGGGTACCGCCGCAGCACATCACATCACATATCATATCATATCATATCATATCATCACATCGCATCGCATCGTATCACATCGTATCATATCACATCATCACATCATCACATCACATCGCATCCCCGGCCCTTGGCTCCGCGCACAAGATGGATGCCGGTGCCCGTTGGCGCTGGGCCGCTCTCTCTCTCTCTCACCTCCTCGGCCTGTTTGCGCAGCGCCTTCTCCCGCTCGTACTGTGTGAGCAGCTGCTCGTTGTCCTCCCGCAGCAGCTCCAGCTCCACCTCGTGCTCCTGGTTATCGGTCAGCACCGAGTCCAGGTTCTCCAGCACCGTCACCACCAGCGGCATCAGCTCCTTCACCACCTCCTCGTCGTAGCAGTGGATGAGCCGCTCGAACTCGCGGTAGATGCTGTTGGCCAGGCCCGACACCCGCTCCGACATCACCGACCCCGAGCAATAGTCGTCGCCCGGGTACCCCCCCACGCCGCCATCGTCCAGCTGGATCTCCAGCATCGTGCCGGCCCCACAGCGCTGCGCTGCGCCCCGCGTCGATCCGATCCGCTCCGTCCCGATCCGCCGCTGCCGAGACCCGCCGCGCTCCGCCCGCCAACGGGACCCGATGAGCCGCGCGGCGCCGCCCCGACACCGAGACGCGGCGCTGAGCGGACGGAGCTGCGGGCGGGGCGGGGCTGCGGCGTCCCCGTGTGCGCCGGGCGGGCCGCGCTGCCGCCGTGTGCGTGTGTGGAACCGCCATGGGGCGGGGGGGAGTCATGGAACGGTGCAGGGCCGGAACGAGCCGAGCTGGAGAGCGGCAGGGGAACATCGGGAACACACAACATAACACAACAACACGACACAACAACACAACAACACGACATAACAACACAACAACACGACATAACACAACACAACAACACGACACAACAACACAACGCCTCCAGACCTGAACGCCTCTGCACAGGGCCTGTGAAAACCAGGGCACTCCTGTGCGCCCGCATGTAGCAGTAGTTTCAATGTAGGTAATGATCCTTCAAGGTGAAGTGCCTGCGGGTTCTGCAGCAAAACGGTTTGATGGCCCCATTGAGGCGGGGATGGATCCAGAGAGAAAAACAAAGAACTGGCTGCCTGCCGTCCCCTCGGTCACCCCCATAGGACCCCACTGAGCTCCAGGCCCTTCTCAGCTCCATTGCTCCTCTCTGGACACACTCCGGGATCTCAGTGTCCCTAATGCTCCGAAAAAACAATAAAGGAAGTTGTCCAAGGAGAGGTGAAAAGAACCTCATCGCTCATTCACTGCAGGGAAACATCTTCAGTTTGGGGGGTAAAAGGAAGAGAAACGGCTGCATAAAATGACAGCTTACAGTCAGGAGGAGGCTGTCAGGTGTCACGGTGTTATTGAAGGCCACAAGAGCACGAAGGGAAGGAGTGCAAGAGTGGGATTAGGGCAGGGGAGCTCCTGAGGGCTGCCAGCAGATCTGCAGCCTGCGTTCGATCTGTGTGAGCCCCGCGTGGCACAGTTTGACTTCAGCACATTGGCACATCCTGAGCACAATGGAGTTATTGGTGCCTGGGGGGTCCCAGCTATTCCGTGCTGTGTAACAGCAGCAGAAAACAGCTGCAGAGAAACCTCAGAGTGCTCTGTGAGATCTCAGCTGCAGCTGATCCATCTCCTGTCCTGCACTGAGCTGGGCCCAGCAGGGCAGGAAAACCAGGGCCTGATCTTTGGGAAGGCTCCTGACGTGGATGTGAGTTAGAGCTCAAAGATGAGTGTGATTTCACAGTCGTTATTGTCATCCTACAGACTCCACGTTACACAAAGCGGAAGGCACTTAAACCTGCCCTAAGAGCATCATTGCAGTGGGAATATCACATCTCACCCGTGATTAACGGCCTTAAGCCCTGCAAACACTCCATTCTATGTGATGTCATTATACCTAGCTATATTGCTAGCATGCTGTAGATTCGGTGCACGACGACTTTAAAAAGACACATTTAAGGCTTGTCTCACAGAAAGGAAGAAGTGACCATGAAATATTATTATTTCATCTGAGATGTACTTAGTTATGGAATGGAGCACTGATGAATCACGAGGCAGCTCCGCTCCGAGCATCGTGCAGAGGAGCTCATGGGCTTCTCTGGGACTGCAAACCTCCCTCTGAGGAATCTTAACTGCAAGAAACCTGGCCTGAAGGTTTGGTCCCCATTCCCAGTGTTGTGACAAGAGTCACCTCAGTTCTCTGTTACTTTACTTCAGATAACCCCACTGGGTGACCCTCGTGTTGGTCTCTTACAATTGGATCTAGGAGGTGCTGGCTGCCTGTGTTTATGATGAAAGAGCAGCAGTGATGTGGGTCTGTGTGAGGTCACAGTCATTGCTGGGTTGGGAGGGTTTGGCCCCCAGCTGTCGAGCAGAGCTGGTGCTCTGGTGAGCGTGCTGCACACAGACACTGAGCTGTGAGCGTTCCTTGTTGGAGATCATCCTTTGGGAGCCCATTGCAGGCACCGCTGCGGCGTGTGTGTGAGCTGGGCACAGCCCGGACTGACCAGGCCAATAAGGTGAGCTGGGTTTGGTGCTGGGCGGCTGCTGGAAGGAGTCTGAGCAGAACAGCTGGGCTGGGGGGGAGCGCCCAGCTCAATGGAGGCCCTTGTGAGTTTGCAGGGGAAATTGATTCCTTGTGAGATTCTGTCACACGTTTCGGTGAGGATGATGAACTGCCATTACTGCCCTGTGTGATGCTGCAGTGCAATGGAAAGCACAGCAGTGATAACGGGGTATCAAAGTCCTGGGCTGCAGCAGGTGAGGATAAGCCCGAGTGCAGCAGCTGTGGGCAC
Organism: Coturnix japonica; assembly: GCF_054131305.1. Lineage (NCBI taxonomy): Eukaryota > Metazoa > Chordata > Aves > Galliformes > Phasianidae > Coturnix > Coturnix japonica. The sequence goes on along the minus strand of NC_140675.1, from coordinate 20,371,680 downwards.
AGAAAGGAAGGAAAAAAGCTGCTGACCATTGGAAGGGCTCAGGGAGGCAGGGATCTCCAGTCAGACACCCTCACCTGCACTGCCAACCCTTCAGTGATGTCTGGGAGGGGTTTGCATGTGCCTGAGCTGCCCTGGGTTGGCCCTGCCATCCCACCAGGTGCTCAATCGCTGCTACAGCCCTGCAGAACTGCTGCTGGTCCCCAGCCTTTGTTTTAGACATTAGAAGGGAAGGAGAGCACAGACTTCATGGAGTGCAACTTGTGCTTTATTGACCCCCGGATCCAGCACATTTTTAACAGAACCCCCTGAAGTCCTGGTGAGATCCAGGTGCTGAGCTGGGCCGTGGGCTGTGCAGTGACATCACAAGCACAGTGAGCTCACAAGCGCTGCCTGGGGCCGCGGCTGCCACCAGTGAGTGTCAGAGCCGTGAGTGCTGCGCAGAGTGTGGACACGCTGTGTCAGCCCTCGTCCCGGCTGGCGGTGATAGTGGTGGTGGCTGCTGGTGCTACCTGCTCTCACTGACGGTATTGCCCAGCCATTGCACTGGTGTGTTAGCTGGAAGGGAGGAGAACTGCAGCTGTGCCCGGGTAAGCCAGAACTGGAGGTTTCTCAAACGTGTGAGTGGTAGCACTGCATCCACTGCAGCTGCAGCAAGGGTAGATGATGGAGTCCTTCTCATGGCAGGAACACAAAATGTGTGCTGCAAGGTATATAACTGCTGGTGGGATGGAGAACAGCACTTGCTGGGGAAGTCGTGGCACTTAGACACACATTGGATCCAGAGCTGGCACAGTTCTTGCAACCAGCTGCTTCCAAGGCATTGCCCTCCTCGAGAGCCCAAACTGCATCAAAAGAAAGCTGGGAAAATGCTTATTCCTCATGATTCTTCCCTTGTAGGCACTTCCTGTAGGGTTCCGGTCCGAGAGGACTCTTTGGGGATCCAAGCAGTCCGAGCACAACCGTCTCTTTGCAAGAGCAGGGAATTCCTCTGGAGATAACCCAGACGGGCTCTAAGAATTTCACCATGGCTCAGCAAAGAGGCGACTGCTACTTCTACTTCTACTCCACCTGCACTAAGGTACGGTTGACTTTCTTCTGCCTGGGTTTTCTTCCATTTCCTCATGTTGAAGAGAAAGGGGTGGAGCAGGGGAGACCTGCTGGTGATGTTAGGCTCATAGTGCTGCTAACAGCCTGGGCTAACGGCATGGACACGTTTCAGGCCGTGCTCTTATTTTCCTGTGGTTTCCTTGTGCTTGCAGGGAGACAGCTGCCCCTTCCGCCACTGTGAAGCGGCTCTGGGGAGCGAACGAGTCTGCAGACTGTGGATGAAGGGCAGCTGCTCGAGCAGTAACTGCAAGTTCCGTCACATGAGGATTGATGTGAGTGTTTGCCTAAAGATGTGCTCTCCAGCTTAGTCTACAACACCACTTTCCATGGCTGTGGTTGGGCTGAATGCACTTCTGCAGGCTGGATATGTTTGCTGTGAAAATCTTACTGGTTTCTGTTTCTAGAGGGGACTGGGAGGAGGTAAAGAAGGCAGAGAACTCAGTGCCTTAGGTATATCACAGCGGGAGATGTTTGCATTAGGAGCCAAAAGCATTTTCTCCCCAGATGCAAAAAGCTCGCATTGCTCAGCCTCCTAAAGCTGCTGGAGCTGGGTGGTAGGAGAGAGTGGCACTGCCCTCCTGCCAGCAGGGCTCGGTTGTGCCCTATCGGGCCTTCTCCATCCTGGATTTCTCCAGAGCAGTTCGTTCTGGCTGCTTGGAGTAGTGAAAGGAGGGGCAGGAAATGAGGGTACAGAGCTAAGGCTCCACACGATGGTTTCTGATGGCTGTTGGAGCGCGGCATCTCCCTGCAGACCTGATGTGCCTGTTTCCATGGCCCTTCCTTTCCTTCTCTCTGCAGAAGCAGCGCAGTTTGATCCCCTGCTTCTGGGAGAACCAGCCCGGAGGCTGCCAGAAACCACACTGCGCCTTTCGCCACCTGAAGGAACGCGGTGGGAACGGACCGACTGCGCTGCTGAGCCACAGTGAGTGTCCGATGGCGTGAAGCATGAAGGGCTCAATTCTGAATGTCAGTTCTGAGCGGGTGCGGGATGCACGTCACCATTCATTGGGGATGCAGGGGAGAGTCATGATAGTGAAATATCCGTCTGTGCTTTGGCTGTCAGAGCAGCGCTGGGCTTTTTCTGGAGTGAGGAAGATGCACGGCAGGTCTGTGCTGACTGCACAGCATTTGGGCAGCGGAAGGCAAATGTAACAAACAGTGCTTGAAAATGTGAAGCTTGTGGTTGACTGTGCTCAAACCTGCCTCCAAAGAGACGCTCATCAATCATTCCTTGTTTCTTTTCTGCCAGAAGTTGACACCAGTGGCCTTCCTCCAAAGAGCGGCCTTGCAAAAAGTCTGGGGAACCAGACAGAGGTTGGCAAGGCACCAGAGAGAGGTACAGATACTCAACAGGCTCCTGGGTTTGATGCACTGTTTTTCTACTGAGATCTGACTGTTCTTTCCCGGGACTCTTTGCAGTTGACATCCCAGCTTCCTCCCATGGCCCGGCTGGACTAAAACGCAAACGGTCGGAGGAGGAGAAGGGAAAAGCGGGGGAATTGCCCTGCAAGAAAAGAGTTAAAGGTGAGCACGAGGAGCTCGTTACGGTGCCTCAGAAAAGCAGTGCTGTCATTTTGCATTGCTCTCTGTCAGACTTTTCCTTGCCCTGGATTATTACTGAGTGCAGCTATTGGGTTTCTTTGTTCCTTTTTATGCATTGTTGGTACACAGAGATGACTGTGCGCAAAACGTGGCTGAGAATCTCGGACAGGGCAATGTAATTCCACTGGCCAAATGTATTTAACTTTGTGGAAGGGTGATGGGACTGATAAGAGAACTTGATCTCTCTTGAGGCGCAGCAAGACAGTACCAGCTCTCTCTTCCTTTTACTTTAGGTGGGCGCAGGGTCTCCGTGAGGCCCATTGATTGGAAAAACACCTTCCCCCCAACGCGGAGACAGAAACGAAAAGCAGCAGAAATTCATCCATCTGCTGCTGAGGACGCAGATGAGCCCCCAGCTAAAAAACTACCAATGGTAAGAGCAGTGGCAAAAGCAGTAGTGGATATGGAAGGTTTACATTGCCCTTGAAGAAAAGGAAGAAATTCCAAGTGTTCTACAGCTCTTTGTTTCCCTGGAAGGCAGCAGATGTCTCACAAGGTACTTGTGGAAACTCTGACCTGTGCTTCATACTCTGCCTTGTTTCTTCCTAGGAGACTCTTGCTTCAGTCCCGCCCGAATACACCGTGCTCAGCACCGAAGTCATAAAGCTTCCAAGCAGGTGATGACCACAACTTGTTCTTCCTTAATGCCCTTTTTCCATCAGACTTAAGTTCTTTCACACTGGGGGAAAATGGGGTGTTTGAGATGTGTCATGGTGTAATGCAACAAAGGAAGAGGTCATCTGAGATCATTGAAACTGCTTTGTCAAATCCTCTGCTGAGTTTGTGGGGAAAAGTACCTCAGCCAGCAAGCAGGATTTTGCAGAGGATGATTTCTTGACATGTTTACAGCCAAAGCAGTGAGGGTGGCAATGTGTTTCTGCTACAAAGCCCGGCCCCTGATTGCCAGACTCAAACTGCTCTACCTGAACAGATGAAAAAGGCACCTGCTGGTTTCCTTAACTCCAAAGGCAGCCGCAGGTTAATCGAATCACCATCCCTATGTGGGTGTGAGGGGCGGGAGGGTCAACTACAGACCTCAGAGCTGAAAGCACATCTCAGAAATGTCACGTAGATTGTTCTCTTCCTTCCCACAAGTCTGGAGCTGCTCCCAGGAAGCCACGCAGACCCCATGGCACAGCCAGAGGAATCCAACACTACATCGTGTTCCTCACAAGCGGCAGAAAATTAGCAGCTGAGCTGCACAGGGGCGGGGGAAGCAGCCATCACTGAAGACAACAACCTTGAGGAGCTTCTGATGGAGCTCATGGAAGAACTGGAAGGAGAAACTGATGTGACGATGAGGATGTGGATGAGCTCCTTCTGGACCTGTCCGACATGACGGCGTAACAGCATCGCCTGATTGGACAGTTTAAAACAACAACAATTAAAACCAACCCTGTTCCTTTCCAGCCCTGCTCCTTTTTGTTGTTACTCTGTGGGTATTTCTGAGTCTCCGCACTGAGTCTTAAAGCCGAGTCAAAGCAGTGACAATCAGCACTGACTGCATCCTGTCCTGATTTCCTTGTGGCTCTGAGTTCAGGCCCTGCACCCGCTGCCAGCTCTGGGTGCTGCTTCGGCATCGAGGGCACAAAGCTCCTCTGTGGGCACAGAGCGGTGTCCATCAGGGCTGAAACTTCCTCCTTCCTTCGCCCTCAGCAAAACTCTGCCTTGGCCCCAATGGGAGCTCTGCTGTTCTGTGCCTTGGGCAACCCTTTGAGAAGGCACTAACAGTGGGCTCAATGACAGGCTGAAGCACAGCACTCAGGGCAGGGGCTCATGGGGGAACACAACGACGGGGGATTCAGGAGCTGGGGGCAAAGCCGCTGTGCAGGGAGCGGCCCCAGCAGCCGCCGCGGCTTCGTGGGACCCCGGTGGTCGGGGCCTGGGCGGCCTTTGGCGGCGGCATTGCCGGCACAGCCCTTACGTTCCTTTCCATTCCCTCCCGTTCCCCATCCCCATCCCTTCTCGTTCCTCCCCGCCCACCCACGTGGGCCGCAGTCCCGTACCGGCCCGCTCTGCGCATGCTCGCACCGCGTTTCCGCCGGGCTGCGATGGCGGCTCGTGGCTGCGGGCGGCGGCTCCGGGCTCGGGGCGGAGCGGGGCGAGCGGCAGCGAGGGATGGAGGAGGGGAACAGCGGGAGGAGCAGGAACCGGCGCACGGTTGGCACAGGTGGTGGCGAGCAGCGGGACGGGCTGTGCCGTGTTGTACCGTGCCGTGTTGTACAGTACCGTGCTGTGCTGTACCGTGCCGGTCCGTCCGGCCGTGACGCCGTGTGTGCTGTGCCCGCAGGGTGACCCGGTTCTGCCCGCATTGCGGTGGCGGCGTGGAGCCCCGCTTCAGGTTCTGCCCGGCCTGCGGTGACCGGCTGCCCGCCCCGCCGACGACGGACGCGGCCGGAACGACGCTGCCCCGCGCCCCGAGCCCCGCGGCCGCCGCTGCCGGAGAACGGAGCGATGCGGGGCCCGGCCTGTCCGAGCTGCCCGAGCCGGCCCGGCCGCCCGCCCGCACCCCGCCCCGCGCACCGTGCGCCGCCGCTCGCCGCGGTTCCCCCTCGCCCCGCAAGGCCCGGCCCGGCCCCGCGGAGCCGCTCCCGGAGGGCGAGGAGCTGCGGGACCGCGGCACCGGGCGCTGGAGGCTGCGGCGGCTGCTGGAGCGGGGAGGATGCGGGATCATCTATGAAGGTGCGGGGCCGGGCGGGGCTGCGGGGTGTCCGTGCTGCGGGTGCGGACGGTGGCACCGAGCGCTGCCGGTACCGCCGGTGCTTTGCCCCATGTTTGGCTTTAGCGCTGCATAACGCGGGCTGTGCAGCTGCAGGCGGGTGAGCAGGGAGCTGTGCGGGGGGGGGGCTGTCAGTGAGACCCCCTTTAGCTGAGCAGCAGCACACAGCGCTGTGCAGAGTCCAGGCAAAGTGCAGAACAACAGGAGCTTCCCCAGGGCAAAGTGACGGCTGAGAATAACGGGGGGATTTTGTCCTGTGGAACCGGGACACACACAAAGGGGCAGAGAGCTCTGAGCTCACCCAGCTCCCATAGACGGCAATGAGAGCTGCAGGGAGCTCACAAATTAACGGGGGCTGCCTTGGAGGTTCTGTCAGCCATTTGTTCCTTACATCCCGCCCTCAAAGCCCCAACTGCTGGAGCTCCAGGTGCTGGGTTGCATTGAGCAGAGCTGCACCTGCAGCCACGTTGGGCTGCTGTGCTCCCAGAGCGAGGTCAGAGCTGTTTTGTAGCACCATAGAGCACCATTACAAAGGATGCTTTTACAGAGCCCAGCAGGCAGCAGAGGAGCAGGAGCATTCAGCTGTGCAGGCAGTGCTGAGCTGCACAGCCGACACTGCGGGTACCTCCTTTCCATGCTCTGTAACCACATCTGTTCCATCCTTCCACAGCACAGTCAGCATCTGGAACCTGTCCTCAAAAGCAAAGATTCTCCCTCAAACTTGTGAGTTTTGATATGTTTGGGTAAGGAATAGTGTGTAGTGCTGCATCCGGGGCCTGACCCGTCTGCTCTGTGTCACCAAAGTGCCCAAGGAACACAGAGAACGTGCTCTGAGAGGCCAGAGCTGTGCTGTCCTCATTGCCATGGGTGCATCCCATAGAGAACTGAGGGAGCTTAGGGAACAGAGAACACTGCCCCAGTGCTTCTTGCCCGGCTCTTCCCCTAATGGTGCGAAGGCAATTGGATGGGAGGATTTGATTTAAAACAGCAGAAAGCCTTCAGCCCAGGAGGGTGTCTGCTCCATCCAGCAGCTCAGTGACCTCTGAAACTGAATGCAGTGGTGTGAAGTTCTTGCTGTTGTGGTGTAAGCTGAGCAGCAATGGATGCTGCTGCAGCCCTGGGGGAGCTGCGGATGGCAGGACTGGGTGCAGTGCTGGGGTGGTGCCATGAAGCAGCTCTTGATGTCGCTGTGCACTCGGCAGCGGGTCGGCTCCTTCAGGGCTGTGTTATTTGCAGCTATCGCTGCACATCGCTGGTTGCAGTTCAGTGAACGAATCGTGGCTGCCCGGTGGTGGTGCCCGCTTGTAACATTATGTGCTGTGCTGTCAGGAGCTGAGCCAGGCAGTGAAAGCAGGTTATGAATGAGAACAGAGAGCTGAGTGCTGCAGCAGTGGGAGCAGCAGGGGGGGGGCTCTGCTCACTTGTGAGCGTAACGCTCCCAGCTCCCCTTACCCGTCACCTTTGGCACCTCCTGCCTTTGCAGCAGAGGGTGATACAGTCCCTGGGGCTGGCAGTTCACGTTGGCTTTCCAGGCAAGACGATAAACTGTCATTGGGGATGTGGTTATTGGTGCTGTCTGGAGGCTGCTGATCCTGCAGGGTGGGACCTGTGGTATCAAACACAGCAGGGTGTGAAACAGCCACCTCCCTGCACAGCGTCCCCCGTTAGTGTGTGTGTGCTGGGCACACGTGTGCTGCACGTAAATGTGTGTGGGCACATTGTGAGCTGTCAGGTCAGTTTGTAGCAGCAGCTCTCAAAGGGCAGTAATGCAGGTTGTGAGAATTCAGCATCACCTGGGAAACGTGGTGATACAGACTCTTCCGCTTGTGTTGTTTTCTGACGGCATCAAACAAACAAACAGCTGCTTCTTGGACTCACCTGCCTGCAGAAATAACCCTGCTCACGCTGTGGCTGTGCAGGTTTCCTCTGGCTCCCAACACAGCAGCTCCAGGACTGGTTCTGCTCTGGGCTGCATGGTTTGCATTGCTTAGGCGCTGTTAACCCACACGCTTCTTAGTGGTGGTGCTTGAGACGTGGGCAGCTGCTGCCTTGCTTTGTGCTGATGCCTGTAGTCGATGTGCAGCTCAGCAGTGAGATAAAAGGCCCAAACTGTCCTCTTGCTTTTTTTCTTTGGAGGAGGGTGGGACGGGGAAGTTCTTTCAGCTGTGTAGTGAAGCTCTTGTAGCTGCCCTGTCCAGGCGTCCCTTTCTGGCAGGCAGCTGAAGTGATGCACTGTCTGTTTCTTTCAGGACGCCAAGGACAGTAAGATCTACAATGAACAGAACTTCTTCCAGAGAGCTGCGAAGAAGGACAGAGGTTGGTGCTGTGTGTGGGGTGAAGGCTGCGCTGCTTGTTAGGAAAACTGTCGTCACTCCCCTTTGTTATCTGAGTCTCTCAGGCCGCACTAAAATAAACCATTTTGCTGCTTCCTCTGTGCCAGCACTGACAGTTCAGCCCTGAGCTGCTCCAGCAGCACTGGCACTTTGCAGCTCTTGTTGTATTCAGCCTTAGAGCTGTTTTGTCCCACAGCCCGACTGGCTGCTGTTCCCTTTCCCTTCCGTCTCCCCTCTATGTGCATTTCCATCAGCTGCTGTCAGGTAGTTACTTTGCCTGTGTCCAGGTTTTTAAGTCAATAAAGCTGACCAGACACAGCAGGGAATTCCTGCCAAAGCAGCACTTCTGCAGGGCTGTCATCAAGTCCTTCCCAGACCTGTTTGTAGAATTTGCTTCTCAGTCACTGTTCCTGACTCTCTCCTCTCCCCTTCCTTTCATGCAGCCCACAGCAATAACACACCTTGGCCCACTCTGGTATTCCCAGCAACCCTGCTTTCCTGTTCTTGTTCTGTAGTGCTGTGTGCATTGACATGCCAACACCCTGGCACATTAGGCTGGCATTTCTGGGGCAGATCGATATGGAAACAGCTTGGCATCTGCCGTACTCTTTTCCCTTCTAGTGGAGAAGTGGAAGAAGCTGCACTCTTTGCCCTTGCTGGGAATCCCCAGCTGTGTTGGCTTTGGACTGCATGCAGATAAGTACAGGTGAGGTGACTCTGAAGGGCACAGCTGAGCTCTTCTGTCCACACCTGCCTCTTCCTGTGCTTCCCCCCTCTCCCCTCCGTGCTGTGCGCTGTCCTTTTCCTTGCTGTTCCCTGAGCTCCTAATTTAACGTGCTGCTCCTCATTTATTAACAAATGCTTTGCCTCTCACCGCCGTTTCCTTCAGTCGCTGTGCTGCTGGTGCAGCCATTCCATTTGCAGCTCCCATTGCTCCGGCCCAGCGCTGCCTTGTTCTTGCCTTTAAACTTTTCTTTTTAAAAAAGGAGACTGAGACTTTGTACCTGCAACAAAGGAGATCTGTTATCTAAGTGGGGAAGCTTTGCCCAGGTCAGCATGAGGCAGTGGGGGTGTCCAGTCCAGGTTGATGGTTTGAGTTTCTGCCGCAGGGTTTCTGAACCAGGAAAGTGCTGCTACATCTTTGTCTTTTGTAGGTTTTTGGTGTTCTCTGATTTAGGTCGATCCCTTCAGTCCATCCTGAACGACAACTTACACCTGAGTGAGAAGGCAGCTTTTCAGATCGCAGTGCGGCTGGTACGTAGAGCCAACCCTTTCCAAAGGACTTGGTAAGGAAAGGCATATCTGTTACTTCATCTTTTAAAGGTACTTCAAAGCCAATCCAGGGGGTTTGCTGGGGTCTTAAAGTAGAATCTCTTGAGTCTGTAGTAAGCTTGAGTAGGCAGGTACTGAGTGAGGAGTCTGTGGGTCTCATACACTCTGACCCTCTGTTTACTTGTAGCTGGACTGCCTGGAGTACCTTCATGAGAATGAGTATGTGCATGGGGACATCACGGCTGACAACATCTATGTGAACCCTGTGGACCTCACGCAGGTACGGAGCAGGAGCAGCACTGCAAGGAAATGGCAGCAGGGATGGGCTCATACAGGCGGGACAGAGCAGCGCCCAGGATCCTGCTTTGGAGCAGGGAAGTGATGTGGTCCATGCAGTGCTCAGGTGCTGCAGTGCAGGACTGGAGGGTGCACAGATTTAACACCTGTAGACAGGGAACCTTGGAAGCCACCCAGTGTGCTGTAAAGGCATTACTCAGAGGGAAGAGTCAGGCGCTGACTTGGAGACCTCTGTGGAGCAAGCAGAGCAGATGCACAGCCTGTGGTCCTGGCCCCAGGCAGTAATGCTCAGCTGTTTCCTGCTGTCTTCCAGGTGTCCCTTGCAGGCTACTACTTTGCCTTCCGTTACTGCCCAGAAGGGAAGCACGTGGCCAGGCGTGAAGGCAGCAGGACTCCTCATGAGGGCACGATAGAGTTTATCAGCCAGGACAGCCACAAGGGAGCAGGTGAGTCTGGTTCTGATGTAAGCTGGTGAAAAGCCCACCTGGAGCTGTTTCTGAAGCAGGGCTCTCTGGAACCAGGGTTTCCTGCTGGTGTTTGTTACTGCCGTGTACCTGGAACCCAGTTTCTATTTGGCCCATTTCCTCTAACCCCTTTCCAGGCTGCTGTGTTGAGAATTGCCAGGTTACTCAGCAATTGCAGCAAGAGGTGCAGGGGTTTTCCTGCTCCATCTGGAGCCTTGGCTCCAGCAAGTGTACAAGGAATAGAAAACTGGGTTGCTTCATGCTGGCTTAGGTGGGATCTGTTTCAAGCTGGAGTGGATCCCTGCCCAAAACAGACTTGAAACAGGCTCCGCTCTGACCTTGAAGCAGAGGGAGCTGGAAGGATGTTCAAATTGGCGACTTGGTTGGGTCTTAAAATAGACACTTCCAAGGTTGTGCCATGAGCGCTGAAGTCCCTGCTCTCCTTTGGAGAGGTGATATAGCCTGGGCCTCCCCTGGGACGGCTCCCACTCCACTTTCCACATGTGAATCTCTCTTCTTTCAGCACCATCTCGACGGAGTGACTTGGAATCTCTGGGCTACTGTCTGCTGAAATGGCTCTGCGGCTTCTTGCCTTGGTCCAAGGAACTGGACAAAGTAGAAACTGTGATGGAAAAGAAAGAAATGTAGGAGTGTTCATCTGCTCTTTGGGATATGCTCAGCAGGAAGCACTGAGGGCGATTCTGTGACTAGAGGACTGACCAAATGATTTATTTGTTGTGTTGTGGGTAAATCCCATTGGAAAGTCAGACTTGGAAGCAGGTGGCCAAAATTATCTCCCCGGTGAAAGGCTTATTGGTGAACCCAGATCTCAGCAGCATTTAGAACCTGGCCATCTGAATTTGGCCTCTTTTGTATTTGTTTCTTGTTGTCAGACAGGATGCTTCAGTGCCTGCTCCATTGCTTTTCTTCTGACAGCTCTCTGCACCGGTTCTTCCAGGTACAAAAATGATGTGATGTGCCTCCTCCGACAGTGCTTCAGCAGGCAGAGGTCAATTCCAGGTGCAGGATTGCTTTCCTATGGGCTTCCTGGGGAGGGACAGGGGATTGAACATACCTGAAGGCAGAGCCTTCCTCATGCCGGGGTGGTATCTGGGATGGCTTTTGGTGGTGATGGAGACACAGCAGTGCACAGACCAGCTGTCAGGCTCCTCCTCCAAACCAAGCCCTTGTTTGCAGCAAAACAAAGAAGGCTGCTGTTATATCTATATTCATAAGCCTTGCTGAAGAGGCAAGTGCTCCGGTGGCTTTAAAAATGCAGAATTTGGGGCCTGAGTTCATTTCTCTGTCCCGTCTTTAGAGTTTAAATTAGTTCTTTGATTTCACAGAATGGTTTGGGCTGAGAGGGACCTCAGAGAGCATCTAGTTTGACACCTTTTGCCCCCTGCCCCAAGCCGTGGGCAGGGACACCTCCCACCAGGTCAGGCTGCCCAGGGTCCCCTCCAACCCGCCCTTGAGCACCTGTAGGGCTGGGGCGTCCATCCACAGCTTCTCTGGACAGCAGTGTCAGGGCCTCCTCTCTGTAGTAGAAAATTACTTCCTTATATCTAGAGCCAGTCTCTCAGTGTGAAGCCATCATCCCAGGTCCTGTTGCTTCATACTCTTATAGAAAGTTCCCTCTCCATCTTCTCTTCAGGCACTGAATGGCAGCAATGAGGTCTTTCTGTAGCTGTAGAGGGGGAGGATCCCTCCTGCTGGCTGCACTTCTGCTGTAGCCTGGGTTTAGTTTTCCTCTCTGCAGTTGGCCAAGGCGGAGGAGCGATCTCTGCAGGGACTGGACTCTGGAAAGGTTACCTGGCAGTTTGTAAAGATGATGGGTTTTGTCAATCTGCGTGGTGACAATCTGTGTTTTGCAGATGCCCTTCAGAGTTACCTGCAGCAAGTAATGGCACTAGAATACGAGGAGAAGCCCAACTATGAGGCCCTGCGGCAGCTCTTCAAAAAGCCACTGCAGATGCTGAAAGCTTCAGCTTATGACTCTGTGGATATCATGATAGTACCTTAAGTAAGCACCCACAGTTCAGATTGCTGCAGCACACAGCACCAGTGCCCTGGACTCCAAGGAGCAATGGAGCACTGCTGATATTATACTGAATCAGACCTCCACTTGCTGTAGCTTAATACCTTTCTACCCTGCCATTTTGTTACGCTTTCCATAGCGTTACAGGAAGGAAACTGTACAAACTCCAATTTATGTTCCTCTTCTGTTTCCTTTTCTTTTAGATCAAGAAAACTCGCACAGGACAACACAGTTGAGAGCTTTTTGCAGCGTGAGGCTTTTCCAAAAGCTGTGAAACATTTTACCTACTGTTGTTTTATAATAAACTTATTGAAAAGCACCCAAAGCCTGCGGCGTGGGGTTATTGGGGGGAATACATTCATGGCTGTACTCTGGCTTCCTGTCCTCCTGGGGATGCAGCAGACTTGTTCTCATGTTACACTCTGTGCAGGGTCCTTTCCCAGCTACTCACAGTATGGATGTAAATAGCCTTCAGCCTCCAGTACTTATCAGTTCTTCAAGCCCCAGCTCAGCAACAGAGGTGACTGGATTCCAGCCATGAAAGCAATATAGGGAGCCACTTAGATATAAAAACAAGTTTTATAAAAAAAAAAAAAAGTCACTATTTCCTATCTGAACTGTTGCCACCTGCCACAGTAACTTCTACACAAAGGAAAAGTTGCAGAATCCAGTTCCAGTGTTAAATTCAGTGACAACTTGTGGAAGTCTTAAGAACAAGTAATGAACATTAAAATACCAATGCATAAAAAGAAAGCTATTTTCCTAATGCAGACAGGCTGAAGGAGCTTGAACCCGGCATGGCTAGGCTGAGGTCACTGTAGGAAGTTCCTTCATAGCCCTATTAATACAGTACAGGAGATTGCAATTTTTGACAAGAAAAGCCTGTGGCTGCCCTTGTGGACTAGGATGCAGTTGCAAGGCTTAGAATAGGGCTTTCTGTGACAGTTTGCCCTTACCGTGATGCTGCCTGCTTCTAGTGTTCAAGTGAGGCATGCTTTACTGACAGCCACGTTCACAGAAAGAGTAAGGAAGCCAGGCAGTGAAGGTGTGCCATTGGCTGGAGGTGGCAGCTGAACCACACTGATGCAGCATGGACTAACGGTTCACAGATCACATTACATTAAGGCACAGAAGGATGTTACAGGGGAAGGAACACATGGCAACTAAGGCCTGAGTCAAATAGGGTTTTTAAAACCATGAGAGGTAGGTTAAAAGAAGCTCAGACCTACAATGAGCCTTCATTTACCTCTTGACTGTAACTAAGTATCTATAAAAACCTTAAATCAGTGCAGCAAAAGAGATACACATAGAATAGGGAAGCACCAGCTCACTTGAAACAGTACCTGGCTAGAATTAAAATGCAGCATAACCGCAAAAAGGTCTGTCATATTCAAGCATAGTGTTACATCCAGTAACTTCGTGACCAAAGTAAACTCCTTTCATAGCGCCAGGCCTCACAGCGAAGCAAGGGAGAGGACAAGGTCAGTTTCAAAGAATAAGTGGTGAGGTATGACAAGCTGTAAAGTTAAGATCCCTCTCAGCGTATGGAACATGGAGGGAATCAGGAAATAGGGAACACTTCAAAAAAAGCAGTTACCAAGGATGGAAACAGGCCAGAAGTGAGATATGCATTTAAAAGACAGGCTGAAAGAATGTGGTAGGAATAGGCAGAGCTAAAGGAAAGGGCTCTTCTTGGAGGTACTGACAATTATTCACTATCATTCCTGTACAACTATGACAAAAACACTTTCCAAGAAACCTAGAGAAGCATGAAATCAGAGGCTTAAGAAGCCCAAGTTCACCCTTTCCTCACTGTGTTCTGCTACATTTTTGCGCTTGACTTGCCTTCGGTCCGAATTCCTATCGCTAGCTCTGGCACAGACTGACTGTAAATGTGATTGCAGGTAGTGAGGAAGGCATGGCTCCTTGTTCAGGGCACTGCCATGAGACAGTGCTGAGGTAGGTTTGAGAGGTACTCCACAGCTGCCTTCCACAGAAGATGTAGGACTGGCACCATTGACAGAAGAGTAGCCCGAGCTCCTTTCCCAGCTGGGATTTCTTGAGGCAACACAGGCTGAAACTCTGCGAGTTTCATCTGGTGTCCTGGCCTTCCTTGGTGGCGCTGCGTGCCCAGACCACTCTACAGACAGGCTGTCTTCATCACTAGAGTCCTGACAGCAGTGCTGTGCTGGATCCATGTAAACCACCGTCACATCCAAGATTCCACTGGGACTTGTGACTGAGGGATAAGAAAAGGCCACTGAGAATTTGGGCAACACCACACTAACAGTCAAGCCGAGAAAAAGTGCAAGTGTAAACCTTGTTGGAGGGGGGGGGATAAGAGTAGAGTTTACCCACATTAAAATATTTCACTATTACCGTCTCAGCCTGTTTGAATAGGTACTGTCTGGCAGTAAACAAACAGCTAACAGTGTTACAGCACTCACTACAATGCAATCCCATTCATCACGTTTAGTCTACAGCTGCAGCAGTACCTGAAAACACTGCCTTTGAAATGCCGAGTGGCTACAAAATCCTTCATTATGATCTGAAGCAGCACAGAGAAGAAACATCTACCCTTTAAAGTGTTTAACAACTATAATCACGGGGAAAGAGTTTCCCCAGCTGCTCTTCTCCTGAAAGTTCAGGCTTATCTCCCAGTAAAGAGTTTTATGCAAAGACAAAAAGGCAGATTTTGACTTCTCTCATCTGTTCTTTGTAAGACTTACCATCTCCATCTCTCTCGCCTTCGCTTTCCTGATCACCTTCATAACCAGAGCAGGAATCTAAACTCCAGTCCAGAAAGCTGTCCAGAAGACTTTCCTCCTGGGTGGAGAGCTCAGCTGTAGGTGTAGTCACTAAGCTGCCCCTGTCATCCTGAGTGCTGTCTTCCCTCCTCCTGTAGAACATCCAGAAGTGATGCATTAAAAGTCAAGTCTGATTCTCCAGCTCTTCTGATAGAGATGTCAGCCAAGGTAATTACATGAAGAATTATAGTTAAGAATGGAAGCTTAGGATGCCAGAGAGGAGGAAAGGCTTCACAGACCTTTACAGCCATGAGTTATACTTGCCTTTTAGATCTCTTTGCAGAGGGAGAGCTAAAGAAAGCTTTAATTTCTATGACATTTGTGTGCAAGGGACTGGGTTTCAGGTCCTCCTGCTTCACACCCAACAGTGAACAAAGCTGGCTGTAGCTCATCACCTGAAAAGGAAAGGGTTAAGAATTAGACTGTGTGATTCCCTCTGCCAGGAAGCAGCTACTTTATCCCTATTTATCTTCTCCCGCCACCAAGGAGAAAGCTGTCCTGTTGGGTCCTTCCTAGAACTGCTGCTCAGCCACAGCAGTTCGAGTTCCAACCTCACCCAGCTATTCTCTGCTTCCAAACCTGACATTAAAACCCACTTCCCCTTACTGGAAGCTTTGAACACCCTGCCATACAGCAGCTTTTACTCAAGGAGTCAGATTTTAACAAACAAGAGAGCAAACCCACCTTTTCTTTGCCTACTTCATCATAACGCTCATCTTCAAATCTTTGTCTCACTGCTGTTAAAGACACCTGCCTATAATCCTTAGGGACCTCATCATGGAAACTGAAAAGAAAGACCAGAGCTTTAATCTTAGAACAGATTCTATATAACAGTGTGAGCAAGTACTGGCAATGTAAGCACTTCCCCTCTGTCCACCTCAGCTCTGTGCTGAGGAAACTGGCATTTCAGCAGAGTTGCTAAGCATGCAAGCATCTCATTCCTTTTCTGTTTCTTGAGATATTTGACTTCCAGCCTTTTAAAAAGGGATTACTTTTGCTTCTGAGCTCCTTCTGGAGCTCATCAAAACACTGGTCACAATCACCTGGAAATAGTGATGTTGGCAACCTGAGACCTGCTAGCCTTGGGGAGCACCAGGGCTTCTGCAACCCAGGGCCACTGCCAGGCAAGACAAACAGGACAGCCATCACTGAACCAGCCCCTAGATTCCAGTGCCCCGTAGTAGGGGGAGCAAAGCAGTTTGCCAAAGTCACCTCCTCCCTTTGGAAGGACTTGCAGCAGGGCTATGAGAGCCAGGATACAAACACTCCCAGAAGAGTCCCCAAAGCTTTACCATTTTTGATGAAGGTGTAGCACACACGGCAACAGGTCTTCAAGAGAGAACCCAGTGCATTCAGACAGCTGACTGCTCCAGGGATGAGCTGGAGAAGAGAACAGGTATCACCATTTCACAGAGCTTGCAAGTTCTACAAACATACAGATTTTTTTAATGGGATAAAGATGTGATAATTTAATGGGATAAAGATACATGATGATAATCTTTAGAAGCTCCTGCCCATACACCATTGAAGTTCAGAATCAGCTTCAAGGATAGGCTTACTTGAGAAACAGAAGCCACACCTAAATAGAATTCCACTGTGTAGACAGGGGCAGAAACCTTCAGTCTCATTTAAATGCAGGACTTACATTATTGCATTGCTATAGACTGAACTCAACTCCATTCCCACATGCTACTCATGCCCCTTTCTCCCACACTCCCCAGGGGGATCAGTGCACCTTGCCATAGAGGCTCCCTGAATGGTCAAGGCAGACTGACATACTTTGCAGCTCCACTGAATGGGCTGCTCCTTACCATGGCCATGCAGTATCTTAGCCAGCAGCAGTGCTGCAGCGGCCAGCCGAGCTGGGGAGTACATGAAAAGGCTCGTGTATAAAAGTGACAGTTCACAAATGAAGCTGTAAAGGTGAAGAGTCCTTCTCTCAAGTGAGACTATGTTTGACAGTACTTCCTTGTAGTCCACTATAGTAGGTATCTAATACACAAAGGAGAACAGAGGTTGGCAATACAACTCAAGCACCAAGTATTTAGACTATAGTTGTATCCACAAGACACTACTTTCATTATAAAGTATTATTTTAAATTCTACACCAACACTGAAATACTTCCCAGTCAAAGAACAAACAATCTCTGAACGTGCCTTAAGAAACTTAAGTTTTAACTTCTACAGGAAGGCAGACAGTTTGGTATCTGCATGTTCTTCAATGCAGTCTACACAGAGAACACTTATAATAGCATCTTTACTCTTTTTATACAACTTAAACAGCAGCCCCAGGAATAACACTGCCCATCCACTTCCCAAACTCACCCTTATCTTTCCCTCTAGGGCAGAGATGATCTCACCCATCATTCTGACCAGGTCTTCATATTTGTATGTGTTGTCCGTTAGCCATACAGCCTCCCGTATTGTCAAGATTTCTTTGCTGATAAAACTGCAATATCAAGTGTTGTTAATAGTTGCCTCAGAAGAAAGGCAGTTGGTGTAACTACACACTAGTTTAGTGACCAATAAAAGCACCACCTCCCATCATCAGCCAGAACACCTACCGTGTGCAAATGACCATGCAGGCTATTCCCAGGAGTTGGAGCTGATACCGGGGCACAGGTCTCAGCTTCAAGTAACGATCCACACACCCCACCGTCATGTGAAGGCACAGGCAAGAAAAGTCTTTCATAGTAGCCACTTCCACCAGCCAGTCAACCAGGATGTACCTAAATGGCAAAGAGAGAAACATATCACACCCAGTTAAAAACCATCCAAACCAGTTCTGAACACCCTCCCTGTGCCCAGTTATCCAAACCCCTTCTCTACTCAAAAGCTCTAAACTAGGAAATTCAATAAAAGAAGGAGGTGTTGTTTTCAGAAAAACAACACGTGGCACCAAGATAAGGATTTGTAGCCAGAGGCCTGTTATGCTCTGAAGGGCATGAGAAACTGTCAGTCTTAATAAATGCCAAGTTTTACAGTCCAGAAAAGAAAAAAAACCTACAACTTCATACCCCTCTGTTCACTTCTTAACTCAGTCATGAAATAAGGTTTCTGACTGTCATGCCTTCCTCTGATTACACATAAGACATTGCAGAGGGGTAAAGCTAAAGATTCTGTCTTAGAGCAGTTCTCATTCTAGATAAGTTTTCCCCCTTCACTGATGCAAAGAGAAATAGACAGTGGTTTCTGCTGTGTGACCTCACTCCTGGATCTGAGTTTTTACCTCATTGTTTCATTTATTTTTTTCTGCACAGTGAAGATATTCCGCTTGCTGATAGGACGAGAGGCTTGAAACATCTGAGCCACCATTTCACTGGAAGATTTTGCTTCTAATCCTAGTTGGTTTCCATTTCCACAAGCTTTAGCTAAAGCTATCTGTAGTAGAGAAAAAACACACACACAAAAAAGGACTTTTAATAAGCACCAACTAAAGCAGTAGAGAATGGGCTTGTAATTTTTCTGGTGAAAACAGTGAACAAGAGAAAATAATTGAAAGAACTACTAGCAGAATTGCTTCTTAGTCTAGCATGAATGCTGAGTACTGCACATGCTATTGAGGGGCAGGGTTTTATATCTGTCAATAGTTTTATCTTTGTGGATAACAGATGTGCACACACACAGATACTACTCAGCAATTTTGACTATTTCTGAAAAGAGAAACCCTAAGTCTACAGCGACAGCACAGATAAAAGCAAATAAATTATAACTTTCCCAGGAAAATAAAAAGAAGCAGCAACACAACCAGAAAAACATACCTGTGCATCCCAGCATCCCTTTGCTGCATAGTCCCGTAGCTTCCTGAGACTTTGGAGGTATCTGCCAGGGTCTAACATCTACGGAGAAAAATATCAACAGATCTCAAATCCCATTACATTTACTTAAGAAACAGGATTGTAGCACTAACAGCCAGAGGAAAAAAACCCAGCCTATAGATACATCTACTGTTCCAACAACCAGTCCGTTTCTCATCACAACAACATTGTTTAAGAAACTTTCTTCAGGTCTTGCCCAATGAAATGAGATGAGTCACTCAGAATTCCAATGTATGCTTTGCAGACTTATTAGTGACCAGGTAGGTAGTCTCCTTGCTCATGAGCGAGCAGCTTGACCAGCAGTTCCTGTGCTTTTAGCAGAGTCACTGTCAAAGAACTGCTTCCACCTCTGCTACAATGGCTTGTAGACTTGCTTACTTTAAAACACCAAGAGCTCATTTCTTAGGGTTTGTAGTGCCCTTCTTGGTTATGTAGAAGTTCAGATCTGAGGAGGATGTAATAATTATGTTCCTTGCATATGACAAAAGGAATGCTATGAGAGAAGAAAAAAAGGAAGTTACTTACAGCAGCCTTTCTGTTATTTTCCCAAAGGAGATAGGAGCTATTTAAACAACCCTGCTTTGAAGACTCCTCAAACATTCCAAGGGACTCTTTTCTTTTTTCTTCATCCTAAGGACAAAAGACATGATGGTATCTATGCTGTCCAGCCAGAACTTAATACTTCAGAAGCTACAGAACAGCTCCGTACTGAAAACCACAAGAGCAGAACCAATGAGCTGTGACCCCCCCCAGACTGCAAGGGCTGCTCCAACGCCCACTCAGCATTTAAAGATTCTGGCTGAGGACAAAGGTTTCTCTCCGCTACAGGAAAGCCTGCTAACTTGCACGCTGCTGTGTTTGGTTGCTTTCGGTATGTATTACAAAGGAAAGGTTTCCATTAAGACCTGACCACACAGCAAACCCATTAAGTTTGGCTTGATCATTTTACTGTTTCTAAAACTGAGTAAATTGATGACATTCCTTTAAACAACCAGTATGTTAAATGCACGAGAGCAGAAAACCCTTAAGCCACTTGAGGAATACAAAAATATTTGTATTATCATTATTGCAATCTTAAAAAAAAATCAAGATAAAGCACATTAGCAAAGAAGCCCCTTCCAAAATGGCCAAACAAATCAGAAACACTGCTCACCTCAAAGAGACTCAGGACCTTAGCCAAGCAGTACAGAATAGATCCTTTCTGAGCCTGAAAAAAGCATCAAGACAAAGTATTGATGAAGACAAAGAACAACAAATTTTTGCTAGGTATTCCAGACTAAAAATGGATTGGCCTTCCATTCTCCCCCTTTGCTTTTCTCTTTGTCATCTTTTAGACAGTACAGAATGCCTCAGAACTGACAGCATGTGCCTCTGGCAACCATGACACACTGCAGTTTGGCAGCAAATCCATTAAAACAATTGACCCACAGTTATTTAAGCAGTGGGAGAACAGGAGCTCCTTGGGGAAACAAAAATTGTTTCTCCAAAGGGGCTTTGTACAGTTCCCAAACTATCTTAAAGTCACAGGCAGAAAGCAACCTTACTTTGTCCAGCTGACACTCTGCTTTAAGACTCTCATAGACCACAGCTTTACAACAGCTTCCAGTCAAGGACCAGGGAGGACGAATAAAAAGCCAGATGAATGGGGCTGCACACACATTCAGCCGCTCTGCCAGACTGAAGAAATGAGATGCCTTTAATCCATTCACTTCTGCACGGCCCTCATCGGAGATGGACACTGCACACAAAAAAGTCAGAAACGGGTTAGGGTTTAACCACAACAGAGTCTTGGCAGCTACTCAGGTCAAGAGAGAAAACAGTGTAACACCAGGAAGATTGAACTCCGTGAAGCTTTAAAAGTCACAGAACTGGCAAAAGGAGGAAAAAAGAAAATCTTACTACAGTCAGACTGTGGGAACATAAGACCCCAAACCTGGGAGAAGTTCTACAAATACCAATGCTCAAAACAGCGTTAATTTGCTAACTCCTGACACTGCACAAGGTGGTAGGCAAGTCACTGTCAGCAAGGTGGCTCTTCCAGTCAACCATCAATCCTTCTGATCCATCCAACATACCAGCAACACAGTCAACTTCAATTAGAAGTTTACAAAAGACAACTTCTCAATGCAAATCCCAAAGCATGGGCACACCTGGGAGTTGTAGAAGCCCTGTGTGCCACACTATCACCAAACACCTAGCAGTCTGCTGCCCAGTTCTTAAGATACACAAAGATAAAACTGAAGAGGCATGACAGCAAATGAAACCAGATGAAAACTAACCACGCACTGAGGAGAGCAGACTGCTTCTGCACATCAGTGCTCTAGAATCTGAGCACAAAACCATCAGTATTCAAAAGAAAAAAGATGATACAATTGCTCTGATCTGCATCTATAATTAACCCATCAGCTCATCAATATATCTTCCAATTGTGCCATTTTCCCCAGGGAACCAAGTAAATCTTGCACACTTACAGCCTTCATTGTACAGGTACGCTATCCCCAGCTTCACAGCAGCTTCAAAGTTGCCCCTTTCAGCAGCCCTGAATGGGAACAGAGAAAATACTTCAGGATTAAATCAATAGGAGCTTCCACATCAGACAAGCTACTTGAGTGAAGGCCTGGCTGTAAGTTTGTTGTCCATCAACCACAAGCACAACTGACTTCACTACAGAAGTTACAAGTGAGTTATGATGAATGAAAATATTGCAGCAAGAAAAGCCACATCTGTGCCCAGGACAATCTGACAGCTCCAGGAATTGTTTCTCAGTCCCATGCAACATCCCCAGTGTAAGAAAGCGGGTCTAGGTGCTTGCACACTCAGGGACGTGCCTTAAGCCCCTTTGCTCCTCCCTCACAGATCTATTTTCAGACAATGCCTTTCTTCAAAAAGAAAATACATGCATCAGAGCAGACACGAAAGTTAGGAACAAAACAACTAGCATGACACTTATGTGAACCCATCTCCTTCAAATCAGGTGGATAAAAAGGCACTCTCCTTCTGCACATGCTTTAATATATTCAATTTCACTTATTTTTCAGTACATCGGTTTGAGCAAAACAACCAAGACTTAGAACTGTGGCCTTTCATCTCTCTTGCTTGTTTATATGGAAGCACCAGTAACAGATTTCAGTTCATGTGTTACATTCAAACAAGTAACAGTAATGCCCTTAGAGGAATAACTTCCACGTATGCTGTAGGCCCTGCTCCAGTTATTATTCACAGCTTAGACACAAAGCCAGCTACCCTCATCACTCCACACAGAGATCTGCACAAATAAGCACAGTCAGATTCACCACTTACAGTGAAGACTGATTAGAATTGTACATGTGGCACGAAACACCCTCCTCTACAACCTCAAAGGGATGCTGATGCTTAAAGCTCACCTTTCAAACACCGTCAGATTTTTTGGAGACGGCCATACGTCTTCAAAGCTTGCACATGCCCAAACACCGGCGTGATGATCCACGAGGTATTTCAGATGGGAATGCACCTACAAGGTATGAAGGGAAGCATCAAGTTATTATTAAAATAAAGGGATCAGCAAAAAAATAGTTGGTGATGTAATTTTAGATAGGCAACTAATTAATCACAGCTCATCATAACTCTCTTCCTAGGACAGCAAATATCTGTACACTGCATGTATTTTCTAGCTCTCCTCACGGCTCCTTGGATGCAGACATTCCTTTGTGCACTTCTGGCTCCAGAACTAAGGCAGTGTGTGGCAGGAGGGGCCGGCACTCACCGCTCTGAGCGAGAGGATGTCCTCAGCAGGGAGGCCCTTCAGAACATGGAGCAGAACATCCTCAGGCAGACTCAGCAGCGTCAGGACTCGGGGCCGTTTTCTTATCTTTCGCTTGGAAGGGAAAGAGAAGCACCTGGAACAGCGGCAGTGAACCACTGCAGAACAAAAACAACACCACGGTTAGTGACAGAACAGCAAGAGGAAAAAGGCGCATACAGAATGTGTGTTTAATTAAGTAGAGTGCATCTTCAAGCACATCAACCACAGAAATTCAACACACAGCACAGAACACTGAAAGACCAAACCATGAAGAAGTGACTTATTCAGTTCAGCCAATTCAAGGCAGGTGCCCAGAAGGGACGGCGCACCCCCATCACTGAGCACATCGCCCTGACCCCATCGTTTGGCTGCACTGAGCTCAGCTGTCACTGCTGCAACTCCACGTCCCTCCCCCAGGCTACAACTTCTTATCAATTGATAACAGTCCTTGAAACGTGACCGGAGGGATTAGGAAGGTAAAGGCCCATTGAGCCACCCGAGTCCAAAGCCCATCGCTGTGGGCGGTGCTGCTGGCAGACCCCTCACAGCCAGTTCCATCATCTCACAGCGCACAGCACGGCCCTGCAGCAACGTTCCTAATTGAGAGCTCAGCCCCAGCACATCCGAGAGACGGGAATGAGCCGAGGGACGAGGGAGGGCCGGGAAGAACAGAGTAACGCGGGCAGGGACAGAACGGCCCGAGCCTCCCATCCGTTGTGCCGGCACAGGGCGATACCCGCCGCGAGCAGCCGGGTCCGCCGGCACCGGGAGCCACAAACACCGAGTCAATATAACCAACAAACAGCAGGAACCCAAACGATGAGCGGAACCGGCACGAAGCGCACGGACACAGCGGGGCGAGAGGCAACGGGCCGCGATGGGCGCCCAGCCACCGTCAGCCACCGTCAGTCACCGTCAGTCACCGTCAGCCACCGACAGTCACCGTCAGTCACCGCTCCCACAGCACAGCGGGGCGCTCAGGGACGGCCCGGGCGGTTCGCGGGCGGCAAACAGCGCTGGGAGCGATCGGCAGCACGGGGACGGCCCGGGGCGCTTCCTGCCGCTCACACAGCGCCCGGCACCGCTCACGGCCCCGCACGGAGCGGCACCGATAGAGCGGCGCGGAGCGGCACTGCCGCGTCTCGGGGCGAACCGCCGCCCCGCTGCGGCTCCCCCCGCCCCGCCATGTCCCTCCATGTCCCTCCATGTCCCCGCCGCCCCCCCCCATCCCGCATCACCCCGCTCCTCCCGCACAGCGCTCACAGGAGCCGCGCGGACCGAAGGAACACAGGAACGCAGGCAGGGAGGCAGGAAGGCGCGCGGCCCGCACTCACCGCCCGCCTTCATCCTCGCGGACCGAACGCACCGACCCGGCACCCGAAGCGGCTCCGATCCCGACGCAGCGGCTGTGAGGGGCGGCGATACCGCACGGGGCGGCGATTCCCGCACGAGGCCGCGCCCCCCCGGCTCAGCGCGGGGCCGGGAACCAGCGCGAGGCGCGGCCGCCCCCGCCCACACACACGGCGGGACCCGGCGCTGGCTCCGCCCACAGCGCGGGACGGACCCGCCGAGCCACGCCCACCGGGCGCGCGCAGCTCTTTTCAAACACAGCGCGGCTCCTGATTGGTCGGGAGGATGACGGGAGGTGGGACCCACCCCGCCCCGCGGGACGCCATTGGACGGCGAGGATGCGAATTCGAACTGGGGCGGTTGGCGGGTCTGGAGCGCGGCGGGTACTGCGCATGCGTGAGGAGAGAGCGCCCTGCAGGCTGCCACCGCGCGGCGGGACCGGGCGGACATGGCGGGTGGGAGGGACCGGGTACATCCGTGTGAGAACGGGGCTGCAGCGCTGACAGCTCCGTGTGCAACACAGTGTGCAGCTCAGTGTGCAACTCTGTGTGCAGATCAGTGTGCAACCCAGTGTGCAAGCTAGTGTGCAGCTCAGTGTGCAACACAATGTGCAACTCAGTGTGCACTCAGTGTGTGCTCAATGTGCAACTCAGTGTGCACTCAGTGTGCAGCCCAATGTGCAACTCAGTGTGTGCTCAATGTGCAACCCAGTGTGCAGCTCAGTGTGTGCTCAGTGTGCAACCCAATGTGCAACTCAGTGTGTAACTCAGTGTGCAGCTCAGTGTCTGGGCCGGAGGGTCGCAGTGCTGCAGTGCGGACATGCCCGGCAGGACATGGAAAATGACAGAAAAATGAAGGAATATTGAGCTTTTTGAACTGGGCAGTGCTGTGAGCTGAAGTGCTGATCACACTGTCAGCTTCTGTTCCTTGTTCTCCCCGTCGCAGCTGTTTCTGTCAACTAAAAATAAGTTGAACTAGAAAACAGAACGTGAATAATGAGCTCCGTGTGGAGAGTTAAATCCCATCAGGAGAAGCTCCTTGACCCACAGGTGATGCACAGGGCACAGCTCCCCAGGTAGATCCTGTTCTTGGCAGCAGAGGTTGCAGCCCATGGCGGGGATGAGCTGTATCACAACGCTGCTCTTCCAGTGCTTGATACTAAAGGTGCATTGCTCGTCTATTGGAACAGCAACGGGCCCGGCTCAATGTGGAATGAAGCTAATGACACCTGTAGATGTCACCTGCAGGGCTGGTAGCAGGTCTGTGAAGGATGAAGGACATGCAGTGCGATCAATTAGTCCAAATAATATTCTGTCTTTTCTGTGAAAGTGATGTTAATAGTGAAGATTTTCAGTGGCAATGAAATCCAGCCTGGTTTGTCCTTTCTGGAGACTGATGGTGGAACATCCAGATGGATTTATCCCTGACAGAGGCGGCCCAGTGTGCGGAGGCTGAAAATGTGGCTTAAACACCCCGCAGTGTCAACCAGAGCCGGCAGGTTGGGATGGGAGAGGGCCAGGTTGGATGTGCCATGTTTCACACTTCTGTGCTCCTTGGAAAGGCACAGACAGACACGAGTCGTTCCCCAGAAAGGAGGAAGGCTGATTCATCTGTGTTAATCACATTTCCCCTGTTTGTCATGTCTCTCCACTGAACAGCAGAGAGGGGACTGTGTTTCTCCAAATCAAAGTGCCTCTTTCCTCCCTTCACATCTGTTGGCTGTGGAAATGAAGCTAAACAGAGCGAAGGCCTTTTATGTGCCTCGATTGCTGTGATTTATACAGAACTCAACAAAGAGGATGCCTGAGGAAAGGAAAGAAGTGTGCGACCGGGACTCGTTTGGCTACAGTTTGTACATGGTGTCTGATCACTCACTCAGTACTTTTGTATTATGGTATCTAAGGAATGTGTTTAGTCAGATGTAAAGTGGTGGCACTTCCACAGTTCTAGTGGCAAACAAAAGCAACACAGGCCATTTGCTGGATGAGAGGCTGAAATGCTCTGTGAATTCTTCTGGTAAATGTCATTCTCTGCTGCAGACTAAATTATTGAGAGGGTACAAGAACCAATTTTCTCTTGAAAGAGCCCAAGAGTTGAAATAGTGATGGCAGACTTTGTAATTTCTCCTGTCCTCGGTTTAGGATGGTGATGTAACTCAGTTCTTTATTGCACTGGTAATGCCATATAACTGCTGGGCTGGAGGTGAAAGTTGCTCTCCGATGGAAGGAAGGCATCGTGGCATATTGTCTAATGCCCACTGCTGGTATTTCAGCCTCGTGTTATTCAACCCTATTTGCAATCCCAGTTTGGGGATGTTTCTGGTTGTATTAATATCTGCTGGCAGTTCATTGAGGTGACAGCGCAGTGACTGCAATGAAGGCCAAGGGCAGAGCAGAGCGTCGGTAACATCTTCATCCTTTCTCCAAACAGGATTCATCTTTTATGAGGAACACTTCAGAAGCATCCGGTCGAAATCTCTTTCTCAGTAAGAGATAAAACGACCACGAGGTGGCATTAAATCCATGTGATGGTGCATCAGACCTTCAGCTGTCAGTTTTCTCTCCAAATCCCAGGACAGAAGTCCTAACTCAAGGTCTGCACTATCATGGTGTTCTATAGCTCCGTACATATTTCAGGAGCAGAAGATCCTCATGTTACAGTACTGTTGTGCACAACACCTCACTGCCTCCCCTGTGGTTATCAGTGAACAGAATAACAAATAATCTGGCAAAAGAGGCCTGCAATGGACATCCAATTTTAATTTTTGCATTAAAAAAAAACAAAAACAAAAAACCCAAACCAAACAGTCTCAGGTTCCTTGGTGCTGATGCTCAGCAGCACGTGGTGCCCGGGGCTGAGGTGCTGTGCTGGGGTTGTGCTCTGTGCTGCACATCACCCTGTGAGCCTCCAAACACTGGTGGGAGGCCATGGCTTCACCTCTCCCAGGGCACAACCTACCTGGGGCTGGAAGCACCCAGACACCCCATGGCTTATTTTATACAGACATTTGAGTTTATGTTGGGAGAAACCCCAGAGCTTCTTCCCTGCACATGCTGTGGCTTCTTGGGCTGTGGAACCTTCCCCAGTACTCTGCTGCATGTTTAATAAGCACAGTTAAACAAAGAAAAAGAGGAAAGGAAATAAAAGACTTGCCTAAGCAGTTTCCAGCCCAGCTTGCGAGCCAGACCACAGCTCCGTGCTGCCAGCAGCGCTGGTCCCTGCGGAGCCCTGGCCCACCTTCCGTGGGAACCCTGGGGAAAAAACCTTATAGCTGAACCACAATTTGCTGTGACTAATTAAGCATATTTATGTCTATCGTATGCTGCTGTACACAAGCGAATGAAGAGACCACCCAGGCCCAGCTGGGCTCCAGATTGCTGCATACGGTGTCTAGCCCTATGTCTGCACAGCTACATACTGCCAAGCTCTAATTCATGGCAGAGGGTGGTGAACACCCCGAGTTTCAGGACATGTAAAAGAATCCAGCCCTCGTTCTGCGTGGTGCCTCGCTGATTACATGGTCAGGCACTTAATGCTGGGTGTAGGGTTGTTTGTATTTCCTATAAAGAACGTGGTGTTTGGCAAAAGAGGAGAGTGAGAATGACAACTGTGTACACATTTCACATATTTCTAGTTATTTCTCCTCCGGAGGAGAACAGAGCTGTTATTAATAATCACCTCGCCAAGTTTCTGAATTGGTATTTTGAAATGAGCTGAGTATATAATTTAAGAACCACAGGCAAGAGAGAAAATGTGCTTTCAATTGAATTTGAAATGGGTGGAGAGTTGATGATGCAGGGAGATAAACGACAGCGATTCTGGAGGGCTCGATCTGGAAAGAAGGAAGCCATAAAGCAGATATTTTCCAGACTTTGCAAAGCCAGAGGCAACGCAAGAGCTTGAGGAACAAAAGGAGGCGCAGGAGGGGGACACATGGGTGGGCCAGCCCAGAGCCCTGCGTGCAGGGTGCCCGTCCTCCAGGGGACACAGCACTGCAATATCGAAATGGGTCTGGGCACCATGAGAGCTGAGGGGCCTGCAGGGCTGGGACAGAGCCAGCTGATGGCTGGGCAGGACCAACCCTGTTTGGATGTGGTGAATGGATGGCTAAAGAGGTAGCACTGGCACTCCTTATGGAGGAGTAAGCCCTAGAGAAACACCCGTGCAGAGTGTGAAGGAGACAAACGGCAGGATAGTGCAAGTACTTGGCAGCCTTCTGTGTCAGTGTTTCCCTTCTTGTAATCCATGACCTCCTACAGAAACAAAGCTGCTGGTTCAGAACAGAGGAAAGGATCGAGCTCTTTCACCGTTCTAACAGCAAACGCTCTGCACTGCGACTCAGTGCCATGACATCTACCCGAGCATCCCTCCCCCACTCAGCTGAGATGGGGCTCTGAGGAGTGTGTGGAGTTGTGGGTTGCTCCCCATAAGCAGAATTAATCCTTCTTCCTGCAACAAAGCCCTCGCTGTAAAAACTTGCCAGTGCTAACCCTGTAGGGGGGATTTGCTATTCCTTTCTGCATCCTAGCCAGCAGGATCTGCATTTGTCTTATTATAGCAAACCCATCTCAATTGGGAATTCAGCACACCCAGGCAGCCTTAGCCCTGTCCCACAAATCCTGAAACATCTATCACCTTTCAGACTCCTCTTCAGCAAAGAACTGATTTGTGCCCATCCACAAAGAAAACTCATTTCTCTGAGTCTTGTGATGCCAGGAATTTATGGTGCCTCCCATTACACTTCAAGGCAGATCCTTAGAGACCTGCATTTTAGATACAGAAACCAAGCCAAAAATTAAATGCTTAGTATCATAGAATGGTTTAGGTTTGTGGAGACCTTAAAGGTCATCTAGTTCCAACCCCCACAGCAGGTTCTGTCCAGGTCCCTCTGGGTGCTGCCCCTCCCTCCTGTTGTGCCATCAGCAAACTGCTGAGGGTGCACTCGATCCCACTGTGTGTCACTGATAAAGAAGCTGAAGAGCACAGGTCCCAAGAGGGACCTCTGGGGGACACCCCTGATGGCCGGCCTCCACCTGGACATACCCTATGAGAGCTCAACAGAAAGAAGGAAGGAGCTTTCCCTCGTGTCTTTCATCTCCTGCAGGGAGATAATGACAAGAATTAAATATGTGTTCAGATCCCCAAACGTGCTTGGCCAACTAACAGCCATTGATTTTCAGTATGGATCTGCGACTTGTTACTGTGCTTGCTTTGCCCACTTCACAGCAGACCTTGCTGGAGTGCAGCAGAATCTGATTGCTGCACCTAATTGAAAGAAGAATGAATCATGAGCGCATTTTTAAACAGTTTGACTAGAGCAGAAAAACAGGATCGAGCCGCAGGGCCTCCATTTTGTTAATTAGAAAAGCAAGGGTAAGGATTGTGCTGGCAAAAATCTCCCAAATGAGTTGTTTTGCAGCGGAAAGTCTGGGACTGCAGAGCACAACCAAATCGGGCCATTTGTGACAGAATTCTTTGTGATTGCTAATTGGCTGCTATTTTTCAAGTGGGGGCACATATATACACATATAAATGGTAATTTTCAGACACAGCTTTGGACAGGTGGAGAAATCTCCTCTTGGATCCATGCGGTAGGAAGGTGTCACTGTGGGACATGGGTGCCTTCTTTTTTCCATCCTCCTGCTCATCTTTGTGGCCTCCTCTAGACCATCTCCAGCAGCTCCCAGTCTTTCCTGTGCTGGGGACCCCAGACCTGGTAGTCAGATGCAATGTTTTGGGGACCACAGTTTGCAATTTGTATTGTAACTTAAGATACATATATATTTTTAATTATTAGTTTTTGTTTGTTTGTTTGTTTTTTAATGTTCTGTGAAATAAAACATTTGCAAGGGAGTTCCGGCTTGAGAAAAGGAAGTCATCGATAGGGTTGCAATTACAGTTCTGGCTTTATGAAGCACAAAATTAGAAGTGATTTCTGCAAGTGGGATGAGGGTGTAACAGAAGAAGCTCAGGCGAGCAGAGCCAAAGGGACAGGCAGAGGAACGCGTTCAAAGGGCTCAGCCACGTCCCGGCGCTGACAGCTGGCCAGGAACGCACGGCACACACCGCGAGGACCAGGACCCGTCCAAGGAATCTGCAACTCAACACCAGCAGACTTGGAGCCAGGACAGCGCCGGGGGAGGAAGGGGAGTGAGTGTGCAACAGGAAGGAAGGGAAGAGCAATGAGCACAGCTGTGGGAGTGAGAAGGTTGATGGAGGATTTCCGAAGGTGGCTGCTGAACGGCCGGTGGGAGACGTGGTGGGGAATGGGCGGCACAATACAGCAAGAGGAGCAGGAGATCGGAACGAACGGTGGGTGGGAAGGGAGGGAGAAAGTGAGTTCAAACTCGTTAATACTACTCACTGTGGATCAAAAAATATGTTTAAATAAGTGCTTGCTGTTAAAGTTTTCTTTTCCTTCTGCTTCTGTGCTGAGTCCTACCAGCCCATCCCCACTGCAGCACGCATGGCCCTGACCCATGCCTGGAAAAGCCAGTCAGGGCAGCGAGCTCTGCATTGCTCCCAGTGCGAGCAGAGCCTGCTGCAGTACTGAGCACTGCTGGGGGCTGAACACGGACCCCGATGACACCCAGAGTGAGAAGCATCAGGCTGAAAGCCTCTGAACGTGCCTTTGCCCCAGTGTTCCCAGCATCACCACGGTTCAACACTGTTAACCCCCTTCTGATGGCAATCTTCAATAATTATCCTCATAAAATTTTGCTTTCTTTGTGCTGATGCTGTAACCCAACGAGCTGGAAACGTTCCCAGAGTGGAGAGAAAACTGTACTCTGCTGACGTTTATGTTGGATGTTTTATGAGGCACCCACAGAAAATGACATCAGATTACCTGTAATGAGGCAACACTGAAGCATGGGAAGCTTCTCCTCCCAACCAGGCACCCAAGGCCAAGTCTCTGACAGGTCCACTTTGCCTCTGAGGTGCTTTTTCATGATGTTCTGCCCATTGTCTGCTGCTGCTGTTGGCTAACTTGACCTGGACTTCTCAGCCTGAGATACAAGCAAAGTCCCAAGAGTCCAAATGATCTCCTGTCCTCCCTCCCATCACTTGGGTGATGTACCTCTGGGGTGCTGCTTGGGTCCAGAGTGCTGCCCTGGCCATTGGCTCACAAGGAGTCCCAAAGCAGTCCCAAAACCTATGAGATAAGCAGGGCAATCTCACTGCTGGGAGCACAGAAATCAGCTCCCTGGCTGCTGCCAACGAGTTGACTGCTGGCCTCGCACCTTCAGTTGGGGTTCTTGGGTTGTGCCAGAGGCCCCCAAGGGACTGAGCTTTCCTCTTGGAGTTTCAAGGTAGTAACTTTCCATTCCCTGCAAGGAAACAAGTGGGAGTAAAAAACCCAGAGAAGGGTTAGACGTTACGGTTAAGATAGAAAGGCTTCATATGCTCAAGAGTTATCACTTCTCTTAGAGAACCACAGTGAGGTTGTGGCACAATGCCTCCTGCGCTGTAGCTGTAAATGAAATATGACTTGCCGAGGAGGTGACGGTACTGGAGCAGGATCTCTGGGATGGAGCCGGACCTTGTGTGCAGTGCTTCAAAGACTTGTTCTGATGCACACGAGGGGCCATCACTGTATTAACCAGCTTCACTTCGCCGAACAGTCTCTCCATAAGCACAGCTTGTACAAATTGTGTTCGAAAGAGCGTGTTAAAGGCATTAACTGAAGATTGGCTGAGGAAGTTATCCATTCCCTAGTGATTAACTAGCAATTTCCTATCCATCACAGACCAACACTACTCTATTAGACTTTATGAAACATGCAGTGTGTGTATCTGCAGAGAACACGGTAATTGCTTCAATTACAATCCTTTTGATTGGTAATTTTCATTCACTGTCAAGAATGTTGCCTGCCCCTGGGTTTGTAGAGACCAGCTTTCCTCCCTTGCTCCCAGGAACACACACTGAAGCTCCTCACTTCCCTGCAGAGGAGCACAAGGTGCCTCTGTGTGTGTGTGTGTGTGTGTTTGCACGATGGGAGCTGTCGTGATTTGCTCCTTCCTGTTGCTCCCTATAATACTTCATCTTCACAACCACAGCACAGCTGAATTTTCAGAAGCCAGCAAGCAGACCTTTTTCTCCTGCCTCATCTGTTCTCAAACAAGCTTGTTAGTGTTGCTGTCGTCTTGCACTTCAGTGCTTTTCTAAATCAAACCATAGCAGCCCCAGAGGACACCTGCTTCAATTGCAGGAGCAAACAATGGAATTTCCAGAGCTCACATCTGAGAGGAAGGATCATTCAGTGCCATCAGACAGGGGCAGAGGCAGGCACGGAGCCATGTGGTGCCTTGGAAGAGTGCAGGACTCGTGTGGAAGAAGAGCAGTGAAGCCATGGATGCCAGCAGGGTGAAGGGAACCGATTTATCTGCCCAGGTTTGTGGCCTCTTTTCTAAAGCTCTGTTTTGTCCTCCTCACCTTGAGGCCTTGTAGGTGATGTTCCCCACCACACCTTGTGCAAACAGAACCAGAACCAGACACACCAGGGGCAGTGGAAAACCCTCCTGGATTATCACACCAGGAAGAAGAATGGGGCTGGGCGGGGGGGGACCCATGCTTGCTCCCTAGTATGGGTGAGAGTGGATACCCTGGCAGAAATCTGTGTGCATACATCTCATGCACGCACAGAACGACTCATCTCAATGGCCACAAAGCCCAGAGCTGTGGGTTCCCCATCCAGGGAGGCATTCAGACAGAGGCAAGATTTCATATGCTTCTAAACTCCAGAGGTGTTTCGTAGGGGCAGAGCCACAGCACAAGACTAAATGGTCAGTGGTCCTGTAATAAAATATGTATTGGGTTCATGGCTCACAATGTTTGTTCTGTGTGATGTGAAAAAGCTGCACTGCTCCCAGGCATGGAGCACACTGTGTAGCCAAGGAGAGGGCTGGTGTGAGGCTGCAGGAGGGCAAATGTTGAAAATGGGTCCATCTATGAGTTTGGTTTCACCCACATCTCAGAGCAGGGAACGTGGGGCTGAGGGAAAACAGTTCCTGAAAGAAAGAGAAAAGGTTCCAGAGAGATGAAAGATCGTGCTATTGTAAAGGCCAATGAGGAGCATTGCTGAGGGATGCACGCTGCAAACAGCTGGGGACAGAGGCTGAGTGACTGCCAGGCATCTGTGACAGGCTGCACTTACAAAATGCATACAAAGTATGGAAAAAAGGGATGGGAAGCTGTGCTGCAGGCAAGTGAACCATCAGAGCAACCTGCGTAGGCAGAGAGTTTCCACATTGATTGAAACCGAGCCAGGCCAGTGGGATTAACAGCTTCCTGGTGGGAATGCAACAAGGGATGCCCTGCGGGTGAAGTTCCATTGGCAGGAAACTTGACATCTTTTTCCCAAGCTGAGGTAAAAGCCAGGGTAAGAGCAGCAGTGCTGAGGGGGCCTCCATGAAGATGAATGCAGCAGTGCGGCTCATGTGATGGGCTGTGGGCTTCACTCTGCCTCGGAGACGTTCCAGAACCATTTCAGAAGGAACCTCAGGGGAGTTCACAGCTCACATCAGCAGAGACTGAGCTGGAGGGTCACTTGTCCTGGTGCTGAGGTACTGGAGTGGCCTGTGAGGGTTAAAGAGCTTTCTGCAGGCACCTGGGACTTCGAGGAACTCTTAATGTCTGGAGCATCTAGCAAGGCAAGCTGCCTTTGGCTGCCCTGGCCATCCTGTTCCTTCTGAGAAGTGCAATAGAGGAGTGACGAAGCAGCAGAAAGCTTTTAGGGAGCTCATTTTAGCCTTTCCCAAGCAATTGAAAGGCTGCACAGATTGCAGGCAGGGGCTGTGCCACAAAAGCTTGCTCCGTGCCACCACCTCTCAGCACTGAGCCGGGTCAGCAGGGCAGAGGATGAGGCATTTCCACAGCCACACAGACGCTGCACATCCAGGTTCAGCCCCCACTTAGTCATCACAGTGCCCAGAATCACGCAACAAATCGAGACAAAACCAGGAAGCATTTCCAGATGCCCAGTCCTGAGGGCAAAGCCACTGTCTTAAAGTCATCCTTGTGCCACCAACAGAAGGATTTCTGACATTGCCTTCCTCCTGCTCCAAATGGAACCATCTGTGAGCAGCTATGGAGCAGCAGCCCGATTTTGGGAGAGCACGACTTCCATGTCAGGGCTCTGATCTCTCCCTCTTCGCCAAGGGCTGTTTTCCATCTGGCTTTTGCTTGAGTGTTGTACAATGCTTAGGAAAGAGGGTAGAAAGATTGCTGTTCTCAGAGAGGAACCAAGTGAAATGCCAAGGTCCTTGCAAGCCTGGCATTTTGTATGAATACACATGCAACCCCAAGGCTGAGTCCTTTCATTTGAGGGGATGTTAGCAATAATTTACTCTGCAGATCACAGGGCTGTGGACAGAGAAATAGCAACCACAGTGTTGGCAAACTGAAGCATTTTGGAATAGAAATGAAGGAACTTTTGGGGCACTGCATACTTACATGGCAACACAAGGGAACAAAAGAGCTTTTTATTTTTCTTTATCTTTTTCCCCTAGGCCGAGGAATGGGCTCCTCCGGTGCTGTGCAGCCAGGAGGGCAGCGTGGCTGGGGCTGGGCTGGGGCTGCCGTGCACTCATCTCTGTCGGGAAGTTTCTGGTTGCTGCTCTGCAGGCACTGATCCTGCTGCTGAAGATGGATTGCTCCATCTGACTCCTGTAACTGGAGGAGGGGTAAATCAGCCCAGCCACAGAGCCAGGGGATGTTCTTCCATCAGCATCTGAAATGCATAAAGCATGTGGCTGCCAGGGAGCCTCCCGGGCTCTGACGTAGCTCCAGCAGCCAGGAAGGGCTCAGGGTCCCCGCCAAGGCATTACCGAGTGCAGTTGTGGCTCTGGGTTTGTGTTCCTGTGCCAGAGGGAGCTGCTGGCAGTTTGCTGGTGGTGTCCCTGGGGCATCCAGCAGACGGGATGAGAGGATCTTTGGGCGTCTCCATCTTTGGCTGCGTGGTTTCACCCCACAG
Organism: Coturnix japonica; assembly: GCF_054131305.1. Lineage (NCBI taxonomy): Eukaryota > Metazoa > Chordata > Aves > Galliformes > Phasianidae > Coturnix > Coturnix japonica. Next base: position 20,337,120 of record NC_140675.1, on the reverse strand, counting down.
AGGATGCACGTGGTGAGAGCTGTGCACAGCGGGAGCAGCACGGCAGCCATCCCTGCAGCCTGCAAGGAAACCAGCGGAGCTTAGAAGTGACCGAGTGCTCGAGCAGGTGGCTGTTGTGTTAGAAACGGACACACAGCTCAGGGAAGGGAAGTGAGAGGTGGAGCGAGCAAGAATAGAACTCAATATTTTGGATGCAAGATGTTAGAAAGGAAAAGAATGAGGCTGCACTATGAGAGCTGAGTGAGGTAACACAGCAGCGGGGGGAACTCTTATGTTTAGGAATGTCGTACAGGGAGCACAGATCCCCACCTTGCTCTTGCTGTGCCTGGCAGGAATGTGAGTGTGATTATTGCCTGGATTTGCAGTATGTATCTCAGGACCCTGAAGTGCTTTCAGCTGCAGGCAGCACACCTGCCTGTTCCAAATGTTCACAGCACAACTCACAGCAGCCCTTTGTTTTTCCTGTACTACCCCGGCTTCCTTTGTGGGGTTTCTAACACGTTCTCCCACCTGCAGCAATGGAGCGTTCACGTTTCTCCCTCCTGGAGAACTTCAGAGGCACAAAGCTGTCAAACACCAACGCCTCCGTGCTGGGCTGTGCTGAGAAACCCCACCGTGCAGGAGAGCAGAGGAGGGCTGTCCCTCCATCGGGGCCTTCTGAGTCGGCGGTGAGCCTGACATCTTGTGAAGTCCTGTTTATCCTTCAGCCACACTTCAGCAGCACGTGGTGACCCCGAACCTGCCTGTGCTGAAAGCAAGACTTGCTCTTGAGGGCTCTGCAGGAGCTCAGACTGCTCGATGGCGGCTGGGAGGGAGGAGGCTCTTTGTGCTTTCCTGGGCTGGAGGCATCCGTAGCACTTTGCCCTGGGGAGTTCTGCTGCTGCTGCTGCTGCTGCTGCTGCTGCTGTGTGGTTTGGGGCATTCCTTTACAAAGAGTGAAGGAACCATCCCACTGAAGCAGCTGCTGCTTTCATCTCACCTCTCACCCCAGCTCATCCCACACAGCATCCCTGGTGCCAGTGCTGGGCATGGAGCAGACGGAAGGGCTGCCTGGTGGATGAGGAGTCGGTGAGGGAGGAGGAAAAGTATTTGCCTACGAGCAGCTGAGTCTGGAGCTGTGGGGCTGCGATGGCCGCGGGGTGCAGGCAGCACTGCAGGGCATGGCAGTGGGTCGGGGTGGGGGCAGCCCTGGGCAGCCTGCGTCAGGGGAAAGTGGAAAACTACCGAACAAACTGGAGAGTTCTCTATAGCCCCGAGGAGGCCGGCGCTGCTGTCTGTAAAGTCGTGTTACTATAGCAGCCCTGCTGGTAATTTCCTAGTACATCTCCGTACATCTCATTTTCTCCTTTTCTCCTCTTCACACCCTTTACACAACCAAAAAATAAAAGATTAGTCCCATCATCCTCAATTACCTGCAGCCCTCGCAGCCTCTGGCTGAAAGCTTTCCCAAAGAGCCCCACAGGGCCACCAGGAGCACGGGGAGGGCACAGCCTGTGCCAGCAGCATCACTGGGGTGAGGACGCTGTCTCCAGAGGGACGCGTGGCTCTCACACATTGGCTCCTGCAGCGCAGTGTCACCCTTTAGGAAGGAGCTTTTCACATGGGCAAGGAGAAGCTTGGCTGGAGGTGTGGGCTGGGATCGCTCCTCTGCTTCTACTCTCATCCCACAGACACGTCAGGGTTAGGAGGGAAGCCATGGACCAGAGCCAGAATTGCAGGCTCTGTTTTCAGCAGTGATAATCAGGTTTAACTGAACTGATGATGCATTCTTCCCCTGGGAGAAGAACTGGATGTGGAGGGTTGGGGAAAGCGGGGGTTGGGGTTTGGGATCTGGTCCCGTGTCAGGAGGTTTGGGGGATATTTAGGGCCCACGGAAAGCCGGTGCTGGGCAGGGCAGTGAGGGAGCTGCGTGGGCAGTGATGTGCAGCCCTGCACCCACCCTGCTTCCATCCTTGCGAGCACACTTTTGCTGTTCTGGGAGCAGCCAACAAGGAGACCTGCTTAAATCACCAGGCGGGACAGGCAGCGCAGGTCAGCCTGACCAACCTGCACACTCAGCATGGGCACAGAGACAATCCCATTGCAGAAGGCTCTGGAGCCTCACATCATCAAGCACTGCTTAGATGGCTCCTTGCCCCCAGATCCTGACAAGGGGGCAGGTGGGAGCCTTGCCTCTGCTGACAGTGCTGCTTAAAGAGAGGCTGCTCCCATTGTGCTTCCTTCACAAATCAACCTAATGACCCGTTCCAGTGGCAGCTAATGAGCTGAAAGCTTTCACAGCCCACGCCTCCCATCCTCCCTCCAGGAGAGGCAGCCCCAGTTGGGATGGTCTTGGCTGGAGAGCTGGGACAGCACTGAGAAATGGGGGGCAGGAGAGCAGCCCAGGTGCTGCTGGGGCTGCAGGGCACAGACTGTGTGCCCAAAACCCGCATGGAGCAGGGCTGGGTGCCGATGGAAGGGGGATGTGCTGCAGTATTGCACTCAGGACCTGACACCCCCAGCCTGTGTGCTGGTCCTTCATGGCACTGCGGCAGACATTGCTGGAGGAGGCATTGTTGGGTGCAGGCAGAATGCAGCACAGCGCTGCTGCAATAGGGCTGCAGGGCTGCCAGTGGTGACTCATGGGCTGCACAGAGGTACTAATGCAATTTTCCTAACACATCTTTGGTTTCCTGATTTCTAAAAAGCCTCCTGGCAGGCTGGGCCCCCTTCCAAGCTTTCCTGGAATTAGGAGGATGCTGAGAAGGGGCTTCCAGGGGGGTGCAGAGCAAGGCAGGGTGTGTCGTGCTGTGCTGCTGCCCGGGCTGGAGGCAAAGTGCAGCCCCGGAGCTCTCACACCCGCAGGGCTCATGGCTGAGCTCCAGCCTGGCTGGCTCATCCTACACAGCCCCGCTTATTTACAGTCCAGCACCGAGTTTATCCTTCACTTCTGGTCCTAAGCTGTTGTGTAATATAAATTATTGTGTGCTGCCATACTCCTCCCACAGTAACAGATGAATTTTGGGGCCGAGCGAGGTTATTTGTGTGCATAATAGAATGGGAAGTGCTTAGAAATCTTTAAAATAACAACATCTGAAGAACAAGGGCAGCAAATGGGGGCCTGATGCTGCCAGCTGCTGAGATAGGAAAGAAAAAGTGTGCAGAGGCTCCCAGTGCTACTTGTGTGATGCCACATCTGTCCCCTGGGCGCTTGGGAGGATTATTCATTGCCTTTATTAACTCTGTGTTAAATTACCTTTCTTCCCTTTATTTTTTTTTCCCGGAGGTTGGTTGTTTCATTAAATGGGCCTTTTGCTGGGGCAAAGCTTTCCAAAAGATGCTCGTTCAGTGCCTGCCCCGGTGCCTGGCAGCTGCTGAGGACACAGCCCGTGTGCCCCCCTTCGGTGACTGATGCTGCCCGTTGCCCATCTCCAAAGCCTCGCCTGGGGCTCGTGCCCCCACTGCGCTGTTGTGCTCCTGCACTGAGCATTCCCTGTGGCCCTGCAGGGCACCCTCATGGCTCTGGGGGTGGTTGGACCCCCAGGTCCACGGTTGGTGCCAAGGTTTTGCTCTGTGTGTGCTTGTTTTATTTTGTGTTCTTGCAGTTCCAGGTTGACTGTGGAGAGGACACATGGCTGTGCTGGCACCCGGCGCTGGGGGACCCACAGCTACTGGGGTCAGCCCGTGTGTGGGTGCTAAGGGCAGCAGGGTGATGAGCACAGCAGAAAGCAGCTCCTCATGTAAACAAGAGCTCCGGCCTTTGGGTTTAAAGGATAGCAGACACCAGCTGGCATTTCTGCACGGATTTAGCTCGGGCTCGGGTCCCTGCCGCTCTCGCAGCTCCCTGCCGCAGACTTCCCCCCATGTCCCGCTGCGGACGGACCAGCTGCTCTGCTGCTCTGCTGCTCTGCTGCTCTGCTGCTCCCACCTCCAACACGGCGAGCGCTGCCCTCAGCGTCCCCTGGGCAGAGCGGGCGGACGGGGCAGCGCCGGAGCTGCGGGGCCGCATCGGGCCGGGGCGCAAAGCCCCGGGGTTATTGATGAGCCGCTCGGCGGTGACTCACAGTCACTGTCTGTACCTGGCAGTGACTCAGCGCTCACTCCTCTGGTGTGACACGAGCTGTAATAAAATCCCCGCTTGTTTTTTCATCCACCCCCACTGCAGGGTGAAGGACATCATTGCCCACTATGGCAACGTCCGGAACAACAACCAGAGCACCCCCAATGAAAAGCTGACGGGGAGCTTCCTGCCGGCTGGACAAGGACCTGGAGGCCCAAAGTTCAGAGACGAGCCGAAGCTGCGGCTGCACGACCGTGAAACGAGGAGCGCAGACCGGCCGAGCCCGGCTGAGAGGTTGGACGGGACCAGAGCTGCTTCCTGGCAGCTCCTGCCTCTAAAATGTGGAGTTTCTTCCCTGAGTTTTGGTCCCCTCCTCCTCTCCCCATCACCCCAGGCACCTCCCCGTTGTTGCTGCGGGGCTTCTCCCCTTCCCTCCCAGGCAGCACCTCCGCCCATCACCTCCATAGCCCTCATCTGAAAGCGATCGTTCTGGGGGACACGGCCCGTTAAAATCCCCATGAAACTGCCGTGGATTCCCCGCCCCAGCTGAGCGCTACCAGGAAAACCCCCCGGGGAACAGCAGGGAAAATGGGATTTGTGCAGTGCTCAGCCTCCTCCTGCTGGCATCCACAACAGTGCTGAGGGGATGCAGATCTCTGTACTGAAACAACAAGCGCTGCTGGTGCCTGGGAGCTGCCGCCGTGTTCTCCTGGCCCAGCGCACAGAGCGTGGTGTGGCCGTGCAGGAAAAGGAGAAGAGGCAAAACTGTGCTCCAGCCGCACCGCAGCTCTGCCTGCAGCGACGGACCTGGCATGTGTGGACTTCTCAGTGGTGGGAGCTTCAGGCTTGTAGGGCAGGGCACTGCTGCCATCCTGCGCTGCATTTGCAAGAAAAGCCACCACCCCAAGTGGTGTTCAGCTTGGAAGGTCTCCTTTGGCCAATGTATATTGGCTTCATGTTTGGGCGCTTTCCTGCCTTCCGTGTCCCAGCCCGTCTCTCCCTTTCCAGGTTTGCTGCTGGTAACACACACAAGTTGCCAGCTGCACGTGGCTTCAGTCCGCAGCGTAGGAACCCTTTTCTGTTCCCCAGTGCACTGAAATTGCCAGTTTTCGCCCATGGTTCTTGCAGCAAATGTGAAATTCCCCTTTGGCTGCAGTGGCACAGTGATGTGTGGATACACTGATTGGATTTAATTCTGTGCAATGAGAGTGAGGGACAGCAAAGGCTCCCACAGCTCGGGGAGGTTTGAGCCGTTCCTGGTGGCAGGTGGGTGGTTGGGCCGGATGATCTTAGAGGCCTTTTTGAATTGTAATGATTCCATGATTCTCTGTTCAGAAAAGGCAGAGTGAATTGTGTGAGGGCAGCGTGGCACAGGGTCACGCTGCTTTGCACTGTGCTGTCGTTTTTATTACAGCTTCTTTGAGTGATTTCAAATCCCTGTGAGCAGCGAGTGGCAAAATGCAGCAGCGTCAATGCAGAGACATGGATGGCTCCTCTTGGGGCTCCAAGCACACGTACCATGATGGGGAGCAGGGCAGGCAGCTCCCAGGGGCTGCAGATGAGGTGCCTGCGAGGTTCCAAGTGTTCCAAAATAGGGACAGGGTGACTCAGGCTTTGTTTGTGAGTTTCTAACTGTGCACACCGAGGACTGACAGAACAGGACGGCATTGCTCTGTGCCTGGTGCTGCTCTGTGCCTGGTGCTGCTCATCTTCAGGGCAGCCCGGCCCAGTGGTTGGCAGCCCTGCACATTGCAGGGGGGTTGGGACTAGATGAGCATTGTGCTCCTTTTCAACCCAGGTCATTCTATGATGCCCCGAGAGCCCCATGTCCCACTGACAGGTGCTGGGAACCCTCACCCAGCTGCCAGGTGCCCAGGGGTCCCACCAGCACCACTGCTTGCAATAAGTAGCTGCGGGCTGGTTGGATTTTTCATACGCTTAGAGCAGACCCCACGCTGCAATAAGACAGTGCAGATAGGTCACATTTTTGACCTAATGTTCTCGTTCCTCTGGTGGAGCAGCAGAGCTTTAGGCCATGGCAGCAGCTCAGAGCATGGGAGCAGACACCAGGACTTGCAAAGTGCTGCATGGGGCCGGCAAAGGGCTGCGCTGCCTCTGCTCCGAATGGAAAGCACCCGGCACAAAGCCACAGTGATGTAACAGCCCCTGGCATTTCACCCTGATAATGTCACGGTATTTATAGCCTTTTTAATACATTTCGTGGCACAATGCTGTTTTGCATCTGTCTTTCACAAGATCGATGGGAGAACAAAACCCTTTGGAGGCTCAAAATATTCTCTTGCCTCCAGCTTCACGGACACAGGGACAGTGTGCTGAAGCCCTGGAGCTGCAAGAGGGGCAGCAGCGCTGCTCCCATCACCGGGCTGCAGCCCTCACCCCTACAATAGAGTTTGTCTGTGCATCATGGGGGAACCCGGTGCTGACATCCCCCCCAGCTCAGCTGCCCAGGGCCAATCTGTGGCCATTGGCACCTCCAGGGATGGGGCACCTGCAGCTCTGGGCAGCGGTGCCAGCGCCTCAGTGCCCTAATGAAGATGCCTCATGCTGTAGTGATGACATTTTTGCAAGATCAGGTACTCATTTACAATGCGCACCGGTGCCATGGTGACTAATAGGGTTAACAGCATTGGGGCTGAGGCAGGAGGCACCTTCAGGCTGCTCCAAACCCTCTGTGCACTGGAGATGCAGGATGGGGCTGGGTTTGGGCCCATCCTTGGGTGCACGATGGTGGGGTGGGGGGTTGCTCAGCAGCCACAGCCCCACAGGCATCACTGCACTGGAGGGTGCACCCACGCATCAGCCATAAGGAACTAATGTCACCGTGCTCCAGGGATACATGGTTTTGTTTGTGTTTCCCCTCTGTAGTTGTTCCCAGTCCAGTAACAAAGACTTTAACCCTTTACTTGGGCACGACAAAATGATTCTTCTCCTTTTAAGCCTCTGTAGTGATGACCGTGGGCTTGGCTGAAATGGAGCACTGCAATGTAGAGAAACTGGCGTGGAGGAAATCCTGGGGAGGCTGTAACGTGATTTTGGTGTCAGAACAGGGAAATATTCCTGTTGCATTGGAAACCACCGAGCAGTGCCAGGGCGTTGGCAGGAGCGGGAAGCAAAGCAGACAGAGACCGGCGTTACAGCTGTCCAGGTTTATTCAATTTTGGTTCTTTTGACCTGGAAAAAGTAAATGGGATCCTGTGCCACAGGCAGTGACAGCGGAGCTGCAGGGCTCCCTGCCTGCGCCCACCAAACAAAATGCTGCCAGCTGCATTGGGCCAGGGGCTGCCGTGTGAGCTGCCTCCCCTAAAACAGTGCTCTGATGGGAGGCACGGCTCCGAGGGCTGCGAGCAGCCAGAGGTGTGTCAGGGCCTTGGGACTTACAGCGGGATGCTCAGGTGGGACACACAGCAAGATGGCCCTGAGCTGGGAAGGGAATGACTGCGGCCAGCAGTGCCTGGCTCCCACAGTGCTGTGAGGATGGGATGCTGTGCCATCACCATCCATTGGCCTCTGGCTCCATTCCATACACTCCAGCACAGGGCAGCAGGGAGCAGAAGGTGCCAGGCACTGAGGGTCCAACTGTGCAGGACTGGGGTCTCTGCTGAACAGGGTGTAACGTTCCTAACCACATATTCCTGCAGCTAAAGAGATCACTCCATGCTCTGTAAGGAGATGAATGTTCTCTGGATTTCGCCCTCCAACCATCGTGCTGCAGGAGTGTCCTGCAGGGGGAACTTGCCAGAGTGTGTCCATGTAAATAAAACTATTGAAGGCGGTAGGAGGGATTTCTGTGTGCGCTGCTGACAAGAGATATCGCATCCATTGAAGCAATTAACAGCAGCAGGAGCAGCACCACCCCGCAGAGCACTCCCATGCCTGGCATAGCTCTGTGCTCCAGGAGCAACTGCCCCACACTCAGCCCCACTTTGTGCAGCCCCAACGTGATCCTGATGAGCAGAGAGAGGAAACTGGGCACCAGGAGCCATGGATGGGATCCAGGTGGGGGTGATGTAATGGGGCACAGGGCCACAGCTCCATGCTGCAGGGTCCGTCTGTGCACTGAGGTCTCCCGCTGTCCCCCACCCCCCCACCCCGTCTGTTGTTGTGTCCCTGTGCCAGCTCCGCTGCCTGCCAGCCCAACCCCAACGGTGCACGGGAAGAGAAATAAGGTGTGATAACTCCCTGTGTGCGGCATCACGCAGCTCCTGCTGGGGGAGCAGGGCTGGGCCTGGGGGTCTGGGGCAAACACTGCGGGGAGGAACTGCCAGTTCACTTCTCCTGAGCTGTGCCGAAACCACAGACTTTGGATACAGCAGCACCCGAGGCAGCAGGCAGACCCGCAAAGCACCGCTGGCCTGAGGCACCTGCTGAACTTGTACCTGCTGCAGAGCTGTGATGGCTCCTGTGACACCCCCCAGCTCCACACTGGCGTGAAGGAGAAGCTACGGCTGAGAGTGGACCCAGCATCCCTGAGTGAGACAGCCCCACCGCGGCCCCACTCCCCCATCCCAGTGCCCACAGGGCTGGTACCACACTCACTGCTGGGATGCCCCATGTTTAGCTCTGAGGCAGAGCCAGAGCTCAGCAGGGCCGCAGCCCCCCAGCTTCTCCATGTGCTCTGAGCCCTGCTTGCCCCGCTCACAGCTATGGCCACAATCACTCCCTTCTGCTTCACATGCAGAGCCCCGGCTGCTCCCCACAGCTCCCAGCACATCTACGTGCTCTGCAGGAGAAGGGCTGCTCTGGGGGCACAAAAGGTGCAGGGCTGGTGGTGGTACAGCAGCACTGGGAGTCCTGCAGTGGGATTCTCCCTCACACTCACTTCTAGAGGAAAGAGCTGGAAGCGAATGCACAGAGGAGCCTCGTTTCACAGCTTACAAACAACTGGTAAAGATGGAATTTCTTCTCTTTAATGCCACTGCAGCTGCCTGTCCTGTCACAACCACTTCCAGGTCAGGGGCTGCCGCTGGGTTTCCCAGTTTGATCCCCTCTGACCGAGCATCCTGAGCTCCTGGAACCCCCGGAGGGACCTGGAACCCCCGCGCTGGTGCCGGGTGGGCAGCGAGAGCCCCGTGCCATCTTATCACCACCGTATCTTAGTGAAGCCCCTGCAGCCTTGGCCCCCACCCTCAGCCCAGCCCCGTGTCACCGCAGCCATCAGCGCAGCCATCACCACGATCTCTCGTGCCATCAGCCGCTCCCACGCTCCAGCACCCACCTCCTGCCGTCAGCCTCTCCCGCTGCCCCGCGCCGCCCCACGCGCACCCGCACCCTGCCGCCTTCTTCCAAATCTCCCCCTGTCCCGAGCTGCCGGGGTCCTCGCCCGTCACTGCCACGAGAGGGACCGAGGGCCGCCCGTCCCCCCAGCAGAGGCCTCCATCTGGTGCGAGGTGCCCCATCCCCATCCCGGAGCAGCGGTGCGGGGCCCGGAGCATCCTGCCGAGCTGCGGCGCTGCGTTGTGCACAGCTACGAGCGGGCAAAGCGCTCCCGTGCCGCTCTCGGGGCCCCTCGGGGTCGGCCGCAAGAAGGGTCCTGGCGAGGGACACCCGCAGCCCGAGGTGGGACGGCGGCGGGCTGAGCTCGGGCACGGCGTGCAGCTCCTCGGGGCCGCCATCCCCGTGTTGCGGGACGCGCGGACCGTGACCGGGGTGTCCGGGCGGAGCCGCTCGTCTCCTCCGTCCGTCACTGCGCTCCCTGCTCCGCAGTGCCCGGCTCCTGCCGCTGCCTCCTCTGCTGCCGCTCCCGCTTGGCCCTCCAGCACACGTAGGCGGCCACCAGCAGTCCCAGCCCGAAGATCAGCGTGGCCACCGAGACCACCTTGGCGATGTCCATCTGCGGGCCGTTGATGGTGAAGGTGATGCACGTCGCGGCGACGCCGACGACCACCGAGACGATGCCGAAGGGGAAGATGCAGCGGTACCAGGACTTCTCCGTCCCGCCCGTGGCCAGCGCCAGCTTGTTGAGCGTGGCCGTGGAGTCGGTGGCCGCGTTCAGCGGCAGCCCCGCTTTCCCTCCCTGCAGGCAGGTCAGCGAGTTGGACTTGCAGCCCATCATGTTGGCGCTGGAGCCGCCGTGCCCGCGGCCGGCCGGGCCCTACATGGCAGCGCTGCGGCTCGCGGTGCCGCTGGGCCGGCTGGGCTCGGGGCCGCCGCTCTGGCTCCCGGCTTTTGCTCCCGGCTCTTTTGCTGCCGGAGGGAGCGGGGATTGGCGGCGGCGGCGCTGAGCTCACGGCGGTGGGAGGAACGCGCGGCCGCTGCTATTAACCGTTTCGGGCGCTGGTGGCTGCCCGCAGCCCCGCTCCGCTCCCCCCGCTCTGCCCTGCGACGCCCGGCCCGACAGCACCGCGAGCCGCAGCGCCGTGCCCAACCCGAGCACCCCGTGCCCTCGTTCCAAGCAGCCCCGTCTCACATCAGCCGGCCGTGTTCCTCAGCACAGGGCTGGGGATGCGGAGGGATGGGAGAGGGCTGGAGGCTGCGGGGTGGGGGTACCCCAACACACCGTACTGGTAGGACCCCAGTCGGTCCTGGTGATGAGACCCAGCACGTCTGGATGGTGGGACCGCAGCACACCTGGAGATGGGACCCTAACACAGCTGGGGGGGTCCGGCCACGGGGGGTGACCAAAGGGGCTGGAGCCATAGGAGGATTTGGAGGGTGACTGTGGTAGGATTAGGGGCATTAGGGCACAGGCAGAGATGCAGAGAGGGCAGCACACGTGGAAGGGGCCAGCAGCTGTTGAGGCTTTGAGACCAGCACTGCTCCTGCCCTTGGGGCTCCCCGGTACAGCAACCTGCTCCTCTCTGTAGGACCCAATAATTGCACGAAGGCAGGAGGCTTTGGAAGAGGAGGGAGCAGCTCCACCTCCTTCATTTCTTTTGCATATTGTTTTTTAAAACCAGTGTTCCTGAAGGAGGAAGGGGAGGAATCGGCTGCTGCAGCAAACGTAAGAAGCCTGGAGCCATTCCCAGGTCAGAGCTTCCCCCAGCATGTGGGGCCCAGCTGCCTCCACACCGGGCAGCAGGAGGCCGGGGGGAAGCCAAAAGCAAGAAAATCCATTTTGCAGCAGGAATGGGTTGAGAGAGAGCTGTGCAGATACCGCTGTGATGGGGCTGGAATCAGGGCATCCATCAGGTCCCTTCCACCCCAGCTGTGCTGTGACCTGGTGCAGGGTGGGGAGCTGAAGGGCAGGAGGTGCACTGAGGGCTCTGTCCCTGTGCAGTGCCAAACCCCGTGTGCTGAGGCAGCAGTTTGGGGGCACAGCCCGGAGCCACGTTTGGGTACAGGCTCTTTTTGTTCACTATGAACTCCCCCCGCATCCCGTTCTGGTGCAGCCTCCTGGGGGTGGGGTGGGGGAACAGGCTCCTCTGCTTGCATCAGCAGCTCCTTCTGCCACGAACTAAGGGTGTAATTTCTGTTACAGAAATAGAGATCTGTGTGTGCCCCCTCCTGCTTCCTACAGAAGGAGAGAAAAGCGCAGCTGGGACCGGTGACTCACGCTGCAGGAGCCTGAAGGAAGGAGACCAGCGTGCACCCAAACCTGGGATGGAGACAGAAGAGAGAAGGGACAAGGAACCTGGGCTCCAAGTGAGAGTGATGAGCCCCATTAAAGGGAGCGTGAAGCTGAGCAGAGTGCTGACCCCCCTGGATCAGCACATGGAGAAGATCAACTTCTACTTTTCATTATAGATCCCAGAGAGCCAAAATAATTTGGAGTTCACAAGGAAATACCAAAAGAACACCAGGCCAGGATGCAGATGCCCACACAGCTCTGCTCAGCGCAGCCCACTGCCTTTGTGCACGCTGGTGGTGACCCCAACCCCAACACCTACAGTCAGGAGCTAAAACAGCCATGTAGAATAAAGGGTCTGTAGGTGTAGGAAATATGCCTTATCTTTCCCCAAACTGGAAGGCAATGCGTCTGAAAACAAGCACAGGGCACCAGCTGAGGGCAGAGGTAACCACGGCACCTGCTACACTGTGCTCAACCCACACCTCATTTTCAGGAGGGGCAGTGCAGGGCCCTGCCATTGTAGGAAGGGTGATGCCCACAGCCCCACAGCGGGGACACGGAGATGGACCAAATCCACGCAGCAGCACAGCATGGCACACACAGGGCTGCACAGACACAGGAGTCTGTGAGAACCACAGCATCCTCACAAGGCTTTGGCTTCCCACAGGAAATCAGTGTTGTATTTGGCTGACAGGAAAAGGTTAACGCATCACTTTAAGGCTATAGCAAGAAAAAGTGAACAACTATTTAGGGCACAAGAACCCCCCGTGACAGACAACTGCACCGAGCAGCTGCAGTGGCAGAGCGTGGCTGGGTGCAGGTCTGATGCAATGTCCATTGCCACAGAGGGACCCAGCACAGCTGCAGCATCAGCAGTTGTGTGTGTGCACGTGCCTCGGGATGGCAGAAGGCACCACAATATGAGTGTCAGAAGCACTGACAGCAGCAGTGCGAAGCTTTGGGCAGCCCCAGGAGTATTTCCAGGTCTGTGACTGAGCAGTTCCCATCCCGGTGCCCTCACTGTGTGCTGCCCCTGTGCTGGGTGCTCTGGGTGCTCCCCATCCCATGAAGGCACTGAGAGCTGCAGATCCCCATCACCTCACATAGCCACAACGTCCAACAGGCTCAGCTTAATTAAGCAGCAATCAACTTTTCTCCATTACAATGTGCAAAAAGAAAGTCTTCAGTAAATAAAACTTCCCTTTGGATGTCACTGAACTAGAATTTCATTGGCATGATGCAGAATAGAAGCTCCAAGGCCTGCAGGATGGATCGCCTTGGAGTCCGATGGCGTCAGTCTTAGGGGTTCTGCTTTGTGGAGTCCCACTGTGGCCGGGCAGAACCAGTAAGTTCCCATTGAAACACAGCCCTGGCTGCACTGACTGGGGTGGTGCCATCCATCACCTTCAGCAGACAGCGAGTATTTCCTGTGTTCTTCCTATCACCACCCTCTGGCATCACAAATACAATCTCTCATCTCCTCACCTCAGTCTGAAGCACCAGCATCACTTCCTTCCCAGCACAACACTGCATTTCAAGCACAACGATCCCTCCCCCCTCTGGCTGACATCTGCATGCAGAAAACCTGCCAGGCGTGCAGATAAAACACAGCCAGACTCCAAGAACTGATGTTCCTGGGCGGCTGCTGTTGCACACGGCAGAGCTGCCCCAGCTCAACACCCCACAGGAACCAAAACGTGAAGAACTGAACACAATGCAAAGAAGAAATTAAAGGTAAAAAGCTGCTGTTCACCCAGCACTGGGATGGGTTTGGGCAGATTCTGAGGGTCAGAAAGGGCCCAACAGCTGGAAGTCGGACCACCTTAACTCCAGCCCTGAAAAAAACAACACAGAAGGAAATAATAATGACCAACATCAGCATCTCCAAGGGCTGAACTCCTCCAAGCAGGAGCCTGGTCCAGCTGCAAGGTATGATGCAAGCCCAGCTGTAACAAGAAGTAGAAATGCCGCATCAGTATTTGGGGCCCTTTGCTACATGAACTCCAAAATGCTTGTGCAAGACAGAAGGCTGCCATGTGACTCTGAAGCAATTTCCACACAGCAGCACCAGGGGTTTGAGTGCAGACTGAAGGTGCAGGAAGAACCGAAGCAGGGGTTCCTGTATTGGCAAGGTCAGGATTGCTACAGCTTGTACTTCCACAGCAGCCACCGGCGCAGGTTCAGCAGCAACGCCAAGGGCTGAGTGCCACCTACCGGGCTGCTCCAGCCCTCCCTCCTGCTGCAGCCGCAGCCCCCCGAGCACACGCAGCCCAGCCCAGCACAGATCGGACCGTCCAGCAGAACCGCGTCAGCTGTAGGATGGAGGTGTAAGTCATTGCAAAGGAGCAGGGCAAGTCGCAAGGCTGCCTGATGGAGCCGTGATCTTTGCAGCAAGGTGACCCGCGGGCTGAAGGGGCCTGGGTTAGGGACAGCTGTGTTATCTGAATGCAAGGCCACTCCATGGCTGAAGTGGAGAAGAATCCAGAGCAGACGGACCTTGAAAGAACAGCCACCACCAGTGTCCATGAAGCGGCCTCACAGACCTTCACAATTAACAAGCTGTAAAAGCAATTGATGAACCCAGAAGTTCAGTTTCCTTTAGATGGACAAACAGGTGAAGCACTAGAAGTTATCAGAAAGGATTTATTGCTTCAAACCGTGGCTGTTGATGTGAATGGCAGAGGGAGGCTCTCAGCAGCTCAGTCTGACAGCTCATCCTGCACCAGCACCGGGAAGCGCCCGCCGCCCTCGCAGAGCTGTGTGTACATCGCCCGGTACAGCTGAGCTGCAGAGGCCCCTGGGCAGGGCCTGGAGTCCAGGACAGGCAGCAGTTCTGTCATGGTGAGCTGGCAGGAGTAAAGGAGAAACATCATTGGAGTGAGGATGGGGTGCCGCCCTGGGATTCCTAGAGCTGAAGTGGCTGCATAACAAACGCAATCTATCAAGAGTGCTATGAGTAATAATGTGCTAATTGACAGGTGCCAGCTTTCAGGATGGCAGGGCTGCTCATCCCTTGCTCGTGAAGCACACCAGCAGCCATGCAGTGCTCTGAGCAGTCAGATGATGGGTAGTGCTCCTGTGCTGCACTGTGCTGCAGGGAAGGGCCAGTGCTGCATTCAGCTGCATCCCTGTGAGAAGCTGAGGGCACACGGAGCTGAACCACAGAATGGCCTGGGTTGAAAAGGACCATGATGCTCATCCAGTCCCATCCACTGCTGTGTGCAGGGTCAGCAACCAGCAGCCCAGGCTGCCCAGAGCCACATCCAGCCTGGCCTTGAATGCCTGCAGGGATGGGGCATCCACAGCCTCCTTGGGCAACCTGTTCCAGTGTGTCACCACCCTCTGGGGGAAAAACTTCCTCCTAAGATCCAACATAAACCTGCCCTGTCTCAGTCTGAAACCATTCCCTCTTGTCCTATCACTGCCCACCTTAACAGTTGTTAATGCTGTTAACAGCCATCCATTAAAGCTGATGTTGGTTTTGCAGCTCTGCAACCACACCAGGCAGGGTTTACTGACCCGCTGCTAAGCACAGCTCTTCTGGCACCTGGCTCACAAAGCTGAGCTCGGAGTGAGCTCAGCCCACTCACCAACAACCCTCTGGCCTGCAGCAGCATAACAGCATCAAGCTCTGCGGTGTGACTGACAACTGAAGCACAAATGAACTCATTATCAAGGGACAAAAGCAACCCTTCAGCGTGTCAGTCTAGAATGAATACTCACAAAGGCATTTGGCCAGGGATTTTTTCAGCTACCTGCTAATGAACTCCAAGCAGTCTGCTCAATGGAGCTGCATGTGGCCAACTGTGTGCACTGCTTCTCATGGCAGGAGGGGATGATAAGCTCCGTGTGATCATCACACCCCTCCAAGCATGTTCCAGTGGAGGACAGAAAGGAAGGACTCAAAAAGGACAGAGTTTGGGGCTGCTGCAGAGGGGGTGTCTACAGTGCTCAGCTGAACATGGTGCTGTTTAAATACCCCTGCAGAGGAAATGGGACCGTCAGCGAAGCACAGGGCTTCAGTCACTGTAATACTTCAGGCAGATAAAAGCAAAGACCTCACAACCCATAATTCAAGTATATAGCACTAAAATCCCATTTGGAAACAAGCCACAGCCTGTCTTCAGATGGGGAGAAAAGCACGGCATCTTAGAAATAACTTCCCTTGGTTATAAATAATTGCATTTCCAAAGCCTCTGTCATAGAAGTAGGTTGAAGGGCAGGTCAAAGGCACAGGGCAGACGTGGCTTCACAGATCTCTGCCCTTTGCTGTCAAGAAGAACAAATGGTCAGTGCAGCAAGCACTGAGCTTGGGCTGGTGGAGAGGCTGACTTCCCTTCATGCTCTTACAGGCCATGGAAGGAAGGTAAAGTCAAGATTAGCTGCACAGGGGGCTGACACTAAAAGGAAAACAGCAGGCAGTACAGAAGTTTGATAGCTGAAGAGGTCATACAAGAGGATGACAAAGTGGGGGCCCAGATGGGACAGAAAGGGGTGGCCAAAGCTGATCTCCAAGCACTACCAACTTCAGCCTGCACTACCACACTCCAAAGAGTGACCTGAAAATATTATCGGAAGAGGGTCAGGCACTTAAAGCTCTTCAAAGGGTGGGTCTGCTCTTCCACAAAATAAAGTGAGGCACTGATGGGACACAAACATGAGGCATAAAGAAATACTGCTGGGAAAGCTCGCTGTGCTGCTGCTCCCTGCTGCCCCACAGCTGCCTTCCTGCCCTACCACAGCAGCACTAACCCTTAAAGACTCACCTTTTGTAAGGCAATCTCCTGGTGCAGCATTGATACTCGCAGCTTCAAGGCAAACAAATCCCTCAGCTCCTGGAGCCTGGAGTAGCACAGGAGAGGCACAGCCAGCGTGTCTGCACTGCCACACAGCCGAGCCCCGGCAGCACAGGCTGCACAGCAATCTCCTTGTTCCCCAGTGCAGTCCGGTTGCAGCCTCCTTTGGGACTCCACAGCTGTCAGGGTGAAGAATTGGCAGTGACAAGCAAGTTAAACCTGTATTCACAGAGCTCTGTGCTCCTAACAGCTCCTGTATTCACTTCAGTCATTTATATAGGAACAGTGATGTTATTCCATTTGGGGCACACTCCTCACACATGGCACAATCAGGACATCCTATGGCACAGTGTCCCCTCCCAATTCTCTCAACAGCTCCATTGCCAGCTCTGAATTGCAGCATCCCACCCACACCAGGCAAACTACTATTGAGGCACAGCTGGCCACATCCACACCTGACAACCAGCACCAGCACCAGCACCAGCACCAGCTCACCTGCTCGTAGAAGCTGCAGCTTATGCAAGTACTGGGAGACTGTGCTCTGCAGAGCTTCCAACGTCAGAAGGCTTTCGTACTCTCTTTGAAGAGTGGGATGGTCTAGAGGAGAAGCAGAGGAAAACCAGCAGGTATGAGAATGCTGAAACCAGCCAGAGAATCAGTTTCTGCAGTGGCCATAGGTTAACAAGCCTTCACAGGGCTCCTGTCTGTCTTGTCTGGCACATGCCAAGAGCACCAGACACGCGGAACTCGAACCCATTGAAACCACCCCTACTCCACCCTCTGCCCTCCTCCCCACTCTGCTCTTTCTTACCTGCAGACTCAGCTTCCACACACAGGCTCAGACGGGAGGGAACATCCTGGAGGGCTCTTAATTCCTCCTCTATCTCTGCAGGGCTGAGCGTTGGCGTTGGTGAACGAAACTCAAACAAAAGCAGCTTAAGGAACATTTCACAACAGCAACCCAGAACAGCAGCACAGAGTGAGCAGCCCACGAGCTGCAGGCAGGTGAGGGCAGGGCAGATGTTCACCTCTCAGCCTCATCTGCACAGCTCATGACTTAGACAAGTACATAAAAGCTGCCATATGAGGAAGAAAAAACTCTTCCTAGAGAGCAGGCTTGAATTCCTGCTATGGGAAGCACATCTCCCCCCAATGGCAGCACACCACACAGAGGAAGGATACAGTGCTCTGGATCCTCTCTGTGAAACATTTCCTTGCAGCCGCTGCATCAGCTCTTGTGTGGCAGAGACGGCATTTCTCCCATGCCCTGCAAAGCCCAGGGGGTCAGGAGGGGTTCAGGGGTGCTGCACTGCTCACACCAACTGCTCACATCAGAGCTTCCAATACAGGCACCTCCCCGCATGTTTCTTTCCCTGTACATTTGCTCCTCCAGTAAATGTGTGCAAACCAAAGTTACGGTGGGAGGGCACACACAGGACACACA
Organism: Coturnix japonica; assembly: GCF_054131305.1. Taxonomy (NCBI): domain Eukaryota; kingdom Metazoa; phylum Chordata; class Aves; order Galliformes; family Phasianidae; genus Coturnix; species Coturnix japonica. The sequence goes on along the minus strand of NC_140675.1, from coordinate 20,319,313 downwards.
GGACAACAAAGGTTGGTTTCAATTTGTTACCGAATGGGAAGAGATAATGAACAGTGTTAAGTTGTATCAGAGCTATCAGGATGTGGAAGGGCTCAATTTAGCAGGGAAAATGAAGGGAACTGATTATCTCCACGTTGCCGAAGGGCAGCTGACAGATTGCTGCCCGATAAATGACTGCACAGAAGGAGCAATTCCTGAGGTTAAGGCAAGCAGCCATCGCTGCATTGGTGGCTTAAGCTTCAGATCTGGGCACATCCCATCATCAGGAGCCCCAGAGGAAGCAATGAGAGATATCCCCGGGGACCAGAGGATGGATAAGAGCACCAGGCTCACCCTAAACACAGCTACCTGCTGGTTAACAGCTCTGTCCAGGGCAGCTCACCTGGCCTCATATGCAAGCACAGCAGCACTGCTTCCAGGACAGAGAGCCACACACAACACCAACAACTCGGTAACCTAATAGCACGGAGTACTCGAGGCTGGGCCCCTGCACTGCCCCACTTTGAGCCCTGCAGGCTGCCCTGGTGCTTACCTGGAGTTCCTGGCATGTGCTTTCCTGTAGGGAAGGGGCAGCTCCAGCTGGAACCTGCAAAACAGGAGCTCAGTTTCCACCCACTCTGTAAGCCTTCCTACACCTACACTCAGCCTAATCCCGATTCTACAGTTATCAGACGTCATCTTAGAGGTTAAAGGGCATAGAATGAGATCCAGACAGCCTCTCTCCAAACAGCACTGGGCTTCTGAGAGAGATTATTTGTGAATTATTTATCGCTATCTCTGTTTAAATAAATGAAAATAAAGACAATCAATGAGCTGTTGTGGAAAGCGGGCTCCGAGGAAAGCTCTACAGACACAGCTTGCCCAAGCAGTCAGAGCAGTGCTGACAAGTAGCAGGAATCACAGTGAAAGGACTTGTGAAGTCCCAGCCACCCGAGAGCAGCTCCCGGCGTGCAGGGGTTCACTCAACAGCCACAAAGGCCTCTTCCTCCAGCAAAGAAGGTGAGGGTGGGCAGAACCCAATGAGCCGCATTTGGCCATGCTGAGCACAGCCAGCACCCACCTCTGTTCCTGCAGTGCTGCTGCCCGCAGTGCTGTGCTCCCTGCCCCAGCTGTGTGCTCCTCTGCTCCAGGTGGTCCGAGGGAAGCACAGCAGCTCTGCCCAGCACTGGGCTGCTGCCCACACACAGACACCGAGCTCCCCTCCCCGGCAGGGAGGCTGAGCTGCTCACTGTGTGCAGACCTGGGGATGCCAACTGTCCTCTGGGGTTCAGCAGCCGCCTGGACCGGCTGCCCACGGCTGCGTCCTTGTTTGGAAGCCACTGCTTTGGAGGAGCTCTTTGCAGCCGCCCCAGCCGCCCTGCCGACACGTCCTGCCGGGGTTTTCCTTTGGGTTCTTCTCACGTCGGGCTCAGTCCTGTACGGGGCCCGCAGGCGGTATGGAGGCTTCTTGGCAGCGCTGGGCTCCTGGCTGCTGCCTCTCACCTCGCAGCTGGTGCCGGCAGCCGCAGCGCCGTCCGTGGTGGCCGCGGGGACCTTCAGCTCGGCCGTGTCCCCATCAGCTGCTCCGCCCGCAGGTTTTGCTCCCGCAGCGCCCCGTGTCGGTGCGTTCGTTCCGGACACGCTGTTCCTGACTCTCAGCGCTTTCTGCAGGGCGGCGTTCAGCAGCTCCAGCTCCTGCAGCTCCCGTGAAGTCGAGCTCTCTGCGCGAGGAGCACACGGCCCAGCTGCCCCCGGCCCGGACCCCCCGTTATTCCTGCACGCTCCGACTCGCTCCCCCAGCCGTTCCCGCAGGAACCACCCAGCGGTGCCGTACGAGCCCGGCCCGGGACGGCAGCGCTCACCGCGTCCAGCGCCGGGTCCCGCCTCCGCTTCCGGCCGTTCATCTCCGCGCTGCTCCCTGCGGGGGACACGCACAGCGGGCCGGTGTTCCCGCAGCCCCATCTCACCCCCCATCTCACCCCCATCTCACCCCCCATCTCACCCCCCTCCCGCACTCACCCCCGCAGCAGTTCCCGGCCTCGCTCCGCGCTCCGCTCCAACTCCCTCCTTCGCTCCGCGCCGCCGCGCAGCGCCGCCTGCAGCTCCAGCAACAACCTGCGGGGCCCGAGCCGGGAACGTCAGCCCAGCTCAGCCCAGCCCGCCCCGCTCGGCTCCCCGTCCGCTCACCGCCCGCCGCATCCCGCCGGCAGCATCCCGTATCCCGCATCCCGTATCCCGCATCCCGCCTCCGCCCCGCGCTGCTTCCGGCCCTGCCCGGTCCGGGGGCGGTACCGAGCGCAGCCCGCCCCGCTGCGCTGCCCGCCGGGACAGCAACGGCGGGAGGGGAAAGAAACGAAGCGGGGGGAGCTGCGCACGTGTTTTGTCGAGCCATTATCGGCCGTTACAGCGGGCAGAATTAGCCTAAAATGGGACAGAGTGGCGTCGTGTTCGGTGTGTGCTGAGAGCCCTCCGGCTGCCCTCGAGCTCTGCAGCAACGTGGGGGACAGGAGGGTGATTTGAAAAGATAGAGGTTGTTGAAGAAGAAAAGAGGCCCCCACCCCCATCCAAAGGACCGACAGCGGAGCCACCCCACAACACAGCGCTGTGCGGGCAGCTGGATGCTGTGTTTCCTGCTGAGGCCAAGGGAGCCCTGGATGGTCTGTGCCCGCTGGGAAGAAGGACCGGGGACCCCCCATGTGTCACCAGTGCCACAGGCCGTCCCTTACCTGCAGTCTCAGGGCTGGGTGTCACTGCAGCCCCACTGTACCTGGGGGTGCTGGGTGAGCTGTGGAGCCACACCATGCTGCAAGAGCTGGGTGAGGTGATAATTAGCAGGTGGAAAGCAGGAACCTCTGACAGATGAAAGCTCTGCTGGTACCTGGAGCTCCAGACCTGCCCTGCTGCCCTCGGAGCGCCCCTGTGCTGCTCTGTGCCTCTTGCAGAGCCCTGCAGCTGGGCAGCTGCTGCACAAACACAGACGGACCTTCCCCGGTGGGTGCTGCCTTTCCAGTGGATCATCTGACACAACCCAAGGTACCCATCTCTGATATTTTCCCACTGATAGCAGCTCCTGATAGGAGGAGTAACGAGCAGAAGGTGACATACAGCAAGAAGGTGTTGCAGAAAACACGGCACCTTTTGGTGTTCATCAGAGCTTGTGAGTGCTGGTGGAGGCAGAACAGAGGCTGTGAGCACAGCGAGGTGCTGGGTGGTGCATCTCAGCAGAGCTGACAGTGATGTGAAGGACATCAACGTTCCATCCGGCCATGCAGATCTGTATGAGTGCAACGTGCAGATTCTTGTTCATTGCTGGTGAACGTGCACAGCTGGTGGTGGTGATTCTGTTGAAGAATAATGTTTGGTAGCTGAGAACTGGCTCTGACAGATGTTGTCATTGTGCTCTGTACATCAGCTGTAGTTTCCATGAGAATAAACAGGAGGCGTTACTTTTGGAGCAAACCGTGTATTTCCAGGACCTGCGATGATGATGTATTTTGCACAGATGAAATGTAGAGGTACAATGTCAGCGTTCATTGCTTGGCTTGACAGGTGTCCAGTGATGCCTTGTGATCTGTCTTCCCTCATTACTGACAGCCCGGCTGAACGCCTGGCAGCTCATCAGTAGAGCTGTGTGGGGACTCGATCTCCTGCTGAGTGCCTGAAGCTCTTTGAAAACCAAACCCGGAGCCCATCATGGTCAGACTCCTTAGGGCAGAATTCAAGCAGGCATCACACTTGGATCAACAGTGGGGTGGAAAAGTAGGAGACAGAAGCAGAGCAGACTCCCTCAAAGCAAACTGATGCTTCACCCAGTGCTGGAAAGCCTTAATCCTGATGGACAGAATGATGGTGCAATTTGTCACCATTCAACCTACCCAGTCTTTATGGTGTGACACCGGCCGAGCTCCTCCTGTGTGCTGCCCATAGCGATCACAGCTGCCTGTTGAGCTGATGTGGCAAAATCCTCCCTGTGTGTAGGAGGGTGATGTCCTATACAGACCCGTCAGCCTGCGGGGTGATGCCTTAAGGACTGAGGTAACTCCTCTCTGGGTCCCAAACCATCCCTGTTTGTTGAGGCAGGAGAATCCTCACAGCAGTTCCAGGATAAGCCTGTGGATGTTGCTGTGTGGCTGCAGAAATGCACAGCCACCCAGGGATCCCATTCAACCCATCATCTCTTTGGAGCAAATACTCCAGGAAATCGATTCCCAGCCCCTACACTTTGCTGCAGCCAAAATCCCTGCAGAGTTCTCCTGTCTGTCAGCAAGATGTGCTGGGAAGGGGATGCAGAATGTCCTAGGGAGGCACAGCGTGCAGCTGGGAGGGGAGGGTGGCTGCATGCAATGGGCTCACAGCTCTTTCTCTGCTCTGCATTCCTGTGCAGATCAGCTCTGGCTCTCAGGACGGCTGCTTGGCCCTGGGGGTGGAAGGACGTGAGGCACGGCCTTGTGTTGTGCTGCTGAGGGGTTTTGTGGTGTGCTGCAGCAGTGACAGCATCATTGCTCTGTCTGGATGGGCACACTTAATGCCAGCAGTCCCATCCAATCCGGTGGATAACTGCTGTGCCTGTGGGAAGCAGAGGATCGATCCTCTGCCTGGTAAGGACAATCACATTAGCACATATTCAAAATCCTGAAGCTGAGCTGAGCTCTTGGCTCACACTGAACAATCACAGCATCCCTCGTAGCCATTGGAATGTGAAGGGCTCCAGTCCCGTTGTGTGCAGAGGGATCTGCACCACTAAGGGGTTTATGGGGCTGTTGTAGCATTGAGGCTTCTCCTCAGGTGGGGGGAGGCGTCTTCAGCTTCTCAAACCATTACTGTCAGATTCAGGTCTGATTAATCAGATCTGATTAACGTCATCTTTGCTGCTGCTCTCAGACAGGATTGCTCTGCTGCAGGGCATCGCACCGGCTGCTGCACAGGTGAGAGCATCTGATGAGCTGCATCCTGCTCCCCTGGGCAGCAATCACACAGAACCGAGCTCTTTGATTTGCTTCGTTCAGTCTCATCTTCTTCATCTGGAATTCAGGAATTACCACCAGTGGAGGCTGGAAACCTTTTCATTGCTCCCAGCTGGATTTGGTGCACAGGGCAGAACTTTACAGCTATGGAGATGTCCGAGTTCAGCTGCCCGCGTTTCACCCCCTGCATTCAGCTGAGACTCTCTTTCCCATCAGTCGATCTGAGCTGCTCCAGACACAAACACATGACATTGTGCTCGGAGAGATCTCTGCTCCTATCTCACACTTGGGTTCTCACTCCATCTGCTGGAGTGCATCCCTGCATTCACTGACAGCTCCTTGCCCTTGTTGGCAAGGCCGGGGTTATCAGATGGCTCCAACACTCTCATTCACCCTCAAAAGCTCCATCTGCTCTTTCTGAATGGCAGAAGAATGTACATTATTTTCCAAAGACTCTCTGGGGAAAATACCATTGGTGGGGCTGTGGGTCATCCTGGAAGGGCCAACACTTCCATCTCATGCCGTCCTCCTGCAGCAGCCATTCATTCACCACCTCTCGGTTGACATCATGCTCCTTTCAGAGCCCTGGTACACACAGACTCCAACCACCACTGCAGACAGTTCGTAGTTCTTAACGGGAGGTCGTGTCAGGCTGCAGGTGAAGTTGCTTCAGATTCCCTCTGTACTCAGAAGCAGGCACTGATTGAGAGTGGTCAGAGGTGCTGCCTCTCATTCAGTGACTGAAAGATGGGCCAGCCACAGACACTGATGGGGACTGATGATAAGGTGTGTCTGAAGATCCCCCTGGATGTTCTGCCCTGGAGGTGGTGGCCCCTCAGAGCCCGTGTCCATGCAAGGGGAACTGCTCCCTGGCCCCAGCTCAGCTGGACGGCCAGGGCAGGGCTTGGCTTCACACGTGCAAAATGTCAGGGTTTCTGTTAGCATTGTTATCCTTGTTCCTGCATTAGGCAGTGATTTATGGCACAGAGAAAGCAGCGTGCTCTGCAGGACTGGTGGCTGTGATGCTGCTCTTCTGTTGAAGGGCAATTGCTCTTTATGAGGGCTGGAAAGTGAGAGACTTTGAGCATTAATACAGATCATTAATTACAGCCTACTGTTTCACAGCTGATTTGGAGCTGCCTGGACAGAGGTCAAGTCGTTCTGTCCTGCTGTGTGGAGAAGTGATGTAAAATTGTAAAGTCGGGACGGGGTGTGCGGGTTCTCAGATGCCAGGAATGGCAGATTGAAGGCCCCAGGGCTGTCCCTGCCCAGCTCTGCCAGCAGCACGGAGCTGAACTGTGGATAAAGGCACATGCAGTGACCCGGGCTGTACAGCTGTGCTCGTGGGAAGCACGGTGTGAGGAGCAGGAGCCCTGTGGGCTGCAGGCAGTGCGATGCCAGCCCTCTCCCTCGGCACGCTGTGACCATAGCCCTGCAGCACTGCGGGGTTGGGATGCACACTCTGTGCTGTGTTTGCAGGCTCAGCCCTCCCTCCTGGCTTGGATGCTTTGTGTCAAGGGTAGAGAATGCTTTCCTTCCTTATTCAGTGCATGCCTCAGGCGTCTTGGCCTGAGAGCTCAGCTCGTCCCACAGCTCCTCTGCCAGACATGGGCCTGTCGGGAGTTTTTGCTGTTTAATCATACAAAGAAAAATGTTTGTGTTTCCCAGCAAATGTTTTCACTTTCCTTAGTCCTAGAACGAATCTTGTTCCCCTTGCTGAGAGATATGGTTTGCTCTTTTGCACAACGTGAAGTGTGAGGGTGATGCTGTTCTGGACCTTTTCCAGCTCTAAGGTGAATGCTGACACAGCTCCTGGGGCTGCACACGGGTGCACTGAACTCTGCCGGGCAGGAGACGACAGAGGTCTTAACCTGCAGGTCACCAGGCAGAGCCTGCGGTGGGGGTGTCCCCGATGAGATGAGCAGCCGGGCTGGCAGCAGGAATCCTCCCTGTTGGGGGTACTCGGGTTTTTTTGACTCGGAGGAAGAGCTGCACAGCACGGCACGTGGGTGTGCACCAAAACCAAGTGCAGGAGCACGGCGCTCCGCATTCCCTGCCTGCGTGCAGCGCGGTCCGGACTGCCCTGAGCACAGAGGCGTGCTGCACGTCCCGTCCCGCACCCCTTCCGTTTTTAAGAACATTTAGAGAATAACTTGGAACCATTTAAATGTATCCAAAGCACTTTGCAAGGCCCGTTGCCCCGATGGCTGCGGGGGGCCCTACACAAGGGTTGGGGGTGGCAGCTGGGATGTGCCGTCAGCTGCAGCTGTGCCAGCACTGAAATGGAGAGGGGGGACAAGGGGAGAGAAGTGGCCGGCGTGGGTCGGGGAGGGGGAAGAGCAGCAGCCCTCAGCCTTGGGTTTGCTCTGCGGCTTCTCCGAGGGTCCCACCAGGACTGTGGGACCGGCACGTTGCCGCAACGCACGGAGGACTTCGCGTTTGCATTTGCAAAACAAGTGCGCGTCCTGCACGGAGCCCAAAGCGACCATCAGCACAGCGACCATCAGCACAGCGAGCATCAGCACGGCGGGCATCAGCACGGCGAGCATCAGCATCAGCATCAGCGCGGCGCTTCTGCAACTCTGAAAAAGGAACGCCCGCCTCGAGACTTCGCTTCGTTCTCTGCAGCCTTTTCACCTCGTGGTGTCCGCTCGGAGCAGCCGGTTCTTCCCGCAGCTCCACCTGCACCTGCCCGTCGCCACCGGCTCCGTCCGCGCGGCGGCTGCCGCAGTGCGAGCGCTGCTCGGGGCCGCGCGCTCCGCTGCTCCGCCGGCACGTCCGGGCTGTAGGGAGCGATTCGAACGGGTTTCGTTCGGCCGGGCCGCGGGGGGAAGAGCTGAGCAAAGGGGCGGCGGAGCGGCGCGATCCCGAGTCGCGGTAAGAGCGACCGCTCCGGCCCCATCCCGCGTCGTGCCCCGGCCGAGCATCCCGGGGCGGGGCTCCGGGGCGGCTCCGGGGCTGCCCCCTCCCCGCTTCCTGCCCCGCGCCCACCGGGGCTCCGGCCGCAGCGGGAGGCGGAGGGACGGCGGAGCAAAGTGAGCGGGGTGGGCGCTGCTGCTCCCGGCCGGATGGTGCTGCCGCTCCCCCCGCTCCTTTTCCTCATCTCGCCGCCCCCAGCTCCGCTATTTCTGCCCCCCTCCCCGCGGCTTCGGTTGCTCAGGCCCTGAGCTCCGGCAGTCCGCGGTTGCTAAACATCTCCTGGCTTTCCATCGCGCTTTCCTCCTCTCTCCTCCTCCCACCCTCCGCCTTTTTCCCCCCCGTCCTACACTCGGCTAATCGGACGGCAGAGCAGTGAGTGCAGGAGCGCGATTACTTCATGCTGTTGCAATGTGGCGCTGCTGCCGTCCCGCGTGGAAGGGCTGAGCCGTGGGCCGCCCGCTCCGAGCTCGCAGGAAAGGTTTCGTTCTCTGTGCGGCTTTTGAACGGGGCGCTCAGCGGGTCCTGCGCTGGTTTCGCTTGTGCTCGGGGACCTTCTTGCCCGGCAGGTTCATTCCATTGCCGGGACTTTCTGGTTTGGTTTTCAGCAGATTTCCGTAGGGAAGTCTGGGGACGGAGCAGGAGGGAGCCCCGGCTCTGCCTCGTTCCCATGGAGGTTCTGCTCCTGTCTCGTTTTTCCTGTTGGGATTTGGGGTGCGCTGCTTTGCTCCGCTCTGCTGTGCTCTGCATGCCTGCAGTTAACTGCACCGTGGCCCCTGAAGCCTTCCTGCACCTGAGGGCCCTGGGGGGTGGTGGGGGCAGAGCTGTGCGGTGGGAGCTTCCTATCGCAGCCTTTGTTGCAGCTTTCGCTCCATATCAACCCAAACCACTTTTGGCGTTGTTTGTGTGTGTATTATATATAGTTTAAGTTGCATGTCTCATTTAAAATCATGAGGGCATCCATCCCCTAATAGTTGCACAGCTTTGCTTACATCCCTCCTCCTCCCCCTCTGCAAAGCGATGATCCAGATGTGTTTTGTTACTGGCAGAACACATCCAGCTGCTTCCCAGAGTTGGGGCACCTGCAGTTGTTCCCCATTTGCACCTCGGAGCTGAGCCCATCTCAGGCCAGAACCTCAATCTGTGGCTCCTGGAGCTGCATCATGGAATGCAGCTTCTCTGCATGGCAGGGAGCACTGAGCAGCACAGAGGGGTTGGGTGCTTCTTCCTTTTTGTTCTGTCAGCACGGAGCAAGTTGTGCTTCTGGCATCTGGAACTCATGGGGCAACGTTTAGTGTGTTCCTACGGGATGATGAAATGGGGATAATTACATTAAGAGTGAGAAAAATGTGGCAGCCCTTATGCCAGTGGGTCTTTTAATTATCAGCCCTTTACCTCCAGCTCGAGAGCAAACACTCTTCTTGTTAGCTCAGAGGATTTAATTTTCTAAGAGGGCAACCCGTTGCCATTTACACAGCGCTCAGCCGCTGTAATTCTCGTTTCCAACCCTCTGCTTGGCAGCAGTGCTCACAATGGGGGCTGCCCGTAGCAGAGCTGGGGCTGGCAGTGTGCTCTGTGCAGTGCGTGGGGGATCCCAGGCCCTTCCCCTCCTCTGCAGCCCTCCTCTGGGTGCTCTCTTCCTGGCCCTGCTGGGCTCCCCTGGCACCATGCTGCCAGCTGCTGGGTCCTGCTGTGCGGCACTGTGCTGGCAGATGTGGGGTTGCCCTGTGTGCATTGCTCGAGCTGCTGCCGAGCTGTCATCTCTTCCTTTATCTTCCTGGGACTGCAGTGTCTGTGCTGTCCCTGTTCTGGGCACTTGGTGGTTGTAAGCCTCCTCCCCAGATGAGAGGCAGCAGCATCACCCTCCTCCCAGCTCCTTGTTTCACCTGCAGCTAAGCGTGTTTCTGAGCACCCAGGTTAACACCAGGGATCCGATGTGGGGCATGTGTGTGATAGATGTACACAGTATAAAACCCTGTTCTCTTATTTACAGAGTGCACCCGTGGCCACCAGCACTGCCCGGTACCTGTGCTGAGAGCATCCCGTGTGCAGGTAAGAGTAGGGCAGCTCCCTGTCCTCATCTCATTCCTTGTAGTGTGCAAATATGGGTCAGAGTCCATGGGTTCCTTTATAAAGCAGCTTGGGATCCAAAGAAAGACATCACTGTGCAAGAGCAAAACATTGTCAGTGAGCTACGCACGTCGTTAACAAGGTCAGATCATTGCCCTGCAACCAAATTAGTTTGTTTTGCTCTAATCAGGTTTAGTAGCTTGAGTGCTCCATAATTACTCGTGTCCTTAGGAAGGAGCTGGGGCAGCACGAGCATCGCTGCAGGCAGCTCCAGTGCTGCATCCTTCCAGGTGTGCGATGCACCCAGAGCCAGCTGCCAGCTTTGGTGTATTTTCCTTTTGCTTGGAGGGGAGAGGGGGCTGTGATGTATCTGCTTTTGATTGTAGAGCTTGCAATTGCTGCCTTGAGAGATGGAGGGTGATGGTGGAGGGGTGGTTGCAAGCTGAGCAGGAGGTAGCACACGGGAGCTGTGCTGGGCGCCCCTCCTGCCATGATATTTGAATGTCCCTCATTGTGGTGGTGCTGTGCTGGGCCGAGCAGGGCTGTGTGTGCTGCATCCCGCTGCTTGGAGTTTTGCATTTGGGCAATTCTAAAAATACCTCCCGCTCGCTGAGGCTTGTGTGTGTAACCATGGCAATGCAGCTCCGGCTGCGGGTTAAAAACAGTGGCGCCAATTAAGGAGGAAAACGGAGCCGTGAAAGCTCGTAAAACCTCCAAGTTTCATCGTAATACAAAAAAGAGCAGCGAGTGCTGTGCGTGGTGTCAACAGCTCCCTTCTGCTCTGAGCAGCACAAGTGCATGCACAGCCCTGCTGAGCGCTGCCTGCTCCGTGCCGTGAGCCCCGCTGTCCTCAGCCACACACGGGGTCTTAATGCTGGCGGGGTTGGCGGTGGAACTGCTTGTCCTGGTGCTCCCAGTTCCAGGTTAAGCCTTCAGAGCTGCTCCATCTGTGCACGCAGGCAGCAGGAAGGCAGCTCCTGCTCCGGGCAGTGTGTGCCTGGGAGGGGTGCAGCGTCTCCAGGTGCGGTGCTGCCAGGCACTGCGTGCAGCTTTGTTTAGGGCCCAGGAGGGAGGTGTTTAGGGAGGCAGGATGAAATGAAAGCCTTTTTCATTTCAGGAAATGCCAGCCTTGCTTCTGTGCTACTGTCACTTGGAAGTGAGGCCGTGCATTTTATCGCAGCACGTTTGGAAGGGTGCTGCTGCTCCTTGGTGGCTGCCTGCTGCTCTGGTTGGAGTGAAGCTAAAGGTGGCCGTGTGTGACATTGCTTTATGTCAGCGGCTCCTCCTGGCACGCCGGTTATTTATCTCCTAGAGCAGTATTTCCTCCCAGGCTGCACCATCCCCACATGCCTTACTGCTCTGGGGGGTGCAAGCTGCTGCTTGCTGCCTTTGCTCATCACCAGGCCCGGCCATGGGGCAGCACGGGAGGAAGAGGAGGAGGAGGAGAGGCTGAGGTCAAACAGCGGTGGGTGCGAGCTCTGGGCCTGCAGGGAGGAAGGAAGCGGGGGCTGTGCAGCTGTGTGCAGAGGATGCTGAGTGCTGGAAAGCAGCAGTGGGGTCTCCCGGGGCGTTAGGTGAAGGAAGCAGCGATGAAGTCACTGATTTGCTTGGCTTGGTGCTGGCGGGATGGGGCTGGAGGGTCAGAGTGAGGGCGGTCAGAAGGTAAACATGCAATTCTGTCCTTTGTGTGTGGGTTGTTGTCACAGTCCCCAGGCTGGCAGCATGCAGGGTGGTCACTGCAGGGGGTTCTCTCTGTCCCCAGGAACAGCCCCATCCCCGTCCCTGGCTGTGAGCAGCACCTTGACTGTGCCCTGCAGTGCAGGCTGAGCTGGCTGCGGGCAATGGGGGGGCAGGGGTGGGTGTCCTCACTGATGTGTTCCTGGCTTTGGGGTCCAGGGGTTGCAGCAGGTGGCAGCAGGTTGCAGCCCACCCCAGGCTGCAGCAAAGCCTTCTGCTTACAGGGAACTCCAGCCAAGTTGGGGATTTGGGGCTTTAAACTGGGTTAGGCAAAGTTTTAAAAGATTCCAGTGCGGATGTGTTCAATTCCCTTTGAATTCTGCTTTGCATCAATTTGGGTTAATCAGGCTGGAGGGTTCCCCCCGCAGTGCGTTTCTGTGCATGGCTCTAACAGAACCACGAGTGAAGCCAGGCTGGGGGGGGGCCTGAGGTGAAGCTGTCAGGAGCCTTCCCAGGCTGCAGGTTGGGTCCTGGTGAGGCTGGTTTGCCAGGTGAGGGAGCTGGAGCTGGAGCTCCCCTTGCTGAGGTGCAGCGTGGAAGGGATTTCTTACAAGGTGTGCCTGCCCTGTTCCCGCAGCATTAGAATTAGTTGTAATTAAGTGGAGGTTAACCTTTGTGCACGCCGCACATTAATGGAATGTGTGATTAACTTATCTTGCAGCGCTGCAGGTTCTTGAAAATGACTTGGAAATGAATGAAGCTGCGCATGTGGCTTGAATTGTTAATTTACGTTAATAGTTTGGGTTTGAGTTAATTAATTTCAAATGACAGACCTTTGATCTGTTCTTCTCCTACAGCTCCAGCTGTACCTTTCTGATTCTCCTCCCTTTGTAGCAAAACGAGTGGGGCAGAAATGCACAACGTGATGAAAGCACACTGAGTGCTGCCTGCACTGCAGCTTGTACTCGCCTTGTGCTGTGGGTGGGTGCTGCTGGGCACCCCCCTGCTCTGCACTCTCAGGTCTGTGCAGTGTCCCTGCTCCTGCTGCACCCCATAGCCCATCTGCACTGCCCCACTGCTCTTTGCTGCAGTGTGGGAGCTGCCTGGGGCTTGGCTGATGGAGGGAGCTCAGGTTCTTCCCATCCCAGCCTGGGCCCTGCTGTTTGGGTTTGCTCCTCCTGGAGATGCTGTGGCATCCCCAGCGTGGGCAGGAAACCATTCCTCTTAAAGCCCAGCATGTTCCTATGTGCTCTGCAGCTCCTGACTCTGAACACGAGCCCTGTGCTGTTGTGTTTGCTGGGGCTGTTTGCTTTGGCTTGAGGTCTTTTCTGTGCTTCTCTCAGTTGGGTTGCCCAGAGCAATGTGGGAAGAACTAATTCCAAGCATGAAGGTTGAGCTCGTAGCGCTTTCAGACAGGATTTGGTGGAGGAAGCCATGGGGTCGGAGGCCATAGCACTGCTGCCCAGAGCTGTGGGGGGATGCCCATGGCTACGGATGGGCCCTGGGCAGCCTGAGCTGGGGGGCAGCCACGCTGCAGCATGGAGCTAGGTGGGCTGTGGGGTCCTTTCCCACCCAAGCCGTGCTCTGCTGACTCTTTGGCTGCACGAAGCAGGTGGCAGCCCTGGCTGGGTGCAGCAAGGTGCCTGGAGCTGCAGGATGGCTGCGCTGTGCCAAGCTCTGCCCTGCAGCCAGCAGGACCTTCCTTCCGCTGCGTGGGGTTGGAAGCTCCCCGACCTTCAGTGCGGATTTGTTTCTTGCTCTTTTAACACATGATTGAAAACAGGCTGTGGGAGGAGAGCCAGAGCACGGCTGTGCATCTGCCGGCATCAGTCGGGAGCGCTTCTCGAGGAGCCGGAGCAGAGTGTGGATGGGAAGGGCTGCTCTGGGTGCTGCTGATGGGTTGCCAGCCTGCCTGGAGGTGAAACCCAGCCGTGCGGTGCTGCTGTGCTGTGTAAGGTGGGCTGTGCCACTGTGCTGTGGGGATGGAGGGCATCAAAGCAGAGGAAAGGCAAAAACCTTATGAAATCTTAATATCCGAGGTGCACGTGACCCCTTTATCCATCTTTAGACATTGGGCAAATATGGAGGAATATTGGATAAAACACTGCAAATATTTGTAGTTCCCAGAGAAAAGAGAGCTGAGAAACTTGAGATTTTCCTTTTTGTGTCACACGTGGTTCTTTATTTTCGCTCTGCTTTTCAGGAACAGAATTGAAGCCCCCTGTGGAAGGGCTGAGCTGTTCCCTATGGGTTCAGTTCCCTTTGGGGCTCTGCCACTGCCTGCAGCTCACAGCCCAGTGACACTGCTGTCCCATGCAGGTGGGTGTTGAGCCCTTCACCCACGTGCTGATGGTGGAGCATCATAAAGCCTGGCCAGGTGCTTGTGGAGCTGGTGGAAGGATGTTCATGGTCCAGCAGCCCCCCTTGGCAGGATGCTTGGTGGCTGCAGTGCATTAATGGGGGTTGGGATGCCCAGGAGCTGGCTATGGATCTTATGGTGTGTATCTGCCTGCAGCTCCCTGTGGGTGCCGAAAATCGGGCTGCTATCAACTTGTGGCTGCAGTTTATGTCTAACCTTGGTCTCAGCCATGTATGCTTCATGTGAAGGGCCTTGGAGAAGTGCGAGGCCTCGGGAGCTCCCAGCAATCATATCTGAAAAACATGTGTCTCCTTTTCTCTTTTTCACTTTGGGTTCCTTCCAAGCTGAGTGCTTTGGGGGTTTGCAAATGTCAGGAAGCAAAGCTGGAGCTTACACTGGGATCACAGTGTTTAAGCAGAGCTCTCTGGTGCGGTGCTGCCACAGTGGTGCTCCCCAGGCAGAAGTGTGGTTGGTTTTCCTGCACTGGTTGCACGTTGGGGTGGTTGGCAGCAATTTAAGCCATGCGTGTGCTGTCGGTCAGAGCAGAGGGGACCCATGCAGTGGTGTTGGTGCTGGGTGAGCCCATGGGAATGGATGGCAGTGCACCAAGCAGCCAGAATTCATGCACTTGTTCTCCAGTTCTGCCCGAGCAGATGGTGTCTGTGTTCAGGAATAGGGCTTGGGTTTGGTTGCCCATGTGTGGGGTTGTGCTCTGATCCTTGGAGGTCTTTTGTGACTTGGGTTCAAGCTTCCTCTGCTCAGACTGGGTTTTGCCTCCTGCAGGAGCCCTCAGTGGGAGGCTGGGGTGTGCTCTGTGCTGCTTAAATGAACTGCTGTCACTTAATGGGGTGACCTCACAGAGGAGCTCACTGAGACGTTCTTGCTCCCTTCAACCTGAAAGTGAAACGACCTGTGAGAAAGGAAACTCATCTCTGCTTTCTTAGCTGGTTTTTCCCTGGGATGACACCTGCTCTGGGCTGCTGTTTCCTCTGTCGTTGCTGCCACTTTTGTGTGGCTCCAGGTTCTGCTGCTGTTTGTGCTGTTTGTGCAGCAGGGCGCTGTGTTTGTGGACAGCAGTGTGAGTAGTGAGGAACGGAGCACGCTGGGCTCGAGTGACCGGATCGTGTTTCTTGCAGTGGGAAGGAATCCAAGAACACAAACTTGTTCCCATTGTTTGCTTCCATGCAGCAGAGCGGGCTGCAGCATTGGGGCACGGTGCTGGTGCACATGGCAGAAGTGCTGTCCCTTCCTTTGGGGTGCAGCGTTCTTCTCACATCCATCCCTGATCCCAGCAGCTGCCCATCCAGCCCCAGCTTCCCTCAAGGTGAATGGAGGCACCTGGGGAGCCCCTGCGCTGTGGGACGTGCAGCATCTCTTCCCCTGGTTGAGGAGAGCTGGGATGGGGTTGGCCAAGCATCCACGAGGGAGCAGCAGCAGAACCAGCCTGGAGAAACGCTGCTGTTTGTGCTGTTTTTGTTGTAAGTCAATGATTTGTTGCTGGCTGTAATAGCAGAAAGAAGAGTATTTACTCAGCTTGTTTGGGCGGACGGTAATTGCTGGGTAAGGAACTGTCAGATGGGAATCAATTAGAGGCTTCCACTCTGGAGTGAGGGATCGTAGCTGACATCTGACATCCTGTGACACCAAGGACAATGCTGCTATTTATACAGCTTCCCTCTGGCTCCTTCCCTGCTCCCCCGTCATCTCCTTGGCTCTGATTGCAGGGCTGTGACCCTCTGTCTGTTGCTCCCAAAGCAAAGTGCTCCTGCGCTCCTCCTGTGCTTCCTGTGCAGAGCTCTTTGTTTGCATGTGGTGTGGGTGGGTGGGATGGGATGGGGACACCTCTCCCTTCTCTCCCTGGGTTGTGCAGCACTCACAGAGGGTTGGCTTTGTGCCGGGGCAGCTCGGTGCTGGTCTGAGTGCATGCCCTGCAGGTGGGGATTGTTGTGTGGCTGGGGACACCAGTGCTGCCTGTGCTCTGGGTTTGTTGCTTTTCCAGTGGCATCGTCTCCTCCTGCTGCTCTCTGCTTTGGCGTGCTGGGCAGCAGTGGCACAGCTCTGCTGGGAGCAGGGGAGGGCTCAGCAAGGCGGGGGTGATGGCTGTGACCAACAGCTCCTGCTCTGCTGGAGGCTCCTGTTGGGGCAGTCATGCTCAGCTGGTGTCACCATGGCATCTCTGTGCCTACAGAGCAGCTCAGTGAGTCAGCGGGCAGCGACTCAGGGCAGCCACCATCCTCCAGCAGCCCTATGGCAGAGGGGCTGGGGCTGTGCCATGCAGTGTGCTCAGCAGCCTCTCACTAAGGCTGGTGCTCACACCCCACCTGGGGCTTCTCCCTGTGGGATCTGCAGGGCTGTGGGCACTGCTGCAAGGACGGCAGCACTCCGGAGCTCTGGTGGCTCCCCGTCCTACAACCACAGCTGATCCTGGCCTGGGAGCAGCCATGCAGATCTGCAGTGCTGTGCAGGAAAGGTTTGCACTGGGCTTGCTTCTTTATTTTTCCTGCTTGGTGCCACATTAACTGCTCTAAAGAGCTTGGACACAGTGAGTCCTGAATATGAATGCACTTGTAGAGGAAGCTTTTTAGCAAGGTAGCATTTCATTTGGTATTCTTACCTAGGGACTTAATTTTGAGACTGGCTCGGGGCTCTGAGGATGTGCACTTGATCTTATCTCAGCTGCTTTCTCTTGTGTTTTGTTGTTTGGTTTTTTTCCCCTCCCTTTTAATGATGCATAAGATAATTTCAGCCCCTTCTGACTGATGACTTTCCAAGTACTCTCTGCTGTAGGTGCACAACTGTGCTGCAGCCTCAGCTGCGTGGCATGTTCTGTGCCATGTGTGGCAGAGCTGGACTTTGCCATGTGGGGCACTGGGGGTGCCATGTCCCTGCTGGGCTGGGTTGGCCCATCACGCTCTTCTTCCTGGGCCAATGGCACGTCCTTTAGTGCAAGCAGCCAGAGCAGTGAGATGGGCAGAATGCTCTTCTCTGTATTTTAGTTCTCATGGGCACTGGTGGATTTAAGCAGCGTTAATGAGGGTGTGGGGGAAGCGCTTTGTGGTGGGTAGTGAGGCTTCTTGCTGCGGGGTTTTGCTTAGACAAGCAACTTTATGGAATCTGGGAGGACAGCTGAAGCTCTGGGCTATAATTGATGCTGGGATTACTCCGTATGCAGGTCAACAAAAGGAAATAATTGTGTTTGTGTCTCGTTGCCCTGCAGTTCTGCACGGCAGCTCAGCGGTGAAGGAAGAGCCTGAACAAACAAGTGGTGGAGCAGCGAGGTGCTGTGATCACAGCGGCTGCCTGCTGAGGAAGTTTGTGCTCGTGGGTCAGCAGTGATGTTGGCTGCATGGGGCTGCCAGGCTCAGGCTGGCACTGTCATCCAGCACAGCCTGCCATGGGCTCTGTGATATACGTGGGAAGGAGGGAAAGAAAAGAAAAGCCACTTTGCTGTCTGTCCTTATGCTCTCGGTTATTGCTAAGGGGAGCAGAGTGGCTCAGACTGAGCTCTCCCACACTGTGGGTGAAGAGAGGAGGTCAGCGTGGTGCAGGTGGGAGCCCCTCACCCCCACCTCAGGCCCCATCACAGCACCCCACAGCTGCTGCTGCTTTGAGGGCTGCTCTGCGCTCCCAGGGCTTGGGGAAGAACCGCTGCAAGGACCCCTTCCTAGCAGCAAACTGACACAGCAGAAATGGAAAACCAAAAGGGCTCTTCTTCAGTGTTTACTTTTATTTTTAGAAGCCAAAGAGTGAGCGGAGCTGTGGGAGGAAACGGTGCCTGAAGTTCATTCTCCCCCCCCCTCCCCAGCCCTGGTCAGGAAGTGCGCACTGCACGTGCTTGGCTGGGGATGCTCTCAGACAAAGCCCTTCTTGATGCTTGTTGCTTCCCTGCCTGCGGGCGGAGGAGTTGTGGCTGACACTGCTGGGGGAGCACAGCTGTGCCGGGCTGCTTTGGTGGCAGCCCTTTGTCCTGGAGTGGGGAGAGCTTCTGATCTGTGGCTCTCTCAGATCACAGGAGATCGTGGCTGATGCGGTGTTGGTGAGCACAGGGCTTCCATCCCCCCTCCACAGTGCAGTGCAGAGCAGCTTTTCCATTGCTCCTCTCCCCGGGGGCTGTGGTGTCTGCTGGGCTCTGCTGCAGCCCCAGGCCTGGTGCTGGAAGGGATGAGAGCAGCTCTGATTGCTGGTGCTGGAGCCGGGAGCGTGCGTTTCCAATGAAGGTGCTTGATTGGTGCGCAATGGGCACAAACCTCCTTCAGTGACTGCGGATTAAAAGCAAGAACAAACAACCTGCGTCACCAGGAGCTCTCACATAGGACTGTATTTCTTCGTGGCAAAAGGGAATTTTCCTTCCTCCTCTTCCCCTGAAGCGGCTCGTTTCTGTGCTGCTGTTGGCTGTGCCCGCTCCATGAAAGAAGTGGAGTCATCAGGGCACAAATGAGCGCCCCGCACTGTGAGCAGCACACGAGGTTGAGCCATAAAGGCAACAACGAGCTGATGGACGACCCGAAGCTGTATGAGCCCAGCTCTGCAGAAGGCAAGCGTGACTGTTTCCATAGGGGTCCTGCATGGGCTGCTGGGTGGGTGTGCGTTGGTCCTCATTCCATGGGCTGGGGGCTGGATTCCCCCTGGGAAGCTCTGCTGTGAGGCTGTGGGACCAGACCTGCCCCAGACGCCTCTTTTGGCTGCTGGGCTTGTGTACCTGCTCCAATCAAAGCGTTCCCTGGGCTGCAGGGAGCGGCTGCGTCATGAGCTCCCCAAACCCCGTCCCGTTCTGGATGTTAATAACAGTGCTGTGCTGAGGATGGCTGGGAAAGGCGTGTGCCACGTGGTGTCAGCTTCCTTTTCTAGGTCATTTTAAGGTAAATGAAAGGACTGCTCAGCTGACACGACTTCCCAATCCCTAATTCATCTGAGGGATGCCTGCGTCGGGTAATGAGCTGGAAGCCTTTCCCAGTGCTTAAGGGCATTGGCAGCATCGTAAATAACATTTCCCTGGCACCTTCCTGCACACCAGACGCGCTGGTCAGTGCTCCAACCACTTCCTTGGCTGCAGCCTTAATTCAGCAGCAGGAAGGGCTCCCACCTGACAGTCGCTGTGCATTTCTGCATCGCTTTGAGGAAGGCAGTTCCTGGCCAGATGCTTTGTGCTCCTTCAGCCCCGCAGCCAACACGGGAGCAAAGGGGAGCTGTTCCCTTGGTTGCGTGCATTCATACACACGCAGTGGCGCAGTCCTGGCTCGGTGGGAGCAGATTGCTTTATCAGCAGGTGTGGCTCCATCGTGGGGTGAATCCACGCCAGGCAGCTCAGTGATACGCACGGAGGGTTGGAGGCTGAAAGCAAAGGGGCTTTGAGCAGAAAGACTTGCCAATAGGGCGCTGTTGTGATGTGTGGGAAAAGCCCTGAAAGGCCTATTTTTCATGGGATTTTTTTTCCCTTTGTGGTCTGTCATGGAGGAAGGCTTTGTGCTGAGCTCCCCTCGCTCTGTCGTTGTGCATTTCCCTGCCCTGCCTGTTTGCTTTGCTGTAGGTGGCTGCTGCTCCTGCCTGCTGCGTGTGGCGTCTCATCTCTCGCCGTTCCGGGTTTCAGGCTAATGAGAATCCGTCCCTGTAATAATAAATGGATGTCAGCATGCAGTAAGTAAATGTGTGGGATGTTCTTGCCAAGCCATGCATATTTATTGAGGTCAGCAGGAAGCCCTAATATATCTGTCTGCGAGTGCCAGGGAGGGAAGATGTATGGAAGTACGAGCACGTAGCTGTTGCTCACGTATCTTTCTCTTGTTAAATAAGGAACTGATATAATCAATTAATGAATGTAATTCCTTTTCAATCCGGTGACTGGCAGTCACCCAGAAGGAAGGTGGCACGCACCACTTGTTTCTCAGCTGGATGTTGGTGGCACCCAGCAAGCTGGGGGGGTTTGTGTCCTGTATGGGGGAGCACCCTCAGAGCTGGGCAGTCCAGAGATCCTGGTGGCACTGCTGAATGTTTCCCCTGGTGAAGATCTGTGCTGGGATCCCCTGGGAGCAGCGTGTGGGTGAGGGCACACAGGTGGGCTGTGCTTGTCCTGGCGGCTCCATTAACAACAGGGAGAGGGGAAATGGGAGAAAACTTGTTGTCCCTGGGGTGGGGCGTTGTGGTTTTACATCTGGAAGTCATTGCTGGTGTGGATGCAAAGTCCAAGTGCTGGAAGGGATGGGGCAGGTTGGGTGTGAGAGCAGAGCATGGGGATCTGCTGGGCTTGTCCCCAAGGAGCTGCTGCTCCCAGCTTGGGGTGAAAGGAGAGTGCGGGTGATGGATGGCTTCAGGTGAGGTGTGCCCAACCCTGTGTCTCTGTGCTGAAGGACCCTGTGTCTGTGCCGGAGCTGGGACCCCTGGCTCTTCCCACGGGTGGGCAGAGTGAGGAGGGGGGAGCGCTGGTGACTTCTGCTGTCATCTGCACGTGAGCTGCTGCCCTCCATGTGGGAAGCAGCCCCGAGCGCAGGTTCCAGTGCCCGAGCCATCCCGCCTGCCTCCCAAAGCTAACTTAGCCTGGGCTCACACAAAGGCTGATCTGTCCCCGCCTTGGCATGGCTCATCATGGGCCGATGTTGGCTTTGTGTGCTGCTGGCCCGTGGAGCTGCAGATGGGGCGGGTGGGATCTCAATGCTGGGATTGTTTGTGGCCACCCCCACCCTGGTGGGGCTCTGGGCAGAGTGTGGGTGGGTGTGAGGGGCTCTGGCATCCCTCTGTGGCTGTGCCGTGCTGCTCCTGCCCTGCAGTGGTGAGGGGCTGAATGCAGGGACTGACCCTTGCTCTGCTCTTCCCATCTCTGGATCTGCTTGTGGCAGCTCCTCAAGACTGGACCTTTGCCCAGTGGCCGTAGTGATGGGGATCAGGGCTGTGGTTTTAGCTTGTGCAAACAAGAGAAGGAGTTTTGCAGAGTCCCTCCTTCCCATGCTTTGGGCAGGAGTCCAGCCCTGTCCAATTTCCTCGTGCACATCCTGCTGGCTGCTCAGCTCTCCCTGGAGCTGTGCCCCATGTGTCCCATAGAGAGGGGTGAGCACCCACCAGGGACAGGGGTGCAAGGTGACGGTGTGGCTCTGCAGCTGGCTGTGCTCTGCTTGGTGTGTCCCTCAGCCACAATGCTGCAGCTCAGTGTGCTGCCTGCTAGCAGCAGCTTTCATAGCCCCGGGTCCTTTGGGTATCCCAAAAGCAAGCTGTGTGTCTCAGGGATGAGCTGTCTCCAGCAAATCATCAGTTGCTTGTACAAGAATCCTCTGGGAAGATGGCTCTTTTTGCAGAGGGGTCAGCTGTCACCCCATGCCCTGCATCACTGCGCTCTCTGCACAGCCACCCCTTGCTGTGCTGGACAGGAGATGGGTCTCCTGGTCTTGGTGTCCAGTGCTGGGAAATGCAGCTGTGATGTCCTGGAGCTTTTCCTGCATGATCCATCCCTGGGCTTTATGACAGGGGGAAGAAACAGCCCTGCGGAATGGTCTCAGTTTTTGTTTATTTCCTCACCCCCCTCCATGTTGTTGTGACCTAGAAATTCCTTGCTGGGTTTGCTGAGCTGGCTTAGCTGAGGCCTGATGAATTTCTGGGGGATTAATAATTCAGTGACTGTGGGGAGGGGGACGGTGGCTGCTCTGGGTGCACGTGGAGCTCCCAGTCCCATGGCGTGGGGTGCCCGGCCAGAGGGACTCTGCCTGCTGCCACCTCACGGGTGGGACACTGCCATCCCCTGCAGCCCCAGCCAGAGCACACTGTGAGCAACCTGCCCTCCTGGAGCCCTGGTTTGTTCCCCTAAAGCAGCGCTGCTGTGCTCGGGAAAATTCCTCCTCTATACAGCGACAGCAGCTATTTTTCAGGTTGCAAATAGCTGCGTGCCCTAGAGAGCGTATAAGGGAATATGTTTCCTTGATCTCCACAGGTCCTTGATGTGCTGCTGAAATCAGATCTGCTATTTAGCAGGTTGGCTCTTATCCCTTTCTGTGCCACCCTGCTTCCCTCGGCTATTTTGGGAGGAAGGGCCGCTGTCAGCAGCAGCTGTGCTGTGTAGGGTCGTGCTCTCTGTGCTTTGGGGCTGGAGCTGCGTCCCCGTCCATCAGTGGGGTTTTGCTGTGAACACGTAGCCCTGTGCTTGTGCAGGTTGGCTGTGCTGGTGTCAGTGCTGTGCTGGGAGCAGCCCTGGCCGTGCTCAGGGTCATTGCACACCGTGTTTTCAGCAGCGTGGCCAATAGGCGTCCTGCAGCAGAGCAGGGCTTTTGCTGGCAGGAAGAGTTGTGCTTTTTTTGTTCTTGTTTTTTTTTTTTTGTTGTTTTTTTCATTGCCTTTTGGCAGAATCCTCGCAATAAGCTGTAAATGATTTCATTAATAACCTGCAAAGAGCTGCTCGCCAGCTGAGCTGTGGGATCTGTCTGTGCATTCGCTCCTGGACTGAAGGAGCTGCCAACAAAGTGCCAGTGCTGGAGCTGCCGTGTTGAGCTGCTCGGTGCTGTGGGCAGAGCTGCATTCAGCAGAGCCAGCTGTGCTGCAGCACGGCCGAGTTGGGGTGTAGCTGAACAACTGCTGTTCCCCCAACCCCAAAGTCCTGCTTCACTGCTGCTCATGGGCTGCCCTGTCCCCCGCACAGGGACCAGCGTGTGTTTGGGCATCTCCAACCCTTTTCTTGCTATAGGAGGTCAGCCCGTGGAGCAGGGCTGAGGCTCTTTACTGCCTTTCCAGGGTGCCAGTCACCACAGCCCCTGAGGTGTGGGGTCTCAGCTTGAGTTTTTGGGGAAAATCGCCCCAGGTGAGCCCTGCATGGATGGTTTTGCTACACCACGAGCTCTGCGGATGCAAACACAAGCTTTGGCACCAGCTCTTCGGTCAAGTTGGGTGTTTTATAGACTGGGTTCAGCTGCAGTGAATGCTCTCTGGGGACACTGGAGCAGGATTTAATGCAGGCAGTGTGCTGCTGCAGCACTCAGAGCAATGCAGAGCTTGCCAGAAAGAGGCATCTGAAGGTGGCTATGAAGCTGGGGGTATCCACAGCATATAACAAGATGCTTGAGCACGGGATGTCCCACTGGCCCTGGCTGAGCATGGTGGGATTAATTCCTGCTTGTCAGAAGTGCCAGCTCATGCTTTGGCTTCCCGAGCTCCCCAGGCACTAAACCCCCCCTGCTCTTCTCTGCCAGCCAGGACCCTGCGAGGTGTTGGAGGTTGGGGCTGGAGGCCCCGGGATGCTCTGCTCCTTCTGTGGGAGTGGGGCCGTCTCACTCTCTGCAAACACGGCTGTGTCTGCACACACACATTCCTGCTAATGGAGCTGCTGCTTTACCCATTGGTTCCTCTCACTGGAAAAGGGCTCACGAGAGCAACTGCAGCTTTCCCTTTGCTCTACAGAGCCTATTTAGTTTGCACATATTGCCGCAATGATTGTGAGATTTCATCAGATGAGCGGCGCATCTTTCTTGATAGCCCATGTAATTTCTTCCAGAGGGACGCATTGCATTAAATCTTTAATCCAGCGAGCTGCTGGGGGAGCGCCGAGCCGCCCCGCGATGCTGCTGATCTCATACATGGCCCTGGTGCTATTCTGGAGGCTTTGCTGTACACAGAGCTGGAGCTGGTACTGTGAGAGCATCGGTGGTGAAGGGCTGCGTTGCTCCTGTGCTGGCAATCGCCTTTGATATCTCTTTATGGAGATGTGGCTACAGAGCCATGTGTGGGCCCCAGAGCAGGGGCAGCCCCCTGTAACTGTTGGGCTGTGGGGTGGCTCCGCAGGGAAGGAGCCCACAGAGACCCTCTTGGGTTGGAGAGCAGTACCTGCAGGATATCCAGCCCCAACTGGAGATTGCATAACCAAGCTCATGCTGAGTTCTGCTTGCCTGGCTGTGACGTCTGGAGCCATCCCTGCGGCTCAGGCTCTGCCCCATGTGGGGTCAGGATCACAGAGCTCAGCAGGGAGCTCTGCTTGCGGCTGTTCTCAGCCGTGATGCTCCTCACGACTCCCCACTTTCTGCCCCCACGAACATCAGGTAACAAGGGACCATCACATCCTGCCCAGGGCAAGGCAGGCACAGTGAGTGGGAGCTGTTGGTGCTGGGGATGCCGGCTGCTGCTTGGGGACCCTCTGGCTGTGCCAATTGCTGCCCCACAAGTACCATGGCTGTTTGGGCTGCTGGCTTCTCGCTCCTCAGGGCATTGCATTGTGTCATGCAGCATCTTGGTGCCCTTTTGCATCCTCTGGTCACCCTGAAGGCATCCCCCTGTCTGGTCTGTGCCTGCTGGTGGCTTTAATTCTTCTTCGTGCTGGGGGAGTTTGGTGTGACTGGCTTTGGACTGAAAGAGTCAGGGTGTTTCTTTTCCCTTGGATGTTATTTAGGTTCTGTGCTCTGTTTGGCAGTCCTGAAGGTTTTAATTGCACAACGAGCATTTGGAAGTTTGCTTGTTTTTACTTTATTTTAATTAAATTGCTGGAACCTGGGGGGAAATCTCCCAGTTTAATTTAAACAATCAGCCGAGTGCTGAGTAAATCCAACACCCTCCGATGATGGCACCGCTCTGAGTTCTGGTGTGAGAGGTTAAAGTTGTCCTTATCTGTGCTGTGAGAAGAGAGCTGCGTCCAGCCACCATCTGGGAAAGGAGCTGGGTGGGGTTTTCACGCTGTTCTGACACAGAAACAATGACTGGGTGATGGGGAGAAGGAACCCTGGGGCTGACAGTCCCCGCTGGGCTCTGTGCTCCGATGCTGCCCATCCCAAAGCGCTCAGCCCTGCTCTGAGCAGTGCTTGGCAGCACCCAGGGGTGGCCAAAAGGTGCCGGCAGGGAGGGGCTGGTCTGTGCAGGGCTGCTCCTCACCAGGTGGCACAATGGCTGTCCTTGGGCACAGCTGGCCCCATGGATTGCAGCCCTGCTGCTCTCCAGAGCTTTGTCGCTCGATACAGATTGTTATTCTAAGGAGATCTGGTGTCGGCTGGGAGGTAATTACAAAAAATGGGCTCCATTTGCTGAGGTCTTTGATCGTGCTGGAAGGTTTTCTGATTTTTGCTTTGGCTTTTGCTAAGGCTTTTCTTGGGGGAGTGGGTGGGAGGGGAAGTGTAACAGTTTGGGGCACGCTGAGCTGTCTGTTTCCCAGCTGGGAGATGATGTGTCACCTGTTGGGCAGGGTCTGGGGGTTTGCATGAAGACGTGGAGCTGAGCCGTGGTGCCCCTTTGTGCTCCTACCAGCTCCAGCCTCCTCTGGTTGCTCTGCCTCTGGTTTTTCCTTTTGCTGCTTCCTCCCATCACATCACTCAAGGCCGGGTTGGATGGGCCCTGGGCAGCCTGGTGTATCATTAGATATGGGGGTTGGCAGCCCTGCCTGCAGCAGGGGGGTTGGAGCTCCATGATCCTCGAGGTCTGTTCCAACCCAAGCCATTCTGTTCTCACTGTGCCTGTGTTTGATGCTTTCTCTCATCCTTTTGAACTCAGCAAACTCTCTTGCTGGGGAAAAACTGACTAATTTTCTCCCTTTTTCCCTAGCAACCCCCTGCTGCCCCTTCCGCTGCATCCTGCCCTTATCTCTCCTTGCAGGCTTCAACAAGGTGTCCCTGCCCTGTCCAAGGAGCAGGCACCAGGGCAGGGCTCTGGCAGCTGCAGGTGGAGCAGCTTCGGCTGCAGGGTGCTGCACTGCATCTGGATTGCCCAATGTTGCTATTGCTGACTCTTCTGTGCTTTGTGCGCAGGAAAGTGGGCCAAATTGCAAGGGACGGTGTGTCTTTGAAGCCTCTCTCCAACTGACTCTGTGCTGTTCCCAGGGAGGAGGATGTTTTTTGCAGCACATCTGGATTTGCTGCTGGAACTGGAGGTTTGGTGCTGGGTGAGCTCTGAGGCGGCCACGCGCCAGGCAGACTCAAACTGACACAGTGGTTGATGCCAGGTATCAGCCCTGAGATTTGTGTGCAGTGCCATAGAAGTGACAATTAAAGCAAAGTGCCTTGTTAGTCTGAAATTATAGTGCTGCTCCTTCTCTGCTTTTTATTATGACTATATTAAAATGCAGCACTGCCATAGGGCTGTAGCTGCTCCATATTCAAATCCCCCTCCTTTAGTTGATTTCAAACATTTCCCCTTCTCCGGTCACAACAAACCCAGTGTCAGTTTCATTGATGAAGGTGTTGAAGAGCATCAGTCCCAGCACTGACCCCTGAGAGGCACCACTCATCATTGATCTCCACTGGACATTGAGCCATTGGCCACCACTCTCTGGGTGTGATCTCATAACCAGTTCCTCACCCATCAAATCCATCAGCTGTCCCTGGGCTCTGTGGCTCCTGGTGACTCTGGGGGTGCAGCTCAGTTCTTGGTTTGGGGATCCAAAAGCAAAGCTCTGCAGGAATGGTGCTGGCATCATCTGGCGCCACGGGAGCAGATGAAGCTGTCAGCTCCATCTGAGCAATGCCCTTTCCCTCCTTCCCTCGCTGCTGTGGAGGAGAGCTGTCGGAATAAAAGTTGCCCAGGGAAACAACAGAGCATCCAGCTGCGGGTTGCTCAGCAGCACATTGATGGGGCTGCAAGGAGACCCCTGGGGTTGGGGCTGGAGTCGTCTCCAGCAGCAGGGATGGTTTCCAAGCCCTGCACCTGGGCACCCAGCATGGGGCTGATTCAGGTAAAGGAGCTGGTAGCGCTTCTGCCTGGAAAATGGGCTGTTGTTGGTTGCAAACTGGGACATGTGTCGCATCCCATGTCTGTGCTGCCTTTACCTTGTTGGAAGCGAGGGCTTTGGAATGGGAACTGCTGATCTGTTGCCCTGGTGGGTGCATGCTCAGGAATATGGCAGGTCCAGACACCATGGAATTCTCATGGCTTTTTTTTCCCTCCAGACACAGGTGTGAGATGCTCGTGCAATGTTCTGGTGGGTGTTGGGGTGTGTGAGGCTGCACAAAGTCCCAGCCCCTGTGGATCTTCATTTCTGCTTTACCCTCTGTGTTCTCTGCAGCTCTTCCTTAAAAAGAATCACAAAACAACGAAAGCAAAATGACATACAAACTTAACCATGGTTTCATGTAAAGTTTCCCATTGTGCTGTTGAGTGGCAGTGGGAAGCTGCCTTTCGCATCACTGAGTCCACGGCTGCACCCCCAGCACAGCAGATTGCTGATGTGAAATGAGACTCCAACAGCATCTCAGCAGATTGTCTCTGCTTAATGAAAGGAGCAGCACTCGTCTGGGAGCCGGTGGCTGTGACAGCCCTGTCCCCAAGGGCTGATCTCAGGGCCCGGGGGTTCTCCTCTGCCTCGGGAGGAAGGGAACAACCTTCCTTTGGCCTAAGGGCACCGGGATGGGGGGAACGGAAGGGTGTAGGAGAGATGGGGCTGCAGCTGGTCCTGCCTGGACGGGGCAGTGGGATGCGGTACTGGGGGCTGCAGAGCAGCAGTTCCCCTCTGGTACCTGTTGTCTGTCACACCTGGAGGTGTTCATGGAGCTGTCCTGCTCTGAGCCTGCCAACATCAGCCCCTTGCCCTTGCTGGGCCGTGGGGTTCCAGGCTGAGCACCTCGCTCCTGGGAGTGTGTGTCTGGTGCACACAATCCTCCTGCTTTCTCCGCGTTATTCCACGTTTCCCTGTTGTCCCCCTCGGAACGACGCTGCTTTTGGCCTTTGCAGACGCGATGCCATTTGCAAAGCGGCGCTAAGCACAGCGGCTGGAGGAGCGGCTCCGCGCCGGCATCGCTCCGTTCGGAGGGAACGAAGGGTCGGCGTCGTGCCGGACCTCGCTCCGCATTTTTCCTCCCCCCGCTCCCCGCTGCAGCCCCTGTTGACCGATCCCCGGCCGCCCCGACACCGGCGTCGGGCGTTCGGTTCGTTCGGGGCGCGCTCTGCCCGGTCTGTCCCGCTCTGCTCCCCGCTGCACCCCCCCCCCCCCCCGCTGCCCTCCTTCTCCGTCTCGCCTCTCTCCTGAATAGTAACAGGGAGCCGATAGGAGCCGGGGGTGCGCAGCGGCACATCCAGCCTGTGCTGCGCCTTCGCCCCGCTCTCCGCCGACGCGCTGATTTTGGGGATCCCCCGGCAGCGCTGGAGCCCCTCGGGGCCGGTAGGTGGGCGGCGCGGGGGGGGCGGGCAGGAGGTTCTCCCCCCACCCCGGCGGGGCGTACCCCGCTGCTGCTGGAGGCATCGGACTCGGAGCGGGGAGCCGAGGGAGAGGAGGAGAAGCGGGGAGGAAGGCGGCGGGGCGGGGAAGCGGACTGTCGGCAGCGGATGGCTCCGAGCGAGGAGAAAGCAATGAATGATTTGCGTTGTTTATTTATTTATTTATTTTAACATGGCATCCACAACGCGGGGATCGAGAGGATGCGAAGGCAGCTCCCGGATCTGCCGCCTCGGTTAGTGCCGCTCGTCTCGGCCGCTTCCCCGAGGGTCTGAGCGGGCACCGCTGGCGGTTTCCGTCCGCCGGCCCTGGATGCTCCTCGCTGGCTGCCCCTGCTGTTGCTCCTCAGGGCTGGAGTGGCGTTTTGAAGCCTTTTTTTCCTTCCCACTGCCCAGGCGGCGCCAGGATCTGAGGATGCAGAGCTCCCAACGGGGGAGCTTTGGGAGCAGGATTTCCCTCCGAGTCCGCAGCTTCCCTCTGCCTGCTGCCAGCGGGAGAGGTGCTTTGTGCCGGAGCTCGGGAAGCAGAGCCCAGAGGTGACCTCTAGATGGATCAGAGCTGCTCGTGTTAAATGTCTGTGCCTCTTGTGCTCAGGTGTTCCGTGACGAGCTGGAAAATCGTGTTGGGTAGGTGCTGCTGGAGGCAAAGGGTTGGCTTCTGTGTTGGAAAACAGGGAAGGAGGAGAACTGGAAAACTCTGAACAACCACAAGAAGAACAAGTGGGGATGCTCTCCACCTCCTGTGTGATCTCTGTGCCATAAGAACAGACCCTCTGGAAATCCATCCGACCAGCTGATGTCCCAGGCATTCACACTGCTGCTGGCCTGGCATCCATCCGCTCACCCGGCTGAGGACCAGCTCCCTCATCTTGGGCACCTGCTGAGCACTCGCTTTCCACAGGGGCATGCAGCCTTGTGCCACCTCTACCAAGGATCCTTTCCAGACGGCATTATTATTTTTTCTCCTTCTTAACTCAGCTCTGTAGCAGCTGCCACGTTACAGCAGAGCAGCACGCAGCCCTGAGCTGCCGTCGTGCAGCCTGGTGCCCACGGACGGCTCAGGCGGGCAGTGACCTCACCTCCCGGCTCCAGGGCTCGCTGCGACTCCTGCCTTGAGCTCACCTGTGGACCTGCAGCTCTCCTTTCCTGCTCCCACCCCTGATGGAGCGTGCAGGGCCACGAGTTGGGACATAGCATGCGGGACGTGGTGGGAGCGGTGCCCACGGCTGCTCTGGGAGCTGGCGGGGGCCATGGCTTCATTTGGGAAGCTGACGGAGTACTTCAGCCTGAGGAAGTCGAGGACAGAGCTGCGCTCCGAGCGACGGGGCCGGCGCAGTGGGAGCTGCTGCTGTAGTGTCACCGAGTGCAGGTATGGGGTGGCAGCCCCTCCGTCCTGGTGTGGCTGCAGGGTGGGACTCGTGGCCCTTGCTGCGCTGCTTCCCCGTGCCCCCCTCCTGCCACCAGGGGCTGGGGATGAGCCAGGAGCTTTGCAAGCAGCGTCTCGGTGCTGCCTGCGGTGCCAGAGCTCGGGATGTCTGGTGTCCTGTGTCTCTGCCCAGGGCACGTCCAAGGTGTCGGTGGTGCATCTCGGGTGTCTGCCATGTGACTGCCTGCACGTATATCTGCCTGCTTCTGTCTCCTGCTTTGTGCTGTGCCTCCTCACCCAGCCCCTTGTTACAGTGGCGGGGCTATGCACCACAATTGTCCTTCTCTCCATCTACCCCTCACCCTGTTGCATACAAAACCCATAGCTACAGAGCCAGCAACAGGTTGCTCCATAGGCAGAGATGGAAGCCTGTGTGCTGGGTGCCCTGCCTCAGCCCCTGCAGGGAGGGGTGCGATGCTGGGGGCTCACACCCCATGGCATGTGGGAACACCTCGCTGTTGTTGTGGTTCTTTGTAGGGAAGGGCTGTTGCTTGAGCTGGCACACAGCTGCTGTCCCTGTGTGCCAGCCCAGGCAGAGCTGAGTCTGTGCCAGGTGGGGCTGACATGGAAAAACAGCACTGAGATATCCACTCACCTTCTTCCCTGGTGTCTGAGCATCTCGGGCTCTGCTAATGGTATTAAGGACTTGGTGATCTGTTTGCTTGGGCCCCTCCTGCTGCTCTGCACATCACACCAAGCTGGTGAGGCACACGGTGCTAGTGCTGCTCCCTTCTGCACTCCACAATCCCAGAGACATCGCCTCTTCCCTGCTCACTCAGCATGGCGTGTTGTCTCCAGAAGCCTGGAGGTGCTCAGGGCTGAGCTGAGAGCTTTGTTCTGCTCTTCCAGGCAGCGCAGTGACAGACATGGAAGCCGTGAGCCCTGGGTTTGGCTGTGCCAGTGCAGACTGTACGCGGGGATGGTGCGGGCACTGCTGAGCACACACATCCCCAGGGTTTGCTGACATGTAGCTGAGCACTTTGTGGACAGTGAGCATGTGCCATATAGCTACCTGTGCCAGCAAGAGGGCAGCAAGGTGATGCTCTCGGGGCCCTGCACTGTGCCACTACCATGCACAGGGTGCTGTGTTCCCAGACCTGGTTACCCATATCAAGGGAGATGTTGTGTTGCATCGCTCTCTCTGAAGCACTAACAGCAAAGCAGCACTGCTGCTGTGTGACTCATGTCCCAAACTTCCTGGGGTGTTGCTGGGCACAGCTGCTCTAACACTTACCCAGCACATGGGTGTGGGGGTAACTGGTGGAGCTCTGCCCCATGGTTGCTGGGAGCAGAAGTTTCCCCACGCAGCCCAGCAGCCCCAGGGCTGGCCCCAAGCAAGGGCTGCTCCTGCTGGTGCTGTGTCTGTGCCCTGGTGACACGCAGCTGCTGATAAGACTCAAAATAATTGTTGGTTGAACCATGGGATGCTCATGAAATCAGCTCATGAAAAAAGCTCCTTCTTCACTTCTACAAGGCAGCGTGGATGGATGAAACATGGTGCTCCTGCATTTTGGGCAGTGCCACCCCAGGGCGGCTGCATCCCCCCCAGCTCTGCCCAGGGTTGTTGTGGCTCGGGGCGATCGGCTCCGGGTGCTGCTGGGTCTCAGCGAGCAACACCAGCACACAGGGTGTGCTGCTTGGAGTTATTGCATTCCAAATATAGCAATCCCATTCATTCTCAGAGGACCTACAAGATATCAGTGATGTGTAGTCGTGGTATTAAGTAATATGCCTGCATTTTTAAATGACACCCACAGAAAAAGCAGTGAGTGCGAGGCGGGTTGAGTAAGTCTGCTGGGTCTGGGAATTTATGTTGTGATCCAGCAGGGCCCAACTCGTGCTTGGACGGCTCACATAGCAATATAGTACCTTCTTGCTCCACGCTATTGGCCAAACCCAGTGCTCACAGGTGTTGCTCAGCCCCCTCGCTTTGCTGTGAGCTGCAGTGCAGAGCCGTGCTGTGGTTCACATCTCATGTGTTCATGTCAGCAGGGGCTCCTCCACCTTGAGAGAAGCTGTGCTGTGCTACAGGTGCCCACTGCATTGAGCTGAATGGGCTGGCAGGTCTCTGGGCTGGGGGCTGGTGCACCCAGCAGGCAGCACCTCCCGGTTCTTGTGATGGACTGGGAAGGTCAAGCAGAGCCAATCCTTTAAGCAAGCGATTTATTCTCTGCGACTTTTTGCAGCCTTGTAGGAGTTTTATGGCAGAGCCAAATGCCTGAGCTGAGCGGCTGTGGAGCCGTGCTGGTTTCTGCACTCTGAGAGTCTGCACTGTCACACAGGTTCATTTCTGGAGGCTGCAGTGCTGGGCAAAGGGGCCCTGAGCCTGGGCAGGAATGCAGCAGGGGCTGCATGCAGCAAACAGGGCTAGATTCTCTGCTTTGTCTCCCGGTGCCAGCATTGGGGTGCTCACACCTGCTGTTCTGCATGCCTGGCGTGGAGCAACGAAAGGAAAAGACAAAATACAAAATAGCTGACTTTCATTTTGTTATTTTTCATCTGAAAGGACTGGGCAGCATCTGCCAAGTTCGTGCTGCTTCCCAAAGTGGGTTGGGAAGGAGGAAGGTACAACCACAGCTGGGACTCGCTGTGTGTGCACAGTGGAGGTGCCTCCCAGGCTCTGTCTCAGCCCAGGCAGGTTCCTGGCTGCAGATCCCAGGTGCTCCTGGCCCTGCTGGAAGGGAGCGAATCCAGCAGCATTTCATGAGATAGTTAATGGGTTTTGGATGGTTCCTCAGTGGCTGCTGAGGTTGGGCTGGACCTGAGAGCAGCGCTGCCAGGCAGGGAGGGCAGCAGGCAGCGTTCTCCTGGCAGGATTGTGCTCGGTTGCTTTGGGGTACATAAAAATATCTCTCCAGCTCTGGCAGTTTGTCTGTGCTCAGGCTGCGGTTGGGAAGAGGAGGAACTGGCACGTTTGGGGGCTGGAAAACTGCACCGAAGGCACAAACCCTGTGTGAGCAGCTGGAGGGTAAAGGTGGAAGTGGGTCTTAAACCTCTGTTTTACAGCCCTGAGAGTCCCCAGGGACATCATGACTGGGTCCTGCCATGTCGCAGTGCTGTGCCTGTCGGTCGGTGCTGGCTGGTGGAGCTGGGTTTTAATAGAGAATGTGAGTGAGGTGCTGGGGAGTGCTTGAGTCTGAGTGAGAAGTTTGCACCTCACGCTGCCCAGAGGTGTTTGTGGCAGCTCTATGTGAGATGTGGCCGCTTCTGGCTCCAACACCCGCCTGGCTGAGCACATCAGGACAGTGTGTGGGTGTGTGTGTGCACCTGCATCACTGCCACAACCGGTCAGTGACACCTATGGAAGGAATGAACAGTAATACCAAAAGTGATGGACGTGTCCACTGCTGACGCGTGGAAGCGCTCCGTGCTGATGCTGAACCGAGCCAAGCTGGAAATAGCCCTAAATCCCGTGTCAGTGAGTCAGCCGCAGCCTGCTGGGCAGACTTGATCCCGCTCAAGTTCCCTGCTGCAGACTTCAGTGTCTTTAGGACTCGGCCCCCTCCCTTGTACCTGTGTGTGCTGTGGGTGCTGGCTGTGGTGCAGCTCGCAGGGTGCTGTGGGGCTGTGCTCTGCGGCCATTCTGTGCCTCTCCCACCTGGCTGTGGGTGAGCTGAGCCCTTCTGCCCCATCACTGTGCTCTATGGCTGTGGGGGTGGTTCTCTGCCCCCTCCTGTTCCCGTGTGTGTGTCCCCAGGGTGCTGGGAATTCTTGCTGCTTCGGAAAGGCTGGAAAAGTGCCCAGATGCTCTTAGCATCATCCTTTAGGGTCAGGGGGAGTGTTCCATCCAAACCCTAGTGACGATGGGGCGTGCGCTGGCTTTCTTCCCCCCTGCCCATCTCCTGGGCTCCTCTTGGAGCTAATTGTTAGGGCGGGGATGGGGCTGGGAGCTGGCTGTGTTCTGCGCGAGCTGAAGCTCATCTTTACTCGGATTAAGCAAAAACCCAGCAGTCATCCTTTAGTTTGGTGTGACAGCTGGATGGACTAGCAGGAAGGGGAAGTTACGCTGGCATTAAGGAGAATTACATATGTAGCATGACTGCAGCAAACTTCTCCGGCAGTGAGCCCTGGCCTGTGAGTCACGCTTGCTAGAAAGACTGCTCGGTGCCTCATTCACCCACTGTGTTGGCACTGAGTCACAGCTGGGTGGGTGGGCAGGTAGGAAACAGAGGCCCCGGCCGCACACACTGCGGGAAGCAGCTGAACGCGGCGGATGTGAATGCCAACAGCTTCTAATTAAAGCAGCGGTCGGCGAGGGGGAGGTTTGTGAATGGAGCTGGGTGCTGCTGGTGTCCCCGGCTCACCTCTGGGCTGTGCTCACACGGCTGGGCTCACACAGGGCTGGGGGGCTCAGAGTTTGTTCAGTTCGCTTTGAGCTCTCACTGCTCCCATCCGTCAGCAGTAGGTGATAAATTACATTAATCTCCCTCTGCTGAGTCTTCTCTGCCTGTGTGGGTAATTGGCGAGTGATGTCCCTGTCCTTATCTTAACCCAGGAGCCCTTTGCCATTCTACTTCCTCCCCCTTTTCCTTCAAGGAGGGGCGGTGGGATTTCGCCCATGGGGAGCTGTTGGCAATGGCACCGATATTTGTATCTCTCAGTGTTCAATGGGAAGGAGCTTTGTCGTGCTTTCTTTGCATCTGTTTGGTGGGAACCTCACAGCCCAGTGCTGGGGCACCCTGTGGGATGGGGGAAGTGCCACCCATGGAGCCCTGCCCTCAGCCTGCACCCACCCCCCCCCATTACAGAGCATTTCTCAGGGGTGTTACTGCAGCATGTTGGGAGCACGAATCCACCCCACTGGCTGGGTTTGTGCCTACCTGGCCGCAGTGGGAACCCTACTGGTGCTGCTGGTGCTCTGGGGTTCTGGTGCTTCCGAGTGAAACCCAGCCCAGCTCAAGAGGGGAGGAGTGTTTGAAACAACAACAAGCTGTCCAAAACTGTGCTTAGGGATGTTCTTTTTTTTGGCCAAAATATGAAATGATGACTTTTTGCCGGGGCTTAACAGACTTAGGGCAGCCTTGCCAATGCTGACCTCAAGGGGTGGAACACTTGCTCATGCTGCAGAAATGATGGGATTTAAAGCAAACCAAGCTTTCTGCACCAGAGTGTTCAGAGTTCATGCCTGATGCACTTCACACATGCCTGCAGTGTCCTGTATGAGGTGAGCTCAGCTCCATTTGCCTCCTTTGCCAAGGGCTCTGGCCCTGCCCCATAGCTTCATGGCCGTGCCTGGGGATGAGACCATCAGATGCTGGGCTGGTGGCTGTGAAAGTCTGCCCTGTGTGTGTGGGTCGGGGCCAACCTGCCCTGCCACAAGCTTTGGTAGCTCATGGGGTCTCATCTCAGCTCTCTCTGCTTCTCAGCATAAGCTGCTGTGTGTCTGACTGAGAGCTTCATGGCTTAACACAAAGAGCTGTGTGCCATTTCCTGGTTTGCTTTCCCTTTGAGGCTTTCCCGTTCCCCTGCTGAGCATCCCAGCTGCCTTCAGCATCCTCACTGCTGTGTGGGCACTGGGGGGGGGAGGAAAAGCAGCTCTGTGTCCCACTGGGGTTTGCTGGGGACAGCCCTGGCTGCCTCCTGTCATTGCCTGGGCGATGGCCCCTGCTGTGTGATCCTTGTCAGCCCGGAGCGATGGCAGGAGAGGAGCTCTGCAAACCAGCTGGTGGAAATCATATTTACCAGCTCACAGCTGAGCTTTGGGGGAGGTATTTTTATTGCTTCACATGTTGGTTGTGGTTTTATTTGTTGGCTGTTTTGTTTTTTTCCCCCTGAACTTGTGAGCTGAATGCTGTTTTTATTTTGTTTTGCTTTGCTTTGATTCCGTTTTGCAGCCAGCTCAAGGCTGCTGTGCTTTCAGCTCTCGCCCTCAGCCCCTGGTAGCACCCAGCGGCACAAAGGCATTTTGGTGGAGGCTCATCTTGGACTGGGAAGGGATGTTCAGCACCCGCAGCTCAGCCCCAGCTCTACTGGTAGTGGTCTGGGGCTCCGAGTGAGCTGTGGTGATTTCAGAACATCCCCACATCCCACAAGGGCTGAGCTATCCCTGCGTCACTGGGGGTCCACCTGGGTGCTGCATGGGCACCAGCTTTTCCTTGCCTCGGTGGCTGCTTTGGCTGGCTGGTTTGCTTTCACTAAATGCCTGAGGAAGCAGCTCCTGTGCCCTGGGTGCTGCAGAATGGGCGATCTGGAGCGATCTGTGCTGTGCCACCAACTTGGTGCCACCCGCCTGCGCCCTGCGGTGATCCCAGAGCTGGAGGCAGGGACCTGGCAGCAATGGGGCTGGCAAGACTTGAGTATGTGCTCTCCTTTCCACCAAGCACAGAACAGCTGCTGTTTATGGGCTGTAGCTGCGTTGATGATGGCTTTTCTAATTGAGCTGTACACTCCCATCAAGGCTCTTTACTAATGGCATGCGGCATCCTTGGTAACGCATGGCGCTGCGGCCAGCCCACAAAGCACACGGTGCTGCATGACGTCCCAGCAGCAGGGACACTGCGCGGTGCATCCCCAGCACTGCCTTTACTTGGGGATTCAAGTCAGATTCCAGATGGAAGCAGGTTTGGGATTCAAATATAAATCATTGTCTGCAGGTCCAAAGGGCTCCTCCAAGAGTTCACCCCTTTGACCCTCGTGCAGTCCATGTGAGCAGTGCAGTAGGTACAGAGCAGCGTTAATGTCCCACGTGCTGATGGTGCTCTGCAGCAAACAGAGCTGTGTGCAGGCACACGTGGAGGAGCACTGAGATTTATGTGCAAGGAGAAGGAAATGGTCTGACAGTGCAGCATGGTGGTGGTGGGATGAGGTGCGGAGCTGCAGGGCAGGGTGGGCAGAGCTTTCATTCTCTTGTTCACAGTTTGTATCATTTCAGTCCTGGTGCCTCTGGTTTGTTTATTTCTGATTATCTGTGCATTTTGAGGTGGGCTGGATTAGAGGTGCTGAGTGCCCGATGTGCCATTGGTGCTGATTGTGGCTTGCAGCTCAAGATGCAAATCCCAATTAAAATGCAAAGGGAGAAGGCTTTGCTCAAACAGCTGCAGCCTTGCAAACCAGGGTTGCACTTCAGTGTTGGGAAGAGCCGGGTGCTGCCTGTCCAGGGGCAGCACGAGGCAAAGCGTCCTGCAGAGGAGATCGTGGCTCAAGGCAGCCATCCCAGGGCCTGCAGTGAGCCCCGTGTTCTCTCCCCTGCAGGTCCCTGGACAGAAAGTTGCAGAGGCCGCTCCTGGGGAAGTCCCGGACGCTGCCCAGCATCCCACAGTCCCCAGTGCTGAGCAGGATTCCCCTCCTGGACTCCGCAGCGT
Organism: Coturnix japonica; assembly: GCF_054131305.1. Lineage (NCBI taxonomy): Eukaryota > Metazoa > Chordata > Aves > Galliformes > Phasianidae > Coturnix > Coturnix japonica. Next base: position 20,282,530 of record NC_140675.1, on the reverse strand, counting down.
TCCGGGAGGCGATGCCGGAGCAGAAGCCCTACCAGAAGCACTCAGCCCCTGATGGACAGAAGGGCTGCACCATCCCATCTGCCGGTGAGTGTATGAGGTCTGCAAACCCTTGTCGAGCCGCAGCCTGGTTCTCCAGGGCCACTGGCTACCTGGCAAATCCAGCACTGGCCCCTGTGGGGTTGTCCTGCCCCCCCAGATCAGCCATTCTCGATGATTTTTTGCCTGCCCATTTCTGAGCTTTTCCTTGAGGCCACCAACCTGCCTCCGTGTGGAGCAGGGCACAGTGGCACTGTTTTGCTTCCCCACGCTCCCACCCTGGGGCTGTGCTGTGATGGATGCTCCCCACCCGAGGGCAGGGGGTTGGCCTTCTTGGCTGCTGAGTCTTTTGTTGTGTTCTGCTCTTGCACTGATCCTGATGAAATACTCATACGGTTGGTCCAGCTGCTCTGAGCAAGTTTATTGGCAAAACCACTGATGGGCAAAGTGCTTCACGCTTCTGCTGCCAGCAGAGTCACGCTGGGGCCATAGGAGTGATGGGGAAGGTGATTAGCACTGAAACAGAGATTAAGCTTGTGAGCCAGGGCTGGCAATCCAGTGCAAAATAACACCCCTACCAAGCAGCTGCCTCTGCCCAACACCCTTTGACTTTTTTTAGATTTTTATTATTATTTTGTTAATCTAAAGCCCTCGCTGTCAGATTGCTGCAATCACTGGCCCTCACTGTCAGCAGCTGGCCAAGCCCTGGATTGTTTTTAATGCTCTGCAGGCTGTGCTTCATTTCCTGGTCCTCCTAATTCTGACACAGCAGGTCTGGGTGTGGGATGGAGGGCTGCGGATGGTTGCTGTGCCCATGGGGACACGAGGGATGGGATGGGATGGGATGGGATGGGATGGGATGGGATGGGATGGGATGGCAGCAGCTGCGTGGGGTCAGGGCTGCTCCCTCAGGAGCTCTGGGGCCACCGAGGCAGGGTGGGCAAGGACAGACCTGGCTGCACAGTGGAGATGTGAGTCCTGGCACAGAGCAAAGCCCCCAGCACTCCCTGGGCAACCCATACCAGTGCACCAAGGCTCTTTCAGAGAAGAAATGCTTCCTAATATCCAACCTGAACCTGCCCTGTCACAACTTCAGGTTATTCCCTCTTGTCCTTGTTCTAGAGGAGGCAAAGTCCTGCCCTCCTCTGTGTTGCCTCCTGACACCCACTGTAGCCTTACATCCCAGCAGGGAGCAACTCCAGGGCAGCTCTATGTGCTCCCAGCCGTCCTGCTATGGGGTGTCATGGCATGGGGGGTGGATGGGGCCACTGGGATGGATGCACGGTGCCCTTACACTGGGAGCTGCCCCAGCCCTGCAGCCCGGTCAGTGTGGGGCTGCTGTGTGGCAGCAGCCGGGGCTGGTGCCGATTGATGTGTTTGTGCCTGGAGTCATCACAGCTTTCAAACAGCCGCTCCTGTGTTGTACGAGCTGACATTTGGAGAGGAGCAGCACAGCTGATTAAATTCAAAGCAGGGCTAAAAAAATAATAAAAATAGCTGCTAGGTATTGCACTGCCCCGGGTCGCCTCTGTTGGCAGCTGGAGCCTCTTCCTTTCTCTTCTTCACTCGCCTTCACTCTGGCTGTGTTTCTCCTTAAGACCTTTATCTGCTTTCAGCTCTGAAGGACTTTACTCCCCAGCCCTGGTTGTGGTATTGTGCCCCCCAGCGCCAGGCTGCTCAGAAGGACAACAGAGTGGTGCAGCCGCAGGAGCAGGCAGCAGTGCCAGCCCTCACCGCTGCCTTTGTGCTGCAGGACCGGCAGCTGGCCTGGGCTTTGCAGGGTTGAGCGTGGGGTTGCTTTGTTCATTTGTTCTCGCTTTTGAGAAGCAGTTTGGGCTGTGGGGGGTGGGAGAGGAAAGCTCGCTGTCTGCCAGGCAACGAGAAGCACACGCACAACATCCATTCCTGGGCTGCTCGGGAAGCAGTGATGCTATGGAGATGCCACCGGTGTGCTTTGCCCATTTTCCCTTCTAGTGCAGTGAGGGATGCTCAGCACTGTCCCAGTCCTGCATGCCACAGTGCTCTGTGCTCTGGGGATGGTGGCTCCAGCCCCTGAAGGGGAGCAGATGGGCAGAAAAAACTGGGATGAGTTCGCCTCATTGGGCCCTCATGGGCTGGGAGCTGCTGAATGAGGTGGGAGCACGATGGGGCTTGTGGCAGGGTCAGGAACCCCCATGGGGCAGCACCCCAGCCCTTGTGCTGCGTGGTGGGATGGATGGAGGCGGTTTGGGTGGGCATCCCCACCCGCATCCTCTGAGGGGCACAAAACCAAGTGGTGAGCACAGCTCTGACGGGGCGGCTGTCCCTCTGTCCCTCTGTCCCTCTGTCCCCAGGGGACGCCTGGCGGCTGGAGGACGACGGCCTGGACCCCCCCGGGGATGCCCCGCTGCAGCCGCAGCTCCGCACGGCGATGGAGGACGCCCCGTTCAGCCACTTCCGCATGCGCTCCTTCTACATGCGGAAGAGTCTCTCTGTTGACAACCACTTGGGCTCGCTGGGCTACACCGGGCACCACGCCGAGACCAAGGCTGAGCGCGTGCGGACCCGACTGCGGCGGCAGTTTGTGAGTACTTGGGGTGACACAACCCAGCCACGTGGCTTTGCAAAACATGGCAGAGGGCAGGATGTATGAACAGCATGGCAAAACAGACACCTCTCTTGCCAGCCTGATGCTGCTCAGTTTGCCCACACCACGCCAACATCCCATCTGCTGTGCTGGGCTGGCTCTGTGGCTCCTGGTCACAGCCTTGCTGTAAGGTTGGGTGGCTGCTGCTCAGCAGGCGGTGCACAGTGTGGGTATCCCATCACCATTCCTCTGGGCAGAATGAAATGGGGATCAAGGCTCTGTGGGTGCCATGTGCTCCCCTCAATGTTTAATGAGCTCTGCGTCTTCCCTTTCCCAGAGACACCTAATATGGGGCTTTGTGTGGCCTTCCTCCCGCCTCGTTACTGGCTTGGGGTTGTAATGAGGGCTCAGGTGTCCCCGCACTGAAAGGCACCCGGTGTTGGTTGGAAGTAGATGAGGGCTTTGCTACAATGGGAGCAGAGCAGGCACCGTGCACCTGTGCAACCTGAAGTGCTGTCAGGCGATCAGTGGAGGCCAGCGGGACTCACCTGCTGCGGGGCATGAGCAGCTGCAATGTATCACCATAAACCCGCTGCTGCTGGGTCTGTTTGCTTCCCCCAGCCCAGAGGAAGGGCTGATCCACCCGTTGACACAGGCTGGGTCTGGGAGCTGCTCCGCACCATGTGTGGGGTGCTGCATAGGGCTCTTCCAGCCCCTTGCAACCCATGGGTCACTGAAAGTAGCGGCTTGTGCTCCCTGGTGCTGATCCTGCCCCTGGCAAGGATTTTGCAGGAGCTGGTTGGGATCCAGCACTGAGAGGGGACCTGGAGCTGCTGCCCTGTGCTGGGGAAGGCAGTGAGTATCGGCAACAAGCAGCAGCAGCAGGATGTGGCATTTGAAGGACTGCAGGGTGCAGCTGGGGCGGTCCTGCTGTGGGGTAAGGAGCGGGCACTGTGCTCTCTTCCAGCTCTCCGTGCTCTGTGTGTGGTTCTCTTTAGCCTCTGTATCCATGAGGGCTTTTGCCTGTGGACCTTCAGCTCTCTGTGGTGCACTGATAGGGCTGATAGGAGCACAGCAGGGATGGTGTATGACTTTTATTTCCTTGCTGTCCTTGTGCCTGAAAGGTGTTGATGCCGTATCCGGGTGCAGGTGGAGCAGGGCTGCCATTCTGGGGGTTCTGCTCAATGGAGGCTTCATGTTTGCAGCACGCATCCATGCATCTCCATGAGAGAACTTCCTGCAGCTGGTGTGGGAGCACTGGGGGCCTGCACCCTGCACCCATGGGGCTATGGGAGCTCGTCCCTTTGGTGCCAGTGCTGCAGGGACCCCCTGGGTGCTGCCCGTGGCCCTGCGCTGTCTGCAGAGCTGGTGATGGATGGATCTTTGCAAGCTGCAGCCAGCGGCGTGTCTGCCGTCCCACTGCTGGCATGTGATGGATCTGCATGGAGGGATTACTGGAATTTGCATAATTTGAATTTTAAATGAATTCCGATTTCTGTGATTGTCAGAATGAATTTTCTTTCTGACGAGCCTTCCCCTCGCTCTGCTCTCAGGCTGCTGACGTTGGCACAGTCCCCATCTTTGAGAGCTGGGAGCGTTTGGTCGCTGCTGTGCTGCTGTCACAGCTGCACGCGTCCCTCGGCATGGGGCACGTGTCAGGCTGGGGATGCGCAGGGACCCACAATGTGTGGGGCACAACGTGGGGCTGTGGTTTCTGTGTGGTGAGAGCCATCCCTTCCCCATCCCTGCGTTACCCCCACCTCCTGATCTCATCCTGAAGCTGCTGGGCCTGTGGGATGCCCACGGTCAGCCCTGCCCTGATTCCATCTGCTGCCCAGAGCTGTGGATGCTCCGTCCCTGGAGGTGTCTGCGGCTGTGGATGGGCTGGGGGGGGGGCAGCCAGCCCACAGTGCAGTGTTGGAACTGGGAGATCTTTGGTGTCCTTTGCAACGCCACCATTCTGTGAGTGTTTGCAACATCCGCCTCAAGAGCAGAAGGAAAAAGAGGTTGGAGCCATTCAGCAGACGGGTCACCATTCACAAAAGGGCTGAAGAAGGCAGTGAAGGTGCTGCGTGTGCTCAGCTCTACAGAGCTCGGTGGCACTGTGTGTCTCAAGGAGACACACATGGAGGTGGATGAGAGCAGCGCTGCATCATCCCATTGTGCGATCCGCCCTCGGCTCACTGCTCACTTGCTGACTGTTGTTTCAGTGAGTGTTCTGATAAAAATTACAAACACAATCAATGATGATGTAACACTGCGCTGGGCAGAGGCTCAATCAGAGAACAGTCCTGGGCAGTGGGCACTGAGGGGGGGAGGCCGGGCGTGAATCACTGGGTGCTGCAGGTCGGTGGGGAGCGACGCGGCACAGCCAGCAAACAGGAGCGGGGCCAGGCAGGGCTGCTGCATGCTCAGAGTGACATGGGCTGAACTGCAGCAGGAGCCTGTGGTGCTCCAATGCTGCAGGACAATGTGGGGAAGCCCTGGGAATCCCAGTCAGGGGGAAGTGCCCCCAAATCCAAGCAAGGGTCGCATGGTGCTCTGAAAGGATGGCACTGCAAGTGGGGTGTTGGTGGGAGCTTGTGTCAATGCTCAGGGCTCCTACAAGGGCAAGTGTGGGTTGGATCTGCTCCTAACTTGCAGAATGCTGGGAAATGGCCTCTAGATCCCTAATGTCCCAGCCCCAGGAACAAAGCACTCCATCTGCCATGAATCCACACGGTTTGCTCCCTCTGCTGGCTTGGTGCTGTGCAAGAGCAGCAGGGCTGCGGGGTGCTGAGGGTGCCAGGATGCAGCAAGGACACCTGGCCCTGCACTGTCAGGGCTGGAGCGGGGGCAGGATCTGGTCCTGGTGAGGAGGTCCTGCTGTGCCACCACTGCCTGTCCCCTCCCAGTGACTGTGATGGTGGCTGTGCACCTTCCACCTGGGTCCCTCTGGTGTTCACATCCTGGCAGCCAGGGCTGCTCCTGGTGGTCCCAAAGGGCACAGCTGGGTATCTTTTGCCACCCTGATTTCCTCTCATTTCTTGGTTTGACAGCAGGAATGGCTCCTGCTGAATGTGATTGCACATCCTTGCATCCCAGCCTGCTCACTGCTCAGGCCATGCGTAGTAGGTCACATTTGCTGCCGGTCACGGAGCCTCTTGTTCCTCACGTTTCCCTTGGTAGACGTGCTGCCTTATTCTTCCTTTCAAACTCTTGCAGTTGCTCCCCCAGACTCTGGACAGCACACCTGGCTTCATGCAGCGCTGTCTTCATGCAGCTCAGAGTTCACTGTCTATAGAGGTGGGGCTCTGAGCAGTGCCCTGCATCCTTGATGCAATGGGGCAGCTCTCTGCAAAGCACCTTCCCTGCAAGCAGCTCCTGCAGTGGGATGTTTGAGACCCTTTTGCACGTCGTGGTGGTTTCAAGGATCAAGCCTCAAAGATGTGCCAGGTGGACGGGCAGCAGAGCTGGCAGCAGAGCTGGCAGCCACTCAGGGCAGTGTCTGTTCACAGGTGGCACTTTGCCCTGGATGAGCTGGGTGTGCAGCAGTGTGCTACTATCCCATGCTGGGCTGCAGGCAGGCGTGCAGTAGCAGCGCTGTGCTGCAAGAGGTCTCTGCAGCACTGCACTTCAGGGTGCTGCCACACGCCTATCCACGGCTCTCAAACTGCCCGGACTGTTCCTTCCCCAGCTCTGGAGAAAGGGGGGTTTGTTTTCCCCATCCCTTCCCTTGCTGGAGAGGTCTGAGTTCTCCCCACCTTCACATCCTCATGTTCTTGTGTCCAAGTGCATTGAGGGAGGGTAGGAGGGCAGCGGTCATGTCTGAACAGCACTGAGAGCTGTTGGGCTCTGTGGGGCTGTTTGCTCTTCCCTGCAGCTGTGCCTGGAGCAGAGCTCTGCCATCCACTGCTGCCTTCCAGGAGTGTCCATCTGCTGCTGCCCTTGGTCAGCTCTGATCGGGGCTCTGCACCTCACCTCATGCTGTCTGCATGCTGGGCTTCACTGAACCCCAGCAAGTGGTTTTGGGGGTGTCGTAGACAGAACCTCTATCTGAATAGAGGGTTTCATTGCAAAATCACCAACGTGCCTCTCTGTGCCATCTCTGTTTGCAGCGTCTGCAAAGCAGCAGAGCTGATTTCAGCCCCAGCTTTTGGCTGCCCTGCAGCATGATGGCAGCACAGCCATCACTTTGCTGCCATTTGTTTTGCTGGCACCTGCAGGGAGATGGTGGCTCTGGTTTGCATTGCTGTGCAGCACTGTGTGCCTGTACCCTGGTAATGGGCACGTACTGAGCAATGCAAGGTCTCCCTGCGTGCATCCTGGGCTGGGGTCATCTCCTCAGGCAGAGGTTCTGCTGGGGACCCCTCCCCAGCCTGCTGGAGGGGGCAGCTCTGCCTGCATGGGATGCATGGTGAGCTCTCTGCAGACCCTGCTCTTGCTGGAGGCTGCTGGTGCTTCCCGAGCCCCCTGGGAGCACAGGGCAGCAGAGTTCTGGGGGTCACAGAGCATCCCAAGGTGGAAGGGACACGTAATGCTCATTGAGTCCTGCAGCTCCAAGGGGACACCGGAGACTGGAGATTAGCAGAACGATTCCGGTGGGCGCAGGGCGATGTCTGGGGTCGGGTGTCACCTCGCTCTGACGCAGCGGCAGCCCGGCCCTGTTGGGAAGGGTGGAAAAAGAAAGGATCCTGAAACCTTAGAGCTGTTTTGCTATTTACTTTGGTTCTGTTTTTCCTCCAAGAATAGAAACAAAGACGGTGGATTTGCATCACCAGGAGCAACTTGAGGAGGAAGGAGGAAGCGGTGGGGCCTCATTAGTGGCAGGAATGTGCTGGCGAGGAGGGCTGGGTGACAGGGGAGGCGGTTTGACCCGGGGCTGCCATTAGCATTTCGGTCATCTCAATGCTCCGCTCTCACGTTTTAATTTTAATGACCAGTCTGCAGCTTTGGAAAGAAGAGCCTGTTTCTATGAGGGGATGTTTGCAGAGGCAGGAAGAGCTCAGGCTTCTGCAGATGGCGACAATGTTCAGCTGGTAGATCTTCACACTTCTCGGCACTGGGTGTGTCCTACATGGTGAGGGTTTTCCAAGCTCTTGGGCACTTAGAGCTGGCAATATGAAACCAGCAGCCCAGCAGCAAGATGCCTCCTTCTGTTGCCACAGTCTGTGCAGAGGGCGTTTAGATCAGCAGCAAAGGCAAATGATGTTGGACTGTGGTCACAAGAGGCTTTATCTGCGGGTTCAGTTGGCACAGGCTCCATCTTTGTGTACTCTTGGTTTTGTTTGGTGGTTCCCATCACAGGAGCTGGGTGCTGTTGGGATGCAGATGTGGCTCCTTTCTCCAGGAGCATCACACACTCATCACAGCCCCTCCCCCCAAAAAAGTGATTGTTCCTCGAAAGCAGAGCAGTGCTACTGGAATGTTAATTGGGGCCCTGAATACCCGCGGTCCCCTTCGCCTCTTAATGAGCAAATTGAATTTATTTGGGCACTGACAGCCCCTCTCCCCCTCCCCCTGGGCAGGACTGAAGCCTCCATTGTGTGCTCTGCATCGGGATTTGCTGCCATTTGTTTCAGGGACCTTTTTTTTAAGAAGGGTGGTTTCAGAGGCTGGGGGGGGACAGGACCATTTCTCATGCTGTGTGCTGTGCAGTGTGGGGGTGGGCAGGCAGTGGGGCTGTCTGTGGGCATCACACTGCACTGACCCACACAGACACGGGGATCACTGTTTGTCTGCCCCTGCATTCCATGTGGCTCCCCATCACGGTGAGCCCCGCTGCACCCCACAGCCATCCTGCTGACCCCCTCCCCTTGGCACACCCCCCATGTCCCTCCTGCCCATCTCTGCATCGGACCACCGGCCGTGTGAGTGCTGTGTTTGGGTTGGACGCTGCAGTGTGACCATGACGAGGGATCAGCTGGCTGAGCCTCCTTGGAGCTGTTTATTTTGACACCGAATTTGTCATACGCTCTCCAGGCGCTGTCGTGCCCTGCTGCTGCTGCAGGGCCCCAGACCCTCAGCGTGCAAACCTGTCGTGTCTCATCATGTGGGGTTGGGACTGTGACCAGCCCCACACCAACCCTGCCCTGCGCTCAGATCCTGCTCTTTTCATTGCACAAATGAAATCATCCCTTCTGCAAAGCAGCCCTTAGGAAGCTCTGCTAGGTCCCGTTTCCCCTCGGAGCATCGTGCAGTGCTTTGCAGTGCTCTGCCTTGATTCCTGCTGCATCCCAGCTCCTCGACGTTCCCATTGGGCACTGCAGCAGAGAGCAGAGCTGGTGTGTGTGAAGGGGCACTTGGCAGCATCCAGCACAGCCCTGCAGGGATGGGCTTTGTGCATGAAGGGGCTGCCCAGACCTCGGCAGCAGCCAGCCCAGCAGTGCTCCCCCTGCCCACCTTGTGCGTGGGGACTTGCTGTTATTTGTTTGTTTGTTGCTTGTTCGTGTATTCTCGACTGAACCTGCAGCTGTGCAGTGCCAGGAGTGTTTGGAGTGGATTAGAATGACAAGAGATGCGATCTTTATAAATAAAGAAATCATTTTCCCCTCACTTTGCATTCAGCCCCTTTCAAAGGGTCTCAGTGTGAGGCAGATTTGGGCTGGGTCGTGCAGACCCCTTTATTTCCATGGCAGACAGAGCTGTGATGACGTGGGAGGAAGGGGCAGAGTGTGAAACGCTCTGAAGGTTTCTGATGGTGTCAAAGGCTGCCATTTAAATTGGGACTTTCATGCTGGAAAAGAATTGAAAAAGGGAAGATGGGCGTGAAAATCGGCGCCGAGGGCTCTGTCCATCCACGGCGTCACTGTCACAGCTTCACCTCCTTCCCCAGCCCTGCTTCTCATCCTGCCACCATCTAATCCTCTGCGATGGCATCCGGGTATTGCCATGGAAACCACAGTCCCCGCTTGGTGCTGTGTGCATCTACACTGCCATGCTGGGAGCCCGGCCATGCTCGGTGCAGCCTGTGTTCCCCAGGCTGGGCTCTGTCCCAGGGATGCTCAGGTCCTCTCCTCCGGGTGCTTTTCAGGCTCCTGGTCCCTCCCTGAGGTGGTGATGGGGATGGCAGCACAGCTTTGGGTTTGGGGTGATGCTGTGTGGAGCCATGGTCCTCATGGCTCCCCTCCCACTCAGGATGCCGTGATTCTAAAGGTGCCCCATGTCTGTTCCCATGGGGGAAACGATCTGCTGCCCTGATGACAGAGAGAGCGGCTGGATGGGAACCCAAGTCACAGGGAAGGCTGGGCAGCCCAGAACTGGGTCTTGTAGTTGCAAGCCAAGCAGATGATGGCTGTGCATTCACCCACCTGATTTACATGAGACCATAAAACATCAACGTTTCACAATAAGAACTGTTGACAAAGCATCTGCTAAGCCCTCAGCAGCCAAAGCCCCCCTTGAATTAGAAGCAGGGCATGTATTTTGGCACTCTGAGTAATCCTCTAAGCTAATTTTTCTCCCCCTTCTTAAGCAGCACATTTAGAAGATAAAGTGGAAAAGGGGATATTGGCAGCAGGTCTGCTTCCGGAGGGCGGAGGTGTGGGAGGCAATGCATCTCCGTGTGGGTTCATAGTGGTCCCTGCAGTGCAGTGATGGCAGAGCTGTGGGGCTGGGGGGGTCTGCGCCCACTTTGCTTGGTGAGGACTGAGCACCTCGTCTGCACAGGAGCTGCAGGCAGAGCAGAATTGGCTTAATTGCCGATCCAGATGAGATAAAGTCGTTTTTACAGAGATTTATGGGCATAATAAACTGTTCAGGGAGATTTATGACACATCTAGCTGTGATCAGTGAACCTTTAAAAGGTTTATTGGACACGGATATTGCCTGCCACGGATGAGTCCCATGGTGGAGGAGCAGTTGCATTCATTTCTGCTGCTGGTTTGGGGTATTTCAGTTTGATCCTTTCGTTTGCCAGTTGTGCATCCAACCGAAATTTCTCCTCTTGAGCTTAAAGCCATTCCCCCTCATCCTGTCACTATCAAAAGTCCATCCCCCTTTAAGCACTGGAAGGCCTCAGTGAGGTCCCCCCACAGCCTTCTCCTCTCCATGCTGCACAGCCCCGGCTCCTCAGCCTGTCTCCATAGCAGAGCTGCTGCAACCTCTGAGCACCTTCATTGCCTCCCCAGGCCTGGATGCAGCACTGCAGGTGGGTGCTCTGAGGGCAGAGCAGAGGGGGAGCGTGGCCTTTGCAATAAGCAGAGTATGAGATGCTGAGCGCCTGGTGGGCTCAGCTGAGGGCTCAGCGTGTGCCTTGTAAGGAAACACTGTGGTGGTTTGCTTTCCTCATGTTGTCACGTCTCCCTTTGGTTATGGGATAAATGCTAATCCCGCAGGCACCCCGCAGCCAGGCGCTGCCTGCCATGTCTTATCTCCTGTCTCTGTGCCACTGGAACAACTGCACAACACCCTCAAGTTTAAACCAAACACAGGCAGAAAGTTGTCCCTTTGGATATATTAGAGCTGACCAGCAAATGTGCATTTAATTACCCAAAATATGCTGGTAGACCCAGCGCAGTGTGCAAGCCAAGGGGAAGCAGACCTGAGTGAAGCTTTGGTCCATGATAAAATGGGAGAAGTGGTTTTTGCCAGCCCTCCCCTGTTGCTCTGGGTTCCTCCTGCCACAGATTCCTGGGTAAGGGTGTGCATAGCTGAAAGAAGCCCGGGCGCCAGGGAAGGTCAGTCTGCTTGTTGCTCCGCTCTGCTCAGTGCTCAGATGCGAGCAGGGCTCCCTCCCCATCCCTTCCTGGTGGGCTTGGCAGCGGCACCGCTCGCCTTCCCAGTGGGATTTCGGAGGCGTCCAGCAGTGTTGATGGTATCTCCTGGTGCCTGGAAGCGTTTTGCCGTCCGAGTCCAAGCCCTGTGCTGCCCTTTGATGCGCAGAGCTGATCTCTGTGGGCTTCAAAGGGCTGCACAGCAAAGTGCTGTGTGAAGAGCTGTGTTCTATTTTTTCTTTCAAGAGAAAGGCTCTGGCACTGGATGCCAGGTCAGTGATTGGGTTTGGTCATAGGGAAAAACAAAACCATGGAGCAGGCAGGGGAGCAGTGCCTTGCTGTGTTGCTGCTGGGAAGGCAGAGGTAAAGGAAAACCCAAGTGCAAGTGTCCGCACGTGGAGTTCATGTCCCAGTCCCTTCCCATGTCACTGCACTGAAAGCCCACTGCTGATGGCAGTGCCAGCATGCCAGCATGCACTCCTCTCTCTGCACTGATGTCCCCATGCTGAAAGGTGCAGGGGGACGTGAGGCTGCTTCCCTGCCTTCCCTCTGGGCAGAGCACAGCATCACCTTGGCATCTGTCCCACCTACTGCAGGGACACACCGTCCTGGGGCTGCAGGTCAGGGATGCACTGGGCTGTGCTGGGGCTGAGGTCCCGTGGGTGCAGCAAACTGCACCAGCAGCTGCATGTGGGGCACACATCAGTGCTGTCGGGACCACGAGTGGGACGTGCTTCATGTGCTCAGCCTTGCAATGGGCCCATCTCTGTGCTGGTTACGTGCTGCAGGAGGCCGTCGGCTGAAGTCACTGAGAACTGGGTCATTTCTGGCCACATATAAACCGATTTGCAAACCCTGTGCATCAGCACAAGCTCCATTGCTCGGTGGCAGCAAACAGCCCCAGACACAGCAGTTGTCACACTGCATGTTTGTCACGCAGGGCGCAGAACTGACAATGTGCTTCTCGGTGCTCGCCTGCAGAAAGTGATAAGGTGCTGATCTGCATCCCTTAGCAGTTTCATTCCAAGTGAGTTACCTTAAGATTCATTACATGTAGCTGTACGTATCTCACTGTATGCCTGTACTTACACCCCCAAACTTCCCTGCTCTGTGACATCCCACCTGCACACGCCGGTGCTGCTGTTGCACTGTGCAGCCCTGCTCTGTGAGCCCGGCAGTGCCAGCAGGAGGTGCTGTGCTCTTGCTTTTGCTTTTCCAAGGAGGTGTCCGGCCCAGGAACGCTCCGAAGCAGTTCCTGGTTACTTTGCTGCTGTCCGTGCAGAGCTCACCCCTCCCGAAGGTGTGGGATCAGGGCACAGCAGTGGCCATGGGCTGAACCAGGTGTCCATGCCTGTATGCAGGGGGGTCTCAGCACTCTATCGCTGACTCTGGCTCCCAGATGCCCTCATTCCTCATGTTTTAATGCTCTTGCTTTCTGTCTGCACCTCCTGCCCTCTGCCTCTCCTTGCTCTGGGCAGAAAGGTGAATACAGAGGTGAGACCACAGCAAGGAGAGGCAGAAGCCCCGTGGCAGCTGAGTTTCCCCCATGAACACTGCATGCAGATGCCCTAATGGGGTGCAAAGCCGGGGATAGAAAAGGGATTCCTCCAAGGGACACCGGTGGTGAAGGCAGTCCTGGAGGCTCCATCGCGTTGGCATCTTGTGGGGAAGTGAGCTCAGTGTCCTGCCCAGACCACACGGACAGCAGGGGCAGACGCTGAGGCTCCAGGTGCTGCGAGCCCGGCTTTGACTCACCCGTCTGCGCTGCTGGTGGGGAGCTCCCTCCGCGAGGCTGTGTTGGTTTTAATTCATCATCCTCCCTCCGAAAGTTTGTCCATAGCTGCCTGTGCTACAAGGCGCTGTTTGAGCGAGGAAAGCTGCGTCTCGCTGGGTGTGTTATCCTACAGAAATATCTTTCAATAAATAAACAGATAAAGGGATTGCTGCTGCGGGGCGGCCCCGCGAGCGAGCGCTCGGTGCGTCTGTAGAGCCTGTTGTATAAATGAACTTCATTCAACAAATGCAATGCCTGTCTGGGCTGTGTGCGGTGCCTCGGGGGGTGGGTGATGGGGGCTTTGTCCCCAGTGTTGGGGATGGGGCTGGCACTGGGACTTGGGCAGGGTGAGCGGTGGGTGATCGCATTGTGCAGTGGAAAGGACATCTGCTGGCATGCTTTGGTGCACGAGGAGCTGCTCTGTTGGGCTCACTGTTTTCCCCACCCCAGTTAGCAGAGATGTGGCTGTGGTTTAGGGATTTGGAGCGCCTGGGCCGTGGCTTAAGTGCAGTCATGTCCCACATCTACAAAGATGTCATGGGAGACGAGGGCACATGGGGAGCTCGTACTGCTCCTTTCTGTGTGTCCCTAAGTACACTTGCATGCTCTGCAAGCAGTGGGGAGGGGGATATGAGGTTTTTTCTTCTGTTGGTGCCATGTGGGGCAGGAAGGAGCAACTTCTGAGCTCGCTGCTGGTGCTGGTAGTGCAGAGAAGCTGAGCTCACTGCCCTCCAGCTCCCAGAGCGTTGGCAGTTCCTAAAGGCAGAGGTCCATCCGTGGCAGCATGCAGTGCTGTGGGAATGGGAGCAGCATGATTTCCAGGTGCCCGGTGCTGGTGGGCAGAGGATGGGGATCCAGAGGGGAGATGACCCCAACCAGCCACACGCAGCTGTGGGATGGGGCAGGGGAACCTTCTTGTTGGCATCACTGTGTGGGGTAAAGGGAAAGTCAGCGCTTCCCCCCCATCCCATCCCCATTCCAAAGATTTAAACCCAGGCTTTAAAGGAGGAATAAAGAATAACGAGGACATGGGTAGATGGTTTCTTTTTATCTCTCCAGCTGAAGAGATAAATGTGACATTAATTATGTGACACGGCTTTGAAACTCATTATATATCTTTGGTGGTTCTTTTTTTTAAAGGGGGGTTTCAGATTTCTGTCTGGGATTAATAAAGAGGCACAATTTAAACAACAACAACAACAACAACTTGAGAGATGATCTGCTGAGTGAGATCCTGCCCTCTAGATGTGCACCTACCACCAATATTGCCCCCTGAGCCGCCTCCCTCAGTACAACATCTAAACGTTCCTTGAATGCCTCCAGGGTCGGTGACTCCCCCCCTCCCTGTGCAGCCCATTGCAGCACCTGAGCACTCTATTGGAGAAGTGCTTCCTAGCATCCAACCTGAATCTCCCCTGGCACAACCGGAGGCCATTCAGGGAGAAGCAGGGTCTGTTGCAGAGCCTGGCACAGCCCTCAGCCATTGGAGCTGCATGATGCCAGCCTGGCTCCATGGGGTGCAGAGCGTTGTCCCGCTGCAGGGTGGCCGTGCTGGCAGCGCCCGCTGCGGCTCCCAGCGGTGTTTGCTTTATGACACACCTTTGATAATGTTTCGCGTGCTCCTGGCCAGGCCCTGTAACTCAGCGGGGCCGTTTCAGCCAGCATCATTTGAGACCAACAATAACAAAAATAAATCCCTCCACACTTTCCATTCAGTATATATTTAGATGTTACTGTACATGAGCCGCCACCAGAAGACGAGGCGTTGACTCTGCCCCCCCTGCCCTGGCTGCAGCCCTCAGCACTGGGCTGGGCACGCAGCTCCCTGTGCCCTCACCCCACAGTGCCCCACAGCCCACCCAGAAGGGGACCACCTTCCAGCTGTAGAGTCAATAGTGTGTGAGCACACGGGCCGGAGCTGGGCTGTGTTCAGGTGGAGGCTGTGCTCGGTGGCTGTGTGGCTGTGGATGTGCTCCTGTGGGCAGTGGGGAGCAGCAGAGCTGGGCTGCCCTGCCACCTTCAGGTTTGTCCCTGCCCTGAGGTGAGCAGAGCTGCTGGAAGCCAATGTAAAGATTGCTTTTGGCATCAGGGGATTTCGGATAAGAGCCCTAATTGCTGCTTAGTGCTGGGAATCCGATCTCTTTGCTCTTGAGCCTGAGCTTGCCTGCCTCACGCTGCCAGTGGTCTGTGGCATAAAGCCGGTGCCCATGGCGATGGCTGCAGGGCTGATCCTGAGCATCTGCTATGAAGCATCATCAGATCGGGGCAGTTCATAGCCTGCCCTCAGCAGAGCTGTTCAGCTTTGGAAATGTACCCTGGGGTCTGTGCAACCACCTGTATCACTAAAAGCTCCTCTCAAGTGGCTCTTTTCACCTCATCATTTTTGGCTGGGCAAAGCCAGTGCCCTGCAGCAGGGGCTGGGATACAAATCCACATCCTCAGTGCTGCCTGCAGAGAAGCACTGAGCATGCAGGTCCCCTCCTGGCAGCTGAACCCAGTGCTGAGGGAGCTGCTCCATCCTCCCCACTCAGTGCTTCTGGAAGAGGCCAATGCTGGACAGCCCCACAGGCAGCCCAATATCTGGGCTCACTGTTAAAACAACCCCCGGGAGTTCCCTTCCCATATTCTCCCTGGGAGAGGAATTGATTTGTGACGTGCCTATAAAATTAGCAGAGGGGCCTTTTTTCCCCTCTTGCTCGTTCAAAAGGAGCAGTGAGGAGTGGGGGGATGCTGCTCCCCTGGGAGGAGAGCTCTCATGGGGGTCCGCAGTACTTTTCCCATGGCACCAGAGCAAGACAGTGGCAGCAGCAGCAGTTGTGGCTCTTCGGGAGGACACAAATGCATTTCTGCCTCTGATGCAGCAGCTGAGCCCCGTGATGTGCAGTGAGGGGCTGCACTTGGGGGCGTGCAGCAGAGGGTGGTGGGGCAGCGTGTGTTGTACGCTTCAGATGTGGATTTTGGTCTCTTTTGGACTCTAAGTTTAAGGAATGTGAGGTTTTGAATGTTTTCTTCCTAAGATGGGATTCGTTGGCTCCGTTGGGGTCAGACCACTCTTCTGCTGGTAGCTCCATTCATTCCCATTGCCATGTCACATCCCTGCGTTCTTGGGAAACCTTGTTTCTGACATGTAGATCACAGCTGAACTTCTGCTTTGAGAGGACAGAAATGGAAGGAGATGTGTTTGTAGAGGAGAAATCAATCCTGTTTCCTGTCCTGCAGAAGTGCTGGGATTGCCCTGGGCTGAGCCAGGGGATGCTCCGATGGTTGCTGTGTCCTTAGCAGTGCTCAGCCCTGTGTTTGCTGGGGCACTTTCCTGCTGGGCTCCATGGCCCAGCTCTGAGCTGATCTTTCGCTGCTGTTTGTGCCAGATTTGTGTGTGTGTCTCTCTGTGGATGGCTGTGAAGTCCTTGGGGGATGGAGATTTAAGGGGCTCTGATGGTTGCTTTGTGTCGAGGCACAGCACGATGGGTCCCAGCCAAGCCCAGATCTGCTCCCGGTGTCAAGGTTTATAAATGGTGGTTAATCTGAGAGGTGGCTTTGTACATTTAATAGGTGTGAGATTGATCCGGTGCCTGGAAGATTCGCTCTTTTCATCGGATCGTTTCTTATTTATCACTGGAGCAGCTGGAGGTCTCCTCCTGGAGGCACCGGTGCGTTGATGGAGATGGGCCCCTCTGCACTCCAGGCCCGGCCCCCTCGGGCCAAGCCCTCCCCACCCATCTGTCAGCCCCAAACCAGCTTTTGGGGCCCTCCTGCCATTGAGGGCTGTGCTGGCTGTGGTGGAGGCAGGGCAGGAGAGGTTCAATGAGCCACACGGTGTCGGCTGTGGCCACCCTTGTCAGCTCTCTCTTTAATGAGACTGCCTCATGCCTCGTCAGCTAATTAAGGAGCCCATGAGGTAAGCTGAGGCACTGGGCTGCCAGTGGGAAGCTTTACTGAGCAGGATGTGAAGGGAAGAGGGATCACGCTGGCAGCAGCTGCTTGGCCGGAGCCCCGGACATTGAGCTCACCCCATGAGCTACTGGAAATGGAATATCGGGTATTAGGACCAGTTATAAATACGGGCACAGGAGCTGATGCAACCCTGGCATATGAAGGCGAGGTGTTTGGAAATGGGAGCCCGGGCTGGGCTACTTCCCTTGTGTAACCCAAGGCGGCCGCGGGGCTGTGGGCATGGTGTGGAGCTGTGCTCAGGCACGGCTCTCACTGCTCCCCCCCTGGCAATGAGGTGGAATATGGACACGTCTCCTTTTGTTGCTGTGGTTTGGTTTGGTTTCACCAGCTCAGAAGGGAGAGCTGCTCTGCCCACAGGAAGGACTCCAGGTGGCCATGAAGGAGCAGTGCTGCCCCATGCACAGCAGTTGCTGAGCACCCCAAAGCCTGTGACTGCTCCCAAAGTCCTGCTGCATTTCATAGGAATAAAATCCTCCACAGTACCACACTCCCTGTGGATTTACATGGGCTGAGGCTCCCACGCACTCACCTCTCCCAGTTGGGTCAAAAAAAAACCCCATCCCAGCGGTATTACTAATAGATCTTAGCTTGGAATTCAGTAAAGACATTTGCACCTGCCAAAGGATATTTCAGGCTGCTGCAGATGAAACACAGAAAAGACTCTCAAGAGAATAAACTCTGTAGGTTTCAAAGCAATTTGTCGAGCAGCCCCTTACTTGGATACCTGCGAGGTTCCACGTGGGGCTTTCCCTCTGAGCATAAAGCAGCTCTGAATAAGGGCTGAGCAGGGAGAGCGGGCAGCAGACAGTCCTGCTGCAGCGCCACTGCCCAGGGGGATCCTGCTCCCCTGCACACAACCTGCATGTGCCCACTGTGTAGGGCTGGGTTTACAGCAGATGCCACGAGAAGAGAATGTGGCAGCAGCCCCCGGTTCATGCAGAACAAAATACAAGCCTTGCTGTGGCTCCCAGCTCGTGTGTCACCTGCATTGTCACCTGTATGTCAGCACGTGCCGGGGAGACCTTGGCAGCGCTGGGGCTGCTCACGGAGTCACAAGGAGCTCAGCTCTGCAACCTGCGGGCAGCCTGAGAGCTGGCAGGGCTCAGTGCTCCATGACCCGTCTCACCCTGGTGTCAGGGAGCAGGCTGCCTTACGGGGGAAGCACCCCGGGACTTTCAACCCCTTTCTGCAAAGCAGAAAATAAGAACAGAGGAAGGCGAAGCTGCGTGTGACCTGTGGGAAACGGGGGGTGGGGAGGGAGGGAAGGGGACGGGGCAGGTGGGTGTCCCCCCGCGTCCCCCCGCGTCCCCCCGGCCCCCAGCGCGGCGCATTCCTGCAGGCTGGGCTCATGGAGGGTATTAGCCCCGCGATGAGCTCATGCCGCAGGCTCGCGGTCGGCGCTGCCGCTCCGGGCGCGGGGGCACCGTTGCAGATTCCCCGGAGTTATGCGCAGTTGTCATTTCCACGCATTCCAGGGTTAACGGCCGATCGGGTTTCGCTGCTCCCAACCCCATGGAGCACTCAGGGCGATGGCAAAGCGCAGCGAAATCCCCTGGCTGTCTGGCTCCCGCTTTCCCAAACTTCTGCTTCTCCCCTCCTCCCCGACCCCCTCCCTCCTCCACTCTCCCACGGTGCCAAGCCCGTTGCAGGTCCCATTTCCCTTTCTCCCTCCTGGCTCCATGCTGTGATGCCAGCGGCAGCCCGAGGATGGCGGCTGCAGCGTGGTGATGCTCGGAGGAGCACTCCCGGTGCTGTCCTGTGGGACCTGTGTGTGTTGGGATGGAGACGGGTCAATGCTGTTGCTCTCTTTGTAATTTGGCCTCTGTTGGGTTTCTGGCAGCCTCATGAGGTGCCTGAGATGAGCAGGGTCACCTGTAGGATGTTAGCAAGAGACATCTAGGGCAGGAGCCTTGACAGTGTTTGCTGAGGCTGTGCATGCTGTGCGGGGCTGAGTGCCTCTCTCCTTCTTTCACCTGTGCCTTAAGAAGTAAAAGCAGCAAAGAGAAATGTCACAGAGAAAAGCCGAGCTGGGTGAGCACGGCAGTGTGCTCAGCACAGGGCAGGCACTGCGCCTTACAGCCGTGCTCATGCTGTCACACCAACCTTTTAATTTCCTGCTGCCATTTTTCCTTGCAAGTATGGTTTCTCATTTGTATCACACACATCTGTATGTGAGCGTGGAGGAAGGAGAATGAGAGGCTCCGGTGATGGTGACACCAATCGAAGCCCTGTCCTAGGATGGACATCACCTCACAGCACAGTGCTTTAGTGATGGCAGTGACATGGCAGCCCATGGGAGCCCAGGAGCAGGACGGGGCCTGGCCCAGCTCTGTGCCTGTCCCACTCCTGGGGCTGCACCTCACTTCCCTCCCAGCCCTACATGCCACGTGTTGGTTTGGAAGCACCAGGTGCTGGTTTGGGGCTCCTGCTCTCTTCTTGTGGTGTGTTTTTGATCGTTGGCAAAATGGTTAGAAAATGGGCTTAAAATCATATATATATATATATATATATATATATATATATATATATATACAGAAAAGAAGTCACATTGTTAGGAGGAGTGCAGGAAACAGAGTGGGAGATGTGGGGAAAACACCCAGTGATGTGAGGGCTGTGCCAGCGCTGTGCTGCTCTGCAAGGAAATCACTCATGGCTGATGTGCACTGAATGGGATGGAAACAAAGGGGAACGCTGGGGCACTGCTGCCAGGGGAGGAGAGAGGGAGGTGATGGGACAAGCAGCATGGCCACACCAAAGGCAGAGCCTGCCTGACCAACCGTGTGCCTCTGTGTGGTGTAACTGCCCATAACATCATTCTCACCAAACTGGAGAGATTTGATGGGTGGGCTGTTGGATGGGTGAGGAACTGGTTATGAGATCACACCCAGAGAGTGGTGGCCAATGGCTCAGTGTCCAGTGGAGATCAATGATGAGTGGTGCCTCTCAGGGGTCAGTGCTGGGACTGATGCTCTTCAACACCTTCATCAGTGACACTGACACTGGGACTGAATGCATGCTCAGCAGTTTGCAGATGGCACCGGGCTGTGCCGGGCTGTCAGTGCACCCAAGGGATTTGATGCCATGCAAAGAGACCTGAACAGGCTGAGCAGGGAGCCCAGGGGAGCTGTGTGAGGTTCAGCAAAGCCAGGTGCCAGGTCTGCACCTGCGTGATGGCAACCCCTGCTCTCAGTATGAGCTGGGGGATGTAAGGATGGAACACAGCCCTGTCAGGAAGGACTGGGGGTGGCAGCTGGACACAGGACAGCAGTGTGCCCTCACAGCCCTAAAACCAATGGGACTGGGAGCTGCATCACAAGGGGCTGTGTCCCCTGGTGCAGGATGGTGCTGTTTGCTGGCAGCCGGATGCTGGCTGTGTTGTGCCCAGGGATGGAGTGACGCAGCTCATGGTCCCTGCGTGGGACGGGGTGAGCTGTGACCTCAGTGCTGTGTCGTGGCGTCACAGCGAGCTGGGAGGAGGAGGGGGCTGCAGGGGGAACCCACTGAACTCGGTCATCGTGGAGCGACGTCAAAACCTTCGGCGGCGTTCAAGATAAACTGCTGTAAATGTAATGGTTTTAAGTGTTTGCTTTTATGTGACAGCTGCTGTCAGAGGCTGGCGGGCGGCCAGGCGGTGCGGGCGGCAGAGCTCCCCGGCAGCACAGCGTGCCCTTCGCAGGGAGGCTCTGCAGCACGGGGATGCATTTCTGTGGTTCCTGCGGTTCCCAGGGCTTTCTGGGGGAGGGGATGAGGACCAGGAGAGCCCGTGCTGCTGTGCTGCGGCCACAGGTGCTGGCTGGAGCCCGGCAAACGCTGCTCCGTGTCTGCTCATTGCAAGCACCGCTGTGTTCTGCCCCACGGCCAAGGTGTACCAGCGGGGCACTGGGGTTCTGCCACAGCTACAGGTTTGAGTGCTTGTCACTTGGGCAAAGGGCTCCATTAAAGGCATCCTTCACCCCGCCAGCAAACCCATGGTGACAGCTACTGCGAGGGGCCGGATTGAAACCAGATGAACCCCCGTTTGTGCTGTGTGAGAGGAGCCAGAACTGCCCTCTGGGGACAGATCGGTGGGGAGGGCCCAGCCGGGCACAGAGGGGCGCGAGGGGCAGCGGCGCAGGGCCTGGTGTGCAGCCCCCCCACTCTGCTCGCTGGGAAAAGCGTCGCTAATTAGAAAAAGGAGCACGTCGTATGTGTGGCGCCGGCTTCTAAAGGGCTTTGCGTGTTGTCTTCGTTCTGGATGTGAGAATGCAGCTCGCCCTCTTTTTCTTTCAGGACAAATTAAGGACACATTTTGCCCATCAGGGGATGAAATAAAATACAAGTGAGGTGTGCGGTGGCTGGCGAGCAGCGGCCCGAGAAGCCTGACCCCACTCTTACATTGGGCAGGTGCTGCCTTCCCCTCCTGCCCTGCTGCCACCGCAGCCCCTGGCACAGCCACGGGGTCCCACATGGGAGCCCTCCCTGCAGGGTTTGGCCCCGAGCACCGATGTCAGCCGCAGAGCATCAGAGCCGCTGGAGCCTGAGAACAGCCCGCGGCCGCCGTTCCCCCCCCGGGTAATCCCTCCTGTGAGCAGGATTTGGGATTCACGGCGGCATTAAGTGGGCCGGGTGGGTTTTGCACCAAATGGGAGTGGTGGGGGAGGAAACCAAGTCTGGGAAAGGAGTTTGTGTGCAGCAACGTAACCGCAGCGCGGAGGGGCCCACAGCTCGCGGTGTGTGTCTCGCTCTGCATGCCTCTGTTTTCCTCTTAATACTCGTGGACTGCTGGATTGTAACGTGACGACTTTTCAACGTCAATAATGTATTGAATAACAGCCTACGAGCTGAGCTGGGGGAAGCGTTAACTCTTTCCCCTGTCTGCATCTTGCTGCCGTGAGCCCAGCGGGGCCCCCTGGTCCATGGCTGGGGCTGGGCAGTGAATGGCAGCATGTGCCCAAATGTGAGCTCTAACCCCGTGCGGTTGGGCAGCCTGGAGGGATCAGATACTGAATGCACCCGCATGAACACACGGGGATTTCTTGGTGCTTCACACCTGGACGTTAGCACCCAGTGTTGCCGTATGGCCAAGCCAAGGCCAACTCAGTGCATCTGCTGCTCGGGGATGGGGTGGGCAGCAGTTTGGAGAGCGCTCCTGCTGGCAGGTGGGACGGGATGGCACAGGATGGAACATCAAGGGCTTGGTGTCCTCCTCCTGCCACCCTGCCCCATGGCTTCCTGTGGGCACTGTGGGTAGCAGGAACCTTCCCATAAACACACCAGGAGGTGGTAGGGGAGCGGGGGGACCCTCAGGGCTGTGGTGGGTGGGTGGAGGTGTCACTGCAGGGGGACCCTGGGTCTGGGCCATGTGCTGCTGGGAGCAGTGCTGGGAGCTGGAGGAACTGAGCTGGGTCTCAGCCAGCAGGACTTGGGCTGAGTGCTGTGGGGGTGCCCCCACCTCCTGTTTGGCCTCAAGGATAGGGGGAAAAAAAAAAAAAAGAAGAAAAAAAAGGGAAAATGTTGGTTTTGTTTTGGCTGGGGATCTGGAGCCACAAGGAATGTAGGGTAGACCACAGCTCGAGTTACCCTCTTCCATCGCACGGTGTGACGCTCCTCTCATCTCTCCTCTGCACTCTCCCCTTTATGCAGAGCACAAAGCAAACCTTGGGCTGTGCTGCTGGAAGGGGAAATCCTGCCCTGGGCACGTTGGGGCTGCGTGCTGCAGGTGGCACACAGGGCTCCTGGGAGCTGGGTCTGGCACAGGAGGCACCGGGATGCTGCTGTGCTCTGCCCTGGGCTGTGCATCTCCAGAAGTGCCCTTGGTTCAGCTTTGCTCTTCACTTTGATGCATCTGCTTGAAGGTGGAACCCCATAGGAGAGAGAGGTGTGGGAAGGAGGCAGCGGGTGCAGCACGTGGCCCAGCCGGTTCCTACAGCCCCCGTTGGTGGCAGTGGGGTGACAGCTGCCCAGTGACAGCTTTCCAGCTCGTGACTTTGAGTTCTTACCCCAACCCCCACCTCTCTCCCCTGCTCAATGTGGGGCTGAGGACTGGCATCTCAGGGCTCTCATGTTTGCAGTACAGAGACTTTGGCTTAGGGACCTTCTACATGGCACAAAAGGATTTAATGCTGCGTACTACTGAGCTTTTCCATTGTGGGAACCTAATCCATACCTGTAGCACTTTACTGGTGTGGACACAATGATGAGGCCTCTGTGGCCAGCAGAAGTGCCCGGTCATCCTCCAATGGTTCTATTATTCTGAGTGGGAACTCACCTGCTGCTGCTCATTGTCACAAGGGATGGGGTAGGCTGGGTCATGGCTTGGTTGCTCCTGGCCATGGTGGGAAGGAGGATGCTTGGCACCATCCCAGGGTGCAGACAGAGCCGAGGGAGGTGGCAGCCACTTGGGTGCCGTGGAACCCTGAGCTCTGTCTGTTGGAGCGCGACAACAGGGAATCATGTTATTCCTTGTTGTCCAAACCACTGACTTGAGATGGACGGCTGAGAGGAAGGAAGGAAGACCTGAAACTGGAGCAGGAAGTTCCTGAAATATGAGAGCAGCCTCATCCCAATGTGCTGCCCCTTTTCTCTCGTAACACTTTTGGCTGAGCTCTGCGTGGTATTAAATCCAACTCCAAGCTGCCCCAGGGAGTTTGGAGTTCACATCCTCCTGTATCTGATAATTACCCTGACAATAAATCCAACCGCGGCAGTTCTTGAGCTCCTGGTGGGCAGGACATGGACTTTCTGAGTTTTCCACATTGTCTTGTGTTTCATTTTGGTTCTGTTCTGACTCTGTGTCACTCCGGAGCTCTGCCAGGCACCAGGCAAAACAGGGGACAAGTCCTGAAGCCACGACTTCCTGATTCCTGGGGAGCAGTAGATGCAGGGAGCAGGCACTGCCCTGTGGATGGGGCAGGGTCTGGAGGTGCCATGGCTGAGCAGGGACATGGGATGTGGGCAGGAGCACTTGGTGTGACCATCGGGTGGGCACAGCTTGCTCACACTGGGAGCGCTGGTTGATATATCCCAGTTCCAGCCCTTTGGGTTCTGCTGGGGCTGGCTGTGCTCTGTGCGGACGCTCCCAGCCATGCTCCTACCCCAGTATTTCCCATGGCCGGAGCTACTGGCGGTGAGTGACTGTGGAATTAAAGTATCATTTGCAATTTTCTACATTCCGGTGCGGTGTCGGGTTCTGGCATTGGCTCAGTGCTCGCTCCCCGGATGTCTCGGGGGCCGCATGGAGCTGCTGTCCCTGCGGTGCTGCATGGAGCTGCAGGGAGCTGAGAGCAGGGGCTGCAGACGTCACATCAACCCCACATTAAAACCAGTTTTCAAAAGCTTCGCCCCAGCAACGCAGCTTCATTTTCCCAGGGTTCTGAATGATTGGAAGATTGGAACCCAAATAAACACAACCGCTCGTGGTCTCAGACATCGCGCTCTCGCCCAGCATCAGGCGGGTGGTTGTCTCCAGAAAGACGGGCTGCAAAACGTAGCCGAAATCTCAGCCTAAACCCCAGCTAACTCCAGCAAAAAGAAAGGAGGAAGTTGTTGTTTCGCAGCAGCCAATGCATCTACTGCTGCTCCGTGGGGCCGGCTGAAGCAGCCAGTGCTGCCGCGGCTTTGGGTGCCTGCCCCGTCTGCTCGGCGGGGTTAAGCAAATAGCAGCCCTGGGGTTGTGGAGCAGGGGAGGATCTCAAGGCGGTTTGCAGGCTGTAATGAATTAAGCCGTGCTGTGCTGCTGTGGTTGGGGCAGGATGGAGTTCTCGGCATGTGTTGGTGTCTGGGCCGTGTGTCCAGGCTTTTTACATGGGGGATGGAGAGAAATGGGCATTTCCAAGTGTGCCATAGGCTGCTATGGTGTAGGTGCATAAAACAGCAGAGGAACGGTGGCTGCAGAGATGACTGGAGCCGATGATTGCATTGCAGGCAGCTAATGGAGGAAGATGTGAAACCTAAGAAAGCTGCAGCAGGCATGGAGATGGGGTTTGGCTCTGCCATGACCCCCTGCTGCTGTCTGCCCGACCCCCAAGGCATTGGCTGTCCTGCCCTCAGCCTTGGCCGAATTGCTGCCATGATGCCATGGGAGCAGAGGTGCAGAGGGGTTGTTTTAGCCCTGCTTCCTCATCCCACACATCCATGATGCCCCCGCAGCCCTTTATGGCACGTGGCCTGGAGCCTCAGCTGAAGACATCCATGCAACCCTATTTCTGTTGGCGGAGGAGGTACTCCTTAGTCATCTGCCATGAGAATCATAGCATGGCAAGGATACCAAGAGGTGAACTGAAGCAAGCAAACCCTTGTGCTTGTGTAGGTGCAGCACTTGAGGTTTCCCGTGCCCTGCAGGAGTCATTCACAGATACCAGCATTCAGTGTTGGCTTGTTGACTTCAGCAGAGCTCTTGGACCCTTATGTAGAGTGAATCAGACAGAGGTGGACTCACTGGAAGACGAACAGAGCGCCGGGAACATAAGGGAAGCAGGCAGGATGAACATGTCTGAAATAGGTGTCTCCTTCCTCTGCTGGACCAGGGAGGCTTCTCAGGAGCTGCTCCCGATTCTTCCCATCCATTGACTTTTCCTGAATGAGATGGGGCAGATGGGTGCTGCATTCCTTGCCCTGCATCCTGGCACAGCATTCCATGTCACAGCAGGTCCCCAAGGCTGATCTGGAGATGGAGACGTCCTTCATCACCATATTCCTCAGACAGACACCTCTGCTATTTGCTTAATGTGTTGCGTGGCTTTGAAGTAACGCAGATGGTATCTGCCATGGGTTGCTTACTGTTGTGGTATGGCTAGTTCATGGGAGGGCTGTTGTGAAGAGCAAATAGGCACTTTGTGCATTTATGTGTACATATAAATCAGTACTCAGAGAAGGTAGTTAAGAAAGACCAAGTGGACTTTCCTCCTGGTGCTGAGATCTGGGATGTGAGTGGCTTTGGTGACGTGGTTATTCCACCAGCATCCTCCCACAGGATCCTTTTCATTCCCGTCCTGTCCCTGGAGTACCTGGGGAGGCAGAGACAAGCGCCCAGCTGGCTTTGTGCTGCTGCTTCCCTCGGGGTACGCTGCTGGGACTCCCAGGATCCCTTAAGGTGTCAGAAGCTCTTAATTATCTCCACATTTTCCTCCAGAGGTGCCTGCTCAATATGGATATTAGCACCCACCTCATCTCAGTGCACAGCGTGACACCTTGTCAGATGCCAGCGATGGCTTCTTATTCTTTTGGAATGACATCTGTGGCAGGATGATGAGCTGCTCTTAGGACATGATTTGGGGCAGGGCTTTGCTTGTCTCAGCCCCATCCAGCTGCTCAGGGCTGACATTTGCCTGAGACATCTCACTAAATCCCCCACCGTGGTCCAATTCCAACCGCAGTGCGGTGAGCTCACAGCTTGCACTTGGGTTTGCCCAGTGCTGAGCTGAACTTCTGGGCTCTTAACTCCCATCCCTGACCCTGCTGCCACCACATCCCTGAGGTTAGGAGGGAACAACAGAATGAGAGGACCCCCGGGATTTCTACTCTTGAGCTTTTCTTCTGCATTCAGTTTTGTTCTTGCTGTTTCTATTTTTACTTTTGTTTTCTTGTGCAATCTGTGTGGGTAAGCACAGCTCTATTTAATTCTTTGCTAGTATCAGATTTTGCTTTGAAGGGCTTTCAGAATGAAAACAACAAGAATCAAATCCTCTTGCAGGAGGTTATTGAGGTGGAATGGCTTTATCCCAAGTGCTGACACGCTTTGAACTTCTCCCTGCTCTCTGTTCAAGCTTCTTTCTCCCAGCTGAGAGGCCCCCGTCCCCACAGCTGTCCCTGTGCCCAGTGGCGCTGATGACGAATGGAGTGGAGAGGAGGGCTTAGGCCATCATAGCAAATCCAGCTCCAGGTCCTTCCCGGCACTGATGGTCCCTGCTGGAGGAGCTGCTGTGGGTGATGAACCATGGACTCAGTCCGTTGACAATCCCAAGCCATTGGCCATCCCAACCATTGTCAGTCCCGACCATCAGTAACCCCAGCTGGTTGTGTCCCATCTGGAGGCCCCCAGTCCACTTTCCCGGAGCTTCTGCAGCAGAGCTGGGTCAGGGCTGAGCAGGATGGGTCCAGTGAGGTTCCCAGGCCATGGGGCATGTGGGGCACTGTGACCCAGCTCCCCACTGGGCTGTGCAGGCGTTGTGCACCTGAATGTGCTGGATGCTGGATCTTCCACACTTGGCTTACACTGGGCTGAGTCTCCCACCACCCTGCTACTTTTCTATTCAACCAGCAGAATTGTTTGCAGAAGCAAAGCACTTTTGTCCTTGAATCTTGGAGCTTCTGGCTTCCACGTGCTCTCGGTCGGACAGCAATCGTGCTAAATCCCAATTAATCATTAAGGAGATATTTGAGGTTTAGCAGCTGTGTTATAAGATACAGTTTTTACTGGTTTTGACCTCAGTTAAATATGTTTTTAATAGTGGACGGTATTTAATTAAACATAAAATAACAGAGGCTTATTAAATCTAGAGAGACCTTCCCTAGCAATGGATATTGAATGTTAAGTAAATACCAGTTGGTCATTAGGAGCGCATTCAGTGTGGTTTCACAGCTATGTAATAGGTGGGTATCTTCTTACACATCTACCCAGTCCCGATGAATGCGCTCTTAATAATCGATTGCCATTCATTTAAAATCTAATAACTGTCCTCTTGGAGCTGAATTGGATCCTTGTCGAAGAAAACGGGTCCTCTGGCGCTCGCCAGATTGAGCAGATTTTGTTTTGTTTTCAGTTGATGGTTCCTTCAGATTAGCTTTCTGTGGGACCGCTGGGTGGGATGGAGCAGCGTGTCACGGTGTGTTCATGTCCACCAGCCCTGCAGTGACAAAGCAGAGGTGCTGGTGGTGGGTGGGAGCTGCCCTGGGGTCCCGGCACAGTGTGGGATGGCACCGTGAGTCACAGTGTCCTTGGGGGTGCTTTGGTCTGTCTCTTGGGCTCAAGTCTATTAGCCAGAGCTGCAAGGAAGTGAGTGAAGCACTGCTGTGGGGAAGTGCTTTCTTATACCAGAGGACGTAACCTGCAGAACCTGCTGCTGTGCCATATCTTCAAAGCTGATCCATCAGCTGCTGTTGGAGCGGGATGAGAGTCGTTGGTGGCAGATATGATCAGAAGGGATCACTTAAAGCACAGCTCATATTTCCAGGGTATGCTCATGCTCTCGTACCGGGCAGCCCAGCAGCTGACCCCATTTCCCAAACTGGGTGTCTCCTCTCTTTCTCTCTGCTCCCACCTTTCTCTGAGTGCAGTACAGCCCATATTGGTGTACTCTCATAGTACCTGCCAAGTTGCAAAGCATGAGGGCTATTGGAGGTGAGGGCCTGAAGAGCACTTGAGGTGTTCCACAGCAGACATTCTGCTATGCTGAGGTTACGATGTACTTTCTAAACATCATTGCTCTTTGCATTGGTGATGCACCCTGGTGTTGCAGGAGCTGTTCTGGGTGGGAAACAGTGACAGCTGCTCTTGGCAAGAGCTTTTGTTCTGGGGATGGCCCCCAGCCCTGAGACACACATTGCTCGGTTAGGGCTCTCCCCCCAGCCAAGGAGAGCCCCCCAGCACAGAGGTGGTGGCTATGGAGTGCTGTCCCTCACTGAGGGGCAATGGGGAGCACTGCAGGCACCAGGAGGGCTTGGCTGCAAAGAGGCAGCTGGTGAGAAGCTGGAGTACAGAGAGCGTCTTTTCTGGGGCTCTGTGGGCAGTCCCATTAACTTCCTTACAGTAGCACTGCCTTATAATTTCTCAGCGCTGTTGCATTTTGTGGGCCATCACTTTTAATTTCTGCCCTTGTTAACCTGCACAGCAGTACTGACTCAGTGCAGAACAATGCGTTGGACAGGCAGGCAGAGCCGTGATTCATGCTGCTGCTGGAGGGATGAGCCTTCTTCTGTGTGTGCTTATTAATTTCTCCCAGCGCGTGAGTCAGCCCCCCTCGGGCAGGGAGGCAGCCCCAGGGCTTGGGAGCGAGGAGCTGGGGGGTGCGGGCAGCCCCGGGGCCAACAAAGGCTCCATTATGGGTTTCTCCCACCTGCCCAGCCCTTGGAGGGCAGATCTCCTGCAGAAGGTGCTGGGTGAGCAGCTGCTGGGTGCCCTCGGTGCGGGTGTTCCATGCAGACCCCAGGAGGACGATGAGCCCATTGAGGACCAGGAGCTGCGTGGCACCACTGCCAGCCCAGCCCAGAGATCCTCCCCGGTGCCTGCAGTGCCCTGCTGCCCGCTGGGTCTCTGTCTGTGCCATTTCTCTCTCCTTGGCTCTGTTTGTTGGGAGCGTCCGGCATTCACCTTTTTGCCCAACAGGGACGTCAGGTCTCACTGTGTGTGTATATGTTGGAGAACACCTTTGGCAGTGCCCCTTCCCACGCACCCAGCCCCACACCAACACTGTCCCCTCTGTGCCAACTCCAGGGCCGTGCTGGCCGAGGGCAGCTCCCAGCACAGCTCCCAGTACATCTCCCAGCACATCATCTCCCATCATTCTGCCTGTGCCCCACGCAGCAGCTCGGAGCTGTTTTGGAAAGGGCTGCGGCGCGGCATGATGTCAGCAGCACGGTAGTATCTCTGTCTCCAGCCTCGTTAGGCGCTTCCTGTGCTCTGGCTCTGGCTCTGGCGCGCCCGCCGTGTCTGCGCGCTTTCTTCTCTTCCACAATTCCCCAAGGATTTCTTTTCAACTGTTTTATTTTTTTTTTCCCCTTCCCTTTTATTTTTTCCCTTCCTACATCCCTTACCCAGCAGCTTTTTCATCTCTTTTTCCTGTTTCTCCCTTCCCGAGCTCCTTACTCCCCCCTGTTCCCCAGGGACTGCCCAGAGTGTCCTCTCCCCATTGAACCACTCTCCTCCCAGCTGCCTTCTCTCTCCCCATCCCCACAAATCCTTCTCACTGAGGACTTGCGGCTGTGCCATCCTCCCCTCCATCCCCATCCCCATCCCTTGCCCCTGTCCCTGTCCCCATCCCTGTCCCCACACCAGCCCTGGGCTCCCCATACCCTGCAGCCACCACACTAACCAGCACCATGGCTTCCTGCCGGGGAGGAGCAGATGCAAGGCTGAATCACGGCTCTCCAGCGAGTGTTTACTGAGCATGAACAAAATATGATTTATTTCTTTAATTTCTTCCCTCTCAGCAGCCCAAATGCCGCCTGAATGTGGGTGGGCTTCCCCAGGGCCTGGGCACGAGGTGCTGTGTTTCCCCTGGAAGCTGCTCTGAGCACAGACACCCACAGCCCATTGCAGCTCTGTGTGTTGTTCTTGGGGTGCTTTGGATGAGCACTTCTCACAGCTCCCATAGGGGTGGGTACTGCTCTGCCTGCAGGGATTCTATGTGGTGTCATGGTGAGACAGACTGCTGGTTTTCCATCCCTGGCCATGCTTGTGCCAGGTCATCTAATCCTCGGCACATTTGTTTTTCTGTGCTACTGCCACAAATCCTGCTACAACGCCCCATGGAGGCTGCTGTGCTGGAGCCCACAGGGATGGGGTTGTGAGGGCTCTGGGGTCTGAGCTTGCCCTCATCTTCATCCCAGCACTGATAAATGTCCATCACATCTCTTTCTGCAGTGAAGTCAGGTCTTTGCCCATTTAACCCCACATGGAGTCAAATGTGTGCTTTTCTCCTGAAGCAGCTCTGCCCATCAATGGCTTGGGGCTGGGGCTGGGGCTTGGGGACCCTGTGGGGACACAATGCTATGGGGCTGGTGATGCCAGACAGGACCTGGGGTACGGGGTCAGCAAGTGAGGAAGTGAGTTCACGGGCTGTGGTGGGACAGAAGGAGGAAAGTAGTGAATGAAATGGTTTGTTGCTTGTGGAGCATTGCTGCATCCTGGGATGGCAAGGCACAGGTCAAGCACTATGGAGAGCTGGTGTGGGATGCTCCTCCCAGGCAGATAAACCCACGTCTGAGCTGGGAGGGGACATTTCCATGGAAATTGCCTCCAGGTCTGTGATTGCCAGCTCACCTGGGGTGGTTGTGCTGCCCTGTAATCGTGGGGAGAGACCGTGGAATGGAGCCGGGACGGGCGGCTGCTGTGCAGCCAGGGAGGGGACGAGGAGGAGGAGGAGAAGGAGGAAGAAGCTGGAGCCCCTGTGAAGACCAGAGCGTAGCAGAGATGGTGAGCAGTGCACCTTACAGAGCTGGGGAACCCTGGGATATAATTTGGGAAAAGCCTAATGGGAACCAAAGCATCTGGCTGTGGTGGAGGCCAGGAGGGTAAAGGGGCTCAGGGGGGCACGAGTTGAAGGGCTGGGCTGGAGTGGCTGCCAGGTGGTGTGGGGGCACCACGTGCTGCCCTGCACTTGGAGGGGTCAGTGTGACTCCCCTTGTCATCTGGGATGTGCTGGTGTGTAGTGCAGGCTCTTGGCACGTGTCTTCTGAAGGCACAAATAAAAAGTCCATGGCCATGAATCCCACAGCATCACCAATCCCAGCGCTGAGCTGAGCTGAGCTCTGTGCTGTACCTACAGGGAGCTCAGAGGGGCTTCCAAGGGCTGCCAGATGTAGCTGGTACATGCGGTGACGTTGGATGCAGAAGGGGTGGAAGGTGGGTGCTCTGTGGAGCACGCTCTTCCCTTCCCTGTGCTGACAGCCATAACGCCAATAAAACAAATGTTTGTTTTCTCATCTGTTTGATGTGCAGCAGTGGCAGCACGAGGAGCTCGCTCAGCCCCCACCCCTGTGGTGCTGCGGGAGCGTGACGTGAGCTCTCACTACCAGTAAATGGCATTTGGGGAGGAAAAGGGAGAAAGGAAAGGTTACTGTGTTGTTCTTTGTGATGGATGAAAGAGCTGTCAGCTCTGTCCTGCAGTGCTGGATCCCCGGGTGTTCCTGGGACAGCAGCAAGGAATGCGTTTTGCAGGAGTTCTTTGCTTGGAGCAACCATTTGGCTCTTGTGGGTCTGAAAAATTTAACTGAGTAACAAATCCATGGAGTTATCAGTCACTGTCTGGCTTCAATGGAAGCACTGAGCTGACCTGGCCTGTCCAGGCCTCCATCCCCAGGCAGGGGAGTCTCCCTATGGGGGCTGTGTGCCATCCTGTGCTGCTACTTGCCATGCCCTGCATTGCAGCACAGCTCTTGCAGGAGCTGCCATTGAGCAGGCAGCGCTGGGGCAAGGAGCAGAGTCCTGCTGTGGGCTGGTGGGAAGGGCTCGGTGCAGGATGGGGCTCATTGCAGCCACACTGCGCTTGTGGAAAGACAGGAAAATTGGGTGTTTTGCTCCTCTGGGATGTTACACAGCGTGTGTGCGGGGTGAGGAGCAGAGGAGTGCTGAGCTGTCTGTGTGCACTGCATCCCTGCAGCTGTGGGTGTCCCCTCTGGCTGCATCGGTGTCACAGAGGGCGCCCAGTGCCCCAGCAGCACAGAACAGCAGCTCTGGAGCTTTGATCCCCACCGTGATGGCATGGGGCACAACGAGCAGGACGGGCTGGGGGGCTGCACACAGCCATGGTCAGATGGGAAACTCCTGACCCTGAGCCGCTTTAATCCCAGCGCCGGCCAAGAAACGTGACGCTGAGCAAACAGGAGGAAATAAAAGGGAAAACAGAGCTCTCTCTGGGCTCCGAGATGGCCTTTTCACTGGCAGAACCGGCGCTGTCTGCGTGCAGAAATCTTCATTTCAGACCCGGTCTTTAAATGCAAATGTGGCTTTAAATAGCTGTTCCTGCGCACACGTTCTGGTGCCTTCTGCCACGGAGCCAATGGATCGCGCTCCCCGTCAGTACATTCTTGTCTCATTTTGTATCCCCATACATTAAATTGATAGTTTGGGGGATTACAGCTCGTTCCAAGATTACATGGGTGGAGTCCCCTTTATATGGCCATGCTGGTATGTAGTGAATTTGAATTGGCACAGCAGAAAACTGGAAAATTTGGAACAGATAACTGTCTCCTATCTTTATATGGGAACATCAGAGCTCTTAGCTTTATTCTGGGGTTCCTGCCATTCCAAATATAATTTATTCTTTTATATAACTGTTTTCATATGATACACTCTTCGGAGTGGATAATGATTTGGGGATGAATATAAGCTCCCCCCCACACCCCCCCATCCAAGGCTGTCTTCCCAATTAATGAGATTGGGAACACGTTCCAAAAAGCTTTTTTCCCCTCCGGGCTTTTTAAAACGCTCTCAAATTATTCTGCAGTGTGTCTCGCGCTTCCTCCATGGGGTTTGGTGCCTCAGCACGTAGTGGTGGTCGGGCTGCACGGTGCGGGGCCACGCGTGGGGCAGCAGCAGGGTGGCACTGGGGGCCCATAGGGAACCATGGCTCCTTTCCTGCAGGGCTGCTGGGGCAGGGCTGCTCCTGGAGAAGTGTGTGGCACCAGATTGGATTTCCCACAGACTCACATGCAGCAATGATGGGTTGGGACATCCTTCTCCATCTGCACATCCCCAGCTCTCAGCCTGTCCCATAGGAGAGCTGTTCCATCGCTTCCATCATTTTTGTGGCCCTTCTCTGGACATACTCCAACAGCTCCATGCCCCTCCTGCACTGAGGACTCCCCATCTGGACGCAGTGCTCCAGGTGAGGTCTCACAGCTCAGATCCCTTCCCTTGCCCTGCTGGCCATGCTGCTTTGGTGCACCCGGGATCCATCGGCTTTAGGGCTATGAGGGCACAGTGCTGGCTCATGCCCAGCTGCCATCCACCAGTACCCCAGTCCTTTGCAGCAGGGCTGTGCTCCACCCTTACATCCCCCAGTATGGGTTTTCATGACCCACGAGCCATCGTGTCCCAGCAGCTACAGCCAGCAGAGGGGTGAAGCAATGAGGAGCTACCATGTGCCTTGTGTGCCAGGCTGGGCACCAGGGGCTGGGCAGCTGCCCCCATCCCCACCGGGCAGAGAGCAACATGGGCTCCACTGGCACATGGCATGCTGGGCTACCCAGTGCATGCAGTGCTGTGTGAGGCTGCACTGCACAACCCCAGCTCTGCCTTTGCCTTGGCCCCAGCACTCAGGAGCCACACTGGGTGCAGGTTTGGGGGGTGGGCTTCGATCAGCATTAGCCCCCAGGTTTGTTTGGAGGAGTGTTCTTCCAGCGTGGAAAAAATCACCTCCCTCGGTTTTTGTCTCTCCTTTTGTTTGTGTGGGCATTGGTTATTCTAGGAGCGCTGAGCCACATTTTATTGGGATGACTGAGAAAGCTGCCACCTGCGAGCAGCTGCTTCTCTTTGGGGATCGTTTTGGTGTCATTTCTAAACAATAGCATGAGGCTTCTTCAGCCCCGCTCAGAACGTGGTTCTCCCAGGGACACTGCCCAGAAAAAAAGATGAGCTCAGATCATATTTGGCAACATTTCAGGGGGTAAGAAGTGCAGCGGGAGTGATGTGTGTTGGTGGGAATCAATGGATCATGTAGAACTGCCTCGGCCCCTCTGTGCAGCCGCCTTCCCAGCCCCATGGCTGTTGTTTCCCAGAGCAGCTCAACTTCAGAGCTCAGCGCCGTCCTTTACAGCGTTCTCCTGTTTGATGCCTGCATAAGCCCTGTCTGTCACTGGGCACCTCTTTCCCTCTTGGTGCTTCTTGTGATGCTGCACTTTGAAGCAGGCTCTGAGCATCATGAGGGTGCTGCTCTTCTCAGAGCAAGGGCAGCAGCAGCAGCACCGGCCCAAATCTGTGATGCTGGCATAGGGAAAGGAAGAGGGTCCTGGTGGCAATGGCCCTGGCCATGCTTGGAACAGCACTTTCTTAGTCACATTGGCCAGCAGTCCAAAAACGGGGGAGATTTAGGTCAGATGTGAGGAGGAAATCCTTCACTCAGAGGGCGATGAGATGTTGGCACCGCTGCCCAGAGCTGTTGGTGCCCATCCCTGGAGGTGCCCGTGGCCATGGATGGGCCCTGGGCATCCTGAGCTGGGAGGGGGCACAGCCCATGGCAGGGCTGGGGGCTGAGAGAGCCCTTCCCATCCAACCATGCTGGGATTCAGCCCTTCCATCTCAACCAGGCACCATCCTCACTCCCAACCACCGTCTCTGTTGGGATGTGCCATGTGTAGGGGCTGCTCCTGCCCCACCAGTGCCCTGAGCTCTATCCAAGAGCTGCTCACCTCCATCCCTGGGGCGGAACGGCAGAGCTCAGCACAAGCCTCACTCAAGGATTTGTTTTAAAAATACATGCCGATAAAAATGACTCTCCCCATTATTTCATTAAGGGATTTCAAACGTGCTTCCTAAGCCCTGAGTCATCAATGAAATGAGCAAGCAGCAGCAGCGCGGCGGCCCCGTGGAACGTGACTCACGCTGCAGTGTGGGGTGTGCGCTGAGCACGGGGATGCTCGCACCTCCCTGTGCCCCCACCCCCCCCAGGCTCTCCCCGTGGCATCAGCAGAGCCCTCTGTGGCTCTGGGTCTGTTTTGCCCGTGGATCTGCAGCTCCCAGAGCCCCCGCTTGGCACTGATGTGCCCGAGCTGCCAGCGTGCGGCTCTCCTTGCAGCCAGCAGATCCCAGTCTCAATGCGTGTGAGACGGCCAGCGTTCAATGCTGTGTTGTATAACTGCAGAGATTAAAACTTCCATAGGCCATATCAATTCAGGAGGGATTGATCATTCCGCCCAGGATGCAGAGGATCCAGGCCATCTTCTGCTCTGTGTTGGGAGCTCTGCCTCTCTCCCAGCACAGGAGTGGGAAGCAGAGCTCATCCCAGCTCCCTGCACACCAGCAGCTCTGCCCAGCTCTGTGTGGCCCATCTGGTTGGTGTCACAGCCCCCAGCGATGCTGATCCTCTCCCCTCTCTGGATTCAGCTCTGCTGAGTGCCAGCATGGTTCTCTGAAGATTCAGCTTTATGTTCCCATTGTGCTTCCTCACACTCAGCTTCATTACAGCAGTCCATCCTTCCACCCCGTGGTGCTTCCCTCATCCACTCATCCATGGTTGTCCCCACCTGTCACCTTCTGCTGACATCACCCCACGTTCTGCAGTGGGGCCAGGGCTGTAGGTGCAGAGGTTCTGGTGCTGTTGGTGCAATGGGACTGGGACCAATGGTAAAACAGGGCTGGGGCTGTTAGTACAGCAGGACTGGAGCTGTTGGAGCAGAGAGGCTGGGGTTGTCACTGCCCCGGAGTGATGCTGCTCCTCACCAAAGGGCTTCCATTACATCCCACATAGATGGGATGCCAAGAGCACATCCTCACCCCTTGTGCGTGCTG
Organism: Coturnix japonica; assembly: GCF_054131305.1. Lineage (NCBI taxonomy): Eukaryota > Metazoa > Chordata > Aves > Galliformes > Phasianidae > Coturnix > Coturnix japonica. Next base: position 20,246,363 of record NC_140675.1, on the reverse strand, counting down.
AGGAGAAAGAAATGAGATGTAGGGGGAGTTTTGGCTGTGTGCTGTGCACAGACCCTCGTTCTTCTGGGAAGAGGGTGAGGAGGGCTGTGTGGGGCTGTGGGGAGGCACAGGGCGGACAGGGGTCAGCCAGGGGGTGCAGGGCAGCCAGGAGCTGAGCCTCGGCTGCTGGCCCCGCTCCAGGCCCAACTCCTTGGACATGGGGCTGGAATTCTGCTGTCCCTCCTCGGCTGCTATTTTCTTAGTGAGGCTCCAAATGAGATGTTTTGGCTAGCCATCATTACAGAGCTCCCCGCTTTCTTGTTTTGTTTTTCCTCTCTCCGAAGCTCGTGCCTCGTTGTTCTATTCCAGCTATCTAATACCCCCTGAGTTTTCCATGACTCTTAAAAACCAGCTGCTCAGCGGGCTTGCATTAACCCGTTCCTTGCCCTCTGGGGCTGCTGCTGCCAGCTGTGGGGCTCCCAGCGTCACTTCTGGGGCTCTCAGTGCCAGCTGTGGGGCTCTTGATGCCAGTTTTGCCTGTGCCAACTTTGTGCTGGGCCACCTCAGGCTCTGAGCTGCCTTTGGGCAGTGGTGGCCGTCCTGCAGAGCTCCACAGCAATGATGAGTTTGTGTGATCTGGTGATGGAGTGAGAATGAAACGGGTGTTACTTGGGGATGGTCTGAGGATGGTTCCCTGAGGAAAACCATGAGGACAGTGCACACAGAGTCTGCAGAGGAGCCTCTGAGTGTGGGAGATGGGAGGAAGGCTCAGCAAGGAGGAGGAGGAGCATTGTAAGGTATAGAAGATGCTTCAGTGAAAGCCACTCATTCTGGGTGCTCGGTGCGGCTGTGGGCTGCAGCACAGCTCCCATCACATTGCCCTGCGCTGCTCCTGCCCCATCGCGTGGGGCTCCACTGTTCCCACTGAGCTCTGTCCAGGCCGGTTCTTGGGCACATCCCTGTCTATAGGATGAGGTCTATAGTGTGAGGGCAGCGCAGCCCCAGCTCCACGCTCCCCGTGCCGTAGGTTTGGCTGCAGTTGGGGCTGGGAGCGGGTGGGTGCCCGCAGCCCCATGGAAATGTGGCACGGACACCTGCCCAGCGACACTGCGGGACGGCACTGAGCGCCCGCAGCTTTCCTTAGGGCTGGGCAGGGATCGCTCCCGGTCCCCATTAGCATTCGGCCCCGCTGCTGCTTCGGCGCTCGCCTTCGCGATTGCCTGGCAACCACGGAGCAAAACTACAACAGCTGCCGGGCCCGCCGTGCCTCCCGACAGCCGGAATCCGCCCGTGGAGACGGGGACGGGGAGAGGACGGTGGCCCGGCCACCCGGTGCCACTGCCCGGCACCCCGCGCTGCTGGGCTGCGAGGGCAGGGCTGTCCCTGGAGCAGGAGCTGCAGTGGCTGCGCTGCTGCCCTGGCTTGGTGGGTCTGTTTGTCTGTCTGTCTGTCTGTCCTCCCATCCATCAGCCCATCTGTCTGCCTCACCGTGAGCATCACGCTGCACCCAGTGCATCCCCCCAGTGCTGGGGGCCTCCCTGTGCTCATCCCATCCCTTCATCCCGCAGGGTCGGGGTGGCACTGGGCTTCCAATAGCACGTGTTGGTTCTGGTAGTGGATTTGTGCAGGCGCGGGTGTGTGGTAACTCACGAGCATCGGGCCGTCCTCGTTGTGCACGTGGTTGGGGTTTTACTGGACAGAAGAATTTCATGGACCCGTCCCCATGCATGTGGGTCTCCCCGCTGACCCCACACCCTTTCCTGCTCCCAGCCTGCCCTGTGAGTGGCAGCAGATGTGGGTATGCTGGGCCCAGACTCAGCGCATCCTCATGCTGCTGCCATGACCCTTCCTCAGCACAGCCCTGGTGACTGCAGGCTGTGCCTGCACCGTGTTTGGGGTGGGAGATCCTGAGCTGGCAGCCCAGAGTGCCCCATCCTGCCCAGCCATACACACAGCCCTTCCTGCTCACACATCGTCATCAATGGCACAGCATGGCCATGGATTAAAGGGACATAACTGTTCTGTCTTCTGTCTTGCAGAGCCTGGGGTCAGCAGACAAGAAGGACTTCTACCAGTCCAAGTAAGTGCTGGTGGTGTTGGTGAGTAATTGCGTGGAAGTTCCCGGTTGGTCCGTACCGTCAGGCAGCTCTGCCTTGCTAAGATTAGACATCTCAGTGTACAGGAATAGCTGCAGCAATTACATGAGCAAGGATGAGAGCGAAGGGCTGTCAGTCACCTTGGCTTTGGGGCATGTGCAGGTCGTTACATCAGATCAGGGGGAGCTGACAGCATGGGGCCAGAACTGGGACCCCATGGGGCTGTGCAGTGGGGCAGGGAGTGACTGCTCCCATCTCCCATCTCCGCTCTGCTGTTGGCACAGGGAGCTGCTGTTGTTGGGTGCGTGCTGGGACATCCAGGGCCTATTCTGTGCTTCTGCTCGAGGCCCTTTGTGTGTGCTATGGAGCAGAGCGTGGGGCTGTGCTGCTGACCAGGCTCAGTGTGCACAGTGCTGTGGGTGAGTGCTGGGATGGCTGGGGAAGGCTGCTGCTTCCTGGAGGCGTTTGCTGTTCAGTGTCAGGCGTGGACTGGTTTCTTCAAACCAAGAGGGAAATGTTGGTTGTAATAATGATCATAAAGGCCCGTGTGAGTGCAGACCAAAATACCTGGATTTAATTAAAGCGGTGCTGAGAGCAGCACTCAGTTGCTGGGGGCAGCTCGTGTTTGCAGCACTCGAGGTGTCAGCGCTGACGCTGCCCATGTCCCTGTGCACAGCTATGGCCGTGCTCAGCCCTCTGCACCCTGGAGATCCTGCAGCCATCCTGTCCCTGCTCCACATTCAAGGCTGCCGCCCACCTTCCATGTGAAGCCTCGGAGGTGCAAACACACCTCTGAAACCTCCTTATGTAACTGCAGCATCTCGTGTTTGTTTTGCCTTGCAGTATTCATTAAGCCAAGAGTGTCTGTGGCTAATTTGTTATCACCCTGCTCTTAAGGTGGATGTCTTACACTGAGACCTCTCTGTGCCGGCACAGGGATGGAAGTGAGTGTTTCATCTCTGAGTCATTACCTTGTAACTCCTTGGCATCTTTAAGGATCTGGAGACCAGTATTTACACCTTGGAAGCACTAAAAGCCATCACGATAATCTAGATGCGTTCCTAAGCAGGATGTTCATTTCACTGCCTCCTTAACTCAGGCGCTATCATTACAGCAGTAATAACAGCAGTGTACCTGTGTGCTGGGTTTCACTTCTTTGCAGTGCCCAAGAGCCAGAGAGCTGCTCAGCTGGGATGCTGCAAGGAGCTGCTGAGTGCCAGGCAGTGAGAGCAGGAAGCCCAGGGGAAGGGAGGGCTGAGGGGTGGTGCAGATGCTGCCAGGGGGTAGGGGAGGCGATGCCCAGCACATCTGTGAAGCCACGAGGTTCTCAACACTGCAAGAAATTGCCCCAGGCTGCCTTCACTGAGCTGGACGGTGCATTGCCCAGCATTAGGAAGGGTTCTGAAGGCATGGGGGGCAGCTGAGGGACAGCAGAGCCCTACCCCTGGCTTTAGAGTGAGGGAGTTAACTCCTCCTCACGCCGTGTAATAAAGCAAAGGAGATTCCATTGCCAGGCAGGGTATCCGAGCTGAGCCACTGGGACTTTAAAAATATATTTTCCCTGGGGGTTTGGACAGTGGACACAGATCCTGCGTTATGGGCAGGTGGAGAGCTCTGAGCCTCCCCAAGTGCTGGGAAAGGAAGGGAATCCTTCCAAGGTGCTTCTGAGAAATGTTGTGGTTCAACAAATGTCGCTCTGGGGCTGGAGAGCAGAGCAAGACTGGAGCTGATGGAAGAGGAAGGGTGGCAGGAGTGGGTGTGAATGGCAGGAGGTTGCCTCGGATGTCTGCAGAGGGCAAAGATGGTTCTGCAGGGGAGAGGATGGGACACAGCCTGGAGCTGTGGAGCGGGAGGGCCATGGAGGGGTTCTGTACCCCACGTCCAAGGGCAGAGGCCCCTTCTCTCACTGTGCTGGGGTGGCACCAGCATCAGTGGTACCTGACGTGGGACCAGGGATGAGGATCTGCTCCCAAATGTCCCAGCCCAGGGGACGAGGATCTGCTCAGCTGCAGCCCACAGGACAGGAGGAGCAGTGCTCCGTGCTGGCTCAGTGCTGCTGCCGGCTCTGGCAGAGCAAAGTTTGGGGTTTAGTTATTTCTGTACAGCTTTCAATGTGTTAAGCGAGCTTTCGATGCAGGCTCTTGCTGTGCCGGTTGTCATAGAAACTTGAAGGGCTTTTTTCTCCTATCCCCCCAGCCCCTTTCTTTAAACCAAAGCTGTTTTTTCCCCTCATAACTTCACTTCCAATCCAATTAAACCTGCTCAGCCCCTGCCACACCAGGAGCTGGTGTATTTGCATTGTGTCTCCTTTTGTCCTCACCTAAGGGTGGCACACCTTGGCAGCCCTGGGTCCCAACCCATGGGGACTCCAATACACTGGGGGTCCCATGCTGTGCCCAAGGCCACGCAGGGGGACTCATGCCCTGAGGGCAGCATTATGGCTCATTGGGCCACAATGGGACCAGCTGGGAGCCCCCTGCACCCACTGCAGCCCTCCCACATCCACCACGCCTGCCATTAATCACGGCTGAGGAAGGAGGCACAGAGGGGTTGGGTTTGTGGGTTTGGTGGTTGGGGCTGTCACATTGCACTGTGTGGGCTGTGGATGCTCTGTGAGCAGCAGCCCTTCCTCCCAGCTGCTCTAAGGGGCCCAGTGAGGCCCCATCCCTGTGCCAGCCCCCCGGCTCTGCCCCTCTATGGAGTGGGGCACGTGCTGCTTTCTCCCTGACCCGTGCTCTGGTCTGGGGGAACGGGAGCAGGATTTCTGTCAATAAACTGAATGCAGCTCGAGCTTTTAGAAGCAGGACATTTTCCCAGCCCTTGGATCCATTTTGTGGCCCGTCCCCCTGTGTCCCCTCTGGTTTCAGTGTCCCAATTTAAGCACAGCATCCTGATGGCAGGAGTGCTCCCCTGCCACCCTCAGCAGCACACGGAGGTAGCTCCCCTCTCCCACAAGAACCACATCAGCCCTTTTAGCCGCAGCACCACATTAGGGCCTTGTGCAGGGCTGTTCACCCGTGGTGACCCCCGCAGTCCCTCCCTTGCTGGGACAACTCTGTGCCCCTGAACATGGCTGGGATCCATTCCATGGCTCAGCTCAGCACTACCAGGCAGCCCACGTTTCTCTCTTTGCCCCTCAGTATTTACTGTTGCATCCATCTTTCTGTCATCCATTCATTTTCAGAGTGAGGATTCTGGTTCCTCCCCAGTCTCTGGACGCAGCCATCACTAAGCATGTGAGCTCACTGTGAACAGCTCTGCAGTTCCCCATTCTGTTTGGGATCTGCCAGCCAGCTCCCAGCCTGCTCAGTGTGCCGTATTGGCACCATGTAGTACTATTATCCTTTCAAATCAGTGTTACGAAGTGCTGGGCGCTCCGGCTGCAGGGGCTGTGTGTGCATGCAGTGTTTTTACAACTCAGTCTGCATTCACTAACGAGCAAAATCAGGTTCATTTGACAAGACCTCTTTCCCATGAAGACCTGCCGGCGGGTTTTAATTACAGCCCACGTCCTTTAATCATGTCTTAATTTCACACCAGATGAGCCCAGGCTCTGGGTCTCAGCCCTGGCCTCTCTGCAGCCAACTGGGTCCCCCTCCCCCAGGCTCTACATGGCGCAGTGGGGCTGCCTGCCCCCCAGCCCCACAGCCTGAGCCCTGCCCAGGGCACGGTGGGACCCAGCGGTAGCTGTGCTGTTCTGCCTGTCCCAGTTGTGTGTTTTCCGAATCAAGTTTCTACACACTCTTAACTCTTCATTTCTATTGGCCTCTCTTTGTTGCATATTCCATTTCCACTCTGAGCCCTCATTTGGCAAACAGGGCTTTAAGCCACTTGCTCGTTTTCCTACCTATAAAACTGGACTTTGCAGACACCCAACAAAATCCCTGTAAGAACTCCGTATTTTTTCCCCTGACTTTTTCAAAGCCTTTCCTTGCAGTGGGTTTATCCCATCTCCCATGTGTAAGAACAGCCATTCTGCAGCCCCACGGGTGCCCATCCGGCTGCCACCATCCCTTGTTGCTCTGCAAGGATTGCAAGCAGCCCTGTGTGCACCTGACTCCAGCCTTGCATGATGAAGGTTTGGCCCCAGGAATGCTTGGAGATGCACGTGCTGCAGCTCTGCTCATCCCTGCTATGCAGAGGCTTCAATCTCCCGACCATGGGAATCATTGCAGCAGGTTTCAGTGGTGTCAACTGCATGAAATCTCTGCCCATGAGTGAAGATTTCCAGTGCCTCACTCTCCTTACTCAGCTTCACCACCCCACGTCACCATGGGGCCATGTGCTGCAGCACAGCAGCTTGCGGCTGCTAAGGCAAAAGCTGCTTGTGCTGGTGGAAATGACAGCACTGGCCTTGATAGCAGTGAGCCTCCAGGCTTCCGTCCTTGTGTGGTGCTTCTGGTGGGGCCATTTGCTGTGGGAAAATGAGGGACCATCATGTGGAATGCACCATTTACCTGGCTGTGCTGCACAGATGTGGAGATAGTGCTAATTTGCTCTGGGACTGGTGTGTCTGCAGACATGAAAGGAGGAAAGCACATCAGTTCTGCTGCACCCTAACAGCAGCAAAGGGGAGATCTGACGCTCTAAGCTTGCCCTCAGGTTTTGGCCATTAGCAAAGGCAGGAGTCAGAGCAACACTCTGGCTGCCTGGGATGTGGGGCAGAGAGGGGAGGGCACAAGTGCTTGACTGTCCCTGCAGGTCTGGGGCACTGTGTAGGGCAGCAGCAGCTCCAGCTCAGGGCTTGCTGAGACCCAGGCTTGGATGGACTCTGCCCACAGCCAGTCTGCATCTCCCGGCCACGGTCCTGGTGTCATGTCCTGCTGTGTCCCTCTCCTTTTTGTGACAGCAGGTTCAGTGCGGGGGCTGAGGTCATCAGTGCATGGGTTTGGCACTGCTTGTCCCGAGGCTCCTTGCTCCATCAGCTGCTTTCCTGCAGGAAGTGCAGCTCGTGTGCTGCTGTTCCAGATGTTTCACCCCCTCCCAGATGTTTGCAGGCAGCCCCCTGCTGACCCCTGTCATCCCAGCATCCTCACATTGGGCTCACCAGCTGCCCCCACTCAGTGCCACGAGTGCTGCTGTCATTGCAAGGCATGGCTGTGTGTCCCTGTGCCTCACTGCACACAGCAAAACCTCTGCAGCAACCCACAGGGATCCCTGGAGGAACGTGGAGCCCTGAGTGTGCAAAGGCCATAGTGAAATTCGCACCCCAGCCCAGACACTGGGGGTGTCAGCTAAGTTTTCCCAACACAGACAGAGCCCATTCAGGTTGGCCTGCTCAGACACTGCAGCTTTAATGCCTGAGCACCCAGCGTGTTTCCACTCCCCTCGCATGCATCAATCAGGTCTCGGTGAGGCTCTGAAAGAGCCAGTTTGTTAAACAAACACACTTAGTGTAAAAAGTTTATTCCAGTTAATTAGGACTTCATTGCAATGGAAACAAATTACCCAGCTGTCATCTGCCAAGCCAAACAGTACCAGGGCAGAGGGGGTCCTGGCCAGGCAGGAGACAAACAGCCATCTCAGGCAACCTTATTTATGTCCTTTTTATACCTTTCAGTATTTATTTGGACATTCCTGAGCAGGAGAGCTGGGTTAGCGCCGAGCTGCACGTCCCAGCATTGCATGGTGTTGGCTGTCACCGGCTGCAGGTTCTCAGCTCAGTGCTGGTGCCCGTGGCCGTGGGCACATCCCTGTGCCTCCCCACCAGGCAGGGGGTGCTGTGTCAGTGCCAGGTGCTGCCAGCTCCCGGCGCGCGGAAGCGACAGATAAACCCATAGGATTAGCAGCGGGTAACGTGTCAGGAGCCCGGCGTCCCCTTCCTGCAGCATTAGACACCCGAGCCTGGCGCTGGGGAGGGGGGGTGGAAGTCATCGAGTTACCTCCCCCCACTCGGTGCCTCACTCCCATGGGCTGTCCTTGCTCCATCCCTCTGCTCACAGCTGTGTGGTGTGTGAAGGGTGTGCGTGGTGTGGGCTGTTGGGCTCATTGGGCTGCGGCGTGTTGGGTTGAGGTGACAGTGTGGGGACAAACGAGGTGACAGCAGGATCCTGCCCTGGCACCCATTGTGAATTCCTGTGTGCACCCAATGGATGAACCTGCAGAGCGACCTGCACAGGCTCGAGAAGTGGGCACACGAGAACCTGATGAGGTTCAGCACGGCCCAGTGCGGGGTGTTGTACTTGGGCAATCCCAGATCTATGCAGACTGGGAGCGCAGCAGTGTGCACTCACAGCCCCAAAGGCCGACTGCATCCTGGGCTGCATCTATGCTGTGATACTGTGTGGGAAAGACAGCGGCCAGCACTGGGCAGGTCAGGTTAGGCTTTGACTCTGGAGCTGGGAAGGGAGCCTAGGAGGGAGTTTGGCAACTTGGTTCTAAGGAGTCAGCTGGTCCATCTTGAGAGGCACCTGGAGGCCACATGGGTGAAAAGCCGCAGAGACCTGTGCTCTTCACAGCAGTGAGCTGCTCCCATTGCTGCCATGTGGGACATGGGCTCGGGCTCTGCCACAGGTGTGAACCCTGCTCAAGTCCTGCTGTCCCCTCTGGCACTGCTGTGCAGGATGCCACGTAGCCCCTCCACTGCCTGGCAGTCCTGTGTTCTTGGGAATCCTGATTTGATCTTTCTGCATCAACTTGTTGTCAGTGCTTATTTTTAGCTCCTCCAGCACCGTGTCCCTCAAGGGATTCCTCCTTTCTCTCTCCCTCCCCCATGTTTCTGTGCACCATTGCTGTGTCAATCCCAGCAGGAGCACTGGGCACCACCACCTTGCATGGCACCAGCAGGGCACTGTGCAGGGCCACTGCATCTGCAATGGGGACAGTGGGGACAGTGGGCACGGGCACAGCACACTGGGTGGCCATGGGCACTGCCCTGCTCGATGATGCACCCCCTGGGGTTTCTCTCTTTTCAGCTGCGTGGAAACAAAACCGAATGTGACCCACAGCACGGGGTTCCCCCGCAGCTCCGCAGCCGGGTCAGATGGAAAGTTTTAAGCATTTTAAAGCTGCGCGCAGAGTAATTCAAAACAAGCCTCGAGTGTGTTTTGGACTCCATCGAGCTGTCGTCGTCGCCCGGCTTCGGCCGCTGTCTGTCCAGGACAAGGGCTCACTTTGAGCCTCCCCTTCTGCTGAAGGGGGAATGTTTTCGTTCCTAATTTAGCGCATCCGTTCCGCCGGGGTCCGACCCGACTCCTGCAGAGCAGCACAGCGCTGGGAGCTCCCGCAGCGCCTCTCCCTGTCACCGCTCACAAACCTGGCTGCCCTCACACTCTGCCTCCTTTCTCTGCTCCCAGCCTTGTGCTCAGTGGGGGGTGTGTGAAGGCACAGTTTGTGCTCCGTTTTTTTTGTTTTTTTTCCCCAGGATTTTGTGTTGTTTTGCAGAGAAGGGCGAGTCTGCTTGTTTTTGAACGCCTGAAATATAGGTTGACGCGGTGTGGGCTCATTGCTTGTCCAGGAAAGAGGCAGCAGCGGGAGGTCCCACTCAGGTGTTGGCTCCCAGGCTTCACATCATGAAGCATCACTCTGCCGGGCTGCTCTCACCCTGTCAGATACCCACACACTTCGGGTTTGGTCCCTCTAGCAGCTGATGGCAGCTGAGAGCCCCTATGAGGCCGTGGGAGTGTGGTCCCCATGGGATGCTGAGCACCTTGGGCCCATCTCGCCTTTCCCCTCTTCTCTCATCCGGTTTGCTGTAGGTCTGACTGCAGCAGTTCTAGGGCTGAAGTTGTCATTGAGGTCTGCTAATCTTTATGATGTTCATTAGCGCAGTTCTGATCAAAGAACAGCACGTTCCCTCCCTGTCCTCGTTTTCCCCTTGGTTAATAACCCAATGCTGCTTCGGCTCATTTTGAAAGAGACACAGTAGCTTTGGGAACGGTTCTGGATATAATAGATGGACGTCAGCAATTCCAACCTGGCCTTTACAGCCGCGTTAATTCAAAGAGAGGCGCAGTTTAACAACTGTGTTTTAGATTGCAGAAGGCGCGTTCCGTGTCTGGGGAGTGCTGACAGCCTGCCCCGAGCCCCGGCAGCGTGGGATGCTTTGAGCTGGGGCTGTGCTGGAGCATCCCATAGGGCTGTGCAGTGCCATCCTGTAGGGCTTTATTGGTTGAGAGCACTGGGCTGGGGCTTGGAGTGCCCAGTGCTGAGGCTGGACCTTACCCCAGGGCCAAGTCACTGCAAAGCAGGGCGAGAGGCTGTGCCCATGGGGTGCTCTTGGTAACAGCTGAGGTGGCTGGGGTGGCTGTGTGCCTTTGGCAGCCATGGGTAGGAAAGCACTGGACACCTGTGAGATGCCCAAAATCTTGCTGACCGCATCTTCCATCCTATCTATTCCTTGCTCATTTCTCAGCACCTCCAAGTCACCTTTCCTACTGTCTGTGGAAACACAGCCAGCACAGACACACCTCGGGGATTTGTTCCAGGATCCAAACAGCACCGTGTGGATCTGCTGCTGGGACCTCAGGGGGCTGCATGCTCTGTGGCAGCCCAGAGGAGCTGCAGGGCAGTGAAGGTGCTGAGATGCAGTTTTGGCAGTGACCTGCAGCGTGTTCTGTGCTGGAGGAACAGCAGAACCACTGCTGAGCATGGTGCAAAGTGTTTGTGGTGCTATTGCCAGCGCAAATAGTGCACCTCCTTTTGATTCTTCAGGGCACCAGACTTTCTTTGTGGCAGAACCTTCCTGTGGTTTATCTGTCATTGCTGGCTGTTTGCTTTCAGTGTCTGAAGCAACCTGCTCAGGCTCCCTGCAGCAGCCCTGCCAGCAGCACCATGTCACACCTCATGTGTTTGTGGTTGGCTGTGTGGGGTGGGCAGGTGCTGTCCCGGGTCCCCAAGGGTCCCCCCACAGAGAGGTGTGGGGCCGGGCACACTGCATGCTGGTTCTTCACCCCTTGGGATGTGACTGCCTTTCACAAAGAGGCTTCTGTGTCCGAATGAAATGCCTTTCAGCAGCCGGGCTGACATGGCTGTTCTTCTTGGGGTCTGAAGAAATGGGCCTGGTGGGGATTTAAGGATGGTGGGCATGGTGTGATGCACACAGCTGGTGTCCCAGGAGCTCAGCTCCGATGGGCACTGAGTCTGTGATGGCAGTCTGTGCAGCCCTGGGCAGTATGAGCTAATAGGGAAACCAAGGCACCAAGCTGTTGGCCCACAAGGGCCTGGCTTACACAGCCCGGACTGCACCCCTTGCTTCTGCAGGACCCAGGGAAAGCCATTGTACCACATCCTCGGGGTCCCACAGCTCCCATGGCCCCGCAGTGCCCTTAGGAACCAGCTTTGGGCTCTCGATGTGCTTGCCTGGAGCTTTGCTGTTGGTTCTTTGGCCCCGGGTCCCTCCCCGCCGCCACGGAGCTGTTCTGTGCTTGGCTGCAGAAATGCGCTCAGCATCCCAGAAATGTGGCTTTCATCCGGGAGCCAATAGTCACACAGCCTCCGTCCAGAAACCGTCATTATCGGCCGCTTTCTTGTTCTTGGTTTCTTTGAACTACAGTTCCCAGGATGCCTGAAGATATGCAGACATCCGAAGACAGTGGTTTCCCATAAACTTTTGGGGTTTCATGCTTTGTAGGCAGGAATGTTTTTATTGCATTGCAAAGCCCTTCAAATCCCTCAAACCTCCGCAGTGGTTCCATGCTGTGGGGAGGAGCGGGGGCTGCCCAGGGCTTTTCTCCGGTGCCTTTTTCCCCTCGGTCCCTTCTCCAAGGGGAACCTTTGCATGTCTCCGGGAGGAACGAGCGAGGCGCAGTGCTGTGGGGGATGCAGCAGCAGCAGGGAGCCTGGCAGGTTGCGTTTCCAATAGTGACACGCTCACGAGAGCTACTAAAAAACTGGAGAGGGGAATTTTCCTTTAGCCTGGAGATGCTGTGACTGTGACTGAGTAGGGCTGGTGCTTGCTGCTCCTTGTTCTATCACTATCAGGCTGCATCACACCAGTGTCAGCGTGGATCTGTGCATAGACCAGGCTGTGTGTGAGCCCTGCAGCCTCCTGCTGCCCAACCTGGGGCTGGGTTCCATGGAGTGGGGCTGCACTGGCCCAGGTAACTCCTTACCTTCTGTGTCTGTGGAGGTGATAAGGGGAGGGCAGACCCCAGGCCATGCTGTGCCTCTCACCTTGCCCCACAGCACCCTGCACCAGCACACCAGTGTGCGCAGCATTCCCACGTGCATTGCACGCCTCTGTGTGCAATACACTTCAGCAGTGTGCCATGTGCACCAACACACCCCGTGCACGCGTGGCTGCTGGCACCTGCCCGCCCTCTGGGAGGTGCCCGATGGCGTCAGCCGGTGTGGTCCTCTGCAGGTTGATGCCCGTCCAAAAAGGAAAACCATGGAGGCTCTGCGGCCGGCTCGCGTTAACCACATCACTGCTCTCCTGCACTTGGAAAACCCGGCCGCTCGGGCAGCCCAGAATAACAAGTCTTTCCATTCCTGCACACAGCGTTGGACGCGGGGCCATCGAAAACAAGGGTTGGCTCCAGCGTCAGTGCCGCCGTCAGACTAAACAACAGCAGGTCCATGGGCTGTCCGTGCCCCACAGCGGGCGGTGGGCACAGTGGGGCCATGCAGGGCTGACTGCAGCGTGGGGCTGAGAGCATGTGGAGCCCCACATCCCGCAGGGCTTTTCTGCTCCCCTGTGTGGGGGATGCGCTGGGGAGCGCTGCACCCCGGGGTCCCTTTGGCTGCTGCCACGGAGGTTCTGTGGGGAGAGAACACTGAGCCCTGGGGAACTCGTCCTGGTTCTGAGCAGATCCGTGGGAGGAAAGGGAATTATCAGCGTTTGCTTTGCAATTCGGTCTTTGTTTGCTCTCGGTATCACATTAGTTATGGTAAAAGCCTGAATTGCTGCTGGGGATGTTCTGAAGACCGAGTGCTGGAGCTGTGTATGCTGGGCTCCTGCCCCCCAGCACTAAGGGATGCACACACGTGGCTCTGTGTGGCACCCGGACACTCGAGGCTCATGCAGCCACCATGGGACAGGACAGGCCCTGTCCTGCCGCCCTGCACAGCCCAGCATTGCTTCCCATAGGGTGAAATAGTAGAAACGTAAAAAACAAGCCAAATGGCAAGGATTGGACCCAAGGAAGGCAGTTTCTACCTGTATTATCTTCTCTGCAGTTGACTGGAGCCTGGTTTTGATGTGGTTGATTTTGAGGGTGAAGTACATCGATGCACACCCCTGAGATGGTGCTGCCAGCTGCCTGTTACATGGCAGGATCAGATCTTTGCTCTGTTTTCTTTTAGCTGCTTCACAGCACCAAGAGGGATCTCGATGGGACTGGCCTGTGCCTGGAGGCCCCAGCCTGAGCCGACAGTGCTGCTTGGAGCTGCTCTTTTGGGGCCTGTAAGGCAGACCCAGGCAGTCCAAGGCCAGCTGAAGACAGCCCACCCACCCCATCAAGTTGTGTTTGGGGCTGTCTGTACTCCCCATCCCCAGCATGCCCAGCCCCACTGCTCTGCGGGCAGACAGCTGCTGCTCCGAGGGCAGAGCTGCTGTCGCTGGGGAATACAAATGAACCAAATCACTGCTTTGGCAAAGGATTTGTAGGGGAACGACATGCAAATTTACCTTCCATTCCGAGTGTGGATGGACATTAAAATACAGTGTTTGAAAGCCAAAACAAAGGGACGTTTTAATTTAGGACTCACAAGGCGGTCCCTTCTGCTTGGATTTGCATCAAATCCTTTGCAGCAAAAGCTGTAAGTTCAACAAAACTCGGAGAAAACAAGAAAAAGTTCTGAAAATGCCACCCAGTTCCAAGGACTGACACTTCTTTTGCACAGCAACCAGCTTGGTGCTGGGTCCCATAGAGGCCAGCAGGGATGGGCACTGTGAAAGGCAAAGGATGGGTGTTGGGTTTCTTGGCTTTATCATGGCTCCAGCACAGTCAGCCTGGGGGACAGCTGGGTCAGGGGATGCACCCAAAGGACCATAACACTGGGAGGGGAGTGAGCAGGCAATGGGGGGCTGCACTGCAGGATGTGTCAAATCACTTCCCAGCCTTCACCACTGACATCTCACATCTCAAACCCACGCTCGGAAGCAGCTGCTCTGCTCATCTGACCACGCACGGAAGGTATCTCCGTCCTTCTCCCCACGCTTCCCTTCTCCTCTCACCCTTTGGGCCACCTGCCCACCTGGTGTTGTGGGTCAAAAATAGGCAGCATCCCCTGGGTCACTGCTTGTCACGCATCCCAATAATGCTCGCTATAATTAGCTGCCAGTATCAAAGCTGTGCTGCTGGAGGAACTTTTTGCTGCCCCATAATCATCCTTTAAACAGGATCTCACCATGGAGCCTTGTCCATCCACGGTCTGGCTGCTCCTTCCCACGTGCCTGGGGGTGAGCAGCCTATGGGTGGCCCCAAGGCTGCAGTGCCATGGGGCCTCACACTAATCATGTTAATCATGTTAATCATGGCTGAGTCAGCACCACCAGGGGAGCATGGAGGGACCGGGATGGGGGATGTGGGGCTGGAAGGAGCCGTGGAACAGTGAGTGTCTGTCCCTGAGGCTCTGAGCATCCCACCCAGCTGCCCACCCATAGCGTGTGAGTGCAGCACTGGGGGCTCAGGAGGTCCTGTGGGCATTTGTCACCTGTGAGGCCGCCACCATTGGGGGCTGCTGACCGAAGCCATTCCCTGAGCCACCAGCACAGCCCAGCAGCATGAGGGGCTCCTGGGTCACCTGCCCCAAACTGTGCGGGGGGTTTGGTGAGAGCTGGGGCCGCTCTCAGTGCCTCTGCCCCTTCTGCTGCTGATGGAAGAGGGTGGCAAAGCAGGGCCTGTAGGGAACAGGGCCTCTGGGGGTACGAGGCTCAGGGCACGTCGTGGCATTGGAGCGTGTGTGGTTAGTGTGTGGTTATCCTGGGCCCCCTCCCCGTGCCCAGTCCCTGTGCCCAGCCGCGCAGGCTCCCTGTTATGTAAAGAGCCGACAGGCGCGACCAGGAGATTCTTCAGTGTTGGAATCTGAGTCACATGGGGCTGTTTTATTTCCCCCTCTGCTAATCTCGTTTCTATAGAAACAAGATTGGGAGGAAAAGAAAAAAAAAAAAAAAAGAAAAGAAAAAAGAAAAGAAAAAAAAAAAAGAAAGAAAAAGAAAAAAAAATAGCAAAGAAAGAAAAGAAAAGAAAAAAAAAAGAGCAGAGCGGAGCGGGGAGCAGCAGGAACCCGAGGTGATGGGTGAGGGAGGCGGAGGTGGCAGCTGGGAGCGGGGCAGCGGGGCTGCGCTCCCGGCCGGGATGGGAGCGTGTGTGCGGCACTGTGCGGAGCGGGGATGGGGATGGAACTGAGGATGGGGATGGGGCTGGGGCTGGGCACGCTGCCGGGGAGCTGTGCGCGGGTGAGCGCTGCTGGCTGCTGGCAGAGCGCGAGGGGAAGGCGGAGGAGCGGTGCAGGTGAGTGCGCATCCTGCGGGCATCGCATCCCTCCCGGCGCGGCTCCGCGCGTGGCCCGTCGGTTTTATCCGTGGCTGCTGCTTTGGTGCCGCGCTCGATCGTGCCCGAGGAGCGCGGGGCTGCGGGCGGGATGGGGGCTGCCGGGGCCGTGCTCGTGTTTGACGCTCGCTGGGGCCGTGCGTGCTGCCTCGGAAAACTTGTCCCTGCTCGGGAGGTGCTTCTTGCTCTCTCCTTTTTTATTCTGAACGCACCCGTGCCAATAGAGCTCTTCCAGGAGCCCGGCTGCTCTGCTGAGGGGCGCGGGAGCTGTGCCGGCTCCTGCCCTCTGCCCCTTCCCCAGCACGGGGGATGAGCCCTAAGCTGGTTGTGCGGGGACCGTTCCAGGGGGAGGCACAGCAAAAAGCGCTGCTCGTCGGGTGCTGCAATGTGCCTACAGCCACCTCGTGCCCGTCCTGGTGCTTGGCTCAGCCTTGCCTGCTCGGGGGGATGCTGGCTGCCTTGCAGGAGTGGGGTCGATTTGCCTCCACGTCCAAACACGTGCTGTGTCTTGGGCCAGCGAGCGCAACAGGTGGGAGCTGCTCCTGCCCTGACTAAGATGTCTCCTTCACTGCTGCCTCAAGCCCTCATGCAGGGTGCTGGTGAGGGGCTGGGGGCAGGGGGTGCTGCTGGTGCCAGCTGATATGGCTCTCCTAGTGGGTGCAGGTGCCCTGGGTGCCTTGTCACCTTTCTGTGATGTCCCTGCAGGCTGAGGACAGAGCAGGCACAGGAGCTGCTGCCAAGAGATGCTGTCCGTGCATGGCCTTCACGTGCACCAAGCTGTGATTTCATGGGGAGGGGGGTAGCTGCATTTCCCCTCCGCCCCTCCACCCTCCCCCCCACATCCCCATTGCCTTCACTGCCAGCCTGCTCCACTGCAGTGTAGTAAGGGAAGGGATGAGCCGTAGCTCGGTGGTGTTGCTGCAGGAATCTCCAGGGCTGATAATTGTTTCTGGGAAAAAGATGCTGTGTTCGGACTTAAACGCTGACATGGGACTCTGAACATGTGTAATCTGGCTGACAGATGGCAAGTCAGAGAGGTGTGATTTATGATACAGCACAGTAGCTGAACAACCTCTTCTGGTTGTCAGGAGACGGCTCTCCCCATCGCTGCAGTTGATGTTTCAATTGATGGCTCTCCCTGCATGTCCCTCGCTGGTGGCAGGTTTGGCAGGAGCTGGGGCCAGGATGGTACCAGTGCTGCTGGGAGGAGACACACACACACCTTGCTGGCTGGTGCAGCCTGTAAGGAGATGGGGCTGACAGCCAAAGGCAGGCTGGCCTCACTGCGTGGCCTCTGTGCCTCAGTTTCCCTGTCATTACCCTAATATGGATCAAAGGACAAGGGGCATCTGTGTTTGGAAAGCACCTGGGGAGTGGATGTGTGTGACAGCAGCATCCCTGCTGTGCCGGTGTCACCTCAGAGCTGGGCACAGACCAGAACTGAAGCTCGGGGGGCTGAGGGTGCACCCAGCATGGAGCCTGGGGTGAGGGGAGGGGGCAGAAAGGCTTGAACATGGTGTGCACGCAGCCGGGGCAGAGCAGGTATGATTCATTCTTTCTTCTGCAGCACCGTTTATGTAAAGCAGTGCTGTATAAATAGCCAGATGATACTGTAATGTGCTCCTGGATTTCTAAATAGAAAAGGAAATTGAAGTCTCTGCTGGAGCTGTTGGGTCTGGTGGCCTCAGCACATGTGGTCACCTGTCCCCTCCCGCCCTCCTCGGACACCATTCCCCCAGTGCCAGCAGCATCCCTGCACGCCCACATCCTGCTTCCTGCAGTGTCCCTGCTCTCCCGCTCCCCAGCTGCCCCGTGCCTCTGCTTGGAGCCCTCTGGCACCTCTCCCTGCTCTCCTTATACCCATCCACACCCCTCGGCCACACTGTCGGTCTGGGAGAGGATGCAGGCTGAAGTACCGGCTGTGCAGAGCCAGTGGGAGTGTGTTCCAGGCAGGTCCCACAGCTCCCAGACCCCTCAAGAGCAGTGATGGGCACCGAGCATCACTCCTCCCAGCTGTGACAGTGAGGCTGCATCTGCAGCAGCTCCAGTCCCAGTGCTCCCGTGGGTCCTTCTCACCCCGTGCCTTCCCTGCATTGCTCCGAGGGGGAACGCTGGGGTTTGCATTTCTGCTGGGGTTTCTTTAAAGGCAAATCTCATCCTTTACATCAAAGTAGTGTTTCTTCCCAAGAATGTGAGGAATGACCCTGGAAGGGCTGACCGGCTCTTTCCCGGCGCTGATGGTGGAGACGAGCGCCTGCTCCAGAAAGCTGTCTCCACCCCGTCCCGAGCAACAGCAATTCATAAGCTGAAAAATAAATCAATAACCAGAGTTAATGAATTGAAGATGTCTGTGTTTAAAATGTATCAGGAAAAAAACTGTTAGCTGCTCGTGGTTTATTTAATTAGCGTAAGGAAAGAGCGAGAGCTCTCGTTTCTGAGAAGTCCCTTCTCTTTATGTGACTGTGCTTTAAGAGGTATTTGGTGAGCGAGGCTGCTCAGGACCCCAGAGAACAGCAGCAATGGTTCTGGCAGTGTGCAGTGGTGCTGGTGCTGGGCAGGGGCTCAGCTTTGTGCTGCTGCTGCAGCCCAATGGGGCTGACCCTGGAGCTGCAGCGCTGCTCAGCCTCTGCTGCTGTGCTGTGGTGCTGCTGTGCTGCCCCTGGGAGCCCCCCACCCCTTGCATCCCCAGCACAGGTAGCTTCAGTGACATTAACGCCTTTCCTCTCCCCTTCCCCAGGTCGGAAAGCAGCCTCTCTAGGTTTGCCCACCGCTTGTCGGTGAAGCAGAAGCAGGAGAAGAGAAGGAAAGCTGAGTATGGCTCGGCCGAGCTGTCTGCCTTCCGGCCCAGGTCTCTGAGCATTGAATGGTAAGAGCTGCAGGACGGGGCTGGGGGCAAGCAGCCTCCCAGCCCTCTCCTGCCCCCTGTCCCCACTCTGTCTGTGCATTGCCCCACGGGATAACATCCTTCAAACCATCACCCTGCTGCAGGAGTGACGGGCAGCCCCAGATGGGCTCCTGCTGCGTGGGGTAAAGGAGAGCATTGAGATGGGCAGCTGTGTGTGAGCCCGCTGTGTTGGGTCCCAGCCCCATGGAGTGTGGGGCTGCCCCTTCCCCATGCTCAGCCCAGCTCCACCCCGGCTTGGGGAGCTCTCATTCAGCAGCCTTGGAAGCAGCTGACAGCTGGCCCTCCCTGCGCTGGAGGTGACCTGCAAAGGATATTTCAGAGAACTGGAAATTGCATCGCTCTCTGCTTCCTTAGATGGAGAAAGGAGGGTAAGGCTTAAAAATAAAAAACTAAAAAAAAAAAATAGAAGTGAAAAGAAGAAAGAGAAAAAGAAAAGCTCAGAAATGTGAAGAATGTCAAGTTTGGTTTTCGCTTTCCCTGCTTTCTTTGGAGAACTTTCTGGCATTTGCTGCATGTTCTCACACTTTGCTGTGAGGTGGTGGGTCCTTCTCTGGGCTGCTCCATCCGTGAGGTTATTGGGCACCGAAGCTGTGCAGGTGCCAAGGAGGCCAGGCAAGGAATGTCAGCTCTGTGGGCTCAGATCATTTTCCTCTCCATTGCACAACCTTCTTCTTTGCTGAACTGATGTCATCAGAACGCTGTACCTCAGTTACTCTCGATCTTCCAAACACGGGAATTGGTAACATAGCAAACAGGAAAACAAGCCAAAAGTGCTCATTAAAACCCACCAGCTTTTCATTCTTCTATCTACTCATGCAGAGAGAAGTCGGTGGGTCTCTTTTCCCTCTGACACCCCATCAGCCCCCTGGGCTACAAGAAGGGAGCCCATCTCTCTGCAGTGTTTGCACAGCACCTTGCACAGCTGTGGCACCACGGCAGCAGGAATTGGTGCTGCTCTGTGGGGCTGTAGGGCAGCTCTGGTTGGGGATGGGTTGGCTTTGAGCTCCGCTTGCTCTGTCGTGGTGCTGCACTGAGCGAGCGTGGTCTGATCCCCAGCTCAGCAGTGACCGAGCAGAGCCCCGTTAGTTCTGCTTCTTACTGGGAGTGGATGGAGAGGTGGCAGGGAAAAAGTGAAGTCTTGAGAAAACACTTCTTCCATTCATATGTTGTTTACCCAAATAAATACTTCATTATTTGGACTATTTTTTTTTTTTTTAGGGAATTTTTTTTTAAGGGCAGCACCACGAAGTTCCCACTGTTGGGGCCCTGAGAGCATGCTGGGTGCTGCAGGATGAGCTGGGGGGGCTCGGAGTGCTCATGGCCAGAGCCATGGGGTGGTTCTGCCGCTCCATGATGTCCATGTAGCTCTGAACCCTCCATCAGGTGAAGGCTTAGAGAAAAAAGCATTTGCAGCTCAGCACCTCCTGCTGTTTGGGTTCTGAATCAGAACCTTGATGGCCCCCACAGGGACATTCTGGTGTCTGCAGAGCCCCTCTGGGAGATGTGAGCATCCCTCTGCCCCTTTGGGGTGAGCTGAGGTGAGTGGGAGCCCCCCCTCCCTGGGTGTCACCTCAGGAGTGATCCTCTGTCCCATTACATGAGCCTGAAGCAGACAGGAGGGCTCCACCCCTCCACTCCTGTTGGCTCTGTGCAGGGTCTGGGATGCTCTGTGCCTTATGTTGCTCCTGTGCCCAGCAGCAATGTACCCTCCTGGCATCAGGCTGTGCCCTCCTTTTCCTACCCACCTCTCATTCCAGTTTTCCTTGCTCTCTGCTCTCTCATTTTCCCCTGCTTTCCTCCTGTTTCAGTGTTAGGGTTATGGTTATGGTTAGGGTTATGGTTATGGTTATGGTTATGGTTATGGTTAGGGTTAGGGCTTGGGGCATCTCTGCCCTCCCTGGTTCCATGTGGGCTTCCCACATTTTCAGCCCATCCATGTCAGTGTTCAGGGCAGGGCATTCCCATGACAGCAGAAGAAAAGCGCAGTGCATTCCTCCTGTCCCCATACCCTATCCCTGCTCCTTGGCTGCCCACCATGAGCAGTGCTGGCAGGAGCCCTGCTGGCCAGGAGCACAGGGGTTGAACATTTCCTAATGCAATAACGTTCCCGTTTTAGCTTTAAACAGGATGGAGACTCTCCCCTCTCTCCCATGCACTGAGATCTGTTGCTGCCTCTGCTCCCATCCTGCAGCCCGTGGGCACGCAGCACTTGGTTTGCAAGGTTCTCTGTTTGATGATGGGAGTTAGCAGTGACTTTTTGGGAGCCAGGGAGCAGCAGCTCCATGAAGGGCTCTGTGCTCCTTTGGGTTGCGTGGCCATACCTGAGCAGTCCTACCCCTTACATGCCCAATAGGAGATCTGCTTCTCCCGAGCCCTGTGCCTCTTGGTCTGGTTAAGGAACAACAAGAGGGAGAATCAGGCTCTGATGAACCCGGTGAAAACACTGCTGGGGTCTGTAGGGCTGTGGGAATGCTCAGAGCTCAGGGATGCTCATGGCAGGGAGACATGTGTCCCACTGGTGCCATGGGGCACGTGGCCATGCCAGGGTTATGTGCACCCATCGTGGCTCCTGACTCCCAGCTCGGTGCTGCTCCTGGCCGGGCAGCACAGCACTGGGATGAAGGAGCAGCGCTTTGTCTCTGCTGGGAGAGCTTTGAGCCATCGCTCAGGAACAATGGCCAAGCTATGGGGTCATTTGTTCTGGTATTTCAGCAGCTCCTCATGATTTATGGGATGTTTTGTTCTGCTGCTTGTCTTAGCTTCCCCCTCTCCACCCTCCCCGTCTCTCTCCCTTCTCCATTTCAGCTCCTCCTCCCCCCGTTCCCAATTCCCCTAATAGCTGTGGAGCCTCTCTGCCGTATGAAGTAATGGTATCTGGGACTTATTGAATTAGCTGTGTGGAACCGGACTTCAGCACTGCGCTCTGCTCATGGCAGCATGGCCCTGCACTGTGGCACCGGTGTGTGGTTCTGGGCGCTTCCTTCTGCTGGTAGTTGGCACATCCGAGCCTGATCAGTTTATTTCTCAGTGCAGCAGATCTGTTATCCTCAGTGTACGTTGACTTGGGGCCATTTGCCATCTCATCCCCCATGGCCCGGCTCTGTTTAGCAGGTTGGATGCCTTAGGTCTCCACCTGGAATGTAGAAGATGCTCTCAGTTGTGCAGAACCCCCAGGGCTCCTTCTCTATGGATGCAGCCATGCCTAGAAGGTGCCTGCTGCTTTGTATGGCAGCACCCAGACCCCATGGCTGTGCTGGAGGAAGGTGCAGAGATACCACAGTCCTTGGTGTGAAGGGAAACCTTGTGGATATCTGGGTTTTACTGTGAGCCAAGCCCTTCTCGTGTGCTTTGCAGGATCCTCTGCACTAGGTGCTGGCTCATGTCTGTGTACTGCATTTGGAGGAGGGGTCTCAGCTTTCCCAGCCCTCAGCCTGCACAAAAGATAGATCTCAATTCAGTTCTGCAGAGGGAATACCAATAGAAGTCCTGGCTTCCCAACAATGGGGCTCTGGAGCTGTGGGCTCTGAGCATGACTTCCCCATCACTCAGTGGGACAGGTGGAGGGGACCAGGCTGGTGTCTGGGGCAGACAGGGTCCCGCATCACTGCTGATCAGCTGGGGACACTGAGGTGTGGGAGCAGCACTCCTCACCTCACCACCACCTCCCCAGCCCCATCTCCCAGCTGCTTTAGGGCAGTGAGTGCCTGTAGTCCTCCCTCATCCCACACACAGCAGCAGTCCGTGTTGCGTGGTTTTCTCTGCTCTTTGATAGTTTCCTCCTGGCTGAGACACTACTGCTCACCAGGGTTCCAGGAATCTCCTGTTTGTCTTCCTGGAGAGCGTGTCCAGGTGCCAGCTCGGTGCTGGACCTCCTGGCTTGGCTGCTGTGAGATGGCTGAGCAGTGCCCGGCTGTGCTGGGATCTCCCTCACCTCTGCCCCATGCTCTCCCCTGGCTGCATGCTCACTCTCCTGCACTGCTTTCCTTCTCATGCACTCCCTTTACCCAGCTTTCTTCCACCACTCTGTGGAGCCAAGGGAGCTCCTCATCCCACTGATGTGTGCCTGGGGGGTCAGGAAGAAGCAGTTTCATCCCCATCTGCCGCTCACTTCCAAGTTCCCTTTTCTTCCTTTTTGGCATCTCCGTTCTCCCCAGCACAGAAGTGCCTCCCCCTCCTCGTGCCTTGGCTGCACCATTAATGTGGGTTCCCCTCCTGCAAAGAGCACCAAGGTCGGGGTTTGTGCACTGGGTCCCACATAGCAGAATCCTGTGATGGCTGAGCAGCAGGTGCTATAAAAAGCAAGGCTTATTTTTCTCCTGAGTGGTGTTCTCACTCTTCAGTGTCTTTGTGGGGAGGAGGAGGCAGTTATTCTGGTCAGAGGCAGTGACAGGAGGTGGGTGGATGGCTCTTTCCAGGTCAGAGGAGATCTGGGCAGGTATAGCCTGCAGTTATTTCCTGGCTGGGTTTTGGATGTCTGAGCACTAGGGGATGGCTCCTGTGGATCCTGGGAGGCGAGGAAGATGCCTCTGGGTGCTGCTAAGCCTCTGTGGCACTCAGCCGACGCTTCTTCTCCCCCCAGGGTCATGCAGCTGCGTCTGGGCCGTGAGTGAGCTTCAGCCATGTGTCTGTGCTTGGAGCCCCACGTTCTGAGCAGGAGGAGGCAGAAGCTGCCAGGAGCTCCTGCCCTCCACTCCTAGCCTTGCTCTGCACGGGTTGCACTGTCCCAGAGCCTCACGGCAAGCAGAAAAGCAACTCTGCTTGTGCAGCGGAGCTCCACTGTTGTGAACCTCACATGAATTCAGTGAAGGTCCATCTGAGGCCGATCTTCGGCCGTTTCCTGTACCCACAACGCAGACAGATGCTCCCGACGCCGCTGCGCTCACCTGGCGCTGCTGCTGTACCGGGGAGCGGGGATGTGCCGCCCCAGCAGCGGCTCCTCACCGGGAGGAGGAACACACACAACCGGGCGGAGCCACCCCCCCCCCCCACACCCGGCCTCGGGATCCGCTCCTGCGGTGTCTGAGCCGCAGCAGCGCCGTCCTCGTGTGCCCCGCAGCGCAGTGAAGGGGCGAGGGGGGCACGTTGTGCGCCGCGCTGATTGCGGCCGGAGCCAGCAGACGCTGTTGTTGAGGCTATACGATGCTTTCCAATGGAAGTTTGTTTGCTTATACCTTTGCCAGACCTTAACTGTTGGGGCTGAATTTTTCCATGCTCACTTTGCCTCGGGCTGAACTTTCTCTCTCCCTTTTCGTTTTTTGTTTTTTTTTTTGTGTGTTTGTTTTTTTTTTTAGGTTTTTTTTTTCTTTCAAGTTTGAGCAGAAGGTTGGGGAAAAACGGTAGCTTTGCCAACGCTGTTTCTTTTTTCCGTCTCTTTGTTTAAGGACTTCTGGTGCCTCCATGCTTTGGAAAAGAGACTTGAAATTTGGCAGGGCTGGGACATTCCTGATGGAAATCAACCCAGATTTGGTCAAATTGTCAGCCTCTGGGAAGCATGGCCGTGCATGCCAGGATTGCTCCTCAGAGTCCCCAGTGGAGGCAGGGAGGCTCCTGGTCACGGCACCGAGCACTGAGCCACCTCCAGCCCATGAGGGTCTGAGTCAGGAGCTGTGACTGTGTGCACCCCAGCAGGGTCGTTGGGGAGCTGCAGAGCACTCCACAAATGATGGCGCTGTCTTGGTCCCCATGGCTGTGGGCTGAGGCTCTGGCTGCTGGCAGGAGCTGCCCTTTGGGTCTCCTTGTGAAGCCTGGAAAGGCACAGTGAGTCCCTTGGGGTGCTGTGCCCCAGGCTCCAGCAGCTGGGAGAAGCTGAGGTGGTGTGTGATGGGAGGAGAACAGCTCCATGTGCTCCTCCATCCTGAGAATCCTTGGAGAAGGGCATTTGACCCTGTGTCTCCAGTGGGTTTGCTTTGCAGTGCTGGCCACATCCATTGCAACACATAGGCAGGTGAGTGCGTCCCTTCACCTGGAGGTGTGACCTGGTGGTTGCTGTGGCTTTTTGGCATTCTTCTTTCGTATTAGAGTGGAAGGCAGAGCTTTGCTGAGGGCTTCAGAAATTCATCCATACGCTCTATTGTCCTTGTGCTCCTCACCCAGTGATGGGAAGGATGGAGGCTATGGGAGAGCCTTGAGCCTTGCTGCAGGGCACATGGGAGCACTGGGAACGCTTGTGCTGTAATAGAGAGACTCCTGGCTGGGCCAGCTTGGCTTCAGAGCCCTGTGTGTGCAGGGCAGAGAGGTGTCCTGCAGGCCAGGGATGTCCCCAAGGGATGGATGGTGGCCGCTCTTGGTCACGGTGCCAGGACTGCTGTGCGGGTCAAGGCCAGCGTGCCCGGTGGTGCCGACTGTGTCTTGCTGGTTGCCTTCCAGCAAGAAAGGGGTTTTCTGACTCCAATAACATTTACCAGCTGGGCAGCAGTTCTGGAGCCGGGTGTGTGCGCTTGTCTGTTCTTCCATTGTGCCTTGGCCGTTGTCTCCTCCTCCCTGCCGAGATCAATGTCTGTGGCCTGCCTTTTTATAACCCCTTTGGGTGCAGCTCTGGAAGTCTTCAGCCAGTGCTGGTTTTCATCGTGCAGCCTTGGCATGAGCAAGCAGCTCAGTCCCCATCTCACTGCATGACTTGGGTAGGGCGAGGGACTGGAGGTGGCCTTCCACTGGTGGAGAAACCACAGGGAGGGACAGGGAGGTCGCGTGGGGGGCAGTTGTGGAGTGCAGGTTGGGCAGGATGGGCTGGGCGTGGGATCCAGCCCCAGGCGTGGGGCAGAGCGCAGCCCCACATCCTCCTCGGGCCAATTTTCTGCAGTTTCATGGCTTGGGAGAAGGGGTGGCTTCCAGTGGGAGCCGGAGCTCATCCGCGTATTCGTCCTGGTGGCACCAGGTGGCGCAGGAGGTTAAAGGATTTGATGTGCATCCCCCAGGCCTGGGTTCAAATGGGTGCCTGGCACTGCTGTGACAGTTCTGCAGGTCTCAGCCCAGCCTGCAGGTCAGCCTGAGAGGAGCTGGGGGTCCTGCCTGCCACCTTGCCCCACGGCCCTATATCCCAATGATACAGCGCTGTAATGGAGCCACTGGCCCCACAGCTCCTCTGGCCCCACTGGGAGCTGATCATGGGATGGCATCGGCTGTGGGAGCACACGGCTCAGTGCCCTTCTCACCCCTCCCAGCACAGCGGCTGTGTGTCCTCAGCTCAGCATCCCGGCCCTTCCCCTGGGGGGGCCCAGCAGGGGCCCGGTGACCCCACAGAGAGAATTTCCCCCCTCCTTTTGCCTTCAGTGCTCTTTGAGCCCAGGCGTCGTATGACTCAGCTCCTGCATTTGATACCCCCGAGAAGAGTTTGCACACATGCATCTGTGGCACAGAGCGCTGCCTGTTCCTGGCAGGCCGTGCGGGGATTGGGTTTCTTCCTGAAACAGGCACTAAGTCCCTGCTCCTCATCCGCTTTTGATATGCGGAAGTCGGACTGAGCCGGGATGGTGCCAGTGGGTCGGGGCGTCCCCCCAGCACCGCCGCCTGCCCCAGCATCCCAACACCCATGGGAGCACAGGGAGCACAGGGACACGCTGCGGTGCGGGGCCGCTGCTTGGATGGACCCCTGTGCTGTGGGAATCCCTCTGTTCCCCGTCCCTACCTGTGCCAGCAGCTCTGTGTACGCTGAGTGCTGGGGCCTGGCAGTCGGCGCTGGGCAGTCAGCAGAAGTTGACACCGACGCCGATCCCATGAAGGGCAGTTTGGGCGCTGACCTTTAGGTCCTGCCTGCTGCCTGTGTGCAGCTCAGCTCTGCTGCGGCTCCTGGAGAGGATGGGAGCACTGTGGGGTGTGCGGGGTGGCTGTGAGCTGCCCCATGCACATCCAGGCAGTGCTGCAGGTTCAGGTGGCCACAGGGCTGCTGTCCCCATTCTGGTTTCCCTACATGCGTCGGCTCCATCCCGCTCAGCCCCATCCCCATCAGGTTCCAGTTAAAACCAAATGCGCTCTCCAGCCTAAGCTGTGCTGCAGCTTAAGCCCTTCCAAAAATGAAACAAATACCCACGGACTGCAATTCGAATTGCAGCTCAATTAGGGCCCGTTCCCAATGCGATCATAAAACCTCCAGTACGAAAACAAACAACCCAACCAAACCACATCGAAGGCCGACAGCATCCTCCGGAATGCCTTTAAAATAACAAGGAGGGAGAGGGGGGCGGAAGGAGATGAAAGCGCCGTGCCCGGTGGGCAGCGTGAGGGCAGCAGGTGTGCGGCAGCGGTGGGCACAGGTTGGGGGGTGCTGCGGAGGGGCAGGAGGGCTGCGGGTGCAGAAAGTGGGGTGAGGGGTGGGGGGGCACGGGATGCTTTTCAGGGTGGTGGAGGTGCCCGGAGCGGCTCGGGTCGGAGCCGGCCGTGGCTGCTGGAATGCGTCCCCCCCGTCCCCCTGTCCGGCCGCGTCCAGCCAGGCTGGTGCCGCGCTTCGGGTTTCAGCTCTGCCGCTAAGCCCGGCCATATTTAGCGTGAGCTGCTCGGCCCGTTGGGGAGGGGAAGCCACAGCGCAACTAATAAAAAAAGCCAAACAAAAACAATGTAATTAAAGAGACTCAGCACTGTGTGTTCCCATAGCAAGAACATTTACCCAAGACTTCCTCGCTCAGATACTTCATGTCAAGCAGCAATTAAGGGCCGCGCTGCAGGAGCGCAGAGCGTTTGCCCTCAGTGGAGGCAGGATGGGGCCGAGCTGCCCCCCGCAGCCCCTCGGGCCAGAGGTGCCGCACTCTGCAGCACTCACACCTCGGGAACTCGGATGTGCCGAAGCAGAAATGCGGCTTTTCCAAGCACAGGGGCTTCCTGGAAGAGAAGGGAGCAGCCCCTGCCCTGCAGTGCCCAGTGCAGAGGGGCTGTGTGGGCACACAGAGCAGCACTCGCTGCGCACACGGCTGCAGTGGAAGGTTCTCATGGGTGAGCGAGGAGCTGGAAGTCTAATTGCAGTCATCCGTTACCGGGAGTGGAGCCACGGGGCTCCTTCTGGGCTCATTTAACAGCCCCGATCAGAGCGCTTAATTGAAACAAATAAATAAATAAACAATGCAGGAAAAAAAAAACCAAAACAAGCAAAACAAAAAAATGAAGCCCCCAAAGAAGCATCAGCAGCACGATTGTGTCGCAACAGAATCTGCTGCAGCGTCTCGGCTCCCTTCCTGCCCCAAATTTACTGCTGGGCTGGCAGGAGCGCTGTGTTTTATGGGAGGCCTCCTGTGGCTGCCAGCGAGTGATCTCCTTGGTTGGCTCCAGACCCTTCTCAGAGTCCCGGCGTTTTTGCTGACCTGCAGTCTCCATCTCTCCCGGCCTCACAACGTGCTGTGGGAGGTCCCGGCATCCTCACTGCGCTGTGCTCAGTCTGAAGGAACACGGGAGCTCCCAGGGCACGTCCTTGTGCCTGGCCCCGTGGTAGTGCAGGGACACCCTGCTCCTCCCGGTGCTGGGCTGACAGCACTGGGCTTCTGGAGCCCGAGCAAAGATGTCCTGGGGGAGTGGGATCTGTATAAGTTGGTTGTTATTGCTAAACAAAAGAGGCATGCTCGTTTCGGCTCCATTCAAAACAAAACCCGGTGGCTTTGCCAAGTGGGAAAAAGAGAAAATCTGTAGGAAACAGACAAACAAAGCCCTGCTGCTTGTTTGCTGCCGTTCCCTGGACCCAGGTTTCAATAAGCAAGTGCATTTTCCAGGCACGCAGATGTTTCTGTGGCACGTGGCAGCGTCTGGCCCAGCAGTGCAGGTAGAGGCAGCCTGGGCTCTGAGGGTGCTCCATCCTTGCAGGCCTGGTCACCACCCCACGTCTGCGCAATACTTGAATAGCTTTGGGGTGCGTGCACGTGGGAAAAAGGGCTTTGGTGTGGCGAGCACCCTCTGTACTTCCATGGGGTTGGGCAGCAATGGCAGTGCTTGCAAATCGCCTGGCCGGCACCAGAGCAGCACCTTGGCTCTAGGCTGGAGCCCAGCGGCGCTCCAGGTGCCCGGTTGTGAAATGCTCCATGTGCAGGTGGCTGGGCACGCCGTTCCCAGCAGCGCTGCCGCCAAGCAGGGGTGCCAAGCAAGGAGCTGTGTCCTGGGTTTGAGGCTGCCTGTGGGTGGGTTATGAAATCCCACTGTTTTGGGAGGGCGTTCACGCTCCAGTTTATACCCATATTCTGTCTCTCCAGTCCTGAAAAATTGCTTGTGCTCAGGCAGTGAGAGTGGAAACTGCAAGTGCTGTCTGAGTCCTTTGGCAGTGGTCTGCACGCCGTGCCCTGGGGCAGTGTTCTGGCTGATCCTTTGGTGCCAGCTCCCAGTTTGGGTTCTGGCTGATCCTTTGGTTCCACTCTCCTAGTTTGGGGTGAGGTTGGCCGCGTGGGGTTGGCTGTTCCCTGACAGCTGCTCATCAGTGTTCTCCCTGGCTTTGCTTGCTCCTTTGCTGGGTGATCTCCAGTCGGGCTGGGCTGTGGTTCAGGAAAGCAGCCCTGGCACCCAGTGCAGACATCCCACATCAACCTCTGCACCAGCACCTTCCCCACGCCACACAGCCACAAGAAGCCCAGCATGGCCCCAGCCCCTGTCTCTTTGCCACCCCCCGCTGTGGCATCCCTTTGAAGAGTTAACACCTCCCACCTCTGTCTTTTCAGCTCCTTCTTCTCAGGATGGAGCAGCCCTGTCCAACCCGGACTGGTTCTGTGCTGGATCTCGGGCAGCCCACGCCCTTCAACACAGTGTGCTTAAAATTGTATAATTGCAGTAATTATTAACACTGCTCACTGGGCTGAGATCTGCAGCACCACAAACACGGAAACCCAGAATATGCAGAAGCTGCAGCAGTGGAAGAGAGGGATAAAATGAAGCTGTACTGTGTACATCCATCCTCACACGCTCTGAAAACCTTTGTCGCTGCACCTGTGACCTGCCGACCCCAGGGCAGCTCTCAGCTGAGCAGCCAGACCTGATTGCAGTGGGGATAAATGCAGCGGAGCCGCAGCCCTGACCTGGTGCTCCATGCCCACAGCACACAGCCCAGCTGCTGGGCACACTCCTGCGGCCGGTTGTAGCTCGTGGGCGTTGTTTGCAGCTATCAGTTGCTCCACCGCAGAGTTTAGCTCTAGATAAATCAAGGCCCTTTCACTGAGTCCCAGTGACTCACAGCCACAGGGCACGGAACCCTTTCATCTGTGCCGCAGCCGGTTTAATATAGACAGAAGTTCACTCCGGAGCTTGGAATCATTTCTGTCTCTTTACTTCTCATTAGAAGTAAATCAGATGAGAGAAAGCAGTGAGAAATTTCCCTGTATCTCCTCTGTTTCTAGAGTCTCTGAGATAAGTGCCTCCAAACTGCATTTTGCCTGTGCTGGGTCGTTTGCCTTCTGTTTTAGTTGGCAGAGGAATGTGCTTTTGCTCTTTTGCTCAAGTGCCATTTGCTTTAATCTGTGGTTCTGTGGGCATGGCTGCCTGCTCCATCCATAGAGACCTCTCAATCCATGGGCTGAAGCTGATGAGATGAGAGGTGGGCAGGAACCAGCCTCCCCATCACATCACTTCTAGATGCCACGATCGTACAAGGTGACATGAGAGGACTCTGGCTGCCTCCTGAGGAAACAGGATGGCGGAGAACAATGTCAGTACTGACATCCTGCCTTCTTGGTGGTGTCTTTGTAAGCACCATGGCCACAGGTTCAGCTCTGCAGTACCACTGTGCCACGACCTGCCAGACGGCTGCAGGGCTTTTGTTGTGCTTGTTCCTTGCTTGGTGTTTAAAATCAGGATGGAGAAAAGACCTTGTAGCTCCTTTAGGTTCAGAAGCTGAGGAATGGCTGTTGAGTGCTGGAGACAGGCTGGGGCTCCGGCTCTTGTGGGTCAGTCCTGGTGCAGGTCCCAGTGTCTGCTGTCATGTCCTGCTGGCTGGGTGCTCACTGCATTCTCTCCCCCGGCCCCAGGTCATCGTCCCCTAAAATGACGCAGCAGATGCGGGACCTGCAGCTGGCACAGGCCAGGAAACCGCCGGGCCCGTCCTCACCGAACGCAGCCAAGAGGCTGTACCGAAACCTCTCGGGGAAGTTCCGAGTCAACTACACATCGTTCGATGAGGGCAGCCTGGTGGGACGGGGCGAGAAGGAGAAGCCCCGCAAGTCCTACCTGGTAAGTGTTGCTGCCCCTCAGAGGAGGGGAGAAAGGAATGGGAGCACCACGAGGGCCATGAAACCCGTGGGTGCATGAGGTGGAGCCATTGAGGAGTGGGACAATCACTCAGCATTGTCAGCTGTGTCTCCAAGGGCTGGTGGTCTCAAACCCCCCGGCCTTGGGCAGCCTCCTGTTGGGATTAAGGGTGTTGGGGTGCGGGAGGCTTCTCTGTGCCCAGCTGACCCACACATCTTGTTCCATCCAGTTTCAGAGCAATGCTGCTCTCTTTGAGGCCGTGGAGCTGCAGGACCTGGACAGGGTGCAGGAGCTGCTGAAGCAGTACAGCCCCGAAGAGCTGGATCTCAACACCCCCAACAGTGAGGGGCTGCTGCCCCTGGACATCGCCATCATGACCAACAATGCGCCCATCGCCAGGGCTCTGCTGCAGGCAGGAGCAAAGGAGAGCCCGCACTGTGAGTTGCCTGGGGACAGACAGAGGCGGTGGGGTTGGTATGAGGCATTGGGCGGCCTGGGGGGGTTCCTCCCCCTCCAGTGGGTGTGTGTGTGTGGTGGGCAGGAGTGGGCTGTGCTGCACTCCAGTGCTCCAGCTTGGGCTGCAGAGCCCGTTTTTCATGCTGTACGTGCCATGGAGCAGCTGGGAATGGTGCTGGCCCCACATTTCAGAGCAGGGAATCAAGTGGTGATGGTGCTGTGGGGGCAAGGAGCCCAAATGTGTGCCTGGGAGGGTCCTGGGGAGCAGCATCACCCAGGAGCAAGACACTGCTGCCCAGACCAGCCCTCAGGGCTGAGCCGAGGTGCTGCTCCTCATTGCTGCTCCTCGTTGCTGCTCCTCATTGCTGCTACTCTTTGCCTTCTCCTCACCTCCCTTCCCATCCCTCCTGCCATGCAGTCATCAGCCTGGAGAGCCGCTCGCTGCACCTCTCCACGCTGGTGCGGGAAGCGGAGCAGCGCGTCAATGAGCTGACGGCACAGGTGGTGAATGAGGCACCCAGCGCCGACTGCTCCGAGAAGGAGAAGCAGCTGAAGGCCTGGGAGTGGCGGTTCCGGCTGTACAAGCGCATGAAGGCAGGGTTTGAGCACGCCCGTGAGTCCTGCAGGGGGGCTGAGGGGGGAGTGGGGCCGTGTAGGGCTGGGGGGAGATGGGGCTGCACTGGCTTGCTATGCAGGTGCACGAGGGGATGTGCCCCTGGGACACTGTGGGGTTTGAAGTGGCCACTCACTGTAGTGACCCCCTGCACTCTTTCTCCCCAGGAGTGCCAGACCCTCCTGCTAATGTCCACCTTTCGGTGGCCAGCAGCTCCTCATTGCAGGTGACCTTCTGTGAGCCCCTCAGTGTCAACTCAGCCGTCGTCACCAAGTACAAGGGTAAGGACCTGGTCCCTATGTCACACTGCTGAGCACATGGTACCGTGTGATGGGGTCTTGCTGCATGCATGCCATGCTGCCTTGCAGGGGGCTGCTGAGCCCCCATTGAACTGTGGCACAGCCCCGGTGTGCTGTGGCATGACATGGTGTGTCCTCCAGCTGGACAGCCCCAGCTGGATTAAACCACCCACCTGGACCAAGGCAAACTTCAAGGTGCTGCTTGTTTTCTACCCTCTCATCCTGACCAGGGCCCATCTGTGGCCATGGGCACCTCCAGGTCTGGGGCACCCCCAGCTCTGGGCAGCAGTGCCAGTGCCTCAGTGCCCTCTGGGTAAAGAATTTCATCCTCACATCCAAACTACATCCCCCATCTTTTAGTTTAAAACTGATCCTCCTTGTCCTATCACTATCAGACTGGGTCCTGCCAGAGCAGTGCCCAGGCGGGGTTAGCACCTGCTCCTCTGCCCTTCACACCTTTAAACAGATATTTTGGCTCCCATCCCATACCAGCTCCCATCAGAGCTTGCCAGCTGGTGGCCCACGTCTCACTCCTCCTGGCTGGGTCCCCTGGCTTTGGCTGGTCACCTCCCTGTCCCCTCTCACCTCCATGGATGCAGCACCTCGGGGTCTCTCTTTGCAGTGGAGTGGAGCTGCTCCCCATCCTTCTCACCGCTGGCTGGGGAGGCCGTGGTGGACAAGCTGAAGAGCCTGCACTACACCATCCGTGGGCTGACCTCGGTGAGTTGGGGGCTGGGCTGTGTGGGGGGTGGAGCAGGAGCAGCTTTGGGGCTGGGCTGCACCCTGTGTGTGGGGCGGGGGGACATTATGGCAGCTCGGTGGGCAGGGGGATGGTGGCAAAGTGGGGGTTTGGGGTGGGGTGGGTGAAGTGGAGATGTGGGGGAGCATAGTAAGGGGGTTCAGCACTCCCTGCTCTGGGGTAGGGAGGCACTGGTGGGTTCAAGGAATGGGATGAAGCCTTCTATGAGGTATGGGGTCTCAGACAAGCTAGCAGTGCTGCGGTCTGGGAGCTGATACCCTGCTCCACTGAAGGACAGCATGGGGCAGGGCTCTGTGGAGGGATCGTGTCCCATCCCATCCATCACATGTACAGTGATGCTGGGGGTGGTCAGACTGGTACCTGGCTGTGAGACCCAGTTTTGTGCTCCTTGCCATGTTCTGTGGTTCCTCCCCACCTGCCTGCCCCGTATGCTGAGTACCACCATCCTGAACACTGTTTCCCCTGGCAGGGCACAGCTTACTATGTCCAGGTGTCTGCCTACAACATGAAGGGCTGGGGGCCCCCACAAGCCTCAGTGCCCACATTTGCCATCCCTTCCAGTAAGTACAGCACCCGGCGGTGGGATGGGGCAGGAGGGGGAGCTTTGGGGATGAGGTGTGAGGACTCATGGAGCAGGGGTGGGTTCAGAGCTGGATTCAGTGTCTGGGGTTTGCAGATGGACCCAGAGTGGGCAGAGCAGCCCTTTGGGGGATGCTGCCTCCAGCCTGTGGCATCTCTTGTACATTTGCACACACATCGATGCATAAACGGGTTGCCCAGCTCTTGCAGCAGGCTGGCTGTGCCCTGCCCTGGCAGCATGTGCTGCTGACATTTGTTCCCTTGCAGCCCCTTTGCTG
Source organism: Coturnix japonica (assembly GCF_054131305.1). Classification (NCBI taxonomy): domain Eukaryota; kingdom Metazoa; phylum Chordata; class Aves; order Galliformes; family Phasianidae; genus Coturnix; species Coturnix japonica. The sequence goes on along the minus strand of NC_140675.1, from coordinate 20,212,821 downwards.
TCCAGCACAGGTCAGATCTGCACGGCACAGATACAGAGTGCAGCTGAAATGTATCAGACATAACTGGTTTTTCTTGCTGTTATCTCCATTAATATTTCTCCCCTCCCCAAGGATCCCTCCCCAGCCCAGCAGACTATAGTTGGGCACCTCCCTGGGTGTTTTTAAAGCTCCTAAAAATAGTGGCCAACCTCAGCTAAAGTTAACAGAGCTGAACTTTCCATGGAAAACAGCAGCAGGCAGAACAGGGGGTGTGCAAAGCAGTGAGTGTACAAGTGCCACTGCCCCGTCCTGGTGCCGTGGAGCTCAGCTGTGTTACCTGGGAATCCCATGATCAGCTGCAGCTCCAGGGAAGAGGAAGACATTGGAAAGGATTTGATTTTTTTAAGCCCAGTGAAGTGGCAGCACCATACAGGACCTTGTCCCTGACCTCTGCCATCCCTCCACTGCAGGGAAGCTGCTGGCCCTGCAGTGCTGCTGCTTTATCTCCTTTGGCCCCATATGTGGCAGCGCTGCTCCCAGGGTGGCTCTTGATCCCCAGATGTGCTTTGTGTCCTGGTTCTGCTGCCTGGGGGAGGACATAGGACCCTCAACATCATGGCATGGTTTGGGCTCGGGGGGACCTTATAGCCCATCTGGTTCCAACCCTGTGGGCTGCCATAGAGCAGATTGATCAGGGCCCATCCATGGCCATTGGCAGCTCCAGGGACGGAGCACCCACAGCTCTGGGCAGCAATGCCAGCACCTCACCTCCCTCTAAGAGAATTTCCTCCTCTTGTCTCATCTAAATCTCCCATCTCTTAGTTTAAAGCCATTCCCCCTTGTCTTGTCACCACATCCCTGATAAAGAGTCCCTAGCTGTTTCTTGTAACCTCCTTTACGCACTGGAAGACCACTGTAAAATCTTCCCAGAGCCTCCCCTTCCCCAGGCTGAACAACCCCAGTCCTCACCTGTCCCCATAGCAGAGGTGCTGCATCCTCTGACATCCCCATGTCTTCCTCCATCCCCTCTCCAACAGCCTCACACATCCCTATGATGGGGCCAGAGCTGGATGCTGTGCCACAGGTGGAGTCTCTGGGAGTAGAGCATTGGGGACTGCCCCCTCCCTGCCCTGCTGGGGTGCCAGGGAGTGAGCAGCCCCACAGCAAGGGCTGCATGGGGGTGACGCTGGCTCTGTCCCTGCAGACTGGCGAGAGTACGATGGCCGGGCTCCACGAAGGAGGGGCCAGGCTGAAGCTCTGGACCATCTGCTGGGCCAGGTGAAGACCGTCCACCAGCACTGCATTTGCCACGGTGAGCCTGCAGCATGGTGTGGCCCTCCAGGGTGTTACCTGGTATGGTGCAATGGGTTGGGATGGCATGTGGGAATGGGATGGGTGCAGCAGGTAGGCAGCTCAGGCAGGGGAGGCACAAGAAAAGCCCACCCCTTCCCCTGGGCTTCCAGAGCTGCTCTTGGTCTCATGCTTCTGCTTCCTGCCTCACAGAGCCCTGCAAGAACCAGCCCCAGAGCAGGAAGCACTCGGTCTCCAGGAGCCTCAAGCACCTCTTCCACCCCGGCAGCAAGTTCCTCAAGACACTGAAGCGGTGAGAGACTCATGTGCAGGGATTTCACAGCCCTTCACCCCATGAGGACATGGGACTACCCAGCCAGGGCTCTGGGTGGGTCCCGTGCCATCATGGGCAGCCAGTCCCATCTCTTGGAAATCAAATGCTTTTATTTGGACTGGCCAAGCTGTGCTTGTGCACGAATCCCTTTAACATCTCCATGCATTGCCCAGCACCTCACCATCCTCCAGACCCTGCCAGCCTCCCACCTTCTTGCTTCAAGCCTGTCCACACCTCCCTTACTCGTGTCAGACATGGTGTGAGCCGGATTGACCTTGCTGCCTGTGCAGGCTCATGGTTCTGTTGCCACTCTGCCACTATTGCCTCTTCTGCTGCTGGCGATAAGCTCAGACCCCCAGACACCTCCTCTGCCCTCTGGGGAGACCCTTTGGGAAGCAGTGCCAGTGATGACCCCGCAGCTTGTCTGTCCTCCCGTGCAGGGGCCTCTACCTAACAGCCATCTTCTACAAGGACGACAACATCCTGGTGACCCACGAAGACCAGATTCCGGTGGTGGAGATCGATGACACTTACTCCTGCCTGCTCATGCAGGACTTTCTGTGGTTCACCAAGGTAGGCAGCCTCATGGCCCCATGCTGAGTGCTGCAGTGTGGCAGCTGTGCTTGCAGCCTGTATTTCTGCCCTCAACTGCCACCAGCCCAGGTGCTGGTTGGATGGTGGCAGCCACCACACTGAATACTGTGCTCTCCAGGGCTGTCTTGAACTGCAGGGTGCCTCCCTTTGCAGCTTCTTCCTTGGTTCTGCTGCTGCCTGAGCCTCAGCTCTCACTACAAAGGCAGGTGGGCTGCTCAAGCCCAAAATCTCTTGCTGGAGGCTCCTAATCTACCAAGAGAGAAAGAGGGAGCACACCCTCTTGGCAGAAACCCCTTTAGGAGGGGTGCCTTCGGTGTGAGAAAATAGACCCCTGCTGCTGGAAGTGATCCGTGCATGTGCACCTTCCCATCCCAGCACAAATGGCGAGGAGGTGGCTCTCTTCAGAGCACGTTTGTGGGAGGTGGCTCAGCTGGGTTGGCTGGCACTGACAGCTGCGGGTTGTGCTGCAGGTGTCGTGTATGTGGGACGAGATCCTGTGGCTGCGGCAGTGCGTCACCGTCTCCCAGTCGTCCTGTTCCTGCATCCTACAGACACGCTTCAAGATGCTGCTGGCCATCTCACAAATGCAGGTGAGGGTGTTGGGGTGGGAGCGAGCACAGCACCCTTTCCTTGCTGGCACGCAGGGTGCTTTTTGGGGGTGCTGGGTGTTGGCTGCTTTGGAGAAAGTCCCCAGTGCAACCAGGTTGCAGCTGGGTCAACAGGAGCAGGCAGTGCCATCACCTTGTCCCCTCACAGTGACAGTGGTGTGCCAGGCTCCATGGCACAGGGAGGGACCGAGGACTGTTCTGGGACTGGTTTCCAGCACAAGAGCACTGTCCTCTGACCTGTTGCTTTCTCCTGTCCCTCACTGCTGTGTGCAGGGGCTGCTGGGCATCCAGGACCTGGGGCAGGTCTTCTTTGAGCCCATCAAAGACAAGCAGGGCAACATCCTCATCGTCACCCTGAAGGAGGTGAAGACCAACCAGACCTTTGAGAGCGTGCGCTGGGTGCCCATCTGCAAGCTGCAGACGAGCCGCAAGTCTGTGTCCTCCCCAGAGGAGCCCACTGCCCTGGACACGCTGCTCATCTCTGTGCAGGTGCTGCTCCACAACGAGAGAGCAGGCTGGGGGCACAGCTGCCAGTCCTGACCAGCACACTGAGGCTGTTCTGGCCTGTCCCATGGGGCACAACGGCTGGAGAGCACCATGCCATGAAGGCTGGCTCTCTCCAGCAGTGCCTGTCTCCCCAGGACAAGCTGGCTTACCACCAGCGGAGCAGCCATGCCCTCCCTCCGGGCCTCTACCTGGGTTACCTGAAGCTCTGCAGTGCTGTGGACCAGATCCGGGTGCTGGTACCGGAGCAGCTCCCCAACATCCTGTGCCATGTGAAGATCCGCTCCAACCCCAACATCTCCAGGTGAGGCTGTGGGCGCAGCCAGGCCTCACTGCCTCATCCAGCCCTCGAGCATCCTTGGCTTCCGCCTCCTGCTCATGTGCTCCAGGAAGCAGCAGCATCACCTTTGAGCTCCATCCCTGCCGTGTGGGCATGGGGCAAACCAAGGTCTCCTGCTGCCACTGCAGCTCTACCTGAGTTGCTCCATCCAGCACATTTCTGCCTGCTGTCTTTCAGGGAAGAGTGGGAATGGCTGCAGAAGATGGCCAGCATGGAGGAGCCCATTCCTGTGGAGTCTGAGAATGAGACATCGCCAAACCACTTGTTTCAGGAGCTCCAGGTGGCCATCAAGGAGCTGATGGCTCTGGTCAACATCCCATTGCAAGAGGTGCGGGTGGGAGCTGAGGTCCGGGGACACGAGAGGTGACATTTGCAGCCATTACTTGTGGTGTCTTTTGGATGGACTCTTGCAGGCGAAAGATTTCCGTCTGTACAGCCAGGAGGTGCTGGACTTTGGGGGTCAGGTCTCCTTCTTGCTGCTGCTGCCTCCCTCAGATGATGTCTGCACGGCCCCGGGCCAGAACAACCCCTACACTCCACAGTCTGGCTTCCTCACTCTGCCACTGCAGATATTCGAGCTGGGTGAGAAGAGGGGTGACCTGCACTGCCCAGACCTGTCTATGGTGCTCTCCTCCTAGGGTGGGCTGGCTCTGTTCCCCCAGGACAGATGGGGGGGGGATGCTGGGGGCTCCCCACTGCTCCAGACCAGCTAGAGGAGAGTGTTGCCTCCTTCCTGCATAGAGCAGAAGGGGAGGAATCGGTCGGGATGTGCTGTTTTCCATTCCCTTCCTCCCTTTCATCCCTCAGTGCACTTCTTCACGTATGACCGGGAGTTCATCACACAGTACTGCCAGGTGTCCGCCCTCCTGGAGCTGGAGTCCCTCCTCTCCCAGCAGAGCCTCAGGGAAGCCTTCTCCGACAGCGAGCTTTCCACCGCCAAGCAGCGGCACCAGCAGGTTCAGGAGTACATCCAGGTACCAGAGCAGTGAGCAGGGCTGGGTGTGGGCTGTGGCTGGGACAGGGACGTGCTGGGCATCCCAAGGCAGACTATGTGCTGTGCAGCCCCAGGAATGCTGCAGCGTCAGGACTTGGTCTGATGAGTTCTTCCTACAGTAGTTGTGTTAAAGTCCTGGTTTGAGCTGGATGCTTCTGCTGGGCCTCCCAGGAAAAGCGTGTGGGGATAGGCAGGGGTTCAGCTCCATTCTTCTGTGGCGGTGGTTTGTTCCCTGAAAGGGATCCTTTCCTTTCCTGCTCGAGCAGCAAATGGAGGAGATCTGGCGTGAGATGCGCTGGATGATGGACGCCCTGCAGCACGCCCGCTACAAGCAGCCCTCCTGCGGCCTGTCCCTCAGCGGCTTCCTCAGCACCTCCGGCGGCACCGTGAAGGACAAAACACGCTCCTCCTCGTCCCACCTCGACTTTCTTCCCTCCCCAGCCCCCTCACCGGACAGCAGCCGTAAGCTCAGCTCCGGTAAGGACCCGGCACCGCACGGCTCCACCACGCTGCGGACACCCGGCGGCCAACAGCCCCTCTGTGCTTCCCCCGCAGACCTGCACGGGCTGTCGGACGAGGAAGGCTCCTCCGAGGTGTTCCTGGCCACCGACAGCGACTACGACTCGAGCAGGGCGCAGAGCCCCAAGGAGCTGGACCTGGTGTCCTCGGGGCCCGAGTGCTGCGGGCGGCGGGCGGCTCGCAGCCTGCGGGACAGTGCCCCCGACGTGCTGCAGAGCCACGAGCTGCAGCCCGCAGCGCTGGCCTCGCCGGAGCCCCGGCCGCCCCCCGAGCTGTACGACAGCGACTTCGTGCTGCCCAGCCGGCAGATCGAGCTGCTGCGCGTCACCGAGAAGCGGCAGGCGTACTGCGTGCGGACCAGCAGCCTGGACTTCCCCAAGCCGCTCTGCCCCGTGGCCAGGAAATCGTGTCCCGGTTCAGTCGACAGCTCCCCGACGGACAGCAGGGCCGGCGCGCAGGGCAGGCCAGGGACTGGCTCCACGCACAGCCCCGAGCGCGGCCGCACACGCTCGGCCGAGTGGACTGCGAGCTTCCAGGAACCAGCAGAGCAACCCGGTGGGAAGAAGCCGGGCTCTGTCACCCTGCGGGTCTGCCCTCAGTACGAAACCGGACTCTCCAAAGAGACCAGTGTCAAGGTACCGGCGCCCGCTGAGGGCAGCGCTGCGGCTGTGCCGTGCCCAGGATGGGGGAGGATGGCACCGTGGGCACGCCTGGCCCTCGCCTGGCTCTGCCCTCTGCATCCTCTGCTGTGCCAGGGGTACCCCGGCTGCTGCCCCAGCTCCTGTCCAGCCCTGCTGCAGGGTGGGGGTCCCCACAGCCCTGGCAGCTCGGCTCACACTGCTGACAGCCTGCGCTGGGCTGTAAAGGATCTGAAGGGCGCCACGCGGGGCTCCACGGCCTCTGCTCCTCTCTGTGTTTGTGTGTCCTCGGAGGAGCAGGCAGAGCTGTGTCCCAGCACAAGGCTCTGCCCTGCTCAGCTCCCTGCAGGCAGAGGGGTGGATGGGAGCTCTGGTAGCCGGGTTCTCTTCACCCAGCAGGGATGGTAGAAGCAGAGGGAACGCTGACTCGCAGAATTAATTTTCCATTTAAGAAAGTCCCGTAGATTTCTGTGCAATTGAAGTGCAGCCCCGGCTTCCTGGCGGGCTGCCCACGTGGCGTTTGAAGTTGCAGAGCTCAGGGCACGCCTGCTTGACAGCGCTTTAAGATGTTCTCCTCGAAGAACCGAGTTCAAAGGGGAGGCTCCTGGCTGGCATAAATCAGCAGAGCCCCTCAGTGAGCGCTCGGGCTTCGTGTGGGCTGAGGGCCGGGACCACCCGGCCGGGCACCGCTCTGCAGCCGTCAGGGACGTACCGAGGGATCCGCCGCCTCTCCCCGGCCTCCTGCCCTGTCCCCCCCTCACCCCCATCTCCCACCTCTGTCTCTCCGCAGCTACACGTCACCAGCCAGACGTCGGCCGGCGAGGTGGTGAAGCTGGTGGTGCTGCAGATGAATGATGTCTCCCACGGCGCGCTGGGCGGCTCGGCCGCCTTCTGCTACGGCGAGGAGCAGCTGGAGCACTTCGGACTGGTGTTCGCCTCCGAGGAGGGCGAGCGGTGGCTGCCCGACGAAGCGCGGCCGCTGCCCCTGCAGGCTGCCCGGCCCGAGGGGCGCTTCTACGTCCGCATCAAGGAGACGTCGCCGCTGGTGCTGCAGTTCGGGCCGGCAACCACCGTATGAGCAGCGCAGCCTGCGGCAGACAGCGCGGCTCTGATGCTTCCTTCTTCCACAGACACCCTCCCGTCAGGCGTCCGCGGGGTGGAGTGGGATCATACTGGGCTCTGTGTTTCTTGTTGGTGTTGTTTCTTCCCTTCTTTCTCTCTTTCTTTTTAACCAAAGAGACATCGAGACTCGGTTTTTCTGACTGCACAAGGCGAGGGTGGAGCGCGAAGACCTCAGAGCTCGGGAGGAATGGAATTTTTGAGAGCAAACATTTCTAAGGGGAAGGTTGTGGGGGGGGGGGGTTGGAAAAGAGAGGACAAACTATTCCGAGAAGAAGCAGCAATACTTTTTTTTAATCATTTCTCCTTTTCCTTCTTATTTTTTCTGGACATCCTCGTCCAGGGCCGGCAGAAGGGAAGACCTGCATGGCGCTGCTGGGGGGGCTGCGGTGTTGGTGTGCAGGGATGGCACCGGGCTGGGGTTTGTCTCCTACCCAGCGAGCAGCTCCTGCTCCTTTCTCAGTACAAAATGCTTTTTTTTTTTTTTTTTTTGCTTTTTTTTCTCTTTCCTGAGACAAATGACAAACCTGTGCTAGAGACACCGGAGTCGTGTGGAAGGTGTGGACCCTTTTATTGTTGTAGAGGCCGAAGGAAGGTGCGCCAACAGCCCCACATGTGTATGTAGCTGTGCCCACACCACCACGCTGGGTTTACTATGGGGCAGGGCTGCAGCACGCCCAGCAGCGCCATGGGACTGCCTGCCGTTCCTCCTCGGTTGCCGTTCTGTCCTGGTGATTGTGAGTGGCCTCTTGTATGTCCTACAGCATGACACTTAGCACCTAGGTCTCTTGTTCCCAAGGTTATTTTTCTGATCTCCTGTGGTCCGTAGTAAAGGTGACTGCTGCTGACTGTGTATTGCTCTCTCCTTGTGACCTGATGGGCAGCACCTGATCCTTAACCCCTATTACCCCCACATTACAGCTGGTGCATGGCTCCTGGCAGCCCTGGGCTGAGTTCAGCATTAGCACAGGGCTATGCACATCTTCTCATGTTCTGCTCTTCCTGAATGTCTTGATGGGCACATCACCATGTTTTCTTCCCAATGGATCCTGAAGCCCTTTTGTGCCCTCCTGCCCTTGCAGGAGCAGACATGGGTTGGCCCTAAAAGGGGCAGGTTCTTGGGTAAAGTCTTGGTGCTCAGAGCTGTAGGAGCCAGGGCCAGCCTGGAGCCAGGGTCTGCATGTGGGACATTGGTGTTACACCTTTTGGGGCTGTTACACACAGCAGGGTCTTATAGTTGGAGCACAGTACCAGGGCATTGTGGCTCCTGGCCCTCAGAGCCACATGGGGGCAGGTGGGACAGATGTTTTCCCTTCAGTTGACCTAGAGAAAAGTGCTAATGGCACAGGTGACCAGAGTTGCGAGGTGCAGATGTCCCTGTCCCTACAGTGCCCATGTCCCCCAGCACTGCCCACCGTGGGCCGCATATGTCCCTGACAAAATGCTGCACCCAGCAAGGCCAGCACTCACCCACGTGCCCCGAGCCCAGGATTGTTCTTTACACTGTGGCCATCGGCTGCCATCCCTCCTGGCATCATGCACGTGTACACAGACCTCACCCAGCCCCACATCCTGCTTGAGGGCCTTAATGTCTTAGACTCCCTTAAACATCTCCTCCAGGTGAGGGCAGATGTGAGCAACACTCCCCAAGGTGCTCCTCTGCTTCAAAGTAGACCCAGGTCCAGGAGCTCAGCAGGAGAAAACTGGCACCATTCCACAGAGGCAAATAGGGGTGTATTAAATAAGAGTGCCAGGAGAGCCATCACCCCGCGGTGCCTTGCTCACATCGCATAGATTCATGGAAGTAAACCTGAACTGTGACACTCTGCATTTCCCCCCCAAAATCAGGAGCTTGTTGGCACCAGTTCTGAAGCATCTGTGTTTCTTTTCTCCCATCCAAGGGGAGCTGCTCAAACAAATCCAGCTTTGTGTTTCCCAAGGTTTGGCTCTCTGAGGCTGAGACGTGGGGTTTTTGTTGTTTGCTTTGGGTTTCTTTTCCCCAGGACACTCTTTCTTGTGTTCCCACTGAGGAATTTCTTGCCTTGGTTCTGGTTCCTGGGGAAGTCTGAGGAGTTTCCCTTTCTGTTAAGGCAGCTGCAATGTCCGCATACAGGCGATGCTCTCAGCCCACCCCAAGATGTGCTGCAGCAGGGGGAGCCTTCATTCCATCTGCCTCAAACAGGAGGCAAAAAAGTAAGCAAGAGCCACATCAGCACCTGAAGGAGTGGGGCAGTTCCAGGATTATTCTAGCACATGTGATAACAAACTTAATTATTGCTCTATCAGCTGCAGGAGCTCTGTGCAATTCCTGTTGCAGCCACTGCTTACCCAGGTAATAAATAGAACCGCTCTGTCATGGAACTGTGGGGTGCTCGGATGTGTGCTGGGGAGCTGAGGGCTGCTCAGTGCCCACACTTTCCATCCTGGCACAGATGCCCATGAGGACAGAGCCCGGCGTTCCTGGACAGGCTGGGTTTCTGCGGGAAGCCACACACCGCTGAGCTCTGTACACTGTGGGCAAAGCCACTTCCCATGGGCAGCCGGGCTGGACAACGCTGGTTTTACACCGAGATTGTAATTTCCCAACCACAGAGATGCTTGGGAGGGTGGAGATGGGAGTCCTGTGGTGGGAAGCCCCGGCTGCTTCGTTGCGTCTGGGATTCCTGGCCTGAGGTTCCCCAGCGCCGCCCGAGGGCTGGGCAGCATCAGGGCTTTCCAGCCCAGGAAGGCTCCTGGGATGCAGGGAAGTGGTCTGTTCCCAAAGCGACCTGGAAACTAAAACATGGTGCAAACAGGGGCTGACACACGAAAGTGAAAACTTGGGAGGAAACCATTGCTTTTTATATTTTCTATTTCATTTTGTTTTCTTTCACTTTCTCCTATTATTTTCTGCTTTAAAAGAACAATAATAACTAAATAGACATTAAACAGACTCATTTTCATGAGGTCTCCCCAGTAAGAGATCCATTTGGGATTGACCCAAGCCAAGTACAACACCCCACACTGGGCCTTGCTCAGCCTCATCAAGTTCTCATGTGCCCACTTCTTGAGCCCCAGCAAACTGCTGGGGGTGCACCCAGTCCTATTGTCTGTGTCATCAATAAAGATTCTGAAGAGCATCAGACCCAGGATGGAGCCCTGGGGGACACCCTTCATGACCAACCTCCACCTAGACATGGAGCCATTGACCATAATGCTCTGGCTGTGACCATCCAGCCACTGGGATCCTCACCTGACAGCCATGACTTTTTGGATATGATGGAGACCAAACCCTAAACACGTGCTGCTGTGGTCCCATTTCCATTTGCTGGTGCAGATGGTAGCTGGGACACAAGAAGGACAGGTCTCCTGGAAGCGCATGGATAAAGTAAAGCAGAGGCAGAAGATGCTTTGGAGAGCCTCTAGGAAATAGCCATCTGGATAATGTTGTGGTCTTGTTTCCTCCCAGATGTCTTTTCCAGCCATTGTGCTTTGCTAGGTTAACTCCAGGTCAAGCCTCAGCAACTCAATGGGGAGATGTTCTGGGCACCTGCAGGAACCGAGGTGGCCTTTTGCACGTTGCCAGTCATTGGACCCTCAGCAAGCACATGTACAGCATGTCCCTCACTGTGTGCCATGGCTTGGGTCCTGTTTTCTGATCTGGACTGCGATGGAAGGACACTCACTCGCTCCTTTCGCAGCCTTCTCCCATTCCATGTGTAGCTGGTAGAGGACAAGCCAAGACCTTTCTTAATTTGTCACCAATTGCAGGCAACTTCACAAAGCTGAGCTCTGTTGCGCTGTCATGCTCTGGCTGAAAACAGCTTTGATCTGGGTGTTTAATGAAGACGTTAATTGATAGCACGTGGGGAGAAATTTGAGCTGCTCAGAGCTGTCTTCCAGCCCCTCAGATCCCAGAGCCATCATCCCCTTCAAAACAAAACAGAAGAGTTATTACAAAACAAATCATGTTTGTATAGGCGCTTAAAAAAAGTCCTCTCCAGCTCTGCTAAGCTCATATTCCTGGCAGTGCTGAGCCGGAGACACCATGTGCACCGTCGAATGCCTTCAGCCAATTAAACCAGCGTCCACGTGAGGAGGAACAAGGCGCTGCTGTCCTGGTCCCATCCTGGCCAAGGCTGGCTGAGATGCACCGTGGGGCCGTGGGGTTGCTCCTGGTAATGTGCATCCTCCACAGCCAGGATGCGGAGGAGCCCGCAGCCCCAGCACATTGAGGAGCTGGAGGCGTATCAGTGCTCGGCTCCATGCGTTCTGGCAGCCATGGCTCGCTGCAGATGCTGTCCTCCCTGCCCAGACGTGTGCAAACCCCAGGCAGCGCCAGGCCTCGCTCAGCTGGAGCGTGCACCCTTCCGGACACGCTGCTTCCCCAAGTGCACAGAGCATCCAGCTCTGGCCTTGGCTGGCGGATGTGCTCCTCGCAGCCGGCCTATGGGTTGCCTCGTGGCAGCCAAATGTGGCCCCACTTCCTGACTCTGTGATCTCGCCTGGAAGTTGCTCCAGTTCCCTGCTTCACAGAGGTACCTGCAGCCCGTCCAGCCATGGGAGAACACCAGGCTTCGAGACCTCTCCCCCCTATCAGATCGAGTTGGAATTGGCTGGTGGACTCAGAAGTTATTAGGAACAGACACCCCCAGACAATGTGATTGCACAAGCTTCATTTCCTTAGAAAAGCAGGCCAGCAGAGTAGGAGCCTGTCAGTAAACATGTTGATTCCAGGGGCTCTTCTGCAGCATGCAGGGAAGAGCACAGCAATGGCACCCAGCCCACACCTGTGTGTGCTGCTGAGCGGTGGGGACATCAATGTGCAACAGGACTGGCCATGTTCGAGCCAAAGGTGCCCATGGCTCCTGGCAAATCCCAATAGCCTGCATACCCCAGGGCAAGCAGAGCAGGTGGCACAGTGAGCTGATAGTTCCTGTGGCACGCGGTGTGTGAGGAGCACCACTGGGAGGGCTTGGTCCCATCCCACTTGGGCACTCCATCATGGCCTTGGGTGGCTGTACAGCAACTCAGCCACAACCCATGCTTGCACCCCAAGTCCTCCATGCTCCTCACTCAGCAAGGTGCAGGAGCAGCAGCTCCCAGCAGCTCTGCAGCCCAGCCCTGCTGCACAACCCGCTTCCACCCAGGGCTGGGAGCTGCAGGGATTTTCTGCCCATTGGGGCCGCGTGCCTCCTGGCCCGGCACTGCCGCCTCCCCTCCGCCGGGCTGGAGGACAATCTCTTGCAACACTGGAATGCTCTGAAGTCATTACCTCCCTCTCTAGAAATTTTTGGGGTCAGAGGACATGAGTCTCAGTAATCGTCCAACAACGTCAATGGAGCTCCGTTGATTTACACCAGCTGAGGATCAAACCCCTCCCTTTCCTCTCCCATATTTAAGATATTTTCCAGACTTCAGACACATTCAGAGGAGGGAGTTGATGACTCTTGGGTTGTTGAAGAGGTTCCAGCTTTGGTCCTGGCCTGCCTTAGCACAATGGTGGCTACCCACACTGTGCGTTGGCTGTCGTTTCCCCCACAGCCCGCTTGAGAACATCCCTGTGTGCCCTGGCACTGCTCTGTACCACACTTTGTACCCTCGTGGCTTCTCTGCCCATCCAGCCATGGTGAGATCTGGCTGACCACAGCCCCGCAGGGACACCCCATCCCTCCATGAGCCCTTTCCCAGCAGGACTCTGTAGCCATGGAGGCAGTACCAGGAAGGGTCCCAGCCCCACACCAGCGCATGCCCAGCATCAGCAGTCCTGCACAGCACCACTGAGCTCAGGATGAGCCCAGAGAAGAAGCCCAAGCTGTGGGCCACCTGGTCACAGTGAGAGACAAAAGCACCCGAGAGCACTGCGGCAACATCAGCTTCAGCACACAGCAGTGAAAGTTTCCTCTGAGCCCAGTGTTTTGGTCTGGGCAGCTGAGCCAACGTTGAGGGGAAGCACAGTTAATATTGCTGATAGCTGGATCCAATTTATAAGGCTCTCAGCAGAGACAATCATCAGGGAAGGAGACAAATAATCTTCAGGCAATTAAATTTAATTGTTCCATCTGAAGATTATTTATCTCCTCGCCTGATGAATGTCTCCTCGAAGCGCCTAATAAATTGGATCCAGCTATCACTGATAGTGACTGCTTTCCCCTGGCAGAGGGGAAGGGTGTGGAGAGCAGAGCAGCGCTCAGCTCTGTGTGTTGCTTAAGATCTGTCACCTCGAAACATCTTTTTAGCAGACTTGAAAGTGTCCGCAGGCTTTATCAGCGCTCTGCCTTTGTGCAGAGAGCTTGGCAGCCCCGGGCTGGAGCGTGCAAAAGCTCCTGGACAAGGCGCGGGATGGAACGGGATCCCACAGGCTGGGTTTTAATGTCAGGCACCAGCAAGGACTTGGAAACCTTCTGTGTGTCTGTCTGTCTCCACTTCATTATCCTTGAGCCTGGCTGCTCACAAAGAGGGCTTCGAGGAAGCCTCAGCTCGCACCCTACCCTCCTATTTCCCCAAGTGGGATGCAGAGGTGGGTGCAGGTGGCCCCGCTGTGCCCTTCCCTCCCACCACCAGCACTCTGCTGCCCTCGCAGCAGCCCTTTCCCTTCTGGCTGTTGGCAGCCATTGGCTGTTGGCTTTTTGGAGATGCTCGGCTGACCCAACCTGCGCCGTGGGGCTGCCCAAGTGAGGAAAGACCGAAGGCAGCGCAGACAGGAGTTTTTGGAAAGGGCATCAGTGGGGGCATAGAGCCCCCATCCCAGGAGCTGCAGCACAGCACAAAGACCTTCTTTTGTCATCCTGTCATCACCTGGACCAGGAGCTCTCCAGGCTCATCTCCACCACTGCTGCACACAGGCTCGGGGCCGCAGCCTGTGGGTGTTCCGCGGGCGCGTGTAGCGTTCCACAATCAGGGCTCTATTCGCCATCCAACGGCTGAATAGTTCAGTAGTATTTAATTACCATACAATAACTGTCCCATTGAATTTGATGGAATACATCATTTTGGAATGCTATTTACAGTGCTAGTTTTCTTACAGAAATCCATGTGTCAGAGCTTTCACCATTATTATAGACTTTAAAATAGGCAGATGTGCCTTTCATGGCCAACTGCATGTTTTATTAATGGACTAGGACTATCAGATGTGCTGTAAATCATGGGACTTAGCCACCAGTCTGCTGCTCCTCTCCCCCAGAGCCTCAGGGTGAGTGAACTCAGCTCCCTGGAGGGCAGCAGTGGCCACTGGGTTCGTGCTCCCACCCTGATGGATTCCCAACCCTCCCGGAGCTGCCTGACCCAGTGCCAACGCTGCTCTCCTCCCCACCACCCTGCTCTCATCCGATCCCCCTCTGTCCCTCCCTGCCTTCTGTGGCAGAGGACAGGTGAAGCAGAGCAGGGATGCTCCAGCATTCACATCCCAGAGCCTGTCCCAGCAAACCCAGCCAGGTGCCAGCATGGAGCCAGCATATCCATGCTCCCACCTGAACCAAACGCCCTCCTGCCCCATGCAGCCTGGGCAGGGCTCCCTTAGGTGCCACTGCTGCTCCTACGGCAGCAAAGTCACTGCTGGTGCTGTGATCTAAAGCCTGGCCCCGTGCTGGTAGGAGTTCCTGGAAGGTTTGTGCCCAGCTGATGACAGAAGTGCTCGGTTGCTGCTATCAGGGAGCACAGCCAGCAAACAGAACTGTTAAGGAGGGGTCAGGGTAGCCTGGGCTGTGGGTCAGAGGCAGGGATGAATTAGTTGGAGAAGGAAGAGAGGAAGATGCTGCTCAGTGCCACCCTGCAGAGAGAGCATGTTGGCTGCAGTGCTACACAAGCAGCGGATGGGAGGATGCTGCCTGCTGGACTGCTCAAAGGCAGCTGCAGAATGGCTGCACACTCCATGTATCACCGCAGCCCTCCTCCCTGGCTGGCTCCATGGAAATGTGAAGCACCAAGCCTTGGTCAGGCTGCTCCCAGAACCATCAGTGTGCAGGAAAAGGGATGGAGAAAGAAGAAAAAGCAGTTGTGTGTACAGATGCCACCTTTGGAAAGTGCTCAAGGGCCTGGAGCTGCCACGGGCACAGGGAGCCATGGTGGTTGTGGGTGAGGACGGCAAGGGGAAGGAGTGCAGAGCGGTGCGTGGCCATCTCCGCTCCGTGCATCTGTAATGATAGCACTGGATGTGAGCACAATGCTAAAATCCTAGATCTGTGCGTAATGCTCCTCTGGGGACAGATGTCCTCTCTTGTTTTGTACACTGTAAATGCAACATCAGTCCCAAACCCAAATGATTCCCCCCATCCAGCACCGTCCCGTTCCCCCCCCCCCTCCCATCAGCTGCAAATGGCACAGATGGCTGGAAAAAGAGAATAGCTATTTTTAAAAAACAACAACAACAAAAAAATCCCCAACCCTGTTATTTCTGCATTTTTTCTGCGTGAAGACACTTCCTTCCTTCCAGGAGAAATCAATCCAGAACCAAAGTGTTAACCACTTCCCAGCCGCTTCCTCCACACAAGGTGAAGCCACACCAGCCCTGGCAAACATCCCACCTCTCCGGGCACTCTTGGCTCTGCAGCACAGAGCTGCCCGGCCCCCCAGGGATGATGATGGAGGTGGGCAGCGTGAGTGGAAGGAGATGCTGCTGGAGCGGGCTCCGGTTGTCTGGCGGGAGCACAGAGGAGCTCAGTCTGCAGTTGGCTTCCCAGAGGATCAGGAGGTGGATGCAGCCTGGGCAGGGACAGCCTGATTGCAGCACGAGGGGCTGGAGCGGATGGTGGCCTCACGGACGTGCCTCCCACACTTGCTGGTGTTGAGCATCGCCTGCTCCTGCACATGTCCTCCTGAGCCCAGCTCTGCTGTCCTGCAGATGCTTTGGGGTCTTGGTGAAGGCAATAGCCCTGCAGAAGGGCGGTCACCAAGGGCAACCTTCCCCTCACCAACCAAACCCACATTTCCATGTGGACAGTAGGGACAGGAGGGGCAGTGCCCAGGCTCTGCTGCAGGCCCTGAGGGCTGCGAGGTGATGAGGCTGCCCAGGAGCCTTGTGGGGGGCAGGAGAAGGCACAGAGGTGAAGGCAGAGGGATGAACATAGTCATGGTGCAGAGGGACAGGTTGGGTGTGGGGTGATGCAGGGCAGAGGTGGATTGGATGATGGCTCGTAAAGGATTCTGCTCTCAGGATGGACAGAGGAGGCTCCGACAAAGCTGTGCTGAAACTCAAATCAAAATCCTGTGTCCACTCAACTGCACTTAAAGCACAGCTGCACCAAGAGCTCCCCCGGGTACTGAGCCTCGTGTCTCGGTGTGGAGAGGAAAGGGAACCCCAGGTGATCCTTGTGCTGCAAGGGATGGCTTAAGGCTCACATCCCCCGGGTCCTCCTCCTGCTGCTCCAGTGGGGTCTTTCAACACCTGAATGGCAGCAGTTTGCACCACTGCTGGGCAAGAACATGGGGCAGCTCCACCACCCCTGCCCTGCACCCCGAGGTTCCCATGTTGAGTCCATAGGGACAGGCTTCGGGTGAGGGGGATTTAGTTGGGCTTTGGGGTGGGGGGGCTGTGAGGAATGGGGGACTGTGGGATTTGGTCCATGTAGGGACACAGGGGCCAGTGCTGGGGGGGATGGGAACAGGACCTGCTGTGGGAGCCGGGGACAGACCGAGGTGCACCCGGGGCTTTGTGTGTGCAGCCCGCACAACAGCTGCCGGCAGTATGGTTGGCTCCAAAGCTGGTGTTGACAGTCCTTCACTTTTATGGGAACTAAATTTACCCAGACACACGCAAAATCAAAAAAAAAAAAAAAAAAAAAAAAAAGGGAAAGAAAAAGATGGGGGATTGGAATTAAAATAAATTGCAGCAGTGCCAGCATCTGCTCCTTTGTGGTGCAGTCTGGGTTACGGAGAGGGGAGGAGAAGTCCCCAAAAGGGAGTAGCACTGGTGTTTACTGCAGCTCCGATCCCCCGTTTGCAAGCAGTGTGTTTGCACCGTGTTGCCTCAGGAATGCCAGACATCCAGGGTGCCAAGGAAATGTACCCTCAGGGTGGAAAATGAAAGCCCAACCGTTTTTCATGGCTTGGTCAATGGGTGTGTGTGTTAGCGTATGGGGGCAAGGATGCACTGTGCTGTCATAGGAGAGGGGTCTGCTGGGAGCACAGGGGCTGCGATGGGAGGAGAATGTGACTGTGGGGGCCTTTCAGCTCCTCCTTCCTAAAGCTGCCCTAATGGCTCTGCTGTTTGGGATTTCCCTTGGGTTGATTCCTCGTGTTGCAGTGAGCTGCCCCCTGCACGTGCAATGCAGCGGACACACAAAGCAGGGCTGGCTGCTCGCTGGCACCGACGTTTTGGCCCTGTGCTTCCAGGGGGCTTCAACTGGAGAAGATCCTGGAAAACATGAGCTGCCCTTCTCAAATGCAGCCGTGCCACATGGGCACCTTGATCTGCTCGGGTACTCCAGGAGCGCGCACCTTCCCCAGGCACCGCATGGGCATTGCCCTGCTGCTACCCCGCTGCCGCCGTGCAGCTGATGGAAACACAGCATTGCTTTTAACTGTCTCTGCCACACTCATGGCCACTTAGTGCTGTAAGCACACTTTGCAGCAGGACAGCGGAGTGTCAGCGCTCACCCGCAGCCCCCGGCGCTGCAGATGCGGAGCTCCCAGCGTTGCCAAAGCAAAACGGGGCCCAAACAGCAGCGGAGGGGAAAGCGGCGCTGGTTCCGTGTGGCTGCAGCGGGAGGCGTTTGGGGTGAGTGGGCACAGCTCTGGGGACTTCAGCTGAGCTCTATTTTTAGCCGCCTGCCGTCTGATTTTTCCAGATGACAACAAGTGCTGCGCTCCTCCTAAACGCTGAATTCTTCTCGGGTGTTTTCGGTTTTGCCCCTAATTTTTTAATTGAAAGGAAGATGTTGAAAACAATTAGTCACTTTTACAAACTGTAGCCAGCATTTCTTTTGCTTCCTTCAGCTGTGATGTGACCGGGGCCAGCAGTTCTGCTCAGGGCGGAGGTGGGGAAGCTGGGTGACTGGCGCTGATTTGGCATTCAGTGGGTGTGTGAGATGGGTGTAAATGGCCCCAATGCGGCCGTTCCTCTCCCAGGAGCTGCAGCAGCTCTGGCACGAGCCACAAGGTCAGCGGGAAGAGCTCCCGTCCTATGGCAGGGTCGGGGCCACATCCGCAGACTTTTCCCATGGGGTTTGTGGGTGTTGGTTTCCAGCAGCTGGAAGGGGCCCAGCTGCCCTATTGATGTCTGCAGAGCAGCAGCCCCAGATGCACAGAGAGCGGGACAGGCACGGTGCGGGTCAACAGGCACCGGGTGCCCCTCTGTGCTGGATGGGAGTCCGTGTGCTGCACAGGAGGAAACCTGCCAGCAGAGTAGCTGTGGCCTGGTGCATAGAGTGTACCTGCAGATACATCCTATGTACAGACATGGAAATACAGAAATGTCCTGCAATGTGTGTTTTTAGTTATAGTTGGTCTAGGTATCAGTATAGGGACAAGTAAAGGTGTAGGGGTGTGCAGTTATAGCTCCAGTTTTGTGGTTATCATTGAGTTACATATATAGAGTCATAGAATTGCGGAATCATAGAAACACAGAATTGTTTGAGATGGAAGGGACCTTTAAAGGCCATCAGGTCCAACCTCCTGCAATGAACAGGGACATCTACAGCTTCATCAGTGCCCAGAGCCCACCCAGCCTGGCCTTGGATGTCTCCAGCAGGGAAGCATCCTCCACCTCTCTGGGCAGCCTGTGCCAGGGCCTCACCACCACGTTATTGTAAAGAATTTCTTCCTTATGTCCAGCCTAAACCTTTCCTCTCTTAGTTTGAAACCATTTCCCCTTGTCCTGCCACAACGGTCCCTGCTAAAGAGTCTGACCACCTCTTTCTTACAGCCCCCTTTTAGATACTGAATGGCCCACTTCTCTCCTGCTCTGCAAGGAGCTGAGGGCTCTCATGCACCATGCTGGCTCACAGCAGCACTGTTCTCAGTGCACACAGCTCCCCAGTGGTGCTGTCCCACCCCATCCCAGCTCCCAGAGCCATGCAACGCTGCAGGAGTTTCATTTTCATTTGGCCGTCTCCCAGGCTTCCAACCTGGCCCAGAAATGGGAGGGACCTGAATGTGTTTAACACGTCTATGACGGGTCCAGTAGCTGAGCAGCACCACGGGCTGCCACCCCCGAGCATCCCCGGCACAGAGAGACTCCACAGCCCCCCAGACACTGCCCTGCGTGTGTTTTCAGCCTGGACAAGCCGAGATGCCAAGGGCATCAGGAAGCAGCATCCCCATCCCTCTGCACGCCGTGAGGCGGGGGCTGCAGCCCTCCCGTCTGTTGGCCGCAGGGACGCGCAGGCTGCGGGCAGCAGGCACGCTCCCGTGCGGGACTTCAAAGCGGAGCCCTTTGTGTGCGTGCGTGTTGGCTGCTCTCCCCTCGGTGCGGCCGCTCTGATAGATGTGACATCACCTAGAGACGACGCGGAGGGATGGGACCCCGCCATTGTCCTCTGCTCCGGGCGGCGATGTCCGTCTCCTAGGAGGTGGGAGCCGGCTCTCGCAAGCATGCTTTCATCTCCCTGACCTGCCCCGCGCCGCGAGGGCGCTTCCCAAGGCTCCGGCCTGGGGACAGGCATCCTCACAGCACAGCAGAAGGGACACGAGTGAGAGACAGACACGCTCACAATGTTTAAAGACATCATTAAATGCCCCCAGCGCCCCACCCCGAGAGCCGGCACTTGCCAGCTACACCCATCTGTTGCTTTTCATCAAAGGGAGCTGCTCCTTCCCGAGGTGCAAACGGTGCCTCCGAGGTGCAGTGGTTGTGATGGGGACGTGGGACAGAGCACAGGGAGATGGGGCGCACCGAGCCCTGCGGAACATGGACCTACACCCTCACAGTGCAGGGAAGGCTGGAGGGCAGGAGGAGGACGACTCTGCCTGGGGGGGGTGATGGAGGAAGGTTGAGGAACTTCTTTCTTTCTGCAACCACCCAAATGCTGTGGCTGCTCTTTCTGCAGCTTTATGGGCACCTCAGGCAGTGGCTGGGCACTCCTTGACTTCCCTGTGCCACAGTGGGACCAAAGATGGAGGGCAGCGGGGGATGGTTCCCCACCACCCTGGACCTTTTCCCAGCTGCCATGGGGGAAATGAGCCCAATCCACCAATGGAGGAGAACCTCCCACCTCCTGCCTGCAGCCTGGGGGACCTGGAGGTCCAAGCAGAGGTAGCCCTATTGCATCCCTGCAGTGGGAGTGCAGAAGGTGCACCTTTTCCCAGAGCATGGAGGAGGAGCTGTGGGCTGGTGGTGGGATCTGTGGGACCACCAGGAAGGTGGTGGGGCTGAGGCAGGACATGCATCCAAAATCATGTCTGCATGCACTCAAGAGGTAAAAGGAGAGGCAGAGAGGATTGGGACAGGGCTCTGAAGTGAAAGGCAAAGGGATTGCTTCCATGATTTTGGACCATCCCTACAGACCTGCTGCTGCTGGGACCCTTCCCAGTCCCTGGGCATCATCACTGTGAACAGGCAGATACGGTCTGGGCTCTGCCGTGCTGTAAGTTGCATGAACAAGGACAGGAGAAGTGATATCCAGCTCTGTGCCCACACTGCTGCACTCCGAGTCCCACAGCACATGGGGTGGCCAGAACCCCAACTGTGCTCACGTGTCCCCGAGGCATTTTGCACCTGGTCCCCAGCAGACAGCCTGCAGAGCAGAGGGACCCCTTGGGGCAGAGAGCTGAGAGCTCATGGGACAGAGGTGTCAGGGCTGAGCAATGTCAATCTGCAGTGTTTGCTGTTGGGATTAGCTGGTAGGGGAAGTGTTTCTTGGAGAGGACTGGACTCAATTATCAGCACATTGTTAGCTAGCAAGGAATGCCCTAAGCTGGGAAGCTCTGAGTCGGTACCACAGCCACTGCTAACAAGGTGGGCTACAGCTTGACCATAAGATTCGTGGTTCCTGATGGTCAGTGCAGTTCTCTGCAGTATGAGGGAATTGAGCAATTGCTGCTATGTAACACCATGAACATCTGGCAAGGAGCAGAGGGCTGGTGCCTGCCTATGGCACTGGGGAGGCTGCTGTGCAGGCAGTGAGGAGGAGGGAGCCAGGCACAGTGCACAGACATCAGATGGGTTTGCTCAAGGGTACCAAGCAGCTCCAACCATGTTGATATTGAGCTGGGAACGGGGACTTTGCACGAGTCCCTTAGATGAAGAAAACGATAGCACAAAACGATAGCTGGGTGTGCTGAGGAAACGTTTGGTTATGAAGCCGTGCTTCAGTGATGGAGAACACAAGCAGAAGCCTGAGTGAGATGGCCTAGGGTTGGACACTGCTGGTAGAGCGTGTAGGTGTTCCATAGCAGCAACAGGCAGCCAGATTCATCTGGAGGCAGGAGGAAGCCTCGCCAGCCAGGGTGAGCTCTCCAGGTTCAGCATGGATGGAATGGCTGTGGCTGGTCACTGAACTCCAGAGAAGAAGATGCAAAATGACACCTCAGAGACAAGGGCTCTCCCAGCTTGGCTAGAAATGGGTCTTATGGGATGTGGCATCACTTTCCAGCCTCATGTATGGGCATTTGGTTCTGTGAAGATGCCAAGACCACGAGCTTTGTCCTTACAAGTCTGCACAGAGTTATGGGCGCTTCTGACATGGCTGCTGTGACAAATGATGAGTGATTTGTGTTTATTCCTGTCATGCCAAGAGAACTACGGGTCAGGGGAACCCCACCACCACCCCAGTGATGGGGCCTTCACAGCACTCACTGCCATGAGGATGCACGCAGTGATCCCTCTGTCTTTGGGAGGAAAGATCCAATGTTTTACATCACTTAAGTGTGGGATACTGGGGCAGGGAAGCTGCTGCTTGGGCAGCACAGGGCTGCGGTGTGGGGCTGCGGTGCAGGAATGGCAGCTGCAGGAGCCACCCGTGCTACAGCGGGCTGTAATGCAGTGAGGCTGAGGAGGCTGCAGCACGGCAGAGCTGGGAGAAGCCCTGGCAGAGCTGAGCTGCTGCCCTTTGAGGTGATGATGTCTCTGGGTTTTGATTCCCAGCAGGATCCCGAGCCCTGGCCCTGCCTGGAACAACCCGTGCCGCTCTTCCCTCCCGCTCCTCTCCATCTGGTCTCTCCTGAGCTTCTGTTTTGGACACTTCTGCACTTCCCGTTCCTCCCCAGCCCCGCGCCCTGCCCTCCAGGGACAGAGCTACAGCGCTGCAGGGGCGTGTGGGCAGGGAGGGGGGGATTAACCGGGGAGCAGCCCTAACACACGCCAGTGGCTCTCTGCAGTGCGGGTACTGCTGGCTGCTGCTGCCAGACTGAATTGTATCTGAGCTTCAGGGCAAAAAAAGGCCACGCTGCATCTAGAACTGGCTTTAAAAAGGATTACACATCAATACCAGCCACCCTGCTCACCCCCACCCTCCGCTGCCATTGTTCTCTCCAAGGCGCTGCTCTGACTTTGATGATGATCACTGGCAGAGTTTCAAAACGATGTATTATAAAATCTTCAAAAAAAAAAAAAAAAAATCCAGTTGCCATAACGTAATGCAGATTTTTGTCACCACTCCACAGCTTCTGCTTTCAATTTCCAGTGAGGGGGAGAGACTCGGTCGCAGTCAGATGGAGACCAGCTCGCATCCCCACCCCGTGGGCCCCCAGGCAAAATCCCTGGAATTTGTTCCTTACTGTTTGAAGGCAAAGCCGAGGGAGGAGAGTGAGGAGAGGAGAGATGGGGAGCAAGAGGAGGTGCCAGCCCAGGATGGATGGCTGTGACCCCGGGCTGTGCTCCTGAGCTCCCACCCCAGGTGAAAGTGAAGCCTCTTTCTGAGCCTGGCCAGCACAGCACACCTGAGCAGGGACAGGAGCACTGCAGAGGAGCCAATTTCTGCTGCTGTGGTTGTTCTTCAAGGTTCTGAGCAGTGATGGAACATCTCAGCCCTGATTTTGGCTTTTGATGCTGTGTGTCTGTCTGTCTGTCCATGCTAAGCACATCTCCATCCTCAGACCCAGCATCCATCCTTGCACGCACAAAGCACCTGCCACGCTGTGCATTCACTTCTGGACTTGCAGTGGACAAGCACAGCAGCTGCCTGCCCCATGCAGGCAGGGAACTGGGAATGTTGGCTTGGAGCAGGGCAGCTGCCCTCATTTTAGGGTGAAGGCTGCAGACAAGCCCTTCATCCTGCCCTACTGCTGCTGCAGGTGCCTGCTGCACAGCCTGGGTCCCCTAGGTGAGCTCCAACTTCAGCCAAAGTGGGACCCTGGTCTGTCTGCCTGCCCAGAGCCGCTGTACCCAGGACCACAGGAAACTCCTCATTCTGGCTGCTGCTGGCCTCAGCTGGTGATCCCCATCCCTCTTTCCCTGCTTGACTCCCAGAGCCATCCTTGCTCTCTGATCCTAAAAGGGAGCATCTTTTCAGAAAGCTCGGAGCCTCTGCAAACAGGATTTTACAAGGCAGTGTCCCCAGCAGCGAACACAGCCTTCCTCCCCACAAACATCCTGGGAGCCTTTCTGGTGTGAGCTTCACTTTGTAAGCCAGGCCGATCTGATCGGGAAAATCCTGGGGAGAAAAAGGCACAGAGCCCTGGGAGGGGATGGAGGGATCTTCCCATAGTCAGCACTCAATGAGGACATGGCAGGTGTGCTGTGGCCAGCAGCTCTGCAGAGGACACCCCGTGTCACCCGCAGCACCCCTCATGCCATCACCAGCCATCGGGTGGCATTTCAGGGTCGGCTGCTTTTGCCCCTCCATTGGTGCCCAAGGCTGCAGGAAGCCCCCACACCCCTGGCCGTGTTCTGCTCCTCCCAGCTGCCTCCTCTCCTGCTCCAGGCGGGGGAACGGGGCTCCTTTTGCTAAAATCTGATTCCCCTTCCCCTTCTCAGCGCTGCCGTGGCATCCCGTCCTCCCCCAGTAATGAGCTGTTGTCTTGTGCAGCATTGAGAGCTAAGTAAGCATGAAAAATTGGAACAATAAAGAAGCAGTTCTGGGACAGCAAAGCCCCTTGTTTGACAAGGCTAATTCCACACCCCCCAGCCTCATTTTCTTTCAGCCACCTTCCCCCTCCTCGCTCCTCCTTTATTAAATGAACTGGCTTTTATTGGGGTGGAAGCTGGGTTTCCTTTTCCCCTCTCGCCTCCCCCTCTGTTCACATGTAATTTGGAGAGTTAATCTCCTCAGGCAGGAAATGTTGTTTCTTTCACTCTTTTTCTCCGGTCCTTTCCTTTTGGCTCTTTTAATTGGGGCCCGGACCCAGGCACCATCCGCACCGTGCCACGCAGCACTGCTGCACCCCTGCACCCCTGCTGCATCCCCCTGCGGCCGCCCGTGGGCTGAGGACATTGGCTGATGATTCCCAATAGCTGATGATGTATCCTGAAGGGTTCGAGATGGAACCACACCTCAGCATCTCCCCAGCTCTCCAGCAGCACTGAAGTGCTAAAGGTGCTAGCCCATAATATCTCCTTGCAATCGCTCTGATGGACACAACACTGTGAAAAGCTCGTGGAAAGTCTCCAGAATTTCCTCGATGCCTTTCCCTCCATTTCTTTCAAAGCAACTAATTCAGTTTCAATGAAAAATAGAGGGCTGGGTCTCTCCTCCCATCCTCTGCCCGTCTCGTTCCTCATGCTGACAGTGACTGAGGGTCAGCTCTGTGTGTGCGTGGGGCCCGCGGTGGGCACAGTCTGTGCTGGTGCTGATGAATGGGCTCTCAGTGCCTCTAACCGTGACAGCGCAATGGGATCCGATTGCTCAGCATGTGCCAGATGAGGACTTCCTTTGGAAAAGACAAGTCAAACTGCCATCGGTGCTTCAGCTAAAGGCTGAGCAAGAGTAGAACGATAGAGAATTCTATGGACAAGGAAACTGCAGGAAGCTTCACCTGCTGCTCCACCTGCAGCATCCCTTCGCCTGCACCCTACACCCAGCTTGGCTGAGCCCACTCTGTTGCTGGGTGTGACAGTTCCTGCTGACCAGAGCCAGCCCCGGCTTCCTCTGATTCCTGCTGTGCTGCAGACAAGGGGTAGTGCCGGAGACAAGGCTCCCAGTGCTCCACTGTGGGGCAGGCAGCAGGGCAGCCCAACTTTGGAGGCTCCCCACTCCTCCTCCACTCTTCCTGGCCCCGGTGGCTTTCTGGCAGCCGAAGCTTTTGGATTGTCTCTTGGCACAATTTGTCACTCCCAACAGGGCAGCGGTTCATGCTGGGAGGATAACTGTCCTCCAGTTGACTCATCCCCTCTGGGTAACCTCTGGTCCCTGCTGCTGGAGGACGGGGACGTGAAGGGCTGCGTATCCTGGAGCCGCCATCCCTGCTCTGCCAGGCACACGTCCTGCAGCAAGACGGGGTGCAGAGGGGGCCCTGCCTGCCCTCCTGGCTCCTGCCCCACATTCTGCCACGAGCACTTCATCATGGCAGCACTATGCAGGGTGGGTTTTTGAACTAGACACTGTGTAGGACTAGGGGTTGGAGAGAGCAGCAGCACAGCCTGATGTGACAGCGTGGCCTCGTGTGTTCTCTGCATGACATCTGTCATGGGGACACCACATGGGGATGCTTGAGGTGCTGCACGGGCTGATATGTCCAACCTCTGCAACAGAACATGGGGCTAATGGACCCAGGAGCCGCACAGTGGGGACATCCCACCCAGACACAGCCCTACAGCAGCCGGTGTGTGGGCAGGGCAGCGTCACAGGACACTCAGCATCACAGGACACTCAGCATCACAGGACGGGCTCAGAGGGTGACGCTGGGCACAAACCAGACCCACTGCAAGGAAATGAGAACACAGAAAGCAGCACTGGGGCTCCTCCTCGCAGCCCCGGCTGAGGACCGACAGGGTTAACCCGGCGGGCTCCGGCGATGCCACGCTCCCAGCTCACCGCCTGCCGCTCCCCCGGCCTCCCGCTGCCCAGCAGAGGGCTGAATGGGGTATTAGCCGTGCCGGCGCTGAGACCTCTTAATTAGCCATTCTTCTGGCTGCGCTGGGGCCGGGGGGGCACGGGGAGACCCTCAGCACCCCCAGCTGTGTCCTGGCCCCGCTGCTGGCGCAGCACAAAGGAGCCCAGCGGGCAGGGCCGTCAGAGGGCACTGGGGACGCCAGGACCTGTCAAAGCTTGTTTCCCACCTTCCAGAGCCAACCTTTTCTGTCCCGGCCTGGAGACAGCCTGCCTTAATTGGGCTGAAAATCTAATCATTTGTACCTCCGGGCCTGGGAAGGGGGCAGGGGGCTCGGCCTGGGAGGGAGGCTGGGAGAGATGAGAGGAGTGGGGAGAGGGAATGGTGCAAAAGGGGAGAGGTGGGTGGGGATGGGGGGAGATGGGGAGCTGGGGGGGGGGGGGGGGTGGGAATTGCATGGGGGTGGGATGGGAATGGGGATGAGGGTGGAGATGGTGATGGGGATACGGATAGGGGTGGGGATACAGAGGAGGATTGGGGGTGAAATGAAGACAGCATGAGATGGGAATGGAACAGGAGTGAGATGGGGGTGGCAGTGGGAATAGGAGGGTGGGATGAGGAAGGGGTCAGATGAGGATGGAATGAGGATGAGGCAGGAGGGGTCTAATCTGAGTTCCAAGGAGTGCAGAGGTTTATGGTGAATTTGTGACCACTATATATATATATATATCATACATTAAATGTCATTACTTTCAACAGAATAAATAAATCAATGATTTTAGATAGATAGATGGATAGGTAGATAGGTAGATAGATAGACAGGTAGACAGACAGACATAGATAGATAATACACCAAAACGCCACATAACTGAGTGACTGAAGGGGAAGAGAGCAGCAAAATACGCACTGGTCACTTTCCTCTGTCTCTGTCTGCACTGATAGCTCAGCCCAGGCTGCAGCTCTCGCCTCTCTCACCGAGAGCTCCCCGAGCCTCAGACTCTGATGTGCCGGCTGCCGCTCAGCCTCCCTCTGTAAATCTGGCTGATCTCTGCTCAGAGCCGTGTGTGTTTCTGGCCCACACATCATCCTGTGGCAGCGAGTCCCACCATGTAATTACCATCATGTCGGGCAGTGATGCCTTTGGCCTGCAAGGAACCTCGGGCAGCTCAGCTCATTCATTCACAGTTTCTCCCTGTAACCTCAGCTTCCTGATTCCAGTGGCACTCAGTGAAGCGCTGGGCTCCTGCAGGCTGTGCAGCACAGCTCTTGGTTTTACTGCATTATCTCATTCAACACGTTCTTTGTAAGCTGACTCGGATAATCCCGGGGCTGTCAGTGCTTTCCATGGCGAGGTGCACCCAGACGAGGCACATCCAGTTCATCACTCACACACTGGGCAAAAGCTGCAGCCCGCAGAGATCGAAGCCCTGGTTTCACGTTGTTGCACTGCAGAGTGCAGAGCTGTGTGAGCTCCCTCCATGTGCTCCCCTCTGCTCAGAGCATCCCTGCAGGCAGCAGGAAGGGCTGGATGGCCCTGAATGCAGCGTTTGAGGTGAGCAGAGCGCTGCTTTTTGCTGTTGGATGTGGAGGCTTTGCCCGAATTTAGGTTGAATGGATGGCTGGTTCCACTCCAGGGAAAAGAGAATCGTCTGGGGAAGTTTCATTTCGACATCAAAAAATAAAAAAAGAAATCATTCATATTTCGGTTTCGAAACAATATTTTGAGAGCAGATCTCGCTACATTTTTTGTGTATATTTAAAAGAGAAAATTGAAACCAGAACCTTAATGGACCATTTCCATGTGAAAAGACCTTCTAGAGGAAAGAGAGGAAGTGCTCGTTTGGATGAGAAAACCCAGAGCTTTTCCACCCGTGACTTTGTGTCTCAGCCGCGGAGCCCGGAGCTCTCAGCAATGAAGGATGAGGCTGTAAGAGCTGCACTGTGCCTGGCTGTGCCTTTCAGTGCTGCTGTCTCCAATGCATCCATGCAGACAAAGGCCCCGCGGTGGCTGTGCTGTGTCCCCATGGCTCTGCTCTCAGGCTGGTGGCAGCCTGGCCCCGCTCTGCTCACACTGGAGGCAATGAGTGACAGAGGCTGCTGCTGCTCCGTGTGCCTGTAACCCAACCTCCAACAGGATCTGGGAAATCTTACAGTGCTTTAAAAAAATAAGCAGCCGACTGGATCCCGATTTACGGGTAAATACGGGCAAAATGCAAATGCCTTCCATAGGGCTGCCCATAGCAGCAGGGCTGGGTGTCCCTGGGTGGCTCTGGCAGCAGTGGGGGGCATGGAGTGAAAATCCCAGTGCTTCGGGCTGCTCACTTTGGTCAGAGCTGATGTGAATGTGGAGCTGTTGTTCAGTGCTGGGCTTTCTCAACCAGGAACTTGGGGAGAATTTGCCACCTACCCCCAGAGCTGCAGCTGGCTGGATGTGCTCACCTGTAGGGACTGCACCCACCTATAGGGACTGCACCCACCTATAGGGACTGCATCCACCTGTAGGGACTGCACCTCCTGTAGGAGATCCAGCCTGTGCACAGAAGGACCTTTGTTGGACATACAGCCTCATCTTCCTCAGCTGAAGTAGATGGAATTTGCAGACTGGAGTGAGAATAACCAGGGAAGCACCTGCAGCAGTGAGGTTCCTGGTAGGAAGACCATGAAGGAAAATAGGAGGCAGGATCCTTATGGTGCTGCTTGCTTTATGCAGCAGACAGAGGCATAAGCCTGGCTGAGATGCTCTGCCATAGCACAAGGTTTAACTCATGCTGTTTAGGTAAGCCATCACACTTCACTTGTGGTGAGCTGGGGGGAAGAGCTGGACTTCGGATGCAGCGTGGCCGTTCATCCTGTCCCCTGTGACCGCAGCACAGAGGTCTCCCAAGTCAGCTGTGCATTAGGCAATGCCAACAAATCAGTCTGTGGAGCTGAGTTCAGGTGGCTGAGCCCTCCAAGCTCTCCCTGTGCACCACAGCACTGCTGGAGCTCTGTCCCACTGTGTCCTGGCTGTCACCAGAGCTGGAGCTCTCTCGGCTGCCTCTCCATTGCACAGTGGTTGCAGCCACAACCTGATGTTCCCAGGAGCATCACTCAGGAATGGTGGCCCACATCCCCCAGGTGTGCTCTGCCCCTTTTATTTGGGACATTTTCAATAGCAATCTGCCCTGAGCAGTTCTCTGCCTTGGACTAGTGCTGACAGCGACTGCCACGTACACCGTGACGTGGCAGCATTGCTCCGTGTCAACACATGTGGTGACAGATGTATGCCAAGCGGGTAGAAATCTCTGAGCTCCGTGGTGGTGTTGTTTTTTGCTGCTGGATTCTGTCCAGGGGCCACCCCGGGTCCCTGCACAGAGGACTCTCCCCAAGGAAAGGAGGCTGAGTGCTGAGGACACATGCAAACAGCTCAGCTCCCGAGGGCTGCAGGGGAACAAAGCCATCCCACAGGGACTTGTGTGCTGGAATTGGCTCACTTGAGGGCAAAACCACAACGGTCCACAGCGACTGATGTGTGAACAGCAGGATATCAGCTGGGAGCTGCACAGAGCTGCCCCCTCTCCCCATTGCAATGTCCAGACCTGCCTGGAGCTGCACAGAGGCCACCAGCACGGCTGTCAGCTGGTGATGTGCTCACTGCTCATGGGCTGAGGGCGACAAGATACAGCCTCCTGCCCAGTGCAGCCTCCCAAATCACGCTGGGCGTTACCTGGTTTGGTTTTCCAGACTTTTGGCCCTAACAAATTGGACATAATCAACCCCAGGCTGTAAGGGAGGAGGAAGGCATACCCCCTTAGACTTCCTTGCATGTAACAGAGATACGGTCGGTTTTTCTGCAGCATTCAGTACATCTGGTGCAACTGGAAGTAGGCCAGGATCTGGGCAGCCCCTCGGCTGGGACCAGAGAAGCAATTGCTGGGCTCTCAGGGACAGCGGGGGCAATGGGGCTGCAATGGGGGACAGCAGCATGGGAGGGCACGATGCTACCACCAGCACTGCTACCACAGGTCTGTGATACAGCATTGCAGGGCTGTGATGAGATGGGCAGCCAAAGTGCTCACAGAAATGATACCTATGGATGGTGTGTCTGTGTGTCCCACCTGCTTCCCGTCCACTTGACGCTTACGGTGACATTTTTGCCCCAGGGTAATCTGGACAACTTGAGGCACCTGATTCTTGCTCCTGAGCTCTGGTACACAGAAGCACAGCAAGGCACGGCCCATCCCAGCAGGGCTTTGCTGTGTCCCCTGGCACTGGGCTCTGGCCACAGGGTCCCTGCTGCTGGTGGGGAGCTCTGTGGGTCCCTCCGTGGCCCTCTGCCAGCCACTTGCCATGGCAGACTGTGAGAGCCATTCCTTTAGACGCACTGAGGAGAGCAGGGTAATGTATTTCTACTGGAAAATAAACATATCTCTAATGAAAACCTGGTGCAACATCACTGAGTTCTTTTTTTAAGTGAAGATTAGGGCTTTCGTCCTGTCAGAACCAAGCCTTGCCCCATGCTTGCCATGACAGCACATCAACATTATTTCTCAAGCATAAAGAGAGCCTGACAAACTTAAACAAGCACATAGAAAGCAACAGAAAACCCAAAGAAGATGAAGGACGTGACTGGGAGTTGGCTCCTCTCCTTCTCCTTCTCCTTCTCCTTCTCCTTCTCCTTCTCCTTCTCCTTCTCCTTCTCCTTCTCCTTCTCCTTCTCCTTCTCCTTCTCCTTCTCCTTCTCCTTCTCCTTCTCCTTCTCCTTCTCCTTCTCCTTCTCCTTCTCCTTCTCTTCTCCTCTTTTCCTCACACTTGAAGCTTTCCTGCCCACAGCTGGAGCAGTAGGAACAATTTCTTGACAAATTTGCTCTGCCTCTTTACCCCTGACATTTGAGTTCCAGTAATGCCACCTGAAACAAACTAGAAGGTGAAACACCTTTTCAGTGGAAAAATGGTGTTGCCAAGACAGTATCTCTGGTGTTTTACACTTAGTAGGAATGCACGTCCTTGAGGAGCCTGTCAGAGGGCACTGCTTAAGTTCCAACTGGGAAACAAAAATACTGTTCTTTTAACATCACGTCTTTCTTGCTATAAGGAATTGCTTTGATAAGGCTTTTCTGTGGGTGATACACGGCTTTTCCAACTTCAGATCCTTCAGTTAAAGGCTGAACTGTGAGCTGGACTGCACAGAGAGCAGCAGAAGGGAGCGGATAGGAAGTGACAGCACCACTCGGCCTGCCAGCCGTGCACACAGCCATGGACAGGACTGTGCCCCAGCACCCTGCTCCCAAAGGGACAAGGATGGGCTGGAGCCTCAGCAGCCACTGGGAGGGCAGAACAAACCCTTCCATGTTCTGTCTGGGGCTCTGTCGTTAGTTCTGTCATTAGTTCTCCACCTTGAAACGCTGCTGGTGGGAGGTAGGGGTGTGTGTGTGTGGCAGACCCAGCCCTGGCTCTCTCCCCGCACCTGAGATGTGCCAGGCATCACTTTCCCTTGGATTCTGCCTCCAAGAAGGGTAACTTTTCCAGCCTTTCCCTCCCCACCTCCACCGAAACCCCACGTGCTCCCCAGGGGATGTATCAGTGGGGCACAGCCATGCCCAGAATGAAGCCACCTTCCCCTGCTGCGAATGATGGAGATGCATGTTTATAAAAGTCCGGGAGACAGCTGAAGGAATTAAGTTACTCAAGTGCTTTGGGATCCTTCAGGATGAAAAATGCTGTATACATGTTGGATTTTACTCTTACAATTACAGTCAGATGTTAATCCCCTCACCGGGATTTGCTAACACGGCCATGCCAACAGCAGTACATCTCACTGAGTAATTGCCCCCTTCCTGGCGCTCCCCGGCGCTGCTTCTCAGGGCTGTTTGCTTTAATTCTGACACTGCTGAGACCCCCCCTTGGCGTTCCCAGCCCACAGCGGGCGGCAGAGCACACATCTGTGCTGCCAGGGGGCTCGGGTTCAGCCACCACCTCATGTTGGGCTCAGGGAGTTGGCAGTGGGAACACTTTGCTGGTCGCACTCTGTACTGAGGGTGGACGATAGCGACCACTTCTGTGAATTGTTTTACTGGAGATCTGCACTGTTTGGTTGCTCTAAGTGCATCTGTGTGATCTGAAGGGGTGAGGGAAGGGGCAGAGTTCCACAAAGCAGGGCAGAGTGGGCAGGAAGGCTGAGCAGCTCCATACTGGAGGCTCTTGTACCCCATGCCGTGAACACCCTTGAGCCCAGGTCTGTCTCCCATCACATCACTCGAATCTCTGGCTCAGAGCTGGGATTTTGAGCCGTTCTTTGGGGGTTTTGTTCTCTGCTCTCTCCCAATAGCCAAACTGGGCGTTTCTGGGATGACAAAGAGCCATGACCAGCTTGCGTGTGTTGGTTGGCACCGGCACGACCTCGGTGGCAGCTGCAGCCCCCAGCGCACCCAGTGGTGCCAAGCACGTCGTGGTGAGAAGCTCGTAGGGCAACGCGCCGTCCCGCTGCCCCCCGGCCCCACGGGTCTGTGGTTATCTCACGCCTCTGGGAGAGAGTGACTGGCACGGGCAGGAATGTTCTTACACTGTCAGCCTGGAGGAACCAGCTGTGTGTCCAATTTCTGGACGGGGTTCAAGCGTGAGCTCAGCGCCGAGCAACGTGGAGGTAAAGGAGGTAAGAAGGGTTTGGGGTTTTCGCCACACTGACGCTCACCGGGCTCCCACCCCGCCCGTCAAACCTCGGAGGTCGCGGGCACAGACCTCCCCGACAGGTCTCCATATCCCCCCACCCCCCCCAGCGAGGAGAGAACCGGAGTGCTCGGAGTCGTGGGGGAGCGGTGGGAGGGATGGAGGGATGGATGGAGGGATGGATGGATGCTGCGGGGCTCCCGGCGGGGTGCGCGCGGCTCCGGGATGGGAGGCGACCGCGGGGACGCTCCGTTCCGCTCCGCTCCGTCCGGCCGCTTCTCCCGGCGATGGGGCGGCGGCAGGTGGGGCGGGCGGGGGGCGGCGGGACCCGGCGGAGCGAGCGGGGCCGCGCTGTCACTCAGCGCGAGGCGAAAGTGACAGCGGGGGCGGAGCGGCCGAGAGCCGGGCGCGTATTTAACTTGGGCGGCGAGCGGAGAGCGGCAGAGCGCGGCGGGCGGGCGGCGGGACCGGGACAGAGCGGGGGAACCGAGCGGAGCCCGAAGCGAAGCGGAGCGGGGAGGCGCCCGGAGCCGGATGCGCTGAGCGCGGCGGGGGCCGAACGGCGAGCGGCCATGGGCAGCAGGGCGTGCTGAGCCGAGACCAGAACGAGCCGGGAGCGCAACGCGCCGCCGCCGGGGAGCCCCCAGCCCAGGATGCCCCGGGGGGCCGCGGTCCGACCCGGCCGCCCGCTATGAGGAGGAGCCCCGGGGGGCCGCGGGCGCTGCCGCCGCCGCCCGCCGCCGCCTGAGCCCTTGTCCCGGCGGTGCCCGCGCAGGGGCCGCCCGAGCGGACCGCGCCGTCGTGACCCTCCTCCCCGCCCCCTCGGCCGGCTCGCCCGGCTATAAAGGAGGGTTTTATTCTCGGGCTCCGGTCTCACGCCAAACCCTGTCACACCGTCTAGACGAGCTGTCGTGGGGCTCAGCCCAGCTGTCACCATGGCGATGGAGACGAGTCCGCTGTGAATTTTGGGGGGAGAGCGAGAGCGGCGGCGGAGGAGAAGGAGGAGGAGGAGGAGGCGCGGGAGGAGGAGGAGGAGGAGGAGGAAGGCTCAGCCGCCGCCGTGCCCTGCCCTGCCCGCCGCCGCCGCCCGCGAGGGAGGCACGGACCCCCCGGCGCTCCGGGCCGCGGCTGGAGCCGGCCCAGCGGGGAGCCCCGGGGAGCCAGCGGCCGCCGAGCGCCTCAGATGCGTCTGTCACACAACGCCGGCCGAGCTATTTAAAGTAACGGGCCTCGCCGGACTTTGTCTCTGCCTATTTATGAGTCCCCGGGAGCTGGCCGGCGCCGCCGGGCATTGCTAGGAGCCGCGCCGCTGCGCCAACCCCGCGGGGCCGCCAGCGCCGAGCCGGGGGCCGGGCCCGCCCGGAGCATGACGGCCATCGGGGCGCTCCTGCTCTGCTCCTGCCTGGGGCTGCTGCGCCCGGGAGCCGGGCAGCCCTTCCTGCGGCTGCGGCCCTCGCCCAGCGACAACCTGCCGGTGAAGGACATCGTGGAGCACCCGGACCCCGAGTACGACCCGAAGGAGCAGGACCTGGACGAGCGGACTCTGCGCAAGAAGCTGGGCAGCCATTTCGACCCCGGCTTCATGGCCGTGGCCGTGCCGGGCCCCGTCAACGCCTCCGCGGGCGCCGAGGCGGCGGCGGGGCGGGCGAGGGCGGCGGAGCTGCGGCGGCTGGAGCGGGGCGGACCGCGGCTGCGGGTGGGCAAGAAGGCGCGGCGGAAGGTGCTGCAGTGGCTGTGGGCGTACACGTACTGCCCCGTGCTCTACACCTGGAAGGACCTGGGCGTCCGCTTCTGGCCGCGCTACATCAAGGAGGGCAACTGCTTCGCCGAGAAGTCCTGCTCGCTGCCCGAGGGCATGTTCTGCAAGCCCGTCAAGTCGGTCACCAAGACGTTCCTCCGCTGGCACTGCCAGGGCTGGTCCAGCCAGAAGT
This sequence comes from Coturnix japonica, assembly GCF_054131305.1. Classification (NCBI taxonomy): domain Eukaryota; kingdom Metazoa; phylum Chordata; class Aves; order Galliformes; family Phasianidae; genus Coturnix; species Coturnix japonica. The sequence continues at coordinate 20,178,486 of NC_140675.1, read as the reverse complement.
ACTGCACATGGATCCCCGTGCAGTACCCGCTCATCTCCGAGTGCAAGTGCTCCTGTTAGCACGGCCCCGCTACGCCCCGGCCCTCGCGCTGCTCTTTTGCTCGGCCGCATCTTCCGAGGGGAGGGGGGTCGTTCGTCCGCCCTCCCCCTCGGGGCGAGCGCGGGGCGTGATGGGGACGGGGGGTCGGGTCTGGGGGGAGGAACCGGGTCTGACTTATTTTAATGTTATTTTATTTGAAAGGGGGAGAAGCGAACCCAGGAACTGCAGGGCAGGCCAAAGGCACAGTAAAGCACTACAATCAGATGTCTATTTTTATACGTATATAGCCTTCTAACGAAAGGGAAATGAAATAATAATAATAATAAAAAAGAAAAAAAAAACCCTAAAAAAAAATAAATAAATCCCAGCCGTGTAAATAGAGAGATTTTAAAGGAAAGGGGGAAATCGCAGCTGTCGTTGTTTTTTTTTTTTTAATTATTATTATTATAATTATTGTTATTATTATTATTTTAAAAGCATAGGACCACGTTTTAAACCCGGCCCCACCGAATCCGAGCGCTCCCCCCGCCCTGGGTGGGAGGGGGACCGGGAGGGGGGGCACAGATTTCTTGTCAAGATGCTTTTAACGGTGGGAAAGGAGCAGCCCTGGCGGGGCGGCAGCGGCCCTGAAGGCGGCCGATCCTCCGGGCTGTGTTTTCCTCTTTTTTTTGTCTCCTTCAGACGTTGTCATTGGCGTTCCGGCTCCGGGGGGAGGGGGGGGGGTTAGAAGAGGGGGGGATATGGGGGGTTAAGTGCATAACAATGAATTAAGGAGGGAGTTTTAAAGAGAAGTACGGATCTATGGCAGAGTGGAACCGTTGTTGTTGTGTGGGAATGCGTTTAGAGTCACGTAGGGATGCTACAGGGAACCTCTGTGTACAGTCTATTTATTTTTAACGTTTGTGTATAGGAAAAAAAAAAAAAAAAAAAAAGACCTAGAGATTATGCCAGAAACTATTGGAAATGTTTACTTGAATATTCCTTTCAAACAAAACCAAACACATATCAATGTAAATAGGAGCTATCAGTGATGGAATCGTTTTTAGCAATAAACTTTATCTTTGAAGATCGGCGCCCGCAGCCCCACGGGGTCACGCAGGGAGTGAGGGCTGAGCCCGTGGAGCTGCGTGGGGAGCACCGGGCTGAGCCGGGCTGCGGGAACCCCCAGCGGTCACAGCGGGGCAGCAGCGCAGCGCGTGGGGCAGGAGGTGCCGGCTGGAGCCGATGGGAGCTTCCCGTGTTGCTTCGCCATCCTGGGCTCCTGTGAGCGCTGTGGCTGGAGGATCCGGCTCTGGTTGAGGATCCCAGCCCAGCTCACCCGGCTGCACGGCCCTGAGCCTCACCACAGACCCGGCTGCAGCAGGGAGGGATGGACGGCAGCCCCGTGTCTGCTGGGTGCAGCCGTCACACCCACATCTCCCCATCGGCGCTGGGCTCCAAAGCAGCACCCATCCCAGCTGGGTGATGGCACCGCTCTGCCCGTGCTGCAGTGGGAGCTCCTGGAGGCCAGCAGGGAGCAGCCTGGACACTGCTGCCATGGGGGGGCTGTGATGCACCACCAGCTGTCTCCTTGTGTGCTCCATGGGGGCTGATGGTGGCGAGGGGAAGGTCTGCGCCGTTCTTTCCTTTTGTGTGATCTTCCCGATGTCCCTGAGGAACAAAACAACACCGAGGTGTCCCGTGCATGGAGCCCATGGGGAGGCAGTGGGATGCTGGCTGGGGTCCCTCCAAGGGGACTGGGGTCTGTTGAGCCCACCCAGGGCTGGCAAGGCCTGAGAGGTCACGCTCAGAAGGAGAGAGGTCAGAACAGGAGGAAGGAGAGGGCTCTTCTGATGGGCAGGGGCGAGAGGTGCGTGGCTGCCCTGCAGCTGGTGTCCCAGCAGAGATGGTGCTGTCCCTATGGAGCAGGTCTGCCTTCCCACGGGGCTGCCAGCAAAGGAGCAGGGACGAGGGGACGTGGAGGGCAGGGTGGAAAGGAGACCTCGAGACAGCAATGTGCAAAACATCAGGGGCATTTGGGAGAGGAAGGGGAAAGCTCATTTTGCAAGAGGAACAACATCTGTGGTGTGGGGGCCGAACATCTGTAGGAGGGAGCATGGGGGGAGGGCATTCTGGGAAAATATTTCTGACATAATCCCAACAGTATCTGGTGTGTTGAGATTTGGTTACAAATGGCCCTCTAACGTCTTTGTGCGTTTTGTTCTGCTGGTTCCAGGGGCACACAGAGACCCCGGCTTTGTGCTAACCTGGGAAATAAACCATTCGCTGGACTCAATGGCTGAGTTCAGTTGTGTGGGGAAGGGGGGCGGGAGCGGGGAAGGAGAGATTTGTGTGAACGCCGGAGAAAACTGGCCTGAAAGCCTCAGTGCCATGTGCTGCTGGGAGGAGGGGGCTGCCCGCGTCCCGGGGGAGCGCATGGTGGTCCCGCTCGAAGCGGCGCGATGGCTGCGGGCAGAAGGGAGCGTGCCAAGCACCGAGGTGCCCCACGGCTCCCAGAGGGCACGGGAAGGGGCTGGGGGTGCGGGCGGCCGGGGGGGCCCACGTGGGGGTGCGGCGTCCTTTGCTGTCCGGGATGTGATGAGTCGGACGTGTGACAGCCGGGCTGTGGGCGCAATGGCTCACCCGTCCCTGAGCCTCAAAGGAGAGAAAGACAAAGGGGAACGAGCCCGGCTCTTTGGTGCGGTCGCTTCATTGTCTCATCAAGCTGCTTGTGATTAAGGGACGGGCTGGAGGGGAGAGGGGGCACAACAGGCCTCCGTGAGACCCGCGGTGCGGCGGGTGCTCGCTCTGCACACGTGGTTCTTTCCCCCCACACTGCGGGGTGGTGACCCGGAGGGAGAGGAGCCCGGAGCTCCAGGGCTTGTAGGCTGGGCCACCCCTGTCATCGTGTTGGCAAGAGGTGGCTGTGGCCACACACGTGCAGGCGTGCACACAGTGGGTGCTCAGATGGCACCTCTGGCTGCACAGTGCCTCACTGTTGGGTTGATGCTGCCCTTGCCCTGCAGAGCTTTGCAGTCAGTGTCCTTCCGTGCTCCAGGCGACATTCCCACCTCTGGAATGGCCATCCCTGCACTGCTCCCCATCTCTGCGCTCACCATCACGGGCTGTGATTTCTAAGTCAGTTTCCAGTGCTGGTGACCACAGTGCAGCATTTGGGACACACAGCAGCTGAGCCCCATCCTCCTTTGGGCAGGGCAGGGCAGGACGCACAGGGGGGGACCCAGCAGCTGCCCTTTGTCACAGCAGGGAACCAAAGGCGCCTTTTCCCTGCTCAGCCAACACTGGCACCGTGGTGCTTACCTGCTCCAACCCCGTGTGCTGTGTTATGCAGTTCCTGTGGTTCCATCACCTCTGGGTCTTCCCCCCTTGCAGGGCTGGCTTGGAGCAGAGAGCCCTTTGGGTTTGCTGAGGCTGCCATCACTGCTTTGTAGTGACCGGGTCCCCCTGACACTGAGCACGTGGCCTTTTTCCTGCTTCTTCCCCAGTTCCAGATGATCCCAGCTGCAGGCACGGTCTGGTTTGCTGGGTGAGAGACAGTGAGAGCTCAGGTTGTCTTCTGACATTTGAATCAGTGGCCCAGAGTACTTTCCTCTTTGCTTTTCACATCCCATTTGGCTTTGTCACCAGAGCAGGTTAACTCTTTTGTCTCATTTCCCAAGGCTGTCTCACCCCACTTACCTGTGCCAACTCACCCCCTTTAGCTCAGCTCTGGGCAGACCTAGGAACACCATCTCTGTCGGCACTCTGGCTTTGCCAAGCTGGCCTGAATTCACAGGGCTGGGGCTCCCAGGCATCTAATGCCAGCTCCTGAGATACCCGGCTCAGGCTGGGTGATGACCTAAGCCTACCATTCATCATTCCTAGAAGAGCAGGCAAGCAGTCTGCAGGCAGTAATTGGCCTCCTTTGAACTTTCAAGCTGAGGCTAAAGAGGGATTTTCCCAATTCCCACGACAGCAGGCAGCAGCCAGCACTGACACATCCCTGCCCCATGGGAGCAGGCAGCGGTGGCCTCTTGTACCACCATCTCCCCTTGTCTGTCGGGTTGAAAGGTGTGGGCTCTGCTCCTGCAGCTCAAGCCCCCTCGCAGGCTGTGTTCCTCCTCCCTGCTCCACAGTGCTCCATCACTCCCTGTGTCTCCACGTGCAGCAAACCCAACCATATGCCCGGTTGCTTCTAGACAGAGCTGTGCACAGACCCCTCTACCAGCCAAGGGGTTCTCTGGGGCTTCACCATCGGTCACCCCAAAGGCACCAGTTCCTCTGCAGATGAGCCTCCCTTTCCTCTGACGACTGGAAGCAAATGCTAACAGCAAGGCCACCCAGGAGACATGGCTGCTCCTCAGTGTTCGCTGCCTGTTATTCTGCTTAAACATGTCAGATGTGCCATCAAGGAGAAGGGAGCCCATCATGTGGCACCCAGGAGCCCAATCCAAGAGGCAGAGCGAGGCAGAGCAAATCACAGCTGGTGGGGAGGATGCGCTCGCAGGAAGGCCATTGGCTTAAATGGCTCTTTCAGGCAGACGGTGAATGAATCCATTCACAAAAAGCAGGTCCAGTTTGCAAACAGCAAACCAGTCCACAGCTTTTTCTTCATGCGCTGGATGAGCCTGATGGGGAGACAATGGAGTCCTGGAGCAGCTGTGTGGGATGTGGCTGGTGCAGCCGTGCCCGAGCTGTGCATAGATGCAGGGATTTGGGGAAGGAGGATTGTGGCTCCCTCCTCCTGCAGGCCTTGGACTGCAATGCTGTGCCCTGCTCTGAGCTACCTGGAGTGGGGTGCACGTCTTTGAGAGTCAGGGACCACTGCACAGCACCGCCAGCACAGGCACAACCAGCCAGGAGTGGCAAGAGGTCTGTTCCCCATGGCCATCATGGGGCCCTGAGCAGGTTGGGTAGGAAACATTGGAACAAATGATGGGTAAGGCTCCTCCTGGGATCTGGAGGCTGGGGGTGAGTGGTGCCACACGTCCCATCACAGCACACACAGCCCTGTCCAGTTGTCCCATGCACCAGACCAGAGGGCAGGTGACCAACTCAGTGCCCACCCCCGTTAATGAGGGTCCAGGTCTTTCTTGCCAGGAAACCCTCTCAACCCACTACAAAGTTTTCTGAATTCAACAACAACAACAAAACCCAACCTTCCAGGGCTTTGGGTCTGGAGCTGCTGTGGGCATGCACTGAGGTCCTGGAGCCCCCACAACCAAGCAGCAAGTGCACCCAGTGCTTCCCAATCTGCAGAACTGGTTGTGCTGGAGATCCTGTGTGAGGTAAAGCTGCATCTCTGAGTGCCAGAGCAGGACAGGGAGCGGGCAATGGGCCTGGGGGGATCAGGGGGGGGCAGGGGGCAGCAGCAGCCCTGGAGAACTCTTTGTTGCAGATGCTGGGGGCTTGTTGGTATCCGTGTGTTTCTGGGAGCGTTGTGCAAGAGCCACCGGATCCCTTTGAGGCTGTTGGTGTCCTCAGGCATCGCCTGGTCTGCTTCCACGCCATTAACTGCCAAAAGACAGTGGCTCTCCAGGAGGTGGTGCTCACAAAGGAGCGGGCAGCCAGCCCTGGCTCAGCTATGCGTTCTTGAGGCCGTGACCATATTTCATTCTAGGGCTGAGATGAAGCATTAGGCTGGACTCGGCGTTCTGCTCTTTTTGACCATATTTTAGGAAAGAACCTCCTTTGCCTCCTCCCTTCCCAACAGGAACCGCAGCCAACAGTCCTGGAGGACGCCTCTTCCACCCAGTGAAGGCGGTGTGCAGGTCAGCACACAGCAGTGATGCTGGGCACTGATGGCTGTAAAGTAACTCCTTTGTGAAGGGGAGCGGAGGGGATGCAGTTTTTCAGCACCCTGTGGGTACCAGGAGGTGCTTTCTCAGCCCAAGCTGCCACTGCTGAGCTGGGCTGCACTGCAGCTCAGGATTAGGGTTGGGGATGGAACTAGGGTTAGGGTTGTGCTGGGCTTGATCTTAGGGCTGGGATGAGAGTTAAGAGTTGCAGTTGGGGTTGGGGTTAGATCTGGGTTTGGAATTAGGGTTAGGGTTGGGGTTAATGTTCAGGTTAGGCTTGGGGCTTGAGTTTGGGTTGGGGTTGGAATTTGGGTTAGGGTTGGTCTTGGGACTGGGATTAGAGTTGGGTCAGGTTTAGGGCTGAGGTTACACGTGGGGCTGGGATTAGAGTTTGGTTTGGGGTTGGAATTAGGGTTAGGGAAGGCTCTGCATCAGAAGGGTTGGATTTGGAGCACGGGGTCCCAGGTACTGCCCTGGCACAGGGCTCCTGCTGGGCTAGAGGGCCGGCTTGGGCACACTGGCAAGGGTCTGCGTTAGAACTGGGAACCCTGACAGGGCTCCTCCTGCCCCAGACCTCAGCTGGGAGCTGGCCGGGCAGACAGACCGGGGAGAGGGGCCGTTCCCTGCGGTTCCGAGGGCCCGGCAGCCCGGCACGGGGCAGCGGGCGGACGGACAGACAGACAGACAGCACCGGGCTCAGCGCGGACCGGGAGCCGCCGCGGGGTCCGTAACCGGGGGGCGAGCGCCACCTGGCGGTCACGGGTGGGGGGAGCGAACCTGGGGGGGCGGCCCCACGCTGAGCCGGGAGGGGGGTCGTTAGGAGGGATTTCTGCTCCCAAAGGCTGGTCTGGAAGTGGGGCTGCACGGGGAGCTGGTGGCGGCTGCCGACCCTGGAGGTATTTAAGAGCTCTGGACGTGGAGCTCAGGGATGTGGTTTCGTGGTGGAGTTGGTTGTGTTGGGTGATGCTTGGACCTGATCTCTTCCAACCTTTATGATCCCATGGTTCTGTAAAGCTTTGAGGCCGGGTTGGGCAATGGATGTTGGATACACGTTGGATCAGGGTTCATCTGGACGCTTTGCCTTCTGACCCACTGCCAGCATTCCAAGGGGGCCCATCTGGCCTGCCCAGCCTCGCTGGAGCCAATGCATCCCCTCCCTCTGGCCTCTGCAGCAGTCACTGGCCAACAGAGAGACCCAAGAAGCCTAAAGCACTGTTACAGCTTTCCTCTGAGCTGAAGCGAATTTGCTCATCACGGGGAGCTTTAGCGTGCCTCAAATATAAAGGCTTCCTGAGGGGTCTGAGCAGCCCTCCATCCTCCCAGTGGGAGTGGTAGAAGAAACACAACCAAAGAAGCCCTACATAGAAGAAAGGAGATATCCACCATGAGTGCCCCGAGTGAACCGGGATACATCAGAGCCCTTCCATCTTTGTTGCCTGCGCTCCAAGTGTCTGCACACAGTTGTTGTCCTGGTCCAGGTCCAGCCCTGTTGTCCAGCTCAGTTACTTCAATAAGCCTTCAAATTGCTTAACAAATACCACACGATGTTTCAACCCTGAGAATTTGTACTTTGGGCTCAAAATGTGATTTATCTTCATCTGCGCCTGAAAGATTTATCAGCCCCAATTAAGGGAATGGTTGCGCTCTTTCAAGTGTGGTTCTAGTCAGAAAAACCAAGTGGAGTCTCCTTTCATTGAGGAGGACGTGGGGCCAAACCAGAAGGAAAAATTGAGAAACCTTTTTCTAAAAAAATCCTCGTGTTTTTTGGTCAAAAATTTGGAAGTGTTGCTGAATTTAGAAGCTTTTGACCAACTCTGAAGCGAGCCAGGAAAGAAAGCGTGAAAATCCAGTCAGGTTTTGTTGCTCTGTTCTTCATCAGAATTTCATCTTCTGATGCAGTTTTTCATTACAAAATGCCGGCTGGCTGGCAGGGTGCAGCACATCTGCTGCCCGACAAAGGCCATCTTGCACTGCAGGCTTCCAGCCCTTTGCAACAAGGTTTGGGGATGCTTCTGTAGATGCACATGTGCGTGAGAATGAGAGCTTGGCGTGCTCTGGGTAAACATGGTGAGACATGAAGGCACACCTGGGCATAAGGAGCCCTGGCAAGGATGGCAGTTTCTACCATAAAACCCAATGGGCCCACAGATCCAAGCAGCCCTGCCATGCACCTTCCTTTCCTCTTGCCATGGCACTGAGCTTTGAGGGGCAGACTGGCCCTGCTGTGCCCTGGGAGCCATTGCTGCCCAGATAGGAAATCCCAATGCCATGGGTGGCTTTGGAGAACGTGGTGTCCGCTCTGCTCTCTAAACTGCCCTTCAGCTCAATCCCCAAAGACAGGGTCAGATAGGACTGAAGCTGTTTGATGCAGTTTGAACTTACAGGATCACTCTGGACATTCAGATTATGAAGCTGATGTGGCAGTGACCTGAGGCAACAAAAGGAACCACGAGGTCATTTCAGGACAGATGCGGATGCAATCCTTGCCCAGTAAGTGCAAGAATCCCTCATCATCTTGCATGTGTCAATATGTGTTGCTTTGTTTTCTTTACTTGTTTTCCTTTTCCAAAGGGTATTCTTTGTAATGAAGCACTTTCAGTGCAGAGTTTCAGGGTGAGTAATGAAGGAGTGCTGTGCTTTTCCAGCCATAGGTCTCACATCAGATGTTCACAACAAAACTCCAACCCTCTTTGAAGCCGAGAAGGTCCCAACCTCAAATTCAGCTGCCTCTGAGAGACCAGGTTGAACAAAAGCAGTTCTGTGGTATCTGCTGCCTCGAGCTTTCTCCTGGACGAATGGGGAGGATTAAAGTCACCTGTGAATGAAGTGATGAATGAAGATTTCTTCTCACCAGATGCCCCCGTTTGGCTGTTCAGTGCACTCTGGGAACTTGGGTGGGAGTCCAAAGCCTGATCCCAAGCTCCAGCTCCTCAGGTCGGGGCTGCTGGGAGACATCTGCAGCCCAGGGCTGAGAAGAGGTTCCCAGGCCTGTTCAGAAGAAAACTGTCGCTGCCTGCTTGGCTCCAGAGCTTGGATGGGAATTCCCTTGTTTTTCATGAGCAGGCTGAGCGGTCAGCACATACCACGAGCAACAGTCAGAGGAGCAATAAATAGCCTGCCCAGACCAGAAGGAGACAACCTGTTCAGACTGGGCCGCTCATCCCTGCGCCGGGCAGAATGAGTCCAGCTCTGCGTCAAGGCGCCGTGCGTGCCGAGGGGAGGACGCCCCGTCTGCACCCAGCAGGTCGTGCAGGAGCAGCCATGGTCTGCACGTCTGTCTGCACGTCCCAAAGACGTGGTTGGCGGCTGCGACGGCTGCCTTTGTCCCAGCAGGACGTCTCCCTCCTGCAGCCCAAGCTGTGCCAAGAGGTGGAAGCCATCACAGCACGCTGCGCTTCCAGCCCTGCTTCCCATTTGGGAGCACCAGCAGAGCGTTCTCCTGTGTCCCAGCCGAGCTCCCAGCTTTGCTCATTTTGCTCATTCTCCAGGGAGAAGAGCACTTTGAAAATGTTGAGGTTCCATAACTCATCCCAGGAAGACCCTGTTTCCCCAGGTGATGTTTCTTATGCCACCCATAAGATCGTGGGGAACGGGAGAGGCCCCATACGCTCAGCAGGCCCATCGCTTCCTGCTTCCCCATTCTCCTCTTTGAGGTCTAAACCAGAAGCAGGCATGAAGGATGTTCCCAATGCTCCAGGCCAACATTTCCTCCTAGTCACCTCGTGCCGAGCATCGAAAACAGCACAGCCAGGGGGTTGTGAAGTGCTCTGAACCTGAAAAGTGCTAACTAAGGAAATAAAGCACAAGAGAGTGTTATTAATAAATGCCAGCCGCCGTTATATAACTCCTAATCATGAGCTGTGTCTTTTGGCCCCCATTGTTCCATTGTCAGGCCCCATTATCTGGGAACTCGTACCCACCGACCACAAGAAATAGCCTGGGCTCTGCTGGTTTGCAAACTTTGTTGTTGGAAAGCTTTTCATGCAATTGTTTTTGCTATGTGCTATTGCCTTCCTTATTGTACAGATGTGGGTGTGTATCGCAGCCCACACCCTCTGTCTCTTGCCCCAGGAAAACTGAAAATGAGCTGATCAGTCTCAACGAGTGCTTTCCCTAAGAGTTATCCTTAAAAACAACTAAACTCAAACTAAAAAACCTTCCTTTTCCTGAAGTTCAGCTTGTGCTGGGGGAAGATGCTGGCCTGCAATCCCAGTAGAATAAAGACTGCACTTTATCCTCAGAAGAGGTTCCCTGCAGGACTGGCAGTGCCCTGGTCCTGCCACAGGGTAGAAGGGAGCATGGGGTGGCAATGGCTCAGGGACTCATTCAGAGCAGGGCATCTCTGCTGCTGTAGGGCTGGGCTGACCATCTTTGGCCAGAGCTTGCTTTCTGCCCTGCTTCTTCAGAGACCAAAAGCACACTCTGGAGCCCAAGCCATGGGCTGAGATCCAGCAGTACCCAAAGAAGAGCAGGAGGGCTGCTCACACTCTCCAAGTCCAACCCATCTCCCCCACATGATGCTTTTCCTTTCCAGGCACCACTCGTCCTTCTGGATGGGGGGATAGAGTCCACCCTCAGCAAGTCTGCTGATGATATGAAGCCAGGAGGAGTGGCTGACACACCAGAAGGATGCACTGCCATCCAGCAAGACCTGGACAGGCTGAGAGCTGGGCAGAGGGGAACCATAGGAAGTTCAGCAAGGGCAAGTGTAGGGTCCTATATGGTGAGGAATAACAGGAGAGGAGAGGAAAGAGAGAGAGAGGAGAGGAGAGGAGAGGAGAGGAGAGGAGAGGAGAGGAGAGGAGAGGAGAGGAGAGGAGAGGAGAGGAGAGGAGAGGAGAGGAGAGGAGAGGAGAGGAGAGGAGAGGAGAGGAGAGGAGAGGAGAGGAGAGGAGAGGAGAGGAGAGGAGAGGAGAGGAGAGGAGAGGAGAGGAGAGGAACAATCTGCACAGAGAGGTGGTGGCGTTTCCTTCTCTGGAGATATTCAAAACCCACCTGGATGATTTCCTGTGTGACCTGCTGTAGGGAACTGCTTTAGCAGGGGGTTGGATTGACAACCCCCAAAGGTTCCTCCCAACCCCTATGATCCTGAGATCCTGTGACTCTTCAGGCTCCACCCTCACACTTTCCAAAGACCTGAAACAGACCAACAGGGTTTCCATACCCCAGTGGGGATCACAGGGGCCTCAGCATCACCTTTGTGCTGGTCAGTACAGAGGGCACCAGCTTGGGAAGCTCTGCAGCCCTGGTGCTGGCTGTTAGTTGTGCTATGGCAGCTGGGGTTGGTAGCGCTCAGGTTAGAGCTGACCACACTGAAAAGTGGTTTTCTGGTCAACACAGAGTTTTTTTTCTGATCTTTACCTGCGTTTGGGAGAGAAATTCTAAATCAGAACCAGAAAATGCTGGTCCAGCAGCTTTTGGTGTGCAGTTTCCGAGGCCTTTATTCCTCTATTTTCTCTACCAACAACATGTTTTAAAAATCAGTGCATTTTTTTCCCTCTCTTTTTGCTGGAAAACCTGAAATGACACAAGGAGCTAAAAATAGTAACAATGCCCAACCAAGTCTTTGGTGTTTTTCAATCAGCTCCAATGCAAACTTCACTGTTGGCTGGGGAAGAATTTGTTATTTTTCTGACCAGGGTCTATATTAGGTTCATGAACACATCCAGCCAAAACGGCCGAGGAAAGCCACCGACCCATTGCTGAATGGTTTCCCCTGGAGCTCATCCAGCACCTCACACCTCCAGCAGCAACGGCCACCGAGCCCTGCAGTGCTGCAGGGATGGAGGCAGAAGTGAGGAGCACCACCCAGCACAGCAAAGGGACCACAGCACTACGCTGCAACCACGGAGAGGTTCCTGAGCTGAGTGTGTGACCAATGTCCCATGCAGCATTTTGCAGCGATGCAATGATGCAGAACATGCATGGCCACCACCTGGCAACTCCTCGCCTGCTCCTGTCCGGTCAGTCCCAGTGTTTTCTCTTTAAGGAGCAGGGCTGGAGGTTGTGTGTGCTGTGCGGATGGCTCAGCAGCCCAGGAGACCGCTCTCCTGGGACCTCTGCGTGGCACAGAGACGTCTACCTAACAATTGAGGGAATATTTTCCACCCAAAGAATCCATCTCGTGGTCCCCTCTTCATTTGTGACACAAGGGAAAATGTGAAGCAGCCAAGACGCTTGAATCACTGTCCCAAACAACATATAATGAACTCATAAAATCAAAGGCAGGGTTTGTTTCAACCCGTGCTGCCAGGGCTCCTTGGACATTGTCTGGAATGAATTTAAGTTGTTACAAAACTCTGTCTCTATGTGTGTGTCTCTCTTCCCCCCAGCCCGTCTTGCTTCTCTTCCCCCTCACGCTCTGCTTTCCTCTGATCTTTCCCCTTCTTCCCCTCCCACCTTTCCTCTCCTGACTCCCCTACCCAATGCCCCCTCCCTCTCCATCTCCCCAGCCCCACTACTCCCAGCCCCCTTGGGTTGCTGGCAGGACACCCCCAGCACTGCCCAGCCTCCTTCCCAGGACAGACCTGAATGAAGCTCCAGAGCTGATGAGCAATGATGGCTGCTCAGTGCCATACTGCCATGCCATGAGGCTCCTCGGGGCTGTACCACAGTGGATACTCAGCTCCATGCTCAGGGATGGAGGCTGAGGGTCAGTGACCACCCCAGGCAGTGTCCCAGGGCAAAGCCCAGGTGCAAGAGCAGCACCAGCCCTTCTGCGAGCACTATCTGGTGCTGTGCTGGAATGGGAGCATGCTGAGGTGGGATATACTGGGATGGGGCTCTGCAGGGCATGAGGCTGCTGCTCCTTCCAGCATGCCTGCAAGCGAGTTCTCATCCTCCTCCTGCATCCTCCTAGGGATTACTCTCAGCCCTACAGCCTACCTGTGTGCCAGTAGACCCAAAGAGGCCAACAAAGCAGGCACTTGGATCCCACCAGCACTTTTAACACTCAGGGATTTGTTGACATCACGCTGCTGCTCACAACCATGTGGACTCAGTAGCCACAGGCTGCAAGCTGAGAGCACAGGGCTCTGCCAGAGGCAGCAGTGGAGAAGCCACTGGCCGTGATGCTTTGGAACATGAGCTGCCCTGTCCACAATGCCATGCATGGCAGTGCCACACTGTGCCTGAGTGCTTGAGGGTCTCTGGAATCCCAACCTCAGCCTGCCCAGCACTGAAGGTCAGATCGGTTTGGAGCAAATGGAACCAAACCTCATCCCTGGCCATGGCAGAGCCCTGCGTGAGCTGCTCCTGGCTCACATAGGACGGCTCCATCCACCAGGCTCAGGGACCAGCAGCACCGGACAGCAGGGCTTCTGTGAGGGGCTCTGCAGTGGGAGCTCTGGGAATGCCCCTGCAGCATGAGGAGCATGCCGTGCTCCAACGGCAGTGCCTGCAGCCACTATCGGTGTTGGACAGCCACTCTCCAGCACCATGACGAGCTCTCAGCACAACTCATGTGCCAGCAGGGTGCGAGGTAGGGGGACATCGCCCTGCTCCTGCAGATCTGGGGCTGATGGGCACTGCTTGGAGACCACAGGGGGTGTCCCCAGCCCCTGGGATGCTGAAATTCATTCAAAGAGCTCTTGTTCTTCATTCCAGTGCCGAGGTTTGCTGACTGCTCCAGGCCTGTGGGCAGTTTCTGGGCCCCTGAAGAGCAGCGCTCATCCCTTGCAGCTCATTGAGGCGTCCCCCAGGAGCAGCCCTTGCTCTGCACCCACGCAGCCCCACTCAGCGATCACCCAGCTCTGCCCCCCGCTTAGAGCAGAGGTCCCGGGGACTCAGACAGCGGGGGAACATCGGCAGCGCCGCGCCGGGCGGAGAGACCGGGGCTGCAGCCCGGAGCCGACAGCGGTGAGACGGCTCCATCTCCTGGCAGCGCCGGGGCTGGATCCGGCCTCGAAGCGCCTGCACCACTCGCCCAGGTGAGTTGGGGATGAGCCTGGGCTCGGCTGGAAAGAGGCAGATTGGCGGCTTGCTGCTCAGAGGGCGGCAGAGAGAAAGAAAGAGGTATGAGAACAATACTTTGTGCTCGCTGCTAATCCAAGCTGTTTCTTGCCAGGCCTGGGACTGGTCGCTGGGCAGGACAGGGCTCACTCATTCAGAACACGTCTTCCCCATGACTGTCAATGTGAGCAGGGACACACGGGTCCCTTTTGTCACATTGTGGCTCTGGAAGGGCTGCAGAGCTGTGGGTGCTGGGATGTGTGTTGGGGGGGTCACAGGGCACTGCTCACCCACCTCTCTGCATGTCTGTCCCAGCCCATCACCCCCATCCCTCATCAGTCTTCAGGACGCCCGACCTGTGCTTGTTTCTATGTACCTCTGAGCTGGGTGGGAAGGGAAGAAATCTGCTCTGCAGAGGTGATGTTGCACCTTGTTTCCTTTTCCCCGGTGTTCATTGTACATTTTTCAGCCAACAGTCCCGGTCCCCATTGGGATCTGGTTCTCACTTCTGCTCATGCTTGAAAATGGGTATTTATGTCAGCAACAGCTTGTGGGTAAATGAGAGCTGGGCCCCAGCAGCTCAGTGCTCCCCTGGGAGGGCAGAGGCAAAGGCACGTTCCCCTCTGCAGAGCTCTCAGCTCTCTGCAGTGCCATGCTTCATTTCCCAGGGACCGCAGGGGTGACCTGCACACAGAAGAGACCAGGTGTGGGCACAGGCTCTGAGCACAGCATGGCAGGGAGATGTGTGTGCCAGGAGAACGGCAGCCTGGCAAGGGGGAGGCAGGTGAAGGGCAGAGCATCCTTCAGAGAGTAAATGGCACAGGGAGAAGGGAAATATGGCAACTGTGGAATCGCCCTGAGGACAACCTGGTGACTAAGGTAGGATGCTTTTCTCCCACTCACTGGGACAGCAGCCCGCTGGGAGAAGCAGCAGGACGGGTCTTCCTTTCTGGCAGCAAACCTCTCCTTGGGAAGAGATGAAAGGAGCGCTCGGGAAAGGCGGGGAAAGGGGAGGCAGGACCCCGCCTGGGGACCTGAGCCCGCACCGCACGGAGCTTTTTCCCCGCACCTTCTTGCCCCGTCCTGGCCGGGGCCGCCCCGCAGCGCTGCTCGGGGGATGCGGGACCAGCAGAGGGCGAGCGAGCGCCGTACAGCACCGGGAACCAGCGGAGCGGCGCTCGGTGCGGGACCGCGGCCCCAGCGCTGCCGGCGGGGACCGGCCAGGGAGCTGACAGCTGGGGGAGCACCGAGGTGCCGGCCCTGGGCTCCCTGCTGCCCTACTCAGCACCCAGTGTGACAAGCCAGATTCACATTTTTCTCTTGAGCCCTTGTCTATTCCTGGGAAGAGGGAATGTGCAGGGAGCGGTGGAAATGGGGAACCAGCTTCTGACTCTTTCATCTGGGCTTTTGCTGATGTGAGGTCTGTGCACAGCAGCTCCAGGACTCCCCACATAGAGTCCAACCTCTCTCATGTCACCTGTGGGTCCCAGGACAAGGGAGTCGATGTTTTCCACTGACTGTGAAAACAGAGACTTTGGGAGGTCACCCAGCCTTGCTCAGCACCACACTGCGTCAACCAGGCCAGGTTGACTCAGCATCATAGCTCATGTTTGTGATAGTCCTGGTGTCTTCTGTTGGGGAAAATGCCTTCAGATCAGTTGCTGGGATAAGTCCAGCTTTGTGTCTCGGAGCTGTGCTCCCTTCTGCCCCTTTTCTCAGCCATTCCACTCCATTTCCAGGCCCTTGCACAAAGTCCTGCACTTCCTCGACATCCTCCTTCTGCACCACACTCACATCTGGCTCACACACACTGGCCCCGTGTTTGCCTCCCCCGTCGGTTTTTGCACTGCACTGCTGGGGCTTTGCAGCTTGCAGCCTCCTGGCTGCCCAGATCCCAAAGAGAGACAGCACAGCACACCTACAGCACCCTACTTTGGGAGTCCTGAGCTTCCCCTGTCCATCTCCTACTTCTCTTCGCTGTCACTTGGTGGCTTTGCCCTTGTTTATCCCTGTTCCCACTGCTGGGGAAATACACTCTGTGCTACAAGGCTGCAAGCTGCAAACAGCCTTTCCCCTGGGCCTTGCGGCCAGCTGGGGTCTCCTCCTCCAGCATCTGCCAGCCCGGCGGGGGAGACCCCTCCCCTGCAACCTGCTTCCCCGAAGCAACAGGATGTGGCTAACCGGCTCCTTTGGGAGCGGGTGATGCGGGCTGGGGCCTGGCGCAGGTGGTGCAGCGGGTGGGCAGCTCCAGCCCCGCGCTAGCGCCGTGCCCCGCTCACTGTGCCCTCTTCGGTCCTCGCGTTCATCGCAGCGACATCCGCGGGTGGGACGTGGGGGTGAGCCCGGAGACCACGCTGCCGTGAGCTCAGCCTCAGTGGGCTCAGGGAGCAGGGGGATCCAGATCCAGGTTTTCTGCTCCCCTCCACCGCCTCACACAAACGCTGATTAAATTAGTTTCACCCCCCCCACACACACACAGCCGGCACTCCTGGAGTCAGCTGGAACGCAGGTGGCCCGGGATGGCGGGGGGCAGGCAGCTGCTGGGGGGCCCGGGGCCGCCGCGCTGGGCAGCCCGTGCCAGCGGAGATGCCCACTTCCCTCCAACCTCCTGCCCGACCACCACGGGCCGAGCTCCGGTGCGGCAACACGTGAAGAGCCCCCGCGTCACGGGACGGAGCCGATCCTGTAAGGAACGGGAGGCTGCTCCTCGCCTGGTAAATCCCTCATTGCTTCTGCTCTGGGAAGCAGGGGAGGATTACGAGCCGCTTTCCTCGCAGGGCGGCTCGCAGAGCGCAACCCGCTGATGGGCGCACGTCGAGCAAAGCGCGCTGCCGGCGGGGGGAGAGCGGAGAGAGACCCGGGGCGCCGGGATTAGGGGGGTGCGGGGGGGGACAGCGCGGCCGGGCGGCAGGTGGGAGCCCCCCGACGGGGCCGGCTGTCCCTGCGGGGCGGCCCTTCGCTTCTCTTCTCCTCCTTCCCTTCTCCTCCGGGTCCGCCGCGCTCCGTTCCCAGCCCCCGTCCGGCCCCTTCCCGGCCCGCTGCGCTCCCGGCGGGGCGGCCGCGGCGGCGGGAGGGCGGAGGCAGGGCTGGCAGCGGCGCGGCGGGCGGCGCACACACGCACACACACCTCCCTGCATGTGATTAAATGGCTCGAAATCTGCTTCTGATTTCCTCGGGGAGGTGACTTTTCCCTTCTTTTCAACCCGGGATTTATTGGAGCCTTTTTACTCCGCTTCCAGGCAGCGGCCGGGACTCGGCTTCTCCGCTTCGTGCCTTTTGTTTTTTCTTTGGTGGATTTTCTTTTTTTTCCCCCTAAATTATTATTTTTCCTCTCCTCCTTCGCTCGTTCCCCGCCGCCCCCCGAGCGGACACGGTGGAGCGGGCGGGAGCTCGGCCGGCTGCGGGCACAGCGCTGGGGACCCGCCCGCAGCGCCGGAGCAGCGCTCCCGCTCCTCGCTATTTCGCCTTATTTTGCTTTCGCTCTTTTTTACTTTATTTTCTTTATTTCCTGGAAAATTCCTATTATTGCTTTTTTTATTTTTTTTTCCTCTTTTTCTCTCTTTTTTTTTATTTTCCTGTTGCCATCAGCCAAGGGAAGGGGAGCGGCCCCGCACTGCCGCCCGCGCTGCTGCGGCGGCCCCGGCTCCTCTCGCCTCCGCGGCCCCGGACCTTCCGGCGGACCGAGCCCGTTACCTGCCCGGCCGCGGTAAGCTGCTCCTCCAACTTCCCGGCGCGGGAAGCAGCTCCCCGCGTCCCTTCCCATCGCTCCCTCCCTCGCTGCCTTTTATTCCTCCCCTTTCGCCCCCATCCGCCCTTTTTTTTCCCTCCCCCGTTTCATCCTTTCTCTTCGGGCTCGTCGAAAAACGGGACTTTCTCCGCGGTGCCCGCGCGGGTCACGGCCGAACCCCCCGGCTCTGAGCTCCGCCGCTCCGCGCTTTGTCCCGGCCCGGCCCCGCGGAGGGGGGAAGGGAGTGCCCGGCGCTGCGCGAAGCTCCGCGGCCTCGCTGCCCCCCGCGCTGCCGGGAGGGACCGCAGCGCCGACCCCCAACACGGGAGCGGTGCCCGGTTGCTGCGGCCACCGAACGCCGGCAGCTCGGCGGTGCGGCTCTGCCCTGCCCGGGGATCATCGTCCTGCACGGTGGAGGGGGGGTTCCCCTTGGGAGGGGGCTCCCGCGGGCTGCTCTCAGCTGTGGTGCGTTAGGGCTGGAGACCCCTCGATCCCCTCCCCCCTCGCCCCCACCGTGCCTTGGCCCCACATTGCAGCTGGGGGAAGAGCTGCCCCTGCACGGCGCAGTGTGTGAGCGGGCAGGGAGAAGGGAAGCCCGGCTGCGTTCGATGCTTTTCCTTTTGCCTTTCTGTCCCAGAGCTGCTGCTGAGCCCTCATTTTTTGAAAGCTCCATCCCTCCCACAGCTTCCCCATGTCGCTGGAGGGTGGGTGGGTGGATGGATGGAAATACCTTTGCTGGGATAAGGACTGGCTGCTGCGCTGGGGATGTGGTGCTCGGCAGCCCCTTGCACGGCCTGGCCCTCACCGTAATGTGAGCAGGGAGGTGAGGGAGGCCGAGGATGGAGCAGTGCGTGTCCTGCCAGGCAGCACTCGTGTGTGTTCAGCTCTGGTGTGAGCTCAGATGCGTATGGGCAGGAGGTGAGATATGAGCTGGGCTGAGCATCCCCACCTCTGGCCGTGCTGTCTGTGATGGTGCTGCGGGTACCCCGGGGTGTGCAGCCTCCGGACAGCCAGGAATGATGCAGGTCCTTCTTCCCTCACTGGATCCACTGCTGCACACCCCCGAGGTGAGGAGGGGCCGCAGCTCCCTGTCATCGTGCAGCAGAGCCGGGGCCTGAGCCACACTGCAGACACCCGCTTCGAGGCGGTGTGATGGATGGTGGCACCTTTCCTTTCTGCAGTATTCCCGTTATAAAACAGAGGGAGCTGCTGTGCTTTTCTGACCGCCCGGTGGAGGTCCTGCTGTTCCAGCACTGGGTGTGCGGTGCCGTGGGATCCTCATTGCTCAGTGAGGTGCGCTGTGCAGCAGGAAGGCAGCAGGGCTGTGGCGATGGCAGGTGCCACTCTGGCTTCGGCAGGAACCAGAGTGAGCCTGGAGAGAAGGGTCTGTGTGTGGGGATGCAGCTTCTGCTGAGGAACCTCGCAGAATGCAAGGTGCCAAGGAGCCCACCTGGAGGGTGCTGGCGGCCATGGGCTGAGGGGCTCCCTTGGACAGCAGCTGGGGGAGATGAAGGGCTGGGCAAGGGCCCTGGGAGGAGGCAAGCAGTGATGCAGGCCGTGGATGTGCATTCCCAATGGGGCTTCTCCATCTGCCCTCTCCAGGGAAGCAGCACCCCTGCCTCCTGTTCCCCCACCTCCCAACCAGGCCCTGCTCCATAAGGAAGCAATTATTCTGTGCCCCCACGAGTCCCTCCCTGAGTCTGCGCAGGACATTTAGGCTCAGTATGGAAATGCGACAGATTTTCCATATTCCACTTTGCCCCGTGATGTTAAAAACGTACGTGACAGCCTCTTCCAAACGCTGCAGACTTGGCACTCGGTAAGAGCAGTGTGACACCAGGGCCATGAAACGTGGTACCCATAGCCAGAGAGAGAGACAACGAGAGGTCAGAGTGCAGCACGCTTCCGGCCCCGTTGTCGTGAGCCACCCCGTACCCAATGTGAGAGATCTTTCAAAGCTGGCCAAATGTTCTCATCTCCGAATACCATTTTAAATATTCATCCAGACTATTTTCAACATCTGTGCCCGGCATGTTGTGAAAAGGCAACAAGGGCCGTTATGGAAACCAGATCACTTTATTCCCATATGGAGTGGAAAGGGCAGGAGCTGTGAGGACTCTGCAATGGGGCCGAGCGCCCGTGGGGAGCGATGGGAGGGTCCCCTCTGCCCGCAGTGTGTGACAGAGCCAGCTGAGTGGTAGCAGAGATGAACCAGCGGGGCAGCATAAAGGCAGCTGTGCTCTCTGCTCCCACAAGGCTGGGGCTCAGTGGGCTGCTGTTGTGTTGGGTGAGGAGGAGGTCTGCAGCTGGTGCTGGTGGGAAGTGCTCAGCCCAGTTTGCGGTGAATTTAGTGTCACAGTGAAGTGGGCTCAGCCACATCATGCCACAAGGCTCCCCAAAGTGAGGGGACCAGCTCTGCCCAGGGCTGTGGGGGGCACCCCACGGTCCCAGCGGGTCCTCCCTGAGGGCAGCTCACCCAAAGCTCCCATCCCAGAGTCTCTGACACCTCCGTGCATGTCTGAGCGGCCTTGGGGTGGTTTGGGTGGACTCCTTTTTTTTTTTGTTTTTGATAACCTAGGAAATCTGGGCTCCGTTCCTCCCTTTTGTAACGTCAGACTGAAGCTAATTCAAGCCAGGCCAGATGCTGACCACAGGTATGCCAGTGTAAATTTGAATGGAGTCGCTTACGTCTTGCTTGGCCTGGTCTGAATGGAGCTGCTTCTGTCTGATGCCAGAGGGACTGAGGTCAGAATCTGGACCATCCTTTCCTGCGTGCGGGGTAATATGTATGCGTCTCTTGGCACTGCTGGGGTACCGTATGGCTTGTGTAATGCTGCCTCCGGCCTGCCAGAGAGCATTGCAACAACTATCGCCGAGCGCCTGCTGCGGGAGCACGCTGCCTTGCGTCGCCCACATGAGCCATGTGCACAGCATGGGGCACGGGAAGCTTGAGGGGCTGCAAGGAGTGAGCAGCTCTGCATGAGGGAGGTGGCTGTGGGTCTGTATGCATTGACAGCCCCCTGAAATCAGAAATGAAGGGGGAAGAGGGAGCTCGGCCAGGACTGTACTGTGCGGGAGCCACAGCCACGGTCCTGGTGGGCGGCTGCTCCAGTGCCCACAGCTCCAGCCTGTCCTGATGCCCACAGCCCCGCTGCAGCATGCTCGCCTCTGCCTCACTCCTTCCTACCCAAAAGCCAAGCCTGGTCCCAGTGCGTGGGGTTTTTCCTTTCCTTTTCAATATTTCTCCGTTGTGTTTTTGTCCTAACAACACATGGAATGATTTATCCGTGTCCAGAGCCCAATTTGGTCCTGGTGCATGCTTCTTGTTGGGGGCCCAGAGCCCCCAGCTGGCACTGGCTCAGCACATACAGAGGGGCCCCACGGCCCCCCAGCTCATGGAACTGGGCAGGTGCCCCATGGGTCTCTCCAGCAGCACATGTGGCCACGGGGCAGAACCCCTCATCTGTTCAAGTCCCCTGTGCCCGGATGGATGCTTCCATCCCTCACTGTGCTGTGCTGCAGGGAGCCTTGTGGGGCCGACTGCCCACATCTCTGCCCACACCCAACAGGGACTGGGCACGGGGCTGCCGGGGATAGGGCTGGGTGAGCCCAATGTGCTTCCCCTGCCCTCTGTGGGCTCATTAGCCAACTGTGGCAGTTGTCGGCCATGTGTTAAATGGCATTTGCCAGTGCACAGCTCGGGCCTTCATTGCACCCTGTAGTGCTGCTATGGTGGCTGGGCTGCGGCGCGTGGTGTGGCCATTGCTCAGGCTGCTCACAGCTTCCCCGCTGCTTTAATTGGAGAAGGCTGCTCCAGCGCCGCAAAGGTCCTGGGATCAAATCTGGCTAATAACCGCCTTCCCTCCCCTCCCCATGTTGTTCCACTTAATCCTATAATTGCCTCTGCAAAGCTGCCGCGGCCTCGCTCTGCTCCCCAGTGACCCCAGGCCCGCTGCAGGCACCGGGGTCAGCGCTGGGAAGTGTGTTCTTCCCGTGCCGCTCACCTGCTGCACCTGCCTTCGTGCATCCGGGCTTTGCACTGAGGCTGATGAGCACCCAGCCAGCACTAGGAGCTGTTTTGCATCCAGGCCCAGTGCACCTGCAGTACAGTGCCCATGGGGGAGGATGGGGTGTCTGCATCGCCCCATTGAGCCCCCGGCATGGCTGCAGGCTGCGCAGAGCCACGGGTGCTCCTGGCAGCGCTGCTCTGGGGCTCAGGGGTGTGGAGATGCCGTGCATAGCAGCTAATTTTCAAAGTGCAAAGCACTTCCGAGTGTGAAGGCATGAGGACTTCCATCCAAACCGCACTGCTGTTAGCATTCCCCATCCAGAGGAGTGAGGAAATCACCCACCTCAAAAATGCAACCGCCACTGGGGAGGAGCGTGGCCACGGCAGCAGCTGGGACAGAGGCTGTGGCCTCAGGGAGGGCAAACCTTGTGTCACGCTCCTGCTGGAGCTGGCGTCGTGTCCTCACCCAGCTGGAAGGCATGAGGGAACCTCAGTGTCGCCCTGGGGCCATGGAGGGCCAAATCCATCCTGACGCAGGGTCAGCATCTCTGCTTGGATGCTTTCTTTGGTGCTCAGCCGGCAGCGTCTCCATTAGGTTTGAAATGAGGGCACCGAAGATGGGAAGTGGAAGGGGGGCAGGTGGAGCTAGGAGAGAAATACCCGCTGCCGGGCCTCCCTGGCAGCTTGCCGGCAGCCCAGGGGTCACGCTGAATATGCATAAAAGGGAGCAGATTGCAGCTGCCCTCCTCTCTGATGCAGAGGTGAGACCCGTGGAGACCACCGGCCCCGGCTCCCTTTCAGTGGGATAATGGGGTGAGCTGCGCATGGAGCGTGTGTGCGTGTGTGTGGTCTGGAGGATGATAATGATTTCCATTCACACGGTGCCTCTGCAGTGCCGACACGGCGCTCGGCAAGCGCCAGGGCCTGGCTCCCCTATGGCTGCTCCCCAGCTTAGCCCCACATTTTGGGCACCGGAGCACAGTGTAGGGCAGGAAGGTCTCTGCTGTGGGTGTCATCCCACGGGATATCCATCCTTTCAGAGCCGTCCCCATGTGACGTACAGGGTTGGGGGTCAGGGTGGTGGCTGCGCCCCATCCGTTCCCTCCCTGGGGCAGGAGGGGGAGTTCCCTGTTCACATGGGATGTGAGCAATGGGAGAGCTGGGAGCTGGTGGGAAGGATGGGGCTGTTCTGTGCTCTGCGGGTCTGAGTGCGGCTGGTGGGGCACCTCAGCAGCATGCACTGGGCAGGTGTGCTGCTGGGCGATGCAGGCCACCAAGCTGGCTGCAGACACTCCTCTACCATCCGTGGTGGTGGAGCAGAGGGAAGGGCCCGTCCACAGTGGGGAACTCCCTGGGCACCGGCCGTTGCCCTCTGCCAGCTGCTGGCTCAGGGGCTGCAGAGCTGGGCCTGGCCGGGCAGGGAGGAGCTTCCCTCATTAGTGGTTTGGCAGCCTGGCCGGGACAAGCTCCCTTCCACAGCAAAAGGAAAATAACAGAGAGCAATAGAAACAGGGCTGTCCCCAGCAGCAGGAGTGTGCTGCTGAGAGCAGCGCAGGGGCTGAGGACCAACACTTAATTACTGGGAGTGCAGCACAGAGCCCCAGCCATCCTGCAACTCTGTGCTGGGGGCACAGGGGCGGTGGGGGCTCCTCCCCTGCTGAGTAGAGGCAGCAAGGCCAGAAGGAGCTCCTGGCAGTGGGAATGCTGTGTCTGTGGGGCAGTGGGATTTGCAGGGAGGTCGGCCACCGGCATGCAGCCAGCTCAGGGTCAGCAACATGCGAGATGTGTGATGGTCCACCTCGCAGAGAGGCAGAGAGGGATGGGGTGCTGACGCCAGCAAGCTGTGACAGTGTTGTGGGGCTAAGTCCCATCCCCGTGCTATTGCTGTTGGGAGCTTCAGCTCAGGGGCATCACCTCATGCATGCAGGGCTGTGCATGAAAGCCTGATGACATCCATGGGTGCGAACGTTCCCATCCTGCCTGAAACCTGCAGGATGTCTGTGTGGGAGGGGGCTTGTTCTGACCTCCTCCTTCCAATGCTGTCAGTAGGGCACCTTGAAATGATGCTGTGGCAGGGCACAGTGTGGGAGGACATTTGCAGCTCAGTGCCCAGGTGTTGAGCTCATCCCTGCACCCTGTGCCCCCTGCAGGGGCTGTGCCATGCTATGAGTGCTCCATGCCATGCCATGCCATCCCTCACTCTGTGCTCTCACCCCAGGGAGGATGGAGGCCCCACAACTCCTGCGCCTGCTGCTCACCACCAGCGTGCTGCGCCTGGCACAGACCGCAAACCCCTTCATGGCTCAGCAGACACCCCCAGATCCCTGCTATGATGAGAGCGGGGCTCCACGCCGCTGCATCCCCGAGTTTGTCAACGCTGCCTTCGGGAAGGAGGTCCAGGCTTCCAGCACCTGTGGGAAGCCCCCAACACGGCACTGCGACGCCTCGGACCCCCGCCGAGCCCACCCACCCGCCTACCTGACCGACCTCAACACCGCCGCCAACATGACGTGCTGGCGCTCCGAGACCCTGCACCATCTGCCCCACAACGTCACCCTCACCCTCTCCCTCGGCAAGAAGTTCGAGGTGGTCTACGTCAGCCTCCAGTTCTGCTCACCCCGGCCGGAGTCCACTGCCATCTTCAAGTCCATGGACTACGGCAAGACGTGGGTGCCCTACCAGTACTACTCCTCGCAGTGCCGTAAGATCTACGGTAAGCCCAGCAAGGCCACCGTCACCAAGCAGAACGAGCAGGAGGCTCTGTGCACCGACGGCCTCACCGACCTCTACCCGCTCACCGGTGGGCTCATCGCATTCAGCACGCTGGACGGGCGGCCCTCGGCTCAGGACTTCGACAGCAGCCCCGTGCTGCAGGACTGGGTGACGGCCACCGACATCCGGGTGGTGTTCAGCCGCCCCCACCTCTTCCGGGAGCTGGGGGGCCGCGAGGCCGGCGAGGAGGACGGGGGGGCCGGGGCCACCCCCTACTACTACTCGGTGGGCGAGCTGCAGGTCGGCGGGCGCTGCAAGTGCAACGGGCACGCGTCGCGCTGCGTCAAGGACAAGGAGCAGAAGCTGGTGTGCGACTGCAAGCACAACACCGAGGGGCCCGAGTGCGACCGCTGCAAACCCTTCCACTATGACCGGCCGTGGCAGCGGGCCACCGCCCGAGAGGCCAACGAGTGCCTGGGTAAGTGCCCACCATGCTGCCCACAGGGCAAGGCCAGCGGGAGGGAGCACGGGGCCGAGCTGTGGGTGCAGTGGGGACTGGGGTGAGCATCTGCTGCCTGCGCCCCACAGGATGTGTGGGGTTGGCAGTGAGCACTCAGCCCCTGCTGAAGGCGTGAGGGTGTGTTTTGGGACATCAGCACATGAGGGGAGTGGTGCCTACTGGAGCTGCTTGTCCTTGGGGTAAGGCAGAGATGGGCATTGGGTTTGGTGTGAGCAGCTAAAACCTGGCAGGGGTTAAGCAAATGTCTGAGCTTTCCCATTTCAGCATGTTATCATTCACAGTCGGTCTGACATGGTGCTGTGCTGTGGGCTTGGCTCATCTCTCCTTATAAAGCTTTGTGCAGGTTAAAGGTGGTGTATCCTGAAGGAAGCTTTTCACAAATATCGACCCCTTGTTGCTCTCCTGCCCTGCTCTTGTGTCTGTTTCTTTGGGGTTTCTGTGAGGCTTTTGCCTTTTGTCCATGCAGGTGGGGGATGCCAGAGCCCCACAAAGCCCTGGGAGAGGGAGGAACCAGCTCCTGCCCTGCCTGGACCCCCGCCCGGTCCCAGGGGGCCGCAGGATGGGGACAAGGGAACCGCGCCATCAATCAGCCCCCGAATGGCCCTCTGGATGTGCCAGAGGTCAGGGGACCTGTTAGTGTTGGTGATCGATGGCTTGTTGAGATCCCAGCTGCCAGCTTCAATATAAGTGTGTTAGCAAGGGGGAAAAAAAGAAGGCTAAAAAAGCTAAAAAAGTTTGCTGGTCCAAAGGGGCAGCCTGAGCCATTCTGCAAAACACCTCGCACCCTGTGAGAGTGAGTTAGCCTTGATGTTTCCCCACTTGCCCCAGAACATCACATTTTGGAGCAAAATTCGGAGGTGGACCAAAAGGAGGATCCCGGCCCAGCACCCCTCTGTCCCATGCTGCACTCTGCCCTTCATTCAGCCCTGTGGGATGGGTGAGCAGAGGAATCCAAAGGGCCTCCCTCAGCCGGGTATCACTTCTGGCAGATGAGGCTGAAAAGATAAACGAGGGAGAGAAAAGAAGAGCAGGGAGGAGGCGGGGACACGGAGCGATCCCTTCAAGACACCCTGACAAACCCCACACACAAAGGCTCGTAGCCAAGCTGCGTGTGAAAGTGGTTTTTCCTGTTGATTCGATCCCCTTCTTTCTCCCTTTTCCCTCTCGGGCTTTGTGCCCTCTCTGAAGGGACCTGAAAGAGCTCCTCCATCACACGCCTCCGAAGGGCTTAGCGGCTGAAAGCTGGATTAGCTCCCCGAGCCTTCCCCTCTGTGCCTTTCAACAATGACATCTCCCCAGCCAGCACGAACAGACGCAGCAATTAGCACCAATTAAAAGGAGAGGCCGCCCGGGAAGTTCCCTTTGCTCAGCCCAGGCTGTGGGGTTTCCGACTCCGTCCCACGCCCCAGCCCTGCGCTGCCCTGTGGTGGAGGAGGAGGAGAAGGAGGAAGATGGTCCAAGTGCCCCGGAGTGCTCTTCATCCCATGTGAGCAGCTGGGGATGGAGTCGAGGGGCTGGTGCAGTCTCTGTCCTGTGCTCCCTGGTGCTGCCCATCGCTGCCCCAAGTGGGGCTGTGGGCTCACCCAGCTCTGGATGGGGGATGAGGGGAAGTCCTGCCCTGCAGTGCAATATAGACATGGCCAACTGTGCATGAAGGGCTGGGTCAAAACAAAGCTGGTACATCCATCCCACTGTCCTGGGAGCTTGAGCTGGCCCATGGAGTGTGGAGGAGGATGGAGCTGTGGGCAGGTGTGCACTGTATTTAGGGGAGCACACAGGGGTTCCCACGGGTTCTGCTTTTCTCATGTCACAAGAATTTCCACTTCTCACCGGTGCTAAAGGCAGAGATGTGTGTGTCATGGGGGTGCTTTGGTGTCTGCAGGGAGCAGAGTTGCTGCCATAGCTGTGGGATCAGCTGCTGGGCTGACAACAGTGGTTTTGCCACACTGCCAGCTTGGCACGAGGGCAAAGCCAGCTCCACGCTGCACAGTGCATGGCCCCGTGCCCACCGTGCTGGCTGCAGAGCGGTGCCATTGTACCCCGGGTACAGCCGGGCCCTCCCAGCCTCAGGGATGGGCTCAGGGAGGGGAGATCCCCACAGAGGTGCGGGCAGGAGCAGGGTCATGAGCCCCCCGCCCCCCCCGGGGGATGCATTAGCGCTGTTCTGCAGCCCTGCCCTGCCCTGCCCTCCGTCCCTTCTGCTGCTCCCGCAGAGCTGCCACACAGAGCCCGGTGCCCCAGTCGGGGGGCTGTCCCCAAGGCAGGGGGGAGCGGATTAGTGCAAAGCAGCCACTGGAAGTAATTGATCCACTCGCTGGTAATGCTGGAGCTCTTGTTCCCATTGTCGCCGCCGCGGCTGGAGCGCCTTTCTGCCCGCGGCACAAAGGGGAGACCCTGCTCCGGGAGCAGAACCTGTCCCGTGGAGCACAAGGACAGCGCTTGGGGCTCGCTTTGATGCAGGCTCTGTGTGCTCCCAATGGAGCCGCTCTCCCTGTGCACCGGGCAGAGGAGCAACCAGGAGCTGAGGGCATCAATCTGGGATGCCGGTGCATGGAGTGCTGATGGGATTTGCAGACCCCCCTCTCCTTCATTCATCCCTTCCGTCCCCCTCTTGTGTAAGCGTTCCTGGTTTTATCTCAGTGTTCCCGATGCAGAATTCCTTCAGAAATCCCCTTTTTAAGCCCAATGAGCTGACCTGGCTTCCTTTACACTGGTGCCAGGCAGGAGGTGGCTCTGGGAGGCGGTGAGCAGGGCAGCAGACACCCTCCCCCCACCAGCATCCTCCCTCTCCAGTGGCTGGGGGGCACTGGGCGAGCCGGGGCCAGGGGTCTGCCTGCAACCGAGGGCATTAGCGCTCAGCTGGGAGCCCTGAGCCCTGCTCCTGAGATGGGCTGTGGCAGTTCAGCCTCATGCCACCCTCACTGTGTGCTCACAGACCCTGGGGTGCTTCCTGGCAGCCAGGTGTTGAGCCGTGCTGCTGTGCCATCCCAGTTGTGCCACCCCTTCCCTGTCCCCATCGCCATTCCACACAGGCAGGGAACAGCCCACGTGTTGGCACTGGGATCTGGGGCTCTCCTGCCCTGCTCCTCTCTGGGGCTGAGGTGCAGCCGTCCTGCCTCGCCTCCCGGCTGGGCTCCCCTCCAGCCAAAGCAGGGGCGTAGCTGAAATCCGCTGCGGGTTGGCAGCAGCAGCCGGTCTAGGGTTTCGCTGAGCCAGCTCCGTTAACTAATCGCTCCCAGGGAGCTCGTGGGGGCGGCGAACCCCCTCATGTCCTGCTGGCACCGGCATCTGTTGCACGTGTGCTTCCCACGCGTGACGCTGCCCATCCCGTGTCCCTCGGGGTGTCCCCAGCCCTGCACTTCTCCCACCATCACCTCGCTGCTGACCCGTGGGGAGCTGGGGGGGAGGAGGTGTTGGGGTAGCCAGAGTTCAGGCAGGGGTTCAAAGCCTTCAAAAGGGGGACAGAAGGAGGCCCCGTTTCAAGGTGTTGACATTTAATTAGTCTATTATCGCAAATTATTAGATCTTGTGATTGTTTAATTGATCATATGATTGTTTAATTGGGCATACTGTACAAGGGCAGAAGCAAACCACCACGTAATTAGCCCCAAACTGTGCAATTAAATTCTTATTAATACCCCAAACAGCGGGGAGCATTCAAGCCTTTAATTAGTGATTAACAGGAGACAGACAGAGCTTGCAACCAAGTCGGCTCTGAGAACAGCACAAGCATTTAGCACAGTGTGCGGGGGACCGTCCGCTCCGATTAGCACTGCATGCCCAGGAGTGCAGAGCCTCTCCTGTGCCACACTGTGACCCTGTCCCCATCCCAGCATGGCCAAGCCTGGCCAGATCCTCATACTGAGGTTCCCACAATGGCCAACATCACCCTGGTGCCCTCAGAGCAGCCCTCAGTGCTGGGGCTGTGCAGGGGTGGCCCTGGGGCTGTTGGGGACATAGCACACAGCAGCAGGGCAGCGAGCCAGCCCCTGGCCCTGCTTCAATGCCACAGAAAGGCCGGGCTAGTTACTCCATCACCAATTAAACTGTGGCAGAGAGGGACCTGCTATGGCCAAGGTGAATCATTTACCTGATTTTCCTCCTCCACTGCCCCCATGTCCCTTCTGTTTCCCAGAGGATGCAGGAGCTTGCAGGGGCCCACGATTTCTCCTTCTGAGTGCGCAAGACAAAAATAGGGTCCATTTGCCCCAGAATCTCTTTCTTGCAGGTGCCTCTGATCAGCAGCACAAGCCACCCAGGCCAGCTTGTCCCCCAGCCTGGGGACAGAGCAGCAGCCTGTGCTCTGATGCTGGCCCTGTGCAGAGCCTGGCAAAGCAGCTGCATCCCTGCTGCACCACATCCCCACTGTGCCCACTGCATCACTGTAATCCTAGTTGGGAACTGGGAGTTGGTCCATGCCTGGTGCACCAAGTCAACAAGCACAGAGTCAGGGCCCACATGAAGGTCTTTGTTTAATTCTGCACAGAATCGGGTGCTTGCTTTCTGAATGTCCCAGCTCCTGAGTGGGTAACAACTGGGGTAACATCCCCATCACACCAACACCACCCCCACCACACCAGCAGGTCTCCACACCAGGATGCACCCACTGCCCAATGGAGTGTCATGGTTGTGCCTGTCCTGGGATTTTAACACTAATCTCGTAATGTGAAGGAGCCAAGGGTGGGCTGTGTGGGGCCGTGCTGGGGTTGGAAGCAGGCTGGGCTGCTTCAAGGGGCTCCAGGTTCAGGGTGTGTTGCTGCTCTCCCCATGCGATGCCAGGACTGTTTGATCTGTGCAGGCTGAGGCTCCTGTGTGCTCCTGGGCAGCCCAGGGGGGGTGAGCGGGGGAAACTTCACACAAACGACCAGCAGGCCCAGCAGTTAAATCTGGGCTGACACATTAATGAATTTCACAGTACGCCTGGAAAAACTCTCACCCAGCCTCAATTTACCAGCACGGGGAGGGGGCTGGGGGCGGGCGCTGTGTTTTGCCAAAGGAAATCTTGTTCCCATTATCTTTTTGTGAGAGTGTTAAACAGGAACTGGCACCGCTTTCCCATTTTATCTCGCACACGTGGAATCGGGCGGGGGGGTCTTCACTGTTCCTGTGGCTAATGAAAGAAATAGCGTGCATGTTTGCATCGGTGTGCAAATGTGTGGGGGCACGTGCATGTGTCTCTGTGTGTGTGTGTGCATATATGAACGCACATGCTTGTGACGTGACCATACGTGCCCACATGTGAGCGCACGTGAGAGTGCACACATATTTCTGCACATTTGTGCGTGCATGTGTCACTGTGGGCTTCTGAGCGTGTGTGTGTGCAGAGCAGAGCCTGAACTACGAGCAGTTTGGGGGCTGTGCTGCTGGTGCTGAGGCTGAGATCCTGTGGGGCAACAGGCTGCAGATGCCTGGATGGTGCTGCCTGGCCAGCACTGCCAGCCCCCCCTGCCTGGCTGCACCCCTCTGTCTTGCCTTTGGCAGAGCAGCCCTGTTCTCCGTGCCCACATGTGCCCATTCTCCTTCTCACTGACCTCCAACCCTGGCCCCTTTGGGAGGCAGATGCTGCACATCTGGATGGCACTGGATGGCCCACACTTCTCCTCACCTCCATGAGGAGACCCCATGGGGTAAAAGCCATGCCTGCTGCCCCTGTCCCTGTTGACTCTCTTCTCCTTTGCAGCCTGCAACTGCAACCTGCACGCCCGGCGCTGCCGCTTCAACATGGAGCTGTACAAGCTGTCAGGAAGGAAAAGCGGCGGCGTTTGCCTCAACTGCCGGCACAACACGGCTGGGAGGCACTGCCACTACTGCAAGGAGGGCTTCTACCGGGACCTCAGCAAGTCCATCACGGACCGCAAGGCCTGCAAAGGTAAGATGGGAGCGATCTGCTGCCCCGAGGGAATGGTGGGGGGTGGCCCCGAGCCCAGCATGGCTGTGGGCACCCAGATCCAAGGGATGGGGAGGGAGCCCCATGGGAGCATGTGGCGGGGGGAGACCTCTCTGCCCCACAAGGAACTGCCCTCGGCCCTTGCACAACTGCAGGCACAGCTGTTGGTGTTGGGTGCTGGGGAGGCACGGAGCTGTGCAGGTGCTGCAGAATTGGCAGCTTGCTGGGGATTCGGCTCTGACACCAACATAGTCTTGGCTGTAGATAAACTTGGAAGTCTTCACAGTGTGTCACAAAAGGATTTGTGGTGCTTCCTCACCTTGGGAGGGCTGGAGTGATGCTGGCAAGGATTCTCTTCTCCCTGCTGCGCTGCCATGGGCGCTGCTGATAGTGGCTCCATCTGTGGAGTGCTGAGCAGTGCCGCCCATGGGCAGGGTGCATTGCCCTGAGGCACCTGGGAGCCGTTCTGGCTCCAAACAGGGAGCAAAGCCCAGCCCCACAGGTCCTGACTTGTGCCAAGCCTGAGGCTCTCCTCTCCCAGGGCGGCCCTGCCTTATCTCTCCTGTCCAGCCCTCTCCGTGCAGCCTCCATCCTCTATGGAGCCTCCAAACAATGGTCCCATCAGCAGCTGTCAGATAACAAAAAGCCACCTTGACCATCCCGTTGGACTGCCGCTGCTGTGCTGACCCCACCAGCGGGGACGGGAGCTTTGCCGTGGTTTCTCCAAGGCCAGGAACTCACCCCTGATCCCATTTTTCCAGCTGAGATTGCAAGTATCTCCCGGAAGGGAGGACGGCTTCCCCTCTGGCAGTGGTACTGCACAGATAGCAGGGAAAGCTGCTTCCGCGTGCACTGGGGATGCGTTGGGGTGGTGGTGGAATGCTGCCCAACCCCCAGCCCATCAGATGCCCTCAAAGCAGGCGAGCACTTGGCGGGGTCTCTGTGTGTTTATATGGGACCTACAGCAGCTGCTGATGCTGGTGTTGTGCAGCAACTTTGTGGTCATAGAACTGAAGTATTTGGCTTGCAGGGCTCCATGGAGTGCTGGTTTCATGGGTAGGTTGGGCTTGTTTGGAGCCAGAATGCATCCAGTGTTGTCATAAGTAAAAACCCTTTGTGGTCCATGCTGGATGAGCCATCTTGGCTTCTCCTCATCCTCAAGGGCATTGGCAGAACAAAGCAAAGGGAAACCAGCTTTGGGCACAGCAGACCCACAGCTGAACCCCAGGACATGAGTGTTTCCCATTGGCAGAGCTCATGCATCATTGGGGTGACAGTGGGAGAGGAAGAGGAGGATGCAGGATGAGGAGCACATCCTGAGGGTCTGTACACCACATCATGGGTAGTGCTCTGGTCCTCAGGAGTGCCAGGCAGGCTCCAAGGATCCTCGCTGGGATGGCCCCCAACTTCCCCACTGTTCGAGAGATTCCACGTCTTTGCACATAAGAAGGCTGAAGCAGAGGAAAAGCTGCTCCCTTCCCCTGCAGCGTGCAGCAATTTCCCCCAGCCTCTCCAGCCTCCTGGGATGGGATGGGATGGGATGGGATGGGATGGGATGGGATGGGATGGGATGGGATGGGATGGGATGGGATGGGATGGGATGGGACAGCAGCAGCCCCAGCTCCTGCTGCAACACAGTCAGGCTAGAGCAGTGCAGCACAGTGGCCTTTTCCATGAGGATTTCCCCATGCTGGAGCTGTGCTCAGTCTCCCCTCATCCCCAGGGGTGCCCCCAGCCCCAGGCAAGAGCCCTCCATGTGCAGGAGCAGCCTGGCAGGCGGCAGCCTCATCAGCCTGCGGTTTCAGGGAAAGCCCTGAGTCATTTCCTCTGGAGGGCAGGCAGGGGGCTGCCTAAAATGGAGCTGCAGTGAAGCCCCCAGTCTGGCTGCTATCCCCACATCTGGCACACGTGCACACTCCCCCCACCTTGCATTCCCTCTCACCCTGCCGTCACCCAGTGCTGGTCCATCCGGGGAAGAGTGCTTACAGGGTGAAAGAAAAAAGAACCAAAGAAACAGGATTTTGTCAGATGCTGCAGACTCAGCGCAGCCTTGAGGCATGAGCGTGAGCTGGGTGTGGGTTTATGGGACCACTTCCATTGCACTGCCCTGTGCCAGGAGCTCTGGGGCAATGTCCCACTCATCCCACAATGCCTGGGGCTGCAGGGGCATCCTGGGGCCATGGGGCTGTGTGGTGAACATGTGCATGAGGTGCTGAGGGCCCAGCCAGTTTCTGGACACAGGCACTAAACTGCAGGAGAGGTTCAGTGTGTTTCTACCCTGGCAGAGGCTCAGATATTGTCATTGCTCTGGGGCTGCAGCACCCAGCCCAGCAAGTGAAGCCACTGACCCCAGTGCAGCATAGGAGCGGGGTGCTGCAGCACGGTCCCCCTGCACAGAAGAGCTCTCCTGCAGGTCCCCGTGCCATGCAGGGCCGTGGTGCCACTTCCTGAAGCCTGGCAGTGCCTGTGAGTGGTTTTGAAATGCTGCAAAGGCTCAGCCCAGCCAGATGAACATGTGCACAAAGCCTGTCCCCCGCTACGGGGCATATGTTGGAGAGGATCTTGCAGCAGAGCAGTGCCTGGTTCTGCAGAGCCAGCTCCTGGCTCTGTCCCAGGCATCCGAGTCAATAATAAAATCCTTCACGCTTCTGTTCCTCTGACCGTCCCTCCCTCACAAAGCAGAGAGCATTTCCCTTTTCCTCGTGTGTATGCAGGAGTGGATTCGCGTGGATCCATTTCCTCCAGGCTGTGCCTGCCCCAGGACATGGAGATGCAATAGTTTGGGCTCATTTTTTCCAAAGCTTTAACATGCACCTGCTGCTTTGAGTAGCTGCACTTTTGCAAGGAAAAAGGAGAATAAAAGGCGAGGCCCATGGGAGCAGGTCTGGAGAGCATAGAGCAGGGCAAGCAGAGCTGCAGGCAACCAGTGAAGATCTTCATCCAGTGCTGGTCCAGGGCAGCAGTGGAGCAGCCTAACAAAGGGAAATGTTGGAAGAAAGCTCAGCTCATACTCAAGACTTGAAATGGTAGCCCAGAGGCCGGCATTATCACAGTGTGAGTTATTTAAACAAACCCAAACTGTTTTATTAAATAACAATTCAAGTATGGTTCAACTCTGCTGGGATTCGAAGATGGGCACAAAGATGCTCCCTGTGGATTACATCTGCCTGCATCTCCCACAGCACCTGGTGGAGTAGGGATGAACCCAGCAGTGGCCACCAGCAGCCAGCAACCAGCCTCACCACAGGGCACTGCAGCATGGAGGAGCTGGGAGAGTGAAACACACAGGACAGTGTGCAGGATTGATCCAACGGTGGTAATTGGAAAGTCAAATAAAGAAAGGCTGTGCATTAATCCCTGTGATTTAAAGAAAACTGTAAAACGTGAGCTTTCTCCAATGAAAACTGATGAAGCAGCAGCAGCTAAGCCTCAAGAAGCACAGCTACTCTCGATATTAGGTATTAGACATGATTCCTGGCAAGCACAGCTCCATAGGTTAAGCCTCGGGCTGGGTTCTCCTTCCCAGCACCCAGCGGGAGCTCAGGTATTGTGGGCAATGGGCACAGAGGTGGGGGCACATAGGGGTCAGCCCTGGGAAGAGAAGGGGCACAGTGAGACACAGCAACCTGCTGGGACTGACCTGTCTCTACCGGACATGGCATGAGCAAAGGCAGCTCACCTGCTGCTCCAGGTAAGGTGTCGAGTCTTTGGAAGCCTTCTTCACAGCGCAAGGAGGATCCAGCTGGATGAACTGGGTCCTGACTGAGCTGAGATTTATGGACCTGCTTAAACTTTACACCGGGAATACACAGTTGAGAGCGGGGAGATTACGCACAGAGTGTGAAGCTGAGCACTTGCATAAATCTCGTTTGGACGTGAGCCTTCTGCCATAAATCTCCCAGGGCACAGACCAGCCCTCGCTGTGCACACAGCCTGTGTGCAGTGCCCATGACAGCCCACCTGGCACTGCAACCCTGCTTGGGCTCTGTGTGCAGCCTCATGCAGCAATTCAAGCCTTCCTGGTGGCAGGGACAAAGCGGTGGCCACTCTCCAGGAGCAGCCATACCTGCCAGCTCCTCAAGGGTACCTGTGCCCCCCCGAGCCTGCACTGAAAAGACACTGCGGCACATTGTTAGCCCCAGCCCCAAGGAAATGGCTGCAGGTGGTGCTCATGGCCACAACCGCCCTGGAAAGAGCAAGGCTATGGCTGGAGAAAGGCCCCTTGCTCCCCGCTTCATGCCAAGGCTCCCTCACTCACTGCCATTTGTTATCACAGCTGAGCCCCCAAAATATCCTTGTCAGAAACACGTCCGTTTCCAGCCCCAGCCAGGATCTGATAAGGAGTGCAGCATCTGGTCCCCATTAGAGGCTGCTTGCTCTTGTTTCTCGCCGTGCAGGAGAAGCCTGGGGAGCCGTGCCGTGGTGCTGCGACCAGTCCCATCTGGTGAAAATTAGGGAAGCGATAACATCGGGGGGCTGTGGGGATGGGTGGGGGGAGATGTTTTTGTTTTGCTTTGGAATCACGTTCAACTCTTACACCGATGGAGGCCAAGATAACCCCCTCCAGCTTGTAGCCAGGCCCAGCCTCGGGCCAGCAGAGGGAGGGTCCTTTCCTGACAAAGCATTGTCTCCTTCCTCCTGCATCCCTGGCTCCATCATCCAGTATGGGTATCTCCATGATGATGATCTGCTTCAGACCCATCCCAGGGTTGGAAACCAAATTTCCACTCAGCTCAGGTTTGGCTTGTCTCCTGGGGAGTCTGTGATGGAAGGCCATTAGAATAGCATTTTCCAGCATGGGCTTGCATGAGATTGGATGGGTGTTAGGGCTTATGAGCCAGGGCAGCATTGAGAATCATAGAATCCCCGTATGGTTGGGTTAGAAGGGACCTCGCAGCCCCCAGCCCCACCCTTACCATGGGCTGGCTGCCCCCACCATCTCATCTGCATAAGGCCCATCCATGACACCTCCAGGGATGAGAACCCACAGCTCTGGGTAGCAGTGCCACAGCCTCACTGTCCTCCAGGTGAAGGATTCCTCCCAGCATCTGACCTAACTCTCCTCTTTTAGTTTAAGACCATTCCCCTTTCTCCTATCACTACCAGAAGACCCACTTCAGGCCATCCCAGAACAAAACAAGGCTCAGGTTGATGTACCAACTCCATATTGGCTCAGCATTATGGAGAGGAGGCTCAGAGGGCATTCCCCCATGGGCTCACCACACTGTGCCCTACAACTGGCAGCAAGTGGCCAGCCCAAAGTACCACAGACAAGCTGTGGGCTTGTTCCATGTGTTGCCTCCCGTATAACCAAAGACTTTCCTCCCTTCCCTGTTCAGCCTGTGACTGCCACCCAGTCGGTGCTGCCGGCAAGACCTGCAACCAGACAACGGGGCAGTGCCCGTGCAAGGACGGCGTGACCGGCCTCACCTGCAACCGCTGCGCCAAGGGCTTCCAGCAGAGCCGCTCACCTGTGGCCCCCTGCATCAGTGAGTCCTGCACCAGATGAAGTGTCCCCAGGGGGACTTAATGACCTCTGTTATTATGGCAGGCCCCCCCAGTCTGTGGTCTTTCTTAGTGGGCTCCTTAGAGGTGATGCACTAAATCCCCTGTGTGCCCCATTTGAAGAGGGCTCTTGTCTGTCTGCCTCCCCCAGATCCCTCCCCAGCTTCAGGCAGACCCCAATGCTCTTGGTAAAGCAGACAGGGCTGGGAGACCCCTCTGTCTGGAAAGAAAAGAATACCCATGGTGGGGTGGGAAAGGGAGCTGCCCAGGGCTGGGGACCCCTTTCCTTAAGGCATTTCCCCCTTTCTCTTCCAGAGATCCCTGCAATCAACCCAACTTCTCTTGTCACCAGCACGGAGGCACCTGCAGGTAAGTGCTCTGCCACCTGGCCCCAGCCCTGCCTGGAGACACCACCTCCACCCTCTGCCCCACAGCACACCTATCAGGAGTGCCAAACCTCTCCAAACCCACGTCAGCAGCCACAAGGCTGCCTATAGTGAAAGAATCAATAAGGGTGGAAATCCTCCGTGTTTCTGGAAAGGGACCAACAAGCCTGCAGAGCTACTGACACAGGGAGCACCAGGGCTGGCAGTGCATGGGCTGTGCCTGGTTCTCGTGGGACCAGGAGGTACATTCAGGGCCCTTAGGGTCTGCAGCAGGCCAGGGGCTGGGGTCAGGTGTCTTTCCTTGCTCTGGCTTGGGTATGTAGGGTGATGGGGGTGGAAGTCAAAGCTGCTCTCCAGCTCGCTTTGCTTTCTGGCCATGAAGCATCCAAGCTGGAAATGCCAGAGAAGGGGCTTAGTTGAAAGGAAAATGGAGTGGATTTGAGTGATTTTGTTGTAAACAGAGAGGGGCGCGTGGGGCAGAGTTAATCAGGGTGACTCCCTCCGGTGCTTCATAAATAGATGCATTCTTAGTATCCTGTCTGCAGGATTTTCAGCTGCATGAAAATAAATGGCACTCAATGGAGATCCTGGCATTCACTTTGTTTTGGTGGAGCAGGTCTGTGTTCAGCAGCCCAATGCTGTACCTGTGCCTTCCTTGTTGGAAGGTTTCTGGCTTATAGCTCCAGTATATTTAGTGCAACACAGCCCACCTCTGCCCACAGCCTGCACCAGGGACTGGGGTCCCTCTGGACCCTCTTGGGGTGACTGGGCATGACCAGGGGCTGTCCAGGGCTGTGCACTTCCCCCTGCCCCCCTCCTGCTTCCTGCACCCCTGCTACCTCCCTGGAGCCCCAGAGCCCCCTCCCCTCCGCCCCACAGCAGGTGCACCTGCAGGAACAGGGGGACATTGTTCAGGGCTGCGGCTGCTCAGGTGCTTCCCCACCACCACATCCCGGCCCTGTCTGCATCCGGGCTGTGTGCTGACATTGCCATCCCGTCCCCACGTTTTGCTCCCCAGCCCCTCACAGCCGCTGGGGTCCGGCTTTGATCCCTGCCCAAACGCTGGCCAGCTTTACAGCAAAGCATCCTGCCCCCATTTCTTGTAATTTTTATTATTATTAGCCCCAAATATTTTCCACTTCGCAAAA
This sequence comes from Coturnix japonica, assembly GCF_054131305.1. Taxonomy (NCBI): domain Eukaryota; kingdom Metazoa; phylum Chordata; class Aves; order Galliformes; family Phasianidae; genus Coturnix; species Coturnix japonica. Next base: position 20,140,826 of record NC_140675.1, on the reverse strand, counting down.
AAATAATGGTAGTTTAAAAGAAAAAAACACCAACCTTGTTCCCCGTTAGTGGAATTAACAAAACAAGCAGAGTGCAAAAGAGGGCTTTAAAGGAATTCAAAGTCAGCAGTAAAAGACTTGCAGCCATAACACCTAATTAAGTTACATCTCTCTTCAAACCAAATATTCCTTCTTTTTTTCTCGAGGCGCAGAGAAGTCAACCAGATGTGCAAACTCACCACCCCCTGCACCCCCTCATCCCCCAGCACTGGGCATCCCACAGCCCTGTTGGGGACATGGGGCTGGGAACAAGCCTGGCTCAGTCCTGCAGTGCATCGAGGCCCACGGGCAGACACGAGTCTTCTTCTTTCTTTCTTTCCCCCAAGTTTCTTACATAAGTGGAGCAGGAATTGTTTGTATTTTTGAGGGACATTCCGCAGGAAAAGCTGAGGTTAAAAGCCCCCAAACGAATCCCAAATTGTTAATCCCAAATACCATTTCTGGCTTTTCGGAATCACAGTTTTAAGCTGTTAATCACGAGCAGGAGCCCAGGGCAGTCATTGTTTTTCCTCCTTCTTTTCTTCCCTTTCCTTGTTCCCAGGCACAGAGCTGGTGGAGGGCTGGGGCTGCCAGGTTGACTGGGGCTGCCCCACAGCTCAGCACCCCATAGCGCATCGCTGCCCCATAGCCCGGCTGTGGCAGGGCTGAAGGCGGGAGGGTTTCCATGCAGCCTTCTCCTCCTGGCCCTGCATTGTGCAGTGCTGGCTGCTACTGCGGTGGCTTTGCTCTCAATCCCCGTCTCCAGCAGCGGAGGGGACCGCGAGCCCATATGGTCCTGTGTGTCCTTGTGAAATTTTAGCTTGGCTCTGGCCAGATTTGCAAGGAGCTGAAAGCGGCCCCAGCGGGGTTTTCCCTTCATAGGAGCCTAAAGCGTGTCCCGCTCTGAGGATGCTGCACACTGCCAGCTGCAGCGTGCCGTGCCCCCAGGCTCTGTCCCCACTGCCACCAGTGGCTCCATCCCTGTGCACAGCTCCCAGGAGGGGATGCGACCGCTGGGCACTCTGTCAAGCTGCAAGAAGAATGCAATTAATCACTGCGGCTGCTCCTCCTTCCCTTTATGATGCCTCCCCTCGTTTCCCCTGAGAGCATTCTGGTTTCTCCAAGAAAAATCACTCCAATCCACAAAACGTGTTTTCTGTCTCTGCAGATGACTCTATGGTACTTCAAAACCATTCTAGTCCAGAAAGGCTCAGCCCCATGGGGCTTGGGGGGGTCGGTCCCTGGCAGTGCTCCTCAGTCCCTTCTGCCTCTCCATAGTCCCTCCTGTCCCTGTGTGGTGTCACAGTGTGGCTCAGTGGCACTGGGGATGGAGGAACCGCATGGGGACAAGGATGGGGACGGGGCGGTTATGGCAGCCCAGCCCAGGGGCAGCGCAGTGGGGCTGAGCCGAAAAGCAGAGCTCACCCCACTCTGCCAGGAATTGACTTTGTGCTGAGCAGCTTCTGTTGATGGCAAATTTGGAACAGGCAGCACCAAGTCCCCACTGAAAGGGAGCCGAGCAGAAAGGGCAGCAGCAGAGCTCAGGATGAGTTTGTGCTTCTGCGCTTCTTTCTTTCCTCTTTCTCCTTCCCCCCCTTGGCACAGAGTGCTGTTATTTCCCCACCATCCCCCTCCATCGCCAGCGATCGCTGTGGCAACCCGCAGACAAAGGCTGCTCAGTGGCTGCCCTCTGTCCTGGGACTGGTGAGGGCTCTGCCAACTGGACTGAGAACCTGGGAGAGGGAGAGAAAGGAAGAAGGATGGGCTTAGAAAAACATGCCATTTGGAAAGAGACAAATTGAGATGTTCAAAGGAAGGTGGCAGGGACAAAGAAAGGAGGAGAACCGGGCTGCTTCGGGCAATTGTTGGGATCAAAGCCTTTGGGGAGAAGGAGAGAGGCATTCCTGGCCTGCCCTCCCTCTGCTTGAGATGCAAATCTTAAGCCTTTAGAAATGCACAGAAAAAAAAACCTCCTTGAGGACATGAGCCTCTGCCCCAGCATGGGGAGGAATGGCAGGGAGGGATACTGTGAGCAGGGAGGGATGCTGTGGGGAAGAATGGATGCTGCATAAGGAGAGGAGTGCTGCAGGGAAGGAGGGATGCTGTAGGGAGGGATGCTGCCTGTGTGGGTGTGTGCAGGAAACTCAGAGTGGTGACCTCCCTGGCCGTGCTTGGTCAGGCCCAGCAGGACATGCTTGGGCAGCAGGGAGTGACTTCACCTGCTTCCCCTGTTCCTAAGCCCCCCTGAGGGCTTTGGGGTCCCACAGAGGACAGTGGGACAGGGAAGCCCACTCTGGACATCATGACACCTTTGCCCACAGCTGTACAGGGCCCCACGCACAGTGCTGTGCCACATGCTAAACCCTCTGTTGCTCCTTTGCAGACTGTGACTCCTACTGCAAGCCAGCCAAAGGCAACTACAAGATTAACATGAAGAAGTACTGCAAGAAGGATTATGGTAAGGATACCCTGCATACCCAGGGCCAGCAGTTCCGTCAGGAGCTGACAGAGCATCCCCATCACCTTCCTCTCCCTCTTTTCCCTCAGTGGTCCAAGTGAACATTTTGGAAATGGAGACGGTGGCCAACTGGGCCAAGTTCACCATCAACATCCTCTCCGTCTACAAGTGCCGCGATGAGCGGGTCAAGCGTGGAGACAACTTCTTGTGGATCCACCTCAAGGACCTGTCCTGCAAGTGCCCCAAAATCCAGATCAGCAAGAAGTACCTGGTGATGGGGATCAGCGAGAACTCCACCGACCGGCCGGGACTGATGGCTGACAAGAACAGCCTGGTCATCCAATGGAGGGACGCCTGGACTCGTCGCCTTCGGAAACTGCAGCGGAGGGAGAAGAAAGGAAAATGTGTGAAACCCTGAGGGCCTCGTGCCCCACACAGATCCCAGCCCAGCTGCACACCCAGACCGTGCCCAGAGACTCTGTACATATATATCGTGTGAACGGACTCTTCTGTCTATAGTGTATATTTTGGCAATGGTTCCCCTTTGTGTGTGTGTGTGCGCACGCGTGTGTGTGTGTGTGTGTGTGTGTGTGTGTCTCCTTTGTCAATGTGTATTAAAAATAAGGCAGTAATGACAAACCTTTAACGAGGAGCAAAGCAGAGGGGGGTCTTGAAGGAGCTTGAGGGGCTGGTTTCTTGCTCTGGGCATGCTGCTCCTCACCCTTCTGTCCTAGTCTCTCTTTCCCCTTGAACAAAACCTTCAGCCCAGTGCTGCTGTCTGAGCTCACTGCTCTCCCTGCTGCGTGCTGAGGGCCTGGTCCCTCTCACGTGCTGCACATGTGCTGCTCTCAGCTCTCCGTGCCCCTTTTCTTGTGCAGCAGAGACAGGAGGTCAGTTTCCAGTGCACACACGGACTGGCTGGGTGGAGACCATCCAGCACTGCAGGACCAGCCCCAGGAGCTCTGCAGGGAGAACCAAGTGACCTTTCTGCAGACCTGATCCTGCAGGACCTGAGCTTTACACAGACTGGTGCTGCCGCCCAGGGGCAGGACCCATGGAAATCTTGGGGACAGCCAGCGTTGTTGGCCAGCACCTCACAGAGCTGTGTCCAGCAGGGAGCAGGGGGCTGCCTGTCCTGGTGCGTGGTCCAGGTGACCCAACAGGAAAGACCTGCAGATACCCACACTCTCCTCTCGTGCCAGCTCTGCGTGCTGCTGTGACCTTGGCCGTGCCAGGGATGCAGAGGTAGAGGTGGCAGGAAGACAGAAGAGCTTTCGCTGACCAACCTCCAGTCTTTTACTTCTTCTTCATACTGTATTAGTCTCCAGTTCAAACAGACATCAGTTTCTTCCCATGTTGAGGTTATAGTGGTCTCGGCACAATAAACATGAGTGGAAATAATAGTTGATCTGACAGTAGATATTCCTTTCCATACAAATCTTGCCTGTTTAGGAAGGCTGCAAGGCTCAGCAAGCTGTTGCAGCCTGCACTGCAGTGAAGATTCCATGCTCCCCCAAAATCCGCTCTACACTTACTGCAGGACAGGAAGCCCCAGGTTTTCCTTTGGCACCTGTCCCCTCTTCACCTGAAGTCAGCTCCTAAAGCTCTGGGAGGACTTTGGTGTTGGCAGCTGCTGTTTGGGTCTTACCCTGCCCTCAGTTCAGCCCCCAGGACCAGTGATCCCAGCAGTGTCATTTGTGCATCCTGTCGGGGCCCTGCACTGTGCAGCTCAGCACCACTGCACAGCTGCCATCACATTAATCAGAGCTGAGCACCAGCTGCAGGCAGGGACCCACATCTGGGGGCCCAGCAGCACTGCCAGGGCTGCTCTGAGATGTATAACTCCCATGTGTCTGCGTGCCTTTTTGTCACCTCTCCCCGTTTGCTTTATAACTGTAGCATAGCACCAGGTGGAGCAGACCCAGGAGGCCGACAGGATCATTTTGGGGACCCCCATGTGTGTTTGGGGGGCTCTGCTGGGCTTTCTGGCCTGCTGAGATGTGCAATATACGTACCACCTGGGGCACCCATGAAAACTGTGTCAAACATGTACAAAGAAAGGCCAGCAGATGCTATGGACCACAGTGTAACATATATATGTACGTTTGGTTTTTTATGATTATTTTATTGTTAATTTTTAATAACACAAGTCTAATAAGTATCGACTGCCTAATTCCATATCTTCTCTGTGGGTGATGGGAAGCCAAAGGGCTTCAGGGTGTTCTCGTGTCCAGCTCTGGGTGTTCTATGGGCGTCCCATGGGTGTCCCATAGGTGCTGCAAAGCCATCGCTTTGTGCTCTCCTGGAGCAAGCTTAGACCCCACGCAGAGTCTTCCAGCTCCAACTCCAAGAGCCGCAGCCGAGCAGAACAGGAACACTATTTCTTGCTGTTTATTTTATTTAGGTACTATTTTTATAGGTTCATTAATAGTTGATGTCATTATTTCATCATTGTTCATAATGCTAATATTCAAACAAAGCCACAGTTAATGCAAGGCACAATCAAACTGAATTTCCAGTAGGCTTTGCTGCTACAAGAGGCAGAGTGATGGGGAAAGAAAGAGGGTAATAAGCAGCTGACTGAGCAGCTCCCACCCAGGTGTGAGGCAGAGCTGCATTGGGAGCAGCAAGACGGCCAGGCATGTTTCTTGGGATGGGTTCCCTGTGCAGCCCACAGGGGCTTCTCCTGGCCTTGTACAGTCAGCTGGGGCAAACTGTCTCTGGAACAGGCCAAGTCTGTGAGCTTCCCCCTGCTCTGGGACTGAATTGTGCAGCTGGTTGAAATTTTTCTCATTTTAAAACACTGATGGACATTTTTTGTCACGGAAAGCCGGAATTTGGCCAAGGAAAGAAGCAAAATGTGAGAATACTACAAGAGAATTTGATTCTCTTTTTTCCATATTCTCCAGCCAGCTCCAGTCATGAGAGATCATACGAGTGCTGACAGCTGAGCCCCGACCTGAGCAGACGGGCAGGCGGACAGCAGGACAGATGGATGCAGGCACAGCGTATTCCCATCCCTGCTCCCATGGCTCAGTGCTGTGCTCGGGGCATCACTGTCACTGAGCAGAGCTGCTCAGCCCCTTGTTGAGAGCCGGGTGAGCACTCAGGGATGCCCAGGCTCCTCCAGCACTGGGACACGCAGCTCACAGCCAAGCTGTGGGCACTGAGCACTTCACCTGCCTCCCACTTCCCAGAGGATGCTTTCCATGTGTATTCTCACACTCTTTCAGGGCAATTTTTACATCAGAGTTACTCACCATGTCACCAACACGTTTGTGTGCTCACTCATTCATCCCAGCTATCTGTTCATCTTTACCAGGGCGTATTTTGGTGTAGCACTCAGCATCCCATGCACTGTCTCCAACAGCAGCTCACCCACCCTGGGTGCAGGGAGCCAACCCCTAAGAGGGGACCCCCCTCTCCTGGAGCGGGGAGCAGGTCGGGCTTGGGGAGGCAGCTTCCCACGGCAGCCACATGGGGGGAACATGCGGAAACCATTATTGGATGGGCTGGCCCACACCGTGTTTTCCTAAGGAAGAGCTGAAGACGGAGAACGGCTGAGGTCAGCGGGGCACCATCTGGAGAAGCCCACTGGGCCCCTCCTGCTGGGGCTTCCCACCTCGACAGCAACGGTGAACAGCCACAAAGCAGAAGAGGGGTCCCTATGGTCCCCGTGGTCCCTGTGGCCCCAGTGAACAGGAGATCCCAGGCCTAGGGCACAGCTGCAATGTGCCAGTATACAAAGGCTGTACCACAGCCATGGTGGCACAAAGCAAAGGGACATGTGTCCTCCAGGGAGTGGGGCCAGGCCAGCACAGTTCCCACTTGAGCAGCAAGACCGGTGCTTAGTGACATGGGCTCAGTGACACAGGGTTTGGTGACAAGGGCTTGGTGATACAGACTCAGTGACACACTGTTTGGTGACACGGGCTCAGTGACATGGCTCAGTGATGGACTCAGCCTCACATCTCTTCCAAGCTTCCTCTGCAGAACCCTGAAGCAGCCTCAGCCCTGGTCCATCCTCAGGCACATGTAGCCCATGCAGTGCAGGGCTGGCTGTGCCATGTCCCAACCACGGTGCTGGCAGTCACAACACAGGATTGGCCCCTCTCTGCTGATCCGCCAGCCGGTGTCTGTTGTAGGGAGTCCTCTATTTACACATCCAATGTGAGACTCAAATAAACGGCCGATTTTTTTTCATCTTGGACAACTCTCAGTGCCCCAAACGCTCAGAGAACAGACCTCTCTGCTGTCCAAATAAACACCAGCCAGTGTTTCCCCCACGGAGGATCCGTGCAAGAGGAAATAATTGTCTTTTGTTTATGGTGAGAGGTGGGGAGGTGCAGCACTCCCAGAGAATGGCTGGAGCTGGGGAGAATGAGAGAGGGGTGCCTGGTGGAGAGCCGGGGTCCCAGGGCAGCGTTCAGCCCCACGGAGCCCAGGGGTGCCTGGGGTGGGTCCTTGTCCACAAAGCTGGACTGGGTGCCTACCCATCCCACTGCCTTCACCCAAAGCCTTTAGGCACGGCCACATCCCTTCCTCCCAACTTGCTCGGTGCCTGCAGAGAAACCCTACCCAACAACCTGCCGGCTCACGTGGGGAACTTCCCGCGCCCGTCCCTTCTGCCAAATCAGCTCTCGGGGAAACCGCGGGCCTTTGTCTGCTGCGGGCGATCCCAGACTTTTCCCTGGCATCCACTGGGACGGCCATAAATCTCTGCTACTGCCTCGGAGTCGAACATTTCCTCCGAGCCCCATTATTAATTTTCTGAAAGATCTCATAAACCCCCAGATGGAAAAATACGGAGATATTTGCACATGTGTCGTAAAACACATTGCCCATCTATTTCATATGGATGTGGCAATATATAAAACATACTTCGGGCATGAGCCAGGTTTCACGGTATTTAAACAAGGCAGCATGATGTAATTGGAATTTACAGTGTAGAAGCAGATTGAAGCTGGGACTCGGTTGCATACCATATATCTTCGACCTCCTGAAAATTTGGCCTGCTTTATGACGCCAAATGCCTTTTGTACTTGTCACCTACATTCTAAGCAGACGAACGGCTCCTTATGTGAAATATAATGGTTGAAAAAATATGTTTTATTTTTCCATCTGAGTCTCACGGCCTCTGAGATCTGCCCCATCCCAGCTGCTCAAAGGTGAGCTGGCAGGTGTCAGCCCTCCTCATCCCACCCCAGCCCACCATGGGGCTGTGGCATGGCCATCCCTGGGCTGTCCCTACTACAGGCAGCCCAAGCACAGGCAAGCCAGCACAGAGATGGGGCTGAGGTCCAGCAGCCTGGCTCCTTCATCAAGGCACGTTCCTTCAGGCATTTTGGGGCTGGGGATCTGCATTTGTTCTCCTCCTGGGGGAGGTCGCCCCGGGGCAGCACACACGGTGATGTAGGTGCTGCTTACGGCTGGGTGAAGCTTTCCATGGAGTTGTCCAAATTCAGAACTTCCCTTCCTCAGGAATTTTTGAGAAATAAATAAATCAAGTCATTCCCTTCCGGCAGAAGGAAAAACCCTCCAAAAAACGTCAGTTAGAAATAATCCAAGTGATTTGTTTGGAAAATGTTGAAGCATAGGTCCTCCTGAGAGCCAGGATGGCCTCTCAGCCTCGCTCTCCAGAGCCAGGAGCCGGAAGCCAAGACCCCCGTGCAGGGCAGGAAGCCGGACACGCTCCCAGCCCCATCCCCAGGACAGTGGCCACCTGCAGCCAGCACTGAGCCCACCTGGGGCCATTGCTGGGCTGGGCTCAGCCCTGGTGACACCAAACCTGGCAGGGACACGAGGTTTGATGTCGTGGGACTGGTCCAGCCATGCTAACTTCCCTTCTCTGGAATGAGCTCCCCTGGGTTTGTCGGCGCAGCCTCACACTGGATGGAGGTATACCATCAGCCTGCTCCTCTTGGCTGAATGCAGTGCTCATCTAATATTTTAGCTCATTAATTCTAAGGGAAGGCAGCAAAATGAGATTTTCTTGCACTTCCCTCCACCCCCACTCCTCACCACACCTTTTGTCAGGGTAACTTTGCAGATGTGGAAAGAGAAGAAAGCAGATGGTTTAAGCCTCTTGGCTCTATCTAAGGAGTGCACAGAACCCCACTGGGAAGGGCTGAGCTTGCCAGGGAGCACTCAAACCCCGACAGAGCAGCTCTGACAAATGGCTGCAGCCAGACCTGACGGCTCAGGAGGGGACAGGGCAGCTAATGGGAGACAGGCACCATGCTCATGATTCTCTACCTGAAGAGACTTTGGGCACTGCAGCTTTAGGACTTCAGAGGCACCTGAGGCCCCATCCTGCATGGCACATTAGTGGTACTGATGCTGCAGGGCCAACCAGAACAGAACCTCAGCAGGAGTCAAGAAACGTGAGAGCGATCTGTGCCTCTGCATCTCTGGGTCTTCCTTTCACATTCTCACCACCCTCCTCCATCTTTCTGCTACTCATCCCTCTCACCTCTGACCTCCCCCTCCTCCCATCACACTTTCCCTTTTCCCAAGTCTCTTGCTGTTTGGCTGCTCGTTCTCCCATTCCCGTCAGCGATGATAAATCACCTCTTCGGATGAGCGTCATCGACATACCAGCCCCATCCTTCTCTTGACCTCCTCGGCTCTGAGCCACTTTCAGAAGGTAAGAACTGGACCCAATTATGCTGGAGAGGAGATCACCAGTTCACCCAGTGAAACAACCTGGCTCAGCTCCTATACCCCCATTCTCAGGCCCTGCCTTTGCCAGCCCTGCACACTCCTCACAGGCCACTCATCTCTCTGGCCATCATCATGCCATGGATCCAAGTGGGGCACCTCATGCTAAAGAGCTGGCCACATTCACGCACCCCCTCAGTCTCCTGCTCTGCCTTACCTTGCTCCTCCTCTCCCTCCCCCAGCACACATCTGCTCACACAGTTCCAGAGAATTCGTTTCATCTCACCATTGAGTTGTTCCAGAGAGTTAAAAGCCTGTCTCCCTTGATTTAGTGAGTCAAGAGTGGTTGAGAGGGAGGGGGGAGCAAAAAGAATGAAAGAAAGAAATAAAATAATGAAAAAAAGGTCTCGGGAACATCTGGAGTTGCTCTTAAGCAAGACGCAATATTCTCGGCCAGATGTTGAGTGACTGGACTCTACTTGGGAAACATCAACACGTCAGACGTGGAAATCCCACCCTACACCACCTTCCTTCCTTCCCTCCCTGCCCTCTGCTCTGCCACAGAGGAGAAAGGGGTGGTTTGGGGACCAGGTGTCACCAGGAGGCATTGCTGATCTGCAGGCTGAGCTGGGTGGGGTGGACATCCCCTGCACAGAGCACGTTTCGGGCACAGCTGCTGTGGGTCAGTCCGTGGGGGTGACACACAGGTTGGGGCTGGAGGCTCCATGCAGCAGTGCTGGTCTCTCCCGCTTGGTGAGCTGCCCACTTGTCGGCTCTCTGCATCCTCCCAGGGCTCCGCCTGCTCACTGCCTCCTGCCTGCAGACGCTGAGTAGTCAAAGCCAGAAAAAGCATCCTCTGCCTCTTCAGGGCAGGGACGAGCTTAGCCAACACGTGGATGAAAGACATGGGACCAAGAAGCACGTCTGGGTCTGTCTAGAGCCTTCACTGCACATTTTTCCCTTTCCTGAACAAAAGAATGACAGCTGAAGGCACAGGAGTCACCCCAGCCTTGGGGCTCCCCATCCTCCCACGGTCCTGCAGCCATGTTTGCAGAGAGATGGGGCAGACAGACCCCAATGGAGGCACCTGGCACGGTGCAGCCCTCAGCCCTGCCAGCCTCACTGGAGCTGGAGCTGCTCCTCATGGTCACATCTGTCCCAGCTGCCCAGCAGAGCCTGGTCCTTGCTGTGACACTGCATCACTGCTGCTCTGATATCAGCAATCCCTCCTGCAGTGCACACTCATTTCCAAACCTGAAGGAAGAGGGGATCACCAGGATGCGATCTGCATCGCGGAGCAGCACATCAGGTTTTCCCACCTCCCCCCCCTCCCACCAGCACTCCTTCTGCACTGCCCCAGGAAGCCTCTCCCCCACCTTTGGTGGCACGGGGCCAGGAGGGCACTGGGGACACACGAGTGGGGGGTCCCTGTGAGCCCTGGGGTGCGGGGATGGGGCTGGGGGTGCTGTGTCGGGGAGCAGCCGGCCCTGCAGTAATGACAACCAGGTGAGCGGGTGGCGATAAGCCCCCAGGAATGTGGCGGCGGCAGCTGTGGGCCCGCGGCTCGCTCAGACCTTGGATGGGCCAATTAAGTAAATAGAAAATTTGGAGTGCGGGATCAAAGCCGGAGCGCGAGGGCTTTATTTATTTGGAAAAGGTCAGATTATATTGGCAGATGTGTTAAAAGAGAGAGGATAAAAAAACGTTCAAAAACATTGGCCCTGATTTGAGGTTTCCTGACAGGCGGGACGGGGCTTTTCTTTCTTTTCGGGCCATGGGTGGGTATTGAGCTGGCAGCTTGCAGAGGGAAGGGCGCATCCGGCCACTGCGCCCACACTGCTGGGCTGCCTGCCCTGTGCCCCCAGCCCCCGCCCCACGCACCCATCACAGCCCCAGCCCCATCCACCAGGTCCTTCTGCTGAAGCAGGTTCCACTGGGACACTGAGGACCTGGTGGTGGCCACCCAGGAGGAGCTGATGGGTTCTCCCCAGCAGCACCAACCTCAAGTGAGTGCCAGGATCAGTGCCCCAAGGTGACAGCCACCATGTATGTCCTGAGTGACCTTCGCATGACTGCTCTGGGCTTTCCCAGCTCAGACAGTGGGAAGACAACCTGAGCAGTGCCGCAGGCAGGGCAGCAGCCTGCCTTCAGGATTGCCCCACAGCTGCCAGCAGCTCTGTGCTGTTCATCACATCACCCTCCTGTGCCATGTGCAGGGGTAAATGGGGATGCTTGCCCATTGGAGAGCCAGGGGACATCTCGGTGCCATCAGCGCTGCCAGTGGCACCCCTGAACAGCAGCGTGACCTGAACCGATGCCCAGGCTGCTCACTGGATCTGCCGCAGACCACACCAGCAGGGGCAGATGGCACCTCCCACTACACCTCAAGCCCAGCCCACAGGACCCTGCATCCCCGAGCTTTGGTTTGCTTCCCAAAAACACCGTGAGGTATCAGCCGGGGAAACTGAGGCAGGGCAGAGGGAGGGGAGGGGGAGCACGGGGCTGGGCTGCGCTCCCAAGGTGGGGAGGCGGTGGGAGGGACCTGCAACAGGGAAGAGGAATGCACTCGGCTGGGCAGGAAATTGTTGGGCTCGGTGAGCGCAGGAGCCGCCTTCTAAGAAAACAAGCGGAGGCCGAAAGGCAGCGGGGGCAAAACACAGGCAGGGGGAGGAGGAAGCAGGCTCAGGGGGCAGGAATGGCAGTGATGGGCAGGTGTGCTGACCCCATACTGGGCGTAGCAGCTCCTTACCCCAGCACGGACAGGAGGGGAGCAGGGCAGTAGCCCAAAGGGACAGCAGCCCCTCTCCAGGCTTGGCCCATCTGTACCTCAGTTTGCCCAACCTTAAAACCCAGCAGCAGCCACACTGTGCCCAGTTCCCTGTGCTGAGGCTGTCACAGCCCAGCCAGTACAGTGCCTGCTCTGCTGCAGGTCCCCACAGGTACCTGGTGGGGCTCCAGTCAGGTGCATGGCCACAGGGGCACTGCTGGGTCCTTCCTGTTTCATTTATGGGCCGAATGGATCTCAGCACCTCTTGGAAACTCCACTGGCATGTAATACAATATCTGGCAGGGGTGTCTACGGCTTTATCTGCAACAGATCAGGTTGGAGCGAAACCTTCTGAGACAGCATCTGGAAGTGGTTTAACCTTCGCCAAGTTTTGCATGAAATACCAATTTTCCACCCCTTTCATTTAGTTTATTGAAATTAGGAGGAGAAGCTCCCCCTCCCTCTTCCTACTGCTCCCCCACCCCCGGTTTCTCCTTGGGGGCAGCTCAGCTTCTCATGTTGTTGCTGGAAAATCCAACGACATCACGGTGCGGGGTCCCCAGCCATGGATGGGTGCAGGGCACGGGGCTGTCGGGTCATGCCATCCTGGTGCCAACACAGAGGTTACTGAAGATGGGTTGCAGCCAAACCTGGCTGCACTGTGTCCTTGGCTCTGGTGTGCAGGTGTGCCAAGCTGTGAGCACTCACAGCTGGGAGCTGGGAGAGCAGCTCTACACACCACAGAGCTGGATTCTGTGCTTGGCTTCAGTCTTCTGGGGAAACAGATGAGCTCCCCGTGTGCTCACCCTGAAATCTTCCTTTAGGGTTTGTTACCTGGAACAAGGTGAAGGGAGGGGATGGATCAAGCACACAGTCTGAAGCTCTGCTCTGCCCAGCCACCCACCAGCCCAGTCCCGGATGCCCTGAGGCTGCAGCACATGTGTTGAGTTTGCAGGGGACCAGCAGGTGTTTGTAGGATGAAGTTGGCACAGTGGCCATGGGAACATATTTGCATGTGTTTGCACACACAGGGTAGGGGTTGGTGGCAGGAGCTTCTCATCGCTGGCACAAGCAGCAGCAGTATGTTGTCCTTTGGGAGCATGGATGGGGACAGGCAACTGGCCATGCTGCCAGCAGGAACGAGGCTCAGAGTGGCAATGAGTCCATATCCTGTAGCAATGTGGGAAGTGCTGAAAGCTGGGAACCACAGTGTCCCAGCAAGAAACACACCAGCTCTCTGGGTGTCACATGCATCCCACGGTGTGCCTAGGGCTGGCTCAGCAAGAGGCAACCAGGCCATTTGCCAGCCTGCAGCTGCCCCCAGCGCAGGTGACCACAGCGCTGGGACAGCTTTCATGTCCTCTGCACGTCCGAACACCATCTGTCCCCTCCCGGCCACTGTGGAGCTGCTGCCAATGCTCAGCTCCACATCCTGCAGCTCCACTCCTGCAGCAGTGGGTTTGGGGGAGCAGGAGCTCAGCAAGGGCTCAGCAGTGTCCCCGTGTCAGGGCCATGCTGTCTCCTGGCCCCAGTACAGCACAGAGGCAGGAGCCTGTCCCACTGGACTGTGTGGTCCCAGTGTGACTTTAAGAGCCTCCTCTCCCTCTGCCATCACCTGGGTCCCAGTTTTGCCAACAGCCTCCTGCATCCCTGGAGAGGGACAGGAGGCCATTAGGTTTCAGCTGGCATGGGGCCACACGGAGCCCGGCTGCCAGGCAGAGAGAGGAGGGGAGGCTGAGCCAAGAGTGAGGGAAAAGGTGCAGGGGAGGAAGCATGTGTGTGCTCAGGGTGTATCCACCCATCCCCTGTCCATAAGAGATGCAGGATGGTGCTGTCCCCATGTGCCAGCAGGGCTGGGCTGGCCAGGATCAGGGCAGAGCAGGGGATACACTGCACTGCATGCGGGTGGAAGGGGATTCAGGACCCATCCCAGACTCCACCACACACTGCAGCCTGTGTGTCCAGCTGTGCCCCTGCCAAGTGTGACTGTGGTCTGAGCCATGGTGAGGGATGTGACCCATGGGATGAGCCCTTGTGTACCCAACCCAGACTCTGTGCCAGGTGTTTCAGGTAGTGGGACTTGTCCATCACCACTGCCAATGTCAGGACAGTCTTCATGCTGCCAATATCCACCTGCCTGTGGGGGAGGATGTCCTCAGGGCCCCCCAAGAAACCATCGCTGCTTCAGAGTGGGGATTTATAGTAAAAACCAGACTCACTTCAACTGGATTTCAGCTGCTGCTCAAATCCCCAGCCCAGGCTCCAGGCCCTGGCCTCCAGCATCTCCATGGTCCCTCCTACACCTCTGCAAAGGTAACACGTCCCGTTATGGACTTGATCAGGTACCACCCATGAGGGCCTTGGGACAACTCCTGCCCTTGCGTAGAGTCCATCTGTGCTGGCATGGAGGTTTGCAGGCAGGATATCCCCTCCATCCAGCCACCCCACCGTACTTCGTCCTGTGCACTCAGCAACAGATCGGTCCCTTGTCCCAGCATCATCACAGCAGCCACCCCAGTCCTCCACTGGGATCCTCCATCCCCATCTCCCCCAGTCCCAGTCACACCTATTTAATTAAAGATGTGATCTCATTAAATCAGTGCTGAGCTGTGTGTGCAAACTGCTCTGACAGTTTACAATTGGCTCATTTCCACCACGCTTCACCCCTTTCTTTTTTTTTCTTTCTTTTTTGGCTCGGTTTCCAAAGAAAACAAAGTTGGTGCAAACATGGTGTCTGTGGGTATGTCTCACTTTCCAGCTCTGTGGCTTGAAAACATCAACTGATTGCACCCAAATTCAGAGAGAGAAGGAGAATCTGAAGATGCTCTGTCCCCACGTGTGCCGTGTGAAGGAAGGAGCAGGATGCAGCAGGATGCATAAATGGTCGTTTTGTGGCTCACTGCTCACCAGCTCTGAGAACAATTCTTTCCTTTCTTCTATTCAAAGTTTTGCCCCGCTGGATGCTGCTGAGATGGATTCCCCACGGGAGCAATTCAGAACAAAACCCAAATTTTGAACATTCTTCCCACTCAGTAACAATAACCAAGAAAGAGGAAACAGCGACCACAGAGTGGCAGCACAAAACATGGCCAGTGCCAGGGAGATGAGCCACCTCTATGGATAACAGATAAATCCTGCCAATGAATCAATAGTGCAGGTGTTTTCTAGTATGCATCTCTCCTATGGGACAGTTTCAACCAAACTCACATGGCAGATGACAGCTGCATGTGGATGCAGAAGACTTGGCCGCAGCCCCCAAGTCCTTTGTGCTCAGCATGGACCCAGTGGGGCTCAGTGTCCCAGCAGCACCAAGGGTGCAGCCAGCAGGAGCAGCCACAGCAATGCACCACCGTGTCCCTGCACCCAGCAGTGCTGCCAGGTGCCAGCACCCCCTGCTCACTGCTTGGCCGCCCTCCCCAGCCCCCCCAGCCCCTTCTTGGCCGTGTGTTTGCTGGAACAGGTGCGCACTGCTCCCCCCTTTTTTTTAATTAGCTGATAAAGAATGTGTCCTTTTGAAGCAGATAGGGGATTCCTCACATCCCTGGCATTGCTGGGCTGCCTGGCGGTAACCCTATTCCAGTTGAAAGCTTTCTGCACCGGCCCACGGCTGCGGGGCCCCCAGTTCTCACCACACCTGCAGGTCGGCCCTCACGCCCACCCGCCCGGCCACCCGCGCAATTACCCGACGTGATGATTAACGGGGATATCTCCCTGCCAGCAGCACATTGCCCTCATCCCGACGTGCAGGTGGTGTGGGACCCCTCAGTCCCTCCCTGGCTGTGTCACAGTGCTGTGCTGTCTTGTCCCTGTCCTCCCCAGAAATGAAGCACTGGGGCAAAGCTCAAAGGCTCAGCTGTTTGTGGTTCTCCTTCCAGCCCTCAGGGTATGTTCTGGAGAGAGAAAACCTAGGCAAGGAGGCTGGTATCCTGCAGGAAGATGTTCAGCTCCCAGGTCACAGCAGCCTGGAAGCCCTTGGTCCACGTAAGGACAAGGCTGCAAAGCCTGCATATCCTTACTGCATTCCTATGCATGTCCTACGTCTCAGTGCATGTCCTCACTGCATCCCAATGCATATCCCTCTTGCATCCCAGTGTACATTCTCCTGCACCCCAATACACATCCTCCTACATCCCAGTGCACGTGCTCACTGCATCCCACAGCACACACTTACTGCATCCCATCCTCCTGCATCCCTGCGTGTGTCCTCCTGCATCCCAATGCACATCTTCACCATATCCTGATGAACAGGCTCACTGCACCTTAATGCGTATCCTCCTGCATCCCAATGAACATCACCCCTGCATCCCGATGCCTGACCCTCTGCATCCCCATGCACTGGCAGCCCTGTGCACAGCGTGCCGGCGTGCTGAGGCAGCGTGTCAGCACAGCACGGCTCCCATCTCCATGTGCTGCACGTTATATTGCGGAACCAGTAAAAATTATTTCGGTGTGTGCCTGTGTGGTCTGAAGCAATGCCCCAGCCTGAGATAACCTAAGCACAGGAAGCCCTGGGCTGGGCTTTAAATCTTCCTCCCTTCACCATGTCCCAGACAGAGACCCCCAAGTGCCTCACCCCTCACGTGCCCTCCGTGCTGGGGAGGGGCTCAGGGACCCCAGCAGTGACCCCCGGCTGGGCTGAGCCCTCGCACCACCGCGGTGACGGCATTCAGAGCCCACTTTAAATCAATTGCTGCGCCCTGGCAGCTCTGTTTCCACGGTCCCATGTTATTCTTTCATTCAGTCATGGGCAGAATGACTCTGTTTTCCTTCGGCAGTTTTGGTTCTTTTTCCCTTTTCTTCCTTTCTTCCTTTCTTTCTCAGGGCGAAGGATGGCGTCAGAGCGAATATTCATTTCCACGGTTCCAGCTCATTGAGAACAATACCAGCAGTAAACAGAGGGCAGCATTCCTCAGGAATGTGAAGCACTCGCCTGTGGTTTAAAATTACTAATTTTTTTACAGTCAAGAATATATATTTTTAGAGGCTTTTAAGGACAAGCCAAGTTCTGCTCCCCCACATTGCTCTCCAGCACCCCCAACCACAAATGCACGTTAGGTGTGACAGGCTCAGCAAGCCGGGGCTGATGAGCACAGAGCTGAATGGGGAGACCCTGGTCACTACCTGAATCTGGAGCTTGGAGGAGTCAGAATTAGGGAAAACAAAGTGCTGCTTCATATGCATCAGTCCCTGTCTCTTGGTGGGTAAAGCACAGTGAGGTGTGCCCGAGGGCTGCAGCACCTGGTGGCACAGGGATGGTGCAGGTGGCCCTTGTAGAGATGGCAGCCATCCCAGTGCTGTGCAGCAGGACCCTGAGCAGTCAGGTGCCGCTCTCCTGCTCCAGCCGAGACCTCCATGGCTGCTCCACTCCCCGAGCAGCCCACAGAGCCCCCCCTGAGGAGGCCGTGTACCACCAGAGTCAGCTGAGGACGTTCGGGCTCACAGCTCCACTTCGGAAAGAAGCAGAGGAGGGAAGCATTGTTTTATGAGAGAAATTGCTTTCACATCCCTGCCCCAGCAGGCATGCACACATCCTGCCCCTGGGCTGATTAGCTCCAGATCTGAGTGCTCTGGCTCAATGAAGACCCCGGTCTCTTGGCCCCACACCCCTCACACGGCCCTAAGCTGACCCCAACCTTCCCACGGGGCCACGCATCCCCAAAGCAAACACAGCACTGCTCGTGGGGAGCAGCTGCAGTTTCCCCATCTGGATCCTCTTTGCAGCTCTCTCCCCAGTATGTTGCCGATCATGAGGAGGCTGAGCAGAAACATCCTGGTCCTTTCTCTTTGCTCCATGTTTCCTCCACACTGAGACCCTGGTACTGCACAGTGGGACCAGCCTGGATCTGGAGCCCACGCAGCCTCCTGAGGGTACAGTTTGCTTCTATGGTCCTTTTACAACAATCAAACTGCTTGAAGAGTCACAAACCATGAAGGAATATGGCAGAATCCCCATAAATCAAGTAAAAGGCATAGACGTAAAACTAGGAAGACATTTGCCTTTTATTGTCTCCTTGGACAGGCTTCGCATTTAAAGGCTTTTGTCTCCTTTTTATGGCTTTTAGGGTGGGCTCCAAGCCAACAGGTACTTTGTGTCATTGCCCTGTGTTAAATTGTGTCATGTAAAATTGCACTGAGGCTTGGGAACAAATCATGAGCTGAGAGGATGGTTCCTTAGGTGAAGGCAGAAAACTGCAATAGAGCCCATAGCCACACTGTGCAGGTGCAGCAGGAGCAGTGGGCAGGGATGTGGCAGGGGACACACAGCCACCAGAGCTGAGCATGCAGGGCCAGGGTCTGCCCAGGTTCCCCCAGGGATGGGGCAGCAGTGAGGGGTGTCCATAGCAGCAAGGAGTGATCATAGAAATGAAGGATAAGCACAGCAGCAAGGGGTGTCCATAGCAGCGTGGGATGCTTGCAGCAGATTTGCCCACCCCCTTCGAGGGGTGAGCATTGCACTGCGATGACCCACAGCTTCAGGACAGGCTGTTCGTGACATGGGGCTGTTAGCTCCATAGCAGGCATTGAATTGAATGTGCTTTTTGCGATGCTTCCTGCTGACACCAGGCACAGGCTCTCCGGATGACACAGCTCTGCTCTCCCACCCAGCGTCCCGCTGCTCACCCCACATCTGCCCTGTGATGTTCCCTGCCCTCACCTGCCCCTGGGACTTCTCCCCACTGCAGATTACAGTGCTGCAGACAGGCCAGGAGCTGGACATGCAGCCGTGGCACACAGCAGTGCTGTGGTCAGCCAGTTAGGAAGAGGACACTGTTTGAAGTCAGGAGGAACAACATTAAATATGTCCTCTGAAAGGCTGACAGCCCACTTCAGCATTATCCAGCCAACCTGGCCTCTCCTGTGGGGCTGGGAGCTCTGCAGAAACCCAGGGTTGCAAGCATTGCCGGGCACTCACAGAGGTTAAAACTGCAGCCTCTGCCTTCCCAGAGCCCATCCTGTGCTGGCAGCATCAGCTTCACATCTCCCAGCACTGCCCAGATATCATCTGGAGGGGGGGGCAGAGGGATGCAGAGCCTCTACCCCTCTGTGTGTACCCCCCTAATGCAGCTGGGGGCACAGGGATGGCCTGCAGAGGGCAGCGGCAAGCGGAGGGTTAACAGCATCCTTCCCACCCAGCGAACGCTGTGTGCCAGTCCTCCAGCCATGTGTTTGAAATCCTTTCTGCTATCTCCTGAAAATATTTACAGTACATGCAGATAAATTAGCTGCAGCGCTTATTACGTCTCCCTGGAAATATATACAGCAGTTAAAGATGTTTAAAAAAATAGCCGAAAGCCGTCTCTTTACTATATCTGGAAGATATTTCACAGCGAGGGGAATTTACAGGGCCGGGTGGCAGGGAAATCGCATTTATTTTCACTCGAGTAGAGAAAGTTAAAGGACCCTTCAGCTGAGTTTATTTTCATCTCTGCTCGCAAGACGAGGGCCAAGCTGTGCTCGGGGAGGAGCTCAGCCCCACGGCTCAGTGCACAGGCTGAGCCTGCTTGCTTCCCAGCAACACAGCCCTCACTGCTCCCATGTGCTATCCCTGTGCCCAGGCTGCAGGCCTGCTCCTGCAGAAGTCCCCTGCTATAGGGTGCAGTGTTGTTGGGGAATGCATCTCCAGCCCATGCTGCACCCATGGCTCATTGCCTGGAGGTCACTGAAGCCCTGGGGATGGAACCCAAGGCTCTCAGCCCTTCTCTTTGCACTGCTTCCCCAGCTGAGGCACCTGCCTTAGAGGCACTGAAGGTCCAGCTTCTCCAAGTCACCCTCTGGCTCGAGGCTGCTGACCCGGCGTCGAGTGACAACATCTTCTGTGCCACTGGCATCGAGCTGCTGGCCTTGACGTAAAAGGCTTTGGGAAGCCATGAGCTGATTCCCCTGAGTCACCCGCTCCCTCCGGCTGTTTTGAAATTCATATCTAATGAGTGGTTTGGGTGAAGGAATTCTGCAAAGATGCAAACAATCACTTTGCCAAAACAAAGAGAGCCAGAGCTGGGCTTATAAACATATAAATCATTTCTAGTTTTTAGTTTGCAAACAAGATACTTGTTTCTTCATGTGGACTTTGAAGAGAGCAGGGAGAAAGTGCTGAACCGGGGGGGAGCGGGCAGTGACCACAACCAGGGAGCAGCAGCCCCTGGGTCACCCCTGCCTCCCCCCGAGCCAGGCACTGGCACCACTGCACTCCTGAGGTCTCCATGGGAAGGAGTCCTCAGCAGTGACCTGCAGCAGAGTAACTCGTCCAACAGCTGGTGTTAGAGCAAGGGATGTGGTGCTTCAGGCAGAGCAGCAAAGTCCCTGCCCTGCAGGCAGGAGGGTGCCAGCCAGGCCAGCAGGCACCAGGAGGTGGTGCCAGGGCTGGGAGGGAGGTGAGTGATGCCAGCCAGCAGCATACAGCCCCACAGCTGGGCTCCGAACCATTGAGAGCGCTCTGACAGCCTTCTCTCCAGCATCTGTTGGCGATTTCATTTCGTTGCTGGGTGCCCATCACAGCCAAGGAGCCGCCCAGCAGCCCCAGCTCCTGCTCCTGCCAACAGCTCTGTGCCTGTGGCAGTGATGGGGACAGAGAGTAGAGCATGGGGGGCAGCAGCAGAGGGGCCACACTCACAGTCTCTCCCTGCAGCACACTGGGCCTGGGTGGTTTGCACATCACTGCTGCAGCCATCAGTGCAGAGGACGGCTTCACTGCAGGGCTGGTTCAACTCTCTGCTTCATTGTACATGAGTGATCCAGGCTGGTTTGTTGAGGGACAAGAGGAAAAAAGCTGTGGAGCACTCAAAGTCACATTGAACACAGCACAGCAGAAGGGAGCCCACCTGTCTGCAGGCTGCCTCAGGGCAAACACTTGGGAAACCACGGCTTCCATCAGGTCCATTGGGCTCAGCAAGCACAGCCGCAGCCACACCATGCAACCATGAAGGTTAATTGTGGAAGCCAGCACTGCCATGCTGCTGTGGGAGCCGAGCAAAGAGCAGCACCAGAGAAGAAGCACCGACATCCCAAGATGTTCCCTGGTGCCACTGGGATGGGAAATGCAGGGGGGAACCTGAACCTCCAAGCAGGGCCCACTTCCATGGCCAGCGTGTGCTAAGTGCATTTTTTCCCAAATAAAGTGTTCTGACTTGGTCAAATTTGAGTATATTCCAGGGACACGAGACAAATCTCAGCCTCTCTCCCTTCCCCACTTGCCAAATTTCAAGTTCTTGCTTCAAAAGGCAGAATTTTGAAACAAAATAAGGACAAATGCTTTATCTCCTCGTACCCTCACTCCTGGAAACAGCCTGGCTCTCTGGATGAGATTTCCCCCTTTCCCCCTCAGATTTAATAAGAAGCCACAACCCACCCTGAAATATCAGCACCCAGCCTGGAATGGTTTGGCAAAGCCTCCAGCAGCCCAAGGCAGAGTTTGATACCAGGAAGCACCAGGGAGCATCCTTAAAACTCGGGGGCATCTCCAGCTCCCACCGCAAGCACATGGATCCTGTCTGCAGCACACTCACAGCGCTCACTTTATTTATAGGACGCCGTGTAGGAGCCTCGGCCTTCCAGGGGCTCCTTCTCCTTTTTTTTTGGCTTGCGGAAGCCGGGCAGATAACTAAAGCTGTTCCTCACTTTCACAGCAGATAAGCTAATTGTCGGATGTGCCCTTTGAGATAAGCGGATCCCGGGTTTACGAGGGAACATGTGTTCTTGGGAAGCGCCGTCACCGAGCCCTGATGCAGGCGATAACCCACGGGTGTGCAGACTCCCTTCCTTGGGAAGCACAGGGCTCTGCTTCCAACCTGCCCTTGGCCATGGCACGTGGGCTGGCCACAGGAGCAGCTCCATGGCACATTTCTGGGACGTTCCCCTACCTCCCAGCTCTGCCACCCCTGAGCGAGGATTGGCCTTGGTACAGACCCTGCAGTTTTTCTGGTCAGCCCGGGGGGCACTTGAAGTGTGTGCCAAGCCATCCCCCGTGCACCAATGCCTCGTCTCTGCCTCATTTCTGCCTGGTGGTAGTGGGGGGGAATAAAGCCCCAAAAACTTTATAGCGAGGCAAAGGCAGAGCACTACAGCCTATTGAAACCCATGACAAAAACTCAGTGACTTTATGAGGGTCAGGCCAGGCCAGCAGCTCCAATGACTCCCTGATGGCACTGCAGGGTGTTGAGTTCATGCTGTGAAGCAGAGCCACATGGACCCATCAGCAGTATGGCAACAGTGCCCAGCTCCCAGAGCCAGGGATGCTGGGTTCAGCCCCAGCATCATCGCTCACAGCCATGTCCACAGAAGAGGAGCTGTACACTGGAGGCACCCCACACCTTGCAACCTATCACCCCTATTCCCATCAGCTCCCCAGGCCATGGCGAGGCCATGCTCCCTCACCCCCCAGCGGGACAGCCACCCTCCACTGTCCCTTCCCTCCCCCCGAACAGCCATCACTCACCAGGCTTTGATTATGGCCACAAAGGAGCCTTGGAGGAACCACGGGGAAGCTGGAGGGAGGCAGGCAGATGATGAAAGAGCTGTCAAATGGGATTAAACAGTAACCGTCTCCCCTACTGCTGGGCAGCGGGAAGGGGGACAGATTGTACTGGATTGTAATGCATGAGCCCTCCTGCTGCTGGAGCCTGCCAGGCCCGTCCCCTGCAGGCTGCCGGCCGGACCCTGCTGTGGGCAGCAGGACAGCAGGATCCGTCCCTGGGGCTGAGGATGGAGAGCTGGGGCTGAGGGAGCAGGGTGCAGGAAGGGTCAGCGAGGAGCTGCTGGTGGAGCTGCCCTGGCCTTGGCCTAGCAAGGTGCAGGATGCACATCAGGGATGTTCTCTCTCCTCATGTCCTCCTGCAGGTGCTGAGAACCCTGTCAGTGGGCCCCACAGCACCAGGAGCAGGGGGGGGATGTCACAGTGAGCAGAGCCATCCCACATGCAGCCCTTGCTCTGATTGACCCATGTACATCTTGGCCTTCCCAGGGGGAGCAGCACAGCGGTTCCACCCTGTGCATCACGGTGCCACCAGCCCTGGACTCCATGCTGGTTCCTCAGTCTCTCTGCAGGAGCAGACACATTCATGCATCAGGGGCTGCAGCAGCCACAGGGATATTGACACAGACCACACCATCCTGGCACAGGAGCTCATCACTCCTACAAGCCTTGGACAAGGAACCCTCAACCCAAAACCACCACAACCTCACTCTTACACCTTCCCAAGCAGCTCCACCATCCCCTCCTGGGGCCATGTCTCATTGCATTAGGTGACACAGAAGGGCAGCCCTTCCCCGGTGGTCACACAGAGCCAGCAGTGTGGGTACAGGCTGAGCAGGGAGGGCCGGGTCCACACGGGCGGGGGGCACAGGGCACCTCTACCCCAGCATCACCACCCTCAGCTTCCCCGGGGCACAGAGTGAGGCCATGCACAGCCCCTGCCCCCCGCCGCCCCCCGCCCCACTCCGCGTGGAGCCCCCAGACCCCCCTCACCCCTCGCACCAAGTCCTCACCACCCACTCCGCCAGAGCAGCTCCAGTTTCTCACAGCACCCTCTTTTCTGAGCCATTCGTCACGGCCCCCTGCACAAAAGCCAGAGAGAGAAAGAAACAAGGAGTAGGAAAAGGAAGGAAGATAAAAAAGGGAGAGAGAGAGAGCGCGAGCAAGAACGAAAGAAAGAGGGAGGACAAAGCGTGAAAGGAGCCAGGTCTGTCGCTGAGCGAGAGCAAAAGGGGAGGAGGGGAAATTATTAAATAAATGAAGCACCTCGGCAGTTTGGGGGGCAATGGAAGACAGGCCGACCACAGCTGAATGTTAAATGCCTGCCACACAATCAGTCCCATTTTGTGAAGAGAGGAAGCTCTGTGCAAAGACCATCATGTTTATTCATGCGGAGCCCCGCTGGCCCCTCCCACCCTATTGTCTTTGGGTATCAATCACGGCGGCCTTTATTTGGGGGCATCTGTCTGGCCCGATGAATGGCCGGGTGACGAGCGGGACTGCGGGGCCGGGAGCAGCCGTGGGGCTGTCCCCTCTCCCTGCTGGCCCTCCCTGCAATGGCAGCACACGAGGATCCATCCATCCCTCTGGGCTGGCGGCCCACCATGGAAACACGGCGTCCCATGTCCCCGCTGCGCCAGGCACAGTTGGGGAGGTGGAAATCCTCCTCCCCTTGGTGTACGGGAGCAGCAGGAGCCCCAGGGCAGCCTGGCGAGGTCTCAGACCAACAGTCAGACCAGCTGTGTGCAGAGCCACTTACAGCAGAGAATACTGGATGTCCCTCTGCCACTGGGGCCGGTGCAGGATGGGGACACAGGGCGGCTGGGCTGGCACAGAAGGGTTGGCTTTCCTTCACCTGATGCTTGGGGCAGTCAGTGCACAGCACAACACACTGGGAGTGGGAGGCAGGAGCAGGGCTGGTCTGCAGACAAAGCCACCACGAGATCACCTGATGGGAAATTGAAGCTCATCAAATTCAACCTTGAAACAGCAGCCACCAGGAAACGGAGAAAGAAAGCAGAACAGAACAGTCAGGCAAGGCAGGGGTCCCGTCCCAGGCACTGCTGTCACCCAGCTGAAGAGTCCAGGGTCCCTGACACAGGTCCCCATGGCACTCAGCACACCCAGTCCCCTCCTGCATGGTGTGGGGCAATGCTGAGCCCCACAGCTGGGAAGTGTTGAATCCATGCCTCCCCAACACAGCTCATGCCCAGCACTGGAAGAAGCTGGCTCAGCAAACTGCAAGTGAGTTCTATCCAAGAAAACATTTTTGGAAGGGCATTTTGTCATTGGTATGAAAGCTGCCTCGCAGCCATGTCACAGCTTACAGCACAGCTGCCAGCTGCACTCCCCTACCTCTCTGCCATTCCCAGACCTGAGCAGAAGACACCACTGCCATCCACCCCAGCTGCTCTACTCTACCTTGCCTGCCTCTAATGAGATGCTTCCTAGGTCGTCATTCGGACAAGTTGACTTTGGTTGAGAGAAAACCAGAAGGAAAATCCTTCCAATCCTTCCAGCTTCTGTAATTGAACTCAAATTGCTCAGCCTGCAGCCAAACACCCCCACGGCCACGGCCATGGAGCAGAGAAAGGATTGCCTTGCTCCAGCAGGGATGGTTCCACTACAGTCTGTTGCCCAGAATGCACACTTAGCACCTCAGGGCTGCGATGGCAGGGTGGGCAGCACACGGGTAAGGGGTTGGGGTCCCCCTGCTCCCTGCAGGCAGAGGACCTGGGCTGCTCCCAGCTGCCCCATCGCTCCACTTGTCCCCATGGTGGAAGAAGTGTCATCGGCAGCGCAGAGTGACCCGTGTGTAAGCAAATGCCATCAGCTGTGAGCACCTCCACGTGCAGACACAGCCACATGTGATAAGATCCGCAGATACACAAACATGCTGCCGGGCAGACATTTAATCAAGTGAGGGGAAGAGCCCCAGATGCCCAAACTCGCTAACAGACAGATGCAAACACTGTGCGAGACACCCACAGCTGGGGACATGTGCATATACACAGTCAGACACATCTGTATACAATACCTCATTAAACATGGGCAGCGTACAGCCCCAGATTAGCTCTGGCTGGGCTGCGGGCTGCGGGCCAACCCGAGATCAGGGTTCAAACTCAGCTCTGACAGCCCCGAAGCCTCACGGGCGGCTCTCGTGGCATTCCCATCGCCCCACACCCTCACCGGGACGCAGCCTGGGGCCGAGCAGGGAACGGGACGCTGAAGCACGGACGGCTCTTAAAGCAGATTTTGACCTTCCGATCCTATGACTCTAATTCCCCGTCGCTGCCCTGTGAAGGTTCCCGCAGCCGAGCCCGGCTCCCGACACGGTGAGCAGCGCACGCAGTGGGTGCCGGGTGCCCCGTCGGGCTGCCGCCCCGCTCCGCTCGCCCTGGGCGCGCCCCCGCCGCCCCGCTCCGCCGTCGTAGGGACTTTGCTGCCACCTCCCCGCGCGTCCGAGAAGCGCAGCCCCGCGGGGACCGGCCTCGGCGGGGAATCGCTCCGGCTCCGTGTCACCCCCGGCCCCTGAGAGCCCCGACGGGCGGCTGGGCAGCACTGGGCACGGGGGAGTTATGGGGCTGTTGGGGTGTCCGGAGGCCGGCAGGAGGATCGAATCACATCCAGGTGGATGCAGAGGGGCCGTCCTTCAAGCACACCCACTGCTGGGACAGGCTGCACCAAGGCGCGGCGCCCCAAGCAACGGTTCCTGCTCCCCATCAATCCCGAGTGCCACTGGTGGCTCCAAGCAGCGCTTCTCACTCACAGATGCCCGATGGGCAGCAAACCCCACACTGTGCACCAGAGAGAAGGGGGGATGGACAACCCCACGGAGCCAAGTATCAACGCCAGGCCTGGGAATGAGGAGTGTTTCCTATCTTCATTGTGTCACTGAGCCCTCGGTGGTACAGAGCAGCAGCGAGATGCAATTACTGAGACTAACTCAGCTGCCTCCCACATGAAGGAAATAGAACTGGTCAAAGCCAGGGAGCTCGGGAGGGGGCAAAGAGAAAATCTTCATTATTTGTCCTAACGACAGCGGGGCTCACACACACTGCACACACACACACACACACACACAAAACAAAGCCCAGATGCACACTGAGCTCCTCCAGCCATGCCTTGAACAGCTCTGGGGAGGCCCCCCTGCTGTGCCACCCCACCGGCACCCGCTCACACACCCGCAGGAGCCGATCCCAGCGCCAGGATCCCGGCCGGCCGCTGCCATCCCCATTGTTTCAACGTAATGAGTAGCTAACGAGGGGTGACCTTTCCTCCCAAACAAAGAAATAAATGCAGGGGTGGTGCTGCTGGACGTGCCATGGGCGAAGCTGTGGGGTGGGCGTGCAGCAGCACCGTGGTGGCAGCAGGAGGATGCTGGCTGTGCCTGAAGGTGCCAAGTGCTGCAGGACCCACACACGGTGTGTCCAGTGATGCCACGTGGGTAGGACCCCTCCTCCAGCACAAAGGGCACTTGTTTCTGTGCCAGAAAACTGGGGGGGGATATCATAGGTATCATATCATACCACAGAAAGAGCTACAGCTTGGAGTCCAGAGACATCTTCCCCATGTCTCCCCCCGTCCCCCAGTGCCTCCCTCAAGGACAGAAGCAAAGGGAACAGCCTGGCTGAGCTCTCCCTGTGCCCCACACCCCTGGTGGGAGAAGCCTGAGGCACATCCAGCCCAATGTGGGCATTTCAACCTGGGCTTCCCCTGCTCAGCACCCACCTCTCTGCAAACTGGGGAAGAAGAGCAGCCCCGATGACCTGGGACCAGAGGCAAGGACCCCCAGTCCCACAGAGCTGACCCACAGTGAGATTCTGCTCCTCAGTTTGGCAGCCTGGGCTCACCATGTCCCCAGAGGGCAGTGATGGCCACAGAGCTCTGCCCTGCAGCTCTGAGCAGCAGCCAGGCAGCACATGCATGCCAGGAACCAGAGCTGATCCACTGCAAAGAGCAGACCTTTGCTGGCCAGCACACGACTGACTTGATGTTGAGTCTTAGGCACGAGTCCAAGCCCTGTGATGATACTAAGCAGTGTCTGATAATAAAATCAGCACTAGACAGCAGAGCCCATTTGTTTCAGATCAAGGGGATTACCAAGATTTTTACAGGTTTGCTAACAAACAGTGGATATCTGTGTGGAGTCGTCTGGACCAAACCCATCTTTCATCCAGAAGTCTCCCCACAGCTCTGACACCGGGAGCCAGGGG
Organism: Coturnix japonica; assembly: GCF_054131305.1. Taxonomy (NCBI): domain Eukaryota; kingdom Metazoa; phylum Chordata; class Aves; order Galliformes; family Phasianidae; genus Coturnix; species Coturnix japonica. The sequence goes on along the minus strand of NC_140675.1, from coordinate 20,113,239 downwards.
AGCTGAGTATCTCCTTCTCTTAGGAAAGCCTTTTGGTCATCCAAACAGGATTCAGGGCTTAAAAATACATGTAAATCTCTCTTCAAATGGTATCTAAAATGTACAGCTTTGTAGCACTTCTGAATGTTTGAATTTAACTCAGAGGACCGAAATTACTCCTTTCCAAAAGGAAGAGGTGTAGACAGGGAAACGGACCCAGGAGTGCATCCTGCTGCACAGCTCTGTGCTGCTCCTTCCACCGTCACAGCCCCAAGGCAGGTTTCCCACCTGCAACACCCACACTTGGCAGATGAACAGTTTGTAGGTGCAGAGGAAGAAGCTGCTCATGCAGCCAGTCTGGGGCGCTTTGATTTGGGTTGGTTTGGGTTGATTTTCCTTTTTCCTTTTTTTTTTTTTTTTTTTTTTGAGGGTTTCTTTTTATTACTTTAGAGTTTACGAGCCTTCAGGCCATGCTACTATCACGTTTTCAGGTTTCCACAGTCTTTAGGAGCTAAAACCTTCCTTTTCCTTGCCAAAACCCCCTCAAAGCACCACAACCCCAAATGCCGAATCTCACCAAATCTCTCGCATCCCTTTTGCCTTCCTGCTGCCTCACTGTCCATTTTACAGGCAGCAACCAAAGGCACAGCGAGACCCAAGGCTCTGGGGCACCTGGAGGAGCAATTCCTATGGGGACAGAGCTCCCACTCACCCCCCAGGCCAGTGCCTACACTGACAGAGACTGCTCCCAGCATGGCCCTGGGGGACCCCAGCAGCAGCAGGGAGCAGAGCAGAGCCAAGGCTGCCAACCGCACGGCATCCAAGGGGTTAAGAAAACCAAACCTGCCACAAGAGATTTGAGCAGAAACTCCACCAGAGACCTTGAAATCCTGTTAATTGATGCCACACATGTGCTGCGTTTAACCTCTGCCCTTTGCTGTAATAGTTTACACAAGTGGCACGAAGGCCGATGCCTCCTGATGCTCACAGTGCTGGGGTGGGTGGGAAGGACCAGCTCCTGCCCACCCCCCCTGGATGGCACCATGCTGTGAGACCCTGCACTGAGCTCTTCCTCCTCCTCTTCCTCTTCCTCCTCCAGGACAGCTCTGTGGTGTTGAGGTCCTCCACCCCAACACTGCTCATGAAACCTCCATCAGGGATTCCAGCCCTCTGACGCTTGAGCAGGAAGGAGTCTGCCACAGTGTGCAGGCAAGTCCCAGGCAAAGAAGGAGTTCAAGTGTCATTATTGAGTTATTTGCAACAAAATCCACACCACGGTCTCCAGGGGAATGGAGCTCCCTCTGGGCATCGCCCGGGTGAGCAGCATCCCAGTTGTGCCGGGTTCTGCATGTGGTGGGAGTGTGGAGAGCTGCTGCTGCTTGTGGTTAGCAGCAGTGCTGTGGGACCAACCAGAGCGAGGTTTGCTCTTTATCACGTAGGAAAGAGACTCTGGAGTCAAGGCTGCAAAAAAAAAAAAAAAAAAAATCAAAAAGAGTCATGAATGTTGTTAACCCCTATTATAGCCAGGGAAAGGACGGAGTAAAATGGTCCTCCCAGGTTTATCCATCCATCCAAGTGAAATCAGCCCAGTGAAGAGGTGAAAACCCACGAGCTCATAGTGAGCACAGGCTGTGTGCACTGCCCTGGGCTGGGGAGAGGGGTCCTTGCCCCAGGGAGACAGGTTGGTGCCATCCCATTGGATCCATGAAGCTCCCCAGGCTGGGCTCGGGTAAGGTGCATGTCCCCAGGGCTGCGCCTGTTAATCAGTCAGCAGTGGCCATGGACGGACTATTCTACAGCTGAGATGAATGGAAGCACACCCACCGTGCAGGGAGAGGCTGCTATTCCACCAAGGTGTAAGTCTTCAACCTTAAAAATAAGCATGCTTTCCTTGTGGGAGTAGCATGGAGCAGCAGCTCAGAGCAACCAAAGACCACAGGACTGAAGCATCACACTGGAATTTGACTGTTTTCCCTCTGGAAAGTGAAATGAAGTTATAAAGACAAAATTAGATATGGTTAATTACTGAGATATATCGAGCCATGAGAGTAGGTGAACTGTGCTCGAGCAACCCAGAGCTGGATTCACACTCTGCATTCTCATTGCCCCTGCTCTCACCCTGCCCATAGGGTGCATCCTCACTGATCAGGACCATGACCAAGGTCTCAGGTGAAGAAGGAGCTCTGACTCTGCTCTGTATATTCAAGTGCAATAGCAGCCCTCGACATGGAGCTTCTGGATGCAGGGAAGCAACGTGCTAGGAGGACACTCTGTTACCATATGACCCAGCAGCCAGGTTTGTCAGAGATGCTCTGAGCAATTTTTGGCCCTTCACCCCAATAAACCAGCTCCCCATGGGATCAGTGTTCGGCACGTGGAAATCTGGACCTTCCACAGCTCCTGCTTGGACAAGGAAACGAAATAAAAAGCAAAGAGGCCTCGTCCCCACTGAGGCACAGCGGGAGATCCACCAGCAGGTGCAGAGCAGCAGCGGGATGGTGGGGCTGCTGGGTGCCATGGGCATGGGAACCCTCAGCAGGGATACGGCCGGGTAGGAAACCATCCACGAGCAGCTGCCAGCACTGCTCGAATGTGACATCATGAGAGGGAGACCAAGCAGAGAAACTCAGCCCCAAGACAATCAGCGAGGCCCTTATTTTATCTTCAAATGTTCCTGCATGCAGCCATTAAAGCTGCCCGGCCAAAATCCCAGAGACAATTCTCTTTGAACGGCCGCTTTGTCTGGTAACTTTATTTACACTTTTGATGCCAATGTTTATCCACTCTTTAAAAAGCTATTCAGAGCGTCTCCCAAATTAACTTCAGATGTGAGTGCAATGGGAACATTCCCTACATCATATTTCATACACTTTCGTGTTATTTAATTCTTGGAAACTCTTTTTCTTTTTTTTTTCTTTTTTTTTTTTTAATATAAAAATATTTTTTAAAAATTCTCCAAGGTTTTGGAGAGTGTAACCTCTCCCTGTGTGGTCTGCAACAACTGGCTGTAAAGCTCCCTCCTAAAGTTCACCAACTCCATTATAAATCGTCTCCTTATCTTACTTATTAGGTTTCTGTTTTCACCGACACACATCCTGGATAAGAAAGTTCTCCAAAGGACCTCCACCACCAATGGGTCTGCAGCAGCAAGGGGAGCTCTTCCAGGGGTGGTTGGCATGGTTGCCTGGGGGAGAAGGGATGGGGTGGGATGAGATGGGATGGGGTGGGATAGGGTGGGGTAGAGCAGGATGGGGTGGGATAGGGCTGGACGGGGTCAGATGAGATGGGATGGGATGTGGTATGACAGGGTGAGATGGGGTGGGTGGAATAGAACAGGATGGGGTGGGACAGATTTGAATGGGATGATACTGAATGGAGTGGGATGGGATAGGATGTGGTGAGGCGAGGTGATAACATCACTTGCTTTTCCCCTTTTTGCCACAAACCATCCCTCACTTTTCAACCTTTTTCCCAAGGATACCTTGAGAGAAGGAACCCAAACCTGGTAGGGCTGCCCAGAGACCCATGGCCAAGTCCCTGGGGATGAGTGGGCAATGGGATCTACTCTGTACAGAGGCTGTGGCCCCGTGGAGCCCCATCAGCCCTCATGTCCATGAAGATTTGGGACAGGACAAGCAGGGGCTGGAGGAAGCTCCTCCAGGATGCACTCACAGCCAGGACAGTCTTTCCCACACCCACCCTGCATGTCTGACACAGATCAGGCCATAGCAAGCAGTTCCTCACTGGTGGAGGCCCCTCACAGCCACCACCATTCACGCTAAGGGCAGCCCTGCAATCTGCAGCAGAGCTGGCACCGGGACCCGCCACGGGTCGGGCCTTGAGCTGCGGCTTTGCAGCTGTGAGGCAAGTTAGAAAGCTTCTTCCCAGGGGAGTGATTTTCGGAAGAATCCAGTAGACAGCTTGAGACGGCCTCCAAAACCATCCAGCACAGCAAAAATCCTGTGCTAAGCCGCCTGCATGCAGATGTGACACCCGCTGCTGGCTGTGCCCCATGACTCTCCCTGCCCGCTGCCCCCAGGAGGGGTGCAGGCAGCCCATGGGCCACAGAGCACATCTGCAAACAGAGGCTGCTGAGCCAAGCCAGAGCAGTGTCCTGTGAAAACCACCCCATCTCCTGGGATGCTGCAGCTGCGAACAAACCTCTGGACAGGACTGAGAAGGACCTGATGACAGCAAAGGGCTTGGACAGGGAAGAGGGAATCTGAGACATTGTATTATTTGGACTCATCAGCAAGGCTTCCATGCGGTTAACACCCGCCCCGCTCCAGCGTCAGGACCCCGTGTGCCAGACAACATCCATCCCTGACCTAAAAACCGGGGCTGGGAGAACAGAGTGTGGCTCTACCATTGTCCCTGCTGTATTGCAAGGGCTTTCCTGAGCCTGCAGGGAGGAGGCATGGCGGTGAGCCCATGGCCATCACACACAGCTCACCTGGGTTGGACAAGGAGACATCCCCAGAGCAGCCAAGGCAGGAGCAGAGCCTGGAGGAAGGCAGGGGAGGTGCAGCCCAGCCCTGCCTACCCTGCAGGTGAGGCTGCAGGAAGGGTTTGTCACCTTCCCTCAGTGACAGGGACACCGAGAGGGTGGTGCTGCATCCTCCCAGCGGGCCCGGAGACATCCATTATTTATGGAGCACTTGGGGATGCTCAGAAGCGAGGCGCCACACAAGCATGAAATGTCATTACAAAGGATATGATTTAGGGCTGGGAAGGGCCGGGAGGGGAGGGGGATCCAGTTTGCATGGAAGACTATACAAAATAAATCCTGTCCGAAAGGCTTCCCGCCTCCGCAGCGGAGAGCGGAGCTGTATCAGCCGCCCTGTCTCTGCCGTGCTCTCCTTCTTCCTTTTAGAGGCATGAAGGGATTTTTTTGCTCATCTTTGTTGCAAGACTTGCTGGTTCCCGCCAGCTGATCCACAGCCAAGGAGAACGTCAAGGAAGGGGGCCGGGAGGGCTCCAGTTCTGCTCAGAGGTGGAACCTCACTGCCACCTCTGCCCTGTGCTGAGCCACCAGCAGGCACAGGGGCAGCACAGGGACATGGTGTGGGTGCTGCTGCCCACACACACCGGTTGGGCAGGCAAAGGCATCGCAGCACACACGTGTGAGCCCAGGTCTCTTCCACAGGGAGAGGACACTCCAGGAAAGCTATGAAAATCATGTTGCTCAAGCCCTTGGCTGCCACAGATGCACAGATGGGGACCACGCACGGCGCGAGCTGGCCGGGATTTGGCCATCCTAGAGCTACCCACAGCCATGGTCAGCAGTGGGGGGCAGGGCAGGGAGCTGGGCTGGACGCTCAGGGTGCTCCGGGTTCACCCATGCACAATCTGGGGGTGCCCTGGGACAGGGCTTGGTCTTGCTCCAACACTAGAGCAGGAACAAATTGAAAGGAGGATCTGTGTGGCAGAAAAATGTTCCTGGAGATGTCTGTCCCCGTCTGGCAATGGAAGAGGATGAAGCTGCAGTCTGAAGGCTTTGCCAAAATTATTACTTTTTAATTTTACAGGAAATTTCAAGGGGAAGATTTCTTTCTCAGCTTTCCCTTGACACCTTCCCTCTCCCCCCACAAGGCAGGTAAGCACTGAAATGATGTTTCCAAAGGAAATATCTTCTCCCCTCTGCCTTGCATTTTCTAGGAAGGAGAAGAAAGGAGAGATAAATCTACAGGAAGGGAAAACTCACTGAAATGAATTAGCCTGGAGCAAAGTCATTGGGAAACGGTCTGTTAAATGAACAAACAATAGTTTGCTGTTCTTCTTAAACTTCAACTCAAACCGGCCCTGCAGAGCCAGTGTTCCTGGGGAGAGCGCATCCTGCTCGCCCCTCTCCTCCCCATGCACCCTGCCCCATGTCCTCAGCTGACCCAGGCATCTGACCCATGCCTTGTCCCAAAGAATGGATCCCCTGCTGCATTCTGGGCTGAAGGTGACCTCTGTGTGTCTCATTTTCAAACTTGAGGTCCTGTATAGGAGGGTGGACGGGACTCTCACCAAAATTCAGATGGAGGAGTAATTCCTTCTTGGCCTGTCCTGATGAGCTCAGCAATATTGCTCAGTCCCACAAAGACTCCTTTGCTCTCCCCATGCCAGTTGATGGGTTGGCTGGCGTTCTCCACCAGATCTGAGGGCAGGCAAGGAGATACAGCCCTGAGCCCAAATACATCCGTGGTTTGGCCTCAAGTCAAACAAGATGAATCCCGACCCAAAGGTGGCTTTCATGATGAATGTGTGACCCAGGCTCCCTAATCGGAAAAACAAGGGTATAACCCTCAACATGACAAATATAAAACAAAGGTTGAGTTTAAAGGTTCAGGGTCTACAGAGCAGCAAAACCGAGAGGCCCCAAAGTTTCCGAGTTCCTGTTGGCTTTGGAGAGAAGTCCATGTCTCGGCAAGTTCAGGCTTCTCCAGATCTTCTGGGTCTGCAAAACTTGTGTCAATGCTCTCCAGAGAGCAGCCTTGCTCCCACGATTTCCGGCATTTCCTGGTGCGGGAAGCTCTGGGAAACACTGCAAGAACAGCCTTTCAAGAAGTATTTTGGCACCTTTGCTTCCAGAAGGGATGTAGAAAGTACAAAGGCTGCAAAACCTAAAAAAAATATAAAAAACTAAAAGCGGAGGAGGGGAGTTAACCAAACGTTTTCAACTGTTAGCAAGTTTGCCTTGGGGGGGTGGGGGGTCAAATTGGAGGTGAAATCTGGGGAAGCTGCTGGTTCTCCGGGAATCTGAGCATCCATCCATGTGCAAAGCCATGCCGAGGCCCAAGGGGCAGTGAGGAGGGGTGGGATGTGAGCATTGCCAGCCCTCACCCACACAGGGCAGTGCGAGGCCAGGAGTCCAGCTTGCCCCCATGCAGACGATGGCATTCCTGACGGCCCGTTGGGATGAACCCAGGATGATGTGGTTTCCATTAAACACCCAACTGTGTGTCCCCAGCCATGCAGAACCCTTTGGCTCCCTCAGAGCCGGACAGAGGTGTGCCCTCGTGGCACTGTCCATTGAGGGCTGCTACCACAACTCACTGCTAATGGCAGCAGCACTGAGCAAAGCCCAGGAGCTGGCTATTAGGAAAGCAGTCCCAGCTGGCACTGTCGCCCTCCCAGAGGCTCTGGGGAGTTTTGAAATTCTACAACAATGGAAAATTCCTTCCTCTCTCCCTCCAAAAAGAAAAGAAATGAAAAGAAAAATAAAGCTTGTTTTGGGCAAACTGAAGCATTTTTGCTCCACTTCCGACTTTCCTTGATTTTTGACTTTCCCATTCTGCCTCAGACAACATGATGCAATGGCACATTGCAGCAGAGTGGCATTTCCTCTCAAACCTGTGCTGGAGATGTCCTGTCCCGAACCTGCTGAGTCGAGATATTCTGACACTGCCAGACAAAAATGGAAAGCAGGTTCCAAACCGAAACCCAGCCTGAGTTGCTTCCCAGAGCACTCTGCTCACAGCCAAACCACCCCCTTCCCAGCATCATCCCATCAGCACTTTGCTGACCAGCTGCCCTTGCAGCACTTCATTTCCACCGAGATACTCCATCAGCATCCATCATTTTGCTGATGAGCCATTCTATGCTCTGCTCTCCTCCAGATCCCTTAATTCTCATATTTGCTGTACCAAAGCTTGTGCTCACAGCAATTGGTGACATAGGCTTGTGTATGTGTAGGAGATGTGTGACAGAGCTTAAAGCCTTTGTAAAGGCAGCAAAACAGTCCTGAGAGCCCCAACTGGCAGGGAAGAAGCCAGGGAGGAAAGCTGCTCATAGTCAGAGTGGAGGCTTCTCACCCCAGCAGCTCCTGCAGGAGACAGCCCATGCCCACATGGAGTCCTGCCTGTAGACCCCTGCTCTGCACTGCTGGGGAGCCTGCCTGATCCTCCCCTGGCTGGCCAGTAGCACCCACAGCTTCAGAACTCTTTTGATGGAGGGGGGAAGTGACATACGTGATCCAAATTACGGACACAAAGCCCAAACAAAGGTCATAAAATTCAATAATTAACAGAGCAAATAAGCTGAACACACATTAGGTCGCACATATTAGGTAATGACAAGTAGTTCACAATAACCACTTCTGAATGGACCTCACCCAATATGCATTTAATTAGGCTTTAATAAAGCAACAGCATGTTCTTAAAGGCCAATTAGAAACATATTCACTGAGGTTTAGAAGCTATGTAATAGATGCCTGTAGGAACCAGATACGTGCTGATTACATAGCTATTAATCCTCAATAAAGGGCCTAATAATCATTTTGTGCTTCAGGAGCAGGCAGCTGCTTTATTAAATCTTAATGAAACACATACTTGGGAGCTTTCCTTCAAAGTCAGCCCACGCTATGAAGATGGGCTTAGAAGTGGCAGTCTGCTGAGAGAAAAGACCCCCTCCTCGCCACCACCCCTGCCATCACTGAGCCATGCAGGCCAGCTCTGCACAGCGGCTGCCCCGGAGCATCCAGGAAGGCAGCAGGGAACTCCTCACCCTGCAGCACTGAGAGCCTGGAAGAGCTCGGATGCATTTCTCCCTGTGCTGAACACTTGCTCACTCAGAGATCTGCACAGCTCACAATAGTGCTCCAAGCACAGGAGCAAAGCTCCAGGCTTGGCAGGATGCATGCTGCTGCTTACAGCAGAGCACCAGCCCATGTGCCCAGAAACCAGGAGATGCAAGTCCCTTAGAAAATGCCACCAGCCCCAGCAGTGGTTGCATCTTCAGGATTCACAAGTGCCCAAAAAGGAGCCAGGCTGCAGCCATCTCCCACCACATCCCTTGGCAAAGGAGGAGGAGCCACTCTGGTTGAGGGTCTCAGCCAGGCAGGCAGCGGCATCCTGCTGCATAACCTGTAGGATCTGGTGTCAAAGTTGGTCTAAAATTTGCCAAGCCATTAAAAAGTCCCCAAGGACACACCCAGACAAGACGTGCCCACGCCTTTCCGACAGAACTCCCTCGGAAAGCCAGAAAAACTACGAGATGGGCTTAAAAACTGAAAGATTGCAAAAATTTTTAATAAACACCCATCTGTTTCTTCACCTCCTGGTTTCTGAGCCCTCTGACTCATGATTTTGGGTTTTCCACAGCGGCTGGAAAATTTCCTTCTGCAGTCTGTGGCTCCTGTAAAGGCGGATGGTGTTTGGGAAGCACAGCGATACGGCCGCACCTCACTGCGCTGTGCAGCCCCAGCCCAGCGCTGTGTGGGCATCACAGACAGTGTCCATCCACCTTTAGGGCATCTGTCTCACCAGGAGCAGAGCCCAGCACCCTTCATTCCATCCCAAGGCTCATCCCTGTGCAGCCAAATATGCCCAAATCCACGTTCCCCAAAATGGGAGCCCATCCTGCCCCATATCCTGGTACTTCATGCACCATTCCCATCAACCCTACCCCTGACCCACAGCCTAACCCTAAATCTAGCCCTAACCCTACCTAACCCAAGTTGCCGCAGCCCATCTCCAGCCCATTCACCACTGCCTCAGCTCAGCACCCAGCTGGTTTGTGTTAGGTGCTGCCAGACCTCACTCCTCCACAGATGGACAAAATCACAGCATCTCCAGTGGTATTAATTAATGTGTTTTCACAGAAAAATGAGAACATCTTTCCAACCTCGGCAATGAGTGAATCTGCTGCACAAATTAGCCCTAATAACAACCCCGAGAGTCTGCAGGAAGCTGTAGAAACAGCAGCCCGGGGGGGAATCAAAGAGACAAGATATTTTGCTCTGCTGTTTCTCCCAGTGAAGAAAAGCCAGACCTGGCCCCGGTGCAGAGCCCACCCTTCCCACAAAGGAATGGAGGGTGGCACCTGGTGGGAGCCCAGCTGTGTGAGCAGTGCTGGGAGCTATCTACCTCCTTCACTGGTAATGCCCTGGGTTAACCAGACACACTCCCTTGGAAGCATCACCTCTGCATGAGAAAACTGGGCAAGAGAGAGACTTGGTGTGACAGCGACCAATGTGGCTCCATCAGATGGGAGTGGAGCTGCTGCCCAGAGGCAGGTGGGTGGTTGGGCTCTGTGCTTTACAGCCAAAGAGCTCAGGGTGGGAGCAGAGCCCCAGGGCTGGGCAGAGCCTCTCCCTACTTTTGGGGAGCCCTGCAGCCAACCCAGCCTCGCCTGCCCACCGCTCTGCTGCTCAGCAGCTTTCAGGAGGAAATCACAGCTTCTGCAGAAGTCCTGTTTTCCCCACAACAAAGTCCTGGTTTTCCTCCAACAGTTGCACCTCACGGAGCCAAACCAGGATGCTCTGAGGTCAGCTTGGCACTAACCCCCTCACAACCCATCTTGCCATCCCGCAGAGCACACAGTGGTGGCACAAGGCCCCTGACGTGCTGCTGGGATGCCCTACCACAGGGCTGTGTCCAGCCTGACCATGGACTTAAGTGGAAATCACCAGAGCTGAAGTAAAGCCTTCCCAGCAGCAGTCAGCTGCCCAGGAGGCCCAAATCCCTGTGCTCAGCAGCCACCAACACAGCGCAGCTCATTGATCCCACTTTGAATCAAAGGCAGCATGCAGTGTAGTTCATTCAGGGCTGCTCAAACAGGAGCTGCATGGAGGTGTTGCGGACCACCACAGGGCAGCCCCAGGGTGGGGGTGGTGAGGAGGGGCGAGAAGAGTTTGTCAGATGGCAATTAGCATCAAGGAATCCCCGAGCCCTCCACAGCTCCTGCTTGCTGCCTCTGGCCTTGCAATAAACCTGCTGCTGGTCTCCATTCCAGGTGGCCAGCTGTTCCTTATTTCTAAAGCCCTTTGCCTTTGACTAATTAATCAGCTCCAAATGTCTCAGTATGGCCTGCCTGAGCGGGCGGCCAGAAACACAGTGTTGGGATGGAGCCCTTGTGCCATGGGGCCGGCAGCTGCCCCACCTCCAGTAGAGGAGCCACGAGCAGAGGTGCTGCCAACACACCGAGCTCTGCTGCATCCAGTTCAGGCTCTCTTCCCTTTGGAAAGCCTGAAAAGAACCAATTTTTACTTTTACGACCTTGGATCTGATCTTCACAGAGAAGGTGCTCCAAGGCCATCTGTGCCAAGACGCAGTTTCCCAGCAGAAGAATGAAGGAAAACAAGGGAAAGCTCTTTGATCTTTATGTGCCTGCTGCTTTGAGCTAAAGAAGCACTGAGCATGAAGCTGCACTTCACATCCAGGTTTGTGATCTCTGCTCCTGGCAGCAGCTCGTCTCCTCCCTCAGGGAGCAGCACAGAACCCCTCACCCTGCCAAACAGGTCCCCTTGTAGCAGGCTGGGGGCTGATCCCAATTACTGCCTACCTTAGGCAAGGGGATATGCCTCAGTGGTTTTCCTTCCCCCACACAAAACAGAAGGGACATCTCCTGGTGAGCCTCTTCCACGTCTCTGCGTGGGAAGCTCTCAGCGTGGGGCTCCTGTGCTCACAGCGCAGCCCCTACAGATGGCACAGGGTCCTCCAGCAGCAGGGAGCTCAGAGGATGAGGGATGCCAACTGAACAACAGGCTTCTTGCCATCCGGCCCCTTCTGAACAACTGAGAATCGCTTGGGATGTTCAAATGGAAATCTGGGCTTTCAAGATTTCCTGGTACCCCGGAGGATGCTGGTGCTGTGTTTGCTCATCTCTGCTTTGAAGCCCTGGCTCGTCCAATGCCCAGTGGTGGCCAGCCTCCAGAAGGCAGGATTTCCCTACCCAGTCCGACATCTGGTTCCAGAGGTGATGAGCAACTTTGGAGCAAGACTGTCAGACGTGACATGCCTTGGGCTTCTGCACAGAAGGCAGGGCTGTCACCACAGCAGGAACACATGGAGTATTCAAATACCAGAACGACAATCCTGTGCTGCTGCATGGGATAGGCCATCTGAAAAACAGCAAGGGCCACAGCCCATAGAACCAGGAGCTCATTGCACAGCAGACATGTCTAAAGAGCTTCCTGCTGGGGTCAGCCTGCTCCTGGCCTTGCTGCACCGCAGCCGCTCACAGCTCTGCTCCAGCCTTGGCTGTATTCAGGGTTTTAAGGCTTCCTCCTGCAGAGCCATTTGTTTGTGCCAGCCAAGTTGCTCAATAGGATGACACACAGACCCCACGGAAGGGCTGTGCAAATGCTCTGCCAGTCCTCCTGGCAGGAAGAGCCCTCTTCTTCTTCAGGACATGAAAGGGCTGCCTTAAAGTTGGACCAAAAGGGTTCCCACATCGCAATTCCCCCATTTCCCCAGGGAAAGGGCTGAAATACTGATGAACACGAGGCCTGTGGGCTCATTGCAGCAGTGACAGCTGCGGAAATGGAGGGGATTTGGGAGCCCCGGGCGGAGGTGAGGGGCAGCTGATGGACGAGGTGATAACGCCTCGGCAGATGGCTCCAGGGGCTGTGCCACACTCACAGGGCGTAGACAAAACACAGAGGTGAAGCCCAGATGTTTAACTTCAGCATCTGGATGTGATTCCTAAACAGAGACGCTCACATCTGACTGTTCTGACTGAAAATAAATGGTTTGTTTGACCTTCCCTGTAGCCCACCCCAATATTTTCTGGGTCTCTCCTAAACACGCAGCAGCTGCTCCCCCCTCACCAGGACTGGTGAGTATCAGATGAGAGCTGTGCATTGTGCCACGGGAGGAGCATCGTGGTGTGCAGGGATACCCAACTCTGAGGCACCCAGCATCTCCCCTCCAAACCAGAGGTGCATCCCTGCAGCTGTTCCTAAGCCGAGGGGATGGAGCTGCTCAGCATCCTGTGAGCGCTGGGAGAACCCACTCAAGGAGCTGCTCTCTCAGAGTGTGTTTAAGCGAGGAAGTCCCTTTCAGATGGGATATCTGATCTTGGATCAGACGCAGCACGTGTCAGTGACTCCTCCGCACTGCTAATAAGTGGAAATGGTAGGCGGTGGGTGGTGTTGAAGTTGACAATGAAGATAGTGATTAGTGATGACGGGCAGTATCAATTAAGGTTAATCTGCCTAATAGCCAAGCCTGAGAGTAGTGTGTCTGACTGATGGTGACAAGCTGGAGAGGCCACAGTGACCACAGAGATGTAAGACAATGCTGGTGGCACACAGAGCAAACAAGTGGTGACACAGTAATCTGTTACTTGGATTACTTGTAATACCGCAGGCACGGCTGGCACTGAGCGCACTTTGCTTCTCCTGTAGGATCAAACAGGCGGCACTGATGGCCATGAGCAGAGCCATGGGGACCTCTCTCCAGTGGCTTCCGTTAGAAATGGGGTGATGACTCAGTTCTGACCACCCAGTCTGGGAGCTGGTGGCCATCCAGCAGCAATGAGCTGGGGCTGTGGGTGCACTGCAGCACCCAGCCTCATCCCCAGGGGTGCTGCAGGGGTCTCTGTCCCCCTGCCATGCTGGCCTTGGAGCTTTGCAGCACACTGAAGCAGAAACACTGGCGTGTCCCACTGCCAGGAAGGCGACGTGTGAGAGCCAGGCCAGCCCACAGGGACAAGGTGATACTTCACATGGGCAAAAATAAAGGGCAAAACATGTCAGCTCGCTGCGATAAGGGCAGTCACACAAAGCAGGCGCTGCTCACGGAGCAATATGTTAACTGTCATCAAGCCTGGGAGCGCGACAAGGGCCAGAGCCTCGTGCCCATCAGATTTACTCTGTTGAGGTCAAAGCAGGGCTCTGTGAGCAGGCTGCCAAGGCCCGAGCACACACAGGCGCCGTAGAGTTGGTCACATCAGCTGAAAGCCACCCAAGTGTGACCACAGCTTCACTAGTGCTGATATGGTGCGGCTGAGCTGCAGAACTGCTGCTAAGCCTGAAGCTCTGCACCCCAGGCACTGCTCCCCAAACCTGCTGGTCAGCGCTCTGTGGGTAACATCAGCAGGAGCTGCCCCCACACCCACCCGCCCCAGAGATCCAGGGCAAGCTGTGACTGGGCTCCAGCCCCACAAGCTGCTCCATCAAGCCCCAAGCCTACAGCAGAGCCACAGCCCTGGGATACCGGTATATCCATGGGCATGGACAGCACAGCCAAGCTCGGAGCTGGAGCTGCTTGGGGCACTCCCACCATCCACACACACTGATCTTATCAGCAGCCTCGAGACTCCACCACAGCCTTGTCTTGGTTTTTAATTTGCTCTGGTTTTAATTTGGGGGGATTTTGTTGTCTCTGGTGCTGCAGCCCTTGATGAGCACGTGCACCGGCGCACACGCACACGCGGGATTGCCAGACTCAATCACACACACGTTTGCTCGCGACCTCTTGGAAATCTTTGGATTTGGACCAACTTTTCTTTTCTTACATGCGTTTGTTGTAGTCCGATATTTATAGTTTATTTAAAATAAACGGCTCCTTATGTTCCCTGCTTCCTGCTGCCGGGGGGGGGAGGGGGTGGGTTCCCTGGGGTTGCTGTCTATCTGCTGAGCTGTCTTCTTCTTTCTTTCCTCCACCTTTTGATTTTTTTCTTCCTCTTCCATAAACATTTTTTAAGCAGATCCCACCCTCGCCAGGCACTGCTGAGTGAGCAGGGCTTCGTGGAGCAAAATGCTGGAGAGGGATGAGGAGGAGCAGCAGGAGAGCGTTCTCCGGACCACAAGAGCCATGTGTGAATCCAGGTATGAGGACATGGAGCAGGACACAGGGCTGCAGCCGGGCAGGTAGGGCTGGCAGCAGTCCCTGTACCCACCTACTCCTAACCACATCTGGGCTGTGAGTGTGGGGCAGCCCCCTCCAGGAGTACCCATACAGAGATGGTCAGGCTGTGAGTCCAAGCAGGATGCTCCCATTCTGCCCCAGCCAAGACCAAGTCTCTCTCTCTCTCCACGGAGAGACTCCCACCTCCCTCCCAGTCCTTATTCCCTTATTTGTCCCCCCTGACATTGACCTTCCAAGGACCCCAAACACAGGACTGCAGACCAGTGGTGTAGCCTGAGGCCAGGCCTGTGTGGTTGACTAATGCTCTCCTCTCAGCCCAGATGCTCCCAGCTCCATCCCTGCATGAATGGACACATCACAGGGATGAGGGCTGCCCAGGAGCACTGAGCACCCCATGCTCCAACACAGCTGAGCAGGGGGGCAAGAGAGGAAGAGGAAAAGGGCCCCTGGCTTCACTGATGAGCCTGAGCAGGCTGCTCCCCTCCATAGGCATAAGCAGGGGTCAGGGAATCCACAAAGGAGCAGCCCCAGCAGCCCACAATAACCTGCAGCAGCTCAGGGCATGAGCTTGCAGGGATGTTGCTGGAGCATCCCTGTTGACGGCGGGAGGACAGAGGGATTAAACCAATGTTTGCATGGCCTTTTACTCCCAGCAACCTCTTGGCAGCTCTGTCTCCATCACTTGGGCCGACAAATCCCATTTGTTTTGGAAAAGCTGTTTGTTTTCTAAGCCTCTGCTGCAAACGGAACGTTGTAGCTGTGAGCGATCCGGCGCCTGCATGAGCTGACACAGCGTCCGCTCCGCAAGAAAAGGGCAGAGGAAACCATGGGGGATGAATGTTTCTAGGGAAGGACATCAGAGCTGATGTGAGTCCTGCCTGCACAGCAGGGCACTGGGGCTGCCCAGTGGTGAAGGGAAAGGGCTGATCCAGAGCAGGTGGTGGCTTTGAGCAGCAGGATGTCCCCTCTTCTGGTCAGCCCCTTGGGCTCCCCATGCACGCAGGATCCCACAGCCCATGTGTAGGATCATACCTTGCCATTTACATACAGTCCCCAAGCTTGCAGGCTTGCAAGAGCTCTTTCTTTTTTTCCAGTTCCTTTTCTTTCTCTTTTCCTCTTTCCTTTCCCTTTTCTTCCTCTTCTTTTTCCACTTCATCTTCCTCCTCTTCTCATTCCCCCCCTCCTTTCTGGTCCAGATGTATGCAATCCACACAGAGCACATTCGACTTTCACACACACGTTAATCATTTGCTGGCACCATTTGGGATCAGGGCTATGGCACATGGGCAGAGCAGCTCATGGGGCTGTGCTGGGCCATAGGAAGGAGGGACAGCAGCACAACCCTCAGCCCCTGGTGCCTCATAGCACTGCAAGCAGTAGGGCTGTGAAATGGCTGCAGATGCTCCTTCTCCCAGCACAAGGAGCCCTCAGAATGGTGTGGGGCACCCATGTAGAGGGGAGCTGCAGCCAGAGGGTTGCTGGAGCCCTTATGAGGGCAGGGACAGCCAGTGGGGCCTGGCAGGCGATGAGGAGGAAGGACAATACAAAGGTCCATTTGTGCTCCTGGCTGCTGGCCCCCTTGACCTCCCCCATGCCACAGCAAGGCTGGTATTCAGGAATTAATTGGTGTAATTAAAGTGTGGCACGACTTTGCCATGGCCTCCAAATGAGGTGGCGGAGAGCCAGTGCCTGCAGGCAGAGGAGGAGCCCCTCGCATGCAATTCTCCATGTAGAAAAGGGCAGATCTTGGGCAGCTCCAGGGCATGAAATCAGCATAAAGAGATTGCTGGGAATAGTGCTGGCCCCACAGCACACATCCAGTGAGCTGCTGCATCCCATCCTGCCACAGCCACACCATGGGCAGGAGGTGCTGGCACTGCAGTGAATAGTGCCTGGGGTTGTGCCACACAACCAAATCTCTGGCAGCTGTGCCCGCAGGTTGAGTCCCCTCACCCCAAAGCAAACACTAGGCCAAGTGCTTGCCACCACGGTGCAGGAGGAGGGGAAGCAGCCACTGGAACCCAAGTCCACCAACAGTTGGGGCTGTCCTCATTCCTCCTTCCCAAACCCAGGGACTGCTTCTAAAGCCAGACACAGCCAAAGCCATGCACCAGTTCCTCTGCCTGCAGAAACCACAGCTCCCATGTCCTGCACGCTCCATCTCATCGCAGCAGCTCGCCAGACACTGCGGCTTGGCCTGTGCCCCATAAGCACGCCTGCGGCTCAGGGTAAACAAACAGCCCCTCCAGTGAGGCCACTTGCCACCGTGGCCACTTGGCTGGCACGGCCGTACTGAGAGGTGCCACAAGCCTTGGCCCTGCGGTCACTGCGGGCTCAGCTGCGTGCACTGTCTGCCATCACAGCTGGTGGAGATAGGGTTGAAACAACAAACAAACAAGAAACATGCACGGCTTGGCTAGGCCTACACATGGGAAACAGAGATAAGCAGCTCCGACAGTCGAGTCCCAGTGAGGCAGCAGAGCAAGGAAAGAGGGCAGCAGAACTGCTGTGTGCTGGCTGGGGGAGGAGAAAGGAGAAGGAGAAGGAGAAGGAGAAAGGAGAAGAGAAGGAGAAGGAGAAGGGAGCACTATTCCTGCAGCAAATTTTCCTGAGCAGCGCTGGCTGCTGGGTCTCAGCCTTTAGCAGATCAGTGTTGCCAGCTCCTGGTCAGCAGAGCAAGGCACACAGCTCGGGTGGCACAGCCGCAGTGTCTGCCCATGGGCAGGAGCAGCAGCATCCTGGTCACGGTTGTGCTGTGGGTCCTGGGGCACAGTGCCCAGCTGTGGTGTGAGGCTGAGCCAGGCAGCAGGGAGCAGCCCCGTGCCCCACACCGCAGCCAGCTCCAGCGGGGGCCATGCAGCACACTGCACGCAGTGGTGAGAGGAAGGGCAGTGAATCATTAATGCGCTGCTAGAGCCTGTGATGGAAGCCCCCAGGCACCTCAGATTTGCATGAGACCGCACAGACTCTGGAGCCCGGGTCTGCACACCCGGCACACTGCGCTTTCCCCTGCCCAAATACCTTCGTGCTGTGCCCTGGCAGGAGCTGCAGCCTTGTTACTCGGGCTCACGATGTTTTTCTAAACAACTGATCTCACAAGTGCAGTTTGGAGCAGAGCTTCTGCTGTGGAGCTGGGACTGGGTTATTTCCACAGCCCCGATTCTTTGGAAACTGCTGAAGCAGGCGAGAGAATAGTTCACGGTCCCCTTGAACGCACCCGACCTCCCCGGAGGAGCTGGCTGAGTTCGTGGTTTGAGCAGGAGAAGACTTGTGCTTTATTCCCAGCTCTGCCACTAACTCACTGGGTGGCTTTGAGTGAATCACTTCCTCCGCCTGTATTTCCAGCTGGGAAGTGCCGGGTCAGCGGCCGCCCCCGGCCGTACCTGGCTGCCTGCAGCCCAGCACAGGGCACGGCACCCACGCAGGGCAAGACGTGGGCTGGCACCTCAGGCTGCACCAGCTGCACAAAGGACGCTGTGCCACCATCCCCTCCTGTCTGCGGGTCCCTGGGGCTCACCTTGTCTCAGGCACCCTCACACTGTCCATTGAGGGCAGAGCAGCTCTCACATCCCCTCTGCACCATGTGCCTCCTTCAAGAGATTTGGGTCAGACTCAGCAGTGTCTGCAGATGCTGCAGGAAAGAGAGAGCTGGGCTAGAAATAAACTTGAAGCGTTCTGGATCACTGTGATGAGCACAAGTTGCTAAAGCTGCACAACTTCATCTTCTAGGCTTGCACACTCGGCACAGAGGCTCTGCCCACAGCCATTGGGGTGCTGCCCCTGTGCCCACTGTGCTGGTGTGTGCAGCCCTCAGATGTTTGGGGTCAGGATCTTCTCACAGACCTTCTGAGGCGTTATAAGGGGACAATGTGAACTCCAGAAATGCTGATAACGCCGGGTAACCCCATAAGAAGGCACAGGGAGGCACCGAGAGCCCGGAGCCGGGCAGCACGGTTCCCATACACGACCTCCACCCGAGCACGGGGGAAGCACGAGGCTTTGCTCCCCTCCTGGCTCCAGGCACGAAGCGCTGCGTGGTTTTGCTCCGGGCAGGCGAAGAGCACCCTCTGCTGCTGCAAAGCGGCCGCCCAGCCGCCAGCCTGGGCAGCGAGACGCTGCAAGGCCCGGCCTCGCTGCTGCGTTCGTAGTCACAGCAAAAGGAAGCTGATAAATCCGCTCCCTAAACGGATTTGCATTTGGCATCTCTTTCAACAAGGGCAACGAAAACAGTCTTTGCTATCATATGCTATCATTTTACTAATAAAAACAGACCACGGTTGCCAAATACATCCAAGCATCTCAAAGTGTTCTTTCAATTAAAGAGACACTGCCAGATTCAAAGCGTGCGCTCTCAGCTCACACACCGGGCTGCGTCGAGCAGCGAAGGACGCGGGGTGCGCTCGGTCCCCACGCTCAGCTCCATGCACACACGGCTGCCTGCACACGGACGTGTCTGGCTCCTGCTCTGCTCCTCCTGCAGCATCCTCGGCACAGCGGCCGCTCCAGGCTCAGCTGCAGCGAGGAACCCCCAGGGCTCAGCCACGCACCTGCCTGGGAGAGCCGGGCTCTCACCGGAACCAGGACGGCTGTGGGGTCTGCGGCTGCAGCTGGCTGCGTGCAGGGCCAGGCATCTCGCAGCACAGCCCGCTCCTCGTGCTGCTCTCCCACGGCCACGTTCTCTTTCTGGGCTGCTCCCACCTGTGGAGAGTTCAGTGTGTGAGACTGAAGCATGGAGCTGAGTTTGGGAAAGAGGGAACCTGCACCTGGGGGTGCACAGCAGCCCCTCCAGAAGAGTTCTGGATGAGAGCAGCCCCACGTTGCTTGGGCTTCACCAGCCTGGCCTGGAGCTCTGAATCCCCTTGGGGTGCTGGGCAGAGTATGGGGGGTTCTGATCTTGAGGCAGAAGTGGGGACCAGCAGCATGGTCTGTTCCTGGGTCACTGCCTGGTGCCAGCTCACCATACAGGGAGTCATCAAAAAGCAGATGTTGAAAGGGCTCAGTCTGACTGTTCTTGTCCCTGTCTGCCTAAACCTGTCTGCATACCTTCACACTCTGCTGACACGATCTCTGAGACCTGGAAAAGCTCCCGCTTCCCAATGCCAGTGGCTCAGATGTCATTTGGAGGTGCCCCAGCCTCCGCTTGGCATCCAGGAGGACGTGGGGTCCCAGCTGCCACCTCCCCCCACTGTCCATGTTCCTGAGGAGACAGAACCCCCACAGACACCCTTCTGTGCACCCACAGAACCATAGAACAACAGCATGGTTGGGTTGGATGGAACCTCACAGCCCATCTGATTCCATTCCATGTGCAGGGACAGCTCCCACAGAGCAGGCTGCCCATCCACTGTCATGGGCATCTCCAGGGATGGGCACCCCCAGCTCTGGGCAGCAGTGCCAGCCCCTCACCACCCTCTGAATAAAGAATTTCCTCCTCACATCCCACCTAAATCATCCCTCTTTTAATTTAAAGCCATTCTCCTTGTCCTGTCAGGGCTCCCAGCCTCAGCTGCTCACAAACAGGCTGAATTTGGGGCAGGGGAAGGGGGATTGAATCCCCCACTTCTCACCCCTCGAGCAAATCTGGTCAGGAATTTTCTGTCACTGTTCTTTTCCTAAAGAAAAACGTGTTTGTGCCCAGCCATGCTTCTCAGCTCTGTGACCTTTAAGGCTGACTGTCTGCTGGGAAAGCAGGAAACAAACAGATTGGTTTGGTTCAGTTTGATCCGACTCAAAATATTTTTGGTCGTGGTCCTGATCCAAAGTGTTTCATCTCAGTTCAGTTCCACATTAATCCCTAATTCCCTGGCAGGCTGTGCTGCCAGCAGCGCTGTATGGGATGCTGCTCCCTCCCAGGGCCCTGCTCCTGCATGGAGCACAGCCTGGGCCAGGTGTGCTGAGAGATGCTGGGGTCCCCGAGCAGCCCTGTGCCCACATCAGGACACTGGCTGAGATCTCAGTCACTACACAGGCCCACAGCTCAGCAGGCTCCTCAAAAGCAGCTACTCACTGCTGTCTCTACCAGATTTCCTTTGCTTCTCTCTGCTCTGGGACTGCCTTCTTTCTGTCCAGCAATTTATCTGTCACCTTGTATCCCTGGCGCTGAACCCCTATGCAGATCATGTGTGCACACTGCAGGACCCCAAGCCCTGCGTGGTCAGATGCTGCCTGTCCTGAGGTCTCAAGGGGCTGGCAAACCCCCATGGAACATTAGGAGGGGGAGGCTCATGGTCTGACCCAGTGGTGATAGGAGGTCCATCCCTGCAGCTGACAGCATGGGAGGAACCCACACGGAAAGCTAAAGTGGGAGATCACCTTCTGTCAGACACCATCAAACACACCCAGCACAGAAAGCTCCCCCAGATATATACCTCCTCACACTGGAGTTTGGGGAGAATGTGTAATTTCCAGGGCTACAGAGGACATGACACAGAAGGCAGACCTGGCACAGCAGAACTCGTTGTGCTGCTTCTTGCTGCCTTTCTTTTGGTACTGCCACTGCACAAAGCAGAGGTTAACACCTGGCATCACAGTGACCAACACACCAGTACCTAATGCAAGGAAATAGCCTCTGTCTTGGGAGAGCAGCGTCCAAAATGGCCAGGTAGCATTTAGGATGCCCAGGCCCTGGAACTGCAGGAAGGACCACAGCTTTCTCACCCTCTGAGGCAAATTTTGGTGACGGCCTTTTCCCAACTTCACTAAATGCTCAGCACACAACCCAGGGAAAAGGACTGATGTCAGTGAGTGATGTGGCCACTATTGTGCTCAAGCCGCTCCTAGGAAGAAGCACCAAAATAATACAAGTTCTCTGTTTATCTGACACTGGCCAAGGGCAAAGTCAACAAACAGCCCTGGGATCTCTCGGGGGACTTGAAGCCGACAGCCCCGGTCTGCCCAGAATGGAGATGGGATGCATTGACTTTGGCAGCACTGGCTGCTCCACGCTGTCATGTCAATAAACATCCCCACAAAGACATCCAAAAGAGGTGAATGGTCGTGGGACGTGGAGGGGAATAGTGTTTGCTAGAAAGAGTCAAGAGTAGAACCAGCCTTATAAATAATAACACTTCACCCTACAGTGTGCTCATGAATAAAGAGAAGGAGGAACTCGCTGAGATTGGACGAGTCTGACACAACCTTCAGCTGCTTGTGTTGGGGAGGGAGGCTTGTTTCCAAAGAAAGGGGGTTGCCAAAATGCAGTCAAGAAGGAAATGAGCAGCATAGGCAGCAGGGAAAAGCCAGGCCATGGGCCTTAAAATGCACGTCACAGCACAAAACAGACGGCAGCTTGTGAAGGTCCCTCTGAATGGCAGCTGTGTCCGCTGCATATCAACTGTTTGCCTTTAGTCTGAGATCACCCACAAGTGTACTGAGAGTGCACTCTAAGTCATTCATAAAGACATGAAACACCACTGGTTCCAGCATTGTAAAAGCACTGAATTTCTTTGCCTCCTCCATGTCCTTTGTTTCTGGGCCCTCTACTACAGAAAGCAGCAAGTCCAGCCACTCCACAGTTTTCCTTTTGCTGCGGGGACACTTAAAGAGGCCCTTCTCTGCCACATCTGCTGAGCTTTGGCTCTTCTTACTCCATCCCTGGGAGCTCAGGCAATGCCCTGCTGGTCCCTGCAGACAGTTCTCCCCTGTGCCACCTTCCTGTGGGAGCTTCCCCTCAAGTTCACCCCCAAAGCCCCACTCCTGCACCAAGGAAGCCCAACCTTGCCTATGATGTGGCTATTTCAGTGGATCCAGTGAGGAGAGAAAGCCAAAGTTATGGCCCAGTCTATCTGAGGGGGATCAAAATATCTCAGCTGAACGTTTGCCACAGAACCATTTTAAGAGCAACAATGCCCCCTGCCTGTCTCCATCCCGGAGCTCTCTTTCCATCCATTTCTCATGCTGCAAATGAGTAGATTTAGGACTATCCCCTTTCTCATGCCACAGCCAAGACGTGTTACTCCTCATTTAGGGGAGACAGATCTTCCAGGACTGGATTCTGTTTTGACATGACATAGAAGAAAAGTAGCTTTACCAACGTCTCAGTGGCACAGACAGAGCCAGGCTCCGCTGCAGACAAGCCCTGCAGAGCCCGCATTCTCAGCAGCAGCCAGAAACTCAGCTCCTTCTGTTTTCAGTTGAATAATCCATACCAGTAACTTCTTGTCTCGGCTTTAAACTCATTCACCTTCCCAAACTCCCATAGTGCCAGAGAGAGGATTTTCCTATGAACGTGACCTGAGTGTTCAGCATCTCCTGGCTCTCTCAGGACTGCACCTTGTCTTGACTGACTGCTCTCCCCAAGAGGAAAGAACAAGTAAAGAGGGAGGAGAGGCAGGTCATGGCACAGAAAGCGGCCTGCTGAGTTGGAAAGAATCAGATATTTGTGGAGATACTGTGCGCTGTGCTCAGGCCACAGCCAGCATCCCCAAGCCAGGATGCTCGAGCGCCCTTGGCCGTGCTGAGGAGCAGGACAGCCTTCCCTGTGGGCAGCTGTGCCCCTGCAGAGCGGGGTGCAAGAGCTGCCAAAACCATTCTCTGGAGAGACAAGGGCTGGGTAGGACCGCAGACATCGCTGGCGCAGTGGAAGGCAGGAACTGGGAACCTGGAACAACGGACTGAGAAGCCCAGCAAGGGAAGAGCGTGGGGCGATGAGTCACAGACTGAGCGCGAGCACAGGAACAGGCTATCATGCGGTAACTGCGTCAGCGTTGCAGTCCATGTGCATTCGCTTAGTCCGTGCAAATAAGGTCACTCCAGCCAGCTTAGTGCGGTTCCGTCATGTTGGCTAACTCGAATTGACTCGCATGTGCCATGGATTAAGGGCGTGCACAAAGATGCCCCCCGCTGTCAGCTGATATATGGCAGAGATTCCTCCGTGGTAACTTGTCCGGTCTGTCTGCACCTCCAGCTCCATGACAAGCTTCATCAGTGGGATGGCAAAGCATGAACAGAAAGCTCTCTGGGCTATAATCATGTAGGTATGGAAGCCAGTGAGGTAATGCTCCACTATGATGAGGACCCATCCCATGGCATTCCTGCCTTCCATCTTGGGTGTGCCTCCTCCAGCAGCACAGCCTCCCATCTTCTCTTCCTAGGCTGGAGCCTGTTGGGCTTGGAGATGGCTGCTTGACAGAAGTGCCTCGTTAGGAGGTTTCGCAACAAGCTCCCTGTAACTGTGTTAAGCGGCCTGCATCATCTGTTTTGACTTTGCTGGATTTGTCTGTGTTCAATATATTTCTCACAAGGGTCCCAGTTCAGCCCTCATTGACGTCAATGGGAGTCAGTCCATTCCCTTCAGTGAGAGCAAGAGCTGTCCCTTGGTGCTTGTATCTCGGCTGTTTCATTTCAGTGCCCAGCTCCGTACACCCTCCTACACCAAGGGCTACCTTTCCCAGCCCTTAAGCATGGCTGGCAGCTCCAGCCTCTTCCTCCTGGCTGACAGATCCTGGCCTGGCTCACTCCTCATTCCCTGACGCTGTACCTCTCTCATTCATCCTACATGGCTTATCTTGATTTTCTGAACACCTCCATCTCCGCTGGACCCTCACCAACATTTCCACTTCTTAAACACTGACAAAGGAAGTTTTGTTGGTTGGTCTCTCCACCTGGGTGATTTCGTCATCCTACAGCTCTCTCATCCACCTGGGCAGTGAGGAAGGCTTTCACTCCATTTAGTTCCATTTCTGTATCATTGAGGAGACTCAATGAGCACTTCCCATCCTAGCTTAGATCTCTGCATGGGTGACTATCAAAGAGGGAGGCTGGACCATCACCAGGAGTCCAAGCATCCGGTTTCAACACCTCGCTCTGTTATGGGTTCCCACTGAGTCTTTGGTCAAACCACTCAAATTCTTTTCTCCTGTGAAACTGGGAATCGTGCTCTCCTCTCTCCAGTGGTTTTTCATGGTGTGATGTCCTCATGGTACTTCTGAGAGCACTACTAACATAGCACGCAGAGAACTACGCATCCCCGAGACTTCCCAAGTGAGCACCACCACAGCTTCTAAAACACTTCAAAAATGGGCAAACAAAGTCACAAAATATTAGCTGATCACCCACTAGATAAACCTTTCAACACATCTGGGGACTGCCAGGAAAGAGCAGGAGAAAGCACGCCATGCATGCATTGTTTCAAGCCTTTTCCTAGAGCATTCACTCCAGCAATGCCGGGGAGAGGATCCTGCGCAGGGCAGCCCCGTGCTGTGACTCAGTGTAGCCTTGCTTACATTCCCACGTTCACCCTGGAGCTAAACTGTCTGTCTGATTGACGTTATCCCAAGGAAGATCTAGAGTTAACGGCAGTAAAGTTCTTCAGAGAAGACGTAGCTCATGGAAGAGGGAAAAAGACAAGGAAAGAGGGAACAACGGGAACACTTCTCTGTCCCCATGACAGCTGGGCTTGGCTGTGGCTGGCTCCAGCTGTGGTGGTGGAACAGACACTGCGTGTGCTTCTGAAGCTGCCACAAAGCATCCCAGTGCCAAAGATGCGCCCCAGGGCAGAGCGGGAAGCGGGAGGGCTGGGCCCCATCGCCTGGTGTGGCTTCGAGGGTGGGAGATGGGTTTTATCCATAACAGAGATGCTTCTAGAAGGGGACCAGCTGCCTGTGGGCTTCTGCAGAGAGGAGGGAGTACGGCAAATCATCCACACAGCACTCAGTGCCAGGGGAATGGCTGCAGGATGTGGCTCTGTCCCACTGATGGGCAATCCCTGAGCATTCAGCCCCAGGAGCAACACCGTATCCCATTATATTTAGGGACAAGTAGAATAAGAGACGGTGTTTGAGAGCTGGTAGTGCGCAGGTAACCCCACATCATCTCCCTTTGGAGTTGCAGAGACTGGAGCACTCACACAGCCCCGGACAGAGGGCAAAGCATGGGGAATGGCTGCCAGGGCCAAGGGCAGCTAGCAATGCCCTTCCTCTGCACTCTGTCAGCACAGCCACCCTGGCAGGGACGAGCAGGGGACAAAGATGTGCTGCATCACTGCTGTCAGCCACAGAGGAGGTGGGGACGTGAG
The DNA here is from genome assembly GCF_054131305.1 of Coturnix japonica. Classification (NCBI taxonomy): domain Eukaryota; kingdom Metazoa; phylum Chordata; class Aves; order Galliformes; family Phasianidae; genus Coturnix; species Coturnix japonica. The sequence continues at coordinate 20,087,667 of NC_140675.1, read as the reverse complement.
GGGGAGAGAGGAGGAGGGATGGAAAAGGTGAACGGTGGCTGCCAGAGCCTGGTTCAGGTGGAGCAGGGCAGAAATGGCAGCGAATCCACTATTTACGAGGAGCAAAGTGTTACAGAGCACAGCTGGGCCTGGACTACCTTCCCCAACACCACGGCCTGCCAAGCTCCTAATAAAACCCAACACAGGTTGACTGGGGTTCTCCCACTGCTCCCCCTCCCAGCTGGGGCTCGCACCCCCCAGCACCCCGCAGGGCTCCCACCCACCCCACAGCCTAGGGCATCCATGCCCATGCTCTGCCTGCCCTCTGCGGCCCCACCTCACCGCACGCGCCCCGGCCGGGCTGGAGCACGCCCACAGCCTGTTGTTGTTGGTTTTGGCTCGGCGGTAGCAGGCTGCTTCCAGCAAGAGTGGTATGAATAATTGCCCAATTAACTGGAGGAACTTCCAGATGTGTGTTTGCTTTCATACCCGTCCAGCCCCCCTCTATCCCACGTGCCTAATGCCGTGGAGAGCAGTGGGAGTGGGAGAGCCAAGGCTGCGCGGGCAGGTCGAGCCCGCTGCCTGGCTCTGCTCTGCTTTCCATCCCCACCTCCCGCTCTTTAAATGGGGAAATGGTCCTTTTTAACGACCCTGGGGAGAAAGAAACTCGCTCTGCCTTCCAGAGCTTGGCTGTGCACGCCAAAAGCCGAGCAAGCAGAGAAGAAAGCTGATCCCATGTTGTGATTTTTATCAGGTGCACATACAGTGAACCCTCTCAAGACAGGTATTTCTGCATCTCCCCGCCTCCCTTCCTGCTGAATACCCTCATGCTCCACAGAGGTTTGCTATCAGCCAAGCTGCTTTAACCCAGCAGACACGCTCGAAACATTTTGGGATAGCAGCTCTCTGCTGCTATGGGATCCTGCCCAGCACTGCCGCCCATCCCCTTGGCACTACCTGAGCCAGGGGTCTCCCTCCAGAACCTGGGTGGAGATTTGACCCAGGCGTGGGTTGTCTGTACCTGGGTGAGCAGACAAAGGCCAAGAGGGGGCTCAGATCCCACTGGTGATGTGAACTCCCCACCATCCCTCACTTGCACAAAGTGCCCAGGGGGCGGCTTTGCCCTTCCTCTAATTTCAGCACTCAGATTGGCACCTGAATAGTTCTGCTGCTTCAGAAACAGAACCAGCTCCAGCACTCAGGTCCAACGAGCCAGTCCACTTGAGAGGCTGTGGTCTCTCCCTGCTGCACAGCACAGATGGAGCTTAAAGGACAAAATTACACCAGATGGCAAACTTTGAGACAGTTACTGTTTGGGGAAATGAATGCCATCCAAAACACGTCTCTGCCCAACTGTGGCATGAGTGAAGCAACTCCAGCTCAAGGCAACTTCCCAGACCAAAACCTCAGCCCTGGGACCCTCGAGACAGGATGGCCAGAAACCACAGCAGGAGGGTGACATACATATTTGAAAGTGGCATTAGCTTGGCACTGTGGGCATCATGCAGACTCAAACTCCCAAGGCTCAGTCTTGCAAAGCTTCCAACACAGCAAGCAGAGAGCACCAAAAATGTGTAGCCCCATGGCCCTGGCCAGAATTCCACCTCAACATCAGCACATGGGTGCATGCACTGCACAATTGAAGCTGAAGGTTCTTAAAAGCTGTCCATAAGAGCCCAGAGCATCAGAGCCTAGAGGCAGGGGAAGGTGGCACATGCATGAGGAAGGCCAGGTATGAGATGTGAGGGGTGAGACAGCACCAGAGATACAAAAATGGAGAAGCAGATAAGAGCCCAGATGCAGACAAAAGTGTTTATCCTAAGAACAGCAGGGTCTTGCAGCTGTACCCACTGCAGTGCTGAGCCTGCTGCCCACCTCGCTGCCCTCAGGAGGCGGGGGAAGCTCTCGGGCTGCACTCTGTGCTGTAAGGGTGGAACAACTGGCTTCCCCTCCACGGCCATCTCCCACCCGCCGCCCCGCAGGGCTCTAAGTGGGCTGTAAATGTTTTCAGCATGGCACTTTACCAAGCACAGGCCATAAATTACAGTCCCGTGCCGATAATAAGTCAGGTAATAGCAGCACTTTTTTGTCCTGCCAACCGCACAAAAGGTTGGCAGAGGGGAGGAGGAAGGCGAGGGAGACGCCTATTAGCACCAGGCTGGATTTTATGCGAGATGGAAAGTGTTTGTTCAGCTGGAAGCAAGAGCAGCCCTTAACCCAAGAGTGTACGGTAATGAAAACAGCGCACGGAGGGGAGAGGGCAGCGGCACAGAGCAACGATTCACCACCAGCACAGGTGTGAGGGCTGCACGGAGCAGAGCCAGGTCACAGCACCCACACAGCCTGCCTGCACTCTGTCTCTGTTTCACACCTTTGGGAAGCACTAACTGTGGGATCTGCTCTGCCTTGTGGGGGAAAAGAGACAGATCCCAGAGCACACAGAGCTACAGGTTTGAGTGTGGAGCTGCCTGCCCTGGGAAACCGAGAAAACAGACAAGTTTGCCTGGAGACCCCGCAGGTCAGCAGGCAGCAGCTGCATGGGCAGCAGTGAATCGCCATGTGCAAGGTCTCTCTGCAATGAGCTTTCCTTCTCCAGATGCTGCAGAGGTGATCAGGAGTGTCCCAAAGGCACCCAGCATCCAGAGGTATCTGCATGGATCCAACACTGTACAGTATCCAATGCAACAGCAAGACCTGCAGCCAGAGCCAGATGTTTAAGAAGCAACCATCATGCATTTCAGAATCCTTGACATGAAACTACTTGTCACCCACAGCTACACCCCTCTCATGAAGGGCAATTATAGTCATCCAAAAGGAAGGACCTGAGTCTCTCCCAAGGAACCCCTGTGTGTGGCAAGAGAATCACCTGTGACCTACCAGCTACCAGGAAGCACAGTGCTCACAGATCTCTTCTTGGAGCCACAGGAACGGGTGCTGCCCATACAAGCAGTGCTCCTGACTCCATGCTGTCACAGCCTCTGGCACACTCCCAGTTGAGCAGGTTTGAATCCATGCTGGAAGGAATATCGACTGCTCTCCCATGGGAGGGCTGCAGCTCTGGCTGCTGCAGGTGGATAAGAATGTGATCTACACCACTGGGCAAGCATCCCGTCAAGATGCCAGCATGCGATAGAAAAGGATTTGCTTAATTGTCCCACGGTAATTCCCAGTTTTACCCACAGGAGGTCACACTTTGTCGGCCTTATCAGCTTTCAGTGAGATCAGCCCCGTGCAAACCGCGCTGCTGAGGACCAACCAGCTCAGGGCTTGGCTGCTGTCCCCATCCGAAGGGTGCCAGCCCCTCTCCCAGGCTGACAGACACCCATAGGGACAGCTTTCCTGCACCATGATCCAAATAAATGGCTCAGCATGAGCTCATCTGTTATGTCTTCAGAAATACAGAACGAAGCCATCTTCAGGACACAAACCCAGAGGAAAACAGGCTTTGCTAAATGCTGCATTTGTGAAACTGTTTATTTCATGCCATGTGAAAGTCTGAATCACAGTTCACACTTTAGCTGACACGTTCCTGCAGTCTGCTGTGTCTCTGCATGCTTTGTCTTCCCCACAGCCCATCACTCCCCTGATCCATGCACACACCACGCCAACATCTTCACCCTGCCTCAGTTCCCCTTGAGAAGCTCAGGAACTCTTGCCCTGCCTGTCCTGCCTCAGGACTGCCACCTGCCCACACAGCACACAGAGTATGAGTACAACAGGGAGAAGATGCTATAAATACTGAGGACAGATGGAAGGCTTTCATCCTCCTGCAGAACCTTTTCTAGCACTGCCCACATCTCTCTCTGTTCCTGCAGCTCTCTGTCTGCTCTCACCCTTTTCTATCACCACTTCCCTTACTATCTCAACTTACTTTGCCCTCAGCTCTGGGCAGCAGTGCCAGCACCTCAACAACTTTTTACTCATTTTTTAATGAAGATTTTCCTCCTGACATCTGATTTACTTTTCCCTTCTTTTGGTTTAAAACCATCCCCTTGTCCTATCACTGTCTTCCCATGTAAAAGGTTGGTTTCCCTTCTGTTCATACACTCCTGTCAAGTACTGGAAGGCTGCCATGAGGTCTTCTCAGAGCCTTCTCTTCTCCACGCTAAACAAGCTCAGCTCCCTCAGCCCTTCTTCATAAGGGGCCACCAAATCCTCCTGCTTATTTCCCATGCTGAAACAGAAAGCAATGCATGCAACATAAAAAAACCCCATTTTGCACTAAAAAGTAAAGTATCCTGAGATGGCCTCAGCACTAAAAGAGATCCTGGGGTGGGCAGGCTGCTCCATGACAGCTTCAGAGCTTCCAGAAAGCAAACAGGACCTCACTGGTATCCAGCAAAGGGCGCACAGAGCTCTGTTGCAGCAGCAGGAGCACTGAGTGTGACACACCACACAGCTCTGCCACATTGCTGCTCCCTGCCATGGGAACAAAGCTGGCTGATGGGGGAAGCACAGAGGAATGAGAGAAGCCCCCCATGCCCTGCTTATACCCGAGCTGCCAGCAGCTCAGCTCCCCAATGCTTCCCATTCTGTTATCGCTCCTTGTTTCCTCGCAGCCTTTGCGGTTTCTGCCAGACTATAAACCTTCTGGGAAAGGATTCCTTATCTGTTTGGCAATGGCCCGCACCACCACGCTGTGTACATTATGGCGCATATAAAAGATTACAGCTTTATTGGCCACTTCAGCGTCCTGCACCAATAACCTCAGAGCAGCAGTGAGCAGCACACTGCCACCAAGCCAGGGCAAACAAACAGTGCAAAGCCACCGCTCTGCGAAAAGAGCTGATTTCCAGCCTGATTGCAGGCTTTGCAAGAAAACAATCACATGGACACTGAGCACCAAACAACTCAAACCTATAAGTGTCCATAAAGCAGATATTATACACAGCAGCCATCACACCCAACAGCCATCAACCAAACAACCACCACAAACACAACAGTTGTTGCACCCAACAGTCATTGCATCCAATATGGCCAGCAAACATCACAGCCAATAACAAGCACTATACACAACAACCATCACACAACAACCATCACACAACAACCGTCACTCAACAACCATCACACAACAACCGTCACACAACAACCATCACACAACAACCATCACACAACAACCATCACATCCAACAACCATCACATACAACAACCATCACACAACAACCATCACAACAACCATCACACAACAACCATCACACAACAACCATCACACAACAACCATCACACAACAACCGTCACTCAACAACCATCACACAACAACCATCAGACAACAACCATCAGACAACAACCATCACACAACAACCATCACATACAACAACCATCACATCCAACAACCATCACAACAACCATCACACAACAACCATCACACACAAGTTGTTGCACCAAACAGCCATTGCATCCAATAGTTATCCCGACCAGCAAATATCACACCCAACAACTACTGTACACAACAACCATCACATCCAACAACCATCACATCCAACAGCCATTGCATCCAATAGTTATCACAGCCAGCAAACATCGCACCCAACAACAACCACTGTACACAACAGCCATGGCACCCAACAACCATCACATCCAACAGCCATCACACCACAACCGTCACACCCAACAGCCACAGCAATGAACACCCATCACACCGAACACCCATCGCACCTCACACCCCCCATCCATCCCCCCCACCCAGCCCACCCGTTTCCCGGACCCGCATGCGCACTCCCGGCCCGATGCTTGGGCAACTCGTGCGCATGCGCGCGGCGCCCCCGTGGCTGTGATCGGGTGGGTGCGGGTCCGTCCGTGCGGCGCTGCCGGGAGCGGCGGCGATAGGGGAGGTAAGGGCGGTGATAAGGGCGGTGATAAGGGCGGGGGGTCCTGCCGGTCCCGCTGTCCTGCCGGGCAGCTCTAAACCCGACCCACTGCGTGGGGCTGAGACACGGGCCCGGGGCCGGGCTGGGGCTCGTAGGGCGCCTCGCGGGGTCCCGGTGCGGGGTCGCCCCCCGGGCTCCGTAGTTCTCGCTGTACAGCGCCGCCTTCATGGTCCGGCCGTAGCGCGGTTGTGCTGCTCTGAGCCCGGCCATAAGCTGGATGCTCGGAGCTGTCTCAGCAACACGGCTCTGCTGCCCGCTGGTGTCGGTGTCCGTGTCCATCCCGGAGCCGCTCACCCAGGCGGGGATGCAGCTCCTCGGTTCGGGGGTGGCGGTGGGTTGGGCTGGAACAACGCGGCGATGGGGACCGTGACCCGAAACCGGCAGCGTTTGTGGCCGGGTCCTGCTGCAACTGCGGCGTCTAAAAGCAACTGTGGCTTAACTGCAGGCCGAGCTGATGGCTGCAGTGTGCGGGATGCTCCGAGCACAGAAATGATGCAGATATTAGCAGGAAAAGGGATTCCCTGCTGGAACACTCTGCTTCTCGCAGTGGCCGCCAGGCATCCCGTGTAGATGGTTGCTTTGCAGAAGCAGCGCTGCTCAGCGGTGTCTGAGCGCTGGGGCAGGGCGCTGTGTCAGCTCCTTGTTGCTCCCGAGCAATGTGTGGTGCTTACATCATTGATCATTAGTGAAATGGCTGTGGGTTTTGTTGCACAGCAGGCAGGAATCCTGCTGCCCAATGGCTTTTCTTTCATTAATATTTGAAAATTTGCAGGTGTTTGTGCAGCTCAGGTTTGAAGGCGAGGCAGAGCGCTTTCTGCTTCTCTTTCTCACTGTTAATAATTAAATGCTGCCAAGTAAATGTTTGTAACTGGCTGCCCATGAACCTTGCACATCTTTAAGCACCTCTGCACATCCCGGCCCTCTCTTTCTGTTGCAGCCTTTGATTACTTCCCTTGGTTGGGTTTTTCTTCATGCTGTAAACTTGAAGCCCTGGCACAGCCCCCCTCTCCATCAGTGCTGTTATTTGGATTGTAAACTGGTGAAAGCTATGGCTGCACTAAATTAACGAGCCCATAAATTCAGGACAAGCAAGCAGGTAAAGCGAACCAGTCCACGCTGCTTATGTCTCTCAGTGTCTCCAAGAACAAGGTTACTGCAATCTGATAACACTGCCCTGGCGTTTGTTTAGATCACGGGTGCTTTTGCTTCAGTGACGAAGCTGCTGGTGACAAACAAATTACAGACCATAGATTCAGTCCTTGCTGTTCTTGTGGCTCTTCAGAATGCATCCTGCTCTGTTAGGTTGGAGGAGCTGCTAAAGCTGCTCGTGTTTTGCTGTGAATGCCTGCTCAGAAGTAGATGTGGTAGAACTTGAATTAAGCTGTGTTCATTGTCTGGAAGAAAAGTGGCCATTTTCCATTTCTATAAAGCCTCAAATTGTGGCTGAGGACTGAAGTTTCTCTTAGAAATCCAATGCAAATATTCAGCTTTGTGTGCTGTGTCATTTAGAATGGTGGTTTGCAGGAGGGTTTATGTAGGTATTGCTGGCCTTTGGCCGCTGCGTCCCCTTGTACTTGACCAGGCAGTCACACGACCTGTCCGATATAAAAATAGAGCTAATTGAGCTGTATTAATGATTGACTTGTGTGGGTGGCTGGAATTATGAGCTGAAGGCATCCAGCTGTGGACTCAGCTGTTTGGAGTTCTCTGAACTAATACACGAATGTGCTGTTATCTGTGTTGCACCTGCACTTAGGCTTCACCTTATCTCATTTATTCTCCTCTTGCTTAAACTTTCTGAGTTTGAAGACGGCTTCCTGAGCTCTCTAATGTGTTGCAAAGCACCACGAGTTGTTGAGGGAAGGAAGTCCATAGGCTGGGTGTATTAGTGAGCGTGTTGAGTTGTGCTTGGTGTGTATGCTGGCAATAGGTGCATCTTGCATGTGGCTGCACTGGTTCTGGATTGCCTTGTTAGAATGTGTTCAGGAGGAAACAACATAAGGAAGAAGTGACTTGTCCAGAATGTGGCTCCTTTCTCAAAGCTGCCCATTTCACACAGAATTAGTGCCATTCCTGTAGTTTCATGGATCAAAACATGGGGCAGCACTGGAGAGAACCAGCAATAAACTACAAAGAGAATGTTGGCTAAAGGCATTTATTACAAAGGTGCACCAACAGTAATCCTGCTTGTGGTCTGAGAGACTGGATAATGTGGTTAATTAGCTGCTCTTCTGAATTGTTAGGGTATCTGTCCCCTTGTTCTCTGTTCTGTGAAGGCTGGGAGCCATGCAGAGGTTTGGGCAGATGCCTTTTAAAGGTTACAGAGGCCACTGAGGCACTTAATGCATGTGGATGCTGCCCACTGCATCACTGGTCCAGTTTTAACTTCTGTTTCCATACCAACAGATCCAGCAGATGGGTGGAAGTTGTAAGATCAATACAAGGACAAGCTCTAAGGTGAGGGGTAGTAAGATCCTTGCTTATTGGGGTTCATTTGGGACAAAGACTATTTGAACCCCAAAGAGTATGAGAAACCAGTGGGGTTTTGTTACTGATAGACATTGGCCAGGGCTGTGCTCCTGAAGCTGGAGCCCAGCTCATGCTGTACACGGTGCCTGGGGCGATGCACGAAGAGATCGAACTGCATTTAACTCATCAAAGCAATCCATCAAACTCACATCCTCTGCTGAAAAGGATCGTTGCTCCAAAGTGCATCGGCATGGTGCAAATTGCTTTGCTGTGCGTGCAATTAGCTGGTTGTGTTCGGCTTGTTTTGTTGCTAAGTGGTGTGTTTAGTTTTGTCTGATATCTTCCTAGCTAATCTGTGGAATGGGAAATCACTGAAGCTGTAAATACAACCAGATGGGAGGTGCTGGGGGAAGGAAGGATAGCACTGTGACATCCAGTCTTGCTTCCAGACCCGTGTAGCAGAGATGTCAAGGTACACTGCTGTAGGCCTGGACTCGGGGAACCAAAAGACGCACCCAAGTATTGGGTAGGAAAGACTTAAGAGTGTGCTAGTCACTTTTCCTCAGCAGCTTTACCAGCTTAATGTACTGCTTTGTTCTTTGGTGTATGAAGTGAAAACCTCAGGTGTGATTCAGTGTTGCCCAGGGATGGCAGAGCACGCTGTAGAAAGCATGCAGAAATGTTTATTGCGCGTTTCTACACGTAGCAAAAGGTGCTGGGAAAGTGGTCTTTGTTAAGAGCAGTGTAGCAGTGCATGCTTAGAATGGGATCATAGGATCACAGGATGGCTTGGGAGGGACCTTAAAGGTCATCCACTGCCAGTTCAAACCTTTTCTATACTGAATGATGTGTTTCTAACTGGTCCCTGATTGCCACACTTCATTGCTCAACATTTTATACAACTGCACTTTTCAGACATCTTCTGAAAGTAGCCCACATAACAACAGGAAGAAAGAGGGGAATGGAATGAAAATGTGGCTGGGCTGGGAAGCCAAATGTTTCCTGACAGTGCAGTCACTGACTTGAAATTAGGCCAGCTCCAGTTCCATGGCCAGTGTTCGGTTTTGAGTGATGATCTTTATTTCTCTGCTTCACTGCTCTGATCTGAACTTGGAAAATCTTTTGTCTGTGCTGCAGCCATTTTGGGTGTATTTTCACTTCTTCTGTTTCCCTCTTGCTGTTGGAGCTGGTAGCTCCATTAGGGGTTCATAGATTCAGCAACATCAAAATTGTGTGGCAGCTACTGATAGCAAAGTTTGCTCTTTTCTGTGCTGGTTCCTGTCTTGGAGAAGACAGTCTGATTAGAAGGGAGAATGGGGTCTTTCCCATAAAGAGGCACGTTCAGCTTTCAGGCTGTGCCAGTTTTTTTGTTAATATTTTGAATCTCCTCCGAGGTTCTTCACAGTGTCCCAATTCTCTGCAGCTCAGCACTGAGCCCTTCTGTTACCCAGGGGTCACCTTAGAGGACACTCACTGCAACATGTTGCTGGCTTCTCTAAAGTTATTTCAGCAAGGGGCAGAGACATTTGTTGTGTTGCAGAGGTATCAATCTCAGTGCCTTGTCTGTGTATTTATGCCTATATTTCATTCTGAACTGTCTAATCCCCTACTCTGTGTGTGACAGCTAAGTGGAGTGGAGGGTAAATGAAGGTTGGGAAGGAGTGGGAGAAGGGAAGGAGTGGGAGAAGGGAAGGAGTGGGAGAAGGGCACCACAAAGGTTGGCTAGAATTCCTCTAAAGTTTCAGTCTCTTCTCAGGCAAGTAAATGCTCCCATTTGGAGTCCTGCTGGCTTGTAGCTGTTGGCACAGGGTCAGGAGCTATGCACCATTACACTGGAGCACACTAATTCTGTTGGCTTTGCTAGCGGTTAAGAGCTGCTTTAGTGACCTTGACAAAGCCTGTTTGCTTTGCTGCCTTCTTTTAATTCAGGTCTTTGAAAAACACGAGCTGACGGACGTACAGGAACAGCCAGCAGGTTTATCCCAGCCAAAGTGTGTGTGAGAATGAAAGCTCTGATCAGAACTTCTGTTAGTCTCGTTTCTGACCCTGTGCCACTGACCTCAGTGAGCTTCCTGAGGAGCTCATCACATTCAGTAGATTCTGGAATGGGAAGAAACTTCCAGAGGGGAAAGTGTTTGTTTGTTGCAACCTCTAAACATGCCTTTGACTTTGAGTGATAGAAAGGAGGAAAAAGAACAGCCCAGGTGTCACGCTGACTGCCTCATGCATTGACTCATAGAGGTTTTGCTCAGCTCTTTCTAATAGAAGTACAAATGGCTCCCAAGGGATGATGGCAGTTGCAATGGAGATTCCATCAAGTATGGGATTGCAAGTGTTTCTACACTGAAGTGACCATGAACTGTGTGGTTCAACCTTCTGTGCTTTATTCACTGCCAATTGTCATTTAATTTCTTTTCTCCACAAGGATGTTATGTAAAATGAAAGATAAATTCAATTAAAGATAATTAATTTCCCTTGCGATTCCCAGGTGAAGAGTGATGGAAAAGCCTGAACTCTCTCAGAGCTGACATGGACTCTGCATCAGACTGATGTCCTACCATCACTGCCTCTGAGTGCCCTGTAGACATGCTCATGGACAGACAGTGCTTCCAAACACTGTAATACGCCCTGCTTGCAGAAGTGAATCAAGGACTACACGTTACCTCTTCAAGAATTAACTTTAAATAAGAGTACAACACACAGAAATGGTGAGCGCTTCTCTATTGCTCTTACATTTTGTGATGTAGATTTTTTATTAAAACAGATCCTTTGGGGGTAACCTGAGAAATATTTCCAAGAACAAGAGCCACCCCTCAGCTGTCTGTGAGAGGCTCCTGTGTGCGGCTGGCAGCCTTCTGACTAACTTAATTAAACATAATTCAAATGTGGGTATTAATGGGTGCAGTCACCCTGTTTTTGGGGTCCCAGGTATACTTCAAAGCAGGAGTCAACTAGTAGATCATGTCATTGTGTGGTCTGAGGAACTAGGAGCTGGTGCCTGATCTTTCTGCTCCCGTTCATGTTTCACGTTCTCTAACGGTGGTAGCAGGCCCTCTAGAGGGTGATTTGCTCATCGACATTTGTATAAGATCAGAACCATGTGTCCAGTGCAGTGCTCAGGAGGTTTAAGAGGTGGTTTCCTTAATCTGTTCTAAGCTGACGTGAGCCTGTATTGCTATTACAAGGATGGTTCTGCCTTGCGGTCATCTCTGCACTGGCACACTGATGTTGAGCTGGCTGCACACCTTGCGTATCCAATGGAAAGGAAAAGAGGACCAGATCAACAAACCAATCTTGGTGATCGTGTGGCTGCATGAGAACCAGTTGCAAATGTGGAGAAGCAGCTGCGAGTTACATGGTTGTGTCTAGCACGAGTTCAGCATCTCTTTTCACGAGCTGCAGAGTATTGGAACAGTTTAAGCTGCTCGTGAAACTGCTTACTGTTAGTATAAGTGGTGTTTACTTCCCCAGCAACTTAGGAATAGAGACTGCAAATGGAATAAACTTTGCAGTGTGTATTTCTGAGTTGAATGCATCTGTTCTCTTCAGTGAGAAGTTACTGTAAAAGCCCATGCCTCTGCTCGGGTCTGCCATTAGGGAACTCACTTCATGTGCAGGTGTGCTTAGAATCCATCAGTGAGTTATTGACAAGCACTTAATGAGAATGGAAGTGAAGTTTAGCTTAAAAATAACAAAAATGATTTTTAAAAGAGAAGAGCGAGTCAAATGTATTCTTGTGTTCCTAAAGAAAACAGGACATCGTCTCTTATTCAAACATGTTTTTAATTATTTTTTTCAGAAAAAGCCACAAGTCATTTAATGATCACTTCTCATAGTTTTTCTCCTGTTCTTCCCTTGGAGTCATGGATGAATACAACCGCTTTGTGGACTGGGACAAAATGGATGTTACTGTCCAGAGCCAGGATATAAAGGAGCTGACCTGCACAGAGTTCCAGGAGCTGAAGCAGCTGGCCCGGCAGGGCTACTGGGCCAAGAACCATTCCCTGAGAGCCAAGGTGTACCACAAGCTGATTAACAACATCCCGTGTCGCACAGTGACCCCAGATGCAAATGTTTATCGGGACATTGTGGTGAAGATAGTTGGAAAACGTAACAGTAGTTCCCTTCCACTGCCAGAGTTTGTGGACGACAGCCTTGTCCCCACGTACTGCTTGAATGCAGAAGGCATCGGGGCCGTTAGGAAGATTATACTGTGTATTGCAAATCAGTTCCCAGACATATCGTTTTGCCCTGCTCTGCCTTCTGTGATAGCTTTGCTCCTCCACTACAGCAAGGATGAGGCAGAGTGCTTCGAACAGGTTTGTCGCATCCTTGCTTGCAACGACCCATCCAAGCGTCTCATCGATCAGACGTTCCTGGCTTTTGAGTCCTCCTGCATGACTTTTGGGGACCTGGTGAACAAGTACTGCCAGGCAGCACACAAGCTGATGGTGGCCGTGTCTGAGGACGTGTTGGAGGTGTACTCTGACTGGCAGAGGTGGCTCTTTGGAGAGCTGCCCATGGTTTACATTGCTCGGGTCTTTGATGTGTTTCTGGTGGAGGGTTACAAAGTTCTCTATCGTGTCGCGTTGGCTATTCTGAAGTTCTTTCACAAAGTCAGAGCTGGGCAGCCCATGGAGTCTGACAGCGTGCAGCGGGATATTCGGGCTTTTGTGAGAGACATTGCTAAGTCGGTGTCCCCAGAGAGGCTCCTGGAAAAAGCCTTTGCCATCCGCCTTTTCTCACGGAAGGAGATCCAGCTGCTGCAGATGGCCAATGAGAAAGCCTTACAGCAGAAGGGCATCACAGTCAAACAGAAAAGGTAGGGGGCTCTCCACAGGCAGTTCGAGTGAGCTCCTCAAACATGAGATCCTGAGGATTCCTCACTGATGCGTGGTCAGCCTGCCCTGGGTTGACTGATGGGGAAGGAGAGCTCTACTGGTGCACTTTCTCTGCTGACTTTCTCTCTGTGCACTTGATTAGAAAAAGTCAGCAGCACCAAATTAAGTCTTGCTGGGGTTCTAGCTGGAAGTGTGGTGTATTTATGGTTATTTTTTTAGAGATTTCCTTCATGTGCTGAAATTCAGAAGAGCTGTCGTATCCTTTCTGAGAATATTAGTATGTCGTTCAGCAACAGGATGAAAGTTAAGCAAGAGCTCCCATTGCAATGAAGGCTGGGCTTAAGTTGGAAGGGACCTTGAAGATTATCTATGTCCACTCCCCTACCCTGGGTTGACATCCACGAGATCAGGCTGCTCAGGGCCCCATCCAGCTTGGCCTTGAAAGGTGATGTAGGGCTATTCTTGCTCGTAACAGAGGTACATTCCAAGCAAAACTGATTTAGTTGGTAACCATGTTACTGATGAAAACCTTGTATCCTCTCTCAGCTACTTTTGTAAACATATCAGAGCTTCCCACCATCCCTCGGCTTGGCAGCGCTGTGAGCTGGGCTCACTTTGGATCCTGCTGTGGGTTGATGTGGTTTATGGAGAAGTGAGCTTTCCTCCAGTGCTCAATAGGACGTCAGCTTTCTTGTCCAGATACGCACTTGGCCTCTGCAAACAGATGAGGGATTATTTTCCAATCCAACAACTGAGCGGGTAGCGAAAAGGGGAAAAAACAGAAGGGAGAATGTAGAAAATGTGTTAACAGAGCTTGTCTTTGTATTTCCTCTTACTTGGTGATTCAAATCAAACTGTACTTTTGTTTCTTTCTAGGCTCCTTACGTTCACTTTGTCAAGGCTGTAGAAAATCACTGATCTTTTTCTGTCTTTTTTTGTCTTCCTCCTCATCCATTCTCCTTCTGTCAATCCCATCCCCACTGCACCCCTCCTGTCTGCAGTGTTACATCTCCAAGAAGGTAGGTTCCAACACTTGGATCTCTGCGCTCTGCTCGCTTCTTCTATCCTTGCCTGGCTTTTACTCCAGAGCTGTCACTATTGCTAATGCTGGGGCAAGAAAAGCAAGGCAGCAATTACAGCATCAGATTGCTGCGTAACAACTGCATACGCTCTTACAAAGTTGGTTCAAAGCACCTGCAAAGTCGTGAGACTGGGGGGTTGTGGATGCAGCTGCTCAGCATGGTGGTTTGCATGTGGCAGCGCACATCTTTATGGCCCAGGATGGAAAAGCTTGGTGTTAACATTCAAACCAAAGTCATCCCAGTGCTGGAAGAAAAACTGGTACATGGTTGGTTGGTTTGGTTTGGGGGCTGTGGGTTTTTGTTGTGGGGTTTTCTTTTTGTCGTCCCTGTTGCTTTTTATACTGTCAGGTATTGCCCATGTTCAGACCCAGCGTGTGCTGGTGCAAATTTATGCAAGGCATGCTTGATTTATTTTTTCTTTGCAAGCTTTCTGCAACTGATTGAAGGGCTGTTGGACTGAACCCAACTTGGCACACTCCTGAAAGAAACTCGTCTCGTTTTATACCACTTTATACTTATTTCTAAGTGGAAATTCTTCTGTGTCAAGAAGGTCAGAGCTACTCAGCCATGCAGCACTGTTGGGTAATTAAGGCATTCATCAAGTCTTGATCCAAAAAGCATTTCTCCCAGAACAAAAACCAGTGATTGTAAGACCCGATAAGCAGAGAACTTGCAAAGAAGGGACTGTCCTGTGAGCATTGAGTCCCACAGATGTACGGCTCCAAATGAACGCCACTGGGACAATGTTGGGCCTTGTTGCAGGTGCCCTGGGTTAACTTCAGTGAGAGATACATGCTAATATTTGTACTAACTTATAAAATCAAAGTGGGACTAATTTCCATGTGTTTTCATGTCTGAAAGAGCACCTTGAGGGCAAATTCATCAAAGCGTGTTTCATTTCATATACGGCGTGTGGAGGATTTTGTGTCCGATCAGTCAGAGTGCTTTTAATTCCAGCCAAGCAGACCTGTGAATTCCACTTGTTATTGTACCACCGTTACAAGATTCTGAAGGCAGCAAAAAGCAGAAATCAATCTGTGCTGGGAAGTGGGGAGTTCAGGGCTGAAGGGGCCGGTGTGGATGAGAGCAGTGCCAGCAGCCAGCCTGCAATGCTGGCTTATGTTTCAACCTTCAACACCTGCAGCTGACAGTTAATGACTGAAAGGAAATGTATCACCTCCACCAGGCCTTTACACACTTAAATTGTGCTGCTTTCTAATTCGGTAGTATCTGGTGGTACTTGGATTTAGAACAGTTGTCTTCAGAACAGATGTCTTCCCAGCATCCCAATAAGAAACAGACTGCTATGAGCACTAAGGGTGAGGGCTCAGTTAACTTGTTCAGTTCTGATGGTAGTTTCAGGGCTCATCTCCATGCTTTGCCAGTCCAAATCCAGTGTGCTCGGCTTTGTTTTCCACTGGATGACTTTGAAAGGGCTGTGGTAGCAATGGCAGCTAAGCTTCATTGTCAGCATCTGGCACGAAGTGGAACCTCTCATTTTGTGTGCTGTTCATTTTCACTCATGTACTGCTTGAAACGCAGCTGCCCAGCTGAAGCAGATGGTTTTCAGTGTTAATAATATTTTCTAAGGTTAACAGAAATGTTGCCAATAAGGAGAGGAGGAATGAAGGTCGGGTACTTGTAACCCTAGTGGCAGTTTTCTGAAAGCCATCAGATTTATGGAGCAGTGCAGAATTTGTTTTGGAGAGGACTGATGTCAAGGGGGCTGGTTTCAACACTGGATTACATTTCCAGTCTTAGGCACCTATGGCTGTGATTTATGATGGGGAAATAAGTCATTTCATACAGAACCCTGCAGCCGAGCTGTGACCCAGGTTTCACTCACTGAATGGTGTTCCATGAATCTGGGAGGAAGGAAATGCAAAACTATCCCCCAAAAATGCATGAGACCCTGAATTGGAATATTCTTGCAATTCTTCCACGAGCTGAACTGCATGCACAGCAAACTGCACAAACCTTGGTGCAACTAATTGCTGCTCGGTAACGTAATATCTTGTGCGAGTCCATCTGTCACTTATCCCATGTTCTTGGCTGTCACATTTGCATTTTAAAAGTCTTTAACATCACTCATGAATTCAATAATGCTCGTTTAATCCCCAGGCTCCAAGTCTGTGTGTTTATTGAAGCTGAGAACCGAAGGCTGGTTGAGATGTTCTGCTCTTATTGCTACTTTTATTACTTTTTGAAAGCCACGAGTCAGTTTTCATAGCCATGTCAGGTCCCCTTTGGGGATGGGGGTGATTTGCAGGGTGAGTCCCTGGGGTTCCTTCACTTCACCTGCTCAGATTTTGTCTGCATCCGTAGGGCTGGGAACTTCTTCACTTCTTAATTAAGTGAAGTTTTAAGGTGAATACTGCAGACTCACCAGGGTGAGTCTTAATTAAGTGAAGTCATTCATAAGAAAGTGCTTCCAGTTGGAGAGACTTTGCAAAAGCTTCAAATATTTGGCTTGGATTAGCATTGCTTAGCATAATGGTGCTGATTCCTCTAAGATTTCCGAGGGTTTTTCCCATTCCATAATACAGGCAGCACCGCAGAGGGGAAAAGATGCTCTTTCTCTTATATTTTCTGTCTGTTTCTACAGGTCTGTTGTTCTTTGCACTTAAGTACCAGCACTGGTAAGACCAGCTCACACAGCACATTCAGGTTGCTCTGTTCAGTGTCAGGGTCAAGCCAGCTGCCTCACTGTTATGCCCTCCGTATATACAGATGCAGGCCACAGCTGCCATGCAGAGGTGTTGCTTCAGGTGTTCCAGTAAGGATGGGTCACTTCTTCCCAAAGACCTTGTTAAACTGCTGTATTTTATATTCTTCACTAAATCGCGGCCTTCTAATCCCGTGGGTCGGAGCTTTGGGTACTGACATATCTGCCTTTAGGTCTTTAGGTGTTCAGCCCTTGTTGCCATCCAGTAACTGGTCTGCTGCTTGGGTTCATTCATTGTGTCTCAATGTTTTGTGCTGTGTTTCTCAGGCAGAATGTGCACTTGGCCGTCCACGCAGAGAACTTCAAGTCTGAAATTGTCAGTGTGAAAGAGATGCGAGATATCTGGTCGTGGATCCCAGAGCGCTTTGCTCTGTGCCAGCCCCTCTTGCTCTTCACCACCTTGGAGCACGGCTGTAGTCTGAGCAGGTAATGGCAGCTTCCCCTGCCCTTCTTTAGGGCAAAAAAGCTCCTGTAGCCTCAGATGATTTTTTTTGCCATGCCATCAGCTGAAGGAGGGGGCGGTGCCTGAAGTGAAGGTGCAAATGTGCTGCAGTCGGTGTTGGTTGTTGAGAGCTTATTTTTGTGTGCTTTGCACTTCAGGTTCTATTCTCACAGTGAGGGACATGAACCTACTCTTCTTCTCATTAAGACCACAGCAAAAGAGGTGAGTGAGGTAAAAGGCGACTGAAGAAGGTGGGTTCTGAGCAGTTGTGTTGCAATACAACCTTACATGCAGCAGTTTTGAACAAGCTGGAGTGGCTCCAGTGTTGTTTTTCTCTTTGTTTTTTAATAATTGCATGCTTTAATTTATTCTGCTTGTTGATTATGGGACTATATGTTCTTTGGTAAGTCTTGTAAACTAGATTTTGGCCTGCTGTTCGTCTTAAGTAATGGGGGGTGATGGACTGTAGCCACACACTGAGCTCTTGGACAGAATCTTAGTTACAGAATCGGGAGATGCTGTGGAAATGTATAAACTTGTGGTTCACAGTAGCTCAAGGCTACTGTGTGCTAGCACAGAATGGTCAGCCAGAACTGCTTATACTGTGACTTTGGATGCTAAAAAGAGGAAGTAATGTCAACGCTTGCAGCGTTTCTCCTGTAAGGCCTCAGAGATGTAAAATAATTTATGAAACACTTGGTATTTGCAAGGTGCTCCCCAGCAGATTAAAGCAGTTTAAATCTATCTTTAGCTATAAGTACTTGTGCTGCCTTAATCCACTGATGCAGAGCTTTTGAAAATCGACGCTTCAGTTCTGGACTCTGCAGCGTTGCTCTCAATTGTTGAGACACACTTTGCTCTTCCATGGAGCTTCCATGGCATCCTGATTTTGCTGTTCACTCCAGGTCTGCGGTGCTTTCCTGTCCACGGACTGGAGCGAGCGCAGGCGAGGTGGGAACAAGCTGAGTTTCTTTGGGACGGGGGAGTGCTTTGTGTTCAGGGTGAGTATGGTTTCCTTGTTCCTGCCCTGCAGTGAGGCATGTGCTGTGCTGGTGGGAATAACTCACGCTTCCCTTCCAATGGAGGAGGCTGGATTAATGTACTTCTAGTTCCTGAAGCCTGCCGAGCACTTTGGATTGGATGGAGGAAATGTTACTTTTCAGTTTTGTGCTGAGCCTTTTTTGCCCGGTGCTCAGAGTTCTTTCTTACAAGTTTTGTTACAGTAACTTGGGAACCACTGTGCTGTTTTTTCAGTCACTTAAAAAGCAAAGATATGAAGAAAAGACAATATCCAACCTTAGCAGCAGTTTGGTCCGATCTTCACCCCAGTGGTGTGGGTGGAATCTCGAGGGGTTCGGGTGTTGTTTTCCCTGCAGAGCTCTCTGCACTGTTATTATTTGCTGACAGAAAGTTCTGTTTTGCTCCTCACCTGCACAGCTGCAACCAGAAGTGGAACGCTACGAGTGGGTGATCATAAAGCACCCAGAATTGGCTGCAAGTGGTTCTGAGCCAGAAAATCATGCCTCGCCAGCTTCCAACACCTTGTCCTTTAGAGGCACCCCCTCAGACCCATCAGATCGCCTTTCTCCCTTCTTATCAGCTCGGCACTTCAACTTACCATCCAAAACAGCTTCCATGTTCATGGCTGGCAGCAGTGAATGCATCATTATAGGTAAGTCAGTGTGAGAATCTGAGGGTCCATTCCACACCAGCTCCTGTCACTCCTATTAGATGAGAGAGTCCCATTTAATTACCATATATGCATTTCAGTATTAGTAGTACTATTTGTGTTATTATTTAGAGAGAAGAGTTGGCAAAGCCTGGTATTACTCAACAAGAGCTTTCCTTGGGAATGTGCATTTTAAGTAAGATCTTTGATAGTAACTCGTAGCTTTAAGCACAGCAATACCTTCATCCTGCATAGTGGTGAGAAGTGGTTCTTGAAGAGGAACTTAGTTTGCACTGAGGACTTCGTTCATAGGGTAGAACGTGAAGCACATTCATTCTTCGGAGCTGTATTAGATCTGTGATGATACTGACTTTGGTGAAAGCCTGCTTAGTGAAGTTGTCATTTAAATGGTGGCAGATATAGAACTGTAGTTGTCCTTGTGCCAGAAAGCTGGACTTGACACACGTTAGGAGTGCAGCCAGCCCAGTGATTTTATCAGCACCATCAGATGCCTGATGATTTTCCACTTAGCAGCACATGCAGTGATCAGCCATGAGTTGGGCAGAGTCTGTCTGAGTTTTCACTTTAAAAAGATGCTGAGATAAGACTTGTGTTCATTTCTGCTGTTCTGGCCTCATGAAGCGTTCCTTGATATCCATTGAATTTGGCAGCATGTGTTGGCATTTAATGTCTTTTCAAACTGTAATCTTTGAAAGCTGACATGATTTCCTTGCAAATCATGCCTAGTGACTTATTTGTCTGAACAAAGCAGTGCCCATCTGTCTGGTTTTTGTTCAACTCTCGCCTGTTGGACATGCCTGATTTAGGGCTTCTGGTGTTGAAATCAGCTTGTATAACAGTTTCTCATCCTAAAACATGCAAAGACAGCTTTAAACTTGGGATTTTCTCTTCCCAGGAGGCGGTGATGGCCAGGCTCTGTACCTCGATGCAGACCTGAACCACGGAAGGACCAGCCACTGCAACACTTTCAACAATCAACCGCTGTGTTCCGAAAGCTTCCAGATCTCTGTCTTGGAGGTGTGGGGCTTCAGGGACACCGTGAATGGCTGACAGGACTATCGTTACTCAGCTAAACTTTCAGTCGTCGTAGGATTCCCAAGGCAAATCGTAATGCAGGAGCCAAGTTAGAATGTAATTCCCACTGGACTCAGTGTTCCTTAGTAATTACTAAGCAGTGCACTTGGATGCAGGGCTTAGTTGTTTACTCTTATTTAAGACAGGTGAAAGTGATGTACCCTCTTAGCTCCTTAGCTTGGTACCTCTAGAGACCCAGTGTGGCTGGCTTCAGGTGTTGATATTAGGTAAAAGTGAAAACAATGTTATTTCAAACAATCCTAAATGTATATAAGTCCGTATCAGGGGACAGTTTTGCAGTTCACCACAGTTCCTCAGAGGTGCTGAGCTGCCTGAGTTGTACTGTAGAGCATCTGGCCCAAGCCAGAAATATCAAATGTCCATTTACAACAACACTGGAGACCTCAGATTTGACATAGGGCAGTAGTTCTTAAACCACTGCCCCAATGTGAACAGATATTGTGCAGACAAATCGTGAGTGCCACTGGTGTACCATCAGTATCGTTCTGGGAGTCAACTATGAAGGAACTGTGATTGCTTGTTCCCCTCCTGCTCGTACCCGAGTCCTTGATACATTCCAGTTGCATCTCTGAGAGGAGGGTGTCCAGACTGGGCAGTGATATCTCAGAGGCTTGATTTTGTTTACATTCCTATTTCATATCAGTATAATAGCTTCAGACTGACTCAAGTTTCAGACAGCTGGAAGCACAAGATTATGGAACAGTGCTTAGATACATTTCTTTGTCTTTTGTGGAAGCTGAAATGAAACATTAAAAGTATGATTAACTGTGCGGATATCACTGAATGTTTAGGGAATTAAGCACTGGGGTTCAGGAGCTTCGTGCACCCTCCTCAAGTCAATGGGGGAATGTAGGAGGGGGATCTTCTGTGCAGTGTTACTCTGGGTGTGAATAAGTTTCCCAGGGAACTCTGGGTGACATTTGTTCCATATCACAAGGAGGGAATAAAGTGCTGGTGGTTTTTTTGGCTGTTTAATCCAACGTCTCTATTGCAGCGGGGAAAACACGATTAGTATCACTAAAAATTTACAGTGATAGAAGATCAGTTGGGCTGGACAGGGTCACGTCAACATTCAGAGGTCACAAGTCAGACAGGTTAATAGTGTTGGCTCGTACAGTTTGTTGGCAAACAGAACACCCCGTGTCTTTGCTTCTTGCAAAGAGGATCAGCAAACTTGGCAAAAACGTGAGTTGTTTCTTAAGGTGCCATTTTGAACGTGTTTGTTTTCTGAATAACTCCTTGGAATACCTGATTGTGTCTGCAAATCCAAGATGTCACCTTTTGCCCCATGTGTATTTTCCAATTATGTTCTTTCTCATACAGCTGCTGTAGGTTTACTGGAAGCTCGACTGAACTGGAAGGGTTGGTATTGTTCAGTTGTGGATGTTAATGGGGGGGAGCCTTACAGTCAGACCTGGTTTTGATGAATGCTGGCTCCTGCCTTTTTTCCAAAGCTGGCAGTGTCATTTTGCACTTGGCAGCATCCCATCATCTTCCTGTGGCAAATCAGCTGGAAAACATACCACATTTAGCAGGATCTCTTAAACAGAGCTGGGATTTCTTAACTTTGTCCATATCCACCTGCAGCAGTGATTTTAGTCTATTGTAGCATTCTCCTCTTGCAGTCATCCTGCAGTGCTGGTGTTGTCTTCCAATAGCCTAAATAAGCTGCAATAGTCTGGCAAGATACATTGTACAGAGCTCTGTTATCGTCACACATTCCTTAGGTCCAGTAAAAATGGTTTGTTTTCCAGTGTAGATATTATGTTTCCTTGTGCAGATATTACAGTTGTGAGGTGTCCTTGAGGAGCTGGACTGTGAAGTGACTTTCTTTGCAGTAGCAGAGAGGCGTTTTTTGTCCCTGCAGATAATGGTTGTTGCTGACCAAGTGTCTATCAGCAGTCCGAGTCGTTGGGCCAACAGTTGATGTGTTCACGTGCAAAACCCTCGAGATAGGCTGCAAACAAACAGCCCTTGGAGGATAATGGGTACAGTGGGTGCCTTCCCAGAAGGTCTGGGCTATCTGAAGTGCCCCAGCTGCAAAGTGCTTTGGATTCTGTTACAGCTGCCTCCATGTGCCCTCCATGTGCCCTCCTGCCTGCTTGCAGTCCTGCTGGTTTCAGTGTCAGCAGGAGCGTGGCTGTCCCTGCAGGAGCTGCTTGATGTGAAGATGCAGAGCTGAAGGCTGAGCATTGGCTGCCATGGTTCTCCAGGAGCAATTTGCTTTCCTGAGGAGCTGGTTTTGTTTTGTAATGCTCTCTTGAAGGCAGAAAAGAAGAAAAACTCCTGACGCTGGCAACTTGCATGTATTTATAAGAGGCATCAAAGTTGCTTCCAGGCCACAGGAACAGGCTGCACAGGTTTCCCCACTAGGTTCACAAGCTGCCATCCCTGCACTTGGGCATGATCTGTGTTCTCATGGAGGGTGTTTAAGGCAGGAAAGGGGGAAAAACTTCAACTTCTGTGTTGGGATAACTGAAGGCAGATCGGAGGGGCAGGCAGTACTGCTCTCTGAGGAGCTGAACATGAATGCCAATAAGAAAGCTGTGTTTTGCCATGGGAGGAGTGGGACTTACATATCAATCAGCTGCTGTCTGTGTGTGTGCTCTGAAGTTTTTGCTCTTTCTTTGAAATACATCCACGTTTTTGATGGGGAGTGAGCTGACCACGCTGCCCATGCAGTCACTGTCACCATGATGATGCTGCAGTGAGTGGGGACCGGAGCTCAGCTGCTGTAGCCAACACCTGGGGCACAGCTGTGGGGCAGATGGGAGGCTCAGGACCCCCACTCACAGCCCAGGGTTCCCTCCTGCCAATTCTGCTGTCGTGGGTGTTGTACTGAGCTGTTCAGAGCTGAGATGAGTGTGTTATTGGGTGATGTGCTGCCAAAGTGCCGCCCTGTGTCGGTGATGTTTTGTCTTGTATTGGATTGCATTAAAAGGCGTTGGACTGCAGAAGCCACCGACCTCATCCTTCAGCAAAGCTGTCTCTGGGTTTGTCCTTCCTGTAAACCTCCTAACAAAGTGATCTGCTAAAGCTGAGAAATAAACCATTGGTGAAAAAGAGTTTGCTGAATTTGCAGAACCCACTCGTGCCGTTTCTGTGCCTGGTGTTCACTGCAGGGAAAGCCCGCGGCCAGCAGAGGTTCCCCTTGGATTCATCATGGTTAGGAAAAGCCATTCCTGCTCCTTCCATCACAAACAGAACCAATTCTACAGCCCCAGAATTGAGTAAACGGAGACCATTGGAGTACCTTTTTCCTACCATAGACACAGGGGCAGGGCAAGGGGACAAGCAGGAGGCTTCCTCCAGACGGGCTCACTTTTGGAAATCACATTTAAGCATTAAGCTCCGTAATTCACCATTTGACAACTGCACTAATGGCCCAATGCCTGCAGAGCTGAGGGGGTGAGCTGAGCAGCGTGGGCTGCTGGGCTCAGGACTCTGCATCTGCTTCGAAGTATGTGGCCGTGGACCTGAGAGGAGAATGGGATGCTCGGCTGCAAGGAGCAGTGGCAGGGCTTGGTGGGGTGGCAATGGCTGTTCATCGCTCCTGGGCCCCTCAGCTCTGCTGTCTGAGGCTGCTTGTCTCTCCATTGCAGAATGTGTGATGGTCTGATCAGTGAAACGGCCCATCCTTCAGCTGGGTGATGGCTGAGGGCGTTCAGCCCCTGTTCTGCTTGTACCTCTTGGGCAAACACAGATAAGGCTCCAGGAGTGTCTGCCCTGACCCTGCCTGCATTGCTTCCTGTTGCTGACTCAGCTCTGGTTCTGTTTGTTGGTGATTCACGTCCCTCTTTATGGCTGAGGTGTCCTCCCCGAGCTGTGCCCTTCATCTGCCATTGACAGTTTCTTTGGTGGTCTTGGAGCCCTTCTGATCCCTCACAGCCACACCAGGTAAGGAACCAGCCTGGGGAAGCCCTGTGGCAGAGGGGAACCAGCGCTTGGTCCATGTTGCCTTCCCAGCCCACAGAACTTGGGCTCTATGTGCTCCAAACAGAAGCTCAAAGCCTGACCTCTGCCTGTCCCTGTGTGTGTCTGGCCCCACATGGCCCTGCCAGCCATGACTCGTGCTGTCCCGCTGGCACTGGCTGGTGCAGGACGTTCCTCTTCTTCAAGTGCTTCTCCTCGCACTGAAATCCTGCTTCCTTCCAGGCCCTCTGCGGTAACGTGAATACCCACATCTGCCTCCCCACACGGAGAAGCCCCGTGCTGTGCTGCAGGAATTGCTTCAGGCCCCTTTCAAGAACCAGCACGTGGGCTCTGAGCACGCCATGGCTTGATGGACTCATCCTGCTGGTGCTCTGAATGTCAGCCCTCCACAGACCACACTGCAGCCAGTTTGCTTGCTTAATGTGAGCCATGCAGAGCACCCACCTGTCCTCCCTTCAGGAAAGCTTTGGGGCTGAGACTTCCTAAGTCCCTTCAGCATCCATTTGCTGGGCTCTGCAGGGCAGGATGTGCAGGTTGGCACTGCGTTCTGTGGGCTCCTGCATGCAGAGCTGGGAGTGCCCCATAGAGCAGCTACTGGGCAGCACCAGGGCAGCCCTGCCTGCCCAAGCAGCACCACGCTGGCAGCTCTGGGTTTTGCTGAGACAACGCCTGCAGGTTTCCTACTGTCTTTACCAGGTTCCAGCAGTTCCAGGTGCTGCCTTACACTGCACCTCTAAGAATCTGCCGTACTTTTACCAGCTGTCCATATCCCATATCCTGGCTGCTCAGCTGTAGCTCCTAAGTAACAGTGCCATTGTTTGGGGCAGAAACAGGAGGACAACCCCTTAAAGCTGGAGCTGCACCTGAGCTGGGATGGGGCTGTGCTGCTGTTTCCCAGCCAGTGCTGGCTGCAGGAGGAGCAGTTCAGCCTCCAGCACTGCACACACTGCTCGGGGATGGCTGCAGGTGCTGCTGAAGGTGTGGGTCTTCCTGGGCCAGCTTCCTTCTCTAAAGGGCCCCATCACTGTGGTGTGCAGAAATTGCAGAAGTGGAAACCATGGAGGGGAATAAGTGACAGACAGGAAGTGTGATGGTGATGTGTGTTTGACACAGCCTGGAGGGAAGTACGGACAAGCACAAAGGTTTCTGAAGGGAGAGGAAAAGCCCTTCTACCCCCCGGACAGCCCCGATGGGTCTGGAGCTCTGATGGATGTTCTGTGCAGGGTGCTGGTCTGTATGGGAAAGGAGCTGTGCCCTCCTTGGGCTCCTGCCCTGCCCATGGGGGTCTCCAGCTGCTGCCCCCTTTGCCCAGGGTCTGGGGCAGCCCAGAAGGAAAGGGAAGGGCAGACCTTGGCACTAAGTCAGTGTAAACAAGTTCCTTTGGCCTGAATTGCGCCTTATGACCTCTGCTGCCATCCGTCTCTGGAACAGCCAGAACATGCTTGCAGGGGCTGGATCCGTGTTTCCTTGTACACAAGGGACGGGGACACTGAGCAGCAGCGGCAGCAGCCAGCTCCCCTCCACCGTGCTGGTTTTGGAGGCAAAGGATGCGTATAAGGCTTAATGGTTAATCTGCATCGCGTGAGCTCAAGGAACACGTGAAGGTTAAGAGAGGCTGGGAGCTCATCTGTGCTCGTCGTCCTTCCCCCAGCACGGAGCCGTGAGGCCGCAGCCCTGCACTGGGCAGGGACTGAAATCTCAGCGCAGGAGCAGGGAGGGATGTGAGCTGGGAGCCACCCCCGGCACGGGGAAATGCTGCAGGCTCAGGGAACAGGGAGGAAGAACCGCGGAGCGTCCGCACAGCGCGGCTGTGGGTTCAGGTTGTGCCTTCCCCTGCTGGTGAGGATACATCGCATGGTGTGAATGCATCGCATTGAGCACCGAGCTGCTGCTGCCCTGCATCCCTCAGCATCACGCAGCCCTCCGGGCCGTGCCGGCTGTGCTGTGCCGTGGGGACGGGCAGCAGACTGCGCCAGCCCCGTGTCAGCGCATCAGTTACTGATTCACGTGGAGCCACGGGGGCGTTCCGACAGAACGAGCTATTCCTGCAGGGCTCCATGTGATCCTGACTGTGCCGGCTGATGGGAAAAAGCCCTGTATGGAAGAAGCAGCGCACACCTGACGTGGGCCTCAGGCCCTGCGTGTCCTCCCGGTGCCTGCCCAGCTCAGCCCAGCTGAGCACGATGCAGTGATGAGCACGAACTGTGCAAGTCCCAATGAGGGAGGAGGAGGAACCAGGCCTGGATTCTGCTTCAGGCAGCCCTAGTGTGGCTGTGGCAAAGGGGCTCAGAGCTGCAGTGCTGTGTGCAGCCTGGAGCATCATCACGGCCATTTCCCAGCTGAGGACACGAGGACCAGCCCAGCACGGGGCTCCTGGGGAGGCCCATGGGTGCAGGGCTGGGCACTGCCCCACGCTGCAGAGTCCTGCTGGCACAGCACTGGGACCCCCTGCCTGCTCCTCACACAGCAGGGACACTGTGACAGCCCCAGGGTTTGTAGCCCTCTGTTGCTGCCATGTTTATGGGATGTGGTAAGAGGAAGAACTGAGTGTTGTCACACACATCCCATATTTCCACTGAGTCTCCTCCAACCAACCCTTCCCCTTTTCTGGCCAGCTCTTCCTGTGTGATCCTTTGTCATCCACAAATGGCTTTTGCCCTTTTCACCCGCATCCCCTGAGCTGTGCCATGTGGGCTGCACACTGTTGAACACTCCAGGAACGTGGGGAGGCAGCTGTGCCCATCCCCATGTGAGCCAACCTTACAGCACAGCACCCACAATCTCCATTGGGCATTAGAGGAGACACCCAGCTCACAGCACTCTGCCTCTTCCAGCAGTGAAGGCACTTGGCCATCCTCTTCCAAAGCCCCCGTTCTGAGCTCTGCACAGCCCTGTGGTCAGCACTTGGTGGGATCCTGCCCTGATGTGGCCTTGGGCTCCCCTAGGAAACCACAAAGCAGCACGAGGCCAAGAGAAATAACAAAACCAAACAGCTCCTGCTCTGTTTCAGTTTCTCTTTGCTGAATGAGGTGATAACCCAGTGCTGTTTATCTTGGCTCCCTGCATTGCTTCCTTTGGGAGCTCTGGAGGCGTGGATGCAGTGCAGAGCTGGGAGCTGCAGCTGGGGCAGAGCCGTATCCACAGGAGGGGAATGGGGCTGGGGGTGATCTCTGGGAATAAAGCAGCAGGGGTGGTGATTCCCATCCACGGGGAAGCAAAGAAAAACTGTGATATGGAAAACAGAGAGAAGAGAGGAGCAGGGAAGCTCTGAGCAGCAATGAGATGGTGGTGCAGTTGCATGAGATGGGATTGGATTCGATTAGAGGCATCAGTGCACCTCGTGGGGATGAGCAGGAGGGGACAGCCCAGGATGGAAATCAGCTCTAGTGCACAAGGTGCCCAACCCAGGGAGCAGAGCAGCGCTGTGTCCCTGGAGCTGTATGGATGGCACTGTGTGACTGCAGCACCACGGGGCTGGGCTGGGCACCCTCATGCCTGCAGCCCTGGCAGCAGTGCCTGTGTCCCCTCCTGCAGGAAGCAGCACAGGGAGGCTGTCTGTTTGTTTTTAACCAGCGATGGCCCAGGAAGGATTTATCAGTGCCAACAGCCCCCCGGGCACCGTGCAGCCAGAGCCAGGACAGGCCATAAGTGTTTCCCCCATTCAGTGCTTCCATAACCCAGGGATGAGCAGTGCAGAGTGGGGCTGGATACACTCAATTTACACTCCCAGTGCTGTGGGAGTGTAAATTGAAACGTTTGGGGGGGAAGTACATTTAAAAGAGCAGCAAACATCCCTTCAGTGAATCAGCACTTTGTACTTTCTCCCCACAGCAGGAGCTGCCTGAAAGGCACAGGGGGAAGAGCAGCACACAGCCCTGCTGCCCCCACCCCACACAGCATCACCCCCAGCACCCAAATAACGGGAACCAACCCACTACCAACCGCTCAGACAGAGCAAGGCCTGTCCCTGCCGTAGCTCTGGCACCACTGCGAGGCTCCTGCTGCTCATTGGGGCTGCTGGAAGCTCTCAGCAGCGATGGCAACCAGTGCCATGGCAACAGAGCAAGGGCTGGGCTGCCAAACTACAGCTCCCAGAGCACAGTGCTCAGGGACAGCAGGGGGGAGGCAGAGGGATGGGGGGGGATGGAGGAGCACATGTGGGTGCTGCGCCCTGGGTGATGCTCTGTGCCATCAGTTCTCTGCTCTGAGCGGGCTGAGAGGTGGCTGGGGAGTAGCAACGAGGCACGGAGGTCCTCGGGGGGGCAGGGCAGGGGACGTGGTACAGCGGGTGGGATGCGATAAGGGATGAGATAAGGGATAAGGGACGCAGTACTGGTGCTGCGGGCACCGCCGGGCACGTGGCTCCGAGCTCCAGCTGGGCGCGCCGCGAGACCACGCCCCCTTGGCGATGATGGGCGTGGTCACGTGAGGACACGCCTCTTATGCAAATGAGCGCTGAATCACGCTCGGTGGGACGCGGCGGGACCGAACCATCGCCGGGGCGGGGGGGGGAGACCGAGCGGAACGGGGCCGGGGAGCGGCCGAGCTCCGTGATGGCGGCCGGGATTCGATGCCCGTCAGTCCTCTGTGCACAACCTGCCGTGTGACAGCGGGGCACAACCCGCACTGTGACAGCGGGGCGGGGAGCGGAGGGACAGACCCCCCCCCCAAAGCGTGACCCGTGGGAGCGGCCGGCGATGGGCGGTGCTCGGTCACGTGCCGGCCGCCATTTTGTGCTGCGGTCCATCCGTATATAGGGCGGCTCGTCCCGCTCCGCGCTGTGCCGGGATCCAGCTCCGGCCGCTCGTCCCGCTCCGCCCATCGCCGCTCCCCGCCCGCCGCTCTGCCTCCCTCCCGCCCACCCTCCCTCCTCTCCTCCGCCATTTTGTGGCCGGCCGCTGCCTGCGGAGGACGGCGCCGCGGCGGAGCCCCGTTCCCTGCCTGCCCGCTCCGTGCCCCGCTCCGGTCCGCCCGGTCCCGCAGCCATGTCGTCCGGCAGCACCCCCGAGTACGCGTCCTTCTTCGCCGTCATGGGCGCCTCGGCCGCCATGGTGTTCAGCGGTGAGCGGGGACGGGGGGCACGGCCGGGCTGTGCAGTGCGGTGCGGGTGGGGGGGGTCGGGGTCCGGGCGGGGGCAGATGGAGGGGCCGGTTCATCCCCCCCATGATCATCATCATCATCATCATCATCCGGGCACCGGCAGAGGGTCCGCGCGGTGACGTCACCGCCGGCGGCGGAGCCCCCGCTGCCACGTGACTGCGGCGCCGGCGGGGATCGGGGCTGCGCTGTGACGGTACCGCCCGTAACACCGGTACCGCCGGTACCGCCCGTACCGCTCCGTCCCGATGGTGCCACCGGTACCGCTCCGTCCTGCCGGTACCGCTCCGTCCCGGGCGGAGCCGCGCTGCGCTGACGTTTCCCTGGGGCTGCAGCGGAGCCGCCCAGTGTTACGGTGCCGGTGGTGCTGGATGATGCTGCCGTTGTTCCACCTTCCCGTCACGGTGCCATAAAGCTCCGCCGGGGGATGCTCTGACCCCGCCGTGTGTGGGCTCAGCCCCATTGCAGGCAGCGCTGTGGGTCACAGCCCCGTGCTCTGCGAGGTGCTTCTCCCCCCCGATATGGCCCGGTATGGAAAGCACCGATATGACCCGGTATGGAACCTGCAGGGAGCAGCTTCTGCCCCAAAGCCTTGGCGTGCTCTGCACACACACACGCAGTGACCTGCTTTCCCATGGGCTGCTCTGTCCGTGTTCCACCCGGCGCAGTGAGGAGGAGCCCATGCGCTCATTGAGCAGCAGCTGCGGCTCCAGTTGCATCAGTGCTGCTCTCACTCACACCCAGCTTTGATGCTAAGGTTGCCTCTGAGATGGTATCTAGGTCTTAAAGGCAGGCTGCTGGAGGCTGCTCTTGGTTAGAGCAGCAGGTCGAGCTGTGAATGTGCAGGAGATGTAAAACATTTGAGGGGCAGCTGCGGCTCTAATGCTGTGAGCACTGCGGGCTGGGCTCAGTGCTGCTCTGAGCTCACAGCTCAGCATGGAATAGCTGTGCCTGGTGCTGATGGCACATGGTGGCAGCTGCAGAGCTCAGCCATCAGACGTGAGCTTGACGCTGCCTGGGATGTGGCTCACGCAGTGCAGGCTCCGTGCCCACCCTCCTGCCCACCAGGAGCAGGAGAGGGAGACAAAATGGAGCTGGCAGATGAACGCCTTTGGCAATAGCACTGATTAAAACCTTCAGTGTCTGCTTCCCCAAGGAAGCACGGCGTCTCGTTCTTCCTGCAGAATCCTGCTTAAAGCAGAAGAGCACTGTATGGCATTTCAGTCTCTTTTGTGCAGGTTTGCTTCAGTGGAAACCTTGGTGAGGGCTGCAATGTTGAGTCAACCAAATGAGATATTTCCTAGGAGCTGCAGGGCTGGTAGTGCTGTATTGTGGGGCTGCAGGTCTGGTAGTGCTGTATTGTGGGGCTGCAGGTGACGGGGGGTGGTTTGGGATGGGTAACTGAGCACCCAAGCTGTACCAATGAGGGTTTGGTCACTGTGCTGCTGCTGGGGCAGGGCTGGGTTCAGGTGGCCAGCAGCCTGTTGGGCCTGAGCACATGTGAATACAGCAACATGTCTGAAAACAGCTTGGGAGCAGAGAGCTGAGTCTGCACGGACAAGCAGTGTGCGAGTACCTGAGCTTGCTGTGGATGGGTGTTGAGCAGCACAGCAGTCATGGCTGACTCATGCTGTGTCTAAAGATCAGCGTCGTGCGAGGCTGCTGATTGTATTACAGACATGTTTCTAGTAAACATGGTCAGGTTTGACACTGTCCAGGCTAGTTTGATGTGAAAACAGGTGACTTCAAGCAGTTCTGTTTGGTATTGGAACATTAACAGCTGATGTAGAATAGATAGCAGAACTCGTTCTGGTCAGCTCGTGCTGAGGGCAGCGAGGAGCACAGCAGGTTGTGTGACCTTGGCTGTCCCTGGCCTGTCACTGATCACAGCCTGTTGTGGGAGAGAAGATTCCTCTATTTCTTATGTCTAAAACATGTGTCTGGCTCAGTGTCAGATGCTGCTGAGTGATTCAGTGAGAGACTTTCCCATGTGATTTCTGCATGCCAGAAATGGAGAAGCACAGCATTGAGCAAAGCTGCCCGTCAGCATACAAGGCAGTTTGCCCAGAAGGGTGGGATGAACTGGGCTGCACATCAGGTCCCCACAGTGTGATAGGAGCCTCACTGGGGCAGGTGATGTGATGCTGCTGTGCTGTTGGCATTGGGAAGACTGCTAATGAGGAGGACTCCAGCCAGCAGTGCGAAGGCAGCCCTGTGTCCTACTTCTCATCACTGCTGTGGAGCTAAGAAAACTCGTATTTGGAGCTAGGGCCATGGGTGTGCTGTGGCTGTGGTTTATCTGCTGTGGCCCCTGTATATACACATCCTGCCCCATGGAACTGCTGGCTCAGTGTGAGCTTGGTGCAGCACTGCACACTGATTCCTGGCTGCAAACAGCTCCTACCCCTGAGGGCAGATGATTCCTGTGCTTCCTGAAATACTGTTCATGGGGTTGGTAGAGGAGGGTGTGAAGGGCTCTTCACATTGCTCTGCTGTCTGCAGTAGAGAGCAGTATAAAATAATGGTTAGCTAACAGCAGGTAAAATGGTGGACTCCCAACACAAGTGTTGGAACAGGAGCACAACAAGCAGTGCTGCTGCAGGTGAGTTAAATGAATGGAAGGCATAAATAAGGGCGTGATTTCTGTGCTGTAAATACCAGTGTCTGGAACATCCAAAATCAGATTCAGAGTCGTCATAAGCAGAATCTTCACCATTAGCTCTGTGGAGCTGGGCTGAAGCTGCTGTGCTGCTGCTTGTGTGGTGGCTTCCAGCTGTATCAGCTGGGATTCCCATCTGGCCCCAGAGTCATCGTAGACTATGGAATCTTTGGGCACTTTCCCTGTGATAGAACTTCAGTGCAGTTGTAGTTAAGCCGAACGCTGGTTGCCTTGGGACCTCTTAATCAACTTCTTTCTTTCAGTTCCTAAAATGAGCCTCTTTCATCTCTCCGGAGCCTGGCTAATTGCAAATGGTGGTTGCCAATTAGAAAATTCTAGAGCTCCATCAGGCTGTTCTGTGGTACTGGAAACCATGGGACCACAGAACTGTGCTTCTCCCTGCAGCTGCCCTTCCGAGACAGTAAGGCAAGACCTGCTGACATTGCTTCCTTTGAGTGGTGAAACTTGTGAGCACAAGGAAGGCTTCAGTCTTATCACATGGGTCTGAATGAGATGACCTTGGTTTCCCCAGGGGCTTCATAGCTATGGCTGCTGTCTGCTGAGCACTGTAAGCTGTTTGGCCAACCAGCTGGCATGAGAAACAGCAGCTCTGCTAATCTGTATTTGTGGTGGAGTGGTCTGTCTGCATGTGGAATGAGTGGTCTGAGCAGTGGGAGGGAGAATGATGAGGATAAGGAGCAATAGGGCTGGCTTGTGGTGGGGCCAGTATATGTTGCTGCTTGCTGAGAAGTACTTGTATGGCAAGACTTTATTCCCTTTGTCACAGCTTATTAAAAAATAAACCTGGCTTGTGCACTACACCATACACTGCATGCAGGGTGCAGCTGCAGCCATCTCAGCTGCTTGGACAGCTGACTTACAGTCTCTTTGGGCTGTCTGTTCTGGAACGTAACCGCAAGGAGCTGTTATCTGCGAGCTCAGAGTTCTCACACTGATCGAAGAGTAGCACGTTGCTCATTAGCCCCTTATTTGATATCCTCATGTCTTCTCATACAGTCAGGGGAGAACAAAGAAGATGCTATGCCCAGTGCTGTAGTAGGTAATGCAAATCAAGGACTGCAGTGTCTGCTACCTGGAGATGGGCTGCAGCTGCTCTTCAGCTCTGCTTTCTGATGCTGTGTGGGTTCCAGGTTCTGCACTCATGTGGCTGCCCTGTGAAGGGGCAGTTGTGCACCACGGGGTTTTGCCAGAACAGCTGTGGAGCATCTGTGACCATGACCTGAGCTGGGGCAGTGTTCACTGAGCCTGGCATGGCAGGGCAGGGGCTGTGCTTGACCCAGCTGTCACCTCGAGCAGGATCCTGCAGAGGCGAACAGCCTGCTCGAGGATTAGCTTCAGGTGAACTGCTTCCTGCTGTCTGGTAGAAGGCGATGCTGCCTATTGCACAGGACAGCTCATTTGGTGCCGGATTAATTAGAAAAGGCTCAGGGTGCACGTTCTTATCCTGAGTGGTCTTTCAGTCTTGCCATGATAGTGAACCACATTCTGTCTCTCCGGAAGTTTGACTTGTATCACTAATCCAAGGAAGTTTGGCTTATTAAGTGCTGTGGGAATTTTTCCTCTGCCACTGTTGGGTGGAGATTCATCACAGCTGCTTGGACTGCAAGACATCAACATACACCATCATCCTCTATGAGAGTGGTTCTTTGACTTGAAGGCTCCTGGTGCTCAGTGTCAGTGCCCATTGCTCTGCAGAGATTGTCCATGTGTATCTGCAGAGTTGCACAGAAACAGTGTAAGGCTTTTGGTAACACACTCTTTGTGCATGGAGGGGTGTTGGATGAGGTGACTTGCAGCTGGCCTTGCAGGGTTAGTGTGCTTGGTGTGTGACCTGAGCACTGCAGCTGTAGGTTGGTGCTGACACTTGTGCTAGCACTGGCCTACACCACAGTTGATCTGAGTCCTTATGGTGCTGGAGTTCCAGTGGAAGCCCTGGCTGTGTTAAGTCTGGTCTTCAGTCCTTCCTGCAGCCACTGCCTGCGTGGCATGTTGCTTTCTGGTCCGTGCTTCATTTCAGAGCTGAGCTGTTACGCTGCTTCTGCTCCTACCTTTGGTTAATGGAAGTGCCACTTTGCACATCTGTGTTTTGTCCTTGGAGCAGTACTAAAGCAGCTCTAGCATGATTTCAAGGCATTACCCTACAGAAATCCTTCAGGTCTGAATTACCTTTGAAGCAGGTGTATTGGGAGTAAGCATTGAATGATGTGTGAACCTGTGTTGCACACCTCTGAGCTTCTGAATGGCGCAGTCTCTGGTTATGGGCAGCATGGCTTCTTCCCCAGGTAAAGTGAGGTGGCAAAGTGCAGTTCCTTCTGCATCACTGAGGTGTCTTGATAGCTGCTATAAAGGCAGTGTTTGCTCTGGAAGTAATGTTCCAGCCTAATTGTCCTGTGTGTTACAGGAGACTGAGCTGTGTGACTTGAGAGCTTAGTGGAGGTGCAGGGATCTCTGGTGTGAGGCTGCCGGGCCGAGTGCTGATAAACGCCAATGGGGGACAACCAGCTGTTCAGTGCCATCTGTAAGTGCACGCTGTGCAGCAGCTCAGTGCCACAGTATGGGCTGATGTTACTGATAAATGGCCTGGACAAAGTCAGATGTGCTGACAGTGTCTGTTGCCCAGGTTTTTGGAATAGATAACTAGAAAGTGACAGCTGAGCTCCACCTCCCCAAAAACTGAGTCAGGCTGGCTTTCTGTAAGTGGTATTGTGAAATCCTTTCCTGTAATCTGCTGCCATGTTAATTGCAACACCTCCAAGGAACCTCACATTTGGAGGAAGTAATGACGGATGCAGTTTCGAACAGTGAACTTCGCTCCCTTTGCAGGGCTCCCTTTGCAGGCCTCCTTAGGGAGAACTGTGGGAGCTTGGGCAGAACTGGCTTCAACTAAAAGCCTTGGCTGGAAGAAGGTAACCTGGATGTTGATTCCACTCACCCATTCCTGGGTTATTCCATTTAATCTGAAAGGTTCCTAATTCAAGCCAGAGTAATCTAGATGTACCGAGGGGTAGACATGTACAGCTGGCTTCACTGATACTGTAGTTAAGTGTCTGCACTGAATTCCAGGCTTCACCTACCCAGGCAAGTGAAACCTGTCTCCTGGTTGCAAGAAGGCTGCAGAACTGATGGAGCAGGCTACTTGTGAACTGCATTGAGCAGTTCTTTACGTGTCTCTTTATAGGAAAGACTTGAAAAGGATCCAGGTTATGGGAGGTTAAAGAGCTTTGTTAATGCAGCACTAATTTGTAGTTGATGAGGCTTTCCTTTCCAGTCTTTAACTAAAACCACTTCTGGGAGGGAGTCTTATGTGATTGTAGCACTATAACCCTTACTCTGATGAACTTTGGGTGTGCAGAGCTGGGAGGATTACCATTCAGTTCTGGGCTGCTTGAAGTTGGCTTTAACTAGATAAGGGAAAATGGGAGAGTGGGGAGCCTAAACCTATTCCTTGCTGGTTCTGTCTCAGCTGCTCATCATCTCCCAGTGGGGCAGGCTGCAGTCCAAAGGTAGACTTCCTAGTGTACAACAGAGTAAGGCTGAAACAAAATGGGTCTTTCTAAATACTTCAGAATCACAGGGTGAGCTTTTATGAGGCTGTTGGAAAGCTTTCAGGTCAGAAGTAGCTTTTTGAGGCAGTTCTGTGGGGGTTTTTTAAGCCATACTCTGTTAAAGGCGGTGAGCCCATGTGCTGCTTTGGGTTTGTGTGCTGCAGGCTGCATGTTCAATACCTCCCTGGGTGCTGTGAAGACTTTTAAGGGTGGGGGGTGGTTGTGGCTGTCTGTGAGCTGCAAGCTGTGCTGCTCTTCCTGATTCCAGTGGTTGGGTTAGCAAGTGTTTGGACCTGAGTGCTTCATTGGATGGAGGTTCTGCATGGAAGGAGGGAGTTCTTTCTCCAGGAAACAACGTGTAGTGATAATATGATCAGCCATTGCTATCTCAGAATCTATCTGATGAAGCTGTGTGCTTCATTCTGAGTCAGAGCATGGGGCAGATACCTTTTTGTGGTAGAGAAGGCCTCATGTGGGATGACACAGAGCAACTTGTTAAACACTGGGTTTGTTTAAGAACTCAAAGTTCAGTAGCATTAAGAGCTATGGCTTTCAATCAGGCTACATCCTGACGTACCCAGAGCATGCTTTGCTACATTTCCTCCTAAATTCCACTGAGTAGAGCCTCTGCATTCTGGGCTCTGGGAAGGCACAGATGCCAAGATAACAAGTTCAAATGCAGACCTAAATGGGGAATGTATTTGTGCCACAGTGCTTGCCCTGCTGTGCTGCTGGCTGCTCAGGGATGTTCTATGGCCAGCAGTGCTTGAACAGCAGTGGCTTCGTTTCAGGGCTATGGGTAAGTCCCCATATTTCCCCCATGCTTTAAGGGAATATGCCTGCCTGACAAACCAAGGAGTCAAGTGACCGTGTTAGGCCTGCACGGTTCTTCCCTGTGCTGACTCAGCTGTTCTAGTGCTGCAGTCTGACAAAGGCGGTATTATTTGGGGAACTTCCTCATGTGTCTTTTCTCTTGCAGCCTTGGGAGCCGCTTATGGAACTGCGAAGAGTGGCACGGGTATTGCAGCCATGTCTGTCATGAGGCCTGAGCTCATCATGAAGTCAATTATTCCTGTGGTCATGGCGGGTATTATAGCTATCTATGGCCTCGTAGTGGCGGTCCTCATTGCCAATGCTCTTTCACCAACTATCACACTATTCAAGTAAGTTCTGTGCCTGTGGGTTTTGTTGAAATTGGATGCTGTGGAATGGGTAGATTTTGCATTAAGCTCTCTAGAAAGTATGGGATGCCATAAGTGCTGAATGTTTCTAAGTTGCCCTCATGAATACCAACTGGATTTCAGCTGTCCTGCCTTGTGCCTTAGCATCAGCAACAGGGATGTGTTAGCTGATGAGTCAGAAGCAATATTGTGAGATACAGTGTCATGGTTTCTGGCTCCAGAGAAGCCGTGCAGTCAGGGGTGGGGACCTGGGTATATTCAGTGGTGTCACATTTTGGAGATGGAGTGTGCAGGTCTTCTCAAGAGTTAATCAAGCTATCTGAATAGCTTTCCTGTTGCCTGGGAGATGCAAGTGAATAATTAATGTTGCTTGCTTCTTTACATGCTGGTAAATCAATCCTCAGGCTATGCATTGTACCTCTATACCAGCTATAGTCTGAAACTTCATCTGCTCAGCTTCTGAGAATAGCTGGAACTGGCTTGACTGATGTCAGAATAAAACAATGCTTCTGAGGCCTAACAGAGCAGGCAGCCGTGCTGCTGTACAAGTGATAGCAGATGAGCATTGTGATTGGCTGAGCTGTAAGCCTTTATCTAAGAAATAGCAGATGGATGGAGGTGTTCCTTTGCAGTTACCAGGTGGTCAGACCCCAAGGACTAAGCCAGAGCATCCCTGACTGACCTGTCCATATTAACTGCATGTGCAACTCTTGTACTGCAGGAGAATTTCTCACTAGTAAGTTCATCCTGAAGATGGAAGGTGGTGTCCTGTTGCTTGCCACTGAAACTCTTTTTCATCTGTCCTACAGGAGCTTTCTTCAGCTGGGTGCTGGCTTGAGCGTGGGCCTG
The DNA here is from genome assembly GCF_054131305.1 of Coturnix japonica. NCBI lineage: Eukaryota > Metazoa > Chordata > Aves > Galliformes > Phasianidae > Coturnix > Coturnix japonica. The sequence goes on along the minus strand of NC_140675.1, from coordinate 20,050,192 downwards.
AGCGGTCTGGCTGCTGGCTTTGCCATTGGCATCGTGGGTGATGCAGGTGTACGGGGAACGGCACAGCAGCCCAGGTTATTTGTGGGCATGATCCTCATCTTGATCTTCGCTGAAGTCTTGGGTCTGTACGGCCTCATTGTTGCCCTTATCCTCTCCACAAAGTAAACGTCGCAGTATGATGTAAAGAGATGTAACAAATCAACATTTAAAACAAAACGAAGCTCCAGAATGGAAATGGTCTCTCCAATGTGTACAGTTGTCCCAATTTGGTAGTTGATCTCTTGTAAATGCGCGATGTACGTTAGTGACTTGTCCGTCATGTGTGTAATTCAATATTAAATTGGTTGGGCAGCCCCAAGCCTGCTGCGTGGCTTGGGGTGGCCTGCGTGCAATTTTCCACCCATCGCTGTTAGTACTTTATGTATAAATATGAACTAGAAATGTAATTTTTCTCTTCACTGGATGTTTATTTATAAAAGACTTGACATGTTCATACATCTATGGAGCAAAGATTTTCAATTTCCCATGCTATATATATTAACCTTATATATAGGTAGATTACACTGTGGGGTCAATTGTAAGTGCAGAGAATTCCTTGGATGTAACTTTGATTCTAAAGATTGCTGTAGTGTCATGGTATTGGAGTATGAGAATCTTGTGTTTTATTACAGCAATTGTCCGAAACACTCCCGTGTTTCAGTAGTAACTGCGTATGCTCTGGCATCAGAGTTGTGCACCCACTGTTGGGTTACAAACTTATACGATGTTTCCAAATAAAACTTCCTCACTACATTGCTGTGACGGCTCCTCTGCCTCTGATTTAACGCTTCTGCTGCTCCTCTGGGGAGAGGAGGGATCTGGGGGGGGATAGGGGGCAGGGATGGTCTTTGAAGTGACTGAGTGCTGTGTTGCTGCCTGCTTAAAGCATTCTTTTTTCTTCCTGGGCAAAGAGTGTTGGATGCTGCTGCTGTCTGCTGTCCAGGCTATGCGTTGTGAGCAGGATGCTGGGCTGCTGCAGTGCTGTCAGCTCAACCTCTGCCTGTTCAAGTGGTGATTTGCTGTGCATCACAGCTGTCTGCAGTGGGTAAGGGCACAAACTGCTGTGTGACAAGGAATAGGAGCTGCTGAGCGACCTGGAGGCAGTGTGTCCTTCTGATTGCTCTGCAGGAGCTCGGCTGGAGGGGAGGCTGCGCTGTTAGCATGAATTGCTGTTAGAGTGCTTGAACGACTCATCAACAGAATGGATTCACTTAGGGACTCATACTTCTAACTCAAAAATCAGGAGCATTCAAGCTGAGAAGTGAAGTCAGACTTCTGTGAAGTCTGCTCTCGCAGCTGGAAAGCACTGGAGCAATATTCTCCTGGGGTTTGTGGGGTCACGAAGCAATGCTGGAGCTCACATGGGAGCTGTGTGTCAGACCTTTATGAAGCTGGTATTTGCACATGTTATCCAGAGTGCATTTGGGAAATACATGGCCTTAATTTAAAATAGAGAACAGAAAAAAAGCTTTTCCTGATTCAAGCAAAAGTGCTTTCATGATACGCTTAGATATGTAGTGGCATCTTGGTAATCAGATTAAGCTGGGAGGTCTGGAATGATTTATCTGCCTGAATGGGAGCGCTGGTATGGCAGAGCTGTATCTCAGGTACAGCCGTGCAATAGGCAGCTCTGCACAACATGGAGAGCAGTGGTCAGAGCTCTGCAAGCTACTGAGCATCACCACCCTCAGCTTCTAACCTGGTAGGAGCGCTCACCAGCCTAGGCCTGGTACAAACCCCTGCACCTTCAGAGCAGCTTCTCTAAACTAGGGACCACTCAGCAGCATTATCAACAAATGAACTGGTTTGTTGGCTAAAAGATGTCTGCCTGGGTTCATGTGATGGGCTGTCAGCTGCTTGGCTCCGAGCTGGAGTGAACTGTGGCTTTTGTGTTTCAAGCACATTGACTGCAGGGCACTCAGCGATGCTGTGGTGCTTGGGGGTACAGAGATGTGAGCTGGGTCATGGGAAGCCCTGCCTGTCTGCGGCAGGATTGGATGGGAAGGAATTCACTGACGATTCTTTTGCTAGATCTGAGCGCAGTCCCATTCTCCAGGGCTTGCCTTTGCTTTGGCAGAGCAGAGCAGGCAGCCCCAGCCCATGGAATGACAGCCTCGTAGAGAGCCTGACTGAAAAGAGGTGGCGTCTGCTGGCGCATAAATAGTTCTGTGTAATGTGGCAGATTGCGCGCACTGCAGAGTGAGTCAGCCCTGCAGAGAGAACAGAACAGAATGGCTCTGCAGCAGCAGCAGCAGCAGAGGGTGATGTCCATTAGCAGTCAGTTCAAGCTAGGTGAGGGCGAGGGATGCCCGCTCTCCGATGCTGTCAGTGTAGGCAATGCTCTGGAAGAGCGTGCTGACCTTTCTTTGTCAGTTTTCATATCTCTGGGTTTTTTTCCTCACCGATTGCTGTGCTTTTTAAAATTATCTAATGCTCTGTTGTAGAAGCAGAACCCACCCAGGTTGGTCAGAGGCTGCTTTGTAGGGCTGCTTTAGTAAATCCAAATGCATCTGAAAATTAATTTCAATAAAGCAACTCCTGTTTGGAGAATCGTAGAATCACAGAATGGCCTGGGTTCAAAAGGACCACAAAGACCATCCAGCTCCAACCCCCTGCTGTGTGCAGGGTCACCAACCAGCAGCCCAGGCTGCCCAGAGCCACATCCAGCCTGGCCTTGAATGCCTGCAGGGATGGGGCATCCACAGCCTCCTTGGGCAACATGTTCCAATGAAGCTCCTGCTCCTCTCCCCTGGGTACCTGGTTGATTGGGATTGAGCAACACCAAGCAGAATAGCATGAGCCAAACCAAGCAGTAAGAGCTGCAGAAAGGTGTGTACATAAGGAGAAAGCTGGATATGCCCTTGAACATCTAGATCCCATTTCCAGCTTTCCTCCAGTTTGGATGTGATGCTGCACAGTCTCTGCTGCAGTTTTGTAGTGAAATGGAGGCAGCACTTTATGTTGGTGATGTGGATTGAGCTGTTCATGCAGTGTCCAGCTTCATTCTGAGAGGACGAGGTGACAGGATGGCAGCAGAGGGTGATGACCGCCTTGGTCCGATGGTTTTGTCTCTCTGGGGCTGAGGACTAAGCAGAAAATCCCCTGAGTACCCAGGGTCAGCCCAGATTCCAGCCCACAGGTATGAGCAGCATCTCTGGTCCCTGATCATCAGAACAATTTTGGGGCCTCTTTGGGAATAGAAAAATGAGAAACCAAATCTGCATCTCCAGAAGCATTTCTTTTGGCAGCAGAGCTGGCCCGAGCCCTCCTTGCTCTGGTACCTGTACCTCCATTCACCTCCATGGTGAGTGCTCCCCCACTGCTCCAAACGTGCTGCAACAGCCCTTCCTACAGCGAGGCAGTGAATCTGATTTGGGAATTGAGCCAGGTTAAAAATAACTTGACCTGAAAAAGAAATGATTTGCTAAGGGAAAAGCGAGTGAAGCTACAGCTTGTGTTTCCCTCAGCCTGTTACTGGGGCAGTGGGGAGAAAGAGCGTGCAGTTATTAGAGGATGAGTGAGATTCTTGGTGTGACAAGGCGGGGTTGGTTTAATTCTGTGAAATAAAGCATCCAAAGGGATAATCCTTAAGTGGGGCAGATGGGTGACATGAAGTTGGGCTGGGTGACGCACCCGCAGCATTGATGAGGCAGATTCCCTCACCTGATGTCTCAGAACAGGCTGTTCTGTCTGTTCATCCCGCAGTACGGGGGGAGGTCAGGGCCAGCTTCCAGTGTTAGCATTCAGTGTTTCACTTCTGGCTTCCATCGTAGGTGTTTTGCATCCCTTTGTAGCCAGAAGGTTGGTGAAGCTGTAGGCAGGGCGGACCCCATTGGAAGATCCTTTACAGTGGACATTACCACATATAAATACCTGGATGATTCTTCCACTGCCAAGGAAAAGTGCCATCACAGGCCTGTCAGCATGTACGTGCATGTGGAAATGCCCTGTTTGGCTGTGGCCATTTGGGTGCTCTCTGTGCCTTTTGACATCTGAATTCAGCTGCTTGGAAGGGCGCTTCTCCCCTTAGAAAGTAATTGGCCTGAATAAACAGGCCTGAGATACATTTTTAGGATTCACTTCTGGTTTTGGGGTCTCTTCAGCCATATTAAAGCCACAATCCATTCTCAGTGCCGTGCTGCTGGGTGCCCTGAGGGTGGATAACTCAACTACCTGCCTAAAATCCACCTTGAGCCATTCCTAACCTCACGTTCCCAAACCAGGCTGTGTGTTTATCTCGGGATAAACCAACATCATCCTCCATTGGAATCCACTGGAATCCTGCTGGCACTAAAAGGCAGCTTTGTTGCACAGACAAGCACTGACATATGGAATAAGTACAGTATTAAATGCTGATCTCTACATTAACTTCCTGGCCAGAAGGGGATGTTCCATTCACAGACCATTGCATCTCACTGCATTTTTCTTTTCTCAGCGTGATTCATCAGAGCAGCTCCCATCAGCAGCCTGCTCACACAGGGTCCTTGGGAGGTAATGAACTGCATAGACACAAGAGTGTTGGTCAGACACTGCTGCAGCAACACGGAGCAAAGCAGACATGGAGGAATGAACACAGGGTTTGGTGGGGATGCTGCTGTGATTAGAACCAAGCACTTTAACATGATGCTGGGCAGATCTGCCCGCAGTGATGCACACATAGAAGGTGGTTGGTGAGCACAGCCCAGGGCTGCAGTTACAGCACACGATGCGCTTTGTGTTCTGTGCTGCTGCAGAGCTGCCCGATGGCTGCAGGGCAATGGCTGCAGCGCTGCACTGCACTGCAATGGCTGCAGCACTGCACTGCACTGCAATGGCTGCAGCACTGCACTGCACTGCAATGGCTGCAGCACTGCACTGCAGGGCAATGGCTGCAGCACTGCACTGCACTGCGATGGCTGCAGCACTGCACTGCACTGCAATGGGTGCAGCACTGCACTGCACTGCACCGGCTGCAGCACTGCACTGCACTGCGATGGGTGCAGCACTGCACTGCACTGCGATGGGTGCAGCACTGCACTGCACTGCGATGGGTGCAGCACTGCACTGCACTGCGATGGCTGCAGCACTGCATTGCACTGCAATGGGTGCAGCACTGCACTGCAGGGCAATGGCTGCAGCGCTGCACTGCACTGCGATGGCTGCAGCGCTGCACTGCACTGCGATGGCTGCAGCACTGCACTGCAGGGCAATGGCTGCAGCACTGCACTGCAGGGCAATGGCTGCAGCACTGCGGGCAGGTCACAAGGACGTTCAACACACAGTTATTTATTCACAAATCCAAAGGCCATTAGGAGCCTCCGTCCGACCTGCAGCCCTTTGAACTCTGACACAACACGATGTGTGTATCACTGCCGTGCCGTGTCGCTGTGGGCTCAGTGCTGCCGGTGGTTACACACGGACCCGGCGGTACCGGACCGGGGGGCTGCAGCGTGCGGAACAGCGACCTCCCCAACATGGCGGCACCGCGCCGCCACCTCCCCAACATGGCGGCGCCCCGGGGCCTGTCACGTGAGGTGGAGGTCACGTGAGCGGCGCGGCGTTTCTCCGCATCCCGCTGCCCTTTACCGGCGGTTCCGGTCGCTGCTCCCGGCTGCGGCCTTTGGTCCGCGCGTGGTTCTGGGGCCGGGAGGAGCCCGAGCTGGGCCCGGCCTCCACCCCGCGGTGCCGTGCCGTGCCGTGCCGTGCCGTGCCGTGCCGTGCCGTGCCGTGCCGTGCCGTGTCCGCCCCGCTGCAGTTCCGCTCCCCGGGCCCGGCGATGCCGTCCAACAAATCGGTGTCGGATTCTCCCATCGTACAATTCACCAACTGCCGCATCCTGCGGGGCCGCCGCCTGCAGCGGTGAGTGGGACCGAGTGGGACCGAGAGGGACCGAGTGCGGCCCAATGGGACCGAGTGGGGCCGGGGGGCGGGGTGTGAGCGTGGGATCCCCGCAGGGACGATCTGTGGGTGCGGGACGGGACGATCCTCAACCCCGAGAAACTCTTCTTCGACGAGAAGGGCTCCGCCGACGAGCGGCTGGACTGTCACGGCTGCATCATCGCCCCGGGATTCATCGACGTGCAGATCAACGGTCAGTGAGCTGCAAACCGCGGCCCCTTCCCCTGTGCCGGGGGGATGGATGGTGTCGGTTGGGTTTGCAATCACAGAACGTCGGGGATACGGGCTGGAGGTGCTGCTGGAGCCTTTGTGCTTCCAGGTTGTGCCGTGTTGGATTGTTCTGCTCACCCCAAGTGCTTGTGCAGGGTTTTGGGGTTGGGAATCATCAGGTGCAGCCCTGGCTGGACATGGGGCTGTTTCGCAGTCTGCAGCTTCACCTTTGCTTTGTCCGTGGCACAGGAGGCTTTGGGGTGGATTTCTCCCTGCCTACAGATGATTTCAGATCAGGGATCGACCTGGTCAGTCAGAAGATCCTCTCCCATGGAGTGACCTCCTTCTGTCCCACCCTGGTGACGTCCCCTCCATCCGTGTACCACCAGGTGAGCGACTCTCTGCCCCTTATCCTTAGGGTGATAAAGAGCTGAAGGCTGATGCTGGTGCAAGAGGCCGAGGCTGGTTCTGCAGCCTCATCTTCAGACAATGAGACATCTCCCATAGCGGATGAGTTGTGGACAAAAGGAGCTGAACAGCCCCATGTTTCTTGCCCTTAAGCTTTAGAGCACTGAGGCAGCAGTGTTTCCCAGGCCAGCAGGTAGCTGCCTTGCACAGTGGGGTTGCAGTTTGCTTTTCCTTTGTGAGCTGCTTGGCTTGTTGTCCTGGTGGTGCAGCAGCTCTGTGTGAGCCCAAGGTTTGAGTTGCTTTGGCAGTGCTGTGTATGTGAGGTGTCTGACAAACCTCTTTCTATAGATTCTTCCCCAGATCGATGTAAGAAATGGTGGAGCTCACGGAGCTGGTGTCCTGGGTAAGTGATTTTGCCACCGTTCTGCGTGGTGCCTGGTGATCATCCTTCTCCTTCTTAAGGAAAAGAAGCTGCTTTAGGAGCAGCATGGTTGGGAGCTGAAGCTCTCGTGGTGGCAGGGATACATTGGTGGGCACAGACCTGCTGTCTCCCTGAACCTGCCCACAGCTTTTGCTGTGCGCTCTACCGTCAGCCCTATGGGGCTTGAAGGAATGATGGCTGTGGGGCTGGCCGGTGCTGCTGTACTGAGCTCTGAGTTACCTGAACTCTTCTTTACTGTGGGAGAATGGCAAGAGTGTAGCTGGAGCAGGATGGACATGGCGGGTTTCTTGTTCCTTGGTTGGGAGAGGAAGAAAGATGACTCTGTTCCCCTTTGAGCAGGGGCTCACCTGGAAGGGCCATTCATCAGCAAGGAGAAAAAGGGGGCGCACCCGGAGCACTGCATCCGCACCTTCGAGGAAAATGCCTTCCAGGATTTGGTTGCCACCTATGGGTCCCTGGACTGTGTCCGGATTGTCACCCTGGCCCCAGAGATCAAGAGGAGCAATGAGGTGATCCGGGAACTCACCAAGCGAGGCATCTGTGTCTCACTCGGTAAGGGCTGGGGAGGCAGCTCAGTCTGTCTGTGTCACATGCAGCATGGCTCAGGGCTGTGATATCTTTAATGGTGTCTCTGTGGTTGGGCTGGGTGGGATTTCCTCTAGTCACCACTTTCCTGGTCTCAGTTGATGCTGTGAATCTGTCACCCTGCCTGCAAACAGCAGGTTGGTGGAAGGGCTCCTGTAGCTTTGCACGAGGTAGTTCCCGCTGGTGCTGGGAAAACACAGGAAAGACCAGCAGTCATCATTTTCTTTCCTTCTTTCCTCCTGTTTTTTTCAAACATTCAGTTTAATAAGGATGTAATTCCAGGCTGACTGCTGGGAAAGGTTCAAACTCTGAAGTTCAGCTGCTTTAGGCCTTACAGGTGATGTTGTTTTCCAAAGGTTGCTGTTAAGTCTTGATAACTCCATTATTCAATGGAGCAACTGCAAGAGCAGTTGAACCTCTGCCCTTTCTTCAGGTGAAACTGAACCCAAATTCAGCAGGCTATTTGTGCAGCAGAGGTCTCTTTTCTCACAGTCACATAAAGGCAATCAAAGAAATGCAAAAGATCTGCTGTCCCTGTTAGGGAAAACAATGTTTTCTTTCTGGATCGTGTTTTATCAACATAGCATGTCTTGGAAACGTGCCCGCTGTCTCCCTGCTCCTTTGACACCTCTCTTATAAAGCCTTGAAATGGCTGAGGGCAGCAGAAAGGCACGTCCTGGGACTTATAGCCCAGCCAGAAGGCAGCTCTCCCCAACGCCTCTGGGAACCGGGCAGCTGTTGTGACTTGTGTGACTCTGGGAAAATAAATGCGGAGGTGGGCAGGAGAATGATGCAGTGGTCTCTGTTGCAGGTCACTCGGTGGCTAATCTCTCCCAGGCTGAGGAGGCTGTGCAGCACGGTGCTACCTTCATCACTCACCTCTTCAATGCCATGTTGCCGGTGAGTTGCCAAGGCTGTTTGTCCTGTGCAGGCATTTCTTTCAGTTATTCCTTTCAGTGCTTTCTCTCTTGCTCCCCACAAATGCTTATTGGCATCGTCAACTTGTTTTGTACCAGGCCTTGCAGTGGGATTTCAGCACACAACCTCTGTCTTCATGTTTGTACTGCCTGACTTAGAGTCAGAGCTGTAGCAGCCTCTTGAAATTGGAGGGGTTGCCTGGTTACATTGATAATGGATGAGGTGCCCAGCTGCCAGGCACTGTTTGATAGCGATGACAGCAGGAAGGGTCTCAGTCTGCAAGTCCTGGTGTGACACCCATCATCTTTTCCTCTCCCACTTTGGGTAGTTCCACCATCGTGACCCCGGGATCGTGGGGCTTCTGACAAGTGATAAGATTCCTGCTGGGCGGAGGGTCTTCTACGGCATGATCTCAGATGGCATCCACACCAACCCTGCTGCCCTGCGCATCGCCCATCGAGCCCACCCCAAAGGTAGGTCATACTGCACCAGCGTGGTGTCACCAGCATCACAAATGCTCATCTCCCATGGCTCCCATGGCATGCAATCTTGATGTCTGAAAGAAGTCCTATTCCACAGCCTGTCACCTCAGCTGGATGTGGCTGGAGATGTCTTGGGACCTCTCAGGGAGGGTTGGCATGGCACAGTGCTCAGAGCTGCAGTGGGGTTAGTTGCAAAGCTGCTGCAGCCTGTTCCCTTGCATTCCTCAGGCATGGTGCTGGTGACGGATGCTATTGCTGGCATGGGGCTGGCATCGGGTCGGCATACACTGGGCCAGCAGGTGGTGGAGATCGATGGGCTGAACACCTACATTGCAGGTAAGTGCCTCTTGCAAAAGAGCTGGACAAGGTGCTACCACTCGTGCTTGTTCCTGCAGAGCTCAGCACACCCTGCAGTGCTTGTCAGCGTGAAGCAGCGTTTGTGCTGCATCTGAATGTGTCTCCCTTCAATGCCAGCACAAACACTCCTGCCTCTTTGTTACTTCTCAGCAGTGGCTGAGAGCCCTTCAACTTGCTCCTCCCGTGACCCAGGATTTCTGCCCCTTTGGGGTTCTGCTCACTGCTGTCCTGTTCTCTCCCAGGCACAAAGACCCTGAGCGGTAGTGTGGCAACCATGGACACGTGTGTGCGACACTTCCTGGAAGCCACAGGTGGGTGAGCATTGCCCATGAGCTGTTCCTCCCTGAGAACAAGTCTTGTTCTTGCCAGCTGTGTCTGCCCAGCCAGAGGTGTCCCCTCTTGTCCACGATATGAGGAGGAGGGTTGACATCAGTGATACTGGCCTTGGAGACAAACACCTTTAGGAGGGATGCTTCATTTTAACCTGCAGCACTAATTAGGGTTGAACTGTTCTGCTCTTTTCTCATACCTAAAGGTGAACGACTTTCCCCTCCCCATACCTTAAGTAGGTTCTCCTTTTCCTACTGTCTCCCTTAGAGATGTTTCCCCTCCCAAGCTCCAGCCAGCTGTGACTGGGTCTCCCAGCTCCTCCTGCCCTTGTAGTGTTCAGGGCAGTAGCAGTCAGATCTGTGTTAGTGCTCTGCTGTACCAGGGCAGGACATAGGCAGTGCTGACAAAGACACTGGGGCCCTGGGCATGGGTTTGGTTGTCAAAAAGGTCCCTGCAGTGCTACTAATTGCCTTAGCCAGGGACTGGGGCTGCTCTGCTGATGGGGCTGTTTGCTGCACTAGCGCCTCTTCCTCTTCTGTCTAAGGGTGCTCAGTAGAGACTGCACTGGAGGCAGCATCTCTGCATCCTGCCCAGCTCTTGGGGATTGAAGACAGGAAGGGGACCCTGAATTATGATTCTGATGCAGGTACTGTTATGGGGATGGTGGGAGGGAGAGATTCTGCATGCTGGGGCAAAGCAGGGCCTGCTGCAAATGCAGGTTGCATCTGCTGCTTCAGTGGGAGCTCTGGGGATCCTCGCTCTGCCCAGGATCTGCTTTGGACTTTTTGCTCTGGTGATTTTTTTTCCTGTGGTGCTGGTGGTATTTCATGAGCCTTTTGGAGAAGCTCTCACGTCTCAGATGAGCGGAGCAAGGATGGTTCTACACTGCAGTCCTGCCCTGTTTCTGGAGTGGGGAGAAACTCCTCTGTGTGGAGGCAGCCATAGAGCCCAGCTCCTCTGAGTCAGCTTTAGCTGCCCCAGTTGCTCTTCCTCTGTTCCTCTGATGGCTGTTTCTTTTCTCTCCTATCTGGTGCAGATTTCCTGATGCTGGATGATAGTCTGCATGTACAAGCCACGTACATTGCAGGAGAGGAAGTCTGGAGACGGGAAGCCTTAGGCATGTGACACTGGGCTCCTCGTGCCTTCCTCGGCATCCTGGCACTGTGATTAGCAGCTTTGGTAACCACCCCACTTCTCTTTTCTTGTTTTGTTTTCCTTTCCTTCCTGCAACTCCCCTGAAGGAGCCTCATACCAAAGAATTGTGTTTTCCAGCGCAACTACTGCTTCCAGTTACAGCCATGCCCGCAATGACTCTGTTGGTGCTCAGTTGGTGGAGTGGGGAGAGCAGGCAGATCTGTGTCAGGAAGGATTTTCAGTCTCTGGAGAGACCTGAAAGACTGCGCAGCTGTCCTGTGTGGAGTCCCCAGACAGAGGTGCTTACGTGTCCATCTCACAGCAGTGTGAAGCTGTCCCAGCCTTTGCACTGTGATGCAGCACACGACCTGCCTGTGCCTAAGGCAGACTCAAGCCATGTCCATCCCTCTCTGCGCTGTCTTGCTCCTGGGCAGCTGCAGCTGGCAGGACGTCAGCAGCCACCAGTTCAGCTCGCAGGTCTTCCCATTACAAAGATTCTGTTGTGGAAGCTGAGGACCACGTTCTGACTGACCGACTCTCCCTCTTGTGTTCTCTGGATTGAGGCTGGTACAGCTCACTGACTCGGTGCCATTTTGGGGCTGTGAATCAGTGTGGGCTGAATCCTCAGGGCAGAGATCAACCCCAGGGAAACGAGGCATTGCTGCTCCTTTGTGCCTTTTTCTCTGCACGGGTGTTGAGCTCACAGGGCGTGATGTCTGCAGACATTTGCCATCGTCCCCCAGCAATCAATGTTCCTCTCGGCTCTGGGTGCTGCCTGCCTGGGCTCTGCAGGCTCAGGGCAGCCGCTGCCTCCTCCAGCCGTGGGTGCAGCCCTTGGGCTGCAGAGGACACTTGTTTCTGATGGGCAGCTCATGGCTGGGGGGAGCCCTATGGCTCATGGGGAGCTGCAGACACGTTCCGGCCTTTCAGTGCCGTTGCTGGTGGCTCGTTACTCCTGTGCTCGTTATTGTCTTCGTTATCTGGATGTCATTTGGGATCGCCGTCGTACATCACACCTGCAGCCCCGTGGACGGGGCGATGCGGGAGCGGCACCCGGGGCCGCGCTGCTGCGCTGCGCCTCTGGGCTGTTGGTGGGGGGAAAAAAGCAACGTGAATAAAAAGTGTTTGAAAAAATAAAAGGGAATCAAAGCAGGACGGGAGACGGGGGGGAACCGGGCTGAGGGTGCGGGCGGAACCGACGTGAGGGCGGAACGGAGGCGCAGGGCGGAGCGGGGGCGCCTTTAGGCGGCGGACAGCGGTGCGGCGTGGTTTGCTGACCGGGCTCAGGCGGTGGGAGCGGCGCAGGCCGCACCGTCCTGCCGGGGGAACGTGCTCGGTTCCCGTTCACTCGCGTTGTGAGGCTCGTCCCGGCCATTCCCCAACAGGACGGTGCCGTGAGCCGCAGCTGGAGGCGGATCCAGGCCCCAGCCCCAGGTGCGCGGCCTCTTCCACCACCTGCAGCCACTTCCCGGCCTTATTCCCTTCGATATCCCTAAAGAACACCGTCCTTTGGGCCCGTTAGTTCCAGCCAACATGGAGCGTGCTGAGTTCGGTGTGGTGCAGGTTCCAGCCTTGGAGAAGCCAGAATCGGCTCAAACTGCAAGTTGTGCATCCATAGAGGATGGAAGCCGTGATACATTGAACATCTCCAAACCAGAAAGTGCCCCTGGAGGTAACACAGCGACAGAGAAACCAGCGTCAGATGGAGCTGCACAAAAGAAGAAGAAAAAGAAGAAACAAAATGCATCTGTCAGTAAAAAGAGCACGGAGGAAACTGAGATCAAGGGGAAGGCAAAGGTGGAAGCGAATGGATGCCAGAGTAAAGATGCAGCCCAGCAGGATGAGAGCTCTCAGGTATTGAAGTATCGGTGGGGCCCCATAATTTAAATCCTTCAGGGAAAAAGGAACAATGTCAGTGCACAGATGGGCAGTTAATGTTAGTGAGCTCTTGACTTGCACGTTTACCAGGTATGATGAGTTACTCATGTAATGCAGGTGATGCAAATCCCATCCCATTCATTGGAAAGGAGACTGCTGTAAGGAAAAGGAAAAGGGAGCATGAGAGCTTTTGTGCTTTAGCTGTAGGATGCAGCTCTTTTGCTTTCCTTCCCACTGGCCGGTTTTGTTTGTTAGGACCCATCTCCTTCCATCTTTGTAGGCTTTGTCTCCTTCATCTTCATGCATTTCTGGTTGAGCAAACACTGGGCTGAGACACCAGAGCTCATCTTCTGATTTTGCCCATTGCTCCCCCTTGGATTCTGGGCAGGTTTTTGGGTAGCATTTTGTTAATGATTCCTCTCATCCATAGGTTGAATTGACAGCTTCTGTCTTATGTTCCTGACCAGCTTTCCACTGTGTGATCTGACTGACAGGCAGCTATTAAATCCATTAAACAGAGACAGTGAATTGCAGCTAAACATTTGTCCAGTGTTTTAAGTTTACGCAGTGAAAATACAGGCAATAGGGAAGTTGTATTGAAGCCTGGAATCTCCAGAGCCTGAAATTCTGGATAGTCCTTTATCCTTTTACAGATGGATTTTCTCCTGTGTAGCAATTGCTGCTCTAATTTTGGGGTGGTTTATTCACTCATGCTCACTTTGTTTCATAGCAGTCAGATGACCAGCTGCAGAAAGAGGTGGATTGGTGTGTGGAGCAACTGGAAATTGGCCTGAAGACACAGAAATCCACTCCCAAGCAGGGTGAGTATTTCTGATAAGTGATATCTCCCTTGCTGGAGGGTTCAGGTAATCATAAACTGGGGTGTTTCTGCTTTGTACTGCTTCAGTCGAGGAGGCTCTCCGTGCAATCAAGACGCTGCGCAGTGACAAGGCTCCACTGGTAAAGAAACGTCAGATCATGAGAACCATATTTGGAGACTACAGGAAGAAGATGGAGGAGGAGCTGTGCAAACAGCTGAAGCTCATGCTATCAGGTAAGAAAACTTTGCATGCAGGGGGAAATTAAAGAGGAAGGGACTTTGCTCCTGGCCTACTCACAGCTCTGCAGTGTGGGAGCTTGCTGTGTGAGGTGCCTAAAATCCTTTCTTGCTATTTTCTCCCCTCTTTAAGATGCAAAATCTGCCAAGATCATGGAAGTGCAGAACAAGAAATGCCAGGTCATCAGGAAGCGCTCCGGAGCGTGCAGGAAAAGCCAAGGATCAGCAGGATCCCCTCCGGAGTCACCCAGCACACCTGACACAGGCACAGTCAGATTCACAGTTTCTCAAGAAGAGTTTCGCTTTAATTTCTTCTAGGACAGCCTTTTAGATTGAAACCATGGTACAGACTCTTCCAGAGCTCCTATAAACTTAAGAAGAATGCTTTGCAATGGAAAATGTTATTGAGGAATCTCTGTTTTTCTCCTAAGGAAAGGATTTGCCTTCTGAGTGCCTTCGGAGGTGCAAAACAGGTCTGTCAACCTGGCATGTGAGCCCAAGACTCAATCTACTACAGTAGTCCTCACGCTGTAGAATGTCACTTTGCAGCATGGAGTCTGGAAGGCCCTGTTTTCTTTTATTAACTTAAGAATGTCTTTTATACTGGGAGCTTCTCCCACTCTCCTATTGCCTTTAAATAGAGCAGGCTTTTTTAGCAAGTGAGGACTTGCTAAAACATGCATGAAAAGGAACGCTCTGTAAAGAAGACCCAGCTTCTGCAAAGGGACAAGAGGGGAGGCAGTGTAAGCACACTGGCTGTCTGAGTGTATCCATTCCACCTGACAGCTGTGCAAATGCAGCTTATGGTGTCAAGGAAGCACAGGGCAATGTGTGTAATAGAGTAAAAAAGTTCAGAATCTGGGAGGAAAATGAGTGAGAATCATCCTTGCTCCGTTTAATTGGCAGGCGCTGATTTAGAAGAGAACAGCAAATGCTGATGCATTCCAGCCTAGGGATGTTAGAGCAATTGTTTCCAGTCAGGAAAAGATTTATGTTCCTGAAATCAGCTCACTTTGAAATAGCTCAGTTACAACCAGCAGCGACTCAGAGGGTAACTCAGCTGTATGCTAAACTTCGGGTGGTGCTGAACGGCGAGAGCCCAAAGGTTCTCTTGCATTTGATTTGTATTAAATCTTTGCTTTCTGATCAGCTGAATGTTTCTCTCCTCTGTCTCTGGTCTGTGTCAGCCTGTCAGCCCATCTCCTGTGTTCATGCAGAAGTTTTTCCCCACTCAGCCTAAAAAAGCTGGAGGAACAGAAGTCCTTTAAAAGGAAACAGGGTATTGGATGGCCCTGCAGTGCAGTGCTTTCCTTCCTTTTTATAGTCCAGTCAGTCATCCTGTATGAGGAGCAAGAAATGGAAGGGTTGGCAGATTCCAGTGTGTGCTGAGAGCAGCTGAGAGTTGGTGGGAAACATTTACAGAGAAAGACTTGGAAAAAAAGCCCCAAACCTCGTGCTGCCTACAAACAGAAACGGATTTTATTACTAAGAGGCCTTTTGCATCTGCCAGGGTATTTTTTTTGTTTAAAATATGTTAAATTGGGACTGTCAAGGCAGAACGAGAAACGGAACATGAGTAGCGTGTGCAGTGAGTAGGAATATGGAGAGGAGACAGATCTGGAAGCCAGTAGTTCAGCTGATCCTCGTGGTTTGCTGGGAAGCACTGCAGGCATTTTGATGCTGGAACAACCGGTGTTCATTTTACTTCCAGGATTAAGCATACGAAAGCTGCATTTTTCTCAAACTTACAATGTTTTCATGCCATTTTCTAAGGTCAGCAGTGTGTTGTATATGACCTCAGGACTCCAGTTCTTTCCTTACCTCGCTGGCTATGCAGAATATGCCCAGGAAATAGTTGTGGCTTTTTTTCCTTCTCTTTTTCCAGAGGAGAGCTGGTGAGGTGTGGTGCCTTCCTGTGCTGTGCGAGGCTGCAGGAGCATTCTAGGAAGCATTCTCACACATTCTTGCTTTGGGCTCTTTTATGCCCGTATTCACTATTAGAACAGTGATACCAGTGAGATGAGTGTTCAGTGTGACAACCAGCCATGTTATCTGCGAGGAAAGAGGGGAAAAAAAGCTATTTTCATAGGTGTGAGACTGCTGTGGTTTTTCAGAGGTTTTCATATAATGACTTGCAAAGCCTACACATCTTCCTTTTGCAGGACTTCTTTACTGCCATGCTTGACCTGGGTTACTGTTGTTAGGGTCAGGGACCTCGGTTCTGGGAATGAAGTGAGGAATTTTGGAGTTGTTTCAGTGGCAGAAGAATGAGACCGAGTGCATTAACACACAGTGGCAGCAGCGGGATGGCTGCAATCTCTGCTCCTTTTAGGCTTGGCAGCCCCATCTGTAAAAGGATCCCCTAGCAAAGGTTAGGAAACGCAATCCCATTCCATGCAGACCCTGACTCTGAGGGGAGAGCGGTGCTGATGGCTGATGGCTGCCCTCCCACCTCACAGGCTGGCCCAGTCCTGGCAGCTTTTTGTCCGTTTCCCTTTTGGCTGTTAGCTTTGGTTGGTAAGTTCTTCCAATCCCCTCTCAGGCTCAGTCAGTGGAAATGCATTTATTGGTCCCTGGGCTGCCTGTCCTCTGCATTGAGCAGCTGGGGGGCAGAGCCGCTGCAGAGCAGCCTACAAAGGCTCTCCAAGGGATCCCCACTGAGTGCAGCTGGAACCACCTCCCGAGGCCTGGGAGCCCCTCTCCCAACAAAACCCGGCCTGCTGAATCTGTAACTCAAGGAACTGATATCCCCTTCTGACAGTTGTTTGTGGAGTGCTGGGTGTGCACTGTGGAGGTGGCATCTCATGACCCCCAAAGGATAAAGCAATCAATGATCTTCCACAGGGGAGGAAAAATCCAATCCTATCTTATATTCTCTTTGAATTAGAAAGAAGAAAACCTTACCACCTCAAGCAAGAGAAGAACTCAAATCCCACGTAAGGAGAAAAGATTTCTGACGAGTAGTAAGCATTGTACCTGCAGTGTCTTAACAAACCCAAGGAGGAATACTTCTGTTTTCAGATATCTGGGGTGTGACGGATGATCCTCTGTCTTCCTGCTGAAGTGATTTTACTCCAAGGACAAAACTGTTCTTTTTTCTTTGCTTAAATTTACTTCTGCTGTCCAGCGCTGCTTTCATTCTTGGAACCGAAGGAAAGTCTGCAAGCCACATTGCTTTAGAAAACTGAACTTTGACATTACGTTATTGCGGTGCTTTGATTACTGGCAGCAGCCCTTTCCCGTGGATACTGACACACCTGCAGCGTTTGGCACATCTGCCTTTTTCCCTCTGAGTACATTGACAAGCATTAGCCGCCGAGATGGAAGAAGTCTGGGTTGTGTATCTGTGCCTGATCTTGTTTGTCATTGTGGTTTTTCTAATGAAGCGTAACCCGCATGTGGAGGAGGTCAAGAAAGAGCTGGAAAGCAAAAGCCCTCCACCTTCCTCTTCCTTCTTTCCCAGTAACGTTGGCAAACAACTGGAGCACACTCAGGAGGAGCTGGAGCACTACCTGGAGAGGTTAACCCACGTCTTCTTCGAAACAGACGCCAGGAAAAGGGAGGGTCACCATGACCAGAAGTCCCACCATCACCAGCACAAAAGTGACGATGCTACATCTGAAGCTGTGGAGCATTCAGGAAAGGAAGCAGCTTATTCTCCACATCTGGCAAGCCACACAAGGGTTCAGGTACGAGGCCAGTCCAAACCTTCAGGCCCCAGCAGACCTACAGCTTCTGCCTGGGAGCTGGGCCTGTGGAAATGCACAGCCCATAAATTTGGATGGGGAAGAGGTGGGGGGAAAGCCTCACTATATTGAAGAATAACAGGACTTCCATATCCATATTATTGCAACACTGAGCAGTCATTGAGAGGAGTTTGTGCGTGACATTACTTTTATATACATTGCAAGTATAAGAGGTTAACGTTCACATTTAGTACCTATGCATGTGTGTGTATCTACCTAAATAACATTCCATCCTGTGTGAACAGAAACGGGTTTCATTCCTTATCTGCAGAAGTGATCAGGCAAATTTTTATCTATGAACATCTCCCACCTTTCCCACCGGCCATTTTGCTCAGGCCAGGATATGGCCCAGCTGGGTACGGGAGCTCTGCTGACAGCTGACCTAGCCCAGACTGATCACACGCTATTGAGCCATGAGAGAGACTTGGGTAATTTTCTGCTTTGCATGAAGGTGGTGCACACTGTACTCTGAAAACATGAGAGTTGCTATTGGCAACCTGCAAAATTCTCTTGCTTGGCCGAGGCACTAATTTAGGGAATGGAACAAGATGCATGCCTTTATATTTTTATCGTTATCCTCATTGCAATACATCAGATTGTGCCCTTGAGATGACTGAGTTGCACGGCAGCTATGCAAGGCTGTGTTACTTTATGCCAGCAGCTGTTTATGGTCTTCATTCTTGAGACACGTATCTTGCAGTGCCAACACTGCGCTGTGTCAGTGAGCACGTTCTGGGCCCAGGTGGGAACTGCGGGACGAAGCCGTCCCCTTAGAGGAGAGATGGACCTCGATGTGGGTAACCACAGCCTGCCAAAGAAACAAGAGACAGGTTTGTTCTCATAGCATTGAAGGTGCTGCTATAAACAGCCTTTCTGGGGAGTCAGGCAGCTCCCCGAGAGTCCATCAGACCTTCTTCGTCAAGAGCTGCCTGAGCTATTTGGAGGAATCAATGCATCCACTTGGAGGGAGAGAGGCAAACATACGAAATGTGAGACTGTAGTGCAGAACGCATGAGTGGAGGCAGTAATTCCAGTGGTTATTTATTTACTGGCACCTTTCATTTACTCGAGCCAATGCTATTAGTTTCATTAGATCCCCGGCAGATCAAAAATAGCAATGCTTTTTCATATGAAAACACATCGTTGCAGAGTAACATCTTCCTACTTAAGTACGATGGAAAGCTTTTTGACGTCGCTTGGAACAGCATTAATGTTGGGAAGGGAGTTCTTAATTATGGCCATGCAAAGTGTGCTGGGATGGTTCTGGAGCAGTATTTGAGTGCACATGGTTCCCCAGGTGCGTGGTGTGATGGAGGTGTCATTTCTGTGCCACACCAGAGCTGGGCCTGGTTGGACTTATGAGGGCTTTCCCCTCTCCTGGGCCAAGGAAGGACCTGCTCAGGGAAGGAGCAGCATTCTTTTCCTTCCGAGCATTTCTTTTCTCTTTCAATGTGAGTGTAGGTTGGTGGAAGCTGCCAAGTGAGGATCTCTGGAAAATGAAATCCTCAGTGTTGTCTAGCAGAGGTAGGATGGCTTGCAAAAAGCTCCTTTAGGCATCACATCAGCCTTAAGCAGCCACATCCAGAATTACTGCTGGCTTTCCTGCCCGGTTCTGAGAAAGCAGGCGGCTGGTGCTGCCGGAGGTGGCACAAAACCTGCTTTGACAGAGAGAGAAAACACCACCCAAGCAGGCTGGGCAGGCATTCAGGTGCAGACCTGGTTGAGAATAACAGAAGTGGTGCCAGCAGGAGACCTTGCAGATTCTTTAGAGGTACTAAACTTATTAAATAGATGCTGATCAAGTTGTGGTTGGTCACTCAGTGCAGACATCTTCTGGTATCCACTGGAGAAAGCTCTCCTGTTATTTAAACAGGTGTTCAAAAGGATCTAGGGGTGTCTGCCCTTCATTGCGCTCATCCAGCCCTTTGCCTAGTAAGATAGAACCAGTTTTCTCATGAATTTCTATTTGGTTTTGCACGTGACTGTACTAAATGAACTAAAAACCATTTCCAGAGACTCCTTGTTCTCATGGAGAATTTATGGCAGCCAAAACAGAGCGAGTGAAGAGTCAGAATTAATGCCATAACGTGCAGGAGGGTGGGATGGGTGAAGGTGGGACAGAGCAGATTGTACAGGAAGAATGTATTCCAAGGGCTTCCTGCTTCATCGAGCTAAATCAGAGCGGGGTCAGGCTCAGGTTGTTTTCAGAAGCAATGAAAAATGAATGGTAACAGATGGCAAAGAGGCGTGGGCCTCCTACTTGCTGGTAAAATAGATTGCCAGCCAAGCTGGTGCTGTGAATGGGAGTGAATGTGTTCCTGTTAGGACAAGGCAGAATCTGGAAGTCTTTCAACACAGCTACAGGTTTTAGAAAACCCTCAGTGGGGAGCAACTTGTTACATAGTCTGATAATTATAGGACATAGGAGATGGCTTTAAACTGAAAGAGATGAGATGTGAGGAGAAAATTGTTTACCCAGAGGGCGGTGAGGCATTGGCACTGCAGCCCAGAGCTGTGGGTGCCCACTCCTGGAGGTGCCCATGGCCACAGATGGGCTCTGGGCAGCTGAGCTGGGGGGCACAGCCCATGGTGGGGGGGGGCAGGGGCTGTGAAGGATGGTTTTGAGGACTTTGTGTAAGTAAATTTCAGCCTTGGTATTAGCTGTAAGCTGATTGTATTGTAAATATTGTAAATGCTATCATTTGGTATCACCATCACATTTTGTGGTGGGGCGTCTTCAGTCGTGTGATGTGTGATAAGATGATGAAAGAATACGTGGCCAAATCAGGAAATAATTCAGTTATTTAAGGAAAGGTTAGAAAGAGTGGATATTATTTGATGGAAAACCAATGTATGTTTGGTAGATCTGGCTGTTTGGATGAGGTATTGGTGAGATCAGGCAGGCAAGGTGGCAGCAACAGCAGAAAATGACCATAAACAGGCAAGCAAGGTCTTACTATCATACCAATAATAATATCAGCATGGCTTTATCCTACTGGCATGTCAGTTTGTCCTCCATGCTCCTTCCCCTCTGTGGCACAGCACTGTGTAGTAGGGATGCCTGAGCTCCTGATGGAAGCAGGCAGTGCAACTCATTTGGAGCAGCACTCCGCTCACACTAATTAGCTCAGCATTCTCCTTGCCAGTTATTTTGGATTGCTTCCGAATTGCTGTCATAGATTTTTCTCATGTTTTCATGAGAGGGGCAAAAGTGGCCCATATATCTCCCTAATTGCTGTGGCCAATGGGCCAGCAAAAGAAAAAGGGCCTTTCCACTAAACTCAGGGTTGTCAGGACATAGTTGTGTCCCAGAGAGAATGCATCCCCTTTAATCCCACATCAGTAAATACACCTCCTCTCCATCTGATACCTGCTGGAGTCCTGGCATGGCTGTCCATGCCATGCCTTTTTTGCAGGCGTGTGTGGGATCATGTGCTCGGATAGTGTTGGTCTTTGTGCCTTTGGACAAACGTCCAGTTCAGTGTCAGTTCAGAAAGCATCAATCTAAATCTCAAGTGCATCTGGGGGAAAGCCAGATGAAGAGAATAAGGCCAAGGCTCTTCAACCTGAAGGACGCAGGGCAGTGAGCTGAGGATGATGGTGTGCTAGCTCTGTTTCCTTGCAAAACTGTAAGCATTCAGCAGCCCAGCCTGAAGGGATGGGTTTCTCCAGCCCTGGCAAACACACAAAGTGAGCTCACAGATAAACCAGCAGCGCCATTTGTTCCAGCCTGCCTCACTTCTGATAAACCAGGTTTTAAAATCTTCTGGTCATCAGAAGGGAATCCAGCATGGTTGCTAGCTATCCAAATCACCGGAATGAGCAACGGTACCAGAATGTGTAATGACAGATTTACAGTCGATCGTGTATCAGTCCTCGGGTCAGGGACAGCTGAAGGGCTTTGAGAGAAATGCTGGTGCATTGCAGGGGGCTCTAAAGGAGCACGTGGGTCTACAGCAAGATGTGGAGCCAGGTTGGGTAAAGCCCCTCGAGGAACCACCATAAGCCCAAAGGTCGTTTCCTAGACAGGATAAAGACTTCTTCTGCCAGCGGGACAAAGATGCCACTTTCTTGGGATGGATCAATCTGAGCCTCCCCATAGTGAACAAAGAGGGCTGACAGCCAACACAGTATGCGGGCAACTGGGCATGGGAAAGTCTGTATGTTAGTTTAAATCACTCTTAAGGTGTTCTAAGTCATTTTTGCTTTGCCACCAGCCATATGCCTTAGCCCAACTGACTGTGGTGTGTTGAGATGTGGTCGTTTGTTCTCTTGTAGTGAGTCTGAGGAAGGATGGAGCAAAAAACCTCTTGTGTTTGGCACAAGGCACATCTGTGGGTGGCAGCTCCTTGACAGGCCTGAGCTTGATTCTATAATGTCTGCTCTGCATCAGACGCCCTTTGGGATTTAGGAAGCACAAGCTGCTGGGAGCCGGGGCAGCCATAACCACATAACACCACATCGAGTGTGAGGGAAGCGCTAATCCTGTGTGTAATTGCTTGGCAGGAGGAGTTGCTGTGGTTTCCCTATAAACTCTTTGTGCCCAGGGGAGCCAGCAGGTCTGAGTCCTACAGCAGCAGCTCGTCAGGCCCTGTGCTCTGCTCCTCCTGCTGCTCTTGTTCAGGCTCTGCTCTCTGGGCATCCTGGTGTTCCTGTGAGGCTGTGTCAGAGGGCAACGTTTTGTGGAGCAGCTGGAAAACCCACAGCTCTTGAAAGCTGCCTTGTTTCAAACCAGCCTTAGTTCCAGCATCCCCTCTGCCCTCAGCCACTGCCTGCCCCTCCACCTGGTGGTGCAGGGCTGCTGTGGGCAGGGTGCTGGTGTATGGGCAGCCCGGCCAGCACAGCATTGAGTTACAGTCAGGCCCCCGCAGGAATGCAGGGCCCTGCCAGCGTGACCCGTTCAGATATCCCAACCAACTTTAGGAGCCATTGGCCATCTTTAAACCAGATAGGTCAAGTTAATGTCACAGCACAGCTTTGCCAGTAGGAAGGTTTCTGGAGTGCTTCCTGGGGGAGATAGCCGGGTTTGCTTTTCCTGTTTGTCCTGTATTTTTCCATTCCTTTGTTCAGCCGCTCCTTCCCTCAGTTCAGCACTGATTGGAGTTGGGAAGGCACCAGGTTTGGGATGCTGGAGGGCAGTGGGGTAGCCCGGGTGGGCCAAATTTCCCTGGGCTGCTCAGATGGCCTCTAGGGGTTGTTTGAAGACCCTGCCTGCTACAGGATGAGCCAGTGAATAGAAAGAGACCTCTGGAGAGCAGGCAGCGCTCGATGAAAAGCCTGAGCAGCAGCAGCAACTTGTCTGGGCACCCAGCAAGTCTTCTCAGCCTAAAGATCTGGTTCTGATCAAGCTGCTTGTGCCTGCCATGCGAGTAAAGAACATGACTCCTCGCACCAGCTCCCTGCAAGGAAACTTAGTAAGCCACGGCTGTGCTTGGAGACAAGAGAAGCAGATTCAGGAGTGGAGCACAGAGATTTATTTTACAAGCCTATGAGGAGTGACCCCAAAGGGCGCCCGCCTGTGAGCTGACCCGAAATGCAAACCCGCTGTTCACAGCATCAGCAGGCAGGCGCTGGGCTCACAGCTGATCCGCTGTAATCCATAGGCTCTAGGAAAACAATCTAACACATCCTTATCATTAAATACTCGTGTGAGAGCTCGGGAGCCACTTGTATCCCTGTTCCTGCTTTGTAGCTGCAGCAGAGTTTTGCTGGCAGCACTCAGTGCTGTTTGCTGAGGGAGAGCAAAGCGTGGCAGCTGGCTGCAGCCCTGCATGTTTGTGCCTCCCTTGCTCCTATGCAGCCCTCTTCCTTAAGACACATTCATTTCCAAGCTGCCATAAGCAGGATGAGCACAGAACATGCAAGGCACAGTCGAGAGCCCAGAAGGTATTTTGGGGTTGGTTAAAAGGTGATTTCTGTGTTCAGCTGCTCTGTGCCCAAGGGTGAATCTGAGCTGCTGCAGTGGGGCTGCAGTGTAACGAGGGGCTGTCAGCAGCAGAGGGCACTGACAGTGACAGCAGCATGTGGCTGACATGGATGGGACCAAAAATGATACTTGCGTGTAGAGTAAAGCAACTTAGAGATGTGTTCTTTTCTCCCTGGATAAAGGAAGGGATTCTTTGTTCTGATCTTTTGAAGTCAGTGGGACGGTTTCTTTTATTATCCCAAACTACAAAGCCCCAAACGCTCACCACCTGGGGATCAGTGTCTGTGTTTCCAAGTTCTGTGAAGCTTCAAATGCCATTTGGCCTCATTTCTTTTCCCAGTTCATCTTCTTCTCTCTATGCTGTGGCTGCTGAGTTTGTCATCCATGTGCATGTCAGCCATGCCAGTGGTGTCTTTTGGAAGGATGAGCAGTGGCTGTTCTTTGCACTTTCACCCAAACTCTGGAGCATGTAGTGCCAATTTTTGGGTCTCTGAATGTTGCTTTTTTAAGGAAAAAAAGATCTGAGAAGGACTTTGCTCGGGATGTGGTTGCACAGCAGCATAACTGAAGGACTCACTCTGGATGGGATGGAGACCACTTTGCTGGGTGCAGCAGCTGAAGGCAACTGAGAGCAAAAGGGCTCCAGCTCTGCTCCTGTGGTGCCCGTGGTCTTGATTGAAGTGATGGGGGAAAGCCCCAGGGCTTCCTGCTCTTCTCTCAGAGCAAAGGGACAGGTGAAGGAGGCACCCACCTGAGGTTGTTATTCTTTTTTGTTTGTTTTGTTTTGTTTCTGAACAGGAGAGAACCACTCCTCCTGGAAGCACTGAGAATATTGTGGAAGAGATTGGTGAGTTGGGCCAAACTCTGAGATTGTGCTTTTGCCATTTCAACCAGAAGTGATGGGGTGAAACACTCCTGGCTTTGCCCTCTCGTGCATGAACATCTGTACTTCCAGCCAACTGTTCAGGCTCCTTCCTCGTTAGTGCTCAGAGTCCAGTTGTGAGTGCTGTGCAGTATCTGGTAGGCACAGGGGGTGTCGCTGATTTCTAAACCAAAGTTTATCTTGTCCCCATACAAAGAGGCCCTTCCTTCCCGTGGAAGTGGTGAGATCACAAGTTGAGTCCTCAGTGGGCAGATCTGGTTAAATGAAGGAGGGCTTCCCACAATGGGCCGCGTGGGGTTCGTGCTTGTCTCAGCCCTTCAACAACCTGTGGGTTCCCAACCAGCCCTCAAAAACATGCAGTCGACAGCTGCCTTTGGTGGCAGCTTCTGGAAGCTTTAGATGTTTTGCTACTATCATCCACAAAAATGTTTTGTTGTTTGTTTTTTAACAACATGAAATAACTAAATCAATGTTTTGTTTTAGAAGAAATCTTATGTCGCTGAGAGAAAAGCATTTATCAGTACCAATATATTATTAGTGCAGATGCTGTTCTTACAAGGAAAATATTGAAACCTTTTCACCTCCAAACCTACTTTGGCCTCCTTCACCTCCCCCTGGGTTTGGTTGTTCCCCCTTTAGCGTTAGTAGGAAAACACAGTGGGTGATTCGCACTGGACGCCTGCACTTGGCATCCCACCTGTTTGTGTTCTAGAAAGATGCAGTCACTTGTGAATACCAGCGTTGCCTGTTGAACCATTTAAATACTTAAATAGGTATACTAGTCCTATTGTGAGCATCCTTGCAAACGCTTACCTTTGGTCTGCAGCATCTCTAGAGATGGATCCTCATATCCCAAGGAGCCCCTCACCAAAAGCTTACTGCAAAGCCGGCTCTCCAACCAGCTGGGCCATGTGTTGAATGACTTGAGCAGCTTGCCAGCAATTTAGTATTGTGTGTGTTAAAGGGAAGGAAGCCCTCATAATTTTAATTTCCTCTGCTTTATCGCACACGGGTGAAGCCACTTCACCCACTTCCTTCCTCCTCATGTAAACCCTGCAGATTTATGTTTGGAAAGCTCAGCTTATTTATATACAGACTTAAGTCACCTGCACACGCATTTAACACAGTAACTGTGTGTGCACCATCTGACAGTGGTGAAATGTGTGTGCGACACACAAAGCACAGGCACAGATTTGCAGCTCACCAGTGAGCCAGGAGGAGACAGAACAGCAACGCACTGATGGCAGCTCTCCAAAAAGGGGCCCATTTCTGGCCATTCTGTTTTGTGCTTTTCTGTCCTGCCTGAACTGATGTGAGAAACAGAGCAGGTGAGGAACTTCCCAGGAAAGCAGGAAAGGCAGCTTCAGGTGCTGGAGGAGGGTGTGCTGCACTCATCAAGCCAGATGTATTGGCCAGCATGAAGAAGAAGAGAGGCCAGTGATGTGGCCATGGAGCCATTTGGTGACCATTCCTCTGTGCGCACATAAGGACAGTGAGCGTGCTGGAAGCCAATGAGTCCCTAGCTCTGCCTGCGTGGGGCCAGATAAATCATGGCTGCAGAAACCCCTCCTGGTTCTTGGAGAGGGTGTGGGATGTGATCTCCCTGTGCTGTGCAGTGATTGTGATTTCAGGAGGTCAATGTGCTGGGTTTCCAAATGTACCACCCCACTGGAAAATCATAATCAAGCTGGAGAGGATAGAGGTATTTTCAGCCAAGGATAAGGGTCAGTACAGCATTTACATGGGATGCAGCACTAGAGTCAGCCATTCTTAACCTCCTTAGCCCCACCAGCAGCTATTGCCACACAAACCTCTGCAGGGCCTGCTGAAGACTTCAAGGAGCTTATCAACAGAGCTGTGTCTCTCTTTGTCCTGCTTCCAGAACAAGCGGTTCAGGAGACGGTAGACACAGATCCCTATGCGAGGAGAAGACAGCACCCGACTGCTTCCAGGAGATACCGTGAGGGTCACTGGTAAAGACAGCTCTCCGTGCGCACCCCTGTTTTGGTTGTAGCATTCCTTGCAACCTCCTTCCTTTGTTTTCTTGCTCTCCTGGGCTCTGTTTCTGCTAAGCTCAGATGTGTCCTCGAGGGGTTGGGGTGACAGGAGAGCTGCTGGCATCTCCTGGTGTTGTTGGTGGCTCCTATTGCAGGAGAGGAGCTGCAGGAGTGGGCGAGGGAAAGGTGATGTTGTGAGAATGGGGGATGTGGGGGAACACAGAATAGTCCTGGGATATTTCTCCTCCTTTGATGTGTGGCAGGAGCCCAGGCCACACAGGAGGAGAAGAACTGAAGGGCAGGTGGCACCATTTCCTTCCTTGATGTGGGCCAGTGAAGAAAGGTTTTCATGAGTGACCTGAATTGCTTGGCATGTCAGCAAGGGTTCCCATCACTCACTCTGTGTCCTGTCTGGGGAAATGCAGTGGAAATGGAGGGGTCTTTCCCAGTGCAATGCCTCTGGGTGGCAGCTGAGCCCCTGATGGCACCCAGCATCTGGCCAGCATCCTGCTGGGCTGCAATGGCCATGCAAGGCACTGCAGCTTGGTCTGCCTTGTCTGAGCTGTCCTCCGTTGCTGTGCAGACATGCTGGGAGTTGTGCTCTGGGTACAAATAGGAAAGGCTTCATTACTGTGGCAGAGCCACTGCACGCAGGCTCATCCCTCAGTGTCTGCCATGCAGATGGACCAGAGCTGAATGGACTGAGAGTGGGCTCAGCCCTAAATTTGCCATGACCCAGGTGGTGGGAAGGGGAATAATCACACCTATGGGAGCCCCAGGTGTGCTCTCACTGTCTGTACAGCTTCCTGGCCACTTTGGGTAAAGTAGCAGAACAATGTGGGTAATAGATTTGTGCAAACAAGAGAAGAGTGTGTCCTTGTGCTGTTCAGCCACTAAAAAGCACCTGCTTGGGTTTCTTTTTTTCTCCTCTGTTTCATTACTCAACACTTAGACGCACTCAGAGAACACTTCTGTCATCCACAGCTTGGGGGAGCTCGGTTTTGCACAGCCACACTCTGTCGTTGTGCAGTTTGTGGTGCACTACCTGTATGCAATATATTGTATCATATGCAGCATGTGTGTATGGTATGCATGTGTAATGATACAGTTTAGCCTTGTTTTGGCTCTGCAAAGTAAGCCACCCCAAATCCTCTGTCAGGGCAATTTAGAGCTGACATAGAGCCCCTGAGCATCAGGTTATCTTGACAGCTGAAGTAACCTTCCTTAGGCACACCAAGTATCTGCCAGTTTATAATTAGAGCTTTCCTTGGCAGCTGCACCAGTGCAACGTCAGCTCAGAGGAAGGTGGGGAGAGTGGAGGAGGCTCTTGGTGCCTCCCAGCACACTGCAGAAAAGGCATTCAGAGAGCCCACCTCCAGGAGGCAGTGAGCTGGGAAGAGGACGTCTCTTTCTATCAGGGCTTCTGATTTGCTCATTCAGGTTGCTGATTTGCTCATCTGCACTGCCACAGCTCAGCCCTTGTCTTATTCATTCAGGTGTTAAGTCCAGCTTGGGACACTGAAGCCATTTGGGTTTTACACCCATGCAAATAAGATGAGAGTCCAGGCTGGAGCTGTCAGTGTACAAAGAGCTGTGCAACCAAGCAGGCAAAGAGCAACCCAGTGGGGTTCTGGCTCTGTCCCCTTTCCAACCCCAGTATGGCAGTCAGGACAGAGCACTACCCCAGCCAAGCAGTGGGATGCTGCCAGCAGGTTCTCACTTTGCTCCCCACGATCTGAGCTGCCACATTCTTAGGCCATGAGATATATCAGTAGGTCTCACCTGCAATCTCTGGGCTAAGGACCATTGCTCTGCTCTAGCAAGCATCCTCCCTGCAAGGGTGGTTCCATTGGTTTGTTTCTGCTTTCACTTCAGGATGCAATTGTTTTCCCCTCAATAACTGCATGTTTTTTTTCTGTTCCTTTCCTGCAGGCGTGAAACAGCCAGCCAGCCTGAGACCGACAGCACTTAGAGCAGTTGCTGGTACGTGTCCCTCCCCTCGCTGCCCATTGCCTACAGCTCCATTGTGGGGTTAGGCGGCCACAGCTTGTGACACCCCTCTGCTGTGGTCATTACATGTGAATGTAACAGAAACAGAAATTTACCTCTATAGCCATTGCTCTCATCTGCCTCAAAGTGAATCTAGCCCTGCAGTGGGGGTTTGCTCCTGGGGAGCAGTTTAAGTGCCCACCAGCAGTGCCTGGTCCCATCAGAGCTGCCCCTGAGAAGAAGCAGAGCCCACCCTCAGCAGTGGCCTTGCTGGGTTTGCCTTCCCACCAGGACGTGGCCCACCAGCACGTGCTCCTGCTCCTCCTCCTGCAGTCTCTGTGTGCTTCCTCTGTTTCTGGGTACCAACTTAAGTCCAGCCTCACTCTCTCTCCTTCTGTTCACCAACAGCTCCGGTTTCCATGGCGTGTGGTGGCAGCTTGCAGAACTTAGCAGCATTGCAGCCTTCCTGGAGGAGACCTGGAGTGAATCAAGGGGTTTGGTGGGGGAGGGAGGGGTCAGGGCATCTTTATGGCATACCTGGGTGAGGGGAAGAGGAATACTCAACATTGCAGTTCTACTTTAGATAGGGCAAAGAGCTTGCCCTGTGCTGAGGCCAGGTCAGGTACGTTTGTTGTTTCTTGAGAATAAACACTCCATCTTGTTTGTAGAGCTGCAGTGTTGATCTAATCAGGAATTCACTGGCAGCATCCAGCACAGCTGCTGGGGCTGGCAGGCATTGCCCTGCACCAAGAGAAAAAAGCAATGCCTAAAAACAGAAGGCAGAATCTCAAGAAGCACCAAATGATTTGGCCTGGCCAGTTTCTTTTTGACTTAGGCACTGCAATAAGTGCCTGTTTCGGGTACCTTGCAGAATGCAAAGCTATTCCAGGACCTGAGGACATCGATAGCTGGCAGCTGCCTGGCTTGACCCTTCTGGCTGAACTGAGATGGGGTTTGCACACACACTGACACCGGGGGCTGGCAGCACGTAGCTCCATCAGGGGGTGCCAGGCAGAAGCTGTTGCCTGCTGCTTCAGTTCAATATCTGCAGATTCAGAGAGGAGCCAGTGAGTGTTGGGGCTTTGGAGGGTTTTCCCTCTCCAAAGCCCTCTCCCATATGGCAGAACTTGAAAGTCAGAGAAGTTGGATGTGACCAGTGACACTGGGAGACAATGACAGAGGCTCAGTGGGGAAGAAGAGTAAACAGTAGGTAGAAATGCTTTGGGTGCTGATCTGTAACCCACTAAACCCCATCCACTGGCTTTTCAGTCCCTTCTTTGCAATGTAAAGGCTGCCCCGAAGGCCTTGCAGCGCTCCCTCATCTGCTGCGAGTGCTTAACATCCTTGTGCTTCAGTCCCTGTGATATTTAGTAATTCAGTCTGCCAGGAAAAATAGAAAAAACACCCCTACAGATCTCACAGTTGACAGCCATTCCAGCCAGCAATGGGGGAAGGAAAAAAGCTGAAGTGGATAAATAGTGAGGATTTCCTTAGGATTCATCTAGAATGGATGCAGATGAGCAGCATAAAGGCGCTGGAAATAGCTTCCAAGCAGACAATGACTGCCAGGGTCACCCTGTGAGTGGTGCTACCCTTCCAGGCAGACTCCTGACAACACACAAAGCCTGCAGCTCCTGTAGCTCTGCCCCAGCTCACCCACAGTCTTCCTAAGGCCCAACATTTAATCCTAAGGGTGGGAAGCGTGTCCTCACTGGGGCTGCAAACTCCAGCCTGAATACTTCACCTTGCCCCTCGGATGAGCACATAACCCCTCACCCAAGCAGCAAATGCCTGACATCTCTCAGCCTACAAGGGACAGGCCAGCAGCCCTGAAAGCGCTTTGCTGGAAGCAGCATGGAAGTCTCCGGCTTCAGGAGGGCAGTGCATGTTAGACTTGCTTGCAGAAGTAGCTTTAGAGGCAGCACACGCAGCAGCCTGCGCTGTAGAAGTAGCAGTGAAATGAAAAGATCCTGTGAACACAGGGAGGAGCTCAGAGATGCCTCTGCTGCAGCACATACATGGCTGAGCACAGCTCAGCACAGCTGGGTGCTGGCACAGGCTGGGGACAGCCAACAACCTCACACCTCCCATGGCCATCCAGGCACCGGCAGTTGGGTACCCTGGCCTTGCTTCAGGGTGCCTGGAAGTCTTCCCAAGGAGCGTGTGTCTGTGTGCACAGCAGAGTCAGCCCGTTCCTTGTATGAACCATGCGTGATCGGAGCAAAACCAATAAACACTGAGCTCTTAGTGCCTCCTGCCTGCTGGAACTGCTGACCTGAGCCTCTGTGCTTCACCTCCCCACGTCCCCTCCCACTCATTCCATGTCCCTGGTGGCACCTTGGCCGCCTCCACGCAGCCTTGGCTGCGCACAGTGCCCATGTCACCAGTGGGACGTGGTGCAGTGTCTGTCACCTCAGCCATGATGTGGAATTACCAACAGCAACAAGTACAAAACCACAACACCCCCCAAAGCAGTGGGAGCTCAAAGCTTTCCCCTCGTGCTGTGGCCCATTAAACATCATTAACTGTGAGCGTAAATCCGCTTCTCCCACCCCAGTGTCATCCCCAGAAGCGCTGGCACTTGGTCTGCTGCCCCATGCAGCATCTCAGCTGAACCTCCATCTGTTGTATTCTCTGGGGGGCTGGCGGCCATTCCAAAGCTGCACCCACACCCACTGAGATCTTATTTCCTTTAAGAGCCAGTTCAGCCCTTGCTGTGCTCTGCTGGAGCAATAGGGAAAGGCTCACGTCCAGCTGCTGACACTGAGAGCCAGCTATGCATTGGGAAGGTCACCATTCGTCAGGAGCCATAACGGGCATCATGAGGCGAACATGGCAGTGCCCATAACGGCACGGGCCGCCCCCAG
The DNA here is from genome assembly GCF_054131305.1 of Coturnix japonica. NCBI lineage: Eukaryota > Metazoa > Chordata > Aves > Galliformes > Phasianidae > Coturnix > Coturnix japonica. The sequence goes on along the minus strand of NC_140675.1, from coordinate 20,019,067 downwards.
ACCGTGACAGCAGGACAACATGGATCCCCTGCCCGGCCCCTTTAAGGCGCCCACCTCCCCTCCTCCCCCCTGGTGACGTCATCACTGCTCGCCACACGTTCGCTCTTCCCGCTCGTTCTGCGCCAATCGCGCGCGCCGGGCCCGGAGCGCTGAGAGCGCCGAGGATGTGAGTGTGTTGGGGCTGAGCGCCGTGCGGCCATCGGCCGCCATCGGCCTTTCATCCGCCTCCATCCGCCTCCATCCGCCCCGCCGTCGCTTCGGGGCGGCACCGCCGCATCTCGGGGCTGCCCAGGGGAGCGGGCGGGAGCCGACGGAGGGGATATGGATGGACGCGGGGGATAGGGATGGCGCCGCGGCCTACCGGGGGCGGGGAGGAAGGCGGGAGGCCGGGCCGGGGCGGAGCCGGGGCTGAGGCCTGCAGCGGAGTTGGGGCCTGGTGGTCCCGGCGCCCGGCAGCGGCGGAGCAGCGAGTCGGGAGCGACCCGCGGGTCTCGCTGTGCCCGGCGTCGTTCCGCAGCCTGAGAGCGGCTGAGCCCCGGCCGGTCTGGGCCCCGCGCTGCCATGAGCTGGGCCGGGGGCGTTGAGAGGAGCTGCCGAGCGGGCTGACCTTAAATCACGCGAGGAAAACTTTGCTATAGTTGGTGTTCATATACCTATAAACAAGATGCCGTTGCAGGGCGCACCTGCCGTGCAGGAAGGTGCAGGAAGGCTGAGGGAGAGCCGAGGTCGTTGCCTTGGTTGCAGCTCTCTGTAAGAATAGGTCTCATAGCTGACTGTGTGCAGGGAATGGGCAGCTTAATAGAGTGCCCCGAGGCCGGCTGGGCTGGGCTGGGTGCTGCACAGACACTGAGATGTTGGGGATGTCGGGTTTGGTTTCCATTCTTGGAAGGGTGGATGTTGCTTAGAAATTCCTTGTGTTGTTTTAACGTGCTCATGCTGCGGTGTTATTCTTTATGGAGGTGTGTTTTAGTGAATGCCTGAGCACCTACAAGTGAAAGTGCCCAGAGGCTGCATCTCCCAGGCTGATCTTTCCAACTAAAACTGTCCTGGGAAAGGTCTGTGTTCATTGGGTGAAAGAAGAACACTGGTTACCTTAAGGGCTGCCTAAAAGCAGCCTTTCACAGGAGGTTGCTGGATGTGTAAGCAGCATTTGGCTGTTTAGTCTGGTAAGTGCCAGCCCTGTGGGTGCACACAGGAGTGCTGCTGATGGTGCTGTTTACATGCAGCTCTTCCCAGCTCTCCAGCAGCAGGCAGGACATTAGCAAAGCACTTATTGGGCTTCTGAGCTCTCACTTCCCATCTTGCAGAGAGGTGGAACTGGGTGATCATTAGAGTATGTGATAGATGCAGCCCTCTCATAGGAAATGTTTGGAATTGAGCTGTCAGAGTTCAGGTTCTACATGTAAACAGTTAATAGGTACACATGCAGCACACTGGCACACACGTTCATTCTCTTCCAATAACTCATTAATGTATGTTCGTGTTCCTCTGGGCATGCACAGTTACACTGAGGGTGGTTGCTGGTTGTATGCCCACTTACTTTGTCCCCATTTTTCCACCATCAGTTCCATCACTGACATTTTTGATTCACCTGGAGCTGGTTTTCCCCAATTTTGCAAACGTCCATTGCTTCTTAGGCCATAATGGGCAACTTCCAAAACAACGTGTGTGGAAATCCAAGGAAAGCGTCCTTGCCCCTGGTGAAATGCAATGACCAGTGGTCTGTCATGACTCCAGTGCTGCTTATGAAGGGGAATTGAGAGAAAACAAGGCTGATCACACACCAGGCAAAGCAGAAGTGGAGAGTTTTAGGACTAGTGCTCATTGATTCCTTTTGCTGAACTAATATATTGCTCCTCAAACTAATATACTGATCTCTGTTGCTCAATGAACCAGCCTATATTGTTACTCAGCAGCCATCTCTTCCTGCCAAGCATGTGCTTTGCTGCACAGGGTGACTATGGAAGAAACCAGAGCTTCCTCTGGAGATGAGGATGTTGTCAAGAGGCAGGAGCTGCATGTGTGCCTTGTGTAGGAGATGAATGTCCTCTGTGTGCCTTCAAGGGGAGCACATAGCGAGGGTCTTTTGTACTTCTGTGAATATCACAATTTGTAACTTTAAACACGCATACAGGTCTGTATTCCATGAAGGTTGAGCTGGCCCAGGGGCTGGCTGTAACTGCCATGCAGTGCTGTGCCTGGCTGCAGTGCCCTGGAGAACACACTTGTCCTCTGGTGTGCTGCCACTGCTGCACAGCAGCTCTGCTCTTCTGTGTCTGGTCATCTTGTTTCTGAACGCTCTTACCTTGTCACTTGGCTGCTCTGTTGCTTTCAATTAGGGGTCACTTCTCAGAAGCAGGGGGTTAGAACTGAGATTTGGCACAAGTGAGGCCTGTTTGATGCTGCTTTGGATACCTCTGAAGGGGAAACTGAGTTAATGGGAATTAAAAAGAAGAGTTTGCTGGGTCTTAAAGAAAATAACAAAAAATCCAGCACTAGGTAATCATTCCAGATTTTCAAGGCCTGCTGGAAGCGGGGATGCTGTAGGGTACTGGGGCTTTCCCAGTGAGGGTAAGGAGTTGAAAATATCTCTCTGGGTGAACTTACACATGACAGTAAGTCCTGTGTGCTGGACCTGCTGTCCGCAAAGCTGCTACTCTGCAATGTAACACATTTTCCTTTTTCCTAAAAAGCTCAAACTTACCTAATGCTTTAACTCTGCTCTTTTGGTGTCTTCAATTACATTTAAAGTTCAGTGTTTTGTGTTGCTGTTCTGTTCCTTGTTTGAGTGTGTTTTCCATATTAAACAATCCCTTCTGCCATGTATTCTTGAAGGGCTCCCTCACCAACCAAACGCAAGGATAGGTCTGAAGAGAAATCAAAGGACCGATCCAAGGACAAAGCAGCCACTAAGGAATCTGGTGAAAAGGATCGTGGTCGGGACAAGACGCGCAAAAGGCGCAGTGCTTCCAGTGGGAGTAGCAGCACCAGGTAGCTACCATTACAGGCAGTAACAAATACATGTTTTCAGAGCCACCTTTTGCTGACTTCCACACGGCTCAGATTTACACAACCTTTGAATTGCATTGGTCACAATGGAAAGATTAAAGGAAGGGGTTTTGACCGTTGTGAAGTATGGTGGAATTAGTGAGCTATGGAGAGTTGGTTTTAATTGCTCTAACTTGCAGTTGCTTTCTGTCTACCAGGAGAAGAGCTTCAGCCATTCTTTTTCTGGGTATTCCACTCATGTTTTGCTTCCTTTACCAGGTCCCGCTCCAGCTCCACTTCCAGCTCAGGATCCAGTTCCAGCACTGGTTCCAGCAGTGGCTCGAGCTCCTCTTCTGCCTCAAGCCGCTCTGGGAGCTCCAGCACCTCACGCAGTTCAAGTTCCAGCAGCTCCTCTGGATCCCCCAGTCCGTCCCGACGGAGACATGACAACAGGAGGCGGTCCCGCTCCAAGTGAGTTCATGTTGTCTTTAGGAATTCCTACAGAGCAGGTTCCTTGTGCAATACAAGGTTGTGATCAAACAGATTTTTACCAAGGATGGTCTGCATTCTCCGTAACTTAGAGATGTGAATTTTGTTAGAACAGGCATGTTTCTTTTGATGGCAGTCAAAATGGATGCCAGCTTCTAGTTCTTGTCGTCTTGTTTCCCCTGAAAACTGTGAATGTTTTCATGTCAAAATCAGGTCCAAGCCACCGAAGAGAGATGAAAAGGAGCGGAAGCGGCGCAGCCCATCACCCAGACCTACAAAAGTGCACGTTGGGAGGCTCACTAGAAACGTCACCAAGGTAATGGCTCTCCTGTAATGCCACGCAGGTGCACCCCTGTGGGTATGTTGGTGGCTTTTTTTAAAGCCTTCAAGGTTTGTTTTGTTGCTGGTGTGCTGCCAGCACATTGCTGTTGGAAATGTTTGCTTTGTGTCCAAACTGATGAGCGTGGAATGCTTCAGTAGAACTTCCTCAAGTCAAATTAACTGTGGGCTTGTGTAATTCAGTAGTGTTAAAAGTTCTGTCTGCCTTATTGGTACCCGAGAGCTCCACCTTCCTAGGAAGAAAGCTGTAGAAGTCAGTACAGCAGTAGAGACCACGTAGGAGGCATTAAGGACACCTGGGGGGTTCACCAAGAGGAGCTCCAGGAGAGCTGGACTGGCTGGAGTTGTCTTTGCTAGAATGTAGTTTAAAGGTCTGCAGAAATACAAGTTTAGGGTGCTGAAAAAATGCTATTTAAAAACACAATATTAAGAATTGCACCTTAAGACTTTCTAAGTGAGGACACAACTTCACTTTCCTAAGGTCCCCAGGAAGGTTTTTACACTAGTGCAGCTTTTGTAGCCTGTGGTGGTGTTCAGCCAGTAATTCTGTTAAGGATTGGAGTGATCTGAAGTGAAACAGACATAGATGTCAGTAGAGGATGTGGTAATCCCAGTGTCCTTTCCACACCCGATCAGTGGAATATATCTCCTGCAGGTGGCGTTGATTCAAAGCTGATGTGGTGCTGTGTGCTCTGTACCAGCCAGAGCTGCTCAGTGACAGTGCTGTACATCCTTAAGTTCTGCTCTTTTTTGGCAGGATCACATCATGGAAATTTTTTCCACTTATGGAAAGATTAAAATGATTGACATGCCAGTTGACAGGCTAAATCCACACCTCTCTAAAGGCTACGCTTATGTGGAGTTTGAGAACCCAGATGATGCTGAGAAAGCCCTGAAACACATGGATGGAGGTAGGTGTCAAATGCTGCAAGGAGGCTGGGTGCTTTGAAAGAAGTTTTGGGATTTGATGTGAAAATGAGATGGAGATGATGGGCTGCCTTTTGGGGAACTGATCTGACGTGCTGTCATTCTTTTTTCAGCCCAGAGGGGCTTTTGTATGGTTTCAGGACAGGTTGAAAAGAAAATACAGAACTATTAAAATGATAGGGTTTTTTTTTTTTCCAAACAAAATATCATTTAAATCTTTGTGAAAATCCTTCCTGATCCATGTCTGGGGGATACGTGGTGAAGAAGTCTGGTGTGTGTGTGGTTTGGTCAGTATAACTTCAGAGTGTAGTGGAAATAGGAGCACGGGGTCGTGCTGCTTGTGTCAGAGCTGTGAATCGCTGTCACTTGGTTTGTTGGTGCTGGCAAACACTAACTTTATTTTTGTGACTTTCTGAACAGGGCAGATCGATGGGCAGGAGATCACTGCCACAGCTGTACTGGCACCACGGCCCAGACCGCCGCCTCGGCGCTTCAGCCCCCCCAGGAGGATGCTGCCCCCACCCCCCATGTGGCGCAGGTCACCCCCTCGCATGAGGAGAAGGTGAGAGCTGTGGCACTTCTTATTTCCTTCTTGTTGTAACAAGAATTTGTCATGAAGTCTCAGTGCCAGGACAGCTTCGTCTCATTGGAGTTGATTGTCCACTCCAAATGACAGTTCAAAACAAAGCAGTCACCTTCTGGGTGTCAGTTGAACTCAGATTGTTCTTAATATTCCATTCCTGGGACCTTGGTGTCACACTGGTGGCTGTACAGACTAATTGTAGCACTTTATCTTTAGAGCTGAGCTTCCTGTGAGAAGTGTCTGTGGTGCTGTGTGAGCTGTGTCAATACTGAACAATATTTCAGGAGCCAAAGTCTCAGATGAACCTTTCAGATCGAGGAGAGTCTGACTTAGAACAAACTTGTTTGTTTTGTGTGAAGCAGAAAATAAGATTCTTGTCTATTCTTTGGATATGAAGCAGCCTTTCAAGCTGTGAAGCAGAGGGTGGTAGCTAGAAAATCCCTGCTGGGATCTTGCTGTTTAAGTTGCCCTTTTGCTTCCTGCGGTTTGCTGTCTGTTGGATCTTTCACAGTGGTTTATAAGGGGGCGAAAGGAATCAATGAGCAGAGGTGGCAGGTGAGGTGACCTTCCTGGAGCTGCTCCCTGTGCCCTGACAAGAACTTTCTCCTCCTCCTGCCAGGTCCCGCTCCCCGCGCCGCAGGTCTCCTGTTCGCCGGCGCTCGCGGTCCAGGTCTCCGGGACGAAGGCGCCACCGCAGCCGCTCCAGCTCCAACTCGTCACGATAAAGCAAAAAAAGAATGGACAGCTTTTTATTTTTTAACTTAAATTCCACGAAAATAAATATTGTACCTTTTTTATAATGGGTCTAGGAGAGGAAGGGAGAGAGGGGGAGAGAGAGGATGCAGTGGAGGTAAAGAGAGGAGACGGCAGCAGCTCCCGGCCATTGGGCAGCCTCTGCTGCGGGGCTTGGAAGTTTCCTGGCATTGAATTGGCATTATTGACAAACAGCCTCGATTTTTATGTTTTAGTTTTGTTTTTTCCCGGCTATAAACCCACCGTGTCCTGTGCTGGTTGTGCGGGGCTGCTCTGGCCCCTTTGTCCAGTGAGTTCACAATGCTTTGTGTGCTGTAAGGGTGAGCGTATCGATCTCGAGCTGTTTGGAAACGCTGCAGAACGGGACAGGGAGCCTCAGGGCTGGGACTGAGCGGCTCGAACAGATCACAAACCTGATCACAGACCTGATCCTTGAGCTGCTGCTTTATTCCCAGTCCCAAATAATGAGTCGTTTGTGCCCATTGATGTCCTGCAGTGCTCCTGGTTGATGGCTGCACCCCGCTGAACGCTGCGAATCTTACCAGCGGGTTTGTAGCTGCTGCCCCACTCGGTCCCATAAGGACACAATGCGATTGTTCTGCTTTACTAATCCCATTAGCAACTGATGGGCAACCGCTGCAAGGCAGAGGGGGGGCTTGAGGCCGTGCTGCTGCCTGGGGAAAGGCAGAGAACCAACCACCTGTTGTACAGTCGATCCTATAAAGTCTTTTTGTTGTTTTTTCTTTATTTTCGTGTCGTTTTGTATGACTTTGTAGCCTTCGGGGCCGCGTTGTGTTTGTACTTGTGTAGGACGAGCGACTCGAATAAAGCAGTAGGGTTGAGAAATCGGGGCTCCTGCGCCTTTAAGAGCACAGTGGGCGGGGCTTCTTCCTGCGCTGCCATTGGTCACCGCACGGCGGCGGCCGGAAGTGGGCGTGCCGTCCATCATGGCGGCGGCCTTGCAGAGCGCTCTGCAGTCGGCCGGGCCGTGCCCCGCGGTGGAGGCGGTGAGCGCCGTGCGGGCCGCGCTGCGTGAGATGGGGGATAAGGCGGAGATCGGGGACAGGGAGCGGGCACGGCTCGGAGCCTTCATGAGGAACATGGCGGCGGGGCCGGAGGAACCGGCTGGACCGTGGAGGAGCCTGTTCCTGGAGGGGCCGCCCGACCTCGCTCTGTGTGCGCTGACAGACGGGATGGACGGAGCGCGGTCAGTGCCGGGACACGGGGCGGGGAGCGGGGACACGGAGCGGGTTGGAGTGAGGGGATGGCGGGATCCAGCACCAACCGTGTGTGAGCTGCTGCCCCAGCCACGGCCGGGAGCACGGCCCGGATCGGGCTGTATCGGGGCAGCGGGGCCGGTGCTCACAGCGCTGATAGAACAGCTCCGTACCGCGGGGCAGTAATAACACAGCTCCGTACCGCGGGGCAGTAATAACACAGCTCCGTACCGCGGGGCAGTGTTAGCACAGCTCCGTACCGCGGGCCGGGCTCTCACCGCCTCTCTCCTCCTGTAGCCCCGGTTGGCAGCTGACGGCGCTGCCCGACGTGCTGGAGCAGTTCCTGCGGCGGGGCAGCCTGTGTGCGCTCATATGGGAGCTGTGCCAGCCGCACACCCGGCCCGGCTCGGCCGAGCGGCAGGACGCGCTGCTGGCTCGGATCGTGTGTCTCCCCGACCTGGTCGGTAACAGCCTCCAGGGCCGCAGCCCCGCCGTGTTCTTCCCGCAGCGCTATTTCCCTCTGCTGGGCAGCGCGGTTCTCCAGGTGCTGCACAACGTCTCGGCTTCGCTCAGAGGTGAGACTGCAGGACTGGGCCGTAGAGGCGGCTCCTCTGGAGTGTTTTGTGCCTGGACCCCTCGGTTGGTGCTCGAGATGTAGATAACGGGTGTTGTGGGGCCTTAAGGTCATTTTCTATTGTGAAGTACGTTGTGCTTAAAAGAATAAAATACCAGGAATGAGACCAAGTCCATTAAAAGTCCATTAAAAGTCCTGCTGAAAGCCACAGTCCTGTGAGCTGTAAAATATCCTCATCCCTTGCCAGCATTTAGCAGTGAGCTGTGCTGAATGAAGTGTGTGGAAGACCAGCACTGAACCTACCAGTAGTTCACTCACTGTTGTGCTGAAGCAGGACTGAGCTACTTCAGTGCTCTCACTCCAACTCAACATGGATAACATTGGGTTGGTTTGTACCTGAAGTCGGGTTAAGGTGGGGGGAGATTGAAGTCATATCTCCAAAGAAGAAATTTTTGAGACTTTTCAGACTTCTGGCCTTGTAGGTGTGTGTGCTGCCTTTGGTTGATGCTGGTGATGATCTTGTTAAGCTTCCATCTGCTTCATTCCAGGTGGCTCGGATTGCTCCGTCTCTTTCATTTCACATATTCTGGGAAAGGTCTGCGTTCATGGGAGACAAAGTGAGTGTTCTACCTGCCCTGGGAGCTCTGAGGGTTTTCTGTGGGTCAGGCTGCTCTCTGCTTTCTGAGGCCACTCAGCTGCAGATCTGATAGGTGGTGATGCTCCTTTATCATCTCATACAGGTGTGATGTGTTCATATCTCAAAAATACGTGACCTTTCTGCCCTTCCCCTCAGCTTTCCACTTGGGCCATAACTATTAAGTGTGTAAAGATCTTTATGTCTGCAGCTGACCTCGAGTGCCATTGCAGCAGTTCTGCCCAGCTGATGTATTTCTCTCTTTTCTCTTCTGCTTCAGAGGAAATTCTGAGCGTTTTGGTGCCTCCCCTCACAGATCTCACCAAGTCTGACTGCATCTGGCAGAGAATATGCTGGCGGTTGGTTGAATGTGTGCCAGACCGCTGGATGGAGGCAGTGGTCCTTGGTTTTGTCCAGAGAGCACCGGGGTAAGAACTCTGTTTTCCTCCCTGAGGCAGAGCAGAGGCTGGAACTTGGCCATGGATACTCAGAAAAGATGCTGGCACACACAGGCATGTGGTCAGTTTCTTACAGTGCTATTTCCTGAGAGATCCAGGGGCAGAATTGCTGATTGTTCCCCCTCAGCTGTTCCTGCACTGTTCCTTACAGACCTGAGCCAGGACATGCAATGAAAAAAACCTTATTTGCAACCACTGCCTGGCTCTTAACATTTAGAGGTGTTTGCTTCATTGCAAATAGCTGCTCGAAGAATCCCACGTAATGATAGGCAGTGTGACAATGACTCCGTAGATTCCTGATGTTTTGCTGTTGTTTTGCTAGGGCAGATGTCTTGTCTCGGTTGCTGGGGAACCTGGTTGTGAAAAATAAGAAAGCTCAGTTTGTTGTGACGCAGAAGATGCTGCTGTTGCAATATGGCTACACGGTAAGGGCTCTGTGCTGAACAGCAGCGTAGCAATGCCAGTCTTTCCCACAGTACCAATTTGCTGTTGTTGGGTTATGTTTTATTTAGCTGAGCTCCAAATCTGTTCTGTATTTGTCTGGTCTTGGTGGTACAGGTACTGTATTCCTGTCCTGATTTTCCATATGTTTCATCAGCAATTGCATGAGTTGCTTTTTTGTTCTTATTTTTCCTTTTTTTTTTAATTAGCTTTTCTGTTTAAATGTTGCCAACCAGTCCTTCATGTTGGGAAGTTGAACACGATAAACATGCATGTTCAGCACTGCTGGATGCTGACTTTGTGCCCAGCTAAAGCAAGACCTGTGGTTCTCATTACAGACTGCAGTGCTGCAGAATCTTCTTGGCTATCTGGCCCTGGATGGTCTTCGTCGTGCCTTATTGATCAAGGTGAGGTTAAATCGTGGTTTTGGTGAGGTGTCTGGTTGGAAAAAATTCTGCCCTATGAGTGTGTCCACGTGGTGGGGAGTTTTGGGGCTTCCTTCAGTCCCTCTTGTTGCTCTTCTGACTTACATGTATAAAAGATCTGTTTCAAGCTGGTTTGGATAAACAAAGCTATTTATACTTTGAATCAGGTGCTGCAGGAGCTGTTGGAGACCTGGGGCAGCAGCAGTGCGGTGAAACACTCCCCAGTGGAGCAGCAGCAGTATATTAGTAAGGCCATCCTTATCTGCCTTTCTCACCTGAAGGAACCCGAAATAGAGAGCTGCAGACAAGGTGAGCTGGCAGCAAAGAGGAGCAGATGTGTTTTAACAGAAAGTCTGACTGGGAAGAGATGATGATCTTGTTTTGGTGTGTGGGTAAACAAGATGTGTGGCCTTGTTTTTCACTTGTAGGAAGGTTGACTTGGATGACCTGTTTTGTCCATTTCAGGCTGGAGTTCGTTCTACTCCATGAGGCCTCTTATTGCCTCGTGATGCTGGAGTTATAACCTGTTTTCTCTTTGGCAGCTGCTGGCTTAGGCCCTTCTTACCTTTCTGCCCTTCACTGGATGACCTGTAAGGCACACATGTAACTCTGGCATTGTTTATGTGCTGTCTGTGTTCTGCAGAACTTCTCACGAGCATGATGGAGGGTGTGAAGTGCCACCTGGACAGCAGCCTGCCACAGATACGGCGTCTGGGGATGATAGTGGCAGAGAGCATTAGTTCAAAGATAAACACGGATGGGCCCGTCCTGAAGTTTCAGGTAAAGGTTATGGTGAAACTTATCTTTGTATGTGGGGGACAGAGGAAATACAAGTTTAAAGCCAGGTGAGCTGGAACATTATCACAGAATCATAGAATGGCCTGGGTTGATAAGGCCCTCGATGCTCATCCTTTTCCAAATCCCATTTGTTCTTTAAAAGCCTGATTCATTCACCTTGTTGCATTGCTGCTTATTAAATGTTTTAAAGATTATAAATAACATTGAGACAAGGTCTGACCGAGTGCTACCATGAAATACAGGGGGGAAGATTACACATGGCACAGATCTCATTGCAAATTAGTACGTTACTGCTGGTAGTTATTGAAACAAAAGGGATTGATGTGTGTTCAGCTGATGATCCAGACCCCATTTGCACAGTGCAGAGCTCTGGGTCAGGTGTTGCATGTTGGGTTTGCCTGCCGTCTTACAGTGCAGTAACGCTTGTTCTCAATGTCTAGTATGAAGAAGACGATGAAGCAAGAGAACTGAAGTCCCTCCTGGTACAAACTGCACCACTCAGTGTCCTCCCAGGTCTCCTAGACAATGAGTAAGATGTTGCTACTCTTCCTTTCCATGTAGCAAATACAGAAAATGTACTGAGTAACTGGAAAAGTTATGTTTGATTTTATGTCTTTTTTCCCTTGATCATCTTTAGGGTCTGTGGCTGGAAATTATGAGGTGTTTGATAGTGAACTTTTTAGTTCTCATTCCTTTTTTGTTGATCATTGTCCTCCCCTTCCACACAAGCCATTTTGCTGCACTACTGAGGCTTCAGGGCTCTGATGGCACTGATAGCTTTTTGCTGAAGAATACAGACTGTCACTGTATTGCTTTTATTGTTTCTCATTGCTTACAGCAGGAATGAGAACACAGATGCTGCACTGCCACCAGTATTGGAAAGTGACAGGAAATCACCTACAGCAACAACTCAGGTGATGCCGGATGAAGAGTCAGATGCTGAGCTTGACAGGTATGGGGCAAGAAGCTGGTAGGAAATGGAAAAGAAATAGTAGGTTCTTAAGAGCAGACTTGGAGAGAAGGGAGCAAATTTTGTTCTTAGCAGAATGAGGGAGCAGACCTTGTTCAGCTGAGTGGTATTCAGACATCATGTAGGAAACTGTATGCAAGAATGCTTGTCAATAGCTGGAGCAAAGCCACTGTCAGGTACAGCCATTGTACTCATTCGGATTGATTGGCTTATGAGACATTTCTGGGATTTATTGATATTTTATCATTTTATCATTGGGCTTGTCTTATCCTGGCTTTTTACAAGTATATAAAGGAATCTCAAGGATCAGCTTTGTGCCTCTGGGTCACCTGATCCCTACCTGCACTTGGCCAGGAGATCCACTTACAGAAGTGCTCCTTCATTGAGCTTTGAGTCATTCATGCAGCTTCCCAGGGAGCCCCTTCAGGCTGGATTCCAGCCATGCTGATCTGCATTGCAGTAGTAGTGGTGTAACAGTGGTGTTTGTGCTGCTTCTTTACTTCCTTGAGGTTAGCTGGGCAAAGAATTGCCTTCCCACATGGGCTAACTCCTGCCTTTAATTTGCTTACAGCGATGATGACCTTATACCTTATGACATGTCAGAGGATAAAGAACTGAAGAAGACTAAAGCTCCAGTGTATATTCGAGACTGTATTGAAGGTGTGAGATTTGGGGCTGAGTCTTCATCTTGTTCTTACTGTTTTGGGGAGAGTGCTCTCATTAGGTTTGTTTTTATCAGAGCCAATCCAGAGAAGTTGTATTTTTCAGTTATCTGGGCTCAAGTGCTGAACTGTTGCTCATAAAGAGCTGCAGTCTGGCTCCTAGAGCTGGTTGTGTGCTGGGTCAGCTCTGCCTTCCTATAAAAAGACAAACTGCTGTCACAGGAAGGTTGGGGTATATGCCTGAGCAGAACCATTCCATTAATATCTTACCTGCCCTCTGTTTGCCTGCAGCCCTGACAGGTTCTGAAGATCTGGACAAATGGGAAGAAGCTGTCAAGGCTCTTGAGAGCTTGGTTCGAAAGAATCCAGCGGCAGCAAGAGAGGTGAAGCAGTGTGAGCTAATAATTACCAGGGGACTCTGGTACAGGGTTATCTTTTTGCCCTCGTGAGGAGATTAGTTTCCCCAGCAGAGCAACCCGTGTTGCTACTGTGTGTCTGAATTGTGAGCTTTCAGCTTGGGAAGGGAAATGGAAAGCAATAGTTTCTTTTGAGCTGAGGCTACAGGGCACAAAGAAGCAGGCAAAGGTGAAGGCAGCAGTGTGGCACTGAGCAGCTCCAGCACTGAGATACAAATGTTTGCAAGTAGACCTTGCCAGTCACACAAATGTGGCTCACTAATGAGGGAGCAGGTAGGATTGTACTGTCAGGATTAAAAGCCTGAGTGAAAGGAACTTAGGACAGAGAGGCTGAGATGATGACTGCTCACAATGACCTGGCAGAGAACACCTGAAATGGGATTTAAGCCATGAATTGTAGTGACATGTCTTCCTATCTCATGATGTTAGCATTGTCCAAAAAGCCAAAGTGGAAAGCGAACGTAGATAGAGAAATCAGCTTAGGGTTTTGTTCTGTGTTTTGAGAAATCCATCTTGATGATATTGATCTTAATGTGTTATTTCTGCCTTGTGAGTAAAGGGTGTGTTGTGGCCTATGTTATTCCCCCTGTGCTAAAGCATTAGAAGTGGAAGTGGAAGTGGATGGTACTGTAAAACCTGTGAGAAGGATAACACCTGCAGTGACGGGATTCCCTTTGTCTCATTTTGAGCAGGTCAGTGTGGAGCTGGCAAAGATCCTGTTGCATCTGGAGGAGAAGACCTGCCTGGAAGGCTTTGCAGAGCTCCGTCAGAAGGCACAAGTGGCTGTTTTAACCACCGATCCAATTCCTGTTAGTCCCTCTTACTGCTTCCTTTCTCCAGTTTGAGGCACAGGCAGAAATTGAAGGAGGTGGAGTCTTTTGCTGGTTTGGTAAAAGCAGCTTCACAGAGTGTGATGAGCTGGTTCAGGTCTGGCTGTGCCTCAGGGGTGGGCTGTGCACTGAAGGGTCTGGAATGGATAACAAACAACAGAAAAGCAGAAGCTTGTTTAAGAGCTGTAACAGGCTAAAGGACATTGTGTGCATGGGTGTACCTGGTGAGGCAAATTCAATGAGGACTTTTTGCACTAAAGAAAGATGGCTTTATGTAGGAGGAAGCTGAGGCATGCTGGGCTTCTCTAAAAGAAGCCTGGTGTTTGTAGTCAGCTGCCATGATGGTTGTTTGGATTCCTCTGTGTCGGGGGGAGAGAAGAACGGCAAAGTCCCATTAATTGTTTGCTTCCATTGGGAGAATTGAGATGTGGAAGTATTTGATTTCCCCTACTCATAGAGAGCTCTTCTTCCCTCATCTCAGGGTCCTGCTGTTAGCTGTCAGGAAACCGGGCATTGCCTCAGATGAAGAATTTAGAATGTTTAGAATGAGTAGAAGGGCTGTTCGCAGGCTGGGCTCACTGCTCCTCCATCTTTCTGCACAGGTTGCACAGTACTTGACCTCCCAGTTCTATTCTCTGAACTACAGCCTACGTCAGCGCATGGACATTCTCGATGTAAGTGCTCTCCTCTCTTCGCTTCCCACTTCTGTTGTCTTTGTTGCACCAGTGCAGTGTCCCTAAGATGTAATGGGATGCCTTTTATTCCTTGTAGGAGAGGTGAGGAGGAAGCAAGGGTGTGGGAATCTCTTAGTTACTATTTGTGCCCGCCATTCCTCTCTTGATCTTAACTCTGTTGTATTTGAATTAGCAGCAATTGTTGCCCACAGAGTGAAAGATGTGTGATGATCTTTAGCCATAAAGCAGCCGCTTTCTCCTGATGTATCGTCATTCTGGGATCTCTTTGCTTTTTCGAAGCCAGCAGTCTGTGCCTGTGGCTCTTTGTGTGTCATGTTACTGTGTCTGAAAAAGGAGCTGCTGTTCTGTTTCAGGGCAGAGTGACTGACTGGACCATTACCTCAGTATCTACTGACTGGGTTTCAATTACTTGCTTTGCAGTTAATTCTAAACTTGTGCCTTTCTCCCTTGCTGTTCCTGTTGGTTTGGGTGCAGGTTGACTTGTTTCCTTAGTACAGAGATTATCCCTGTTTTAACACATCCCTCCTTTTCTTCTAGGTGTTGGTTTTAGCAGCTCAGGAACTGTCCCGTCCCAAAGGCCATGGGAAGACCAAACATTCTGTTGCCCCAACCCCTTGTATCCAGCTCCTGCCTGAGAGTGGCAGCTCCAAGGACTGGAGAAGAATTGTTGATGAGAGAATCAAAAGCAAGACAAGGAGGTTTGCTAAGGTGAGGCCATGGCAAAAACAAATATCAAATCCAGCAGAAACTGGGACAGTAGAGGTTGCTGTAGTTTTATCTGGAAAGAGCAAAATAGACGTGAAACTGAACCCAACCAAAGGCAGGACTGGATAACTTAAAATTTCAGTTTCACTTTAGCATTTTGCTCAACTTTTTTCCATAGGAAGTACCAAACCCTGTATTCCTGTAGGAAGAGAATGAAAATAAATGTTGGTCTCCTTGTCTCTCATTGAAGGAGAGCTCTGGCTGTTCTTTGCATGTTCTGAGCTTGTCTGGCCACTGCAGGGAGCTGTGGCTGCACCTCAGAGATCCCAGAGCATCCTCCTTCAGTGCAGCTGCATCTGGAGTGGACTGTCAGCCTTCCTCTCTCTTTCAGGGAGATGAATTATTGCCAGTTTCCCAGGTCCCGTAACTCCCTGCTGGTTCATTGTGGAGGACTTGCTTTCCAAAACTCCATTCTTGTTTCTTATACATAACCCAGCAGAACTGAGATACACTCTAGTGAAATATTTGGATGTGTGAGAGGATCTGAAGTGGGGAGTGAGGTGACTGGCCTGGAAACCAGCAGCCATAGGTGTTCAGTGAGCAGTAGCTGCCAGTGGGATGGCAGCAGTAGATGAACGTAGAACTGTGGGTGCTGCATCCTGTGTCTAGACTTTATTTTTCTTTTGGACAGGGTCAGTCTCAGGCGGAACAGCCTTCTGGTCCAAATGAGTTCAGTTCTCTTGCTGGACACTTCTTTTTTCCATTGATCCAAAACTTTGACAGGTGAGTGAACACCTTGGGATGTGGACTTGACAACTCAAGAGTAAGTGACCTGTGAGCAAGCAGCTGTGGTCTGTGTTGGGGTCTGTGTGGGACAGTTTGCTCCTCACAACCACCCCAACCATTCCAGAGATCATCCCTGTCGCTGTTTCAGAGCTGTATCTTGCACTTGCAGGCCTTTGTCAACGTTTGATCTCCTGGGGGAAGATCACTTTGTCCTCGGAAGACTGGTCCACACGTTAGCAGTCCTGATGTACCTGGCTGTCAACACCATGGTAAGAAAGGTGGTGTGGAATGAGTTCCAGCCTGGGAGCTCGCAGGTGCTGTTGGACACAGCAGTGGGCTCTGAGGCCTGCACTGAGTTTGGGTCACTGTGCTGAGGAGTCCTTGAAGGGCTGAGAGAAGATGATCAGGAGGGAGGTGTAGGATTCAGGCTTCCCTGCACTTCCTTCTGCTTCTATGGGAAGTTGAGCACATCAGTTCTTGTTGGCTGCCTCAGTTTTCTCTTCTGTAAAATAATTGTTAACCCTGGCATTCACAGCTCTGTGTATTGAGATCCAGTTCTTCGAAGTGATGTGACTGTGAAGGCATTCAGTGTTTGTCATTATCCTGTTTTACAGGCAGCCACTGCAATGGGAAAGGCACTGCTGGAGTTTGTCTGGGCTCTGCGTTTCCACACTGACTCGTGAGTTGTAGCTGTATACATTTGTTCTTAATGATCCCCTGTGAGCTGGTGGCACGGCCTGGCTTCATCCCAGTCTAACACCTGGCTGGGAATGCCAATGACTTCACCCATTCTTGTCAATGCTGACCTCAGGGCTTGTGCTCCTTTGAGCATTTGTAGAGCATGTAATGAAAGGATGGCTTTAATGTTAAGCAAACAGGTATTTAATTGGCATCTTCTAGTGTGGAGGTACAGTCATTACCTATAAGAAGCATGGCACGTTTCTCCAGCTATCCTTGTGATGTTTTCAGCTGAAGAAGCTCAGGGAACTTCAGCATTCAACTTAGAAAGAGATTAAGACACGTAGGAATTGTAAACACCCAATTTCTGTTTGAACCTCAGACTTTCCCAGGTCTCTGCGCTGTGCTGTGCTGTGCACACTGAGCCCCAGTGTGGCAGGGGCTGCCCATGTGAGCAGCATCCCAGCTGGTTCATAATTACACTCCTAAGTAGTAGGAAGGCAGCAGTGGTTACTGTAATCACAAACAGTAGAAACTGGAGAAGCCTTGAGGGGAGCCATAAGAAGCAGCTCAAGGTAGAGCAGGAAGCTGCAGTTCTGACTGGTTTGCCTTTCTCCATCAGGTATGTGCGCCAGGGGCTTCTGTCCTGTGTCTCCTCCATTCTCCTCAGTGTCCCCGTGGAGCATCTGCTGCAAGATGTGACAGAGGAACTTTTGGAGACTCGGTCCTGGCTGGAAGGTGAGATGTGATGGGCAACGTCAGCGTCTTCCTGGTCATGCTGCAGTTTGCATCTCTTTAGAAGTGTGGCTGCAGCAGTAAGTGTGTTTGTGTCGTGCACCACACTCACGTGACAAACACTCACTGTTTGTCTGTAAGTCTGGGGCAGGTAGCAGAGCACACTGTGTATTGTAGGGGTATCTAAAGCATAAACGTGTGTGAGGCATCTCCAAGTGCAACTGTCCTCACACTTTAGAACAGTTGGCACACAAATATCCCAGGACATGCTGTGCACTCCCTTCTCTGCCTGAGCCTCCATGCACTCCTTGTGGAGCTGCAGAACACTGTCACGTTGCACATTACAGCCAGGCTGTGACGTACAAGGCTTACGTGGCTGTTTGATGCTATGTGCAGGTTCTATAGGAGGAGGAAGAGCCCCATCTCCTGACATCCTATTGCTGAAGGAAATAACAGCCCGTGAAAGAGAGCAGCTTGTGCTGAACAATGTGTGCAGCCTCCAGTTAAATGGGTAGTGCACAGCTCAAACTGCACAAGTGCGTGGTTGCGTATTGCAGTGTGCTGCGAGCACGAGAGGAAATGATGCTGTGTGATCTGTGCTCCTGGAGCCTGCACTGTTTTCTGCGTGGCCCTTGTGTGACTCCCTGCCTTGATTTCCTTCACCATTCCCCCTCTTGGTGAGCTGGCTTCCCACGGGGAGCAGGCAGGAAGCAGCACTGACACAGGCAGCCTCTGATCCTCACAGGTTGCAGCTCTGTGGCCTTTAAGAGAAAGAGAGCTGCCTGGTGGGGCCAAAAGCTTTAACAGTCCCCGTGACATGGTGTGCTCTGAAGAATCTGCTCATCTCTGCTGTTAACCTCCATTTCCAAGTAAAGCCTTTCCAGGCATGCTGTGCCCTCTTTTCAGAATGAGGGCAGTGTGTTGCCTGGTTTCAATGAGTTGGAAGGAAGAGAACAGGGTTAGCAGCATCTTTTATGCCTGTAGGCAGCGTAACGGGCTTTTCATGTGGTTCTGATGCCTAGAAATAGTGCGATAGATGCTGGTGGGAATGCATGAGCTCACATGGTGTATCCAGAAAGCTTAAAGAACACAGCTCTGCTCCACGTGCAGCCAGGTGTCATTTAAGTGCCATTCAAAACCTGTGTCCTTCTGGAGCCTCTTCCTGAAGCACAAATTCCTGGGCTGTGGCTTTGCAGTTTGTTGTCGGACTGTTGGTAGGAGTTTTCCCTGGTTGGTTCTGGGCTCCTCTTTGCTGCTCCTGCAGATGAGGGCAGGCTTTGGGGAGGGACCTGCCGTTGTGCCAGTCAGGTGTGAGTGGATACCTGAGCATTTCTAGGAAACTTCCAAGGCAGCTGCTGAGGAACTGAGGGAATTTCCCCCCCCCAGCCTTGCAAATGCTGCGGAGCTGACCTGGGTAAGTTTATTGAGCTGGGTGTATCCTGGTGCCAGCCCGTTCAATGGCAGCAATTCAAGGTTTGTGCTCGTGCATTTAGCAGCAGTGCCAACATCAGTGTCTTAGCTTATGAGCTTGCAGTAATGTGTCTTGTAGCCTTCCCATTTTCTCTTTCTATAGAGGGAGTGTGGAAACACCGCAGTGAAGCCCTCCCGGAGTTTATAAATAGCTCCGCTCAATCTGAATGAGTCATGTGTTTGGGCTGACAGTGCTGGGCTCTGAGCACACTGCTTGTGCGTACAGGATATCCTTGCACAGGCTCTCTGCTCTTCCAGGCTCCCCCTGCTCAGACATCCTGCGCGCATCCTGGTTTGTACTTTGCAGGCTCGGGAAGGGCCCCTGAAATAACAGCTGCTTGAAGCAGCTTCATCCCCTCCCTTTCGTTCTCCATAAAGCATAAAAATGTACCAGTTTAGCAGAAAGAAAATGGTGGTAAAGGAGGAGGCCTTGAGGTTCCTTTCCTCCAGTGCTGTATCTGCGTTTCAGGAGGGAGCACTGAGCAGTTTAGGAATTGCAGAACAGAGACACTGGGCTTCTGAATGTGTGTGTTTAACTGCAGCCCGTGTTTGTGCTGGTTGGTGGACGGGCTGCAGAACCTTCTGGATGGCTCAAGGGGAGAAGATTGAATTCTGGCATGGCAGATGTTTTGCTGCTGCATTGATGCTGCTCTGTGATGGTCTGTGAAATGTTACAGAGAAGTTGGGAGAAGAGCAGCACGTTTTAAGCTTCCAACTTAACCTTGGTTTGTTCCTTCGCAGATGTGGTGGAGAAAGATCCAGATGGGGACTGCAGGAGGTCGGCCTTACAGAACTTGCTACTAATGGAGAACCTGAAGAAGAAACTGGAAGCTGCCCCTTCGTAGCTGAAGGGTGAGAGAAATGACCTTAACCTCATCCTATTGCCAGCTGGATGTGTGTAGGCACTGCTGGGGCCTCTTCAGCGGTCACCTGGCTGGAGAAGAGGAAGAAGGGGGAAGGGTGCAGTGCTGTGAGCCAGCGAACCCGACTTGACATCTGGACTTTGTAGTGGAGGCCAATTTAGTGAGCTATTGCTATCCGGTACGGGGTGTACAGATGCAGGAAGGTAGGAGCGCGCTGCCATCCTCCCCCCGCCCCCAGCCCCCACCCCAGCTATTTATAACCTTGGCAGGTTTGAATGCTCTGCTAAAAATACAGGGAAGATCTCATAGCAGACTTCTTGTCAGAAAAACAGGAGGGCTGGAAGCAGCCACTTACCTCCCAGGACTGTCTGTGACATCCCCTGACAGCGGCTGGTCCCATCTGTGCCAGAAGGAAACTTCAGTTCTAAAATGCAACTTGTACAGAGCAGTGAGGAGCTCTGCTGGCTGTAGGTGACCCTGCTCAGAGACAGGTGGGCTGCAGGACCAGATGACATCCAGGGGTCCCTTCCAAACTCAGCCCCTCTACAATTCGGAGGCATATCCAGCTTTCTTGTCTGGATGGCCCTATAATATTTAAATAAAGCTTTGAGGGGGGGAGCCTGCAGGACAAGGGCAGTAGTTTGACTCTTGCCCAAGTTCCTGGCCCCTTTTGCTGTCTAAGGAAAGAGAAGTAACGTTGGCACCTGCAGCCGAGAATTCAGGCTGACAAACCCTCAGCTCCTCAAACAAGACCTGAACTGACACTGCGCAGCTTTTTTTCTTTCTTTATTAAAATACAAAAGCTGAGGTTGATTCCAGGCTGGGTTCAGTCTGCTACTTGTACGCAGCGTTTAAAATCATCCACCACTTGGACACTGTTGCTTGTAGAGTCAAGCAGAAAAAAATAAATGTCTTGGTAATAACCAAAAAGTTTGTGGCAGCAGCTGCCTGATCTGTGAGCCCTGAAGAGCACAGAGTAAAGGAGCAGCGCTCAGGTCAGTCGTGTTGCCTTTGTGAGGTGTCAGGGGCCTTCCACTTCATCAACCACTTCTTCTTCCACATCCTTGTTCTCCACACCGCTGTGCTGACTTTGCTCTGGAACCAAGGCCTGGCTGATGGGAATGCCTGCTCCTCGGTGAACCGCCTCAATCGTCTGCTGCTTGATGTAGTAAGTCAGGTTTGTGCATGGAATTATCTTCCGCATCTGCTCCAGGTACTGGTAAGCCTAAAGGAAAGCACAGAAATCACCTACAGCGCTTCCAGAGCTCCCAGCAAAAGGGGGACAAGCTTCCATCCTCAATGCCTGGCTGAGATCTTCAGTTGACAGAGTGTTCTGGTGTACATAAAGGTGTACATAAAGTTTGGGCTCTTCAGCATGTAAGAACTGAAATGTAACTTACCACATGGAATTCCTGCACCTGTAAATAATGTTCAACCAGGAATCCCAGGATGTCCCCCTGCCGGATGGTGCTGTCAAGGTCCTGTTCAGCCAGGAGCAGTTCGCACTGTCTGATGGCTTCTTTGGGATCCTCAGAGTAAACCCTGGCAAAAGAGCAAACAGAAAAATCACGTGGGGAGGACATTCAGTTTTGCCATGAGAAGCACGGGAAAGATTTTTGTGCTGTGCATGTCTCAGAATCATCCAACAAAAGATGGCAGTGCTCCCTCAGGCCAACAGTTACTCATATTTCAGTCCATACTTTGGTCTCAAAAGCCAACATCACTTTTAAAATCACCTGTGGTTCCCTGCTACAAAAATATAACAACCACTTATAGAAGTGAGACTTCTGCATGTGATTTATTGAACTGTGAATGTCTTCCTCGTGCATGATATCTTTGTCATTAGTCTGCATGCTCCAAACACTGCAACTCACCTCCGAGCGTGGATGAATCGCTTTATCAGGGCCATCTTGCTTTGCAGATGTGCTAGTTTGCTTTCCTGTTCCAGAGGGCTTTTGGTCTTTGCTTTTGAAAGACACTTATATGCTTCTGTCAGTGCTCCCTGTGCTTTCTCATAATTCTGATACTCATCAATTTCCACCTGCAGGAAGAGAGATTCAGATGAGGCTCTTAGTCCATAGCAAACAACTGAACACCTTGAGGGATCACAGAAGCTGGTTGTACCTGAGCGCACACATCATAGAATCCTGCCAACAGATCCAGGGCTCTCCCTTTGGTGTAGAAGCTGATGATGTTCTTCATAATCTCTGGGTCTTTACGCCAATCCAGTGACTGCAGGTAGTTGGCTGCCATGATGTAAATCTCTCTCTGTCTGGAGACTCCCGCAAAGAAGACAATTTTCTCTGTGTCTCCAGATCTCAGCAGTGCCTTCATAGCCTAACAGTGGATGGGGGTGGGAGGACAGAGAGAGGAAATATTGTGAATGCAAAAATCAAACGATGCTAAAATGGTTGGAAAGCCTCATCTGGGCAATGTACTGACTGTTCCAAGACCTCCCTCAAACCACTCTAGGGGAAAAACCATATAGAGTTAAGTGGCTCAGCCTCTTTAGCTGCTTTTTCTACCTCTCCCAACTGACCTTTAACTTGTTTCCAGCTTGCGTGTACTTCTTGGTTGCCATGTGGTAGTTGCCTTGTCTCATGCAGCAATCTGCTATTTGCTCCAGGAGTTCCCTCCGGGACTCCTCAGAAAGGTCCTTGGAGTCCTTGCAGACCGTCATCCGCTCAGCCATCTCCTCTGTGATGGTCAGGTTCTGCTTCAGGCAAAGCTGCAGAGCTTCATGGTACTAATGGAAATGAGAAAGCAATGAGCAGTTGCATGCATTGCAGTGTGATGTCACGTTGTCTGTGGTGTAACTTTTAGAACTTAGCTGCCACCCTGTCATTCTGAAAAGAAACCTTAAAGCTTACAAATGTTTTTGTGTAGGTGCTTATGAACAAAGAGAGATGTGAGTGTATTTATGTGCACACCTGTTGTGCTCCTCTCTGTTGGTGCACACGGGGAGCAGGAAGGCAGAACTCACCTTTTTGGCTGTGAGCAGCAGCTCCACTGCCTTCTCATACTGAGCATGTTCAATAAAAAAATCAGAGCAGCGAGCCAGCAGAGCTGGGTCTGACTTCTCATCGAGGTCTTCAGCAATGAGCTGTAAGGCTCCAAACTGCTGCGTGGCAAAGGCCAGCTCCAGTGCTTTGGAGAAGTGTCCTGCCTGTAAAATTAAGGACGAAGCTTTAAGGACTGGAATAAGCATTGCAGAATGAATTTCCCAGACACCCCAGTGTGGGTTCACAGAGTGTTACTGTGAAGAAATGACTGATAATTGTACATAATCAAACCACACCGTTAATTAAATGCTCCTCTGCCGTAGAAACAGCGTTAGTTTAAAGTTTGCTATTCTTACTAAGGAGGCATTTACCTTGTGGTACAACATGACAGCTCGGTCCATTTGCTCCCCCTTCTCCTCATAATAGCAGGCTGCCTCTATCATGTCTTCTGGAGAGCTCAGGAGAGCCAGGTTCATCAGCTGATCATCTAAATTGTTCTCCTGTTGAAAAGCAAAGATTTGGGTCGAGGTCTGCAGCAAACTGACCTGACGAGCCTGCATCCTTTCAAGCTTTCGGCTTTGTGCTGTCACATAGTAGCCCATCAACCACCTCCTATGGAAAACCCATAGCAACTCCTAGGGCTTTGAGCTGCAACAGTGACTGTTTTAGGCAGTTTTCTGTTGACATGTAGGAAAAGGAAATACTTAGTCCCATGCAACCCCTTGTAATGATCAATCCTTGTAGAAGGTGCGGGCAGAAACTGGACCATCTTCATGAACACGCAATATCTCACAAAGAGAACGAGAACGGATCTCTTGTACCTGTTTCACTCTGTACGCTGCCTAAGGGCAGAATCCTGCTTCAGGTTTGGATGTAGCAATGTGTGTCTTTCCATACCTTACACAGGCGAATGGCGTTGTTAAATGCCTGGGCCCTGGTGTAGAAGTGCACGGCCTGCTTGATTTCATCCTGACTCTCGTACTGACGGGCCAAGTGGTACGAAGCCGCCCAGTTTCCTGTTTCATTTGCTATTTCAGCAGCCTGGAAAGGAAATGGCATATCTTTACACTGTGACCAAACTCATCCTAGGAATGAGAACTCTGCAAACAAACGGCAGCAGGCTGCGTTACCTTCTGAATGTTGCCCTGAAAACAGTGGACACGGACTAGGGAAAAATAATCCTGAGCCAGTGCATAGTATTGTAATGCAGATTCCAAATCTGACTGGCTCTCCAGGTATTGTGCCCACCATTTCCACAGGCTCCTAGAAAAGCAACAGTATTAATTGCAGCAGCCGGAATTACCAAAGAATGCATTTCTCAGCCCTGGAGTTCTTGAACTCAAGACCAGATGTATTTTCTTGGAACGTAGACAGGTTTTACCTAAACACAAGGGTGATATTCAAAGACCTGCACTATGAGCTCAACCTAAATATCCAATATGGCAATTTTGAGTGAATTGTGCCATGATCCTGAAAAGCTGAGGGGGGATCAAAAGGCATTAGGCAGGTATTGAACTCAGAGGAGAGGATCACTACTTCTCCTTCCCTGCCCTCCTCA
Source organism: Coturnix japonica (assembly GCF_054131305.1). Lineage (NCBI taxonomy): Eukaryota > Metazoa > Chordata > Aves > Galliformes > Phasianidae > Coturnix > Coturnix japonica. The sequence continues at coordinate 19,995,071 of NC_140675.1, read as the reverse complement.
CAGCCTGTATCTCAACCTGAAAGTCCCACTCAGAAGGAATGAGCACAGCACTGACTTGTCTTTCATCTTGTTGACGTAGTTCTCCAGAGCCTGTAGGTCATCAGAGAGCATTCGGGGTACCTCAAACCTGTGTGTATCTGACTTCTCATAGCTGTGGACAAACAGAACATATCAGATGTGGAATGACTGACTTAAATCTCACTTCATTGTCTAAAAAATCCCCCCCCCACACACAGTTTTGTCATAAGCTGATGCTTACTGGCTGAGTGCAAGAGCGTGATCCCCCACTGCCTCCAGGTGCTTGGCGTAGCTGTAGTAAGTGGTGCGCAGGTGAACCCGGTCATGAGCCTCGGCTGTTTCAATGGCTTTTTGCCACTGGTTTGTGGCCTGATAGAATTTATTCAGAAGGTCGTAGCGCTTGCAAGCCTTGTACAGTTGCTCTGCATCCTCCTGAAAGGAGAGGATACAAGCAGCTCGTTAGCTCCACTTGTTTTATAGGTGTCCATCCAAGCAGGTCACAGCAGGCACTGCACTAATGAGTATTTTAGTTATGCAGGTAATGCAATTAGTGTAACAATAATTCAGGCAGGAGGGTTAACCAACTAATACACTTAACCTGGAATTGCACGTTACTGGGAAGCAGGATGTTTATGTGAAAATAAGGAAAGCATTCAGATCCTGCATTTACTGTACAGTATCAACCGGGGGGTGACACAAGCAAGACATCAACAATTAAACGCTGTCACCACGAGCGTGAATCACTTCAGAAAGGGGAGGTATCCTCGTATGGGGCTGCACTGAATGGCCACACAGCCCAGAAGTGATGTGAGGTCGGAGGGACCTCAGAGCAGGTCTCAGACGTAGGAACTCTTCCTCGGATAACTGAGAGCCAGTTCTGGCAATGACACTATTCATGTCAGACAGAAGCAGATCAGGAGGATTTTGCCTGTATTGACGCAAGGATAAGCAAATTTGGAACTATTATTTTTGAGAGGTTCTCCTGTGGAAGGAGCATTTTCCTGCCCCACCCAACTGCTGTCCAGATGAACACTATATTTAGTAAATGGAGATTATCCGTCCAGGATAGAAAAATAGTTTCTGTCTCTTATTCTTTCAAATTCTAAAAGCATAGAAAGGGAAGATGGAAATTGTTGGCACTGCGAGTGAATAAACCCACAGAGCAGCATCTGCCTTGTACAGCTCCCCTCCATCTCTCCAAACAGATGCCAGTATCTAGAGGATGGAGCATTGCCACTTCTCAGCCTCACAGCTGCCTCTGCCAGGAAGCTTCTCCAAACATCTAGTTCAAACGTTCCCTTTTTCCCCTCTTACTTTAATTAAGGATAGTTCCACTACCTCTCTGGCATTTAGACTCTTAAAATGGCTGCAGATTGCTGAATTCTAGCCCTTCCAGCCTTGAAAATCCTTCCAAGAGCTGAACAGTTTGCCCTGATTCTCTCTGAACTTCCAGTTCATCAACATTTTTTTCTGGTAATGAGAAGAGGTGGAAGGCAACGTTCCAGCTGCAGCTGCAACAAACACACAGATGAAAGCCATCACAGCCCCGGGATGCAGCGTCTCCTCAGAGGCCCCAGCAGATTTTCTGCTGTCACAGCACTTTGTGTCTAATTGGTGATCTGTGAACTGTGGGGTGTGTCACCATTTCTGTCCTCATTTGCCTGGGACTAAGAACTATAGATCCTAGTTCTAGGATGCAGATGATTGACAGGCTTACCAGCATGCCCAGCTGAACTGCCAGCACAGCCACTCTGGCTTCCTGCTCAGGTTCCTGTTCTGCCTCCCTTAATGCTCTGGCTCCTCTCGCATGACCCATGTTTCCGAGGCAAATTTTGGCAACATCAAGTCTCTGAGTCTTCACACACATGCGAGCCATGTTCTCCCAGACAGCCTCACTGTGATAAAGCAGAAAGAAGGGGAGAGCTGTTATGGTATCAGCATCAAGGAGTGGGTATTGAGCAGGTAAGAGGCAAGGAGCAAGAAAGGACAATGCATTAGCAAGTTCCACACTTATCAGACATAAACAGACTCTGGTTGTTCCATGAAGATTTAAGGGGAATAGAAGCAGTTCTCAGACATAAAGGTAGCACTGGAGCTGAAGATCCACATGTTTGGTTAACAAAACATTTGCATTCAAAACAGGCCTCAGTGGAGGCCCACGCAGCTCCCAGGCACCAACATGACGCAAATTAAGGACCCAGATGATGAAAGCAGGGAAAAAAAAAAAAAGTTTTCTATTTTTCTTCTTTTTTGAAGAGTGGAATGACACCTCAGGTCCTGCACCTGCAAACAAATCCCCTTCCACTTTGGGGGTGGGGGGCTGACAATCATGTTTTCCTATGATTAAAATGTTTTTCTCTTCCCAGTGGCTGTGGGAAAGACCTGCACAAACAGGGGAAACTGACTAACCGGGAAGCAGCAAAAGGAGATGAGACGCAACGTGCTGTCAAGCACATCCAGTCAGTACAGGAGGGAAAAACATGCTGACTGCAGTTCAAACATGGCCTCCTCAGGTTCTGTGCTGATATATCCGAGTCCCTTCCAGACAGAAATGCCAAAAGGAACATGGAAACAGAACGCAGGAATGTCAGAACTGGAAATTCAGTGCTACATCCTGAGCATAAGCCTACGATGCACCTCCATGCAGCATGAAATGCCCATTTCCACCAGCACAAGATGGAGCCATTTTCATTTTCATAAAGCACTAATTGTTTTTTTTTCCTTTTAAGCGAGCCACTGCCTATACCCAGAACAGGGGACAGCAGGAAAAGCACCTTTAAGGGACATTTAGGTCACATTAGATACTGTCACCTGGCTTTGATGAACAAAGACAGACACTTCTATCACTAGCCTTGGTCCAGCTGCAGCAGAAGCTGGTTATTACCCATAGACATGTCCCTCACACAAAGGACACTGCTCTGATAAAGGTATATACATGCATTATCATAGAATCATCATAGAATCACAGAACGGCCTGGGTTGAAAAGGCCCATGATGCTTCCAACCCCCTGCCATGTGCAGGGTCACCAACCAGCAGCCCAGGCTGCCCAGAGCCACATCCAGCCTGGCCCTGGATGGATACACAAAGGTATACACGCAGCTGCTGAGCACCACAGAGCACACAACCAGGTGGAGGTCGGGAAGCAGCACAGATCACATCATACCGACACCACAGCAAGATGCTGCAGCAGATTGAGGTCACACACTGATGGCAGCCAGGGCCAGAGCACTGGGGTTCAGAGCTCCTGCACAAAGACCAGACGACCTCCAGCAACCAAAATGCAGCCAGAACCTTGTTCCACCTTTGCCCTGAAAGTGAGCAGGGAGACATCTCCAGCATCACAACACCAGGGACAGCTGTGCTGCAGTTTTGCTGTCTCAAGATACGTACAAAACAGTGCAAACTGGGTTAAGAAACAAGAAACACCAGAAGCTGAAAGTTCTCACGTCATCCAAAGCAAGAACACAGTTTCTTTTTTGACAGTTGGTGGGTCAGGGAGAAAGACACGTCTGTCTCTACATCCTTAAAAGGCAGCAGCTCTTCTCCCAGGGCCGGCCTTGCTGTCACACAACCCAAGGAACAGTTCACCCTTCCCCCCAGCCACATTCTGAGAACTTCCTGTTCTTCCCCTCCTCCTTTTCTTCCCTCTGGAAAGCAGCTCACATCTGTGCTCCATTAGCCAATGTGGGGATCTTAACGCAGAGCAGATGCAGCCACAGCAGAGCCATAGGAATGCACTCCCTGCTTGTCTCAGGGAGCTGTGCCTGCCCATGCAGCAAACTGTGCTGCACCCCGAGCTTCGGGCCATGCCAGGAGCACGCCAGATTCCAAACAGAACCTGGGAGCCCCTTTAGACACAAGTTATTCCACGTAGTTGATGGAACAGCTTTTCTTACAGCATTCTCACCTTTCTGGATCTATTTTCCTGTGCTGGGTATTCACGTGTCTGAAGCACCTTACGACTCTGCCCTCCTCCCTTCAATGGGGTACAATGTACAGTGGGGTACAATTGAAAATGGCACATACTTGCATCCCATCTCACCTCTAAGTATCTTGACCAGGAGAAGAAAGAATCTTTTCAACTCAGGCCCCACTTTGCTAACAGGACACTACTGTGCTCTAAATATCAGACATAGCATCTGCAATGCTACGTTATTAGTGCAATACTGTAATGCACTAATAAAAGGGAGATTTTCCTGCTGCCATCACTGAAGGACACGCAGCACAACGCTCCCATTTAAACAAGTGACAACAACAGTGTGTGGATTCATCCCAGTCTCAGCCGCCCTCCCCCAGTGACTGCAGCACATCCCAGCACAGCACCCGAGTGTCCCTTGTGCTCAGACACAGCCTGCACCACCAGAGAGGGAAATGCAGCTGTCAGTGCTGAGCAATGGCAGAGCTGGTCTTGAGCAAAGAGCAAAGGACAGAGATTGCCAGCAGTTCGACTGGCACACAGAGGATGTGCTGTTCTGGTGCTAAGTGTTCACTGTGAGCCTCACCATAATGTAAACCACGTCTGGGCTGTCCTGGACAAACACTGGGCACCACCCTGTCCCTGTCCTCCGCCCATTGCCTACATGCTGCTCTTGGGTGTTTTCCATGCAAAGGAAAAGGACAGGACAAAGCAGGTGCTGCCTCCTTAGGAAAATTAACAGCATCTATTACTATCTTCCAGATGATAATTACGTGCAACCTCACTTGGATTTCAGTAACTTGAAATTGCACCTCACTAGCCCTGAAAGAAGCATTAGAATAATGCAATCTGTCTTAAATACAGCATAGAATCACAGAATGGCCTGGGTTCAAAAGGACCAAACAAAGACCATCCAGTTCCAACCCCCTGCTGTGTGCAGGGTCACCAACCAGCAGCCCAGGCTGCCCAGAGCCACATCCAGCCTGGCCTTGAATGCCTGCAGGGATGGGGCACCCACAGCCTCCTTGGGCAACCTGTTCCAGTGCGTCACCACCCTCTGGGTGAACAGCAGGTGATTCTGATCAGCTAATTCACTTACAAGCAGCTGCACAGTATATGGTTTGATGGACTGATTACAGGACAAAAGCATCACGCCATGGACCATAGGGGCTACTGAGGGCTTGGACATGGGCACATCAGACACACTACTGGACACCTAAGGTTAATGGGGATTCCTTCTCTTTTACAGGATGGGGAGGATTCCTGACTGTTCTGTACTAGAAGCATAAGATCTCTGTGTGAACAGAATAGCACTAAGTGCCAACAAGAACCTGAATGAGTCAGCGAGGAGCTAATAACTATAGCAATAATAATAGTAGTAGTAATAATAACAGAGCTGTTTTGGTAAGAGGAAGCCAAGAAAACTTACTGGACCTTTTCAGAACTCATTTGCTTTTCATTTGGTCCATCCTACGCCTCTCAGGAATGCCCCAAACAAAATAGGGAAGGAGCAGAGACAAGTTTACTGCCGGGTAGAAGAGCTTTACCTTTAGAATCATCTACAATGGCTACAACAGCTGCCCTGCTGCAGGCTTAGAGCAACAGAAAAACCCATGGTCTCTCAATACAAAAATACAGCCATTGCTGCTTGGAAGAATGAATATAGACGTCTGCCAATAGCAGTGCTTGCCAAATTTCTAAGAACACGGATGTATGGCAGTATGAGCAGCCACAGGAAAGATGAACACAAACGATGCTGCACTGACAGTGCACAAAGTGCCTCATGCTTCACCTGTTTAAGGACTGGAATGAACGGAGCACACAGAGGGGAGGGGGATTTACTGCTCAGTGCAGGTGATGGCGCTCAGCTGACACGCAGGAGCTGCTTCCAATCAAACACCTTTCACTCCCGTTATCTCCATCCATGTGAACTGCTGACACCTCAGGTGCACTGAGCACTGCACCCAGCTCCGTCCTGACCCCTCACTCCTCATTCTTCAGGCTGACGACAACACCAGCCGCTTTACAAGGCACAAACGGCACTAAACGTTACAGCTGATGCAGCTGTGGGGTTTTTTGTTTGTTCAGCTTAGAAACTTCTGCCGGGCTCAGAGCGGGACGTGGGGCTCAGGGCCGCGTCTGCCCCACAGCCCCCAGCTTCCATCACAGCAGCTCATGACTTTGTTCAGGCAGCCCCGGCTCTTCTCCCGGCTTTACTTTCTGTCTGGCTGCCCGGTTCCTCTCCATGGCTGTAATGCGGACCTCCATCCCGCTGCCCGACCCGCATGGAGCCGTATCGGACCCCGCTGTCCCACCGCCCCCCCCCCGGCCCACGCTGAGGGGAGGAGTGAGGCGGGAAGGGGACGCTCCGAGGGGAGGAGGGACAACTTTAGAAGTCTCCATATGTCTTTTCCTTTCAGGAAACACATCCTGTTCATGTTTGACTGCCGTGGCAGCGGCTCTGTTTGTTGCAGTCGACTACGCCCTGAGGCTCACCAAAAACAGCCACAAAAACAGCCATTTCCTCTGTGTGGAGCTGGGGGGGCGGAGGGGGAGCCCTCTTCCTCACGGCAGCCCGCGCCACTCGCAGTTGTGGAGCTCGGACAGACACGGCGGAGCACATTCCTCGGGATACTCCAAGCTTTCCCGTCTCCTCTGGGATGACAACATTGGTCTGAGTCCATTGGGCTTTAAGAATGCCGTCTGTTGGTTATTGCGGGGTATTCTGAACCGTGCGTCCAAACGAGGATCCCGCACCGTGGGTGTGTTGGGGCGCCCTGCCTGCAGCCTGGATCCACACAGCCTCGGCTCACAGGGAATGGACCCCACCGGGCTGGCACTGCTCATCAAGGTGCAAGAAGGTGGATAAGCCAACGCTGGGAAGGACCGAGTCTTAAACAAGCTTCTTGGTGTTCGTATTTTATGGAATTACCCTGCCTACCTCACGGAATTCTCATTTGCTTCATCAGAAACGCCTCTGGAGTTGACTTTGAGAATGAACGGTGATGTCCTCTAGCCACTTCTAACATCCCATCCGAGCCGCCTCCATTTCAAGCCCCATTTCAATGTGCTGCAGCTGACTGAGACCTCGCGTCTTCTGCTCATAGAGACTGGTGGCGAGCTGACAGTCAGATATGACTGTCCAGAAACTGGTAGCCACAGCCGTGTTGGTAGCCTTGGTCTCGCTTATTCTAAACAATGCGGCTGCCTTTACTCCTAACTGGGTGTACCAGACCCTGGAAGATGGGCGTAAGCGCAGCGTGGGGCTCTGGAAGATGTGCTGGCTGGCAGAGAGGAGCAAGGCAGGAACCAGCACGAGCAGCAGGCACGGGCAAGGGGAGGAGCGCGAGTGTGAAGCCCTGGGCTGGGGCTCGGAGTCAGCTGGGTTCCAGGAGTCTCGCAGCACTGTCAAACGTAAGTTCCATCTCTTCTCTGCTTATGCTGGGTGGTCATAGATACGATGTACCAGGTCCTGGGGAACATACAGCTCAGCAGCTCTGACATCAGTGTTAGCCATTTGAATCTGAACATTTCTTAAGGTTAACAGTCAAATAAAATCAGGAAAATGAGAACCATTATGTCCACCCTCTGGCAATGAACTGATTCCTCCTCCCTGCCCAAAAGAATTAATCTGCACTGTCCTGTTTTATAGCACACAGAACCACACACTTTGAATAATCCATCCATGTTTCAGAGGTTTAAAAGTTGGGGGTAGGACCAAACCTGTAGGTTGATTTATAGAACTGAGCAATGAAAAATCTGCACCTTGTGTTCACAGTGTGGAGTTCCAAAGCACCCTCTCACTGAGCTATAGCAGTAAGGCTGTGCTTAGGATACCTGTGGTCACCTGGCACATCTGTGCTGAATCACAGCTCACAGCTCCCAAGGCACTCAATGGGAGAGCCCCTGATTCCAGCAGCTCCCAGGGGCCTTCAAACAAGCAGCCAGCAGAGGAGGGCTCTGAGCAGCGCTGCCTCGGGGTTTGTTTGTCAGGGAGACTCAACCAACACTAAATGGATCCTTCAAGGAAATGAATTCAAAGCATTAAAGGTCTATAAAGTTCATGCCTTGGCAGACGCTAGGATTTTTTTCTAGAGATTTTAATACTGCTTCTGAAGACTCATAACAGTAACGTTAGTAAGAAAAAAGGCTTTTTTTTCATGGTTTGAAATATGGAGAAAAGGAAAAATGCTCCTAAAATCTTTTCTATCCCTCTTGAGACCAAACGAAAATAGGGGAGGAATTTCTTTTCAAAATATGCTTTCACGTGGGCCCACACAACATCATGTTTTCCAGAAAGCAGCCATTGCCTTCTATGCACACACTAACATCATCACTTGAATGATGCTCTGATTATCATCTATCAGTCAGGTTCTGATTTAACAACCTGCTTACCATTCACAAACTTTACAAGTACCTGGTCTCAGTGGAACAGATAGAATAAGTTCCTGTGCACTGACTTGGGCTTCTGCAGCTTTTTAAGCCCGCTGCCTTGTATTTCCTGCTGTGCACAGTTCAGAAGATGGGTGGTGCTCTAAAGATAGTCATACAACTGGTTTCATAGCAGAACGGTGTGGCAGCAAGTTCTTACGTGAAACAGAAGCAAAATGTGATAGAACTCTTAAAAACATAATAACCACAGCACAGTCATCCCCCCCTCTGATTCTCTAACACCAAAAAACTTCTGACCACGCTGCACAGTTCAGCAATGCCCCTAAGCCCCACAGCACTAACAGCCCTGTGGACAGATGGAGCTCATTTATTTGTTAGTAAAGGTCACATTCTGTTCCTTTTTGTCTGAAGAACACTATGAACAATTTGAACTACAGCAATAGAAGTATTTTTAAGGCTCTGCTTGGTTCTTCAGGGTTGCAGAGGGACTGAATGGCAGGATGCTTATTTCTACTCCAGATGCCAAGAGCAAGATAGCCATAGTTCTTACAAGTAGCATAACCACTGACAGGGAGAGGCACAGCATCACAAGTGACTACGTGACTCCAGAAGGACTAAATATAAACACCTGCCAGCCTCAGAGCATGATTTATGCAGACACTTGCACTGTGAGGAGCAGTGCTAGGCCAGGCTGCTGCTCTGCGTGGGAACTGCGCCGGCTTTTGTTTGCAGAGGTAACAATTCAGAGTGACACTGGCTGCTGGTGTTTGGCTGGACTGAAGCCATGCCATGGCAAGCACTGAGCATCACATTAGTTTTTCTACATTGACAGATCAAGAACAGAGGGCCGCTGCACTTGGAAGAGACAGCTACCAAGGGATTCAATACAGCCAGGTGCTTACTGTGCCCATAGGTGCCTGTCCACAGATGTAACCTGCTGAGGCTATTGCACAGTCAGTTCACAGTGCAAGCTCCAAGCTTGTGATTTCCCTTCCTAGCACCTGCAATGTTATCAGCATTTCAATTAGTGAAATGACTAATTGCAGCAGCAGAGGTGAACGTGCAGTCTTTCTGGAGGTAAAATTTAAGAGGTCTGCTCTTCAAATTGGAGTCAATGCTCATTTTAGCATGGATTTTACTTTTACTTAAGATTTCACTGAGCTGTCATAGTTCAGTCTCCAGAGCATCCCTTCAACAGTTTTCCTTTGCACTGTGCCTTTGTGCTGATCCAATCAATGCTGCCATGAAAAACCAGTATAAGCACACTTACACAGAGTGTACTGTTCTGGCTTTTCCTGACATTTGGATATAATGTGGATTGTAAAAGTAATTTGAAAAGGCTGAAAAGGTACAACTTCATTGTAAAGGACCACACACTACTCCCAGCCTGAACCGTGGGCAGCTAAAAGCTTGGGCATAACCAGCTGTTCCTTTCTAACTGCCTGTCACTGTGAGGGGGATGGCTCTCATTTGAGGCTTTAGGAAGACTTGTCAGCTATGCTTCTGCTAAGGAAATGTGTGCAAAGACTTCTCAGACTATTTAATGAAGTAGATTTGTTAGGAGCAACAAGATGCATCCCTTCCTAGGCCAAGGCCTTAGCAAAGCGTCAGGTTCCGGATGAAAACCATGCGCTCAGAATGTCTTCATTGTGTTAGAGAAAATCTAATTACTTTGCCAATTCAGATAAATTGTATCAGAAGCAGCAGATGATCTCAGCCTGCAGACACAGCTTGTAAACAGACACCAAGCAGTGTAACTTTGGAGATGAAGAGAACTGAAGTTAGAGGTAACCATTTTAACACTAACACAATCAGCACGAACAAGCAGGTTTCCTGAAGTACTGACAAACTCACAGATGCAATTCAATTAGCAGCAGCTTAAGGTGGTGCTGTCCTTCAGTGCGACGAATTCCTAAGAGCTGACTGAAATTTACATTGATTTTTCAGATTTAATCACGCTGTGCCAAAGCAGAGGTAGGTTAGCAGCACACTCACAGACAGACCCTCCAGCTGTGAAGCCATGGTGAGATGTGCAGGTTCTGTACTGTTCTTACAGGGTGAGGGAAGCTGTGCTGTCCCACGGCTGGTAACTGCATTACAGAAGCTGGATTGAAGTTCACACAAACAATTTTGGAAGTGCTGTTTCTCAAGGGAAGTTGTAGATAAGTTTTGGGGCATCTCAGGCTGCTTAATATGAATACATACATCGTGATGTAATCTATCAACAGCTTGAATTCTCACCTATCACTGTTTTTTCCTATATGCAAACAAAATAGGGAAAGAAAACTTGAGACTTGCAGCAATTAGCACCATCTGATCTATTCAGTGAGATCATCCTTCCCAACAATTCTGAGACACTGTGAATTACTCTCTATTATGACTAATCTGCTTTTGCAAAGCACGAATAACCCTGGGGCTATCATGTAACATTGAATTGCTGCTTGCAAATAAGCAAATCAAATCAACATTTCTAATCCAGATGGATAGTTCTGGTCTAGGAAATGAGCAATGCAATGGGGAATTTGAACTGGTGTCTCTGGTGTTAGAATGAAACAGCTTCATCCCAGTAGGAAGCGTGGAAGGGCACTCAGTTATTGTCCTACCTGATTCCACAAAAATAATTGCTTTCATGTTTCATAAGATCACACCAGTTGTGATCTTATGTGAGGTCTGGAGACACCGAGATCCAGAAACCTGCTGCCGAAATAGGAACAGGCCTTAGGCAAAGCTCTCCAGCTAGCAATGAATCTTTTGTTAACTGTTTCTCGGAATATAAAATTTGGGTGGTTAGTGCATCCAAATTCAATCAGATCAGCTAAGGCACTTCTGAAAACCTGATGAAAATTAATGTCTGGAGCCTTTCTGTTTGTGATACTCTGCGCACTGAGCTGCTTGTATTTCAGAATAGCAGTGACATATTGGCAAGAGACGTTGAACTGGCACGGGGATATTTACAAAGCCCACCTTTTTGCTAGAGAGGAAGGAAAAGGATGAAAACAGGACATCCACCAGGTTAACAGGAAAAGTAGGAAAAGAAGCCTCACTGAAAGGACTGAGCTTTGCACTGAATGTATTCTATCCAGCAGCCGGCTGAATCGGGTCTCTATCCAAGACTTGAGATATAAATATCTGTAATTATTTCTGAATTTGTTCTTTATCTTCAGTGTGTACAAACATATAAGGTCATATAACTTTTCTTTTACATATATACGATGGCAGAGCACCCAGCTGAGAACTGTCAAGCACTGACATCATTACAGAAATACAAGAGTCTTCTCAGAGAGTCCAAAAAATCAATAAATGTTACAAGAAGGAAGATTTAAGAATTCTCTATTTAATGCTCTGTTATCAACATCTCTTAAACCAGTAATATACTGGCACTGGCCCACAGAATGCTTAAGGACAAGAGAGCTACAGATTTCTTTTGCTGTGAGATGGTTGTTTTGGGGCCTTGAAAACCCAAGCCATGAACCAAGGTTCCATTTCAATCAGTGCCATACAAATACAGAACAAAAGGACAGTTCCTGCAGCACACAGCTCTGACAGCCGATTACACTGAGAATCTTTGCAGGGCAGAAGCCCAGAGCTTTTCGTGGGCTGTCCTTGAAAATGAGCTACTTGCTTCAGCCCAGACTGTTTGGCACTGAAGCAAAAGTGACAGGATTTTCATTAACTAAAGGAAAGATTTCCTAAAGAAAATCTGTTCCTAATCAGACCACAGCAAATGCAATTAAGAAGGTTAAGACTGTGGGATTGTCAGGAGTGGGAAAGATACACAAGAATCATTTGCTATGGACTGAGAAGCTTTACACACCTGCTTAGCCAGGTTTTTTAATTTCCTTTTCACCCTCAACACCCCCTCCTCCTTTTTTTTTTCAATCTTATTTTAACTGGAGGCTTCTTTCTCATGTTTCCCTAGTGCAGTTTGACATGATGCGCGCCTGTAACCTCATCGCTACTGTTGCTCTGACTGCTGGCCAGCTCATCTTCGTCCTGGGCCTGGTGGAGATCCCGCTCATCTCTCAGGATACCCAGTGGTGGGAGGAGGCCATCGCTGCCGTGTTCCAGCTTGCCAGTAAGTGCACTTCTGTTTTTAAGGACAAATTCATTCATCCCTACTAAATCCAGGTGGCAAAGATGGTTACTTGGAGAAACTTTCAAGTGATGAGGCATAGCGTAAAGGCTCAAATGTCAAAGTAAACACACAGTGATTTTGCAGTATATGGCTAGAAGCTTTCATGCTGGAAATATCAGAATGTTTCTTCTCAGTTGGCAGCAGACTAAGCCATTCCTATTTCCAATGGAAGCTGAAAGCAACAAAACCATTGCAGTGTATTCCCACCATTTAGCAGGACAGAATATACCCCAGCAGCTGTTTGAATGCAGAACGACAGAAAAGATTTCTGACATCTTGATGGAACACGAACGTTTTGCTTTCAGTTAACAGGGTTTTGCACTGTGAAGATCAGCTGCACTTTGATACACAAACGTATCTTGCAGTCTTGCAAAGAAAGCTGCAGTCCAATTTTAACAGGGACAGTTGTAACTGAAATTCCCACAGTGATTCTCATAGACAAAAATTGTATATAGAAACGAGTGAGGGAAGGAGGAAATGGTTTTATCACAGTATCATATTGAGAGTTTTGCAGTAATGCCTTTCTTTACATAAAGCCACTCAGTATTTATTATACTGATCCTATAAAAATCCATGTCATTAATGGAATATTACATTCAGATCGCCTACAAGTCCATATTAAAAGCATATCATTATTATTAATGTACCCAGTAGGTTATAATCACTGTTGTTGTTCTTTAAACACTGAATATCTGAAATGGTATAAATGTGAGATCTCCAGTTCACACTGCTACAGGACCAGCATCTAGCCCAGCTTATTTAAATATGGTCCCCATAGCAATAACCACCCACACTAAGGGTGAACCTGAACTTCAAACAAGAGGAGACTGCAGTAACAGCTTCTGTATCTCTCAGAGCATCCCATCCAGCTTCCAGGTGCACTGGCTCAGTGCAGAGAAGAGCCAGACATACAGACTCACCACAGACCGGCCTCCCTACAGCCTTACGTACACCACCGTCTTTTGCATAACTCTCTCTGATCTTTATATGCAGTGCTGGCCTTACTCTCACTCCTTCTCCTCCTCCCCCAAAACTCCACATGTCTGTTTTTCACAGAGGAAATGCATTCTGGCCCTGTTTAGATTTGTTGTTTCATTGACAAGCAGCGCAGTGGACAGCCCTGGGCCTTTATTCTATCAAGGCTGCTAATTTTAGACTTTTTTTTTTCCTGTGCTGGAGTCAGTTTTAAACACAGTCAGAGAGAGACTGAAGGGCGCCAGGATATCCCGACACAGGAGGAGGAAATGCCTGCTATTACCTGTTATGCAAGCTGAACCTTGAAATCCCCAGTGCTGGGAGGGGAGAAGGGAAGAAAGCCAGAGTCAGAGTGATTAACAAAACACTAATGAGAATGGCTGAAGAAGCTGCTGAATCAAGTTCATCTGCTTGTCTGCATTCAAAAGGTGTGAGGAGATGGATCCGGCTGCTCATGACAGCTACACAGAAAGACGTCATGCTGCATGAACCCAAGCTCTCCCATTCGCACAAATGATGACTTTGGTGGCTATTCCCCCCTGCCACCCTCCTTCACAATTACACCATGCTGTCAGATGGCTGCCTGTCTTGCAGTCAGTGCCACAGCACCCATTTTACACCTCATTTGCTTAATGCAAATTTTACATTAAACAAATTCCCTGAACACCCATCCTACATGATCACATCCAGTCGTCAGGCTGGTCGGTTCAAGGTCAAACAATGACAAAGACTCCTCAAATAAGCCACTGGGGAGATTCCCATGCTCTGGGGAGATTCCCTCTAACTCTGGTGTATGTCTGGTATCTACCTTTTGTCTCAATAGCAGGTAGAAACAAAACTAGCAGTCACTGAGACTGAAATCCAGCATTATGGAGGAAGATTTAAGTATGCAGCTCAGAATCAATGTGAACCTGCCATTTACTTATTTTCGTTCACAGCATATAGCTAAAGCATTGTGCGGGTTTCAATACAGCCTCCTGATCTCCAAAAGAAGTCATTTTTGCTTTAAAAAAACTAAGCATACTAAATACCATCTTCCAAACCCTATTGCAAGTCCAAACCAACCATCTCTGGTCCCATGAGAGACTCCAGGCTTCATTCTGCCACCTGCACAAGTGTTTGACTGCCATTCAGAAAGGATGGACCTCTGACAGAAAATAAAGCCCCAGGAAGCAACGAGGAAGGAAAGAAGAGAGCAAACAGCGTTGCTCCTGGGCCAGCAACGGGATTCACACAGCTCCAAAGCCCTGCAACCTCACACCTCCCAGTTAACAGGAAGGCAAACTGTTTGCTTTGGAAAAAGAATGTGGTGAAGATGGAACCAGTGTTGGATGTGGAATTTTGTGTCACTGCTCAGAAATTTCTCTCCAGAGGGCTCTTCTTTGCTGTTTCTTTTCCCAAGGAAATGTTACAAACTCAACACGCTGAGCATAGGATGGGTAACAGAGTAACCCAAGCAGTTGTAAAGGGAAATCCATACTAACAGGATAGGAAAAAAAAGAGCACTTAGAAAATATTGATCTACTGAAATCAGAAACCTGCCAGACTAGAACCCAGCTAATGGATTCCAGCCAAGACTGGAATTCTGTACGATGGTGAATATTAGGCAGTAGAGGGAAATGTTAGGAACAGAGGAGGAGAGCAACTCTAAAATATCCTTTATAGTAGATCTCATCCTGGTTTCAGAAAGCCCAAGTTTGAAATAAACCTGAATAATAACAGTTAATATTCAAACTACTTATCAGCATTAAATTACTTTAATATTGAATATCCTGAAGATTAAAATGTTTTGTCCCCCACTGAGCTTGTCACCTACAGCCAAATAATTGCAATTTTACGTCTTCTGAATTTCAAGCCTTGCATTCCAACTTCTCCTACTGTGTTTTTCAGCTGACAGAATTATTTCACTCCAGATCCTGACACAGCTGGGGAAACCTGAGTTCAGACATACTCATGTCTGTGCTATTAAGCCTTAAAAAACAGAAGAGCATTAGATCACTTACCCACTCTCTTCCTTCTCAGTATTATAACTTTAGATCTGTTGATAGCCAGAAAAATGTTAATGCAGAACAGAACAGTAGAGCAGCCACTGGAGAACACAGCTGACTGAAATAATGTCAGCAACGTGATCCTGATTTCTGTATAACTTCCTTCCACCTTTTGCCTTCGCAGCACCCACAATCACGGTCTGCTTTAAAAGGAGATTCTATGGAGCTCTAGACTAATACTTCCTGAAAAAAGAAAGCAAATTAATGACTCTAAGTCTAAAAATTGTATGAGAAAGAAAGGATTTGGCTGCTTGACTTGTGCTAAATGTTCTTATTATTTCTCACTTATTTTACTGCAGCACCAAAACTTGCATGTTCTTTACGTGGACTGCAAACCTCAGTGATCTGGCTTTCAAAGCCTGCAGTATTAACCAGAAAGATCTTAACATATGGAAGACTGTCCTGCTTATTTGGACTGAAATGCTTCACCTGAGCAGCTGAAACAGCAAATGGGAAGGGCAGGAGCTCAGAAGTGTGCTGAACTCTTATATACACTTAAAATTCATTTAAATAAACAAAAAATATTTGAGCTGGAGATGTCTGAAAGTTACAGCCTGTGCCCTTTAGCCAAATTTATATATATATATATATATATATTATTTTTTAAAGTAGATTTCTAAGATTCGAAGTTTCTAAGATTTCTAAGCATTGGCACAGGCTGCCCGGAGATGTGGTTTAGTGGGCAGTGCTGGTGGTAGGCAGGCGATGGGACTGGATGGTCTTAGAGGTCTTTTCCAACCTCAATGATTCTGTGATTCTATGAATCCAAGAAGGCAGCATCAGAGCACTGGGAAGATTTATACAATGCAGCATGTGTCTGGGGAAAAAAAAACCCACAGAAGGACGAGGTGACTATGGAAGTTCTTTTAAAATGCTAGAAGTCTGCAGCTGGCTAACGGCCAGCCACGGTCAAACAGGAAGTTCAGTACACAGATCTAAAACACAAGTTCAAAAAGTAGCATTCTCCCAAACCCACCCCCACCAGCAGTCAAATACTGTCCCAACCAAAAGTCTTCCTAGTGAATTTGTTATCTGTTTCCTTCCCCAGCGGAAAAGCCCCCCCCCATTCAGGCTTGTTTTGCTACAGATGGGAAACAACTAGAGATAAACAGCAGCTCTATGGGAAAATAAAGTACTTTAAGTAATCTCACCAGGATTTTTAATAAAGATCTGGCCTCTGTGCAGACTTTCAGACAATACACAATAAGTGACCTGAAACTGATTGAAATACGTTTCTTCCCAGTGAAATTAATCCAGGGAGATTCAGCTTTGCATCTGAAAGTTGCATGAATTTTCAGGAATATTCTAGACAACACAATAAAATGCTGATTTAAATTCCTACCACCAGTAACAACCACAGGGAAGGCTGTAAAAAAGCAGGAGACGATAACTCCATGAAAATACTTTAGCTACGGCAGTAAAGCATCAGCCACATCTCAGTTTAACTCTCTTTCATTACAGAAATTAGTTCCTATTGCACCAACACACCAGGATCTGCAACCATGTGCTACACATGATAACTTGCAAGGCTTTACCCATTAGCCTGACAGAACAGGCAACTTGGATGTAACCATATAAAAGAGGCCTACCAAAATTACACACACACATATATTTATATATCTACTTTCCCTGATTAATTGTGGAAACTGTAGAGTAATGTGCTTCCAACTCTCCCACTTCTGTCATGCCTTTTTCTCCCTTAGATGTCAGTTCCTGTCTAGCCCATTGCAAAGATTTCTGCACAGATGCTGTTTGTCGCTGAAGAGCTGCAGTGACTCACTCCTGCTATCTGCCAAGTCAGGGAGCTCTGCAACTCATTATCTCCCAGTTCCCTCTCGTTCAGACACTGGCACAAAACTGCAAAAGAAGAGAAAGCCTGTTGCATGATTGGCTGCTCATCTGAGCTAGGGTTCAGGCAAAGGGCCTGTGAAGGGAAATAGTCTTGCTAACATAAATAGTTTTATTTTGAGCCCTGTAAGGAAGCCTTAGCTCTTTTTCCTGGCAGCTAATTTCTCCATCAGATAGAAGGATGCTCGTGAAATCAGCCCATCTAGCACAGAGATTTGCAGCCACTCGGGACAGTAATTGGCCATAAGTGATAGATAAGCAAGAAATAAAAGGATAACCAATATAATTAAAAGCTGTGCTCTTCCATGGGAAAACCAAGGTGCAGAGCCAGGTGCCTCGGACCATCTCAGAGCACTGTGGTGTATCTGTGAGAACAGTTTCCAAGTGCAGCTAATTGAGAAAACAGAGCATGCAGACACTGCTGGTGCTTCCTAAAGAAAGGCTTACCCTGCACTTGTCCTTGCCCACGCACTTCAGGAGATAATATCTACAAACCCTTCTGGCTGCTTATGGGTCTCTGTTTGTTCTCATCTTCCTTTGTGAAGGGGTCCCTCTGTCAGTGCAGCTTAATGAGATATGGTGGTTAAGGTATGAGAACTAAGAGAAAGCCTTTTTTTCTGTTAGACATATTGGCCTCTGTTGCGATCTGAATTGTCTCAGAAAGCTGAAAAGCAGTTTTACTTGGGAATAGGGTTAGAAAAACAAACACAGTGAACAGGGAGTAGAAAACTAACTGTGCTCACTGCTGCATTCTTCAAGGAAAGGGCATTCTTATTAACATTAGAAAGTGGGAGTCGAGGAACATGGATTCTTCCTGTTCTAACGTGCCTGTCCTGCATGACTGGAAAAGTCCCCTCACCTCATCTCTGCAATACGACAGCTATTTATCAGTGGTGCTCACGCACAAAAAAAGAGGGAAATCTTTTTTCCTTCTCCCATGTTTTTGCAAGTGACGTTGTGACATCAGTGGATGGAAATACGAGATAAGTGTGCTGTTGTTATTCCTGTATCAACTGCCTTTAAAGGAATTTAATACTGTGCTCACTGTTGGAAAAGGAACAGAAGCTTCTGGCAGCCTCTGCTGGCACATTAAAGAAGCAGGACCGTACCCAGGGATTCCACCCTCTTTCTTTTTCTTTTGTTTGCTTTCATGCACACACACAGAACATATGTTCTTTCATTTCTGCAACACAGAAGGATAAAACATGAAATACAACAAAGTAGGAGCAAGAAATTTAGACCGGAGTCAACAGATGTGAGCTGAACGTTAAGGCACCTCGTTCTGCACATATGATCGTGTTTAAACGTGAGTTAAAGAACACGTGCAGCACAGTGTAACAGGAAGGGAAAGGCTTCACAGATTCAGGAATATCAGGCTTGTAGCATCTCGCCACTAAAGAAATTCAAGAGTAACTGAAAAATTCTCGCACTCTTTGCAGGTTTTGTTCTGGTCATTGGATTGGTGACTTTCTACCGCATCGGACCATACACCAACCTCTCATGGTCCTGTTACCTGAACATTGGAGCCTGTCTTTTGGCCACACTGGCAGCTGCCATCCTCATATGGAACATCCTCCACAGGCGGGAGGACTGCATGGCGCCGCGGGTCATCGTCATTAGCCGTACCCTGACTGCTCGGTTCCGCCGGGGCCTGGAAAATGACTACGTGGAGTCACCGTGCTGAAAGCATGGACTCAAAGGGGGAAAGATCTCCGAGGAGATCTGTGTTGGATTTTCTATAAATATATGCTATAATTTAAAACTAAGGGTTGAAGGACATCACAAAGCTCACTCTTGTGGGCAGAGGCCCTCGATTATTATTTGGATGGGCTCCATCTATATACATATGTATAAAACATATAATTTTATATATATTATATTGCCCTCTTCCTCTACTGTACAGCTCAGAATATTGGGCTGTCAGAATCCCGACGGCATCACAGTGACGTGTCAGCAGGTGCAGCCGGAGCAGGTAGATCAGATGAGAATACAGAAGAGACAACCTAACATTTTCTGCCTGGATAAAGTTGTGTTGCTCCCTTACTAACATCGAAAGCTTTGGGAAACCAGTGATGACCAGTTAGTTTTCCTTTGGAGCTGACAGGCAGCCTGAGAAGGCAGAAAACTCACTGTAGAATAAGTGATGATTAAGTGATGATTTTTAACAGCTGTTAAGATTTCATGGCTTTTTAGTCTTCCATCCCATTCATCCATTTCAAGGAACTTCTCATTAGCTGCAACACCTTCTCTTTTCAAGCCACAGCATAAAGCAAGTGCTGCAACTCTAATAGTTCTAAATGGTAAGGGACTGCAGAAGAATTCAGTTCAATTTTCTCCAGATACTGCTTTTTTCACCCTAAGAGAGAGGTTTAGGTTTATCCTATATGTAAATAGATACCATTAAAAATGGCAAGGGCGTGGAACAGGCCTTACATGGTGCTGAACATCTCCTTCAGTGTTACACTGCGGGCAGATCTACAGAAGGTGATCACCTGGATTCTCTCATAATCATAGATACTACTGATTTGCTTCACAGGAAATTATTAGTAACAATTGATATTTCAGCCCACAGAAGTTTCTTCCTGGCTTGCTTTAACATTTGCCAGGCAACTTCCAGATTAGAGTGCTACGTTAGGACACCCAGCTCTGCCCAGCAATGCTCAGAGGCACCTAACAGAATATTGGAGACTGCACCTGATACACCAACTGGAGAATAGGACAAAGACTTTGCCATGAGATAAAACATCTGTCCATTAACTTCATATGGTAATGAAATGAACATAATTGCCTTCAGAATTAGGCACGATGCCTGTTAGCCTCACAAGGGCTCACAAGGTGTTGCACACAGCCTTTAGGAAGAGAAAACAACCGGTCAAAAACTGTTGTGCAAAAATACTTCAGACGCAGGGAGTATCACAGTGACAGGTGTCCAGTAGCTGTCAGCAGAGGCTCCTCAGCACTAACTGACAGATCTGAAGGGCTGAGCTGTGAATACGAGCTGTGACTGCCACAAACTGCTGTTGTGTTGCTCCCAGCCGATGCGCTGCTCCTCTTTACTGCTATTTTCACCATACTTTGCCACACTTAGAACGTGATCATCAAGCTGGCTCTTGAATTCTGTTCTCAAACTCATTTCTGATGCAATAAGAAACTCAACCCCAACTGCTACTCTGCATTGTGTTTATAGTCAGCAACCCTGCGCAGGACAGAACACCTTAATGCTGACAAAGAGTTTCTTCTCACAGTAGGTTTGTAAAAACCAACTAAAATTTGTACTCACTCTTCTGCATTACCTCCTGGAAAAGCTCTATCTTTCCTAGAAGCAACGTGCTATGGTTAATTGTGGGGGTTTTTAAGATTAAACTATTTGAATATTTAAAAGACATTATATTATTTCTTCTAATATTGCAATATCCGTATTATAATAATGTACATTTCAATTTAAAAATCAGCTACGTGGTCAGTAAATTCGTAATACTTGGTATGACTGTGATTATGTCAGATGTATAAATAAAACTACGAATGTTCACCCTCCTCCAGCGATGATATTGTGGACTTTGTGCCAGACAAGGGGGAAGGTTGCTCATTTTCCCCCAGACTGTGATCAAAACCTGCAGTTCGCAATGCCTCGTGGACAAAGAGTAAGCAGAGTTTACATTGAAAATCAGTAAAATAAAGATTTCGTCTTTCTGAGAATGAGGGGGAAAATGGAATAAAAGAAAAAGTAGCAAGTGAGATGGAGAGGATGGGAACAGCATGTCAGCTTTCACTGAAAATCTGCTCTACTCATAAGGAAATGTATAGAAACATGCTGTACCTTTTTATCAGCTTGATGGATTTGAACGCCTCATCCATGTCTCCAGCAGTCAGATAGAAGCTGAAGTTCAGCATGGCATCCCGGGTAGCCTTATCACAGTCTCCTAATCCAATGAAATCTCTCATGGGTCGTCTGGAAGCCATCTGCAAGACCGTGGAGCCTGACTCCGCTTGTCCTTTCCCAGCTTCCCCTGGCTAAAATGAGCACATTACCATTTAGGTATCACAGAGGATGAAGCCTACTCCTTTTGGTGTCTCAATGGTAAATTTCCATTGCAGTCCCAAGTTTCCTATTCCAATCACAATTTTCCAGCATTGGCAGTTCAGGGACTTTTAGAACGCCTTTTTGAACGCAGTTAACAACATAGACCTACTTCATTTATTCTTGCCTTCCCATGAAGCTTGTAAATACTCAACCTCAGATTCAAGACATTCCCCATACAACACACAGTTCTGGAGCCCCTAAACCATCATTAATACCCTCACTGGTCACTGAAAACCACCCCAAAGGAATTTTACCACTACTGAGACACAGAATAAGATGGAAGTCAATCATCAGTATCATATGATCTGTCTAGAGTGTAATATGGTAATTTTCATAACCCAACAGCAGAAAATCATCTGAGTCATGAACACCAAATTTCACATGTACCCTGTACCAACCTTATAGCAGACAGCTGAGAAAAGTATTAAGAGTTGCAGAAGCTACCGCAACATAACATCTTAACTATACTATTTTACAAGTTATTAGGTAAAGTAGATGATAAACCCAAAGCACACATTGGCTACGGGCACCTCCAGGGATGGGCACCCCCAGCTCAGGGCAGCAGTGCCAGCACCTCACCGCCCTCTGAGTGAAGGATTTCCCCCTCACATCTCACCTAAAGCATCCCTCTTCTAGTTGAAAACTGTTCCCCCTTGTCCTAGCATTATCAGCCTATCGCCACCAGCTGTTGCATCGACTGGATTTGCTGTATTTAAAGGAGACTGCTCTTGTAGTAAAACACGGTTCCAAAATGAATTACTACATAATGATTAATGAAGTCGCAAAGATGCATGTAATCCTACTGCAAGAGAAAAGCAGCCAATGAAGCAGAGCTGAATATTAGAGTTACAGATACTTACAGGTTTATGGACAAACTCCCTCCAAAAAATTAACTAATGGCAGCAATAATCCACACCGATGGGAAGGAAAAAAACACAAGAGATGTGGTATGAAAGTAAAATAGCACAAGTCATGATGAGGGAGGTGTTAACAGAGGGAAAATGAGCAAATCTTAGACGTTTCAAATGGATGGGAAACAGAAAGAGCAGCTCTAACAGCTAAATACATTTAAAGTGGAAAAATATCCAGACAAAAGTCTCCTTGTTTAAATTAACTCAGTATATTAAGTTAGGTTCACATAATTGCACTACTCTGTTATTCAGAAGAAAATCATGGGATCAGAAGTCACATTGAGTTCCTAAAATGCCTTGGCAGAATAAACAAAAGAAGGCAGCAGGATATTTCATTACCATCACAGATCTTAACTAAGATACTCAGATCAGATCTGTAGAGGATAGGCTTAACTTTCTCCATTACACACGGCATTAAGATACAGACAATTCTGTCTCTATAGTTGAATTTCCAAGATGTTACAGCACGCGTTTCTAGTGTTTGCAGCAAGTGTGCAGTAAGTGTCAGTGCACAGTGGGCATTCTTGCTCTGTGCTATTCTGTGGGCAGTAAGCTCCATTCCAACAGTTAGCAGGCTGCTCTGCTGAAGCCAGCAGGAACTGTCAGCTGTTTGGGGATATGCAAGCCTGACACACACCTCAAATGCAAAAGATTGGTGACTGCATAATAATGGGATTTTGTTGATTTTGAACACCTCCTGAGCTTCAATGTCTGGTAACTACTCCTGTGTCTGTACATCACACCCAGCTCATGGTACCCAGGAAGAGACAAGTCAGTAGCCACAACCATGTCAAGTACACCCACATTAGAATTAACTTCATGTGGCTGTTACAGCTGCCCCTGGGTGTGCCCTGCCTACTGCAGGCTCAGTTTGGTGACACTGGAACCCCAGTGAATGAAAATCCTGAACCCACAGGAGGGGAAGGAATCGTGAAAGATGCCCTCACCTTTTTTGCAAAGTAATAATGTGGTACATCGACACCCAGAAGAACCTCGTACAGTGATGGCAGTGGGAAGCTGTCCTGAAGCAAAAGGCCGTGTTCTTCAGTACTGAAGAATGACACAACCCAAACATCCAGCTGGAAAAGAAAGTCAAGCACCGTTTTGTTTTCGTGATGCAATATTCTGCTCTCGTTTTGTTTTTATTTTCCATATTCAGTTGGCAAAACCTCTCAAAAATAACGACAGCCATTCACCCACATGCGCACACACCTGCTGGAAAGAGCAGAGCCACACACTTCCTCCCTGCAGAAAGCTGCCAAAGATTCACTCTGCATTTCAGACTGTTCCTACTGCAAAGGGCCCTCGAGTTCTGCATCTCAGGAACCAGCCTCATCAGACATATCAGGGAATGCACCAACCACTTAAA
The DNA here is from genome assembly GCF_054131305.1 of Coturnix japonica. Lineage (NCBI taxonomy): Eukaryota > Metazoa > Chordata > Aves > Galliformes > Phasianidae > Coturnix > Coturnix japonica. The sequence goes on along the minus strand of NC_140675.1, from coordinate 19,971,377 downwards.
CATAGTTTGTGTAATGGTTGACTTATCCAAGTCAAGATACAAGCATTTATTTCCAACTGAAGTCTTTCAGACTTCTCATTTCTTAAACAGTAACCACAGCAAACACTCCTGTGGAATAAGGGCTAAAAATCCAGTTGCATTCCTTTCACATCCTTCTCTTCTTTATGTAGCAACATTTTTGCTTCTTTACGTAAGGAATAGTAGGTTGAAGTGTTTTTTTTTTTGCTGGAAGACCCTACCAAGGTATTTTGAGCCATCCCTATTCCATTCTTCATAACATCACTTTCTATGTTGACCTTCCCAGAACCCTTTTTTACAGTCAGTTCAGCCAGCAAAAGAAACAAAGCTTTCCATCTCTAAATGGAAAAGATTAAACTAATATTATGCACTATAGACAAATTTTTAAGGGCCACTGCAGGCTCATTAGCAGGTTAAACAGAAACACTGGACTGATGAAAGCTCTTTGCTTAGATTGTTTCTGATCAATAAAAACTTCCAATTTTTCTACAAGATATTGGAATAAACTATGGGTTAGAAAAAGTACCAATGATTTTCTGCTTGGGTAAGTAAAACATCATGTAGAGCAAAGAGGAACAAAAAGGCCCATACCGTGCTCTCAGTCTGGTTGCTCTTCTGACTTGGGGATCGTGCACCTGGCTCCAGAATTGTCTCACATACAAAAAGTCTCGGTTCATTGCAGTCCCAGAAATGGCAAACAGGGACGTGATTGTGCAGCTCTGGATGCTCCACAACAGGCCTATCAAAACCAAGAAACGTGCAATCACAGAATCACAGGTTGGAAAAGACCTCCGAGATCATCCAGTGTAGATTATCCTCTGGTGAGTTTACTAATTTTGATGATTTAAAATGAAGCAGCGATAAATGCATCGCTCACGCAGACACTATTCGCTATTCACAAGTCAGTGAAGCCGTCATACTAGTTTGTAGTGGCCTCTTATGGGCTGCACGAGACACTACACTTGAGAACAACTCTTGTTACTCCCATTTGCCGAAGTGGCAAGGCAAAATTTGTAAGGACCCTGCTTTATAGGGGAGTTGGATTTGTCAATCTTTAGAGATCCCTTCCCACCCCTACAAGCTGTGATTCTTGGGAAAACAATTTAAATGGCAAAAATTCCCACCTAAATTACACATAGAGTAATGCCAGTATCGAGATGTTGCTCACCTTCACAGGGCAAATTATCTTAAAGCCTCAAGTAATAATTCCCAGAGTCGTTACTTACCTGTCAATACCACTCCCAGAAGAAAGCTTTTCCCTACCAATTCCTTGCTCAGCTTTGAAATCAAACACTGTAACTTTGTCCATTTCAACGTCATAGAAACAGATCTTGGAATCAGTGCCCCCGTCTGCCTACAAGAAGGCAAAAAGTACTGATGAAGCACACAGAAAAAAGCTGGAAGTTTGGATAGCATGTTTATCTCAACTGATTCATATTCTTATAGTTTTGTGTACTTGTAATCACACAGGAGCATTCTTTAGAAGAAGTATCAGAAAATTCCTTGGGGTTCTTCTATTCCAGCGAGTTTGCTTTGGCCTTCTTTGAAATGTTACAGAACAGATTTGTGCTGAACTACTGCCTTCATTGCTGCGCTGCTCTCAGCAAACATACAAAACCTGAACACAGCTTAACTTAAATGCAGCATTTAGCTGCGTGCTTGGATGTGCACCTTGCAGTCCCAGTACAGCGCATAGAGGCTAAAGGTGTATTTCTGTGAGGTTAATCTTGAACCCTCAATAATCATCTTGACCCGCACACCGCTCTATTAACCGGTGTTGAGGCCACAGGGTGCTAAATGAAGTTTTGCCTCACCTTGCTGACAAGGATGCTGACTTTATTGCCGCTAGCATTGCACTTGACAGATGCAATATTTCCAAGGCCAGGAAACAGCTCGGAGAAATTCTTACTATTGCAGTGCACTTTCGCCTCTCTGTCAAAAGGAACAGACTCAAGTCATTTAGTGTCAAACATGCGACAGCAGCCATTGGCCAAAACATTTTTCAAGTTAAAAACAAAACAAAACACCTCCCCCCCTGCCCCAGAAATGAACAGATTGTTTTTAAAGATTTATTAATACCTGCGAGAGAGATCAAAGATTTTAAAGTGAGACAAATCGGTTCCCACAGCCAAGAAGTTCCCACAGACATCCAAGAGACACGGATTCCCCTCTGCTTCAGAAAACACCAGAAGCTGTTTAACTGTTCCCTGAGAAGAAAGGTATAACACCAGGTTGGAACGTTCGGGTTTAACTAGGAGGGATTTTATGTTGTCACGAAGTTAGCCCATGGATCTCTGTGTTAGACAAATCACCATCAGCAAAATGGGAAAAACCTGCTTCAGGTTAAAAACTAGATACGTTGTCTCCTAAAGAGTTTGAAGTTTTTCTTCTGTAAAAATTGGCCCTTTGGTAAAGGACACATGAATACAGCTCCCTAAATGTTCATTAATATGAAGCTGGAAAAATCAATAATACATATACATAAATGAAATGATTCCTTAATCTGACAAGGCCCAGCTCTTCTTGACTATTAAATAAAATCATAAGGATTGTAAGGATTGTATTTCTCCCTTTGGTTGTGGTGGACACAAATAAGCTACAAACCTTAAGCAGTACTCCGTAGGAGTACACAACATACAGGGGATATTTCTGTCCTCTCAAAACACACTCTATTTTCTATTGATAACATATACTCATATGCTAATGATTTAGATAATCATAAGCCGTCTGGTCCTTAAGAATTCTGTTTTCTATTATAAATACTTACTACTGTTAGCTGAAGTGTAGTAGCTGTTAAATGTGACAGACCAAAGGACTCAAAATGTAAAAGAACTCAACTTGTTTTTCCTATGACAACGTACAGTCAACAGGTTTACAGAACCTCCTTTTATCCTTTAAATTGCAACATCAGTCTCTGAAAAACAGTGAGATGTATTCCTTGCTCTGTGTTTTCATCAGCTCTTACCTGCCAGGTACGGACTTGGACCCGATTCGGCTCAACCGTGTACAGATTTTCTCCATGCATCGACAGAACTGGAGAGTCACAAAGGAAAGAGCCTGGGACAATCACAATGAAACCATCATTACAACAAGCAGTTGGCTGGGATGTGTGTGTGTGTGTTGGTGTTTTAAACAGACTAAAAGGAAATGACTACCCCCATCTTGCACCAGCTGCATTTTACAACCCATGACTCCCACTGGTTCTCAAGCTTCTTGGTGTTCTGGTCATGATTTAGCAGAGGGCTGATATGGGTATGATATGATGTGATATGATGTGATATGATGTGATATGATATGATATGATATGATATGATATGATATGATATGATATGATATATGATATGATATGATATGGCAGTATGGGTGGGTTGTGGCTGGACTTGATGATCTTCAAGGCCTTTTCAAACCTGAGCAATTCTATGATTCTATGGTTCTACAATTCAGGAACACAAACATTTCAACTCTGAACAATCAGCTTATTGCTAATTCCAAATCCTACCTGCATTTCTTAAGGTATCTTCTGAGCACTCAAAGACAGTAACTTGCTTCCCATTCCAGAACACCACAGCATCCTAAAGAAACGTAAAAAGATGCACTCAGTATCGCCAGGACTCGTGCAGTAATTTAAGCAGAAACACTGAGATTTCCCACACAACTGCCACCTTTCACTTGTTCCCCTGTATAATGGGTTGGAAGGACTGGGAATGGAAAAAAACTGAAGTCAGTATCCAGAGAACTGCCAAGCCAGTGCACCACCTGAAAACCAGCACAGTATGATCACTAGAAGCCGCAAGAGTACTTCTATTATACAAATGGAATAGCAAAGAATTACATTAAGGACTTGGAAAGCCCAGTCTCTATACTCCTAGCTAGGCAAACAATTGAGCAAACAAACAAAAAGATCAACGTGACCTTAGTAGTGAAGACTCCGTTCACAGTCATATCAACATGAAGATTGTGTGTGGTTCCTGTGCTGAAGAAGGTCACATTAAACAGGCTGGGAGACACCTGCACAGCAGCCACTTGCTGATTGTAGTGACATGACATGGCCTGCTCACTGAGGATGACCACAGAGCTGATGCTGTTCACTGCCAGGAGGTTCTTTCGCGAGCCCCACTGCATATGGGAGCAAGAAAAGAAAGCACAGTGAGTAATCCCATCTGAGACCTCAGCAGTCACAACATCCCAAGAGAGATGAGAAGGGTTAGGATGGAATAAACATTTGGGGTATATATGTACATACACTCAAGCACACACACGGGATAAATTCCAACTTATGTTTTTGTTTTGTTCATTTGTTTTAAAACTATTAGAGACAAATTAGCAAGCCAACCCGTTCTGACAAAAGCAGACAAAAGGTCACTTTATACATAACCTGTCTGTAACACAGTAGCAGTTAATACTGTTAATACTTCAGTTTTGAAAGTTGCTTTACTCGAGGGTTTTCCTCCTTCAGGACGCTGACTGCTCTCTTGGCACTGTGTGCACCCATGGGTTAGCAGGCACAGTTGTCTATTTCACAATGATGGCATCATCAGCTGATGGTTCTGAAGCCTCTTTCTTGCCTTACCTTTATCTGAGTGATATTTCCTTCAAGTTCTGTAGATGCGTGGAGTTTCCACTTCTCCTTGCCCTCCCCTGTGCTCTGACTGGATACTGACGTGTTCCTCCACATGGCCACTCTCCCTTTGTTAGTACCAGCTGCTAGGAGACCTGCCATTCACAGACATTTTAGACACTTCCTATCTTATCAAGCTTCAGAAAAACAAACAGGGCACAGAGCACTAGGCAGCCTGGCTAGTTCTGGAGCCATGGGAAGCCAATTTGAAAAGGGTTCGGAAGCAGAGATGACAGCTGCCCTGGTATTCCTCACCTTTAGCACTGCAGTAAGAAACACAGTTCATACACTCCCCAGCCTCAAAGCCAAACTGCACATCTGGGGAGAGCACATAGTTCTCACCTCGGTCCAAATCCCAGAACCTAAAGGTACACAAAACAAGAGTTAATAACTCTTCTCCTTCCAGCTATCTTGCTAACCTGTCAAGAGGACTTGTACATGGCACTGTTCTGCTATTTCCTTAATCACGGAATGACCCAGATTGGACGAGATTTCAAAGGTGATCCATTTCCAACCCTCCTGACACAGTCAGAGTTGGCCAACCAGTAGGTCAGGCTGCCCAGGGCCCCATCCAGACAGGCCTTGAGCACCTTCAGGGCTGGAGCATCCACAACCTCTGGATGGAAAGAGCAGCAAAGTGGTTTTCTCATGCCAGTAAAGAAAAAAAGCCCAAAGGCCCACACAACCCAAAAAGCTCAAGAGACCAGAAACTGCTCGGCCAGATTTCTCACGTGCATTAAGAGCAGCTTAAAAACAGGATTCTTACCTGAGTACCGTCTCACCCATTGCTGTAACAACAAGGCTATGGTCTATTAAAATGATGTCTGCAGAATTACCAGTCTTCCCACTCAACTTCACCTGTTAACGAAAGTGAATACAGTCAATGCCAGAAGGTAAAATCAACATATTGAATGCTGAAGCATCTAAATTGTTTCGCATGACCCCAGAGTTCAAATGTAAACCCTGAACTGTGTGATAACTAAGAGAGACCAAGGAGTGACCTGCAGAGCACATCATCACAATGTGACAACAAAGCCATCCTTCAGACTTACAGAGAAAGAGCACATTGCAACAAGGAGGGTGCTGCTCCTGCTGACCTGAAATAGGCAACTGAGCAACTGATGGGGATGAAGACACATAACATGTCACTATTTCTCCATGAAATGTTTTAACAAACATTTGATTGCACCCAAATTACAGATGGATTTTAAGAGCATCACCTTTTAATTCAATAAGACAAATTAAGGAGGGTCTCAATGAACAAAACACAAGAGCAAGACGAAAACCATCTTCCCAAGTTCAGTAGCACACTTCTATTTCACCTTTAAGTGTGCACATTTGATCACTGAGGCATGAAAGGAGAAAAAAAGCTGATTCATTTCTGAATGAAGGAAATAAAAGAGATTAAATATTGCAACTCTACTTTGTTGTTCGATGCACACCTTCATGAGCTCCTTGGCATCTCCCTCGAGAGTAATTGTATGCAAGGACAGCAGCAGGTTCTCTGTTATCACAACTAACGCATCTTTTTTCTCCATGAACAGAAGCTTCTGTACACGGTTGTCGGCTGACAATACGTGGTTTGTCTTTCCTTTCTCATTCACGTAGTGCACAGAACCTGTAGTACACATAAACAAGTCACACAGCTCTTAGTTAACAGCTCTTGTAGCCACAGAAATCAAATCTGCTCCTTGTTCCTTCAATGAAATAGTCCTCGAGTGCTAAAAGAAAAAGGGCCACAACTGCTGCCTCACAGTTTGTCTCTGGCTGTGGACAATTACAGCAGCTTTCGCTGTCACTCATCTGGAAAATCCAAATGCAAACAACTCAAGTTGTTTCTGTGGTGTTGTAAACACCACAAATATTTCTCAATTAAAAGTACACTTTCTGCATACATGTGCAGGTATGCAAAGGGCAAACGATGGCTTTTAAAATCCTCAGTGCCCCCACTTGCAGGACTCCCAGTCCGTCTCTAGATGGGGATGTCTACCAACAGATGCTCCCTTTCAAAGCAGCTGCTGACAGGAAGTACCCATAAAATAGAATGGCTTTGGAAGGCGCAAATAGTACCAAAGACCTGTGGCCTACTTCTACCTTGGGGGAGATTATTAGTTTAGAGATTATTATGGAACTGATGAAATGTGAGTCGAACCTTCCCTGGTCCATGCAACCATGTGCCTCCAGAAGAACCTTTGAGTACTGGCCCACAAAGGAACATGAATTTCAGCCACAACCCAATTATCAGCCGTATCATATTTTGTCCATCTACGCCTTGATGGGCAAACTGTACAAAGTGCCGTGGTATACTGGATCACCATAATGGAAAGGGCTTACCTTCAACCTGCTCAGTCACTGGTTCACACCATGAAGGGGTGGAACGGAGCAGAAATGCTGTCATTAAACTGTTTTGAACCACTAATAGGCGAGTTTACAGCAGCTGAGAAAAGTGGTTTTGCTCTCACCGTCAGTCAAGGTGATAAAGAAGGACAGTCCTTCCTGGAGTCCCATTTTCAGAGGTGCTTCTGTTCCAGCTTTTCTCCAGTTAAACATATCCAAGGCTTTCTCATCACCGCTCACAGCAGCTTTTGCCAGCTGTAGGAAGTCTCTGCAAACAAGAGATACTTCATTTCCAACTCCCTACATAACTGAGTGCATTCCGTCCTAAAGAAAGGAATGAATACTTCATAGTATTGTAAAGAGAGAAGAAAGATGTTTCATACGCTGGTTGGAAACCAACTAACCCCCAAAAGATATAAAGCTCATTTAGTACCAGTTTTAGCTTGTATTGCTTCACCCTTTTTCACCCCCTTTAAAGAGATACGTGAAACAAAGAAATGCCCCAGACTGAACACAGCACTCGAGGTGAGGCCTCATCAATGCTGAGTACAGGGCAGGATGACTTCCCTGGTCCTGCTCACTGATACAGGCCAGGATGTCCTCATCGAGATCATTAAGAAAGATGTGAAATAGAAATGGTCTGTGAAAAGGTTTTTCTTTCTGTGGCACAAGTGAGAGCTGATCCGCCTGCACTCGGGCAGGACGCAGCACTTACTCTCCAGGAGGGGGTGGTCGGAAGATGCAGTGTGACACACATTGTCCATACTCGTGTTTCAGCAAGGGAGGGCCTTGCACTCGACCTCGCTGATCCATTCTCCATAGAAACAAGATGCCGTGCTAAAAAAAAAGGCAAATTGAAAGAACTGTAGAAAAGTTAAAACAATTACATTTGTTTCCTCCCTGACCTTTTCAATTTGTACCTAAAGCAAGGAAATGAATCCCCCCCTGGCTCCTACAGCTATTCCATCCCATAGCGATCCATCCATGACCCTTCCCATCACGAGGCCTGTGTTGTATTCCAGACCCAAGGTCTGACACTGGAGCTGCTCACCCCATCCCCAGACACCAGGCGGGATCCGCTGCTGCTCCAGTTCAGGACGGTGATCCTGGCGCTGTGGTTTGTCGGCGCAGCGTGAAGCTCCTTGTCGTGTTTGTTAAGTACAACAACTTCTCCATTGTCCCACCCAGCCGCCAGGATCAGCCTGCAGGGCTGCCAGGACAGCGACGTGACCTGGGAGCTCCTCTCGATGTGAGCGTCAGGAACGTGTTCTCCCTGCAAACAGCAGCAAGGTGCAGGATCAGCACAGGGATGCAGATACACCTTCACTTTTACTCAAAGCACGTGGCCATCCTATTGCTAAGCCTAACAAGCAGCTGAGCATCACCAGGAACACTTGGAACTGCAGATGAATGAAATGCAGAAGCTCAGTTTCAAAGCAGCAAAGCTATGAAACTCACCTGCTCCAGGTAGATGTCCACGCAGCCTCCCGATGCTGTGCTGATAGAAGCGACTGCCAGGAGGGGCTGAACGGAGTGCCACGATATAACACAAGGGGACGCGACTGAATCCGGAGCCTCCGTTCGGTGATCCACGTACACGGCCATGGCAGGAGCCGCCACCGACTGCGAGTTTGCACGAGGGATTGAACGGGGAAGGAGGAAAAAACGGGGACACAAATAGGACGATGGTCCCGTAACGCGGAACGAGGAGCGCTCCCACCCGCCGCTCGGCGCTGCGGGGACAAGGCCCGGCCGCGGTTCGATGCTCCGCGTTACCCCGGGCAACGGGGCGGGGCACAGAGCGGAAACTCCCGGAGCGAAACCGAAGAGCGACGGAAACGGCCGGGACGGAGCGGGGGGGGAGAACCGAGCTGATCCGGTGTGAGCGGGGTGAGGGGCTGCACAGTGTGTACAGGGTTAACGGGGCATTGTACAGTGTGTATTGACACCGGGATGTACAGGGTTAACGGGACATTGCACAGCGTGTATTGACACCGGGATGTACAGGGTTAACGGGACATTGTACAGTGTGTATTGATACCGGGATGGACGGGGATAACGGGACATTGCCCAGCACGTCCCCAGCCGTGCAGACAGAGGCTGGTTGCGGTCACACGGTGCATCCCATCACTCCATCCCTTCCCCTTATGGCCTGACCGCGGCTGCTGGGAATAGAGCTGTGCCATTAGGGCTCCCTGTTGGTGAGGATGAACAGCAGCTTTGGTGTGAACCCTCGGACCTGGGTGGGGAAGCACTGCGTTAGGAACACCCCAATTGTCCAGCCCTGTGTGCAGATCCTCACTTGGAGGGTCCTTTAAGGCCGGCTGTGCTCATAACGCTGATATAACTTATTGAACTCTGTGTGAGGCGATGGGGCTCCATACAGTTATTGACGAACATGGAGAACGTTGATGCCGCACTGTTTAATGCACATTTCTGCGCTACAGCTGGGAATGGTGGGGTCCAGCAAATAAAAGCCCCGTAAGATCAGCTGGTCCAACCAGCAGCCCGGGATACTGGGAGTCCTGGAAGCGACCGACCTTCGCAAAGGGCCGCAGGGCTGTCAGTCAGCTCATGTCCTTCATTGCAGCGCTAATGAACGAGCTCATTAAGGCCGTTAATTACAGGAACAGCCCGGCATCGGGCAGCAATACAACCCCGCCAGCCAATGGCATTCGAGAGCGTGCCCAAGAGCTCCAATGATAGAGCTCTCCATTGGTTCCCTTCTAGCCAATCAACAGACAGATCTCGACGATCGTCCCGCCCCCTGTCGGACGCCGGCTGCCGCCTCTTCCTGTACGTGCAGATGACGTCACCCGCCCCGCGCCGCGCTCTCATTGGTCCGCGTCCGGCCCGAGTCCCCGCCCCCCGCCTCGTTCCCGCGTGCCGTCAGCCAATGGGACGCTTTGTTTGGGGTCGCGGGAAGGGGCGTGTCGTGGCGCGCCCAGCGGAGCCCGCGCTGTGCGCCCCGCCCCCACGGCCCGGAGCGACTGACGAGGAAGCGGAGCCGGGCGGACACAGCGCGGCACCGGGAACGGCCCGGCCCGGACACAGCGCGGCCATAGGGGCGGCCCGGCCCGGCCCGGCCCGGCCCGGCGGTGCGGGGCTGCGGCTCCGGCCGGGGCTGCGGGGGACACGGGGCCGACAGGGCGCCGCTCCCGCCGGGAAGCGCTGCCGCCGCCGGCAGCGTCGTTAGGGCCGCTGGAGGCCGCGGGGGTCGCGGGGCGATCCGGCCTCCAACCCGAGCTGGAGGCTGCGAGGAGCGGCCGGGGGGACACTGCGGCCGGGGGACAACGAGCGGCCGCCGCCGGGACTGACGGAGTGAGGAGGGTGATCGGAGGCGTTGATGCGGCAGGTAACGGTGCGGGACGGGCGGGGAACGCGGGTCCGTGGGGCTGAGAGACGGTAACTGTGTGCGGGGGGAGCGGGCGGGACGGGAACCGTGACGGGAGTGAAACCGGGAGAGAGAGAGAGAAAGGGAGAAAGGGGCTGGGTGAGACGGGCCGGGATACAGCGGGGGAGACCGGCGGGATGGGGGCAGCGGGTGTGGCTGCATTGACACACACTAAAGGGGGGAACCCTACTGACATGGCTCCATGGAGCCACGGGTGGGGGCAGGTTCAGCCCTGCTGAACTGAGCACGGGCTGTCAGAGCTGCGAGGTTTCTGTCATCGGAACAGCTGGAAACGTCGCGGTTTGGTTGTTTGGAGAAGCCTTTGTGTGGGTAACAGGGCTCTGACAGGGTTTGACGTGAAGCTGCAGTATGGGAGTTTTAATACGGGTTTAGGTTTGTGGTTCACAGCAGCGAATGGCGCCGTCTGTGAAGAGCAGGACGTTGTCCTGCATCCTGCTGGGCTGCTGGGCCCGGAGCTGTCACAGGGCAGAGCGTCACTGCGGGCACAGCAGCGTGTGCCGGGACCTGCAGGTCCGTGTGCTCCCATGTTACAGGCAGGGGATGCACCTGGGGCACTTTGAAGCACTTCTGCTGTCGGCCCAACATGTGCTGACCCCATCGCTCCATGGATTCTGAGTTTCGTGAGCATCTCTTGGCCCATGCTTGGAGTTGGCTGTGGCCGCACTTTGCAATGTGTGTATATCCCAGTGTTGCGGGATGTCCTGCCTTCCATGCGGGCTGTGCAGGTGCCCGCAGTGCCCTCATTGGGTTTTATAGGCAGTGAGGCCAAACGCCTTTAGCCCCGTGTGTGCCCAGGCCGGTGCCGTGCTCCGGGTGCCCGCAGTGCACTGGGCACGTTGTGATGCTCATTCGCACCTGGGCGCTGCTCTCAGCCCCATCCCCGGGCAGACACCGCCGCGGTACCGAGTGGAGGCTGCGGGGGCTCCGTGCGGTGCGACCCCCCGGGTGGGGTGCAGCGATGCGGGGCTCCGTCCGCCGCCGCCGTGGAGCTCGGGCAGACGCGGGCGAGGCGGCCTCGGGCCCGGCCCGGTGCTGCTGACAGGAGCCGCTCCCGGGCGATGCTCCCCGCCGAGCGGTGGGACCGGCCGTGCCCGGAGCCCCCCGTGTGGAGCGCGGCCCCGGGGAGGTGCGGGGTGGGGGCGGAGGGGAGCTGGAAATCTTGGTCGCCGCGGCCAGTCCCAGCCCCAGCCGCACACACACACACACACACAGGGAGGAGGAGAAGCCGCCGCCGCCGCATCGAGGAGCATGGAGCCCCCCCCCGCGGCGGGCCGGGCCGGCTCGGCCCCACGGTGAGGAGGGCGAGGAGACCCCCCCCCAAAGCTCCCGGAGCCGCCGTTGGGCTGCGATGGGGCCGAGCCTCGGGGCCGGCCCGACCGCGCTGCCCCGCTCCGCCGGGCCCGGCGCTGCCTCCCTCGCCGCCTGCCGAGCGCTTCCAGCGCCCGAGTTCGCCTCGGCGGTTTGTGCTCTGCGGGCGGCCCGGAGCCCAACGGGGGGGACCGGGGGCATCGCCGGGGGAGCCCCGCCGCCTTTGGGGCCGGTTCGGAGCGGGTTCCCGCGGAGCTCTCCCCTCCCGCCCTCGGCACAGGTTGTTGGGTCGGGACAGCAAACGAAAGGGGATTTAGTAACAAACAACGGCGGCCATGTTGAGAGGAATTTCTGCAGCTAAACTTCTCCCCTCTCAGCCCAGGGGTTTCTCCCCCTCTCTGGGGGGCTCCCCGGCCTGACTTGATGTCTCTCTCCTTTCTTTCTCTCCTCCCCGACAGGATGACAGTGAAACTGGGCGAGAGCGGCGGGGAGGAAGGGGTGAAAAAGCTGGGCAAGAGAGCAGGAGGAGATGAGGAGTCCCTGGAAGAAGAAGGGGCAGGAGGAGGAGGAGAGGCAGCTCCAGGCAGCAGCAGCACAAAGAAAGAAGAGAAGATCATCAACAGCAGCTCTACCAGCAGCCCCCCGCCCAACCCCAGCTTAGCCCAGGCCTCGGCTGCCCTCCAGCCCTCCCACAGCCAGGACCAGCATCATTTTCTCAGGTCCAGTGTCAGACCTCAGAGCAAGAGGCTGAAGAAGGATTCCCAGGCATCATCCTCAGTTGGCAGCAGCGCTGCTGTGAAAGGCAAAGGTACCGTGTTTTGGTACCATGTTTTGGCAGCCCCGGAGCCCACGGGGGGGTGGGGTGTGGATGGGCCACCTGTGTCTATGGGGGGTTGTCATTCTGTTCCTGCTGATGCCATCTTTTGTTTGGGTTTGGGGAAGGAGCAGCGGGGCCTGTTTCTCACAGCAGCTGAAATCTTCTTTGTGTCCCAAGGCTTCAACTTCTCCGCTGCCCTCTCTCCTGTTCCCAAAAATGGGGGCTGATGGGGGGGGCTTAAAGGGGGGGGGTTGTGTGTGGAAGAGGAGAATAAGAATTCTGTTATTGGAGCAGACCTTCCATCCCTGCATTTCAGCCATGGAGTTTTAGGAGATCTCTGTGTTTTGATTAGGAAATCAGACTTTACCAAGCTGTGTGATCAGGTGGCTGCACCCTGAGCTCCGGCGTGGAATAATACGGAATTCAATGGGTGGCAGTTTAACAAAAGGTGGGGGAAAACAAACCTGGAAATGGTGTTGATTTCCCCCAACAATTTCTGTGACTCTTTGAACCACGGAGCTGTTTTGAGGCACGTTTTGAACTGTTTGTTCCCAAAGGTTTGTGGGTCGCCCTGGCTGCGTTATGGATCAGGGCAGCTGGGGGGGCAGCTCCATGCGGTTGATGGGGGGTTGTTGGTTGGTTGGTTTGTTGTTGTTGTTTTTCTCTTTTAAGGTTTCATCACACTCACCTACACGTACGTGTGTGTCTGCATGCACACGTACACACCTATATATGCTCCTACCTCAGCACTGAGGGTGACAATGTGACTTGTATCAGAGCTGCTTCTTTCTGCAGTATCTGGAAGGAATTTTGGCCGTGTGAGTTTTGGTGCCATTGTGTGTGTATTGTATTGTATTATCGGCCCTTCCCAGCCAACACCTGGCGCTGCATCTGCTCTGTGCTCCAGGTTCATGTTGGCTACAAAAGTCCTCAGGTAGTGATTGAATTTTGAGGGGAAAAAAGATTTCGAGATTGGAAACAGCCAAGTTTTACTTTGTTTCAGCAGACGAGAATAAACTCTGCAGCTTCAATGCACACTGGGCATTGCCTCGCTGTTTCCGTGCACTGCAGTGGTAGGTGCGTGCTGGGCAGTAGGTGAGCATTAAGAATTGTTACGGTGAGAAGGCAGCCCTTGGCACCTGGTGCTGTTTTACTTATTGCCATCTAAACCCTGAGCTCAGTTATCTCAGTTCATGTCATGGACTGAAGGATTCTTGGTCCACGTTGGGACATCAGACTCTTTTAAGTGAAGGCCGCCCGTGTGTGATGGTGGAAGATGGAGCAGAAAGGGCTGCATTAAACCTCATAAACCAACAGATGAGGTACCTGGGAGTGTTCAGCACAGACAGTGATCGCAAGGGTTGTAAAGGAGGAGGAGGAATCAGCTGTGGTGTGTGTTGTCCACCATGGATGAGTTTATTGCGTGCATCTGAAATCCTCTCCTGGCTCTGAAGGTGAACGCAGACATGGGCAAATGATGTCGTCTTGTGCACGTGTGCGTTTATTTTTGTGCATTAATACTCATGATTTCAGAGGAGTGGAGTTAATTCTTCCTGGGTTAAAACACGGCTGAGAAGCGAAGTGAGTTTATTTTGCAGTTCAGATTCCATTAGAGCTGTAATAAAGCTATTTACTAAGCAGACGGTGCTATCAGTGACTGGTCATGGTGGTGGTTGTTGTACCTGATGGCACTGTCAGGTCTGGGGACGCTTCCTTCAGTCCCTGGGGGTGGCGGTCGTTGCTAAAACGCAATTGGAGTTTCACTCCTTTGCCTGGTTGGCTTAGATGTGAATGAATTAAAGCTGATTTCCCTCTTATGGGTAGGACTGGAACCGCCAGGTGTTGGAGAACAGACCTGTGCGGTGGGGTCCTTTCCATGTAGGTTGCTCCAAAAGTAATGCCTCCTAATGATTCCTGTGGAAGCCAAGGAGCATGATGATGCTGTTTGGAAGAGCAGGTTCTCAGCTAACAACCAAGCATCATTTTTCAGCACAGTTACTTCCATTAGCGGTGCACTTTTGGCTGTGATGAACAAGAGCTGCTTGTTGTGCTCATACAGATGGCAGCAGCAGAGCTGCCCCACTGTCCCTGCTGCTGAAATGCATTGAAGTGCTGAATGAAGTGTCTCTCTAAGGTAACTTCCAGTAGAAAACCAGATGAACATTGAACGTTTCCAACCAGATTGAGACTTCAATCCCTGCACTTGCTGTCCCACCAACTTTCTCTTCCCCTCTAAGTATAGATAGGATAAAAAGCTTGAATGCCTTCAGCAACCTTTTCTATCAGCCCTGGGAATTTGAATCTAATTTATGATGTGCTTGTTACAAGCAGCGTGATAACTGCAAGGATAACATTGATCTTGGTCAGGAGTGTTCAGAGCACACTTAGGTCTGGTCCACTGAAACCAGGAGCTTGTTTCTGCTGTGATCTTTCAGTAACACTTGGTAAGCCTTAAAGTGGCCCAAATATTCCATGCTGTTCCTGAGCGTGGGTTTTAGATTGGGTATGGGGACATCTTTCTGTGAAGCAGTGAGTGGTGAAAATAAGGACGTAAATGTGGTCACCACGTTAGTAAAAGTCATTGCAGAACGTTGCTGTTGTGTACTATAGCTTTACTATGAGCTCACGTAGGGTGCTCTCGGTTCTGTGGTTCTTATCTGTTTGGTGAATGCAGTCAGGAGGAAGCAGTAACAACGTGGTGGTGATGAGCTGAAGATTGAAGGCGCCTGTCGTGCAGTTGCTCCAGATTTATTCAGCAGTTTTCTTAGAAACAACAACAAAACTCAGCTGACAACGTGAACAGGATTGAAACATTCCGTCTTTCTGCACTGTGCAAACCTCACCGGGAAGCATCCTGTAGTTTGCTTCAGCCAACCAGCGTTGCTTGTTCTGTGATGTGTGAATGCAGTTAATTCGTGTGACCTCCTGCTGAACGTACCAAGATAACTGATATTTGTACTTAACAACGTGATTTTACTGTAGCTTCCCAAATCCATGTGCTGTGTGTTGTGGCCTTTGGGTGAAATACCGTTCCTCCGTCGTTTCTCTAGGGGATGAATGAGCAACTCTTTTAAAAGCTGCCAGTACAGCCCCTTGTTCTAATATTCTTAACTCTGTCCATCTCATTTACCACCAATGCTTCTCCTTCCATCCCACCCTGATGTATCTGTTTATTCTTTGCTCTCCCTCCCTTCCTCTGGAGGTGACTTAGGATCAGAACTCCGTGGTGTCTCATCTCAGGCCACAACAGGAGGATTTTGTTTCTTATGCCTTGTTCTGTAGGTTTGAAAGGTGCCTGCCTGCAAGGTACAGGTGCAGATGGAACCTTGCACCAGGCTTTGTGCCTGGTAGATGTGCTTACAGTGCATTGTTCAGAACCTTCAGATGGTTCCTGGAAATGAAAGAAAAATTAACTTTAAAATGGCCAATTTATTTTGAGATAAACCACAGGACGTAAGGGATGGTGACTGCGCAAGTGGAAACAGTAATGAGTTCCTTTGTTATGATAGGGAATGGATGGTTAATGTTGGAGTGCTATCTCTATGGAGCACACTGCTGCGCTGGGCTGCGTGGCCCAATGTGAGATGCTGTTTCTTAGCAAAATAGGGGAAATGTGTTTTGGGAGCAGAACTTAGTGTGAATGCTCAGGTTGTCCTGGAGGCAAAACAGGGTCCTCTGGGGCAGAACTCTCTGGTTTCTGGATTCTGATCGCTGTTAGAACGTTACAGATGCTTGGTTTGGTTTCTGCTGTGGATGAATAACACACTTGAAGCTGGTTGATAACGCTTTTAATGGTATCTTCACAAGAACTTCGTTTTAGGAGTGATTCAAAAGAAAAATAAAAAGGGTTTTCCTTCTCAGTGAGGGCTGGTGGAGTGTGATCTGCTGCGTCACACACAGCTATTGCCTTCCTGCCACGTCTCCTCCCTGTTTCCTTCAGTCCCTTTTGATCTTTCTGCTACTTGCAGAGCTGGTGATTCCTCACAGTTGCATCAGGGGTTTTTATCACCCTCATCCCACTGTTTCTGATCTCTGCTTTTTGGTGTTCCCTCACCCCCAGATCGTGTCTTTTGGGTGCCAACAACAGGTTTGCTCTGCTGTGCCCTGTTACAAGTGTTGCACCAGAATCTGGGGAAGGAGGAAGTGCTGGGACTTGTCACTGGGATATCTTGTCCTGTTTCTGTACTTTCCTAGGTAGGATGAATTCCTGTCTTGTTCATGAATCCTCCTGTGGGTTTAACGTTCCCTGTGTTGTTTTGGGGTTCTTTAGGGGCAGATAATGGAGGGGCTGCATCTGGTGGCACATCAGGAATTCCTCCCAGCAATCCTACCGGGAACTCCAAGGCAGCAGCAAGGAACCTGGGCTCCTCAGCTGGAGAGAAGGAGGAAGGGAAGAAGGTGCGGCGGCAGTGGGAGTCGTGGAGCACGGAGGACAAAAACACGTTCTTCGAGGGACTGTATGAGGTACAGTACAGGAAGATAACCAGGTTACATGGCTCCATTGTTACTTTTTAGAAATGACCCAATAAAAAGGTGGCATCCATAATTGGCATCCATTTTACATAAAGGAAAACGCTGCCATTCTTATGCTGTTGAGTTTTGACATTGAAACCTGTTTTCCCACAAAGACCCCCCAAATCCTTCATGTCATTTCAGTTTTCTTACATTAGATTTTGACTGTTTGGATTTGTTTGATTTTTTTTCTTCAGCACGGGAAGGACTTTGAGGCTATCCAGAACAACATTGCCCTGAAGTACAAGAAGAAAGGCAAACCAGCAAGCATGGTGAAGAATAAGGAGCAGGTCCGCCATTTCTACTACCGCACATGGCACAAGATCTCAAAGTACATTGACTTTGATAATGGTTAGTATGCAGGGAAGTGGGCTTAGTGCAGAACTCCCAGGCTTATGAGTGTGGGAGTCCAACATTTTGGAGTCATCTTGGAAAGTAGGAATGATGGGAATGAGAAAATAAGTACTGGATAGGGTCTGTTGTGAATATGTTGTATGTTTATGAAGGTAACCACAGTGAGGCTCATCCTCTTTGCAAAATGCTTCTCTTTATATCAGTTCACACTTCAGTAACTGCTGATCCCAGTGCTGGGGAAAAGGCAGGTTTGAGGAAGTTTCTGTTCTCAGGAACACATCCCAGAGAACAGCTCCTAAATGACGACTAGTCAGCCGTGACTTCATCAAGCAAATTCACTTCTGCACTTCTTGGTGGAAGTAGCCTGATACAAATCTGAATGGTGAAATGTTTATTTAGACTTGAAATGAGCCTGAAATTGTGACATAAATTGTGTTAGTCAGGAATTCCTGTGCCCTGTTTCCTACTTAATGTTTTTTTCTTTCCTTCCCGCGTGTGATAAATGGGAAGGAAATTGGGAAGTTGTATGAACTGCTCGTGGTGTTTTATAACACTGTGTGGTCATTGATTTTTGTCAGATGCTTACTCTCCAGTAATGGGCAGTGAGGATTCAGGTCAATTTGTGGATAGCCTGCTTTGAAAAGTGGTTAAAGAAATCCAGAGTGAATAGACTGTACTCACACACAGCTCTGTTGTCTGTTTTAAAGTATCATTATGAAGATTGTTAGTTCTCCTGTTAACTTTTGTTTCAGTGAAGATTTCCAGGGCCTTCCTGTCACTTTGGTGCCATATTCTGAGTTGTGCAGATTGTAACAGTATCATCATTGTTGAAAGTTTTGGTCTTGAAACAACTGTTTTTAACTTCAGCCAGTCTGGACAGCAAATTCATCTTTACAGTTTGTGGCCAGAGCCTCTCACATTAAAAATCACTCAGTGAGAAATGGCTGGGACTTTAAGTGCTAATAACTTGTAAGGTCTATTAGGGCACTGTCTGTTAGAAATAGTAAAGTTTATGTTATTTGTGTTGATCAGGAAGAGGGGTGTTTGCAAAAGCTCCTTCAGCTGAATGAGTGCAATACTTTAGATCAAATATAGAATCTGGAGTGTACCTTAAATCTCCAGTTTGCTCTCCTGTACAACGTGCAGCTTCTGGAGAACACAGACCGACTTCTTAAAGAGTTGTATATAATTCCTGGGGAGCGTATGGATGTGTTGTTCAGGAATTGTAAGCAGTGTCATGGTAGTAAAGTCAATGGAGCTGAATTAGCTCTGTTTTGTATATTGAACAATTGGATGTTTGGTGTCCCCTTCAGTATTGAGGTGTTTGCCTCATTGCTAAAAATGTGAGTCATTCATCTGCTCACAGAATGCTCCTTTTCAGCGTTGAAATGAGTATCTGCATGTTGGATGATGTCATCTCACTTGTACCTGTTCTGTTTTTTCAGTGTTCTCTCAAGGGCTGAAAAAATCATCCCTGGAGCTTTATGGCCTAATCTGCTATGGAGAACTGAGGAAAAAGATTGGGGGATGTGAGTATAAATTGTTCCAGATGACTGGAAATTACTTTTATATGGTAGAATCAAAGTGTCTGCTCTTGAAGTTACTGATATCTGGTGCAGTTACTCCTTGTTTTGCGTTTCATTACCCAGTCCTGTCTGCCCAGAAACTGAGAAAACTTTTGTAGAGCTACTAAGAAACAAAAGCATATCAGGGCTACTTCCATCATTGCCACAGAGAGGTTAATTGTACAGTAAATAGATTTGGGCATAAATAATTCTAGAGAATACAAAACAAGTTATCGTAATGCCTACTTTAAAACATTCGGTGCAGTGAATGGAGGAAAGGTGTGATTTATGCATGTGTTTTATTGTTTTTATTTCCTTTCCTCTCCTTACGAAAGCTCAGAGCTCTTCATTATGCTGTGCTGCCTTAGCAACAGAGATGGAGCAGGCAGATGAAGAAGCTTTCTTTCTAATACTGCGGTGTCAGATTAATGCACAATGCGTAGCACCTAAGCTGTGGTCATTTAATTGTAGAGTAAAAAGTGATTTTCATTGCAAGGACCACAGAAAGCTTGTGTGCTATGGAAACATTTTGTAAAACTAAAGCCCATTTCTGCACCATCATCTTTCATAAGAATAAAACATAATATTATTGGAAGCCAAACAGCACAGAAATAAAGGTCAGGACTGCGTCACTTCAAACTCTAATTTACTGTTTTGTCCTTTTGCATGTCAAGGTATGGATGACAAGAATGCAGCCAAACTTAATGAGCTCATTCAGGCCGGGTAAGTAAAAACTTATTCCTTAAATTCATAGAACAGATTGTTGGATGGGTCATTTTTTTTTTTTCATAAATGAAGGGATTTTTACAACAAATGTCTTGTGGTTGTCTGGAGGAGGAATGTTACAGTCTCTGTTCCTGCAGAGGTGATTGTGTCTGTACCACTGCTATGTACATACAGTCTTTAGTGAACGATACCTGTAAATACTTCTCTTCCGATACATTCAGGGCTACGACTGTTCGATACAAAGGCAGAAACCTTCGTATCAAAGCTCCAATGTGCAGGGCTTTGAAGAAGCTTTGTGACCCAGACGGTAAGTAGGAGACAGTTTTAAGAGCTGGAAGAATATGAGAGTGGGCCTGTTCAAATGTGTGTGTTGCTGGTGGGGAAATCTGTGTTATTTTGCACTTGTGTTGGGCACAGATACATCCCTGTTTGTTTGTAGAATCTGCTAACTTTAAGATCCACCTCACTCTCTTAAGTCTTGAGCATATAACATTCTGCTTGAGCTTTCTTGCTTTGATCCATTCCCTTTGTGCTTCGTCTCCCTGCAGGCATTAGTGATGAAGAGGACCAGAAGCCAGTACGCCTTCCTCTCAAGGTCCCTGTTGAGTTGCAGCCACGAAATAACCACGCGTGGGCTCGAGTGCAGAGTCTTGCCCAGAATCCACGGCTCAGGTAACAGAGACCTGATTTTGGTGCTTAGTACAGAGCAGAGAAGCATGTGGGCAGCATTCCAGCCTATTGCTGTCTCTTCAGAGATCTCTTATGATCCAGGTGGTGTGTAATTGATAATCACGCTGTGCCTTGCTTGAACTACTCAGCTTTAGCCAAATCTTGCCATCTTCTCAATGTTGTTTGGTTGTCTTTCTGTTTCTGGTACAATATCTTGAGTGATGGCAGTCAGATTTATCGGGTGGGCTTCTAGATCTTTCACAGCTGCAAGTTACTTAGGTATTAATGTTGCCATTTTTGGCCAGCTGTTGTTGTGTTGTTTGGGAATGGTGGCTGTGTTCTCTGCGCTGTGTTACAGGATGCCAGTTTGTTCCCATCATTCCCATGCTTGCGCTGAGGCTTTGATTGGAATTTCTGCTGACACTTTTTTCACTATTTATTTGCTTCATCTTGTATACAGGATGATTGTGGAGTTACATCGGAAGGTTTCCAGCCTTATTGAATTCCTGAAGCAGAAGTGGGCTCTCCATGAAGTGCGCATTGTATCCTTTTCTTCCTTGGTCTGTTCTGTATGCCTTGGCTTGGGACCAATTCTCTTCTAATAAGTTCGTCTAAGAAATGTAAGTCTGCTTAATAAAGTTATCAGCCAATGCTTGATGAAGGTGGAGGTGGTGCCTCAGCATCACTAACGTACGTGAAGGAGCCCTTTGTGGGAAATCCTGTAGCATTTCATTAATTTCTACCTCAGTTCTTCTGTGGTGCGATCCCCACAAAAGCTAATTAATAATAAGTGAAGTCCCCAGAAATTTAGTTTGTGCTTGTAGCAGATCTTTGGTATAGTTTTAATCAGCACAGGACAAACTTCTGACCATAGAGCCTTCATATCTATGCTGAATAGAGGACACGCACCCATGGTTAGCTATTTATTTTGTTCATTTGCAGGGCAGGCCATCAAGTGCTTGTTTTGAAGGGCCAGATAGAGGTTATAATCTTTAACACATCTTTTTTAGCGTAAAACACTAGAGGAAAGGCAGCTGCAGGACTCCGGAGATTCAGAAACAAGAAACAGTCTCTCAGAGGAGAAGGTGATGCTCCATCTCTTTCCAGGAGAGAACTGTACACTCACCCCCCTGCCTGGGGTAGCCCGAGTGGTCCACTCCAAGGCTTTCTGCACGGTGCATTGGCAGGAAACTGGCAAATGCAAACAGAACACAAAAGACTCTCATTTATTGCCACCCGCACAAATTTTGGGCATACAGAGCGGTCAGGGGACAGCTAGGGGACAAGTGAAATACCCACGGGGAACAGAAGGCAAAAGTGTTGGAAGGGTTGAGAGCACTACAGAATCGAGCAGAACCTCTCAGCCCACAGCTGAAGTTTCTGCAAGCACTGAAGATGGCTCTGCAGATTCTGGTGTGGTGGAAGGAGCAGCCTCAAACCTCGGCATCACCACTAACTCTCTCAGCAAACTGCCGCCTGGACTTCAAGATCCAGAAGGGAATCACGAGAAGCAGAGCTCAGCAGCCTTCAATGTGGAAGGCGGGGAGGCCTTGGCTAGTGACCAAGCAACTGTTGTAGCATCGTGCAGCACAGCTTGTGCTTGCAGTAAGATCCCTGATGTGGAAGAGCTCTCTCTGCTCGATCCATTCCCGCGGTACATGAAGTCCTGTCAGGATCTGATTGTCCCAGAGAAATGTTCCTGCACAGACAAACCGCATGGGAAGGACTCGACTCCGGCAGCTGGTGAAACTTCTCCTGTGGCTTTCCCAAGTGGGAGGAGCACGGAGACTTCAGACTCCTATTCTCAGCTACTGAGAGGTGGCGTGGCTTCACCCAGCAGTGGCACAGCCAGATGTGAAGCTCAGACTGGCCACAGCCAGAGCCAGCAGCTCGATGCGTGTACCAAGGAGATAACAGATGCAGTAATGGAGGATTCTCAAGAGAAGCTGAGCTCCTCGTTTCCACCTCCACCTCAGGGACAATCTAACACGAAGTCTCTCAAGGATGACCCGAGCCGGCTCTCTCAACAAGTTAGAGAAGAAGGATGGAGCCTGCGAACTTCTGAGAGCCTTACACTGGCTGAAGTCTACCTCATGATGGGCAAACCGAACAAGCTGCAGCTGGAATATGACTGGCTGGCTGTCTTGGAGCCAGAAACCCAGGATGCCAGGGAGCAAACATCTGAATCGGGCGCTGTTCCTACGTGTGCTACCTTTCACAAGCAGAGACTCCTAAACTGCCTTCTGAAACTCATCTCTACTGAAGTCAATCCCAAACCAGTAAGTGGTTCTTCTTTACCCCTCAGATGCTGAACTCGTATTTGAAGTGGGGAATAATTCCTGGTCCTATTCCATTCCCAGTAAATCAGTAACCAGCTCTGTTAAGGTTGTGGAAGTTCCTCTGTTGTTTATAAAGTCCAGCCATGTTGCTGTGGGGTGGGTTTGACCTCACTGTGCTCGTATTATGTTGGTAGGCAGACAACTGGGAGTGAACGTGCTTTCCTTGTTGTGTGCTGTAACCAGATCTGCCACTGTGACAACTTGGCTGCTCTTCCTTCCTAGTGTAATTAATTGGAACTTAATAAAACATGCTTTTCAAGATCAAAAGAAGCCAAATTCAGCAGATTTGACCGAATTCCTGCAGTGAAGATACGATGAGCTGAAGATACTGTTTGCATCATATTCCAGCATAGGATGCAAATGTGTCTCTCCTCCCTGACACCTGTAGTCTTTGATCTGTGTTGTTTGGTGCAGGCTTTGTAACAGCACAACCTCCTTTTGTTTCTGATTTTACAGTCTTACATTCTGAGACTTTCCAAGTGTAGACCCACCTTCACTCAGCTGCAGCTCCTGGCTTAGACTCTGAACTCTGAAACCTTCTGGTGCAGCATCAGGCAGATGTGGGACAATGGCACGGGTCTCTTCTGGCATCTCCTGTGGGTGGCATGTGTGACAGTCAGGGAAGATGTTGAACAACTGCAGATAGGAGGAAGGGCACCTCACATCTCAATACACATGAGGGACAAGGCAAAGGAAAAACCACAACATGAGACTGTTTTTATTTACAAATGTTTTCTTGTCTTTTTGGCATTCTTTGTCTTAATCAGAGCAAGCTAACGCACCTGAAAAGCAACGGAGCTCTTTCAAAGCTGTACCTTGTAACGTGTTCCCATAGAAAGTCATGTAACCTTTATCTTCTTCTGAAACATGACGAACTAAAGCTCCTTGTGGCAGTGAGAGTCACAGAACAATGTGCACATTCAGTCAAGGATGGTACCTGCTGCCTGACTGAAGGTACCAGGTCCTGATTCCAGCTTATGCAAACATCTCCTAAAGTAAAAGCAGCCCCTCTTCTGTTACTGTGCCAAATCTTTGTCATTGCCTCTACTTTTAAATTCATACGGGAAGAATTTCAGCCTTCTACCGCGTGCTCATAGAGGTGTTGGTTGTAAAATGCTTACAGGTGTTTTAGTACGTCAGGATTTTTTAGTGTTTCCTAAGTAGAATGAGTTTAACATGTGTTTGCTGTAACAATGGCTGATATTCTTTTAATGTGCTTGTGCTTTTAGACCCCTGAGATGAGCTCTGTTGCCACGTCACCTATAAAGCCTACTCAGGAGGAGCAGTCGCTGACTCCCCCAGGGAAGGTGATCACCATCAGCACCAGAAGTCCAGGCTGCACTCGGAATCAATCAGCACTTCGCAACAACAAGACGTTTTCTCCTGCTGCTGCTTCCAGCTCCTCAGGTGAGTGTTCACAGAGATCTACTTCAGGGGATCAGACGATGAATACCTCATACCATGATGGGCAGTTGTGTGACCCTGGCAGAGTGAGTGTTCCTACCATTAGGAACTTCATTGCTTAAGCACATGGGGTATATTTGCTTTAGGGTTGTCCTAAGTTCAGTTCTTTGAATCTTGCAAAGCAATCTGTCAACAATGCAGCTTTCAGTCCAGATGTCTCAGCAGTCAGTCTTGGAGAAGATGCTGGCGTCTGCTAGGAGAGGAGATGGGAGGAGGTATGGGATCTCCAGAGAGTGAAGGCTTCCAGAGCTGGGAAGTAAACACATGGCATAAAGGCTGCTGGTAAAATTAGCACTGAAAAATGGGTCTCATTCTCTTGTACAGTACCAGTTAAAGACAGTCTGAGTGACTTCAGCTGATCTGTTTGGCTTGAACAGAGGAGCATGAAGTGCTGAATACAGCATTCTGCCTAGTTTGTTTATATCCCTAACAGCTCTGCTTGAGATATTACATTCAGCATCTGCCTCAGGTGTGGGAATGAAGAGCTGTATACTGCACTTGTACAAATAGGTACCAGTGGAGCTGCCCCACTGTTGTTGACACAGCTGAAATGCGTCTCTTACTGAGTCGCTGTGCCAGCACTCACTGTTTGTGCTCCATAAACATTCAGCAATTGTCAGTGGTACCATTTTTCCACACAGAGGAATTCAGTTCCACCCCTTTGTTTCATCTGCTCTCCCATGTCAGATGCTGCTCTGTCAATGTGCCCCTTTGCTGCCATCTGACACAGCAACAAAACGTAACGGGCTGTTGGTGGGAAGGTTCACCTCTGCTGCCACCTACCAACATCCACCTCTTTTGTGGGCCAATTCAGTGAAATAGGAGGCATTACTTTTGGAACAACCCCCATATTTCGATTTCAGAACCCAAACAGATAATGGCAGGGCCAGAGACTGTAAGTCTGACCTCTCTGTATGATGCTTCAGTTACCAAATAGTTATTTTCATCATCGTTTCATTTAAATTACACTAAAATCTTCCAGGTTTGAGAAACCTCCCCAGACCTCTGCTGGTGGCTGGGCCTTCAAGCTCTGGAAATGCTGATGCTGATGGTGGACTCTTTGCAGTTCCTACAACTCTGCCCCCCAACAGCCGCCACGGGAAGCTGTTCTTGCCCAGCAAGGAAGCAGAACTGACCTTCCGGCAGCACTTAGACACTATCAGTGTAAGTGAGATCAGTGCGTGAGGACGGGCCGTTCTGTGCCTGAGCCGACTGATTGATCACAACTGGATAAAGATGTGGTGAATTTTAGTACAACTCCATTTGCTGTACTGAATTGAAATATTTAAGCAGTCTCAATAACGGCTTCATACCAGGCTGTGGTTATTAAGCAGTGAAATGACTTTTTGTGGGGCGAAATCTTTGTTCCCATAAAATAAGAAGAAAAACACCGCACTGCTATGGAGAACTTCACTGTTCCAGCAGAAGGTTGGGGGAGGTTGGATGCTTTTCCTAAGTGTTTCTTTTTGAGTTAAGGAAATGGGATTTTCTTACTCGTGAGGTTTATCTTTTATTGGACTGTGAGTTTGAGGAGCTTTCAGGTAAATCATAAATATGTGGGTATTAGAGCATCAAAATCAAAGGAGATGTGCTGAACTTAAAGAGAGTCTGGGAGAGACTGTTAGACAGTATGAAACAAAGCAACATTTTAATAAAAGCTGCAGTTTTATTGAGAAAGAGCTGAGGGATGTCATTTATTGTGTGTGTGCTCAAAAGACTTTCTAATGTTCTTCTCTAGATGCAGTCCGACTTCTTCTTGCCAAAGCCGAGGAAGCTGAGGAACAGGCACCTGCGAAAGCCGTTAGTAGTACAGGTGAGAAGAATGTGCAGAGTGTGAAGCGGGACCACAGACGTGTTGGAGGGTCTTGTGGCAGATGGAGGAGATAGAAAAATAAATCACAGAAGAGCAGACACGTGTTTGGGGAAAAGGAAGAAGTTACCAAGCATCAATGAACCCTTTGGTCTCTTCTGCTCTGTGGAAGAGCGGGAGACCTTGAAAATGAATACAATTAAGGTTTCGGTAGGGAGATACTCTAGTTTGTGCAATTCCGTTTGTTTTTAAGCCTCACAAATGATACAGCTGCTTCTTTAATTCATTCTTCTTCAGTTGGAGATCAGTTTCTCTAGAGCCAGCCCTTAAGCTCCAGATACTGCAGTACCTTGGGAAAGTTAAAAATGATCACACGAATAACCAGAAAGGAGTTCAGTTCTAATCCATGTGAACTTCTGTGCCATAGAGGAGCAGTTTACACTCAGTGTTTAATAAAATGTGGTTTGATTTGTTGCTGTGTCTGTCACACAGAGAACGCTGCTCCCCAGGCCATCTGGAAATCCGTCCCAGCACGTGTGTTCCTTTTCTATCTTATCCAACTCGTCTATTACAGGTGAGTTCCAGGTATATTCTTCCACTTTGCTGCTATGAGGCATCTGATTACTTGGCGTAAAGGAATCACTTTTAAGAAGAGGAAAAGATCTTTTCAAAACCAAGATACTTTTTTTTCTATAGGATGTAATCACTGCTCAGGGTCATATAACAAACTTTTCCTAGTACCTGGGTTGCTGTTTGTTTCATGTGATGGAAACAGTGTGCTGCCCGCTTGTCCCTTCTTGCTGATGTGCATCTCTGGATGCACATACAGGTGATCTCAGCTTTAATCTCAACATCAGCATCCAAGCTTAGAGGTTATCCTCATTCAAAATGATGAAGGCAGCGTCAGTTACAGAGCAGCATTTGTTTGCTGCTTGTGTTACTGCTTCAGTCTGTTTCTACGTCTGCTGTTTGCATTCATGGAAGCTGGCTGCTGCTTGGGATGAGTTCATTTTCTTCTTCCACTCAACTGTGTTGTGCCCTGCTTTAAAGATGTTGGATTTCATCTGCTTGATCAGTATTCACTCTTTCACTTAGGGAGAGGCTCATTTCGGCCAATCCAGTCCTCACTGACTAAAGCTGCTGTCTCTCGTCCCATCGTGCCCAAAGTTCTTCCAACGCAGGCTACCAACCATCTGTCCAGTAAGTCTTTTGTTAAGCCATGAAAAATAATGTCTGTCGTGGTGTGCGTGGTGTTACATTGGTGGTTTCTTCTTCATGGGTAAAAATGGTTTGTGCCTTTTGAAGTTCAGGAAGCCTTTAAATATTGTAGATGGTCCTATAATTAGAGTGCATGGGGACATCATGCAGCGAGTTCCTCTTAGAGGCTCAGAGAACCCTCTGTGATGGGAAGACATTCAGATGTATAGGAGATTCACATTCAGATGTATAGGAGATTCACATTCAGGTGTATAGGAGATTCAGATTAGGAGAGTCACAGGTCCTTCCTTCACACACTTACCTTGTTGTAATGTGTCTTTTTTTGTTGTTTTTTGTTTTGCTTGTTTCACCAAAGGTGCTATTGACTTGGCAGCTAAAAGTGCTGGTATTATCCCTGGGAGCCCTGTGCCTGTCCTGGATGCAGATGGTTTGTCAGGTGTATCTCCACTGTCACCCGACAGAGTGAGCACAGTGGTAACAGGGCAGGAGTCGACGGCTGCACATCAGAATGGAAGCATCACCACTGTGGAGGTCAGAGACTCTTGAGTTTGCTCTTCTGTTGTGTGGAAAGCTGTAGTAATGATGAGTTTTCTCTTGTAGCTCAGCATTAAAAATGACTTACCATGGCAAGCCTACGCTGTGCTGCATGGTGTGAATTCAGGGGCTGAAGGATCAAATCACCATTGCATTGAATGGATTTCCATCCCATAGAGTAGCTTTCATTGTGAGAGTACAAGTTGTCCATCCAAAAATCTGGGCTTAAAAAGGAGAAAGTAGCATTTCAAGAGTCAGTGACTCAAAAAGGAACATGGGGACAAAGCATGGACTTGTGTGGTGCATTTGGAATGGAAACAGTTTCTCACTGCTGGTTCCCTTTGCTGAGATCCTTGATGCACATCAGTCCTTATCATTTTCTCAGGGAGTTGATGGGCCATTTTGAAAGGCAGAGTATGTAGAAGGAACGTGCATAACTGGTGATCCACACTTCTCTTATCTCCCCAGATATATTTCCATCATGTTATGTGAAAGTGTGACTTATGTGATTCCTGCTGTTCCTTTTAGGGATCAGGCCCTGGGTGTCGAGTTCCATTTATCAGCCTACCAACACGTCACGAGCAGGAGGCAGTTCCTGATGGTTTTCAGGTAGTGTGTGTTGAAAGAGCAGCTGTATGAGATGAGTAATGTTTTAAGAACACCGCTGGTCTTACTGGCTACATACCCTTGTTCTCAGATGTTTGTAATCCATCATTGTTTTGTAGAAATGAAAATATAGCATCCTACATCTAGTCTAAATCTACCCTCTTCCAGTTTAAAACCATTTCCCCTTGTCTGGTTGTTGCACACCCTTATAGGAGTGCCTCCTTGGCTTTCATGTATGGGAGGGATGTTTATAGGATGCTTCAGTTCTTCCTCTGGGCTCTCTTTCATATATTCGTGTCTCTTATTAATGAGGAGTCCAGAAGTAGATGCAGCACTTCAGGTGTGACTTCACCAGCGCTGAGGGGAAGGAACTCCTTCCTTGATGTGCTGTCGGTGCTTTTCCTAATGCAGCCCAGAACACCATTAGCCTTCTTTGTGGTGAGGGCGTATTGCTGACTCGTTCAGCTTGGTTTCTACCAGAAAACCGCGTCCTTCTCTGCAGAGCTGCTTTCCTGCTGGTGAGCCCTTGGCATATATTGGTGCATGGGTTTGCTCCTGCCCAGGTGCAGGACTTGGCCCTTCCCACAGAACTCTATAATGGTGTACAACTACCCGGGAACACGGGTATGTAACTGGTAACACCTAAGAGCTTAAGGTTATGGGCTGAGAAATATTTGTTAGTGCTTACAGATATTTTTCTATACTAAAAAAAGTGAGTTGTACTTAATGATGAATACCCAAAATATGGAAACAGTCTTCTGTAGTTGAGTGAGGATAATATTTTGAGGTATTTTTGAGCATTAAAAGAAATACAAAGATTATATTCTGTTAGATGATGAGTCATCTTGTTGTTCTGTATTTTAAACTCTATAATTTTATCTGTTGTTTAGAAGCTAAGCTGATTTTTCTCAGAGAGTATGTGGGACTTCCATAAATGCACGAACATTGAGCTCTGTTTCTTCTGACAGGGCACGTCAGTCCTTTCTCTGTCCGAGCTGTCCAAGACTCCCCTCCAGAACGGCCTTTCCACTCCTCCACTTCCTTCATTAGAGGCTTCCAGCACCCGGCTCTCTCCTCCCAACGTTTCAGCTCTCCTGGATATTTCTCTGCCTGGACCACCTGAAGATGTACTTTCTCAAGGAGAACCTGCCACTCAAATCAGTGATTCTATCATCGAAATAGCTATAAGCTCTGGTCAATACAGTAAGTCTGCGCTTAGCAAAGTCTTACTGTTAACATTAAAATTAATAATAATTATAAATATAAAATCCTTGTTGTTTTGAATATCAGCAGAAATTTTTTGGGAAGCTGTTTTTGAACTTTGCAAAGATGTGTTGGAAATTCGTTGCGTGGCTGACCTGTCTGTTCTGATGTATGTGGGTGGTTTGTTGTTGTTTTCAGTGTAAATTGCTGTGGTGACTTTACCACATTGACTGAACCGGTGACTCCTGTTGTTGTCTCACAGGTGAAGGTGTTTCTCTTTCTCCTGCAAAGCTGAATGGCAGCGACAGCTCCAAAAGTCTTCCGTCCCCATCCAGTAGTCCTCAGCAGAACTGGATTGCCTCCCCCAGCCACGACCCGCAGTGGTACCCCAACGACTCCACAGACTCGTCCCTCAGCAGCTTATTTTGTAAGTGTTGCTGTATGAGGAAATGGGGGTGTGCAAAAAATCAAAATACACAAAACCTCTGTTTGTTATAGTGGCCCTTTGGGAAATAAGATAAGTAGGACCCTTGTGGAATTTTACATTAGTTTGTTTATTCTTTTTTTGCCTTGGATGCATCTTCTTACTCTTCACAAATCTGTTCTTCAAACAATCCTGTTGCTAAACTGGGGCATAAATTGAAGCCCGTACCTTTGGGTGAATAATCCATTGGTAAATCTTTGGAGTCTGCTTGGAGCCTGACTCACCAGCTGGTTCAGACACTTCGGGTGCTCTGCCAAAGTGAAAAGGTGCCCTTGGCTCTGCTGCTGGAAAATAGGCCTCGCTCAGATCTTGGTGAGCCTCGCCTCGGAGATGAGATCATTGAGTTTATTTGTTGGGGAAGGTGGGTTTTTTATTTGTTTGCCCTGGGTTTTGTTGTTGGTTTTGTTTTTTTTTTAGTTAAACTTAATGAGCCTGCACTTTGCTGATGGTGTTCATACTGGCAACATATAATTATAGGAGATAGAAGAAACAGTCATCCTTCATTTGCAGTTTCCTTGTCTTCTTTGTCCTCACGTGGCAAACTCTCCAGTGCAGTTTCTTACTGATGTGCCTGTTCTTTATAGCGAGTTTCATATCCCCTGAAAAGGGACGAAAGATGTTGCCAACTCCTGTTGGGGCTGCCAGTGGCACCTCCTTACTGGGACCCAGCCTTCTGGATGGCAACTCACGGGACTCTTTTGTATCACGGTCTCTGGCAGACGTAGCAGAGGTATGTAATCAAATCGCTTCCAGCTGGTTTTGCTTCCTTTTTTAGTACCTTGTTATTACATTTTGTCCATCATATTTTCCTGCAGTACTTCAGACAAAGGTGCTTTAATATCTTCACTGTAGCTTAACAGAATAAGTTTACAGCCTTGAATGAATGATGCAAAGTGATCTCAGATGAGAGCTGCTGTGTGAAGCTGCTTTGGATAACTTTGACACGGGCTCTTTTGGCTGGAGGAGGTCATATTTCATATTTGCCTTGTTGGATGTAACCCTGTTTTGCCAGGAGGAGTTTTAATCTTCCCATTAATTCTTCTGTTTTGTGTGTCCTACTTTATGGAACAGGAGTTGAAAAGACAAAGAATTAGAGAAGGATTAAATATTGATGCAACTACATTACAGATGGAGGACTGGTAGACAAAATAAATAGGCCCAGAAGGAAGCAGTGTGAAATGACTGACACTGAGTTACTGAAAATGTAGTTATCCTCTCTCTTGGTAGAATTCAGTTTGTTTGGAGGAGGCAGAGATAGGCTATAAAAGCTTTATCACCTTGAGGATGATCAGACAATGGAACAGGTCACGCAGAGAGGTTGTGCAATCTCTGTCCTGAGACTAATGAGGGTAAAACCCCAAATAAGGTCATCTATCCTCCTAGGTGGCCTCACTTTGGGCAGTCTGCAGACACTTCTTCAGGTCCCTTCCAATTGTAATTAACCTGTGATTTACAGTTACTGGTTCAGTGTAACAACATGCACAGAGTAACTTTGCAAGTGCTTGTCCCAAGGGAAGGAAAATGTCATTCCTCTGTTGGATCTGGATAAAGAAGTTCTACATAAACTTTATAACCAGAAAGCTGGTGTTGTTCCATTGTTTCTTGGAGCTTCAGAGCCTGTGCACAGCTCCACTTCCTGGTGTAAATACAAAGATTCTGCAAACTGAGCATCTGCAGGGTAGCGCATGCACGTATCTGCGTTGCTTAGCATACGTGCCTTTAATTTCTGTGTGGTTTTGAAGTGACAGTGCAGCCCTTGATCTTACAAAGTGCCTTCAGAGGAAAATGGGTTAAGCCTTAATTTTAGGTGTGCCAGAGCTGCTGCAGTGTTTTGTTGCTCTTGTGGCAGATGCAGGCTTGTATGGGAGTCTTCAGAGGAAGCAAATGTCATTAAAAATAGCTTTAATGATGAGAGGATTCTGCAAGGCCTATTATTAAGTGTCCCGCAGAATCAAGTTTTGTTCACAAAAAATGCAGATATTAAATAAGATGCAATATTGTATATATATTGTATATATGTATGTATATATATATGTATGTATATATACACATACAGGACATGATCCTGGGCGACTTGTTCCTGTTGACCTGGCTTGAGCAGGGGGTTGGACAGGGTGATCACAAGACCTCCAATGCAACTCAAGCTATTCTGTGAAACATCCACTGACACATTGCTCTTCTTTTCTGTCCCGTCTCTTACAGGTGGTGGATTCCCAGCTGGCTTGCATGATGAATGAAAACAGCATCGATTACATATCTCGTTTTAATGACCTTGCCCAGGAATTATCAATACCTGAGCCAACGCGCAGGGAAATTCTGTTTGATGGAGGAGGTGGTGGTCCCCCTATTGGGGATCTCTCACAGTGAGTGTATGAGACCAGCAGGCTGGTGTAGACTGTTCAGCTTAAGTTGGAGCTTGCAGTGCTGGATCATGGCAAGAGCGGATTGCAGCAGCTCAGTTGTCCCTGTCTTGGTGCACTTCTTTCTGGAAAGGAGGCATTGTCTTCAAAGGTCTGAAGAACTACTTGCAGGTCCTGGAATGTGCAATATCCTGGGAACAACACAATGTGGAATGATAGTACAGAACATGGTGTGTCCCCTGCATCAGTGATGTAAGATGGCAGGTATGTGAGACAGTCCTGGACTTGTACTTTGGAACGGCCGAGGCAAGAAGCTCAAGCAGGAAAGGGGTATTGCCAGAAGCTCCCCTATGTGAATTGTTTTTGCATAGTACTCAAATTATCATGATTTGGATTCCACACTGAAGTTGTGGAGAATGAAGGGTGTGGGTAGGTATGGAAACTGTTGTGCGTCACGACATGTCCTGGTTGGCACTCTTTGTATGAATTCAGTCAAACTGAAATTTGTTGCACTCTCTTCAAAGATGCTGCAACTCTCTGATGCTTCGTAGACCTTTGTTTCTTCGGCTCTCTTTTTTTGACCATTCCAGCAGGGGCGCAGCCTGCTTGCTTGTTTCATAGGGGAGCTCAGCTTTACCCTCCCCCTGGATTGCATGGATCCCTGGGGAGTTCACTCTAGTTTGAAACCCCTCCACACATCCCAGTCATCCTCCTGACTGCACTCATGTCCTTCACCTTTGAGATTCTTCACCCCATGAGTTGGGGAGTGCTTTTCCACTTTCCATGAGGAACAGTTGCTTTTCACGTCAGGAAACACTGCAAAAAGAGCTTATCACTAGGAAAGCTTTGTCCTTAGTTTTGGCTGTGCTGGAAACCTGTAAATATTGCTCTCTTTCTCAACAAAAAAAGGCAAAAAAATAAAATAAAAAAAGCTCTTGAGAAATTTCCCAGGGGAGGAAATAGGAAAGAATAACGTAACCTATAGGTAACAAACACGTTAATGCTCACGTTGTTGAAATCTTGTCTTGTGTCACAAAGAGAAGCGGTGCCAAGTCCCAGCTGGATGCCTTCACTGCTCATTCTGTGAGTTCCAGGTGCTCTGTGGTACCTCAGGGCGTCACTTTCCGTTATCATCCCCCAAGCACTGATGGATCTGCAGCTCCCTCTGCTAAATCCCAATGCTTTTAATGGTAGCGTTTCAGTATCTGAAAGACCCAGATCCTGATTCCAGCTGGTTGAAAAGAATCTGCAGTTATTTTCTTTGCAGTTGGTTTTTACTTCAATTCTACCTTTATAACTCAGGAAACTTCCTATTTCCTTTCCTTCTGATTTTGAGAGAGACTCCTTGCTGTGCCCCTTCATTTAGCACTTGTCTGCTCCTCCTCGGGCTGTTTTAAGTCACTCTGAAATAATCCAAGGGGCCAGTCCTATATAAACCTCAGCTTTATATTATTACTGGACAAACAAAGCTTCCCCATCTCTTAGGCACTTACCAGGGGTTCGCTCTCCCAACTTGCACTATACCCGGTGGATGGAGTCCTGCCTGCCTGCCTTTAGATGCTTTTACAAGGCGTTTGACTGAGACCTCCTGCTTGTAACCTTGCTCACGATGCACTGATGGCATTTGCTGTTTCACCCTGCTTACACAGATCTTGGTTTGCTGCTATATAGTTTGCCTTCTGCTCTTATCACTTAGGGAAGATGTGAGTTTTCTGATGCACCCTTAGTGCAGCCCAGAGCGACTTTACTGATGTCAGCCCGAAAGTTGTGAGATCAGTGTTTCATTCCAAGACATCCCATATAAGATTGCTGCATTCTTTGGCATAGGAACACTTGTATGGTTAGAAACGTGTTTGGCAGCAGCTCCTCTTAGAGGTTCTGATGGCAGAACAGAGTTTGTCACCCTTCCTTCCTCCAGAATCTCAGCATCCTCCTGGCTCTGCAGACTGGAAGCTCCTCAAGTCTCCTGCCTTTAATATTTGGCTTCTGGGTTCAGAAGCTCAGTGCTCTGCAAACAGCATTTTAATATCTAAACCCATTCAGGACAGTAAAGCTTTATTGGGGAGAAACGTGGCAGTAACGTAAATCAATGTGGAACTTTTGGATTGATTGTGTGTGTGAATGATGATCTGTGTGTGTGTGTGTGCATGTACCCTAAACTTTTGTTTGAGTTTGTTCAGCTTCCCTGACTGAAATAACAGGGTTTGTAACGTTGTTTGTAACGATGTCAGCTTCTCCTTAGCAAACATCCAAGCAGGCTGTGCAGAACTTTGGGTAGGATTGGAACAAGCCGTGACTTTGCAGGTTGAACAGCTGCCTGCTGCACCGGGGGCAGCTGAGGAGGACAAAGGGACACAAAGAACCTCCAGTTCTGGTATAAATCGCTGTAAGGCTTTAGTTTTTCACTAGATCTATTTGTAAACCTCTGCTCGGCTTCCCCGTGACTGTGTATGAAGCAGGAGCTCCGAGTGGCAGAGAGCTGAGTGCTGGTTGTTGTCACAGCTCAGTGCTGGTTGTTATCACAGCTCAGTGCTGGTTGTTATAGCAGCTCAGTGCTGGTTGTTATAGCAGCTCAGTGCTGGTTGTTATAACAGCCACATGGTTCATTTTCTCCTTGATCACTAAACCTACTAAGCATAGGAATACTAATAGTTGGTAGCGTGGCTGTGTTAAGCCTCCCTCGGCACCCATTTGTATTTACATTGAATTAAGTAGCTCGGATCGAACCTCCCAGACCATCTCACGACTCGCAGATCCCAGCATGGACATTAGAATTGCATTTGGGTTTTGACTCAAACTCGGGATGCATCGATAAGGAAAGAACCTTTTGTTGGATAAGGAAAGAACCGCACTTTTGTTACTGACTTTTCAGCCCTTTGGATCTCATACACTCAGAGCAGTTGATGAGCATTAACTGAGGGAGGCACTGCTGGGTTATGGGACCTGTGGAACGTGGGAGCTGCTTTAGAGCTTCAGGTCCCGGCAGCAGAACCCGCTGCTGTTTCCTTTACTAATAGTTAAGCCATATCAGCCGAGGTTTCCAGCTTGTTTGAGATGTGAATTTGTTTTATAGACTATAAATATACCGATATAGTGTATGTATAAAGCAGAATGCTTGTCCTTACCGATTATTTTTTTGTACCATATTGTAAATTATATTATTTATTCTTTACCGATTTTGGAGGAAAAGAAAAAGGAAAAAAAAAAAAAAAGGTGTTTTGGTTATTTAATATAATATCCAGGAGCTGTTCGACTTCCTCTGTTTGGATTTCCAACTCAACTTGTAAAGCTGTTTTTATTCTTGTGCATAAATACATACTAATACTTGGTCTAACATGTCGCTGTGTTCGCTGCCCTCCCTTTGCACTGGGAGCCATTGACGTTCCCATCTCCCACACCACCATTCCCTGTATTTTCAGCACTGTTTGGGGCCGTAGATCCTTTAATACCCCCCAGCTCCATCCCAGCAGTGGCCCCTAATTGCCGGCATCACAAATCAGTCACTGCATCACCCTGCACTGGCCCTTTAAATCTCCTCGCCCCGCCCTCCCTCCTCTCCCCTTGTTTTTTGACTGACAGGCGGAGCAGCCAATAGGAGCCGGTCGAGACAGGCGCCGGCGTCTCGTGTTCAACCTTCCCTCCCGCCGCGAGGCCCTCTGGGTGGGCGGGACGCCGAGCTGGGCGGAACGCCTCCGATAGGCTACTGGCTTTGACGGACAGCTACAGTCACCAACAGCAGATCGGGGCGGGTGCTACCTGCTCCACAGGCGGCCGAGGCGGAGCGCGGCGCTGCTCGAGCTGCAGCACCATGTTCCAGGGAGCCGAGGCCGAGAGCAGCAAACCCAGCTCCAGGTCAGCGGGACGGGGCCGTGTGGGGCCTACGGGGTCCTATGGGGCCGTGCGGGCTCTATGGGGCCGTGTGGGTTCCTCGGGGCCGTGTGGGCTCCGTTCGGGGCTCAGCCCGGGGCGTGGCGCTGAGGGGCGGAGGCCGGGGGGGATCCGGGCAGCGGGGCCTCCCGTGGAGGTGGGGTGGGCTGTGGGTTCATTGTTCCCTTACGGAGCCGCCCGGTGCTGCCGGTGCTGCCCGGCCGCTCTTTGTCCCGCTTCCAGCTCGGGAATCCCCGCAGCCGGGACAGGCGCGGAGCCCCGTGAGCTTTGATGTCCCGCTGCTTTGTTTTCGTGGCTCCTCGGCTCATTGAATCGTTGCAGTTGGACCCTCAGAGCCGTGAGCTCCCACTGCCCCGCTATGAACAGGGACCCCACGGCTCCAGCAGCTGCTCAGAGCCCGCCCAGCCCGACCTCGTGTGTGTCCAGGGATGGGGCAGCACCCACCGCCTCTATGGGCAGCCTCTGCTTCACTGCCCATATAATGAGCTTC
The DNA here is from genome assembly GCF_054131305.1 of Coturnix japonica. NCBI lineage: Eukaryota > Metazoa > Chordata > Aves > Galliformes > Phasianidae > Coturnix > Coturnix japonica. The sequence continues at coordinate 19,934,642 of NC_140675.1, read as the reverse complement.
TTCCTTATTGCCGATCTAAATCCTCCCTCTCTTGGTCTGAAATCGTTTCTTGGCCTGTCACATCAGTCCCTGCCAAAGGCTCTGTCCCCTTCTCTCTTACAGCCCCCCTTTACCTACTGAAGGCTGCTCTCAGCTCTCCCTGCAGCCCTCTGTGTGCTGCACAGCCCCGGCTCTCAGCCTGTCCCATAGGGCTGGTGTTTGATCCCTGCCCCATAGAGGAGCAGGAGGTGTTTGATCCCTTGGATCACTTTTTACTTCTTATCATTTCTGTCTGGTGTGTGAGCAGCTTCCAGACCACTGTGCCAGGATTGTTGAATGTTGGCCTTGAAAATCCAGCAGTGACCCACGTGCTGCCCTCCTCCCCATCAGCATCGCTGCAGTGCTGCAGAGCCTTCAGGTCCATAGCACAGCAGCTGTGAAGTTTGCTGTTTGTTTGCAGGGAGCCTGCAGTGACCAGCAGCAGGAGCTGATCAGCAGCTTTCTGGTCTTTGCTTCAGAGCTCACTGCTGGCATCTGCCTTCTGCCCAGCAGTGCAGCTGTGGTCTCTGATGTGGAAAGCAGCTCTTCTCTTCTACCTGCTTTAATGGAACTGTCTGAGAACCAAGCAGGGCTTCGGTTGTTCCACTTCCATATGTGTGTAGTTGTAGATGTGTGGTTTATATAAATGTATGGGCAGGTAACAGTGCCTTGGAGTAATGGGTAAGTCCTGGCTCTCCTTCCATAGCCGGGCTGAAAGGCTTAATTGGGAAAGAACATTCAAATTCAGTGTTTGGGTGCAGGAAAAAAGCCCACAAAACCTGATTAAAATTCTTCCAGTCTGCCAGGAGAGAACAAAGCAATTAGAGGTTTTATACGTACAGGGTAGGTTCATAGTTTGGCTGCCTGAGATGAACTGACGGACTTCCAGTTAACTGGGGGTGCTTAATTTCCATCTGCTTAAACTGCTTTTCCTTTCAGCCTCTGTGGTCACATACTTAGGTTAGTGCACCTGGAGCTCAGATAAGGGTAAATGCATTAAAATAGCTGGAGTGGTGGCAAGTCAGAGATGGCCCCAGTTCTGTGGGGTCACGGCTTTAACAAGAGCCCCTTCCCTGTCTCTTATTTGTTCTTGTCCCCTTAGTTCTCCATCCCATCTCCCAGCTTTAAGTACTTCAGGTGCCTCTTACATTTTCTAGAGCGTTGTAATGATGGAAATGTGCAACTTGCCCACGTGATGGAAGGGAGGCCTCAAAGATCTTGTAACTGCCCTCTTTGTATAAAAGGGGAGGTTTGTTGGGCTGCACATCAGGTGTTTGCATTAGAAGAGGTGTAATGGAGCTGCTGGTTTTACTCAGCTGTGAAGATTGCAGGCAGTTGATCAGGTAGCTGCAGTTATCAAGGTGGGTTTCAATGCCTATGTTGGCATTACATTGCTGTGCTTTGTCTGGACTGTCTGCAGTCTCCACTGAATGTGGAGGAAGGCATCAAACACGTTTCCAAACAGACGTTCATCTATTGCTTCCCTCCTCCTGTGCTGCAGGGTCCTGAAGCCCCCTGGAGGAGGGTCCAGTGATCTCTTTGGAAGTGCAGAAGTTTCTTCTCCCAGCAAACCTCACCGAATGGCGTCCAACATCTTTGGAGCATCAGAAGAACCACAGAACCTTCCAAAAAGAACAAACCCTCCAGGTAAGGGCAGCCACCTCCGTGGCACAGCTGGGCCCTGATCTGCAGAGCAGAGCTGGGTTTGTGCTGCTGCTGTGCAATGCTGTTGCCTTATGTCAGGTTTGTACAGCGTGAGTGAGCCTGAGCACTGAATCTATTCACATACATGGAGATATGAATAAGTAAAGTCACTGAAATATTCATAGGGTTTTGAGCACATCAAGGCCGATTCTTTCTGAGTTGAGGCCTAGGAAGTGATGAAAGGAAGCTGCTTCTATTCTAGAGCTCTGTTGCCAGCCAGCTGCAATGAGCACAGCTGTGAATCAGAGCTCGGCTGAGTTCCTGTAATAAAGGATTTCAGACAGTATCTCCAGGCAGGAGCAAGTCAGTCAGGTGCCAGAAGTCTTTGAATTGTTACGTGCTTTTATAGCTTGGTAAAATTAAGTCATCTGAAAATCAAACAAAAAACCAAAAAGAACCCAAAACCTGTTTTGCAGGGGGAAAAGAAAGTGGTATTTTTGAGGATTCTGGCACTGCTCAGCCTCGTCCACGTCTGAATCCGCCTGGTGGGAAGACAAGTGACATCTTTGGCTCTCCAGTATCTGCCAGTGTTGTGCGAGCGCATCCCAACAAGCCAAAGGTATCGGAATGGTACTTACTGGACCAGGGAGCTCATGAGTCACCCTGCAGTCTGCTCAGCCATACAGAGCCTGTCCTTCTTGAGATGACAAACTTAAATGATCCCAGTTGGTCCTGGGATCTCTTCTGATAGTTGATCCGTGGTGGTATTAGCTGTTTGTCAAGTGTGGTAAATGGAATCACAGCATCATAGAATCATTTGAGTTGGGAGGGACCCTTGAAGGCCATCTCGTCTGATGCTCCTGCAGTGAACAAGGGCAATTCTCGGCCTTTGGGCTGAGCGGTCTGTCAGCAGGCTTTAAGCATCTGAAGAGTTAATGAAATGCTTTCACTCATCTCAGTGCCTGAACATAAGGTAGAAGTTAACTTTGAGAGTTTAATTCCAGTAGTGCCTTAGGGATTACGGGGAGGTGGGGGAGATGAAGGGCTGTGCAGTGGCTGTGGCTGTTGGCTCTTACCGTGATAAACGAGTGAACTTTGGTCAGAAACAAAGCAAAACCTCCTGAAGATTCTGTGGCAGGGTTCCTGTTTGAGAGCAGCACTATACTGAGGTTGGTTTTGGTTTCGTTGCAGGATCACATCGTCTTGAAGGAAGATGAAACACCAAAGAAGCCGGAAGGTCAGCAAGACAAACTCTTGTTTTTGGGAATGTACGCTCTGAGGGATGATTCCTTCTGCTTCCTCTTGAAAACATAAGTCTGACACCAGACATTAGCGTGAGGGAGCAGAGAGGTTTTCCTTCTCAGTCAGAAACTGAGTCGTATGACTTCAGGGAAGTTGTCCTCTTCTTCTTACTGAGGAGATCACCACGTGCAGAAGTCTTGATAATGTGTATAGTGTGCATATATACTTTTCTTGGCACTATGTTGGTGCTACAGACAGAGACACATCTGCATATTTATAAAACACCCCATTAGAGTCTCTTTCTCCCTTGCCATCTCCCACAAGTGTGTCATCTAGGCATCCTCAAGCTGTAAACAACAAATAGCTGACTGACAAAACTTGCTTTGCCCTGCTAATTATAGTGAAGGGATGATGAGTGCGTGGTTTTCAAGCTTGATATGACAGAACTGCCTGAAAGTGCCAAAGTAATTGAGAAGGTACATTGCTCAGCCTGCAGATCTTTCCTAGAGAGAGAAACTGCTTAAGGGAGGAAACTACTGCAAAAGTGCAATTCTTTCCTGGTTTGTGTTTCCTTCAGCACGTCTTTAGTGTGTTGTGGATGGGAGACGTTGGGAAGAGTTTTGTGTACTTGGGATGGCACGTGCAAAAAGTGCTTCATTCACTCAGTGTGTGAGTTGGTCTCATCCTTTTCTTCTTATTATTCAGCTGCAGAAAATAACAAACCACGGCTGGAAGATGGCGGTGAGAAAAAAGATGTGGGCAAAGAGGAGCGATGCAAGGAGCCAGAACCCAAGATAGACAATCACGAGCCCAGGTTGGGGCCAAGGCCACGCTCACACAACAAAGTCCTCAATCCCCCGGGTGGAAAATCCAGCATTGCGTTCTATTAGGGTCATCTGTTCCCTTTCACTTACGGAGTCTGCACAGAAACTCTGGTCTGTGATTGTGAGGTCAGTTTTCAGGGTATTGTATGTGGGTAGATCCTTAGGCTGGTGGATGAGAGTTGTGCTAATGTGTATGGAAAAGAAACCCGGTGATTTGGGGTTGATGAGGGAGGGAGGGATGAGGGGGGGGAAGGGATGAGCGCTGTGGAAGACAGGAGTGTGGGACTGCCGAGGTGGGTGGTGGAGGGGGAACATTAATGTAACTTAGTGAAAGAGCAGTGCTGCTTTGTGGTGAGTTCATTGGGCTGGGAAGCGGCTCAGGACGCACTGGTGGAACTGGGCTCCTCTGTACAGTCAACATGTGAAATGTGAATGGGTCAGGACCTGGAGGTCACATCGGGAATATCTTGAAGCAAAGCAGGTAGGCTGTGCTTTTTTCTTGGCACTAGGAGAGACGGCTTCACAGTGCGAGTTGACTTGCAGTTGCTTTAATGTAAATAGTTCCACTGGAACAACTAGTGCTGCCGTGTTCTTGAGAGTCTTTAATCTTTAGTTCTCTTTCCTTTCTTCCTTCACAGCGTGTGATTGCTGATACGAGGGCAAACACTCTGAAGGTCTCTTACACTCTCATAAATCACCATATGTTGATAGATACCTTGATTTATTCTTTTTTCCCCTCCCCAAAGCATTCAGGCCTTTCTTCTGCCTTCAGCAATCTGCTGGTTGCTATGAGTAGCTCTAGATAAATGATAACACCAGTCCATTGTACCGTTTCTTGTAGGTGCTTCTAGAAGACATTGAGGAAAGTATCATGGTTGAGTGCTTGCACACTTTATGGATAAGATGCGAGTGCAAGCAGTGGCTTAATAGTACTCTTTGAACAGAAACATTTGGTCTACGGTTACTGTAGATTATATGCTGAGATGTCCAGCCAGCTGGCTTTGATAACCCAACCTGTATAGAAATGCCTTAGTTTCTGCAGTGGTGGTTTACTTTTATATGCTGTGGAAACCAGAACTGTTATACTGTCTTCACCACAGTGCATTGTTTCATTTGCCTGTGCTGACTGGTAATGAATTCTCAGCCTCAGTCAGCCTTGCTTTTGCCTTTGACTGCTCAGATTTTTGTTGCTAAGGATGAAAGCTACTTGAATTCTTCCCAAACCATGACTGTAGTTGTTTGAGTCATACTGTAGACTCTCCTAGTTGGAGAAGCAAAGACAATACAGCCCTTTTGTTGATGCTGGCTTTCTTAAATCATGTTTGGAAGGTGTGCATTTATTGAACAAGAGTATGTGGGGAGGGCAGCTCCCACCATTAATGCTCTGAATGGGCTTTCTGATCATATTCATAGCTTTCATATTTGAATGTCAACATGAAGTGCTTAGGCAGCTCGGTGTATTTAGTAGTGACTCTTTACATTTGCCATATCAAAGCAGGAGTTGTTCAGGTACACCAAAGAACAAGTGGCCTTATCTGATATATTCACTGCTGTTCTAACCCAGGTTCCCTGAGAACTGCTGCTGTTTAGAGGGAACTTCCTCTGGGTCAGGTGCTAAAAACACTCTGATTGTGGTGCTTATTAGTCTGTTCTGTTTATAGACCGCTCTGCTTAGTTTGTCAGAAGTGGTGGATGACTGTGTTGCAAGACTTAGTTGCCTTTTCAGATTGTGAAAGTGAAGTATATGGGGCAATACTAAGGGTCTAAATAGCTGTGGGATTCTAACTTAAACCTCAGATTACGTTTATGCTACTTCCAAACATGTATTTCCCAGCAGCTTTTCTCAAGTCTGTGCTGCTGTGCCTCTGGCTGAGCTTCAGACTCTTCCATTTCAATACCTCTCAGGCAGGATTTTACCAGGTAACTAGATTTAAAAGAACAGCACAAACCTCAACCAGAAGCTGCTTTCTGCATTGAAGGATCCGGTACCGTTGATGTCTCTAATGCTGAGCTTAGGTTTGTCATCTCTTAGTGCATTGGCTGCAGTGCCTGTCTTTTAAACAAACTTCAAACTGGGCCTTTATGTTGGTTAAACTGTTTGTTTTCATGCTTCTTTTTGTTCGGTATCTAAACCACATCTCAGTTCTTCAAGTCAGCTTGATTAGAACCTTTCTCTGCCACAGAAAATGAACTGAAATCAAATGCTGGACCATGCACTTGTCAATAAACGTCTGTATTTTGCTACTTCACCGCGTGCTGTAGATGTGTGCTGTTATCAATCCATGGGTGGTCCAGCTGGATAACCCCGAGTTTTATCTCTAATGGGAAGCATTGCACACAGCAGCGGTGCTGATGCCCTCTCCTGGCCAGTACCGGTACTTGGTGCTGCATCCCAGCCTGTCATAGAGAAATGGAGCACTGCGAAATGTCGGTGAGCACAAGGAGGTGCTGCGCTTGGGTTGGTGCTGGTCAAGTTGAACCTCTTCACTTGTTTGACCAGCTGCAGGTTCCACATCAGTTTCAGCTGTTTGCACACTCAGCTCCATGGACTTGAGTCAGGTTATGTGCCACAAGCAGCCTTGGCAATGGGTGTGAGCTGCATGTGCTGTAAGCCCTGAGGCCTCAGTCCTTGTCTGTGATGAGTGGTGGAGTCACCAGGGGGACACCCACAGCCAAGCACTGCCAGCTCTCCATCGGGTGGAGGGGATGGGGCTGTCGCTGCTGCCATGTCCTGTCCCTGCTCCAGCCCTGCTGCCCCGGCACATCCCAGCTGTGAGCTGAGTCACCGCCATGTCGCCCTGTGTTACGACATCCCTCATCTTCTGCTCCAGGAGCAACGAGGAGCCTATAAGTACTTTGGCAAACCTCGTGTTCTGATCTCATCGCTCCACTTCCTTCACAGCAAGGAGCTGAATGAGGCCATAGGGCAGGTCGGGGAGAAGGTGTCATTGGGAAGGATCGCCCCCCGCCCGCTCCCTTTGCTGCAGAGCCGTGGCTCCGTGGCTCCGCTCTGGGCCGGGCTGTTCCCCCCCGGTGCTCGGTGCGGTCGTGGAGTCGCGGCTGTTTTTACAGCTGATGTTACAACTTCTGCCTTAGCGACAAGCTTCACCCCCTGCCCCGGTTCTGTCTCTCCCTCTATTTCCCGCAGGCGGCGCCGCTCGCACAATCCGCCCCCAGTCTCGATTTCCGATCAGCGCGGAGCAGCCGGTGGGACGGATCCATGTGCGGGGCGGCACAACCCGCTGCTCTGCCCAGCTCTGTGTGCGGGGCCGGTACCGGCGCCTCGACTGCGCTCAGCTGGGGGCGGCCCCGCGGTGCGGCGCTTCCATCCCCCCCTGTGAAGGGCCCCGACCCCCCGCAGCTCTCGCCCCCCCCCCGCTCCCCATGGCCGCACACGGTCCGTCCCCGCTCCGCCCCCCAGCCCCGCACACGCACGCGCAGCCGCTCCCCGTCCCCCCCATCCCGGCGGTGCCGCGCGTGCGCGGGGCGGTGCCCGGGATGGCGGCGGGGCCGTGGGGGCGCTGAGGCCGGAGCCGCCGCTCGGCGGGGGCCGGTGAGTGCGGGATCGGGACGGGGACGGGCGGGGGATGGGGGGGGTCGGGCCGGGCCGAGCGGATCCTGGCGCTGCCGCCTCCCGACCGTGTCCACTCCCGCAGCGCGTTGCGGCCCCGGGCGGAGCTCGGCCTTGCGGGCAGGCAGCGCTCGGTACCGGGCGGCTCCGGAGCCGCGTCCCGCATCGTCGGAGCCGGCGGGGCGGGATCAGAGCGCAGGGTTCCGCCGTTCTGCCGCCCCCGCCGCGCTGCCCGGTGCCGGTCGCCCCCCGCCCCGCCGTGTCGCTCTGTCGCCGTGTCGCTCTGTCGCCGTGTCGCTCTGTCGCCGTGTCGCTCTGTCGCCGTGTCGCTCTGTCGCCGTGTCGCTCTGTCGCCGTGTCGCTCTGTCGCCGTGTCGCTCTGTCCGTGCCGCGGTTCCGTGTCGGTGCTGCGCGCCCCGCGCCCATGGAGCGGTCGGATCCACCCGGTGCTCCCGACACGGCCGTGCCCAGGCGCGCTCAGCCGCTCCCTCCCTGCGGCACCTCCCGGGTTCGCGGCCCCGCAGCGCTGCGGCTCCCGGTACGAGCCGGGGGAGGTTAAAAAAAGCCGCGTCTGCCATTTGCAGGCTGAGTTTCTATGGAGACGGTGCAGCGGAGGAGCAGAAATGCGGGCAGCGCTCGGAAATCAATGACGGCTGCGGCCGCACGTGGGCTCGGCCCGGAGCTGCTGGTCGGGCCCTGATGCGAGCACCGAGCTCAGGGCGGCTGACAGCATCACTCAGCATCACTCAGCATCGCTCAGCATCGTGCACAGAAAGCGGTTATGTGCAATGGGATGGAGAGGGATTCCAGCTGTGGAGGCACCGATAGGACAAGGGATGGTTTTAAAGTGAGATGGGGAGGTTGTGTTGGATCTGAGGAGGAAGTTTTTCCCCCAGAGGGTGGTGACGCACTGTTCACAGGTTGCCCAAGGAGGCTGTGGATGCCCCATCCCTGCTGCATTCAAGGCCAGGCTGGATGTGGCTCTGGGCAGCCTGGGCTGCTGGTTGGTGACCCTGCACACAGCAGGGGGTTGGAGCTGGATGAGTGTTGTGGCCTTTGCAGCCCAGCCCATGCTGTGATTCTCCTGCTGGGCCTCAGAGCACGGAGGGTTTCAGTTCCCCCCACAGAGCAGCTCGTGCTCTGACAAGGCCGGAGCCGCATCTCCGTGCAATGGGAGCTGACGATCCGTGCGCCCCAGCGCTGCCCTGCTCCTCCTCCTCCTCCTCCTCCTCCTCCTCACCCGTAGGGCCGTGCCTGCAGCCGCTGCTCCTCCCTCCCTCTGGCCGCTCCTGCTCGTGGATCTCTCCCTCCCCCCGTGGGCAGAGCTGGCTCAGCCGTGGCACCACGCAGGGTTCGCTTCCTTGTTGCTGCAGCCCCTGGTCCGCGGGGCAGTGCCGGCCTTGTTTGCAAGCCGTGCTTTTGTGCAGCATCTGCTGAGAGCAACGTGCCCGCCTGGCTGCCCCTGAGCTCCGAGCATGGGGGGCTGCTGGGGGCTGGGGAGCTGACACCGTGCTGACAGAGCTGGAAATGTGCTGCTGAGCATCTCTGTGCTGTGTCTGGTAGGTGTGTGTGTGTGTGTGTGTGTGTGTGCAGCAGGGCTGGGGATGGAGGGGCTGTGGGCTGCTGCTGCTGGAGGGGGATTTGCTGCTCTCAGCTGCACACTGACACTATTTGGCTTGAGATCTCCTTAGCTTTGTGCTTTGTGTTTCTTTGTCCCAGTTGCTGGATGAGCTGAAGGCAGCTGAGCTGCCTCACACAAAGAGCTGTGGGCTGAGGGCCCTGCAGCAGGTGATGGGTGTATTGCACAGCCCAAGCTCATGAGCAGGGCTGTGCTTCCTCCTCCATCCCGCAGCACGAGGTCAGGCTGCTGGGCAGGAGCACTTCCTCAGGAAGCCCCTCAGTGCTGGGGGCTGCGGGTTCCTCCAGCAAAGGGAAGGGCTGTGGGGCAGCACTGCAGGGCACCGACCTCTTCTCACCTCTGCGTCTCTCCTGGAACGAGGGTTTGTTCAGGGAAAGCAGGGCTGGCATTGCACAACCAGCACTTGTGAAGCCTTCGCAATGCAGGAAGCAGAGGCGCAGCCCGAAATCTGAACCAGCCCCACTTTAATGGGCTACAAGAGGTTTCATGGCCTCCATCAGGGTGGGTGCTGTGCTTCTGTGCTCCTCCTCTGTAACAAACGTGTCTCCCTGTGGCTGGGTACAGGACCCCTACGGGGGCTGCAGTTGCCAGATGTGGCTCCCAGGGCTACGCAGCAGCTTCCCTGCAATCCCCAGCAGTGACTGGAAGTGCTGGGGCAAAGCTATGGGGCAGGAGGGCGCTTGCTGTCTCCTGCTGTGCCCGCTGCAGTGTCACAGTCTGCATGCTGGCTGCAGTGTCCCATGTGTGACCAGGTTCTGTGACCACAACATCTCATTGCTCACAGATTACGTTTCCAACCAGCAGCTCCCTCACTCCATGTCCTTCTGCTCAGGGTCGTGTGGACCAGGACTGGGCAGCACCAGGAACCGCGGCGCCTCTGGCTCTTGAGGGCTCCTAATGACCCTTAGAGAGGGAACAGTGGAGTTATTTTCCACTCTTGTGGGGCTGAGCCAGCTGTTGCGACATCAGGCTGGGAATGGGGACAGCCGCCCTCTGCCTGGCTGCAGGAGCATGGGATGTTGCTGGGTACAGCTGGGTGCCATGCTCTGCTCACTGGGGGTTTCATGTCATGGCTCCTGCCTTGCTGCAGGTGGCTGGGCAGAGAGATCTGTGGGGCTCAGCATCCTCTGCTCCCCCCAAGCAGTGAGCGTGGGGCTGAGCAGCTCGCCAGGCTGTGGGGCCTCGTGATGGGGAGGCAGCTCAGGTCTGCAGCACTGATCACTGCTCTCCTCTCTCCACAGAGTCCTGCGAAGCGGCGGCGGTCCCCGTCCGATGGGAGGATGGTTGTTCTCAGGCAGTTTGGGCTGCTTCTCTGGAAGAACTACATCCTGCAGGTAGGTTGGCACGGCGCACACAGGCACCTGGGCACTGCCAAGTGTCACTGCAGCAGAATCTGCTGAGCATCTTGGTTCTTGTGCTTGCACGTCAGGGAGGAATGAGCAGGCGTTGCTGCTCTGTCCCCATCCCCTCCCATCCACACTTCACCACTGCCCTCGCTTTTATTGGGTGCAGCTTCACTCCCCATAAGCAGGGCAGCCCACGTTGCCTGCAGTGTGACAGTGGCTTTCTGAGCTGTCTCACAAACCCTGTGACATCCTCTGGAGGTGGTGATTGCTGTAAACCTCCTGTGACCTGATTGGTGTTCCTCCATTTGTGCCGTCCTCAGAAGCAGCTTTTAGGGACGCGTGGGCTGCTTTAAACCCTACTATCCCGGCATCTGCTCCCATCCCAGCTCTGTGCGTGGCAGCTGGCTGTTGTAAGGGGCTTAGGGAGCTTAGGGCTCACTGCCCAGCTGCTGGCCACCCCCATTGGCATGAAGGGGCTGCAGACCCCTGAATGCTCAGCCTTTGGTGTGCTCCTGGTGAAGGCATGGAGCTCCACGGCTGTCAGCTGTGCTGTGAAGCTGAGTGCTGGGCCCTGGATGAGGACACGCCTTGCTCAGAGCTGGCAGGGCTGTGATTATGGATGAGTGGCCCCATTGCCTCTGAAACACGGCGGTTTGGGTGACCTGTGCGGTAGCGTGAGGCTGTGCTGCTAAATGTGTGCTCACCATTGAGGTCACAGAGTCAGGCAACTGTTCTGGAGGCAATCCAAGGGGCTGTTAGAGGGTTAATTTGGTAGTAAATCAGCAGAAGGCAGCTGGTTTGCAAGAGCTGCATTATAAAACCATCAGACATCTGCAACACTCGCTTTTATGAGCGTGGCCTTTGGAACACTCCTTTTCCCAGCCAGCCCTGCTGCGGTGCTGGGCTGACCCTGTGCTCCTACGTGGGGCTGTGCCCCTCTCTCTGACGTGGTGCCCAGTGGTCCCTGCAGGATGAGTTGCCCGGCAGGAGGTGCTGGGTGAGGAGCTGGATGCCCATTTTGCTCATTGTTTTCCTCCCATCTGAAAAAAATAAAACCTTTCTCCACTCTGCAAAGAACCTGTGAGGTTGTGGCCCAACGTGCAGCTCCAGTTGGTGTTTGCAGATCTGAAGGAGCTGCCTTGGAGCTTTGGAGTGGAGGCAGGGAGGAGAGGCAGCAAGCAGCTGAGGTGGCTGAGTTGGGAAGATAAACCCTTTGGTGCTGCTTGTGTCTCTCATGCCCGACTTGTCCCAGCTGTGGCAGACAGGCTGCGGTGCCCCTTGCTGTTGTCTGAGCAGGAGCACTTGGCATTGCTGCTTCTGCCAGCACACATGGTGCCAGGTTCCCACTGAGGCTCACTGGCCGTGGGCACATCAGGAGCTGCAGCTGCAGTGATTGAGGTTGGGCGAGGTGTATTGCCTGGGGTGCGGGCAGCTCCACCCGGTGTCTCATTTGCCCTCTGGTGTTTGGGCCAACTGGGCTTAGGGCTGGGCTGTGCCCCGCTGCCCACAGAGGGGTGTGTTATGGCAGTCACCTCCATCCCCCACACCATCCTGCACAGGGCTGAGCTCCCAGAGCAGTGCACTGCTACCTGCCAGCAGCCATGCTGGCAAAGCCATTTGAAGCCCACTTAAAATGCTAGTTACCACATGGGCCGAGCAGTAGAGCAGATAGTGGGAAGCTTGCAGGGTCTGGGAGGCAGCTCCTGGGGGTGGTGGGGGCTGAGCAGTGGGACACAGCCATGGAGTCACAGAATAGTTGGGTTGGAAGGGAGCTGCTGTGTGGCTGCCCCCCACTGAGCTTCAGATTCAAGAAGTGTTCCGAGGTGTGCAGTGGTTTTGGGGATCTCCTTTCCCTTCTTCCACCTCTGATGTTTATTTCCACCCTTCCCTCCCGTTTTGCCTCAGAAACGTCAGATTTTGGTCACCATCATAGAAATCTGCCTGCCGCTGCTGTTTGCTGCCATCCTGATTGCACTGCGGCACCGGGTGCACTCCGTCAGCCACCCCAATGCCACCATCTACCCGTCCCTGTCCGTGGATGACCTGCCAGGCTTCTTCTACCGCCGGCACCCCAGCAACCCCTGGGAGCTGGCGTACGTCCCCTCCAACAGCAATGCTGTGCAGAGCATCGCCAGGGCGGTGGAGAGAGCTTTGCCCATCAGCATCCGAGGTGAGCAGGGCTGGGTGTGTGTTCATCTCAGCACTGTGTGGAGATGCTCAGGGGTTGTGATGCTTTTGGTGTCTGGGGCAGCAGCAGCACTCTGAGGGCTGAGGTGCCCAAAATGGAGCTGTGCCCAATAGCCTGGTCTTACAGGGAATGTCTGGGTAAAAGAGCATCCAAATGGGACTCATTTATGCCTCATCAGTCTGTCTTTCACCCTGGGAATGGGTGGGTTGGAACACAGCCCTGCTGAAAGAGACCTGGGGGTGCTGGTGGGTCAGTACGAGCCAGCACTGTGCCCTCACAGCCTGGACAGCCAGCTGTACCTGGGGCTGCATCAGAGTAGTGTGGGCAGCAGAGTGAGCGAGGGGATCTGTTCCACTGCTCTGAGCTGTGAGATCTCACCTGGAGCACTGCATCCAGATGGGGAGTCCTCAGTGCAGGAGGGGCATGGAGCTGTTGGAGTGTGCCCAAAGGAGGGCCACAAAAACGGATAGAACAGCTCTCCTGTGGGACAGGCTGAGAGCTGGGGATGTGCAGATGGAGAAGAAAAGGCTGTGAGGGCTGAGAGCCCCTTGTCAGTATCTAAAGGGGAACTATAGGATAGAAGGGAACAGACTCTTTATCAGGGTCTGTGGTGATAGAATAAGAGGATATGGTTTCAAGCTTAAAGAGGGGAAATTTAGGTTGCATATAAGGAAAAAGTCTTTTGCAGTGAGGGTGTGAGGCATGGGAACATGCTGTCCCATGACGTGGTGGCTGCCCCAACCCTGGAGATTTTCAAGGCCAGGCTCGATCAGGACTTGGTCATCCCAGTCTAGCTGTGGTGTCCATGTGCTCTGCAGGGAGTTGGACTCGATGGCCTTTAAAGGTCCCTTCCAGCTCTAAGGACTCTATGGTTCTGCCCCTGGGGATGGCAGGACTCCCCACCTCCCACATTTGGGACCTTCCAGCTCTGCCTGGGCTGCATCCCTCCTGCCCAGCATCGCAGCTGGGAGCACAGCACTGCGTTGCTCTGTGCCCACGCACACCCTGCTCACAGCTCCCTGCCCCACAGCCCAGGGTTTCTCCTCGGAGCGAGAGTTTGAGGACTACGTTCGTCGGGACAACCGCTCGGGCAGCGTGCTGGCTGCTGTCATCTTCAAACACCACTTCAGCCACAGCACAGACCCGTTACCCCTCCAGGTGAGCAATGCGGGGCCGTGATGCTGAGTGCGGCCCTCCCAGCAGCTCACGGTGGCTGCTCTGGGGATGGAACCCCAGGTTGTGCCTCTGTGGTCAGTCTAACGCAGCCGTCGTTGTTCTGTCAGGTGGACTATGAGCTGCGCTTCAAGTACAGCCCCAGGAACGCACCACGGAGCGAGCAGACGGGGCTGAACCCCAACCTGGACCGGGACTGGCACACCAGCTACCTCTTCCCACTCTTCCAGCTGCCCGGGCCCCGTGAGGCCAAGTTTGCAGATGGTGGGACACCAGGTAGGGCTGCTGGGAGGCGTTGGGGTGCTGCTCTTCTCGTTTTGAGTGCATTTTGGATGGTAAAAGAGTCCAAACTATCCAGGATTTCTCATGTTATTTAAAGACTTCAGCTCTGTGGTTTGGGCACAGCTCTTTAATGCAAGCCAACCCTCAGGCTGAGCAGGAGGCAGCAGCGCCTTGCAGGAACTGGCACTGGTTCCAGGCGAGCCCAGCTCTCAATTCTGGGAGCTTCATCTGTGGCTTCATTTTAAGCGGCAGAAATCCCAAACAAAACATGGCAGTTAAAAAGCAAAAAGTCTTTCACTGCTTCCTAATGCACAAAACATTAAAGCCACACGTGCCACTAATGGGCTGTGTTCTCCCTCACCAAAATATATCCCCAAAAGGGACCACACGTGAGCTCAGCTCAGTGATGGTGACTGATGATGACCAGGAATCTCTGTCCTAAGGAAAACAAAAACATGCTGAAAGGTTGCAGTTTATCTTGATGTTTCCTGCTGCCTTTAAATGATGGTTACTGAAGATTTCAGGTGCTCTGGGATGGTTGTGCTGTGATAGTGATGTTGGTTTTGCTTTTCTTACCAGCTCTTCGTACATTTCCTGCTCCTCTTCCCCAGAAGTCCCTCCCATAACAGCTGCCTCTCTTCCAAAGGGGCTGTGCTGTTCTCTGCTTCCCAGGAACACGTGCCTGTTTGTATTCCCTGCGTTGTTGCCTTGCAGGTTACATCCGGGAGGGCTTCCTGGCCGTGCAGCATGCCGTGGATCGGGCCATCATGCAGTATCACGCCAACAGCTCTGCCACCAACCTGCTGGAGAACGTCACCGTGGTGGTGCAGCGCTTCCCCTACCCGTCCTACGTCAACGACCTCTTCGTCCTCGCCATCCAGAACCAGCTCCCGCTGCTGCTCATGCTCAGCTTCACCTACACCTCGCTCAACATTGTCCGTGCCGTCGTGCATGAGAAGGAGAAGAAGCTGAAGGTAATGTTGTCAGTGCTGCTCACCTCCGGGGTGATCGGACAGGGACCAGCAGCTCTCACTGCTGTTGCTGCAGGTACTTTGCACACTGAGCACCTTGGCTGCTCACCCCTTAAATGAGCCAGGCAATGACAGACTCCCTGTTGGTGTTGGATCCAGCGCATGGAGGTGGGCAGGCACGCTGGCAGTGGGTGAGCAAAGCCCTGGAGGAATGTTGCTAATCCTGCTGCCAGGAGCAGTTGGCCAAACTGCGGGTTGCAGGGCAGCTTGGCAAGGAGTAGCTCTGGCTGGTGCAGGAGTTCAGTGTGTAGGAAGCAGGGCTTTGGCCTTTTAAATTTAGAACCCCGTGTTTTTGTGCTGTGGTATGTGGGCAGCGGGGAGCTCAGTTGATGCGGTGGTCACGGCAGCCGGGTGAGGCTGTCCTGCCCTCTGTCCCACTGCCTGCAGCCCTGCCAGCCCCTCCTGCTGCTGCTTTGGGTTCAGCTCAGCCCCTGAGTACTGCTCCAATGAGAGTCTCCACCTCCCTATGCTGTGCCTGCGCCCCCCCACCTGGGAAGTGTGGGTACAGCCATGGGTGACAGTGTGACCTCCCTGCAGGAGTACATGCACATGATGGGCCTCAGCAACTGGTTGCACTGGAGCGCCTGGTTCCTCATGTTCTTCCTCTTCCTGCTGGTGTCTGTGTTCTTTGTCACCGTGCTCTTCTGTGTCAAGGTGAGTGTGTTTCCTTAGGCCAGAAGCTCTGTGCTGATGGAGCATGAGGGCAACAGGGCTCCTTTGTCACAGATGGGTCTGTACCAGTGACTCAGGCCGCAGAGCCTGGAGCTGTCCCCACTGCTGAGCACAACATCCTCAGGGGACTCGGGCTCCCCTTGCTGTGCACCCATGGCACAGGAAGCACAAGGTGGCTGTCCATGTGCAGAGCACAGTGTCCTCATAGACCCTGCATGGGGACAGCCCTTATTTCCTCCCTCTGGACTGTTCTAAGGGGGCCTGGGTGTTCCTACCTGCCCCTACATCTGTCTTTAACCTTGGAGGCCATCAGGCCAGGGATGCCCCTGTGTGCCTGCAGCCATGGCCAGCTTTGCCAGCTGCAGAGGTAGCTGCTTTTTCTCTCTAGGTGAGCGAACAAGGAGCTGTGCTCACCAGCAGTGACCCCACACTGGTGTTCACCTTCCTCGCCATCTTCTCCATCTCCTCCATCTCCTTCAACTTCATGGTGAGCACCTTCTTCTCCAGAGGTGAGTCCTCCCTGCCTGCCTCCTTGCTGGGCTGGGTGTGCCAACCATGCCATCCCAGGAGCTGTGCTATAAAACTGTGGATTAATTTGGGTGCTGGGGATACTGGGAGGTCAGTGGTGCATCCAAATCAGGGCTGGCTCCAGCAAATGTTCCTTCCCTCTCTTCTCTGTGCTCACAGCAAATGTTGCAGCTGCTGCTGGAGGTTTCCTGTACTTCTTCTCCTACATCCCCTACTTCTTCATCTCACCTCGCTACGACCTGATGTCCCACAGCCAGAAGCTGGCATCCTGCCTCATCTCCAACGTGGCCATGGCCATGGGAGCGCAGCTCATAGGCATGTTTGAAGGAAAAGGTGAGCATGAGAGCCTCTGTCCCGGGGGGGGGGGTCCAGGTGGGTGGTGTGAGGGGCAGAAGGAAGTTTGGCAGAGACAGAGCAAGATCAGGAGAGGCAATTGCTGGGTGCTCTGCAGCTCTTAGCAGCACCAGGGCTCTGCCCCGCTGAACCCATGCATCTAGCAGACATGAAATGGTGTCTGGGCTATTGCCAGTCGCTTTGATGGCAAAGTGAATTTTCTTCTAAAGGATGCTAATTAATTGCATTTCCTCCTTTCCAATGTTCGTGTTGGTTTTTTGTTTTGTTGTTGTTTTTCTTTAATTTCTGTGCCAATAAGAATTTGCTGTTTGCTCCAATAGAGGCAATGTTTTTGCAGAGGGCCTGACAGGGGCCTGCAGGGATGGAGGGGCAGTGACTGCAGATGAGATGGTTTCTCCCAGGGCAGTTGCAGGGGGTGTGATGGAAGATGTGCAAGGAATGGAATGGGAATTGAAATTTTAGTACGCTTCTGCTCCTTTTTTTTCTCTACATGTATGAAATGGATGTTGTGGGGCCATGTGTGTGCCTTTCATCACGGAGCAGGGGGTGCTATCTTATAGCTCAGGGAATGCACAGTGCTCTGCTCCATCCGCTTGGGGATGGATGAGCACCCTCAGCAGAGGTGAGCAGTATCTTGTTTCCCTGCAGGGACTGGCATTCAATGGAGGGACCTCATGAAACCTGTCAGCGTGGATGACAACTTCACCTTGGCACAAGTCCTGGGGATGCTGCTCCTGGACTCGGTGCTCTATGGCCTGGTGGCCTGGTATGTGGAGGCTGTTTTCCCAGGAGAGTACGGCGTGCCGCAGCCCTGGTACTTCTTCCTGACGGTGAGCACTGCTTACACACCCCTCCCAGCAGGGTTTGTGGCGTGTTTTGGTGATGTTCCCTGCTTTTTGCCTATGCAGCAGATCAGACTGAAGTGAAACAGCGGCACTGTTAGCTTCCAAAATTGATGTACCTGCTATGCATCCTCATTAAAGGATGATGCAGGCAAGCTTTTGACTATGAAGTATGCCTTGCAGGTCTTCTTGGCTTTAAATCTTTGTCCTGACACTTCTTCACATGCATGGCATTGCTACCAGTGCCTCCATGCCCCCAACATGAGAGAAAAGCATTAGCTTCTTCTCCCAGCTCTGTCCTCTGATTGCTCTGCCTGCACTGCCCAGCATCTGATGGGCCAGGAAAAGCAGCCTTGCAGGGAGGCTCCTGTGTGAGAGCAGTAGGGAATGGGTTGGTGTGGGCCCATGCCTGAGGGTCTGTCTGTCTTCTCGTGTCAGCCTTCGTACTGGTGTGGACAACCCAGGACTGTCATTGGAAAAGAGAAGGAGGAGGAGGAGGACCCTGAGAAGGCCCTGAAGAGCCAATACATTGAGGAGGAGCCCGCTGACCTCGTGTCGGGGATCAAAATCAAACACCTTTCCAAGGTATTTGTGCTCACCCACACAGCGGTGCTGCTCACTGCACTGGTGCCACCTGCAGGGAGCTTCCCCACCATTTGCTGCCCTCTGCTCCTCATGCTGTAGTGTGGGTAGGGGCCTTCCCCAGTGCTAGCATCTTTTAGCTGTGGGCTGAACTTCAGTACCCACAAGGGGGTGATGTCTGTACTGAGCCTGCTGGACACTGCGGTCTAATGCCAACCCCAGAGATTATCATGGCCGTGCACTGCCTGGAGGTGCAGAGGGAGCAGATCTCACAGCACTCGCTGTGAATACAGCATCAACTTGTTAATGTGATCTCTACAGGTCTTCAAAGTGGGAAACAAGACCAAAGAGGCAGTGAAGGACTTGACGGTTAACATGTATGAAGGGCAGATCACCGTCCTGCTGGGACACAACGGTGCTGGGAAGACCACCACTCTGTCCATGCTCACAGGTACGAGCTGCGTCATGCTGGTGGGGTTGGCATGTGGCAGGGGCAGCTGCTGGGGTCCTGCAGGCAGGGCTGGTGGCATTCCTGTGGGAGCAGTGCTGTGCCTCATCTCTCACACTAGGGAAGGGTTTTGTTGTTCCCTGGTGCACCCTGGGCTCATTGAGCTGTCAGATGGGGATGGTGGAGTTTTTGGAACTGTGTTGCTGCCTAGGGACATGGAGGGAGCTGAGGGGTCAACTCCAGGCTGTCCACTGGGACAGGGCCTGCACAGGTCACAGGCAGTCTGACTGCTCTGAGTCCTGGCTGGCTGCCCCAGCCTGCCTGGTGGAGCAGCACAAGCTCATGGGTTGCTCCTCCCAGGTCTGTACTCCCCAACGAGTGGGCAGGCGTACATCAATGGCTACGAGATCTCGCAGGACATGGTTCTGATCCGCCGGAGCCTGGGGCTGTGTCCGCAGCACGATGTGCTCTTCGACAACATGACGGTGGAGGAGCACCTCCACTTCTATGCAGGGGTGAGCCTGGTGCTGGGGGTACTGCATGCAAAGCTGGTGGGTGGGTGGGCAGTGTGGGGCTCACTGCATGGCATCATGCACTGCTCTGTCATCATACAGGCTGGGGGTGATGCCCAGAGGGTGGGCAGAGGCCATCTCTGTACTGCCTTGCCTTTCCTGTCTGGATGCAGGAGGGTGTGGGGTGGGGGCTGTAGTGGGGTTCAGCAGCCAGTGGCGGATGAAATGGGAAGGGTATTTGCTGGGGATGCTTGCCACTGTGAGTGTACTTAACATCCTTCCCTTGTGTGGCAGCTGAAGGGATACCCAGCCTCCAAGTGTCCCGAGGAGATCAACCATATCCTGCGGATCCTCAACCTGGAGGACAAGCGGCACTCGCTGACCAAGGCTCTCTCTGGTGGCATGAAGCGCAAACTGTCCATTGGCATCGCCCTCATTGGGGACTCCAAGGTAAGTGGCTGTTGTGGGGTTCACTGAGAATCTTTCTCACTGGGGCCAACGTGGGCTCTTGTCTCTGAGGTTGCCCCTTGCCTGCTGTGGGGATGCAGTGGCAGCAAGGAGGAGGCAAGAGCACTGTCATGAGAGGGGACAGCTCTGAGATCTATTTCCCCAAAGCTCCAGCTGCAGCTGTGCTGCCTGGATACTCCCCCAGACAAGACCAGTGCATGTACATCAGGAGCTCAGGGCTCCTGGATCCAGGGTTACCCCCTCTGGCACCGCTGTGCCTCTCTTGACCTGTGCCCACCTCTGATGTGCAGGTGGTGATGCTGGATGAGCCAACGTCAGGGATGGATCCAGCTTCTCGCAGGGCCACCTGGGATCTCCTCCAGCAGCAGAGGAGCAACCGCACCATCCTGCTGACCACACACTTCATGGATGAGGCCGACTTGCTGGGGGACCGCATAGCTATCATGGCCAAAGGCGAGCTGCAGTGCTGTGGCTCTTCCCTCTTCCTCAAACGTAAATATGGTAAGGAAAGCACAGGCAGGCTGTGCTAGAGTTTGTGTTCCTGCCCTCCCCTTCATGCTGTTGTGCCTGCTTGGAGGCTGGAGCCCACGCTCACTCCTCACAGCCACATAGCTTGTTGCTCAGAGCTGGCTGGTGCTGCAAAAGGCTTTGCTTTGTACCTGCCCTCAGCCCTTCTCACTGGCTTTTGCAGGGAACCTGCAGCCCATGCAAAGCCAGCAAGGCTCTGTGGTGCTCAGCAGCCCCTCTGTGCCTCCTGCACCACAGAGCCATGGCTGGCCCAGGCTGTGCTGTGATTTACACTCCTTTCCCCCCCCTTCCCAGGGGCAGGGTACCACATGGTGATGGTGAAGGAGCCGTACTGTAACCTGGGGGAGATCTCCCGCCTCATCTGTCACTACGTGCCCAACGCCACCATGGAGAGCAATGCCGGGGCAGAGCTGTCCTTCATACTGCCCAAAGAGAGCACTCACAGGTAACAGCATCGTCTGCCCTCCCTCCATGCGTGGATCCCCCTACACACACCAAGGACCAGCTGCTATAATCGTGGGCTAGCTGGGAATAGGAGCTGCTCTTCATATCTTGGAAGGTGTCCCAAGCTGTGGATCTCTGCCTGGTGGGGCTGGTCTAATGAGAGCAGTAAAACCTGACACCTCACTTGTCCCTGCAGGTTTGAGGCCCTGTTCACAGAGCTGGAGCTGAAACGGGAGGAGCTGGGCATCGCCAGCTATGGGGCTTCAGTCACCACCATGGAGGAAGTGTTTCTGAGGTGAGGGGCTGACAGGGCTGGATGGCAGCAGGGACCTGGGCTGTGGTTCAGCTGGTGGGAGGAGCAGTGTGTATGTGGGGAGGAGCTGGATCCTCCATCTCAGGGTCAGTCCTTGGAAGCGGTGCTCAGGATGCCTTCAGGGCTGGCAGCACAACCTGTGTGCTTTAGTCATCTTCTGCAAGAGATTTCCTGAGGGGTTTGGGCCTGGGGCCAGGGCAGTGTGGGCTGGGGTCTGTGAGTGGTGCTGGGACTTTCCATCAGCTGTCCTATGGCACAGTTCCTGTGTATATCACTGTCAGCAGTGTCCAACACAGCTCCCCAAGTATGGGCACAGTCTGGGCTGGAAACATGAAGTCCAAGTAAGCTGCTCTTCTGACTTTTCCCTGCAAAAACAAACATGAGTTTTCCCAACCCCTGGCGCAGGGTTGGGAAGCTGGTGGACTCCAGCATGGACATCCAGGCCATCCAGCTGCCTGCTCTGCAGTACCAGCACGAGCGACGCTCCAACGACTGGGCCATGGATGACTCCAGCAGCCTGAGTGGGATGACAGACATGACAGATGACAGCGGGGCACTCATCACAGAGGACTGCTCCAGCATCAAGCTCAACACCGGGGTGAGTGTGGGGTGTCAGTGCCGCAGGAGTGGCACCTCTGGGACCTCTGCACTGGTTTTGCTGGACAGAACCTGCCTGTGGCCAGTCTGACCCTGTGTAATTTGGAAGTTGTGAGTGTAGGATTGAACTGTGAAACTTCAGTGCACATTGTTTTAAGTTTCTTGGGGTGGGTTTCTGCTATCCTTTTTATGTTAATCCTTCACTCTGTAGAGATGCCTTGTTTCGAAGATATTCAGATGATTCCTGCTCATTTATCACCCGCTATTGCTAAACCCCTTGGCGCTTCCAGCAGGGAGATGAGAAAAACAGCCTCCCCTCCCTTGCTGGGCCTTTCATGGCCTGCTGCCTACACGCCTGTGATAAGTTGCCTTGTCCTTCTCAAGGGCATATCTACAACCAGAAAGAGAGAAAGATCTTTTTGGTTTAAAAAGCAAAGAGGGTGCTTGCTTGCATGGGCTGGGTGTTTCAGCCTGGCTGCTTTGGCATGTAGCTGTGCTGCACCAACCCCATTTGTGAACCTCCAGTGCTGAGCTGACCTGCCTTGCTGCAAGCAGGTGGTGGGGCAGGCTGATGGAAGAGGACAGGGAGGGGGCTTTGGAGCCACGTCCTCCAGGAGCCACACAGGACGATGGCTGCTCATGGTAGCACTGACCTGACTTCTCCCCTCCCAGTTCTACCTGTGCTGCCAGCAGTTCTACGCCATGTTCATGAAGCGAGCCATGTACAGCTGGCGCAACTGGAAGATGGTGGCGGCGCAGTTCCTCGTGCCTCTCATCTTCACCGCCTTCGCCCTCATCGTGGCCAAGACCTTCCCAGGGCCCAGGGACTCTTCCATGCTGAGGCTGACACTGGAGGCCTATGGCCAGACCATCGTGCCTTTCTCTGTCCCTGCTGCCTCAGGGCTGCCGCAGAAGCTGGCAGAGCAGTACGTGGAGCTGCTGGATGCTCAGCACCAGTCACCACTGGAGGTGCCAGGTGAGGCTTTGCAGAACACCTGGGTGATGCTCAGTGGCACTTCTCCTGCCAGGGCTGGGTCCCATCTGACATACCCTGTGCTATCATCTCCTGCACCAGGGGTACCACAGCTGGATCCTGCCCCTCTTCCCTGGGCAGAGCTGTGTTCTCTGTAGCACTGTGTTTGTCGCCACCATTAGGGCAGGGTGGGTCACTAGGGCTGGTGCTGCTGGGGTTTTCTCCAGTTGGCCTCAATCACCTGCCATTGCCTGGAGTCCCCTTGTAACAGCCATGGTGTTCTGCAGGTGGCCTGGAGGAGTACCTCATCTCGAGAGCATCCGAGGAGGGGGGGGCCTTCAATGAGCACTACATCACTGCTGCCTCCTTCGAAGGAGCTGGCAACCACACGGTGGTCACTGCACTGTTCAACAACCAAGCCTACCACTCCCCAGCCACCGCCCTCATGCTGGCTGACAACGCCGTCTTCAGGGTGCTGATGGGCCCCAACGCCTCCATCACAGTCACCAACTACCCTCAGCCCCGCAACATCACCGAGAAGGCCAAGGACCAGCTCATGGAGTACGTCTGTTTGCCTGGTGCTTACATTCCTGCTAGGGCTCACAACTTGCATTTGGTACAATGGCTTGGTTGTGCTGGTGGAAGACTCAGACAAGAGCTTCTCAGAACCCAGCATAGCTGGATTGTGGATGATTGTGCTCTGGAGGTCAGGATAGCAAAGCTGTGTGGCTGCCTGACCTGCCTTAGGCCTTGGCAGCCCATAACCCAACATGCACATCTTAGTGGGTGAGGGTTCCCCTTTAGAAGCTCACAGCCCATGGCTGGGGAGCCCTTCCCTGCAGGGCTCAGAGCTGCTGGGCAGCAGAGGGGCTGTGTCTGTGCATCCCATGGAGCCTTGCATCCAAGGCTTGGGCCTCATGTCTTCCAGAGGGATGATGTGTGGGACCTGGCAATGGCAGGGTGGTGTGCAGGGACAGTACAGGTGTGTTGGTCTGTCACACTGTTTGTGTTCTAACCACTGCTTCTGCTCCCCTGCAGAGGCCAGACCGGGTTTGCCATCGCCATCAACCTGCTGTATGGCATGGCCTCGCTCGCCAGCACCTTTGCTCTCCTGCTGGTCAGTGAGCGAGCCATCAAGGCCAAGCACGTCCAGTTTGTCAGTGGTGTCTACGTGGTCAACTTCTGGCTGTCTGCCCTGCTCTGGGACATCATCAACTTCCTCATCCCATGTGCTCTGATGCTGGTAAGTCACCTCTGACAGCCTAATCCCTCCTGTCACAGGAGGTGGGATGACATCACTTGCTCTCGAGACAAACACAGTCTCTCCTCACATTGCTGCACCCCAGGTGATATTCCAAGCCTTTGATGTGCAAGCCTTCACCCAAGACAGCCACCTCGTCGATGTGATGTTGATCTTCCTCCTTTATGGCTGGGCCATCATCCCCCTCATGTACCTCCTCAGCTTCTTCTTTTCAGTGGCAGCCACAGCCTACACCCGTCTCACCATCTTCAACATCCTCTCGGGCACGGCCACCTTCCTTGCTGTCACCATCATGAGCATCCCAGGTGGGTCAGTTTCCTCCCTGCCCAGCCCTGCGCCCACCACCATCAAGAAGACACAGCCCCTGAGGGGACATTGTCACACTTAGATCCTGGGCCTGTCCCATGCACCAGAAAAACCTGAACAGCCCCTTCTCACCAGTTAAGCATGACAAAATGTGTTGGTTCTCTTTCTGATGTATCAGGGTCTTTCTCTAAATCCGATCTGTTGATCCTTTTTCAGAGTTGGGCTTGGTGGACCTCTCCAGAACTCTGGATAAAATCTTTCTCACTTTACCCAATTACTGCTTGGGTCAGTGCATCAGTGACTTCTACCAGAACTATGAGTTCATTCAGTTCTGCACCTCTTCTGTTGAAGCCATCTTCATATGCAAGGCATTCAGTGAGTCCCCACATCACCTGCTCCTGCTGCCCATCCCTCCTCCTCCTTCTCTGCCATGCTGGGCTCCCTGTGGGGTGGGTGGGAAGCTGGAGGTGTTGAAAAGGCCGGTGTGGGTCAGCAGGGCTGGGGGTTTGGCATTCCCTACCAGGGCTTGGAGAGGAGATGCTCAGCTGAATAGGTGGCTCTGGTGTCACAGGGCCTCTAACCCAGCCTGGGCAGTAATTCCAGATGACATTTTAAAGCAGAAGGATCATTTGATAGTGTACAGTTGTTTCCCATACAGACAGTGACAGAGCAAACTAGTTAAGGAATCTTTTTTCTTACTACTGATGTGTAGGAAAATGTGAAATAAGGAAGGTTTCATAGAGCTGCCAAAGAAACCCGGTCATGGTCGTGGTAGATCTCCTGTCTCTTCTGTGTGTCTCCACTGAGCATCTTCTTGGGGTCAGGACCTGAATCCTCTAGGGGGAAGAGCTGGAAAGAGCTGTGGGCAGGGATCCCAGTGTGGCTTGGGCTGGAACTGGGGCTGGCAGAACTCCCAGCTTTCTCTGGAGCTCTTCTCCCTGGAGTGGAGATTGATCCATACTTGACTTTGTTCCAACCCTGCTCAGATATCAGCTATCAGGTGAACTACTTTTCCTGGGAGTCACCTGGGATCGGACGATACCTGACCTCCTTGACCGTCCAGGGTTTCTCCTTCCTCCTCCTCCTCTTCCTCATTGAGACAAACCTTCTCTGGAGACTGAAAACTTTGGTCTGTGGCATCTGCAGGCGGCGGAAATGGGTGAGCTGAAGTTTGTGGGAGGTAACAACGTGGGGCAGGTCCTGTGGGGCGTGTGGGAGGGCAGAGAGACAGGGGCTGTCCCCACTGAGAGGGGGCTGATGGAACAAGTGGCCCCTGCCTGAGCTGGGAGTGCCTGTCTCATCCCACAGCAGGAAGGTGACAGTGATTTTGCACCCTGTGTTCAGGTGGCACTGCTGAACAGTGTGTCTGTGCTGCCTGAGGACCGGGATGTGGCAGATGAGAGGAAGAAGGTTTTGGAGTCGCCACCAGAGCTGCTGTCATCACTGAGCAGCCCTCTGGTCATCAAGGAGCTCACTAAGGTGAGGAGCACGTGGCCCTTCTGGAGTGCTGTGCTGTGAGCTCAGCCTGCTGGCCTTGCTGTGCCCTCGGATGCCTTGTATGTGATGTGACCAGTGTGCTCACACCTTGCCATCCCCAGGTCTATGACAGCCGGGAATCCCTGCTGGCAGTGGACAGGATCTCTTTGGCAGTCAGCAAAGGGGAATGCTTTGGCCTTCTTGGCTTCAATGGAGCGGGCAAAACCACCACGTTCAAGATGCTGACGGGTGATGAGAGCATCACGTCAGGGGATGCCTTTGTGGACGGCCACAGCATCCTGGCCAACATCAAGAAGGTACTGAGGGCTGCAGGGGCTGCACATGGTGTCCTACATCTGCCTGGGCTGGGAGCCTTGTGAGTGCCCCCAGGGAGGGCACAGCTGCAGGTGCCAGGGGCAATGCTGTGCACCAGGGATGTGACGTTCTGATCTGGCCCGGCTTTCCCTGTTAATATGGTTACATGAAAGTAGTGCAGTGAAGAAGGGACTAGCAGATATGAAACAAAGGGAAATCAAACCTTGTGAGGGTGGCAAAGCCTTTGTTAAAACTATTTAGCACTCTAAATGGATATGTGAGCTGGTGCTCACGGTCAGATGGTGGTATCCCTACAAGCAAGAGAGATTTCCAGAGCCCTGACAGCTCTCCTTGCTGAAAATTGCCCATTCCCTTTGGTAAGACCAGAGATGAGTCACAAACCGAAACACCCTGAGCATGGATCAGGGTTTTGATTCAATCCCTGGGTGCATGCATCTCTGTCAGCCCTGGGCACCCTGTGGTACTGAGCCCATAGCAAAGCTCCATGGGTGCCAGGGCCTCTCCCCAGAGCTCTCCTTGCAGACCTGCTGCTGAGCCAACCCCTCGGCTTCCTCTTGCCCCCAGGTGCAGCAGCGGATCGGCTACTGCCCACAGTTTGATGCCCTGCTGGACCACATGACGGGCCGTGAGACACTCAGCATGTATGCCCGGCTGCGGGGCATCCCCGAGCGCTACATCGGCAGCTGCGTGGAGAACATGCTGAGGGGGCTGCTCCTGGAGCCCCACGCTGACAAGCTCGTCAGGACCTACAGGTGAGAGGAGGCTGCAGGGAGTGAGAGCTCCCCCCAGCTGGGAGGTTCTGCCGTGCCTGGCTTTCCCATGCTCAGTGCTCCCCCTGCTCCCCCATAGTGGTGGTAATAAGAGGAAGCTGAGTGCTGGCATCGCCCTCATTGGTGGCCCCCCCGTCATCTTCCTGGATGAGCCCTCCACCGGCATGGACCCCGTGGCCCGGCGTCTGCTCTGGGACGCGGTGACTCGGACACGAGAGTGTGGCAAATCCATCATCTTCACCTCCCACAGGTGAGTGTCCCAGCAATGCCCGGCCCCAGAGCTGGTCAGTCGGAGATGGGGGTCCTGCTGCCCCCACCCCGCTGAGCGATTCCCTCCCATCCCACAGCATGGAGGAGTGCGAGGCGCTGTGCACACGGCTGGCCATCATGGTGAACGGGCAGTTCAAATGCCTGGGCAGCCCTCAGCACCTGAAGAGCAAGTTTGGCAGTGGCTACACCTTGCTGGCCAAAACACGGACTGATGAGGAGGGCGAGCTGCAGGCCTTCAAGGCCTTCGTGGAGAAGACTTTCCCAGGTACCCTGAGCTGCCAGGCAGGGTGTGTGCAGGAGCTTCCCCCATTTCCCAGCTCACAGCCCTCTCTCTGCTGGTCTCTCGCAGGCAGTGTCCTGAAGCACGAGCACCAGGGCATGGTGCACTACCACTTGACCAACAAGAACCTCAGCTGGGCGCAGGTAAGGGATGCTGGAGCACACCTGATACCTTTGCAGGAGAAGCAGGGGGGAGGAGGGGGAGTTGCCACCTTCCTGCACATGCACATCCCAAAGGCTCAGTGGCAGCAGGGTGATGGGAGGGCTGTGTTTGCTTGTCACATCCTTCCCAACCCTTATCTCCCTGCTGGGAAGCACGGTGCTGGTTCTGGGTGGGCACAGACCCACCTGAGCCTGCAGGGTCTGAGCCTTGCTGCTCCCTGCTGGCCCCCAGCCCAGGGGACGTGTGATTCTTAATGGAGTTGGATACCCTGTCCCATGGTCTCCATGGGGAGAGCTTGGCTTCCACGCTGTGGGTACCTGGCAGTAACTGATGCTGCTGCGCCATCCCCTGCAGGTCTTTGGGGCCTTGGAGAAAGCCAAAGAGAAGTATCGCTTAGAAGACTATTCGGTTAGCCAGATATCCCTGGAGCAAGTCTTCATGAGCTTCACTCGCTTCCAACACTACACAGAGGACAGAGGGAAGTGAGCAAAAGCCCTTCATGTCCTCCTTCACGGACTGGCCCCGCCGCCTATACATAGTATATATAGAGACAGTAATTTATATATCAGCGTGTGTCTTAAATAATGTATAAATGTAAGAAAATTTTCACTGGGGAGGGGGGGAGAGGATGGAGTCGTACCTCCTGCTATTGGGAGCACAGGGCTGCGTGTGCATCACCTGCCAGCACAGTGCACACGTACGTGTAAATGAGTGTGTGCGTCTGACACGTCCACCCACATTTGTCCCCATCTGTGGCCAAAAGAAAAGCCCTCAAAGCAGGGGAAGGGGTGGCTGGGTGCTGGTGGGTGCTGCAGGCTGTGCCGGAGCCTCATGTCCCCGTGTCCCCCTGCCCTGCCCCACGTCACGCACAGTGGGAAGCAGCTCTGTGGTCTCCGCACGCACGTCGAATTGTGTTCTGTGAGGTGGTTTGCTTGTGGTTTATCAGGATGCTGTCCAATAGCTTAGATCCAGAACATTTGCTGGGTTCATGGGGATGCACTGTGCCAGGGGGAGGGGATGCAAAACCCCCCATCCCAGCCTTAATGGCATGGAGATGCAAGAAGGGAAGCTGGCACGAGCAGCATATGCTGATTATTGTTCCCTTGGCACCAAACCCTCCTGGTGCCATTGTGCCTGGCTCTGCAGCAAAAGGGAACCTCAGGAGCTCCTCTTGCCCCCACTGCTCAACAGTAGGGGCTGAGAGAGCCTGGCACAGCCCCGCTGTGCTGGGGGAGGCTGTGCTAATGGAGCAGTGCCCAGCAGTGATGAATCACACCCCGGGGCTCCGTGTGTGGGCAGCGATGGGTTGGAGGTGCAGCTTGCTGGCTTGGCACTGCATCCATTAATAGGTTGAAACAGCAGCACTGCCCTGCAGCGTGTTCTGCAGCTCTCCGGCTGCAGCACAGCCCGTGCCCACTTTGCTCCCTGTCCGTCCCCCCGCCGCCCTGGCTGTGCACAGTGCCCAGGGGCAGCACCCAGCATTTATTTTCAGTGTCTCCCAGCGTTTGCGTTGCTTTTCTGTTTGTTTTCCATACGTGTTGGTTGATTCTCATCTGTCTCTGACTGGTCCCTGTGTCACCTGCGGGCGGCTCCTGCGGCTGCTCCGCCATCAATGCAGAGCTATTTGCACTATAGTACTACACACAATTGCACATACGAAATGAATTACTATTTATGGCAGGGGGTGCTGATTCCCTCCCTGTGATCGCGTTGTGGGGGGGTTGGGGTGTCCTTTGGGTTGGGTTTTTGTTCCTGTAACTGAATCATCCTTTCCTGTTCCATTTTTTTTCCCCTCTGCCTAATATTGTTGTTTAAAAGTAACGCTGGTGCATCGTGTTACTAAGAGTTTCCCTGGCTCCTCCCGAGGTTTGTGGTTAATAAAAGCAGCCAGCAGGGAACGCAGCCCCTGAGAGCCCCTGGCCACAGAGCCGGGCCCGCTGCAAACATCCCTGTGCCATGGGGGGTGATGTGGGACAGCAGTGCAAGGAAAGCAATGCTGCTTTCTCTTGGGTCCATCAGGAAGGCTGGGACCTCTCTGTACAGGGCAAGGGCAGGATGCAGCAGGGCTGCTGGGACCTTGCCTTGCACAAGGGCAGCAGTGGGAAAGCAGGAGCAGGGGGAGCTCTATGGGCTTAAGGGAGGTTCTGCCTTGGGTGCAGCACGTTGTACACTGACCCTGCATCCCGCAGTGGCAGCCCGGTGCCCTCCTCGCTGTAGCACCATCCTGCACTGGGGCACAGTCACCGTGTGGCATCGCTGTTGCCACCTGTTTTTGTCCCCATCCTGCCCCTCCTGCAGCACCATCTGAGAAGGGGCTGTGGCTGCTGTGCTGGGCTGCAGCACAGTTGTTGTTCCCACCACGAGAATAAAGCTTTCCTTTTTTTTCCAGCTGTTTTCTGGCCTCCTTCACATTCAGCGATCGGTTTCCTACCCTGCACGGCTCGGTCTGTTGAGGACCCGATAGGGCTCCAGCAGGAATCAGCCCAGGCAAAGCTGCACTGGGGCCCTTCGTGGGGCCGCCCCCTGCAGCGGCTGCGTCCTGCAGGAAGAGGCTGCGCTGCAGGGCTGCCCCCGGCCCCCTCCTCCCGCTGCCTTTCCCCTATGGGGACCGCGGAGATAACGCGGGGCTGCAGGGACAGCACAGCCCTGCACGGCTCCCAGCCACGATGCTCAGCCCCCCTGAACCACCAGCACCTCCAGCTCCACGTGGAGGCCGGCGGGCAGCCCTGGGGCTGTTGCATGGGGACGATCCGAACTTCTCCATCTCTGCACCCCTCCGCTGGGCCGCCAACGCTCCCCCGGGTCCAACCAGCCCCTCAACCACAGGCAGTTTCAGCGCTTTATTGTCTGTCCTGCTACAGTGACCCGTTGTCCTCCAGCATGGTGGGGGGGGGGGCTGCCCGCACACCCCGCAGTGTCCCGGAGCTGCAGCGGGCTCAGAACTGGCACTTAAGGAATCCCGGCCGGGGCCGCACGCGGCTCCTCCGCCCCGCACCGGGCATGGCTGTGCTCCGATCCCGCTGTCCTCGGGGCTGGAAGAGCTGTTTAAATACCACCGAGCGCCGCATCCGACCGGAGGCTCCTGGCTGCGTGGTTTGTCGGGGTCGGTTTTTAGGTGTTGGTGGTTTTTGTTGGTTTTTTTTTTGTTGTTGTTTTGTTTTGTCGTGGTTTTTTTTAGAAAAAAAAAAAAAAAAAGAGGGGAGGGGAAAGGAAAAAGGGCCGCAGTGGGAGTGGGAACGGCCGCCTTCCCTTCAGGAGCAGTTCTCAATCTTGGCCAGAAATTGCTGCGCCCACCATTCCTCCAGGTCAATGGGAACAAAGTCTGAAAGAGACGGGATGTTGAGAAGGGATCGCAGCTGGAGCACGGAGCGTTCCCAGCAGCGCCGTCCATTTAGCACAGGGAAAAACACCCCCCTGAGCCCCAGGGCTCCCCAGCTCCCCACCGCTGGGAACGGCTGCGGGCATTTGCTCTGCTCGGTGACATTCTCACTTCCAGCTGCTGCCCAGCCCCTCACTCTGCCTTTACTTTGACCCCATCCCTGCTGTGTCTCCATCCTGTGTGATGAGAGCAGAACCCCACAGCAGAACCGGGGGGTGATGGCACGGCCCCACAGCCAGACCCCACCACTCACCCACCCAGACCAGGAACACTGACACCCGATGTCCCCCACTCACAGCCCACGGGACCCCCCCGGTATGTCACCCCACCCCCAGCCGGGGGCGGCTCTGCCATGTGCTCCCCCAGATCCTGCTCCCCCTCCCTCCCCCTCCACGCTCCCCACTCACTTTTCAGTCGGGGGTTCGGGGTTTTCTCTACGTACTGCACAGGCCCACGGGTGCTCTCCCCTCTCTGCCCCCCGTCCAGCTGCTGCTCCACCTCCTGCCAGGCTGTGGATGGAGGGCTGGGGGTGAACCCCAGGGCAGGCGGCGCCCTGCAGCCCCCCCTCGTCCCCTCCAGCCTCTCCCACCTTCGTAGACGAAGCGGACGTTCTCCTCGTGGGCGGCCGTGTAACTCTCCTCGGGCACAGAATTGTGCGGCAGCAGCACCTGCGGCCGTTTGCCGTTCACTCTGTTGAAGATGAGCTTCTGGGCTGGGCTGGGGAAAGAGGGGATTGAGGGGAGAAGGGCAACCTGGGGGCACACGAGGAGCGGGGCAGCCCTACCACCCTGTGTGCACCACGCAGCTCCTGTGCCATCAGCCGGCACTGCCCCATCGCAGCCCCCAACTCCAGCAGAGGGGAAGGATGGACCAACAGACACAGCTGTCCCCCATCCTGCCCCCAAGGCGGCCACCACGCCTGGCAGAGCCCAAGCAAGGACACGTGCTTCCCAGGCTCCAGCTCTGCTCTGGATGGAGGCAGCAGGACAACAGCCCAAAAATAAGAAGGGAAATAAAGCAGATCAGGGTGCACAACGCACCGCCCGCCCCACGTGCCCTGCAGGCCGCCCAGCTGGGGACACAGCGGCTGTCACAGCTGCTACATGGGAACCCCGCAGCTGCTGCTGCTGCTCTGCACAACACGAGGGAAACTGAGGCACGGCGCTGTGACACGGGCCGGGTGCACGAGGAGCAACAGCAGCACAGCGGGGTGAAAGCAACGCGAGGGCAGAGCTGGAGGGCAGCCCTGCAGCGGGGGAGCAGCTCCGGGGGCCGCCCCGTCCCACGCAGCCCCCCCGGGAGAGCTGCTGCCCTAAAGGACAAGGTGAAACCGTCCGCATGGAACAGGACCCACGTGAAGGGTCAGCGCGGAGCCCCGGGAGGAGCCCGGGAGTCCCAGCGCTCACGGGACAAAGTCTGAGAGGCCCCGGGAGCGCAGGGTGGGGGGTGCAGAGCAGCGGGGCCGGCAGTGCCCCCCCAGCCCACAACCCACCGCTGCCTTGAGCGGCTGTGCCAGGAGTGGGGCGGGGGGCGGCGGGGGGGGGACATTTCTCGGTTGTTCCCTGAAGGCAGAGAAAAGGGGTGAAGGCTGCTCCGTGAGCACGGACGTGCGGGACCGGGCACGGGGCTCATCGCCGCACGGGGACACGACCCCCCCCCGCCTCGGGGACCCCCAGACTTTCCCCCTTTTGACCCTCGGGCCGTGCGTGGGGGGTGGGGGGGACAGCACCGGGCAGAGGCTCCGGGCACAGCGCAGCCCCGGGGCGGCGATACGGGCTGACACGGGCAGAGCCCCGCGGTGCGGCCCCACCGCCGCCCCTGAACTTTTGCGGCGGTTGCACAACTCCGACGGGGGGGGAGGGGGGGGGCGGCGCGGCCCGTGGGGAGCGCACGGACACGGGGACACGAGCACACGGGGACACGAGGTTCCACGCACCCTCGGGGCCCTGCAGGGCGCACGGCTGCGCTGCGCTGCGGGACCGCGACCGCGGGGCTCCGCGCGGGGCCTGGACGGGGGGCGGTGAGGGGGGAGCACAGCAGCGGAGCGACCCCCGCAGCCCCCCCTCCCCCCCCCACGACCCCTCGGCGGACTCCAGGCGGGTGTTGCGGTTCCCGTCCCCGCCCCGGGGCCCTCCCCGGAGCCGCGCGGCCGCGGTCACCTTTCCCCAAGGTCACGGCGCGGCGCGGGGCTCACCTGGCGGGGGGCCACGCTCCGGGCTGCAGCCGGCCCCGCGGCTCGCCCACCTTGCTCTCCACCGGCTGCTGCGTGGGACCTGCGGGGGGGGGGGGGGGGGGAAGGACGGGCGTCAGGGCCGGGCGGAGCGGAGCTGGTGCCCGCGGTGCCAACGCTCCCCCCGACCCCCCGCCCGCCCCCCCCGCCCGGTACCGGTGCGGCGCTGCGTGGCCAACTTGCTGGGGCCGCGCGTCAGCGTGTACATCGTGCGGCCCCTCCGGCCCCGCACGGCACGGCCCCGCCGCTCCCGCCGGCCGAGTGCACCCAGCGCCCCGCGCCGGGCCTTTAACGGGCCGGGCCGGGCCCGCGGCACGCCCCCGGCCTTAAAGGGACCGCGCCTCAATCGTGGGGGAACGCGTGGAGGGGGAGAGACGCGAGTGGGGGTCGTTAATGCGTGGGGCACGGCGGGGGGTGCGGGGCTGTGGGGGCTGCGGGGCGGCCCTGAGCCCAACGTGGGACGCGCTGCCACGTGGGGTGTGTGACCCCACGCGTGGTGACCTTCGGACCGGGCGGCGCGTGGAGACCCCGCACGTGGCGGTGACCCCCGGAGCCGGGAACGCGTCACCCACGTTCCGGGGCGGGACGAGCTTCCTCGTGCCGGGTCCCCGCGGCCGTCGCTGTTGGGGTGGCCGCGTCCCGGTTCCCCCCCGAAGCTGCAGCGATTCTCCCCGTCCGGCCGCATCACGGCGCGGTTTTATCGCACAGACACGATGCGCAGCGCAGGGACGGACCCACGGCGTGTCCGCACCGCGAGTGGGTGGGAATAGTGGGGATAGTGGGGATAAGGCCGAGGGAGCGGGGAGAGCAGCAGCGGCGCCGCTGGTGTAGTGGTATCATGCAAGATTCCCATTCTTGCGACCCGGGTTCGATTCCCGGGCGGCGCACGGCGTTCTCTTAACTTTTTAAACTGGATTTTCTTTCTTCTATTTAATTTTTTTAAATTTCTTTTTGAACTTTTATTCTTTCTTCTTCCCCCCCCCCCCCCTTTTTTTTTTTTTTTCCCCACACAAATCGCTGCTTTTCGCCCCATTCTGCGCCCTGCTCACGGCAGCTCTCAATCCGAGGGGCAGCGCCCGGCCCTGGGGGGGCTGCGGTGACGCAGGGGGGGCTGAGGCCGGGCCCGTTGGCTGCAGCCCTCAGCGCTCCGTGCCCCCAGACAGCGGGGAGAGGTTTGACTCGGGCAGAGCGACGGGGCGGGGAGCGGCTTTAAAGGGAAGGAAGGGAGATTTGGGGGGGCTGCGAGGAGGAAATCTGTCACTCGGAGCCCCCGTCCTTGGAGGGGGGATCAATCACGGATGGGCTGAGCTGCCGGGGGGGGCAGTGAGCGCACGGCGTGGGAGCGGGCGGGCTCTGAGGGTCCCTTCCAACCCGAACCGCTCTGGGATTCCGGTTCTACAATCGCGGCCCTCCCTGCAAAGCGAGCAGCCGAACTCCCCGCTGTGTCCGCTTGGGGGCTTTTATTAGAAAAACAAAGAAAGCCCCGAAATTCCGCCCTCAGACGGCGGCACAGCGCTCTGCCGGCTGCAGAGACCGCCGAGGGCAAAGCGGGGGGTGCCCTTTATTGACAGCACACGTGCGAAGGCAATGCTGCCCCGAGGGATGCACCGTGCAGCCCAGCACCCAGCCCAGCACCCAGCCCTGATCCCAGCCCTGATCCCAGCCCTGATCCCAGCCCTGATCCCAGCCCTGATCCCAGCCCTGCTGCTGCATGATGTGCACGGGCCCAAGTGGCACCCAGACTCCCATTCCAGGCATTGCAGGGCTGAGCTGGAAGGGATCAGTTTCCATTGATGAAACAAAAATAAACACGAGCTCTTAAGTGGGGAGGAATTCCTCACCAAGAAATATCACCCGGTGCAGAAATAGCTGCCCGTGGTGAGGCACAGCCGTGTCCTTCCCACGTCCCTGTGCCAGGAGCCCCGTCATAACAGTTCTCCCAGTTCAGTGTGCAGGCAGAGGGCTCTCTCTGCATCCCCATATTCAGGGCTGAGGATCCTGAAGCTCTCTGGGTTAGGGCTGGGGGTGCCCTGTGTGACAGGGCAGGGGAGGGGGGGTCTGGGCAGACTTCTCTGTAACCCCACCTGGCCCTTTATTGCTGCTGTCTGGGTGGGGGTACACAGGGAACACGCGCAGCTGTAAGTCACAGGGATGGAGCTGCAGAATGGTGACAGTAACTCAATAAAAGCAACGGGCTGTGGGCTCAGACGGGTCCCCCCGGGGTTTGCAGCCCCGGTGTCTGTCTGTCAGCCCGGCTTTAATCCTGGAAGCGGTTGAGGAGGTCGCAGGTTTTCTTCTCCATCAGCTCGTAGATTTTCTTCACCCTCTTGTCGTTGGCCGCCCGCACGTAGCTGCCGGGGTCCAGCGTGGCCATGCCGTCGTGCACGGAGCCCATGATGATGAGCGGCCCGTCCTCGGCCGTCATGTTGGGGCAGGGGCAGCTCCAGTCCATGTCGATCAGCGTCACCTCCAGGTACTTGATATTGAAGAACTTGAGGCCCATCTTCTCGTCCTTCAGGACGTCCTCGAGGGCGAAGCGGGCGATGCCGGAGTCCTGGTCCTCCACGATCTCCATCAGCCGCCCCACGATGGCGAAGTCGCTGCGGCAGAGGCTCAGCACCATCTTGCTCTTCAGGCGGCACGCCTTGCACTGCAGGCTCTTGGGGAAGGGGCACACGTCCTCGCACGTCTCCTTGCTGTCGAAGTTGTTGCTGTTGCCCTCGCAGCCGCCGTACACGAAGGAGTGGCACTGCTTGAGGATGTAGTTGTACGCCCAGCGCGGCTCCCAGTTCTGGCAGGGTCCCTGCACCATGGGCAGCAGGCAGGTGGGCCGGGCGCTGCCCACGCAGGCGGCTCGACATTCCTCGTACGTCTCGAAGTGGTTCCTGTTGGCTCCGCAGCCGCCGTAGCGGAATGTGACGCAGGATCCCTGCTTGGCGTCGAAGTGCCAGCGCACCTCCGCGGCCTCGCAGCGCCGTCGGTCCGGCTCCTTCAGGCACTCGGCGCTGGGGAAGGGCTGGGGGTCGCCGGGCCGGGGGTCGCCGGGCTGCGGGGCCGCCCCGGGTTCCCGTTTCAGCACCGACAGCGGGAAGTCGGCGCGGAGCAGCCCCGCGGCGTTGCGGGCCGTGCAGGTGTAGATACCGGCGTCCTCGTGGCGGGCGTTGTAGATGACCAGCTGCCCGATGTTGGTGACCACCACGTTGCCGTACATCTGGTCCGGCCGCATGATGAAGTTCTCGGCTCGGTCGCTCTGTTTCTCCCAGGTGATGTCGGGCCGGGGGCGGCCGCTGACGTCGCAGCGGAAACTGACGGTGCCGCCGGCACGAACCGACTGGTGGAAGGGGTTGCTGTACAGAGCGGGCGGTACCGGCTGCTCGGGGCCCGCTCCCGGCGTGGGCCGGGCCGTGGTCTCGCTCGGCACCGGGCTGGTGTCGGGCCAGGTGAAGATGTGCTTACACGGCACGGTGCTGAGCCGCGTGCCGCGCAGACACGCCTCGGCGTCCATGTAGCACTTGTTGTAGTAGGTGAGGCCGTCGGAGGCGCAGGTGAAGTTGGGCTCCTTCTCGCAGCGGTCCTTGCACTTGCAGACGGGCTGCCCGTCCCAGATGTCGCAGTCCGAGCCCTGCTGGGCGCACACGAAGCTCTCGCAGGACGGTCCGCGGTTCAGCTCCATGGCCAACACGCTGCCGTCTGCAAAGCGAGCCGCCACGCAGCTGCGCAGCCCGCACACGTTGGTGCAGCACTTCTCAAAGTCCTCGCAGTCCTGGACGGGATGGGACAACGATCAGCACCCCAGCACCAACCCTAATGCCAGCCCCAACCCCAGCGCTGCTCCCAGCACCAGCCCTAACCCTGACCTGGATGCTCCCAGCCCCAGAGAGCCCCCATCACTTCTGGGCTGACCCAGTGCCCAGCTTCACTTCAGCCCCGCTGATGGGTGGGAGTGAAAAGTAGCAGTGATGGCCCCCACGGCACAGCGTTACGGGGCTTTACAGGTGTCCAGTGCGGATGGGAGCCATTGCTGCCATTGTGGCCTGGGGGCTGCAGGCTCCAATAGGCTGAGGTCAGGCACAACTCATTACAGCGATGAACTACAGAGGTTGCTCCCCAAGGATGGGCAGCATCGTGCTCCTGCCCAGGGAAAACTGACTGAGCAGGGAGAGCAGTCCGAGCATGCCAACATCCCTCAGTAACTGGGTAGGAGAACACTGGGGTGTGTTGGGGGTGTTCCAGCCAGGGCTGATGCAACAGGGCTGTAAGTTGAACCTCTGCCTGCAAAGGGGCTCGGAGCCCTTGGGTCACTGTGCACAGCTGGGGTGAGGCTGCAGAGAGGCTGAGTGATCTGGGCACAGCGTTGGGTACCCATGGGACCCCCATCCCAATACAACTCAGAGCAGCCCTCCGCTCACCACCACCCCCACACAGGTGCAGCACCCAAACCCCTCCCAGCCATTCCCCTGACTCCCCGCAGCCCCCAGCGCTCACCTGGTCTGCCTGGCACTCCCTCTCGCAGGTGCTCTGAGCGTCCACCCACAGGTTGGGGTTCAGCTGGTTGGGGCACACCCCCAGCTGCCGCATCCTGGCCTGCTGTAGGCTCAGCCCGGCGGCGGCCGCTAACAAGGGCAGCAGCAGCAGCAGAGCCGAGCGCATGGGCTCAGCCCCACCGAGCTGCTGCCCGCAGGGACGCGACCGCGGTCCCGGGCGGTGGAAACTCCGGCGAGGCATCTGTGTGCCCCCCACCTCGCCACCAGACACGGGGCTGATCACATCGGGCGGAGGGAAGGAGACGGAGAGGAAAGTCGGGGGACGGAGAGGACAAGGAGGTGATGTCCGGACAGAGCGCTGCGGCTCAGCACGCCGGGTTCTCGCTGCTCCTTCGGAGATGCCGCCCGACACCTCGGTCCATCGCTGAGCTCTCAGAGCATCGTACCGCAGCGGCGGCCCCGGGGAGCGGCTCGGCAGCAGCGATGTCCCCACCCCGGGGGGGGCTCAGCGCATCCCTGGCAGCCGCAGCCGGGCAGCGCTCGCCGTGCAGTGGCAGCGGGTCTGGGCGCTGCGTGCGTGTGGGGCAGGGGTGGAAGGGGAGGACGGGAAGGTTGTAATCTGAATCCCCTCCCTTCTCACTGATGTTTCTGGGTGTTTGGAATGGAAAAGGCGCTGACCTCAGCCTCTAACCCCGTCTGAGCCGATCGGCTGGACAAACACAGGGGGGAGATCAAAGGCAGAATGCGGAAAGTCTCCAAAGAGAGAGAGTGAAAGGAGGGGAAAAAAAAAATGCCCGGCCCATGGAGCCGAATTCCTGCAGGATGAGAAAACAGCCAAAGCCTGTTGCCCGCCCCGGGCCTGCGGGTGGGAGGCAGCCGCAGCCCCCGGCCCCGCAGCATCCCCAGCTGCAGCGCGGTGCGTCGCGGCCGCGCCGTGGGGGCCACGACCCCCAGCCCAGGCCCACGTTCCCTGAGCTCCTGCCGGCCGGCCAGGCCCCCACGAGCGCCCAGGTTTGTAGCCAGTCCCCGCTCCAGCAGCAAACGCCGATAATTTACAGCCCGGCTTTGAGACCTGCCGCGCAGCCCGAGCAGGGGAGCGCCTGGAGGCAGCGCCTGGCCGTGCCAGACCCCGGCTGGACGCTGCAACCCCAGCTCTGCTCGCAGAGCATCTCCGAAGCCGGCCCTAAGCTGGCAGGAGCCGGCCCCGCTCCCGGCCAGACTGCCCTAATCCCCGCTGGAGACGGACCTGGGGCGAGGGGGGGGAGCGTTAACTCCTGCAGCGCTGCTGACCGCGGCCCCGCGCCTTTGTCCCAGCGCAGCCCGGAGCCGGAGGAACAGACCGGAGCCCGCACAGCCCCGCACAGCCCCGCACAGCCCGGCCGCGCTCCCTCTCTGCGGTTCCCGTCCGTCTCAGCCGCATCCGGAGCCGCTGCGGGAGCTGAGCGGGGCCGGCTCGGGTGCGGCCGGGGCAGATAAAGCGCTGAGCCGAGCCGGTCCTGAGCGCACGGGGACGTTACGGGTTACGCTGCCCCGGGACAGCGGGGCAGGGTGGGACTTTGCACAAAGGGAATTGGCTGCATCAGGGCGGCCCAACCTGCGAGGTGGCACCGCATGGAGCTGTGCCCCGGACACAGCGCTGTGCCTGCAGAGCCCCCCACGTCTGTCCCATCCCCGCAGCACACGCTGGGGAGCTCCCCGTCGTGCAGCTCAGCACCCACCCTCCACTCCAGTGCGGCCTCCCCATCCCAGCCGGTGTTTCTTAGGGCAGAAGCAGCAATGGATGGATCACAACTTCTGCCTTCCCAGCGCTCCCCATTGTGCGCATTGAGCTCCACGGGACATTCCCAGCTCCACCCCCCGAAGAGCCGCACGTTGTGCACCAAAGGTCCCTGCAGCGAGGACGGCTCCACCATCATCTCCCGCACCTGAAGCCGAGCACAGCTGCCTCCAAGCGGGGCAGCGAGGAGCAGCCCCTGCCTGAAACACAAAAGCCTCTTGCGCCTCTTCCCCAGGCAGGTTTGTACCTTAGCTCGGGGCTTTCCAGGCTGCAGCCGCTATCTGATTTCCCCCCCAACTCCTTCCCAGCCTCAGCAATGTTACCCTTAAGCTGTTAAAACAAGCGTGGCCAGTCTGGTACGAAGTGGAAAATCTGATCCTGGGGCAGGGGGAGAGGGAGGTCATGGGGAGGTGGGCTGAGAATGGGACAGGGCCGGGGGGCTGCGCAGCCCCATCGCCTCCATGCAGCCATCAAAGCCACCCCACGGGTCAGGATACAGCAGGTCATGCCCAAATTGGGGCACAACCAGCTCCTCCTCCTCCCCAGCATCTCCCCACAAACAAGATACAACTCCTGCACCTCCTGCTCGGCAGTTCCAAACCAAAAAAAGGCTTTAATTTATATAAAACAAACCCATGTGGAATCAGTTGAACAACACTGACTGTACAAAGGAATACAAAAATAAAAGGACAGTCCAAAAGAATCCCTCAGGAATGGTACAGGTGGGGGGAGCAGCTACAGACTAGTGTCGACATCAGATGCAAAAACCTCTTTTCCTTTTAAATTAAAGAATAATAACAATACATGGCTGAGCAAACACACCGGGTCCATCTTCCATCCTCCCTCCAGCTGGGATCTTCTCGACTTACAGGATGAAAAGAACAAACATCAGCTTTGGGCAGAAGGAGCAGGAGGCGGCACATGGACCGAAGCAGAACCAAGCAGAGGTGTGCGATGAGCTCTGGGCATGCAGCAGCTCCATGACTCCGGGCTGGGATCCCGGGTGCCCGCAGGCAGGAGGCAGCCACCAGCGCCCCTCGCAGTGCTGGAGCATCACCTGTTGGCTGTATATCCCCGGCCTGCCAGGCTGCAGAGCCAGCGATTGTCTTCTGCTGTGTGTTAAGTGATGGGGAACAGGTGCCGGCCGTCTCAGACAGGTTCTGGAAATCCCTCGGACTCCGTGCTGAATTCGGCCTGCTTTGCTCTCGAGCCAAATCACCACTACAAAGGATTCTTCTCCCCATCTCGGCACGGGCTTTAATTCTCTCCTCGCTCATTTGAGCCGGGCAATAAAGCGTGCCAGGGCCGAGCCCTGAACCCCCCCAGCGCTAGGCTTTGTTCTGCAGGGGGGCTGCATGCACCGAGGGGCATCAGCCCGGCAGCAGCGCTGGGCTTCATCCTGCCCCACAGTGCAAGAGGGGCCCCGAGCTGTCAGCTGCAGGACAGAGATAGCAGTGCTGCTCTGCTCCACGTGGATGACCCCCAGTCCACATGGCACGGCTATCTGAGGGAAGCCATAGGCACAGCCCAGTACCACTGCCAGGCCCCATCCCTTGGGAGGACGAGGTGCAGCTTTTCAGTCTGCAGGTGAACCATCAGCACAACCAACACGCTGCCATGGGACAAAGCCAGGGATGGATGGGCCCTTGCTGGATATCCCCCACTCTGCACGCACATCCCAGGCTCCAGCTGCGTAGCACACACCTCCAAAGCACTGCAGCAGTCCTGTGCTCCCTCTGCTTCTCCCTGTTTCCTGCCGCAGCCCTGAGCTGAGCACACCCCCACAGGAGATGCAGCCCCGCTCCCAGCTCCTTCGTGCTCCAGCAGGAAAAGCCGCTTCGTCCCTTCCCACCTTCATCCAGGAGGAGCCACGAGCTTGGCAGGATGTCTTTGGGAAAGCAGAGCAAGAGGTCAGGATGGTGGGCAGCTTGGGGTGGCAGCGTGAGGATCCAGGAGTGCTCGGAGCATGGCACAGTGGGGCTCTGGAATGGATGGCCAAGACCTTGCACTGACACAGGGCAGCCCACATCTTCCTTCTGCTCTGGGCTCAGCGCTTCCAACCTCTGCTCCTCAGTCCCTGCTGGCTCTGCGTCCTCTGCTGTGCAGCTGAATGAGGCATCAGCCACCTGGGGGGCTCAGAGCTGCCCCTGCCTCACATCAACCCTCACCCACACCTCAGCCTCTCTGCTCTGCCCCCTCAGCTTCAACCCCAGCCTGCCCTCAGTGCTCACACTATGGAATGATCAAAGTAAAACAGCTTGGGGGGCATGGAACGCACCGATGGCTCTTTCCTTCTGTATAAGCAGTATTCAAAATCCTCCTACCAACCCCTGCAGTGGGTCAGAGTCTCTTCAAGCATTTACACCCCCTCACCTGAACACCCTCCACTTTGCCCCTCTTGCTGCCACTGGTTAAATTAATCCCCTGCTTTTATTTACATGGCTGCAGAAAATTTTCCCTGACTGCTTCTTAAGAAAAAACAAAACAACCCCTTACAAAACAGCTGAGAGATATACACCTATGTATAATATGTACACCAAGAACCGCAGAAGGCACGCAGGCTGCTTCCTCCAGCCTCCTCACGGCCAACTCTCGCCTTTTGCACCTTAGCTCTATTTTTTTGGCAACAGCAGGTGAACATCTCGGTGAATACAGTCACTGCTCCCTCCCCCCTCTTCTTCTTTTGTTTTTATGTCTTCATTTCTCACTGCACCCAACCACCACTATTGCACCAGTGATTCGCTCAGGAGTCCAAGAGTTAAAGTCGCAGCACAGACTCTCCTTGCCTACTCCCTTAAGCCTCTCAATCTGCCATTAAATCCATTTCTCCATCGAAACGGGATGAGCTTTTTTTCCCCCCTTCCCCCCCCTCCCCAACCCGGCAGCTGCTGAATTTTCCACCCCAGGCCGAGAGGTGAAGCCCAAAGCATTCCTGGAGGGTCACTTGGCAGAGTCCTGTCCCCCCTGCAGCCGGCAGCACGCTTCACATGCGGGGCCAAAGGAGAGCACATTCCCGACGCCTGCGTGCACCGCGGGGGAAGCAGCCGAGGCCCATCCTAAAGGATCCGGTCGGAAAGGGTGAAGTGTGCAAACATCTGTACATGGGTGTGTGGGTGCACACGGAGCTCACGGCGTGCTCGTCCTGCTAAGAGATCTTGCAGTTGTTGCGCGAGCAGTTCTGGGGGGGGCTCTGGGGCGGCCGAATGGATTTGGATCTCTTCAGGCTGTTGCCTTTGCTGCTGCTGCCTCCCCCGCTGCTGGCCAAGGAGTAGGAGCGGCCGTGCATCATCACCGCGTTCATCCCGTTGGCCATGGAGAAGGATTTCAGGTGACTCTTGATGGTGACGGGCAGCGGCAGCTTGTCGATGAGGTGCACGGGGGTGCAGGAGACGATGGCTCGGCAGCACAGGTCCTGCAGGCTGAACACTGCGGGGAGGAGAGAGCAGACAGTCAGAGCCAATGCACTGCAAGGCTGCCTTTTTCACACATCTCTTTGTGCCATGCAGCTCTTGCTGGTTAGGGGAGAAGAGTTAATGGCAACTGAACCAGAACCCTGAGCAGATTCACAGAACCTGTAAAAATCATCTGGTCCTGCTGCCCTGCAGTGAACAGGGATATCTACTGCTCCACTGGGTGCTCCAGCCCTACCCTGAGCATCTCCAGGGACAGGGCACCTCTCTGAGCAGCCTGTGTCAGTGCTTCACCAAATTACATTTGTTAGAACAACAGTATGGGAATAAATGCTTCCCAGGCTTCAGCTGAGCCCTGCAAGCCAGCACCCTGATGGCCATCGGCTTTGGTGCCAGCACTGGGCTCAGGCAGCACTGTCCCTCTGCTTGGTGCAACACGCCAGCCCTGCTCATGGTCCCACTTCCCTGTCACCATTTGGCAGCCCCAAGGAGAGGTCTGGGAAGCAGGCAATGGAGCCAGCCCTGCTGCAAGGGACTGGCTCAGTGAGCAGCGGCTACAGGGATGGCTCTTTGCACAGTGCTCAGAGCAATGAACATCCCTTCAAGCCAGGACAAGACTTGCCAGCGTCCTCTTAGCTCAGGGCGAGCCACATGAATGAGCTGAGGGAAGCCTGTGGGATGGGATTTCCCAGCAGCCGGCCACAGGAGGGCACACGTTCACCTCCAGCCTCTCACTGCTCCCCAGCAGCCAGCAGAGCTGCCTCCAATCCTAAAGAATCTGGCAGAGCGTTTGATGAGCAAGATCTGCTCCTGCTCAATGGGACAGAAGACCCAGACAAAGGTGGGTCACCCAGATGGGAGTGTTAAACTTCTGCTGTTCAGCCTGTCAGTCAGACGTGCTGCTACCCCCAGCTAGGAACCAGGGTCCTAAGACTATTTTCCTTCAAATTCAACAGGCTGAGACATAAGGTGGGCTCTGCTCATGCCACAGTCTGTGCACCTGGGTACATATGGAATACCGCAGCTCACTGCTCCATGCCTACAGCAGGAACAGGGTTGATCCCCTTTCAGCTCCTTGCACTGCCCTGGGCTCACCCTGCCTCCCTATCTCTCCAGAACAGGAGATACAGGCTCAGACAAAGGTAAGGACAGAGGTGCTTACGCTTGGTGCATCCCACACACACAGTCATCCGATTGAAGTGCTTTCAAGTTGTAAGCTTAATTGCTTTCAGCTTTACCTAGAGTAAATGCAGAGGTGTAAGGATGTCCCAGAGCAGTTCAGAGCCTAGACATGCTGAACTGCCCTCTGGAGCCGCACCAGTATGGGCAGCTTGCTCTGGTTCAGCTTCAGCACGCCTGACTCGAGGCTGTTCAGCAGGGCAGGAGCTCTCAGATCCCACAGGTATGAGCACACACACCCCTATCTGGGCGCTCCCTCTGCTCCAGCCCACGCACAGCTCCTTTCTCATTGCCCACCTCTATTGGGTCTCCAGATCTTCTCCATGCCGTGCCGCATGAGGACGATACGAGACAGCTCTGTGAAGGACTCTATGACGTTGAAGTTGCACAGTGGGCTGACCTCAAAGAACGTCATGCAGTTCTTCTCTGCGTACGCCCGGGCCTGCTCTGTGGGCACCTGCCGTTTGAAGGCGAGGTGAAGTCTGTTTCCCACCAGGATCCGGGGCACCCCAGGGGCATGCTATGAAAAGAGAAACATACATGGAGAAATAATCACGACTTGCCTTTAGTGAGGGCAGGCAACTCTGCCTAACTTCAATAGCAGTGAAGAGCAAGAGAGTAGAAGCTGCTCTGATGCTGAGCAGTCAATGCTACACAATGAGGACCATTAATTTTTCCTCTCTACGATTCACTTGAGAGGGAACCACAGCGGAACCACTCTTGTTCTTGTTCAGAGGTGGCACCTCCCTGGATTTCAATACAGACCACTGTACTTTGGTGCCACAATGATCTCCCTGGACTCCCCTCAGTGTGCCTGGCACCTGGGCCAGAGGGGCTGGAAGTCCCAGTGTGAAAGAATGGTGTGGCAGGAAGCCAGCACGCTCCTGGGTCCTTCGTGAAGCTTACCTCATCTATTTCCTTCATCCATCGATCTATCCCATCAAAGGACCAGCGGTTGGTGATGTCATACACCAGGAGAATCCCCTGATGGAAGAAAACATGCAGTCACCAGATTGCATATGAGGCAAACGAAAAGAGAGATTCACCTAAAAGACCGCTTCTATACCTCAAAACTGAAAGGCGAAAAGAATGATCCTCCACTCACATTATTTATGTGCTTGACAGGGATAAAATTGATGCAATGGCTTTAAGCTTGCTGGCAGCTGCAGCCTGGATCTGCTTTACAGAGGAATCGGGAGAAAACATCAGCAAAACCACAACCCCAAGTTCTCAGGAACAAAGTGGAAGGTCAAGACCACGCTCTCTAACCCCACACTGTCTGCCAGTACAGCCTCTCAAGTCATAACACAGCTCCACACACACAAGTT
Organism: Coturnix japonica; assembly: GCF_054131305.1. NCBI lineage: Eukaryota > Metazoa > Chordata > Aves > Galliformes > Phasianidae > Coturnix > Coturnix japonica. The sequence goes on along the minus strand of NC_140675.1, from coordinate 19,889,775 downwards.
TCCAGTACAGATTGTCAAGTAAAGCCTCCCAAGAGCAGACACCAAGGCCACGCTGCCTACTGCCCCGATCCCATCCCCATCCTCCCATTGTGGGTGCTGGGCCAAAGGGGAGGAAGCAGCTCCATACGGGGGGCTCAGCCAGGGGATGTCGTGCTTCTCCCAGGCAGCACAGGTGTGCTCCAGACACTGCCTCCCAAACACAGCATCATCACTGTTTTCTCCCCTGCAAAGAACAGCTTGCAGACATGCATGCACGCAGGAAGTTGGCTCAGCTCTGCAGACAGATCCAAGTAAGAGCTGTTGGCCTTTTTTTTTTCCCCTTCAGGTTTATAAACAAAAAGATTCCTGTGGAACAGCACGTGGAATTGGAATCAGCCAGAAAGACAACCAGATTCCCATCTGCAGCCCAAAACCTTCTTTAAGTGCCCCGATGGCTCTCAGCACCTTGATATCTCCGTATCTCTCAATATCCAGCTCCACAAGACCCTGTGAGTTCTCTCCAGCCCCTGAGCTGGGCAGCCCCTCCCCAACCTGCCCCTAGATTTTGGTGGTGGGTGGAATTAGACAGGGCTTATCTCCCAGCACCGTCCCAGGTCTTTACACAGTTCATTTTCAAAGTCCATTTCCAGTCCGCTTTTGTTCCACAAAGCCTGAGCTCCCAGTGACAGATTACCACGTGAGTGCACCACGCAGTGAACAGAGAACACAGAGATAATCTATTATTGTACCCAGCAGCACACGTGGACCCTCACTCTGCCAGAAGTCAGGCTTGTTTGTAGCAGGAGCTCACACAAAGTCCTGCCCAAAGAGGGAATCAAACCACATCTCTGTCTGGCTTAAACACCTGCAGCAAAGCAGACTTGCAAGCTTTGAAAGGTGGTAGAAGCAGCGTGTTTGAAAACAAGTGCTCCCACCACTGCCACAAACCTCAGCACACACAGGACAGGGCAGCCAAGAAAGCCTCACTCGCTGCTACTCTGCACTGATGGAACAAAGCTGTTGGTTGCTGAGGAAGCCTGGAAGAACCTCCAGACTGGACTTCTGCAGCCCATAGGACTAAGTAAGCCATAAACAAAGACAGCAAGGAGAACACCATGTCCCTTCTCCAGCTGGCACCTGGGACCTTGGCCCAGGGCAGGCACTGCTCCCTGCTGCCAAAGCATTTCCCAACAGCGTAATGCACCAGGGGTTATTTATCACTGAGCTGGCAGTAAGCACTGTGACATGCAGGGATGGCTCCTCCAGCAGCTGGACACCCCTCAGAATGACCCAAGGCAGGTAGAGTGTTCACAGCACCCAGAAGGCTGCACAGTAGAGCACAGCCTGCATCTCTGAGCCTGCTGAGCTGCCAAAAAGCCCCGCAGCTCTCTGCATGCTGAGAAGCCCTGAGCAGGATAGACAGCAACCACCCAAACCTGCTGCCAAAGCAGAACTCAACAACGCTCATTATTCTGTTAGGGCTGCAGCCTTGCTGTAAGATGGGAACATTCCTGAATGTCATTCTGACTTTCTGCAGAGAGTCTGAAACTATTCCTGAAGGACTTCCTCTGTCACACTGCCTGGAGAGCTGGGACTTGCACAAAGTTGTGCTGTGTCAGAAAGGAAAACTCACAGGAAGATCTGGCTCCCAGTTGGGGACCACTTTTCCCTTACTTGAAGGCACTTTTCACCAAGCAGCTGTTTTGTGTATTTTCTTAAGCACTCTCCACTCATATGCATGTATCCCTTCTCAGCCAGCCCCACATGGGCCAGGCCATGGCACCTGAGCACCTCCTGCACTCCCAGCAGCCTCAGAGCCCTCTTTGGAAGCCCAGCTCCCACTGAGTGACTCCTTATTACTCCTTACAGGAAGCCCAGTTCAGAACCTCTGTCCTCTGCTCAGCAAAAACCTTCTGCTGCTTTTCAGCATGAAGGTGCTTCATGGCCAGCTTACATCAAGTTGCTCTTGCACAGATATCTGCTGCACTTCACACAGAGCTTAACCCCCCCTGGCATCTCTGCCCAGCTGAGACAGATGTACTTATTTCCAGCATGCAGAAGCTAACAAGTATTTAAGCCTGCTCTTGCAGCAGAGGTTACTCAATCTAACATCCCTCTTGCATTGGTTAACCATGAAGAGTTTAAATTAGCATACTTTCTGCTTTCGTTGAAAGATGTGGAGGTTATTTCAGAGACATCTGTATTCCTGCTAATCCAGGAACATTGCTGGGATGCCACAGGCTCTGCTGGCTGAAGCCCCATGCAGACATGGCACTTGCTGCTCCCTGCTTGATTTGGGCATTACTTTTGGAGCTGATTTGGTGGCAACACGGAGGAAGAACTCCACTGGGAAAGCTGGTGTCATCTTGAAACAAACTTGATAAGCCTCTGAAATGAGGATCCCCCACATTAAAACTAAGGCAGATCTCAGGTTAGAATTGCCACATCCTTTATAAGCCCAACAACTCAGCCCTTGTCTAGAAACCAACAGGGAGGAATCCATTACAGAACATTGCAGCAGCAGCCTAGGAGTGTCACTCACTCCTCTGCCTCCCATCATTTCAGAAAACAGGAAATCCAGAGCACAGGAAGACCTGTGGTGCCTCTTGGTATTTTCACAGATCCCATTCCTTTCCATGCTTAATTTGCCTCGGAGCTCTTTGCTGTGGCATGAAACACTGTTACAGCCTAAAGAAAAGGACGTCCCCCATTGAAAACCAGACAGCTTCACTCACCTGGGCTCCTCTGGAGTACGACCTGAAAATGGTGCAAAATCTGCCTTGCCCTGATGTGTCCCTGCAACAAAGAAAACTTGAGTTACACCTGTGAAATGTAGGAAACAAGAAACCCCAGAGTCCACAATTCCCAGCAGGCTACAAGTGGGAAAATGGCACCTTACAAGAGTAAGGAACACAAAACACAAGGAGCAGATGCAGTCACACAGGGCAGAGGAGATAAATTAGCTGTTTGTTAGAAAAATGAGGACACCAGCTCCTGAGAGAGCAGGACTATAATTAAACCATGAAACCATACACCCTTAGAGTCAGTCTCTGAGGCAGAGAACGTGTCATTCACTCCCAATGTAACAGTTCACACAGAACACAAACATTCCAGTTATTTCATACACATCTCAGCAGAGATGTTTGGTTTCATGCCTTAGGACCTGTGTCACTCCCTGCTAGATCCATCTGAAGCACAACAGGGGCTATTTCCTGCATTCCTGGGGCATCTTCTTAGCAGTTTATACCTCAGAACTGGACCAGATGGGCTCCAGGTCTTCTTCCAGCACTATCAGGTAAGGAAGGGTCACCCTCACATGCAGGGCTCTCACTTCTCCATCCCAGTCAGCCCTGTACACCCTGCACTGAATGTACCATGACCGAGCCATGGACTAACCCAGGCTTCTGTGGGAACTGAGGGCTCTGTCCTCCTAATTCTATTTGTTTCCCACTCTAGGATTTCAGTTGAGTCCAGTATTACCTCCAAAACAGTACAACTCCCTTAGTGAGCAAGAGCTGTGGTGGAGAAAGGCTGAAACAGGACCATCCTGGCAAAGGACAACATGCTGCTGGTGCTGCTCAGTCACGGAAAGGGGTCTGATTCACTAGGACATCTTACTGGGAAGAGGAGTTACCCAGCCTCACCATACAGCCAGGGATGCTCTGCACTGGCCGTGCTGTGGTGCAGCTCAGAAGCCAAACTCACCAGAGCTCCAGCTTGACCCTTCTGCCGTCCAACAGGATGGTAGTAGTCTTGTAGTCAATTCCTAAAGGGAAGAGAACAGGGGTCAAACAGGCAGGGAGGTGGTGATGCTGAGAAGCCTGTCCAGAGAACACAGCTGCTGCTTTCCAACCACAAGGACAAAAGGAGTTAAGAACTACAAGGCATGTATACCTGCTATACTTGCAAACAGAAACATGCAAATTAAACTGTTTCCTTCATTAAACAAGTGAAGTCTCAAACTGACTCAATGTGAATGTATTTTGGAAGAACATTACTTTCTTTACTATCATCCTCTATACTCATCCTTCAGTGCACAGCAGCACACAGCAGCCTGTACTGCAGAGCAACAACAGGGCAGTCAATGTGAGCATTGGGTTCCAGTGAGAGATAAGCCCAGAAACCCTCAGCTACCAGCCTCACCACGGCACAGCTGTGCTTCATCACCTCTGTGCTTCATTTTCCTTCCTCTCAGCAGGGGAGCACGACCTGAAGGGTTTCACATTAGGGCCACGTGTGTCTGTGAATTGGTCTAGGAAGCAAAGGCTTCAAGATATCAAATGTGGAACATGTATTAAAACCTCACTGCTGCATAACCACCTGTATGTCCCTTCTGCAGCAACACTGCCCTGAAAACCAAAGGGACAAGTTTGTCAATAAAGCAAATGGATTTTCGCCTGAGTCATCAGCAGGAGCTCCCTGTTAGAGAGAAACAAATTAGATTTCAGTCTTTGCAGGGTGCTATGAAAAGCAATCAAGATAATTATCTTAAATTCCAACTATTTCCAGTGCTTTATCACAGAAAATAGATAGTTTACATTTTATCTTCCTCCAGAGACGACGAGTGGTTTGTATTTATTTGCTTGGCAGATATAAAACCTGCATCCCCAGGGATACAGCAAGCAGCAGTGAGCCTGCTCCATGCCCACGAGAGAGCAGAGCATCCCCGTGAATCCTCTCAGCTCCCAAAGCTGGACAAGCTGGGCAAAGCAAGAGGCATTAATGTCCAATACCCGGTGCTCACAGCACACAAAGGAGGGCACAAGGGTTGGGTTTCACACTCTGGGAGCTGTGCTCCTCCTGCACATCACAGTGCTGGCAGAGAAGCGCAGTGGCCTTTGAGGATGACACTGTTGAAGGACCGCAATGAAAGCAGCCTGAGGATGTTGTGTGCGCCCAAGCAAAAAGCAAAGCTGTTTTGTCTTTTTATTCTAGGCTACGTTCAGCATCTAGACACACCTGGTAAAGTGAGTTGGAAGCCAGCAATGCCTTTAAGGCTGGATGTGGCTCTGGGCAGCCTGGTCTGCTGGTTGGTGACCCTGCACATAGCAGGGGGTTGGAACTGGATGAGCACTGTGGGCCTTTTTGACCCAGTCCATTCTATGATTCTTTGTTGCCCAACCTGCATACACCAATATCTGAACTGCCAGCCACAGCCACCCCTAAACCAACCAGACTCAGCACCGAGGGTGATGCAGAGCAGGGCTGCCCTACCTGGCCCTGTCCATGCAGCTGCTGGAGCTCAGCTCCTCTTGGCCCAGGGCTCTGCTGCCCGGCCAGGCACAGCAGCCGCTAGATGTCATTGTTGCCCAGAGCGGTGCCAGCAGTCCCACACCCCCAGCCATGCTGCCCCACAGCTCTTTTATTATTATTATTATTGAACATTTTGTGCAGCTCAGAAACCAATAAACTCAGCAAAGGTGTTACATTTTCCTTCCTGTAGTCATCAGTGGTTTCCCCAGCCTGAACATCACTCAGCTGGCAGCGACATGCAGCTCATTTCAGGACTGACATTTCAGCTCCACCAGCACAGCCTGACAGTGCCCAGCAGGGATGCTCAGCCACAACCCCGCACCACATCCCCGCAGCTCCTGCAGCCTCCTGCCTGCCCCCAGACACAGCCCTGCAGGAGGAAAGCAGCCCTGCCGGGAGCTCAGCAGCTATCAGCCCATCTCTCTTGACCAACACCGAGCATGATGTAACCAACGGGAGACGCTTGGAGAACAAGTCCGGGCTGTTCCCAGTGATTTAGCATTCAGTCCAACCCCTCCGCTATTCTTTAGGCTCCTGCTTGCACCGATGCCAACATGGTCCCGCTGTTGGAGCGGCCCAGCCGACCCAGCACGCAGCAAGCTGATGTCACCAAGGCTGGGGACAAATACCCTGCTCCCCTCCCAGGGCCGGGCTTCACGCACGAGCACCGTAATCGCTCCTGGGCAAAGCTCCAGGGCATCCCAACCTTTATCCCTCCTGCCAGGCAATAGATGGGAAACCTACCCACCAGCCACTTTCCCATGGGAATGGGCAGGGTGCACGTAGGAATCTCTGACCTATTCCACATCACTCACGCCAACACAGGATGCATCACATCAATGCGAGCTGAAACAAAACTCGTCCGAGTTAAAATTTGGGCTTTCAGTTGTGAGATTACATCTGATGTAACCAGGAAAAGCAAAACCCCGCCAAGAAGTGACAGCTTTCTTCCAGCACTCGACAGCACTTTGCAGCGGGGCTGCCAGCCTCCTTCCCCTGGGAACTCATTGCCCCACAGGATGTGTCCCAACACCATCAATGAGCACTGTGCTCCCTTGGACAGCAGCAGCGTGCCAAAATCAGAGCGGGGCTGGCATACAAGCAGGCACAGGGGCTGGGAAGTCACTGGAAAAGGCAGAAAGACACCAGGGATGTGCACTTCATGCTGCTCTCGAGCTGTATTTTGTGCTGTTCTTGAGGTCTTCCCTTCAAATGGTGAAGATACCGAGAAAATTGCTTTAAATGTTTAGAGTTAAGTGACCAAGGCTCTGTAAGCATGCACTGCTGTAAGCACAGCAGGGACCCCAGAGACACCTGAATTCATCTCTGCGAGGACACCAGCTTAACCTGGCAGCCTGCACACCCCCTGCCCTCCTTCCTCACTCACACTGTGTGCTGCTGGAGCAGGATGCGGTGCACACCGAGCAACAAACCCCAGAGAGCAAACCTTAGTCATTGTGACTGGAGAGTGAGGAGAACAGGCTTAGTGCCACCCAGACCAGGGAAAAAGGAAGGAAGAAAAGCAGAGCTGGAACCTGAAATAGAGAACACTTCCAAGATTCAGCCGCCTCCAGTTCCACAGTGTCCTCAGGTAACCGGAGCTGGTTGCAACACGCTGCGTTCAAGAAGATGCTTGGGAGAAAGCAGAGCAGGTCCCTGAGCATATGGCAAATAAATAGTAACTGGAAAAACGTGAAGACACGCTGTGACTGTAAAGCAGGAAAACACCATCAAGGTAAGAACAAACCTTGTTTCTGCTCACAGTGGGACAGCAGAAAACACCTCACAGCCGGAATGGTGCTCTACACAGACAGACTGCAATATATCTGTGGCATGAGTGTCAGGGAAATCCTTACTCAATGACAAAGAAGGATCCGCAGTCACAGCATCCTGTGCAGCCACACTTGTGGCAGTGAGACAATCACATAAAGACATACACACCAAGAAACACCTCAGGGCAAGTCAGTGGAACAAGTAATCTTTTGTTCCCTTATGTAAAAAGAAGATGTTCAGAACAAATCTTCAGTAAAGTCTCTTAATCAGAAGGACTCTGAGAGGTGCAGATAAGCAGAGAGGGCAAATTCAATCGGTTGGTAACCTGCAACGTCAAAATAACGCTGTGGATCCTGGCAAGAACACTGTAATTAATTCTGTAATTAACACTGCGCCGTGTCCCAGGTACAGTCAGGTGAGAAAATGGAGTTTCGTCTGACAGCAGGATGAAGTGAGCTCACCAATATGAGACCATCGCAGCAAAAATGCTGTGGCCAGCTCACGGAAAGGACCAAATGCACCTGCACACACCTGAGGAGCAGACGGCCTCTCTGCTGGAAATGCTTGTCTGAGCGTGCAAGAGAAGCTGCTGGAAGCTGCCTCCCTCTCCTCCATGCAGAGTTTGTTTCAGGTAGATGAACAGAGAAGAAACAAACAGGTTATTAAACCTAAGCAAAAAGCAGCACATCTGAAAGGCTGCATTTGTATCAGCGTTCCTGTGCTCTTCAGCACAGCCTGAAGCAGCCAGAGCAGAAACTCATTTATCCCAAACGTCAGCAATAACTGAGAAGTGTCCAAAGACAACCGCTCACCCTGCCAAGTCCCCGGGTGTTACAGATGTTAACAAGAAGTTTCTTAGCCGTGACTGACGTGGCTGGGTTTTAATATCTCACCCAGGAGGGTGCAGTGCACAGAGAGCAGACAGACGCAGCCCCAGCCAGCACACCTAGCCTGGCTGAGCTCCCATGGGGATGAGACCTGCCCACAACAGGGTTTGTGCCCCACTGGGAAGGCTGAGCACTGGGAGTTCATCACCAAACCTCTCCTGGGCAGAAGGCAGCGCTGAGGCCAGCACTGAACCAGCTCCTGTGTTGTGTGTAAGCGGTGCTAAATCATTCAGAGAAAAGTGCTATGAGCACATAAGCAGTAGCTGATGAAAAAAGCGAATTCAATCTGTTCAAATAACGACTGATGAAGTCATCCGACCTTAAAAAGTGTGTGCAACAGCACATTAACAGCAGCAACCGAGCTCGTCAGCTCAGAGCTGTAAGCCACAGAAAAATCCCTTCCAAACAACACATGAGCTCATCAGCTTGAGTCATGCATTCAATTACCTACTCCTTAGATAGACAAATAACAAATTATCTTCACCAACAACGGGGGTCAACAAGACATATGGCTTTGAACAAAGACGGCCTCATCTCAGGTCTGTGCCTTTTGGCACCAACGTACCTCGCAGCATTGCTTTGTTGCTGTCAGCACGGTGATAAAGTTCCTCAACAGCAGCGCTGCAGAACAGCCCAGGCTGGTGCTCGTACTGCTGTGCTGCAGCGTGGCGTAATGGGAAGCTACCTTCACAACAAGCACTGGAGGTCTCTGCTCCCAGCAAGCAGCCAGATCAGTGCTGATCCATACAGGGCACGAGGGACCATCTGCCCCAGCCTTCATCATCTCTTCACAGCAGCAATCCAACCTCATTCCTGCTGTACAACCTGATGCAATGCGACTCAGCTCTGAGCACATCACAGCTGGCATGGGAGAGTCACAAGAATGCTTCTTGCTACAGTCTGTCCCCAAGCATCCAGCTATCGACTCATCGGTGGGCACCTCAGACCAGAAACTGCTTGTTTGTAGCTGGCCAAAAGCAAAATGTGTATTCACTCCCTGCAGGATGCCCAGCCCTGCTGAGTGCTTTGCCTGCCAGCTGCTGCTCCACGTCCCAGTGGTGCTTTGGCAGCACCGGATACCCACAGAGGAACTGTTCCACGCTGAACATGACATCTGCATCTGAAATCTGCATTTGGAGCCAGCAGCAAATCTGTTCCTGGAGCTCCAGCCATTACGGTGGGCACCCAGCAGGCTGCTGAAACAGCCACAAGTTGGTCCAGAACTGGGAACGTGAAGTGGATTTGTTCTTTAGAAGAACATCAAGATTGAATTTATGCACAGAAGCTAATACAAACAAAAGGGTTTCTTCATCCTTGGCAGTTCTGATGTCCATAAAAATGATACAGCTGCACCCAGAAACAAAGGCAGCCTGTGAGGATGCATGGCAGGGCACCGTAACAATCGGCATTGTTGCTGGGTCACCACACAAACACCAAGATGTGCTCGGAGACAAAAACAAAGCAAAACTATTCAGAAAGGGCTAAGTTATTGTGTCAAACACCTTCAGTACGCTGCTCTGCCAGTGCTTAATGTGGGCACCTCCTGACACCATGTACGTGCACTCCTTGCTCCTGTGCCTGATGTGCAGCGTGCTGCATGCTTGCTCCAGGTCCTGCTTGTTCAACAGTCCCACTGCAGCACCTTGCAGCAGTGCTGCCCAGTATCCTAAAGGGGGGAAGAAAAGAAGTCCAGAAGGGTACAGCTCTGTGCAAGAGAGCAGTCTTCATCAGCAGGAGCCCCACGTGAGCAAGCTCAGTCTCAGAACTGCTGTTGCACCCTTACTGCTACTGCAGGACCATGCAGACCTCTGATGCTCCCCATAGAATGGGGCTTTCAGCAGAACAGGGCGGGTGGGCTGAGGTCTCACATCAGAGCTTCCTTTCTCCTCCTCAGCCCCAGACCAACAGAAAACTGTACAGCATAACAGCACATTGCTCGCCAAGTGATGGGCCTGGACCGTCAGAGGGTAAGAAAGTGAGAGCAAAGCAAGGTTGTAAATCCTGAGCTCTGAAAGCTAAGCTCGTAGTGTAGCTGTTTGTGTAGCACAGAGAGATGCTCTGCTCCTCAGTGAGAGGGAGGGAGGGAGGGAAGGAGCTGCTGAGGAGAGCGTGCCAGGGAACAGCTGGAAACTAAAGCTGAGGGAGATGGGGCACAGAAGGAGGAGACATTTTATGTGGGCTTTCCAATGTTGTTTAGATGGGGAAAAAAGACATCACCAGAAGCAGACTCATCTCGGAACTGGGAAAAATGGAAACAACAAAAAAACCCCAAAAACTATAAGGAGAGACTTTTAACTCAATCTATTAGAAGAGCATTCTAGCCATTCCAGATTTATAGTGCATGGCTCACATCACCCTGGGGACTCGAGGCTCAGGGTCCCCTGACAGCAAAGCTCTTCTACAGGGTCAGGATGTGCCCAGCTCCCCTCTGCAGGAGGATACGTGGAAGGTGACAACACATCACCCAACACACTGTGCATCCCCATCCTGACCTGAGATATAGAAGAAGACAACTGGACCTGCCTGGGACATGGGCCTGTTCGGGCTCTTAAGCCACAGGTAGGAAATCCCACAACAAGCAGAGACGGGATCAGCCCAGTACATTCAGAATTATTATTAATATTACACAACAAAGGAAAAGAAACAAAGAAGAGAGAAACAAGAGATGCCAGAATTGTTTCCAAGCCGCAGCCTGCTCTGAGAAGATCAGTTTTGCATCCCTGATGACATGGAAGGAACCAGCCCTGAAGGACACCGGTGCTGGCAGACACACTGTCCTGTCTGACACACGCTCCCCATTCTTCCATAGCTGGGAGAGATTTCCAGCAGCACAGCTGGGCTGAAGCTTTCCCTGCAGGCTGATCCCACACAGGAAGACGATAGCAAGTCTCCATTTAGAACGCTTTGCCTCAATGCAACTCCCATCAGAGTGCTAAAACCTCCAAATAAACCACGATTCCAGTTACTACAGAGACCTGTCATTGCAGCAGCACTGCCCAGCTGGGGCTCTTACCCAGCACTGGCACAGCCAGAACTGACCACCACGTGCTGAGGAAAGTGATGCACAGAGCCCTGCCCTACCATAAGCTTCATGGGTAGAAGAGACATTTGTAGCAGCCCCTGGGTGATGTTCCTGATTACACACTGGTGGCTGAGGGTCAGGGTGCACTGCTGGGGGTGAGAAAGCAAATGCTGGAGGGAAAGGGTTGAGAAAACAGCAGTGGGAGCTTCAAATTCAGCCAACTGCACAAAGAGCAGCAGAGGAGAGAGCATCCAAGGAGGCGGCTGCTGAGGGAAACAATGTTATCTGAGGTTAAACAGCACTTAATAAGGATAAGATGGAAACAAGGAAACAAGGAGTGTAGCCACGCTGCAGAGGGGATGGTCACAACTGACAGCTCCATACACTGCCTGAGAGCAGAGCAGAGTAAGGAAGCCATGAGGAGGATAGTTTAATGTGAACCGAGAGAAACAAAATCTATCTATCCCCTTTCCAATCAAAGCCATCTGTTCAGAAACACACTCCATTCTGTCCTGAGCACACATTTCAGCTTTCCTACAAGAACAGCAGCAGGTGAGGGGGCAGCCCTCTCCCAAAGCAGCATGCAACCATGCAAGGATCATCAGAGAGCACACGCACTGCATCCACATCCGAGCAGCAGAGCCTGCCCTGGCTTCTTCCTGCTGCACGGCACCCAGGGAAGCAACCTGCAGCAACTCCATGTGAGTCACAGTGCTGCCTCCTGCAGCAAGCCGCCCAACGAGCTCAGCAGGATTGCTCTGGGGTAAGCGTGCTAACAACCAAGCTGTTCCAGAAGGGCCGTGACACTCACCAGGCAAAGGGTCCTGCTGCGATGAGCACCAGGCTGCACAGGGATGGCTTTGGGAAGGTTGAGGGAAAGCTGGCAAGAATGACAGCAGAAGCTCAAAGAAAGAACCGTAACATTCTCCTCCAAAGAGCAGCACAAAGGCTAATTTGAGGCCTTTTGAAGCTGCCCAAGAGAAAGACAACTTTATCTCCACCTCATGTACAAACTCTCCCAGCCTGGGGATGGCAACATCCAGCTGCATGGCACAAGCAGTGCTCCCAAGGGACAGATCCTCTCTTTGCAGGGAGCACGGCTGGATTGATGATCCCTGAGACTCCCAATCTCAAGCACACTCCATTTCACACTGATCCTGGCAAGCTTCGCCTCCAGGACAGAAGAAACAAGTTGTGGGTGATGCAGTGTTTTTCCAGATCAGGATGTGGGGTGGAGGGGATGGTCAGGGAGGGAAGGAGGAGGACACACTGATGAGAATGAAGCTTACAAAGAAAGCCCTTCCATAACGCTGCTGCTGTGGTTTCAGGACAACATGAAGCAGACCAAGCACTAACACCAAGTACTTTTGCACCTGGGGATGCTCTACGGGGCACAGTTGCAGCACATCACAGAAACCAGATCCTTCAGTGCAAGCATCCCCAGCACACCAAGACTGAGGCCAATCCAATTGTCATTAGGGATAACACGGGTATCAAACTCATTCCAGTTTCAAAGCTGCTTCAACCCATCACCAAAAGGCACAGCAGAAGCAACAGAAGCAGAGGCTATCAAAGCATACACTAGTGTAAAAACAAACCAACCAACAGCACATGATCCAATTCCCTAATTAGGAACGAGCTCAATTGCTTACAGAAAAGGAAGGTTCTGAAAACATGAGCTCACTGAGATTTCTTTTTTCTGGAAAGAGATAGTGTCACGTTGCTGCTATAAAGCAGTGGGTACAGAGAGGAACCCTTCCCAGCCATAGCTAAGTCACAGCGCTGGGTTCCACACGTGTATCAAAGAACCAGCACACACATTCACTTCCCAACCATCCTCATAACTCCTGCATCATCAGCACCTGAACAACAGCCAGGAACATCCATAGCAGAAGATGACCACGATGCCAACAGCCCACATCACACAGCCCCGTTCCAGCCTTCAATCCGCCCTGCTCAGTAAGCCCCAGTCCCAGAGAGCAGCTCCAGTGCTCCCACGATGGGGCTCTTTAGGGATGGGAACTCACTCTGGGGAAGCTTAAAAGCACGGAGCTCCTCCTCAAAGGCAAACCACAGCCACACATCCCCACAGATGAGCGGTACCACAGCCTTCTGGTTCCAGAATTTGCTACTCTAATTTCACAGCCCTCCTGAGTTCTGAGTCACGGCCTCCTCGGAGCTATCAGGTGTGTACCTCCATCACTCCTGCAGTGCTGCTGGGGGCTGAGTGCACCGCACCCTTACATCAAGGCCTGCTTCAGCTCCAAGCCTTGAGAAGCACCCGGCTCTTTCAGGCTGCTCTTCACTGAGAAAACCGAGCACCAACTGCTCCAGCCATTGGTTCAGGTGCAGAGATGGAGAAGGAACTGCATTACGTGGCTTCTATCGAGCCCCTGGGGCCGTTATTTTGCACTGAAGCCAGAGAGAAGGATGACAGATTGAACGCCACTCCAGGACCCGCACCCTGCCGGGCTGTGCTATGCTTTAACTGCAGCGCGGGGATGCAGGAAATAGCACAGTGCCACTCCTCGGCTTTTAATCACGGTCTTGTGACACTCTAGTTAATAGGCTGCCGTGGGCTCCATCACACACCTCGACGTTGGCAGGAGGAGGACAAACGAAGCAGAGCGCACAGCGAGCTCAGCAGCTCCGCTCTGCAAATAACGCTGCCGTTCTTTTGTTACGGGGCTGATCTGTCTCAGCGCCGACGGGAGCGGGGTGGGCATTGAACCGGGCACTGAACCGGGCACTGAACCGGGCATTGAACCGGGCACCGCCGACCCACACCGGACACACCGGACCCCCCGCAGCCCGAGGGTCGCCGTCCCCCCGCTGTCTGGCCCTTACCGTTGCTGTAGGCGTACGGGGACTCGGAGGCGCCGTCCTGGAGACTCTCCAGTATCTCCCCTTTGCCCACGTCGCTGTCTCCCACCAGCAGGAACTTGAGCAGGTAATCGTAGCTCTTCACCGGGCTGCCCTGCGTGCCCATCCTCGCTCCCCAGCCGCATTCCAGGCCGGGCCGGCCCCGCTGGCCGCCTCAATCCGCTCAGTGTCGGCTCGTTGCTCAGCGCTGCTCCCGCCCGCGGCCCATGTCGTGCGGTACCTGCAGCGCAGCGCAGCGCAGCGCCGCTCACACCGGCCTCAGCCGCTGACAAAGCCCCGCTCCCGGCCCCGCTCCGCACCGCTAGGCCCCGCCGCCCCCACACAGCCCGGCCCGCCGCTCCCCGCCCCGCAGACCCCCCTCAGCCCCTCGGTGGGTGTTGGCCGGGCGGCTCCGCGCTCCTCACCTCGCGGCCGGGCGCCCCGGGGCCGGGCCGGGCCGTGACACCGCCAGCACCGCCACAGCCACAGCCTGCAGCCGCCGCGCAGCACCGGGAGAGGCGCTGCCTGAGCCCCGCCCTCGGCTCCCGGCGCGCTATTGGCTGAGGTACACGTCATCACGCTTGGCCCTGCCCAGACCCGCCTCTGATTGGGCGGAGCCGGCAGAGGTGATCACAAACTACAACTCCCGGTGTGCCTTGCGCGGGGCGGATGCGGACTCGCGGGGTAGCGTTGGAGCGGAGCATGATGGGAATGCGAGGCCGGGAGGGGGAGCGGCGTGCGGAGCCCGCGGGCTCTGTGGGTTCGGGCTGGGCCGGGTCGGGAAGCAGCGCCCGGCTCCATCATGGCGCCCAGCCGGACCCTGATCCCAGCTGCTGCCGTGGAGCTGCCGCTGCCTGGACGTCACAGCCACTAACACACAGCACAGCCCGGCCCTGAGCGGGGTAATGTGTCCCCAAATCCCCCTGCACGGAGCGTTAGGAGATGGGGTGGGTTTTGAGGGGCTGCACCCGGGGAACGGTTCGGTTCCGGGGCCGGTCCGGTCCGGGGGCGGATGGTCCCAGCATCCCTTGATGGGCTCCAGCTCATTTCCTGCCTCGGAGCCCCCAGAGCCCCTCAAAGGGCTCGTTCAGACCAGGCCTTGTTAAAGCAGGTTCCTGCAGTCACTGAAAACACACGAGGAAGCACAGAGCTGGGATACACAGCCATGATGTGCCCCATCGAGACACGGCCCGCACCACGACATCCTCACCCAGCCCTACCTGGGGTGCATAGACCCAAATGCTCCCATGTACCTGCACAGCGAACTGCAAGTTAACGTATGGGTCAGACACATGGGTCACACATATGGGTCACACATATGGGTCACACATATGGGTCATACATATGGGTCATACATATGGGTCATACATATGGGTCATACATATGGGTCACACATATGGGTCATACATATGGGTCACACATATGGGTCATACATATGGGTCACACATATGGGTCATACATACGTGCAGTGCTTGTTTTCTTTGGGAGCACTGATACATTCCCATGTGCCGGCAGAACAAGGCACAGCCCAGCTGATGGATCGGGGATTAACCTCCCCAAACCATAAACAGAGCCCTCAGTGCGGTGTAATTGCTGAGGTTTCCTTTCAGCATCGCCACATGCTGAGCTGGTTAGGAAAGGAAAGTCTTTCTCAAAGGCAAAACTTCCATCTACAATGGAATTTTACACACAGTGAGTTACATTTTCCTTCACAAAAATCACGCCTGTGTGAAGAGGCAGAGCAAGAGTTGTGCCAGCACTGGGAACCATCAGCTGCAATAAATAAGAGACAAAATGCTGTATTAAAGAAAAAATAGACCAAAAAATCTGAGCAAGATCTTTGAATGACGTCTGGCAAAGGCTGCTTGTCGCCTGCTAGAAGGCGTGTGGTGGGAGTCAGAGAAGACCTGAAAGCTTTTACTGCTTCTCATCCGAGGACTGAGATGGATGAAGTGAATCTGAGGGGAAATCAGTGCCACGGCCTCAGCAGGAGTCTGTTCCCCAAGGAAATACCAGCATTGGGCCTGTTTGTATTGCTGTGGAAGCCAGGGCTGATCACACCTTGTAATTAGGGATGACATAAGGTCAAACGTTCTGAGCAGGATGTCTGCTGAGTTGCTGTAATGTCTTCGTGCAGCACCAGGGAAGGGTGGGGGGAGGCGACTGGAAAGGAAGAGGAGAGACATGGCCTGTATCCAGCAGAAGAAACTCACAGGCTCAGGAACCAACATGGACGAGTAGGACACTGAGTACAGAACAGGAAGGCAGTTCAGGCTCCTGCCCTGCATGGCACTGGAGAACAGCACACACTGAGAGCCCTTAGTTCCCTGCTGGGCTACTCAAGGCCCTCGATCCATGAGATCCAGGCTCAGGGCATTGTGCACAACCTTTGTCCCTCTGATATCTCACCATCCCTGGTGTCAGTATCAGCCCCCAGTAACAGACCTGGTGTTGGACTGCTTAACGTGTTTGGCAGGTCCCCAACAGGAAGGTCACATTTGCTACTTCATGCTGTCCTCGGGGCCTTTAGGTCACTTGATCCCAAAGGACAGCCAGGATTGGAACCATCATGAGCTGTTTTGTCTTAGAGAAGAATTCAAAAAGCCAGCATATGAGGAACATTATTTCCACAATATCAAAAATGATGAAGTTTCCCTCAGCTGTCAGTGAACTGAGCTATGCAGGCAGGGGAGGAAGCAGGGGAATGTCACTGAATTACTCCCATGGAAACATGAGAGGAGCTCAAGTGTAAACCTGCTCTGCTGTGCGCCAGGTCAGGATGGCTTTCAACTGCTCCGACTTAATGCTGAAAGGAGATACATTATTAAGAGCATTCACCCACCGAATGGATCCCAATCCAGCCTTACTCAAACCTGAAGTGGAGAGAAATACTCAGACATTGATGTTGATAAAAAATAGAGTAGTAGACAGTGTGCAGGGCTGTTAAGCACTGATCGTTAAGGTTCTTTAACGAGGTGCTCCTCCTTAAGCTCTGTCTCTGCAGCCAGCGATGTCCCACTCAGAGCCAGAGGGAGCAGACGGTGGCAGGGGGACTTTGTGCCACTGGGATGAAGGAAACACGTCATCACAGGTAGCAGCACCTGTTAATGCTGCCTCCTCTAGTGATGTCCTTGAGAAAGCTGCAAGTCCTTGGCAGCTCCTGTGTTTGCCTGCTAAGGAAAGTCCAGACCAAACAACTGCCTGCAGAGCTCCGTTTTCCTCCCATCGTGCTACAGCTGAAGAGGCAGCGCTGTCAGAGGCTGTGGGCAGCTACAGGCAAGCAAAACAGACCTGGCCATGGACATCTAAGAGCATCCAACATCCCTGCAGCCATAACCCCTGCTCATCTGCAATGCATCCAAACACAGGGATGAGGCATGGGGTTGGAACAGGAAACGTATCCTGCGAATGAAGGTGCAGACTGCCAGCATACACACCTTCCTCATCTGTCCTCAGTTCCCCTGGACAGAGCTGAGGTCCCCGTGAGAACAAGGAAAAGAGGGCAGACCCAGCATGCCTCTCACTTGCCAGTTAATGCAGCTGCCTGGGGAGCGCAGAGCAGCAGTGGGGGGCAGTGATACTGCATCGTTGTTTCAGCCAGGGCAAGAGGAGCAAGCAGACCTGGAGAGTGTGTGCTTTTAGGCAAGGACTGCCTGCGAATGTCTGCACACCAGCAAAGCACCCAGCAGGACATCACACTGCTGTGCACAGAAGTGCTCTCCCCAAGGCAGGAATAGGTGGCTTGCTGGGCAGAGGAACAGACACCAAAATGAACATGCTGACAGAACAGGATGCAGCAAAACCAGCCACTGCTGCACTGCAGAGCTACAGTTCAATGCAGAAACATTCCCCTATGACAAATGTGTCTACAGGTCCAGGGAAAGAACTGGTTTTTAATACTTCATCTGAAATAACTTTAAAAACACTTTGCCAGAAAGTGCAAAAGATGGGGCAGCACATGAAGAGGCTTCCATCTGTGTCCTGAGAAGCAATGGGTTGTACTGGCCGTGCACATTGCAGCACATGCTTCCCCAAGCTGCTTGAGCTGCGTACCACCAGGCTGCTGCAGTCCTCTGGCAGATGCTGCAGCTGGGCTCTGCAAAGCTGCCTTTGCCTTAGACTGCAGCTGAGGGAAGCAGCCCTGAGGCCTGGCAGGGCCCCGAGCTCTCAGCTGCCTCAGTTTGCTGCCATCAGCCTGGGCAGTTTGGGGTTGTGCATCCTGCACTTCCAATTCTGCTGTCAGCTCAGGGCTCAGCTGCCCCCAGATCACTACTGGATGTTGAAAAACATCGATGAGACCTTTTGTCTCCCATGCAGGCACAATCAAACAGCAGTCTTTGTTTCCGGGCCTCCAGTACCACTGTTTCTATGCTCACTACCTGCTCTGGTGCTGCACTGGGGGGGATGTAATACAAGCCCAATCCAAAGGAAAAAAATGAACATCCTACAAACCCCAAAAATCCCACTGCGCAGCTTGCAGTGTGTGACTAAAAGCTGATCCCCTCTATTTTGGTAGAATGTGGAAGCATAAAAGATTCAGAACATCCTTGGGTAGAACACACCTCAATGCTGTGATTCTGCACCACCCAAAGGGGAGGGGGGGGGGGGGGGGGGTTTAATACGGCTCTGTGAACTCACACAAAAAGATGTATACAGCATCAAATACTCAGGAGGTATTTCCTTGATTACACTCAATGCTGGTCCCATGAGGCACTGATGGGTTTAACCTTGTGCTCCAAAAATACTCATTGGCCCTGGTGCCAGCAGACAGACATCTTGGGCAGGACGAGCATTGCAATAACAAGGAACAGCCTGGAAAGCAATGCAGTTCAAACACACTGGAGGGGAAATGGAAAGTTAAAGAGTAATATTTAAAAAATATTTGTCTTGAAAAATTCAGCCCCTCCCACGATACCACAATGTAATGAAAAGGATCCAGCAGCTGCTGGCTCTGAGATACCTTTGGTCCAAAAGCATTAGGAGTCAATGTGTTTTTCTAACCAAGTCTTTCAGTCCTGGTTCTTCTGTGCTTTGCTTTTTTTTTCAGTTCTGCTTCTCCCCTTTGTGTTTCCAAGGGTAGATCAGCTCTCCAAGGAACAGCTTCTTGCAGAGGGATGACCAGGAATCCTTAGGATAACAGCTGTAGGTCGGCAGCCTGTATGTCTGTATCACACTGCCATATGATAGAGGGTTGATCTACAGGAAGAAAGAGAGACAGTGGCAATGAAAATGCCCTGCAGCAGGACGGACAGGGAGACAAGGCAGTAACTGCATCTTGTGAGTAGTACCGGCCTCTGTTAGAACATCATACAGGGACAGAAGATGTCAAACTCCCAAGCTGAATTCCACCCAAATGAATGTTAGTACCCGAAAACCAAGAGCTGAGCTCACACATGGGCAACCCAAACTACTGCAGCTCGTATTTCAAACACAGCCTTATGGACAGGGATGGACCACAGCATTTACTGGACATTATAACAAACCCAATTGCATTGTGGCTGTGGGCAGTAAGGAAAAGCAGATGAGAAAGAAGGGAAGAGAGAAAGATGGGAGACAAAAGAAGCCATCCTTGTGTCCCCAGTTAGAAAACAAAATATGCACACAAGATAAATAAATAAAACATCCCAGCACAGCAAAACTTGAGCAATGATTACTGCCTGCTTCCTCAGCTCTACCCAGCACACGCTGGAGGAGGACAGGGCGCCTCTGGCTATTAGCTGTGTGGGCTGGAAGGATGCACACAATGTTTCCCTGGGCAGAGGGATGATACCAAGTGGTAACATTCCTCTACCCAGAAGTAACAGCAGATCATTTCAATCCCAGCACAATATATTTTGTCTCTCCTATTCTAAGTGGAAACAAACAAGCAACAGAAAGGCAACAGTTTATTAGGGAAGCTGCAATATGAGTTCCTTTTTTTTTGCAGTTTCTGGCCCTTAGAGTAATACTCCACTTTGATACCATATGCATCCTTTGTTTCATAACAGAGCCGTTCCCTTTTCCTTTCCTCTTTCGCTTAACCCTTCTCAAAGTAATTGCTCTGAAGGATGATGTTTCTGGCAGAAGGTACATGGCTGAATTAAACATGTTGTGTCTTCTCACTGAGCTGAGCCAGAAACGCTTCTTGTGGACTGAAACAAACGCCTTGAAACACTAATGAAAATACTGAGCTGTGTCAGACTTCCTGGAGAAAATCAAGTGGAATGGGAGCATCACCCCCACCCTGAGCCTGCCTGCACCTGGACATGGCATCTCTTAAACAGAGGAATAACTACTTGGTTGAACCAGAAGCTGAATGTGAATGCTCAAACCCAGTGCTATTGATTTCTCATCCATTACCAGGGCCTCAAAGGGCAGACTGGATTGGAACGGTCACCTGCTGCTTCAGTCATTTTAGGCATGTTTACATGCATGTAACTATACATCATGCATGGCATCACAGGGCCACCACATGGGGAGGGGATGCAGCCACTGTGGTATTGCTGGAAGGGAACATCATCGTGTAGCACAGAGAAGAATTTCAGCGTGTCACTTAAAAATAGGCTTTTGAGATTTTCCTCTCCAGAGACCAATCAAAAAGCTGCATATTCAGCAGAATTTCTGACAGAAGCCCATTTTTCATTTCCACCAGCACAAAGGGGGTAAAAAAAGCTCCTTGTGCCGACTCTGTGCTCATTATTATTTGAGCAGAAGGCCAAAAGAGACACCCACTAAAGCTCTTCCACCTTTTGATATGATGACTTATGCTATATTCTAGATAGCAAATGGATCTCGCTGCAGCGGTCCAAGGAAAATTCATCACATTCATATGACTCACTGCCTCTGCTCTCAATCTCAGTCCTGCTATTTTTCCTGTGGAGCAGCCATCCACCTCAGCTCACAAACATTCTGCTGCCAAACAGCTCAGCCGCTCCTCTGCTTCACCACTCGTGGCCACAGTTTCCATTCTATGGAGTTTTATGGGGAAGCAGAATGACAGACTTTGGTTCTCCCACCGGCATCCTATAGAACTCAGAGAGTGAGAGCAGAGTGCCTTAAAAACACCCCTTTTACCCCAGCAGACATCTGCAGGAGGGATTCCCTTTGGAATCACACAAGATGCTGCATTATCTCCCAAAAGAGCAATTAGCTGGGGCACTTAGAAGATGCAAAAGCAGCAGGCAGTTTAGAAGGCCAGAAAGCTGGCCAAAAGTACCTCCTTTGTTTCAGTATTTCACAGATGAAATCCTTGACGTGGGGTCCTTACAAAAAGGGCACTGAGCTGTGGGACTGGTTCAGAACTCAAGAAGAGCAAAGGATCTGGGGGTCAGTTGGAGGGGTGCTTACAGTAGTAGTGTGACTGAGGGCACACGCAGCTCACCTGCATAAGGAGTCGAAGAGGTTTTCCATCCTGCTGCTCGAGGACTCTGAACTTCACACCAGCTGAAAAGAAACAGAACACAAAACCTAAATCTACGCTGGAGAAAGGCCCACACCATTTGGAGAAGGGGAGGCACTGGGGAGACCTCATTGTGGCTTTCCAGTACTTGAAGGGAGCAAATAAACAAGAGGGGGAATGGCCATTTACGAGGGGGGATAGTGATAGGACAAGGGGAATGGCTTGAAACTGAGACAGGGGGGGTTTAGGTTGGATCTTAGGAGGGAGTCTTTCACCCAGAGGATGGTGATGCACTGTTCACAGGCTGCCCAAGGAGGCTGTGGATGCCCCATCCCTGCAGGCATTCAAGGCCAGGCTGGATGTGGCTCTGGGCAGCCTGGGCTGCTGGTTGCTGACCCCGCACACAGCAGGGGGTTGGAACTGGATGAGCATTGTGGTCCTTTGCAACCCAGGCCATTCTATGAGTCTATGATTTTCTGACCAGCTCTGTTGGCTGATTGCTCCAGAAACAGCTTTCAACCTTTCTGGGATTGTGAACCCTTCCCAGTTTTCAGCAGGAAGCACAGATTCTCCCTAGAACAACTTTGAGACTAATGACAAAGAATGTTTCTGAGCTGCATTGAAATCAGCCCTCTGACTCCCAGGCTGCAATTGCAGTCCAGAAGAAAGCACAAAGCCCAGAAATGAGCCAGGCAGTGCTGCTGATGACAGGGACTGCAGTAATCCTCCTCTGTTCCAAACTTCCATCAGAACGGGAACTTCACGTTAACAAGAGGCATGAATCACCTTTGATTTGTGCTTGTGGGGGTGCAGCACATGTGCAAATCTCTCTTTCAGACTGAGGGAGGAAAGCAGCCGGGCCTCGAGGCATTCAGAGCATTTCAAAGCCAGCACTGCCTATTAATCGCAGCGCTCATGTTTTTAACACACTAATAACCCCATCAAACCTGACACTTTCATATTCCCTCTTGGACTTGATACAATCCCAATACTTTAAAGATAAATGCGAAAGATTTGGGGTTCCAATGGTGACATCCCGCTCATGAACATTTAATGCAATGTGTCAAAGAATGGTAACAATTAGGGCCAGAGAGGCATTTTTCTTCTTTTCTTTCCCTATTATTCCTTCCTACAGGTGAGAAGATGGGACCAGAGAAATGAAATGATCTGTCACAGATCAAACAGAGACTCTGGAGTACAAACAGAAATAAAACCCTTATCTTTACAGGCTCTGTCACTGCACTATCTACATGGCTCTCACACATTTTAA
This sequence comes from Coturnix japonica, assembly GCF_054131305.1. Taxonomy (NCBI): domain Eukaryota; kingdom Metazoa; phylum Chordata; class Aves; order Galliformes; family Phasianidae; genus Coturnix; species Coturnix japonica. The sequence goes on along the minus strand of NC_140675.1, from coordinate 19,867,351 downwards.
AGCCAAAACAGTTTCTCTTTTCCCTTAGCTTTGAATTAATGGATATTATACGTTCATTCTTCCTTTGGGGAAAGAACACTCCTGTCTAGTAGAGAGCTCTTCCCAAATCATACAGCCCTTTTTGTACAGGGCAGGAAGGGATTGTCTATTGCTGGGTTACATTGAAACAGGGGCTCCTCCAGTGGCTTCAGAAAGAAGTCTGAATACTCTGGGTCTTGATGAGCAGATGTGCTGGAAGTGAAAAAGTCTTCAAAGTGATTCATTGAGTTCTGGCTACCAGGAAGCGTCAGAGACATCCCACAATCTTCTTTCCAAGCAGTTTAGTTTATCAGAGATACAACCAAGGAGGCACTGGCCTTGCAGGTGGCTGATCTGGAGCCATGTGCTAACACCGGGCCATTAGATCAGCAAATGCTGTTTCTCTAAGTCAGTCACACGCTGCTCTTTGACAGATGCAAGCTGGTAATCTCTGCATCAAGTCATTTAATTGTTTGTAAGCCTTCAATTTTTAACTTTATAAGAAAATACGGGCAAATTTACTTTAGAGTGACCCATAGAGCACTGCAATGCTCAGAAATCCGAGCAGTTCACTTAACAGATGAAGCAGGAAGGGTGAGACAACTCCAAATCACTCCAGCAGCAAAGAACCCTCAGCCCTCTGTCATTGCCAGCCAACTCCTAAGCTCAGGAGATTTCATTTCTGCTGCATGGATGGATCTCCCAGCTATTCAGGCCCAGGCTTCACCTATATAACATCTTGCCAATTCAGAAGCTGAGTCAAGAAACTTGGAAGCCAGCACTGAACTGAGATGAACTTGAACACTGTGCTAAACCCTCGCTGATAGGAAAAGCCATCCATTCACACTGGTAGAACTCGAAATAATCAGATGCCATACATAACACACGCAAGAAGAGTTCTGAGTCTGAAAAGGGAAGCAAAACCTTAGCAGCGGGGACATGAAGTGATGCGTACTCTCTGAAGTCCTTTGAATCCGATTCAACTGCTCCATCTGTCACCACTCCAACGATATGCTTTTATTCTGGGGCTGCAGAAATTCTCAGAGATCCCTCTTCACTGAGCAGGCAGCAGAGTATTGCAGCGTTTGCCTTCTCAAAGTGTGTAAGAGGAGCAAGCAAATAGCCAGCCCTGAAAGTCAACTAACGAGCAACCGAGCAGACAATCCTCAGCCTGGACTGAAGCTTATTACCCCACAGAAGGTAGAACAAAACTGAGAAGTAACCCAAGACTGATGGGGGTTCACAGCCCCACACCTCCCAGTAAGAGCAATAAGAGATCCTTCTGCCCTCCTACTTGTTGCCTGCTGGATCAGTTGCCTTCTGCAGTATTTCCTGCTCTCCAAAGGCAGCCGCGAAGGGTTAAGAAGTTTCTGCCAGGAAATATGCAGGAACATGCTGAAAGCACACATGGAAAAGCAACAGACTTGGTAACATGGCTTAACTCTACCTTCCCAGATCAGAGCTGGCACCACTTCAACACACAGAGCTGACAGCAGTAGCTCCCAATGGCTTCCTTTGCTCTTGCTGAGTAGCCCTGGTTTGGTGACGAGCACATTTCTTGTTTTTAAAACTCCTCCTGTGTGCTCTTATATTGGATGGGAGATGATGATTTCGACCAGCTGGATTTTAACTGGATTAACCAGATCTACTGACAGTTAAGCCCGTTTCTAAATGATCCTTTGCTCTGATGCTAATCATGGCCCATCACTGTCAAAAAGGGAACAACAACAAATAGCTCCAAAATGGTGATAGGTTAATCTCAACAAGGGAATCATGACCCAAAACCTGGCCACAGCTCTGAATGTGACCCAAACATCCCAGTGCAGGACTCCAGTTAACCAAGTCAGCACAGAACTGGAGCTCCACTGGTTCACATTCTTTGTGATTCACAGTCTATGCAGACTTTCCAAGTATTTTTGCAATCCCAGATTCCAGTGTTAGCAGCAGTTTTACCTGCTCTGGTACACTGCAACTGGAAGAAAAAAGTAAATAAATTGATTTAAATGGTCATTGCTTGATTGTCAGTTTGATTCATCACAGGCTCTGTAATGGTGCTCCTGATTCTGATTCAGCATCAAATGTCTTTCCACTGACACCCAGCTCCTTGCAGCAGCGAGGTAAATGCACGGACAACTGCATGGCTTATGCTCTGGGTCCCTTCCCAGCCCTCTAAATTTTCTATTCATCAAAACAAACTGCATAATGCAAAATCCCCAAACTTTTGCATATGTAAGGGCTTACCTGCCAGCCTGTAGGATCTGCAGAGCCGAAGGATGATTGAATAAAGAGGCAGAGAGTCAATCAGGTCAACCAGCAAGTGGATCAGGCCTTGCACAATCACCACCAGCAAACGGAGCTAAAGAGAAATGGTTCAGTGAGCGACAGGAGATACAAGCTCTGCAAATTCACGAGTTGATCTGCACTCTGACATTGTACATAAGCTGAACTCTCCTGAGGTAGCCTTATAAAACCTAAAAGTGCTGGGTACCCAGTGCATGTATGAGGTTCCTTAAGGGTCTACTTGTAGTGCAGCCTCATGTTGGTAGATGCTGTGAGACATAAGGACACAAGTGCAATTCCCCTCTCAACAGGCACAATCAAAAAGGGTGATTTTATGCTTACAGTTTCAGTGAACTCCATCACTCTGCATCAAAGAATGTAGATTTCCCTTCCCAGCAGTGAGCTAAAGTTCTTTATTTCGGACTGAAGAAACCCCACGTACAGCATTTAAGCAAGAGCAAAGCAGTCAGAAATGAGCTTCCTGCTCAGCACTGTGCTGACTGAAGCTCCTTTTGTCAGACTGCATTTCTTTTTGCAGTCAAGCTCATCTCAAAAGAGAGAGCTCATAAAAGATATTGAAATCACATGAAGGCCACTGTCTGTGGAAAGCATTGCTCCAGGCAGGTCATGGACAGAGCTGGTCATATTGGAGGAAGAAAAGAAAAAGAAGGAAGTCTAACCCTCTCAGCAAAGCCTGGCGGAGAGCATTGAACACAGCAGGTTAACTCCTTGAAGAAGTTGTTCTGGATCAGACTGGAGAGGTCATCACCCCAGACGTGGGATGGAAAGACTGAAATAACTTCTGAGGGAAGGACAGGGGAACAGCATGTACTGCTGACCTGGATTTGCTGGGAATTCCCTTTGGAGAAACACAGACATGTATCCTGAATTCCACTTACTTTGCATGGGCTGTGTGACATCCTTTCCTGCACACTCACACAGATCTTGTGTCTTTGTGGTGACTGTAAATGACTAAGACACCCTTTTATATCTTTATATATTAGAAGACAGCTATATTCAAGGGTTAAACCTTACCAGGGTAAACACCAAATAGTACAGTGCAGTTGTAGGCAGAAGGAACAGCAGGATGGTAAACAGCAACGTGCCAATAAATAACTAGGGGGGAAAAGAAACAAAATCATCAGCAGAACAAAAGAAACATAATAGGAAATGCTGAAACGGAGAGTTTGCAACTCTTAACATTTTCTTTTAAAGTCCCTATGTGAATAATTCTGCTATCTAATATTAAGGTCAGCTCTGAGTGTCTCATCCCACCCAGGCCAACAACACAACTTCCATGAGCAGCAGGATGGAGCCTGGGGGGCTGAATTGATCCTCCTCAGAGCACACAGGGCAGAGCCTGAAGTAAATCATCATCCTGACAGACGTTCTGACTTCTCCATCACCAAGATAAAGAGAAATCCCCCTGCTGTGGTGCTGTGAGAAGCCAGAGCTCATCTGCTGAACACAAAGAGGCACCTGGAGGTCGCCGACCATCACTCTGTTATTTCAGTCTGCAACAGGAGGTGGGGGTGCAGCCGGGCTCTGCCCAGCCTTCCTATTCTGTTGCAGGATTTCATAAGAGGTTACAGCATCTGACAAAAAATAAACCTGCATCTGCTGTTTGAGTGAGAATGTGTGGGCTGCCAGGCTCCAGCTTAACGTGAATGAAGGGGGGCCTTTTCATAGCAGCACTGGCAAGCCTGTTCCTATGGCAACACTGCTGGGCACTGCCTCCTTCCCCCATGCCTACTCTGTGCTGAGAGCATCTGCAGCACCCACAGTGCACGGTGGGCACCCAGCACCTGCCAGCACCACCCCAGGCACACAGAGAAGCACAGAATGCTGCAGAACCCAGGGCTCACACAGCCAAGCTGGGAGGGACCCCCAAGGATCACTGAGTCCAACCCCCAGCCTCTGTAACCAAAGCAGCCAGGATCATGCTGCCTGCCTGCAGCAAGCCCTGGTGCTGCAGCACTACCTGGTCCAAGTCATAGGAGCAGGAATCCACCCGCTGCCGGAGGACGTTCCACTTCTTCCCACGGAACAAGCGCCAGAGAGACGACAGGCCGTAGATCTTCAAGCAGTAGAGCCTGAGCAAAGAGAATGGCCACAAGTTGTATCAGATGAGGTTTAGACTGGACATAGGAAGGAACTTTTTCTCTCAAAGGGTGGTCAGGCACTGGAATGGCTGCCCAGGGAGGTGGTGGAGTCGCCATCCCTGGCAGTGTTCAAGAGGCATCTGGATAAGGAGCTATGAGATATGGGTTAGTGGTTTGCTGTAGGTATGGTAAAGGGAGGACGGTTGGACTAGATGATCTTGCAGGTCCTTTCCAACCTTGTGATTCTATGATTCTGTGTATCCCCAGTACCTGCTGTTTGCATTCTGTATATTGAGGGTCCATCTTGTAGCTGACTTGTATTGTTGACTCCATCTTGGAGTCAAAGCAAGAAGCTTTGACTCCATCAGACATCAACATAAAGCAGCCATTAGGTGCAGTGCTCCACAAAGCAAAGCAGAAAGCAAAAACTGAACATTCATCAGACTTTCTCACCAAACACACCCAAGATACAACCAAGAGAGATTAACTCACCTCGCTCCATAGACATAGAAGCAGTAGATGTGGAAGGTCAGAAGGGCAATAATGTCAGAGAGGATGCAGAGAGCCACGGTCAGACCCAGACAAGCTGACAGACCAACATACCAGAGGATCATCTCGATGAATGGGGACATCAGGTGGATGTAGCCTAGTGAACACTGCAGTGTCAGGATTTCACTGAGACACCTTTCCTGCTCACACTCTCAAAAGACTCATTTTCTCTCTGTCCCATGTCTCCCCTCTGATCAAACACTGCACTAAACCACAGGAAAATTCCTTTGCATGACCATCTTCTGCTTAGGAGGGCCAGCAAAAGCTCTTTCCCCCTAGGATTGCGTCCAAGTGTAGCAGCTATGTGAGGACAGGGAGGACATGCTCAGCTTCAACAGAGCAGTCACCTTGCTCCATACAGGATTTACCTCTTTAGATCTGTGTTCAGTTCTCAATTAAACTTTTAACCACACATATCAAGCTTTACTGAAGCCATCTCCCTTTTCTTCCTATTCCCACAGAAGCCACGACAAATTAATTGTGCAAAATAAAAGTCTGGAGATGTACAGTGCCTTTCATCACCAATGTGGAGCAAAGAAAATATAATATCTAAGGAGTCTGTCCCCATCGTAGCTGTCTTCCTTCATCAAGACATTTATCAAGGATAACTGGGGTATGTTACTTCAAGGCAGGAATACATACAGAAAGGCTCTAGAAACTGTACTAAGTCAGTGGTAGGGCAGGGTTTGCGTTTGCATCCAGAGAGCACACTCCTCTGTGCTATCAAATGCCACTCAGAGGGCAGAGCTGGCACAAGACCTAAAACCTTCCCTTGGACACTCACTGCTAATGGCACCAAGTAGGTGAGGTCCGCTGTGACTTGCACTTCTTGCAAAACGTCAGGACAAGCACTTTGTTTCATATGCATGACTTCCTTGTGTGGGAATCCAACCCTGGCTTGAGTTCCCACAGCAGGAAGACTCACAGACAAGTTTGTACTTGCAGGAGTGCATTTTGATTCATTATTCACCTCTAGGCAAACATTAAGCACTTAGGAGGGAAGAGATGAAAAGGGAGGCTGAAATGTTAAACAATTGCACTTACTAATCCAAAGATGGATGTGGTAGAGGAAGAACCGACCCAGCACCTGATCCAAAGCTCGGTTCATTTTCAGTCCAGCTGGTGCTCCCATCAGCCACTGGAGCAGGTCCTGCAGCTCTTCAGCTACATGCTGCAAACACAGAGACAAGCACGGAAACAACCTGAGATGAAAGATGTCCATCACATCAACCAGGTTCAGTGTGTGGAGCCTGACACCCCTCACCCAGTATTCTCACCACACCCTTCAAAGCAGTGGGGAAAGATATCCAAAGAGTTGCTGTACAGACAATGAGACATGTTAGAAATGCACTTTTGTTTGCAAATGACTTTTCACTGAACCCAAACACAACAGCAGAGAGGAAGCTGAACTGCTTAAATGGCTCCAATGCTGGCAACATGAAATTCAGAGCTCTACCTTCAATCTACCCCAAATTCCCTTTACTAGCAGGACTGCCTATTTATTTCATTCATTTTCCCCTCTGTCTCAGCATCTCACTGCAAGTCAGAACTGATTTGAACCCACAGATCTTACCTCCATGCAGAGCACCGTTAGCTACTTTATAAATAGACTGGCTTTAATATTTAAAGTGTTGGATTTGTAACTTAGAAAAAGCATTTGAGGATTTTAATGAAATATTTAAATGCTTGAAAGCTGTCCTCCAGCAGCAAGGCTGTTTGCCAGCACTGAATGCTTCTGAAGGTTTCCAGTTCCAGAGGTGCCACTAAATTCTGATGGTGGCACGTAGCTCTGGGAAGGTGCCCAAGCTTCCTGCTATTCAGCTGGGCAGAGCATCTCCAAACACAGTCCTAAAGCATAACCTTGCAAGCTGTTTTGCAGCCAGATATTTTAGGACTGATCAATAGCAAACAGAACAAGAAAAGGTGACTGGGAGACTAAACCACTCATTGCAGTCATGCATTCTGAATATGACCAGTATTAATAAATGAGAAACAGTGAATTACATGGAAGTGTTTTCATAAAGGAGGGTAAGGACATCACCAAAGCAGAGATTACAGCTAACATGGCTTAGATGAGCTGGCTGAGGAAGTATTTCTTTTACAGCCATGCTTTTCTTGCTTGTCTCCACACGTAGCAACTGATGGCAATGTGACATTGATGGAGAAAGACACCCAGACCACTGGAGAGGGCACTGTGGGCACTGGGAAGTGCAGCATAAACTTCCTGAGTGGAGCATCCAGTGCAAGGCAGAGCAAGCTGAGCCGAGGTGCTCCCCACAGGGCACCTACCTGTGATTTTACCAATTAACATCTAAGAATATTTTCCAGGCTGCATCCTCTCTGCTGGCTTTGTTTATGAATTACAGAACAGAACTGAACAGGAACTCACATCCAATTATCTCTAAGCCCCAGCAGTACTTTTGGAGGCAAGATCTAAGATAAATATTTACATGTTTCAAGGAGATTACAGCTTCAGGGATAGAGAAAACAGTCAGGATGCAAGAAGCAAAAGAGGAGAAAAGAAAAGAGGGTTTGTAAGCAGTTCTTCAATCTAAACCAGAAAAAATGGAGCTCTTTGAATTGAGTATTTTTGTGGAAGGCAAAAACAGGGACTGCAGTTGGGAATCCTGGTGGGAGTGAGAGGAAGGAGGAGTTGTGAGGGCACCCACAGAGAGAAGCGGATTCGCATTTTCCATGCTTGGTTTTGAAAGTCTGCTCCAAAATCAGCCCTTTCTATTGCATGCAGCTACTCCCTGGTTACTCCCCAGGTGTCTGAATCACATCTGCTTCAGTTACCAACAAAAGCAACTTGTTATTACAGTCAGCACAGCTCATCAAGCTGTGAAAAGTGGGAGCTGCAGTCAATCGCTAGCAAAGTGCTGATTTGGGAACCATTGTATCAGGGGTTGACAAATGATGGCTAAGGAACATGGCTGGGTCCTCACGTCAGCAGAGTGGGCTTGTGAGCCCATTGAGAGTCAAAGTAACCTGTTTCTTCCCAGTGAAATGGTTACTAGGAGGAAAAAAAAGTGCATTGTTTCCAGCCTGCAAACATCTGAAGGTTTATCAGTATTAGTATCAATGAAACCAATAAGGTTTTACATTGTACTTTGTCAAGATTAAAAACAATCAAATCCAGAAGGTTAAAAAAAGTTGTACCATATTATGATAAGCTTCTTAATGTACATCTATCTATCCCACGTTCTGTTTACTAACATATATAGAGAGATACAAGAAGGTCAACATCATAACCAGATCTGGGGCTCACCAACAGCAGAACAGCAAAGGGCACTGGGGAAGGAAAAAGGAAAAGTAGCTCGTTCTGCACATGGGAAAGTTAGCATTGCTGAACTTGGCAACACAAAAGCACTTGAGAAAGCTCAAGTGATGGGAATAATGTGTACCAGATGGACACTCAGCAGCAAAATGGGAACCTACTGTTGGATGGCTAAGGGGAGATTTTGCTGTCATACTGGAAAAGAAGTGGTGCTGGCTTGCATACCACATGCTGAAGTCATTGGTATATTTTGGGATCGCTCAGAACTGCATTTTTTAAGGCCTGCACATAATGCACATAAATCAATGCTCACCAAAGGCAGTAAAAGGACTCCAAATGATTTTATGTCCACAATCTAATACGCTTGGAAAGAGAAAGCGAGGCTGGAAAGTAAGAGGAGTTAAGTGAGCAGAAATGATAAGCTTGGTGATGGAGCAAAGAAGGGCACAAACTGACTGCCAGGCTGCCCATACAAGAGGGAGCAAACGCTTCCAGGCAGGTAAGTAAACAGCTCTTGGTGATACTGAGGTAATCAGGCCTACACATGCAGAAGGCTTGATGATATAAGTGACATTACGATATACATGGAGTGACAGATGAGCTAAACTTCTAAAAGAGGAATGAGTGAGCACCTCTCACACACGAGCCTGTCCAGGCCAGGTGCTGGGATCAGATACACCTTGAGCACAGAGTGTGCCCATCTGCCAAAGACACTGGGCAGATGGAACCCCTCCTGGAGCCACCTGTGCAAACAGGAATGCTGCCAAGAGCTACTTCCTTGCAGACTTGTTGGGAAATCAGATTTTTGAGAGCTGGGCTCTTCCCACAGGGAAGAGCTTTAGAGAACTTCTTTAGCTGAAATATCTGTAAGGGCAAAGATGTAGGAATGAGATGTAAAGAAGATCTTTGGTTTACAGCTCAGGTAGTTCAGAAGCAGTTGTGTTGCTGAAGAAATGTCCTTCTTACCCCATCACTGCTGCATCAATCCCTAAAACGTGCAACCCTCTCAAGTTTGACTACGACAAATAGCAGAAATAGCAGTAATGTGACCCACTGCCACGCTGGATCTCCAGACACTCGACACACACCTTCTGAAAGCACAGAGTGAATGAGAATGATCAGAGACGTATGGATTGTGACAACAAAAGTGTCAGACATGGACCAAACAGATCGTCGTGGAGGGAACTATCATCTCCTTCCAGGAAAGATGAGTAGAGAAAAATAAACTGCTAATGGAATTCTCTAATCAGAATAAAATTCCTCCCTGGAATTTCTCCCTTTGCTGAGAGCAAAGATGACGACCTCCAGCTGCCAGGAAGGAACCAATGGAAAGATCCACATTCTCTCCCAGAAGTGAAAGAAAAGTGGGCAGAGAAAGTATTAAGCTGTGCAGCACTATGGCAGTGCTTGACCCTGGCTACACGTGTATTCCCAAGGTACAGAAGATCTAAAATCAGAGCTAACTTTAGATTAATAGTCTGGCCTCCAGCCTCTGAAGTGCATTATCTGTTCCTTACTGCCACTAAACAGATATATTGGAGGGATGCACTTAAAGCAAGCCACCAGAAAAGCAGGATAGTGTGAGTCATGCTTCTTCTTGGTGAATTTATGCTGATGCTGAGGGATCTCAGTGGGCAAGAAGAGTTATGTCTGAGAAGAGCACGGGACACAGCAAGTTTTTCTGGTTTACCATCTGCACACCAGAATTCCTAAGATTTCAGGTGTTTGCATCCTGTCTATCTAATGCCTTTGGACTTCCCCATGAATTTCCTCTTCATAGGCACAGCTGCATGCTTACCAAGTTTGACTTTTCAGCAGATGATCAGACTCAGTGCAGGCTACAGCTGGCTTTTACCAAATGCCCCATAAAGCAACAGCTTGAGGATGCTTCTGTGAACTTGATAACCACTCCAACTTGCAGCTGCAGAGCTCTGCCCAAACCATAATTGTTACTTTGGGAACTAGAACAGCCCTCCAGTAAGCACCTAATTACTATTCACTGCACATTCAAAGCAGAGCTGTGTTCCTTTTGAGCAGCCCCAGCAGGCTTGATTTGAAGATTTCACTGTTCTTGAGGAGACCCAATTTGCATGACTTCAGACCCTATGAAACCCTTCTGTGTAAGGCAGTGCCTCCTTACAACCACCCCAGGCATCAAGAGCTGGTCAGGACCCAGAGAAGACGAGAGAGGAATGGCTCCAGCCATACTTACATCAGCCACGGGGATGAGAGTGTCGGCAAGGCGACCGATCTGGTTCTTTCTGTACAGCCAGGACATCAGCAGGATCCCCAGAGCCACATCAATCAGCAGAGAGACAAAGATGTTGGCTTTCCTGCAGGCAGGATAAGAGGAAACAACATTAGAGCACAAGGAAGGACAGCACCTAATGGCAGCTGCTGGCTTCACTTACATAGTATCTTTCTTTTCCCAGGGACACTAGGATAACTTAGGAAGGAAATATGGCACAGATATCTTTTCACTTTTGCTGACCTGCTGCTACTTCTGTGGCTGAACACCAGCCACTCTAAGCCTGCCACACCATGAAGCCTCTTTTAGTAAATGAAGTGGATAGCTGGGCTGAGGCTACATAGAGGAACACTGGACAAGGTGTATATGTGAACTCAGTGGAAATTCAGCAATCCCAAAGGCACCAGCACTTGGAGGATCCCCAGGGAGATCAGATAGCTTTCCAAAAACTGATCTCCAGTTACTGCATGAGAGGAGCTGGCAAAAGAAGGCAGCGATTAAACCTTTCTGCTCCTTTGGGAAGTGCTGCCGAATAGCGATGGTAGCTTTTGGTTAACCTTGGCAGTGTGTGTGCAAGCAGTGAGCTTTGGAAGTACTGATAGCAAAGCATTATCCACAAGGGTGCAGTACAGGCTTTCTGTGGGCAAGATCGCAGCTGTCCTTCCCAATGTAGGGAAAAAAGCATACAATTGGCAAAAGACATACGCAGGGTAAAAGAGTGCACAGAGAAGATATCTGCAAAGTACCAGGGATCATAACAAGCAAGGTAGCATGACATGGCACAGCAAGGACACTGCAGTGCTGTTTGGTCAGCCAGGCCAGTCTCAGAGCCCTGTGGCAGGCACAGGATCCATGGTTTGGGTTCTCCAAAGGAGTCAGGGCCATATGTGTCATTGTGTGCATTCCATACCTCATTAGCTGGGTCTGGTTTTGAGCCTTCTTGCTGCTGCTGATGACCTGGAGGTGCTGCAAGCGATGGCTCAGCTGCTCACAGGTTGAGAGTTTGCTCCACAGGAAAGACAAAGGCCAAAACTTCAGCACCCTGCAGAAATACAACGAGAACATCCCCTTTGGCTTCTGCCTGCATCCGATTTGTACAAATTCCATGCAAAACGTGCCATGTAAAGTGAAGATTATGTAACCAGAAACAGCACTGACATACTCAGTGTCAACATCCACTTCAGGCTCAGAGGGGAGGGAACACTCGTGTGCTGTTTTCTCTCTGAGAAGAAGTGTACTAAATGATGCTCAGTTCTCCTTGTTGCCACACAACGCACAAAAGAAGGAACAATTGTGGTTTGCACAGTCCAGAATGACCCATGGGATACAGGTTTGTCAAAGAGAACCCAGCAGCAGCACAATGACACAAAACACCACGGCTGCTGTAGGGAACAAACTCTGATGGTGACATAACTGGAATCACTTCTTCCCTGTCCACAACGGTCATTTCACTCACTAAAGGCCTAGAAATGGAGCTCCACTTTCAGTTACCTCTTTCACCCACTCACTTTTACTGCACTGGCACGTTCCTTCAGTTTACATTCCTTCCAAATGCTAAAATGATTCCTGGGATTCTGCTTCCCTTCTGAAATCATGCAGCTGTTGGGACCATTAGTGAGCGAGGCCAGGAGACCCCCGTGCCTCCCCTGGCCCCTATGGGATGAACTCAGCCTGCAGCATGGCAGCAGTGGCCTCCAGGACAGCCTGTGTCTGCTGGTTCATTTGACACAAATCACAGCATTACAGCTGGCTCTAAATCCTGCTTGGTTTGCTATGGTTGCTACCCCTTTTCTCCCCCCCCCCACCTTCTCAAGCCCTTTTGACCAGATTTCATGCAAGGTTCCTCACTTTAACAGAGTACTGAAGTCTTTTCCCCCTCCACATTCAACTATCAGACATATTGATTCCGAAACGCACATAGCATGCTGTGAATCATTCTTTTTAACTTGAGAGTTACTCAGCTCTCCATCTCAGCCTCCCACCTTAGAGACAAATGAATGCACTGTGGTTCAGCTGACTTACAAGGACACTGCATCTAAAGTGATGGAGAAAAGAGCTCCACATTCAGCATGGGCACCTGAGCTGCCCACCTCAAAGACCTCTGCAGACTCACTGAAGGCCCTTCCCTTCCCTTCCCTTCCCTTCCCTTCCCTTCCCTTCCCTTCCCTTCCCTTCCCTTCCCTATTAGCCCAGTGGCTCCAAGTCCTGGCCTGGAAAACCTCTGTTAGAGCAGAGAATTGTTCCACTTAGACCCTTTCTTTGCCAAGTCAGTACGCACACATTCATTTAAATAAAAATACAAACATGCTGCATAAAGCTTGATATAATAGTTGCAAGATGTGCTGTGGAAACTCCCACCTGCACCAGAAATGAGAAAGAAAACCAAAAATATCTCTTGCGTGGTCTCCTTCCCTATGCACAGCAACTCTATCACCGTGGATGCTCCCACCTGTTTGTCACACAGTATATGCAGTGACTTTTACAAGTGCAGTGGAAAACCAATCAAATACACCAAATATGAATGATGTATATTTGCCTTATTTAAACAGGAGGGGACCTCTGGGGTAATTCCAAACAGAATGAAATAAATTAACGTAGCCTGCAGGAGTAAATCTTCAGTTTCCAATGTTATTTTCTTCCCAGGGCTGAGAGTGGATTTGCCAGGTATCAGATGGAAAACAGACTTTGGGGCCCAGATCTCACACAGACCCTACAGCCCCATTAAGCAGATCTCCCCTTGGCTCTCTTTTTGCCTTGTCCTAAAAACCACAGGAACAAAGCTTCCCTTCTGGGTGAGGCACCAGACAGAGGTCCTGGTGTCATTAAGAGCATGGTAAGAGGGCTTTTAGAATAAACAAAGTATGGCATGGAGTTTATTACCCCAATACAAAGCATCCCGCTGCTCCAAACAGCAGGGCCTGCCCATGCTGGGGAAATTCTGCATGCTCTGAACACTGAGCTGCAATGGGCACTGCTTAGCACAAGGTGGTGCTGATGAAATGCCTCCATTTGTGATCAGAGCCCATTTGGTGAGGTCAGATTGATGCCAGCCCTCACCGTCTCTGTTTTCTAATGTTACCTCCCCATTTCCCCAGCACAAACACACAGCACAGGGCTCCATACAGCAGCCACAGGCCTCTGAAGCCTGAGCGGAGACTGAACTTCTGCTCTTCAGATCCAACTGTCCCTTAGGATCACAGAGATCTTGGGGAAGAAAGAAGTACTGCAGTAACTGCAGGCAGAGAAGGTGTCAGAGCAAAGGGAAGAAGACGTCAGAGCTGAGAACCCATCACCAAAGACCTTCCCCTTCCCCAGGCAAACAGCGACCCTGCTTGTTAGTTGTTGAACACAGCCCATGCACGGCCAAAAAACAAAGAACTTTCAGAGCTGACTTCAATCTTCTATCCAATCATAAAACTCTGCCTTCACTTCCACTTACAGCCAAGTGCACGGTCCATGTCTACACAGCCACCCCAGCAGGCACCAATGGTTCCTGATTACAACAGGTTTCATTCTGACCCTAAATCTCTCCCAGCAGAGTAGTCCAAAAAGTGACAGTTTTCCCTTCATGTACCAATGCACACAACCCAACTGCTCAGCAAATCTCTGCATATGAAGAGCTGAGCTGTAATTTTTCATGACAGCATCATACAATTAGAAACCTGTTAAAAGAGTCTGCTCCCCGTACCCTCAGGCTGCACTTGAGAAGATTTAACCATGACTACAGCAGTAGCTGTTATCCAAATCTGATCAATCAAAGCGTCCCCTTGCAGCTTGGAAGCTGATCTCCAGCACCAGCTCTGGGATGCTGGCACTCACCAGGGCTGGCTGCTGACTGACCAGCCGTGTTATTCAGCATTGGATGCAGAAGCTCCTGCCCTTCAAATCTGCTCAGAATTCCTCTTCAGAGCACGTACTTGCCACACATTACATTTCAAGCATCCTACTCCATTTCACTGTTGTCACACTGGGATCTCACCAAGGCTTCACGTAGACCAGCACTGCCTGCAACCTGCTATGAGGTCCAAGAGGTGATGGGTTCAGACATACTCTTAAATGGTACATTCACCCAGTGAGGTTTCCACAGCAAACAGGGACTGAAGAGTCTCAGCTATCAAACCATTAAGAAAACCCTCACATCAGTCTGCCAGCCACATAATAGCTGGGAAACCATTCCAGCCATTATGAAACTGAAGCAAGCTCAGCTACCCCTGCTGCATGTGAGCAACAGCTCAGTGCCTCCCCAAGAAATCAACCAACCCACACCTCCACGTGTCCAAGGGTTTCTGCCTTGTGCTTTCAGCATTGCTCCCCATGCTTTCAGAGCAGCTCTGCAGCAGCCTGCTTCCAACAGCAGGTTTATCCAGGAGATTCTCAGCCTGCTGAGACCACTCACCTGCTGTTGCAGACCCCAGAGACAAGTGAAAGCAGGAACGTCAGCAGCATGCAGGCAGGCACCGAGGCCTGCTTCATCAGCTCCACAATGATACTTGCTTCAACGCCATCTGACTGCCAGTGGGTCATCTTAATGGGCCCATCATCGTATCTGTCTGTCATGAAGAGCACCTTGCTGCTTGCAACTGTGTTAAAGATGGCAGCGAGCTTGGAGGCATCCTCTGCCCCAAGGTCAGCCGTGTCCAAAGGGGGGTGCAGATGGGAAAGCATGACTTTCCGCTGGTCATAATACACTAAGATGATTTCTTCTTCTTCTCTGTGGCTGTCCGACTGTTTCTGAAGGGTAGAACAGTTCCAGAATTTGCTGTCTCCCTCTTTGCTTATCTGAATCCACGGCTCATGAGAGAATATCGTCCCAAGGTCCTCCAAGAACTCACTCAAACTCTCTTCTTTCTCCTGTTTGCTGTTGTTCCACGAGCCGAGCACAGAAATGCCGACCTCAGTCACCTGCTGGACTTCCCTGAGATACTGCTTCACCTGAACAGGAATAAAGGAGAAATGGACCACGGCGAGGATGACAGCAGAGCTCTGCTCTGGGATCCAGCGGCCGATCAAAATGCCGCTTTCTGCCGAGGAGCAGCATGAAGGAAAGAAGACCTTAAGGACCATGCCAGCAATCCTTGGTAACGGGACACCTGCCAGCAGAGACAGAAACAAAACCTGGGATGGTGATTCAATGCAAGGAAAACGTGAGCTGGCCAAAGTCAGCAGCAAGGAGGTCTCCTTTGTCACCCAGAGCTGAGCTCAGTAACAAACACACCCAACAGCCACGACCACAAAGCTCATCCCCTCCTATCAACTAGAAACAAAGACAAGACTGTTTGCTGCAAGCAGGCTGCAACAACTGACTGATTCAAGTTTACCAAGTAGCTTCAATACAATACAATACCATCTTAGATGCAAGATGCCAAAGCAGGAGAGGCATCTCTGCTTTATCAGTGCACCGTATCTGAAGTACTTTCCTTGATGTCATTAAGAAAATATCTCAATGGCTTCATTCAGACTTTTATTAAAAGGAGCTTCAGGGCTGCTGACAACATCCCTTTAAATAAGGTGCAGGTTTCTAACAGAAATCTAATTGCTGTAAGGAGAACACAGAACAATCGGCATCTGGCACCCGTTGTCCTTTTCTGTCCTTCAGTGCTTTGTTAGAGATGTGAAAACTCCACAGCCCCTCAGGCTGGCTGCTCTGCGAGGGACCCAGTCAGTCGGAAAGAGGAACGCAGTGTATTTATAACATGCACAGAGGATGCACAACGTGCAGGTCCCTGTGGTTTGGTTTCTTTCTTCCCTTTTGAACACTGCACAACTGATGGAGTAAATCTCAGCACTGGGCAGTTTGCAGTGGGATGGATGTGGAATGCATCACTGTGCAGGCAGTGATGCAGCAGCAAAGGCAAGTGGTTAAGCTGCTCCCAAGCCCACAGTCCTGCAAATATGGCTCATGGAGGAGCACAGTGCAGCTCACCCCAGTGCATCCCATCCATCAGGGTGCTCAGGGTGCTGAGCACAGCACCTGCAGGCACTGGGGGCTCCAGCCCACGGGGAGAGCAGCTTTGGGAGCCCACAGTGGGAATGACAGCCCCATGACCATGGATAACTGCAGAGATGTGGAGCCTGCGAGCACCATGGGAGAGCCTCAAATAACCCGTATTTTGTCCAAAGGGCTTCAGTTTGGGAAGGGAAAACATAGCAAAAGAAGGGTAGAAAACTGGCAGGTGTGACATCCTGAGACCAGAAAGGTGCAGCACAGTAGGCACAGAAAGGACGAGGGACCTGCAGTCCAACAGGGGAACAGCAACACTAAACCCCAACCAAAAGACCCAAACAGATGGAAAAGCAGGACATCCTGCTCACATCACCAGCAGACGGCGACAGGAGCAGGGGAGGGATGGCTTTAAACTAAACGAGGGATGATTTCGGTGCCCACAGCCACGGGTGGGCCCTTCCCAGTAAAGCCTAACCCTAACCCTAACCGTGCAGGGGAGGTGGGAAGGAGCCCCCGGTAAATCCGTTCCTGGGAGCCCCGAGCTCTTCCCGCTGCCGTTATTGCCCCCATGCCTGCAGACACAGCACACACGCCATGTACCCGCACCCCACCCGCACCGCACCCCCCCACCATCACCCCCAGCCCCGCTCCGGCCCCGCTCCTCCTACCGCTCCGCACCGCCCGCTTCCGGCTGCCCGCACGCTCCGCCTGCGCACCGCGCTCAGCCCGGCCGGCCCCGCAGCCCCGCGCCCCGCGTTCCGTTGCGGTGCTGGTTTCTCCCCGCTGGGTTTTAGCGCTGCCCTCCTCCCACCCGAGCCGTGCTCACAGGGCTGGTATAACCCGCAGCTGCTGCTGAGCCTGCGAGATAAGCAGCGCCAGCGCTCGGTTTCACTATCTCATGTGGCCGCCGTGCTCGGCTCCGGTGCCTCGTGGTGCCTGGCAGCCTCCCCTTGTGCTCTGACCCTGCACGATGGGAAGGGGCACCCACCGGGATGGATGTGCTCACAATGAGGGATAAACGCCTTTGGCAGCTGTAGGGCATAGATTGCAGCACAGAGTGCAGGACACAGCCAGGCTGAGCACCCTAAATTGTCAGCAACAGCCCTGGAGCCGTGGGGCAGCCTGTCCTGCCATGAGATAGAGCAGGAGAGGAAAACACCCTTCCCTCTGCCCTGCTGATAGCGAAGCCCCACGGCTGTGCGAGCCATGGGATGTGCACGTAGGAAACGCGCTCCGTGCAGTAGTTGGTGCTTCCCTGCAGAGGTCAGGAATGCGGCATGGAATTGGTTACCTTGCTTTTAATGGTCTCCTGGAGGGGATCTCAGACTCGGCTCTGTCCTGGCCTTACCCCTCTGGCTGTGCTCTGCGTTGGACATCAGGGTGGCCACAATAAATGGGAGCGTGTGGAAGAGATGTAATTATTTCATTGAAAAGACACACGAGAGGATGGCGGTAAGTTTGCAACACACCAACACAAAGTCATTTGTATGGAGCCAGAGTTGGAAGGGACCCACAGGGACCATGGATACCAACCTCCAGCTCCACACAGCACCACCAAAACCCAAACCCTGTGTCTGACAGCTGTGTCCCATTGCCCTGGGGGGGCTGTTCCATGCCCACCGCCTTATCTCAGTCCTTTAGCTGCTCTGGTGAATCCAAGAGGTGTAGAGCTGAACCACTGTTGCTGTAGTCCTTGTTTCTGCCCTCTGGAAAAGCTGGATGCCAACAATGTGGTTGAATGCAGGGACAATGGGAATACCTTCATTTGTGACCCACCAGTGGACCCAAAGCTCAGCAGGGTTGTGGTGGGACCGGCCCCACTCTGAAGGTTGTCAGAAGGTGCCCAAGGGCTGGCGGGGCCTCACGTGGTACCTGAAGACTTTCACACAGTTCTCACCTGTGTCTGCCACAAAGAGCTGCCCAAAGGGGGAGCAGGCCACGCCAGTTGGCCTCCGCAGCCCTGTGGATACCAGGCAGATGGGAGCTCCATTCTCTGGGAACAAATGGACGGTGCGGTGCTGCTCATCTGCCACCACCACGCTGCCTTCCGTGTCCACACACACCCCCGCTGGGTTGCCAAACTGGTGTCTGTATTTGCTGCTGAGGGAGCAGACGAGTTGATGGCTGCTCATGAACACCTTGACGTCTCCACATTCCTCGCTTACCACAAAGCCTCCGTTGGGTGCTGGACTGACATAGCGAGGTCCCTGCAGGTTGGGGACTGAGCGGATGTTCAGTGCTCTGAAGGCATGGTCCAGTGCAAAGCTGCAGACCTGGCCTTGGGCATAGTCTGCTACTAAGATCTTCCCCGTGGAGTCCACTCCAACACCCCTGGGGGAGCCAACCTTCCCGATCCTTATCCATTCCCCTTTGGTGGGGGTGGTGTGAGGATTGAAGACCCAGACAGCCCCATTTGTCATGTCAGCTACAGCCACCATTCCTGCCCGAGTCACAGTCACATCCTCCGGCAAGAAACTGCCACCTTCCCCCCCTGTTTGCCAGCAGGACAGGGACCTCAGCACTTGGCCTGTGCTGCTGAGCACATGCACCCAGGGAGCACCCTCAGCTGTCACATAGACGGAGCCATCCCGGGAGCAATGGATTCCACTTACACACCCATAACGGCTGCCAGTGGGGTTGGGGATCTGCCGGACCAGCTCGTCCTGACGATAGTGGAGGAGGTTCTTGATGTTGTCCATGTCTCTACACAGGCTTTTGGTCTTGTCTGCCAGCTGATGGATTTGGAGCTGTGTCACCATGCCCGTGCCCTGCTGGCTGCTCAGCAGTGGGCTGGCTGTCTGCAGAGTGGTGTTTGACTTCACCTGGAGGGTGTAGAGAGCTTTCAGAAGCTTCTCCTTCTGCTGGCTGATCTCCAGAGCGGAGTCCATGATGAGACTCTCATCCCTGTTCAGAGTAAGTGGAAGGACTATTACTGACCCATCCCTGGGGACATGCTCAGAGCTCAGGTGCTTGCTGTCTACACAAGGCCAAGGTGTTGGTGCTGGGCTGGATTCACACCAAAGCAGCAGAGTTCAGCTCATAGTCCTGCCCACTAATTATGTGCTCAAAATATAAACAGGGACAATGGCACAAAAATTGAAGGGGAGCAAAGCTGGATCTGCAACCAAAACAGTTCAAATCCAATAAACTGGCTTCCACAGTTGGGAACAAACCAGTTACCAGACAAGGGGTAACTTGCCAGCCACCACAAACCCAAATACACAACAGCTCGCTTTGCTGGCCCTGACCCCATCCCCAGCACAGCCCAATGACTGTGCATGGCCAGGAGCCCAGCTCCTACCTCTTGTCTGGATGTCCTGGAGCTGCCTGTCCTTCCTGGCAGCGCTGCCCTCCTGCTGGCTCTGTCCTGCTCCCTGGCCAGGCTCAGGGTGGTGGGGCTGATGGTGCTGCATTGTGTTGTTAGTGATGGTTGATTGCCCTTGAGTGTGGGTAAACACAACAGCTTCTTGTGCTGACAACCAGAAGCAGCAAGACAAGGGCTGTTGCACGCAGCTTTTATTCCCTGCTGGTCTCCTCCAGGATCAGTGGAGGAGAGGCCCCAAGGTGCCCAGGTGTAGTGACAATTAGGGGCAAAGGGAGCAATATGCTGCACCTGAGTGAATCATCCTTTGGGGAGGAGACATTCTCACACCTGGGCTCAGGGCTTTTAATTTATCTCACTGTTCCTCCATGGCTCCCTGTGTGCTCCCAGCCTGGGTCACACGCAGTTGGGGGGTGCCCCAGTTTACAGGAGGAGATGGGGATTTTTGCAGTGCCAGGGTCTGAGGTCCAATGGAGAAGCTCTTGATTTCTGTGCCTCTCTACCATAGCTCCCTGCTGCTGTGTTCAGGGCTGGAGGTAGCACTGATTGATTCAGCTCAAGCAAAGACAGCAAGGAATAAAAGCAGAATGAGTGAAATCTCACCTACAAGGCACTGCTCAGCACTGGCTTTGCATAGTGTGGGGTCCACCCTGTCCAGGGGTGAGTTCAAAGTACCCACCTTAAATGTGGCCATGGTTTTCCTTGGGCTTAATAAAATTTGTGTTTGTCTGTTACTCAGATGAGCCAAAGACAATGAAGTTTGGGTCGGTCTCCCCCATTTTTCCATCTTAGGGATGTTTGGAGGCAGTTGGACCCTGCTGGCTGTGGGTGCTGCAGGATGGGGAGCTGCCTCTGGAGCTGTGAGCTGTGAGTTCCTGATTTACTACTTGGGACCCTTCTAGTCCTATTGGTGCGTCCCTGAAGCTCATGAGGTCTGGAGGGCTGCTTCAGACCTATTACCAGACAAAACTGCAAAGTAACCTGACATGACAAGCACTGGGGCCACTCCATCCAAGTCCCAGCAGGACATAGGCAGCTTCAAAAACCATCTCCCAGGGCAACAGGGTCTGACCTTTTGTTTCACTGTTGTGCGCTCCATCACCATGATAAACAAACACAGCCTGGCCCTGGGGCTCCTGTTCACCTTTCCAGGACCGTGCCTCTGTCACAACCCGTTTTGAAGCCACCCCTGGACCTCAGAAGATGCCTGTGTCATGGTACAGCCCATGCCCATGCCAACACTGGGAACTGCAGGGTTCAAAGACGGGGGCACGCTCTGGCTGCCCACACTACTATGAGCCAGCCTCACTGCCACCCTTCCCTCATCTGTCACCAGGCTGTGGCAGCCCAGTGCTGGGCCATGAGAGGCTCCTAGGGTGGCACCCAGCCCTGGTACCCAGCATCACCTGCATCCCCTGGAGCAGAGGGAAGCTGGAGAGAGGCTCAAGGGAGACCCACTCTCACTCTCGCTCTTGCTCACGCTCTCACTCTCACTTTTGCTCTTCCAGGCTGCCCTTGGGGACCACGTGCCCCCGAGCCAGACTGCGGCTCTCCTACATACTCCCAACATCACTTTCAAGTACTTAAACCCTCCCTGTTTCACTCTCTGAGCCTTTTATCCAACTCCAAAGCCAGAGTGGTTCTGCCCTGGGCAAACACCCAGGGAAGTAATCTGTTCACATCCATTCAGAGGTACCCACGAGCTGGGAAAGGAAACCTCCAACTGGAATAATGGATGGGCTGGGGAAGAAAGGCAGCAGGGGAATGTTGTAGGCTTTTCTGCTCTTTTTTTCTCCCACAAAACTGATGAGGTTGGCTGCATCCCCCAGCTCACAGTTCAGAAACCAGCCCATTGCCCCCTCCTGCTCAGACACAGCAGCTTTGCTGTAGGTTGTCTCAGCAGCTTCACGTATCTGCTCAGCAATCTCCTTGCCGACCTTGGCCCTTCTTTAGTCCACGTTCGGTAACTTTCCACTGCTCCGAGCTCTGGCCTTCCTGTGTCACGTTAAGAGAGAACTGGTTGTGCTGGGCAGGAACCACTTCTCGTGCCCAGCTGGTTCCACCTGGGAGCCCACCGCTATGAGTGAGTGCCCAGCACCCCAACCACACTTGGGGACAGCCTGTATGGGCATCCAGCAATGCTCCAGGCTCAGCTCCTTGAGCACAGGGCTGTGCCTGCTTGTGCTTCTTGTTGCTGGTCCTCATGATCACAGCTGAGCCACCATGGCTGGAAAAGTGGGTTGGGATGCAGCAATCCCACCCTCTGCATCCCAGCTCTGCTCCCAGAAACCCTGGAGCCACATCCTTGTGCCGGTAGGTTGCAGAGCAATAACTTCCTCCTGCACAAGCTACCCTGAAGCCTTGTTCCTTACCTGAGAGAAGCCTTCCCTGGGGGGTTGTTTATTAGGAAACCTCCCCTCCCACCCCCCCACCTCCATCCCTGAGCTGTCCTTTGCTCCTGAACCTGGAGGAGAAGGAATACCTGAGCAGGAGCAGCTCTACCCACCCAGGGTAAGAAAGCCATAAAAGCCGTGCAGCTCCATTGAGCAGGAGCTTCTGGTCTCTGTGCTGAGCCAGGGACCTGCTGTGACCCGGCATCCCCCCACCATGCAGAATCAACCAGGGAGGAATTCAGCCTCATTCAGATGGGTCCTCCGGCGAGTGATGGGATCGAGCCTTGGCACTGCCAAGGAACTCGGGGGGATGTGTGAGTAGGGAGGCTTTGGTCAGCCGTGACCGAGGAAGATGGCTATCGGGTGGGCAGGCTGCAAAGGGTGGGTAATGGGCAACCATCAGATGCCTCTAGGGTGACCAAATAGCCGTGTAATGGGCCCCGTGCTGGAGTGGGCTGAGGGCCCCAAGGGCACAGATTGCAGCCTGGATAAAGCACCCTGGTAGTTCAACTCCCATCCATTATTTAAATACAAAGGTAAATGCTTCCACTTTTGGAGCTGGAATGGTGCCACAGGCTGGCTGCCTCCTGGTGGCACTCATAGCCACACTGCAGGAAGCCCAGGCAGCCACAGCAGGCAAGAAGGGTCCCCTCTGCAGGGCACCACTGGCACCACTGGGATGGGGAACAAGGCTGGGTGGCACTGAGGACGTGGGACTCAACCCTACACCTTCCCTTCTGCTGCTCCCTGTGCTGACACTCGGGAGCAAGAGATGCTAGCACCGTTCTGCCAGCTCTGAGGGCAGGGACAGCCACACTCACCATCCCCATAGCAGCTGGCTTCAGTCATAAACCCAGCCTCAAAACCCAGAGGTTGCACGGTGCTGGGATGGAGAGCCCGAGTGCGTGACCCTGGCATGAACACAGCAGACAGCAGCAGCCCGCGGAGGTTTTTCTTTTTAATGGTTTGGTTTTCATTTTGTACATTCGTAAAACTGTGAACAATAAATAGTGTGTGGTTGGCCTCTACCTCCTGCCTGCCCCCTGGCTTAGTGCGGAGGCAGGAGAGGCCGTGAGTGATGCAGCGAGGGCTGCGGGCACCGGCTGCCGCCCCAGGCACCGGTGAGTGGGGGGGGGTCCCAGGTGGGGGTGGTGGGATGGAGCCAGGGACTGGTGTGGGGAGGCAACCTGTGCTCGAGCAATCCATCAGCTAAAAGGGAGAAAGGCAGCACTGTGTGGTGGTCTGGGCACAGACCTCCCGCTGAAGCCCAGGGCTGGTGGTTTGGGAGCCCAGCTCCTTCTCTGGTGTCTCAGACCTCTAAGATGCCCAGGATCTGCTAGGAAATACAACGTGCTGCTTGGGGCAGGGAGGAGATGGGGTTTTGGGGTGGGCAGAGAGACCCAGGAGTGGTTCTGTTCCTCAGAGGAGGTAAGGGCTGAGTGGGTAGGGGTGGGTAGCACAGAAGCTGCATATCTCAAAGTCCCTTTACAGTTGTTTTCAGCATCTTTGTGTCTTGAGCAGCAGGGCTCACAGCACCACCATCTCACCCCTTTTGCTGTCTTATTTACCATCATTTGGGAGTTTAGGACTAGTGGGCAGGAGCTCATGGGAATGGTATCCTGCAGGGACATGGGTCTTTGTGAGGAGCATGCATCATATCTGCATGGGGAGAGGCCAAGGGGGCAGAGGAAAGGAAAGTCATGTCTGTGTAAAGGCAAGAAAAACAGCTGGACACTGGAAGAACTATGGACAGGAACGTGTCCCTGCAGCCCCGCAGTACCCATGCATGGCAAGTCCTCTGGACAGAGAGCTCAGCACCCAGATGTGGAGCCATGCTTTGAGGCGAGATGGCTATTGCATCTTCTTGTCGCTGTGGCTGGGAAGATGTTCTTGTCTTTACAGTGTGGGAGGTACTTGGCCTCTGGGTCAGTTCATCTGGGTGAACACTTCCCTTCTGTGACCCTGAAGCCACCATGGGATGAAGCTGTCACAGCTCTGCTCTGTACAAAGGTGACAGACACAGTCTCTTGAGCACAACCACATCTGGACCCAGGCTTGGTCTTGCAGACACCCCATTTGTGGTCCCTCCCCTGCTATGGGAGCTGGGTTGCAGAAGTCCCTGAGAGTCTCTGATAAGACTGGATGAGCCTTCAATGGAAAGCTTGGTGCTTTTAGCAGCTCGATTTTCTTGCCTGCTAGTGACTTCCCTTCCAAAGGGAGCTCCAGGACCAGGGAGCTGAGGCTGTTGAACATGCAGAGCCCAAAAGGACAGTGGGGAGGGGGTCACGGGCTGGTTTCTTACACTTTATGGAGTCAGGCAGTGGTGAAGCTTTCATCTGTGGGGAGGAGGGATACCGGAGAGCTGGGACACTAGGAAGGTCAAGCATGAGGTGGCTAGTGAGATCCAGGAGCTTTCAAGCAAGGTGGACTTAAGGGTCAGCATGCAAAGGGCTGTGGACACACACCGTGTCTGTCTCACTGGGAAGGCTGCAGGACAGGGAGCGCTGCATGGCCCGGCATCCCAGCGGCCCATCCTCGGCAGTGACGGGGAGCGGAGGGCCCTGGGTGGTGCTGGATCTGCCATCAGAGCACAGCAGGACGCTGGAGTCCGCCTCGCACTTGGTGGTGCGGCTGTAGTAGGGCTCCATGACATGACGTAGCTCCAGCGGCATGGTGAGGGGCAGCACCTCTGCCTTGATCACCGCACCCAGGTGGGGCTCAGAGGATGCCCGGAGGTTCTCCGAGTGGCTCATCTTGATCAGCAGGTCGATGGTTTTGTTCTCGGCCTCCAGGAGGCAGCTTGGCAGCCCCTCCTCATCTCCAGCCTCAGCTGGGGCTGAACATTTGTTGAGGGCTCCTTGGTCTTTGCCGTGGAGCTTCTCCACCCCCATGCCTACACTGCATGTTTCCTTCTTGGTCTGCGGACACTTCTCCAGGCCCTCAGAGGGTCTCTTCACCGAGAGGTCCAGGGGCCCCTCGTGGGGTTTGGAGGCTTTCTCCAATGCCTGGTGGATGTGGTAGAGCTCCCTTCGGATTTTGACTAGTTGGTCCCTCAGCTCTTTCTGCCCGGGAGTGTCCTCCTTTGCCAGGTCAGACAGTTTCTTCTCCACCTCCTGGTACTCCTCCAAGGTTTTGGAGAGGTCCCCAATAAGCACCGTTGCAGCCTCAGAGTCTGTCATGGTGGCAGAAGGTTCTTGCTCTCTGCTCTGCTTGCAGAGGCTGTGCTCAGGGGCAGCACCTGCACAGGGCAGGGCTTCAGGGTCTTTGCTCCTCTCAGGTTCCTCAGACCAGCCTGCCAGGACATCCATGTGCCAGTGATCCAGAGCCCTGGGGATGTGGCCGGTGCTGGCCCTCAAACCACTGCAGAGAAGAAATGGATGAAACGATTAGGGAGATCACTGGCTAAATCTTTGGAGTACATGCAGGACTGGCATTAGCAGGTTCAGCACGAGCTCCTCCATGTGTGCTGCCAGCATGAGGACCTTCCAGGAAGGGTGTTGGGCTGAGCCTGCAGAGATCTGGCTGGATCTGCTCCTGGCTTTGTTCTCCCAGGACCCTAAAATAGGCTGTTTTGTGCCTGCCTCCAACATGAGCCTACACTGTGCTGGTTAGTGATGCCAGCTCAGTCGGCCAGACCTGTTTTCTCTTACTTGGAGCACTGCAGGACAGATGGACACGTGCACTAATGTGTGTCCAGGTGCAGAGGATCTCTGCAGCCAGCATGAGAACGGGGAAGAAGCAAGTGGAGGTAGAAAAGCATTGCGTGCTTCTCCAGTGAATGCTCCTCTGGGTGCCAAAAGCTGCTTTCTGCAGTGACATTTTTTCTTGGAGCCACAGCTGGACTTGCACAATCAGGGGAGGAACTGAGATTTTGTTAGAAGGAGCTGTGCACATTTCTAGCCCGGGGTAAAAGGAAATGTTTGGAAGCATGACCCTCCCTCTGGGCTTTGGAAGCAGAAGGCAAATCAGAGGAATGCAAATGTGAATGTTTAAACCATCGTTCCAGCAACTGTGAGATACTTGGGGACTCAAAAGGAGGTTCCCTGGTGCCTGGGGAGAGCAGGTCCACACTGCACAGACAAAAGGGGGAAATCAAGGGGCAGCAAGCAGTGACACAGCCCAGCTGCTTGGATGCACCTGGAGGCCAAATGCCCTACTCTACTAAATCCACCACTGGCCTGGAGTGAGCTGAGCTCCTGCAGCACCTGGCAGGGAGGGGTCATCAGGGATACAACGGGGTATGAAGATGGTGCTTAAAGCCAGCCAGATGTAGGGAAGAAGGAGACTGAGGACACCTTACCTGCTCTGATAGCTGACTTTTCCAGGCATCAGCATTTCAGATCCTATAAAATCCAGATCATTGGAAGGGAGCTTCCTCTTCAGGTTGTTGCCTGTGGGACTGCTGGTCTCCAGGCAGGTCACTGCTGTCAGCTCTGCCTTCTGGATGCTGCTGGGGGCAAAAGCGCCATCCTTCATCCCCCCCAGGTTTTGGAAGATGTCGGTGGTTGGCTTTTTGCGCAGGTTGTTGAGTCCCAGGTCCGGGTTGCTCTCCTTCTCTTGGGGCAGCCACTTGTCTTCTTCCTGCCCCAGTATGTGTCCATGGCTGAGCTCAAGGGCTGGCTCTTCTCTACCACCTTTGGGCCAAGGAAAGCTCGTTTTCAGCACCGGTACCTTCAGCAGCCCTGGTTTGGATGGCTCATTGGCAGTCTTGGCTTGGGGAGGGGTGGGCATGACCGAGCCCACCAGCTGCTGGGCCTCCGGCTTGCTGGAGGACATCTTGCCTTCTGCAGAGCTGAAGGTGTGCTCAAAGAGCAAAGGGTAGTAGAAGCGAGGCAGGAAGGCAGAGCGCTCGGGGCTCTGGAGGGGTTGGAAATGGGAAGCATGTGGGTGCATCAGCTGGGCCGTGGAGGCCAGGAATGGCAGCTGAGCCAAGTGCGGGTGTGTTGTCGCGCTGCTGGCCATGGTGGGGCTCAGGTAGGAGAATAGGTTGGGGTTCAGGGGATAGTTGATGCCCAGCAGTGAGAGGTTGAGGCCCTGAGGTTCGTGGTAGTCACTGTAGGCTGGAGGTGGGTAGCATGGGATGATGTTGCTGTCGGTACAAGGTGGGGAGACCTCAGGTGTGCTCCTCCTTTGCCCATTTGCCACCAGTTTCCACTGCTCCATGAGTATCCCACCACTGGCCAGGCATTTCTTTGGCACTTTGCAATGCCTTGGCTTAGCTTCTAGGTCCGGGGAGGCCATTTCTCTGCTCTTCATGACATGGTTCTTGAGGGAGAAGACATCAGTGATGATGAAGTCAGGCTCCACCTCCTTGCAAGGCTTCTCTCTCTTGTTCTTGAAGCCAAAGACCAAAGTGTTCACTTCTGGTTCAGCTGGATCACCTTGGCAACCTGCCTCTTCATTTTTCTCCTTCTTTTCCCCCGCATCCATCTGCCTCAAGAGGCCAGCCACATCCTCCTCCTCCTCTTGGAATGGGCTGCCTTCTTCCCCAGCCCCTTCAGCAGGCAGGATCTCCACTCCTGATGTCGACTTCTCCTCATGGCCACCCCTGCCTGGGGGCTGCTTAATTCTTCCTGACCCTCCCGATGTGGCCGAGGAGTCGCAGGTCTCTGGCTCATCCTGCCGCCCGCGCAGCCGCGTGGCCTCGGTGGCATGGAGGAGCCGCAGCTCTGGGTGAAGCAGGTTGCCCTTCTTGTAGGGCCAGTCAGACTCGATGAGGAGAGAGAGGGAGTTCTTGCACAGGCTGTACTTCATGTGGTTGTAGAGGTGGGATTTCTCCATGCACGTGAAGGGGCACTGGAAACACTTGTAGTTGTAGGGTTTGCCCCATGGCCTCGGGATGTAGTGGGGCTTTTTTGGCTTCCTCTCCTTGTGTTTGTAGACAGAGGTCAGCTTGCAGCCCACGTCGTCCTTGGACATGGCAGTGGGTTTCTGGAGATGGCTCCTGGTGGGAGCAGAGCGGCTCAGTGCCTAAATCTCACTCTGCCTCCACCAGGAACTTCTGTGTGCCCTGGAAGGAGAAAACATGAGATCTGGTGAGCAGTCAGCCCTGCCAAGTCCTGCTTGTATGTGAATACTGTCAAAGAAGGAGTTCAGACTGACAGGGTTGTTGGGGAGAGCCTACAGACAGACTGAGTGTACCCCAGCATTGCTACTCACTGTCGGCAGCAGCATCTCCAGACTCCCACAGGCACCTGGGACCACTTAAGGAAAGGTAGGACATCAAGAACAGTGTGGCTGAGCCTACTGGAGAAGCGATGACCACAGCTGGGCAGCCCAGACTAGAGCTGTCAGGGAGGTTCCGGCGGCCATGGGCATTTCTTCCCACTGGACCGGTGTGCACCCAGCCCAGCCCAGCCACAGCCCGGCTGCAGCACTCGAGGGCTGTTTCAAGGTTGCAGTCTCAAGCATCATTAGCATTCACAAGCACCCTCTGCTCATGCCTTGTTCCTAGAGTGGCCCTGCAGACTGTGCCTGCAGCCCCACACTCAGCTGCTGGCTGCTGGGCTGGACGATGCTCTGTATGCTGGGGGACTCCCCTATGCTCTGCTTCCTGTGCTTCCACCACTGAGACCATAAAGCATCATGTTCCCCCATCATACCCAGCCCTCTTCCCCAGCACCCTTCCCAGCTCCAACCCCTGAGCCCCACGTAGGTTCACGAGTCCCAGCCGTGGCTGTACTGCATTGCCCCATTGAAGGGTGATGAACACAGAGAGACCGAGTGGGAGCCACACAGCATGCTGTGTGTTTGCAGGTCAGTTGAACAAACATTTGGTGTTTATACACCAGAGGCAGATTAAATCTGTGCTGAGAGACTGGAACTGCTTGTTCCATTCTTGCACACCCGACCGTCCTCCAGCACTGCTGCGGAGGTGTGCAGATGCCAAGGAGTTGTCCCACATGGGGACAGGGAGTGACTCCACACCACAGCCACCTCCACCTCCTGGCACTGCAGAAATGAATGACGAGGTGGGGAGCAGGGGAACAGACAGCAATGCAATAGGAGAGTTCCCCATGTGAGAGCCAGGAGCCAGGGGAGGAAGGCTCAGTGCCGCAGAGGCATCCCCAGAGCTGGATAGGGCCCCGTGGAGCTGGGAGCCAGGCGTTGCGGCTCCTGGTTGCTGAGCAGTTCCCGCACCAGCAGATCTTCGTGGTCTGTTGAGTCTCGCTCTGCCACAACGCATTATTTCCAGTGGGCTGTCAGCTGCGGCCGTGCGGGGCCGTGCCTGGGGGCAGCGCTCGGCGGGGACCGCGCACCTGTGCCTGGGAATTGCAGCATCCCTGCTCTCCTCCTCAGGACATGGGGAGGGGGGAATGGTCAGATGGAGGGAGCGGAGGGGAGAAGAAAGAGATGGAGAGACAAAGGCTTTGAAGAAGGGAGAGATGCTCAGGAAAGGGATCTGCAGCCCCCAGCGCTCCAGCACTTTAAAAATCCCAAACCCAGCCTGAGCTTCAGGGATAGAAGCAATATATAGGATTCTAGGGGCAGCTTGTCTGGATCACATCAACAGCCTATCCAGCTCATGTCTCTAACAACAGCCAAAAGGAGGTGCCCAGTATGTAGGGCAAGCATCAATGGTACCGCTCCAGTTTCCCAAACCTTCAGCTCATCTCCATGTTGGATATGGTGCCTCCAAGAGCAGCACACACCAGCGGCCCTCCCCTCTGTGTGTCTGCATGGGCTTCTCTGGAAGCCACGGAAATATTCAGCCCCCAAATCATCCTGCAGTGGGGATTTCCCCACAAATTTCCTTTGACACCCCCAGTTGTGTGGCTCACCATGACAGTCCTTCTTAACCACCTCCTTTCCAGGCAGAAGGTGGGCACAATGTGAACTGCTGCAGACCACTGTATGTAGGCACAGCCATGTGCTCAGGGGAGGGAGAGGCATAAAAGCTGCTGGAATGAAGTGGCCTGGTTCAAAGACTGAAGCATGGGCCCGCTGGAGAAGCCCTGCCACTGCGAACCTATCCTGATGCTTTTGCAGACCCCCATGAGCTTTTCTGGTTGGAACAAAGACCCCACGTCTCAAACCGATGTCCTCCCTTTGGCCCCTGGGTCCTCCCATGCTGTGTTTGGGCTGTCAGGGAGCCACTCCACCACGGACATCGGTAGCCATCAACCTTTCCTAGCTGGCATGGCTTGGAAGCAAGGGCATGGGATCGTTAACAAATGGCAGTGCTCCCTGCACTGCCATTTGCTAGCAGCAGTTTCTGTAGCAGGGTGCTGGCTGCCCAAATGACCATGGATGGTCACCAGGATGGCACAGAAGGGAGCATGGGGGACAGGGCTTTTCTATGGGATGTGGCGCTTACACCAACAACCACAAAGACCATCCCCTTCCTGCCATTAGCCACAACCCTCCATTATGGTGCTTCCCATTTTTACCAGTGCCAAGGCTGGAGCAGGCAGAGATGCTTTGCGAGATGAGGGGTGGTGGCAGCGGCGAGCCACTGATCAATGCAAAGCACTTTCCCTACACTACATGCTTTTGCTGCAGGGGCTACTTAGTGGATATCAGGACCCTTTTTATTTTCATAGCCTGGGGTTGCACGATCTGAGCTTTTAAGCATTTATCAGAGCTTGGGATGAGGGCAATTGGCCGTGGCAAAGCAGCAGGGGCTCAAAAGAGGGGGGAAAGCCTGGGAGTTCCCAGCCTCCCCACACCTCACCCCACGCAGGGGCTGAGCACTGAAATGCCCACACTTGCAGGTAAAATGACAGTAGGAGGTCATCCTTTGGTATCCCCACACTGGGAGATCTGACACTACTCCCACCTTGAGTTGTGCCTTACTTTGGCTCACACTCCACTGAAAATGCTCATCTCTAAATAGATTTTTTTCACCTTTACGTGCCCCAAACTGCTCTCTAGGCACAATGTCCAAACCCAGCTCGCTAAAAATTCCCCAGCATTTGGGTTCCCAGATGTTTGGGTTTCCAGCATTTTGAGAGATCAGGAGGTTTGGTTCCCACAACCCCATTTCAGTGAGCACCTCTGCCTTCTGCCCACCCAACCTTGGAGAGTCCTCCAGGCAGCTCCCCACTGCGTGCCACCCACAGCACCTTCAGCACACAAATCTTGGACCCAAATTGGGGCTCCAAGTTCTCTCCTCCCTTTCGTGCCCTTGTTCAAGGAGTGTTCTGCATCTCTCACCTCTCCTCTGCCTCCATCCCCAAAAAGCAGCCGCCTCTCCCCGCTCTGTTAGCCTGAAGACTCCCCGAGGCAACCTCAGCATCCTATGAGAAGCACATGCGGTGGCAAGCGTTCAACCAAGCGACAATGGGTTGGAGTCGTTGTCTCCTGCCCTCCACCCATGGCACACAACTCAGAGCCTCACAGAGAGATGAGATCAGGCCGTGAGAGCCTCCAGGCTACTCTCCATAGAGGCGAGTGCCCTCCACCGCAGTGGCTTTCCTCCCACAGCCCTTCCTGCCGCAGCCCTCTGGGGGAGGAGGCAGGTCCTGGTGAGGAGATGTAAGGCTGTCTCTGCACATTACATCAACCACCCGCACAAGCTTGTGCTTGGCCCCCACTGCAGGATTTTCCTGCTCCTTCCTCCACCTCCACCTGTACCTGCTAATGGAGCCCCGGGAGACCACGGGCTCTCTGCTGGATTTAATGGCTCCATTGCAAACAGACTTCCAGATGTGTGAAGACATCCATCTCCAGCAGCTGGATGGAGGGGAAAGTGACTGTGTGCAAGCCACGAAGCCAGCAGTGCGGCTGGCACCCAAAAGTGCACAGAGAAGATGGTGCCCACAGCTGGCACGGTGACTAGGGGAAGAGGATGAACATCTGGAGAGAGCTGGGAGGGCTTGAGATGTGCACGCATCTGGATAGGAAGGTACAGCCCAGCTCTCCTACATGGTGAAGTTTACATCACGCCTGTGATGTGCAGGGCTCCCACCTGCCACAGCCAGAAAAGTCATTGTATTCCAGCTCAAATCCATGCAGTTTGTTTTCAGGCACAAAGCCTTCACTCCTCCTTGCCTGCCCACCATCTCTCTTGCATTCCAGCCTTCTTCTGCTCCTAAACATGCCCATTGCTGTAACCTCTGCTGCAGGAGAGGATGGGCCTCTGGGCAACTGGATGGGGCTCTGGGCATCCTGATCATGTTGGGGATGACCAGCCAATGGCAGGGGGTTGGAACTCAGTGGTCTTTTTAGTTCCTTCCAACTCAAGTCTTTCTATAATTCTATGACAATTCTATGATTCTGCAATTCTACTCAAGGCAATAGTGATAAGTTAAATAGATATTTGTGGGAGGGGATGCTTCAAGTCCTCAGCATGCAACACAGACTGCAGCACCAGTGCTGAACCACAGGCAGGGGCCACTGCAGGTTGGAGCCCACACCCCATGAAATCCAGTCCAAGCGGCTCTGGCTTCCAAACGATTCCAAATGTGTCAAAAAGGGAAAAGGAAAATGCTTTGCTGCTCCCAGCTTCCATCTCCCAGCACCACTTTCCTACCCCAGGCTCCCAGTGTGGTTTGGGCTGCAGTACAGTGGTGAGAGGTGTCCCTGCATGGGTAGCAGTGCTTGCCTGCAGAGCAGCCCACCCAGGGCTGTATGGCCAAGCGATGACCAGGAGGAGCAATAGCCTGAGGCAGAGCCACCAGGACAGCGCATGGGGATGTTGTTAGCAGGGGCTGGGGATGTTGTTAGTGCCGTAAGCCAGGAAGGCAGCTTGTTAACTCCCTCAAAAGACCATGAGAAATGACCACAAAGCCACAGCTGTGCACATCCCAGGCTGGGTGCAGCCACCCTGCACTGTGTGACTCCAAAGGGACCACTGTGTGCATCCCTGCTCCAAACAGGGTCCCTGCTGAGGTGCTCTGAGCTGCCCCTGTAGTACCAGAAAGGCTCCAGGGGAAGCTGAGAGGACACAGGGGCAGCCCTCAAACTTCCCTTGGGCTGGCCCTGGGGCTGGACACCGCTGTGACACATTTGGGACCTATCCACCTCGAGTCCTTATCCCTCTGTTATAAGAGCTGCAGAAAGCCTCTTGCTGTGAGACGCTCCTCACTGCATCACCCATTCTTTTAATAGTCAAAATGATTGCAGACACGCATTACAGTTGGACTATGCACTCTGTTCCACAACCTTATCGCTCGGCACCATTAACCACTGCAGTAAGTAACTGAGCAGCCCCGCTTTGTTTCTGTTGGGCAGAATTTAGAGGGGAAAAGTACAGACGCTGCAGATAATATTGCCTTACTGCTAACTCTCACCCTGCCCCTATTTGCGCTTCCCTTTCCCAACAGTAAATACTCTAAGCCTACAGAAAACCACTGCTAGTTCTATGAATGCAGGGAGGTAAATGCAGTCCTTGTGCAGGAGCACTCAGAGCAGCTCCGTGCTCACACGCAGTGCTCTGCCGCACACCACACGGCAAGGGGAAACCATCCAAAATCCTCCACAAACTTGCAATTGTAAAGGACTCGCGTGAGCAAATCCCCAGCAATGGCAATTGAACATGTCATTAGGAGAGCCACCCGAGCAGAAAGGCCCCATATGACCTCCCCGGTGCCGAGTGCCTTTAATAAGATGAAGCCGCAACACTTTGCAGGGATATTGGTGATGGGATCAAAGAGCATCGCTCTGGAAGGACCGAGTGGTCTCCCTGCTCCTGCATCTTGCACAGCCCTTCCTGGTGCCCATTCTGGTACCTGTCCATCCCTCCCATTCCAACCCCAAACTCACAGCTCTGGGCCTCCGGTTCCACCAGGCTGGACCTTTTGGAGAGGTACCAAACCAATGGGAGACAGCAGCTCACACCTCGGGAGAGTGTCCCCCTCTGGGTCCGCTATGGGATCCTGTCCTTGGGGTCACCCTCAGCCCCTGCCCACCCCTTCGCACCCCTTCGCATCAGCTCAGCCCCACTTACAGCTCAGCCCGTCCCGTGCTGCAGGCTGGGTGCAGGGCAGGTGACTTCGGATGCCGCTCCCGAGCATTTACAGGGCTGTTTGCAGACAACATCAAACTCGGGAACAGAAGCGCAAACCCAGGAGTCATTCCTCCTCCTCGCTGTCCCTCCCCACCCTCTTGCTTGGTCTCATTTGTGCCGATTTGCCCCGCAGGCTTCACTCTGATTTGCTATGGCCCTGGCAGAGCAGTGTCGGGGAGGAGGTGCGCGGGGCCTGGGGGGTGGACGGGCCAGTGGAAGCCTGGCTTGCCAAAAGCAGCTCAGCCCCAGAAATTGCCTTAATGCACACAGACGGAGCAGGCTGGGAGCGAAACCAGCTGGGCCGGGGGAGGATGTGCTCAGTGAGCTCATGGCTGGTTCAGGGCTGGGTGCGTGAACGGCTCGGGGCTGCCTCCTTGCACCACTGCTCAGCCCTATGGGGTGGCATGGGAGGGAGGAGAGGGCTGGAGGAAGAATCCCCTCTCCCTGCCTCACCTTTTCCCATCTGCAGGCAATGTGCTGAGTGCCAGTCCAGCTCTCTGCAGCATTTATCATTTTCCCACTCCATCCCCACCCCAGGATCCCCATGCATAGTTGAATTGCCCCAAACCAAACCTTCCCTAGAGTGCCCGATACTCTGTGACAGCTCCTCTCTGTGGGGCCAAATGAGGGGATCATGTCTCTGTACTGCTGCCCCACTGGCTCCCCATCACCCAGCCCCATCCCTGCTTCAGCATCTCACAGCCCGGCAGGTTCCCAGTGTCATTGCCAAAGCTCCAAAGCTCTGGGTCCAGAACAGCACACAGCAGAGACCTGCAGCCATCTCCAGTGCCCCCCTCGTCTCCCCACTCCCCGCCTTCACTCCTGTCCCCTTCCCAGGCGTCTTGCAGGCAGCCAGCCCCAATCTGCCGCGGCGCAGGGCCACCTGTGCTGGCTGCCCACGCCATCTGCGCATGGAAGGTCGGGGACAGACGGCTGCCACCCCCAACTCTGGGCCAGCAAGAGAGGGAAAGCCAGGGGGGCTCGACACACGGCTGCCTCACTGTACCCCACAGTGCTGGCACCTGGTGACAGCATGGCAGCATCCCCTGCGCTGGCTGCTCCATAGGTCTGCAATGGGGGAAGTGATGGGGGGGTCTGAGCCCCTTGGGGTGCCCAGAAGGGCAGTGATGGCCAGAGTGCCCTCCTACCTGTCCCAGCTCAGCACTGCAACACGCTGAGAGCTCATGGCTACACCGGGCAGCGGTGAGTTAACTCCTGACCTCAGTGAGCCCCACAGGCACTGCAGTGGTGGCTGCCCGCTGCCGGCCGGGCACGCTGATGAGATGATAACAGAGCCTGCCCGGTGCCTTGCTACAGGTAGCCGGAAAGTTTTCTTCATTGCTGGCTGCTGGAAAGGTCAAGGCGTCCTCCTCCTCCTGCAGTTCTATTCCTGGCCCCTGCCCTTTTGCTGCTATACACCGGACCCAGCTGTGCCATCTTCTGCCATCTCAGTGCAGCCATAGCCCTGAAGCGCACTGGGAGGGCTGGGACATGGCAGTGGAACAGCTGCGAGTATAGAGCTGGGAGCCAAGAGGTGCTGCTGGTGTGCCCTGCTCTGCTGCCAGGGTGGGATCCAGAGCTGGGTGATGGGGATGAGGAGGGAAGCTCAGGTCTTGCAGCCAGGACTGGGGAAGGGGAAGCGATGGCAGCACACAAACCATCCCAGAGGTTACCCAAAGCCAAAAAGGGATACCCCCAGTACAACAGGACGGACCCTGAAAATCACTCTTCACTTACACACTGCGGATTTTTAATGGAGACCTTCATGGAGGGGACCAAGCCTCAGCCCCAGCCCGACCCTACCACACTGCAAGGGCTGGGCTACACAAAACCCATCCTAAAGCACTGGGCCAACCTGGGGAGGGGCCCTGGGGAGCTTCCTCACACCACTTTGTTCACGGAGCAAAGATATTCCCAGCCCTGAATTTATAGATTGGCCCTTAAACTAAAACAACCTCCGGGGACCAGAAAAACAAAAGTAGGTTTTGGTTCTGTTTTGTTTTGTGTTGTATTTTTCTTTCCTGCGTAGACAGCCTTTGCCCAGGAGGGGTTAGCATGAAAAATGCATGTGGGGATTGGGGGAGAGGGGGGGGTGCGAGGAAGCAGCTATCGATCAAGCAGCTCTGAAAGCCACACAGCTGTGTGCCTCTGCTGTGCTCCCCGGCACTGCCCTGCTGCTGCTCGGTGCTGGGGAGGGCTCCACATCCAGGTGGTGCTGTGGGCAGAGAGGAGCTGGAACCCCCCAGCCCCTGTCCCATCCATGCAGGTGAGCTGCTGGGCGGCTTCTCTCCTCTCCTTCCATGCTTTTCTCTTTCCCTGTATCCCAGTCTTGCTAATGCTCGGGGCAGGTCTGCAGGTGGGCTTGGAGGAGCACGGAAATCATCTGTGCTGCCTCTCCCCATAGGAAATAACCCCCTCCTGCACACATGAGAAGGGCTCAGGCCCTGCTCCCCACAGCTGGTGGGTGCAGTGGGTCAACTCGGTCACCACATCAAGAAATAGGGAGCAGCAAGGGGCTGGGGAGGGGGAAAACCCACTGGCAGCTCTGCTTCTCCCTCTGTGGGTTTGATTTTTAACCCCTCTGAGGGCAAGCAGAGCTTCCATCAAAACCTTAATTCTCCTCCACTGGGTCAAACATGCTACAGGAATTGCTCAGGCAAATTGTCAGAGGGTTTAACAGGGTTTGGGACCCCACCTCTCCTCAGTGACATTCCCTGCAGAACCCACTTGTCACCATCCCCAGCTGCCTCCGCAGAGGGGAAGTGCTGTTTCTGGCAGGATGCTGAGCAGGGCCAGCAGGGCAGGGAGGGGAGAACACTGAATCAGAGAGCATTTGCCACCAGGGAGGGGTTTAGAAGGTAAAGCTCCAGCGGCAATCCCCTTCCTGCTACTGCCCCTCAGATGGGCTCCGAGCTGTGGGCATGGGAGAGGGGACTCCCTGAGCACTTCCAACTCTGCCACCATCCCAATGTCACCGAGCCATCAAGGGGAACTGGATCTCCACCTTCAGCCAGGAAAAGCTCCTGGCAGCAGGAAAATGCCAGGACAGCTTGGCTCAAACCAGCGGCACCGCAGGGTGCCCTGCATGCACCAACGAGCCCCAGCACTTCTCTGCACCCACATCCTATGGGCTCCAATGAGCGCCCTCCTGGAAGTGCAATTTTAATTACGATCCATGCTGATACCCCAGCAAAAAGCCAGAAATGAGATCCCAGCCCGGCAGGCACAGCAGGGTGCAGGCAGGGAAACTGAGGCTGGAGCTCAGGAGCAGCCTCTTGGGCTCAGCCTGCTCCTGCCTTGAGTACTCACAGCAATTTGATCTCCTGTACACAGAAATCCACAAACACATTATTTGAGCTATTTTGCCCCTCTTTGCCCCATTCACTGTCACAGCGCTGCTCTGGGGCTGCAGCGGCACGTTCAGGTTCCTACAAGTTCCCCGAGGTTCCCCAGCCCCAAGCTCAGCTGTGCTCCTTATTCTACCCACACCCTGACCTTCCCCCCGCCGCTGTCAGACACAGCTGGGACCCAACAAATAACAGCAAAAAAGCCCAACGCAAAGTGCTCAGGCAGCGAGACCTGCCGCTGCCGA
Source organism: Coturnix japonica (assembly GCF_054131305.1). Classification (NCBI taxonomy): domain Eukaryota; kingdom Metazoa; phylum Chordata; class Aves; order Galliformes; family Phasianidae; genus Coturnix; species Coturnix japonica. Next base: position 19,829,676 of record NC_140675.1, on the reverse strand, counting down.
TGGGAACATCGCCGTTCAGCGGGACACAAACTATTCCGGGCACGAAGTTTGTTCCCCAGCGCAGGGAGAGCCCCAGCAGTTACACACAGTCTGCTCCACGCTGACCCCTCACGGACGGACGGACAGACAGACAGACAGACACCCGCCCCCTGTGCTTTGTTAGCATTTTAACCGTGTTATCTCCAGCCCACATCCCTCATTCAGCCCGAGCCGGGAACAGTTTCCTTCGCAAGGGAGATTCCAGCACATGAAGGTGAAGGCATCCGGGCTGAGGGCTTAGGGATGGGAAAAAATAATAATAAAGAAGGAGACTAAAAAGTGCTTTTTAAAGTTGTTTGCTCTTGTTCTGCTCCTTTGGAAAAGGCAGAGAGCGGGTGCTGGGATCTGCATGCCATGTCCCAGGAGCAGGGATGCTCGCACGCAGGGAGCGGGGCAGGCAGCAAAGGGGGATAAACCTCCCCAAACAACCCTGCCAAAATCTGCCCGCCTGCCTTAAAGCTGCTCTGCAGAGCGAACGGTCCCTCTCACCTTCCCCCTCCCAGCAGGGATCCCGGTGGGGGCAGCGGGGACTCACCTGCACCAGGGCTGCTCTCCCAGCACGGCTGAGCTCCGCCTGATGTTCGCGCTGTGAAAGTGGGAAGCGTTTCAGATCGTGCAGTAGGTTATATATTGTCTGCAAGTCTGGCCCTAGGGCGTCCATCAGTTGGTCTTGCTTTGCTCCTGCCCCTATATGGAAGGCAGCATCACATGCTCCGCAGCTCCCAGCGATCTGCCTGGCGAAAGGGGAGACGGAGATGGAGAGGAGAAAAAAGGGGGGAAGAAAATTAAAAGGATCTTCATCATGAAAGAGACAGAGAGAGAATTTCCCAGTGTAAAACCAACCTGCCAGAAATCCCCGCCCGAGCCGAACTTTCCCCGCTCTCCGCCTGTGATCGCGGCTCCCAGCAGCCGCTTTCATGTGCTCTGCGAGGCCTCCAGACATTCACGGCTCGCCTTGATCCCGCTGCCTCGCTGCCGGAGCAGGTGAGGGGCCGCAGCCCCGCTCACAGGTGCTGACTGCAAAACGCTCCGTGCCTCTGTGCTGTGCTGCTGCTGCCTGCGGCTCTGCAGCCATCCAGCCCCAGGCCGTGGGTTTTCAGGACAACGTTCTTCTCCATGGCATCTCCTGGTACCTGGTGCTGCTCCGGGACCAGGGCAGCCCCGTGCCAGGTGTGCACAAGGCTGCCAATGACCCTGATGGTGTTAGAGCATCTCTTGAAAGGAGAGGCTTCTTCCACCACCAGCCTCCCCAGCAGTCGGGATCCACTCCATGTTGTGCTGACCATGGCTTCTGTGCACCCCATTTTGTGTTCTTCTCCATCTAGTTTTAACCGTCAGCTTCTCTGCCCTCTGCCACTACTTTTCCCAAACGTTTCTATATTCATCTTGCTAAGGCTCAGAAAGGAAGCATTTTTTCATTAAAAACGTGGCCCGTTTCACCCTTTCTCATTCACTGCCCCCCCTTCTCCCCAAAATACCCCTCCGTGCACTGCATCTTCTGACTCTTGTTCCTAAGATTTTGCCATAGATGGAGATGTCCTGCCTACTTTCTCATGGAGTAAATGTTCCCCCTCTTGCCCTGGTAGGACCTGGCTCAGTTCTGCTTTGCCTGCAGCCTGTGCTAATGCTGGCTGGGCACAGGTTCCTGATAGACCAGAATTATCCTTTCCCCTATAACAGAGCTGAATTTCAGCTTTAATGCTCAAAGGCAGCATACTTGCACTGAAGCCCTCTATGCCTATTATTCTGCTGCTTGTAAAGTGAGTTAACACATTTTGGACACCTGCAGAGCCTTCACAGCTGGCTGAATGGAAGCCACATTTCTTGTTGCTGAGGGGCCCAGGAAAGCTGAGCCCTGGTGCAAACTCACACACTTTCTGTCTGTCTTGCTGAGCAGGCTCCTACACTGTTCTGTCATTGCAGGTTCCTACATCCTTCAGCTCAGAGCTGAAGACTATTTCCTCTTTGTCCAGCTGAAAACCCCACCAGAAAGGTATTGTCCATAGGTTCATTCAATCATGGATCATTAAGGTTGGAAAACACCACTACAGTCATCCAGCCCAACCATCCACCCACCGATCCATGGCCCTCAGAGCCACATCTCCACAGTTCAACTTTGAGGATGGGGACTCCACCACCTCCCAGGGCAGCCTGTGCCTTAAGCTTTACAGCTGGCTTCAGGCTGGTGTGAGGAACCATCATAGCAAATGCCAGACCCAATATGGCAGCCTGCCCCATAGGGGGAGGTGGGAGGAAACCCTCAGCCAAGGGAAGGGTTTTCCATCTTGCTGTGACCTCATCCTGTGTGGAACAGAGGTGTTGGAGACAACCATCGGTGATGGAAACCATCATCAGTGATGGAGAGCACTATGAGTGATGGAGAAGGCAGAGGCCCGGAGGGGGCTGGTGCTGCAGAGTCAGTTTATGCTGCAAGAGAGGAACTCCAGAGACTGGAGGCAGCTGCTCTGGCGGAGTGAAAACAGAGCTCACATCCCTCCCTCCTGCAATTAGAAAGATGGAAAAGGGGAACAGAACAGCTTCACTGATGACCTTTCCCTCTTGCAAATCTCAGCCTGCCTCACTTCATACACCAGCATCAGGAGCAAACAGCCGGGCTGGGACCTGGCAGGCCAGTGGTGGCAGAGAACTACCCAAGGAGGTTGGCCGTGTGTGTGTGTGTGTGTGTTCGTGTGCACACCAGAGTGCTTGCTTTCTTCCAGCCTGCAGGCTGCTTCGGGGAGGGGGGGGAGCAGGAAGGGTTAGCTTGCCAGCTTCTCCCGAGGTCCATTGAGAGGTGTCTGTAGGGCTCATCTCGAAGAATGTCAGAGTGCATGTGCTCCGCGAGACGGCCTTTCAGAAGGCATCAGTCCCGCTGTCACGCAGCGGACCGCAAATCAGGAGTGACAGCTGTCTCCGTGTGCACCATCCATCTGTGGCAAATGTGTCAGCAAGCTGAACACTCCCGAGGAAACTGCTACGGAGCTGGGGAGAGGAGGAGGAGGAAAGGGGGAGTGAGAGGGGAAAGAAGCTGCAGCATCAGGGGTGAAGAACAGCAAGGTGCAGCTCTGCAAGGCCGAGGGTCCCAAGAGGTCCTGGAAGACAGAGGTAAATGTTGTGCAATGGGCAGCATCACTGCTGAGTGGAGATGCCTCATAAATATCAGCCCTTTGCCTTCCTGATCCAAGAACTTCACTGCTCTCCACAGGAATTCATGATGCCATAAAGCCAGTCCCAATGGGTGGCATTAGCTGTAACTTACAGTGGAGGGAACAGGACAAGTGGACTTGGCCAAGACCAATTGTTGAAGGTGCAGCAGTGCCCACATGGCCAGCCAAGGAATGGGTGAGGCATGGAGGACACGGTGAGACAGCACAGCTGTTCCCTCTTCTCCTTCTGTGCGTCTCATCTCCCTCTTTCCTCTCCTCCTCCTGTCCATCCTGTCACAACAAATTCTTCGTCCTGAGTGAATTTGGGTAATCGCAGGCACAGGGATTGCTGCTGCTTTATAGCTCCTGTGGGACAGAAACAGTACAGCTAACAGAAGGAAGTCATGGCTTTCCTTTACTCTCTCCACTCATCCAGTTCAGTCTTCCTTAAAAAAGCATTTCTTGGGATGTAAGAAATTTGGTGCCTACAAACCACTCAGGTTCAGGGAAGCTCAACCCAGCTTGTTTGTGTGCATTTCTGATGTTTTCCCAGTGACCCTTATTGAGATCCCAACCTTGGGATTGTTGTTCCAGCTTTGGTGAGCTACCTACTAAGACAAAGTACCAGAAAGATCCCAGGGACGTTATGGATGTGAAACTCAGGAATCCAGGGCACCAGCCAGAGCTCTTCCAGCATCCTAACCTTGAAAACCAGCAACACAAGTTGTCCTGCAGTTGAAAGGCCAATCCTCATTATTGGACCGTGTAGCAATTGGACAGCTGGGTACAAAGGGAAAGGTGTTACAGCAGGGGTGTGATAACAGAAGGACCCACACAACAGAAAGGTGCTATAAAAGAAGGGAAGAAGATTGCTCACCAGTATGAGAAGATGCCAGGTTTGCAGGGGAAACCTGCAGAAGGGAAGGATCTCCAACCAGAGAGGCAGTGAGCCCTTAAATGGGGGCTAACAGAGGTGCAGCCGGGCTCCACCCCTTCTGATCACAGCTGAAATGTCTTCACCTGAGGGTAATCTGAGGGCTGAGCAGGTCCTTTCCCCAGGTGCTTCATCAGTGGTTCAGGCCGGGACTCAGCAGTTCCCATACACACCAGAACTAGGTATAGCACCATTAGGGCTGTTTAGAAGGCGGTAGAAGACCTTTCAGCCCTATCTGGTGGGGTGGGAGGATAGAATCAGAAAAGGGTGCGTAGTGATCAAGCTATTCATCTTTCACAGGAGTTAATTCTCCATGCTGGTCTCAGCTGTGGGCTGCAGGCTTCACTAAGCAGCGCTCCCTGGGCTGCTGCTGGTCATGGCTGGGTACATGGGAGCAGTTTTGTTTCCAATCTTGGGATTTCTGGCTCTATGTTCCCACTGTGGAGAGAAAACTTCCCCACACACCAGGCCACAAGACACGTGAAAACACCCATTTCCCATCCCAGAACTTCCAACTCCCAGAATTGGGACAAACTTCTCCAACACAGTGGGGAGGTGTCCTGTTCTCTGAGTGCTGTCAAGCGTTCATCAAACAGCCCTTCCAAACTTCCAGCCCGATGAGATCATTTTCCCTCTGAATTCACCGGAGTTTCAAGGCAAACTTTCCAACTAAGGAGGCATGAAATCCCTGGCACCGCTCAGAACGAGCAGGACATCTCCCTTAGCAGCGTGGCACTGATGAGAAAGCCCCCAAAGCGCAGCGGTGACATTTCAGCTTGGCAGGTCCTGCTCACGGCCAGAGCACCGCAGAGGATCGATGATCTCAGTGCTTTGCACAAAGTCATCCAAGGGGCTGAAAGTGCAGCTAATGGCATTTCAATTGAAACGCCGGAGTAAGAACCTGATGGATTTGAGTAAGAGCCTCCCATCAGTTGTGCTTTTATACGCCATTTTTCAGCACCAAACCAGTTAACGTAACCATGGTGCTATGTATGGTTGGACTTGATGATGGAAAACTCACCAGCTGCGTGGCTGTGATGTGCCCATACAGTCATGGAGAGGGGCTGCTGGGTTGGTGTTGTCCTTCAGGTTGAGGCCCTGGAGCCTTGCAGCAGTGAAGGAGCAGCAGCTGCTCTGCATGCACCCACATCCACCTGGCTGTGCTGTCCTGGCATCACAGCATCCAAAGATGAGGCTGGGGAGGAGATCCAAAGCAATTTCTTTCTGCCCAGAATCTTCTGTTAAACCCTTCACAGATGTCCTGGTTGCCACAGGTCTTTTGCTGGCAGAGTTTCACAGGGACACGTGACTGGCATATAAATAACACGGCTCTTGGCAGCTCTTTTAGCTGCTCACTCTTCCTTTCTCCTGAAAGCTCTCCCAGGGCTGAGCTTTGTTCTGTGCTTGGTGCCTTGGCCATTTGCTTGGCCAGGATGGACCAGCCTCACTCTCCTGCTCCCTCTCTCTTGCTTTTCCTTTTCCATCTTTTTTCTTTCTTTTTTTCATTTTCTTTTCCTTTTATTTTTCCTTTCCCCCTTTTTTTTCCTTTTCTTCTTTCTCTTCTTCCCCCTCTTTTTCTTTTTTTTCCCCCATATCCCCATTTCATTTTCAGGTAATGGGTGTTGCACTCTTCCCAGCTGTGCATGCAGCCCCAGTCTGGGGCCTCAACTCCCTTCCTCACCAAGTGCCCTTCATAGGGTCGATCCCAGACCCACACACAGAGGACCCCTTCTAAGTGCTCATTTCCATCGTTTCCATCATTTCTATCCCCTTACAGATGACCAACAATCTTCTTGTTGGTCATCTGATCTTCGGAGGTTGACCAGCACAGAGCTGCAGCCTCTCCATCCCAAACCCCAGACCCCAAAGCAGAAGCACAGCAGCAGAGCCCCATCCAGCAGCAGCCCCATCCTGCCCAGCTCACCTGGCTGCCACCCACAGCAGTGTCACCTTGTGCTGCCTCGCAGTGACAGCTGCAGAGCTGCCCCACATGCACTGCCCAGGGGCGAGGGTGTCCACTTGATGCACAGGTTTCTCCACGCTGCCTTATGGGCTCGGGCTGCCTTCAAGAGCCATTAACACCGAGGCAGGGAGAAACCTGCAACAAAAAGGCTCTGCAGCCGAAGCTTTCACTTCTGGGAAAGTCCTCTGGAGGCTGTGGAGGGGAAGGACCGGGGGGGTTTGGAGCAGGGGTTGTGGAAATGAGGCTTTCACAGCTGAAAAATCAATGATCTTTGGGTCTTTCCCTCTGACTGAGACAAAAAGCTTCACCAAACCTGTTCACACTTCTGCAGTTTTGACCATTTTACCCTGTGTGACTGAAATGAAACCAAGCATTTGGGGAGATGAGGGACTTCAGCCTCGTGCCTTCATGGCAGCCAGGTGAATCTCTGGAGCTCCATTAGAGCTGGACCAGGGACAGGCAGTAAGCAGAGCTGGGAGAGGGAGCAGCTGATCCAGCACCAGAACCTGGCAGGGCCAGAGCTGGGCAGTGAGGAGCTGAAGGTGAGACTGAGCCAGCCGAGCTGGGGAGAACAGACCTCCTTTGGTTAACCTGACACATATTTGGAGAGGGTGGAAGGTTTGGCTGTTGATGGGAATAGCGCTATGGGAAGCTGCTCGGGAAGCTGCCTGAGCTGGCACCAGGTGATAAACTGCTTCTGAAAAGAGGGACACATTGCACAAGCCAAATCCTGGCTTGGGAACATCTACCAGGCAAGCAGTCATCTCAATAGGAGGCGCTGCCTGGAATGTCTTCACTTTTTAAAAGGACCATGGGGATAACCACAGCGCAGTGGAGCAAAGGGCAGCTGGCTTGTAACCTGTCAGAGGGACGGTGCTGCAGGGATGTGGAGGAGCAGCGGGTTCAGCCTCGCTGCACCCTGGGCTCTGTCCATCTTCTCTCTGCTTCTCGGTGTCTTTTCTGTGTGGCAGAGCATGGAGCTCAGCTCGAGCACTGCAGGCAGAGCAGCACCAGCTTCAAAGCAGAGCTCTGCTATGAGAGCTGCAGCCCTGGCAGCACAGGGAGTGGGCATCGCTCCCAAGCAGCCGAGGAAGAACAAAACAATCAAACGAGAGTGCTGCTGGAAGGTGCTTTACAAAGTATTTATGAAGCACGCTCTTTAAAAATGGATAAGGTGTGCAGAGCATCGGCCTTCCTGCACTGCGAGGCCATAGAGATGCTGCGTGCATCGGGATGTGCTGGGACCAGGGGGCGTGGGGATGCAGCACATCCATCCATCCATCCATCCATCCATCCATCCATCCATCCATCCATCCATCCACCCACCCACCCATCCATCCATCCATCCATCCATCCATCCATCCATCCATCCATCCATCCATCCATCCATCCATCCACCCACCCACCCATCCATCCATCCATCCATCCATCCATCCACCCACTCATCCACCCATCCATCCCTCCACTCATCCATCCATCCATCCATCCATCCACCCATCCATCCATCCATCCATCCATCCATCCATCCATCCATCCATCCATCCATCCACCCATCCACCCATCCATCCATCCATCCATCCATCCATCCATCCGCCCCAGCTGAGGGCACCGTTTAGAAGGGACACATCCCCACATCTCCGCTCTGTCTGCACCCATCCCGTGTTGCAGCTGCATCCAACACACCCGCTGCCGGCTGCGCGAGGCGCGACACGATGTGATGGGGAACATCTGCTTTGTGCAGCGCTGCTCCCCCGGGCGGGCGGCCGGCGGTGAGAAAACGAGCAGCGCTGTCAGGGCCCATCAGCACAGCCGGGGTGATGGCAGCACCCGTAACACTGGGGGTGCGGGGACAGGGGCTGTGCTGGGATTCTGCTGCTGTAAGGTGGAGGGGTGGGGGGTTGGGGGAGGATCCCCACTGTGGGCAGAGCATTGGGACCAGAGAGGTGTGGAGGAGGTACGACAGGAATGGTTGAAGGATGGGTGGGGGGGGAGGAGGTGTCCCCCAGTTGGTGTCCCCAATGTCTGCAGAGCTGCACAAAAAGTCAGCTGGGGAGAATGGACCGGGATGGTGCAACGGGCTCGGGTTTTGTTGAGGGGGCACTTGCTTGGCAGGGAGTTGCTGAGCTCAGGGCTATGCAGCCCAAGTCTTTCCTTGAAAGCTGGACTCCTTGAAGTCTTTGGGGCAAAATCTTGAAGGTGTCCCTTGCTGTTTCTCTTTGCTTCTGATCCAAACAGTCTGCTTTGTTTTGGACAGTGAGTCTCAAGGACCCCCTTAAACCTCTTACATCATCCCTGAATCTCCCTAAGGACCTGCCCAACCTCCCCTGGACCACATCTATGCCCCCCAACAGGGCGGCTCTGCTCAGCAGCACTGGGACTCACAGTGCTGCCCCATGAATTATCCTTCTGTAGGAACAAAGCCATGTTGTCATAGAATGGCCTGGATTGAAAAGGCCCACAACACTCATCCAGCTCCAACCCCCTGCTGTGTGCAGGGTCACCAACCAGCAGCCCAGGCTGCCCAGAGCCACATCCAGCCTGGCCTTGAATGGCTGCAGGGATGGGGCATCCACAGCCTCCTTGGGCAACCTGTGAACAGTGCGTCACCACCCTCTGGGGGAAAAATTTCCTCCTAAGATCCAACACAACCTCCCCATCTCAATTTCAAACCATTCCCCCTTGTCCTATCACTGCCCACCCTCGTACGCAGTAATTTCTGAGATATTGAGATGGGTTTGGTGAGGCACAGAGCTGAGCAGCACGGAGACCCCAGCCCTGTTCCTATAGGACACAAAAAGCCTTCAGGCGAGGAAGGATTTCCACCATTAGAAAGAGCGGGTTGAATCTAATTGCCCCAAAAGAGAAAAGCTCCGTGTCCCATCCCCAGACCCTGAGGCCTTCGGCATCTCTACATGCAGCAGGAAATTAGTAAATTGCTATTTGTGTGATTTCCTAGATCTTTGCCCATAGGACATTTATGTCCTGTCACATAACGTAAACTCCAGGCTTCAGCTGCTCACAGAATCGTAAGTCACCGGAGGGAGAAAAGCAGAGTTGTCACCTGGTCCCTTGGAGAGCCACAGCTCCGCACGGCTGTCTGTCCCCAGAGCATCTCCTGGATCGGCGCTGACACGCAGAGCCACAACTGCACCGTGCACCCTTTGCTGTCTGCTCACACTGAGAGCGCTGCTTTGCACCCACTTCCTCCTGCCTGCTGCAGCAGCCCCACAGTATGGCTGCACCCCGAGGTCACCAGCTGTGCTCACATCCCTCATGGTCTGTGCTGTGCATCACCTCCAAGGGGCCAACCCAGCTGCAGGCAGGATGAGCTGGAACAGGTTGCCCAAGGAGGCTGTGGATGCCCCATCCCTGCAGGCATTCAAGGCCAGGCTGGATGTGGCTCTGGGCAGCCTGGGCTGCTGGTTGGTGACCCTGCACACAGCAGGGGTTGGAACTGGATGAGCACTGTGGGCCTTTGCAAAGCAGGACATTCTATGAGCTCAGTGTGCTGGGTAGGGATGTTCCAGGGTATGGCACAAGAAAAGCATCAGCACTGCCTTCATCAGGGTGTTGGTGCTCATCGGGGGATGCTACAGAGGGAGATGTGGGCTGGTGGGGTGGGTATGGTGAGACAGTGCCCACTTGTGCTGGTGAAGGCCCAGCAGATGCCTTGGTTCCAGCCAGGTGCCACCTCAACCCACATCACACCCAACCTGTGTTCAAATGGAATCTGAAATGTGCAGCTTGAGGAGTCAACAGAGGGATGGCACAGTTCTGGTCTTATGGTTCTGGCTGTCCCTGCAGCTCATCCAGGGTCCAAGTCAGGACCTCTTGGCCACGAGGTATCTATCATTGGAGAAATGTTTTCAGAAAGCCCAAATTCCATCCCCCCCAGATACTTCTCCTTGTCTTTCATAGAATCACAGAACATGGAAAAACAGAAACACAGAGAGGCTGGGTCAGAAGGGCTCTCCCAGCCCCACTCCTGCCATGGGCTGGCTGCCCCTCCAAGCCCACCTCTCCTCCTGGAACAAGGTGAGGAGCAGTGCTGAGGCTCTCCGGTTCATTGAGCCCACTTCTCCAATGCACAGAGTTAGAGGGGCTGGTTGTTATTGTCGCTGCTGATTTCTGTATTCTTTTGCCTCTTTCTCCCTGACTGGCCTGGTGGCCCTGTCATTACTCGGCTTCCCCAGCTGCCTGTCAGGGTCCTATTGGCCTCAGTGTTGCCTCAGGCTCTGGGATAACAAACAAGGCACAGAAGAGTTCTTGGGCTTCCATGGCCTTAATTAGCCAGTGTCATTTTAGGGACGTGTGTCCTGCTTGCTGCGAGGAGACAAAGACAGCTCAGGAGGCATCTTTAAATGCAGCCAATTATAGGGGGCTTCAGAGATGCGCAGCCAGCTCCCAAATACGTGTGGCGTTGCCAAAAAGCTCGTGTCCTGATGGAGACCTGTGGCAACTTGTTCCTCCTCTGGCAAACACAGCCCTCCCTTTGGCACCGCTTGTCACGCAGGTGTTCCACAGCATCACTCCTGATCCTGCACACACACAAGTGATGGCAGAACCTGGGCAGAGCACTCAGAGCTTGGGTACCTGCCTGAATAACACTGTGATCTGTGCCTTCTCCAGGCTGTTTCCATCAGCCCCAGATGTCCGGAGGAACTGCTGTCTCTGGAGGAGAGGTTCACGTTGGATATTAGGAAGCATCACTCCTCAGAAAGAGCAGTGATCTATTGGCACAGGCTGCCCAGGGAGGGGTGGCACAGGGGGACATGGTTAGTGGGTACTGGGGGGGGGGTTGGACCTGGTGATCTGAGAGGTCTTTTCCAACTGTAATGATTCTATGGAGACAACACAGCTCCCTTTTCCCTTCTTTTGCAGGGACAGCCTGTGTGGCAGCAGGATGATGTGCAGCTGCCCAGACACATGGCTCCATCGTGGCCACCATTGCCCTGTGCTGAGATGCAGCTGGAGATGTGGCTTCCCTGCAGGGACCATTGTGGGTGACTCCCTCTGCAGGCTGGGTGCTGTGAGGGGACCACTGCCTCAAGCTCACTCCCAATGAGACCAACAACAAGAGTGTAAGGATGGGAGGCAGCAGATGCAGTTGCCCTTAACCAGGTTTGGATCACCCAAGGTAGAGGACATGTCTCAGCAATAAAGAAGGAATAGCTCACCTCTTTATGTGGATCAGGGCTCACTGGAAACTCCTACAGGAGGTGATCTCTAAGTAGATGTGCCTCCCTTTTGGCTGCCAGCCCTTAAATGAGGTTGGGAAGGGGTGGATCCAGGATCCATCCACATCCATTCCATTGGCACAGGAGAATTGCTTGCATCTGTGCTCCCAGAGCTGGTCCTGCCCCTTCACCAGGTGCTCAACCTCTGGTTCAGGCTGTGACCTAACAGCCCCCATACAGGGTGCTATGGGAGAGGCTCTGAGATGAGGCTGCTCAACAGCAGCACAAGCTGTTCCCAATGGTGTTCCAAAGCTGCTCCCAAAGCTGCCGCGGGGGACTCCATGTCCAAACCCATGAGCATCTCCAGCCAAACATGAATGCACTCAGCCTTCCCAGTTATGGGATGTGCTTGTCCCTTCTCCCACCCCCAGGCCACCCCCAGCACCAACCTACCCCAGGGCTGTGGGGGTGTCCCCAGAGGGTCCCACCCAGAGTGACCCAGGGGACACCCATCCTCCTTCACTGCAGCACCCACCACTCACTGCAGCTTCCCTCCAGGAGGAGAAATGGTGATGAAACCCTCCTGGAGGTGGGACCTCCCATCTCCATCCTGGCTGAGCGATGCAGCCCTGTCGTGGCCTCTGGCTGGACTCAAAGAGTTAACTCGGAGCTCCAGCCATTAATATTCTCACTGATAACCCCAAATACCAGCCCTGCACGGCTGTCACTTTCATTAGCGCTGAGAAAATGAGCCCTTCAAAATAGGACAGCTGGCCGGGGGGGGAGGAAGAGGAGGGCTCTGGGGCCAAACATTCGATTTTCCGTGCGATTGACAGCCATGAAACCGCCTTCCCGTGACGTCGGGGGTCACTCGGGTGCTGATGAAGGATTCCCCAGCCCCCAGTGCCCACGGCTGGGTGCCCCCCCAGCTCGGAGGTGTGCGGGGCGGCTGTCACATCGCATCAGCGTTGGGTCCGCGTGGAGCGTCCTTCACTGCACAACGGGATGGAGACGGGTGACTCACTGGGGCGGCCGCACGGAGCTGGGCACTGATACAGCCGGTGCGGGGCGGAGGAGGTGGGCTGTAGGGCTGCTGTCCGTGCTGAGTTCAGAAGGGAAGGCGAGGACCTTGATTGGGACGTGGGGATGTTTGCCTTCCAAATACTGCCTCAGGCAGTGGCAGAGTGCACCGGTGCTGTGGGTGCCCCATCCATGGAGGTGCCCATGGCAATGGGTGGGGGACCCTGGGCAGCTGAGCTGGGGGGGAGCAGCCAGCCCAGGTGGGCTGTGAGGTCCCTTCCAACACAAGCCGTGCTGTGACCCTCTGATCCTATCAGATCCTAAATTCGCCTTTACATCCAAGGGATGGAATGCTGGATCCACTCCTCCTCATCACTGCCTCCAAAGCTTCCCCACCCTGCGGATCCTGCCCAGGCTGGGATGGTTTCTCAGCTGTTGCACCTTCCAGCTGTAGTAAATCCCACCCAGCTGCTGGGGCCATGGACTGATCTGATGGGACGGGGAAACTGAGGCAGGGCAGGATGCTCCTCCTATGGCCAGAGTTCTGCTGGTCTGCAAGGAGAGGACAATAGTGATGGTACCATGATCTCATCCTGCTTTCAATGTCCATAGTGTCAGAAAGTGTTGCATGGAGCAGAGCTGTCTGCCTGCACCTCTCACTCCCAGCTCTGCAGCCCTTGGGTTAATGCCCCCCCCCCAAGTGCCAGGTCCCAGCCCAGGACTGTGGGCCCAAATCCCACCCTGCAGCCCAGCAGGGCTCTGCGTGGGGACCCGGCGCCGTGCTCAGCGCTGGCTGCGGAGCAGCAGGCAGTCTGTGTGACAAGCCAGACCAGCATGGTGGATGGCAGTAATTACCGTGCCGCCCACAGCTGAAGGGGAGCATATGGTAAGGAAAAGGAAACTAACTTGTATTTTTCCGCACCCCCCGGGCTCAGCCTTTCTGGGGCTGTCACAGTCGATTTGTGCCGCCTGAGCTGCTTCGCCCCGACCGCCTCTGACTGCAGCTCCCTCCCAGGCAGTGCTGAGGTTGGTGCTGCGCTCACTGCTCCCACAGCCCCGTGCAAAGCAGCTGGTGGGGACCCGGTGCCACCCACCCCATCTCCGCTCTGTGTCCCCATGTGAGCGCAGGGAGCGCTGGGGCTGCAAGGCGTTGGTGGGACAACGCATGGTATGTGTCTGCAAAAAGGGTGCCTGGAGCTGGCAGTGGGGCGGATGGATTTGCAGCCATAGAGGTAATGGCACCTTGGGATGCTCAGTGCACCAGGACACATGGTTGGGTCCATACAGCCATCCTTGCGGAGGGGCTGGGTTTGGGGAGATCTGTGTGAAGGAGGTGGGTTTGCTCCATGTCTTCAGGGCACTGAGATCTTCTGGGGCCCTAAAAGTCTCTGCAAGACCCACACAGAGCCCACAGAGCCTCTGTACTGTGCAGGGTCCACAGCCACCAAGGGCTTTCCATTGCTCACTGTGCCATGGTGCAGCAGCCAGAAGGATTCAGCTGAGGGGGAACATCACTGCCTGAACCTGGTGCTTCCTCCCACTCATCTGCCCAGGGCAAATCCTCTCTCTAAAAGCAAGCATGAAGTTTAGAAGTTGGCAGCTGGAGCCAAAACTTTGTTGTGAGCAAGGTGCTCCGCGTGCCTGCTGAGCCAGCTCGTTCCCTGCAGGGACTTTGCAGGTGCTGGGTGATGTGTAACCTCTCTGTGCCCCAGCCCACCTCGTTAGGGTGGCCATCCAGAGTGGGTGACCCATAGTGAAGCTGGTTGGGCTTGAGATCATCAGGAAAATTGGGATGTGGGTTCTGCAGACAACGGGGAGCAGCACCAGGATCCTGGAGCTGTGGGCACTCGCACCCAGCAGTGCTGATCCTGACCTCTTACTAAGCTGGATCGAGGCTCTGAGGATGGGGTTGGAGCTGCCCTGGTCCCACTGCCCACATCCAGCCCGGCCCAGCCCCCTTTGCCCCACATTTCTGCCCAGCTGCTGGCAGGGGGTGGCACGAGCCGGTGGCTTCAGCTCACATCCCCCCACGGATCTCAAAGCTGCTGCCCTCTCGGGCACGACACCGTGCCCATCTGTTGTGCCTGCCTCTTGCCTGGGGACACATTGCAGGACGTGATCCTGAGCATTGCTCAACGTGGGGCCACATCCCCAGGGCTCAGCACAGCCCCTCGCCCAGGGCTCCATCCCCAACCCCTTACACAGCACAGAAATCCTTAGGGGATGAAATGTGGTTTTGGGGAGACAAACCCCATCCGTCCCAGGGGGCAGAGCAGGGATGCTGTTGGCTGCAGTTCGGTTCCTCCCCCATCTGTGGGTCCCCTCCTGCTGCCGCCGGCCCTGACCTCCCATTTGCCTGTCAAGAGCGAGCTTGGGCACCGCAACACCCCCTGTCAAATTAGTGAGTCAGAAGACGTAAGAGAGACCACCGCTGCTAATTTGTACATTAACTGGTTCTGACAGAAATATTTCACAAGTGAAAAAACAGAAAATGTGCCTCAAGACAATGTTCAACTTCCGTACCAGCAAACTTCTGCTTAACTGTTTAGTGTGGGGGGGGAGGAAGGAGATGTGGGTGGGTGGGGGGGACAGACCTGGTGTGGTGGATGTTGGGGACCCGGTGGGGAGCCCATCCTTGTTTGCCCTGGGGGAGCCCCCGGCTCCATGGGGTCAAGGTTCCATCCCCACCACCCCTTGGTGCCCCCAACCCAGGTAGGAGCTGTCGGGGTGTCCCCCATCAGCTGGGGGGCAGTGAGGACCCTGCACCTCCCCAACACCCCTGGGGCACCCACCCCACAGCCACCCCCTCACCGTGCCGAGCCCTGCAGTGATGGAGCCAATACTGGCAGTAGCTTCGTGTGGCTTTGGAAGGCCGTGACAACATGACATCCCCACGGACTGGGACACCCATGGGGACCTGATGGGCTCAGTCCCGGGGCCGGGCACCCGCTGGTGCTGGCAGTGAGGAGCTGTGGGTGGCACCGAGGTTTTGTGGGGTGCTGCCCCACGGCGCGGGTGGGAGCAGGAGCGGGCTGAGCCGGGTCCTCGGGCCAGCAGCATCGAGCGCATGATCTGTTGTGGCAGCTTCCCCGCAGCCTGGAGCCAGCCCCGAGCTAGCACTGATGATGGCTTTAATTGCTTTCAGATTCGATAGCCCAGCCCGTGACAGCCCGGGCGTTGCGGTGGCTGCAGCCCAGCCGTGCCAGCCGGCCCCGTCCCAGAACATCCCCACGTCGAGATGGGCAGAAGGCTCTGGGAGCTGCTCGGCATGGCCAGGGCTCTCCTCCCAGCACGGCCAGCGTTTCCCCTGGCTCTAACCTTGCTGCGGTGCTTCCCAGGGCACCGTTCATGGTCCCAAATGCAGCTGGGGCAGTGCTGCTCCAGGATGTCACTGCTGTGAAGCCACCCGGCCATGTGCCACCATCAGGACCCCATCCAGCCTCATCCACCCTCAAGGTGCTGCTCTGCTCTCCGGGGGGAGGATGCTGGGGTGCCTCATGCAGCCGTCAGCGATGGGGACAGAGCGGGTCTGGGAATATGTGGGTCACAGATGAGCGCTGCATGGCCATATGACAGGGCTGAGGGCTGCCCCAGAGCATGGAGGTGCCCAGAGCCGGCAGAGCCACATCCCAGGGGACCCACACCTGAGGGTCTGGCTGTCCCCAGCATTGGGCTCTTGTGCCATATTGTGCTGTACAGGGAGCCAGCAGTGCTCAGCACTCACCGGTCCTCATCACCCTCAGCTTCCTTGTCCTCTTCCCTCCTGCCTCCACTCCCTGAGCCGCCTCCGTCGTCCCACCGAGGCCACATCAGCGCAGGCAGCTGCTGGCAACATCCCCAATAGTTCCTGCCTGCCGGGCAGTGCCTGAGCTTGGGGCAGAGGACAGGGAGCCCAAGCGGCCAAAACGGCCCACGGGGCCCATTGAGTGCCAGCACCCACAGCGCCACGCGTCCCCGTCACCCCCCAGCAGCCCCCACTGTGGCTCACACCGAAGCCACGTCCCAGCTCCAGCGCCGCAGCCCCGTTTGCATTTAATTTGGGCGGAGTTTGCTGCCCAAATGGGGACTTCGGGGACAGCAAAGGTGCAGCGTTCAGTCCGTTACCCAATTAACGGCGCTCGGACCTGGTTCCCGGCTACTCCGTGAGCTCCGCACCCGCAGCTCAGACTGTCGGTGTTGGCCATTCCCAGCCCAGCCGGGCTGTCGGGGTGCAGGCAGCATCCAGCCCGCAGTGCGGCTCACGGCCGGGGCTGTGCGGGGCGATGCGGGGCGGCTGCTCTTGGCCGGGGATGCTCCCGGCAGCGATGAGCTGAGCCAGGAGCATCACTCGTCCCCGATCCATTATTGCGGGCAGTGCCGGCGGGCGGTCCGGGGCAGGGGCTGCATTATTGAAGAGGGGGAGGAGTGTCCCGGAGCGGGCAGAGCGGGCAGCGGCCCCTCGTGCAGGACGGAGCCGCGGGCAAAGCACTTTGCTGAGCCGCATCGCCGCAGAGCAGCGCCCAGCCCGGGGCGGGCAGAACCGCAACGACCGCACGGCGCAGCGGCAGCGACCGCAACGGGGACGGCGACGGAAACGGAGACGGGACGAGGACGAGGACGAGGAGCCGCCCGCCCCAGCCGTGCCCCCCGCAGCGGTGCCAACCCCGTCCAGCCCCCTCCGCCCCCCGCGCAGCGCTGGTGATGATGTTCTTTTTAAGCCTCTCTCTGTCTCTAGGCGGAGATTTGTGGCGTAAAATGCACAATATGTTCTATCTGCCCTGTGGGAGCCATAAAATATTCACCAGCAGCTCCCATTATAGTCAGAGTGAATCACGGAGAGCGCTCGAGCACGCGCTCCCCGGCGTGCCCCCCCAGGACCCCATAAACCGCAGTGCAGCCACGGGCCGGCGGTGCTGGCAGTGCTGGTGGGGCCTAACGGGCTGCCAGGGCTGTACCTGTGTATGTGGGGACACGGCAAGGACCCTCACTTTCACCTCTAAGACCCACCCACGGGCTTGACAGGAGGATGGGCTCAACCCCCCGGCAGAGGGTGATGGCGTCGGTGAGATGGGAGATGCCAGAACAGCTCCAGCCCGTGGGAACTGAGTTCATGGAGGAGACAAAGCTGCCATCAGGGTGGTGGGCAGTGCTGGCAGCTGGAGCTGCGTGGGGGATTCGTGCCCTCTGCTGCTCTCCATCCCACGTTGGCAGCCCCATCCCACCCCAATGTCCCTATTCCACGCCTATTCATAACCACAGCCCCTGGGTTTTGGTCTCATAGAGAGGGCACAGCAGAGCCCCATGGGACACCCCCTTGCTGCCCCATCTCCCCCTTTACAACTGATTTTATGTCACAGATTCAGTGTCATAAAATGACCTGGGTTGCAAAGGCCCACAGTGCTCACCCAGCTCCAACCCCCTGCTGTGTGCAGGGTCAGCAACCAGCAGCCCAGGCTGCCCAGAGCCACATCCAGCCTGGCCTTGAATGCCTGCAGGGATGGGGCATCCACAGCCTCCTTGGGCAACCTGTGAACAGTGCGTCACCACCCTCTGGGGGAAAAACTTCCTTGTAAAGGGAAGGATTCAAGGGACCAGAGGGACTGTTAATGATGCACCACGCTGCTATGAAACTGCTAATTCAAACACAACGATTTCGGTACACAATTCTATGTCATTGTACAGCAGTTAATTCTAACCCTTAACTACTGCACTCGTCACCTCCCACTCTGCTGCAGCCACTGTCACCATCCCATGTCACTCAGTCACTCCGGGGCCGAGCTGATGGATGGTGACACGGGCGGCACCGCTGCTGTCACCGCATCCACAGCTGCTGCTGGGAGATGTGTCACATCCACATCCATATGCGGCCCCATCCCCACCCACAGCACAGCACATCTGCACGCAGCCGGTGCCGCAGGTTCCCTGTAGCTCGGTGGCAGGGGCTGTGCTGATGGCACCAGTCCCCCTGCAGGACAAATGCTGCCGGGCCGCCGGCTGACACCGCCGAGCCCTGGGACTGCCAGGAGGGCGAGGAGGGCAGGATTTGTCCCGAGCACATTGTGCTGGGCTCACCCTGAGCCGCCCACCCGGACTGATTGTACCGGCCACTGCCAGCACCGCGGGGCTGCGGGGACGCAGGGGTTAAACCTGCCTCTGCCGTCACGTTTCCATCCCCGAACAGACTGAGAGAGGAGAGAGCAAAGGAGAGAGGCAGTGCCCTCCCCACCAAAATTAACTCCCCATCTGTTTCTCCCCGGCTGAGGCTGATGGCTTGTGACAGGGCCTCCTGAATGCAAAGATGTTTCGCCCGGAAAATCTATTACAAGTTGCTCTAAGAAAGACACAAATCCTCTCCTTCTGTCTCTCCCTACTGGTCTCTCAAGGTGCCCACCCGGGGCGAGATGGGGCTGGCACGCAGCCGGTCGCCTCCGCTCAGCCGGAAAGCTCCGCGCCAGCCGGCATCGGCCTCGGGGGGGGGGAGCTGAGCCGTGCCCCGGTGGGGGCTGCGGTGGAGAAGCCGACCCCGTCCCCATCCCCATCCCCGTCCCCGTCCCCATCCCCATCCCCACCGCCCCCATTCAGCCCCCAACCTCGGGTCCGTCGGAGCGGCACCGCAGGCAGCGGCTGCCACCTCCCGGCCGCTCACACCGTGCGGCGGTGGAACATCTCCCCCTCGGTCCCTCGGCAGCCCGACACCCAAAGTCAGTCACAGAACTGCAGTACTGCCCCTCCATGCAGCACTACGGCAGCCACAACCACCGCCCTGGAGCCTGCCCAGGTACCCACAGCCTGGTCCCGGTGGGTGTCACCTCCCTGCAGCGTCCCCAGAGCCACGATGAAAGCAGGAAACTTCAGTAAAAAACAAAACTTTATTTGGTCCGTCAGAACCTGAGTTTGAAAACCACCCATGGATAATTCATATCGTACAGGGATTACTGATCTGATTTACAATTGATAAAATATCCTATGTTTTCTTAAGAGCTGGACAGTATTTACAGGGTTAAAAATATTCACAGCTCAGAAAGACGGAGAGAAAAAGTGAAGGACAAATCATCCCGAGGAGGAAAGTGCGGGGGGAGAGAGAACAGAGCGACAAACAGAACACACGGACAGAGCTGGGCTCAGCAGCCCTTGGGGCCAGGAGGGACAGAGGGACAAACCCCACGGCCACACATCCCCACTGCTGCGGGCTGCCCCAGAGCAGTGCCCTACAACACACCCACACACCTACACACACACACACACACAGCTGCGTGCAGCCATCCAGCCGCAGGGTCACCCCAACACGGAACCCCAGTGACCCCAACAGCTCTTGGCCTTTGCCTTGTGCTGACTGCCGTCCCAATGGATGGGGTTCACCATCAGCCCGCAGAATCCCTGCCCCTCTCCCCATAAAGCCACGCTGTGGGAGCTGAGCCCGGCTCTGTCCCCACTGCCCCGTACACCCCACAGGGTGTGGGGAGGGGACGCATGGCTTCTCTCCAGGCGCTGCTTCCAGCGGCTGCCTTTGCATAGTAACACTGCGACGGGCTGGGGGGGATGGAGCAGCACCCCACAGCCCTGCTCCCCACCTGGAGCCGAGGTCTGCGTCCTCGTTTTGCCCCCAAGTGTGGTGAAAACCAACAGCAGCAGCTTTCTGCAACAACCCTGCGCCTCCTCCATCCCGGCCCCCAAGAGTGGGGACAACCCCAGCAGCCCCAGCTACAGTACCTCAGTGCCCACTCGGTCCTGGCAGCAGACAACAGAGGGGACAAGACAGGGGGTCACACAGACGGACAGACGTCAGAGGTATATTCTTTTTTGTTTGGAGCACCAGGGCCCCGGTGCCGCAGGACGGGGCAGAGCCCTGAGCGTGGTGCCTGGGCAGGATGCTGACAGCGACCTCCAGCCCCCACGTCTCCTGCAGCCCCCTGCTACCACGCTGTGTGCCCAGAGCGGGTGGGATCCTGAGATGGCCCCGTGCCCCCCGACTGCTCCTCGTAAAGTGCGTAGGGGGGCAGCGGGCAGAGCTGGTCCCGGCCCTGAGAGTTTGCCCCAGCCCTGCGGCACAGGGCAAAGTGCTCGGTGCCACGCTCCGGCCCTGCCCCACGGCTCAGTGCTGGCAGCACGGGGGGAGACCCTGGGCTGGGGGCTCAGTGAAAGCAACGGGGGAGAGGAGCGGGGCAGGAGCGGCGCTTCGTCATAGAGGTCGGGGTCCGTGGAGTCCGGCAACCTCGGGTGTGAGCAGCGGGTTGTGGGTGCCTTTCGTGGACATCCAGTCGTTGAGGAAGGCCTGGGTGGCTTTGCGGTGCGCCAGGCGGTGCGTGATGGAGAAGCCGGCGTTACCCTCCAGCTGGGAGAGGATCACCAGCACCTGCCTGTGGAGAGAGTGGGGCTCAGTGCTCAGCCATGGGGCCCAACACAGCTCTCCATCAACCCCAGGCTCTGCCTTGGCCCAGCACCACTGCGGTGCCATCACCTCCTGCCCCACACCGACCCACTCCTCCCTCCCTTGCCTACCCCAGACCTGTGCAGGGGAGGGACGCTGTCCTGTGTTTTGAGGCTGCCACGCGTGGAGACGACATTGAAGCTGTCAGTGCAGTCACACTGGACGTGCAGGTAGGACTTGGGGTGCCGGTTCTCCACCACCACGATGAGCCCTGCCCAGCCGTGTGTCAAGTAGTAGCACGTCATCCCCTCACGGCCCTGCAGCAAAAGGCACAGTCAGCAGTGTGAGCCCTGCAGGCAGCCCTGTGTCAAGTGCAGCATCACCCTCTTCCATTGAGTGCTGCCCACCCATGAGGCACCCCACGCTGCACCATGGAGTGGAACTGATGGGCACCCATAGGGGCAAGGAGGGCCTGGGGACAGCCAGGGCCGGGTTGGCTCCTGCCAGACAGAGAATGTGGCCAAGGCAGGGTCTGGGCTCCCGCTGGCATCGCTGTCCCACCCCGTGTCACTGCTCTCACCTCGTGGCGTTCGCCCTTGTTCTCAGTCAGCAGGATGATGGCATCTGCCAGCGTGGTGGGCTGCGCCTCCACCTGCTCCACCATCACCAGGCGGGAGCTGTAGATGGCCAGGATGTAGCTGGAATAATCAGTGACCGGCCGGCTGCTGGTGGGACTGGATGCTGCACAGAAAGGGACATCGGTGAGACCGCCCCAAAGCTCCACAAAACCAGGGAATCTCTGGGGTGCTGCACATATGGGCAACCTCCATTCCCAGCACATCTACAGTGAGGATCGTGGGCACCTCACTGTTACCTCCCGCAATGCCTCCCCCAGCAGTGCCACATGGAGGGCACCCAGCCCCTTACCCTGGGCGGCAGTGGGGCCCGCCAGCGCAGCACTCCAGTGGTTGAAGGCACAGCACACCACGGCGTACTCGCCCGGCTCCAGCATCACGTCGCAGTTGACAAACTTCTTGACAGCCCGTTTGCTGTGAGCCATCAG
The DNA here is from genome assembly GCF_054131305.1 of Coturnix japonica. Taxonomy (NCBI): domain Eukaryota; kingdom Metazoa; phylum Chordata; class Aves; order Galliformes; family Phasianidae; genus Coturnix; species Coturnix japonica. The sequence continues at coordinate 19,807,987 of NC_140675.1, read as the reverse complement.
GCGGCCCAGGCTCAGCTTGTTGCCGCTGGTGAAGGTGGCCCGGAAAACCATGATGCACAGATCCAGCAAGTGACTGTCCACAGCGTCCGACCGCCTGTGTCAGGATGGGGGAAGGGTCACACGTCACCACAGAGCTTCCCCACAGAGTGCAGAGCCCATGGGTCCACAGTCCTTCCACTGCACTGGGGGCTGCTCCAGGAATGGGTGTCCAGGCTTGGGTTCTGGCTGAAACATGAGCCATGGGGATCGGAGAAATGCCAAAGGAGGCTCATCCCCGAGCACTATAAGCCCAAGGGACAGCATGGGGTGAGATGACAGGGACAGCCCTGAGTGTTTCTCCCTGTGCTGGTCACTTCCTGCAGCCCTTGTACTGCCCCAGCTCACCTGCTGCCCTCCTGGAAGAGGGCAAACTCCAGGGCAGCACGCTCCAACACCGTCAGCGATGTCACCGTCACTGGTCCATTGGCCTTGTTGGGGAACATGCCCTGCACACGCACCTCGTGCCAGTCTGAATGGAGCTTGCAGATATCCACGGAGTCAAAATACCTGTGGGGAAGTTGGGCTCAGTGCCTGCAGGGTCCTTTGGGCGTGCACTGCTCTGTCCCACTCCCCAGCATGGTGGAGGTCACACAGCCCAGAGCTGCAGGCACTGCAACATCACCTGCACCCAGAGAGCGATGCCTGCCCCATTTTGCCTCTATGTTCCATTTTCCTTCTCTCAGCCTCGTTGCAAAGGGACCAGTAGGGGAGGTGCAGCCCTGGGGCTCCACTGCTGCCCATTACTCTGTGCTTTTTGGGGCTTTGCCTCCTCTGAGCAAAGAGGTTCCTAAACGAGGCAGTTTCGCCCCTTGGTGCCCCCTGTTACGTTGCCTGCTCCCACCCTCACTGCCTCTGTGCCCTGGGTGCTACCGTACTTAATGAAGTCGCTGTACTCCATCCAGAAGACCCCCTCACTGCTGCCGTGGGGCATCAGGTCGTGGCGCAGGGGAGCAGGCCAGTGGGGCCACTCGTCAGACCAGCTGCCATTCCAAGAGAAGCGACCCCACGGGTTTCGGAGTCGCAGTAACCTACAGGACAGGGACAGGGACCAATGGGGTCAGACAATCAGGAGAAAGGGGACTCATCCCCAAGGTTTTCTGCTGGCAGGACACTGGCAGGACTCGGGCTGCGTTATGCCAACCTCTGTCCTGAACTCACCTGAAGCCTTGGACATCCCGCACATCCAGGATGGAGTAGGCGTGCCGCGGACGGAGCCCCATGCTCTCATAGGCCACATCATCCACTTTCATATTGCCCCCACCACAGGATGCACCCATAAGGAACCTGCAAGGGGACAGCAGAATGCTTGGTGTCCTGCAAGGCGTGATAGAAGCTCATATCCACTGCTTGAGGCATGGGACAGGCTCTCCCCAGCAGGCTCTCATACATCCCTCTGCAACCACAAGCAGACCTGCATGGAGCAGGGCCTTGGTCCTGCTGAGCACAGCTTTGCCTGGGCAGAAGCAAGTTCCCTCTGTTTGCTGGGGTTTGTGCTGAGCCCAGGCTCCACAGCGAGCTTCTCTGAGCGGTGCCCTCAGAGCAGAGCTTTTGGTTGACTTCCAAATCACACCAGACAGTGCAGACCCATCCTCAACCTGCCCGATCCCATCACTTCCCACTTGTAGCCCTGGATGCTCTGTCTGTGTCCAAACCTCACCCATTTTCTGCTAGGCCCTGTGGTCCTGCCACAGACTGGGCCAAGTGGAGAGCAGCTGATTGCATGCTGCTCTATGGTGGTGAGGACAAAACATCTGGGATGGGGGGCTGCACCAGCCAGGTTGGAGGGACACCATGTGCTGGGATGCATCAGCCTGTATGGCAAAATCCCAGCTGTGACCCCAATGCTGCACGTGGGCAAAGCAAACCCAAAGGCTCCATGCTGGCCATCTATACCTCTGGGAGACAGCACATAGTTCACCAGGATTTTAATTTCATATGAAAATCAAACAAAGGAAAAAACACTTCACAGCAGGGAGGCTCTGTCCACAGTTTAGGTGAACACCAAGTGTGGAAGGTCCCTCCCCAAGTAAGGCACTAAACCCCCTCCTATGAGCCTCTGCAGATGAGAGTTGCCCCCCTCGTCCCCCTCTCCAAGCTACCACACTCCTGCCAGGGCCCCTCCTGCCTCGTCTTACCCAGCCTCCTTAGAACTCAGCATTTTGGCCCAGATGAGGTCAGTGTCAATGGGCTCCTCGCGAGGGTTAGTGGAGCTGACCTGCAGCATCAGGCTCTCGCAGGGGGCACCGGTTAGTGTAGCCAGGCCTTCAATAGCACGCCCTGCCTGGAGGGCAAAGTACGAACCATGAAGCTTGGCCAGGGCCTTCTCAATGAGCGCGACCCACAGCTGCTTCCTCTGGGCCTGGGGAAAGAGAAACACATCATGAGCCACCCCAAGCAGGGGATGGACAAGCACTCACAAAGCACTGCTCACCCAGCTCTGCCAGCCCCTGGTGGCAGCAAGACCAAGAGCTCACCCCCATGAGGCCATGGATGAACCCTTTGCTGCCTGTTCAGCTTATTGTCTGTGTGGTTCAGCTCCCCCTCAGTTCTGTCAGACTGTGTTTTGTTACAGTCCTGGGCATGGCCAGCCCTGGGAGGAGATGTGGCCTCAAAGGCTGTAAGTGTACAAACACAGGAGGCAAGGAGACATGTAGTGTGGCTCCTGATTCTCCAACAAATCCAGATCAGCTGGTGATGCTCCAGCACTATGCTGGGATGGCAGCAGGGGAAAGCTCTGTTGCATGTGTGGCTGTGTGTGACTCACAGGTGGCAGCCAAGGGTTGGGAGGGGAAAGGAGGGCTGCAAAGACTGAAGGAAGCTCACAAATGCTATTCTGTGGTTCGTTTCTGAGTCTCAACAAAATCCATGGTGTTTCTTTCTGCCTGAGATGCGGCCTCTGAGCACTGACTAAAGCATGATTTTCATTTTAAAATCCTTTGGCTTTCCTCTGTTAGCCCCCACACTTAAACACCCCGCAGAAAGATCTCATCACGATTCAGATGCGTTTGGAAACAGCAGCAAAGGCAAGTCCAGCGCCTGTGAAAAGCTTCAGTCTCAAAAAAAGCCAATGCAGGCTCAAAATTGACAAGAGAGTGAAGATGAATGGGGGGTGGAAGAGTCTAGAAAGGCAAATAAGGCAAATTCTACACTGAAAATAAAGAATTGCATCTGCCTGGATCCTGTCCACCATAAGGGCCAATGCCAGACACTTCCACACTGAGTGAGATGCTGAGTGCAGCTGAGGCTGCGGACTTAGTGAGCTGCACCAGCACGCAGCTTCCATGAGCACTCATCTCCAGGCCTTGTTTCCCCACAGTGCTTCAGTGTCTGCACGCTTGGAGCTGTGTGTATTGTAAAACAGGATTTGGATTTGCAGAACAAAGTCAAACCCAGCAGTCCCAGCTCCCTGTCTCCAGCACGGTTTGGTTGACAGATTCTGCAGTCTGAGTTTCAATAAAGACGTTCTCAGTCTCCTTCATGGAAATGATCCCAGCAAGTGCCCCTGGGCCTGGCAAGCAGGGCAGAATGTGCAATGACGTCCCAGAGAGGCTCAGGGAGCTTCATTCATCCTAGCAGATGCCACCTGAGTGTGCTCAGAGCCACCGGGCACTGGCTCCAAACAGGCTGCTCTGTGCAATCCCCCCTCACCACAGCCCCTCCCTGGCAAAGCCAAGCTGCCAGACCTTCCTGCAGAGCAAAGAAACAGCTTTTGCTCAGCCCCTCTCTGCCCCCTCAGTGCAAAAGCACGCAGAAATATTTCCCTTTTGCCATGCATGTAAAGCTGTCCTCCCATACCAGTGAATTGACCTGCAATGCAGAGAGGAGTGATGCAAAAACAACCGCCAAGAAACTTCTCCATCACGGCTTGGAAAATACCAAATGGGATCTATGTTGGGTTTACACAACGGCCTCAAAGAGCTCAGCTGACATCAGGGTGCAGCAAACAGCATCCATCAGCCCTCCCAGTGCAGCTCTCAGCAGGTGCCCCATGTGAACTACAGCACAGACAACCAGGGACAAGCTCCTTTCCCCAGAATGCTGCCCACCCCTCCCAGCCCCTTGTGGGCACCGGAGCTGCTGACCTGTGAGAAGAGGAGGTACCCGCACTCGTCGCAGGGCAGCATGTCGTCCACCAGCACTGTGGTCCATGTGCCATCCTTGCAGAGCCGCACCTGGTAGGCGCCCTCGGGGCACAGCGTCCGTGTGATCATCACCCTCTCCACCAGCTCTGGTCGCTCAGCCAGCACGGCCAGGGCGCTCAGGAACCTGCAGGGGATGGGGATGCACTCAGTGGGGTTGGGTGAGCAGCACAGGGCAATGCCCAGTAAATGGGAGTGCTTGGGAAGGGGTGAAGCAGACAGGCCCCATAGAAGTGGGCTTGGGTAAGGCTGAGGGGTCTGAACCCAACCTGGGTGATGGGGGAAGGAGCAGCAGGGGTCACCCAGCTCAACTTACCAGCAGTTTCCCAGCAGTCCCTGAAGGATATCTGAGGGTCTGGGTGTCCGGAACACCGACCACTTCACTGATCGGTCTTTGAAGATGTTACAGTTGATTTCGTGGGGTCTCAACCACTGCTTCACCCTCTGCTGCACACTGTCACCTTCCGGGAACCCCACAGACTTGGGCCCAGGGGGGAAACTGTCATCTACAAAATTGACTTTGTTCTGCAAGAGCAAAAGGAAAGGACAGTGTGAGTGTGTGCGGCACACGCAGCTCCCGGGGCCTCCAGCTCGGAGGGCCACGAGCCTGTTCCCTCCTCAGGGCTCCCAGCTGTAGCCTACATCTGCCTTTCTCTGTTTTACAGGAACCTTCTGGGCAGGGAATGTCTCACACCTCACACCGGTGCTAAAAGTCAGACGGCGGGGAACCTTGGCTGCCTGTACAAGCAGTGAAGCAGGCGAGCAGCAGGCCTGCAGGGAGCATCTGGCAACCAAGACTCCCCAGCACGAGCCCCATGCTAAGCTGTCCTGGCTCTGCAGCCCCAGCCTCGAGCTGCAGATAATCACAGAATAAAAAGCATACAATAAAACAGGATGCACTGAAAGGCAGATGATCCTGTAGGTATCAGCTGCAGATGTAGGATGGAAGCCCAGAATTTCTCCGAGGGGAAGAGAATGGCTTTTCCAGACACTTTAACAGGGGGTGAAGTAAGAACCGGGATTTGTTACTGTTAATTAAATGAAATTAAAGTCTTTCTGCTTTAAATGAGCTTTTATACACAACAAGCTGGTGTTTGTCCTTCCTCTGCAGTTCTAGCTCACTGATGTGAACCCTTTCTACACAGTGCCTCAATTAGTGCTCCCGTTTTGCAGCTAATTGTCACCATTCAAACACCAGTACAGGCCAAGGAGGACACGTCCCCAGGATTCACATTCTCAAGGAGAGCATCTGATCCACATTCACAGTGCAGCTGGTCTTGCACATTTCAGAGCACACGCATCCCAACGCCACCAAGCCCTGTGCTGTGACAGACTGGGGAGCATTGGATGCATAGGACATTTGATGGACTCTTTGCCAGGCCCCTGTATGCTTGCCAGGGCAGCAGCGAGTCTGCTCCTAGATGGTGCCAGACAAGGAGCTCTGCTTGTTTGTCCTGCAAGGGGATAAGACTGTAAACAGAACAGTTCTGCAGGCAGAGGTGCCAGAGCAGGCACAGACAGCAGAGTCCTGGGTCATGTTTCTGGCTCTGCAGAACAGGCTGTACTGCTGACACGTGCCGTTATGCAGAAAGGGGAAGGACACTGAATCAGAGGAGAGGAAAAGCACGAGATGGGGAGGATGAGCAAGAGAGGGGACAGCACAGGGCAGGAAGCAGCAGCCCTGTGCAGAGGGGCAGAGGTCAGCCCATCTTGAACATGAAAAGATAAAGCTAAAAATGGGGATCAGGCACTGAGAAGTGCTGAGAAAGGCAACACTGGAATAGCTGAAGAGGCAGAAATCCATGCTGCAATGCGAGGTGCCCCTCATGGGCAGCGGGCAGAAGGTTTGGCCAGTTGATGCTTCCGTCCAGTGCTGACACACAGCAGCCAGGAGGAAGCTCTGAGGCTGCCTGACATCCCAGCTTGGCTAGGGGGAGCTGGTTGGGCTGCTGTGAGAAGTTACAGACACACAGGGAGAAGAGAGAGCAGGAGCCCAGGAGCAGCACCATCCCACCACTGTGGGAGCTCCATGAACCAGCCAGCCCACACTGATCCGCACTGCCGGGCTGGGGAGCTGGATGAGCTTAGCCCAGGCTCCTGCAGACAACTGTGCAGGATGAGGTGAGGAAGACTCCTTCCCCTGTTAGCAGATGACAGCTGCTAATTCAGCCTCGCCATCCCACCTAATTCAGGCCTGATTCTACTGGACATAGCAGGTGCTCCCTGCCTACAAAAGAGACAGTTCACTTGTAGAATCAAGGTCTCTTTGCTATAAAGATACCAAGGTGTATAAAGGAAAACAGAAACAACCCCAAAACAGAACCATTCTCAGTGGTTTCCTTCCCAGGTCAAACAACTCCATGATCACCAGTCTGTGCAGCACAGACACAGGCATGGAGGCACTCTTTGGCCCAAGCAGGAAGAACCTTGTCTCTGCGTCAGAATGGGACTGCAATTCCCTTTCCATCTGGTCCACAGAAGCTGGAGGCTCAACCCAGAAGGAGGGCAGAGAAAGAACAGCATTTGCAGGAGCATCTTATGCCACTCAAGGGAAAAACAGAGCCATGAGACTGCTGATTGAGACTGAGACCCAACAGATTAAGACCTGGCACAGTGCAAGGGAAGCACACACGCTTCTAGACCCTCACCTGGAGCCAGGACAAAGCTCAGCCTCTGCTGCCCTTCCCCAAATGTGGTGAAGTAGTTACAGCTGCATATTTACAAACATATTTGCAGGCTGAGAAGCCCCAGGACAGGCAAACAGTGCCACAAAGGCAGGATTTTGGAAGCCCTCAGAACCCCATGCTCACACACAGCTGCAGAGGTAACAGTGCCCTCTGCCCGCACTCCTGCCAGTGCAGCGTCCTGATTTCCTGCACCTGAACTGCAGCTGCTGCCCAGAAACACTGGGGCCACCAGCAAACCTGCATGCACTCCTTCCCAGCCTTCACTCCTGGGCGGACAAGAATTGGACTGATCACCTAGGAATGTTTCCTTTAGCAATGATCGTTCTCTCCGACTGATTTGAAGTACTGTTATGAGCCAGAGTTCATGCTCACGGTTCCTCACCTTTGGACAGAGAGTGAACCAGGAAGGTCCCTTGGAATGGCCCTTCACCCTAGAAATTACCTTGCACTGATTCAAAATACCACACGTTTCAGTGCTACTACCCAGCATGCATCCATTGCAGGTGTATGTTCCTGCAGCCCCAGGGCTCAAAGTCACAGAGGCAGCTTGCTTGTGCAAAGCCACATCCCAGACCCATGGGGCAGGAGTGATAAGGGCACTCTCCAAGCATGATCAGAAGCATGAGGAGCTCAGCTCACACTCACCTCCCTGCAGAAGGTCACAATGTTCTCCCACAGGGCCTTGGCTTCTCCTTCATCAGTCTGCCTCCTCTTTTCCACATGCATGCTCTCCCTCCTTTTGAGGGGCTTGAGTCCCTTGCGCTGAGCCACGTACTGCTGCGGGGTATGGCAGGCCACGCAGTGCTTGGCTTTCAGCTCATTGAGCAGGGTGCACGCAGGACAAGCCCACTGGCCCGGCCGGTCCTGAGTGCCAGGCAGCTGGGATGGGAAGAGGCGGGCGACCTTGCGGGCAGAGGGTGCCTTAGTGCCACAGGAAGAGCAGCTGCCCTTCTCGCCAGCCCCACACTCAGGGCAGCGGGGGGACGGCTCACCCTGTGGGCTGTGCTCCTGGAAGCCGTGAAGCTTGGAGGAACCGCAGACTTTGCATTTCTGGGCGGCGGTTGGGTTCTTGAGTGTGCACTTAGAACAGGACCAGGTGGTGAAGTCAGGGCTGGAGGGGCTACAGGGGGTGAATCTCACCGAGTCCCCCACCAAATTGATGGTGTCGCTGCCTTTCTGGGTGCTGCAGGCCTCGCATTTACTGGCCACGGCAGAGTTGAGCAGGGAGCAGGTGCTGCACTTCCAGTGGGACGGGCTGACGTCCATCTCCTCCTCCAACACGCTCAGCCGCTTGTTGGACAGCAGTTCCTGGAGGCGAGCAGCCGGTGCAGACCTGGCCTGGCCCTGTGGGGAGCCCTTCTGCCCCGCAGTGCCCTGAGCCCCAGGCTGCGGTGCTTCGGGGCCCGGCATCTGCAGCTGGGGGGGGACCTCGCGCCGGCTGCGGGGCACTGGGTTGTTCTGCAGCCCAGGGGAGAAGGGGCTGAAGGCCGGCATCTTCTGTGCCTCTTGTTCCATCGCCACCGGGCCCTGAGTGGCCACAGCGTCACCATCAGCGATCTCTGTGGGGACTAAAGACTGTGGGGTGGAGGGGGGCATGTGGAAGCCAGCAGGAGTGATGACCTCAGGGACGACCAGCGCCTCAGGTGGGATTTTGGGCAAGGAGAGTTTGCGTGGCCCGCCGCAGGCAGAGCAGGAGTTGGCCACTGGAGTGTTGTGCAGCGTGCAGCGCTGGCAAGCCCAGCCGCTCTCCAGCTCTGCTTCATCAGGACTCTTCCCCTCTGAATCCTCACTGCTGCTTTCCACCTTGGCAGCCTCCTCCTTGGCTGTGCCCTTGGGCTCCACCAGCACTGCAGGCTTGGGCAGGATGCCATTGATGACAGGCAGGGGAGAGCCGCTGGGCCCTGGCTCTGGAGTGAAGCCGCACAACTCACAGGTTTCTTTGCCCAAAAAGTTCTTGAAGGTGCAGCGGGCACAGGCCCACTTCTGCTCCTCCACGCTGAGCCGCAGGATGTGGTTGAGGTCCGGCTTCTGACGTGGGGCTTCACATATGGAGCACTGCCGTTGGCCCACGGGGTTCAGGAAGGTGCAGCGGGTGCAGGACCACTCGTGCACGGCAGCCATGGAGCTGGGAGAGTGGGAGTGGCTGGAAGAGAGCAAAGATAAAGTGAGCAAAGGGCCAGCAGGTACACAAGGGTGCCAGGCTGGCACCGGGAGGACCCTGCTTCCAGGAAGGAAACAAGCAGCAATCCAGTCATTGCTCTCCAGGAACTCATTTCTCTGGCACTGACAACATAATTCTGCAAGTGCACAGCAGTGTGCCAGCTTCCACTCAAAACACCTTAGGAAGGGCACAGAAAGCAGTCCATAACCCCAGTGAGCCCTCTGCTGCACGAGGGAGGAGAGCAGGAGTGCAGGGCACCTGACCAGCATGGGCATTCACACCTGAGAACTGCTCATGCCTCCCTTGGGCAACACCTAGCCTGCTTTTCTGCTCCCAGAGTCAGATCATTCCTCTTTCAGAGCCACTCCAGTCCACCTCTGTTGCATTTTCAGCTCTCCTCTTCTCCAGGCTCACTTCAGTTATCTGTGCTGAGGGGAACCAAGATCTCCTCTGCTGGAATCAGTTCCAGGGGCTCAGCAGTTCCCAGCTCCCCCCAGTTCAAGAAGCAGCAGGTCTTTGTGTCCAGTAAGCTCCAAGGGGCACCATGCCCCAGCCACAGCCCTTCTTACCTGGGAAGTGGAGAGGCCCCAGACCCTGGCAGCCCTTGGTTTTAGCCTCCAGACCTGCAGGAAAAAGCCTGACACCTGAGCGTAGGAACAAATCCAACACACACTAAAGGCAACAGCAGCCCCCGGGCTTACAGAGAGCAGCTCTTCTCACTGTGGCTCTCCTGGTGCTTTCAGGAAGGTGATGCCCCGATTGCACACGTGCTAATGAGAAACTGGAAGAACAGCAGCACTTCAAATGCCCTTTGTCCCCTGCTCTGGGTCACTTCCTGAAGCATCCAACCATGCTGGGCTGAAACAGTTTCCTGCTTCCTCCTCCTTTGTATAAAGGCCAAATAGTTCTCCTGCAGGTAAATACGAAGCACCAGAGCCCAGAGCCCTCCCTCTGTGCACTCCAAACCAGGTAATGCAGAGCCTCCGAGCCCACCCTGCACCTTCAGCTCTTCCTGGGAACACTGACTTCAGGCTGCCCCAGAGCAAGGAGCCAGCAGCTTGCATCAGAGGGCTCACCACCCACACAGCACAGACTGTAACAAAGAAGGGAGAGAAAACATGTTGTACCATAGAGGACAGGTAGAGAATGCTCTGAGATGCCCGTGCAGTCCACAGAGGGAGCACGGTGCTGGCTGCCCTTCAGCATCCCAACAGCAGCACCTGCACAAACAGCTTCCCACGGCAGTCGAGCTGATTGCATTGCAGCAGCAAGGCCTTGAGGGGACAGAGCACACAGCAAAAGCCACCCTCCACGGCTGGGTACAGGGGCTGCTCTCCCAGGAGCACCCCAGCAGCATCCAACCACATCTCGCTGCTAGTAGCAGAACAGCTCTCCCTCACAAGGAGATCAGATGCAACCTTCAAATCCCTTCTTTAATCAAACGTTTCTCTAAATAGAGCCAGAACCCAAAAAAATCCATTTTATTTCAAGAGAGAGCTTGAAAATTCATTTGGGTTCATATACCGTGCCTTCACAGTTTGAACTTTACAAGGCATTTATTTGTTGGAGTTCTTTCAAGAATCTTTCCCAGCTAAAAGAAATATAAACATTGATTTTTCTGCCTGAAGTTCTACAGCCACGAGCACAGTCTCTCCCTGTCTGCCCACAAATGTCTGAAAGGGAAACCAGTCTTCAAACAGAGAAAGGGAAGGAGCTGTGCGACCAGCTCCAGCAGAGGCAGGGAAGCAAAAGGGGCCATGAAGGGCACCGTGATCCTGTCACATCCATTTGTCTTACTGGATAAGGCTCATCAAACCACAGACATCAGCAAAAGGCAAGCAAAGGCTGCCAGCAACCTGCGCCATCCACATCCATCCTGTAGCATCCTGTGCTGAAGGAGCATGGGCTCAAAACCCGACCCCTAACCGCACATGCCGCGCTGCTTACCGCAGGTTGGGACCCTTCAGCCACTTCACAACCTTGTTCCCTGCCTGGAGCACCATGATAAACACGGGGTCCCAAGGTGACAGCAGGTGCAGAACTGAACAGGCAATGCTGGGTACTGGCCCTTGGCCTATCCTCATGTAGCAGACCTCATACCTATGCTCAGAGTGCCTGGCAGCAGCCACAGCCCCCTGGTTCTGTTTACCTTGCGTAAAGTTGCTGGGTGAAGGAGGAACCTTCAACAGCTTGCCCAGGGTCTCTGCTTCTCCCTGTAAAGTCTGGCTGGCTCATTTCCTGGCAGGCAACAAGCCTGTGTGAGAAAATACAGTTGTCTCCGCCATCTCTTCCCCAAACCCATCTGCTGTATGATAACACACATGCTCTCCAACCCCAGAAGATGCAACTGAGATAAACATTGCCTGCCACCTCCTTGAGTGCCCTGCAGGAGAGGGGTTCTCCTCACAAAACCCACTCTGCAGTGACCTGCAAAGTCACCCACCCACAGGAGGGCTCCTTCCTGGAAGGAGGCACTTTGCAGGGAGCACGATGATGCAAGCAAAGGGTGCCCAGCTCCTCAGCACCCTGTGAGGTGGCACATTAGCTGGCAGGAGGCATCACCACCTTAGCAGCACCGCACCCACCTTAGCAGCCTAAATGTAATACCTTGGATACAAAAAAGCCTGTATAAAATTCTCAACCAAGTATGGCACTCTCAGTGCACTGTGATCAGGTCCCAGGCAACCCTTACTGTCTGCCATTCATTGGAGATCTATGAGTGCCACAAAGCCCAAAGCCAAGATGACAGCCTCTAGAGAGAGAAGCTCAGGCAGGTTATGCAGTTGTTTCCCTCTGGACACTGGTTTTGGGAGGACAGAGGTGGCAGAGATTGGCTGTCACTAGGAGGGAAGGGAGAGTTACTGCAGAGATATTGCTGGTCCTTTGCTTCCCTCTAAGGAGCAGGAATTCTCCTCTAACTAAAGCAGGGCAGAAGAAAGCAAAAGGATTCATAAGGCACTTCCAAACCCACCTCAGGACAGTGATGACTTCCTCTGGCTCAGCTTGCTTGTCTTGCCAGAGCCCTGGAATCCACACAGCCACCAAACAAGCCAGAGGTCTCAGTTACCTCTAGGTGTCATCTGAGACAAAAGGCACTGCCCGAGGCCTCCCCAGAGCAGGACAAGACAGGAAGGAACAGGGCAGGATGCAAGTCTGGGAAGTGCCCCAAACCTGCAGTTGTGTCTTTCCTGCAGGCAGGGAGCTGGTGCTGTGCCAGCCCCAAGCACCGTGCATCTCCAAGGGCAAGAGATGGCAGCCAGTCCTGGCCAGAAGCTCAGACTGCCACTGTGAATGACTCGAGGTGACCCGAGCACTGGAGTGAGATATCCAGCACTCTGCTGCACAGCCCCCAGCAGTGAGCAGGGCTGCACGAGCCTGTGTCAGCACCAAGATCAGGCTGCTTCTCTAAATAAAACTCCTCTAGAGAACCTACCGCCTTACAACTCACTGCTTCAGTTCTCTCCAGCAATAGATAAACAAATAAATAAAAATCAATTGTTCTCGTCAGCAACACACAAGCCCCGAATTCTCTGATACAGAATGTATTGTAGCAAAACCCTCCTGTTTGATAAATACAAGAAAGGGCATTAGATCTTTGTGGTGGAAAAAGGAAGAATCACACAAAACAAACAAACAGAATCCTGCCTCAATTATCTGTGAGCTGTAAACCACTTCTCCCATGCAGCTGTTTTCTGTTTAACTCCTTCCAGCAGCACCGACCCAAAGGAGCAGCCTCACACACGGACCTACCACACCTCCAGCAGCAACTGCAGCAGAAGACAGCCATGGCTGTGCAAGGACGGCTGCAGGAGGTCAGGAAACAGGCAGCATCAGTCTGGCAGTCGAGCAGTTGGAAGGGCACGTAGGTGGCACTGCTGGCTCCTGCCTACACACCGTGCAGCACAGGCAGGGAGAGACCGGTGGCTGAGCTGCCTTCCTCCTGCAGAGCCAGGCAGGGCTGGGCTGGATCAAGGGGAAGGTTCTGGCAGATGTACTGGCAGAGCAACATAGAAAAGCTACGAGCGGGGACTTTCCAATATCTACAGATTTTTACAGGAGCATCAATAGAGAAAAAACAGCCTCTGATTCACACTTGTAAGCCCCCAAGGCTACAGAAGTGTCACCAGCTCTGTGCCAGCATCATACAAACAGTGCAGGTTGCATAAGCATTTCCAAATCCTGCCTCTCTCACTCCTCTAAAGTGAGCCAAGTAAATAAAACTGGCTGAAACTCCATTGACCTTCACCCAAGCTCAGAGAAGCGCAGCCAAAATGAAAGCACAAGAAGGGACCTGTCCCTCTGTGCTCATCTCCCACTTTCCCCCAGCACAGTTCCTCAGCTGCGGAATGGAAAATCACAAAGAAAATGGCCCCTGAGCTCACCCATGTTTTCTCAGAGGTTCATAGCAGAGCAACAAAATCAGGATCCACACCTGGTGGATCCTTTAGGACAAGACTGAAGCTGGGGCCTGGTCTGAGCTCCCAGCTTTCCCTGGACAGAGCAATTATATTTACACAGAAAACAGTAACCACCAATGCTAATAATCTGCAATAAAGCAAGACAGATCTGTTCTACTTGGTGAAGTAATGGAGGCAGGGAAGGATCATTTATCCAAGTAGAAGGAAGAAAAAAAATCTGCAGCAAAAGACCTTGCAAGAGTGAGCACCTGAAGGCGAACAGGGCCATTGAAAGACCCATGAGCAGCACACAACGCTCCCTATGAAGGGCCAAGAGGCTCAGGAAGACACTACAGGTTTTCCAAGCTGATGACACACTCCAGTTCCTGTTTTCTTGGTCCCGTTGCAGCACATCTCGTGTGTCTTCTTGCACAGCTTCTATTCAGCTTCTACACCAGACACAGCTCACAAAGCGCTCAGCCAGCTCACGTGTGATTCACTGGCCCAGGAGAAAAGAGGCTGTGAGTTTTAATAGGAAGGTTCCTGGGGGGGAATTGAACTCTACTCAATGAGAAGTGTGAGAAAAAATACCGGCTCCAGCTAAATGGAGTTTGTTCAACAGTACATGTTTGAGGCAGCCAACAAACCACAGAACCTGCTCTCAAACTGCAACTTTCCCAGCAATTTACTTTGCAGTCAATTCCCAGAGAATCGGGTTTGCATGTCTTAACAAAGATGTTACTGGGGAGAGCACGGGGAAGAAGAAATGATTTCCAAGGCAACACTGTAAGTACGACTGCTTGCAAAGGATGCAAGAGGAACAGAGAACGTGCTCCTCTACCTTTTGCTGGCAGTGCAGCAGGCCCCAAGGAAGTGCCCGGAGCCAGGTGGGAAATGAGCAGAGGCAGAAGCACAGCAGAGACAGGAGCACCTCGAAACTCCTGTAAGCTGCACCAAAATCTGGCTCTGATGAAGGAAAGAAGTTGCAAAGATCTTCATCACTTGCAGAGTCCTCTTGACTGAAATCCCTGCCTGGGTTTGACCTGGGAAAAGGAGAAAAAGAGCAGAAACTTTGAAGGCATCAGCAGATCTGATGAAGTGGGTGCTGGAGTTCCAGGCCTGCGGCTGCTGCAAGGATCCAAAATAACACAGCTGGAAGGAGCACACTTCACACCTGCTTTCTTCTAAGGCTGCAGACATAGAGGCAGTGTTACCCTGAGCTGATGTGCTGCAGCCTTTCATCATTCTTCATGCAGAATCTTCAAAGCAGAATGTGAATCTGGAAGGTTTGCCTTGTGAGAAAAACAGGACGTGCATCGCTGGCCTTTAATATACCTTAATTGCTTCAGTGCCTAGAAATACTATTTTTGGGAAGGAAACCAGTTTGGCTAGGAGAGCATCATGCAGCTACACACCGATGAGACAACACCCCAGTTCCCAGCCTGCAATCAGCTGCATGGGGCACTGCTATTTGCTAGGGCAACACCTACCTTTTCCCCTAAAGTCTCCCTGAAAAGCCTTTGGCTCCAGACAGAACCTTCAGGGGCACTTACACGCACCCACTGCCAGACACTGGATAAATGTGCAAGGCAGCTTGGAGCAGCCTACTGCATTGGAGCTATGTTCCTCCACATCTCACTCTACGCTGGGGGTGTGTGAAGCAGGTCCAAGGGTAAATAGAGCTGCCTGGCCCTGCATGGAAAGCAGAGGCTTCAGAGAGGAGTAAATCCCACCAACCTCACAGCGGCCTCCAGACTTTCCCCTTCTGGATCACCTGCACCTTCTCCAGCTCTGTTGTTCTTGCCATGTTATTGCAGGGCAAGCAGATGAATGCAGCACTGCACAAAATCTGCATCAGTCATGTTTTGGGGAGCCTGCAGCCAGCAGACTCTGCTCTCCTTTCAGGCTCAGAGGAAGGAAGAACGGGGGGAGAAGCTGCCATGGGTGCTGCTCAGGCTCAGGTCAAACGAACCAGCATCTCCTCTGTGCAATTGGAGGAAGAAGCAATTTATTCTGACAAACAGTGAAAGCCTGCAGCAGGGTTGGCTCCTTCTGTCAAACCCAGTGTACCACAGTGAGGCTTACGTGCTGGAGCAGCGAGGGGAGGGTACTGGCAGTCAAATGATATATGCATCACTCACCCGGGGAGAGATCAGCAACTCACAAGAACCAGGCTGCAAAAAGACACCTGCCTACTTAGCCAGCATCCTGGAGGGTGGTAAGCACAGAGTGTGCTGGCTGCTGCACTTGGATACACACTGAGACAGCTCTCCCTATACCCCCACCTGGAGGGGTCACATCTCCACCCTTCATCTCAGAAGTGGTTGAACCTTCAGGCACAAGTGACTCAGAAATGAGACACATCACTGAGGGGCATTCAGCAACAAGTCGGCCATGGATTGTCCACAGTGCAGGAGGCTGGGAAATAAAAGCCTTCAACTTGTGGAAGATCTTCAGCAAGAAGGATCTGGGATGCTAAATGTTCAGATTAACCAAAAGAATACAAGGCAGCAGCACAACTCCTCCTGAAGCAACATAACTCCAGCTCCCTTTGGTCTCCAGCAAATGCAGACACAACT
The DNA here is from genome assembly GCF_054131305.1 of Coturnix japonica. Taxonomy (NCBI): domain Eukaryota; kingdom Metazoa; phylum Chordata; class Aves; order Galliformes; family Phasianidae; genus Coturnix; species Coturnix japonica. The sequence continues at coordinate 19,791,985 of NC_140675.1, read as the reverse complement.
GTGTCCTCCCTGCCTTGCAACACCTGCTTGGCTGACAAATTGCTTCTTCCTTATCAAGCATCTAGGGAGGTTCTGAGCAGGACTGGGAATGATCTTGCCACTCCAAGCTAAGAAATACCACCACGGCCTGAAACAGCTAAGAAACAGCACCTCTGTGTAAGTAACTGTGCAGCTCTGCACCTGCTTTGGAGCCCTGGATTCTCCTCCTGCAGAGGTCTGTGATCCAGACAGTGAACAAGGCACTGAGAGACCAAGGACTGTGCTCAACCACGAAGCCTACAACAAGTCCAGAAACCAAATATGAATTTCTCAAGTCCCTGAAATGATTATTCACCATCCCCTAAATTACTTGTTAATTTAATGATTTCCAAACCTTTGGATCAAGCCAGTCCTGTCTGCAAACAGCAACAACCACAGAAATCAAGCAGAGCAAGAAAAGAGAACTGTTCTCAGCCCAGAAGTCACAGGGCTCAACAATCAAACTGTGTAAAGACATAAAGGCATGTGCTGCACCACTGCTCAACATTCAGCCTGTGCCTAATCTAAGCCAGGACTGCTGGGACAGCCACTTTAGGCAGCACAGCCCTCCCATGCTCTCCCCAGCCCCTCTGGGATCATACATTTACCTGTATCCCAGAATTAAAAGCAGCTGGAGTCACATCTGAGCACTGCTAACAGGAAGATGAAATACTGAATCAGACACTCCTCTTTTTCTACTGACACTATCTTTATGGGCTCTTCTTCCCACTACTACATACACAGCTCCTTTAATTGTCAATTTTCTACAGGTGGTGAAGTTCCAGATGCTCCTGGGAGGCTTTTCCAACTTTATTTATTTTATTTAAATAACAGGGGCATATGGTTTATTACAGCTATTAAAGGGTTTGTGGGTATATGTGGAAAGAATATGAAGAGCACAAAATAAGCATCCAAACCTGGGACTCGGTGAGCTACCAGCACCTCTGAGTACCCCAACACCAGCACCTGGCCACAGGTGAGAAGAGGCAAGGAAAGGAGCAAGAAGCTGAACTCATGAAGCTGCTCTCTGAGGAGCTGGGACAGCTTCAGCAAAGTGGGTGGACTCCTGAGACCAAAAGACACGCAATTCCTCCCATTTAGCCACCTGCATTTGAGGTATACCTGAACAATCGCTCCAAAAGCAATACCTATGGAGGAAAGAAATCAGGATGACGAGGAAGCTCTGCTTGCTGTTTTCATTTCCCTAACCACCTTTAAGCCAATTCAGGAATTTCTTTTCAAGTGAGGGTTTGCAGTCTGCCTCAGAGGAGCCTGCGCTCCCTGAACAGAGCAGGGCAAGGACGAGGCAACCATCTGGAGTCAGAGCCCTGCAGTCCCCAGACACTGCAGACACTGCAGACACTGCTTTTCTCGGCACAAATCCCAGCTCTTCCAAACTCCCGGATCTCAGGGCTTTGCACTGCAGTTCTGCAGTTTTTGCCTTTCCCTTTTGCATCTTTGTTTCTTCATCAGTACCAAAAAAAACCCTACTGACCTCAAGCAGATCAATCCTTGCAGCTTCCAATAGGGTTATAAGAACACAAACTGGAAAATGCCTTTGAAGCCTCACAAACAACAATGATGAGGCTAAGATGAAGGTACCCATAATGCTGGGCCTTAACACTGTGCACAGCCTGTAGATGATAAAGGCATTCTGCATCAGAAGAGCACCTGCATGGGCCAGGTCTGGAGGAAGAGGTAATTCATCCCCATTTTTTGGGATGAAGACCATCTACAATTATCTTTAAGAAAAGGGAACAATTTCAGATGTCACACAGCTGAACAACAGCAACATACACATTCATCCTATCATCCTCTCCCATGTTCAGTGCTATTTCACACCGCCTTCTGAAACACCGGGCCCCATAGGCTAAACAGACTGAGGGCCACAGCTGCGAAGAGCCAGGAAAAGCTGATGGGACTGTAAACCACACACACACCAGGGACCCATCCACAGCCCTTACTCCCTGTGCAACTTTTCTCCTGTGTGGGGAGATGGAAGAGATTTACCAGCGGACATCAACTCGGCTAAGATTTATCCTGCAATCTGTTAAAATAAAAAGGAAAGAGTGGGGGAACAGAAAGAGAGAATGAAGGAAGGGGAGGGAGGAGAACTGGAGCAAGAGCACAGCTCCAAAGCTGTCTGCTTCCATCACTCACATTTCCACAGAACAAATCACGCTGCATTCCCAGCTGCTGTGCTCCAGCCTTCACTGCTTGCCTTGCTAATACCTGGGCTCACTTCACAGAGGAGCACACGCACGGTACGGTTAACAGAAGTCCATCCATCTCCACAAGCAGCTGTAGCCAGGATTGACACAAATGTTAGAGAATGGCACAAGGGGTCAATCTTGAGAGGGCAGGAGGAGGAACACCCCTTAACTTCCACTTTCTCACTCCAGCACTGCTCAAACACAAACTCCACTGCAACCCACTAAGGTCAGAGAGGAGCTCCTGTACCTCCAGGAGACCGCCAGCTTTGCACACCCATCTGCAGGCAAACATCTCAGTTTTACCACCAGCAACTTCAAATGAATGGATCTGAATGCCCACGTGCAGCAGGCCTACAAAACTCACTTACTTCTCCTTCTCATGTGCCTGAACTTAGGAAGGAATGGCTATCAGCATCTGTTTGGCTTCTCATAGGAGTGCTGGGTGGGCTTTGGGATTGAAAAGGGCCTGGAGCAGAGCAGCACCACAGCCTGCTCACACCCCACACTCTGCAGCTACTGCCACCTCTGCTGAGCCAGCAACGTGTTCGAGACAAGCCCTGCTCCAGCAGTCAGATGGTAATTACCAGGGAAGTCACTACAATTCATTCTGCCCCCAGGAGGCCTCTGGACTCAGTAATTCAGACTGTGGTACTGTTTACTGCCTCGTAAAGATGAAGCATACTTAAGTGAGTGACTTGACAGTTGGAATCCAGAGGATGCTCCCAGCTGGAGCACGTGCAGTTAACCTTCAGGTGCCCAAAAACCACCAAGAAGTGCCAGATGTGGCCACAATGGAGCTGCTCCCCACAGCTCAGCGACCCGTCCCCACACTGGGACACAGTGCTTCCCACCATAAAGGGCAGCTCCTGCTCTTCCTTAACACTCCCAGAGCTCACCAAGCCACACACATTTCACATTTCAGAAGCAACAAGTGTTCCCACATTTGTCCCTCTCTGCAGGCAGTCAGAGCAGCTGTGGGATGAGGCAGAAGCCTGGGCTCCTTGGCAGGGAAAGGTGAAAAGGATCCATTTACTGCAGTTGGAGGCACAAGTGTGATGGAAGGTGCCAGCACAGCACAGGGCACACACCAGCTGTACCAGCACCTGGTGAATCAAGGAACCGGGGGAAAAAGCACCTATACACACATACAGAGTTTCACTTTTGGAAGGAACACGAGTTAAAATGAGGCTTTCAGGAAGATGAATGATCCTGCTTGTGACCACCTGCACCTCCTTCTCCCCCCACTCTGCCATTAGGGAATACTATGGAAGGACAGTGGGTACAGACCTGCCCTCTGCATCATGAGGCAGTAAGTGCCAGCAAGAGCCCGCATCCAGCACCTGCAGTGAGCTGCCATGCTCAAAATGCAGAAACCCAGTTCCCTGCACCTATGAGCTCCAGCAAGCAGTACCACCCCGCACTGTGTACCAGAAACAGGGCACGAGCCCAGGTGTTTGGAGATAAAGCTGAGCTATGCAGCTCTGTACAAGGGCAGGCAAGGTGCCTCTGGCTCCCAGCAAGCTGCCAGATTAGCAGCCCCAAAGCACCCCCAGCCCAAACTCTCCTCCCTATCCCAGGCACTGCCCTGAGCCTCCTGCTGCTCATCCCATCACCAGCCACAAGGGCTGCATTTACAGTTCAGTTCAAGTTTCCTCCTGGTTTTCTCATCTTATTGCAGCCTCATAAATACCATCCAGAAGGCAGGAGCAGTTCTTTCGGATCAGCTGTTCACACCACCCCTCTGTGGCCTCCAGCTCCTTCCCCTCACAGGATTTGGTGCTGATGCAGGCAAAGATGCTGAGGATGCAGAGCACTGCTGGCTGCAGTACTATTGCCCTGCTGCACCCAGGCAGGGTCAGAACAGAGCACAGAGAAGATCCCAGGACAGACTGCTGAGATGGAGAGATGCTGATAAGGCCAAATCCTCAGGCAAGCTGCAGAGCCCTGGGCAGGAGCAGACAGATGTGTCCCTTGTTTTGCAGCCCCGGTTTGCCAAACTGAAACATCATCAAACCACAGCTTATCTTTCCTCTCTGTGTCCTTTGAACAAACGTCCTTTTATTCGTGGCAGTCCCACACAGCAAGACAGTTTCACATGAGCAAACAAAGGCCTCACAGGGTTTGCTCAGCATGTGCTGCCTCGTCCCAGCACACACCAGCACCGGCCCCAAGCCCAGATTGGATCAGCATCACCTCGGTGCTGGCAGCCAGGGATGGAGGCAGGCTAAAAGGGACTGCAGCTTCACACATTCTCCTCCCCACTTCTGAATCACATTAGTCAGAGACCCAAGACCAGAGCGACTGGTGTCAATCTGGATCAAGTTATCAGTGGGGGAAATCCAGCAGCAACTGGTGCCTGCTATGTTCAGAAGGAAGGAATGAGCTACAAAACAAGCCTGGAAGACAGAGGGCAGCTGGCAGCACTGAACAGCACAGAGGGGCAGGGAGCTCCCTGGGAGCGGGCAGCAAGTAGGTCCTGCCCTCAGCCCCCACTATCAAGCCCAGAGCAGCAGGAACCTAACTTAAGGACATCTCCCTGCAGGACAGACACTGCATAACACCAGGTGGAAGGGTGTGCGGATCCTCCCTGGCTCTTTCAAGGGACTCTGCTCCACATACTGCATGTCCTTCACTAGCTCCCTCCTTACAGCACTCAGACAGGCTCCTGAACAACTGCTGTCACTGCAGCCATTCATCAGCTCCTGCAGGAGGACAGAGGCTTCTCCAGCAGCTCCAGGCTACACGCACGACACCTCTCCAGGGGCCAAGGGACTACACTTGGCCAGGCTTCTGCCTCTGCAGCAAGAGAAAAGTCAAAGGAGCAAGGCAGAAGTGCTGCTCTCGAAAACATCCTGCTTTGGCTCCTTTTACTCTTAAAAAATGAACAATAAATTCACTTCCTGCCAATCCACCTCCCAGCTCACCCCCAGTATATGCACACCTGGGAACAACCTGCTCCAAATACAACACCCTAGTGTTCTCCCAGCACGAGTGACTGTCCCCATTCACAGCAGGATTGCAGCTCCAGGATCCTTTCCTGAAAGGGAGGAAGAATACAGAACCACGGATCTGGCCATAGCCAAAGATGGATACCAACCTCCTGCATGCACAGCCACATCCTGAGAGCACTAAAGCAAATTTACTCAATTCCTGCACCAGGAGAAGGACCTGAGCCTACATCCCTGCACCTGGACAAGGACCTGAGCCTACCTTTGTGAACAAGAGGGCTCAGCTACCACAGTGTGTCCCAAAACCACATGAAGGTGCTGCTGCCCTTTCTTAATGGCATATTTAAGGGTCAGGCCTGCTTGAGTGTGACAGCAACATTCAGGCATGGTGTTCAGGAATCTCCTCTAATATCTTAGCACAAGCTTTGCCTCCCTGTCTCGTGTGGAAACAGAGATGAGGAAGGTGGCCTGGAGGCAAGGAGCAGCAGAAGGAGAGAAAGGGAAATTTGTCCTCACAGCACTGGGGACATTTGGGTTCATATTACAAAGTTTTACTACTCTGTGCCATCCTCTGATTTCTTTACAGTTCCAGAGCTATAAATAGCCTCAATTTAGACAATTAAGAGGCTTTGAGAGGAAACGGACTGCTGGAACAGCCAGCATGGAAAGCGGATGGGCAGGGATGGAATGATGTGCTGCCAGCTCCTCAGCACTGCACGCTTTGTGGGGCAAGGCACCATTCAGCTGCCACGTGCTTTGGTGAGAACTGGCAAACAGTTCCAAGCCCAACGCTCCCACCAAGCAGGTATCCACAACAACCCGCAGATAAGCCAGAATTCATCTGGAATATGCACACAGCTACCGTGGATTTATTGAAAAATAAAATCACAAGGCTACTGCTTCCATCACCAAGGTCCCTCTGCTGCCCCCATGTCCAGCTGTGCCCAGCAGACGGGGCTGGAGACCACCAGCATCAGCCCTTGAATCACCACAGCTTCCTCCCAGCTTCCAGCACACCTCCAACACCACGCAGCATTGATTTCTTCCCTCGATCCTATCATCACCATGACAGAAGCCTCTCCCCAAGAGCAGCCCACTCGTGAAGCACTCTCATCCCTGTATTCCTAACAAGGAAGATGTGCACACATCCCCGAGGCACACACCATAACAGGCCTGGCTCTGTGCTGGTCTTCAACATTAGGAGCTCTGAAGGTGGCTGCAGGCAGGGGCAGGAAACCAGCAGGAAAAGCAAAGTCTATCCCAGAACTCCTGGCCAGCCTCAGCCTGACTCCCCAGTACTCCACTTCCTTCCTGCACTGGAGGGCTCCAGGGATGCAAAGAGGTGGACCCAACTACTTGGACTGCTCCTATTTACTTTTTTTTTTTTTTAATGTTTAAGAAGAGTGTATTAATCTGTTTCTCTCTGGAAACCAAGCAGCTGCTGCTGCTTCACCCCGTTGCTGCACCAACCTCACCATGGGAACCACGGGGACTTTGATGCCTGGCAGCCCGGCTGATCTCAGCACGTCTTTTGAACCCGCTTCCATAATCACTGCCTAAAGCAAGTCCTTCCCACGCAGAGGCTGCTCGGTGAATCACGGCCAGCTATTTTCCTGTCTCCAGGAACCACGCAGCACTCAGTCGGGATGAGCTCTCTCCTTCAGCACGGGAAAAGCATAATTCTCACCAAACCGCTCCTAACAGGACACTGCCTTTATCTGCACAAAGAGCAGCAGTTCCTGTGCTTGCCCCAACATCCGCCCCGCTGCGGAGGCTGGCTGTGCAGGAAATGTACTTCTGCAAATGAGGATTTCACGTCATTTCTCCAGCTCCAGCAGCCTGCAGCCTCAGACTGGGGAGCAGCAGGCACAGCCATACACACCGGGCTGCACAAACATTGCCCTGCAGCAATGATTTGCACTGCCAGCTCCTGAATGGCAGTGCTGACCATGCACAGGAGTATCATCCAGGGAAGAGAGGAGAAAGCAGCAGCTTGGAGGGAGTCATCCTGCAGGAATGGCCCAATTCTGTTTGCAGGATCCCACCCGCAAGAGCTGCAGGTCCAAGCAGGACGGCCAGCCCTGCAGGTTGGGACACACAGCAGTGGTGGTGGGGAACTGCACAGAACAGCCTTTGGAGGCCTCTTAGGCATTGCCAGAACTCAAACACATGACTGAGAGCAAAGACAACAATCGACTGCTTCCATGCCATTATAAGCCCAACGAGGAAACCCAAGGCAGGGCCTACGAAGGAACAGAGCGTGACACTGCATGCCTTGGGGTCTCCCCGAATCATACACCAGACACTGGGAAGTGAACTTGCTGGGACCGGCAGCAGCAACAAAAACAAGGACTATACCACAAATAGGACGCGACCACCACAGCAAATGCCTCCAGTAGAAAGCCACAACAGCTCGGGGACACTCAGAAGCAAGCAGCTATTCCTAAAACACTAATGGCTCCAAACGGACTCAAGCAAGTACAGACACCCAACCAGGCTGGCATCTACAGAAAGCAGGCTTCAGGCAAAGGCTCAGATAGTGTTAGCATTAAACACGGCAGTCTCTGTAGTCAAGCCTCCAGGCTGGGGATTTTTAGCTGCTTTCAGCATACCTCTCAGCCTAACAGAGCCTGAATGCAGCACACAGCCCTCCAACAGGAGGAAATATCCCTCACTCTCAGGTGGCTGATGGGGAACGAGCACAGCTAAATGACTCAGAGGCACGTCTTGAGATGCTGATCTTATCAAGGAGGGACAGAAAGTGAGAGTAGGAAGCGCTGAGCTCTATTTCAGAGTCATTCTGATTTGGTGTGTTTTGTTTCCCGTGATCTGGTATTCAGAGCATTTCACTGCACTTTTATGAAAACAGCATCTCTTGCTCTTTTAAGTTCAAAGACCTTTGCTACTTCTCCCACTCAACCTGGAGTCATAATGCTGCATCTTTGACAGTTACAGTTAGTTGGGAGGTAAAAAGGGAGCCATGAGAAGGTGGTGACCTTGTTGAAGGAATGGAGATCCCATTCCCAGGCAGACACCTTCACCGCTGGGGTGAGTGAGGAAGAGGTGGGATGAGCCCTGCAGCTATTCTGCAGGAGATACTGGCAGCCTGATAAGTACAATGAGGCTTGGCACCACTCCTATCGGAGGAAATTCAGCCCTGAGTTTCACAAGGACAAGAACTGAGCCTCTGGATAAGAGCCGACACTCAGCAGGACGCAAAGCCACTCATCCCCACTGCGCTGCCCTGGGTTGAAGCTGAGAGGTAAGCAGGTAAGCAGGCTCCTTCCCCTTCTCCTTACCTTCGCAGCCGGTGGTGTAAATTCTGTTGCTGCCGCGTTATAAGGTCACTTTCCCAAACAGGACCACCATGACTACTCCTATACCAGCCCACAGCTGGGTGCCCTGGGTAGGGTGGGCTAGTGAAGCCATGGTCCGACTCCGTCTCTGCGGCCAGCGATGAGGCAGAGCTCCCCATGGTTCCCCCCCACCCAGGCCACGCAGAGCTTTATCCTAGGTTAGGTCCAAGCCAGTGGCGCAGGCAGTTCGGGTGGGATAGACGAGACGCTGCGGCATGAGCTGCTGTAAGGTTCCAGACTCACTGGAGAAAGGAAGGTCGGTTCTGATCAGGAGTTGAAAAAACAAAGAGAAAAGGAAAAATAAAAAGAAAAAAAAAAGAAAAAAAAAGGAAAAAGAGAGAAACGTAAGGTATGATTTCAGCAACACCCCTCCAGCCTTAGAAGCCTGTTAGTGCATGCTCTGACCAGGGCCGTGTCACTGAAGCCTGACTTTGCTGCCTGGAGATGGGGAGCACAGGGCTGCAGCAGAGGATCTCCCCAGGGAAGCACCAGGAGTTTCCAGGCTCAGGTTTGCCTGCAGGGAGGATGTATGCATGTGAAACTAAACATCCCCCTTCTCCTGCTTCCCACTAACACTGCAGGTTCCTTCTTTTCACCCCCTCTCTTTCACGCTTCTTAGAATCTCACAGTTAAACCCCTACAACGTTTCTTGTCCTCTGACATTCAAAGATGTTTAAACATATATGGCTCCTTAAAGGAGAGACGCATGGCAACCTGGATGTGTGTCAGAAGGAACGGATCAAGGCAACGTTTAACAGAGAGAAAAGAAGAAACAAGGGGGAAGAAAAAATTAGCACAGCTGAGCTTATTCAATTACCCACCAGGATTTACAGAGATGAATGAACCGCAGAAAGACCTTTGCGAAGAATCTACTTTGCACAGCAAAAAGGCTGAAACAAAGATTCCTAAAATACAGCTTTTCAATCCCAGAATTGTTCTAAGGGACCAAGAAAGGCCTTGATAGATAACAGCCTCTCAAACGCAGCAGCTCAAGGAGCAGGTGCAGGTTTGCTACAAGCGTAATACTGAAACGTGCCTGCATAAGGCCATTAACTGAAGAACATTAGCTACTTTGTCATGGGGCCTTTTCTGTAACCTGCAAAGGAAACAGAACTGGTAAAAATAAAAGCTCAAGAACACAATTTTCCCTACCTCGATTACCTGGCTGTAATTGCTCTGCCTAATTGCTGTGCGTCAGGCAGACTGAAGACAACACATCTCAACGCTGAGCTCCCTGCACAGCAGCAGGACTTTGATTTCTTGCAGGTCCAACCAACGTGGATCCCTGGCACTTCCCCTCTCATTTCCTCCAACTCAGGCAATTAGTTCACAATAAATCTGATTTCCTGGCTAACTGAAAGCAGTGATGTGAGGGGAAGCATCTCCCAGTGTCATCAGCTCAAGTCTGACTGAGTCAGCCCGGTTTCACACCCTGCTAAGAGAACAAGCTGCCTCACCTTAAGAGTTGTGTTTTCCCACAAGAAAAAACACAAAGTAAAAGCAAGTTGGGCAGAAACACAGCCCTGCAGAGCTCACTCCAGGCAGTGCTAAGCAGAAGGTGGGATGCTCAGTTTGTTAATAGCCTTCTCCCCTGCGCAGAGCCAAACTGCCTAACAAAGCCATTCCACAGACTGGATCGAGATCGCTTCCTCCTTTGAGTGCTGAGCTGCAGAAGCAGAGCCCTTTGCTTCTCCCTCCTACGTGCAGAAGTGGCAGTTTTAGCTCACCACAACAGGCACAAGATGTGCCTGCTGCCGGCATCGCTGCTGGCTCCCAACGCGTCGCTCACGTCTCAGCCCTTCGCCCTCCTCAGGTCTGCACCAGGGACCAGAGTGTGCTGCAGGAAGGAGAGAGGCTGGGAATCCTGCTTTAAAACCCTGCGGTAAAACCCCACGGTGGGTGGAGCTGGGCAGGGACCTATAAATAGGTGCAGGATAACCCTGCTAAGTCCTGGTGATCTCCAAGACTGTCTGGTCTAAGTGGGCTGCTTGGCTGCGAGCGCTGCGTGAAATCGGATTTCTCTGGGCAAAGCAGTAAATCCTGCTCTCCAGGGTTAGTTACCCTTCGCACCAGGTGAGAGCAGCCAGCAAACAGTGCTCAGAGGGGAGCACTGAATGGAGTCCGTTTGTAAACAGGAGGAGAGGCATCGCTGCAGCTCAATGCAAAGCACGTACCTGCTTGCCACGCTGAGCCAGAAAACGCCTTCGGCCAACAATAAGCAAAGGAAGAGTCTGCAAGATGGAGAGATGAGAATGCAAACTACAGCCTAGCAAGAGAAGGGGTCAATTAAAAGAGGTTACAAAGAGGAAAGCCTCACTCAAAGCACTGAGCTTTATATTTAGGGGCTTCTCCCACTGGGCAGGGAGACACCCCAGGAGATGCCCCATGCAGGTACACAGCCTGTACTGAGCAGGGCAGACCTCAGCCCCAGGAGGGGAGCAAACTGCCAACAGCTCCTCTGCCTTGGCACGAAGGAACAGGATTTTCCTAATAAATAAAGCACTGCTTCCACCTACCTCATCAGGACAGGAAGCAACAAAGCGAATAGATTGAAGTGTCTTGGGAAGGGTGGAACTCATTCATGGAAATGAGCAGTTAAGCACCTTAGTAAGATGCTGAGTCGGGATTTCGGGTTTTTTTACCCCTTGCAGCTGCAATAATTATCAGGTTTCAACTGACACTGCTTAACTGCTCCCAAAATACCGTGTCCAAAACTAAAATAGATTTCATCTTTCCGCTTCCAAGTCACTTGCATGCATTCATGCTGGTTTGCGAGGCAGACCCTTCCCCAAATTGCCACCGATACCAGGAGCAGCAGGAACCGGCAGCAAGTTCAGCACAGCAGAGCTGCCCTGCAGAGGTTGCTCCTGCTGCTGGGGGAGCAAAGCAGCTGCCTGGGTGCAGGATGAGCTCTATGTCCCAACACCAGCCAGCAGGTTGGGTCCACAGCACGCAAAGCCAAGCACAGGTGCCCTCGGTCACCGTGCCTTCCAAAGTAGACTTCCAATTTGAAGAGAAAAAAAACCAACAAAAAACAAACCACCAAAAGCCAAGACCCAGTTCAGATGTTCCAAAGCATCCAGGAAACTGCAGGATCAGCTTGTCCCAAGATCTTCCTAGGATGGAGCCCAAGCTCTTCCCTCCAGCACACAGCAGGAAGAGAGAGATTTCTGGAGCTGCTCCAGCCCCTGAGAATGCCAAGGGCAGATTCAGCTCACTTGGTCCTGTGTGCAGAAGCCCCCTGGTATGTGATAGATGCTCCCCACACTCCTTTTGTTAGCGATGTATTTGTTCACATAGCACAGCTCAGCTCCTGTCTGAGTCTTCCATCATCTCGCTGCTCTCAGCCTCCCACACCTAAAGCCAAGACTTTGTCACCTCATTAGTTTCTTCACCCCGTGAAGTCACCTCTGAGCTCCTGCCTTCTCTGCTAGGACCCAGCAATGAAAACAGCCACCCTGCACAGCAGACAGCTCTGTTCACAGCACCCCCCAACGTTCCTGGGGGAAAAGCATCCTCAGAGCTTTGCTAAAGGAACAGGAGCCTCCTGCTACAACACAATGGCTGCCACTACCAGCCCTTCTCTTCAGTCAGCTGTGTGCATGTCCCTGCCTTGGGCATCAGAAAGGCTGGACCTGCTATCATCCTCAGGAGCAAAGCTCTCTGCTCTCACTCAATGCAGTCATGCAACCTGCTCCTTGCAAGCAGAAATCATTCCTGAGATATCCCCACCTAAATAGGCAGAGGTCAAGCATAGGTAACTAAGGATAGACGTAGTATAGAGACCTGATGGTGTCATACCAATCAAGCAAGTAAAAGCAGCTCAAGCATTTGTGTACAGAGCAAGTGACAAGCAGCCAAGCTCATTGCTGCTCAGAACAAGGTGGCAAAACCTGTGTGGGTGCAAAGCCAAGCACGGGCACCAAGCTGAGCATCATCTGCATTCACTGTGCTGAAAGGACCTCGATAAAAGAAGAGACAGCAGGGAAGGATGGGAGAACAAGCTCTTTTTCCCCACAAGGCAGGAAAAGAGCAGACAGGCAGTAAGACATCCCTGTGAGATAGAAGCAGGCCAGACTGATATCCAAGATGCTAAACAGCTCAAGGAGAGCTGAATGGCTCAAGCACAACAAAAGCTCCCACAGCTGCCAGCGAGACCCATGCTGCAAAACAGCCAAGCAAACCAAATGCCCCATGCTGATCAGGTAAGTGTCTTGCACAAAGCTGGAGTCTTGGTGACAAGAAATGGAGTTTTGCTGCTCTTTCTTCCTGCCCTCATTTCCTGAGCCAGCACTATAAGGCAGCCCAAGTGCTGCAGCCTTGGCAGGAAATTAAGCTGTCAGAAAGTTCCAGTTCCTCGCGAAGTTGCTGGAAGGGAAAGGTGGGAAAGTCCCTCCAAGAACAGACTGAGGCATAGGTCTAACAGGAAGGACAGCCCAGTGCGAAGCTGTTTCAGCCTTTAGGCTCCAGCTCAGAGCTTCCTGCATGACTTGGGGCACAGTCCTGTGATTCAAGGCACTGCTCCACCTGCCAGGGCCAAGGAGCACTCAGGGATAGCAGGCGTTACACTGCACCACAAGTGGGAGGGCAGGGAGATGGAGAAAAGGGAAAAGCCTACCCACCCATATGTTCATTATGGAGCAGTAGGGCTGGGAAGAGAAAGGCCAGTGAGGATTCCTGGCCCAAGATGAAAATCTAGGGGACTGGAAGCTGCGAATAAGCTGTTTTCCTAATCACAGCAAGAAACAAATTGGTGATCCACTTGTGGAGATCTAATTAAATGAAATTAGGTGCCTGGACACAGTTTTCTAGATGAGCTATTAACGAGGTAACAAGATAATTTAACCTGGAAACCTGGACCAGCACATAACAGCACCTCATACTACAGCAAAGTCCAGAACAGCAGCACACCTTTCTGGCCACAGACATGAACATGCAAAGGCAAGCCTGAGGATCTTTACCTTCTTTCAGCTGCCTTGAAACAGGTTCTGGCCCAACTTTAACACAGAAGAAACACATACACGTCAGCTGAGTTGGGCTGAGCTGCACTCAATGCCCAGCACTGACTCTTCATAAGTATGCAGGCAGAGGAAGAGGCGTCCAAAGCCTGAAGCAAAAGATTGATAGGAAAAGTAGATTTATTGCAGAGCCAGCTTAGCCACAAAGCAATTAGCGTCAAAGCCTGAAAAGTTTCCTCTTCTCCCTTGCACAGCACACTGTAAACCAGTGATAGATTACCCAGTAAGCTATTGGAAATCTACCACGGTCACTTTGAGGGATGGGATTATACAGATTTGAAAGGGGAAATCAACATCTTAACTACGAGCTATGGTGAAGACAGTAGACAGGAAGGCTTCCTCAAAACAAAGGTTAGCTTCAAACCCACCTCCATCACTAAAGAATGGGAAGGCCCATCCGAATAAGCACGAGAAACAGCAACAAAGGGCCAGCAGAAGCATGGTCTGGATTTGCACAGAATAAAAACAAATTTCTACAGCCGGGTGCTCTATTAAGTCAATTAGCATTACTTCAGTGAAGTGCAACAGGGCAACTTGTATCTTCCACTTTACTGGCCAACTGTGGCAGCCTTTGGAGTGCAGTGTTAACAGCAGCGCGTGTGGGCTGGCAGGGCTCATCTCATTAGCAACATCGCACTAATGCCACAGAGAGACAAGGGGAAGAAACAAAACAAGACAAGCCACAGCATCCAGTGTTGGGAAGCTTTACCAACAGATCCAATTTCCAGACCTTTTTCCTCCGTGCGTTTCTAATCCTGGCAGCAGAGCTCTGTCATCCTCCTCAGCCCACAGACTACCCCAGCTACAAAACATGCCAGGCTGAAAAATCACCCTGACAGACTGCCTGCTGAGACCAGTCGCATCGTGAAAACCGGGAAGCCTTTATTTGCTGCTACTGATGCTACGGCTTTAACAGGAAGCAGCATAAGCAGGGATGCTTTGCAGGAAAAACACACACATGGGCCCCCTGCCAGGAAAATGCATCTTGAGTAACACGTGCGCTCTTAGTTTCCTTTTCTTTCTTCTTCCCCCCCAGATAGGTTTAACTAGACACTGGGTTACCCAGCAGCAATAAAACGTTTTCTTCCCCTTCTCACTTACAGCAGAGTGTTGATTGGTAAACAGCAGATCTTCCAGTCTGAGGCTGTGCCAGCCTGTGCAGAACAGAACTGTTGTTATTGCACATTCACAGCTAGAGATAAACACGAGTAAGAGCCAGGCACTGGCTCTCCACTACATTTGCTTTATCAAGTACACCTTGATTCAACCATTTCTGACAACATCTCTCCCTCCTGAAGGGGCAAGATTGCAAAAGTAGTGAGGACAAACATTAAAAGAAGACAGAAGCGACAGTAATGCAAGAAGTGCCCCCCTGTACGCACTGACACCCCAACCGTGCAGCTCAGAGCTCCAGCTGCACTTACAACAGTCAAAAGCACAACGTGGAAATAAACAGGCCCAACAAAGCCAATCTCTCAGAAAGAAACAACAGAAAAACAAACCAGCTTTCACATATCTCAGGATAAATCTACACCGTGAGCCACGGCTGTTGCAGGACGTAAAGGTTACAACGAACCAGGGAAGGAAAACAAAATTTGCAAGTCATCTCTCATCTGCAAGACGACACTGCTGTGGCACAAGAACAAGAAACCAGCCCAGGAGAACAGGATGCTGGAAGTCAGAGGAGAGTTTCTAACCTTTCAAAGTGGAGATCTCTGCACCAACTGCTGCAGAAGTGCTGGGGAAAAAGCACGCAGTTAGTTCCAACTATTAGTTCCTGGTACAGTTCATGACCTGCACAGGATGACCGCCTTCAACGGTGTTGAACTGGATTTGACCCAGGAGCTCCCTCCTGGTGTCTGAGAAAGGCAGGTCTCAGCTGCATGTCATCAGCCACTTGAGTTCATAGAGAGTCACAGATGCCCAAGCGTAGCACAAACACAAGGTCATACCCAAAAGGACATCAGGGATTGTATCTTCCCATCATGCTAAGCCGACAGATAAGCAGATGAAGAGCCGGCCACCAAAGAAGGGAGGGGAAGAGAGTTGCAGCAAGAAGTGCGGTCTCAGAGCCAGTGAAAGCCCAGGGCACAGACATGAGAAGCAAACTCAGAGGAAGAGGGAGGAGGAGATGTCCCCTGAGCACACTGTCCCCAGACACAGCTTTAATTCAACAGAGATTAGGCAGACAGTAAATATGTAATTCACCCAAACCACGTCCAGTTGCATTCCTTTACTAGAGACAAATCCCAGTCTTCAGTGCACTGCCACGTCCAAGCCAAAAAAAGCCTCCTTTCACAAGGGCAGCAGAACCACGTGCCTCCTTCTGCCACTTTAACACAGTTTAGACTTTCCTTGCTTTAATCAAACATCATGTCCCAATTTCCAATCAACCAACCTCAATTTAAGCCACCACATTTCCAGCTGTGCCTCAAGCAAGCACAGAGGTGGGATGAGCCTGACAGACAACAGTGGCATTTGGCATTTCCATCACAACCAACCAGGAGATAAAAGTGTAAGAACCACTGAGAACTTCACCAGGAACACAGGGAACTGGGAAGGGACAGGGAGAATGAACCCTGCAGGTATGGCTCAGTGCTGTTACCTTATGGAAAAAGCACCAAATTCCTGCTCACTCCTCTTTTCCACCTCTAGATCTGGTAGCAATAACATCCAGTATAACTGAGGTGATATAGATACAATGGTGCCTGACACCACTATGACATTCCCCTTTCCTCCCTGGAATAATCATACTGGTTTGTTGTCTGCTTCACCATACAGCTACACCAATAGAGCTGAAGCCATAGGATGCGTTCAATTACACAGGGCCTTAAGCAGCACTCGCCCATGAGAGCAATTATTTGAACAAATATAACCATCACATGAGGAAAATGTTAAGCTCCAGATGAGGGGGCTGAAAACTAACGCAGATGCTTTCAGGAAGCTGTAGCACAGCAGAACCAGCCCCAAAAGGCCAACCCACGTACCTCCAGCACAGCCACATCAGCTTAACTCAGCTGAATGCAGGGTCTACACCACCAGAACAGCATCCCCCTGCATGGGATGCCCCAGGCACATCCTGAGCACAAGCTCAGCCCGCTGCCCACCACCTCTGAACCACCAAACTGAAAGCAGCCAAGCTTTCAAACAAAGCACCTTGCTGTGCTCATGCTGGGAACTGCCACGGCACTGCAGTCATCACAGGAAATGCAATGCAGAATTTCTTCCATTAGTTCTCCCACCCATGCATTGCCTCAAACACATCCTCAGTCAGGCACACAGATTCCACTGCTTAAGGCTGCAATGACCACACGCTTTCTCTTCTACTCTCAGTTTCCTCTTCGCTGCAAGAAAACCAGGGTGGGCCAGCACCCCTGCCCAGAAGACTGCATGGCCCTCACATAGACAGAGAGAGAACACTCAGAGAAGGAATTAAAACAACACAGAAAGACAAGAGGCACAGGAAAGAAGCAGCAGGGGTAACAACATTCACAAAACAGAGGAGAAAAGGCCTTTTTTTCCCTCCCAGTCCCTCCCAGCCCAGCACAGAGCCAGCTGCAGCCAGAAAAGCCTCTCACCCAAAGCAGTTCAGCTCTGTGTGTGCGATGCCCAGTTGGTGTGAGCTCAGCCCGGTGTCCCCGGAATGGAACGGCTGCTGCAGGCGCCAGCTGCACGGCCCGCTTGGAGGAGCATGCTAGATGGTCTGCACTGAGCCCTGGCAACGTGCTGCGCCTGCCAGGAGGAGCGGCAGCTGCACCAAGCTGGGGAACAGAGAGGAGAAACACATCAGAATAAAGGCTGCTGAGCCTGCGGGCTGACCAGCATCGCACCAGCCCACGCCACCAACCTCTCACATTTTGGGTCACTCAATTGGCGTCCGCTTGAACTACAGCTCCCAGAAGGCTCCGTGCTTCCTGCAGCATCAGGCTGGCGATGGGTCGGTGCTCGGTCCTGCCCGCAGACAGAGCTCGTTCTGCTTCTGAGTCGACTCGCACTCTCCACTCGCGTTTTCAGCCCCTTTGGCTGTGATTTATCACCCTGTTCCCCTGCAAACAAGGCGGCTGCTCAGCGCTGCGCTGCCGGCCCTCGCTGTGCTGGATAACAGCGCCTCAGCAGCACAGCAGGATCCCAGCGATAAGGGCTCCGGGCAGCTGTCCACAACCAGCAGCAGGGCAGGATTCCTGTGCAGGGGCTGGAGGGGCACGCTGCCTGCATGATCAAACACAAAGAGACACATTATCTACCATGCATGGCCACAGCATCACTAGCACTTACAGACACTGCAAATTGCCAAGTACAAATGTGATTGTGTCCAATGTGATTGTGTCCAATGTGACTGTGTAAACCTGCCCACCCCATCCCCAAGAGGGATGGTGTCTGACCACCAGCCCCAGCAAACCCATAGGGACCTGCATAGGGACCAGCAGAAGGTAGTAATGTGTTGATTAAGGTTTGAAGGGACCACCCAGAGCCTTTAGGCCCAAAGCTCTGCACAGCACAGGGAATGCCTGGCCCTCAGTGCTGCGGAGGCACTGACAGCAAAGCCATGGGTCTTTCTCAGGGCTGATGAGCCAGTGAGATAAGCACGGGAGGACAGAGCAGCCCATTGCTGCCCACATCAGCTGAGGGCACAGCACGTCACTTTCCTTGCAGATGTGTCCACATACGCATTGTCTAGGAAGAGAAACCGCTTAGTGCCCAGCAGCTTAAAGTAAAGACCTTCTGGCTGTGCTGAGAGCACGAGCGGTGCTGGCTCAGCTGCAGGCACAGAGCTCCATCAGCCCCTAACGCCAGCACCAGGCAGGATCCCAGCACTGGGCAGCCACCCTGGGTTCTACAAAGGGGCTGCACTGCAGGAACAGAAGAGCTGTTTCTCTTTTATAAATGCATTTTAGAGTTCGCACCATCGGCAAAGCGCGCCTGAACAGAGCTATGGCTCCTTCCAATGCTATTCCTAATATACGAGCCCAAAGACCCGGGTTTTTAGAAATCAAACTTGATCATCTCAAGCTGGCAAAAATAACCCCACGTTCCCTCAAGTTATTTTCTTTTCAGCGAGGCAGGGTACAGCACAATAGGAAACAGCAGCAGTTATGTACTCAACCTCCAGAAACCCAAAGGGCCAATTGCAGCAACCCACGGCAGCTTTCCAGCCCTCCCCAGTCTATTTGCTGGAGTCAGACTGAAAAGCTCGCTGCCCCCAAGCCATCCAGCAAGATCCCCGTCCTGCTAATTGCATCAATATAAATGTATTATCTTGGCTGTCAAACAGCAGCTGGACGAGCGGGGCTACGCTCTGCCACGTAAATGCAGAACAACAATTGTGCTTTCTGCTGGTGACACATTTCTTCACATCTTATTTCCTTTCCAGGGCTTCCCCTTCTACCCAGGCACTCGGGCAGCAGCGTTTTGTTTTTTCCAGCATGAGAGGAAATGGCAAACAAAACCTCTCCTCGCCTTTAGAACCGAATGTGAGCGAGCTGTGGGAACGACTCCATCATTTCCCACCATCCAAGACAAGAACACGCGGAGAGGGAGCTGTGAAGGCAAGAGTGCAATGCTCCTCAATCCCAGCCAGCAGCCCTACTGCCTTCCTCGGCTGCCCCAGGTGAGCACAAGGAGAGCAGCGCCCCTTGAAACACCAAGTGCAGGCAGATCCGAGAGAGCGGGCAGACAGCACAGCTCCCCGAGGCACAAAAAGGAGGAGGAAGCCCCCAACTCCCACTTCCAACCTTCATAAGCAGCTTTCTCAAGGCTGCACTACCTGTGACCTTCCTCACAGCCCCATGTTCCAGCATGCGATGCTGCTCGCTAGGAGTGCTGCCCCAGCACAGAACCAGGGCATGGTTGGGTGGGAAGGGCCCTCACTGCCCCCCAAAACCCACCCCTGCCATGGCCTGGCTGCCCCCATCAGCTCAAGCTGCCCAGAGCCCACCCATGGGGGCACCCCCAGCTCTGGGCAGCAGTGCCAGTGCCTCACCGCCCTCTGAGTGAAGTATTTCCTCACCTATTATCTCCCCTCTTTTTGTTTTAAACCCTCCCAACCTGCCCTGTCACCATCTACCCACAAGAAAAGTCACTCTCCCTCCTGTTTAACAGGTCCCAGTCTGTTACTCAGCCACCTACAGACCTCCGGGTCTCCCAGACAAAGCCCACAACACCTCTAGGACACCCCAAAGCACTGGGTTTCCCCCATGATAAAGCCCCTCACTCACAGCCACAGGCTCTGGGCTGTTCCTTCCAGATACAGCCCTCAGCAGCTCAGCCCCTCCAGGGCCTCACCCCATCCCTCAGCCACTGCCAGCAGCTCCAGGCTGGGCAGCACACCCAAATTTCTCCCCCTGTATTGTGCAATTCAAGCACTGTTTGATTCCAACTCTACAGTCCCTATGCCTGGCGCACGCCTGGGGCTCCAGGATGCTCCAAGTCACCAGACTGAGCCCGCAGCTCTCCTGATCCCTGACCAAGCAATCCGGCCTGACAGGCTCTGAGTCACATGAAACCTCCCCAAAGGGCTCCGCAGCCTCAGGGCCCACCGGGGGAAGGAGCCTCATCAGCCTGGGACACAAACAGCAGCTGATGCAGGTTACAGCAAGCGAACATCCCCAGTTACATGAAACCACAGCACTTGGGATCACGTCTGTGTGACACACGTTAGGGTCACATTCACATCGGAGCCAAAGGACAGCAGCACCAGGTGCTTCACTCACCCCACATGCTCCTGCAGCTCATTACTGACCCAGAGCCCAGTCCTGCTGCACTTCACCACCAGCCACAGACAGCGGGGGGCAGAGGGGAAGATGAGGTTCTACAAGAGCCCCCCAGCAGGGTGAGGAAGGGCTCCATCATAAGCACAGGGGACCATGATCCCACCATGAGATCAACAGGCACCATGCCCAGGTCCTGCTGCCCCCCAGGGCATCAGCTCCATGGCTGTATCTTCTGTCCAACTATGGAGAACCAGCCGTCCACGGCACATTGAGATATCAGCCTGAAGGCAGCGCTCAGAGCAACCAACCCGATATGAGGAGCTCAGCACACACAGCTCCATCACACAGCCATCCCAACCCGATATAGGGAGCACAGCACACACAGCTCCATCACACAGCCATCCCAACCCGATATGGGGAGCTCAGCACACACAGCTCCATCACACAGCTCCATCCCAACCCGATATGGGGAGCTCAGCACACACAGCTCCATCACACAGCTCCATCCCAACCCGATACAGGGAGCTCAGCACACACAGCTCCATCACACAGCTCCACCCCAACCCGATATGGGGAGCTCAGCACACACAGCTCCATCCCAACCCGATATGGGGAGCTCAGCACACACAGCTCCATCCCAACCCGATATAGGGAGCACAGCACACACAGCTCCATCCCAACCCGATATGGGGAGCTCAGCACACACAGCTCCATCACACAGCTCCATCCCAACGCGCTGCTCCTGAAGCCGGTCAGGGCCGGGATGCGCCACGGGCCGCTGATCCGCTCAGAACATGGAGCGGTTCCGGAGATCCCGGAGCCCTTTTCCTCCCCTTTGGAGCAGCCCCAGCCCCTCATTGCGGCCCGGATCCCCGCCGTCCCCGCATCCCCTCCGCTCACCCCGGGTTAAGCCGCAGCCAACAGGTGTTAATGGAGCGGCCCGGTCCCGGCTGTGAGGGACGCGGCGGCTCCGTGCGGCCCCGGCCCCGTTTACCTGATCGGCCGCGCTGCTCCCTCTATGCCCAAGGCCCCGCACTTCCCTCCGGGCTCAGTAACTTCGCCCCCTCCTTCACCTCCTCCTCCTCCTCCGTGTCTCCCCGCCCGCTCTCCGCGGCTCACGGCCGCTCTTCCTCCGCCGCCTTCCTCCCGCTCCTCCGCCGGCCCGGCCTTGCCCCAGAGTCCCCACGCCCGCCCTTACGCCGTCGCCGTGGCGTAGCGCCCCATCCCGCCCTCCGGACGCTACGGTGCGGAAACGGCGCAGAGACCGTCGTGAATAGCGAGGCCGGACTACAAACCCCGAGCGGCGCCGCGCGGAGGCAGCGGAAGGAGGCGGCGGAGCGGGGAGAGACGGGAACCGGGATGAGGGACGGGGGGAGCGGCACAGCGACCGGCTGCGATACGGATCACAACGGGGATGTGGAGGCCGAGGCCTGCGAGCTGCTGGGCCGCAGGAGGCGGGGCTGAGAGTCGGGTGTGCCCGGGGTTAAGATCGGAACCCGGAGGCTCAGTGTTCACATGGCTCCGTATCCACCCTGCCAGGAGCTGCCAAGGCTGCTAATGACACCTAATAACAACTAATGACAATTAATGACAATTAATGACAACTAATGAGCTGGTGGTGCATAAAGAGAACGGGGATGTAGCTCCGGGCTGCCTCAGCCCTCCACACACCGGAGCCCATGTAACCCCGGGACCCCCCCGGCTCCGAATTCAGTGCAATTCAATTCAATGCAGCCCCTTAAAAAGAACCGCAGGATCCCACACACTGGACAGGGGCAGCAGGTGAAAGGGAGGAAGGGCTGTGGTGCTCAATGGGCAGAGCAGCTGCCAGCCCTGGTCTCCCAGAGCAGCAGGCTGTGAGCTGGCATTGCCCTCCTTACACCTCAGCTCCATGCCACTAAGTGGCTCCTGCCTTCAACCACAGCCCTCATTGACAGTGTGAGGAACAAGGAGGCCCTGACTGAGCTCTGAGTGAAAGCCTCGGCCCAGAGCATGTGATCCAGGACCTGTTTGTGAGGGGATCCTCCTCCATGTATCCTTATGCTGTTGTAGCAAAGCTTTGTGCAAAGAATATGTAACTCTTGACCCAGACTCTATTTGTGTGTTATGCAGTAGATGTATCTATGCACGTAGGGTCCTATGTGTAACACAGAACATTGAAGATAACCATCCTGTACAAACCCCAACCAGCTTTGATCCCAACGTCAGGATGATGCATCACCCACAGGAGGTAAAGAAGACTCAGAAGGGTTTTTCAGAGAGGTGTAAAGCCCCAAGTAAAGAATCACACCAGGTTTGTACACAGGAATCTTTGTTGCACAGAAGCAATGTGATGTCCTGCAGTGGGTGGCTGGTCCGGCTCAATGTGCAGCCCATCCTGCCTTCTTCAGTGGCACAGTCGTGGTGAGGATCACTTCTCCTGCAGTAGCAATGAGTTCTGCTGTTAATGTCCCATGACACTCTATCGTGCATTGTCTTTTTTTGCTGGGGTTGTGACAAACCCCTCTCTGTTTTGGAGAGGTATCTGTTCCCTTCACATGGTGACCCCACATACCAGCTCGACATGCACTGGTTGACACAGGACACCAGTCCAAGACGTGGACCTGCTGTGTCCTTGAACAGCCACCAGAGCCCCTCATCCAGGGGATGTGGGTGATTAGAGGGAGGCTGTCAGGTCCCCCAGGGCTCCGTGGAACTCAGGAGGTGCCTTACAGTCTTTTTTCACTGCAGATGGGGAGTGTCAATGTTTCCCTGTGGCTATCAGGCATCCCTAGTGCTATAGGGATGTCCCCAGTGTGTTGATGATCTGTGTGGTGGGGTACCAGGGAGCTCCCAGGGATGTGGGGTATCCCCAGCAGTCACTCACTGTAGAGGTGTTGGGTTTGGATTTCTCCTTGGAGCAAGACATGCGTACGCGGGGGACGAGGGATGCATCGCTGCCCACGGAGCCATCGGGGCTGGCCAGGCTGAGCAGCAGCAGGTTGGTGCAGGCGAAGGATCGCTTCAGGCTGTAGCCGTTTTGGGAAGAGCTGATCCTGGGCATCTCTGTGCTGGGGGAGCTGACCCACCGTGGGTCATGGTCATGGCAAGGAAGCACGGCACCTCACCCACCCACGAGACCCTTCCAACCCCTCCATTAACCCTGCTGGCCCTACCACCACCAATAACCCTCCATCACCCCCATTATCTCCCTAATCCCTGCTTTCCCCTGCCCCCTCCAGCCCTCACATGAACCCTCTAGCTTCCCCAGTGTCCCCTTTCCCAAGAGCCTCCTGATGACCTGCAGGGATCCTGCTGCTCCCTCACGCTCCCCACAACCACCACCCTTCACTCCCCAACTCCCTGTACCCACTCCAAGCTGATATTTACCTAGGGGTAGAGGTGGCTGCATACTTGCTGGGTGTCTGGGTGACCAGCAAAGAATGGGTGGCAGGGGGCTGTGCCTGGCTGCCTGTCAAGGGGTCCATGGCCCTCCTGGATCCCCTTTGACTGCAGGAAAGTTTTCATCCACGTGTTGGCCACAACTCTGCAGGCCTGACGTCACAAATGTCAACAGAGACTGTTGCCATCGCACAGTTCTGTGAGGTCACCATGCTCCCGTCCCAGCCCCTCACATTCCATATCTCCAGGCACACCCGGAATTCCTCTTTTAGTCATTTCTATCACCAAAATAGGCACCAAAATATCTGCGGATTTAGCACTAGATTAAAGGCTGGTACTTCCCAGCAGAAAGTGCTACAGGTACCTGGGAACAGAGAGGGCAGGAGGACTCCAAGTCAGGAAAGGCTGAAGGCAGAATGAAGAGCTAAAGCTGAAGGAATAATGAACTGTGGCTTAGCTCTTCAGAACCTCATCTCCCTCCTCTGCTTCAAACAAACCAACCTCCCTTTTGGGATGACTCAGGAACTTCTGCTCTCCTTCCCAGCTGGATTCTATGTCTAAAACCTCCCCATATCACTGATTATACACTGGGATGGGGAGGTTGGTGGGGCACAATGCAGTGGTGCCATCTCTGCTCCCCTCTGTTGGCTGGGACATGGGATGACACAGGGAGAAGCTTAATTTGCTCTGTAATTACCAGAAGTCAGACAGAAGGGGGCTTGCTGGGCTGTCTGCTAGAGGACAGCTGTTGTGTGCATGTGTGCAGGAGCCTGCCATGACACCCCTCCTATGAGCAGACTAGTGCCCAATTCCCAGCATTCTATACTGCCCCTGCCATTGCTGTAAAGCCCACATTGCTCTACAGTCAGGCCAGATAAAGAGATAGGGGAGAGGAGGGATAAAAAGGAGATAGGGGAGCAATAAATCTCACTGAAAGCAAGGGAAACTCTCACATGAGCACCGAGTGGGAGAGTTTGGACTAAGGAGAAAGCAAAGGACAGAAGAGATGAGGCGATGAGAACAAAGACTCCTTTATGGAGGAGAAAACAGGCGGCTGCAGCTCTCGCCTTTATTAGTGCAGGACGTCGACCTTCTGCTCTCAGTGGTGCCCAGAGGATTCGTCTGCCAGAGGTGGAACAATTTCTCCAGTCTCTAAAATCCTGTCACCCTGATGGGATGAAAGAACATGGTGAGGTTTCCTCCTGCACACAATCCATTCCTTTACAGCTCACTTCTTAAACCAAGCCGTGACCGCCCTGCTTCTAAACAAGAACTATGGACTCAGAAGCGTCATTTCCTCCACATTTCTCAAGATGCTGCCATTGCACCTTAGCTAAATTCTGTGCAATCTGCATTTGCTTCACCCTCCTGATGCCACAGAAAAACAGCATTTAAAGTGATTATTGTTTCAAGAACATACACTAGGTTTGTAGCACTGCATAACCACCTTCACCATAGTATTGCTCATCTCCAGCACAGCCTCTAACCCAACAGCCAGCTGTATATGGAGAGCTGCAGAACCCCGTAGCAAAGCCAACCCAATGCCTGACCTCTGCTTGTTCAAGCTGCAGGCATTGCCTTGGCCTGCTGAGCTGACGTAGCTCAAGCAATCAGGCTGAATTCAGCAGCTCACAGCTCGGCCTTCAGTCTGTTGCTATGTACTTGTTAGGGGTGAAATCCTCCCTGCACAGCTGCTGCATCAACCCCTATTTCTGGAGCCATCCTTTCTCTGCTGCTGTTTAACAAAGGTAGAAGATGACACGAGTATGAATGGACTTACCGGGAATATGGGTGGGTTTGACATAACGATACCATACGGCTTTTTCTGAAAGCACAGAGGGGGAGAAAAAAATAAGAACATCACACAGGTGAAGCATAAAGAATTTCCAACACAGTGAGTATAATTGTTCTTCATAACCCCTCTCAAACATGTACTGTTACGTGTAGAGCTCACTAGGCTGGTTTCCTCCCACTAGTTAAAAAGATACCAGCCAGAAAAGACATAGAACTGGGAGCTCTATCCCAGCATTTGGTTTCCCTCCCACACCAATGATTGCAGCCCAGCTGTCCCAACACCTCCCATGATCAGTGACTGTAACAGAACTATATCATAGTTGGGTTGGAAGCCCACCCGGTTCCATGCTGTGGTCGGGCTGCCCTCCCCCCAGCTCAGCTGCCCAGGGCCCATCTGTGGCCATTGGCACCTGCAGGGATGGGGCACCCACAGCTCCGGGCAGCAGCAGCAGCACCTCACTGCCCTCTGGGTAAACTATTTCCCCCTGAAATATGAATATATGGCTTCAATGTGAAGCCGTTCCTTCATTATCTGACCGGTTCACAACCCCTTCCCTCTCCTGCTTCAGACACCGCCGAGTTCTCCCCATCCCCTCGATCCACGCACCGCGACGTGGTACTTCATGTAGTAGTGGAGCAGCCAGGCGGGGATCAGCACCCGGCCCACGAAGAAGCAGCCGGTCTGGTACGCGCTGAACACCTGCGGGACAACGGGACAGCGGGGCTCAGGGCCGGGACTCAGACCAGGCCTTAGGCCGGGGCTCAGGCCGGACCCAGGCTCACCTTCATCCTCCATAGGCCGCCTGGCTGCAGGAATCGCTCCCAGAAGGCGGCGATGGGCCCCGGTCGCCGCTCAGGCAGCACGGGCTCCCTGTCGCTCAGCTCCTGGTCCCGCAGCCAGCGGCGCCGTAGCGCTCGGAGCTGCTGCAGCCGCAGCTTCTCGTCCGCCGTGTACCCGCCCATGGCGCCGCCGCTTCGGGCCCAGCTCAGCCCCGGGCACCGTGTCCTTAGCGACGGTGCGGGATACTGACGTCATCACATCGCGCCGGAAGCGGAGCTGCGCGTCGCTTGGACAGCTGCTACGGGCGTGAGAGCGTCAGGCTTTGGATCGTAGGGTCGCGGGTTCGAGTCCCCGTTGGGGCGGCTGCTCCGCTCCTTCGTGCCGCTCCCATTTACCGGCACCGGGCACATGGCGGGCCCGGAGCTGGAGCTGGGGCTGCTCTTCCAGCGGCGCTTCCTGTCGGTGCGGCAGCTCCGTGCCATGCCCTGGGCGGTGAGCTACATTTACTATAGGGTCCTTTTTCACTATACAAGCTGGGCCGGGCTGTGCGGGGATCGTCCGCTCGGCTGCGGGCTCAGCTCCGCTCTCGTTGCACTTTAGGAGCTGGAGCAGCAGCTGCGGGCCGGCCCGGAGCGCTCCCAGTGCTCCCTGCTCGCTCACATCCTGCACCAGGTACCGCACAATGAACCGCGTTCCCAGCTCGTATCGCCGCCCCCACGTCCATCCTGCAGCCGCCGGCATCTCACCCACCCGCCGTCACGGTTTATCGTTGCAGACCGTCCTGCACCCGCTGTGTGCGCGGTTCCCCCCGCCCGCCTCCTACAGACGGTGCTTCCTCACCGAGCTCATTAACAAGGTACCGGTCTCTTATTCTTATCCTTTGGGGCTCGGGGTGGCAGCTGAGGCTCCGTTCTCTGTTCACAGCACGAATCCACGGCAGCCGAACCCCTGGATGAGCTGTACGACGCGTTGGCACGTGTCTTAAACGAGGAAGAATCCACTCAGTGCTACAAAAGCTACTTACTGGTAAACACTAACGAGACGGCTTCGTTACAGAGCACTTCTAATCATCTGTCCCTGTTCACAGAATCACAGAATGACCCGGGTTGGAAGGGACCTCAAGGATCATGTAGTTCCAACCCCCCCTGCCTGGCAGGGCCACCAAACATACACATTTACTAGATCAGGTTGCCCAGGAGACCCCATAGACCCCCATAGAGACCCCATAGATCAGGTTGCCCATGGCCCCGTCCAACCTGGCCTTGAACACCTCCAAGGACGGGGCATCCACAACCTCCCTGGGCAGCCTGTTGGTTGTATGGGAGTTGGACCAGGTGACCTCTAAAGGTCTCTTCTAACTCCAAGCAGTTCTATGAGTCAAAGTGGAGATCACCTCCAAACCCCCCGAGTTCTTCCTGCCCTTTCCTCCAGGCTGCCCCACAGCTGTGAGCTGCAGCACAGCTGCCATTGCTGACATCTCTCTCCCCCCCACGTGTGACCCCCAGCCCTCAGGAGAAGCCGTGACCCTTTCAGAGAGTGTGGCCATTATCTCTCAAGGAACCACAGGGCTCGTCACGTGGGATGCTGCTCTGCACCTCGCTGAGTGGGCAACGGAGAACCCTGCGGTGTTCACTAACAGGTAACAACAGCATCATGGATAGAAATGGGAGCCGGTGCCAGATAACAACTGCTCTCCTCCTGTTCTGCATCAGTTCAGGAGATGACGGCGTAGTTGCTTTAAAACAGGCTTTGAGATGAAAACAATTACAGCACCTGCCCTGATCTGCTCTGGACTGTAGGCTGTTTTGCCCCTGATATGGGCTGTTGGCCACAGCTCAGGCTGCCCAGGGCCCCGTGCACAGCTCTGGGTACATCCAGGGATGTGGCATATTCAGCTCTGGGCAACCTGTGCTAGAGCATCACCACTAATGTTATATTTAACTTTACTGATATCCAGTCTAAATGTCCCCTCTTTTAGTTTGAAACCATTTCCCTTTTCCTATCACAACAGATCCTGCTCAACAATCCATCCCTTTCTTTCTTACAGCCCCCCTGTAGATACTGAAAGATGCTTTGTATATAAGGACCAGAAAGGAATGGGCACTTCTGAGCACAGCTTCAGCTAAATTAGGATAGAACTGTGCTTTAGAAACATCTCTCCACTAGGAAAAGAAGTGCACAACTGGTTCAGATACAGATAAATGCTGCAGAAGTCCAGAATTAGGAATGATTCTCACCCCCACGATGGAATTAATAATTCCAGTGATTAATTCTTATAATTGAATCCTGTTTGCTATCTTTACCAGTTACTTGGAACAAGCATTAAATCATAGAGGATCTGCTCAAAAACTGAGATAATCTGTAGCTGAATTTACCTTTAGATAAACTTGGAATATTCTGATTTCAATAATCAACATCAGATTCCTCATCAATACTTGTTTTCCACCATTAATCTTTAGGACAGTCTTGGAGTTAGGAAGTGGAGTCGGCTTCACTGGACTCGTGATCTGCAAAACCTGCAATCCCAAGACATATATATTCAGTGATTACCACCACTGTGTTCTCAAACAGCTGACAGAAAACATCCGTCTGAATGGCTTCACCCTGCAGCCTGAAACTATGAATCCAGCCCAAGGGCAGGAGGCAGAAAGGAAGGAATCCCAACAACCCAAACTCATTGTTTCAGAGCTCGACTGGGGTTCAGTTACAGAAAAACAACTGCTGGCTCTGCAAGCAGACGTCATCATTGCAGCAGGTAGCTCTCCCTTCTGGTTATGCCTGACTTTGCAGAGAGATGCAGGAGGAAGGAGGTAACAGAAATAAAGACATTTGTGTTTATTTAGCTTGGAAAAGGCTGTGGGGAGACCTTGTTGTGGCCTTCCAGTACTTGAAGGGAGCATATAAACAGGAGAGGGAATGGCTATTCACATGGATGGACAGCAATAGGACAAGGGGGAATGGTTTTAAACTGAGACAGGGTAGGTAGTGGCTTTCCAAGGCAAAAATCATCTAAGAATTCAGGTATAGAATTCTGTGGCTTGATTTCTGCTTAGCTCTTAATAAACACTGAACACTTCCCTTTTCTTTCCCCATGCAGATGTGATATACGATCCAGAGGTAACCTTATCCCTTACTGGTATGTTACAGAAGTTCTCCACCCTAAGAGCAGACAGAAAACCTGAGATCTATATTGCTCTGACAGTCCGTAACCCAGACACTTACCACACATTCCAGGCTGAACTTGGTAGGTGCCTATTTTATTCACTGTATCAATAGATTTGGCCTCTCCCAGTGACTTAATATATAGTGGAGATGAACATTTCTTTTTAGCAATGGGTATTGTCCAGCAATGGGATCCCTGGATTCAGGAGAACTCTGCCTGAGATACATGGATTCGCTCAGGACATTAAAGACATCTCAGCCCTTTGCTGCATCCTGCCACCACTCTCATTTGTTACAGCGTCAATTTGAGACACACTCAAGTTTGGTTCTAATAGGAAAGATCATAAGGGTTAAGCCTAGAACAGGCAAAAACCTGCACTGCATTTAACTGTAGAAATGTTTAACTGTGGCCTGCAACTTGTAACTGTCCTTTGAGGGTTAAAAAGGAGGAGAGATTTAAGTAAAAGGGAGAGATGGAGGACTTCTCACCCTTCAAAACCTATTGCAGCCTTACAGCAGTACAGCCGGAGCACAGTGGTTGGCTACGTAACACAATAATGCTGTTACATTCGTACCTCTTCGTACAGACCTTAACGTGCAACTTTAGCTCTTTATTTCATTAAGCAGAAATACGATTCTCAGTGTTTCTCTTTGCAGATAAAGCCGGGATCAGATGGCAGATTATTCCAACCCACAGCAATAGGATTTTTCTCCATGATACGCAGCCCAACGTGACTATCCTGCAATTATTCACATAGATTTGGTCAATACAGCACAGGACTTCAGAGGAAATTTTCTCTCATCCTCACGCCAAGACTGTCCTGAATTCTACAAACAGACTGAGATGTGTGCACCAAGAGCAGCCTTATGCATGTATCTCATATGCACGAGCTGTTGTCAAAATGAGTTTATGTTTCTTCCTGCAGTTGCCAGCGTGCGTGCAAGTGAGCAGCTGCTCCTTATAAGCATCTGTGCACCACAAGCTGTAGAGAAAAAGGCCCTAATTGTGATGCACTTGGATTCTGGAGAACTGGATTGAATTATTTAAATGCAGTTTTGATTTGTAAACAATGCAGACTCGCCCTGCGCTCCTGCAGGTGTGCATCTCATACTGACAAGGGAATAGAACAGTGTTCTATAATAAACGTTTTTAATACTAAAACCAGCTGTAATTGATGTCAGCTTTTTGTATGTGTGTTTGCAAAATTGCAACGTGTGTCATCCCAGAACAACCTGAGTAATGCCTGCACATTATACAGGGTGTCACTGATGCTGGAGGAGAAGAATTTAGCTTACCTGCTTTGGACCTTCATGTCATCCATTAGCCACCATTAATCCTGAAGCAGAACCGAATGTATTATTTTTCTCCTCTTTTGACTTCCATTTCTAGATGTTGTTTTAGAAGTTACTTTAAGAAAATGAAGAAATACATTCACTTCCTCCTCCTGTAGTAACTGAGAGAAGACCAATGACAGGTAATTTAAGAAATATTCTTTAAGCTGAAGAAGCCCACGGCAGCTGGAATTAAGTTGGATATTTATTACAGGAAGACAAAACCTCTCTAAAGCTTTCATCAGCATCGCTGTGTACAACAGAGGAATGCTGAGTTTACCTCGTGTGTAGCACTGGCTAATGGGGATGGCCATAACACCAGGCAGGAATCTGCTGGAAAACCTCAGCTGCACCTTCTGCACTATTATTACCCACACAAGAAGCTCCAGTTGTAAGGGAAGAGGTTTGTCTGATCAGTTGAAGTGATTCAATATTACAGTTGTAAACAATACCAAGTGTTTATTCACCATTGAAGACAGTCCTGGAGGTGCACACATGATAGCTTTTTTGACCCCATACTCCCCCCAAAAGTCATTCAGTCTGGTTAAATAAAGGAAGAACGGTCTGGTCCCAACTCTCATCCCAGCTCAGCTGCCTGGATGCACGAAGGTTTTTCCTGAACTCATGGAGTTTGCCTTCCAACGTGGGAAATCCCAAGAAAAGCATCTGTAAGATAAAAATAACACAGAAAAATACCACTGTGTTCTATTTTGGATCAATTCTAGCTTTTCTAGCAAAGCAGTGCCTTCTGAGAATGCAAAATATGGATGTCTGTAATACGGGAACATGTCGCTCACATAGTAAGACTTCTGTCGTTAGAGCTAATAGGAAAGAATAATCTCTTACGTCTTTACCTTCAGTTGTTCTGCAAGTTCATCTGAATCCCTGAATATCAGCCCATTTTCATTGTGTTTCACAAGTTCATGTAAACTGTGAACAAAAGACATAGAAAAAAATAGAAGAAAAACAGTGAGTGGGAGATGCACATCTCAGAAGTTGCATTGTGTCTCTTTCCTATGGGCAGCACAAGTAGGGGGTGAACTCCTGACAAAACAGAACCAAAGGCAGATACTGAAGTTTAAATGAAACTTGTATTGTAGTACTGCATTGCAGTACAATACAAAAGGGCCCTCACTCAGTCATTGTGCCACTCATCTCCATGCACATCAAAATGAGGGCAATAATCAACTTTAACCCCTAAGGAAAATCTGCCCGTGCTCAGCACATGAGATATTTGCAATTAATACCTATTTATTTGTAAGAGCTGCCTTTTCCCCAAAGCTCTGTGCACTGTAAGGTTGGTTACTGCATATATTCACCTCTTCACAGAGCAAGGACCTGTAAATCCTGGTAGCACAATAAGCAAACTCTTACCATTCAAAATATATTGCACACACAGGTAAGCAGCAGCCAAACATATCTACCACCTTCATAGGTAAATCCAATCCACTAGATGATTTATGGAGACACACACCCAAGTCTGCTGAGCCTAAAAAGCAAACGAAGCAGACAAGACTCTGAATTCTCTGAAGCAGCTCTTCTGGTCTTACTGCATAAATATATGTGGGTTTTTTTTGGGTGATGTGAGCTAAATATGAGCAAGAGATATTAAACTACATGACTGCATTTAGAAACATACCAGGCAAGTTCCTGTTGAATTAAAGAGAATTTGTAAATCTCACATTTCTCACAGAGCAGCCTTTTGGCCTCTTCATCTGCTCAGAACAGATACGCACACAGGAGATACCACAATGCAGGCAGGATATGCTGCATGGCTCTTCCTGTTCATCTCAGTTCACACATCTGAAACCCCAGGTCAGCTTGGATATGTACATGAGTACCGTACTGAGCTTATCACACTGGATGCAATACTAAGAATGTGCCAACGTTATTCCAAAAACATCATCATTTAGAATTTCAGCTTCTTTTGGGTGCTCAGTCAAAAACTGAGATGTCTTTTCTGACCTGCTTAAGAGTGTGAACCGGGACATGAACAGGCATGCTTCCTCACATCAAATCATTTCAGAATTCATCATTTACCAAGCAAAACTGGGTAATCCTCAGCTTCCAGCCACGGTGTACAGATCTGGATATGTTTAAAGTGCAGTTTCTGTATCAGTCCATTGTAGTACTCCTTTAGTGGTCCTTTACCTTTTTAAAGCAAGGAGAAAAAAGAAAAGATAGCAGTGATTTTATCAGGGTGATTGAAAATTAGGTGCAATCAGTGGAAAGAAAGAATTACAACATGAATAAAGTATTACCTGTTATCACACATACTAAAGCTGGAAGCTTGACTCCCTCATTGATATACTGCTCATAATCTGGGGAAGACAAAAACCTGACAAGTAAATGGATGGCTGATCATAAAGGGTCACCGTGTGCAAATAATTCAGCTTCCTACTTCAAGTAATTTCTCCACAAACACACGTCTCACCAAACAGTAGGAAGTTTTCACATATTTCACATATTAAATCCCCAGACCTCTATAGAAATAAATCACAGTATGTTTAGAAATCATTAACCATAAAACATTTCTTTGACTACGCCATATTGGCCATTTCATTACTGCCATTTACAAGTGAGAAATAGAATTCCCCCCATCACCACCCTGAGTTGAATTCAGAGGCCTCATTTCCATATGTCAGCTCCTACTCATAACCCACTGCAAACCAATCACACACACCTGCACTTGCACTTGAATACAGAGGAAGTATTACTTAGAAAAAGCCCTCACCCACTATCCACCTTTGTACAGCTGAGAGGCATTCCTTAGTACTGACCTTCTAACGCCTTCAGAAGGACTGAAAAGTCTTCATCCTCTGAAAGAAAGGGTCTTATTAGCAACATGCATGCTTTTAGCACTTACAATGAATTACATCTTTAAGTACGGAACACGCTTTTCCTGTTCAAAATTTGCCACAATTATGTTCATTTTTGAAAGTCTACAACGATATACTTGTGACGGAAATAAGTGTCCAGTGTGAGAAGTACAAACAGACCTAATTTTCTTTTATTCCAAAGTGTCAATATACTAAAAATAAGCAGTTTACAAACCTGTCCAGCTGGTGCTGCTGATGAGAAGAGCCGGCCGTCCACTGCTTCTTGTCACATCCCCACTCTTCTCATCCCTTTCTGTAAAGGCCGACCTCTCAGCGTTCCAACTGACAGACTCTGTACTGCAAAAACAGAACTTTCAGAATACAGACTACACAAACACAGCCAGCAAACACAGAAGGAAATGCAGTGCTTCAGAAGCATGAATTTCCAAGCACTTGGTTTCAGATTCGCCATCTAACTTCTCTGGGGATAGTCATCATTGCAGAGACATCCCTGATGGCCCCTCCAGTGGCAATTAGATGCACTCACACAGTAAGCATACAAAGACCAGCATCCGTTAATATTGAGGAGCTTATGCCTCCATCTAAAGGTATTTCTGGTGACTAAATGCCATAACCTTGTGCTATTCAGTGAAGGACTGTAACTTCATGCTTTACTTACACACGTCGTGGTTTAAATGGCTCATAATCTTGGGCAAGTTTCATGAACAACTGATGCTGAAGCTCTAATGGAGTTTCCTTAAAATAAGAAGCTGGCCTATCATACAGCGTTACTGCCCTGTAATGAAATAAATTCATCAGTTAAATAAACACCAGATCCAACAGAAAAGCACGTGGCAAAGAAACAGTGACAGGCTACAGCGACACAACACAAAAAGGAAGCGGATCATCACAACAAAAGGATGATTTAACTCAACTTTCTCTGTTTCTGAAGCTTGTTGGAACAGACCAAGTTTGACATGTTAATCCTGTACAAAGGATGCCCTTCTTAGGTGTCTTTTCAGTAGATGAAACACAACCATTAAAACAAGACAAAGTTGTCCTGACATTGCTTCTGTAGGAATACTCCGAACCCAGGCTCCCCAGGACTACATGCTTTCCTGTTGCTTTGAGTATGCACATAACATTACAGGTTTTTAACTCACCTGATGTTGCAGTTCACCCACAGATCTTCCTTCATGGCATCAGTGACACACAGGTTATAGTCAGACAATCGCCCAAACAGCTTCTCATACCTGACAGAAATTGAAACCCAGTAAGAACCCAAAGGCAACTCCAACACACACACAGTAACTGCTCTCCAGCACTGATGCAAACTAAAAGCCAGACAAAAACTCAACTGCTCCCAGTAACTTCAGTTTAATTAACAATTACACATACTGTTATGTTACAGCAGTATCAGCCCATGAGAAGGGTTATGTGTGATTCCTTGTCGTTTAAAGCCTGAGAACACAGCTCTCAAAAGCATTCAAAGCTGTAAGCAAGAAGTGGTCACACTGAATCAGCAAGAAACAAAACTCACTAGATCTAAGTCTGCATTTGCACTCCACCAAACAGGTCCAACCAAAGGGAACGTGTTTAAACCACATCAGCAAATCTCTCGGTTCCTGTAGCTCTCACACACCAACCTAAAGCCACATGTTGCTAATGATTTCATTTCCCTATTTCCAGGTAGCTCACAG
This sequence comes from Coturnix japonica, assembly GCF_054131305.1. Classification (NCBI taxonomy): domain Eukaryota; kingdom Metazoa; phylum Chordata; class Aves; order Galliformes; family Phasianidae; genus Coturnix; species Coturnix japonica. Next base: position 19,756,753 of record NC_140675.1, on the reverse strand, counting down.
AAGAATTACTGTACAAACCATTTTGCGATGAGCACCAATGGGTGATTCCTTCCATGATTCAGACTCATGATGGTGTATCCGTAATTGTGCCAATCAATGATCAGCTTGCTTCTCCAGAAAAGACAGGCCAGCCAGGCAACAGCTATACTGGGCAAACCTGGAGGATTCTGTTTAATAAAACAGAGGAAAATATTCCTCAGGTTGAGGGGCCAACACTTAACTACAATTGTAACAGAATGGCTTAGAAGGGACTTTAGAGAGCACTGAGTTTCAGCATCCCTTCCCCAGGCAGCCCTGCCAACACCCCATCAGGCACCAGATCCATCCTTACCAATGGAGACTTCCATGGATGGAGCATCCACAACTGTACCAAGGCCACACCAGCCCTGCAATGAACAGCTTCCCCCTCATATCTAATCTACATTGCTCATCTTTTAGACTAAAACCATCCCCCCTTGTCCTATCACTATCTACCAGCATAGGAGAAAAGGAGCATTGAACAATGAGAAAAGGGAAACAAGAAGGAGGATTTGATCACAATCCATTAACAGGTCTAAATGCACAGAGAGGTTTATGTGTTAATCAAATACAGAACACCAGTGTCCAAGGCTGCTAAAAACCTATTGCAACGCAATACCAATAACGTTACCCACACAGACACACCTGAAGGAGGACACAGGAAGGCGGCTCCATCCTCAGCATCGTGTGCAGTAACTGCACGGTCTGTGCAACGACTTTCACCACGTACTGGAACAGCTTCGGCCCAACTGCAAAACAAAGTCCCGTGTGTCCCACAGCCGGCTGGGCTCACAATGTCCCCCCAGCCCCAGCCCTGCTCAACCCGCGGTACCTCACACACCTCTCAAGCTCCGCAGCTCCGACACGGACACAACCTGGATCTCCCCGCTGCTCAGCACGTCGCGGTGCGGCCGAGTCTCTGTGGGAGCATTTGGAGGCTGAGAGACGCGGCCCACAGCATCACCCCGCCCCAGGCGGCCATCACCGCCTCAGCACGGAGCCCTCACTCACGTAAATAGCCCAGCAGCGATACTTGGCGGCCGTGCCGGGCCAACGACAGCGCGTGGTACTGCATCCTCGGGCTGCGGCCCAGGTCGCCCAGCACCGCCACACACACCCGGCCCGCAGCGCGCCCCGCCCGCCGCCACCAGCACCACAGCACCGACAGCAGCACCACCACCACGGCCAGAGCGGCGCCGCCCGCCGCCATCTTGGGGAGCACGGCCGGGCACAGCGCCCCCTTGCGGCCGGTCTGTGCGGGGAGACGCGCTGCACTGACCCTTCCTGCATCCTGCCCAGCGAACGTGGCTGTTATCGGTTACACACCGGCACCCAGCAGAGCCTTATCGCCTCGTGATATCACGGATTATCACCGATCACCGCCTCGTGATATCCCGGCTCATCACCGATCACCGCCGCTCCGTTCCATCACGGGATGCAGCGCGGCCTCCCGCCGCCAGGGGGCGCTGTAGCGCGGTGTGCGCCCGCCAAGATGGCGGCCTCCGTGTGGGCCGTGCCCGGTGCCCGGTGGCGGTGGGTGCTGGCGGTGCTGGCGGCGCTGGGCGCGCTGCGGGCGGAGGGCGGCGCTGGGTGAGTGGCTCCTGTGGGACCCGGCCCCTCTGTCGGGGTCTCGCCGGTAGAAGGGGACGCGGAGGCCTCGCTATGAGAGCGCTCGGTGACCGCGGTGCTGTCTTACAGGGCCGCTTCCGGCCTGCGGCTGCTGCAGCCCTACCCGGCCGGGCAGCACGGGCCGCGGCACGGACACCGGCACGTCAGGGCCTGCCAGCCCGTCCGGCACGGGAACGTGACACACGAGGCCTGGCCCGGCGATAACAGCACGGGGCTGCCCGCAGCCACCACACGGACCTTCGTTTCTTACATCCCTTCGGCCCAGGAGCGGAGCCGGGCGGTGTACGGACACTTCACCTTCGTGAGGAACCCGCTGAGAACGTTCTCGGTGCTGGAGCCCGGCGGTGCCGGGGGATGCGAGGAGCAGCGCAGGGTCCCCGTGGAGGAGACGGCGCGACTGGGCCGGTGCCTGGTGGCCCAGAACGGAGGTTACTTCGATATGAGCAGCGGGGAGTGCCTGGGGAACGTGGTGAGCGACGGCAGGATGGTACGGAACGCACACGGCCTGCAGAACGCACAGTTCGGCATCCGCAGGGATGGCACCATGGTGTTTGGGTAAGGACAGTGAGAAGGTTCCCCCTGAGCCTCCTCTTCTTCGGTCTGAGTAACAGAATCATAGAACCACCAGGATTGAAAAGACCCCCAGAATCATCCAGTCCAACCATCCACCTACCACTGTATTTCCCCACTAAACAGTGTCCCTCAGTCCAACAGCTAAACAAATGTTTAACACCTCCAAGGACAGAGACTCAACCACCTCCCTGGGCAGCTCATTGCAGCACCTGACCTCTCTTCCAGAGAAATCTTTCCTAATAACCAACCTGAACCTCCCCTTGTGCAACTTGAGGCCATTACCTCTCATCCTATCACTGCTTACACAGCAGAAGAGCCCAAACCCCACCACACTACAACCTGCATTTAGATAGTTGTAGGGAGCAGTTCACACCACAGGATTTTTGTGAGCTCTCTATATATACTTCTAAATCACTTGACCACCATCCCACTGCAGCCCCTGAGCCATGCTTCTGACACACTCACAGCCTTCCCAGCAGTGCAGGTTATTATCTGTCCATCTCCATCATCCCAGCTGCTGTGCAGGGCACTGATATCCTCCTGTAGCAACTTTTCTTGCCAGCAAAGCTCTTCAACCAGGACACAGCAGGACACTGTTTCCTTTGGCCCCAGCTTTAGTGAGAGCCTACAGCCTGACACTGGAGCATTGCATTCTCCCTCTGCAATTCAGACTGCACCTGGGTATCTGCTGTGCTGGAGGCTACTCCCTGTGGTGTCACCTTGTCTCACTGCATAATTTCCAGCTGTTCTCTGCACAAGCTACAGCATCTGCTGGCTCCTGAGAGCTGTGGTCTCCGCCTGGCAGCTATATAGGTTTCTTCTGGCACCAGCTGAAGGGGTGTGTGACACTCCCTAATTAGGAGGCAAATCCTCCCTTTGATCACAAATTGCTGACAGAAGGACTTTAGCACTTACTAGAAGTACAACACCTGGCAGATATCCTTCCCCAGCAGCAGCAGGTACAGCAAAGGTCCCAGAAAAGTTCCTAGGGGTCCTTTGGTGGTTCCCAGAATACTAAGAAGCAGCCTGGAAACTGGGTTGCAAGCTGCTGCTTCTGTTGGCTGCATTCACTGCTCCACTGGCCTATTCCCACATACCCTCAGACCCAGCAGGGTTTGCTGCCAGGTGCTGTGCAATCTGATCAGTTTTCAGCTGTGGTCATTCTGGGTTCACTTCCCATCGTTAAAAGGGATTTCTTTCTGCATGTTTTCCATTCAGGTATTTTCACTTATGCTTTTCTTCAAACAAGGATGCTTTCTTCAGCTACAATCACACACACTAAAAAACGATCAGGTAAGCATCCAGCTCCCACAAGATGTGTTCGGAGCATGTAAAGGAATTGGCATTAAACCAAGAAACACCGCCAGATCTTGCAGTGAGAGTACAGCTGTTTGGTCCAACCTTTGCTGCTGTCTTCTGTGTGTTGCAGACACCAACTCGCAGCAGGTTTTGATGAACCAGATGTTGCTCAGCACTCTCATTTTTATGAGATTATCCCTTGGGAAGCATCCCACCATGACACACAGTGCCTTATCTTGGAAATGGCAGCTGATCAGTCCTTCCTGCTGCCTGGCAGGGGAAGGTTTTGCTGTCTGGAACAGGAGAGGCAGCTATCCCAGATGGGGGGAGCAGGTAGCATCCCTCAGAGCAGCTGCAGGCAGACTGGCTGCTGTTGCTGAAAACCCTCTCAAAGTCTGTTTGGTGCGACTGCTCTGCGTGGAGTGGAAGCTGACAGATGCTGAGGTGTTAAAGATACTTCCCCAGATCCCTGAGTAGCTCTGCCCTCATCATCTGCCAGATGCTTTCTGCCCTTATCCTGGCTCAGGTCCACAGGCCACGTTGTTGGCAGGAGTTGTTTTGTGCACAGGACAGTCGCTAACAGTGGCTTTGTATATAACAGCTGAGAAGAGGGTCCACTCTGGGTGCTGAAGGGATGCTTTGCACTGCTTGACCTCTAGTTTTGGATGTAGCATTCATTCACCTGCCTCTTGCCCTTCTTCCTGCCTCTGGAGCCTGCTGGCTGCAGAAGAGACTTCTACATGACAATGCTGTGACTGTGGATAACCCCTCCTGCTCTCTTTTTCCTAGTTACCTGTCTGAAGAGGACGTCTTGGATCAAGCAAACCCTTTCGTGCAGCTTGTGAGCGGGGTGGTTTGGCTCTTGAGGGATGGAGAAGTGTACATCAATCAGAGTCAAATTGCAGAGTGTGATGAAACTCAAACCACAGGTAAATATTGTAAAGTTTCACTGTGGGTAAGATTGTGCTTCTAACAACGCTGTTGGAAGGTGAGGGGAGCTTTGGAATTTGCTGTCTAGCTGCTACTCACTTAAGAGATCCAGATTTCTTCTGTGCTGCTTAACTTTAAGTTTGCAGTAAGTGCAGTGCTGGAAATAGGGTGTCTGCATGGTGTCTTGGATGAAGAAGAGAAACATGGGCTCTGTTCCCATTGTGTCTCAGTATAGTGAGCTCATTGCTGGGAGCTGGTTTGCAGGCAATTGTGTCTAAACAGCCAGTTCTGTCACCCAGCCGCTGTGTGAATTATTTCCTCTCCTGCATAGGAACCTTTGAGAAGTTCATCAACGTGATATCAGCCAGGACTGCAGTTGGACATGACAGCCAAGGGCAGCTGGTCTTGGTTCATGTGGATGGACAGACTGAATCTAGAGGGTAAGGCCAAGGTTGTGGTAATCCCCCAGGGAAGGTGCAAGTCCAGTCTTTAAATTCTGTCACCAGAGCTGGAGGGAGTCTCAACTTCCAGTAATGAGTTATAAGGCAGAGATGTGCAGAGCTCAACTGAAGGCACTGCTTGATGGTTTGTGATAATAGAGAGGCAGAGCCAGAAGATGCTATGGCAGCCTTCAGGCAGTAGGTCAGCACATCTGGGATGGGAGAGCAGCCAGGTTTCTAGCACAACAGCATCGTTCAATAGCATGAATGACCAGTGAAGAACCATTTGCTTTTGCAGGATCAACCTCTGGGAAATGGCCGAGTTTCTGAAACAGCAGGGAATCATCAATGCAATCAACCTGGATGGTGGAGGGTCAGCAACGCTGGTCCTGAATGGGACCCTTGCAAGTTACCCTTCGGAGCACTGGTAGGTGCTGCTGCATGGTCTCTGTATAGCTCCTGTTTAGTGTGCAGAGCTCAGTGCCACCGTGATGGTCTGCAGGGGATTCCGTTGCCGTTGCTGATTGTTCACATTGTAAAGGCAAATGTCAGGTTTTCAGAGAGAGTGAGTCTAAAGTAATTTAGTGACTACCTACTTTTTCCTCTTAGTCATCAGGGACATGTGGGAATGGGGAATGAAAGCAGCTCTTCCACTGGGAGGTTCAGAGTTGTGTGTTCACCCAGATTAGCAGAGATCTGCAAACTGATTGTTATGGAAGAGAGGCACTGACTTGGAGACCCTGTCCTGCCTCATGTCAGGGTACCTAAAGAATAACACACCTCACAGGACCCATCTTCTATCCCCAGCTCCTTTGACAACATGTGGCGATGCCCTCGGAGCATCTCAACCATTGTGTGTGTCCACGAGCCTGCCTGCGAGCCTGCAGACTGCAACGGCCACGGGGACTGTGTGCAGGGACAGTGCCACTGTGCTGGGGACTTCTGGAGTGGCCCAGCGTGTGACACATTGGACTGTGGCCCTTCCAACTGCAGCCTGCATGGCACCTGCACTGCCTGTGAGTCCCTGCTGCACACAGCTCAGCGGGTACCAATAGCTGACCCTGAGTTAATCTCTCAAAATCCAAGCAGTGGGAGGTGTGGTGGGGGCTACCCTGCTTGGCAGCTGTCCTGGGTGGGTGTTTGTGCCTAAACTCGGGGAGTTCAGGACTTCACTTCTGTTGGTTCCTTGGCAGAAGCAGCCTGATCTCAAGGCTTGTGATTTTTAGTTCCTACTATTTCTAAGCCTGTGTTCTTGTTGTTAATGCCTGTTTGTTTTTACACAGCTGGATGCCTGTGTGACGCTGGCTGGGTTGGCAGCAACTGCAGTGAAGGTAATGCTGATTTCTGCTCCACTCTGATTTTTCATAGACAACAAGGGGATAGTCTGAACCCCTCCATCATGGGCTGGCTGCTTGCAGTGGTGGAGAGGTTCCTCTAAGAGCCTTTTCCAAGAGGGAGCAGCAGAGGGCGAGGCTGCAGTGTGCTCTCCTTTGTCAGTGTGAATTTAACTGCAGCCTGAGAATTTACAGTAGGGTTGGTATGAAGCATTTTAATTTTAGCCCTATGCAAACCAACCTTTTCCTTTCACCTGCTCCCTGGGCAAAACCTGCTGCTCCTTGTTTGAGACCCAGACTCAGCTGCTTTCCTGAGCAGCCATCAACATCCCAGGCCAGGAAATGCTCTGGGCTACAAGCATAGGGTGAGGCTGCTTATGAATACGATGAGGCCTGATGAGATTTCTGCTCACCTCCTGCAGCTTGTGTGAGCGGTTTCTACGGGAATGCTTGCAGCCAGAAATGCCAGTGCCAGAATGGTGGTTTGTGTGACCCTGTGCATGGAATCTGCTCCTGCCCAGCCGGGTACTATGGCACCAGTTGTGAGCATGGTAAGGGCTGGGGAGAGGCTTTCAGGGTGTTGAGGGAGGGTTGGGGAACTTTCAGGGTGATAGACTGGGTGAATTCAGAGCACATGGAGGTTTGAGAATGGCTGATCTCTTGTAATCCATCCCTTAGCATGTCCTATGGGCTGGTATGGGCCCAACTGCCAGCAGCTCTGTGCATGTGAACACTCGTGTCCCTGCAACCCACAGACAGGCAGCTGTAACATCACCTACGAACTGGGAATACAGGACCAGCTCGACAAAGGTATTGCTGAGTACAGAGCTGTGGGATGGTTTTGTTTTTTGGTGTTTTTCTTTAGCATTCGGAAGAGCAGCTTTGACACATAATGTTCTGTTTGCTTAGTTACAAGGCATGGCTTTCTATTACCTTCATTAAGCTCACCTTTGATACATGGAATTTTAACCTCTTGCTTTCTTCCCTCTATTCTTTCTTTTTTTCTTTCCAGCTTGGAGGTGTTTGGCTTCCCCAGATAAGGAAAAGAGCAAAGAAAACTTCTCTCTGTCAGAGTAAGTGTGTAATACTAATCAGACAAGTATGCATGCACAGAGTGATGGAGCAAACTGCTAAAACCCAATTGTAAGACAAGTGCTGAGCTGAAGCCACTGTTAGTGACTATACACCGAGCATAGTACACAGCAGCTTACACTTAAACATCATCTTCTTTTCCTTTTCCGCTGATGTTCTGTGTATAAAACTAAAGGACAGGGATAGTCCCCACACCAGTGCACAGCTTCTGTGCTATTAGTGAAGCTGCAGCCCCTCTGCATGCACAACTGGTCACCTGCTAACTGAGTGTAGAACAGAAAATATCCGCTAGCTGTGGTTGTCAGAGCAGCCTTTCTAAGGAGCCTTTTCTCACCTACTTGAGAGCAGAACCAAAGCTTGTGGTGATAGAAGGGAGTACAAACTTTGAGGAAACATTTGCATGCTGAAACGTCTGAGAGCAGGGCAGGAAATGTTGCTCATGTGGATTTTTCTTTTGTCTGATAGAAGTACCTGGATCTCTACGACCTTTGTCTTGGCTCTGCTTCTCGCAGTTAGTGCCATGGGAAACGTGGGCCTTTTTCTCAAGGCCAGGTCAGAGAGGCAACACGGAGGTGGTGAATATCGCTATCACCCCCTGAGGGAGAACGGAGAAGCCAGCCATACCTTAACATCAGCTGCCTGTGAAGCAGAAGATGCTCAGGACCAAAGTCAGACACTCCTTTAGAATCCCAGCTGGGAAAAGAGAAGAGGTATTTCACGCTGCACCTTGTGCTGCCATTCAGCACTGACTGTTACAGAGAATTTTTAGATCTAGAGTGTAAAACTGCTGACAAACCCAAGAGCAGCAGCAAGAGATTTTAGCCCAAGAACTCCCTCGCTTCTTGCCCAGCCCTGCTGAGGACACGGCTGGTTTCCCTCACCTCCCCACCTGCTCTGACTGGAGCAGATGAGAGCTGCCATGAGAGGATGCAAGCCATGGGGCCAGCTTCCACACATACAGGAGAGAGTTCCACAGCTGCAAAATAGGAGCCATGGGTACTTCAGAAAGGTCCTTTGTCACACACACAGTGGTACAGTCGATAAGTATGTTGAAGAGGTAAGATAAACTGCATGTTGCCTCTTGCATAAAGATAAGTATAAGGAAGCTGCTTTAAGAATTATCTGGTTTATGGTTCCCTTGTAAGATTTTAAGATGCTAAAACAGCTGCAATGCAATGAAACCACAACATTCTTCCTCCTTGCCACAGCAGTAGGCTCAGAGGCTGACACACAGGGTTGTGGTTTTCTTGTGCCTTCTTTCCCCCCCTTCCAAACCTTATATTGACTGCAGTCAACATCCTTAGTCCCAGGACTGGTCTAACAGGTGCTTCGTGGGCACTGTCTTGGTAAATCCTTACAGCACAGCAACAGGAAAAGTCTGGTGCACACATCTCAGCCTTGTGTTCTCTCCTACCTCCCAGGAGCAGCGTGCTCTGAGCAGCTCAGCCAGAGGTACTGCAGCACTGAGCCCTCCAAGCTGGGGAATGAATGGAGGAGGCAGCAGGACCTGACCAAGCCCCAGGCTGTGCTCACCACACCACAGCCTGCTCAGCCTTCCCAGCACCAGGCTGCCCTCCCTCAGCTGCACAGGGTCCCTGCAGCTTTTCTTGCTTCCTGCTGCTGGAACTGCCTTTCCCTTATGGGGATGGCAGCCATCAAAGAGCTGGGGCTGTGCTCACCATTTCAGGCAACCCAATATCCTGAACATCTCAGCTGGAAACTGGATGTTTTATGGAACACATACTTGCACAGTGTAAAAGTTTGCTTCCCCGTGAGGAGCAACATGCCTTTAATATGCTACTTTAATGCTGCACATCTTTTTCTGTTTAAGCCTGAAAGTCTGAGCCTGAACGTTTTTATGCACTCGATTTTCAATCTCTTCAAGCAAAGGAAATGTAAACTTTTGTGCCGCTGTTGACATCAAATCAACTTGTAAGCGGAAGGTTCTATTTTTCTATCACTTACAGCCTCAATTTGAAACTTGAATAAAGTTGATTAGTAATAACTGCCTGAAAGTGGACTGGTTAATGCTCAGCTGCAGGAGGAGGAACCATCCTTCTCTATTTACTCAGTGGATCATTCAGACCCAATGAGCCCTTCCCATATTAAAGTCTAAGCTGCAGGGCTGCCCGTACTAAACTGTCGTGGTGTAGAAATAAACAGCAAGTGCTGCTCCTGCAGGAAAAGATAAAGACATTGCAGTTATTTAGGTGGTAAAAGCAGCTGGATACAAGCAAAACAACATCACCTGCTGCGTGTGCTGAAACATTCAGGGTTTGCCACGTGAAGAATTGAGTTTCATCAAACGGGTGGATGTACTTCAGAGAGGTTTATTCCCAATGTATAGAAATGTCCAGCTTTTACAAATACTGCATTGTTTTAATCTCATAAATGTTATAACTGAGTAGGTTTTAAGCATTGGATTTGTTGTCACGTAACGTGGCGTGGAGCACCCGGCCTTTTGCTGCTGTGCTCTTCAAGAGAAGCTCCTCGGTTCTTTTCCTTCCTCCTTTTTTGGCTGAGAGAAATCAGGACCCCAGTGAATAAAACCAGACAGCTGCGAGGGACAGAAAGTAACACAGCTTTCTAATAATAATAATAATGCCCATTTAGTTTATGTGTAGCTGATCGCTTGGAAGTGGATGTTGATGTCATTAAAAGCCAACACACATCACACGATACCAATTTAGCCTTCCAGAGGAGAAATAGTTACTCATAAGAATCACCATTACAAACAAGCTAGAAAACATGAAAGCCAACAGCATGCAGGAACCTGATGGACACATGTCAGTGTTAGGCCTTAGGATGGAATAGCCCAGCTCCTTGCTTGACTTGGCTCCCAATGGGAGCACCTCAGGTAAGAAAGAAGAGCTGGCACCGCTGCCCAGAGCTGATACAACAAAGAGCTGACCAAAGAATGGAGAAGTCAACAGCGTTTCAGCTATTTAGTGAAATCAGGGGTCAATCTATTCTGTCTACAGCCATTAAAAAGCCCTTTTCTACCCCAAAACGTTTCACCCAAGTGGCTCGGTCACATTATGGCTGCTCTGATGTGACATCCACCCTCTGTGGTGCAGTGTCCATGCTCAGTCCCACTGAGGCAGAAGCAGGGAGCAGCAGGACGAGGTGGACCTGCAGGGATTGCTAAGAACAAAGGTTACACGTATGGCCATAGTAGTAAACAACAGCACGGTGCTGTGTGCCAAATCACCCACAGGACCATTTCCCTTCAAACACATTAAACGTGGCAACAGCTCTTTGAGGTAGGCAGTATGTTTTGTATGTGGAACATCTGAAACAGAGGAAAGCCCTCATTAACTGAGGAGTTCATTAAACCCCCAGCTGGATGCCTGAATGTGGCCCAAGTCCTGAAAACCAGCTGCAAGGCCCTGCTGCGTCACCAGCTCCCTTCCAAGGTCCTGGCCTGTAAGATCTGCAAGGAGACATTGGGAACAGAACCCAGAACTTGGTCTCAACTGATCTGAGGTCTCAGCTCAGCACAGAGCAATGCAGGAGCAGCCCCCCACCTCTGCCCAGCTCATCAGAGACCTCATTCAGGATACGCACGTGCACTTTTAATTCCAGGACTCTTGAATCTCTGGTGCTTTTTCCCCCTGTGTGACTCCAGTCATGCTGAAATCCCAGACACAGACACTGAATTCATTTGGGGGAGATGGGGAAGTGTGCAGCCCAGCTGGGGAACTCCAGGACGTCAGAACCACCCCAGGACCTGCAGAACTGATCCATGCTCACACAGTGATGTAAGCTGGGGGAGGCATTGCCTTGGCTCTGTTCCTTAAGAAAAGGACAATAAAACCACCAAGCAACTCGCATGAGCATATAGTCATCTTTTGTTCCAGTTACTGGGGCTCTTTTCATCTTTGTGCTTCAAAAAATCACCGGTTTAAAGAAACAAGGTCAGAAGGAATTAATCCATGCATGCCATCTCCTCACCTGCACGTGTTCTTTGACATTAGGAAAAGCTCAACGAGAGACGAAGAAAGATGGTCTGCTCAGACCACCATGTTCAGAAACGTGGCCGTGGATACCTGAGTTGCTGCGCTGGAAGAAGCTACACCTCCAGCACAAACTGCTCCAACTCTGCCCCAAGCCCAGCACCACATACTCACAACTCCTATATACAACACTTCTTAGCCCTGGGAAGCAATTCCTCCAGAGCCCGTGAGGCTTTGGGCTCTAACTGGACCTCATAGGCACACAGTGCTCAGCATACACCCTTTGCACAAGGATCAGGAGGAGATGCATCCCATCCTCCAACCAGCAGTTATTCCTTTCTAAAACAAAATAAACCCTGCTCAAAAATAAAAAGCAATCGGATTTAATAAATACTCGTTTCTCAAATGATAAATAAGTTAAAAGTGAGCTTCAAATAAGCCATTATTTGAATAAATACGTTTCAGGAAGCGCTCAGATACATACATGCTTTTTCTTTTGTCCTCCCTCTCTACAGTTTTCAAGTCAGCTCATGTTGTAAAGACTCCTATAATACTGCCAGAGCATTTTGTGCCTTCAGGAGATAAAATATTGCTTTTCGTAGCCCTTTATCACTTGATTCGGTCCCCATCTACTCTGATGAGATGGGTCAGATCCACCTATTATTGCTTGTAAACCTGAGGAAAAAGGAAAGGTATCTTTAGGAAAGATGCTGCTCATGGCGGCAGGTTCTCTGCCTTTACTTTCTAGAGAACATTTGTGTGTCTCAGTGGGTTAAAAACAATCCAACACATTTCCTAATAGCATCCTGTCAGATAGGAAGAGCTTTTAGGTTTGACCTGGATCTAATCTCTAAAATATCCTATCTGTATTAAAGTATTTACAGCTTGCTTCAAGTCCTTGCACCTGAAATGCCCGCTTTACCTTCCGACGAGCAATTGGTACCCTGGGCACTCAGAAAACGAGATTCATTTTGCTACAGGTGAATTAAATCTAGTCCTACAGACCAATCAGATAAGGCAACATCAGTCTCCTCTACCGCACGAGGGGAAAAGGACTGATTGGAAGGAGCCCTTGAGAGTCGAGTAATACACAAATTCATGCAAACTGACATTCGCCCAAACACACAATGTAAGAAATATCCTACTGAGCAGCAGGAATCTGATAGAAAACAACAGCTGCTGCTCCAGCACTGAGTCCCCTGCTGGGAACAGAAGCCTCTCGCTGTGCAGTGGCTGCTGTCTGTGCTCACACAGCGCCTGCCCCACGGCTCAGCCCCTGCAGGCTCTTTGGTTTGGTGCACAGAGCAGCTCTGGGGTGGCCAGGAAGCCCTGAGCAATGTTTCCTTGTGGTGCAGCCACAGCCCTGCTATCTGGAGAGATGGGAGCTGCTCTGGGACTGGCTGGAAGATGTTGTGGCTCCGCTCAGCTGGGAAAATCCACTGTTGCAAGATTCCAGGCTTGACATAGATCCCCTGTCATGGGACAAAATGGATGCGTTTGTTAAGGCAGGCTGCTATTTCATGGATATCTTTATCTATCTGAGATCAGCTTTCTGTACTGCCTAGAGTAGTACCTTAGTTTTTGTCCCATTGTATACATAGACTCATAGGATGGCCTGGGTTGCAAAGGCCCAGCCCAGGCTGCTCAGAGCCACATCCAGCCTGGCTTTGAATGCCTGCAGGGATGGGGCATCCACAGCCTCCTTGGGCAACCTGTTCCAGTGCGTCACCACCCTCTGGGTGAAAAACTTCCTCCTAAGATCCATCTTCTCTATGTAGTTGCTTCCCCCAGCTCAGTGAGCCCAGTCTACCCAACAGTTCCTTCCAGCTCCTACTGCAGTCCTTGCAAAGTATTCAAACTACTGGATGATTTGGAAAAGGATGTTTTGCGTTAAAGGAGGCTGAACAGATCCTGCAGAGATGCACACACTGTTGGGAAGGTCCTCTCAAAGTAACAACATACTGAGTTTGTGACCATTTAAATTATTAGCAATTAAACACACACCTTCTAGAGATCACTGCTGTCTGGATGTTTAAAGTCACACTCAGTGCTCTGCAGGTTGCAGAGTAAATCTCCTACCTGAAGTCCTTGGATGCAAGCACCTCGTAGTAGTATATAAGCTTGCACTTGTGACTGGAAACTTGCAGAGAGGCGAGAACATCGTCCACCCGAGGGAGGGTAGTGCCAGAGCAGGGCAGGGGACCATGCATCTTCCACTGGAGAATGTAGAAGCCTGGCCAGCGAGTCACATGAGAACCCTGGAGGTAAGAGTGGCATTGAGTGACCGCTGTGAGTCTCATAACGGAGTGACTTGGTGGGAGTAGTGCAATAGTAGTGATTTTCACAGGGAATCCAGAGGAGGATTGCCATGACAACTATTTCCAAGCAACTCCTGATTTCCCATCCCACCCGTTCCTTCCCCTCTCCACCAACAGACCATTTTGGAGCATGCCAGGTCTACAGGACACAAACACATCTCACCTGGATGCTCTCTCCTTCCCTGCAAACCAGAGGAGATTCCATGCGGCTGTAATCCACACCAAGGACCCACGTCCTGTCAATCAGTTGCACGTTGTCCCCACCAGCAGAGGTACCTGGTAACGTGGCTTCTTTATGACCTGTTGCCGGAGCTCTTTTTGAGTGGAAGAGGCTGAACACCACATCTCCCTTCAGGATGTCAAAGTCCCAGGTGATCACAGACTCCCCTTCCAAAATCTCCACTACTATCTGTAATGGAAATACAGCAAGCTCATGCACAGTAACAAGCCTGGTACTCCTATAGCAGCCAGCCTCTACCTTCCCACTCTGCAAACACACTTTTCGCTGTGGCCTGTCAGGTAAAGGATCAGCCTCAATTCCTAAGGATATCCTTTGATTCCCATTGCCAGCTGCTGCCCCAGTACATCTGCTCAGCCATTTTTATGCCATCTCTCCCCGGTATCAGAGCTGCTCTGGTTTGTACCTCATGTGGAGCTCCTCTGAGGACACTTGCAGAATGGTAGATAGTTTCTGTCCATAGCCGGATGTGATCTGCATTCTCTGGCTCTTCATCTGTTTGATAAAGTGACTTGGGAACGAGCCCACCCTCTGGGACAGTACACTGGAAGAGCCAGACAAACAAGTATGAGGGTAAATACTAAGCCAATGGCAAACCACTGAGTCTGAGCACCCGCACCTGGGTGCACAGGAGGAGATTTGATGGAGCTTAACCATTGTAGATTCCACCTACACAATGTGGAGGAAAACTCACCATGCATTCTCCTCCTAGGAAGTCTGGGATCACCTCTTTGTCTACATAGTCTACCAGCCCTCCTGGACCCTGGTAGTTATTCCCACTGTAAATAAGGAACTTCTGCCTTGTGTTCTCATTGATAAACGGACTGACCTGAAATAAGAAGTGAAGAAAGGACACCTCTGTCATTGAGGACCATGATTGAGTGGAAGACTGTTAGGGCACTGTGGTTGGGTCATGGTTGGACACGGTTCTTAAGGTCCTTTCCAACCTGAATAACTCTACAATCTAGCTAATTGTACATGCCTTTATGATCCTGCAGTCCTGATTTCACCTACCAGAGTCCAAAGCACAGGAAAAACTCTGGGTGCTCGCACTATCAGCAGTCGCCCCAGAGTTTCAGGGTAGTTGTCCTCTACAACCTCAATAATCCGAAGTAGGGCCTTGACTCCAGGCCGCCAGAGGTGCCGCATATTCAGCCCTTCCAAGTCCACCAGACATGTCCAGGATCTGAAATGAACACAAAGACGACCAGTCAGAACCTTCAGTGCACAGCAGCTGCTCAGCATGCGACCCATATGGAGCTGTAGAGTTTATCTGCATTTAGGCCTGCTATGCAAGGTACCCCAAGTCCAGACAAGAGCTGACTGTATGACACAGACTATACTGCTGCTTGCAGCTTAACCCTAAGAAATTCACCTAAAATCCCCCACAGAGTTATTGCTCTTACTACAAAGTCTACGAGGATACAAGAAAAATGGATGTACTAACGTGATGGGGCGTCCAAAGAGGTTGGTATTCTCCTCACATCTCTTTTGTCCTTCTTCGTTAATGGACAGAACCTGAAATTAAGGACAGCATAGACTTGGGTTAGCCCAAAGTATGGCTGAGGAACCTGGAGAGCTCCTGAAACCTCTCAAAAAACATACAGAGTCCAGTAATATACCAGACTGAGAACTTAGAGTGTGCAAAGCAGAGTCTGCATATGGAGAAAACATGTAAAAAAGCTGCTCTGCTGAGAAGTTCAGCTGAACACAGAAGATACAGACACTGAAAATCTAAGAGTGCGAGAGACTCAAGGTTAAATGCTGTTAGCTGAGTTGCATAGAGGGGCATGCAAAGCTTACAGCTGAGCTGCATGTTACCAGAGAATAATATCCTTCTGGTTCATTCACACCATTACAGAAACACCACCTCCTGCACAGGAAGACAGAGAAGCTATGCTATGCCAAAGGTATAACCTGGGGGGGTGCTGGCCATGAAACACAGGGATTATTTGCGTCAGGCATGTAGGTTACTGCTGCACTACAGCCAGACTTCTACACACCAAGGGAAATGCAGCTCCTCAAGTTGGAAATGAACGTAGGTCTTACATGTCGCAGCAGTGACTCTTCTCCCAGGGCTTTCACCAAACCTTTCGTGTCCATCTGGCCAAGGCGGAGGATGTAGAGAGGTCGCCCATCTTCAAAACAAACACATAGGTTGAAAAGAACAATAACCAACCTTGAAATGCCTATAGGTGTAAAGACCTTCAGTGAATGAAGGTGTGCAGATCATTTGTGCAGAGAAAATAAAGGATTAACAGCAAAAAAGAGAGGCTGACTATTTGCAGATGTTCAAAATCTTTTGTCAGCATTTAAAGGACCAACACAACCTTCTCCTAAAAACACAGGTTACTTATGAGGTCTTGCAATGCAAGCTACACTGATCAATGTATTGGGTGGGGGGGAAGCTTCTAACCTCTGTCTTGATAATGCCACCCTCCGGTGTAGTACTCATCCAGCAGGGCTGGGGGCCTCCAGGACTGGAGGATGTAATCCACCTGGTACTGCTTTCTCCAGGACAGGGACTGGCAGAGCATCTCCCGAGCTTTGTCAATGTTGAAGTCCCGAGCCCGCAGGAATCGAAGGATGTGTTCATCTTTGGGGATCTGAGGGAAGAGATTAATTCTGAGGGCTGCTGCTTTTGTCACCGCATCATGAAGGATGCAAACGAGCCCACAGGGCAGGCACCAGGTTTTAAATTCTCAGAGCCATGATAACAAAGATTGAAGATCTTCCCCTTCCTCCTTTCCTAATCCGGCCCAGTGCAGCAGGTGGTGCTGTGAGCATAAGAGATGTGACAAACCTACATCCCTTGGAGAGATACGGGCCTGTTAATCTATCCCAGCATTGCCCCTTCATTACAAGAGCCAACGAGGAATGTGATTACATTGCCTGTTTGGAAAGGGGCAGTACAGCAAAACAGGAGGACTGAAGAGGAAGGAGTCGCCGCACACACTCGCAGAGCCTCCCCAAGAGGCCGTTGTTTCACTTTGCCCATCTGCTTTCACTTTAACCTTTCCCAGCTACCGTTTCCTGGCCTTTAAGAGAAAGAAAAACCTGCAGAACAAAGCAAGCCGACATATAGAACGTCCCTCCTCCACCTGAAACTGAGACCCGAGCAGAACACACAGATGGATAAAGTCTCACAGCCTTGCTCTCATCTAGGGCTCATTTTCAGCTGGACACCCAATAGCAGAGACATCTCCTGCCCATCACAGAAAGCCCACACGTGTTTCATTCGACACGTCACTGATGACCTGAAAACCCACATCCTCTATTTCAAATGTAACTACACCTGGGAATCCCTGCCCTTTGCTTCGTGCCTGCTTGTTGTCAACTCCCCTCCATCTGACAGCAGACTGAAACAAGGGCAGACATGGATGGCAGCCCAGAGCCCAATAGCACACACTGCTATTCTCTCCAGCCTGCTGTTTTCTGCTTAAGTTTTTCTCCATCCACATCCACAGACGATACAGAGACTCTCCCTCAACTAAGAGGAGTCCAGGTAGCTTACAAACATTACAGCACATTTGAAACAGCACATTTTGATAAAGGAGATTAAAACAAGATCAGGATGAATTCTGCTCAAAGGAATTCAGCCCTTGGCTGTATCAGCTTACACAGCCTGCCTGATCCAACAGGCACAGCACGCTGCTGACATGCACTAACTGAGAGCTAGGCGTTACTAACTGCCTCTTTGATGAGCTGCAGCTGTCAAGAGAGAAGGACTGTGCTATTGGCACAGCTTACCACATCTGCCACTCCACCCCATCCTGCAGGGTTTGGGAAACATCCATCCATCCATCCATCCATCCATCCATCCATCCATCCATCCCTTACAGCCCTGATCAGTGCCCACTGTAAATGCACAGCTAAACCACTACACCTGGGTACCACAGCACAGGCTTTCCAACACACACAGGGCTGCAGCTGCAGTCCATGATGCTGCTGGGAGCTGCTGCGAGATCACACAGGCTGCTCTCCATTCCAGACCCTAACCTCACCTTGCCATGACAGCTGAGTCTCAACACACAATTATCACAACTGAGTTTTACTGCTGGACATCCGAGCTATGAGAACAATTGCTTTCAGACTTGCAGAAGGGTTCTCTCTGTGTTATCTACCCACCTTGCCTTTGTGAGTTTCTTGAAGCCACTGCCGAAGTCGGATCAAGCAGCTCTCTTGCATTGGAGTCAGCTGGCCCAGATATCGCTCAATGTAATCAGCATCCAATTTGTCAGCTGGAGAAAGAAAAAGAGCAATTTGGAGGAGATGTGACATAGGAGAGAGATACGTGGTCATTTCTACACATCAGGTTACTCACGATGTTTTTTTACTCAGCAGATAGCATTATCTGCAGAATAAGGACTGGACACCCACAGGATGCCGGTGTCTCTGGCTGATGATATAGAAATTATATGCAGCAAGTGCTACACCCACACAGAATGCACAGAGCTGGCAAGCTGAGAAACAGACTCGAGGAAGTTAATCACTTTATGAACATGAATATAAACAGAAAGAGAGCTGCTCTCCCCTTCTGCTAGACACAATCTGCCACTTTCAGATTGAAGTTAATCTCAAAGCACAGAAATATTTCTTGTTCCCAGCTCCTATATGGATTTGGATCGTGTTTGCAGGCAAATTCCAATAAAGAGAAGCTACAGAGAAGGCCCACATAGAGCAGAACCCTGGAAAGTGCCAAATTTCAAGCTTTTCCCTGAGTTACATTCAGCTGAAAGAGCAGCTCTTTGCTCTTGAGAAGCAACAGCTATTTCCAACATCAGTGATCTAAACTGCTCTCTTCATTTCTGACAGAGAAGCTTCCTTAGTCTAGCAGGTGTCAATACACATAAAGATAAGGTTCCATTCTGTGATGGGTATGGGGAAAAACCCACAGAACCAAACAAAGCCATGAGAACACTCACACTGAAGAGGGCAAAATATTGGCTAGTAATTCATTGGCACTGCGCTCAGGGCACTCTTAAGTTTCTCCACTCTCAAGGATAAAATGTCTTACATATCAGCTGAAAGCCAAGGGTTGGGGCTCTTCTTTATACTCAAAAATCACCCTTTATGCAGCCTGCAAAGCTTTTCTTGGCCTTTCAGATTGGGAGGAAAAAAAGATCAACTGTTTGTATTGTTCTTGAAGAAGGCAAAGAACATTCCCTCTTCCCAACAGTAACCGAGAAGGAAAAAACCCTCATGACAAAAAGAAACATAAATGAGCTCATTATGAAGTGCTACTCGGGGTATTTGAACTGCCAGGACACTGCGTACCATCAGGGCTGATGGGTTCTGCCGGGGGGCAGGAGCTGCCTGTTTGCTCTTTGGTAGCTCCGTGAGCCCCAGACTCCAGTGGTGCATCATTGGCTTCATGGCTGGCGGCTGGGACTTGCTCTGCCTTCTGTCCGTGTGTCACAGGAGGCGTCCAACGAGGGATGAACGTGATTCCTTGGGAGATCAGCTCCTTCAGGTAGTGCTCAATGACTTCCTTGCCCTGACAGAGGAAAACACACATAAGGAAGAATTATCCCATCTACTCAAAGCCTGCAAGATGCCAAAGATTCCTCCTCGGGATGGACAACTATCACTATTAGAGATAAACAGGAGGAAAGCAGTTGCCTCCTTCCATCTGCACGAACCTCCAGCAGAAACATCAGCACATACAGATGGCAGAGTACAACACCAGCCTGGCACACTGCAGTGCTGTAAGTCTCTTACAACATGTTTACCCTAACACCTCTCCGTCAGCCTTGCTGCTCCTCTGCAGCCATAGGGAAGCACCTCACCCCTGGGCAATTGGAGGGACAGGCTGCTGGTTTTTAGCCACAGCTTTTTCTTGCATAAGAACAGTGTCCTCAGTGTCTGAGGAGCCTGGCACCGCAGCACCCACTGGCACAGCCTGCTCCCTCCCCTGCACACAAGCATTTCAGTGAACACATTGGTTCTGCTCATTGCACAGTGGCTTTTTTCTTCCTTTGTCCTGCTGAGCAATTCCAGAGACACAAGCAGCAACAGAAAGCTACAGTGGGCCTATTTTACGGAGAAGAAAACAGAGATGCACTGACAGCAGGCACTTCTGTAATGGCACAAAAGGGAAGCCCATCTTACCCGTTTGATGTTTGACGTGTATTGCTTCATGGCAATTTTTTCCACCGTGCTTTCAAAGCCAAAAAATGACTTGATGTCAAGAGATGCAGACTGTTCAAAGCACGTCCACTCTTCGTTCTCTGGGTGAACCTAAACCCAAAGACAGACAGACACAGGGTTGGATGGCAGCAGGCAGCTCAGTTCCATGGGGTCCTCACTCCTGGTACTCAATTGGGCTGAATTGAATTCCAGAGCTACGCAGAGGGGCAAAAGAGGCTTCATACAGGGTGCTGAGATCCAACAGACTGAATGAGTTACAGAAGCATGTCGTGAATTGGACATGTGAACCTTTGTGGTTGAAGCTGCACTCCACACACTCACAAAGAAAATAAGCTTAAAACCCAGCACACCTGAACAGCTGCATTAATAGCAGAACTAAAATAGGAGCAAGACTGCTGTCTTGAAACTGTCATGGAAAAACCTCCTTAGGGAACGTTCAGGACAATCTTTCAATCTATAGCAAAGAAAAAGAAAAGGTTTTTCTACCTCTGGATAGGAAACTCAGCCACTGAACATCAGCCTTCCCCACTAAACACAGCATGCATGGTCAAACCGGGCATCTTCTCACTGCCAGTTCAATGTCATAGAATCACAGCATGACCTGGGTTGCAAAGGACCCCAATGCTCACCCAGCTCCAACCCCCTGCTGTGTGCAGGGTCACCAACCAGCAGCCCAGGCTGCCCAGAGCCACATCCAGCCTGGCCTTGAATGCCTGCAGGGATGGGGCATCCACAGCCTCCTTGGGCAACCTGTTCCAGTGCGTCACCACCCTCTGGGTGAAAAACTTCCCCCTAAGATCCATCTTCTCTATGTAGTTGCTTCCCCCTGGTTACCCTACATATGGTTACAATCTACACAAGCTTTTCTTTTTGTCTTCTGAACTTAATCCTATTCTGGGGGGGACTCTGCCTTCTCTCTGCAGGTGCTGCTGTTTGTGAACTAGTATGAAAGGAAAACCCAGCCCACTCACAAATACACAGCGAGCTCTACAAAGGACACAAATTCCCTTAGGGAAAAACACAGCAGCCGCAAGAGAAGGATCGAATTTCTGCAAGTTGCTTCAGAGAACACTGCAGAAAAGGAAAGATGAGAATAAACCTGTTTCCGGTACGTCCTGGTGGTGAAAAGAGAGCTGGTAAAAATAGAGCAGAGAACCATCTTGAGGATGCAGACAGTTTGCTCCCACTCTGTTCCAGGAAGAGCACTCTCCTCAAAGCCCAGCTGCTGACGTTTCCTTCCGAAGGACTCAAGCCGGAGAAGCAGCACAGCCAAAATCAGCAAGTGCAGCAGCGTGAGCAATCCCAGAGTTGACCTGGCAGTATTTCATGACTGTCAACACCCTTCATGGTGATGGAAGTTTGATTTCCTGTCATTTTTGGGAAACGCCACGTAGCCACCGACTGATCTTTGGCTCAGGAACCTCCCCGTCACCATCCAAAAGGGTGGACAGCTTTCCAGCTGTTTGTTTTGCTTGAAGCAGAAGCTACACACAGTTTGCTCACCCCCAAGAAATTGAGCTGCCATCCAGCTGCTGAGAGGGCAGGTAAGTAATGGGATCTACTTTTGTTTAGGGAACAAAAAGCAGTATCTGATCGCTTCAAGAAACAGCTGAAGCTGTTTAATGGTGACTGATCCCTAATAGCACAATTACAGTGAAATGGCACCCTGCTGCCGAAGAAACAGACACAAAACAAGGCACCCCAGGACACACATAAGACCTTTCTCCACATGTTTCACCCAGAGGGTGGTGACGCGCTGTTCACAGGTTGCCCAAGGAGGCTGTGGATGCCCCATCCCTGCAGGCATTCAAGGCCAGGCTGGATGTGGCTCTGGGCAGCCTGGGCTGCTGGTTGGTGACCCTGCACACAGCAGGGGGTTGGAGCTGGATGAGCACTGTGGGCCTTTGCAGCCCAGGTCATTCTGTTATGTGATTCTTTGTTTAGAGCAAGAAGATGGAGATAAAATAGATGCTAACACTTTCACTTGTAGGCAAAAAGAGAAGTCAGTTGCCAAACCTCCCTGGCAATGCAAGTTTCCTCCTAAATACCCAAATCTAGAGACGTGTCCAAGCTCCTGGTGCTTTACCAACCCAAATTTCAACTTGAAAGAAATTCAGGGAACGCTGTCAATCCTGGAGCACCAGTCGTGTTTTCTGCTCTCCCTCCAGATCCCAACACTACAACTAGAAGTCAACTTAAGGAAGCTTCCCATGCTCCATGAAAGCACTGGGAAAGACTTGTTCCCCAAAACCCAATGGACTCCTGTTATCAAACTGTAGAGCACAGTCCAGTGCTCAAACTCACTCACGAAATGTTGCCTTACACTCTAACACACGACTCCCAATAATTTCTTCACAGACAGACAGGGTTGAGGCACTCACTGAGTAGCTGCACGTCTCAAGGACGACCACACGGTTGGCAAAAGTCTCATTGTGGGCTTCAATGCGCAGAGTTCGCTCCTTCCAGTTGACTGTATTTTTCTGTATGAAGAACACGTACTCTACCCCTGCAATCTGAGAAGGGTGAAAAACCAAAAGGGGAAAAAGGGAGAAAGGACAACGTTAGGAATCTTCACTGATTTGAACCAGCCAACAAAGCCCAGCACTCCGTGCCCCTTAGATTCCACTTGCTTTCTTTAGCAGCCGAGGAGCATCCACGTTCAGTTTGCAGCTCCGTTCAATGATATGGATCGCTCCGTCGTCGCTTTTGGATTCATGCAGGATTTCACTTCCTAGGAAGACTGGGATCTCTGGACATGTAGGAAAGCGCTTTTCATATGCCTGGAAGTAAAATAAATAGAGCTGAAGTAAAATGTATATACCTATATATTTCTGCTTCTGGCCAGATGGACTAAGTGGCTGTGAATCATTCAGGCTGCCTATAGAGAAGTTTAGATGCCCCATCCCAGGAGGAGCTCAAGGCCAAAATGGATGGGGCCCTGAGCTGCATATCTAGCACTTGATCCAGTGCCTGATTTAATGGCTGGCAACCCTGTCCATGGCAGGGAGCTTGGAACAAGAAGATCTTTAAGGTCCCTCCCAACACAAGCCATTCTATGGTTCTACTTGTTTCCCTTACACTAAGAGCCCAATGCATGGCTGCCTTTCTTCTCTAATCAAAGGGGAGGGAATGAAGGGGGTGAAGTTAAATCCAAATACACATAAACACCATTGGCATCCACTCGTGCTAGTCACGCAGCTAAGCATGTCTTCACATCTCTTTTCTTTCCCACACAAAGCAGAAACAAAACCATGTTGTTAACGATCACAGAAGCAATGCCTTATCCAGGAATGACTGCCACACTGTTGGGCATGTTTGGCATTACCTGTTGCAGAAACAGGCAAGATGCACAGAGCTTGGAAGGCAAGGAAGCAGACATCTCGGGTGACTAACACCTTAAAGGGCAAAACACAGCAATCAAGTGTTACATCACACGCAGGCTGCTCAGTGAACCAGCCCCAAATCAAAAAGGCTGGCTCACAAAGTAATGCTTGGTTGGCACGACAATCTGTTGTTGCCAGAAGCAGCTTTAAGAACTGTGGATGATTTACGTAAACTCAGGGTCAAATTTGGACAGGCCGCTGTGCTTAGGAGCTTAAGGAAATCCACCCTGTTTGAGGTTCAACCTTTGATGGTGGTTCTAAGTTCTCTCACCTATTTTATTACTTGCTCAAGAGTTTATTATTTAACTTCTATGCTTATACATTCAGCAGAAGAGCAAAAAGTCTCCTAGACATGACTGGAATACAAGCTGAACTTCCAGCTATATTGTGTCTCCTTGCACCAGGCAAGGAGTATTCAGAGCTCATCCATTCCAGCCCCAAACCGCACTCCTTGAATGAAGCTTGAGAAATGAATCCTTCTCCAAGGCAATAAGATTCCATGTTGCTCCTGGAGCAGGTGATCAAAGAAACCATGGACAATGCCATACAGATTGCTCAAATGATCCAACTACTCTCCAAATCCACACATGGTGCTGGATTCATCCATTCCTAAACCACTCTTGCCAAGCTATAATGGAGTCTTAGCACTGGCAATGCAAGTCTAACAAAAGGATTTGTATGATGTCCACTGTGCAGGCTAAGCAGACCTGGGTGCATGGATACAGCCAGCATCTCATCCCCAGAAATAAGCACTTCTATCCATTTCCAGCAGCTGTGACAAACATCATCTGCTTGCCCAAGGGGCAGCGTCCCACACCATAATCTCAAGAGAAATGTCAGCTCTGCCTGACTATTGCTCACTCTCAGCTTAATAACTTGAGGAGGTGGTGGCAGGGCACAGGGACTGAACAACTGAATACAGCTGTGAAGAATGATCCCAGCTGACACAGGAGTCATTGCTTTCAGAATTCAGTTGCCAAGTGCTTCTCAGCAGTAAGATGATGGGATATTTATAGTGTATCTTGACAGCACGGTTTCAAGCCATCAAGTCACACCAAAGCAGCACGTCTTGAGTCAACCCTAAATCCTCTGTAAGCACATGGAAAGTTAACCCAGTGCCTTCTGACAGTCACAACAAGCCTTCCTTCAAAGCATGGCAAGAATAAAGGCAAGGGAAGCTGCCTTCCTTTAAAATACCAGCGTGGACAATGGTTGGAGACAGACCACCTGGATCCAAAGATGATTTGTCTGCACTCAGTAGGCACGTTCTGTATCCCTATCAATCCTGCTATAGGGAGTACAGTCACTTTTGTAGGGAAGCATCCATTTCTTAGCTAGTGCTTGGATGACTCCTGGGACATTTCATGCCATATATTACAGGGACTGAGCATCAAGAGAAGCTGTTTTAAAACATTTTCCTCTTTGCACTTTGATTCTTTCGCAGTCTCCAGGGCACTGCCAAGCAAAATCCCCATTTCCAACACTATCTGAAATCTGTGTTGTTACCTACATCAGCTGATCCAGGAGCCTTCGAGCACTGGGCATGCAGGCTGCAAAGCTCAACCACACCTCACTTGTGGTTACCCAAGGACACAGTGGGCAACAAGCACCGCACTTCCCCTCTGGCACTCCAATGGTGCTGCACTGAGAGCAATCCTCCAGTCTTTTCAGCCACTCTGCACAGCTGAACCACTGCTGCTCTGTGCCTGTGAAGCATTTCAGCTGCCAGAAGCCGCTCTGCTCTCCCTGCAGCAAGTGCTTTTCTTTTTCCAGTGCTCACACTTGAGAGCAGAAGCTGTGAACCAGCATCAAGTATCTTGGTTAAGATTCTACTTTGTCTAAAAATCAGCCTGGGATGTTCCCAGATTAATGACGGCTTGGAGCCCCAGCTGGGGAGTCTGTAATTATAATTAAGTGTAAGGCAAGGCCCAAAGATGTGTTCTATGGCGCATCTGTGCTGTAGGTGCTTTAATATACTGCTCCACAGTTGACAGTCGATCTGCACATCTGATACAGCACAACAGCAGCAGCCTTTGCGAGACCCAGATGGGCTGTGAAGACATGCTGAACTTGTCACACCAAACACACCCTCAGAGCTAACACCATCCTTGTTAGACATCATTCTGCTTGTACACTGCACTGCTTTCACACACCATTCTCTCTGTTACCAAGGTGTACTGCAAGCTGTTTGGGCCGAACTGCAGCACCCACCCGGCACAAGAAGGCTTAGATGCTGTGTTAGAAGAGAATCACTGCACCAGTCAGTGAAATACTGAGAAACACAGCATCAAGGAGCAGAGCACGTACAATGTGTCAGGGTTTAATCAACCTCTTTATAAAGCCAATGTGCCAAACGTGACGGGAAGCAGTCATTATGTAAAGCTTCCTAAAGAGCCAACATCTGTAATACAACGCATACTCGTACTGAAAAGATATGAGCAAAAATAGTTTGGGAAAGTTGCATGGAGGGAAATTCTAGCCATTAGGACTTCAACAGCGTTCAGTTTCTCCTCCTACAGCTAATCCTGACAGCTAAAATAGCAACGAGCTGCTTTCAATTAAGACTGTGCATACAAACCCCCTGTCACTGCTGGTACAAAAGGATACCAGAAGACAGAGACATAATTGGTTGGGCCAATGAGAAAGACACCCCACACAAGGACCACAACTAATTGCTTTTGATGGGATACAGCTGTGTGCTACAGCTCTGTGCTACAGGATGAGAGGGAAGATGGAGAACTCTTTTTTTTACTACTAATTTCAATGGGAAGTCATTTCTGAGATAAAAACAGTAACATCTGCAGCCTGAACTAAACTTGCCAGCAAGCTCGTTAGCACTCAGACCACACTGGAGGGATGCAGAAGCACCCAGCATTGTGGGTCCGTTAAGTTGATCTTACCTGAAAAATAATGAACTTCAGATCAAGTAAATGCAAAGAGAACTGCATTGCTTCTACAACTAGGAAAGAGTAATAGAGCTGCTTGGAAGTACAGGTGGCAGATCAGGACCTCACACAGCCAAGTTTCTATTTGCAGACCAACACAGAGGGAAGATGATGGGCTGTCCCTAACAGATCTTTAAGGCTGAGAGACTTCTGTGCAGAAAGACCATAGTGCACAGCTATTTCAGGCCTGAAGCATTGGAAACAAAGCAAAATTAGGGCACACTACAGAGTATTCAAGTGTGGTAGATGTAGATTGTAAGTCTAACAGGCTGTATGCACCACGAAAATTAACAGGGAAAGAATCCTTGCCATACCTGACCTAATAATTCACTGGCAACAAATAATGTGAAAAATCCAGTCTCTCTCCTAGCCTGGCTTCCTGTACTATTAGACATTATGGACCCACACATCCAAACCAAACTCAGCAGCACATGTTGATGGATTGAACACCACTGGATTGAACAGCTACATTTAAAAGGGGAAGGGAAAAGGGAGGGAAAGGCAAGATAAAAACACTCAAGATTCTTTTCAAGTCAAAGATGTCACTGGCTGTAATTTGAAGAGCAACTTTGTGATCCTTTGATGCAAGCACAGAATAGGAACAAAGCACACGAAAATCACTTCTGTGGATGAGGACAAGTGTGAGAAGATGATCCTTTGTTTATAAAGAAGGGAGCACTCTGCTTGTAAGAGGAAGAGAAAAAACAACCAAAACTCCTGCATGACCAGGAGATGCTTTCTAAGCCTTTATATCCCTTCTTATTTCTCAGATGCACAGGACTAGCAAAGAGAACAAGAAGGGGAAAGCAATGTGAAGGACTCTGTACATCTGTCAAATTTACTGCCTGCTCATGCCAGAATGCCAGCAGTAGAAGCCTTAGTAACCAGTAGAGTGTAAATCCATAGACAATTAACCAGAGATGCACAATAATAAAGGTATTAACAGTGAAAGCACGGGCTCTTCTGTCACGTGCAGCCCTGTGCTGTCTTGAGGATGAGCTGCACAGTGCGCACTGTGCAAGCCCCAGCAAGACAAATCGTGTTCCTGGTGGCAGGGTTCAACAAAAGGCATGGGAAACACAATGCCTTTCAACAAGGCCAGGATGCAGTGAATCATTTGGCTACAACCACCCTGCTTCTCAGGTCCTCATAACTGGAGGAAGCACCTGCATAGGTCGCTATCAGAGCATCCAAACATCAGAGATTCTGGGGGAGAACACTTCTCCTATCGAACCCTCCTTAACTCACAGCACAGCCTGCACAGAGCCCCAGGAGTCTCACTCTCCCCATTACAAATGTTTTCAGTGCACAGAGACCCTTATAACAGGGAGATGTTTGGGAATTTGCTCACGCCATCCTTACCTTCCTGACACAAGCATCAGCACGAGCACACTGAGCTCCAAAGGTTCACAGAAAGCATTTGAGGAGGAGAGATGAAAGCAGCTGAATATAAGGTTCCCAGTACTGAGGAAGCTGCTGTCAGATTTCTGTTGAGGCAGATTAACGGCAATGCCATGTGCTGAGGAGCAAAACAGCTTCACTGCACGCCTACACTGCCTGCAAAACTTCCAGCAACTGACAGCTAGAGCCTGACAGCTCTGTGAGATCCACGCTGCCTCCACATTAACTAAGAGCTCCATCCCAACACATCCAAGATGATAACCAAGCCTGTATCCAACCTGTATGGACTGCCACCAGGCCCAGCCACCGCCTTTAGAAGCTTTCAAAATGTCAGTCTTTGTAATAATGCAGACCCTGCTGCGGACACGTGATTTTCACAGGAGATTAGAGAGAGACTGCAGGGTCTATATTCAGTTCCCTAGGCTACCACACAGTCCTCTGGGTGACCTTGGACCGAGTAACTTAATCTTTATAAGAGGGCTAATAACTTTGCTAAGGTAACCGCAATTTGAGCTTGCTGAGCTCCTAAAGGACGACATTTATGATCCCAACCTTGAAATCCCAGGGAATCTTAAATTCTGCTTCCAGTTTTTCAACGTGACAAACGAAACTAAACCACTTGAAAACTAAACCCATCAAACCCCAGCCTTTAGGCATTCTGCTAACAAGCTTACAAAGGATTTGTCTAGAGGCAGCTCGCTGTACAAGCAGCCAATCTATTGATGGGCACCTAGAGAGGGTTATCCTACTTAGACAGACAGCGAGAACAGAGAGGTGAACCCAGAGCCAAGTATCTCCATTACAAGCACTGGTATCCAATCCTAACACAGAATGTTATGATACATAAATCCTATCGTCATAGAATGGCCAGGGTTGGAAGAGACCTCAAGGATCATGGAGTTTCAACCCCCACACCAGAGGCAGGGCCAACAACCTCCATATGTAATGTTAGGTCAGGCTGCCCAGGGCCCCATCCAACATGGCCTTGAACACCTCCAGGGGTGGATGGAGCATCCACAGCCTCTCTGGGCAGCCTGATACCAACTGGCATCAGATCTAGAGAGATTCTGACCAGAACGGCATCTGGTGACAGTGCAAAGATGGCATAGAGCAACAAACGGACACTGCCTACAACAAAACAGTCTTTTCCTTCCAGTGCTTAACTTGAAATGATGAATGAGTAGTTTCTACAAGTTGTTGGTTTGTTTTCTTCCCTGCAGTGACAAATGAACCGTCTCTATGAAAACACTCGGATGTTGGCCCTTATTTGTCATGGAAAACAAAGGAAGGACAAAAGACAGCGAGAGCTAAGCTTGTGTTATTGCAGCACTCCCACAGAAGGTTGCCACGAAGATAAGCTAACTACACTGCAAGCCCCCACCTCCCACTGGCCTGAGGCTGCAGCCTGCAACAGCTGGAGAAGTCAAAGTGCTGAGTGTTACTCACCGCCATGACCAGCTCAAAGGGGTATTTGTAGACTCGAACTGGGGACTGGTATTTCTGCACCATCTTCAGCACGCACCTGTAATACCAATCAGATCGGACAACTTCAGACCCCTGATAACTGACCCTGACCCATTCCAACAATGCTCATGGACAGACCTGGCAGCCTTAACTCACTCCCACAGAGATTTTAGGTTTGTTTGCTGCCCGGCCTCACTTTGTAAGTGACTGATGGAAGAAAGGCAGGTAGGTGCGTGCAGCCCCAGCCCAGCACACACCCAGCACACAGCAGAGTCCTCTGCTGCTTCCCAGCACTACTCCAACTTACAGCTCAAAACACACAATAATTAAAGCAAAAACAGAGACATCAAGCCAGAACCTGGAAAAGGCAGCCTCTCCCAGGGACCTTGCAAAAGCTTACATAGCAATTTCCCCTCCCACCCCCTTCTTTTTTCTGCATTAAGTTGAATACCATTATGCAAACCCCCCTGCTGAAAGCTTGCACAGCTTCATGTATATTGTTTTAAATACTTCAGTGCTCCAAGTAGCATTTTGCTGTTTTAAACCCACTGAAAGAAAGGAAAAGGAAACAGCGTGCTTAGAGAACACGCCTGATGCTAAGCTGGCAATCACATCCCACTGCCTGAATGCCCACTGCCTGCAGCTGAATTGAGGGAATAACTGCATGCAATGGAAACAATTCAGCTCTCAGTGTTTCATTTCTCCAAGCCACCTCTCACTGTTCTCATCAGGATTCCTCCCTCACACTCTCCTGCTGAGGTTTTAACCCTTAAATACGCGTCAATAACAGGCATCTCAAGGAAGCAGATAAGCCATTATAAAGGTTTTCGGGCTGCTTCCTACAATCCTTTTGGGAACCTTTATGTCGGTCCCATTAATGCCATCCAAAAACATCTGAAACACCAAACTGGGCAGCTGGTTTGAGACTATGCTGATTCCACCCTGCTCAAATTCCACTGCTAAGCAGACGCAGCCCTTGGCAGCACCACACAGAGCAGCACAGCTGAACTCAACAGTCCAAGCACAAGACAACTTATCCCTGACATTTAAAGCCAAAAACTGGAGGTGAAACAACTTAAAAGGCAGCCGGCAGCAGATCCTCCTCTAGTAGAACTGCTGCAAAATGCCATCAATACAAAAATCCAAGCGTTCAGCTGGGGAGGGGGGAAAAAGGCTTTAAAGCTTTAAAAAGTTTGGGTACCTGAGAGCAGGGAATGTTTGTAGAAGGCTCTCACGGTCCCAGAGTTGCCCTGCAGAGGATCACGTTACCCAGGGAGCAACAACCAGGACTTGCTGGCTGGCTGGGAGCTTTACCGATGCTAAAAGCCGGTCCTCGCAGAGCGAGTAAATGCAGAGAGAAGGCATCAGCACAGCATCCACCTCAGAGTGAAGAGAGCGGAGTGGGAGCAAGCAAACAGCCAGGAAGCCCAGGCTGCTATCACATATCAGATACCCGAGCCAAGAGAGGCACGGGGCACCTTGTAATGCAATGCTGTAATATGATTATGCAAGCGCAATACCTACGCTGTGCGGGAACCTTCCGAGCCAGTGCAAATATAGCAAGAGAAGCCTCGTCACACCTCTTTAGCTGTCAGCTTGCTGCCAGTTCTAGCCTTGCTTGCTAAGCCTGGAACTCTGGCACTGCTGTAGGAAGGGGTCAGAGACCTCTGCAGGAGAAAGCCCGGGGACACAGCAGCCTAGAGCCACCCACAGCCCAGGAATAAAGGCAGCAGAAGAACAACACAGCGGCATGAGCTGTAGGCAAACAGCTTTTGCCACACTGCCTGGACCGCTCTGTTGCTATGCCAGCCTGCAGCTGCAACAGCAGCCTGCCACAGGTTTGCTCTGGCTGAGGGAATTTAGAGCAAAGGGGACAGAAAGTACTGTACCCATAGAAGAGAGACAGCTGATAACTCACACCTGACCCAGAAACCTTCCATACCTTGGGCAGAGCGTGCCAGCAGATCTTCTGTGCTCCCTCCTCAAGACCGAGCAGTCATTCTGCTTCTCAAAGCAAGAGGGTCTTCAGCTAGAACTCCTGGGGAGGAAAGAAAACAGAAAGGCAGTGAGAGTAGTGACTTTGTGCATGCGGATACAGGCAGATGACGGGTGGTGATAAGGATGTAGGATTTCCATGTGCTACCAGAAGGCTGCTGAGCCAGGTTTGCTGAAGACATGCACCCTCCTAGCGCTTATAGACCTGAAAGAAAGACCTGTTTTAGCAGTCAGCAAGTATTTCACACAAGTTAGAAACAGATGTTTTCAACCTCTTTATAA
Organism: Coturnix japonica; assembly: GCF_054131305.1. Taxonomy (NCBI): domain Eukaryota; kingdom Metazoa; phylum Chordata; class Aves; order Galliformes; family Phasianidae; genus Coturnix; species Coturnix japonica. The sequence goes on along the minus strand of NC_140675.1, from coordinate 19,725,306 downwards.
AGCCCAGAAAGCAGCTCCACAAGTACAAAACCACATCTGGCTCCATAAACATCCACCACACCACTGCAGCCTCTAGTAGCCCAGCTGCCTGTTCTGTTTTGTCTGTGCATCTGGCCAAAAGCACACAAGGAAACTGGGCTGAAGAGCAGTGATTCAGTAACCTGCAGCCTAATGGCTTAATCCACACCCAGAGGCAGACCTGCAGCCACACGATGGGTAACACCAGGGTCTGGCCAAGCCCAAAGCAGTCTGAAAAACTCAGAGAGACCGGAGCAGCCGGTGCACTGAAGCAACACATGCAGCTAATCCCTGTAACCATCCCAATTAGATGTTAGAAGCACTTCAGCTATTGCGCACCTGGACGCATTGGGCAGCAGCAGCCACCACGTTGCATAAAGCGCCCCACGATGCTGCCAGCAATGCCAGTGGCACGCAGGGTTGTTAGGCTGGGGCTCCCTGCATGGCCCTTCTGCTACGGCACCTTGCAGCTGAGCCTAACCCTGCATGGCAGCGAGTTAATGGTGAGCTCAAGAATACACCCCTGGCATTGCACTGGAGAGAGAAGGAAACAAGCCCTGACTGCACACCATTTCCTCATGGCAACTTCGGTGGCATTTCAGGGACAAGGTGAGCTCCTGACAAGAAGTGCACGTGCAGCACACAGAGCTATCACTGAGTATCAGCTGAGCCTGGGAGGGCTCCTGCAGGGAGCACGCATGGCAGCACACAGCAGAGGGAGGACAGGCAGTGACATTAACTACACGCTTCCACTTTATTTAGAATCACCCAGCAGGCACCTGAGGGATTTTCCATATGCTTAACTTTTATTCTATTCTTTGTAGGAGAGGCTGACTTGACAGACTACAGCCAGATGGTTGGAAATGAGAAATTGGGTTTAGAAATTAAATATACATAAAGCCTCGGATTGAAGCCCACAAGCCCAGCTTCTTATCCCAGCATTGCCTGTTGGGTGACAGAACTCAGCAGCCACAGCTTTTCTTCACTTCTCCCACCCATGGCAGCTTCCTGTCAGCAGGAGGAAGAAGCACCGAGCGGGTTTTGTGTTTGGTTCTGGTTTTTGAGGGTTCTGTTTGTTTGCTTTCATAAAGCCCAGCTAAAAACAGCAAGACTTCCAGACTTCCTCAAATTGTCTTCCACCACCTGAGAGCCAGCTGTCCCCAAGCCAGAAAGGAGGAGGGTTCTAAGGGGGCTGCAGCCTTTAATCCCCCCCCCCCTTCAAATCAATGCACAAAGCTGTGCACGACACCTCTCTGCCTCGAGAGCTTTTTGCTGTGGTAGGTGCTGACACAGATGCCTCACCTATTTAATAACAAGATGGCACCAAGCTGCAGGATGCTTATTAGAGCTTCTGCACACCAAAACTTGCTTTTGTCTTTTGCAGCTCGAGTAAGGAATGGGATGGTGCCAGCAGACACCTCTGCTGTCTTTTAGAAGCCGATGTCATCTCAGACAGGGCTCCATCCTCTGCTCAGCCCTGAGCTGTGCACACAGCAGCATGAAGGGGCACGGAGGGCAGCAGGGCAGAGCTGCTGGGAGCCCGGCCCCCACGCTGCCACCCTGCACGGATGTGAGTCCAGTGGTGGATTACAACCAAGGGCGGACAACATAAACACCCCGACAGCATTTCCACCTTCTGCACAACACAATAGGGAACAGAGCCTTTGGCTGAAGGGGGAAGGAGAAAAAGGAACAGCGTAAGCATTCTGCTCTCGAATATTTGTCGAGTGAGCCATTTCCTTCACGCAAGCATCAAAATCAGCTTCATGTCTAATATTTATATGCCTTTATCTCATAACACTTGGTAGGGAATCCTCTTGTCAGAGAGCCACTGCTGACCTCTCTCACTCATGCAGCCAAACTCTGACTCCCTGGCAGCTGAAGTTTGTTGGCTGGCAGCAGAGAAAGCGTCCTGGAGGGGCAGCCCTCACTCCTCACCCACAAGGGTTACACGGAGCCCTTTCTGCTGCCCCCACATACACACAACAGCTCCGACATAACAGAGAAGCGCCCCAGCTTAACATAGACACAAGTCCATGTGGGATGATGCCCTGACAGCGCAGCACAGCGGGTACCCCGAGCAGGAAGGGAACAATCAGCTCACGGCCGCGTTTTCCTTGGGCCCAGGCAGAGCACAGGGCACAACCGGTGCCACCACGCGACCCTTCCCCTACCCACGCACCAATGGCGCTGCTCGGAGGAGCTGAACCACGCGGCCCCGAGCCCAGCACACGCGTGGTTTAACCCAGCCTTAAAGCCAGGGGGGCTTTAAGACAGAACTGACCCAAATACATCAACGCATTCAATAGCGGCTCACCGTGCTCAGCCCTGGAGTTCCACACCACCTGTGCTACGAACGCTCCTCCCCACGGCACCAGGATTAGGGCGGAATCCCCCTCCCAGCACAGCCCCGAACCGAACCGCTCACACGACTCTCACCGAGACGCTCCACTCCGGCTCCTCGCGTCCTCACCGCACCCACATCGGAACCGGGCCGGCCCCATTCCGAGCAGCGGCGGCGGCTCCGACCCGGCTCAGCGCTGCGCCGCCCCCGGCTCCGCTTCAACCGCCCCGCGCCCGCCCCTCCCCAGCGCACGCGGCGCCGCAGAGCGCTGTCCATTGTGCTGCGGGTCGCAGCTCCGCCCCAATCCCCCCCCAATCCCCGCCCCGGTTCGTTCAGGTCCGGCTGGTTCGGTGGGTTGAGCCGAAGCGGGGGGTACAGCCCGGTTTTACCGTAGTGAAGTGCTCTGAGCTCGGCTTATTGTTCCTGGGGTCGTGGCCGGCGGGCCGAGGTGGGGCACACTGGAAGGGTTGAATGGCCTGGGTTGCAAAGGACCACAATGCTCATTGCAGGCCCAGGGGTCGGGCTCTGTGGTCCCTATGGGTCCCTTCCAAGTCGGGATATTCAATGATTCAGGGAGTGGTTTCCTCTTGCCGGGCCACCTGCTGGACGATGCTGGTGCCACCAGCTCTGCTCCGTCCTTCAGGATGTGGCTGTATCCGAGGAGGAGCTGCCCAGGCTGGTGGCACATGTGGGCACCAAGGGAAGGTGAGGAGGGGATGTGGGAGACCAGCCCTGCGGAGTCTTACACCTTCAAAAACCTCCTTTCAAGATCTCCCTGGGCGCCAGCTGACACTGTGCAAGATGGTGTTTCCTTTCCTGCTTCCTTATCACTTCGAGCTGGAGAACATCTCCTTTTCCGGGCAGGCATTTCAGGAAGCTGTGGTCTTATTTCTGATCAGTAATGTTTCCTGAAATGTTCTGCTGCCTCCAACCAAGCAGGCCAGCCCTGCCATTGCTCTGCAAAGAACACACAGAGCCTTCAAATGGCAGAACTCCGGGAAAGCCACATCCTGCATGGCCAGAGCAGTCAGCATCTCCTACAGGCTGCATGGAAGGGCTGGGTGCTGAAACCAAGTCATCCAAGCCCTGCATCTGCCTTCACATCTGCCTTTACCCTATGCTCTCTCATTCAGGATGCTTTCAGAGGAAAGGCTTTCCTCTCCCACCTCTGTTAATGTTACGTTTCCTTAGAAGGAGCAGGAAGCAAAAAACACTGGAGCTCCTGTGGGTCCCTCGTGCTTTGCCTGCCCTGTGCTGCTCACATCAGCTGCTGCTGCAAGTCTCTTTTTCTGGTGCAAAAGTGAGATGGGACACACTGCCAAGGTCGTGCAGTGAGGTGGCAGAGATCACTGACGGAGATGAAAGAGGAGATCTAATGAGCTCCAGTCCGGCACATCTTACAGCAGATTCAGTTACCTTACCCATCAGACTGCAGATAAATGGTGTACTAATGGCCCTCTGCTACACTCACCTTTCAAGATAATGCTGAGGTGGCTGCCTGCCCAACCTCCCCATCCTGCAGCTGTTAAATTAGGCACTCGTACCTAGTTTTGGTTTGTTTCGTTAGGGAACAAGAGATCCCAGCCCACAGGTTGGAACTGAACTTCTGCTCTGTGTAGGAAGAACACAAAAGAAAGCCATCAGGACAGAGATATTTGACCCCCCAAAGCTGCTGGGCCAACAGCTGACCCTGCTGGTACTCCTCAGTTACATCTTTGTGAGTGTCTCAAACACTGTTATGTCCATCTACATGGACTGCTTTCATCTCCTGCCGTGGCTCATGAAACTCTCATTGATTCACATTTTAACAGCTCGGTATGACCTGCAGGACCCATTTTTAGCCAAAGAACTCTTCCTCTCCTTGCTCAGTGTGGGGCTCTCTTACACAGGCATGGCATGTTGCGACAGCAGCAGATCCCCAGCACCTTACAAACAAGCTATGATACCACAAATGAGGACAGAATCCAGCTGTCTAAGAGTACCAGGAGAGGCCTTGTGTAAATGAAACAGATCCTGTTCAAATGGCATGTCCTGTGTCTGCTTTGTCCCTTCACACATTCCCCTTCTTGCCTCTCATAAGGAGATGTTGCCCTGTGATGCACTGAGCTCTGCCTGACCCTGCTTACCCAGGAGCAAGGATGACACAGGTTTGTTACTCTGGGTCACTGCAATCAGTATCACCTCCAGGAGTGCATCTCCAGTCACATCATCCCCCAGCACATCTCTGGAAAGGCAGCAGTTAGTAACAATGCCACTAATAGGAGAACGGAAAGTTTTCTGTGCTTGAAGCAATGGCACATGGAACATGATGAGTTCAAAGGAAATAATGGAAAACAAGGAATGTGGCTGATTTGGAAAGCATACAAAGTTTGACACCAGGAGCCTGATAGGAACCTGCGTGGTTTCTTTTCCTAAGAGGTTGCCAATAAGCTGGGGACACAGGATCGCGTGGGCTTTGTGAAAGGTTTATGACTTCCCTGCTCTTCTGTAGTCACACAGCTCAGGATGCACAAAGTACAACAGCCCTGCACCAAAATCTCACTGTTTCCAACCTTTGCCATACATGAGTGTCAGCTTCATTGTGGTTGGGCTTGGGCAGGTTTACCCCTACCAGGCTGTGACCCACAGTGAATACTTTATATGCAATCTTCTTTTTTGGACATTAAAATATGCATCACTTGGCTATGGAGGGAGCATTGAGTGCACTCCCTAAGCACAAAAACAATCCCTGCTGGGATGGGACTGTTCCTGCTGCTCTGTTCTGCTCCAGCACTCAGTTCTGTACCCACACTTTGAGACAATCCCATCATTATTAGTGTTGGTAGCAAAACCCCCATTGACTGCCACAAGAATCTTCAGGCCAAAATAATCAGGTCAGCAAGACCTGAAGGTGGAAGAAACACACCTGAGGCTGCGTCTGTTTTCTCCTCTTTTGTTTCATTGTGACCTTTTATACATCCCATAAGATGCTTTTCCTATTAAGTCTCAGGTGATGTTGGGCGTACGTGATGGCACAGCACAGCTGCAGACCTGCTCCTTCCCAATACCATATTGGCACTGTGCTCTGGCAGGTGTGGAGAGCAATGGATGGAGACATTGCCCTCAAACAGAGCCTGCAGCCCAACACTTCTGATGGTATCTGCCACACAAACTCCATGGGGACAGGAGGTGCTTTCCCAGACACAGCACAGACCAAACTGGTGAGACTGGGTTTGGCTCTGTGCACATCTTAACCGTCTTATAGCATTCCCCCTGCCTATATAACATGAGATGGGAACCAAGCCCTAGGGCTGAACCCACAGGTAGCACCGGTAACTGCTCCTGAAACAGGGAGCACTGGGGAGCAAGCTGTAAACTACAGCAGACTCCAAAAAGATGAATACTGTTTAAAAGCATCTTCTTCCAAGGAGGATCCTCGTGTGTGATCCAAAGAACAACGTTTCCTTTTAAAAGAAGTCTTTTAATTTGCATTCTGAGAGTTGTATTCAAAAAAAGTCACAAGCTATGAAAGTAAATTCAATTGGAATTTCACACTGGTTATTAATCCGAGAAGCTCCAGCACAAAGTTCCTTGTTTTAGCAGTGCAGTTTTATCTTTGATACAGTAGATATCAGTTATCACCATGATTTTTCCTAGGCCTGTATTGTAAAGCTATAAAGGATGCCCTGAACCCACACAAAGGAAAGCTAAAGTAACTGTAACTTGGTGTAACAGCTAGATTGCATCCCATTCTCCTGCTACTCCTGTATGTATCTTGCTGTGAGCTGTCAGAATAGTTAGAAATGGAGTTAAAAATGTAGCAGAGCAAGATATTCACCCCAGAGACACTGTGCACAGTGACTGCAAGCATAACCCAGCTCAGAAAGCCAGCACCTGCTGAGCAGCACGTTCATTTTATTTGCCAGTATTCACCTCAGACCTCTCCCACATCCACTGCTAACCACGTACAAGCTTGCATCACACGGATGTAGCTCCCAGGTGATTCTGCAGGCTGTTATTGAGGTGCGTTTGTGATGTCTGGGTTCTGCAGGGAGCACTCAGTGCTCAGCAACACGTGGGCACCAGTTGCACGCAGACACCCCCAGCAGCTTGCTGGGATGCTGCTTCTGTTTCAAGCATTGCAGCTGAGATAAGCTATACAAAAAGAATAAAAAGAGAAGTTCCTATCCCAAGACAGCTAGCACGCTACGGATTAAGCTGCATTGATGACAGCCACTAAATGTGCTTTGGTTTTTCGTATGAAATACCAAAAGGAATCTGAGTCCCTTGAGTAAGTCCGTGCTCCTCTTACTACCCAGGATCCAAGCTCTAAAAGGCTGCCAGTGAAATCCAGGCTTGTGTAACCTCTTGAGAATAGTTTTCCTATAAAGCTGCAAAACCAAGAGCAGGTAGCCTTGTATGATAGCTCAGAGGTAGACGCGCAGGGGGAGGTTGCTGATAAAGTCTTGGGTAGCAATCAGAAGGAATCAGTCTCACGTTAGAAAGCTTATTTCTCTCTCTGGGCTGCCTGGAAGCTGAAGCTCCTGCTGTGCGTCCTTGCCATCTCCCAGCACAGCAGCTGCATTACGAGCGGTCGCAGTCCTGAACATGAGCCACTTATGGGAGATTTATGTTGGCTTTGTGGGCAGCTCCTTGGTTGGGCTCGGTGGCTGCGGCTGGTCACCCTTGCTCTGGCTTGGAGGAGGTGGCCATGTGGTCTTCTGGTGGAGATGGCTGAAATGAAAGAGTGGTTTTTGTAACATGGGAAAAGGATGCAAAAGATAAGATGAAGAGTTTAGGATGGGAGGTGGTGGCCCTACGTTGTGAGAGGAGAGATTCAGGTGGGATGTTAGGACAAAACTGCTCCCTGAAGCAGCAGTGAAGCATTGGCTGCCCAGGGGGGTGGTGGGGTCACAATCTCCCCCTTGAGGTGTTCAAGAACTGTGGGGATGTGGCACTGAGGGACACAATTAATGGGCATGGTGGGATGGGCTGGACTTTGTGATGATCTCAGAGGTCTTTTCCAACACAGATGGGTATTTGATTCTATGACTTGCTACTGACTGGAGAAAATATGAGGCCATGGAGCTCTCTATCAGACGATCTGGTTCAAAGTCATCAAGGAAAGAAGTAGGAGTTATGATGTAGAAGGTAAAGAGCAAGACTGGGTTTTGACACCTACTCCTTGTAATTTGGGAACCCCTCAGCAGGCAGGCACTGGTCCCTGTCACATGGAGAAGCTGCAAGCATAAAACCAAGAACAAGTAAAGGGTTAGAGAGGATGTCCAATACAAGCACCACTGCTACACCACCATAACACACACATAAATGAAGCAGGCACTCTGGAAATGTTAACATGCTCATCTATGAGGAGCGCTTCTCAAAGGCTACTGCTATTTTCCTTGCATCCTGTGCTCTGAGAAGAGGCAGTGCAGGAAAGGCTGTGCCAGTGTGCCCAGTTGGTGAATGGCATTGAAGAGTAAGGAGTGGGCACACGTTTGGGGCTGTACCCTCACCTGATCACGACAACGGGATTATAAGCTCTTCTTTTGCATGGAAAGAGACAAGTAAGGTCAAATAACTGCTGCTAAGAAGCATCTGTGGGTCACAGCTGAGAACCTCAGGCTGGAAAATTAATTCAGATGCTTGGTGACTGATTTTCTCCCTTTTGCAGCCATGAGAGTGGAAGGGAACCTGGGCTGCCAGACCTGCATGCCAAGGAAACAGGGAGATTTCTCTTCCCCTCTACTCAGTATTGCTGCACTCATGCCAGGATGGTGAAAGAAGTTTTTGGTTCCCAGTTCAAAGCTGCTGAGATAAAATTCAGCAAAGGCAGCCCTGGGGCTCAGAACCTGCAAGAGGAGCTTGAGGAGGGCGGAGGGAGCTGAACTTATTTAGCTTGGCAAAGAGGAGGCTGAAAGGCAATCCCACAGCACTCACTTCAAGGGTAATTACAAAAGATGTTGAAGCCAAACTCTTGCTGGCAGTGGCAGACAACACAACTGGGGGCAACAGCCAGAGGTTGCACCTTGGGGAGCTCAGACTAGACGTTAGGAAAATCTTTATCTGCATGGAGCACAATGCAGCTCGGGAAGATGTTATTTAGGGAGGCTGTGGATCTCCTTTTTGGAGGTGTTTAGGATGCAGTTGGCTAAAAGCATTGCAGATCTGGTCTAGTGTGTTGGTCCTCCCTAGAACAGGAGATCTGACTGCTGATCTCAAGAAGCATTGTTCCTTTCATAGCGTTACTATGAGTCCATGAAGCCATCCTCCTTACTCCCAGTTTCTTTGAAGGACAAGCACCTTTCCTGTGGTCCGGGGCACAAGCCACACTCTTTTTGACTCTTTAGATCACAAGTCTGATTGTCAGATCCAGCTACAAGTCATACACAGAGGGCAATTACATCTCAATTAGCATGAAAGAATTGGGAATGTCCATGGGAGACTTAGCTGGTACAGGAGAAGAGGATGGAGGTTGGTGGAAAGTGTAATTAATGCTAACAATTAGCATCCTTGTGACTTGCTTGGATCTGGGTTTCTCCAGTCAGCTTAGTGCTTACCGTCCTTGTTGGAGAACATTGGTGCAAGCAGCTCTTTAGCTTCTGATAGCAAAAGGTCAACAAGATCTGAAGATGGAAGAGATGTATCTGAGACTGCGTCTGTTTTATCCTCTTCTGTTTCACTGTTGACTCTTACAAATACGGAAAGTGCCATCAATACTTCTATCATGGAACAAGCACTGAAAGTCCTGGCCAGCTTCTTCTGAAGGATACTTAACTCTGCATGACTGCATTCAGGGGGCATTGCCCCTCCAACCCTCAGCATTACAGGAGTCTCTTTCAGATATGCTCGTGTTGTTACAGGTAGAGATTTAAGATACACTATTACTTTGTTCAAATTTCTATATATATATATTTTAAGGATCCCTCAAAGTCTTTTATCCTTTATTACCATAGGAATAACCATCTTGGAAACCTCGCCATCTTAAAGAATTGCTTCCCCTTAACATCCCTCTTACAGATCAGCTTTCTTTAAGGGGCTGCCATTACCAACATGGCCCTGACCTTTCTACAGGTGAATCAATTTAAAACAAACGAAAGCAAAACATGACCAGAGTTCCCATAATAGAATTCTGATACGTTTCCTCCAAGGGTTAGAGGAGCCCTGACCTTCCTTTCTGCAACCGTTCCTGAAGCTAAGAGTCACGTTTGCTCTTTGCTTCCACTCACTCTATCAGTTTCCATAGCTGCTGATAGAGAAGTACATGTCCCTAAACCCAAAAGAGTGATTTATATTAGGAAAAGCAGGTGAGTCACAACTCTGCTTCATTCAAACAGCTTGCTAAGGGATTGTGCTAACAGGAGCAGCTTAACCACAGGAGTGCTTCACCTAGTCATTTCTCCCCCAAAACAGAGGCAAGCTGCTCCCAAAGCACCAACAGAACTGCAGCCCCCAGAGCATCATTTCCCAATGGTTTCCTTCCCAAAGTGACAGCATAGGTAGGTTCTGTGTGAATCACCTTCCCCTCGGAAAGGTCAGAAATATGAAATGTTCCTGGTCTGCAGTTCCCAGGAGCCATCTCCTACCTTTTCTCATCCGGTAGGTGACCGGGTGTGCTCAGGACCTTGTGAACATTCTGCCATAAAAGAAAAGCAAAACAAAACAAAAAGGTTTCAGACTTGTAGGAACGAATAATTCCTGAGAACAAACCCCATGGGCTTCTGCTGCTGATCAGATTTAACATGACAGTAATCAGCTTCTCCTTATTCATTGCCCTTGAAGCAAATATCTCAAGGCCTTTTGCAGCACAGGCAACGTTCACAGCCCATGCAAATACACAGACACTTCTAAATGATGCGTTTGAATGCCAGCAAATAAAGTATACTGAACACAGCATAAAAATACTCTTTCAAAGAGTGGTTTGGCAGGCTACATTTCAGCAAGGCTGTGATCATGGCTACCAAACCATCCCTGCTTTCTGAATGATACCCACACATATAATTTCCCCCTGTGATTAGTGAATGCTCAGATAGTACTGAGGGATGAGCTTCCACTGAGCCTGGCCTTGAATGCCTGCAGGGATGGGGCATCCACAGCCTCCTTGGGCAACCTGTTCCAGTGCATCACCACCCTCTGGGTGAAAAACTTCCTCCTAAGATCCAACCTCAGCCTCCCCTGTCTCAGTTTAAAACCATTCACTTCCTTTCTCTCCACCAGGAGATGGACTATGGACCAGGAAATGAGCTGGAATAGCAAAATCCCTCCTAAGGAAAGAGGCCGCAGTAATGCAGCTCAGCACATCACCTGCACAAACAGGAGCAGTTTCCTATTGCAGATCTCCAGGCGCTTCCGTGAGACTTCAGATTTCCGTAGCTGACCATCAGCCAGGGACAGCTGCCTCTTCAGCTCCAGGATGTCCTCCTGCCCAAGAGAGGAAGGTGATGAGGACCCTCCAGCCCTGGCTTTGACCAGCTCACAGCATTTGCTATAAACAGAAACCTCAGTCCTCTTGGAACGAATGGTGTGAGCTGCACAGAATATAGTGCACACCCAAAGGCAGTGCTGGCCTTGTAGAATACAGCAAGTGATGTATACACTACCATGACTTTCTTCTGTATAGGGAGAAGATGGAAGCTCCTGAGAAGGATCAGGAGCGCTGTTCAGCCCTGTCTCTGTGTGTATCTGTACTCCCAGGCTCAGGAGTTGCATTACCTCTATCTCAGCGACGTGTTTCGCTTTTTTCCCTGCCAGCTGCATCTTCAGTTCTGCAATTTCAGCTTCCAGCAAGTGGATCACTTCCTCATAGTCCTGCTCTGCGCTGTGTGCCTGTCTCTGCACCACCTCAGCCATCTGCAGCTTGCTGTGCAGCGTCCGGTTCTCCGAGAGGAAGCCCAAGGCTTTCTGGAAGCAGTGAGAAGCAATGTGAATGCACTGCATCCCCTTTCTGGGTCAGGGAGAACCTGAGCTTCTGTTAAAAAGAAAGAAGAAGAAAAAATGATCAACAGTTTGTGCCACATCCAATGAGGCAGCTCTTCACCCACCTGGTTCAGCCTCTGGAGCTCATCTTCCATTGACTTCTTATTGCTCTCCATCTCTTTCAGGAGAGACTAAAGGAAATATCGTCACCAGATTAGAAGCAGCAAGTGATAGGACATCCCCTAAAAGGGATCCTGGTCTTTTAGTGAGGGGGGAGAGGGAGTTGAGGACCCACTCTGGGGTCTACATGGAGGAGAGGTCCCACCTTCAGCCTTCGGACTTCTTGCCGCAGATCAGTCATCTCCATCTGGAGCTGCTCCATCTCCTCGCTGCCGTTGCAGCTCATTGAGTCAAGGGTCTGCATGCAGAGGGTAGAGGACAAGCAGTGTTAGGCACCACTGCACCAAAACCAGTGAGTTGTGTTGCAGGTGTATTGCTTTCCATCCCCAGAATAGCTGTGAATCAAACTCATTTGGGAAAAGAGATGGCATTTGTAGGAAGAAAATGAAAAGGCGCACTAAGTAATTCAACGGGACGCTTCCCCTCCACTCCAGAATTTGAGTCTCTGATCCCTCATTAAGGCAGACTGCTCTTTCATGGATATCTTCATCTATCTGAGATCAGCTTTCTGTAGTGCTTAGAGAAGTACCTTAGGTTTTGTACCATCATATACATAGGATGGCCTGGGTTGAAAAGAACCACAATCCTCACCCAGTTCCAACCCCCTGCTGTGTGCAGGGTCACCAACCAGCAGCCCAGGCTGCCCAGAGCCACATCCAGCCTGGCCTTGAATGCCTGCAGGGATGGGGCATCCACAGCCTCCTTGGGCAACCTGTTCAGTGCATCACCACCCTCTGGGGGAAAAACTTCCTCTTAAGATCCAACCTCAACCTCCTGTCTCAGATTCAAACCATTCACCCTTGTCCTATCACTGCCCCCCCATGTAAACAGCCATTCCCCCTCTTGATTATATGCTCCCTTCAAGTACTGGAAGGCCAACCTAAATCTTCCACACCCACCCCTGCACAGCCCCACAGTATCAGCTCCTCGGGAGCAGGGCTGAAGGACATGCACTGACCGGGGAATGGAATGCTGATGTATCCAGCAGGCTGGCCACCTCATGCTGTGTGAAGAGCACAGAGCTGGAGTCCAGGCCAGCCTCATCCAGCTCATCCTGCATCACATCCCTGAGTGCTTGGAGGAGGTCTGAGGGGAAAAGGCAGGAGAGAAATGAAAGAGCTTGGGGAAACCCCTTGGCTGCCAAGAGTGGGATTAGAGACACTTATAAAGATACATACTCTAAATATATATGTAATTCTAATTAAGAACCATGCATTAGAACACTGTGGATTTCAGTTATAAACATTTGAACCAAGACAGCATTTCCCTGCCCCAGCCTGCCTGCTGGTGCTCCTTCTGACCTAAGCAATGCAGTCCAAACCGATGGCTTCAGCACTTTGGAGCAACATTGAATTGATGGGGGTGAACATCAAGATTTGGTCTGCATTCAGGTGCAGTGGGGAGGAGGCACTCTTGGTATCTGCTGCTTATTATAACTACTTTCAGTCTACATCTGGGCTCAATTGAATGTTTCTGCCCAGCCCGCTGCCTTCCAGCAGCCATCTCTCTCTTCTCTCAGCCATCACTAAGGCTGCACAGATGCTCAAAGCCCACGGGGAGCTGCCTGCTCACCTCCATAGGCCACTGTCCCCTGTGAGTCCGTGGTCAGGCTCTGCCGCAGCTGCCTCTTCTTCTCCTCGGTCACCTCCAGGCCGAGGTACTGCAGAACCTGCCGCAGGAACAACAAGCACTTAATAGAAAAATACTAAATATAAGGAATGCTTTGAAGGAGGTGCTGAGAGAACAGAGCTGGGTTACTCTTGGAAGCAGCTCCAGGCATCAGCTGTTGCAGGAGCAGGGTTGGGCTGGATTTCCAGTCTCTCCTTTCCTACAGCTGTACAGCAATGCTTGTTCCAGGAGATATGTTCACAGCTCTCCAAGAACATGTTATGCAGATGGCAAACAGATCTGCAGCTATTAAATGGGCAGGAGCTTTATTAAATGCTTGGAGCTCTTTCTCTTGCAGCCTGAACCGTGCTTGGGATTGAGAGGAGAAAAACTATTCACAGTGTATTTCCTGAGGCAATGGAGAGACATTCAAATACTTTCCCTCTTCACTGCACCTATTGCTCTCATTATGAGGATGCTCCTGCAGATATTTATCAACCCAACCCCTGGGCACTGCACAGAGGTGGCTAAACCTGTGCAAAAACCACTTTGGTGCCAGAGGCAACGACTAAAAGACTTTAAAAGACAAATTCCGGCTCAACAGAGAAGCTGGGAATGAGCTGGGATTGAAGTTGAAACTGCACCTGTGCCTCCTACTCAAGGGTCCCACATTCCACATGAGCGTCCCCACCGTGTCACCCTATAGGAGATACAGCAGCCACCCCTCCCAGTGATGGGTTCTGGAAGGGAATGCCAAGAGCCCAAGCTCCTCACACTGCAGAGAGGCTGGTTTATAGCCAAGGTAGAGACAATCCTAAATCCCTATCTTGGAGAACAGGAAGTAGGAGAGAGGATGGGATAAAAGAAAAGGAGACGGGGGAGAAGAGAGGATAGAGAATAGGAAGGGATAAAGGATAGAAGAGAGGACTGAGGTTAAAGGATAGGATAGAGTATGGAATGGGATAAAATGGGATTGGTTGGGAGAGAAGATAGGGGGTAGAGGGTAGGATAAAGGATAAGATAGGACAGAATAGAGGATAAAGGATTGGATAGAGGATGGGATGGGAGAGAGAACAGCGGATAGGGCAGGGGATGGAGGGCAGAGGATAGGATAGGGGTTATAAGAGAAGAAGGGAGCCGAGCCCCGCGCTGCCGGGCGGTGGCAGCAGATGTCCGCCGGAGCCCCGCACTGCCCCTAAAAACAGCAGCGCCCGGAGTGGGGAGGAGTGACGTACACCCCAAAACCAGAGGGGGGAGCACGACCCCCACGACAGACTGCACAGCCGAGGGAAGGCAGTGCTGGGGGGTGGCCAGGAGGAGCTAAGTTTCTTCCAGTGGCTCTTAGCACACAGCTGGGATGCTCACCACACCCTGCTCTCCTTTTTAGATCTCCTAAAGCTGGACACAACCTCCAGCAAACTCAACTGAAGAGTCGAGATGAAGGGCTTTTCCAGAATCTTCAGCAACGATTGGATAAATTAACTGTAGCAGGTGAGCAGTGCAATGCCACCATGGAACCACACTCCTGAGCTGTAGCCCTGGGTGGCTACAAGTGAGAGTAAAGGGGACTAAAGCAGCAGCAGCCCCTGCTTGGTACAGAATGGGGTGTGCTGGTTAGAGCACTGATCAGGCACAGCAGCTTTATTCTGTGCAAACATCCAGGCTGATTCCTTCCGACCATTCCTATTCAGTTTTGCAATTGGGAAGTGACACAGTGACCTCAATGCTAACACCTGGTGCAACTCCCCCATAACCAAATGCAATATCAGTGCACAATGGAAAGTTCTCTACCAGTTCCCAGCTGAACACCAGGTTTTGCTGTGTCTACTCTCAGCTCAGGGCCAGATTCCCAGGCTGTGTGCAGACCACCCACCCACCGTCAGTATTCAGCACAGGGAGGGACTGGTGGCACATCTACATCCTGGATGTTCTGCACAGAGCACCCCAGGAGGGTGGGGAGGAGATGCCACTTTGGGACCATGCACTCACCAGCTCCAGCTTGCCATCCTTGAGGCGAATGTGAGGATCCAGTGCTACTTTGGGTTTGGAGCCCGTGGCTGCTCTCAGGCTGGGGGCTGAGCAGGGTGCTGAAACACCAGGGGGAAATGTTAATGGAAGAGGGCTTGGATAGAGGAAAGAAGTGCCTGTGAAGCAATGTTCAGGTTACATAAAGTAGAATGTGGATGCAGCAGAACACAACTAAAGAGCAGGATTTGTTAAATCTGGTCCCAGGCCTGCAAAAGGCCTTGGGCTCCTTTCCCAGGCAGGCTGATGGGGTGGAAGTTGGATGCCGAAACATCCCTGTAAGAGGAGAAAGGGCAGCAGTGTGCAGGTTGATGCTATCTCAATAAGGGGAAAACCCTCTGCTGACAGCTGGCTGCTCCCTGCAGGTGCTGTCCCCAAAGCTCATTGATGGTGCAGGGCATAGATAACACTGCTATGGCATTTGTGCTCCTTCATCCCTGGGAGAAACCCCACAATTAAACCATGTCCGTAAGTGACAACATCCCCTGGGAGAAGCTCAGGGTGGCTCTGCTCACCCTACAGCATGGCAGTCCCTCATTGTGCCAGCAGCACAGGATTCTCCCAAGGGCCAGTTCTTTTTTCCTGCCTGAGATCTGCTTTACAGACTGGGCTCCCATCTCTGGCCCAGCCTTTCAGTGGTGCCCGACAGGCACAAGCCTCATCCTAATCCTGAGATTCATCTGCTCTGCTAATGGCAGCAGCTGGAAAGCAGGAAGAGGTAACACATGGGGCTGCTGGATTGGCCACTGGCACTTCACTCCCCAAGTTCAAGGGCAGAGATGTTACCTCTGAGCATGGCTAATCAGGATTAGCTCAGCAAGGCTCTGCTGTCAGCACTGGACATGCGGATATCCAGGCTGTCTGCTGGGCTCCTACCTCCAGGCAGCCCTGACCTGGGCTCTGAGCATGGCTTACTGCTCTTTCAAAGCCACTTGTCTGCTTTCAGGGGTGACAACACCAACACAAAACCTTTCTCAGCACTCAGCACAAAGCAAACGTGTGCAATAAAATCCCCCAGCTAAGGCAGGAAGCCATGAGGTCATCACTATTTTGCTGGATTGCCTCCATGGCCTGGGGGTGGTTTGCTCCCCATCGCCAGGAGCAATGACTGCTGGCTGTGGCCACATAAAAGCCTCCCTGAAACCAAGGCTGTGCCTGCTGTGGACTCACTGCCATGGTAAAAGCCCACCTTTCCAGGTAGAAGCAACCTCTGTACCACAAGGATATATGGGATCTTGCTGAAAGTAACCTTCCCAGGCCCCAGATCATGGGTGTAAATTAGGCTCCCTGTGATTCCTTTATGGAAAGGTGAAGCTACATGGGGATCTGAGCTCAACCCCCCACCACCAGTCCCCTGGGGCTGTCCCACCTGATTACCAGCTCACAGTGGGCTCAGAGCATGGGGAGGAAACAGCATGAAAAAGCAAGCAAAAATAAAGCCTGGACTTAGTGAGAAATCTGACAGTCTCATCTAGAAGCAACTTTGATTCGAACACCTGAGGTGAACTCTTTGTTCCTTCCCATCAGAAGGCAATGCTGCCTGCAAGGATCTTTGCACCTGGGCGAAGGTGCTGCTGCAAACAATCCCATGGGACAAGCACTGTTTCCTATTGCCAGTAGGAGACAGCACTCCTCCAAACCTCTTAGTAAAAACTTTTGCTATTATGGACAAATCAACACAAGCATAACAACGACCTATTGGGTGTACCACCTTCCCTCTCTACTACTGGGGTCAGTGTCGTTATCACAACATCAAATTACACTACAGTAATATAAATGCTGCTGGAAGTGGATCTCATTGTCCCCAGCACTGAGGAGCCACAGCTGTGCTTGTGGCCAACACAGATCTAACGAGGAGCAGGGCTATTACCTGAGACAGTGAGCTCTGGTGGGCAGATATCTGGTGACAAAGAAGGCACAGGAAAATGGTTTTCATGTCTGCTCTAGAAAAAGAAGACAAAGAAGGTATAGAGAATCACTGAGCACAATCTAGAGGTGTAAATACAGAGCAGAGGAGCTCAGAGGGAGCAACCCAGCTGTCCCTGAGCCATCCCAAAGCAACTGCACATGGAAAATGTGAATTCATCTTTGCTCTAGCTGAAATTAAGAGCTGAGGATGAGTTTGGCTTCTTGAGCTTTCTCCATAGGGGTTCTCCTTAAGCCCCTGTGCTCAGAACACCGCTGAGTTCCTCATTATGACCATGGTCACCCCAAACATAACTCAGAATGAGTGTGACAGGAAGCAGAGCTGTGTGCCCACCCTTTCTCGACTATCAGCTCATGGGCTGAAGCCTGAAGATGAAGGGAAAGGAGCCACAGCCCAGCTGAGCTGAGCCATCATTAGGGGTTCCATCTTCTAGCAACAAAGCGAGGGAAGGAGAAATGTAATTCCAGCCAGAAGTTTGTTTTCACATACATAGAATTACACAAGCTGGATGATAAAGGTATATTTATGTGTATATATAGGCTAAGGCCAACTTTCATAAGCATGTCTGCAGCCTGGCACAGCCAAAGGCAACGTGCGCTTGGCATCCTTGTGAGTCTGTGTCTCCACAGGGTCTGGAAAGGAAAACCTTTGGGAATGATGCTCATACAAAAGGAAACATCATCCAGCCTTTTCTTATGGTATTTGAGGTGGAAAAGGGCGGGCGATACAACAGGCATTGCAACAATCCAGGAAAGGAATGCTAACTGCACACAGCCCAGCCACAGGCCTAAATTATCGTGGCGGATGCATGGTTAAATCCTGTATCACTGTGCACAGCTCCAGCCCTCACCTCAGCAAACACAGCGTAGAGCAAGGAAGCGTGAGCCTGTCTTATCATTAAGCTGGCAAGGAGCAGTCATGGGCTGCTTAGGAATGCTACAGGTTTGTCCTCATCAGAAGTCTTTAAGAACAAAGAGCTGTTCCTGCCTTAGGTAGGAAACTAGATCAAACTGACTCTCGTAATCCCTTCCAGCCCTACGGTGGCTTGGGAATGAGATGCAGGTTGCTATCCAGGCACTGCTGTTTTTTTAAACCTGACACTCCTGAAACAGGTCTGGATGGAAGCTCTGGAGACAAAGCTCCTGTCATTTGCCCCAAACCCAAGACAGAAGACACAATATTTCAGCTTTAAAATACCCAGTTGCAAAACAGAGACGTATGCGTCAATGCTACAGACTGTTCCCAGTCCAGAAAGAGCGCTATAAGGTCCCTAAAAAAGGGGTTTTGTTGATCAAAGGAAGATCACAGGACTGTGGTCTCAGACCTGAATTTTCAGCCTACCTCTGGGGACCTCACGTGGACCTTCAGTCTGCAGGAGCTCAGCCCATTTCCCACAGCCTTTGGTGGTGGTGGCGATGGGATGTTGTTATGAGGTGACAGTCCGGGATGTAACCGTCCCCTTCCAGGAATAAAGGCCACTTCTGTGTTTCCCTCATGTCTGAAAGAGCAACAAATAGAGACTATTTTAAGAATGAATAAAGCACAGCTGAAATTTGTGAAACTTTTGTGCCCGTGGTTCTTTCTACAGGGCAATCTCACTGAGGCCAATGGAATCCACACCAGCGCAGGGGATCTCCACCAGCCAGGTTGCTTGTTTGGGCTTAAGTTCTAAACCAGAACCCTTCTGGGCAGCGATATGGGATATTCACAAGGACAGAGCATTGGGAAGCTCTGTGTTATACTCTGTGGGGGTCTGGGCTGTCAACATTTCTTTGGGTCATGGGCACTTTGAAGTGCCATTCAAACACAAACAGCCTTCTGCTTCCTGAAGCCAAAGGTTGGCAGGACATTAAGGGTTTCTCCCCAGGACTGTTACACTGTGTTGATGACAGGAGATGTACTGCACGCCTACCTGAATTTGGCTTTTGCAATAATTTTTCTGGCCTCTTCCAGTGTGCTGCCCACCAAAGAATCTCTGTTGATAGCAATGAGTTGGTCACCGGGTCGGAGCCGACCATCCTAAACAAAGAGAAAAAGCACTGGGAAAGAATGTCCCTCTGCCCAGCACCTTCTCCTGCAGTACAATCTCCATTAGTCTATGTAATGCATTATTCATCCCTTTGCTTCAGAACAGCTAGAGTTCTCGAAATAGCTATTCAAAGGCACTGAGGGTTTCTACACTGACTTACCTTGTAGCAGTCACCATCTGGTGTAAGTTCTTGGACGTAAACCATGGGTCCATCAGGCCTGTTGGCTCCACCGCTGACCATCAGCCCTAGGCCAGAGGACTTTGCTATAGAAATACTCTGGATTCCTGATTCAATGGAGCAGCTGCAAGGGAGAGAGGTTAGCAGGTGACTCAAGGTGACCTTGGTTTATTTCACCACGTCTCTGGATGAATTTGGCCTGGTTCTCTTCAAGCATAGGGTCTTTTCTGCCTCTGCATCTCTTTATCAAAGCCATAGCAGGGCCTGGGTTGAAAAGGATCATAATGATCATTCAGTTTCAACCCCCCCCTCCATGGGCAGGGTCACCAATCAGACCAGGTTGCCCTGAGCCACTTCCAGCCTGGCCTTGAATGCATCCAGGGATGGGGCATCCATCCACCCCACGTGGGAGGCAGGAGGTGAAGACACCAGTTTCACAGCAGATGTTGTTTATCATTATGAAGATAATTGCCTTGCCTAATCCTGAACGTGGGGAATACCTGTTTTCATATAAAGAAATGTGCTTTAAAAGACAGAAGAAACTAAACTTTTAGCCAGTATAGATTTTGCACCCTTGTGCCCAAAGCACACAAAGAATTAATGAGGTTATCATTCAAAATCCAACCTAAATCACCAGACAGATTGGCTGGCTAACTACTAAGCATCCATAGCAGGAGTCAAAGTGAATCTCACTGTGTGCCTCCTTAACCTTATGAAAAATCATTGCCCTAAGAAATGCAGGGGGTTAACTGAGGAGGGAAGATGCCTGCTTTATCCAAACCAGCTGCCAAGGAGATGAGCTGGCCTCTCCTCTGAAAGGGTCTCTCAACTCTGTGCAAGCAGCTTAAACCTCTGGTGCCAAATATTTGTGCTCTGCAAATCCCTAATAAAGGGTTGATATTTAGCAAGAGGATTTACTGGTTCTGCAGAGAGGCCTGATTCTCCACAGCAGCAGCAACTTGACTTGTTTACAGTGTCAAAGGAAAAGGAGCTGTGGGCCCTGGGGACCAGCGGTCCCAATTCCAGCACCGCTGACACCCTTTGCATTGTGCGTCTCTCGAAGGACAACCCCACACACCCTAGTGAGGAGACTCGGCCAAAAACAAGCTCAGCCTGCCCAAACCTCTGACCCTGCGAAATATGAAAGGGCCGGATGACCACATGAAAACACACACTCCAGGAAACGCTCCCAAGGCCAAAGGACAAGGTGTCTGTAGGTGGCCATGGCTCACTGTCTCGCTGTGCCATGTCAGCGTGCCAGGAGCAGGGCAATGGGAAATGTGCTCTTCAGGCACCTTGTGATGGCAGCAGTGGCCTCACAGAGGTGCTCAGTGGGGTTTGGAGAGGTGATGGGCACCGTCCTCACGGTTGGTGGGATGCCACAACTTCTCCCCATGTTTCAGAGGGGAGGAAGATGAGTGGTTGTGTGGTTAACCAGAACCCAAATGTGTTGACCATTTTGCTGGGGAAGCTTTTCAGCTGTTGGGGTACAGACTTGCCAAGAAGAGGAGAGCTACTGCTGTGACAAGGACAGCTAGGGGACACTCTGGAATTGGTGTTATAACAGTAAACTATCACGCTGATTCAATAGTACAGAAGACATAAAGATGAACAAGCCATCCTTTGAACACTATAGTCATGTTAGTGTAGTTTTTCTACCCAAAACAGTATTAGATATATGGTGGCATCTTTCTGACCAGCAAGTGGTCTGGAGCTTCTCACTTTTTACTGTACATACATCACTACCCCGTGGCACACTGGGGCCTGGCTGTACTTACTGTGTGTGGGGTGCATGCGCTGGGCTGCCGACAAAGGGGCCGTGGGAGCTGGCTGGGCTCAGCAGCAGCGGGCTCTGGGAGCGTGAGGAGGAGCCTGAGGATGTGCTTTCCAGGTACCGACCTAAAGAGGAAGGTTACAATCAGTTCAGGGAACAGAAAATCTTCAGTACCACCCTCCTGCTTTGATATCCTCAGACATCACCTCCTCCAAGCCTTCACCCAAACCAAATCAGACCAAAATACACTCAAAATAGCACTGAGACAAAGAAAACTCTATTGACAGAGGGTTGAAGGCAGCCATGGAGCTGCTGGTGCTGGTACTCACTGCCACCATGTAGGACTGGTGAGCTCCGTGCGGAGCCGGTGTTGCTCTGGGAGCCAAACTTCTCCAGCAGCTCTGAGAACTCTCTCCTGGAAAGGAAAACATGAGATGGGTCAGCAGCTGCTGACCGTTTCCCACCCCGCTATGTGACAGCAGTGCCCTCACTCTGTGACTTATTACCAAGCCCATAGGGCTGGCTCCCTCCAGCATTGGAGGGCAGGAAGAGCTTTCTCACACCTAAAGCCTGCAATCTCAAGAGGTTGCCTTCATTAATGCTTTGCTGCCAGGCTGAAACTGAAAACACCCAAAGGTCCTTGCTGAGCCTTGACTGCTCATGTATGAGAGGTGTTGCTTTGCAACCTTCCTTTCAGCAAGCAGAACATGTGGAGATCTTAAGCCATTAAGACCCACCATTAGCCACGTTTACCAGCTCTTGCATCATTTCTGTAATCCTTCTTTGAGCTGCTGTGAGCCTCTCACATCCGTTCAGACAAGGGGGCACAGATAAGGGGATGCTGGGGTCAAGCACCAGCCTCATGCACCCATCCATGCTGCGTCTGTTCTTTGGGCAAGGCAGCTGCCATTGCTCTGCTCCTGTGCCATCCCCTCCCTTCATAACCCAATGCTTCCCAGCCAAGTCAACCTTCACTCAATGAGAGAAGTCCCAGGGCTGACTCATTCCTTCCAGGTGTCATTACAGCCAGAGGAGAGACCCTGAAATTGGTGCTTCTGTGGCAAAGACAGCGTTAGGTGTCCGCTTTGAAGGCAGGAGGGAATCCCCATGGGAAGGCAGCCGGCTGACGGCGCAGCCACATGAAAAGCCAAGCAATGAGCAGCCAGTTCTCACAACTAACAGCCAGTCCTGCCCAGGACACAACCTGCAGCAGCAGTTTCCTCACCGAGCAGCCTGCTCTTGCACACCGACAGACGTTGTGTCATTGGCACGCTCTGCCATGGTAGATGCTGTGTGTTATTGGCCAGGTTAGAGTCAACAATATAAAACGATGAGTGAATCATCAGCTCCTCAGGATCCTGCTGGAAGTGTTCTCAGTAATTTAAGCCTTCCCATTAACAACCAGCTCTCTACCTGACTTCAAAGCACAATGCCTGCCTTATCTTGTATTGCCATCAGATGTATGCCTTAATCATTCCTTTTAATGCTAATTTTAAATCCAAGTATCACAGAACGCTTAGTGGAACGTCTCAGTGAATCCAGATATTTTGCATTGGCACTGTTGTCTCTGTCAACCAAACCTATGACCTTAAAAGAAGGCAACTGGTTTGTTCAAGAACCTTGACTCCCATAAAGCTATTTCAAGTGGGAGATCCATTGAAATAAAGCACTGAGCACTGAATAAGTTGAAGGACAGCTAAGATAGATCCTATAGGCACTCACTGGGGCTTGGGAAGGCAATGGGTACCATGCTGATGGCAAACCCACATCTTCTTCCCATGTTTCAGAGAGGAGGAAGATGAGCAGTTACGTGGTTAACCAGAACCCAAACGTGTTGGCCATTTGGTCAGGGCAGCTTTTCAGCTCTTGGGGTACAGACCTGCCAGGAAACATCACTTTCATGAAGCTACTCCAGCTGGTAGTTTCTATTATTAAACACTGAAACATGAACTAAGTTGAAAGACATCTTGGATAGATCCTATAGCAGCAGAATGTTGACTCCCCATCCTATGCTTTCCTTGGGATAAGCCATGAATGGATTTTACCTTAGCAGAAATTCCTCACTTTTCCAATAAAAGCCCTGTATTTTCATAGAGCATTCGGATCCCCATTTCCTGGTAACTCACGCGGAGATGGATGGAATCATCCCTCTGTGACCTACTGTAATGGCAGGGCTAACCTGCTAGAAGCTAACATGCTATTTCCAGTGATTACCAAGCCATCAGCAGCTGGCTTTTTGTTTTGGGCTGGGTGTTTCTGTGGTCATCCATTGTTACATTTTCCCCAGATAATAATTCAGCAAAGCATGGGACAGGTTATGAACTTAAAACAATGGCTACAAATTCCTTAGTCAATGCAAATGCAACTGGTCCAGCAGCTCCTGTGTTCTTTAGCTCTGCTGAACAATGCAAGCCCAATCAACAGCCCGTGCTGTCAAACCCTTTGTTATGAGCAAGGGCAGGCAAGGCTGGGGCATTCTTTCATGTTATTTGAGTTTTGTTCATCTACAAAGTGAGATGTCCAGCCCAGCTGCTTGCTGGAGGGACAGGTGACAACCTGCATCACACGCTGCCCTCCTGGCTTTGTTGGTCAATACTGCAAGCAGCAATTCCATGAAGGCCTAAAGATGTGATTAACTTGAAGGCTATCCCAGCAGCAAGCAATGCACTGCCCTTTACTCAGTATTGTATTTGAAGAAGAGAGAACTCCAGGGAGACCCAAGAGCAGCCCTTCAGTGTCTAAAAGGGCTGTAAGAAATTAGATTCTTCAGCAGGGTCTGCTGGAAGAAAAGATGGTTTCAAACTAAAGGAGGGGAGATTTAGATTCAATCTAAGAAAGAAGTTCTTTACAATAAGGGCAGACAGGCACTGGCACAGGGTGCCCCATCCCTGCAGGCCTACAAGGTTAGGCTGGGCAGGCTGCCCTGCACAGAGCTCAGCCCTGCAGCGTGGAGTTGATGATGGCAATGCAGCAGCAGCCAGCTGCGGCTGACTTTGCAGTAGATTAAGCAGCAGGGGGTCAATCTTCCCGCAGAATATTGCTGTTTTATCTCATAATACCTTTTTGTCCTGCTCTTTTGTTCTTGGGAGAACAAAGGGTGAGTCCAACATCAAAGGTGACGTGAGAGCACCGCGTCTGGAAGCCTGAGCCCTGCACCAAGACTGGGGAGAGAGGAGCCTGGGACACTGCTCTCATTAATAGCGTCTCAATAAATAAAGCCTGCAGGGCAGTGGAACCCTGAACCCAAAGAGCTGCAACCATGATGCAAGCAGCCAGCAAGGCTGTTTTCTCACACCCATCAAACAGCAGCTGTGGCATTTTGAGCTCTGAGGTGGGCAATGATCTGTATCCATGGATCCACACAGGTGCCTGGAAAGCAGCAGTGGGCACACATGCATCGTGGCTTTGGGATGAAAGAATGTGCTTCTCTCTTAAGAGCACCTAAAGAGCCTGGGATGTCAGGCTCGCTGGAGTGAAGATTTTCAGGCTGGATGTGCTCCAAGCACCTGATGGAGCTATGACCGTCCCTGTTGATCACATGCAGTGAGACCAGATGACTTCTAAAGGTCCCTTCAACTCAAACTATTCTATGAGAGCAGCCACAGGAGCAAGCTCCCACCCACAGCTGGAGCTTGCAGGCTAAGGGGATCACCACACATATGCTCTATGTGTGTTGCAATCACTGCGTATGGAAAGACATGATTAACACATCAGCCCGTTTTTTGACAAGATGACCCGCATGCATCGTGCTCAGATGTGTGACCAAACACCAGCTATGCTGTGCTAGGAGGTGCAGCACAGGAAGGCTTTCTCACACTGATAAACCTGAAAGACCGGCATGGTATCAGCACAGCCCACGGAAACAAGGAGCTATTGTAACTTTGGGGCTGAGGATGAATAAACAATGATTACATGTATGCAATAAAATTATCCTCATTAGCCAAAAAGGAGCACAGATGAAATGAGAACCAACTGTCCTCCAGAGCGCCCAGCTCTAAATCTGAATGCTCTGCTCCAAGCCCTAGCATTACTGCAGCTCTCTGCAGGATGCCTGATTTTCCAGGCCGAAAGCACGCATCTTATACATGCCAGGACTGAGATCCATTACCAGCACAGGTAATTGGGGCTTATAATTAACTTCAGGGACAAATAATAGCGTTTATAAGTCAAATTCACCCAAGGGCAACCACAGCAAAATGCTACTCAGCTGAGTCATGGGGAAAATTGGCAGGCAGGGCAAATCTTCTTCCAAACCCAGAGCCATCGCCTTTCCTCCCCCGCTGTGCAAAGAAAAGCTGCAGGGTGGTGCTCAGCCCATGGCCCGGAAAGCTGACATGGCATTGTAAAAATGAAGGCAGATGTAAGGAAAAAAAAGAGTAGGTAGGAAGGAGGAAAATCCTCCTTCCTTGTTCTACAGCCCTTCATCCTGGAGATGCTTCATCTCTGAGATTATTATGTAAGCGAAATCTCTGCAAATCTTTACCAAAAACAAAGCCAACCCACCATAAATAAACTGCTTACTTTTCCCCCTGTCCCTCTGGGTAACCTTATGTAGATTTAACGGATGAGCAGACGGAGGCTGAGCACAGTGCTGGAGGTCTGCCTGCCCCCAGCCAGGCTCTGCACTGCATCACAGGAGCTGCAGCCAGAGCCACGAGTGGGGATGCTTTAAAGAACCATCTGCTGTAGTTTACAATATTAAGAGGTGAGGTCGAGGGGCCTGAGCAGCTCAGAGCAGACAGAAGTCAATGAAGAACTGAGTGTCCCTGTTTATAGCAACCTGATGGCCTCAGCCAGAGCATCTGCGGCACCTACTGAGGGACTCAGGCTTTGTGTCATTATTTAGGATGCAATTTCCACTTATAAAGCACAATAAAAGAAGTAGTCTGTCATTAATACCAAATACTCCTTCCTCCAGAATATAATGCATCTCAGCCCTGTCATTACAGCACTCTCACTGCTGAGCTAAGGGGGTGATGCTCCATGGCTGTAAATGGATAAGAAATGAAAACACAGTCTCTTACACTAATGGGACATGGGTGCATTGAGAAAGCAACATGGCAACCTGCAGCACAAAGCCCATGACAGCACCTGGCCTTCCCTCAGCTCACGTCTGTGGTTCCTGGTGCACCTCAATGTCCCACATGTGCCAAAAGATGATGCTTCAGCACGCTGCACCAGATCCCCCCTCAGATGTGAGCATCTCATCCCAGACCTGGCTTTCCACAATCCTGCCCTTGTGCCACCATCATTATCATCCAGCCAAGACCAAACTGAACTCTTTCTTTCTCCTTTCAGTGCCTCAGTTTACCTCTAAAGGAAGCAAAACCTCAAAGGGAGAGGTTCTAGAGAGAAACAACTCATCCTCCCTTGGGAGGGAGGAATCCACTGGGAAAGGCAGTGTGAAGGAAGACTCAATGCAACCAACTGAAAAGGAAAGAGAAGTTCCTACTGTCCTTGCACATCTTCACCCAGAGCTCTGTATGGGGTGCCATAAGCTGTAGGCAACTCAACACCACACAGCAGAGCTGGAGGAGCCTTCCCATGCCCATCCTGCCCTCAGCCAAAGACTCCTGGCCATCTCTATCTTTACCATGGTCTTGAAGCCCCGTCCTGCAAATGCCCCCCAGGTGCCAACAAATGCCACTGTCAACCCTCCCAATGCAAGATGCCACCCCTCACCTGGCATCATCATCGCGGGCTATCAGAAGGCGCATGTGGCTGGTGGCTGATGCTGTCCTCAGGATATCCACAGCCCTGTGGAACAAGAACCACAATGTGCCATGTCAGAGTGGGGCTGCACTGTGCTCACCCAGCCATATGTCAAAGCTCACATTAAACCAGTCTATATTCACACACAAACTTCTCATTTGATGATTCCCAAGTTGGCCCTTGGGAAGAATGTAGGGTGCAGAATCCCTTTGTTTGCAACAGAGCACAGACAAAGCAATGCCCTGGTGTCCTTCACACAACCTGCAGCCTAAACCACTTCACAGAATCACACAAAACCAAGAGGAATGCAAGATTTCTGTCTGGATACAATACCTCTCGCTGGTAACCCCAATTAGAGAATCTCCATTGACCTCCAGGATCTGGTCTCCTGGCTGCAGGCGCCCTAGAAGAGAAAACTAATGGATAAAAACCTGCAGAAAATACAGCTGGAAGGGACTTAGAGAGGTTGGGCTGTTCCTGCCTTTGCTCAGAGACAGAATGAAATATGCATGGGTCTCTCCAAGATGCTCATCCAACTCGTTTTTCAAGGTATCCCTAAATGAAGTTTCTACCACGTCCCTGTAAAACTCTGCCAACATCAGAGGCCTCCCATGCTGTAGGCAAAAATGACATAAAACTTTTGCTCAATTCAATCTAAGGTCAAGGAAAAAGCCCACAAGTGGCACCTCCACCTGTTCCTGATTTTTCTGCTTTGGATGGAAAAATGATGTTGTTACATTGGGGGGAAAAAAAATAAATCTTCTTGGATTAAGTTCTAAAAGTTGAACTCCGTAGACCCT
The DNA here is from genome assembly GCF_054131305.1 of Coturnix japonica. Lineage (NCBI taxonomy): Eukaryota > Metazoa > Chordata > Aves > Galliformes > Phasianidae > Coturnix > Coturnix japonica. Next base: position 19,697,816 of record NC_140675.1, on the reverse strand, counting down.
TTGCCTAATACCCACTGAGCTGAAAAAGTCATCCCATTGCCGCACGCAATCGCAAGCGATCACTGCGTGCAGAGAAGTGGAGTCAGCTTCATGTGGTGGGGATAGAGCTTGGCTTAAAGACACAAAGCAATCCTATAAAAGCTGCAGAGCCCAAAGGCTGCTCTCCTTCATTGCAGTGATTATCATCACTAAACCCAACTCTGCTACTGGGGAATCCAGGAGGAAAGACCCAAAATGCCCAACAAAGCAGCATATAGAATATACCATCCTCTGGCTTTTCCAACCACCCTCTTCCATATTTCACTCACCATCAGCATAAGCAACACCCCCTGGCAGGATCCTCTTGACATAAACTCCATATTCTTCTCCAGTGAGCTCCTTGATGCCACCGATCACCTTAATTCCTGGAGGAGGAGAAGCACCGTGGCACAAAGGCATGAACCAGCTGCCTCTTGGATCTATGACTTGTTGCAAACCATATCTGTGATAAGACCTACACCAGCAGCAGGATAATAACACAGAACAGAGGCCAAGAGCACCTGGGAGCAACTCCTCCACTTTGAGGGGCTCTCAAGCAAGGAGCAACTGCCTCCCAACTACTGAAAACTCAGTGTTTGAAGTTAAAGTGGTCAGTGCTGGGAAAGGGCAGTGATTCTGTCCTTGTATATGCCCCTGATGAGACTCATTGGGTGCTGTTGTGGTAAAGCACAGGGGTGGCTTTTGGGGCTGTGCAGCTCTCCATGCCCCACGGGTGCCTTCACCACAGGCTGGCACTGCATGGCCATGTCCCCGCTGGCACACATAAGCTGGAAGAGGCACAAGAGTCTTATTTACCCACTGTCATTAAATCCCACTTGGAAGATACAGGCTGCAGACAGAAGGATTAAAAAGCCTGGCTTTAATTAACAAATCTGCCCCAGGACCCGCCGGTCGGGCATTTTGCTGCTGTGGCCAGGAGGGCAGACTGAGGACAGTGGCTCAGCAGCAGGGACATGCCCTAGTGTTGGCCCCAGCTCAGGACCTGTGGGGACAGCAGCACAGTGTCTACCCACTGCTCTGTGCCCACTGTATCCTAAGCCCTAGGGGCCCAGCAATTTCCAGCTATCCCTGTTAAAACTGCAATAAAACACAGATTATCTTAATTTTACATTTCAGCCACATACACATGCAATCATTGCTGCTTCTCCCAGGCAATGATACAGGAGGTGAGGCACTGGCACAGAGATGGAGCCCCATCCCTGCACACATCCAAGCTCAGGCTGGATGGGGTCTGAGCACTGATGGAGCTGTAGGTGTCCCTGTTCATTGCAGGGGGGTGGGACCAGATGCCTCCAGCATCACCATGATGCCCATTCACTACCGCCTCCCACGTATCAACTGAATAATGACTCATTTCTCTTTTGTGTCTGCAACTCAATTGTAATAATGGCTTAATATAGCCAAACTATCTACAAATCCTCCTTTATCCCCAACAATGTCAGGGGAAAATCCGATCTTGTTATTAAAATCAGTGATTACTCACAGCATTACTCCGAGCCACTCTCAAACTTCGACAAAGGAGGAAAAAAAAACACCCCCAAGCCCCTTTTTTCCTCTCCTTAACCAAGAGAGTGTTGCACCAAGGAGTCAATACCCAGGCCTGAGTTTGGTGCTGAGCAATGGGATATCTTGAAGCTGGTGGTGATAAACACAACCTGCCCCATATGGGGGTCCCAGCCCAGAGCAGGTGTGATGTTCAGCCCCCACCACCCGCTGCCCCTCAGGGCTTTGTTTGGGATTTCTACAGCTTGGCTAACATCCCTGAGAACCCTCATGTTTTATAAACACCTATTTCAATTGAGTTTCTATCTGAAACCAAGTTTAGGTAAATAACGGCTCTTTAATTATCACAGCATCAAAGTCCTGGTATAATGCTTATTAAGTCATACTCAGGGCCAGATAATCTAGCCTATTTTAGATCTCTGTCTTTAATCTTCCTATTCTGGCAGAGGTCCAGGAGCCAATTTTGGTGACCCCACTCATTTCTCTTCTGTAGAAAAAAAAGACATGGGGAAATTCCAGGTGGGAATGCAGTTAACACAAGCCAAAATAAAGCTTTCTCCAGATACCTAGCAATCCTATATATTTTTGAGACTCTCGAGCTTCCCAGCTGCATCTAATCCTGCTCCCACTAATGCCAGTGTTGCAGTTCTCAACTTCTCAGCCCTATAATCTCACCTGCTCCTGGCTCGCCAGGCAGCTCTGCACCACGGGTCAGGGGTGCTCTGGCTAATCCGGTTGTTTGGCCCAACAGCCTTCATCCCTGGACATCCCAGCAGCATGGGGTCTGCTCCAAGCATGGGAACCCAAACCTTCTTCTGCCACCTCACCAGTGAAATTCACTTTCTAGGGGGACACCAGCCCCAGCAGGACCGTGCTGCAGCCCTGGCTGTCAGCACAGGCTGTGCCTGCCTGCTTTGTGCTTAAGCTAGCAATGTTCAATTACATTTCCCGTAATCCCTCTGTTGATCTTGCAGCCCCAGCCAACTCCTTCTGTCTGGAGGAAGGGACAGATTGCAGGTGAATTGCTCCCTTCCCTGTCCTAAGAAGATGAAGGTCAAGTTAATGGGATCTCAGCATTTCTAAGAAATGCTCCTTAAGCATCACTTCCCTTTGATGACGATTCTTTAATACCAAACCTTGGTTCTGGTAATGCAGGTAACCCCTTTGAACTCATGCCCAGGTTCACAAGTGGGTTCCCATAGATTCAGGCCAAATGCTGACCCATTTGTCCAGCACCAAGCAGGCTGGTGCTGCCTGTCAGAAACCAGGCTGCAAAAACACCTGGATCCACAGGGAAGAAGCATGGAGAAAAGTGGTGACGGCACTGGAAAACCCACACAGTTCCACATACCAGCAGCACAGCACAAGGCTGCTTTTCCTGGATCTCCTCCTTTAAATCCCATCAACTCAACCAAATCTACCAAACTCATCAACCAAATACACCTCCTGATATTAAAATAGCCAGCAAGCAAAGAAATTTCTGAGTTCCCATGGGCCTTATGAGTGGAAGGCCAAGAGAGAAGAGCCAGGAAAGCCTCATCGGCCAGGAGCTGGGAACAACCTCTAATTAACAGGTGGTCTCGGGAAGCCTGAGGAGTTTGACTCTTGGGTTGGGTGCCCAGCTGGTTACCTAGGAACCCCATAAGCTCTGCAGGCTGATTGCTGCTGGGAGCACAGGGGTGGAAGGAGGTGCTGTACTGGATCCTTTGCAGCTGCCTTCCATGAGCCTAAGGCGGTTTCTCACGTTTGGATGGGTATGACCATCTCCTTTCCCTTTTCCCTCTGCTTTGATGTTTGGTGCCTACAATGATGGCTGATTCATTGTGTTCACACTCATACCTCTGGGCTGGAGTTTCCAATGGGATCCAGCCTGCTCTCAGATAGACCCATCTCCAGGATTTCCTGGGGCCGGGACACTGGCATGGGCATAGAAAGTGCTTGGAATTTTTTATGTTTGTTTTAATGTAGAGAAATCAGCAAGACCTGCAGAAAGGTGTGATAAACCTTCCCACCTCAATCCTATTCAGACCCTACCCCAGGGTTCCCACACATCAGCACTGCAGCTGCTCAACAATAGAGAATTAATCAGAATGTTGACCTTATTTCAGTGCCTCAGCTGTGAAAGGTGCTGTCAAATGCTCAGCACATACAGACACAAGAACCAATACCAGATTTCATAGGGTTATAGATGGCTTAGATTACACAGGACCTTGAAAGCATTGAGCTTCAACCTCTCTGCATGGGTACATTTGCTATCCACTAGATCAGGCTGCCCAGGGTCCCATCCAACCTTTCAGACAAGGAACAGATCATAACACTAATGTTGTGACATGAGGGATGCTGGGGCTTCCCCAGATTCAGGTCTTGAGGTCTGAATACTCACCCAGTCCATTGGCACAGTCGTAGAATTCAAAGCAATGCACAGTTCGATCCATCCCATATGGTCCCATGAGAGTCCTGGGAGAGAGATGAGAAGCATAATTCTTTCATGGGCTGCTATAAATTGCCACTCATGCGTCCAATAAACCCACAGCAACCCTGCCACCACAGCAAGGGATTCCCATGGGATGACCAAGGGGCACCAGCCGAGAGTCACACTGATATATTAAGCCTATGCTGGCAAAATGCAGCCCCCCTGCCACCCCCAGGGGTTTATGCAGCTAAATGAGAGAATATGTGCAGTGCTGGACATCATCCTCCCCACCCAGCAAAGCTGATGGACCTGTCTGCGATTCATTACCCCAGATTAACAGGGCCGGACAGCTGTCCAGCTCTGGGAAATGAGATCAGGGCCAGACCAGTGCTCCGAGAACATACCAGTTTCACAAATAGACACAGTCCATAATGAGGAAAACCAGGCGAAACCGACTGCTGGGGTTTTGTAACACACACACAGCAGAACACAAGGAGGCAGGGGCTGTTTTCCCACACCTCCACCCCTCCTGCAGGGATCTGCTCTGCCAGGTTGAAGGTGGGAGTTTCTCAACACAAGCCAAAACAAGGAAGAGAACAACTGAAATCTTCACGTTCCCCATGCCAAGTCACATTCTACCCTCTCTACGCTTCCTTCTCTCTTTTATATTACTTATAAATTTGGTTTAACGAAGCCAGGCTTTAGAACACTGCTGCAGCTCTGCAAGGCTGCACCATGGGAATAGTGGACTTTGTGTGAGCAGCCCACAGCCAGGCATGGGATTATCAGCTGTGGGGCTGCTCTTCCAAAATGCTCCTTTTCCTAGAATTTCATTTGCAAGACAAAAACAAACTTCTGAATCAAGATTACAAAAACAAACTTCTGAATCAAGATTAGGTCCCAAATTCTTACCAGATGCAGCTAATGGAGGACAAGGGGACACAACACATAGCTCAGAACCCAGCAAGAGGGGAAGGAGCCTCCAGGACTTCAGATCAACCCCCAAAACACCTTTCAAAAATATCCTTATTACAAACCACCTCCCCCTTGATGTTCTTGAAACGTTCCATGCATTCAGTAGCCCAGACAAACATCTGGCCCCATTGCACACTGCCAGAAGATGGTATTTAGAGGGTGACCGGGAGGCCAACCCAACCCCAACCGAGGACAACCATTCCTGTTTGCCAGAGTAATTTTGATTAAATATTTGAGAAAACACCATCGTGAACAAAAAGAAACAGCTCAAGCCAACCTGAAACGCAACGCAATGGTAGAGGTGTCAGTATAGCAGATGCCTGCTGATGCCATCAGATGCTGACCCCAACTCAAGGAGCCCAAGACCCACTACAGAGGATCCCCAGAACCCCCCCACACCCCCTCCCCGACCTCTCCGCTGTGTCACCTGCTGATGATGATGGCTCCTTTGTAGAGCACGGAGACTGCGGGCATCTTGCTGGTGGCGGCAACCCAGCCCAGCCTCTCTGATTTGGCAGGAATCGGTTAAAGCGAGGCAAAATGGGGAGGGCAGGGATCACATGGTGCCCCCGTATGCATGTTAATTCCACCCAACATTAACACAGATCAGCTAAAAACATCTCCAACTTTAGATTAAAGCTTATGCAAGCCAAACAGAGCCAACGCTGCCCATTGTGAGCGCCTTTCTGAGCAGGCAAACAGAGATGCTCCAGAACACCCCCTCAGCCCCCCCATTAAAAGAGTAGAATAATTATTTGGGAGCACCCTATTATTCATTCTTAGGCACATACCCTACAAAGATGAAGGGAAGTGATCAGTGCAGGACAAGCATCCTCAGCATCCCTAAAGACTTTAAGTCTGTAGCAAAGCTTTGGAAGCAGTAACAGATTGTAGCACTCAAGGGTTTAGTTTTGGAGAGGTTTTTTGTTTGTTTTTCTTTTAGTATCTTTTCCAGCCCACAGCATTTCCTTCTTAATGTGAAGTGAGTTCAGCTGTCCCACTGCCCATCAGGAGGTCAGAAGGGCATTCTGCCCTCCAACAGCCTGCCCTGCCTCCATCCTGCTGTGCACCCCCAGCCACACACACCTCTAGATGGTGGGACGTGGAAACACATCCTGCAGGGACAACAGGCACCAGGATCGGTGGCACAGCGCATGTACTGCACCCTAGGATAGTCAAGCTCTATTAATGGGGTCTTCCTTCCACTGTAAACCCTCTGTCCAATATTTGCATGTCTGCTGGATGCCACTCCCATGGATGAGCAGCAAATGGGAGAGTTCCCATTGTCCATGTGCCACCTTAATGGGCAATGCAGAGCTACTTGTAGAACAGTGGAAAACACAAAATATCTCCTTGTGTTTTCAGCATGGGATGTTCTCAAGTGCCTTTTATCCAGGGGACTGCAGGTGAGATACTAAAATCCCATGGAAAGCCTTTGAGTAGGCAAAGCTCTCATACACAACTCATTTAACCACTTTCTGATCTCTTAGAGAAAGAATGCCAACTAGACACCAAATGTAGATGCACCTAGTGATACATCAATGCAAGTCACTCAGCACCTAACTTACACAGGGTCACACAATGAAAAGCATATCAAGACAGCAGAACAGCAAGGTACCAGGCTGCAGCAAGTAAGAATCCACTCAGATACCACAGCAGTAGGCTTAGAAATAAGGGAAAGAAGCTGCTTACCATCAGAAGGCTTACAAGACCTTGTAGGCAGGGGTCCCCAGATCAAACACCCTCACCTCCACTGCCAGTCCTTAAATGAGGTCTGGGAAGGGGTGGAGCCTGGCTTCACACCTTCTGGTCATTCAGCTGTATTGCTTATACCTGAGCTCCCCTGGGCTGGCCCTGCCTTCCCACCTGGTGCTCAATCACTGCTTCAGGCCATGGCTTCACGTTTCCATTACATTGCATGAAGGGTTTAGTCAGTGGCACCAGGAGCAAAGCAGCTGGAGCATGATGGTCTGTGCAGTCCCATGCTGAGAGCCCTGTTAGCAATGCCCTCTCCAGCCATCCCCCAGAGGTGCACCAGGATACAGAGCACCCAAAGGCAGGCTCCACAAAGAATATCCTCCCACCTTGCTGCTTGGGATCCACCTTCCCATCCACCCCTTGGTGGTCCCAGCACCAAGTTCTGACCCTGAGTGAACTGGTCAAGGACAGCCAAGGAGTTTTGTGGCTCCCATGCAGAGCACAGCCTCTTCGGGACCAGGAGCAACCCCAGCACAGTGTTTGCCTTGGGTAGGACTTTTTGGCAGCTGATCTGGTGCCTGATCTGTTACCCTCCCAAGGTTATATGACAGTCACAGCAAGAGAGAGCTTCCAACCATATTCAATCTACATTGTTTTGTACAGTTTTAGGAAGTCCTCTGGGACTTCTCATGGATTAATTCACAGAATTAACCTTTTGACTCACAAGCTGGAGATTTCTCTTAATAAATCAGTGCAGCACCAGAGGAGATTCAGGTTGAGTATTAAGAAAAATTTCTTGGTCCTTCTGCACAGGCAGTGGGGGAGTCACTGCCCCTGAAGGTACTCAGTGCCTCATGGGGATGTGGCATCAAGAGACATGGTCAGTGGGCATGATGGGATGATTCTATGAGATGGAATGGCAATGCAACAGCACTGGTGAGAATTTCCATTCTGTGTAATGGGTGTAATCCCCTGCTGTGGGTTTCTCCACTTCTCTGTATTTTGGAGAGGACCTTCTGGGAAAGCATCACAGTGCACTTTGGCCTCTTCCATGTTTCTTCCTGCTTCCTCCTTCCTGCCCTGCTTGTTGGATGAGCTTCTGGAGGAGGTGAGAGGTAATAGGAGGTGCAGGAGGGAGTGGGATAGGGTGGTGGCACCCACAAACATGGCCACCTCCTCCTACTGCCAGGCAAGGAGAGGGACAGAGGTGCCAGACATGGGAACAGGTCAAGGAGTTGGCAGTATCTCTGCTCCCACCAGGAGCCTCACATCAAGGCTTAGCGGAGGAATGGGGTCTGGGAGGGTTTGTGTGGGTGGGAATTAAAGGAGAGGCAGAAAGCTGTCCTTCAACAGCAGCGACTCTGAGGCTGCAGAAGGCAGCTGTAATAAGGTCTGAGGTGGGAGGGGTGGCCTCAATGGGACACGGCTCTGCAGTCCCTTCTGTGCCCCCACATCCCCACCCTGGGAGCAAGGGATGCTTGGGAGATCCCCAGAGCTGATGTTGGACTCGTGCTTAATGAAGATCCCACATTTGTTTCATGACAAAACATCAGCGTAGGCTGAAAAGGCGTTTGTGTCTGATGAGAAAACATTGCTTAGAAGATCAGCAATGAAACGTAGATAATAAATCAAACAAAAAAGAGATAATCGGCTGCTGTAAAGCTGAGAAGCAATGGCAAAGTGTCCACAGCATCACCCACAGCGTGTTCATAAACACTGCCCCTGGAGCTGTTTCAGGTGAACTCAAATCAGGGGTGTTACAGACAAGCCTGAACAGAAGAGGGAACAGCACAGTGCCAAAGTCACTGCTGGAGAAACACCAGCAGCTCCGGCTGTGAATGGGAGCTGCACGGAGCTCTGCAGCCACTCCTCAGCAGTGGGATTGGTCCCACGAAGGGTTAACGGGATTATGAGCCTCCCTGCCTCTCTAAATCCCTTCGGTCATAGGATTGGATGGGTTATAAACTTATTAGCAGGGAAGGATGCTGGTGGTTGAGTGGGCAGCGGGAGGGAGCATCACCACCGCCCCCGCAGTGCTGCAGAGCAGGGAATTAATGGGGGGGGGGTCACCAGAATGGTGGCAGGAAACCAGCCCAGGTGGCCCCCAGTGTGTCCTCAGAGAGAGAGAGAAACAAGAAGGGTGCAGAGAGATGGGGAAATGAAGGCTTTGGGGAAGGATCGCAGTTGTACAGGATGTCTCACCCAGTGCAGAGCACAGCAGATATGCAGCTCCACACCTCAAAAAGCAGCTTGGCAAGAGCTTGGCCTCATCCTCGAACCGTGAGCATCCCTGTGTGCTAAGGATCCATCACCAAACCCTCTGGCAAAGCTCAGGAGGACCAGATCCATGTGGCAAAGCCCACAGGATCATCTAGGGGTGCTCAGTGCAGAGCACCGGAGCCACCACCATTCAGGGTGATGTCCCACTGCCACACCACATTTATCCAATCCCTATGGCAAACTGTAAAATTAATCTTTTAATCAGAGGCCATATTTATCGGCATGCTGGGGAGGTGTTATCTCCCCACCATCTGCTCGCAGTGGAACCAGACAGCCCCACACAGACCCTGTGCATATGATGCCCATTGCACATAGGGTCTGACCCTGGCACAGCAAGGGGCTCCCCTTGGCTGTGGGGCACAAAGCTGGGGAAGGTTTGGACCCAACACCCCAACACAAGAACAGATTTGTCACATAGAAAATAGCTGTAGAGAAATATCACCCCACAGCGTGGGAAACAGAGCTGGGGAGCACACAGACCCATGGGGCTGGGGGTGCTTGGGGATGTGGGGATGCTGTGGGATTGGGGTGCTGTGCCACCCTGATTTCCCTGACCCTCAGCCACTGCAGCACCCATGGGCGGCACTGAGCTGGCAGCAGGATGCAACCCACAAGGTCAACGAGCCTGTCCCACACCATTGCCTTTCCTGCTCCCAAAAGCAGAAGGGAGGGACAGGGCAGCCCTCTGGTGAGATGCAGCTTTCCCCCTGAGCTTCTGCCCTCTCCATGCCCCCCATGGGGTGCTGCCACTCCATGCACCCACCTCAGCACCCCATACCCCTCACCTCAGTGACTACTCCAGCTGTGTCCCACAAACATCCATGGTCCCAGATGCCTGCAGGCTCCTCGTCCCTAGTTGGGATGCTGGGGTTTGGCCAGCACTGGAGCTCGGGGTGGCCCCAAGAGCCTGCCGAGTCTCCGCCGGTGCAGATCCGGCCCACTGACCCCCAGTTAATCGGCTAAAGCTGCGTGCTCTGAACCCTGGCTCTGGCTGCAGCCGCGCTCCTGCCGGCTCCCAGCTGCCCTACATAGACATCTGCACCGAGCCCCGCGCATGGAGCGTCCTGCAGCCACAGCCTGCAGGGAACCCCGGGTCTGTATTTTGGGATGGATGCATTGCAGATGCCCCCAGGTCACCCCATGGCTCAGGGCAGTAGCTGCCACGGGTGGTGCAGCCCTGCCCGTGCCAGCGGAGCCCCATAGATCTGCATGGGATGGACACTCTCCTTCCAAGCCTTGCATGGAGAGGAAGCATCCAGATTGGAAATCCCAGGACTGGGGCTGCAAGAGGAGCAGGAGCACTCGCAGTCTCTGCAAGCAGAATGGATGCTCCCCAGCTGCCGTCTGCAAAATAAATCAATCCCTCTCTGCCCTCCCCATGCACTGCCCTCCCACAGTGTGTGCTGCTGCGTGCTTCCCTGTGGCTGCAGCGTTCCCCTGCCACCCTCTTCCCTCTGGAGAGGGGCTCCCGTTGTCAAAATCGATAGAATTAAGCACTCAAAAGCTGCGAGGTCAATGAGCGCATCACATCCCTCCGTGGGTTTAGCGCCGCTCCCTAAGACGCGACGCGGGTCTCCGGGCGCAGCTCTGTTCCCTACGCGGCAGCATCCCATCCCGCTTACCAGTAAATAAGGGAAAGCCCATCGAAGCGTTCCGTGTCCCGGCCAGGGGGCTGCAGGTAGGACATCATCCGGGGCCCTACAGCGGTTGTGCCCGGTTGCCCGGGGCCATGGGCTCGCAGCGCCCGACACCAGGCGCTGGGCTCGGCTCCCAGCCGCCACCGGCCACATCTAATCCCATGCGGGCGAACATGTGATCGCCCCTCTGCCGGCTCCCCCTTGCTAAATACTCGCTGTTCAGTGGTACCGCACGGCGTGGCGTGGAGTAGCATGCGTGGCACAGCAGGGCAGGGCATAAAGAAACAGTGTGGTACAGCAGGGCATGAAATCATGGAGCACAGAACAGCTTGGCACAGTGTGGCATGAGAGCTGCTTGCAATGGCACGGCATGGACCAACATGGCATGGCACAGAATGGCATGGCACAGCATGGACCAACATGGCATGGCACAGAATGGCATGGCACAGCATGGACCAACATGGCATGGCACAGAATGGCATGGCACAGCATGGACCAACATGGCATGGCACAGAATGGCATGGCACAGCATGGTACAGCACAGCATGGACCAACATGGCACAGCATGGCACAGCATGGCATGAGAACAGCATGGCATGGTACAGTAAGGCATGGCACAGCATTGTGTTGTACTGCGTGGACCAGCATAGCATGGCACAGCATGAACCAACAGGGCATGGCACAGCACAGCATAGCATAGCACAGTATGGCATGGTGTGCCATTGTTTGGCATGGCATGGCATGATTTGGCATGACATGGCATAGTTTGCAATGACATGGAATGCTTTGGCATGGTTTGGCATAGCATGTCACGATTTGGCATGGCTTGGTGTGGCGTGGCATTGCTTGGCACAGCATGGCACAGCCCACTGACCACTCTGTGTGCAGCAGGAGTGCAAGGTGGGCAGCCAGGGCCTCCAACAGCAAATCCCGGAGCTCAGTTCCCCCCTCACAGCACACCTGGCTGCTCACAATTATAATTACTCAGCCAGCACACGGGCTTTCACACGGTGCTCAGCACATCGAACTATTTAAAGCCGATTGTAGGCGTTGCCGAGCTGCATTAGGGCCGGGCTGCAGACGCGTGCACCCATCACCTCCTTCCCAGCCACTGCCAAAAAAGAAAAGTAAACACATCTACATTATTTGGGGCACAACTGTTGCGTGATTCCCCCCCCCCCCCCCAGCTGAGCCTGGTAAGTGTGCAGGAATCCGACTTGTCTCCCTGCAGCAGGGAAGGCACAGCCCAGGGCTGGGGATCAGGGTGAGTCCTATAGTTGGGAAACGCATCAGTCGGTCTCGTGGATGCACCCACACCCCCAGGGACAGCCCACGGGCGCTGCTCTCGGGCACTATCGAGGCAGCCCCAGAAGAAGACTGAGAATTAAAGGCTTGGCACGCTCAGCATTGCTTTGCAGTGACTGTGCAGGATGTGCCTGAGCCAAAAACCTTCTGCCTGACAGCTCCTGGCTCGGTGACAGTGTCCTGGAGAGGCACAACCTCTGCCCTCACAGCTGTCACCACGGGAGTTCTGTCACTGTGCATCCCCATGGCCTGGATATCTGTGGGGTGCTCAGCTTTACGCCCATGGACAAAGTGGCTCCAAAGATTCTGGGTGAGAGGCATCACAGCTGGCACTGGTGCTGTATCCCCAAAGTGACATGGTGTCCTCTGGTTCTGGCTGTGCTGCCCTGCTCCCTCTGCTCCCCAGGTGTGACAGGCAGAGGGTAGAAGAAGAAGGCTTTGGTGAACAAAAATCCCCAAGAAATGTAAATTATTCTCTTCTGGCTGCTCACTGCCAAAGCCAACATGGCAGCTCTGGGATTTTCCAGTCTGCCCATCTCTCTGCAAAGCGTCTCCAGCTGTGCCAGCAGGGACATGCTGGGTACAGCCCCCTGGGGCTGGCAGGGACATCCTGGGGACAGTCCCTGTGCTGCCATACAGCCACGCTGGGCTTTGATCTGAACCTAGCACAGCATGCAGAGGGCAGGCAGATGGGCACCAAGCTGACAGAGCAGCACAGGGGGCATCGGGCACCCTCCAGCCATGGGACACCCACGCCACCACCAGGGCACCTCAAGGTCCCCAACCTCCCCAGCAGCCACTCCCAGGGCTGGTGCAATTCGGGGCCGGGCAGTGCTGGGTGTGCTCCCCAGGACAGGTTCCTACAGCTGGGATGGGCGATGGCAGCAGGGTTTACTGACAGCACTCATAGTGTTGGGGTGCCGTGGCTGCTCGGGGCTGGGCTGCTCTCCCCTACTCACCCATTGGGATTGCTAAGGGTGTTGTCACCACCCTGGGACGGGTGACACTGAGTGGGGACTTCGAGGGCAGCGAGATTCTGCTCTGGATCATAAGGCAACCGGTGTCTTTGGGCAGCACTTCCACCTCCATCCTCACAGAGAGCCCAGGGGGTGCCCCAGGGTGCATTCCATGCACAGACCCCCATACGGTGCTGGGGAGCTGCAGGGTGCTGCCTGCCCTGCCCTGTCCTCAGTGGCGGAAGCTGCACATTATCTCCCTCGCCCATCGGAGGCAGCTGCTCTGGGTGCACCCCGTGCACATATTTATGCAGATGCAAACATGACACCCCGGAAATTCACTGCCTTTACATCACGGGTCGGGAGCTGTGTGACCTTTCAGCATCTCCTGAACGCTCAGTCCCAGGTCCAGGGCTGTGGCCCCATGCAGAGGGGACACCACCATCCACCTGCAGGGACCAGGACTCACCAGCCCCCTGATCTCCCCATGCCAAGCACAGCATGGATGTCCCTGAGCCCTCCTCAGTGGTCGTTCAGTGCCTGTCATTGTAATTGCCACCATCCCATGTGACAACGTGTATCCCCTGCTCCGTACTGAGATGGTGAGGAAGAGCTGAATTTAATTTACTCCCTGCTTCATTTCCAAGCCAAATGAGTCAGAGCTGCAGCCACACACGCTGCTTTGTATTTCTTGGCTGATAGTGCTCACTTTTGATCCATGTTTGTTCAATATTTAACACTCGTAGTGACACTTTGACTCAAACCAAGCAGCAGAAAGGCCACTTTCCACCCCCCCAAATCCCCACGCTGCTGGAACAGGAGCATGACTTGGCTCTGGAGCAGCTCACTTGCTGTGTTCCCTTTGCTGTGTTTCCTTTGCTGTGTTTCCTTTGCTTCTTGCAGGTGGACAAATCCCTGCATTCATTTCTCCAGCACTACATCCTTGAGCCCCATTGCAGATGGGGCAGATGGACCATGGGGTGATTCCAGAGCAAAAGCCACCTCCAATGGGGCTGAGGTTTCGGGGCCAGCTTGGAACGGGCTGGGCTGCATTCCTGCCCGGGTGGGGGCTGCAGGAGGAAGCAGCACTGCTGAGATGTCCCCGTGCCCTACAACCCTGCATGGAAACTCCCTGCAGCCCCAAACGGACACGAGTGGCTCCGAGCACAGCTGTCAATATTTCCACCCTGAAAATCAGTGAGCTTTGGGCTGAACTGATTTGTTTGTTTTGTTTCACTGCGTGTCTCAGCTTTTGGAAGATACTTCCAAATGTTCTGGCCCACACTCAGAGAGAAACCCTTCAGCCTCAGAGCAAACTCTGCATGGGGAAACACTGGGGGCTGAGCATCTCCATGGGGGGAGTGGGTCCCTGGAATGCCCAAGGGATGTGCTGGAGCTGTGCTTGTCCAGAAGGATCATGGGGAAAAGCACTGCCACAATGTTTCCCTACTGACATGAACCACTGAGACCCAAAACCTTCCTGAATTAACCCAGGATGTGGTTGAGAGGGAAAGTGAGGTGGGATGTGTTGAAATTGAGTGGGATGGGGTGGGGTAGGATGAGGTGGGATGGGATGGGGTGGGATGAGACTGAAGGGATGGGATGCAGTGGGATGCCTTGGCACATAGTGGGATGCAGTGGGCCTCGGTGGCACTAAAGTGCCAGCAGGGGACCAGACAGCAGCACCCAGAAGCCCCCTATGTCCCCACCAAGCCCCATTCTGGGGGGCAAGCACCCACCCCACACCCTGGGCTGCCTGTGCTGGGCACGGTGCAGGGTGGAGCAGTGAGGGCTCGGCTGGGCGTGGGAGCAGCTCCGGAGAAGGGCTTGCCAAGAAAATGCAATCGCGTTGCATAAAACGTGCTCCGCTCCCGCTCCCCTCCCGCAGCGGTGGCTCAAGAGCTGCTCACCCCGGTTAAGTCAATATTGCCACATCGCTGCCTCCAACCGAGTGCTTCCTACATGGAGGGGCCCCATGGGTGCTCCAGCACCACAGGGGACAGAGCCCCAACCCCAGAATGAGCTTCACAGTGCTGGGATTTTGACCCATAGGAACAGAGCAGCACCTGAGCATTGGCATGGATCCCCTATCCCCACCTGCTGCTGAGCTGGGCAGGCAGTGGGAGTCACTGCATGGGCAAAGCTGCAGAAGGGATCGTGTGAAAAATAAAAGCCCTTGTTTTGATGAGTGAATGCAGCTTGGAGGGAGGAAACCTCAATGTGGGCATCCCGTGCTGCATCCAGCACAGCTTGGAGGCAAGCTGGACCCTGCAATCAGTGGGCACAGGGGCATTCCAGGCCTGAGGGATTACGCTCTGTGCATCCCCATGGGCAGAACTTGGTGCGAGGGACCAAAAACTGAGTGCTAAGGCTGCTGACATCCCCAGAGCACAGCTCTCATGTGCAGCTCAGCAGTGTGGGCACAGAATGGGGCTGGGAGCCTGTCCCCATGGCACAGTGTAACCCAAAGCTGAGCTTTGTGCAGCTCCTCTGATCCCAAGCAACATACAGGCAGAACACCCGGGCAGTCGGCACAAACCACAGTTCCCCACTTTAGTGGGGTGTCTCACCGCTCCACATTTCAGTGAGCAGCTGCAATTTTATGGATTTCAAAGGCATCCAAGCACCAAAATGAGCCACGGGAAAGATGTGGGGAGATTAGGAGGATTAAGGCTGCGGAACTGCAAGGAGCTGCCATGTAAAAACCCTCCAGTGGGCAAAAGCAGCTGCTCGGAAACCCCTCACTGTGCTGAGCTTAGAGGGGTTTGTGGCTGGCAGAGCTGGGAGAGTCCACTCCCTGTGTGCCCAGGAATGCGCTGCTGTGAGATAGCAGGAGTATGAAAGCACGAGAGCTCTTAGAGCAAACAGAGGCATGCAGAGCTTCACGTGGTTACACACAAGGAACTCAATTAGGTCTTGCTCTCCTCTCCCCCCCTCACACCCCCCTCCAACTTGGAATGGAGCAGGGCAGGGGATAGTGGATATGGGAGCAGGCACAGAGGTGGCCCAAGCCTTTGGATGAGCTGTAGGGCACTGGCAGAACCTGGTGAGTACTGGGGAGGAGGCAGGACACAGCACTGTCACCCACACTCAGCCAGCAGTGTCCCCGCTATGCAGGGATCCCACACTCTCATCACAAGGCCCTGCAGCCCAACAAAGCCCACATCCCATGGTTTCGGGTATTACCTGCCTGCCCCCCCATTACGCCCCATCCCCACACACATACACTTGCCTTGTGCTGCCTCCAATGGCACCTGCAGCCCAGCTGGGTGATGTGGGTCCCACCTGGGTCCAGTTGTGCTCCGGAGGACGGATGGAGGCTGTGAGCTGTCCCCGCTGCGGGGAGCGAGTGGCCCCACGGAGCAGTGCAACGCAAGCGGGGGATCAGGATCAATAGGTCACAGCCATGCACTGACGTGCCCCCAGAAAGAAAATCAGCAGAGGATTTGGGGCTGGTGGGGAGGCTACAATCACGTATTCAGGCCTTTAATCCCATATGGGCACAAAATCCCAGGATCAAAATGCCAGAGCTGCTCCTAATTGCTGACTGCTGTGCGCTGGCGGGTGGGTGAGCAAAACCTCTTAGGTGACGGAGGGCTGGGGGCAGACGTCCCGCTGCCTTCCTGCCTGCTGTGTGGGCACAGCCTGGTGGCAATAGGCGAAGGACGTGCCCAAGGCCAGTGGGCACCCTGGGGTCAGCATCCCTAAATACAGCAGCACATGGTGGTGCTTTGCAGTGGAGAGGGAAGCAGGGGCGTTTTGGCTGCTCCCTGCTCTGCCTGGGTTGCAGCTCTTTGGGGACTTCCCAGTCAGTACCCCACCAGGGTACAGTCATAAGCAGGAGGGAAGGGATGTTTCCAGAGGGACTTGGACGGAGTGGAGTGCTGAGCATGTAGGAACTTCATAGGGTTCAACGTGGCCAAGTGCAAGGGAACACTTGGGTTGGACAACCCATACAAACCAGGTGATGAGAAGCCCTTTGCAGAAGGACTTGGTTGGAGGTATAAACAGGCAGTGTAGTGACCTGGGCCACCCAAAGGAGTGTGGCCAGCAGGGCAGGGAGGGGATGGTCCCCTCTGCTCCACTCCCTGAGCCCCCATCTGCAGCACTGTGTGCAGCACAGGAACATGGAGCAGTTGGAGCAGGGTTGGAGGAGGCCACAAGGGACAAAGAATTGCACACTGGCACAGGTTGGAAGGAATCTCAGAGATGACCCAGTTCCAACCCTCTGCAGTGGGCAGGGTTACTGACTGACCCATAGAGCAGACATCAAACCAGCTGCCCAGGACTCCATTCATGGCCATGGGCACCTCCAGGGATGGGCAACCCCAGCTCTGACCAGCAAAGCCAGCACCTCACTGATCTCTGGGTGAAGATTTTCCCCCTAACATCTGACCTAAATTTCCCCTCTTTTAGCTTAAAGCCATTCCTCCTTGTCCTGTCAATATGAGACCATGTAAAAAGCTCTTCCCTTCCAGTTTATAACCTCGTTTAAGAACTGAATGGCTGCAGTGAGGTCTCCCCAGAACCCTCTCTTCTCCAGGCTTTACACCCCCAGCTCCCTCAGACTGTCTCCATAGCAGAAATGTTCCAACTTCTGAGCATCCATGTGCCCTCCACTGGCCCCTGGTCCCACCCTTCCTCTGCTGGGCCCCAGGCCTGGATGCAGCGCTGCAGGTGGGAGCTCCCGATGGTGGAGCAGAGGGGGACAATCTCTGCTATAGGAATGGCTGAGCTGCAGGCACTGAGCCTTGGGGAGGCTGGGGTCCGGGGAGCTGGGGAGGGGCAGGGGGTGCAGCAGTCTAAAGGCACAGTAAAATGGGAAGAGACTCCAGGGGGTGCAATGGTAGGACAAGGGTGAACGGTTTTAAACTAAAAGACGGGATGTTTAAGTTGGACGTGAGGAGGAAATTCTTCACCCAGAGGGCGGTGAGGCGCTGCCATTGCTGTGCAGAGCTGTGTGTGCCCATCCCTGGAGGTGCTCGCAGCCACGGACGGGTCTACGGGAGGTGCCCCCTCCTAGTGCACACAGTGGGCTGCGATCCCCCTCCCCTCACCCCGGATTCCCCCCTCCCGTCCTCTCAGCAGCACAGGAGCAGCGGGGATCCCCCTCCGGGCTCCTCCCTTCTCCTCCCAGCCCCGGCCCCGCTCCCCGGGAGGGCAGAGGCAGCCGCAGCCCCGTCCCCGCCTCCCTCCCTGGGCCCGGCCCCGCCGTCGCCGTTCCCGGCTCAGAGGGATCCCGGCGGCAGCGGGGGAAGAGCAGGAGAAGAGCGGGCGGCGGCCGGGGACGCGATGCACTCGCTCTTCAGGAAGCGCAACAAGGGGAAATACAGCCCGTCGGCGCAGAAGAAGAGGTGAGTGCTACCGCTGCGGTACCGAGAGCTCAGCGCCCAGACCCGGGTGGATTCTGCCGGGGGTCCCAGCCGGTGCTGCAGCTTGTGGGGCCGCCCCGAGCACCCCAGGATGTGGGCAACCCCATGGCATAAGCACCCCCACGTTGGGGTGCCTCTGTGTGCGGACACTGCCAGATTCCCTCGGTGTCCCAAAGTTCAGGCACCCCCAGGTGAGAGCAGCCCCCGGTGCCATCCCCAGGGCATGGCATGGCACTCATTGCTCAGACGGGACCGGGCAGGTGCCTTCACTGTCCCTGTGAGTGCCAGGTGAGATCCCAGAGCAGAAGTTTGGGGCAGAAAGTCTTCAACCTTTGTTAGTGCTTTCTAAGGATCGATGATTCCCTCTATTCTCTCTTTTTTGTTGTTTTATTTTTCCTCAACTTTATTGGTGCGACAGAGTGCTTCAGTTGTCTTGCTTATAAAACAAGAGCAGCAGTCAAGCTGCCTGTCAGACAGACGCAGTTAAAATGGAAATCAATGGGGAATCACCCTCCGAGGAGGTACGGCCGCGCTCAGTGCTGCGTGCTGTGGGCTGAGGGGTTGCATCCCCGACGTGCTCAATGCTGGGAGAGGTTTAGGTTTCTTCCTTGTTGGTCTCTGCGTTAAGGAGGAGCCCGCAGGAGGGGATGCTGCTGCCTCAGTCCGGGCTCAGGTGCTGCTGGGCTCCCCCTTTTTGGGGTCAGACACCCCTTGCCTTCAGGAGGGCTGGCAAGAGAAGATGGGATGGCCCTGAGCCCCCCACCAGCCCCATTCCCAGTGGTCCCGTTGCTGAAGGAAGGTGCCAACACCCTGTTGTGGGGCCACGGTACTTGGGAGGCTGCAAACCAGGCTTATTTTTAGGCTGGTTTGTGCCAGGACCGCGGTGCTGCACCCCCCTCTTCCCCCTCGCCCCCCACCCCTCCCTCTTTAGACACAGCCAAGAGGGGGCTGTGCCCATTAGCCCCAATTTGTTCATTCCTGCGTTGGAGTTTACAAACAGCTGCAAACACAGGGAACACTCCCACTGTGGGGAAACTTCCCTGCCATCAGGATGGGGACGCCGGCGTCCGACCGGTCGAACCACTCATAGGAGAAGGCAGAGGGAG
This sequence comes from Coturnix japonica, assembly GCF_054131305.1. Classification (NCBI taxonomy): domain Eukaryota; kingdom Metazoa; phylum Chordata; class Aves; order Galliformes; family Phasianidae; genus Coturnix; species Coturnix japonica. The sequence continues at coordinate 19,678,532 of NC_140675.1, read as the reverse complement.
ACAGCAGGCAGCCGCCCCGTCCTGCGCTCTGGGCAGTGCCAGGCTCCCAGCCAGCACGGGAGGGACTGAGCAGCGCTGCTAACATCAGCCCAGCACCAGGTTGTAAGCAGGAATTGGGGTCTCAACACGGTGGGGGCTCCTCCAGCCTTTGTGGAGCACTTTGGGGAGGCGGCGATGCCGTGTTGAAGGTGCTCAGTGCCAGGGTGCCGCGGTGACCGAGGCTTGGCAGCAGCACGGTGGCATGGCACCAACCCAGTCATGGTTTGGCGAGCTCGAGGTTGTGCTGGAGCTGTGCCCAGGAGTGTTGTGGAGGGAGGAGATCGCTGCCCAGGCTGCCTATGGAGCAGCAGGTCACGTCCTGCAGTGGGTCACAGCCCGGCCAGGAGCTGCTCCCCCTGTTCCTGTGTTAAATCCTGAAGAGGATTTGGGATGCACATGACATGGTGGGACCTTGATGTACCAGCCTCAGCAGCACCCGTTGCCCCTGGAGAACATCCCTGCCAGCCAGCTCTGAGCACCCATCCTCTGGCATTTCCATTGGCAGGCAGTGCTCCGTGACTTTGCCTTCCTGGTGCACAATTGTATGGGGTCCATGTGGTAGGATGTCCCTATTCCCTCTCCATTCCTCCTAAAAGAGAGTAGGGATAAGGGCACACGGGCCATGGGAGCCTTGAGAAAGCTCCAGCCCGGCTGCCAGGGCTGGGTGTGCCAGGAGAGGCATTGCTGGCGGTGCAGCATGAGTGTGTTTATCTTATTCGGTTTATTTTTAAGAAGAGCCCAGTGCCAACCACACAGTGGTGCCAGAGGTCCCACATCCCAGGAAGGCAGAGCAGCCATATCATATAGGGGAACATCTCAGATCCTCCCCCATTCCCTTTCCCATATCCCAAAAACAGGAGGTGGGTTTCTCCCCACCACGCAGCACCTGCCTGGCCCGGCCTCTGGGACTGGAACTTAAGGCTCAGGGGTGGGGGGGACCTGGTTGTGGGGCTGGTACCCATTTCCAGAGGCTGTTTTGCAGGGCTGGAGTCAGCAGGACTGAATAGACAACCGGTGAGTCAGGGCCCTGCTCTGTATTTATAGCGCAGCGAGCCTCGCCATCGCCTGCCCTATTTTCACTTTAATTTCCATGCACATTACAATAACATATCACCATTAATACAGGGGAAGATAAACAGCACTGAAACAAGGCGGGCTGAGCATGACAGCCTGCTGGCCAGCTATGGCCCAATGTGTGCTGAGACTTTGGAGCCAGAGTTTGGCCTCCCCCAAATGGAAGGTATGCTGGATGTAGCCCTCTCTGCTCTGCCCCCATCCCACACCAGCAGTGCTGTTGTATGGCACAGAGACGCTGCTGTGCATAGGGTGGTTGCAGCTTCCTAAGAGAGCAGGGATGCAGAATGGCACCTGATCTATAGGTCCTGTTCACAGGGGGTGTGCTCTGCTCTGTGTGAGCACTCCCTTGTTTTAGGGGTGTGGGTGAAATCTCCTCCTCGTTTGAAAAGGAGAACATTTGGAGAGGTCCCAGGGACTGTGCACCGCTGCAGTCCTGCCCTCATCCCACACACACACACCTCTGGGGCGTTTGCTGCAAGGAGTGTTATCAGCAAAGACATGGGCTGATAGGAAGAGAGAAGAAAACAGAGGGGTCACATCATTGCAAGGTTCAAATTCTGGCACCAGTCAGAGAGTTGAGCTGGTTCACAGCCTTTGCTCAGGGCACAGTGTGGGGGTTTGCCAGGCTGGAGGTGCTGCCAGGCTGGGGAGGTCCAGGCAGAAGGTCGGTTTGGAACTCAGTTCCCTTTGACACCATCTCTTGAGCATCACCGTGTTGTTCTGAGAAGCTGGGAAGAGGGGGGACCCTCCTGCTGTGGATGCTCACATGCCCTGCAGCATCTTGGGGCTCTTCTGGGGAACGCCCGAGAGGCAGCTGCCAGCTCTCAGCAAAGCTGGAGCTCTCCCAAGCACGGTGAGCCAGGGCAAAAGCATCTCCTCTCCCTGAAGAGCAGAGAGCGGCTCCAAAGCTTTGAGCAACAACCGGTCAAGCACGGAGCAGCTGCCTCCTCCCTGCTCCCCAGCTGGGAAAAGCCAGAGCAAACCCTCCCCTCGTGCTGGAATCAGCCCCGTCCTGCACTGCAGAACAGAAACAGAGCCATTGTCAAACACAGCTTGTCACGAACATTACCATTTTTTCCTTCGTGATCAGAAAACTCCTTGGAAATGTTCGAGTTCTTCAGCAATGACAAAGCCTGTTTTTCCAGGGATTTTTTTCTTGTTCTTTTTCTTTTTCCCCCCTTTTCAAACAAAGCCGTCTCTATCTGGGCTCCATCTGAAATGCGGCATCGCTGTGGATCCCAAGCTGAATTTTATTTCCCCTGTACAATCTGGAAGCTTCTACATCACAGTCAAAACCAAAACTCAACAAGCTCCAAACTTCTTCTGTCTTTTGGGCTGCCATTTCCATCCGTGCTGCAGATCCCCATAGATTCAACCCCAGGATGTGGCTGGGCAGCACAGAGCCCCATTGCCAGCATGGGGCAGGCAGGCAGGGCAGCAGGATGCTCAGCCCTGCAGGTCACTGATGGACACAGCCACCACCCCACTCTGTGCCCACCTGATGATAACACCTATATAAAGAAAACTCAGTGCACAGCCTGCCCTGCTGTGCTGGAACCTCTTGGGGAAGTGGGATCTGCTGCAGGTGTATGGGGCAGGGCTTGAGGTGGATGCCTGCATCCCCAGTAGGGGATGGCTGTGATTTCCCCATTGAAGCCATGATGCTGCAACTCACCATATAACGCTGCTCCCACCTGGACTGTGGTCCACAGCTTGTGTAGGAGACACAGGGCACATCGAGCAGCAGCTCTAACGGGGATCAGCCTTTCCACGCGCCGTATAACAATTAATTCTGCTTCCACGTGATGAGATCATTAAGGCTCGTTATCTCCACTGGGTAAATGATTGGGATTAGAGTGAGCCAAGGTTCAGCCCTCATGGCAGGACCAGCTCTGGGCCCTTCAAGTATTTGGGAGCATGAAGCACGTGGGAGCGTGGTGGTGTTGGTGCTTAAATCCCATCAGCACAGTGCAGCCAAAGCGATAGAGGAGATGAGATGTTTAAACTAACCATGGCGATGCAGGAGCTGTGGCACAGGGTGTTCTGGGCATTAATGGAAGCATTGGCTGCAGCTCAGCTGTCCCCGCTGGGAACGTCTGGCTGACCCCATGCAATTCCTTACTGATATGAAGTAAAGCAGACGGCCAGCCCTGCAAACAGCCAGCAAAGAGGCTTGTACCCTGAGCACATAGAGAAGGGAAGGAGGATTCCTGCCTGGCAGGAGCCAGAGTGCACAGGCACAGATGCAGTGTGTGCCATCCCATTGCCTTTTATTTGCTCTAAATGGTGCACACCTCCCTGCAGAGCTGGTATGTCCAGAGGGAGGCAGGGTGTGAGCAGAACTCCTGCCCTGAGCCCAGGGCCCACGTGTGGCATCACTCCCATCGTGAAGCCCCGGCCACCACCCCCATGTTGGCAGCACGGCTGCGTGTTTTGGAAAGTGTTAGAAAGGCAGCAGTGAGTCACACACAGCTGCAAGGCCTGGCGGGCTCAGCTGGCCCCCAGCCATGTGGTGGGGCTATGGCATGCCAAAAGGAGCCCCCCTGGGATGTGGCCTCTCTGCACGGGTACCTGCAGCGTGATGAGCTCCTCTCCCTCTTCTCCCTCCCCAGCATCTCCAGCAAAGAGCTGACCGAGCTCATCGAGCGCCTGCAGAAAAATGCTGACCAAGTGGAGAAGAACATCGTGGAGACTGACTCCCGAATGCAGAATGTGAGTACAAGCTGTGGCCCCGTGCATGCCTGTGCTTCAGGGGATGGGAAAGGGACCACATTGTCCTCTAGCCAGCCTGCCCATCACTGTTGCACAGGAGCAATGCAGAGGGAGGAGCTCATCTGGCTCCCACTCTGAGGCACGCCATCGTGGATGGTGGTTTTTGCCCTTTGTGATCATTTCTCCCTGCTCTTTGCCCACCCAGGACTTGCACAAGATCAAGGCATGCCAGCTAGCACAGTACAAGGAGCTGACAGCTCAGAAGCTGACGGAGTCGGACAAGCTGCTCTATGTGCTGGATGGGGATGCAGCCGTCGCCAGGCACATGAAGCACCCCCAGGGGGACATGATCACTGAGGAGTGAGTACCGTGGGAGGGGATGGCCTTCTTTGTGGGTTCAGCTCAGAGCCCCCCATGCACAACCCATAGGCAGCAATTGAGCATGTCACCCACCAACAGCCCCAAATCAAGCTCTGCACTGTGGGGCAATATCTTCCCCCTGCCCTGAGCTAGATGATATACAGAGCAGCCTTGGTGCTTGGCAGCCTCTGCCCTCTGCTGCCCAGCCCATTGCTCAGTGGCACGGCTGAGGTCCCCGAGGGCATCACAAGGGGGCAGGGAGGGGACAACTGCAGCTGTTGCTAATGGCTGGGCTGCTCTGTACCCACATCCTGCACCTCACCTCATCCTTCCCTTCCTACAGCATCCGGCAGCTGAAGGAGCGAGTGGCAAACCTACGTGTGAAACATGAACAGATCTACAACTTCCCCCTGCAGCACATTGAGCCCCAGGTCAACTGGTGCACAGTGATCGAGGAGAAACAGGTACCGAGGGGACAGCAGTGCTGCTGCCTGGGCACTGTGCCTCAATGGGGACACCTGGGCTGAGAGAGGAGAGTCTCCTGGGTGAGCCTGTGCAAACCTCTGCTGCTCTGCATCCAAGGGTGGAGACCATGCTCTCTTCCCTCTCTATATGGTGCCTGAACAGTGCTAAGGCTTCCCTGACACCCAGCTGTCAGTTCTGCTCCAACATGTGCCCCTTGATTCTCATCCTCTATCTACATGCTGCTGGGTTCTCAGTAACCACCCTGCAGTTATGGGATGGCCACTGCCAGGTGCCCTCAGTAACCACCCCCATTCTCTGCATGCATAGGGGATCCCTGCTGCATCAGCTTCAATCTCAAATTCTCAGATCCCCCTTATCATGGTGCTGCACAGCCCATTAGAGCCTCTGTGTCCCTTAGCAACAGCCCCAGAGCCTGCCTCAGCCCAGCTCCACACCCAGCTCCAGTGACCAGAAGGAGCCACCCAGGTCCTGGCTGCTGCATCCCATTTCCCTGCTGCTGACCCCGTATCTCATGTGCTGTAGGATGCGTTGTGTGGCAAGGGCTTCGGGACCGATCTGCCGCTGGTCAACAGCCAAGTTGAAGAGCACAACATCTTCCACAATGAAGTCATGGCCATCGGCCCACACATCACCAAGGAAGGCAACAAGGTCAGCACTTCTGCCCCATATCCCGCTGGAACAGGGGCTTCATGCCCAGAGGGAATGCAGGCAGCTCCCAAGCCTGGCTTGGGCTGGGTGAGTGCCCAGACCCACTGTTGGCTTTGGAGCTGAGCATCCCACATCACCTCCAGCTCCACGAGGAACCCAACCCCACAAAAGCCCTATTCAGCCCCATTCAAACTTCCACTCTGCTAACACCCCCCTCCCCAACCACCTTTCTTCTCCTATTCCCAGGAATACATGGGTGACCTCCAAGCCAAGTACCAGAAGCTGCTGGTAAGAGACCTATGGAGTGCGGGGCTGGGGTGGGGTAGGGAGAGGAGCACGGGGCTGAGCTCTCCCTCTCTCCCTGCCAGGCCGGCTCGCAGCAGAGGCAGCAGGACCTGAACTCGCTGCAGGACTACATGCAGCGCTGCACCAACAAGCTCTACTGGCTGGATCAGCAGGCAAAGGACCGCACGCACTATGACTGGAGCGACCACAACCTGGACTACCCCAGCCGGCGCCGCCAGTATGAGGTGGGTGCACGATCACACCGGTCCCTTCTGCCTCAGTTTCCCATCATTAAACACTTGGAGGTCTACAGGTGATAGAATGGAAACATGAATTACACAACCACTGAATGGTTTGGGGTTGGAAGGGAACTTACAGTGTGATGGTTCTGAGCTGCTGCAGGCAGGGACACCTCTCATAGAGCAGGGACACCTCCAAGGATGGGGCACCCACAGCTCTCTGGGCAGCAGAGCCACCCTATGAGTGAAGAATTTCCTCCTAACTAATTAAATCTCCTCTTTTAGTCTAAAACTGTTCCCCCTTGCCATGTTACTACCTACACTTGCTGGTAAAGAGTCCCTCCCCAGCTTTTCTGTATCTCCCTTGGGCTCTGGAAGGCTTCTCTAAGGTCTCTCAGGACCTTCTCCAGGCTGAACAACTTTATCTTGTGCTAGAAATAAAGCCAAGAGGAAAGCTGGCAGGTTGCTGCCTCTCCTCACCCTTATCTCAGCATTAGCTTGGCAAGAATCCCATCTTCAGCAACATCTGCAAGGAAAGGAAAACAAAAGCCACAGTGAGGGAACACAGTGCTTTGGGTATCCCCTTCTGTTTGTGTGGGGGTCAGCAGCTTGCTTCCCTCAATCTAGAACTTCATCCATCGGAAGCTGGAGGAGAAGGAGGAGGCCATCAACAAGCTGCACGCAGATGGAGACCAGCTGCTGGCCCAGAACCATCCTGGGAAGAACGCCATAGAGGTGAGCATCGGTGCTGTGCTCATCCCCCACCATGGGGAGCTGCAGCTGCCCCAAGGCTGCCCCTCAGGCTCCTCTGCTCTGGGCAGAACCCACAGCCCTTCCCCATCTCCCAGCCCCACTTTCGGCACTGCTCAGGATGGGTGCTGCAGGTTGGGGCCAGCTCAGGCTGCCATCCCCCCCAGGTGTTGACACAGCATTGCATTACAGGCACACATCGAGGCGGTCCACGCCGACTGGAAGGAGTATCTCAACTTCCTGATCTGCGAGGAGAGTCACCTCAAGTTCATGGAGGACTTCCACAAGGTACCAGACTGCTGGGGCTGGGCCTTAGGAACTGAAGCAGGGACCCTTAAATACCACCTGGTCCCACCCCTGCAATGAACAGGGACACCCACAGCTCCATCAGTGCTCAGAGCCCTCCCAGCCTGAGCTTGGGGGTCTGCAGGGATGGGGCACCGCTGTCCCCCTGGGCAGCCTGTGCAGTGCCTTACTGCCCATATTGTAACAGACTTCTAATCTGAACTCCCCTCTTTTAGTTTGAAACCATTACCCCTTGTCCTGTCACCGCAGTCCCTGCTAAAGACCTCTGTCCCCCTCTATCCTAGAGTCCCCCTTTAGATACCAAAGGGCCTCTCTCAGCTCTCCCTGCAGCCCTCTGTTCATGCCGCACAGCCCCAGCTCATAGCCTGTCCTGGAAGAGAGAGGTTCTATCCCTCAAATCACTTTTGTGCCCCTAAAAATCACCTCCTCCATGCACCAGCACCACTGCTCGGTGTCAGCACCCTCATGCACAGCAGAGAACCCTGCTCTGCTGGGACTCACAGAGGCTCCTGCCGCCTCTTTGCAACTTATTCACCACCTCAACCCCCAGAAAAGCCCCCAGGGAAGCCTCACATCAGGCAATGGGAGCTTCCCACCAAAGCAGCACAGTTGTGAGTGGGAAAAACCGCACCTGCAGTGCTGTGCTGGCTGCAGGGAGCCTGCATGGAGCTGCACAGCCCAGCTGAGCGCTGCAGACAGATGTCTGCCTGATAAATTGCATCTGGCAGCCTGGGAGGCTGAGCAGGGAGCAGGTCGGGCCGGATTCCTCTCCCACAGCCTGGGCGTGTTGAGGACGTGATGAGGCTCCTGCCAAAGGGGGAAGCAGGGTGCCCAGCCCCTCCGTGCTTCCCCTGGTACCTGCCCAAATAACTGCCCATGGGGTGGATTGCGTGGGGAAGGGCCAAACTCTGCCTGCTCCTCCTCGTTGGCAGCAGGGAGGAGCACGTGGCGTGATGCTGCCCACGTGAAACCCCAGTCAAAGTTGGGGAGCACTGGGAAACGTGGATTGAACAACCCTGCAGGAGAAAAGCTGCCTTCCTTCTCTCTCCCCCAGCTGACTTTCCCTGGCTCTGCTCTTGCAAATAGCAGTTTCTCATCCTTGTCTATGTGTCTCACCCACGGCACCTCGCAGGGGCTGTTCCTGCTGCAGGGATCCCCTGGTGAGAGATTCTGCTTTTCTGCAGTTTCAGAAAGATGCAAAAGATGCCCAGCAGCTCTTGAAGAGAGTCGATACGGACCTGGACCAAAAGTACAGCCCAGAGTTCAAGGACAGATACCAGCTGGAGTCGCTCCTCAGGGAGCTGGATGTGAGTAGTGGTAGATGGAGGATCAGGGGATCCAGAGCACCTCCATGGCACCATGGTGCAGTCCCCATAGGGGTGGGCACCAGCCCTGCTCACTGGCCATGCTGCTGCCTCCCTCCACCTGGCTCTTCCTCTGCCTTGAGCTAGGGATTGCCTCTCCCACAGCAACGTAATTGCTCACCGGGCTGGTTTTTATTTGTTCTCCCATTGAGTTGGTGCTCATAAAGGGTAGGAGTATAATTAGACCTGCTGCTGGAGGAGGCAGTGGAGCGAGCTGTGCTGGGGCCTGGCTGTGTCCTCAACATGATGCAGCACTGCTTGGTGCAGCAAAAGCTCTGCCCAATGGGTGCCCTTCTACTCCCCACCCCAGTGACCATTGTAGGACACCCACCTGCCTGGACACAAATAGAACAACCCACACAGAGCTTTGTAAAGTGCTTATTGGAGCTAATTGCTGGGAGCAGGGCTATCCCAGCACCAGGCACAGAGACCCCCCCCCCCTCAGCCTGGCTGTAGGAGCTGGCTGTAGGACGTGGGAGCACTCAGTGCAGGATCCCAGTGGCTGCAGAGCAGGACCCAAAAAGCCATCCAAAAAGCAAAGGAAGCTGAAGGCTCTGTCAATCAGTATAAGCTCTTCCCAGCTTTGGGGGCACAGGAGCACATCCCCTCTCCCTCCATCCCACGTTTCTTTGCTCATTCCCCATGCTAGGACCAAGAGAAGGCCCTGGAGAAGTACGATGCTGTTGTGCAGTCGCTGCAGGAACGCAGCCAGCATGTCCTGCCCCTGCGGTACCGTCGGCTGCCACCACCACAACCCATCCCTGTGGAGGCTCTATGCGAGTATGAGGGCGAGCAGGTAATGGCCCCGGGGTGAATGCAAGGGACAGAGGTGACACCAGCACTGGGGACAGGGTGACAGGCAAAGCACAGCCTCTGAAGAGGCTGGGGGCTGTGGGGAGTGAGCCCATAAGTGCAAGGGACACAGCCTGACCTGCTGCTGTTGGTTCCCATCTCCAGGGCCAGATAACCCGAGGAGCCCACTACACCCTGCAGAAGAACAGTGGAGACATCTGGGAAGTGATGGACGGTGCTGGAGGTGCCATCAGTGCCCCGGGTGTCTGCTTCATGATCCCCCCTCCAGATGCAGAGGCAATAGCACTGGCAGACCAGTAAGTGCAGGACCACAGCGCCCAACCCTCCCAGTGCCACCCCTCCAGTCAGATCCCCCTCCTCTGGGGGGGTCTTTAAGTGAGGGGAGTGCTCCCACTCACTGGGAAGCACTCACAGGATGAAGCACCTCTCCTGCTGCACCACACAGAGGAAGACTCTGCTGTGCCCACTAATGAATGTGGATGAGGGTGCTGAGAACCTCCCAGCTGGGCTTCTCCCAGTTTTTACAGCCCAGATGAGTGCTGGAGGGGCAGTTCTTACCTCATCTCCATGCTTTCCCTTCTGTAGGATTGCTGATAGCTACGTAGCTGTGAAGGAGAAAACCTCCAACTGCAAGAATGTCCTCCAGCAGCGCTACGAGGGGCTGAAGGCCGACAGCATTGGAGGTACAGCTCTGCCAGGGCAGCCCTTTCCCCTACACTGTAGTAGTGCCTTGAGCTCAGGGATGCCTCTGCTTTGTCCCCTCCACCAACAACCATGCAATCCTGCGCCACTTCTGTCCTCGTACCCAGGAGATAATGGTGGAACATAGCACCACCTGGAATCAAAATCATGGAATGGTCCAGGTTGCTTAAGCTTTTTGAGATCACCAAGTCCAACCATCAGCCAAAAAGTCCCACACCAAACCACATCCCTTTGTGCTACACCCATACATCTCAAACACTGCATGGATGGGGACACCACTATTGCCCTGGGCACACACCAGTACCTGAGACACAGTGCCTTTGATTCTTGCTGGTGGCCAAAGAGCTGGGCTGCTGCTTTGTTGGAGTGAGAGGACATCACTGACAGCTTCTTATCTCCTAAGAGTCCTGGGGCACAGTGTTGGAACAAACAGGTTGTGGTTACAGCAGGCAAAGAGCAGAGGAGGATGAGGTTTCATGCTCAGTGGTGGGACTGAGCTGACTCTAACCTGCCCCATTCTCCTTCCCCAGATGCTGCATCAGTTCAGGGCCGCCAGCTTCTGGCAGGGTTGGAGAAAGTACACAGTGACCTGGACAAGTTGGAGAAAGCAATAACAGCAAACCTCCGTCCGCCGCTGGAGCAGAGTCGGGCTGTGCAGGACAGCACTGAGCGCTCCAAGGACCTGAAGGTACGGGGCTATAGGAGCAGGCACATTGTGCAACACAGGGACCCTGCTTCCAAAGCTGGGGTCCTTCCAAGAGGTCTTCAGAGTGGTTCTTGATGTTCTGGATGCTGTCGGTGCTCCCAGGGGCATGAGGGCACAGGGCAGTGCCACCACCACATAGTGACCAAACAAAGATACCAACACTTGCAGTCCAAGGCACAACTTCTCCTTGTGCACAACTCAGCATCTGCTCCACTAGGCTCCGGTGCTGCAACACTTTGCTCCCTTCCTCTCCTTCTGACCCCTAATTAATTCAGGCTCTGTGCCACAAACCTCCCTCGTTCCAGGAGGAAATCCACCTCCTGGCTACGTTACCTGCTGAGGGCTGTGTCAAAATCCAAGTGCTACCACAAGTGAGAGCAAATTGCTCCAGCTGTCTGCAGCACTTTGATGTCCAGGAGAGAAGTCAGCCTTCAGGCTGCAGAGCCCAGTGGTCCAGATGAGCTCAGCATGTTTCCAACAGAGCCGGAGCTTCCTTGCTGAGGGCTATCTAGCCTGCTCCAACAGAGCTGGATATGAGCCTGGATGGAGAAAATATCTTCTTGTTCCCTTTAGGGCTGAAAGGCACCTGCCACCAAGCACACACCTCAGCCCTGCCCTCCCCTCTCACACCAGACAGCTACAGGTCAGCTGTTCTTCCCCATAGCCACAAGGTTCAGTTGCTGCAAAGGTTTTTTCCTACCGCAGAATATAACCAATGAAGTCCGTCGCATCGAACCAGAGAAAATGAGGAAGATCCAGGACTGCGAGGCCTTCATTGAGTCCGTGCCCAACACTGGCAGCGCTACGTTGGTAAAGAACAAGGTGGAGAACACCAACAAGAAGTATGACCGTGTGGTTCAGCTGCTCAGTGCTGCCCAGGAGAAGTAAGTCATGGCACAAGCCCAGCAGAAGCAGACAGGGTTGGTGGTGATGGGCTGGTGGTTGGACTTGATGGTCTTAGAGACCTTTGATAACCTTAATGGTTCTATGATTCAACATCCTTCCCCTTGCATCCGTACAGAGTTGAGGTGGCCACACACCTGGAGAAGAGCCTCCAGCAAGGCCGAGACCTGCTGTCTTCATATGAGAACAAACTGGTCACAGATGACACTGTGCCAGAGGACTTGCGGGTGATAGACCGTAAGAAAGAAGAGCTGCTGGTGAGTGTTTGCTGCAGCCTGTTTTCTACCCTATTGATGTGTCTCACACACAGAACTGCTTCCCAGGAGCTGTAGCAGTTGCTGCCCCAAGCCCTGAACACAAATTGGTGGTGACAAAAACCTGGTACATGTGCGGCCCTGAAGAATCTCTCCCTCCTTTTTCCACAGGCCATGGGCTCTGAGCTCCAATCCAAAAGGTTCTTGCTTAATGAGGCAGAACAGAACTTGCTGAGGACAAAGACCTGCTCCAACACCCTGGCCAGCAAGTTCCAAGAGCACTGTCCTGACATCGAGCGGCAGGAAGCTGAGCTCTACAAGCTCAACCAGCGCTTCAACAACCTCAGCAAGCAGATTGACCACAGGTGAGGCTCTAGGACAGCATCTAGCTGGAACTGGACCAGCCTGGGATGTTTACAGTAGGGCAGGAACCACTCTGAAAGCAGAAGAGGTGTAATGCTGTCTAGGAATGGGCAGTTGCAGAATGGATTCCAGGCTGTGCCAAGGAGGAGGCGATAGATGTTCCTGGCACGCGCTGGCTGGGTAGGTCTGGGCAGCCTCTGGGATTAAATGTTCTTGCAACAGAGATGGGGACTTTGGCAAGTGGCTGCACCAGCAGTAGGTGAGATAAGAGCATATGAGCTGTCATCCACCCACACCTGCCTCTGCCTGGATCACAGCACATCTTGTGCCTTCTTATCCCACTGCAGGCTCCACCCAGCATTCAGCATCCTCCACATTCTCCCTGCCATTTCCCTGTGACTCATTTCTCCTGCGATTTCCTCTTGCTTTCACACCAACCAGGTGGCAGTGATTCCTGCAGAAGAGCACCTGCAGGGAGGGGGATGGAGAACAACTCCAGCTCAAATCTGTGTCTTTGGGGAGCAGGGAAGGGAAAACAGGGACGAACAAAGAGGTGTTTGAAGAAGACAACAACTGAGACTGTGCTGACATTGAGTCCATTTCCCCTACAGAACGCAGACCCTGCAGAAAGCAAAGAGCGCCTATTCCAACTACCGCACAAACTATGACAAAATCAACCAGTTCCTTTGCAACATACCCAACTATGAGCCGCAGGAGACAGACAACATCCAGCAAGTGGAAGTGAAGCTGAAGAACCAAGCGGTAATTCTTTCTGAGAGCCCTGGGCTGCTTGAGGGAGGGGAAGAGGACCACAAAGAGATGATTAATGGAGTCAAACAGCTCCTGCGCATAACATGGGAAAACATACAGGCTTAGCAGCTTTATTTTTACACTATAAGGTCCCACACTCTTACCTGTGACATGTTTGTAAATAGCAGGGCAGTGCTAGGAGGTTGCAATTCTCAGTGTTGTAACTTCAGTGGCAACCCTCCCAAAAGGTGAATGAAGTCTTTGGGCTTCTGCATTCCCTCTGAATGCATCTTTGTTTGTCCCAGGCGCTCCTTGGTGACATCGCAAGTAAAGAACAGGAGGTGCAAAAGGTCTCTGCCACAGCTCAGCAGTACCAGCAGGCAGTAAAGGTAAGGGCTGCAATTCTGCCAGCAGGAAAACTCTTCACATTCTATTGAGAGCTGTCTGTTGAAGAACTAGGAAGCCTAGTGTGCTTGCTTAAACAGCTGAGGAGCTGGACCCAGGTGATGTCTGTTCCAACATGGACATCACATGGCAATTAGCCAGGATTTCCTGCTTGGGAAAGGAGTTTTCTACTCCATGGCCAGCATTGGTGAGGTGACTGGTGAGTCTGGTCATACTGCTGTGGTCACCAGACTGTAGGACAGGCAGAACGTGCCCAAGAGCCTGCAGGGTGACCCACAGGTCCCACACCAGCCTCAGCAGCTTGCCCAAAATGTGGCCAAAGGGAAGAAGTCAAGAGAGATGGAGTTTGGGGGGGGTGATGCAGGAATCTCACCCCTTCCTCCTGGGAACTTCTTCCCACAGGACTACGAGCTGGAAGCTGAGAAGCTGCGGTCCATCCTCGACCTTGAGAACGGGCGCAATGGGTACATGAGCAAGAAGCCCAGGCTGCAATCTCCAGCTGCAAAAGTGAAAGAGGAGGTAAGCAAGAGGTACCCTACGGAGAGCTACAGCAGCTCACAGCCTGTGGGACCAACGGGGGTTATGCAAACAAGCATTTCATGGTCAGCATCCTGGATAGAAGTGCTTGTGGAGAGAGCAGGCCACCAGCCACTTGACACTGGCCAAGACCAGGGACGATCCCTGGTCCCACCACCTTTGCTGAACACTCTTTTATCTCCTAGGAAGCCATTCTGGCAGCCAAGTTCACCGAAGTGAATGCTGTGAACAGGCAGAGGCTGCAGAACCTGGAATTTGCTCAGAGCCTCCTGAGGCAGGTAAGCCATCTCCCACACACAGAGGCTCAGGGCTTGGCTGTGCTGTGTGGCTCCTGAGGGTCAGCTCGGTGCAAGCTCAAGCTCTTGGCTTAGATCTATGTGTGCTGCAGGCAGGCAGCTTGATGCAGCTGCAACAGGCTGTGGCAGTGTGAATCTGAGAGAATATGAGAATCACACACACACACGTGTGCCTTTACTATTACAAGCTGAACTGGAAATGAATATAGCTGGCATTTCATGCCCCTAAAGCCATCAATCAGCAGACACCTCAATGAAGTGGTCTGCCTGGGATGAGGCCCAAGCTCTCCATGTTTTCCAGTTCCTGATCATCCTTAGAAGCTCTGTGCTATTTTTAACACTTCCTTTATGCCTAGCCCATACCAGAATGTGCATCTGTCAGAGCTTAAAGCTTTGTTGGGACCATAACAGGTATCACTGAGAGCGATTTCCAGGCCAGGAATCCACAGAGCAGTTCAAGAAACACCCATCTGCAAATCTGCCCTGTTTAGTGTTTGCAATAGGCAGCCTCCATTAACCCAGATCAGCATCCTCCTGCAGTACTGTCGCAGGAGTGAACGAGCTTACTTGGTGCTTAACTACACGCTTTTTTTCGACAACAGCAGCCAGAGGCTCAGGTGACACAAGACTTCATCCAGACCAAAAAATCTGTAAGGCCTGTAGAAGAAGTCTGGAAGTTGAAGAAAGAGCTTGAGGATGAGACTCAGCGTCGGCAACAGTTAGAAGCTGAGATCCAAGCCATCCAGAACAACATTGTCCACCTGCAAAACCAGAAGCCTCAAGAAACCGTGGTAAAGAAGGAACTGGTGAAGAAAGTACCGGACCCGCAGCTGGAGGAGAGCTTCCACAAACTGCAGCAAAGCCTGGCTGAAGAGCAGCGCAAGAACCAGGTGCTGCAGGATGAGCTGGAGGCCCTTAAAGTCAGGCTGCGTGTTTTGGAGCATGAGAAGAAGGAAGGAGGGCAGGAGTATATAGTGAAAGAGGTGCTGCGCATTGAGCAAGATAAGGCTCAAGCTGAAGAAATCCTGAGGCTCAAAGAAGAATTGGAAGAGCTCAGGAGGCAGGAAGGAACCAGGGAAAACGAGGTCAATCTTTTACGCCAACAAATCGCTGTGCTGTCCAGCGAGAAGAACAAAGAGCAGGAGAAGGTAACAGAGAAGGAGGTGCTGAAGCTGCAGAACGATCCCCAGCTGGAGATGGAATTCCGAATGTTGCAAGAGAACAAGGAGAGGGAGAGTGCCCTGAGGCAGAAGCACGAGGAAGAGCTCAGCTTCCTCCAGGAGAAGCTCAAACGTCTCGAGAAGGAACGGGCCATTGCTGAGGGCAAGATTACTGTCAAGGAGGTGCTGAAGGTGGAGAAAGACGTGGCCATCGAGAGGGAGGTGAATGAGCTTCGGCGCCAGTACGAGGATGAGAAATCCAAGGGGCGTTCCAACGAGAGGGAGAAGGCCGAGCTGCTCAGGAAGATCCAGCTGCTGGAGGAAGAGAACACCAAGGTGGTTGTCCAGGAGAAGGTGAGGGAGATCGTGCGGCCGGATCCTAAGGCTGAAAATGAAGTTGCCAACCTTCGGTTGGAGCTGGTAGAGCAGGAGAGGAGATACCGGGGTGGTGACGAACAGTTGAAGAGCTGTCAGAATGAACTGGCTGCTCTGCGGAACAGAGAGCCGCTGGTAGAAGTCAAAGAAGTCATTAAGGAGGTCATTAAGTACAAGAATGATCCAGAAACTGAAAAGGAGCTACAGCGGCTCCGTGAGGAAATCATAGAGAGGACAGCAGCAATTGAAAGAGCTGACCTCGAGATCTACCAGCTGAAACAAGAGATACAAGCTTTGAAGGATACCAAGCCTCAAGTGCACACAAAGGAAGTTGTTCAAGAAATTCTGCAGTTCCGGGAGGACCCGAAGACGAGAGAGGAGGTGGAATCTCTGAGAGTGCAGCTGGCGGAGGAACAAATGAAGCACGTTGACCTGGAGAGGGAGCGGCTCCTCCAAGAAGAGAAAGTAAGACAAAAGGAGGAGGAACTTTCCCAGGTGAAGGAGAAAGTGGTCCAGCAAGAAGTGGTGAAGTACGAGCAAGATCCTGCCTTGAAAGCAGAAGTGAACTCCTTCTCGCAGAGCATTGAGAGCGAGCTGAAGCAGATAGATTCCCTCCGTGAAGAACTGCGCAGGCTGCAGAGGAGGCGGTCTGAGCTGGAGCGACAATTGGAAGAACTGGAGAAAGAGAGACAGGCCCGCAGAGAGGCGGAACTGGAAGTGCAGAGGCTGAGGATTAGGTTGAATGAGTTAGAAGAACAAGAGAGGGAAACGACAGAACGAGTAACAGTGAAACAGAAAGTGATCCTTCAGCAAGATCCCCAGCAAGAGAAGGAGCACTCCCTTCTCAAGCTGGAACTGGAAGAAGAAAAACACCGGAGACAAGTCCTGCAAACTGAACTGGAAGCCTTGAGAAAGAAGCTTCTTTCATTGGAGAAAATGGAGGTCAAAGAGAAAGTTGTCTTTTCAGAGAGCGTCCAAGTGGACAAAGGAGACACGGAGTATGAGATTCAGAAGCTGAAGAGCAACCTGGAAGAGGAGAGCAGGCGCAAGAGGGAGCTAGATGCGGACATCAATAGGCTTGAAACCAGGCTGTCTGAGGTGGAATTCAACAACTCTAAGTCATCGAAGGAACTAGACTTACTGAGAGAAGAAAACCACAAATTACACCTTGAGAAACAGAACCTGCTGATGGAAACAAGGAGGCTGCAGTCAGAGATTGAACTCACAGCAACAGAAGCTCGGGATTTGAGAAACATGACCCACATGGACAGTGGAATAAACCTAGACTCCAGATTCCAAGCTCTGGAAAGAGAGTTAGATGATCTGAAGCAGTTATCTAAAGAAAAAGATGCAGAGATCGAGCAGCTCCAGAACCGCCTCAAGACGGTGGCAATCAAGAGGGAACAAAGAGAGAACCACCTGAGGCGCTCCATTGTGGTCATCGATCCAGACACAGGCAAGGAGATGTCTCCAGAGGAAGCTCATGTGCTTGGCCTCATTGAATGGAGCCTGTTTGTCAAGCTGAAGAGTCAGGAATGCGACTGGGAAGAGATCTCAATCAAGGGGCCCAATGGGGAATCATCCGTGATCCTCGACAGGAAATCAGGCAGAGAGTTCTCAATCGAAGATGCGCTGAAAAGCGGCAGACTAAGCACGGCCCAGTACAACAGTTACCTCAACAAGCAGATGTCAATCCAGGAGCTGGCGGTCTTGGTGTCTGGAAGTAACTACCCAGTGCTCGCTCCACTTTAGAACCTTCTCTTAAAGGCAGCAAGTCAGAGCTGCACCACTTGTTAAGACTACCAGATCACTGCAAATCCTCGCCCTCCTTTGCATCTTCCAAAATGCTAGAGCCTCTGTCCAGCCGCGCTATGAAGCCGCACTGCTTGCTGTCATACGCTGCGGAAAAGCACCGCCAGTAGTGGAAAACACCTTTGTCAAGCCTACAACTAAACCTTCGCTCCCTCTTCAGCCCTACCCAACCACTCAACAAACAAGATGACAAGCCAAAAACAAGCAAAGTACCTGAAGTCCAAAAGACTCAGTCAAACCCACAGTTTCTTCAACATGTAAGCCACAAAGGCAGAAAACAAATAAATAAAGCAGATGTTAGGAGACTGAGGGTCAAAATGATTCTGGGCTGACCAGCGAGAGCTGGGTACATCAGCTCCATGTTGGTAAGCCTCACAGTTTGACTGTGGGCAACCAAACGATGGGATTATCCTTGGAGAAAACCGGCTCTGTAAGCAAAAGGCGTGATGTGCACCTCACCTTGGTACCATCACATGAACACCCGACCTTTTTGCTCACCGGCGTGCTGATGCTGCTGGGCAAGAGTGAAATGAAGCACAGTAATTTGATGGTGTCAGCCCTAGATCCAGGAGGAGCATTCCTATACCATAGAGTTCACCAAGAAGTATGTGAAGAGCCGGCAGCAGTGCCGAACACAAGATGCTGGTGTAAAGCATGCAACTGTAACCAAACGCAGAGTGCCTTCGAAACACAGTTAGCTTACCTCGTGGTTGAGAGCCATTTGTGCTGGTATCTTATCGAATAGAGTTACATGCAGCTACACGTCTCACTTACTTGTGTACGGGAACGGGAAATAGAGGGGAATTCTATTTATAGTATGAAATAAAAAAAAAATGCAGTGGTTCCAATCAGATGTTTGTCTTCCTTTATTGCTTACAGCGCTCTCTTGATCCTTGGCCTTATGGGAAGATGCCAGCTGAGAGTCAACATTAAAAAGAAACTGATAAATAGGACTATTCCTTTGACCAGACTCAGCGTTAGCTGGGACTAATTAGCGGCATTAGATGGGAGGGAACTGCACCATCAAATGAGACTGCAGCTACGGGAAGAGAGGGATTTATGCTGGGATGCTACTAGAGACTTCTAGAGTACAACTAACTGTTTCCTTTACCCCAATTTCTGCCTTACCAGGGCAATTTCTGCTTTACCAACCCCTCTATCAAAGTTTAAACCCCAGGATCTTTTTCACGTTATGTCATCAACTGATGCAGCAAAAGCTTTGGCAGAGCAGTGCTGCCTTTCAGCCATACTCACATCCAGCTCTGCCCCGACCAGCCCGCATTCTTCATGTGACACCTCTCCTTTCATTAAAGCTCAATACCTGAGCCTCAGCAAACTTTGCCATCAACAAAAGCATCAGCGAGCATTCACTGACCATCCTTCTTGGCTTTGGAGATCAGTGCAATTATTCTACCTTTGTAAATGAATGGATCACGCAGGATCGTGCCGTTGCTCCAGCAAATATCCAATCCTTCCAATCCAACCCCTTCTGTGATTCAAAAGCATTGAACAAGAATTAATTCTACCATCACAGTGGCTTCAGAGCCACAGTACACTTACAAAGTAAGACATTTAGTTAGACGGTAATTGATTAGTCACTCAAGAAATAGGGGTCAGGAGATGATCACCAAGCTAAAACAAATTCTTAAAAGCAAAATGGTAAAAACTAGAGGGAAGGAGATGGGGAAGCAAAAAAAGCATTTTGGAAACATTGAAACAATTTATTCAGTTATTCTGTACAAGATTAACAGTTTTCATTACCACCCCCATCATCTTCAGCAAGACAGTCCCATCACACAAAAAAAATATAATAGTAAACCGCAGCTCTTACATCCAAAAGGAACTGCCCTATAAAGTAAGTGCCATGGGAGCCTCACTGCCCCACGCTGCCACGGAAGTGCTGCACATTGCCCCATTGAGGCAGAGGCCAGAGCCCTGGCTCCCCATCAGCTGTCAGGCCTCCGCGTGGTTCTGCCTTGCTGCAGCTCTGCTCCGTACCATTCACTCATTCATTATAGCACGTAAATTAAAAAAAGAAGAAATATCCCACAGAATTTCCACCAAATAAACATTTCCCTGAGGCAAGAGGCTTCGCTATATTCCTAGAACAAGGGCGTCCTGCTCTGGCCACGCACACAGGTGCCTCCCAGCAGAAGCATTCAAGTGAAAGCAAAGAGAGGGATAGAACCAGCACCTTGGGTCACTCGCTGCGAGTCCCTGTCCCACCAGGTGTTTACGTGCTTTCAGCAACCATGGGAAGTTGAAGGTGCAAAGCACCTCTCAGGATGAGGCCTCCAACGGGAACCATGCGACATCCACTGATCAGAGACCAACGATAAACTGCTGTGCTTCATTTCAGTCACACAAGTTCTTGTCTTTGGCTCTTTTGCTACAACCTAGATATTTTCTGTAAACAGATTTTTAATTCTGAGCTGCATTTTATTATTATTAATATTATTATTATTATTATTAATATAAACAACACAATGATCTTGGAAAATTACATACCAGCCCAAATAGAGAACAGTCTGTCTCGGAGCTTACAAAAAAATAGGGAAAACAAAAGCAGATATTTGCTGGTATACTCAGCGCCAGCATCCTACCTGAATGCTCTAGGAGGAAGGCTGCAGACTTTCCCTTGAACTACAGCTGAAATCTATGCAGATCAGTGCCACCACGGCACAATTCAGAACATGGGCTACAGGAGCCTGAGAAAAGAGACTGGGGAGAGCAGAAAAATAAAACCCAGAAAGCTCAGTTGGAACCACAGCCTGCCTTTCGCTATGCACAGTTGGAAAGGGTGTGCTCAGGGGAGAAGTATTTAGGGCTAAGAGTTAAAATACCATCTTAAAAAATAAAACTGATACACCCCAACCCCAGATGGTCCCCATTCCTGCCGCTGGGACAAGCGCATGATTCTAGTGCAGAAATCATCAAGGAGAGCAAAACTCTTCTCTGGAATTCATTTGAATATAAGTGACCTTGGTTAACCTAGATCATTCCCTCTGCCCACTAAAGAGATCGTTGCTGACAACCCTAGGAAAGAATGGCTTTAGGGGAGGGTCTGGAACCCGCTTGCACAAACTCTGATAAGAACTGGTGCTCTTGCTGGATTTGGTACTGTGTTCGCAGTCACCAAGACACCATTAAAGTCCAGACAGTGCAGCTTTTTTGATGTGCAACCATAAAAAGCTCTATTAAATAAACAGAATACATCTTAAATACAGAATGATTAAAAAAGGGTTGAGGAGCACATAAAATAGGGCTGAAATGTATGTCACTAGTCCATTCTTGCTCCACCATAAAAGGCACTGGAATTATGTCTTCCTATATATGACATGCTGAGAAGTGTCCCATTCAATCCAATGCATTCAACGGTAATGAGGATAAAACTGAGCAGGAAAAAAAGCATCCCTTTGGAGAAGAAAAAAAAAAAGAAAATTCCAAAAACCAAAAGATGTCGAATTCTCAACGTCCATGAGTGCATCTAGAAGTGTCTCTCTAAAGAGTCTTCTTTCTCCTCCAGAGGGGAACATCAGGTGGTTCGTTAGATTCACCGCACAGGAAATGTTAGGTCCTATTAAGTGTAGCACAGCTTAATAGTACAATTGAAAAGAATCAGTGAAATGTCTTCAGAAAGCACTGGCAGTGCTAGAATTGTCCAAGTAAATCCAAAGCAAAAGAAAGAAGCACCTTTCATACCCTCCACAGGGAGACCAAGGAGGTAACTGGGCTTGGAGGTACTTGGCAGACGTAGACGCAGGTGAGTGGGAATCCACCAGCCCTGAACTTCCTGCAGGAAAGCCAGGCCACTCTCCCTGCAAGTTCCAGCTCATGCCAGTGCCAGGGAATGCATGAAGGGCAGCAGCAATAGAAGAGTGCTACAAACACTTCTCTCATCGCGACGTGGCTCAAGGTGGCCCTTGGTGTGGGGCTTTACTCTGAGAACCTCTGAGCAAACTCACCAACAAACCCCCTCGTTGAAGTTCAGTCTCTCCAGTTGTCATGAGTAGAAGTCACCGTCGGTATCCATGAATTAACTGCTCTTCGGTTTATCCCATGTGTGTTCTAGCTCCCCTCCTGGCAGACGTCACAACTTCCGCTGCTGTGTGTTGGACCCTTTGCCGTGAAGCTGAGAAGCATCTGAAAGGAAACAAAAGCAAATGGGGAAGGGTTTCAGCATCAGCCCCATGGAGCTGTGTGCAGCAGAGGAGCTGCAGTCACAGGAAGCACAGAGGGTCTCTTGTGGCCTCTCAACAAAAGCACCACAGCACGGATTCAGATGGCTGCTTTCCTAGCTAGCCTGGCAATCTGTCCTCTAAAAGCCAGGCTGTGGTGTCTCCCAACCTAGGAAACTAGAAATACATGATGCTTGCTGCCTAGCATCTACAGTTGATTTGAATACAACTCAGCAGACCTTTGCTGTCGTAATGAAGTCCTTACATGTGCATTGACAGCAACAGGAGTCATAGGAATCTAACCACTGGAGTAAGAGAAAGGAGCAGATGTGAAGGAAAAAGAGTAAATGCAGTGAACAGAGAAAGGTAGTTTAACAGATCAGAAATTCTCTAGGAACACTTAAAACTGCCACTAGATCACAGTGAACAAATGGATATACTGAGACGTGCAGTCAAGCAGCAGTGGCACCAAGCAGGGCAGCGACAGCTCCTTCTCCAGGACAAGGACGGTTCATTCCATGCAAGATTGCAGTCCCAGCACACAGTACTTCTAAAGCAAGCAGTTGGAACAACCATGGCCATGGCACCAGCACGCAGAAACACCCATCAGCAAAGACAGCAGTAAAGACACACAAGCACACACTGGATGCTCCTTGCTCAAATGCTCTTTGATGAATGCTGGCTGCTACAAGCACTTACACATAAGGCATCAACAGTTCCTTGCATTTGTAGTAACCTCCCAAGCACCAGCTCACAGCTTTCAGCTTTCTCTTTATACAGCCAGCTACAGTTGATTCCACCAAAGAAATAGGAGATATTTTAAGACCATGGTAGCCAATGAAAAAGCTATTTTGTTCTTTAACAAAGCACCACAATTGATTGCATTGTCAGAAAAGACTGCACTGTGCTCAATGTTTGTGTGAAAACATCGAGTGAGGGCTCTAAACTCCTTCAAATAATGAGGAAGAGAACAACTCCTCAGCAACATCTCACAACTCATGTTCAAACCAAAATCAATCTCCTCACTCTCCAGCAAGTGGAAGTTTAGGAACAGGAAGGAAAGGTCTGTCACACAGCAACTGCTGCAAGGGGCTTCTTGTGCTCTGCCACGCTGGAGGGACCTAACAACTCACCCCACACAAACTCCAGTGAAAGAAGCAAAGGAGAGGAATTCTTCCTATTTTCAGCTTTGCTCAGTGGTCTCCTCTTCCTCCAGCACTGTCCTCAGCAGCCAAGGGCATTTCACATAGACTGCTCCAGGAGGCCACGTTACCTCCAGAAGTGTGCCCACACATCTACTAATGTCTTCAGTGCCACAGTATGAAGCCAGCACAGTCACTCCCAGATCAGACTCACACTGCCCAATAAGAATCTACGACAGTCATGGTGAACCACGGTGAAGAGCCAAGGGATTCTTGATCAGTAAAGCAGAAATAGCTGCAGCAGTTACCACTGACATACATGGCACAATTACCAAAGCAGACATGCCCAATCTGGTGTTCCCTCATTTCCATTTCCTGAATGCTGAATGGATTCCTCTCTCCTTCCCTTCCTCGGCAGTTCTTACAAGCATTTGCAACCACAGCAGGCAGAGCTCCAATTATCAGCAGAGATGTTCTTTGGACATCTCTTGTTTTATGCATTAGTTCTGCAGGCATCAATCGGGGAGGAGCAGGCTTAACTGCAAAATCATCACATCGTCAGTACCAAGGAAAACAGCCTGCATCCCTCACTGTGAAGGAGATGTGGGCAATTAGCTCAGTGCACAGACGAAAGACATACTGGTCTGACACACATTATATAGGTCACCAGTGACAAAACTCCACGCAGGCAGCATATTCAATTTGGGGCAGTCCTGGCAGACTATGCATAAAGAGGCACAGCTTTCATCCTAACAGAATAAGCCTTTACCACGACGCAAGCAGCAACATTAAGTGCCTCCAGGAACCCACGCTCACTATAAGCACCGAGTGCTCCTCATTTCAGAAGCACACGTTTGCACTGGCTAACAAAACAGCAAAGGACACAGAGGGCTACGCCTCGCTTTGAACCTTGGGGAGGCTGGAGGTTTCAGCAACGACCACACCGGTCAGACAGCAAGGACAGGAATTTTGCTTTCACCCCTAAAAGTCATCCTGCTGAGATACAGGGTGACTCACGATGCAGAAGACAAACAAGACTGTCTGACAAGTTACCTGGCAGACTTTGCGGTAAATGAGTGGACAGGGCAGAATGTGGGAGTGGCGCAGCATGGTGGGGGCTGGAGTGCAAGCCAGCCAGAAGACCTAGAGAGAAAAACAAAGAAAGGAGAGAGGAAAAAAAGAACAAATACACATTGAAGACAGAAATGATAGAGGAGCTGCAGCCTATAGTTTGGTTTCCAGCTGTTGGGACTTCTGGGCTAGCTACAGGAATGTGCCCAAGGTTCTCCAAATGCAACTGCTAGAGGTATAAATGCATGAACTACAGCACAAAGCAACAACGAGAGAGAGATGGGTTTGTCTGCAATGGCTTCACACAACAAGAACACCAATGATCTGCTGTTTAACAGCACAGGCACAAAGACACATGCATGAGCAGGAGTGCACTCACTGTGGCCAAGGCCATGGTGGAAAGTTCCTGGAGCAGGTCCTGTAACTATTGCA
This sequence comes from Coturnix japonica, assembly GCF_054131305.1. Lineage (NCBI taxonomy): Eukaryota > Metazoa > Chordata > Aves > Galliformes > Phasianidae > Coturnix > Coturnix japonica. The sequence goes on along the minus strand of NC_140675.1, from coordinate 19,654,367 downwards.
TCCTTTGATACTCCTGCTTTCGGGGTGGAGTCTGAAGTGAAGGAGATGACATGAAGAGGGAAGGTATGAATAGGAGAGATAATACCTAAAGGGGTGGAGCTCAGGGCAGCTGGCAACTTTGGATTGTTGGACTTGTAGGATGGAGACAGTACACTTAAGGAGGAAGAACTGGTTAGCAGCACAGCTCCACTAGTTCCTTTCTGAAAAGCAAGAGAAAAGGTCAGTCAGGAGTAGGAAAAACAAGGCAAGTCAACATCAAGAGCTCCAAATCAAAACATACTCTAGAATTCTTCCTTGCAAGAAGCACCCTCCCAGCAGTGCCCAAACTGCCAACTCTTGAGGCCACCTAGAGGTGCCCAGAACACTAACAACCCAGCTGCTGGATTCTGTGGTCTCCTAATGTGACCATACTGGATCTGAGCCTGTTATTCTCTTACTCTGGAACTATGCCTCCAATAAGCAGAGGAAAAGCTAAACTACTGCCTATGAGTTCCAGGAAGGAAGCTTCTTATTATCTTTCAACACCATATAATTGCTGTCAAATCAGGGCACCAAGGCCTGGTTTACCTCTTTACCCAAGAATGCTATTGGAGATCACTCCCACAGAATTCTGCTCCACTGGGAAATGCCCTCCAGCTCTTTATCTTGGTAACAGACAGGGTGCACAGGCTGAATAGTATGTGGTTCTCAAGCCCATTTAAACATTTTTCTTGCCCTGCTCTTACTGTGTGCCACTAACGAGTGCCAATTTGAGCAGCTGACAAACTAATACAACTGCATTAGAAATGTCTATGGATGAAAATCATTAAATACAATGGCTGAATAATACAGATTTGTATAGGTATCCCGGGAGACCTGCACAGAGCATCGTATCTCATTGATCTGTCAGACCTCGAGTTTCACAGCTTGCCAGCAAGCTGAGTTCCAAATATCACTTCACTACCTATGAGAGCAGCCGGGGAGCAACAGAATGTGGACAGAAATAGCTGGGCTGGCATTTTGAGTTTAAAGCCCAGTATCACAGACTGTTTACTCTGCAGAGCAGTAGTGAAACTAAGCGCCAGTAATACTAAAATTACTTATAATGTAAGAAGGTCAAAACGCAGACCTAATTTCAAACAACTTGGCAGTTATAATCTTAGTTTATGCAATGATATCAGCTACCTGCCTTACCACGCTTCCTCCTGCCCTAAGTGGCAGCATTATTGTCACCATAACTCACAACACCAGGTCTAGAACACTACACAGCCTACCCAAAAATTGCTGTCTGGAAGGTACCAGAGTATTTTGATCATTACTTTAAGCTGAAAACAAAAGCTTGAACTCTAGATTGTAAACCCATTGCAAAGGCCAAGTCCTCCTAACCTAAGCAGTCAAAGTCCAGACAGTCATTCAAGAATTTCAGGAACTTCTTTCAAAGTCACCATTTTATGGCAGGTCTCAGCAAGTCAGGAGACTGCCTGACACAACGCCATGTGCTCTCCTGGCATCGGGCTGGGTCAGCATGCTCCTACTTACCGGCACAGAGGTAGAAGATGCGGCGCTGCTGGCAACAGCTGGCTTTAGGGAGGAGGTCAGCAATTTGGCCACCCCTTGTGTGCCCCCACTAGAATCTCCATTTGAACCTCCTGGAGGTGCCACCAGAGTCAGCTTCTGAGAGACAGGAGTCTTCTTCACTGCAGAGCTCGGGGCTGGCCGGCTGGATGCCTGGCTGGAGGAAGGGGTCTGCATGCTGGGCAGCAAGTTCCCAGAGGAGCAGCCCTGGTTTGCAGACGCTCCCGATGAGGAGCTGCTGGAAGAAGCCCCATGCTTGGAGAGGGATCCAGAAACAAAGGGTGATTTATAGGATTGTCCTGAAGTGCTAGAGCCACTTGAGTGCTTTCCTGTATAGTTTAGAGATGACGATGATGAGCCTGGGCTTTTGTGAGAACTGCTGGAGTTTTGGGTGCTGCCTGAGGCAGCAGAGGAATGGAAGCTCTGAGCTTTGGTTGATGACTTGACCTGCTGGAGGAGGGAGCGTTGGGGCAATGGGGAGGAGGACTTGGGGTTCTGCAGTTTGACAAATGGAGCCGGAGAGGTGAAAGTTTTCTGTGGCTGGTTGCTTGAGTGGAAAACCTTCACCTGAGTACCTGGCACCGAGGTGGAGGTCTGAGGCCCATGGCTTGGTCGGACCAGGCTGTGGTGCTTCTGTTTAGCCTGGTGTATATCAGGAAGGATTTTGCTGGGGGAGGCTTGGCAGGAGAGCTCTTTATAATTAGAGTTCTCTGTCTTTTTGTCTTGGGAAGTTTGGCCCAATGCGAGGGCCTGTTCAGCCAGGAAATTTAGAGGAGACTGGAGGGAACCAGCAGAGGATGTTGTGGGAGCAGGGTGGGCCTTTGGAAATGTTCTCTTCTCTTCTGAGGATGCAATAGTTGGAATCTTCTCAGGTGGAGCTTTTGGAGCTCCAGGAAGAGGAAAGTCAGGGCTCCCTCCTGCTCTGCTGTTCAACACAGCCAGTTCCTTGGAGACTGCTTCAAGGGAGGAAGTAGGATTATGAATTAAATCTTCATCCAAAGAGTTGTCCATGAAGGCAGCAGGAGTAGTAGTGCTGTTGGCTGCTTGTGCTGTCCCAAGGGACAGGAGTTCTCTGGTCTGGGCACTGATGTTAAGACTTCCTGCCTGGGATTCTGATGACAGAGCTACGGTGTTGCTTGAATGTACTGATGGAACAGAAACAGCCACCTTTTTATCAGGTTTAGAGGAGAGTTCCTGGAACAAAATAACAACAGAAAGCAAAGTCAAAACAGAGGCAGAATGTAATGCTGAGAAGGGAAGGAAAGGTCCCTGATTTTGGGATGAAAGGTGTGATACCTGTCCGATGACAGGTACCCTCCTTCCAGGCTGGTACTCCTGCTGCCATCAGTTCTAGCTGCTGTCCTAATTCTTTCCTCAAGCACAGTGCAGACTGCTGCTGTTTAAGAATACAACTTCCTTACATCTATGCATAGATACAAAGCTCAAGTATAGGACCTAGGATGGCAGTCTCTCAACTACTGGGATATATCAAATGTGTGTACCAAAAAACACAGAACTCACCTTCCCCTTCACTTTAGTAGGAGCGACAACCTTCTTCTTCGCCCTGTTTCAAGGGAGACAAAGAAAACATGGGTTCACTGAGTGCCTGTAGGGAAGCATCCAGTCAGGGGCCCTGTTAATGATGATCCACTGAGTCTTTTGCAAAGAACAGAGGCAGCATCTCAGGTTGCTAGGATTCAAAATCGTATGACATTTGTTGCTGCCCTAGGAAGTCCCAGCTCCCACACAGGGGAACGATTTAGGGAGCAGAGCAGAGTATCTGAAATGGTTGCAGAGCAGTGAAAGCACTCAACAGACACATCCTGCATCAGCTGCAGGGCTACGAGCTACAGAAGCCCACTGCTGACCTAAATATAGCAACACCCAGAGAGAAATGGATACACAGGCTATTTTAGAGGGGAAAAAAAACTACACACTTCTTTTAGATTCCCAGAAGAAGTCAAAGATGCAAAAGCATCTGCCAAATTCATGGAAAATAGATCATTTGGTCTGGTCAGATGCAATCACCGGTACAAGACATCCCTGAGCTGCTGGAGAGGTATGGCTGAGGGAAGGATGACTCTACATTCTATTTCATACCCTTTCTCTGCTTCCCCTCATTCATCCAATGCCAAGAACAGGACCAGCTGTCAAACAGATACCAGCCTAAATCTATATCGTTGTCTGTTACATGCTGCCAGCAAGATCCATGAGGCCCTTAGGCCTTAAGGCACCTGCCCAGCTGGATTCCGATGGATCCCTTGGTTTGTCACCCACAGGTCTGTTTCTCCCATTCTCATTGCCTTGAGCTCATCGTACCTCTGCTTTAATCTGGCAGCAAGGAAGAGGGAATCCAGAATCCAGTAAGGATTAACTGAATAGGTGGCAATAAACACAGTGCTGGCACCACAGTCCATTTTACTCAACTGTCTCCCAGGGCCTAGCACAGAAGCCTGACTCCAGCCTGCTGAACAAGGCCAGGAGGCAACCTGGCATCAAAGGTCATTCTCTGAGCCTGCTGTAAGGCCCAGGCACCTCAGAAAGGCTTTTGCTGGGAGATGTCACACACCACTTCTCTCCTTAGACCTTCCCAAATGAAGCAGCGCCAAACTGTCTGACAGGAGCCAAACAAGCTCAGGTGTTCCTGCACGATCCACCCAGGCCCCAGGGAACGCAGATCACCAGTTATCACTCTAAAGGAATGCTGCACGATACTCACAGGACTGATGTGAGGTGTCCGTGTACACGCCTGCTCTCCTTAAACAGTGTCCTAAGAAGGGAAGAGAGCAATGAGAAGTGATATCCAGCAAGACCCAGTAGAGCAGCTGGGATCACTGGAGACAGAGCTGCACAGAACAGCAGGGGACTTAGTGAAATTAAAACCATGGAGCAAACAAATATTCATCCATTTTCAAGGAAAATCCTCTTGAACTCCCTCACTCCATTCCCTCACTGGGGAGCTAAGCTTGTAGGCGCTGGAAGGGCCATTAAGGCAGTGTGGTTGGACAGTAGCTAAGGAATGAGCTGACAGTCAATTGGAGAGACAGCACGGCCATTCAGGCTGAGTGTTGCTGCTACCAGAGATCATCAAGAGCTGGCAGATCATCCAGGAGCTCTCCACCATGTTTAAGGAAGAGAGGTTTCCTTTCCCTTCTTTATATATAGCAATATGGATGAGAAGCCTTCACACACTGCATTGCTGCTGCCTTTGCATCCCAAAAGACAGAAGTGCCTTTGCAAATCAGCAAAACCATTTCTTCAATTGTCTAGACACAACTAATAAACAGAACTTCATCCAAAAGCCATTAGTGTTAAGGATAAGTAAACCAGAATCTTATGCAAGCAATGTTTCACCTACAACAGCTGCCACTCAGCTGGTTTCTTAGATCAAGGTGAGCTTATAAACATACCATCAATGCTGGCATATGGAACACACGCTTTCCTTCTGCTATTATCATACTCAGTTTTTAAGGCAAGGAACTTTTGTCATCCATTTTCTTTTAAAAAGCTCACATACTTTAACCTTTTAGTCTTACATTAATTGCCTTTTAGTGCTAACCAAGAAAACAGAATCATGGCAGAGCCTCTCTGAACTCAAACACAAAGCTGACACTCCATTCCCCTTGAGGTTCCTTTTAAAGACGAACTCGTGAGCTCACAGTGACAGCAAATCAAGCTGATTTGTCCACAAAAGTGTTTACAGCTCTCCTAGTATCGCAACCCCTCCCCCCCCCCCTCCACGTCTGCCTGGCTGGTAGGCAACACTCTGTCCTTAAAAGTCCCAAAAGAAAAAACATTGTCCTTTAGCCACTGAGAAGCAATTAGGGAAACCGCTTTTCTTCAGTCATTCCTGCACTCAGCTTCATTGGAAGATTCTCCTACAGTGAGTCTTGGAAGAACATCTGTATGCTTAATAACAGTTTTACCTACAAATTCAGGGAAAAGATTTCCATTTCCTTCTATTCCAAGAGGTTTCAAAGTTGGTGAGCTGAGACCACCCCCAAACTGGTAATGTCTTTATTAAGGAGGAGTCCGCACCCACTTTTTCTAATGCCATCCTTTAGCTCCCACACTACAGCACACTACAACCATGCGCAGTACTGCACCTCATGGACAAGTGCAACTGCAGTAAACTGCCATGGTAGTTTTCCAGATGGATTTGTAATTTGCTTCTCACACTTACTGCTCTTAAGAGCTGGTACCCATTAAATCATAAAAAAGTTCATCAGAGAAAAGATCATAGTGCTATCCAGGTCTGTAAGCGCAAAGAGACTGAAGTTCCAGCAGTAGGACTGCACACTTGTCATTGTTTTAAACCTAGTGAGCAAAACAAGGCAGGCCAGGAACTGATGACGCTCTCAATAGAATGATGCTCTGCAACTGGTGTGGCTCTCTGCAATCATCAGCTCAGTGACAAGGATGATAGACGGCATTTAAAAGCAGGAAACAGCAATCAAGACACGAATGTGATTTTCTTTACCCCTTCCCAATTCCTACTTATTCTGCTGCCTCTGTGCAAGTCCCACAGTTGCTAAAGTCTTTCACTTTGCTTTCTCTTGGGAACACTCTAAGCTCTAGGAAAGATTTCCCCAAGTGTCTGATAAGGTCTTTGGTGATACGGGTTCAGGAAACCACAGGCCTCAGCTCAGTGCCAATCCTGATTCATAACTTGTCACACCCAGCAGCACCCATCAGAGGTCAATGCCAAGGCCAAGACCACTCAATACTGTCACTAGCAACCTGGATGACAGACACACGCTGGACTCTCAGTAAGTTTGTGTAAGTTGTAAGTAAGACATGGAAACAGGGTGGGCAGGGTTGCCACTCACAGGGACCTTGACAGGAACCTTGAGAAGTTCAACAAAGACAAACACAAGTCCTGCAGCTGGCATGGAATAACCCCATGCAGACACACAGGCTCAGGGCCAACTTGAGGTTGTCCTTGAGTACAATCTGAACTCACTGCTTAAAGGGCACACGGCTGGAAGATAACTAAATTCTGGTGCCCAGCTAACAGCATGAGTGCTTACTCTCCTCTGTTTAGTACTTGTGAAGTTGCATCTGTACAGTGTCCAGTTTCAGGGCCCACACAATACAAGAGAGATGCTGACAAACTGGAGGCAGTCCAGAGCCCATGAGATGGCTGAGGACAGGAACACGTGACATGGAGAATATGAGTTTGCTCAGCCTGGAAAACCTTAAGACTAAAGAGGGATCTAACAGCAGTCTTCCACTAGTCCAAGAGTTCTGGGTACAGGGAGCCACAAAGAAGACAGAGGTACCTATTTCATTTTGCCATTTCAGTGCAGCAAGGGCAATTCAGATTGAAAATAAAGAGAAAAGACTTGTGAAAAGCGACACATATCAGAACAGTGGCCCAGAGATGCTGTCACAATCTCCATCCACAGAGACTTTCAAAACTCAGAAGGACACAGCCCTGACCGACCTGACCTAAGTTTGAAACTAACTGTTTTTTGAACAGGGATAGGACTAACGACCTTCAGAAGTCCCTTATGATAAAGAATCCCTAGAGTACAACATTATTCTTGCTCACCTGGCCTGCATCCAGCCTTTTGGCCATAGGGGCTTCACCTCTCCATCTAGGAAGGTCTTCACATAATCCTCCAGAGACTGAGCCTTATTCTTGTCATACTCATAACCATCCAATTTAATCTTCACCAAGTGGCAAAGCAGCTCCCTGAAGAACAGGAAGATTTCAAATACAGTTACTTGGATTTATTTTCCCCAGATGGAGGCCGTTCCACTTATCCAGGCTGGATGAATATGCCAAGACATGCCTGGCTGTGCATAAGTACTCTGGATCAGACAGTAGCCAGCCAAGTGCAGGATTCAAGTCGAGGCATTCCAAACACCTTTCTAACAAAAAAGTCAACCCTGCACTGCTTCTGTAAGAAAGAGGCAGGGAAAGGCACGTTTCTCTGTATGCATACGCATGCACACAAATGAGCCAGAGGAGAAAGGCCTTATACTCCATAATATCCTGAAACAGCAGAGGGGGTAAATCAGTGCCAGAATTACAGGCGTCACGAACAACTGCAGACCTGAACTCCTCTGCAGGAGTTTGTGCTGAGAGCAACGGGAAGGCAGGAAGTGAAGCCCTCTTTGTTCTAAATGTATCGGCCATCTATGGAGCAGCATCCCAATTTGTCAGAATAAGATGAAAAAGACAGCATGACTGATTCTCATTTTACCCTGCGTCATTCTCCCTTTCACCCAGCACTCTGTCAGACCCTTGGGTGCAAGGGCAGCAACTCCCAAGAGTTTAAAGCTGTTTTCACAACCAGAAATCTAATCTTGTTAAGAGTCTAGTTGGTGGGATTTCAGCATTCCGTCACGTTCCTTCTTTTCCTGTCCCCTCTCTTTTGACCTCTACATAGAGGTTTCTTAGCTCTTCTCTCAGAGTTGGTTTGTACTTGAAATTGGGTTCGTTTTACAGTGTATTCCAAGTTGAGATTTACTAACTGCAATAGTGGCTTCTGCAAGCTTCCAATCTGACTGTTACTGCAAGTGATTAGTCCTGCTCTGAAACCAAGATACAAATATTAAGGTGTCTTATTCTATGCAGTTGGAAGTGAAGCAAGTCACAGGTTCACTTAATATCTAAATTATGCGAACCTTATTTCATCATTCCATTGAAATTTCTTTCGTGGTCCCGTGACGCGTTTCCCTCCCTTTTCATCATCCTCATCATCATCAGAGCAAACTCGATCTCGCTGCTCTCTGTCCTTTTCCTCTTCCAGCATTCTAAAATAGAGATGAAGACAGTGTGGAAGTCATCGTCCTGGCTAATCCAAAACCAGGATAAATCTCCGAACAGTACTGTTCAGAAGTCTCACAGATGAGTGATAATAAGCTCTCAAAACAGGGCCTAAACCTCTTGCTTAAGGTGGAAGCTGAGCTAAGCACTCAGTGTTAATGTATTTCCCACTGCTGTGTAATAGAGACCACAGAGATCCAGCCTGTCTGCTTTCAGACTGACACGTTTCTAAAAACATGCCCGGGCAGAAGTGAAACACTTCAGCCAAATTCTGCTCCTATCAATGCTGCTGTAGGTGGCATCAGTACAGATAGTACAAAGAACACACACTGCTTAATTAGGGCGATTAACGGCTGTCAGCAATTCTGGAGTACAGGAAAAAAAAGTAGGTGATAAACTTCAGGAAAGCAGTTTACAGGGAACTTGTTGAGAAGAGTTACAGATGCATAACAAGCGAATGATGAGCTTACTTGACAAATTTGGCCTGAGTATGGGCTTGGCATTCCTCCTGGTACTTCGCCATCTGCTCTGGCATGGCTCTACCAATGGCTTCCTTCAGCTTCTGCAGAGGCTCCTTCAGTCGTCCACCCTAGAGCACATCACAGAACAGACTGAGGCTCCACACTGTGCTCCAGATAAGACACCCAAATTCAGCAGGATGAGATTTTGCCAATTCTGAACCCACACCACCAGATGGGGCGGACTAAAGTATGTTTGAGTGGAGGACAACAGCACACCATGCAGACAACAACTGTGCTCTGGAGATCAGGGTAACATGCATGGGAGACAAGGCTGTGCTGCCAACATCACTCACCTGCTCATAGAGATAAAGCTTACGGGCACGCTTGACTAGAGTGTCCTTACTGCACGGTAAGAATGCAGCCAGGTGGGTGTACACCCCTGACCGAATCTGGCTGTTCAGCTCCCTGGTCTGCAGTTCTATGCTGAAAAACAAGACAAACACAAACACTGAGCAGAGACCTGGCATGGGATCCCTAAGCAACAGAAAGGCAACTTTGGAACAACCTGGGGAGCTGAAGGCAGAGGGTGAAAGTTCAAGGCCAATCCATAGAATCATCACAGAATCTCTTCCAACCCAAGCCATTTCATGTTACAGACTTGCCTTTCCCCCTCCCCTCCCCCAGGTTAGGCTGCCAAGGGACCCATCCATGGCCTCAGGCACCTCCAGCTCTGGGCAGCAGTGCCAGGGTCTAACACTGGGATGCTAAAAGGTAGCAATCACCACTTGAAAGGAGAGGTAAACAGACTCCCCAACTTCCTGTCAGCAGCTCCCTTCAAGGGCCTTGATAAACAGAGGCATTGATTTCCTTAAGGCTGAAGTATTACACTGAGATGTTCACAAAGCTGCATGCATTCATCAGCCTTCTCCAGACACTTGAAGAAGAATGAAGCTATTGTCAGCAGCTCCTTGAAACTGCAGTGGCTTTCTACAATTGGTGGGCTCAAAGATACAGAGCAGTAATGGAGTTCCTCCCATCTTTACAGAATGCCAGCTGAATGCAGCAGCATTATTCCAGTTTAAAAATACTCCATACAGCACATAAATAGCAAAGAACATGCCTGACCTCTCTGACAGAATGAGATCTACTGTCCTTGTGTCAAGCTGAAAGAATTAAATACATGAATATGAAGCATTAGCTTGAAAACAAGAGGCTTAGATACAACTCCTCCAGCTTTCTCTTACCTCAAGTACACATATCACAACAGAAAGCCGTTTCTAGGAGACATTCATGATTTCCTAGGTGTGTTCTGTGTGGAAGGCCCACACCTCCTGCTAAACCTGCTCCTCAGTTTACCAAAAAGCAATGCTCTCCCCAGCATTCTCCTTTCCTTACGTTAGCCCCAATCCTCAACCCACACAGCACTTACTCCAGTATGATATTGTTGATGTCCTGAGTGAAGAATTTCTGTTTGCCTTCTCCCTCTGCAGCTCTCGCAGCCTGGAAAATAGAAGTCAACATTTCAAATACCAATATAGACGGGCATAAGGAATCAAAAGCTTATTTTAAAAACCACTTCAAAAATACTGCAAAACAAAGCAGAGTTATTTCACTGAGTTCTCCACCAAATACCTGCTTGTAAGTGGACTAAAAACTGCCAAAAATAAGGGATACCTCTTAGGTATCCTCAATTTGAGTCCAACTCTACCACCTGGGCTGGTATGGTCATGTCACATTCACACACCTTTCCATTCTGGATTCTGGATGTGCTGCTGTTGTGTACAGTGGAGCTGTAACATCATAGTCAAGACTCCTTTGCTTAAAGTGGGAAAGGAGATGGCTTAGAGGCAACTGGCTTCCCTGGCATTATTCTCATGGGAAGAAGGGACAGATTTAGGACACGGCCTTAACTTCCCGGTAGAAGTGTTAGATTGAGCAATAGAAACATAGAGCTTGTCCTGGAACAGGAAAGATCAGCCAAGTCACACTTAATGAGGGGCAAGGATACTTATCAGCATGTTTTCTAGGCCAGTCTGGACACCGAGTCAAGAAACAAATAGAAAGAACAGTAGCCACAGGGGATCTGTTATTTCCTGTCAACACCGTGGAAATTAAAATATCCTATTCAAGAAGCTTCCTGAGTTACAACAGCAGCTCACAAAGCATCGTCCCCCCCAAAAAAAAGAAATCACACCTATGAAAAACATGTCCAACAGAAAAATAATTCCAAGAGATGGATGACAGCAGAAAGGTGCCACAAAGAGTTCACAATCTGTTGAGTGTGGCAGAACCGATGTAGACAAAAGTGGGATTCACCACAGTGCACCATCATGTCAGGTTAGTGATTCCTTGCAAGGGAAAGGGGATCAAAGGAGAAGTAAAGGATTTTGACATCTCCTGATTTAACCTACTGAGATTCAGGCTGGTGAGCAGTAAGATTATGCCAAGAAGGTATGTACATTCCCGAAGCAATCTCCATCAGCAGGTCACAGAAGACTGGCAGTGCCAAAGGAGAAGGTTCAGTGCTGAAGGGAACCCTCAACATGAGAAGTCTTTTAGGAAGGAGAGGGTTAAAATGAAATCAGTGCAAGCAGAAGATGAAATTCCTGGAGAGTCCATTTAACCCATGAGCCGCTCCCATCTGCTGGGACAGAAGGAACCTGGTTCTCATGGCAGAGAGGCAGCTCTCCATTCCAACCCACAACAGAGCTCATGCCTCAAAGTCCTAACTGACCCATAGGCATTAAATCTTGCATTTCGTGCTCAACTTCTTATCTTAACAGTACAGAGTCCATCAACATGAGACACTGCAGCAGGAAAATCTGGGGTAGCCTGCTAATATACTATCTTAGAGCAGCATAATGATTAACTTAGTAGTATAGGAGATCCTGCAACACTGTTTCCTTGAGGTCCCTTCCAACCCGGGTAATTCTGTGATTCTGTGATTCTGTGACTGTTCTTTAGGTCAAACACATTTCAGAAGCAGGTGCTTCAGTGTTTGCTGTTAAGAGCATGAATAGCAAATAGCAACAGCCACAAAGAAGCCCACTCTTTTCATCAGCTGCTACTTTCTTCAGTTCCTGCTTCTGTTTGCTCACCACCACGTGCACACTGTGTTCCACTGAGAAATATTATCTTTAACAGGAGCTAATCTTCAGTAACAGGAGTCATTAAGCAAGAGATGCTGAAGAGATGCTGAATGGACACTCTAAATCTCCAGAAGGCAGAACTGCAGCACTACAGTGGTATCAGTACTGTTTATGACTTAAAATCAATATTTAAAGACAAGCCTAATAGTAGAAACTAAACATCTCAGCATCTGCTGACAGGCTGATGGGGACAGCCCTCACACATCAGAGGAGCCTACAGGCTGAAATCATACTTCTCTGACATGCCAGCAGAGGGATCCCTGGCCAGCATCCAACTCTTCCCCTGCAGAAGAGCAGATCCTAAGGCAAGTCACAGTGTTCTGGAGATGGACACAGAAGACCAGCTGCAAGAGGAGCTACAGGTAAAAAGACTTGACACCAACCACCTAGAAATTAATATATTCCACTCCCTAAGCAGCATCCAAACACTGAGGTTTGAAGATAGTGAACAAAAATCACATTGCCAACAATGTGACTCCAGCCTGCGAGCTGCCAAATTGTGTATGTGCCTCAGTGAAGGCATCCATTTGCATATGACAGAGGGAACAGCTTTAACAAATCTTCAAGCCCCATCTACAGGGCTCTTTTCATGCTGCAGAACAGTAATGGTGATGCTTTGCAGCTGCACCCATCTATTTTACATACACAACTCCATGTGCCTCTTCATAAACACTGTCCTGATCATCACTGCACATTAAAACTATTATGGTGGAATTTATCCTTCAGCCCCATCAGTTCACGTTTTAAGACCACTTATGTTGAATTGGCTTTGGAAATTACCTACTGCATCAGGTGCATACTTTGCCAAGAGAGGCAAAAACCCCATGGTGACAGCTGAAATCCTGAAACTCAGCAGATAACAAGGCTGAGGACCAGTGCTGTCTGACACACAGGTGGTCAAGGAAGTGCCTTGGCACAGAAGGAAATCAAGTGCCAGAAAGCTGTAGTCCTGCTTGGCACTGTGACATTTCCCCACCCAGCAGAGCTGCCCCCAGCAAGCACACAGTCCTGCTGCCTGCAACAACCCACCCACCTGAGCCAGTTCTTTGATGCGCTTCTCCAAAGGAGCCGGCAGCCCCTCTGGGAGGGATGGCAGCTGCTTGAAGTCCTGTTCTAAGCCTGCCCCAGCAGGATTGCTCCCATCCTCCACATCGTGAAGGGGACTCCCTTCTGGGGATTCACTGAAGAGTCTCTCCAAGTCTAGGTCAGTTAATGTGTCCATAGCCGTAGCTGCCTGAAGCAGGTCGCTATCACTGGCGTGACCAAAGAGTGATAACAACGGGTCAGGCATCGTCTCTGCCTCCCTTGGGGCTTGAGGCTCTGCTGGTGAAGGAGTCACCACTTTCTGCTCTTCATCTTTTTTCTTCTGAGCTTCCTTCTCTTTCTGAAACTTCCTCAGCATCTCCTTGACACTGAGAGCTCCAGAGTATTTCTTCTTCTTCTTCTCTTTACTTGCATTTAATGCCGTAAAGCTGCAAACAAAGAAGGGGAGAAGAGAAGGAATTGAGAGAGAAATAAAATAAGAGAAAGGGAAACAGCCAATGATACCTTCATCTAAATTCACTTCAGCCACACGCACCAGTGCTTTGCTAAATCTTAGCCCCTTACACAATTACACCAGAAAAACTAAGCTATTTCCTACTAAGGCCATACTTAAAAGTTAAGGTAAGACAGAAGGGCTGAAAATTCACCGTGTGACACAGAGTACGTTCATTCCTTTGGTGTTGTTACTCTTTTTCACTAATTTAGCTACCAGCTGTTCACTTATCCAATTTCATCACATGTAAATTTCAGTATTTGCAGCACTTCCAGGTAAGCTGTGCCCCTCTTTGCCCTGGTACTCTCACTGTGGAGCTATGCTTCCCAACCAGGAGCTTCCCTTTCCTCACTCCTGAAGCACTGGCAGTTTACCCATTGGTGTCTATGCAGCATGCCTCCAAGCTACCCCTCAGTATAACAAGTACTAATGCAGGATAACAAATGCCACAGAGACATCAGGCAGTAAGCATCCCCTATTCCTCCTTACCCAGCTTTTGGGAACTTGGACTTTTTGGATTTTTTCTCCTTGTCGTATGAATCATCTTTCTTTCTCTTCTTCATTTTTTCACCTCCATCCTTCAGCTTCCGCTTCTGGAAAGGAGTAAAACTGAGTCAGAATCAAAAGCGTTACCTGTACATGGAATTGGAGCTGCCGCCATGGGAGCCACTTTGAACCCTTTGCCAGTAGTGTGAGAACAGCTCTTTCCCCACCAGACATATTAACACAAAAAACACAGGGGTATCAGCGCAGTTCTGGTGTGAACCATCTTCAACATTTTACAGTGCACCCAGCTTTCATGCTAGAAAAGATTCTGTCAACAAAGGGGAAGGAATGCCAAGTGCTCCTACCATCTCCTCTTTTAGCCATGTCACTTTAGTGTTGTGAAAACACAGCCATCTCCAGAAGATGTTGCCACAGAACAAAAATCACTGGTTTCCCAGTGGAGCCTCTAACATCTCAGATGAGAAAGAGAAGAACCTTCTAACGTGACGTGTCATCCCCACAGCAATAAGCAACTCTTCAGAGTGACAGTGGGTCACCAACATTTCTACCGGGCAACTCCACCAGCAGTTTCACAAATGCCAGACAATCCTCATTTTACCATTAAATACAGGGACAGAATGGGATTGTGAAGTGCTCAACTATGAGAAAGTAAATCTCCCTCCCTGTTCCGTCCACATCAATTCACAAGTCTCTATTTCCAATTTCAACACTCGTTTCATGAGGCAAACCCACCGAGCTCTACCAGAGGGAATACTCCTAGAAAGCTGGCTTGCTGACCTTGGGAGATTTCTTCTTTTTCTCTTTAACATATTCATCTTCAGAATCAGATGCCTGCCGAAACTGCAGCGTCCCTGTGTTGATGTAAAACCCTCCATATTTTGTAGTAAGAGAAGCCGGAACAAGCTCATCGTACTAGAAATAAAAGAGAACAATCTATTAGCATTCTAAATTTATAGTCAAAGAATCATCACAGAATTTATTTTATTCTGCACTTGAGCTGATTGGAGAATGGAGTGGGACTTGTGCTCCCCCAGGGAACAGGGCAGTGGACACTTGTGCTAACTAGCGCTCTCCTGTCAGGCAGGAGTTCTCATTACCCAGCCCTGACACGCTCCCTGCTGGCACTGCATTCACGTTCTCCCCAGGTGCCAGCTCAGCCCCCCCCAGGCAGCTGAATTTAACCACCCTCACACCTGCCCAAGTACTCACTGCTTCAGAATTATCAATGAAGGAGTCAGATTCGTCGTATCCATACCCCATATCAATCAAGTCCTGAAAACGGTCCTTTCTACGTCTCTTGCCACCCTAAACAATAAAAGATTGATGGTATGCTCATCTTTCTTTTCTAATGACCACAGGGATAGCCCTGACATAGGACTCTAACATTCTCTCCAATATAGAAAAGAGCTTTGTGCCTCCTAGGAGCAGCAGGAGGATGGAACCATTGCTGACCCACATCATATGCTAATCAAAGGGTACAATAAATCCAGTTTTATGCTTTGTCATACAGAATCAAGAACAGTGCATTCAAATGCAATAAAATGCCGTCCCAACAGACAGGTCAACTTTGTGCCAGTAGGCTTCATTTTGAACTGGGTCTGCATCCCTTAAACATTCCTGCCAGTGCAGAGTGGTTGTTTCTTCCATAGCTGTCACAGAGCCAGTACAAACCCCACAGGCACCAGCCAAACATAGAGTGCATGAAGATGACCAATAGGTCCAATTCACATCACAAGACAATAAAGCAGCTTGCACATCCAGAAGTACTGGCTGTAAAAAATAACATTGCTTTATTGTCACCTACATAAGCAAAGTGAGAGGAAGAACAACCAAGGAAATGGGCAAGGCGGATCAGCTTCCCTTCCACTGAACTTATCAGTGCTGTCCTAATTGCAAACTCAGAGCACCGTTCTTAGAGACACAAGAGGCTACACCATATCATGACAAGGCTTAGAAAATAGTATTTTTGCTTAAAAATAGGACACATTTTATAACTTAACAATGGAAATTTGCCATGAGTGAAAATATTACTCACTAGAATCAGGCTGTCATTGGTTTTAGGAACATATCAGAACTGTTTTAGTAAATCACAGCCTTGAAACAGAAAAAGAATACAGACAACAGTATCCTTGGACCAAGGTAAAGGACTGCATGAAGATAGGGACCTACAAGCTAACAACTGCCAACGTCTGTTAAAACAGTTTTGGTTGAGAGCTGAGCAGCATTACCCATTCTAAGGGATAACAAAATATAAAAGAGGAAAACATACATATTTTTCTTCAAACTTCCTAGCAAGAGCCTCCGCTTTATGTCTCTCCTTTTCATCATCGAATGGATCCGCAGGTTCTTTCCTCTGCAGAAAAGAGAGACAAAAAGCCATCAGAACCAATCTTGTCACCTTGCCACCAAAGCCCATTACATGTGCATTAAACCTATCACGACTGGAACATCCAGACAGAAGCTCAGACAAATCAGCCTTTAATGCAGTATTCTCGGAGTGCTATTATTCTTGGAATAAGTCACCTAGAAATAAGAATGCAGAAGGGTTGGAAATGTAACCAGTCTCTGCGCTTTGTGTGCACTCTCTGGTAGTTCTGCACCTGTTTCTGCTTCTCCTGATTCCCAGGAAAACAGTATGAACCCTCAGCTGAGGGCCAAATAGAACTGAAAAGCAAAGCAAAAGCAAACAGAATCTAATCAGCTTTCTCAGGCATCACCAGGACTGATGTCAGAAGCAGCAGGAATGGTGCTGAAAGACTTGGGAGACCAGAACTCCTTCACATCACAGCATGAAGAACTGCTCCTTTCAATAACTGCTTTTGGACAGAAAGATGTCCATAACGTAAGATTTAGATGGCACAAAGGTTAGCATACAAGTGTATCCTGAGAAACAGCCTTCAAGAAGAAAGCAGAATTGTCAGGTAACACCTGGAAGCATCAGGGCCATCAAACAGGGATCTACACCGAGTGCTACAGTGTAGAGTCAAATACAATGAAGCAAAGTCCCACTAAAAGGTACAGCACGCTGTTACAGAGATCCCTTTTATTAGATGCCTTCTGTAAGATACTTAATTACTGGTCAACTGAGCACTACTAAATACTTTATAGCAAGCAGCACAGAGCAATGTGCCAAACACATCATCTTTTTGATGTGCAATAGCAACAAAGATGAAGAAGCAACAGAGTGGCCCAAGAGCAGGAACACATGGCATTGGAGGTCTGACACCATGCGGTCTGACCCATCACCTCCCCTGTCAGCACCATGCAGGTAACATGCTCCCCCCTCTCACTTCAGTATTAAGAGAACAACGCTGCAAAACCTTCAGGAACCTTCAGGTACAGCAGCCATGAGGATGCTTACTTTGTCACCTGAAGAACCTTTTCTTTTCGCTTGGCTGTTCTTCAGCAGATCTGGGTAGTAGAACTCCGGACAACGTTTATGATCTGGCTCAAACAAAGTGAGTGACAACCGCACCGTCTCCCCAGGCTGCTCCGCCTCCGGGGGCTGCTCCACATCGTCCTTGCGAGGCTTCTTCAGGAAGCTGCTGCTCAACGGGCCGTGCAGGGTGGTGAACAGAACCCGGTGGGGCTCTGTCATGGCGACGGCCACAGCTCACCAGCGCTCATGGCACAGCTCCCCACGGCATCGGCGTGGCTCTGCCCCAGCTGCACACGCACATGAGGCTCCCAGCGTCCAGCTGAAGGAGCGGGATGATGCTGGATGCAAAACGCGTCCTCCTGATCCTGAAGTTCACCCAGCAAACCACCCGAGCTCGTGATATCAGCACACACTGCGAACACCTGAGACAGAATAACGGCAAAACAAAACGGGGAAGTGAACTCTGAGCTCAGAGCAACGCCTGAACGCGGCAGCCCCCTCCGGGACACCCCGAGGCCGTGACACCCAATGGGCCGGCAGCAGCTGAGCACGGAGCCCTTCAGCACGGAGCCAGGCGGCCCCAAACCCCCGAACGGCCGTTATAGGGCTGCGAGCCGCGGTTAACGGGCACACAGCGGCGCTATGAGGGACCCAGCACCGAGTGGGAACCGAACGGGAACCGAGAGGGAACCGAGCAGGCCCCGGCGCTGAATGGAAGCCGAGGGGAGGCCCCGAGGTCGGCTCGCGGTGCCGAGCAGGCCGGGCCGGGCTGGCCGCACTCACCGCCGCCTCAGGCCGCACCGAGCCCCGCTCTGACGTCACACAGCCGGGGCGCTGCCCTCACGCTGGAGCCGAGTGACGTCACAAAGCCGCGCGCATCCTCGGCCAATCAGCGTGACTTCTGTTGTCACGCGGAGGGGGAGCGACGGGGAGGAAGTGAACGCTGCAGTCACGTGATGAAGGCGGACCAATCGCGATTGGTTCAGCCCCGTCCCGGCAGCCGTTGCGCTGAGGGGAGGTAAGATGGCGGCGGGGCCGGCGGACTGTGGGAGCTCGGGGCTGCAGCCCGCCTTGATGTGAGCGCTGTGTGTGTGTGTGTGTGCTCCATAGAGAATAAATGCGGGAACATCGGCTGTAAGTACCACGGGGATCGGATCCGTGTGACAGCGGGGCTGTTGGAAAGGCGGTTAGCTTCAATCTCAGCCTTATATTATAGTAACTTAATGGCAGATAAAGCCATAGAATAACCTGAATGGAGGCGACCTATGAGGGCCTTTAGGTCCAGCGTCTATATAGGATCAGTCAAACCCTACAGCTGATAGTGGTGTTTAAATGCTCTGTGAGCTCCAGCAGCTCACTGCCCTTCTCCTATCCCTCCACACAGCCCTGTGCCATTCCCTCAGCTCATTAAGTCCAATTAGGATAGTTTGGCCCTATGGCCATATACCCCCTGTGGATGGGACCATCCACTGCTGCCTTATTATCAGTAATAAAACACAGAGGGATTCATTCCTTCAGCCACTGCCCCATCATCACAGGGGCTGCATTGGAGCAGGTATGAGAACAGCTGTTCATCCCGGTGTTCAAACAAGCTCAGGTTTATTTTGTTAAATAACTTAAGAAATGTCTGTGGCAACTGATGGGCAACAATAGGGAAGTGGTGGAAGTTGGGAATAAGACAGCAGGCTGCCTTTGTTAGATACCAGCTGTTGATCACTAATCTGAATACCATTATATTCCCTTATTATCACCTTCCTTAATTATTTGACAAACTGTGGCTCCTTCCCCATTAGTTGTCCCGTCTGTGCAGCTGTGGGGCAATAAAGAAAAGCTGCCATTAGCAGCACAGTTCCATCAGAAACACTGGCATTAACTCACCTAGAACCACCCTCCCATTCCCCAGCAACAACCAGAAGAGATGGGACTCTCCAGAGTTTATTATAAATAAAGACACATGGATGATTTATGGGAACAAATGATCTCTTCTTCATGATGATTAGAGCTGTAACCAACCATTTGGAGAAGGCTCTGAAGGCATGAGGTGCTCTGGCTTATCAGAAACACTGTGCGTTGCCATTGGACAGCAGAATAAAGACACAGTTACTCATAGAAGTCCCTGAGTCCCTTCTCCTCATTACTCCTGATATTTCTCTGCTCAGTCCCACCACCCGAGGCCAGCCTGCAGGTACAAGTGGGAGCAGATACAAATCTTTTAGCTCAAGAGAGAGATGAGCTTGCAGAACATGAGCAAAGTATCTCAGCCTACATGCAATAAAACACTCTGCTCCACAGCAGAATGCAGTGCCACAGTTGCTGCCTTTATATGTTGGCAGGCTGTGTAGAGGGCTCAGAAACAGCTTAATGAAATGGATGGTGGTATGAAAACAAAGGGACAGCAGGCATAAATGGGGCCCAGTAGTAAAGGACACGGGAATACATTCAAACAAGTGGCTCTGGGCCTCTCTTGTGACAGGACTTGCTGTCACAGCAAGTCAGGAAGCCTCCAAAAGTGAACAGCTCACAGGAGGAGCCCAACTAAGGTCCTCGGAGCCTCTTCCTCCCCATTGCACACAAGGGACACATTATAGCAATGAGTGTCACCAGGCTGGGTCATCCTTGGTCGCCAGCCTCTGCACTTGATACTTCTTTGAAAGCATCTGGTGAGGGATTGCACCAACATGCAAGTGGATGACAGTGATTACCCTGCAGTGAGTGCAGTGTACCCCCCCAGGGCAAGTAGCATGCATCCCTCTGTGCCTGGTAAGCCTGGCAGCACAGTGACAGGCATGGAGCCCAGCTTTCACTCTCCTTCATAAATGACCTTGAGCCACATAAGGACTTTGGGATGCTGCAGCAAACTGAGCAGCAGTGATAACTACTTGCTACAGGAGATGGAGGGGAAAAAAATAAACAACCAAAAGCTACTATTGCAGGGAGCTGAACTGCTGAGTTACAAACACAAAGTCCAGCTCCCAGGGCCCTTCCACAGACACACAAAGGAGAAACTCCCAATACGTGATAGCCAGAATCCACAGCCAGCCTGAGGGGCCAAAATAGAACTAATGAAAATGCCCCATGCCCGAGTTAGGAAGATGTACTTCCCTCAGGCTGTCTCATCACTCATAGATCCATCGTTCAGCCGCATCCTCCCAGCACGTCAGCTCATCTGGGCGGAACCAGAGGGAGATCTCCTTCTGGGCACTCTCAACCGAGTCACTGCCATGAATCACATTCCTGTAGAGAAACAAGAAAGGGATCAGCTTGTAGTAAGCACAGAAAGGCTGGAGAGGGAAGCTGCAGCTGGGAAAGTTTCATTCTGACTGATTTAATTAAGCATAATTAAGCCAGTCACATTGTACAATATTCTTCCCCATCACACAGCTCTCTCCACCTTCTTGCTCAGGAGATATTAATGAATATGGCTTAGGTTGTGTAGAAGCTGCCAGTTTCCAGCAGTCTTCCCTCCTGTAATGAGAAATTATTTAAGTGCTACAAAGGAGCTGCAAGTGGCTGTTTATCAGAGGAGTCTTTTGTTTTAAAGGATGGATGTGCCTCCAGATTTCCCACTTCTTTCAGTGAAAGTAGGTCCTATGAAGCAAGTTTAGTGTCAGGCACGAAGGAATGAAAACCTAAACCAGGAAGGTTAAGAGCAGCTACCACAAGCCAGGCTGAGCTCCAGCCACCACCAGAGGTCACCAGTGGACAATACGCAGTGGTGAGAAGCTTGCAGAGCTGCAGCTTGGCTTTTGTTTCAGGCTTGAATGCCTAACAGAGCTGAGTAGCCTCCAGGAGAGGGCTCAGAGGGCTCCTCCATTCCTCTTCGCAGCCTGACAGTCCGATTCCTTGTCAAACAAACCCCTCAGCTGCAGGGAACAGAGACCTCAGGAAGCATGAGAGACCTAAACCTAAGCTGCTCCCTTCTGGCAAAACTAACCCAGGTCACTGTCTAATGTTGATACATGAATGATACAAACTTTTGCTCTGCTGATGCAGACTTGCATAGCTTGGGCAGGAATATGAGGACAGGAATGCACAGCAACACTCAGGACACAAGAAGCCAGACTCACTTGCCAACTTCAATGCAGAAATCTCCTCGGATGGTGCCAGGCCTGGACTCAGCCGGGTTGGTCTCTCCAATCATTGTACGTGCCATCCTGACCACATCCAGGCCCTGCCACACCTACAAGGCAGCAAACAGAATCAGCTCACCCTGAGATCAAACCACATCCTCTATATCCAACCCACCCAGGGGGCAGCCAGCAAAAAAGGGCCCTTCTGCAAACAGCCTTTAGGGGGGTCATTTCTGAAGACCACCAGAACTGTGTGTGGATTCAACACAGCACGGCTCCCAGAGGCCATCAGACGGAGCCCTCCTTGCTATGCCCGCTCCCCAGCAGCACTCACCATGGCCACCACGGGTCCTGAGCTCATGTACTTCACCAGGCGCCCATAGAAGGGCCGTTCCCGCAGCTCGCTGTAGTGCTCCTTCAGCAGCTCCTCCGAGGCCTGCACACAACACACAGCCCTGCAGCAAACTGACATGGCGGCCCAGCCCCTCCCGCATCCCGGCTCACACCGCTGGTCCGTCCCGGCCCCTCACCTGCAGCAGCTTCATCCCCACCAGTTTGAAGCCCTTCCTCTCGAAGCGCCTCACGATCTCCCCCACCAGGTGCCGCTGGACGCCGTCCGGTTTGATGGCGATGAAGGTGCGTTCGGCGACACCGGAACGGGCTGTAAGAGGGTACGGGTGTCAGGTGGAGGGATACAGAGGGATAAAGGCAAAGGGACGGGGAGGATGGCGGCATTACCGCTGTGGAACACGCTGGCGAACACCGCCAGCACCAAGCAGATCATGGCGGCGATGTTAAAGGAACCGCTCATGTGTCCGCTGGGCAGAGTCTTCCCCCCTCACACACCCAGCCCGGAACGTTTGTGCTGCGGCCGAGGGGCGGCGCCGGGGACTTTATAGAGGATGGACGCGGCCTAGCGGTGCTCGGAGCCTCTCGGAGCCCGCTGGGCTCAACCATGGCGAGTAGCGCGCGGTGCCGCCGGGCCCGGGCGGCGTGGGAGGTGTCCGAGTCCGAACCCGAGGCTGAGCCCGAACCTGAGGCTAAACCTGAATGTCACGGTCCCAGCGCAGCCCCGGCAGGTTCTCCTCGGGCGGCAGCCGCCGTACGGCCCAAGCGGCGGAGGGCGGCTGGGGAGGCCGAGGCCCGGAGGAGGGAGAGACGGCGGCAGAAGGAGCGGGAGGCGCAGGAGAAGCGGGAGGCGGCGGCGACATGGCGGCTGCTGAGACCGGAGCGGTGTCTGCGGCTCCTGGAGGTGTGCGTGGATCCAGGTGGGCTGCGGGGGCTGCAGGGGGCAGCCAGGGGCTCGATGAGCGGCTCCCGGCCCGGCCAACACCCCTCAGTCACCTGCTGGTGGGGTTACATCGTGCTGGGCTGCAGCAGCACCGTTACTGTTAGCACAGATAAATAGCCTTGTTTCTCATGCCAGGCCCAACCTTTATCTCTCCACAGGTTTCCTTGAAGATCCTGCTTCAGATATTTGGATCGAGGCTTTGAGTTCATTGGACTGTAAACATTCCTTTGAGCCTCAGGCGATTCCCTGCAGCATAACCTGGAGGAGAAACATGCCGAGTGTCCCATCTGCCCCAGTGAGGCCTCATCTTCTCTGTTGTAAATGTAACTTGACAGTAGATGTCTGTGGGGAGAAAGCTTTGACTTGGTTTTCATGCTGGGCACTGCTAGCAACAGCCATAGCAGACTTTCCTTCCACATGATATCATATGGTATGGAGTATCCCTTTGGCCACTTCAGGTCAGCTGTCCTTATTTTGTCTCCTCTTCCTCCTCTGTCCCCCTCACTGGCAGGACAGTAGGAGAAGCTGAGAATACTAAAACATCCTGGTGTCCTCTATACAAAACTACTCAGCAACATCTGGAAACATCCGTGTGTTATCAGCATTGTTCTTCTAAAACCAAAACAGAGCATCATTTCAGACACAGTGAATTAAAATAACTCTGTCCCAGCTGAATCTAATATGGCCTTGTGGGTGTTAGAGCCCCTGAAAGCACAGGCACTGTGTATGTGGAGACATGTTGGATGCTGCATGTGTTGGAAATTATTTCTTCTTCTCTAGGATGAGTGTGTGGTGAAAACTGAAGAGGAGAAGGAGGTGTTGGTTTTGCTGGAACCAGCAGATTTTCTAAAGCGCCTCTATTCCCTAACCCAGGTAATGTAGATCTCTGAGCCAGACCTGTGCAGAGTGCCAGGTGAACATGGGAGGCACGGGAGGGTTCATTCATAACTACCATTGCTCCACCTTGAAACCAAAGCTGTGTTTGAGAGTGCAGCAATAGTCTCTAGGGATAATGTGCAGGCATCTGCCGTTAAACCAACTACAGAATTCAGAGGAGGATCAGGCAGGCCAGACTTATCTTTCCTCGTGTTTAGCTTTTCCCTTTTCATTGTGCTTATAAAATATGTGCTTGAAAGAAACAATCAAAGCAAGCAGTTCTTAGAAATGCTTGCATTTGGAAGCAGAGAATTTAATGGTCAGTTCATGCGCGTGCAATCATGCATTAATTTATTTATATCTATCTAGGCAGCCTGTGCTCCTGCCCTGAGAAGTTCAGAGGCCACCCAGAGCAGTCTGAGAATAGAGAAGGAGAGTCTAGAATAGCCAGTGCCTGTGAGAAGGTCAGTGCTAAAGCTCCAGGGAGAAAGGTGTGCCAGAAAAACAAGAACTGGCAGAAGTGGCACGCTGTGCCTGCCCTAGGGCAGCACTCTCAGCTGCAGTCTGAGACTGGCTGCTGCCAGCTTCTAGTGCCTGAAAGTCCCCCACTGTCCAGCCAGAGATAGGGAGGGTTTGTTTCATAGAGGAAAACTGCTACAGACTTGGGTGTGATTTGTCTTGCTTCAGACTTTTGCCTCGTCAGGGAGTCAACCTGACCTGAACCAAGTGTTACCTTTGGCCAGCCTGGAGGGCTCCTCCACCAAATCCTACAGCCTGGCTGTCGTTGGGCTGGATGCCTACAGGTGCGACATGCTGGGGGCATGTGGGGAGTTTGCCATGGGTGGAAAGAAGCATCTGTGCAGGAGGGAGGTGTCTGGGGCTGAGCTGCTGAGCTTGGTGCCAGCATGGGCTGTAAATCACAAGGTCTGTGCTCAAGACGACTTCAGTTTTACTGTCTTATAGGTATACTTTGCAGATCAATTTAGAGCAGGATTTTGTAGTTAGAAGGTGTTTGTGGGTAAGACAACACTCAGGACCAGGCAGAGGGATGCAGTGATGCAGCTCTTGCTGCACTGCCCTGTGCACCAAGCAGGGCTGCAGTGCCTTTCTGTTCTCAGCAAGGTGTGCAGCTCACGAAGTGAGATGTTCAGTGCCTGAAGCCCTTTTCTTGTTCCTGGAATGTATCATTCACATGTTGCTCCCAGTGCCTGAGTGCTTCCTGTCCATGCACATGCACAGCAGAGGAATTTCCTCTTCATAGTGATAGCATGATCATGCAGATTCCCCCACATCAACTCAGCTGCAGTAGCTGGGTCTGTCCTGCCCTGTCTAGAATGTTTCCCAAGGGAGTGGGAATGTTTCCTCTTTATCAGACAGCCCGAGGTGTGAATATGCAATGCATATGTGTGAGCTGTGTGTCTTACTTATAGGTGTAACCAGGAGCAAAACAGGTGGCATTCACTGAGCCCTGGAGAGCAGAGTCCCATATCCCAGCCTGGCCCAGAGCTGTT
The DNA here is from genome assembly GCF_054131305.1 of Coturnix japonica. Lineage (NCBI taxonomy): Eukaryota > Metazoa > Chordata > Aves > Galliformes > Phasianidae > Coturnix > Coturnix japonica. Next base: position 19,629,254 of record NC_140675.1, on the reverse strand, counting down.
CATGACTCAGCAGGAAATACTGGAGGTAGAATTTCTCATGCCCCTTAAAGTTTTATGTTACTTGTGATTGAACTGTATGGAAAAGGCTCCCACCAGTGTGCCCTTCTGCATAATGAATGCTTGACAAGGAAAGCGATGGCTTGCTTGGATCAAGTTGCATCCACATGCATGCTCCCTCACCCTTACCCTGACCATGGGTTTGAGCCTTTTGTTTGGATCTGATCCTACCTCCCAGCCCCCCAAAAAGCTGCTTAGTTAGCTGTGGAAGACTCTGTTGGTTCTCATTCAGGTCTCTTCCTTGCAAAGCCCGTGTCACTCAACAGAGCAGAAGCACTACTTGTGGCACCACAGCCATCACAAACTAGGTCAAACAGGACATAAACGCTTACTTGATATCCCTCAAACTAAATTCCTGCCCTGCCTGGATATGCCCCAAAGAGGGGTGATGACCCACTGGCTTACTGGGAGCTAAGAAGGATGAGCAGGCTTTAGAACTCTTCTGTGTAAATAGAGCTCATGCAGTCAGCCTGGCCTCCCTCTCCTCCCAGCCCATCTTTATCCTGCTGAAGGATGAGGTGTACCTTTGTTCTCCTTGCTCCTATCTCTGAGTGCTTTGCATGGTCAGAGCTGACAGCAGCACTGCTGGCTGAAGTTGGAGCATGCTTATGAAGGAGGATGAAGGCCCCAGGTTGTCCTGGCCCTCCTGACCCTGTTTCTGTCCCACTGATTGGTGTTTGACATGCTTAACCACTGTCATTTCTCTTCTAGGCACAGGTGGTGCTCCAGCTGTGGGGTAACATTGATGTACAGCTCCTAGATACATGGCAGGAATTTGGTGAGCACGTCTCTGCACTGACAAAAGCAATAGCAAGGCGCCCATACAAGTGAGTTGTATTGCTGGATTGGACAATTTCAAAGCCCAGAGCTTTGGAACACCTCACTAGAAGCTACAGGAATGCTTATCAGTATCTGCCAGTCTGTTCTGGTCCATGTTAGGACTCAGACTAGATCGTTTTCAGTCCTTTATGTTGCTGGAAATCAACTAATCCTACAGTGGATGCAGTTGTGATTCAGTGTGAAGAATGGAGAGAAAACAAGAACCTTAGGGAAACCTTTTCAGCTTTCCAGGGAAGGAAAGAAAATGTTGAGTAAAACATGTTAGTTCTGAAGAGAGAGGTTTTAGAAGGAAGCCCACTGTCTAATGCTAGGGGTAGGCTGCAGCATCTGGAATCCACAGGCCTGTTCTCTGTGCACACACAGTTCCCTGGTCTTGCTCTTAGCAGTCTGTCTTTCTGTAGGAGTCAGCTGGAGATGCAGGAATTGTCTTTCTGCACGGCTGGGGTCTCGGGCAAGGGGTTGCGAGTGGAGAAGGACGGCACAGGGCTATGGCAGGTGTGGAAGAGACAAATCGAGCAGTTTAACAGAGTCAGCCCTGCTACAGCAACAGCAATAGCAGAAGCATATCCTTCCCCTGGCCTCCTGGTGCAGGTAAGTCCTCAAATCGCTTGGTATCCTGTTAAAATCTTGCTGCAAGGAGGATGATGGCAGTGAGGGGTTTTCTCACTTAGAGGTCTTTGTTGATGGAACAAACAAATCCTGAGTGTGAAATCAGCTCTCCAGAAAGGTGAGGGTGGCTGTTTGACTTAAGCCATTTTGTTTCAGTACCAGCTACTTACTCCTGGCCTTTCCAGGCCTCTTTGCCTTCATTTCACCAAGCAGAATCAGCTCAAAGAGTATTTGCATTTTTGTTTGCCCATCCCAGGCAGGGCAGTTAAGGGTCTGTTGTATGCATCCCATCTTCTGTATTCAACATGGCTTGTCCATCAGCTCTGCTTTTTTGTTTGAGGTGGGTGATGTTACAGGTGGCTGCCATTACAGTTGGACAATTGAATTGCTCCCTAGCAGAACACGTGTGTTGGCCCTGGAGTAGCACAGGACATCCAAGCTGTCTTTATGCTACTGGTGACAGTGAGCAGTCCAAACCTTTCCTAGCTCTTTGTATGACCATACAGGGAGCTGACCTGGCTCTCCCTCTCCCTGTTCCTGGAGGATCAGGATTAGAAAAGGATGCCATCTGACCCTTCTGACAGCAGCTCAGCCATTTTAAGAAGACAGATTTTTTTGCCAACAAGCACTTGTTTCCATTCGGGGCGAGCATGAATCACTTAAGCTGTTTCCATTAGATCAGAAACTGACAGAACTTTTTTTCTTCTTTTCAGTATCAGTCTTACATGGTCAAATATTCTCTTGTACTTCTGGAGCTTTGATCTCTGCCCCTAGCATACCCTCTTCAGAAGAAATGCCACCTCCTTATATACTGAAGGGGAAACACACAAATCAGAAAGGTGTGTGAGGCCTGCTTGCAAGTTGTAGATCTTCATTCTTCTGAGTTTTATCCTCTGATGCCTGTGTGTTTGGGTGAATGTTTAGTCAGGGATCCTCACTGCAAGGATGGGATTGAGCCTCAGTGGAGAGTAGGGTTTTCTCTTAGAGCGTCCATGTTAACTGCTTCATTCTTGTGTGTGCTTGAAGGCCTATGAAAGGTGCAGCACAGAAGATGAGAGACTACAGCTCCTGAGTAACATCCCTGTGAAATCAGACATCAGTGGGAAGGACCAACGTGTTGGGCCAGACTTATCCCGCCGCATCTATCTCTTCATGGTTTCCACCAACCCTGACCTTATCCTGGACCTGACTGTATAGTGGGATTGGAAGCCACTTCAGTCAGCCTCGGTATTTTCTTCTGCTCAACTCAGCAGTTGCTGAGCTGCTTCTGGCAAGGCAAAACTGCTGGGAGCTCAACCTGTGGAAGCAGCTGGTTCTGTTTCAGAATAGACTTGCACATCAATAAATGTCTTGTTATAAATGCTTTCTTCAGCACCTTGGCTCTCCTTTCCTCTTTTACCTGCCCCAGCTTTATATCTTTCTGGCTGTCTCCTTAAAGAGTTAAGCGTGTTTAGAGCAGGAGCTCCAAGTCTTAGTGGGTTGGTTCCTCTGCTGAGATAACTGTGTGGTAAGTCTGTGCTGCCTGTCAGGTATATTGCTGAATGAGCCAAATACTTCGTGCAGTGTCCTGACTTTTAATGTCCTGCTGCCTGCTGATTCTTTGGTCCTGTTATTGTAGGTCCTGCTTGTGGTTTCTTCAGGCTGGTGGGTCCTGCTGGACTTGCTTAGAAAAACGTTCATCAACTGTCAAAGCCAGCTGGCCAGAGAGAAACCACAGCCTGGGGTACATGGAGCTCAAGGCAGGGAAGGCTGTTGGCTAAGCTCCCAACACAAGAAAATGTCAGATAAGCTCCAGAAAACTCCATGTGAAACAATAGGTTAGGGTGGGATTCTCTTTTGCTAAAGCAAATGTTGAGCTTCTTATTTGGACGTAGCTGCAATAGGGGCAGTAGGGATCAGGAACCCTATAACTCTGAGGATTTGGTAATGCTGATTGTGGTACTTCACAGTGACACAGAAACCCCTTGAGCTTCTTCTCATTAAATACAGCTTGCTTGCTCTAAGTGACACCAACCAGTGCTGTGAAGGTGGGAGGGCACCCTCAAGAATAAAGCTCCTCCTTGCCAGTGATTCTTCTGCTTCCATCTGCTAACGCTTGAATTAGTTCCTGGGAGGAGAAATCCAGCAGGGCTGTTTTTCCTGGCGGGAGCGCTGCTACAGATGGGTTGACAGAGAGCCTGTCCTATTTAATTAAGGTTCCCATTCAAAGCCTGTAAACAGAGCAGCAAGAGCCATCTTTGCTTAAAGACTCACGATGTGGGAAGGAAGGGAACAGTCATGGGGAGCAAACTGCATGTGGAGCAAAAAGCTTTGCATGAAGCCTTTGCAGCTCCATAATGACCAGCAGAAAAGGCAGCAGGTGGCTACTTGTGTTCCCAGTTGCAGTGCTGGGAGGGAACCTGTGAAGGGCACAAGCTGAAGGGCATTTCGTATCACACTTATTTCAACACTCTCCCATTTTGCAATAACCTTTGCACATGGCTGATGGCACCAGCTTAAATCATCTGTAAATGTACCACTCACCGGAAGAGAGTTCAAAGGGCACAGAAAAACATCCTGAAAAGCAGTGATGTGTTCATTTAAGGACTCATAATTATGCTGGCACACAGTACTGCAGGAGGAAAGACTGCAGGGGATTGCAACAGTGTGCTGCCATAGCACTGTGCTCCTCCCTGCCCACTTGATCTCACAGCAGCTTCTTCAGCACTGAGGGGCAGGAGGGGAAGCTGGACTGCCAGATGTGGCCATTTAAAGGGCCTCCAGCTGCATTGGCTGTGTGCTGGGTCCCCTGACAGGGCAATGGAAGCTGGCAAGAAGCACCACTCACGTACCTGATCCCTCAGCACGCAGCCAGTGCTTGTGGCCTAATCCACAAGGAGCGGCTAAAATGCTTTTCCTTCCTCTTTCCTGTCTGAAATCTTAGGGCAGCTCAAATATGAGAAAGTAGGAAGGCTCTCTCCTGTGTGCCATTTGCTGGCAGTGCTGCCAGGCCACTGCTGGATTACTCAGTGTTCCAGGCTCCAGTCCAGCATTGCTTCTCAGCACGTACAAGAAGGAGCCAGCTGTAGGCAGCACATAAATCTCAGTTAGCGGCTGTCCTGCGCACACAAACTGCTCTGACTTTCTGTCTCTGGGGTGGGTATTTGGGGCTGTTTGAAAGTAAATTGTCAGAACACACACGTTAATAAAGCACTGCAGCCTTCTCTTCCTGTTTGCAGCCACAAGTGCCAGTGTGGCGCTGCTGGAGCTCCATCCAGGCCTGGCTCTGATGTTCCATGTGGCAGAGGCAAGGTAACTTCCTTTACCCCACCTAGATCTGACAAACAAATGCTGCATTTAAAACATCCTTTCCAGGCTGCTGGCTGTACTTGCATGGCTATTTTTGACAAGCACATTCAGATTCTTGCCTTTAAAGATCCTAAGAGGAATGAAAGGCAGTTTATGTTTTTATTATTACAGTTTAATACAGTCTTTGATACAGGAGAAGCAGCAGTAGCCAACATGCAAAGCAATTAAAGTCATGGAGGGGGTGTTCAAGAAAGATCACTACCAGTTCAACTCTCTTAAGTAACTGCTCTTTCACAAGTGGCACAGGTGCATCTCTCCAAATACATTTCCCTAAGTGCTGCAGTTCAATCATGCTCCGCAGTGCGATGAATTCATTGCAGATACCAAACCAATGCACAACAGTTAGGAGGGAGGGGGAGGCTGGTCTTTCCTTTTGTCCTCTGATGAATGGATTTAAGTTTGCAAGAAGTGTGCTTTGAGATAGAGAAGCCACCTTAAATCTCACCTCTGCTGACAGTCTGCAGCAAAGAGAGGTTCTTCAGAGAGAGGTGAGGGCTTTCATATCACCAGGAGATTAACTTCAGGTATTTGGCTGCAGTTTATGTATTTCACAGAGCTGATACCTCTTTGGGTCAACAGGTATTTTCAATGCAAGTGATGAATGTTCAGGCTAAAGATTCCAACCAGCACAAGAGAAATCTTCATAAACAGGTAGAAACAGATGTCCCCATGAAGAAACAGGTGCGTCAGGCCTGGGCTGCCCTCACAGACAGGGCAACAAAACCCCACCCCACTCCCTCAAAGCAGTTTGTCTGAAGAAACATCACGTCCTCCTGCACCTCTTCCTTTGGCAGGCCTCTGCGTCCGAGCCACAGGAGCTATCTGAGTCGCTTCCTGATGACGAGGAAGAAGGCTTCGATGTGCTACAGTTCATGCTCAAGACCCAGCCCAGTTTGTTGTGTAGCACTTGCTTGAGTCCTGGTGGCAACGGCAGCACCTCCAGCGTGTCCACATAGTCAGGCAGGAGCTGGCGCAGGCGGTAGCAGCACAGGTACTGCAGAGACGTGTAGCTGGCACAGGAGCGGATCACCTTCATGCTGCTCTTGGCTGCTGTCGAACACACCATGGGGTAGAACTTCTTGTTCTGCAGCTTTGTAGCTGCAACCCCTGCAGGGGACAGCATTGAGGATTCACATCAGTTTTGCAGAGGTGATCTCACTCCTCCCACCCACCCTGAGCTCCACAAAGCTGTCAGAAAACACTTGGAAAACCTTTTGTAATCCAAATCTGTTAAACAAATGTAACCTTTGCCCCGCTCACTTCACGTCTTGATCTTTCATTTGCCACTATTTTCTCCTGCAGCCCAGCTGCCACCAAACTTGGAGCTCAGCTAAAGCTGCAGTGCTCCCCTATTCTGCCTCTGTGCCTGATGGCCGCTGCAGCTGCCCTTACTTACCTATGCACTTGCGGTTTTTGAAGAAGGTGAGTGTTCCATGCCACGTGTCCAAATGCACCCCGATGATGGAGCCCTGGCCAAACCTCGAGGAGAAGTTTGTCTTGTCACCCTTGTGATGCAGCAGTCCTTAAAACAACACACCTTGCATTCAGTGGGAAGTCTGCGCTCCACAAATTCACCCCAACTCGCAGACATTTCCCTAAACCCGAGCACCTGTTGCTAACATTCCAGCTGTCCCCCCTCTAACACTGCATTACCTGTGTAGGAGAGTCCCCAGCTGTCCTCGTCCTTGCCCAGCAGGCTGCAGAAGGTGTGGCGGTATTTGTCCAGATTCACATCTGATGTCCCAATTCCCACCATCTGGTAAGCAAAGTCAAGAGGAAGAACACGAGCTTAACACCTGCAGGAGCTTCTAAAGCAACAAAACACAACTGAGACTCCACCTCTAAGTCTCTCCTCCTTCACTAAGCACAGCCCAACAAGTCAGAGGTTCCTGTGAAGCTGGGCTGAAGTTCTCTGTTGAAAGGTTTGGCCAGCGCTGCATTACAGTGCCCAGGAGCCAGACCATGAGGTGCAGCCTTAGCAGAGCCAAGGGAACTAACAGGGCTGTGGCCTGCATTAATGGTAAAGCTGGGCTGTGGCCACAAGCCACAGAGCAGTGCCACAGCTGTACACACACCAGCCCCGCAGGGGTGAAGCTCCAGGGGCAGGAAGTGACCGTGCTGAGCAGCACACACCCCAGCACACACAGCAGAACTGCCAACCACAGCCTGCCTGTATGCTTCCCCAGGCTGAGGACAAGCACCAGCATGGCCTAACCAGAGTCCTTGTTAAGTTTATTGCTGGTGATGTACATGGAAGCAGGAAAATCAGGTTCTAGTCGCAATTCCTTTGACGGTGGCATAAAACTGTTTATCCTTCCAGCTTCAGTTTTCTTACTGCTAAGTGAGGATGCCAAGATGAAACACCGAAGGAAGTCTGCTGTCCCGTTTAGAGAATACAGGGCATTTCTAAGTGCCCATAAGCAACTTGGTTCTACGTACCATATCTGTGCCATACACTGGAGAGGTCATCTTGATTTCCCAAAAATGCTGCCCATCTGCCAGCTCCTTGTTGCCCCGGATAGCTGCGGTGCCACAGCTGTACTCCATGTGGAAGTTCACCTTGCGGTTGTCACAGGTCAGCAGAGTGGCCGTCGACTTATTCAGGTCATCCCATACCCAGTCAAAATCTGGTTAGGAAGGACATGAGGGATAAGGGTGGACAAAGGCCCTCAGGGAGCTATTCCCGAGCCAAATGCAGATGAACAATTGTTATGAGGGCCCATCAAGTGCTACAACAATTCTGCCATGCTCCGGGGCTTTCTCAGCCAGCCCAGACCTGCTCTTTGCCTGCCTTTCCTGTCTACTCTGAAGAAACCCTGCTGCACACCCAAGTACCCTGCCAGCTGCACTGAGGATCAGCATTAATAGGGTTGTGGCCACAGCAGCTGACTTTCCTGATGGCCTCAGCTGGATTTGAACTCAAGTCTCCAGAGGTGAACCCTGACGCATTAACAAGTTCAGCACTCAGCCCTGGGAACACAACCAAAGACACGTGCTTATAATCTTCCTAAAGGCTACGTGGCCTTGAGACGTAAACAAAGGAGCATCAGGTGCTGGCCCCACGGAACAGTGATCCATGCGGAGGTACAGCCTGTGCCTCCAGGGCAGGACTGCTCCCACCTTGCACCCCAAAGGACACTGAAAGCTGCTCTGGGAGCCTTTTCCTTACACTCATCCTCCTCGCCACACTGGCAGTCCTTGACATGGTGGAGGGCATGCAGGCTGGAGCAGTAGGGAGCTTCACTCTGGTTCTCACAGTTGCAGTAGGACTCTCCTGTCACAGGGATGGCACTCGGGATGGAGGGTGAGAGGGTGGAAAACTCCGGCTCCGAATCTGAGTCACTGTGCTACAACAGAAAGCAGAGGAACGTTACTGCCAAGTGACCCCAGATTGCAGAGCTGCGTGGGGACATCCTCAAGCTCATGCCAGAGCCAGCACAGCTGTGTTGTGCCCCAGCCTGGCCTGCCATGCAGGAGGGTGAAGGGCTGAGCCACTCTAACTGCCCCGTGTGGATGCAGTGTGTCCTTTGTGCCTTCACAGCTTCTAAGTATCAAAGAAGTGGGGAGGGGTGCAAGAAGCCCCACATTACAGCCTGGGGGAACACAGCAGCTGCCCCTGTTTCACCACACAGCCTCTTATCAGTCTCGTTGTGGTATGGCCAGCTGTGCACCTACCTGCCCATCGGAGTCATAGCCCCAGCCTCGTGCCCCTGTGGCCAAAGCAAGTGCCCGGCTGTCAGCCTCACGGCGCACCCCGCTCAGGACGAAGTGCCAGGCCCTGCTGCTCCGCGTGCGTCGTGCCATGGTGTTCCGGGAGAGGTAGGCTGTGGGGGTGAGGACATGAGGTTACACTGCCTGTATGGCTCTTTTCCCCCCAAACTCTGCTCACGTTCTGCCCTCCACAAGAAGCAGCCTTGAGCTGCATGGCACCGTACTCACCGACAGCATACCAGCACAATGCTCATCTGATGGGCAGGACAGCAGGATAAGATCCTCCCACACTATGAACCTCTCCAAACTTTCCTCTTAATTCCCACGTATGCCCAGCAATAACAGCATCCCTGCGCTGCTCTGTCAGCTGAGCTGCTGTGTCTGCTGCACTCTGAGCAGCCGCCTGCTTGGAGCATGCTTTGCTACCAGCACAGAACAACAGACAACTTTCTGTTTGTTGGCAGGAAAGCGGGTCTGTCCTGCTCTGCCTCCGTGTCCCAATCCAGACAAGGGATATTATGCAGCCCACATTTCCACAGGCTCCTTCCCACCCCGACAGGCCAAACCAGCTCAGTCGCAATGAACCAGGCTCCCTTTCGTTCTCCCTGCAGTTTCCCTTTGCAGCACTGAACTCCCCACAGCCAACCCTGCAGCGCTGCCTCCTGCTGCCTCCCGCACCCACCCCCCCGGCTCAGCCCCATCGCAGCCGCTCACAGCCCGCCCCACCCGCGGACACGGGGCTCGTGTTCGTGGTGTCCCCGTGTTCCCCCCTGCAGCCCCATAGGAACAGCCAGGCCCAGGCCCAGCCTCACCACAGGCCGCGCCGCCTCCCGGCCTCCGCTCCCCGTGCTGAGCCGCGCTCAGGCCGCAGCGCTCAGAGCCCCGCAGCCCCACGGGCTCCAGCCCCGCTCCGTCCCATTCCCGGTCCCAGCCCCGGTCCCGCTCCCACTTACCGGCCCTATCCCGGGCCTCACTCCGGGCCCAGCTCGGCCCAGCCCGGCCCGGCCCCGACCTACTTTCCCCTCCCGGGACATAAACAATCCGCTCCGAGCACCGCCCCCCCCAAGCTTCCTATTGGCTACTGCTGCACGAATCTGCCTTGCAATTGGCTGAGAGCCCTGCCGCTCAAGGCTGAGGGACAAGTATTGGGGTGTGCCTGCGGAGTGTTGGACGCCATTGGTCAGACTGCTTGTCAATCTCAGAGGAGCGGCGCTATTGGGTGAGAAAGCACAGACTCTATTGGCTGCTGCGAGTGGGAGGGGAGCGGCTGTGACTGGTCGCGAGTTCCGTGTGGGCGGGTCTTTAGAAAGGGCGCGGTCCGCCATTGGAGGCGGAGCCTGTCAGTCTGAGGGGGCGGGGCTTAACCGGCGAAAGGCGGAAGAGGGTTGCGCCGCGCGGCAGCATGGAGGAGGTGATGGCGGCGGGTGAGCGGAGCGGGGCTGCGGGCGGGGCCGGGCGATCGGCGCCGGATCCAGGCGGTGCCGGGGCCCGGTGCGGGCCTGGTTCGGCCGCTTCCCGGTGGCAGCCTCGGGGCTGGGCCTGGTGTCGCCGTTGCCATGTCCCTCCCGCTCCCAACCTCCCGTTCCCGGTCCCCTCGCTCCCTTACCCGCAGTGGAGGCCCTGATGATGTCCGCCGTGCTGGGAGCGGGCTCCATGGTGCCGGTTCGATGCCGGTTCGATGCCGGTTCTGCGGTGTTGCCCGGCACGGGTTGGGCCGGTGACTCAACCGGTGACGGGGCGCTCGGGAACGCGGTCCCGTCCGGTTCCCCGCTCTGAGCTGCTCCAGGACCGCGGGGAAATGGGCCCCGTGCGGGCGGACACGGTAAAAGCGGAGCTCAAGGCCCAGAGCAGCGCGGGATGGAGCGGGGAAGCTCCCGGCCCATCCCGTTCATTGCCGGTCATAACGGAGCCCCGCTGGCGCCCATCGCTGCGCAGCCCGAGAGCTGAGCTCATGGCCGAGCTCTCCCTCTGCTCCTCGGGCAGCCAAAGCGCTCTGTGCCTTTGTACCCGTCTCCATTTTACCCCCCTGTGGTGCAAGTGGTCGAAGTGCCGCTCTGCTACACAGGGCTCGAATCCCAGGGGTTGGACTCGATGATCTCTAAGGTCCCTTCCAACCCGACGAGGCTGTGATACTGTGATACTGTGATACTATGATTTCGCTGCTCAGAAGGGGGCTCTGATGTCTGTCCCTGCTCTTCTTCCTCCCAGAGAGAAGCAACCTGGGCGCTGTGCAGCACATCGTGCTGGTGCTCTCTGGGAAGGGCGGCGTGGGGAAGAGCACCATCAGCACGGAGCTGGCGCTGTCACTGCGCCACTCGGGCAAGAAGGTGAGTGAAGGGCAGGGTGGGACGCTGAGCTTCAGCTGCTCCTTCCCACATCACCCCCCACATGATCCTCCTTGTCCTCCGTGCCACCCGTGTACATAAAGATCCCTTGTCAATGGGCTGTGCTTCCTTGATGGAGAAGAGTCCAACACAGCTAACAGGGCGGTTCCTTTCCCCTTTATCCAGGAGACTAATGCTGTCTAAAACTTCCTTTGTTGTTATTTTTGAGACCAGGATGCTGAGAAATGACTTGCTGGGTTTGTGTGGTGACAGACACAAGCTCCTTTGTGGAGTGAGGTGGGCGAGCTTGAAGGACACAGTGGTGGTTCAGGCACAAAGGGCACCCGTGGGCACGAGGCAGGGCTGGTTTCTAGGACTTCATAGGGGTTCTATGGAGCCAATCCCTCTGAGGTTCTGATGGGAATAAATCCCTTTGGAGATGCTTCCTTGGTGGGAAGGAGGGTTGGGATGGCAGTCAAAACTTGAAGCAACGTTTTGAGGTTGTGCTTCAAACCTGATGCTTTGGTTCTTGGCCCAGTGGAGAATGCTGCCTCTTCTTGTTTGGGGAGGAAGCAGAGCTGGCGGCTGTGGTTGTGCTCAGGCCCATCTGAATGGCTTTGCTTTGTCACTGCAGGTTGGGATCCTGGATGTGGACCTGTGCGGCCCCAGCATACCCCGCATGTTCAAGGTGCAGGGCAATGACGTGCACCAGTGTGACGCCGGCTGGGTGCCGGTCTATGTGGACCAGGAGAAAAGCATCTCACTGATGTCCATTGGATTCCTGCTGGAGAAGCCAGATGATGCTGTGGTGTGGAGAGGACCCAAGAAAAATGGTACAGTTATATTTCAATGTTAGTAATGTCCTTCCAAATACCCTTGTAGGCGATTCTGGCTCCTGCCATGGGCGAGTCATTCTTTGGGGTGTGAGCCTTGTTCTGTGGGTCTGTTTTCCCTGAGTTGGGTTCAGATGGCGCATCTTTTGGTTTTGTAGCTTTGATAAAACAATTTGTTGCTGATGTGGCCTGGGGAGAACTGGATTTCCTCATTGTGGACACGCCTCCGGGTACCTCTGATGAACACATCTCCACAGTGGAGGCCCTGCGGCACTACAAGCCTCTGGGAGCAATCCTAGTCACAACACCTCAGGTAGGTGCTGGTGCTGAGCTGGATTGTGCTTTCTGGGCACAGTTAGTGGGGGACTTTGCACCCCCAGATAATGCTATCACCCGCCCTCTAGGACAACCTCTATGTGCAGTTCCTCTATGTGGAGGACTTGATCCAAGCTATGGCCAGCAATAGCAAGAGAGCATCTCCTAGTCCTCACCACCAACATTCCTGCATGTCTTGTGTTTATGCACGTTCCTGCTGCAGACAGACATGTAGACAGACAGACCCCTCTGACCTTACCTGTTCTCCCTGCAGGCAGTGTCTGTGGGAGACGTGAGGCGAGAGCTGACGTTCTGCAAGAAGACGGGCTTGCGAGTTCTTGGCATTGTTGAGAACATGAGTGGTTTCGTTTGCCCGCACTGCTCGGTGAGTTTATTGGTTGGTCTATTTTGGGTTCTTGTTCGTGTCTGGGTATCACACACTGCAGTGCCTCAGGTGGAAAATCAGTGAAATGCCACAAGGATGCCTTGAAGCTGGGAGATGAGAAGCTGCTGTGTGAGGTCTGGAAGAAGCCATTGGTTCTTTCTGAAATAGAGCTGGGAGAAGGCAGGGGCAAAGTTGGTCCTTCGTGGCAGGAAGGTGGATGGGAGCTGGTACTTCTGTATGCAAACAATGCCAGCCCTGTTGCTCAGATCTCTCTGCTGAGGTTTATGACTCGCTGCTGTTTTCTTCCTCCTTCAGGAGTGCACAAACATCTTTTCCAAAGGGGGAGGTGAAGAGCTGGCCAAACATGCTGGGGTCCCCTTTCTAGGTGAGTGGACTCTGGAGCAGAGTCTTCCTTGGTGACTTCTTGTGTGGTGCTATGGGAGTGCTTGAGGGGCGCAGTCTGTCACCAGGACAGGTGGGCTGTGCTCTTAGTCCCTGTGAGCCCCTGAAGGTAGTCAGGTCAGAAGCAGGGTGAAGTTGCTTTATACCATCCATACTGGACATAGTGGGCATCCAGTCCCACTGGAGCAGAGGCAGTGATGAGCAGGGCCTCCTCTGGCTGTTAACATTGTGGTGACAAGCAACCAAGTCTGAAGCCACCCAGACCTCCTGAAATGCCCTGAAGAATGGGGGCAGGGGGGTGAACCCTGCCCTATGGATGGGGCTGGGAGCAGAGCAGGAGAGAGTCTCATGAAGAACCATGGTCTGGTGGTATTTCAGAACCAGAGAGAGGTGAGAATTAATTGCTGGAGGGCATGGTGAGAGTGGTGGTTGTCTTTTCCTATTGCTGCTCCTGGAGATGCCTCTGGCAGGAGTTCTTCCTTCAGTCCTCAGTCAAAGCCTTTGCCTTGTGATGAACAAGCAACCACACTTCTCTCTCCTCCTCTCCCTCAGGATCTGTCCCTCTGGATCCCCAACTCAGCCAGAGCTTGGAGGAAGGCAGAGACTTCATCCAGGAGTTTCCCAAAAGCTCTGCCTTCCCTGCCTTGACTCGTATCGCCCAGCAGATCCTGGATGGCGCATTGCAGCGGAGCTCCTGAGCAGTGATTTGGGCTGGGCTCTTACCTGGCAGCACCACCAGCAGCACTTGCTGGTGTGGAAGAGGATGCAGAAGCTGTTGAACTATGGAGCTGTTACACCGGTGGATGATGGAGGGAGGAAGGAGCACAGCACTGGTCGCCTCTTTTGGCAACTTAGAAAGGGAAGTGCAGCTCTACCTCTTCGCATCCAAAGAGACTCTGCATGGGCGTTTCTGCTCACGCGGAGGATGCACAGCCTGGTTCTTGCCTTCTAAATGTGGCAGCACTCTGCCCACATGGTACAGTTGTTTTTAGCCCCCTCATGCAGTGCCTTCCTCTGCAACCAGCTATTGCACAGATACTGGTGGAGCTCTAGCTTGTTTCCCACCGCATCTCATGCTCTGCAGTGCTGCTAACAATGCCTGAATGCAGCTACACCGGCAAACATCATCAGTTGGGATGGATGTTCCCTCGCTGAGTTCAGATGGCACGAATCATCTGTATTGTAGCTCCACGTGCTGCTGCCTTCTGCTGCTTTCCTATTATGACACAATACAGTGCTTGGTCCAGCAGCTGGCAAGCTGGAGCTGGATGCTCTGGTGTGGGCCTGAGCCAAGCCAGCTCACTCTGAAATCTCTGATTGCTGGTACATGCGTTTGAGGTTCTGCATATGGTTCATGTGTCTTCAGGAAGCCTAGTATCCATTTGAAGCCTGCATCCTGCCCTACTGGAACCTTTTGTGATCTGCTGAGGGGTTGCTGTGACTCAGGAATGTTTTTTAAAGTTCCAGACAGTAAACATCTTTCTTAGAATGCAAGTCTATGAGTTAAGTTCTTTTCCATGGCTTTGGGCCTCATCGTAGCTGAGTCTTGGTATTAAAAGCACTTCAGATACATCTAAATGTTTCCTGCTTCTCCTGTGTTTCCTTGCTGGAGCTCAGCTATGGCTTTTCTCCAGCTTCCAGATCCTGCTGTTGCCTGGTCTAGTTGAAAGCTGGCCCTTGCTCACATCCTTTGCCACAGCCCTTCTCCACTCCCCTGGCACACATGGGGCTCCTGCAGCTCCCTGGCGGTTCCTGGCTCTCTGCCTCTGGCTGTGCTGTCTCCCTGGGGCTCCTTCCCCTGGCAGCTGCTATTAGTTTAGATTTCTCTTCAGTGCTGGTGCTCCCCCCTGGGTCCTGCTTTCTTCTTGCAAGTGTGGTTTAAGCTGGGGAAGCTGTTAAAGATCATGTCTTTGCCCTTTATTTCCTTCTCTTAGAGCCTGAGCTCCTTCTGCCTCTGTGCCCTCTCTGTGATCGGACCTTCACCTTGCAGTGCTTCATTAGGGAGTCAGGAGAAAGCTCAGATTCCTGCTGACCAAGCTACATCCTCATTGGAAGCCCTTCATTATGAAGGAGACTGGAAAAGCATCTGTCCCTGCTTGGACTGAACCCACATGAGGACTCACATCTGACCAGGCCTTCCCCACTTACAGCTTTCCTGGAAATCTCATCTGACCTTTGCTCACTGATTTGGGATTTGGATAGTGGGGCCATTCCTGCAGCCACACGCTCTCCTGGCTGCTGGGACTGTGTGCAGGAAGAGCCTGCAGTGCAAATCCCTCTGCCTGATAACACTGAGTGGAGGGGATCAGCTGAGCAGGGGCTGTGTGCATGGTGTGAGGGACACTGCACCCCTCTAATTGGCCGCAGCCTTTCCTTCATTGCTGTTCAATTTGCAGAAAGCTCCTTTAGTACATGGGGACCCCGTGGCACCCAAACATTGGGCTGGGGTAGTGCACAAACCCTGAGGAGCTCTGATAGGAATCCCTGCTGGGTGTGGCACATGGTTTCGAAAAAACATACTTACAAGGTGGGTTGCAATAGCTCCAAAGGTTTATTTGTCTGCTGGGAATTATCAGGTGAGTGACATGGGTGGCTTTCTGTAACCTGTGTTGGCTGCGGCAAGGAGAAGTTCAAGCAAGTATCTGTCCCCTTCCCCAAACCTACAGCAGGGCTCAACAGCAAATTTGGGTTTTCTGATTGGTTGATTTTTTTCCCCTTTAAACCTGCTGGGGTGGAGGTGACCCCACCTGCCACGCACTCTGGGCTCTGGTGTTGCTTTTTTTTGGGGTCTTGCTGGTGGATGGGGTTGGTGGGGGCCTGGGAGAGAATGGGGGCTGCCCATAGGTGGGCACAGGGTGATGCTGTGCAGAATCCCACTTCATGGCAGGAAGATGCTTCATTCTGTCCCCATGCTGGTGTTTAAATACTGCCGATACTTTCTGACCCCCCTCGCCTTCCCCAGGTCCCCATCCAAGTGGATATGGCTGTCCCCCATGGTGCCACAAGGGGTAAGGTGGCCAAGGCTGGACAGACCACAGACAGTGATGGGGACACGGAGGTGACAGTCATGTGTCAGCAGTGAGCAAAGTTGTCCTCACTGGTGTCACGGAGGTCCAGGCCCACAAGGCTGGGGGGCTGGCAGCAGGTGAGGTTGTTATAGGTGTAAATGGGGACGTGGGAGTCATCCCCCTCAGCGACAGACTGGACAAAGCGTGGCACCACGTTGGGATGCCGCAGGGCGAAATCCCGCAGCCCCTTCAGCGAGCAGTTGCAGTGCCAGTTGTTCCCCCCAAGCCAGAGCTGCTCCAGTGTGAAGGAAGGGCACAAGAATCCCACTGAGAACGTCTCCAGGGAGTTGTTCCTCAAGCTGAGGTAGCGCAGGTTGGCGAGCTGCGTGATGACGGCGTTGTCCAGCATTGACAGCTGGTTATGGGAGAGGTCGAGCCAGAAGAGTCTGCGGAGCGGGCTGAAGGTGTCCTGGGAGATGTCCAGGATTTGGTTGAAGGAAAGGAAGAGGTACTCCAGGTTGCTCAAACCCACGAAGAGCTGGGGTGAGAGGTGGCTCAGCCTGTTGTGCTTCAGGTCGAGTTCCAGCAGCTCGTGCAGTTCTCTGAAGCTTTGGTCTTCAATGATGGAGATGGCATTGTGCTGCAGGAAGAGCCGCCGCAGGCTGGTGAGGCTGGAGAAGGTGTTGGCCCTGATCCTGCTCAGGCAGCTGTGCTCCAGGTGGAGGCTGTGCAGCTTGGTGACTCCCTCAAACACGTATTCGGGCAGAGTCTTGATGCAGTTGGCAGACAAGTGCATCACTGCCACGTTGTACAGCCCAAGGAAGGCCCCAGCCTTGATGTCCTGCAGCTGGTTGTTGTTGAGGCTGAGGACCTCCAGTTGGCCCAACCCATCGAAGGTCCTTTCTGCCAGGCTCCAGATCCTGTTGTGTCCCAGCTGCAGCTCCTCCAGGAACTGAAGGTCTTTGAAAGTCCTGGGCCTCAGGCTGGTGATGGAATTGGTGGACAAGCGTAGGACGTGCAGGCTCAGGAGACCCAGAAACGTGTCCTCGTACAGTGAGGTGAGACGGTTGTGGGACAGATCCAGCCACCGGAGAGACTTCATGCCCATGAAGGCGCGGGGTGCGATGGCGTTGATCTGGTTGTTGTTCAAGTAGAGCTTTTGCAGCTTCTGCAGCTTGACGAAGATGTTGATCTTGATGCCCTTGAGCGCATTCCCACTGAGGTCCAGCTCCTTCAGCTCCGTAAGGCTACAGAAGAGCTGGTGCTGGAGGTAGGGGAGCTTGTTCCCAGCCAGGATCAGCTCCCTCAGGTTGGGCAAGTCATGGAAAACCTTGTCAGGCAGGACCACCAGCGAGTTCCAGCCCAGGTTCAGGTACCACAGATTGGAGAGCCCTGCAAACAGCCCTTCTTCCACCTTGCTGAAGAAGTTGTTGTTGAGGCTGAGGGACACGAGGTTCTGGGTGTGCAGGAACGTGTGGGGTGCCAGGTACTTGAGACGGTTGCGCTCCAGGTGGAGGTGGTAGAGACTGCGCAGGCCATGGAAGGCGTGCTGCTCCACGGCGGCCAGCTGGCTGCTCTGCAGGTCCAGGAAGTCCAACCCCGAGAGGTTCCTGAAGGCTGCAGCTGGCAGCTGGGTGAAGTTGTTGCCATCCAGCCAAAGGGCTTTGGCGTTGGAGGGGATGTCCTCAGGGAGCTGCGTCAGGTTGCGGCTGCTGCAGAAGACGTTGAGCTCCTCGCTGTAGTCATCCAAGCTGCAGGCACAGGGGCTGGGGCAGCGCAGGGGATCCACGGCTGGGGGCTCCTTGGGGACGTCCCCATCCTGGGACTGGGATGCGGCAGCCAACAGCAGGACCAGGGGAAGCAGGAAGGGGACCCTGCCCACTGCGGGGCATGGAGGAAAGAGAGACTGTAAGCGGGCATGGGGAGGTGAGCTCGGGAACAGAGAACAACACATGGTGACCATCTTGGTTATTGTGGGGCACACAGCTGTGCCACCATGGCGTGAAGCATGTCACCTCCCAGCACTGCAGGGCAAGGATGCTCATTGCCACTGGTGTCCCATGGGAGACAGCAGTCACTGGTGTCCCCCAGCCCAGGGACTGGCTTGTCCCAGCCCTCATGTGTGCACTGCTGCACCCCATGTGCCCTGTGCCCTCTTGGAGCTTTGTCCTTACACCACAGCAGTAGCTTCTTCCTTCCCCAGCAAAGGCCAGCAGCAGCAGCAGCACTCCTCGTCCCCTTGCCTATTTCCTCCCCAAAATTAGCAGAGAACCGAGAGCTCTTCATTACAGTGCCCGAAAAGGCACAGAAGCTCCCCAGCTGCCCTCGTAGCCACAGAAAGAGAGGAGAAAACTGACCGGCAGCCTCACTGTATAGTCCCGGGGGGGGCTGGCCTGTCCCCCTGTGCCCCTCGCCCTGCCCGGCTCTCTCTGCCTTACCTCTGTCTGCGCTCATGGTGGCGGGCGGCTCCGTGCGCGCTCCCGGCCCCGCGCAGGGATGGAGCAACCACCTTGACGGCCGTCCAGCACCCGCTGCCGGCATTAACCCTGCCGCTGCTGGGCTCGGGGAGCGTGGACAGGATCGGGGCTTCTTCCCCCAGCCCGTGCCAGGCTTTGTCCCAGCCTGGGGGGTGCCTGGGGATATCTGCAGGAGTGCTGAGCCATGGGTGCAGGTTATGTGCTGGGACTTAGTGCTGGGGGTGATGTTACCGCTGTAAGTGGGGCTTGGGTGAGCAGGGAGGACAGACAGATGGACGTGGGATGTCCCGCAGCTGTGTCCCATTGTCCCTGAGTGGTGACAGCAGCCCTTCCCTGGTGCTCTGCTGAGGATGCCTATGGAGTGAGTACGGTACCGGACTCATTTCCTTGTAGCTCAAAGTGGCTGTGCCAGGGTGATGGGAATAAAAAGGGGCAGTTCCAACAGCTGTGACACTGCTGTTGTGATACCATGAGCATGGAGGAAGGTTGAAGGTCTCACTCTCATATAAAGGTAGGGGATTTCATGCTGGGGGCTTCCCATCAACCTCTCTTTCTCACAGAAATGGAAGACGCTCCAATGTGAACTTTTCTTCCCCTCACAGTCCCATTTTGCACCCACATTGCTCAAACTCTGTGTGGGCCAACTTGCCCAGAGCCCAGCAGATCCCACGGGTGGTGATGCTGCGTTCTCTGGCCAGAGCAGCCTGGCAGCTCCCCAAGTCCCCAGGAAAGCTCTGACCCCATCCTGTATCCCGGGTCATTTCCCCACCCCCCTGTGTCCAATGTGGCTTCTGAAGAACTTTTTATCAGTTTCCAGGAAAAAAAAGAAAGGCAAAAAGGTCGGTGATGCCCAAAGTGGAGCTGCCCCGTTGGCTCTATAGGGTCAAAGGAACCATTGGAAAAGCTTCTGTGCACCCTTCCTGCCTCCTCTACAAGCCCATTCCTCCTGGGGGATGCACCAGGATGGGACTGGCAATGCTTGTGGTTGGGATTCCAATTGCCCACCCTGGGAACTGGCATCAGCAGCACTGAGGGTTTTCCTTACCCCATACTATTCCCCAGGGGATGAGGAGCAGGTAATGATGCTCCACAGCCATGTTGGCGGAGAAGCTCTGTTCCCACATCCTCTCCCATCCCCATGGATCACAGCCTGTCCTCCCTTGATTCACAGGGGGCTTCTCAGCTCTTCCCTCTTGAACTCTGGTGGAAGTTTCAATCAATGGGAAGCAGGGGCACATGGAAACGAGTATCAGGGTGAGGGGGTGATGCCAGAGGTTCTTTGCTCCTCTCAATGGAACGCTGCAGCTCAGCTAAAGAAGAAACGTTTTCCCAGTTTCTTTTTGGCTCAGAGCAGCACTCTCCTCCCCCTCTATTTTAATCTTCTATTCTGGGAAATTATAGATCCGAAGGGAGAAACGGGCGACGGAGAGCAGCGCACCCACCACAGGCGCTAAGCACATATTGACACAAGGCGTAATCAATGGGGAGCAGCAAAGAGCTGAACCAGCACAGCCCCACTGATCAATGTGATCAGAGGGAGAGCCACGGGCAGGTAAGGCTGTGTGCTAAAGGCCTCTCTTGTGAAAGCAGCAAGCAAAGGGAGAGCAGCAGCCCCTCTCGCAGGCCCTGTGAAGCTGCCATCTCCCATTGCACTCCATGATGTCTGGGACCCCAGGAGTGGGGCAGTGCAGTGTCACTGCAGCCCTTGTGGCCCTCAGCGTGCCCGGCCAGGAACAAAGTCTACGCTGTTGCTATGGAAAAGGCTGTAATGGTATTAAGGGAGAGAGCAAAGCCATCAAAGAAAGCTGTTCTGCAGCTTCCCCTGCTCAGCCCAGCTTGAGATCCAGGTTGGGATGTGGGTGCATGGCATCCCTCCCGGGGGCAGTGATGGCACTTTGGTGGTGACGCTGGCACTGACAGCAGCACAGGAGGCACGATGTGACCATCACCTTCCTCGTGCCATCCCGTGACTCCTGCCTGCCTCATCCCAGCTCCATTCCCCAGCAATGAGTGTGACACCTGCTGGGTGAGGCATCCTCACTCCTTCCCCAGCAGCTCTAAGGAGCTGATGCGGGGGTTGACATTCCCAACACTTAATTGTGTGCAGGGGGGGAGTGGGAGGTGCTGGGGCACCAGCTCCGGAAGCCCTAATGCCTCACACACTCCTCAAGGTAACAGTGAGGAGCAGGGCTTTGCCTCCAGCACCAAAACCCTTTTGCTGGTGCAGGAAGCCTGATAGTCTGATAGCAAAGCCAGTGCTGCACTAAGCCTGGCTGGAGCCATGTGGGGCAGTGCTGGTGTGGGCTGTGAGCATTGCTGGTGGTTCTGCAGGTTCCAGGACTTCACCCATGTTTCTATTGAGCTCTTTGCACATTTAGAGCTATATGCAAAGGGTGGCTTGCTGGTGACAACCACCACGTCACCTGCATGCCTTGGCCATGAAAAAGCAAGAGGAAAGGAAGGCTGGGTGCAAAGCTGGTGTTTTGGCCCTTTGTGAGGTTCACTGAACATACATTTGGTGTTTATGTGTTTTTTCTTTCTTTCTCTTTAGGTTGCAATGGCAAACTAAGGAGCCTTGCTGCTCGTGCTGTGAGCTGGGATGTTTGTATACACAAACCAGGGGAACAGCAGCTGCTGCTGTGTCTGCTGGCTGTCAGTGCAGCACCCTGCGTGAAGGGTTTGCTCCAAGCCAGGCCTTTGAGGCACTGCAGCTCCATAAATAGCACTGTATGTGTTAATCAGTCTTATACTGCCATGAACGTGAAGACCAGTGGGTGAAGCAGGTTCCCCTTGGGAGCCAGCATTGGCTGTGACCACCTATTTGCACCAGGGCTCTGCTCCTCTCCCCACTGTGCTGGTGCTCTTACTGCAGGCTTCCAAGCACCCCAGTGCTGTGGGCGTGTGTGAATTTGGCTTTCTTGCTCAGCTGTGGGTGTGAAGAAACTGTGAATTCTCCTCAGCGCTTTCATTACCTTAATAGAATGACTTCGGGGCTATTAAGTTCTTCTGCAGAAAAATAAGATGTAACTGCATCTTTCATTAGCATCTCCATCCCCTGAGCCCCAAAAGAGCTCTGCTGCTGGATCGCACATCTGTAGCTTCATATAAAATCCACGTCAAGGTGCTTGCAGGCCTTCAGCTGCAGTTTGGACCAGCTGCTGCTGTTGGGGAGCTGGAGAATGGTGCTCAGCACGTTGTTGTGTCAGGACAGGCCCTCCCCCTCACTTACAGCCTTAGCTTAACTATAAGAAGCTACTCAGAGCTGTGGTCCCTCGGAACGCTGCATCACCACCAACGCTTTCCTTAAGAGGGAAATTCTTACCTAAGCTCACCTGCTCTGCAGGAACAGCTTCAAATAAGATAAAAAGCAGCACTTGTTTTACCCCATAGCTGCTATTCGATGAGTTCTTCCAGCGTTATCTTCTGTTCCTCAGCACTCTGTAACCCTCACTTGTTCAAGCACTGATAGCTCTGTGCATGCTTGGGACTCATCCCGGTCGTGCTGGAAGGTGGCCAGTTGGATTCAGTGACACCGCATAGACCAGCACAGTCCAGATTTAGCTGTCTGGGCTCATCAGAGTTCAGTGCGCCTCTAACAGTGAGTGAACATTGACAAACGAGCTGGGACAAATTCCTCTGAGTCTGCAGCAAGTCAAAGTTCAGCCACGGCTGTAAGGGAAGCAGCTCCTGCTTGGAGAGCTGCTAGCAATGCTCAGTGTAGGGAACTTCTTCCTGTGCCCTGCGGTGTCTCATTCTCAACACACAACTGGCTTTCGTAGCAGAGTCTTTCAGTCTGTGTTTTGCTTTAAAACTTACGTTTCTCCACATTGCATTGATGCTAAGCGATAAGATTGGGAAATTCTTCCCTGCTACTGGTTGGAGCTGAAAGATCCTAATCCCTTTGGACAGCTCGTTGGCCTTTCGTATCCGTATTGCTACCCTTCCTAGATGACGCAGGAGATACAAGTACAGCAGAGATGTGTGCTAAGCTTCTTGCTGAAGTTTCTGCTCTGTGCAGTGTCATTTCTTTCCCTCCAGCAGCTCCTGAGGTGACTGCAGCACTTTGCTCCACCTCAAAATCGAGGTGGGTAGCTCACCCTCTAGCAACCAAAGTTGATAGCAACAGCACTTGTGCTTTCCCTAGAGAGGAAAGTCACTGCCACAGTGATCCTTGGGTCCTGCCTTCACTCTCAGTCCTTGGTACCCAAATACTGTGCAAAGATCCCAGCCAGTGAGCACTGAGCCTCACGCACATGGATTTTGGAAGTGCTGCAGATAAGGAGAATGTAACTGCTCTGACGGAGCAAGCGCAGCATCTTGCTAACAAAAATGTGAGTATGAAGGTTTGCAGCCCCTCCCTGGGTCATTGAACCAGTGCTCTGTGAATCCCACATGGGATTGGGACATTGCAGGAGGGCAAACCCCAATCTGCAATCTGTTAAAGCTTTGAAAGCTGCATGTCCTCACTGGGTGTGCTGCACTCTTCCCTTCCAACAGCACGGGGATGGGAGAGGAGAGCTCTGCTCACTGGCACTGGCTGTCGGAGCTGTTTTGTGTCTCTAGGTGCAGCTGCAGGATAGGAATGAGAGGCTCTATGCAGGATTTGGAGATGTGCAGGAGAGGATGGGGAGGCTGACTGGCTCCAAACCAGATTTGTCACCCAGAATGATCTTCAGTGAAGAGGAAAAACTGAAGGTAAAACAGATACCTGGAGAGTTAGAGAGAACTGAGCCATGAAGCCCTGCAGGGCCGTGTACTTCAGGGCCAAAAACCTGGGAGCTGATTGCAATTCCTCTTCCCACTATTGCTCAGGTAAAAGGTGCAGCTGTTGGTCATAGAATCATGGAATCATAGAGTCATTCAGGTTGGAAAAGACCACTAAGGTCATTAAGTCCAACCCCAACCCACCCCACCATGCCCACTGACCATGTCCCTCTATGCCACATCCCCACAGTTCTTGAACACCTCCATGGATGGTGACTACACCACCTCCCTGTGCAGCCTGTGCCAACCCCCAGCACTCTTCTCTTTCTCAGAGGAAATACTTTCTATCACCCAACCTGATCCTTTCAAGTCATCTGTCCCTGAGCTCTGATTCCCTGCTGCAGCCAGTTGAAAAGCTTTGCTGGCCTCAGAATGGTCCGTGGACTTTTTATACTGTCCTTTTCTCTCTTTTAGATTTCCAAAGAACTTGTTGACCTCCAAATTGAGACAAACAAAATGAAGGAGCAGTATGAAACAGAGAAATTTGAACTGAAAAACATGGTATGTGAAAGATTGCAGCTCTGACAGATATCATTATCCAGGATGCACATTCGCTTGCTTGGCATATTCTCTTTTCTTTATCTAGAGCAGTGAATTTCCTCTGTTTCCCCAGATACTCTGAAATTCACGTGAAACTCATCTCCCTTGGTGCTAGAACACCAAGTCTGGCCAAATAAATACCATGTAATTACTGCTGGTCTCTGCCACAGCCTAATTCTTTTGCCCCCCCCATAGATCCTGGCCCTGGAGAATCGTGTGCTGGAGCTGGAGCTCTGCAGTGAGAAAGTCAGTGGGGAGCGGGATGCCTTACGGGACCACCTGCACGCCCTGGAGACCAGCAGGAAGGAGCTGGCGGATGAGTACATCATTTTGAAAAGCAATTACCTGGCACTGGGCAAAGAACTCGACCAGGAGGTGAGATGGCATTTACTTTGGTTTTCTCTACTCCGTAACACGGTGATCTGACCTATGGACAACTTGGCTGTCTATTGGTTGTTTATCCAAGGATCAGTCCTGCACCCACACTGACCTGTGTGACTGCTCCCTTCTGCCATCAGGCTCCCTGTTTTATGCTATCCCACCTCCCCACCCCTAGCAAAGCAAAGGAGGAGGTCACTGCAGGTCTGCTCTGAGTGCACGTTTCAGATCCCTTGGACTGCCAGCACGCTTTGTTTCCCTTTTTTCTGCATGGCTTGCACGGGCTGCATGGGAACGCATTTGTAGTCTCTCTCACTTCATTTGGTGGCGGGAAGGGGCCTGGAAGTTTTTGAAGTTGTCAAGTTTATAAGAATATGAAATATAAACACGTTTCCGATTCTCCCTTCGAACACAGCCCATCTCCTGGTGACTGTTAAATCAGGGATGATGAAGTGAAGCATTTTGGATCTCGGATTTGTGCATTTCTTTGGCAAGAATAGCTCCGTTAATAGGCCTTCCTCTCCTCCCTCCCCCTCCCACCTCTTCTCTTTGAATTGGATCGGATGACTGACACGCTCCTGCCTCCCGCCCCAGCAGATCTTTCAGCTGGTGCAGCCAAATGACCTAGTTTAGTGTGCTGGCCTTGTGCTGACCTGTGATGGGAAGATGTGGGGCATGCGAGTTTAGAATCATAGAATCTTGGTATATTCTGAAGTGGAAGGAGCCTGCAAGGGTCATTGGCTCCGCACAGCTTTCAGCACTGTTGGGATGAAGCATCATCTATAACCAGCAGTGTTCCACCTGGAGCTTTAGTCCTTGTCTGTCCATTCTCTCTTCACGACGAGCATCTCTCTGCAGAGCTCAGGTAGAGGGGGGGTATACAAAACCATCCAGTTCCAACTAAATCACTTAATGACTTGTGAAGTTATCCCTGTTAATATGGACATGACAGTGAGTGGGGTACGCGCTCCCAGCCTGTCCCAGCCGCTAAGTGAAAAGCCAATTGAACTAACCTGTTGCACCTTGCAGCAGGGATGGATTTTCCCCTGGTGTTTTGGCTCTGGCTGCTGAATATCCCTGCCTGAAGCGAAAGAGGCTCCAACTTGGCAGGCCAAGCCTTGTCGTGGCATGGGCCTCTTGCTCATTATTTTCCCAGTGTGGACTTTCCCAAAGGAAATGGCAAAAGCAGCCTGCGGTTCTGCCCCCTCCCCTTCCCCAGAGCCCTTGGTGGGAGACAATGAACCTTTTACACATTCCCAATTACAAGTGCTACTTGTGACCTTGCCAATATGTTGTCATGGCTGCTTGGCGCAGAAGCAGCTCCGCGGGCTCATTCATGGTCCCTTGTACGGGAACAGTTAGAGTCTCTGAATTGTTACAACCCCCATTGTAAGCCTTGATTCACAAATCGCCCCGTGTCTGTCCCCGCGAAGGAGAGCGGCCGCGCTGCCCTTTCCTGTCCCTGGGGAAGTGCCTTCCAGAAGATGCCAGTCCGACACTTTGTGCCTGTTTTCTAACGCGCTGTAAATTCTTCCTTTTCAAGACGTTGACCTTTTCTCAACTCCCTATTTCCTCCTCTTCTTTTGTTCTGGGGCTTACACAGGCCGGAGCGGTGCTACAAAGTGAGGCCGGCGCAGGGAACCCAAATGTGCACCAGTTCTATGTGGGGTTTTCCCTGGAGCAGGGCCAGGATTTAGGGTACGTAGGAAGCAGAGAAGCCCATCCTGAACCTGGGGCTGCCTCTCTTGTTTTCTCTTGGTCCAAAAAGCCGGTTCTTGTGTGCTGATGTGACCCCCTCTGATCAAATAGCTGGGGCTGACAGCTGCAGATGGATGGGTTTCGGTTGGGGAACAAGCCGCCTGTCTCTGCGTAGCTGTCAGTTTTCACAGCTGTATATCTCACCTCTTTGTCAGCCTCTTTTCTCCTCTCCTCTCTCCCTCAGCCCACCCTGTGCTATCTTTTGATAAGCTATTCTCTCCATGGATGACTCAGATGACCTCTGCCTCCCATCCTCTCGATTCACTGCCATGGTAACAATTACTCAAGCTTGTCCCCAGTCATAAACCCCATCAAAGCTTTGTTATCTACATAGAAACCCTCCCGTGAGACATGAATTCCCCCAGTGTTCCTTCCAGATCACCTGTAACAGAGCTTTTCTCATTCAGATACTCTTTATCTTTTGGAAATGTGTCACTTCACACCAGCACTGCTTTGAATCTCACTGCCTACACGGTGCTGTGGGCTGTCTGCTTCTGGAGGTATGCATTCAAACAAAACTGGAATTAGCTGAGTGGCACCAGTCGAGAGATGGATGGATATTCGGCCATTCTCCCTTACATTATGTAGTCTCGCGCTGTTCAGAACCATTGTTTGGGAAAAGACCTGCCTAAATGCTGGGAAGATGTGTGGGGAGTGAAGAACTGGGGTGAGGAGGGAGGCTGGGGGGCAGGATGGAGAGGTGTTGGGGGAGCACAGCCCAGGGCTCTCTGCACTGTGATCCATATCAGAGAGTGAGATGGGCAAGGGAGTAAGGTAACACGTGAATAATCCTGCAGGCTGTGCCTGCTGCCTGACTGTGATACCCTACATTTCCATGAGAATTAGAAAACCACCGATATCTTTGGACGTATGAGAGAGAACTAAAAATAAAACTGGCTTTCAGGAGGGGATGCGAGCACCGGCTTTGTGTACACACTAAGAGCAGTGAGTGTGAGCTGAACAAACAGCACGCAGAGCTGGAGAGGCAGCGTTACAGGAGCTCTGTCCTTCCTGTTTTGGCCTGGCAGGTCTTAAAGAATGAAGAGCTCAGCCTAGAGCTGCTCAGCCTGACCAATGCCAGGAGCACAGAAAGCAACCAGCAGCACTCCCATGCCTCTGCCACCGAGTCTGCTGCTGAGCCAGACAGAGTAATGGTGCATCGTCCCCCTGCTCAGAAGGTGAAGGTAAGGGCCTCTCTGCCTTTCTCCCAGTCTGAGCTTTTTGGAGAACAGGGGTCCAACATTTACCCCCCTCTGTCTCTTCCAAAAACAGCCAGAAGATGTGGCTGCCCCTGAACATGAGTGGCAAAACCCGGGAAGAAATGTGAGTGTGTGCTGCAGGGTCCCTGGGAAGCAGAAGAGGGATTTACTCTGAGTAGCTGATAGTTGGGTTCTATGGGTGAGCTGATGTCTGGATTTAGTTTATTATCCTTAAATTGTGAAGCTGAGACCAGAGTAACTCCAGCTCTTGTGCAGCAAAAGTTGAGAGATGGCAGCTGCCCACTGGGGAACAGAGGGAGGATAACAACCAGGTGCAGGAAATACTTGCTTATTGTTGACACTTGAAAACATGGAGGTGGTAAAGCACCCAAAGATGGGAGCCCAGAGCTATTTCCTGCCTCATTTCCACCCGCAGCCCAGTGACACCAGCTTGAGCTCCACCAGCAGTTCCTGGCAGGAGCCTGATTCTCAGGGTGGGCATCTCATTTGGGAGAGCATCTCCAGATGAAACATCATTCCTGTTGTGCTGCAGAGCGCTGCTCACTGCCAGCCAAACCTGCCCCTTCCCCCTGTGTTCCTCTACCAGCAGGATTTGGGTTAGATGGAGGCTCTCCTCACTTTTTCCCTCTTCAAGAATCCTTCTGTTTCTGTCAGCTCTCCTTCTCATCTTCCCATTTGCTTGTCCCTCAGTTGCTTGGAAACCAGGATCACATAAAAGAGGAGATTGAAAAACTGAAGCAAACCTACGATTCGCAGCAGCAGAAGCTGGAAGAGAAAGTGTGAGTGCTTGAGAGAGCAAACGTCCTTCCCTTGTTGGGTACTGATGGAGCTCATTGCAGCTGAATGTGAGCCCTACAAACAGGAGCAGGAACAGCCTCCATTTGGTGTGTTCCCTCTTAGAAGTGAGCCCTGGAAGTAAAAGCTGATGTTTGCAAGGATCTGAAGAGGGCTGAACGTCTCCTTAAGAGTCTGTTTAGATCCCTGACTGACTCACGTGCCCTTGAAAATCCACTTTCAGTGACATACATGGCAATGTGTGGCAGCGTGGGGAGCCTCAGCCTTACGCCCCATTAGTCAGCAGGCTGCAGTGGGGCCTGGGTCCCCACAGAGGCTGTCCCAGTAGGAAATAGGCCAAAACCAGAACCTTGTGCCAGGCAGGACATGTATCTTTGGTTGTGAGAGCTCTGCAGCCTCTGCTCAGTGCTCAGCTGGTGGTGGTCAGCAACAGCTGCTCCGAGGTTTCTGTCATTACCTACAATTTCCTTCCCAAAGCTGGCAGTACTGAGCCTAAAGCAACGTTTGGGGACTGCAAACAAAGGTGTTTTCCTCCTTTATGCCCAGGATCGCAATGGGGAAAGAGCTGCAGGAGGCGAAGAAAGCAGCCCGTGACCCCCAGCAGAAACTGGCAGAGCAGTCAGCAGTAAGGCGAGCTCCCTCCCATCCTTCCTTGTGGTTCAGATGTGTGTGCAATGCATAGAACCCCAGGCTGGCAGCGTGGTGGTTGGTTTGCTTCGAGGTGCTCCAACCATCCAGGGAGTTTGTGGCACTGAGGTGCTTCCCCTTGCATGGTTTCCTCCTTCAGGTGTGCAGTGCATGTGCTGGGATGTGCTGCTTGCTCGGGGTGGGAGGAACTGTTATTTTTGCAAGGGTTGGTGAAGTCACTTGCGGGGGATTGCAAATGACAAAAGGTAGCAGAGGAACACAGGCTACAAACCTTCTGAGAAACATTCTGTACAAAAAGCCCTTCCCAGCATCTCAGCTCTGGGGAAACAGAATAGCTGAGAATTAAGCCCTCGTTTCTTTTCCAGCTCAGTAGTTCCCCTTGCCCAGCTGGAGGGTGAGGGCAGCAATGTGTGTTCACTGTGCTTAGGTGCTGCTGGCCTCTCAGAGCCAACTCCAGGAGGTGGAGGCTGAGAACTCCCGGCTGCAGCTGCGGCTTAAGGAGCTGAGCGAGGAGTATCGCTGCCGGCTCACGCAGTACATCAGGGACGTGGCGGTGGGTACCCCCAGGCCTGAAGGAGGCTTCATCTGCTGCTGTTCCCCTCCTCACTGGGCTCAGGGAGGTGCTGGGAGCTGTGCTTGAGGCTGGAAGATCTCTCCACCCCATGCTGGGATGCTTGGCTGAGTCCTTGGCATGGCCTGGGGAGGAGGTGCCAGCCCCCTCCTGGCGCAGATTTCCTGTACGGCTACATTGAACCATAAGCAAGTTTCTGCTGGGACTTTCTTTCTCGGTCAGATTACTTGGATTGAAAGATCCTCTTATTTACTGTGGCTGCCTTCCAGTTGGCTTCCAGTCCCCATTGCCCTGACAACTCCCCTCGGCAGCCCAGGCGATGCCACTGCTGCTTTGTTGCCGCCTCGCTTTGCTGCCTCCATGGTGCCCCTGCTGCTGTCCGCAGCGGAAGCTCTGCCAGCCCCGTGGTCGGCACAGAGCCATGTAAAGCAAGTGCCTGGGACCTGCTCTGGGAACAAGAGCCTTTGGCAGAATAAGGCCCACAGAGCAGGGTGAGACCCAGCACACAGAGCAGGCATTTCAGACAGGTTCAGGCACAGAAACCTGCTTGCATTCAGCAGAGACTAGGAATAAATCTTTTTTTACCCCTATAGTTATTGGCAGTTGTAGTGGAAATGCTAAGTCACGGCCTGAGCCAGTGATGGAGCACCTGGTGGGAAGGCAGGGCCAGCCCAGGGGAGCTCAGGTGCAAGCAATGCAGCTAAGTAACCAGAAAGGCTGGAGCCAGGATCCACCCCTTCCCTGCCCTCATTAAGGGTTGGCAGTGGAGGTGAGGGCATCCACCTGCCTGGTGCCTTCCAAAGTTATGCAGTTTTTCTTCCTTTGTTTCTGTGTCCACAGCTGCTGCATTTGGGGTTGTTATAATTTGCTATAGCCTGGGATTGTGCTATTCTGTTATTATTGCTGTACTTTCCATCATATTATAATGTTACAGCAGTAATTGCTGTCTCAGAAGGTTAGCACCAAAGAACGTGGTGGGATGATAGATCAGGAGACTGAGCAGAGCAGTGTTTACCATGAAGAACAGCTTTACTTGTATCAGGGTATCTCATAGCTAAGGGGAGTGGGGAATGGTGAAAGAGTGCGAGACCAGGGATGGTGCTGATTATGTTCCATAGATGGGTCTAGTGTGTGAGTGATAGATATCCCCATAGATGGGATATGGGGATGCTGGTACAGTGCACCTCTGCCTTGAAGGGCTGGGGAGGAAGTTAATTTAAGCAAAATTAGTGTCTTTTCTTTAAAGTTAGAGGATATGTGCTGGAACTCCCATGTGGGAGATGGATTACCTGTCTTTAGGGAATTACTTGTCATCTCCATTTTCTCCTCTATGTGTTTAAAGGAGTACGTGGACAGCAAACCCAGCACCCGAACCGGGCCTAGCAAGGCTCCAGCTGAGCATGCAGACATGAAACGCCTTGTGGACAACATGCTGAAGGACATCAGAGCTTCCTACAAGGCTCGGGAGGAGCAGCTGGCTGGAGCAGCACGTGGCTACAAGAAACGCATGAAAAACATGGCCAAGAAGCACGAGAACCTGCTGATTGCATACAGGTAGGGCTAAATCTAGACTCCCTCTGTTTCTTCAGGTCATTGCTGAGGACAAAGTATGGGTGCCCCATAGCACCCAGGTCCCTTGCTGCAAGGAAGGCAAGCAGGGCTCCCAGGTGCACAGAGGCGTGGAGGGCACGTTTGTCTCCATGACAAGCCAAGAGGAGCATGTCTGCAGCTGCATACCACACTGTGCTTGGGCAAACCAGAGCTGCTCATTACACAGGTTCCTGCTGTGCAAAATTCAGGGTGAGAAGCTGAATCCCCGTTGGGTGGTGTGGAAATGTAAAGGTACCGCAAATAACTCCTGCTTCCCAGCCCTTCCTGCGGTGCTCTCAGCTCTGCTCCACAGCTCTCAGCAGCTTGGGCTGTGGGAAGTATCAAAGCTACAAATAGCTCCATAGGATGAGCTCCCCTCAGAAGCACTCCCAGGAATCCTGCACATGCTGCTGGGCTCTGCTACTCACCCTTGGCAGGTGGTCTGGCTGAGCTAGCAGCACCCAGTGGTACCTGCAGCAGCTGCAGAGCAACCCTCAGTGCATTACTTCACCAAAGCTACCAGGGACCAACACCTCTGCCATGTTGGTACAGTGTGCAGCGAGAGAAGATCCGCTCCTTGGGCAGCAGTGAGATGGATTCTGGCCCTGCTGAGC
Organism: Coturnix japonica; assembly: GCF_054131305.1. Lineage (NCBI taxonomy): Eukaryota > Metazoa > Chordata > Aves > Galliformes > Phasianidae > Coturnix > Coturnix japonica. The sequence goes on along the minus strand of NC_140675.1, from coordinate 19,598,067 downwards.
TCCACTTTGCCATCACAGACCCAGAGCTGCAGACAAACACAACCCAGGAGCTAAACAGGCTGCGGGAGAACAAAGTCAAACTGGAGCTCCAATTACACGAGTTGCAGAAGGTATTGCTGGGCTGCTGGCTTGGGGAAGCTCTCACAAACAATAGATAGAGCTACAAAATAGGTCTCTCCTCCTCAGGCATTTGCTGTGTCTCTGTGGCACATTGCAAGGGCAATGCTTGCTCACTTTGTCACTTGGGATGTCCAAGCAGGAGCTACATACACACAAGCACATCAGTCAGCTCTGCAGCCTGCTGCTGGGCAGTAAGGTCTTCCTTGAGTTGTGTGAGTTCCATTTATTTAAATATGATCAGAATGGAAGATCTAGACCCTAACACTCTCCTACACATCACTCCCTTGGCAGAGCACTGGGAGTTGCTGGAGCTTTGAAGACAGGGGTGAGGACTGTGGTGTTGCAATGGTTCAGTGCTTATAGAAATGCTCTTTTTCCTTTGCCTTCAGAAAAGACTGAAAGAAACCTCAGGTTTTCAGCTGTCTCCTGACCAGTAAGTCCTCTTTTTTATTTCCCCTGGGATAACTGTAGTTCTGAATTCTCCTCGCTGTATGGATTGAGGAGTTCTTGTTTTGGGGTTTTTCTTTGCATTACTTGGAGACGATGATAAATGGGGAGAAATGGAGCTGATAGGAACTCATCTGAGAAGAAAAGCCAGCTGTCGTCTCAGCGCAGCATTTCCTGTGGTGAAATGAGTTGGTCATTTGGGCTTTGATCCAAGAAAGCTCTTAAGCACATGCTTGATTTAATCATGTTTTTAGTCCCACTGATCCCTTTAGAAGCTGGAGTTAAGCACACGGTTGAGTGATTTGGTGGTGGACCACAACCTGGGAAAGGCCAGTGATACAACACCAACCTGGAATGGCCTCATTTCTCCTCCCTCCCAACACAGAAGCTGGATAGGAACACTCAGGTGTCCCAGTACTGGCACTACCCTGGCTTGCTGATAGGCCATTTTTTAGCTCATTTTGATCAGTTTCTTCCCCCTGCTTCATTCTTCCATTGAAATTCTACCAGCTGCAGCCATGCAGAGGTAGAACAAAGCATCAGAAAAATCCAAGCTGGGATTTTTTTGTGCTTTTTAAAATGTGGTGGCCTGGAGAACATGGCAGGTATTTCATTAACTGGATTCCAACACAGATTTGCTGGCCAGTGCCTGAGCCATTGGGCTCCAGAGCAATGCCTTGGAGAAGAGCTTGAGCCTTACCAGACTCTGCCATGTCATCTATACTAACCCTTGAACAGATGTGCTAATTTGGACAGATGCACCCCAGGAACAAGACAGAGAAGCACTAGAGCGTGGTGATGCATCTTGTTAAGGCTTTTATAGCTGGGAAGAGGCCCTACATGCCTCAGAACATTTCTGTCCTGTGTGCTGGTAGTTCTTACCCTCTGCATCACCTTGTTGCCTCTCAGCAGAGACACGAAGCCGGGTGTCACCACATCACTGCAGCTGTAACTACAGCTAGGTTTCTCATCCTGATCAGTGTGGCTTCACTGTTTATTGTTCTCTTCGCTTCTGCTCCCATGGAACTTCAGCCATGCTTTTCATCTGCCTGGGCTGAGTTGCAGCCACCAGAGGGAACTCGCACAGCCGCAGCAGAGCCGCTCTGCAGGCTGCAGCGCTCCAACACAATGCATTCCTCAGTTCATACAACCAAAATTCCCCGAGCATCAGATGTGACCTGTATTTTGCTTATTCAGACTGGGACAGAATAGGAAGAACTTTTCCCACGGCTGGGCTGCACAGACAGCTCACCTATCGCACTCAGTGCTCCGAGTGAGCAGCTCTATGCTCACAGACATGAAAAGCGCCAGCGTTTGGCATTGATCATACCCAGCTCTCTATTTCCATAAAGTTCAGTCTTGCAGTGTCAGGTTAATGACTCTTTCTGCTTGGAGTCCTCTGATGTATGAGCGGTGATGTGAGCCTGGAACAAATCCAGCCATCCCAGTAGGAATCCCAGGTTGGCAGAAGGGCTGTGACTCTCATGCCTGGGCATGGGGGCAGTTCTGTGTGCCCTGAAGAGGTTGGGGGCATCGGGATAGGAAAGGTTCCAAGCTCTGTGCTTCATGCTCTGATGGACATGAGTGCATCCAGCCCCCAAACAGAGCAGTGTGACTTGTACGTGAGCTGCTTGAATGCCTGTGAGAGATCACAGTCTTCTCTCTCCTAGGAAGCGGGATGAAGAGGGCTGGGCAGAGGTCAGGAAGCAGCTCCAGGAGTTCACACACAGCACCCAGGTAAAGCTCTGGAACAGCCTGTCTAACGTAAGTCTAACATTGACTCAGTTGCCAGGGACACGATGCTCCAGGTGGGCCCTTCTCTGCCAAAGCAGCACACCAAGTGACTGCTCAATGACCTGTGGTGTATCAGGGTGTGCTACCGAGTAGACCAACCTTTACAGCTGTACACTGCTGGCTGGTATCTCTCCATCTCTTGTTTCAGCTCAAATATTGAGGTAGCTGTGAAACAAGCTGGATCTATTCTCAACCTTGATTCAAGCTATAGAAATCCAGTTTGAATGTGATTATGTCAATCCGGTTCCCTCTGGGTGCAAGGACACTTGTACTGCAGGCAGGAAGTTCTTTCCATCCACAGCATTTCCCTGCAGCAGCCATGAAACTTGGAGGATGTGAGAAAGTTTAGCAGAAATGGGGTTTTCTGTCCAGCAGCAATGGCAGCAATAGGGATGCTGGGGAGAAAAGGGGTGCTGGCACAAACAGTGCCATGTGGGACAGCTGGGGAAGGGATCTGGAAACAGAATGGTGGCTCTGGTGAGTTAACTGTGAATTGGTGGACCGGGGTATTGCATGTCCTGGGGTGTCCCAGTCACTTTGTCTGTATGACTGATGCCCAGGAGGGAAGCTGGGCCATTGTCACCAGGATTCTTTCTCTGAGCACGTTGGTCTCCTGGCTGCCTCTGCAGCTTCATGCCAGGTGATGCCAGAGCCAAAGTTCTTGGTCCCATCTGACAGAGAGGGGCTGAGCACCTTCACTCTCATCTCACGGAGTTCCCTCCTTTCTCCATGCTTTCCTTGCCACTCCAGGAGGATCTGGAGAAGGAGAGGAGTCAGCTGCTGACACGGGCAATTGTGGCAGAGGAACAGGTGTTGGAGCTGCAGGATTACATAGAGAAGCACCTAGCAAGGTGAGGCAGTAGGATCCCTCTTTGCATGTTCTCTGCCAGAAGTTTGTGATTGCCTGTTTTCTGTCTGTTGGGGCTGAGATACCAATGTGGCTCAGCACCTGCACTCCCAGCATGTAATACTTGACTGTGCACATTCAATAGCATGCAACAAACACAGGGTGAAGCAGGCACTTAAATGGGTGACCTCCATAAGTGAGCTGCCAGCTGGGCCCTGACCATGCTGGGAATCACAGTGTTGTCTCCCTCTTGCAGGTACAGGCAGGAGGTGCTGTGGGTGAGGAAGCTCGCTGGTGGTGAGGAGCCACGTGCACGCAGTGCTGGGGCAGCTGATGCTCACTCACTGCCCAGATCCAGGAAAGCCATCAGCCGTGAGCTCTAACTCTGCCCTGCAACTGCAGGAAGCAGCACAGTTATAGGGGGGGGGAAAAAAAACAAAGTTTAAAAGAAAGGGACTTTCTGTCCTGAGACTGGCCAAGGAAAGCATCATTCCCTGGCCAAGAGATGCATAATGCAGGGAACCATATGGGTGTCCTCAGTGTCAAATTAATGGTACTAAAATGGAACAAGACAGCGGTGCTGTGTTTGTCCTCTGATCATTCTGCTGTAGGACTGGGACACAGGGCCACCCCCTGGGCAGCTGTTTGCTGTGTGACTGCAGGGATTAGTTCCTGCTCTCATGGATGCTGTGATGCTTTTCCTAGGTCAGACCTGGCGCAAGGTGCTCTTGGTTTAAGGGCTGGCTCTGCTCCTGCTTTTGCTCTTTTCTGTGTTCATGAAAGAAAAGGGCAGGAGTTTTTCAAGCTGGACTTTGCCTCTAAGAGGTTACAGAAAGGAGATGAGCTGCTCTGTCATGGTGAGAAAACCTTTCTTCTCTGTGTTAGGAGTAGGAAATGGAGTGCTATGTAATGTTAGCAGGACCCAACTGAATCCTTCAACAGCTGGTGAGCCAGACCAGCACCTTCCTGCCCCTCCTCAAGGGGACATTAGAGCAGAGCCCTGAGGCAGCGAGCAGGGGCTGCTCAGGCCCTGCAGCTCAAAGGCAAAGCACAAGACTCTGAGGAAGAGCTGTACAAACATTTATTCTCAAAAACTATGGACTGAAAAGAGGCACTGGAGGTGTAGCCCTTACACTGTGTGCTCACTCAGTCTGATTTTCCTTCTCCTTTGCTGATCAATCTGGAAGGCACTCAGGGACAAAGCCCTGGGGGAAGAGCCCAGCTAAGCACTTCTTGAGCACTGGTGGGAGAGGTTCTGATGGTGCCACATTGCTGACCCTTTGTACCAGGCTGGAGGAGCTGCTGTCATAGTGTGCATCCATCTGTGCTGCTCCGTGCTGTGCGTCGCACCTCCTTCATGTCGTAGGCCCAGGCTTGCTCCAGCCCCTGCCCCATGGTGCTGCTTGGGGTCCAGGAGGGGAAGGGGAAGCGCCCAGCCACCACACGAGCCTCATCAGGGAGTTCTGCCAGGAGTTTGGCAGCCAGGGGATCCTTCTGGAGAGAGAGAGATAGCAGAGGCTGGGTGGCCTTAGGGAAGCATCGCTGTGCTGCAGTGACCCACTTGCTGTCCCATAGCAAAATGGTTCCCAAGCGGGCCCAAAAAGCAGCAGTGTCCAGTGGCCTTTCCATAGGACACAATGGGCTGGCTCTGTGATTTTCTATACCTCCAGTCTCCTATTTTTGGCCTTATTTTGTAAAGACTCTTAGCTCATATTCCAGACCTGCTCTCTTTTTCTAAGGACAAACTCCCTTCTAGGCTTGCTGAGGATAGCAGCAGCTCAGCACGTAGACTTACCACACTGGGAGCCAGGAACACGATCACATTGTAGCAATCAGAAAGATTTGCCTTTAAAGAGAAGGAAAAAGGGAATGAATGAAGGAAACGGCTCTTGGAAGATAAGTATAGGGACAGTGCTGAGTGCTGTGAGCCTTAAGGCAAGCAAAGATGCCATGGAATCCTTGAATATCCTAAGCTGGAAGGGACCCATAAGGATCGAGTCAAAGCTCCTGCCCATGTCTGGCACCCAGCACAGCCACTGTCCCCTGCAGCTGTTACCTTCCACAGATCCTGCTTCAGGAAGGAAACCTTCCCCTCGTATCCAGCCCTGCGAGCCCGGTACCTGGCAAGCCACAGCAGCCAGGGGTTGAGCTCATAGCCGACAGCCGGACGGAGTCCTTGCTTGTAAGCTGCAATCACCTGGGGGGTGAGAGAACTGGGGCTGAAATGAAGCTGTTGGGTTTGGGGTTAGGTGACCTCCCTGCTGCCTTCTGTCCTGGGCACCGGGGCTCCCATGGGGATACAGATGCATATCAAGGTGTATATAGGGCTTACTGGTGTATGGAGGGAAGCACAGGGTGGGTGCCTATAGGAGGAGGCACAGGGGGTGTGTGTATAGGGTATATGGGGTATTGGTATACATAGGAGTGTACCTGGGGGGCAGCCCTCCAGCATCAGCCCCAGCGGGGGCTCACTGGGTGCAGCACTGTGGCCCTGGGGATCTCTGCACTGGGGATGCCCATGAGGTTCCCTCCCTCACCAACCCCCCTCTTTCCCCCCACGCCTTACAAGTCGGCCGTCCCCAGAGCCCAGATCTGCCGTCTTCCCCGTGCGCTCTCGCAGCAGTCCCATCACGTTGGCCACTTGCTGAGCATTGGATGGCACATATGGCACCTGGGGGCAAACAGCAGGGGTGGGAGTGGGGGTTCGCCCAACAAATGAGTTCCCATTGGGGGGGCCTTTGGGGGTACCTGCAGGCGCAGCGGCACCCGGCGGAAGCCAGGCATGAGCACTGCAGCCCACACAGCATAAGCAGCCAGGCTGGTGGTGGCCGCCAGCTGCAGCAGCCCACGGGCCCCCAGGGCCTCCCCATGCAGCTGCCCCGCCAGCTCGTCCAGCGCCTCCGCGTCCATTGCTGCCGGAAGGGGCGGCCCCATGAACACACGGGCCCTTCCGTTGCATGCATGGCCATGCGCCCACTGGGTGCATTTTATCTGCTGCTCAGCTGCCAGCTCCAAGGCTTTGGCTGGGGCTGCTGAAGGCAGCAGCTCCCGGAATGGTTGTGCATGCTTTGCACGCTAGCACAGGGCTGTGCGTGGTTGTGTGTCCGCACTTGGAGCTCACTTATCTTCCCCACTGCTGCTGGCCCCGTGAGGCTGTGGGAAAATTCCAGGCTGCGGGTCACAGCGGGGGATCTGTGCCCACCCTCAATTAAAACCCAAACCCTGGAACAATACCACATCAATTAGGGGAGCGGTGCACAAAGGGCAGGCAGCTTCCCAGCCCTGTGCAGGCAGTTGCTGACACATCATCGCACCGCACGTCCTACGGCCTCTGCCTTCCTCCCTGTATCCCCCCGACCCACGGTGACAGGTCTGGGGTGGATCCCAGCACCCTGACCCTGAGAACCTGGGACTGACCCAGAATCCTAAGGGGAATCCCATGTCCCTGCGATGGGGTGACATTACTGAGCTCCTATGCACTGCTCAGTGTCATTCAGCCCCCATTAAGCACATGTCCCAGAGCAGCGCTGGGAACAGGGCACACCATGGGGATAAAAGGCCGTTTTTAATATTGTTATCTATTTATATTTGCATAGGTGAAGCATCTCTTGTTTATACACAAGGAGAAATCACCCATGGCCATGTCCCTGTGCTGCACCACTGTATAGCATGGGCTTCAATGGCAGCCCCCCCCCCCCACCTCAACAGTGCTGTGAGACAGTCCCAGCGTAGCTGCAGCCAAATGGGACATGGGGATCACTCCGATTTTCTGCGGCTCGCTGGCAGGTGGAGCCAATTAGGCTGAGAATGAGCAGAAAATCGAGGAAATAGGATCCAGGGGCTCAGGGCTGGGGGGTTTGGGCAGCACGGGGAGGGGTGGAGGGGGGGATGTGGAAGCCCCAGGGTGCAGCTTGAACCCCCGATGATGCCAGAAGGAGAGTGAAGAATGAAGCCATTCCCACACACGGGGTGCTGGGGCTTTGTGGTGTGGTGCAGGGCTGAGCAGGTGGTGCTGCGTGGGGAGTGTTGGAGCCCCAGTGCCTCTCACCCCTGGTTGCTCCCCCCCCCCCCCGCCCCAAGGCTGCGGCGGCTGCAAAGCGGCTCCAAGAGCTGGGAATTTGTCACCATGTGCTGGGAAAGCTCCTTCCCACCAGCTGTCGGCATCGCCAGGGCTCCCAGGGGTTGGATTTGATGTAGTTAAAGCTGGAGGGGGGCTGTGGGGCAGAGCCCAAGGTTTGGGATGGGCATCCTCCACTGGTGCTGTATACAGGTAACCAAAATGCCCCATCCTGCCTGATGCTGGGCAGCCTCCAGCCCTGGGGGGGGGGGGGGGATTATATTGACCCTATGGGACATTCCTGACCCCAGGGACAACATCCTAACCCAATGGGATACCCCTGACCCCATGAATATTATCCAGTCCTTCAGGGCATCCCCTAACCCTGAGTTCATCATCCTGGTAATCCCTGGTACCAGGAATGTTATCCAATCCTATAGAGCAATCCCTAACCCTGGGGACATCATCCAACCCTGCAGAACAACCCCTGACCCCACGACATCTCCAGGTCCCACAGTGCTGTGTGCAGTGGGGACACAGGGGACAGAAGGGATGGGGGGAGCAGGACAGCCCCGGGCCATGTCCATCCCCCTGCTGGGGCGGGCCGCGCACAGCCGGCAGCCTTTGTGCGTTCCTTTGTGCCCCGCGATTCGCGCGTCCCGGCTTTTATCTGGAGCTCGGGAAGGGGGAAGGAACAAGGGGGGTGGGAGGGGGGTGTAAGGGGGAGGGTAGAAAAGGGCTGGGGGGAGAAAGTGGCGCGAAACGGCCGCTTTCTTTGTGTGATGGGGATGGTGACAGGGACCCTGGGGACACACTGTAGGTGCCATCCCACAGCGTTTACCCAAAGGGCTCCTGGGTTGGGGTGGCCATGAGGTCCCCTGTGCTGGCACACTGAGTTGTGTAGGGGGGTCAGCTCATGGGTTGTCTCCAGGCCCCCCATCTGGTGCAACCACTGTGACAATGGGGACAGCCATCACCCCCAGACCCCCATCCTGTGCCCAGCTGGCACAAAGCCCCGTGCCACGCCACCGCCCCTCATCCATCTTCACCATCACGGTGCCTCTCACCTTGTATTTCACCCTGCAGAGGAAACGTGAGCTGGATGGAGAATGCTCACTGCAGCTCTGCCCGCTGCTTGGTGCCACCTTTAGCTGAGGGTGGGCACTGGGGGGGGACACTGAGAGGACGGGGATGCCAAGACCATGGTGCCATCCCCAAGACCTGACCCACCATCACCATCCCCAACCCACAGCGGTGGTGACACCGTGGCACCTCCTGTAGGAAACCATGGCCCGGCGCAGCAGGGAAGCAGGGGTGGGCGGCCCCGACCCGGGGCAGAGGGCACCAAAAACACCACTGAAAATCCACGTTGGAGAGAAAGCAGCGTCGCAGCCTTTTCCGCTGCAGCGGAACGATCTGATTTGACCAAATAAACAGAGAGGGAGAAAAACAAGGGATTCGGCCGCTGGACAGAAAGCCGCCGGATGCTCGGAGCATTACATGCAATAATTTCAGCGAGAGGAATGTGCTGGGGTCACAGGAGCCAGGATTGCGTGGGCAGCGCGGGGCCCTTTGTCTGCGCTCATTTATTGCTTTTCCACCTCCCTCCTCCAGATTTCCCACTCCTTCCCATTCTACCCCCCATCTGGGGGCTCTGTCCCACCCCCAATCCCAACACGGCCCCAAACAACACCCATAATGTGTCCTGCACCACCCACACGGGCTGCTCTCTTGCAGGCAGATCCCAGCATTTTATCTGCACGCCCCTGTTTTAATGAAGCTCCAAATCCAGCAGCGCTCATCAGGAACGGTTTGTGGTGGGGAAGAAGAGCTCCAAGGTTGGGCTGGGCACAATGGAGCCTTGTGGCTGTGGGCTCTGATGAGATCGGTGCTGACAGCAGCAACACCAGGGGAGGGTGGTGACCCTGGGAAGAGCAATTTGGATATAGCAAAATGCATCTATGTGCATCTATGGGTGTTTGCAGCCCTGCAGGGTGCGGGATGCTCAGCCGTGCACCACGATGCTCAGTGCCCATCTGTCAGCACTCAGTTAAAGAAGGCCACAAACATGACAAATACAGCTTAGTTTATATATATATATATAAAAAAAAAAAATCACAAATTTGGTATCGTTATAACTTTAGTGCACATATGATGCTGCCTCCCCCACCCTCAACGGTCTGAAATCCCCCCCCTGCCCTGGTGTGGTGGCACCAGGAAACCACTGTGGAGCCACAGCCCCATGGTTGCCCTGTGGTGTCCCCATGTGGGCGGTGGCACAGCCCCACCTCTCCCTGCTCCACCTCTCTGCTCCCTTCTCCCTCCTGTGCTCAGCACTTTGGTTCTAATGGGGACCCTCCGTGCCACCTCTGCTCCCTCCTCAGCCTCACTCCTTCATTCTCGCTCCTCCTGCTCCTGCTCTCCCTTCCTCCCATGTCCCCTGGCTCCCTTCAGGCCGGGACACGGCTCTCCATTTCTGCAGTCCCCCTTCCACCCTCAACACTGCCTATCCACCTCCTTTCCCTGCCGTCACCACTGCACTGTGCCACCGCTCTCCTCGTGTCCTGCAGTGTCCCCACACCTGCAATGACCCCTTGGCCCCCAGGACCCCCAGCCCGGAGCCCCCTTCTGCAGCCCCCCAGGGTCACCAACTGGGAAAATCCCATCCTATCCTGCAGGATTTTCACAGGGCTGTTCCCACCCACCGTGCTCCCACGTCCCTACGTGCCTGTCCCTGCAGACAGCATGCAGCCCCCTCCGCATGGCGATGCCCTCAGCATCCCAGGGCAGCTGGAGGGGGCTGAGATAAACACATATTCCAGTGTCTCTCGAGCAGGGCTGCTCCCAAGCTGGGGGCTGCCCACCCCGAGCTGCTCAGTCCACGGGGAACTCGCAGGGGTTTTGCCTCCTGCGCCGGGCGCCCTCGTAGATGCGCTGGAAGTCCTTGTAGCGGGGAGCGCAGCTGAGCCATGCCTCACCAAAGTGCAGCCACCCCGTGAACAGGAAGGTGCCGGGGCCCGGCCGCACACCGCAGCGCAGAGGGGTGCGGATGCTGCCCGCCGCCCGCCCCGGCCGCCCCCCGCTTTGGAAGAGGGGGAATTTCTGGCGGTGGATGCGGACGGCGCTCACCCCGATGACAGATTCCTGCAGCTCTGCATCGTTGGAGACGCTGTGGATGGTACCACGGACCACTGCGGGGGAAGGCAGAGAGAGGGATGAGTGTGCACCTGCCCCCACCCCATCTCCATCTCCATTCCTATCCCCATCTCCATCCCTGTCTCCACTCTCTTCCTCTTTTTTATCCCCATCCTCATATCCGCACACTTATTTCCTTCCCCAGCTCCATCCCCTTCCCCATCCCTATCCCTATCCTCTTCCCCTTCTCAGTCCTGATCCTCGTTCCCACTTCTATCCCTATTCCTTATTCCCAACCCCATTCCCCATTCCTGTTCCCATCACCATCCCTGTCCCCATTCCCATTCCTATTACTTTTCCTCATCCTCATCCCCATCCCCACCTCCATCATTATCCTCATTCCTGTTCCCTATTCTTATTCTTTCTCCCTATTCCCACCCACAACTCCATCCCCCAGCAGCCTCAGGGACCCATTGCAGGCTGACAGAGTGAAGGAGAACACATGGCCCCATACGGATGCAGAACAGGGCCATGACATATGAGAGCAGCATGGGGCCCCATGGCCATGTCATGGGCTGGATGAGGACAACACAGGGCTCTCAAAGCAGCGCTGTCCTCTCACCCCATCCCTACAGCATCCCACTTTGTATTTCCCTCCCTGCTCCTGAGCCCAAGGATGCACTCACCAAAGTCACTAGTGCAAATGGCCATCAGGAGCTCGGTGTCATTGCACGGCCGGCACACCCCTGCAATAGCCAAGCATCATTGTCACCTCAGCGTGCCCACACCACGAGGGGACAGAAATCCCCCTTTTCAGGAGGTTTTCCTATTTGAAGCACCTGAAGATGTTCTCACCTTCTGCAGGCAGCGCGGGGCGGGCGAGCCAGTCCCCCCGCAGCTCATAGCGGAAGGCAGCGATGCGGCGGCTGATGTCTCGCTGTGGGGTGGCCTGCAGGAATAGGGCCACCTGCTCATGGGGCGGCCAGCTGAAACACCTCACACGGGGCCGTGGGGCAGCCTCCGCCTCGGGCAGCAGCAGCTCCAGCTCACCATCCCGCTCCAGGTAGAGCTGAGCCCCCCGGAAGGTGCCGGTGGGCTGAAGGCAGGCGGTGACGTGTCGGGGGTCGCGGCCATCAGCGGTGGTGGCGGGGGGCAGGCGGGGGGCCAGGCGGAGGCGGAGTGCCCCCGTGGGGTACAGCCACTCCAGGGAGCCCTCGGCGCAGCGCAGGGTGAGCTGCTCCACACTGCCCAACTCCTGCGACAAGCCGCTGCAAGGGACCATGTGTGGGGTCAGCAGGACCCCGAGTGTAGACCCCAACCTCTGACCCACCCGGGGTGTCCTTACATGGGAGCTTGGAAACCCCAAATAGAAATGCTGGAGCCTTCACCCTTCGGCTTTGGGGTGCAGTTTAGTGATTTACCCCACTCCCATTTGGGGATGTTTCCTGCATGTTTTCTCCCTCCTCGCCCCCAGATGCACCCCATTCCCTTTGCCCTTTCAAGGTGGACTTTTGGGTGCTGGGATCTGTGTGTTGCGGGGGGTCACCCCACTCTCTGCTCTTGTGGGATTCGGGTTCTCACGTTCCCAGCGCATCGTTTTGTCGCTCCTGGGGCCGTGGCTGCTACGCAGTGAGCCGAGGGAAGCGGGGCCGCCTTTAGGGTCGGGGAGAGCGGGGGGCGACCGCTTTGTCCGGGCCGAGGCGCTGGCGGCTGCGCGGCCCCGTGGCCCCGCCGCAGCCCCTCCTGCCGGGCCCCCGCTCTTTGTTCCCGAGTTCGGCGCCTTTCCGGGGTGGGAAAAGGCCCCGGGGGAAGTTTTTGGGGTCTCGGGGGAAGTTTTAGGGTTCCAGCAGCCGTTCCGACCAACCAGTGGCGGGGCTGTAGGGAGCGGGGGCACCGCGTGGAGAGGAGGATGGAGGAACGCACGGGTGAGCGGAGATGTGGAAAGGCAGCTCGGAGCTCTCCCAGGATGAGGGGAGCAATTAGAGGAGCCAGTTCGAGAGAGGAAACTGAGTCAGGGGGAGATCCAAGGACTCATCCTTAGGAGACGCTCGGGGCTTTCTTAGCCACCGTGACCGGGATTGGGATCGGGACTGAGGTCGGGATCGGAACGGAGACTGGGATCGGGATGAACCCTGCCCTACGCATCCCGGAGCTTACCTCCCCCTCCAGCTGCACTGATCCGCCGAGAAACTGCCGAGGGCAGCGGCCAGCCCGGCGAGGCACAGCGCCCACAGAGCCCGCATGGCCGCTCCGGGGCTCCGGGCTCCCGGCAGCGGCGGCCCCGGGGGCGGCGGAGGCGGCGGCGGCCCCGGCCGTGGCCGCGGAACGCAGCGCGCTGGGGAATTTGGGGGGGTGGGAACCGGGGGGTCCAATCAGCGCCGCGCCCCCAAACTTTGAGCCAATAGGGGCGGAGGGGCGGGGCTGTCCCCCCAACCCTCCCCCCCCCAAAAACCTCCTCCCTGAGCATCCCACGCGGGGAGTGGGGATCGGTTCGTCACCTCCGAGGGACCCCAGGGCTTAGGGGGGTGGCAGGGCTTATCGCATCCCCACGTCCCCCCATAACCCGGGACCCCCCCCCCCCAATTGCCTCCCCACGGAGGGGATTGCTCGAGAAGGGGCCGCAGCGTTTGGACCTGGGCCTGGCTCACAGGGCACACCCCGGGACCCCCAATCCCATCCCCAAACCTCCCTTTGAAAGGATCTCCCCCCCAGTTTGGACAGCTCAGCATCCGGCCGCCAGCCGCACATCTGCATCTCCTCCATCTCCCCTTCATTCAACGAGCTTCTCCCAATTATGGCATTTGATTTTATTTTCCCTTCAGACACCATTGTGCCGGGCTCACAAACCCTGCAATTAATTAAGTTTCCATCGAGTGACAGCCCGCCAAAATGTTTGAAATAAACACGGAACAATTGCTGTGCGATGATACAGGCGGAGAACAAAGTCCCCGGAGAGAGGGTGGAGCGGAATGGAAATGAGGGATTGTAAATTTGGATGGCAGAAAGAAAGAGAAAGGAGGGGAAGAGGAGGGGGACGGGCACGAGGAGGGAAGGTGGGGGGGGAGAGGGATTCAGAGCCCTCCGGCCATGAAATGACACTGAAAGAAGTCAATCTGATGGAATCCGTGGAAAATTAAGGCCGGGAGAGGGTGGATGCTGTGGGAGATGGACAAAGGCAGCAGGGTCAGGGCTGCTGCCCACCGAGCTCCCAGAGCCGGGCCTGAAGTGGGTCGAACTGGGCTGAAATGAGTTGAACTGGACCTGAACTGGGCCAAATGAGTTGAAATGAGACCATACTGGGCTGAACTGGGAAGGAGCAAAGCCCTGTGCAGCACACACAGCCCAAAGCCACTCATTGCTCAGTGAGCCCTGGTGGGGTGAAGCATCCCTGGGGGCAGCCAGAGGTGCCACCAACTGAAATATCTTGGTCCAGGAGCTCTGCCCATGGCCACGTCTCCAGGTCTTGTCCCCAGGCTGAGTCTCTGAGCCATCACCTCAAGTCACCTCCAGTGTCCCCCCTGTCCCCATTACGTGGTGCTGCAGTCCCCCCACCTCAACCACCCACCTGCTGCAGGGGCCACCACGCAGCAACCACCACCACAGCCACGAGGGATTACATGTCCCTGTGCTGGGGACATCCTGCCATTGTCACCCCCGTGGGGTTGGCTGCCCAGGGCCCGGCTCTCGTGTCGCTGGGGGTCCCCGAGCTTCTCTGAGCCCCAGGGCCGGGATGCTGCGGGCTCGCAGTGCCCTCTTGTGACTGCGGACACGGCTCTGCACCCCCCCTACCCCCGACACCCCCCCCAAGCAGGGATTTGGGGTCGACAGCTCTGGGCCTGATCCTGCCTCAGCTCTGCCCATACACCAACACAGGACACGGTGGAGTAGGGTGGGCAGAAGGACTCCTGGGGAGGCAGAGGTGCTGTGGGGTGGGCGGGGAGCTGCAGGGGCATCTCAGAGAGGAAGGGGCTGGGGCCTGACCCCGAAGGGCTGCTCAGAGGCTGGGGCTCCCCATCCCCTCCTGAAGCTGTGGCTGCGTGGGGAGCTGCTCCCACTGAGCCAAGAAAGCCCGTCGGAACTGAGTCTGCGTCAGGCACCCACACCATCCCCAAAAAATAGCTCAGGAGGCCTCACATCAGCTCCCAGCCTCGCTGGATCCCAAGACACTGAGTGCCCTGGTCCCTGGCCCTATGTGTATCCTTGTCCCCTCACAGTGTACTGAGGGATGTCAGGAGGGGGACATTATGCCAAGGGGCTCCGCTGTGGGGCAGGGTCCCTGAGTGAAGGTCACTGAAGTGCAATGGTGGACCCCATGGCCAGGTGAAGGTCCTCATGTAAGGACAAGATTCCTCATTAGCTGGGTGAGGGTCCACGTGGCCAGGTGAGGGATCTCATTTTGGCATTAGGTGTCTGCAAGTGAAAGAAGGTTCCCAGGTCAGGATGAGGATCCCAGGTGTGGGTGAGGGCACTCAGCAGTGGGATGAGGTTCCCCATGGCCAGAGGAGGGTCCCCATGGCAGGACAGGTGTCCTTCAGGCTGGGAGAGGGTCCTCATGGCCAGGTGAGTGAACCCACAGCAGGATGAGGGTCCCCACCTCTGGGTTCTGCCCTCACCTGTCTTCAAGACCTGGAGGATATTGCCCCCCAGATGGGGACAGCAGGGGGCTGAGCCCCACTAGGAGCAGTAGGGCTGCACCGAAGGCGGTGTCCCCAGGTTGTCCCCATCACCGTCAGCCCCCAAAGCAGAAGCCAGTAAGGCTGTCCTGGCACGTGCATCCTCTCCGGCGGCGAATGGAGCTGCCTATTGATTTGCAGGCGGGCTAAAAATAACCCGCATCTCTTCATCCAGAGCTGTGAAAAATCCCCCATCGCTAGGCGACGGGTTACCGGGAGACAGCCATCGCTAGGCGACCGCGGTTGCTGCAGCGACGGCACCCTGCGCACTGCGGTCCAGCTTTGGTACCCATGGCCCAGCTGGCCCAGGGATGCTCGGCCCATAACGTGGGGACCGACTCCAGAGCCCATGTGGGTAGTAGGGGTGGGAGCTGGGAGGACTGCCACCCGCTGCACACATAGGGGCTGCTGCTGGGTGACTGTCCCCGTGAGAACATCCCTGTGGGGACACGGCATCATACAGGGAAGGACCACCAGGCTCTCACCGGGGTCACTGAGGGACAGATGTGTGACATGGAAAAGGCCACAGCCCCACATGTGCTGCTCGCTGATCCCTCCAGCCCCTTGTCCTGCAGTTGTCACCTGCTGGGCAGGATGGGGGATGGCTGAGGCTGCTGTGTGCCCGCACAAGGGATACACCTGAGTGCCAGCAGCCCTCAGCCCCACCAGCTCCCCACTCCATCACCCCCATGGCTGCTGTCCTCCCTTTGCACATGGGACAGAGCCAGTTGTGCTGTGGGGATGCAGCGCTTCCAGCTGTGGGGTGGGATTATGAGTGTGTATGTGTGTGTGTACATCCTCCCCCCAGATACTCTCCATTGCCAGCACGAAATCCGACCTGCCTTATAAATAATGGAGGCAGCCAGATCCTGGCAGTTACATCAGCGTCCCCAGGGCCTGGCCGGGTGGCAGCCAGCCTAGCTTATCCCACTACAGTACTGTAATGGGAAGGGGTTAAGCATTATGCCTAAACCTATCCCTTCCAGTTTGGGGAGCAGGGCCCCATTCTGGAGTTGCTGAGTGGGTGCAGAGCTGGGCAACACAGGAATAAATGGGGCAGTGAAAACATCTGCACTTCCCTCAGTGCAGGCTCACACAGCTTGTTGGGATGCTGGATCATCCCCACTGCACACCTCTGTATTGGGGGCTGCCAGTGGGACCAAGGCTATCAGCCAAGAGGGTTCAGCACAGGGATTGCCTTTTGCCAGTGTCCTGGTGGGAAGACAGAGAAAACACCCATCATTCCATCCATTCTTTTGTCCATCTAGCCTTCTATCCCTCCATCTGTCTATTAATCTCTCCCTCCATTCATCTGTTCCTGCATCCATCTCTCCATCCTTCCATCCCTCCATCCTTCTGGAACCAGATGATCTTTGAGGTCCCTTCCAGCACCAGCCATTCCACAAGTCTATGATTCTATGATTCCCCCTGCATCTGTACCTCCCTACATCCAACCATCTATCTGTTCTTGCACCTGTCCCTCCACCCAACCCTCCGTCCCCATATCTACCCCTTCATCCCTTCATCTTTTCCTCCATCCCTTCATCTATTTCTCCAACCATCCACGTGTCCCTGCACCCATCCCTCCATCTATTCCTCCACATATTTATCCCTCTCTCCATTGATTCCCCCACCCTTCTCTCCCTCCATCCCTCCACCATCCATCGACCCCTCCATGCCTAAATCTGCAGCCACATATCCCTCCATCCATCCCTCCATCCCTCCATCCCTCCATCCATCCATCCATCCATCCATCCATCCATCCATCCATCCATCCATCCATCCATCCATCCCTCCATCCCTCCATCCCTCCATCCATCCCTCCATCCATCCATCCATCCATCCATCCATCCATCCATCCATCCATCCATCCATCCCTCCATCCATCCATCCATCCATCCATCCATCCATCCATCCATCCATCCATCCATCCATCCATCTCTTTCTCCACCCCTCCATCCGTCCCCGCATCCCTCCCTCCCTCTTCCCACCCCCACCCCTCCCTCCGGTGCCTCCCACCCTCCCGTCCCTCCCCGCGGTTCGGGGGCTCTCAGCTCCCCGGTTCCTTCCCCCCTCACCTGGTCGCTGCCGTTCGGTGCCGCGAGGACCGGGACCATCTCGGGGACCTCGACGCTGCGTTGTCGCTCCCGGCGGCGGTGTCTCTTTAACGGGCGGCGGTACGGACGCGGGGAGGCTGCGTGTGCACACGCGCGTGTGCGAGCCTCTCACAGCTGCCCTGCACCGAGCAGGATCCGGCCCTCTCCCCTCCCCACCGCTTCTTTCCTTTATTTTTGTCGGCTTGAGGCCGAGCCGCACCGAGCACCCATCTTCCTCCCCTCCTCTCTTCCTCCTCCTCTTCCTCCTCCTCGAGGTTTCCTCGCGCAGGAAAGGAGCGGCTGTCCGCGCACGGCATGGCATGAGCTGGGAGAGCTGGAGGTAAGGGATGGCTTATTTATTGTATGGGGGTTGGGGGGGTTGTTTTGTTTTTCTCTTTTTTGTTATTATTATTGTTGTTGTTGATGATGATGATGGTGATTCGCTCTCGGGAAACCATTGCGACACAAAGCCCGCACATCGCGGTACGGCCCCGGCGGGCGGGGAGGGGGCTGGGGCCGCAGCCCCCGGTGCAGCATCCCGCAGCACCGTTATATAACGGCGGCGGAATGGGCCCCGTGCTCCTGGCCGAGGGGGAAGGAGAGGGAGAAGGTAACGGAGAAGCCCCTCTCCGTACCACTCGCCTCCCTTCCCCCGCTTCCCCCCCCCTCCCTCCCCCCGAACGGGGGCCCAGAAGGCAGGGAGTGGGCTGGCACCGGCTGCCCTGTAGGGAGGTTTTGGGATGAGTGCGGTTACCAGCATGGAGAGAGAGGTAGGGTGGGGGGTTGTTGCCTTGTTGCTTGCTTTCCCCACCTTCCCCCTTCCCTCCCCCCCCCAGTTCCTGAAGCACCCCCTCACCCCCTCTGGCTGCTCGCCTTCTTCCATGGTTCTGTGGGGTAAAAGAGACTGGGACCTCTGGAGCCGCATCCCCTGGCACCCTAAAACCTATTACCCTTGGACCCCTGCATCCTAGCATTCTAGCACCATGGGATTCCACTATCCTGCTACCATGGCACCTTAAATTCTCAGCACCCCATCATTCCAGCACCCCATCACCCTGATATTCCAACAAACCAGGACCCTGGTACTTAAACACTATGAGATCCCAGCAGCTTGGCAATCTAAGATCCCATCACCCCATTACCCCAGCGTCCCAGCAGCCTTGCACCTCACCATCCTGGCATCTGAGCACCATTAAACTGTGGGACTCCAGTACCCTGATCCTGCAACACCCCATCATCCTGATACCCCACCATCCAAACACACCAACAGTGTGAGACCCCTGGCACCTTAAAACCTCGTAGCAGTGTCACTCTGTCATCCTGTCATCCCAACACACTGATATCCCAGCACAGTGGGATCCCAGCAGGCTGCTACCCTAAAATCCCTACACTCCATCCCCCTTTTACACTCCAGCATCCAAGCAGTTTGTCATCCCAACATCTTGGCATCTCAGAGTCCCAGCTCATTATGGGGCACCCCACTGTGGCTGTAGAATCTCCACAGGAGTGAAGCTTCTTGTGCTAGGGCAGGCTGGGCCAAATGATGGGAGAACTAAGGCACAAGGTTGGTGAGCTGTAACCAGGTC
Source organism: Coturnix japonica (assembly GCF_054131305.1). Taxonomy (NCBI): domain Eukaryota; kingdom Metazoa; phylum Chordata; class Aves; order Galliformes; family Phasianidae; genus Coturnix; species Coturnix japonica. Next base: position 19,579,312 of record NC_140675.1, on the reverse strand, counting down.
TAGGCAGAGTTCCCGTGGCCTCAGTGATGTGGGGGTCTGAGATTACTATGGGGTCTTGTTTGGTGCCCCAAGTGCCCCAGTGCCTGATCTGGTGGCATTGGCAGGATGTGATAGTGTTCTGGTGGCAGAGACTGGAGTGCTTCTGTGGTAGGGGAGCTCTGACAGGGGTTCTGGGCCAGGGACTGGGGTAGGGGGTTTGGGGGCACTCAGTGAGTGCAGAGAGAGAGATGCACGGGGCTGGCATTTCCCCTCCTCTGGAAGCTCAGCGCTGATTTCACTCCAGCTACCAGGAAGAGGGAGGGAGGTGGCTTTGGAGTGGGGAGGACTCACTTCAGCATCCATTTTTAATGAGATAGATATCTATTTTTCCCCGAGCTGGCTTCCCCCACATCGATCCCTGCTCCATCCTCCAGGCCTGTTTTCCTCTTTGTTGCAGTGGGGATGTGGTGGCTGAGCCTCTCCACTACTGGGAACCTCTTGTCTCCCCGAATCTGAATTCTGGTGGTGTTGGGGGTCCTTGCTCAAGCTGGGGCTGGGGGTGACATGTGGGAAGGCAAGTGGAATGGTAGGGTCCTCTGTTCTCTCCGATGTGGCCACCTCCATATTGCACACCCCATGGGAACGTGGCATGACAGAAGGGAGGCCAGGGCTCTTGGGAACCCATTGCTTCTGGGGCTAGTAGCTGTGCTCATGCTGTGCCAGGAGCATAATGGAATGTGCAGGCAAGCGCAAATCCTTTGGCAGCTTCTTACCCATTCCAAGTCCCTGCCCACCCATCATGGGACTGCACGCATTCTTCAGGTGCTCTGGGGATGGCAGAGCATTCAGGGAAGGGACATAAAAGCTGAAAGTGTTCCTCGGGGTTTCTCTCTGCTCGAGCTCTGTCCAGCTTCTGGACAAGCAGCTGGCCTTGGGGCTGCCCCATGAGCTGGGTTTGGGCCTCCTGCTGGCCCATGGAGCACCAGTAGCCCCCATCACACAGCATCAGCACTGATGGTTGGTGGGGAAATTGAGGAGGGTGAGAGGACATGGAGTACCAGGGCTGCATTGCCTCCTTGCAACAGGGCCATGACCTTGATCAGAAGCCAGAACCTAACAACTTTCTGAACTTATATCAGCACTGAGCAACTCCAGCACCCTGCAGCAGCGGTTCTGTGGCTCAGCACTGCTTCCCTGCCCTGATGTCCCACCACTTCCCTTATCCCTATTCTGTCTCACCCCAGGTCTAGGTGCCATGGGATAGCACAGGTTCCAACTGAGCACTGTGTTCTCTCAGGTCTAGTGTCTGGGGCAGGACTCAGGCTGGGCTGGTTGCATGGGAAGAGGCTGATATTGGTGTTGAATCATCCCTTTCATCATGGGCACCTGTGGGCAGGACCTGTTCAGGGCCTCAGGTCTGCTCCACAGTACTGAGAGCTTCAGGTTGTCACACTGGCCTGGCATAAAAGATTCACTGTTTGTGTGGCCATTGCTATGTCTGGAGTGATGAAGACGTCTGAAGGCCCTGGAAGAGGTGCTTGTCCCAGCAGTACCAAGGAAGCTCATCGATGTCCTAGGAACAGCTACAGGTTGGCTCATCTCTCCTCAATGAGACCCTTAATCAGCACTCAGGGCCTTTCCTTTATGTCTGCTCCTGGGACAAAGAGGGGCAAGGAGCAGGGCTACAGTGTACCCAGCTCCATCAAATGGGCACACTCTGGCTGTTACACAACAGGAGCTGCTCTCCCAGAACAACCTCATGGTTAACAGGGAGCAGGGAGAAGCTTAGCTGAGGCACATGGAAGCATGAGCACCCTCCCTTCAGCAAGGAGGCCTGGTACATCTGAAGGAGGCTGAAGAAGGTGAGCCCAGGTCAGCAACAGTCGCCACCCAACTCTGTCCACGTCTGTGCATAAAAGTTTGCTGACAGCCACCACTGGATGTGGATTTCTCCTCCTGCTGAGGCTCCTTCTGGAACATGGAGCCCTGGGATAGGGAGGAGGTCAATGCTTGACATATTTGAGAGACTATGGAATGGCTATGGCCAGAACCAGTGCTGCCCCTTGCCCTCCTGAAGGCTGAGGAGGTTGAGGATGGACTGGCATAGAGTGGAGCCTGCATTCCCTCCCACTCGGGCTGGGATCACGCAGAAGTGACAAACTCTGGGAAGAACAAGGGAAGAGAGTGCAGCAGCCAGAGGGGACCCTACTGCCTGCTGCGGGGAACTTTGGCCTTTGGGTTTATTCCCAGGACCCCACAAGCCTCTTTGTCTATTGCAAGGTGGAATGAGCTCACTGACATCATTAGGAGCGGGGAGAGGAGCAGGAGAGCTGCATTCATCTTTCTAGTCTCTCAAGGTCTCCTCAGGATAATTCTAGGAAGGAGTTTCCCAGCTCCCATCACACAAGCAGGTCTCTGGGCCAAGCGACAGAGAGCAGAATATGGTCTTTTTCCCATCATGAATTCCTGGTTCGTGCTGCAGTGGAAAAGATAGTGCTGACTTTGGAGCTGTGCTCTGAGCCTCTCTCCCAGCTGATGTGTGTGAGTCCAGAGCTCCAGATCTCTGGTCCACATGTGCACTCACAAAGGTGCCTCTGTATAGGCAGCCTCTGCACCTAAACACAACAGCTGCCCCTCCATCTCTAGGGGAGTAAGAGGCTCTTCTGGGGATTCTCTGCCTCCTCTGCATTGCCAAGGTGCTGAGAGGACAGCCATACATATACCCCCCCCCGACTGCACACTGCACAGACAGTGGGCTGACCTGATGCAGTCAGAGCAAGAGACAGCTCACACACTGCTGAGCATTGCTGGGGAAGGCAGTCTTTACAGAGGGATATCTTTATTACTACCATGTGCTTTGGTCTTCAGGTTCAGCCCCCAAAGCAAGAGCCAGCATAGCATTGTTGATGGTTGGGATTGTTGTACACAGTTGGTGGTTCTGGGCAGCTGTTACCCTTGAGACTGCTGGACAAAAGCTTTGGCTGTGTGCTCTGCCACAGCGTTGGGTCTCGGGTGTGTTTTCTCTGCCTGTAGAGCAACTTGATTTGCTGCATTAGTAAAAATAGATGGGCTAATGAATTCAGCTGATGCAACCCTGCGTGAGTGTGTGTGTGCATGCGCTTATGTCTGTTTGTGTGTGTATATGTGCATGTATATGTGTGTCTCCATATCGAGGCTCATGCAAGGTGCATCCGCCAGCCCCTAGGGCTCTGATGTGAGTGTGTGTGTGTGTGTGTCCAAGCATATCTGTTTGTGTATGTGTGTGTGTGCAGAAAGCCGTGAGCGATGGCTGCTTGCTGCCGAGCAGCTCTCTGTCACTGAAGCAGTAGCTCTACAGAAATAATTTTGCATCAGCCTTGGATTCTGGCGCTGCAATAACAGGGCTGCGCGGGAGGCTAGCAGGGCAGCAGGAGCCCTACACAGGGACCTGGTGGGGCAGCAGGGGGGGCATTACGAGGGACAGCAAAGGTGGTAGGGGTCTTTCGGGCCGTTTTGAGGGGTGTTTCTGCAAGGTTTTGCTGCCGCTCCCTGTCGTGCTGAACGGGGCCGGTGTCACTGTCCATGGTGCTGAACGGGGTCGCTGTCCATAGTCCTGAACGGAAGGGGAGCTGTGTGTCTGTACGCGGTGCCGATCGCTGCCAGGACCTCTGCAGTCTCTCTCCATGGACCACCGAGTCCTGCCAGCCCTGAGTCTCCGGTGTCCCCTGAGCTGCCCCGATGGCCCAGAGCCCACAGTGACCCTCAAATCTGGTTGCAGCTGGACCGCAGACTGACCCAGTGCATCTCTGCCACAGCCTGGGCAGAGGGAGCCCGTACATACACGGGGGTGGTGTTAGTAGGTGACTGCTCACCCCACCTGTGTCTCGAGGTTCCCATCCCTTATCGTTACCATATGGAGACAGTAAACTCTCCAATGGTTTGGACAAATGCTCCCTTCCTGGGTACTTTTGTCTTATCCTTCCCAGCTTCATCATCCACGTAATGTTTGTAGTGACACACTCTTAGACCCCCTTCTTTCTTCTCTCTTCCTGCGTCAATTCCGCCCCCCACCACTGCATCATCACTCATTGTGGATGAGAAAGCCCTCATGAATGGAGCGATTTCACCGCAGTGACATTTCCTGTGAAATGTGCACCCTGGAATCAATTTGGGAGACTAAAAGAATGTGCCCTTTGCTTTTGTCAGGTTTCCTCCCACTGTGAACTGAGATTTGGCACAGCTGGCAGAAACCTCCCTTATGAGGCCTGGGAGAGCAGAGGGGGCTTGCACGAGGGTCTCTGAAGCTGAGTCCTTCTCGTAAAGTCCCAGAGTTAGGATGGTTATGCCAAGCATTTAACACTCCTTCTGAGAGAGGATGAAGGATCAAATCTCTGCTCTTTGCTTTGGATTGAGGGAAAAAAACAAATATGTGGAGGTATCTGCAGAATGGCAGGAACATCAGAAGGGGCAAAGGTGCCAAAACTGGGACTTGAGAGTGCAAAACTCTGTACTGACTTTTCCAAGGCTGTCCCAGTGCATTAGAGGAAGGGCCCGGGGCAGGGCATGGTGTGCCCCATATATCCCAGTGCACAGAAGCTCTAAAGGATGGAGTACTTGCACTTTCTACAATGGAGCAGTGTGGGCTCCCCTCTAAGCCAGAGGAGACTGTAAGGCTGCTGCTGGAGGCTTTTCTGTAGCAGTGAAGGGCAACTCCAGAGGCAATGAAGTGATTATTAAGCCAGCAGTCCTCCCCAGCCTGTGCTCCCTGCCACAGTCTCCAAGATGCTCTCTTCTCCAGGCAAGGTCCAGATGCTTTCAGGCTGATAGAATCCCTGGTTGTCCATTTTATCAGAGATATACAGACATGTACAGTAAGCCTGGATGGACACAGCCATATCCCTGTAGGCCCAGCTTCCTGCTATCCTTGCCTGAAACCTACCTTTGCTCAGAAGGCCTCCATCCCTGTTTGTGTTCCTACTTGAAGTGACTTCCCAGCTCATTCATGGTTTGGGATATCTGTAAGCCAGACAGGCAGCTTCAGTGCCTGGGGCAGGGTAAGCTGGCTTAGCTTCCCAAGGCAGAACTCTGAAAGCCACCAAGTCCACCACCCAAGCCCTGCCTTTAGGGTGAACCTCACTCTGAGCTGGTTGTAACTGCTGCCAATGCCTCCCTCTGGCTGAATTACAGTCTGATGATTGTCAGCATCTGTCTCCTCCTGTGGCTGTCCCCCGTGGGAGCCCCCACCCCTGACTTGCCTTCCGATGTCTGGAGACCACGGGCTGCCCCTCTCCCACCACCTGACCTCCCCCCAAAGGCAGCCAGCATGGTGAATTTCTCTCACTGTGGGCTCTGTGCCGGAGCAACAGCCCTTCTGTGCTGTGCAGTAATTATCTGTTTTGATTTGTGTTGTAGTGCTGTGTTAGACACCCTGGTGCACGTTCTGTTTGCTTCCCTAATTGCTGCCAACCTTGGAGCTGCTGTGTGGTTTGTTGTTTTTTTTTTTTCATTTTCCCCTCTTCTTCTGCTTTCAAGCAAATTTATTCAAGCATCCGAGGCCCAAACCCTCTATAGGTCAGTGTAAGTGAAAGCAGCAGAGGCCGCATCCAAGTGGGAAGTGGCGTCAGGCTGTCTGCTCAGGGCCAGATCCATTCCCGAAGGATGGGCTCTGGCAGTGCCAATGCCACTGTGCCAGGCTGCTGTGGGGAGGTGAGAGGCTTCACCACTGGCTGCTTCCCATCTGCAGGGTGAATGGGCAGAAAACTGGCCCTTAAAGAGTGGGGCAAAGTCTGGGAGAAAGCTGGTGGGGGATCTCTGGGCTCTCAATTCGGGGGGCTGCTCCCCTTCTTGCTGGTGCAGCAGGGCATGGAGATGATGGGAGGGTTGGAGCAATGGGCTGGGAGCAGCAGGGAGATCTCCAGCTGTGTCCTGGGACTGTTGGGGTGCAGTGTAGTGTCTGACTTAGGCCAGCACTGTCTCCAGGGTGGGACAGCCCCAAAGCCTGCATACCTGAGCCACCAGCAACATCTGTGGCTCAACAGCCAACACTCTGCTCTCTTGGTGCCCTCAGTCACCTACTTGGGGGCAGAAAGCAGAGACATGGCCGCTGCCACCTCCTGTCCCTTTCTGCCAGGCTCCCCTCCTACAGGCCTCAGCCATCCAAAGTATTTTCTCACTTTAATCTCAGCTTTTATTGTGGCTTTGAGGGGGAGCTGCTGACTGTGTCCTCAGGTCCCATTAGCAAGCACAAGCTAATGTGCCACTCAGGCATGGCTGTCACTGAGCAGTGCCTGTCCCTCAGGACCCGGGAGTGACAACTCTGTCTCTCTTATCCCCATGGGCTCCATTTCTGCAGGTTCCAGCTCCTCCCATGCCCATGGATGCTCTGGAAGCCCAGCCTCCTCTGGCTCCATCTCAAGCTGGGCCCTAAAGGGGATGGGAACCTAGTCCTTTGGCAGGGTTTGGTTCGGGTGAGCTTGTGTGCTGGGGCACAGGGTGTTGGCAGGATGGGTCGACACTGCTGGGGCACTGTGCCAGGCACTGGGTGGTGGGGGGAATCAAGCCCCCATCAATTATTCACCTCTGTATTTATAGAGGGAAATGTGATTAATAATGCATGGTGGGGTGTGGCAGGGCCATTTGAAAGCCTGTCTGGCTGCAGCTGAAATATTTATTAGCTTGTTTTGATGCAGTGCCACCGCAAGCCATGGCACCCAGTTGGCACGGGCTCACTGGACAGCATGGCATGTGTAGTCTCTGTCACCCAAGCCATGTATCCCAGTGAGCCCAGTGCTGGCCTAAACCTGCTTACCACCCTTCTGTATTGCAGAGAGACCTGTGGAAGATGTCGAACTCGAGAAACGGCGACACCAAGCCCCCATGTTTGCCTCGCAATGGACTGGTAAAGATCCCCACACAGCCCAACGGCCTCGGCTCTGCCAGCATCACCAAAGGCACCCCTGCCGTGAAAAACCGCCTGTGCCAGCCTTCCTCCGTGCCTGCCATCCTCAGCCCAGCCTTAACCCCCCGCAGTGACCTGTCTGTCCCCAGCCTGGCCTCACCGCTTTCCCTGGCCGCTCTGGCTGGCGTCTCATCCCCTCCCGGCACCTCCTTGGTGGCACTGAACTCGAGCGAGGCCACTCCAGGCTCGGAGCATCCCTCTCCAGAACGGCTGCCTGGTTCACCCTCAGAGAGGCAGCTGGTGGTGGATGAGAAGATCCTCAACCGCCTCTTCTGGTACTTTTCGGCTTGCGAGAAGTGTGTGTTGGCACAGGTGTGCAAGGCTTGGAGGCGAGTGCTCTACCAACCCAAGTTTTGGGTGGGTCTGACACCTGTCCTGCACACCAAAGAGCTCTACAACGTCCTGCCTGGTGGTGAGAAGGAGTTTGTCAGCCTGCAGGGCTTTGCTGTGCGGGGTTTTGATGGTTTCTGCCTTGTGGGCGTCTCCGACCTGGACATTTGTGAGTTCATTGACAACTACCCCTTGTCCAAGAAGGGGGTCAAGTCTATGAGCCTTAAAAGGTCAACCATCACGGATGCAGGGCTGGAGGTAGGTGACCTCAGCACTGGTGAGGTGGCCAGGGACTGGGGATGGGTTAGATGCCAGAAAGGTGGCACCATGGATTGCCCTGAAGAGATGTCCCCATGGATGTCTCTAGTGCTGTCTCCATAGTCTGTTTGCACCCCAGGTGGAGGCAAGGTTTGGGGGACAATGCTTGATTCTCCACCATGTGGCAATGCTCCCAGGCTTTGGCACAACATGTTCAGATGTGTCAATCCACAAGCACAACAGCACCTGGAAACAAGCATGCTACAGTCTGTATCAGAGAGAGCTTTCTCTTTCCCCACAAAGGACATGGCCCACCTCCCAGTCATCAGCAGGCAGGCAGCATCAGCATCCTACTCGTCTCTCTGTCCATGGCCTGGGATCCAGAAGGGTGTAGGGCTGCTCTCCCAAACTTTTGGGGAAGGATGTTTATCCCCATCACCCATGGGAGCACATACAGCCTTTACCCATCCCTTCCAGGAAGGAGCAGCTGTGTGAGGCTGTGTCTGGTCAGTGGGAAGAGGCAGAGTAATGGGATGATGCCTGTTGAGCGATGAGGGAATGGCATGGAGCTGAATCAGGGGAGGGTTGTGTTGGAACTTAGGGAAATGTTCTTCACTGGAGGGTGGAGGGCATGGAACATGTTCCCAAGGCAGTGGTCATGGCACCGAGCTGCCAGAGTTCAAGAAGTGCTGGGATAGTGCTCTCAGGGCTTGGGTGGCCCTGTATGGAGTCAGCAGTTGGACTCGGTGATCCTTGTGGGTCCCTTCCAACTCAGGATATTCAGTGATGCTAGGATTCTATGATTCTATGCTTCTCTGACTCTGTGCTGCCCCTGGCCAGGTGATGCTGGAGCAGATGCAGGGTGTGGTGAGGCTGGAGCTGTCGGGCTGCAACGACTTCACGGAGGCCGGGCTGTGGTCAAGCCTCAATGCCCGCATCACAGCACTGAGCGTCAGCGACTGCATCAACGTGGCTGACGATGCCATCGCAGCCATCTCACAGCTCCTGCCCAACCTTGCCGAGCTCAACCTGCAAGCCTACCATGTGACGGACACGGCTCTCGCCTACTTCACGGCCAAGCAGGGTTACACCACCCACACCCTGCGCCTCAATTCCTGCTGGGAGATCACCAACCATGGCGTGGTCAACATGGTGCACAGCTTACCCAACCTGAGCGTCCTCAGCCTCTCAGGCTGCTCCAAGGTGACAGATGATGGCGTGGAGCTGGTAGCTGAGAACCTGCGCAAGCTACGCAGCCTTGACCTGTCCTGGTGCCCTCGCATCACTGACATGGCCCTGGAGTACATCGCCTGTGACCTGCACAAGCTGGAGGAGCTGGTGCTCGACAGGTATGGGATCATGCCAAGGGTGGTGGGTGCAGCAAGGTGGCCATGGGCTGGGGATGATTCATGTCCTATGTCTCCACAGGTGTGTGCGGATCACTGACACTGGTCTCAGCTATCTGTCCACCATGTCATCCCTGCGGAGCCTTTACCTGCGCTGGTGCTGCCAGGTAGGGGAGAACTAGGGCTGGACTGCCCACACTGGGAGCCCATGGATGTACCCACACCACTGGTGGCATTGACCTGGGATGGGATGGGGAATCAGGATGCTGCCATGGGTCTGCTGCAGAGCCCTGGGCAGAGGGATGATGAGGGGTGGGGAATATGAGGAGAGATGGGGGGCACCTGTAGGCTCAGTAGGGCTCAGCTCCATCATACTGTCCCATCCCTTATTCCATTACCCTGCCCTACTGTCATGTCATGTCCCACCAACATGTTCCACCTCCACATCCCATCACCCTATTGCACTCCACTACTCCATTACTAACCCAATGTACTGCTCCGCCACCCTACTCCATCACTCAGTCCCACCACCTCGTCCCTCTCAGCCTCAGGATCCATGGGTGCTGTACCCCATTTTTGGCACCTCTGCCTGTCTTCATCTTGGTCCCACTCCTGTTTCTTTTACAGGTGCAGGACTTTGGCCTGAAGCACCTCCTGGGCATGGGCAGCCTACGCCTGCTATCTCTTGCTGGTGAGACCTGTGCATGAGGTGATGTGGGGCTGGGGGTGTCTGGGAATGGGGACAAGGCCAGTCCTTGGGAACAGAAATGAGGACCCTCATCACGGCAGGGTTCCTGGAGCTCAGGGAACCTCAAGTCCTGTGGCACCCACATGGGGGTACGGGGAAGGGAATGGGGATGGGAACAAGGATGGGAACACCATGGTGACAGTGACATTGTCCCCCTGCAGGCTGCCCCTTGTTGACCACCACGGGCCTCTCGGGGCTGGTACAGCTGCAGGAGCTGGAGGAGCTGGAGCTCACCAACTGCCCGGGAGCCACGCCAGAGCTCTTCAAGTACTTCTCCCAGCACCTGCCCTGCTGCATGGTCATCGAGTAGCGCCCACCTGACGAGGACCAGCCCCCCCTAAACCCAGCTGCGACGGCACCCAACCCATTTCTTCCCGTCGGCAGGATTAGGGGGGGTGCAAAAGACGCTGCCCATTCAACTGACCCACATGTAAAGCCCCTGCCTCGATGTCCTGGATGCCAGCACCCCCCAACTTGCCCCTGCCTCACAGCCACGGAGGGGCCTGGGCACGGCGAGAGGAGACCCCTGCTTTTTGGCACCCATGGGTGCTGCACGGACGGGAGCCCGGGACCCCCTGCACAGAGCCATGGGCACCCCCAGATGGGAGAAAAAAGCTGCCCCCCCCCCGTGCTGTGCGTCCCCCCTTGCCCATCCATAGGATGCTTTCCTCCACCCTCGCATGCTCGCTTGCTTCAGTCTCGTGGCACAGCAGGGGGGACAGTGACAAGTGGCGCCCGCCACCCTGCTGCCACCCAGCCCCTCCACACAGCTCTCCCAGCTGGGCTGTGGCCTCCCTCCCTACCCCCCTCCCCCAACACATCACTGTGCCCCATTTCCAATGGGGTCAGTGGGGCAATATCCCCTTGCTTCTAGGGGCTGTCAACCCTTTACTGCCTGGGGAACATGGAGGGATGTGGGGCCACCGCCACTGTGGCCACTCTTATGTCCAGAGTCGATTCATCCGGCTGGGATGGGTCCCACTGTCCCCATGGGGCTGGGGGTCCGGCCCTGTGCCCCACCGCGGCTCGCAGGTGTCACGGGGACAGCGGGGACGCCGAGCAAAGGCAGGGGGACGTCACCTCGGGATGCAACGCCGCTTCTTCCAGACCTAAAGCCATCGCCCGGGTGCCACCAAACTGCCCCACTGCAGGGCCCAGCCAGCACCTCGGGGTACCCCAAGTGTTGGGAGCTGGGGGCTGAGCCAGCACGGGGTATGGGCACGGACACGGGCACGGACACGGACACGCTTTCGGGTTGTTTTGCCTTTGTAACGGCCGGGAAGGAACTGCTGCACCACCCGCCGCCTCCGCTGGCTCCTTTGTCCAAAACTCCCATTTCTCATCCCAAAACAGCCCGAGGTTCTGGCCCTGAAAGGGGGCTGGGGTGCGCCAGGTCAGGGTGGCACCCCTAAAACTGCCAGCACGTCACTATGGGAAGTGGGTGCTGGGCACTCAATGGGGACAGACAGGGGCACATATAGGGACTCCTCCTCACAGGACCGGGGTGAGCGGGTGCAGCCCCCAAAGGAAGATGGAAATGGGGAGCAAAGCCACAGGTGAGGTTGGAGTGGGGTCTGAGGGTGCCCTGGGCTGGGGGTGCCAGCAGATCTGGTCCCACATCAGCACCCCCTGCAGTGCACCCCCTCAGTGTGCCCCATCCTCCTGCACACCCACCTCCTGTTCATCCACCCCCACATCCCACTGTGCCACAGTGCAACCCCACAGCCCCCAGGGCACCCTCATACCCCAATTCCTCCCTATCTCCAGTGCAGCCCAACATCCTTCATCTCCCCAATAATGCACCACTATATCCCCTATGTATGCCTAAGCCACAGTGTGCCCCCATATCCCCAATGCCTCCCATGTCCCCCAGCCCCCCCACTGCACTTTTCCATGACCCCATATCCCCTGTGCACCCTCATGACACCCCCACATCCCCCTGCCCGTGTCTCCCCATATCTCCCAGCACACCCCCAGCTCTCCCCACGCTTCCCACATCCCCAACTTCGAATCCAGCCCCCTGTAGGCTCCATATCCCCCACTGCACCCCCATATCCCACTGTACCCCCCCATATCACCCCACTGCACCCCCAGGTACATCCCAAAGCCCCAGTGTATCCCAGCACCCCACATATCCCCTCATACACCTCCAGAGCCCCCCCCCAGCACCCCCCCACATCGCTCCTATATCTCCCACTTCAGCCCCATTCCCCACCAAACCCCAAAGCCTTGGTGGGCGTGGCCTACCCCTAAGGGGGCGTGGTCTTAACGAGGGGGCGTGGTCTTAACGAGGGGGCGTGGTCTTAACGAGGGGGCGTGGTCTAACAAAGGGCGGTGCTCCGCCCGTGGCGGCGGAAGGGGCGGGGCTTAGCGGAGGGGCCTGTGTTGTCGGTGGGGCTGCACGCTGCGGTACGGGGGGCGATTGGGGGGGGGGGGGGGATACGTGGTGTGTGGAGGGTGACAGCAGGCTCAGGGGGCGTCCTGAGGGGCGGGAGTGGGCCCTGCCGGGGTTCGGAGGAGGCTGTGGGGCGGCAGCAGGCCCTGAAGGACTCAGAGAGGGTTGTGAGGGGGGCTGTGGGCCTGGAGCAGGCCCTGAGGGGACTCTGAGGGGCTCTGAGGGGCAATGAGGGGCTATGAGGGGCTGTGGGACTGGACCAGGCCCTATGGGGGCTGTGAGGGGCTCTGAGGGGGCTGTAAAGGGACTGTGAGGGGCAATAAGGGGCAATGAGGGGGCTGTGGGACTGGACCAGGCCCTATGGGGCTCTGAGGGGGCTGTAAGGGGGCAATGAGGGGCAATGAAGGGGCTGTGGGACTGGAGCAGGCTCTGTGGGGGCTCTGAGGGGCTGTGAGGGGGCTGTAAAGGGGCAATGAAGGGGCTGTGGGACTGGAGCAGGCCCTGAGGGGGCTGTGAAGGGGCTCTGAGGGGGCTGTGGGCCATAGCGGGACCTGAGATGAGGTAATGCCGGCACTGAGGGGCTCAGGGGGCCTGGCTGAAGGGAGTGGGGCTGGGGGGAGCTCTCCATTTAGTCCCTGTGTCTCACAGCAGACGCTGGCCCCATGTTCCTACACACAGGGATAGCAGGGAGCCCCATAAGGAGCCCCCCAAGGAGTGGTCCTTGAGCCTGGTGTGAGCTCTGTCTCTCTCCTCGCAGGTACCAAGTGAGATTTGGCCTTTCAGCTTCCCACGCAATTGATGCGAACCCAGAACACCCCGGAGCTGCTCCCACCCCTGATCAGCGCTGGCTGAGGGGACGCGGGGCGGCCGCTGGGGCTTGGATGCAGCCTGCGGGGCTGCCAGCCTCCGAGCCCGCTCCCGGAGAGGGGACCCTGCACCAAGGACGGCCATGGAGAAGATGGCCAGGGTGAGCACGGCCCTGGGGGGCAACACCCTGACAGGGCGCACCATGTTTTGTCACCTGGATGCCCCTGCTAATGCCATCAGCGTGTGCCGCGACGCAGCCCAGGTGGTGGTGGCCGGCCGCAACATCTTCAAGATCTACTCCATTGAAGAGGAGCAGTTTGTGGAGAAGCTGAACCTCCGTGTGGGCCGCAAACCCTCGCTGAACTTCAGCTGTGCCGACGTGGTGTGGCACCAGATGGATGAGAACCTGCTGGCCACCGCTGCCACCAATGGCGTGGTGGTCACCTGGAACCTGGGCAAGCCGTCCCGCAATAAGCAGGACCAGCTGTTCACTGAGCACAAACGCACTGTCAACAAGGTCTGCTTCCACCCCACCGAGGTGTACATGCTGCTTAGTGGCTCCCAGGATGGCTACATGAAGTGCTTTGACCTGCGCAAGAAGGACTCTGTCAGCACCTTCTCTGGTATGAGCCCAGTCTCTTGCTTGCCCCTGTGCTTGCCCAGAACCATGAGGAGGGTTGAGCGTAAGACCTGCGCTTGGAGCAGGCAGGGAGGGAGCTGAGAGGCTTTGGCTGCTCAGTGTGGGCTTAGTAAGGCTCATTGGGACTGCATTGGGCCCTCCTTCCCTGTTCTCAGGGCTGGGGGACTCCATGCCTCTCCCAGCAGCAAAACTGCTGAGGTTTATTAGTTCTTAGTTGTTAGCACTGCTGGAGTTGCGTCCCACTGCAGCTCAACTTCTCTCCCTGCTCAGGCCAGTCAGAGAGTGTGCGTGATGTGCAGTTCAGCATCCGTGACTACTTCACCTTTGCTGCCACCTTTGAGAACGGCAACGTGCAGCTGTGGGACATCCGCCGGCCCGACCGCTACGAGAGGATGTTCACAGCCCACAACGGCCCCGTCTTCTGCTGTGACTGGCACCCCGAGGACCGGTGGGTACGGAGCCAGGCCTCTGCCAGCTGCTCAACCTTAGCAGCAGAGAGCCTTGGGAATGGGTTGGGGCCTTCCAGAGCAGGGCAGGCTCTCTGACCCCAGCCTCTTGCATAGGTGTTGGAAGATGGAAACAATCGACTTTCTTGAGGATGGAGAAGGGGAGGGGAAGCTGGGAACCTGTCAGATGAGCGTGGTTTTAAAAGTACAGGGCCTTACTCTGAGACAGGAGGGAGAGGAGTTGTCTGACCTCATTTGAGAGCAGAGGTGTTAGGTCAATGTGTGGGAGGATGTGATTGCAGCCCAGCTGCCTCCCCTGGTGTGGACAAGGCTCACCCATGTCCTGGCACATGGGTATATCTGTGTTGAGGGCACCACCCATCCCACAGTCCGGTGTGTCATCATCTTCCTTCATCCTTCTCACAGGGGCTGGCTGGCAACAGGCGGCCGGGATAAGATGGTGAAGGTCTGGGACATGAACACCACGCGGGCAAAGGAGATCTACTGTGTGCAGACCATCGCCTCTGTAGCCCGGGTGAAGTGGCGGCCGGAGTGCAAGCACCACATTGCCACCTGCTCCATGATGGTGGACCACAACATCTATGTCTGGGACGTGCGACGGCCCTTCATCCCCTCTGCCATGTTTGAGGAACACAAGGATGTCACCACGGGCATTGTGTGGCGTCACCTCCACGACCCCTATTTCCTCCTGTCCGGCTCCAAAGACAGCACCCTCTACCAGCACATCTTCAAGGATGCCAGTCAGCCCATTGACCGGGCCAACCCCGAGGGGTTGTGCTACAGCCTTTATGGAGACCTGGCCTTTGCAGCCAAGGAAAGTCTCATCTCCTCTGACTCCAACCGCAAGCCCTACATCGGGGACCGCCGCCACCCCATCTTTTTCAAGCGCAAGCTGGACCCCACAGAGCAGTTTGAGTACATCTCCTCCTCCAGTGCCCTCAGTGTCTTTGAGACAGATGTGGAGAGTGGCAGCATGGACTGGTTTGTGCACACTGCCAAGCAGTACGCACTGGCTGGCAGGCCCCTGGCTGAGCTCTGTGACCACAATGCTAAGGTGGCCAAGGGTTTGGACCGCAACCAGGTGAGTGTGGGTGGAGGCCCTGGCTCTGCTATTTGGTCCCTCTGTCCCTTCTCTGCCCTGCAGCTGTCCTCGGAAGTCTTCACTCAGCCCTAGCACAGATCTGTAGTGCCATTACCTATGGCAAGCACAGATTTCCCTCTGTACCCAGAAACTTGACATCCCCATGGGTCTTCTTAGCTTGGTAGAATGACAGATGATGGATGTCAGGGGCTGCTTTGTAAGAGGTGAAGTCTGATTGTGGCTCTCACACACAGGTGGCTCAAACGTGGACGATGCTCCGGATCATCTACTCCAGCCTTGGCACTGTATCATCCACCAACCTCAACCACAGCATGGGGAAGGGCAGCACCACTCTCCCACTCATGAACAGGTAAGGGAGCAGCTCCACAAGCAGCAGAGCAGAGCCCCAGCCTCAGTCCCATGCTGCTATGTAGGATGGTGTCATCTGAGTGCAGCTGTTTCCCATATGGGTGTGAGAAGAGAGGGCCAGCTGGGCCTCAGGCCTTGTGGGCTTCTGCTGTTGTTTCCTCTGTCTGAAACAGGGTATGAAGCTGGCTGTGTTGGGGTCTGGGGATGCAGAGCCCCCCCCAAGTCTTGC
Source organism: Coturnix japonica (assembly GCF_054131305.1). Lineage (NCBI taxonomy): Eukaryota > Metazoa > Chordata > Aves > Galliformes > Phasianidae > Coturnix > Coturnix japonica. The sequence continues at coordinate 19,563,726 of NC_140675.1, read as the reverse complement.
TGCAGTCAGAGAGGTTTCCCTCTTCTGAAGGGAGACGACAGCTCCTCTCTGTGGATAGTTCATGGGGCTTAGAACCTCCTTTTGTGCTGATGAAGCAGGAAAACTTGTTTTTCCTCTTCCAAATGACTTATGAAAGCGAGGAGTGAGGGCTCCTAATTAGTTCATAGACCTTGAAAGGCTGGGCTCCCAGGATGAGCAGCAAAGACTCTAATAACTTCAAACGTTGCCCTGCCATCAGCCAAGTTCTGCAGCCAGACAGGTCACTGCCATCACCTCAAAACTGCAGCTCCAGACTGGAGAGTATGGCTCTGTGTCAGCTCCTCTTAATTCCTTTTCTGTCCTGGTGGAGCCCGTGAGCAGTGATGCATAACAAATAAAGCATCATGCAGAGAGGCAGCTCTTATTTACCCACTTCTAAGCTGAATGTAAACATCAAGAAATGGAGTCAAGTGTCTGCTCAGCTCTGATGTTGCTTAAGGAAACCTCTGTAGGCGCCTCTGTGATGGCTGCACAGAGATGCCAGACAGGGAGAAAAGGCTGTGCTGACAATTGTGGTGGACTGAGGTTTTTAAGTTATAAAGTGGGGACAGCTGACTTTGCCCTCAGCAAAATTACCGGGTCTTTTTGAAATGCCAGCTGGGGACATACAGCCAGTCTGTAAGCTGGGACTTTTAAGTTAAGCAAGTGGCTTCTCTTGCAGCTTTAACCTGAAGGACATCCCCTCCGGGCTGGGCAGTGAGTCAAGGCTGGATCGCAGCAAAGGAGAAAGCCGCACAGAAAATATCCTCATGGATTCCTCCTCTACCCTGATCAACAATGAAGGTAACGTTTATGGGGTGGGCACAGTCCAAGTCCTGAGGCTGTTCCTCTGGTGATCACTGGTGGCACAATCCAGGCCATAGATGGTTCTGGTATGAAATAAAGGGGTGAATGTATCCACTTATCCTGTAATGGGGGTTTGTTGATCTTTATGCATGGGATGTGCATCCTCCAGTGGCCAAGGGGAATGTGCTGATTTCTCTCTCCCCTGGCACACAGACAATGAGGAGACAGAGGGCAGCGATGTCCCTGCAGACTACCTGCTGGGAGACGTGGAGGCGGATGAAGATGACCTGTATATGATGGACCACGAGAACCCACACGGTGAGTGAGAGCTGCTCCTGTTCTTTGACCATCCAGCTTGATCTTCACCTGCCCTTCCATACTCATTCTCCGTGGCTTTCCTTGCAGCAGAAGAGCAGGAGTACAGCCTTCCCCAGGAAGCCTTCCCCCTGCGCCATGAAATCGTAGACAACCCGTCAGCCCTGGACCACCTGCAGGACAAGGCTGACTCCCCCCATGTCAGTGGTAATGAGGCCGAGACCGTGTCCCTGACACCCGTGGAGTCCTTCTCCCTCATCTCCATCTCCCACTCGCTCTATGAGAACCGCCTGCCTTCCGACTTCTTCAACCCCATCGTGCGTGACACGCTGCTCTTCTACGCCGAGCAGGGGGACGTGCAGACAGCTGTGTCTGTGCTCATTGTGCTGGGAGACCGAATCCGCAAGGAGATCGATGAGCAGACCCAGGTACCCAAAGGAAGCTCCTCTGCTGCCCCTGAAGTGGGTGCCCTCTGCCTTTTCCTCACTGCTTTTAATCTGAGTCCCTTTCTGGAAGGCTCTTTGCAGCGCTGGTGCAGCACCTTGCTGACACGGGGACAAGCTGGGACTCGGGTTGGGATGGTGTTGTGGGGAGCTGGCATTGAGCTGTGTGCCCTCATCCCCAGGAGCACTGGTACACCTCCTACATTGACCTGCTGCAGCGCTTCCAGCTCTGGAACATCTCCAACGAGGTGATCAAGCTGAGCACGTGCCGTGCCATCAACTGCCTCAACCAAGCCTCAACCACCCTCCACATCAACTGCAGCAACTGCAAGCGGCCCATGAGCAACAGGGGCTGGATCTGTGACAGGTGAGGGCACAGCAATGAGGGGGATCACAGGATGATGGGGTTCACAAGGCTCTTTACTCACTTTTCTCTCCGGCACAGGTGTCGGCAGTGTGCCAGCATGTGCGCTGTGTGCCACCACGTGGTGAAGGGGCTCTTTGTCTGGTGCCAGGGCTGCAGCCACGGTGGTCACCTGCAGCACATCATGAAGTGGCTGGAGAGCAGCTCACACTGCCCGGCGGGCTGCGGCCACCTCTGCGAGTACACCTGAGTATATACACCTGAGTATATACACCTGAGTATATACACCTGAGTACATACACCTGAGTACACCTGAATACATACACCTGAGCACAACAGCAGCAGGACTGTGGGGCTGTGGGACACGAGGTGATGCTGGGAGGCTTCTGGCTGCGGCGATGCAGACTTCACCCCTTCTACCCCCTCTCTTTGTATTTATTTCTGAGCGCAGCCATTTTGTACTGAATTAAACCCAAAGCTGAGAGCGGCTCTTGTTGCTTTACCCCCCTGTGGGACCCACCTCCCCCGGGTTCACAGAATCACAGGATTATCAATGTTATCAGATAGCAGCATTACCAGCTGTGGCCCTTTTAAGGGCTGTCCGTTTCCGGGCTCCGTAGCACGCCGGGAGCTGTAGTCCTGATGCTGCCGTCATGGCGGCAGCGCGGTGGATGTTGGCGCTGCTCCTCCCGTTGTTCTGGGCCCGGTCCCGGTCCGCGGGCGGTGCTGGCGGTTGGTAAGGGCGGCCGGTCGGTAATAAGGGCGGTGGGTCAGGGCGGCCAGCGGGGCCGGCTCCGAGCTTGGTCCCGTTGCAGGCAGGAGGGCGATGTGCCGGAGGAGCAGCGCTGCACGGTGGAGAGAACCGACGGCTCCGTGAGTCTGGAGCTGTTCCTGCAGCGGTACGGGCGGCTCCGGGGTGAGGGGGGTGGGGGTCCGGGCTTGGGGGGGTGCTCAGCTCCCTCTGACCGCCGGGACCCCCCGGGTCGCTCTGCTCTCCGCCAGGTTCGCCTTCTCCCGGCCCGTCATCCTCCGAGGGGTCACCGACAACTCGGTGAGTGCCGGGAGGAGCCGCCGGTGCCGCTGTGCTGGGTTGGGGCGGTTGGCAGCGGGGTTGGTCGGTTCTCATTCGCCCTGCAGGCTTTCCAGGCGCTCTGCACCCGCCAGAAGCTGCTGGCAGCCTACGGGGAGCGCCCGGTGCGGCTCAGCACGGCCAACACTTATTCCTACCGCAAAGGTGAGGGCACGGGGATGGGGGGGGGTGTCTGCCTTCACCCCGCAGCTCCCTGAGCCGTCCCTGTGCCCGCAGTCGATGTCCCCTTCCAGGAGTACGTGGAGCAGCTCCTGAAGCCGCAGGACCCAGCAGCACTGGGCAGCGGTGGGTAGCACAGCCCCTATATGTACCCATCCATAGCACCCAGCCCTCACTGCTCCTAAAGGTTCCATGGTTCCCCCCCTCCCTCAGACACCCTCTATTTCTTCGGGGACAACAACTTCACCGAGTGGGGATCCCTCTTCCAGCACTACGTGCCGCCTCCTTTCCGCATCCCGGGCACCAGCGCAGCCTACAGCTTTGGCATTGCAGGTGGGTGCTGGGCTGGGTGTGGGGTGCGGGCAGCTCAGGGCTGGCACAGCTCACATTTCCCCCTCTAGGCTCAGGCTCTGGTGTTCCCTTCCACTGGCACGGCCCCGGTTACTCCGAGGTGATCTTTGGTAGGAAGGTGAGTGCTATCCACAGGGAAAATCCGGGTGTATTGAGGGGTCACTGAGGGCTGAGCCTTCCTGCTGCCTTCCTTCCAGCGCTGGTTCCTTTACCCACCCGATAAAACACCCCACTTCCACCCCAATGAGACCACGCTGGCCTGGCTGCAGCACACCTACCCCACGCTGCCACCAGAGGAGCAACCACTGGAGTGCACCATCCGGCCTGGGGAGGTGAGTCCTGCAGTGGCTCTGTGCCCTCCTCACCCTATGAAGCACAGCACGGCTCTGCCCCCCTCCAGCCCCCCATGCATCTTGCTGTGCTCTCCCTGCAGGTGCTGTATTTCCCTGACCGCTGGTGGCACGCTACGCTCAACCTGGACACCAGCGTCTTCATCTCCACCTTCCTGGGGTAGCACCAGGCACCCACGTCCCACTATATGTGAGGTCTGCCACCAGCAGCACTGCCTCACCCCACAGCATCCCATGGCCTTGGGACCAGGGCAGTGCCAACAGCCGCCCCTCAAACCCTGCTTTTGGGACCAAGCACCTGAACTGTGGTTTTTAACTGGGTTTTTTGCACCCGCTTGGATTAAACTTGACACACTGATGTAGTGCTGTGTGTGTCACAACATCCCTATTGCCCACAGCTGGCAGCGTGGGTTGAGCCTGGGGGCTGCTGCTGCGCTTTGCTGTGCACCGGAGCAGCCTTTGCTGGGTGCAGGGGTGGCTCAACCCTTTGCCTTGGTGCCAGCACTGACCCCAAGGCAGCAAAGGGGGATAGGAGCTAAAAGCCTTCAGCTCCCAGCCACAGTCAGTGGGCTGCTATTTGTCTCCTGGTCACACACCTTCCAGTCCCACCTCTGCTATCCCATAGGACTGGCTCAGATTTATCCAGGCATAAAAAAGCTTAAATGCATCAACACAAGCCCCCAAGACACACCTGGGCCAGCTGCCCCTCCAATAGGGCAGTGAACCTTGCTCTCCCCTGCAGAGAAGCTCCCAAAGCATTCAAGCTCTTTTCACATTTATTGCTGAATGTTTTTTTGTTTCATTTTCTTTTAATGACATTGGCAAACGGGCCGGAGAGCACTCAGAAGCCAGGCAGGCTGCAGGGTCAACCACCCAGCGATGCCGCCCCACACGCTGCAGCCTCAGTCCAATGCAGGGTGGGTGGTTTTCTGTGTTTTTTTTTTCTTCTCAAAAGGGATTTTATTAGAAGGGAAATGAATGTGATCCCAGGAACCCCAGCCCCAGGGCTGGCAGGGGAGGGTATGCGCAAGCAGCCACCCCTTCCAATCTAGGGATAGTGGTTTCCCAGGAGCTCCAGAGCAAGGCAGGACAGGCAGAGAAAACATCTCCCACCCCAGCACGTGGCTATTTACAGGAACCAGCGTGACGTGACCCCGTCACCACAGGAGATGGAATGGGAAGAAAACCTATGTACATGGAGAGGGGATGTGGCCAGAGCAGCGCAGGGAGCACCAGCACTCGCCCCAGGCAGCTCCACGGGGAGTGACCTTTGGAGATTGTCAGCATGGAGGGGGTCCTGTCCCTTCCCTCTGAGTGATAATAACACTGTCGGGCCCTTCCTGCCCCCCCCCTCCACCCCAGCACCCGATGCTCCTGCCCAGCTGCTGCGGTTCTGCAGCAAGGGGAGAAGGCGATGGACCCTCACCGAGCACTGCCAACATGTCTCTGGGCACCCAGAGCAGAAGGGGACAGACAGACAGGGAGTAAGGCATGGTGCCAGCCCAGCACGAGCAGCCTGCGGCTGGGGAGAGCCCACAGGGGGGGAGCAGCATCACCCCTCTGCCGTCAGTAATCTTCCACCCAGCCGTTCTCTGAGATGAAGGCGTCGATCACCTCCTTCATGGCGAGGTTGGGGATGAGCTGGTCCTGGGTCAGGGGACTCCGCGTCACAGGATCAAAATGACCCACGCGCTGCAAGGGAGGTGGCCAGGAACCGGTTACACTGCGTGCCTGGCCCCAGGCCAGCAGCATGGGGGGGGTTGGGTGCAGCATCTGAACCCAAAACTCCCCTTTGCTGCCAGGGGAGGAGGCAGCAGCAGCACAGAAGAGCCCACATCTCTGCAGTACCTGCAGGTGTTCCTCTATGTCCTTCCTGTCGTACGTGATCCCGCTGGGTGTGATGCAGGGTTCTCTCATCAGTTCAAAGCTGATCTTCCCGCACAGGTAGTCAGGGATGTCACGCTTCTGGCTCGAGAGAAGCAGAGCTGGGTTAGGAAGCACTGGGAAAATACGGCAGAAAAAGTAATAAAGGGCTGAGGTGGTGGTGGGGATGCAGCCATGCAGTGCATCAGCTCAGACAGAGGAAGATATAAGTCCACATTGGCAGCAGGGACTAAAGAGGGTTACAGCAAGCAGCCCTGGTTGGAGAGAGCAGGAAGCATGTGCGGGGGGTGCACTCACCTTCCTCTTCTCATCCACCTGAGAGAAGAGTTCATCCATGTCTGCCAGGTACTTATCCTGGAAGAGGAACCTTTATTAATAGAGTGGGGGCAGAGCTCCATGTCAACAAGCTGCTGGCAGGAAGCAAGCCCACACTTTGTGGCTGCTCTGGGCACTTAATGCCCACAGAAGGGACAAACCGATCCGACCACAGGTTCAGAGCCAGATCCTTTGGTTCCCAGCCCCTGGTTCCCACCCCTCCCGGCTGAACTGCGTGGCAAAAACAATCCAGCTTAAAAATAACCGTCCTTTGTGGGGCTATTTTTATCCCAGGATTAAGTCCCCTGCTCCAGGACACCACACAGACCTACAGGCAGCCACAAGCTGCTCCCATTGCACAGCTGTCGAGGAATCACAGGCAATGCAGCTGGCAGGGCACAAACAGCAGCACCACTGCCAGGATGGGACAGGAGGGCGACGGCACAAGGGACAGGAGAACACACAAGGGGGATGAAAACCCTGTGACAGCAGCTCGTGTGGAGCCGAGGAGGGGAGGGAGAAGCACCAGGGAGGCTTTGGGGAGTCCTGCTGCCCTCCTGCCTAATGTGCCCACGCAGCCACTCACGTGTTTGGCCTCAATGCCAGCCAGCTGAACACGACCCCGGCTCTCATCCACATTTTCTTCTTGCTGAGCCTTCCTGCACTCAGCCAGCTCCCTGTGACAGAGGCAGCAGTGAGGGCACAGCAGAAAAAGACACTGCTGCTGACCCAGCCCCGGGGCTCTGCACATTGCAGGGGTGGGGTGCTGCACTCAGAGCTGCAACAGCCTCATGGCACTGAGAGATCCCCCCAGCAGCTCCCATCCCACACACATCACCCCCACCTTGTGGGCTCAGGAGGTCAAGTGGGACAAGGGCTGTCGTTACCTTTCCTTCTCGGCCATGATCAGCCTGGTCAGGTAAGAGTGCAGCTCGTTCTCTTGGTTGATCCGTTTCTCCTCGATGCTGTTCCAGCGTTTCTTCTTGGCGATGCGCAACGCGCTGGGGATGTCATCCCCAAAATTCAGCCTCTGCTCCTTGGCGAGGTTATAGGCTGCAGTGAGAGGAGGGGGAACAAAGCAGCCCTCAGAGCCCTGCTACACCACGGGGACGGCCCCCTCCCGGCCCCCACACACCTCTCTGCAGGTTGGCGATGGCCTCGTCGTAGTTCTCCATCTCCATCTGGCACTGCCCCAGGAAGAAGTGAGCTTTGACCGACTGCCCATCCAGCTCCAGCGCCCGCTTACAGTCGGCCAGTGCCTTGTCGTGCTGCTGCATCTTCAGGTAGCACAGCGCCCGGTTGGTGTAATACACGGCCACCAACGGGTTCCGGTTCTACGGGGCAACCACACGTCACCTCCCTGCCCACGGGGATGCAACCAGGTGACAAAGTGACGGGCGTGGGACAACAGGGCGCTGTCAGCCGGCCTTGGAATGCCACCTCCATGCTGAGCTGAGAGGGACAGGTTGGGAGCTGCGGCCCCATAGGGAGGTGTGGGGGGCAACCTGGGCCCATAGACTTACAGCCAACAGGGGCCGGCTTGGGGACAGCGGAGGGGACAGGGCTATGGGGGATGTGGGCAGGAGGAGACCAGGGTAAGGACATGACCCTGAGAACAGGGACCTCTGAGAGGGGACAAAGGGGAAGGGAAAGGGGGGACAGACAGACAGGCAGGGCCTTGAGCAGGGGGATACAGGGGGTGAAGGGCCCTGGGCAAGGAGCCACATGGAATGACAGGGCCCTGAGAATGGAAACGATGGGGAGGGACGGGGCCATGGGCAGAGGGACAGCGGGGGGGATGGGAACCACAACGGGGTGTGGGGTGGGGGGACAGGGCCTGGAATAGGGGGGAACCGGGGGGTCGGGATGAGGGTCGGCCCGGGGGACACTCACGATGGCGCGGCCATAAGCGGCAGCGGCCTCGGGGTACTTGCGGCCGCCGAACAGCCGGTTGCCCAGCTCCTTGTGCTCCTGCGCGCTATGGCTCTTCTCGGGGCTGCCTCCCCCCGCTCCCGGTCCCGCTGTGCCCGGTCCCGCGGCTCCTCCTCCCTCCCGTTCCCGTTCCCGTTCCTCCTTCCCCTTCATGGCCCGGCCCGTCCCGGCCGATCGGGGCCGGCGGCTCCGCTGCCTCCGGCCGCGCAGTGCGACAGCGCCGCCACGCCCCTGCACTTCCGGGGCGGGGCTTCACGGGGGGCGGGACATCAATCAAACGTGGGCGTGGTTGCAAAGTGGGCGTGGTCTGCTTGTGGGCGTGGCTTATGGCTTGTGGGCGTGGCTTGCTTTGGTTTCCCGCCGGCGCGCCGCCCCATTCCCGCCCCGTTTTCCGCCCCAATAACCCATGGCCGGGTTCCCTGTTTCTCGCCTGAGCGCTGCCCTAATTAACACAGCGGGCAATCCTTAATTAGCCCCAAATCCATCACCCCCCCCCCCCAAAGCACCCCCAGGGAGGGGGCCGTGTGCAAAATATTTATTTCTACTCCAAAAAAATGGGAAGGGGGGGGAGGGGGCAGCGCCTCAAACCCCCCCCCCCCCCCCCAAAACAGCTCGTTATGGGGCACCGACAGCAGCGCGGGGTCGGGGGGACACTGCGGGCTCCGCTTCCCCATCCCCCACCCCCACCTTCCCCCCCCCGCGAACGGTTCTTTTGGCATAGAAAAATAAATGGTTCCACGTCGGGCTCCTCTATTCCCGGGGGGGGGGACATAGAATTTGGGGGGTGCCCATGAAGGGGCTGCGGGGGGCTGCTCTCAGGGTGGGGCTCTGTGCTGACAGGGCTGAAGCATCCTTCACACGGGGGTTGGGGGGCACGGAGGGGCCCAGCGCGGCCGCTAGCACCGAGGGGGCAGCGTGTCCCCATGTGCCGCGCGGGGAACCCCCCCCACACCTTCCTTTGGGCCTTTGGCCATCGCTAGAAAAAGGGCAGCTGTAGGGAGGGCAAAGGGGGAGGGGGGTCCTTAGGGAGGGGGGGGGATCTGTGCCCCCAGGAGATCGTAGGCGAAGATGTTCCAGAAGACGGCGAAGAGCAGGAAGGTGCCGTAGGACAACAGCACCACCCACCAGCCGCACTGGTCCCGCAGACTCTCCTCGTAGCTGCGCAGGATGGTCAGCCCCATGCTGATGCCCACGATGGCTCCGGCCAGGTGCGCCATGAAGCTGGGCTGGGGGCCCGAGGCGGGCAGAGGCGGCGAGAAACGGAGCCACACGGCGCGTCCCACCTCCGAGCTCACTGCGGGACGGCGGCGGTGCCAGCGGGTCCCTCCCCGAGCTGCTGACCCCCAACCCCGCCCCCGTTATCCCCGTACTCACTGCACACCAGCGCCAGCACCATGCGCAGCAGCTTGTAGGGGCAGCGCATCCCGGCCCAGTTCTGAGGGTGGACAGATGGGGGGGTGGGCGTGGGGCACCCCGCAGAGCTGTGCCCTGTCCCCATGCTGTGCCCTGTCCCCATGCTGTGCCCCAGGCCCTGCTGCCAGCAGTGCCAACCCAAGGTGCCAACCTCCAGTGGCACCGGCCCTTGATGCCCAAACCATGTTCTCACCCCAATGGTCCCAACCCCGTGATGCCCATCCCATGAAGACCACCCTACAGACTCACCCCTTAATCCCATCCCATGACCCCCAACCCATGGTGACCACCCCACCATCTCATGATGCCCACCCTATGACGTAACTGCACAATCTCAAACCACAATACCCAGTCCATGATGCCCACCCTACAATTTCACCCCATAGAACCAACCGTATTACATCAACCCCACTGTGCTGTCACCCCACAAACCCGCTCCATGATCTCACACAACGATGCCCACCCTGCACTCACTCCATGGTGATACCCACCTCATGATGCCCACCCCACGATCTTACACCAGGATGCCCAACTCACAACACCCACTCCATAACCTCCCCCTGTGACACCCACCCCCTGGTGCCCACCCAGGGATGCCCACCTCATGATGCCCACCCCCAACCCCCCGAGGTGCCCCCACTGCTGACCATGACGACGTTGGCGAGGTGCGCTGAGCAGAGGGCATACACCCCCCCCGAGCCTCCAACCAGGGGTGCCCTCATGTCCGTGATGGAGACGGTGAGTGACCCTGCCACACGTTCCCCATTAATCAGGGATGGGGAGGGACAGAGGGACAGAAGGGATGGGGATGGGGACAGGCATGTGCCCACCTGCAAGGACACCGGCCAGGTAGAGGAAGCTGATGCGTAGGATGCCGTGCACCATCTCCAGGGGCACCCCGATCATCAGCTGCAGGAGGGCATTGAACCCGAGCTGCTCCAGCCTGCGGGGGCACCATGGGACACAGTAAGGTGACGTGTGGGATGGGATGGGATGGGATGGGATGGGATGGGATGGGGATGGGATGGGATGGGATGGGATGGGATGGGATGGGATGGGATGGGATGGGATGGGATGGGATGGGATGGGATGGGGTGGGATGGGATGGGATGGGATGGGATGGGATGGGATGGGATGGGGTGGGATGGGATGGGATGGGGTGGGATGGGGTGGGATGGGATGGGGTGGGATCGATGGGATGGGATGGGATGGGACAGGACGGGACGGGATGGGATGGGGTGGGATGGGATGGGACGGGACGGGACGGGACGGGACGGGGTGGGATGGGATGGGATGGGGTGGGATGGGATGGGGTGGGATGGGATGGAGGAACCCGGCTGAGGGCAGGGACTCACCCCACGTGCATGAACATGTAGGTGAGGAAGCGCCAGGCGCGGGCGCGGTGCCCGGGGTGATAAACCAGGGGGCTCTTCATGTACTCGGGGTGGTAGGTCTGCAGCACCCACTTGTTCAGCCGGGCCCCATAGCACAGGAACACGATGATCTGCAGGAAAGCACGGCACCGTTGCTCCCCAGCGCTGCAGGGACACTTCGGTCCTGCAGGGGGACATCACCGCTGGGGACATCCCTCCCACTCGCCCCTCGTTGGGGTGTCCTGAAGGCACGGGCGCATCGCAGCCCCATTCCATCTGCCCCGGGGATGAGCCCCGCAGTGGGGAGGGGACATCACACATGGGGTCAGCCGCCCCTTCCACCACAGATCTGAGACCCCACGGGGAGCGCAGCATCACGTTTGGGATCTGCCAACCCACTGTATGTGTAGGGCCCCGTGGGCACCGCACAGCGACCGGGTTCAGGCACCTGGGTGAGGGTGACGGCCGCCATGAAGACAGGCGGGGGGCACGTGCGGTGCTGGTAGAAGTACCAGCGCCGGTCCATCTCGCAGGGCAGGATCTCGTAGGCCACGTAGCGAACGAAGCGTTTGTAGAAGCCCAGCCCGGTCTCATCGAGGAGCCCATCCCGGGGCAGCGCTCGCTGCCCGTTGGCGATGGCGCGTTTGAAGCTGCTCGAGCGCTTGCTGCTGATCTGCGGAGAGACCCTGTGGCCACCGCCGCCACCACCAGCTGGGGGCAGCCTTGCACTGCAGGGTGCCCACCCCCACCCCATCCCATCCCACCCCATCCCATCCCATCCCATCCCACCCCCATCCCATCCCATCCCATCCCATCCCACCCCACACACGGTGGCACCCACCCGCTCCCACCGCCGCGTCACCCCAGCACTGACCAGGTCTACCAGCTCCTGATAGCAGACCTGCCCTTCGTCATTGCCCTGTGCCAGGGCCACCAGCATGTCCAGCTTGGCGGGGTCCAGGGGCAGCTCATGGCTGTGCACCAGGCTGGCAAACGTCTCCACGCCGATGAAACCGGTGTTTTCAGGGTCAAGCTGCAGGGAGAACAGCACAGGAATGGCCAGGATACAACCTGCCACAGGAACCTGCTTCCCAACATGGGAACTTACATCCCAACATGGGATTCTGAATCCCGAAGCAGCTGGGAGCCTCAGATCGCTGCCACCCCCTGCCCTTTGCCTCCACCCCCCCTATACACACACACACACACTCTGTGCTGTGTCACTCACGGAGCTGTGCCATCCCCACGACGAGCCACGCAGCCACCACTCTCCCACTCAGTTTTTCCCTGCCGCCAGCAGCCTGCCAGCCAGGGAGCCATGAAGCCAAACACACGCGAGGTGCTGGCACAGCCTCCTCCTCCTCCTCCTTATTCTCCTCCCACACAGCTCTCATACACCTGCATTTCCAGGCTCCAAAGCACCTGTGCAGGAGCACTCCACACCGAATGGGCACCTCTTGTCCAATGGATGCTCCACACAACCGTGACCAGTAGGTACCCAACACCACTGGGCACCCCACACCCCATATCCAGCGAGTGCAGAGTGGGGAGCACAGGGTTGGGTGTAAGATTGGGTGCAGAGTTGGGTGCGGGGTTGGGTGTAGGGTTGGATGTAGGGGTGGGTGCAGGTTTAGGTGGAGGTTTGGGTGTAGGTTTAGGTACAGGACTGGGTGTAGGGCTGAGGTGAAGGGTTGGGTATACAGTTGGGGTGCAGGGTTGGTGTAGGGTTGGGGTGCACGTTTGGATGCAGGATGTGCACGGCATCACAACAACCACCAACACACAGAGACAGGGAGCACCAGGTGCCCCTTGTCCCCCCACCATACACATCCCACGTGCTGTGCCACACCAGGACCCAACACTCATCTTCTCATGCACTGAGCACTGGGAGCCACTGATGGACTGGGGGCATCTCCCTGCACACAGACCGGGGGGAGCCCACCCGTGCCCAGGGGCTGCAGGGCAGCAGCGTGACCCCGACACCGCAGCGCCCAGCGGGGAGCGGGGGACTCGCCCAAGGTCAAGGAGGCAGCGGGGGGCGAGAGGGGCAGCGCGAACCCCGCCATGAATCCCGTCCCAGCCCGAGGCGACGCTGCCGGTTCCGCTCGGGGTGGGTCGGGAGGTGCCGCGCTGCGGGGCCGGGCAGCACCGAGCGGAATCGCGGCGGCGGCGGATCCTGCCCTGCGCTACGCAGCAGCGCTGCTCCCGCAATCAGGTCACGGGGCTCCGAGCCCGCAGCGGGGCTGCCGGGTTTGAGGGGGGTCCATCCGACGCCCTCGGCTCTCAGCACCCCGCCGTCCTTCAGGGATCCCGGGGGAGGCCACAAGTGAGCTGAGCTGCGCGGCCTCAGCGGCAGCACGAACACGCGATATGGGGGCACGGGGCACCACGCTCCCCCCTCCTCCCTGAGCCCCCCCCCCCTGTTCTCACCTGCTCCTGGATGAGCTGCAGCAGGGAGCTCCTGTCCATGCACCCGGCGGGCACCGGGCTCCGCCGCTCCCCCGCGCCCGGGGCCGGCGAACCGGGCAGGGGAGCGGAGCGGGCGGCGGGGGGGGCGGCGGGGGGGGCGGCTCTCCCAGCCAGCCCCGCGTTGCGCCGGGCCCGGCAGCGAACTGCGTGCGCCGGGAGCCGCCGGTGGCAGCGGGGCGGCGGCGGCGGCGGCGGCGGCGGCGGGGGAGGGAGCGAAGCCGAACGGAGCCGCCCCCGCCGCAGCGCGCGGCGCAGCGCTCCCCCTCCTCGCCGCGCACCCCCCGCCTCGGTGTCGTCGTTGTTCCCCCCCGCCACCCCGGGAGCAGCGGCCGCTCCGCCCCGCCCGCAGCACCGACCCCCAGTGATGGGCTGCGGGGGGGGAGGCGGCACCGGGAGCCTGAGGGATCTGATGTGGGTTTGTGTATCGTGATGTGGGTAACAGCGTTGGTAAGGGGAACATGTCCCAGTATGGGGACCAGCATCATGGTATGGGCACATGCATCCCAGTATGGGGACCGGCATCATGGTATGGGCACATGCATCCCAGTATAGGGACCGGCATCATGATGTGGGTACTAGTGTCCCAGCATGGGTAACAGCATCCCTGTATGGGTACCGGCATCCCGCTGCTGGTACAGGTATGTGCATCCCAGTATATGTGTGTCCATCCCAGTATGTTACCAGCATCCCAGTATGGGTTTGTACATCTTTCTATGGCAACCTGCATCCTGAAATGGGAATCTGCATTGTGGTATGGAAACCTGCATCTCAGTACAGATATGAGCATCCTGGTATGAACATGTGAATCAGCATCAGGATCTGCATCATTGTCCAGTAACCTGCATCCTGGTGCAAGTATCTGCATCCCAGTCTGGGCTCCAGCATCTCAGCACCGTGTAGATGCTGCATCCCCACCATGGGGACCCTGCTCTGCCCTGAAAGGATCCCTCACATCAGCCCCATCCAGCCCCTGAGCACGAGCAGCAGCTCCCCAGGTCCCCATCCCATGGGAGAGATGCTCCGTGTGGTTGAACTGTCCCTGGAGCCGCTTTAAGGCCCTGGAGAGACGCTGGGAAAATCCTTTTCCTGCACTGAGCTCATGTTCCTGGTGCCCAACGCTTGTGATGGAGCCTGAAGAGACAGAAATAGCTGAGGGAAAACTGCCGCCAGGAAACGGGAGCAGGGAAGGAGGTGGCACAGAGCTGAGCGCTGCACCGTGCTGGGAAGCAGGGCCAGGGCCTCATCCAAACCAGGCTTCTATTTGTACCCTAAATCCCCATAACTGACCCCAGATGGGTGGGCAGCCCCCCCCCCCCAGGACTCCTCCCTGCTGTGGGGACCCCCCCCAGGCCAAGGACAGCACAGGGACAGGATAAGGGCTGTGAATGGAAGGTGTGTAAAAATTTATTCCATTGTAGAGAACAAAACTAAAACAGAACAGCCGTGCCAGGCCCGGAGCAATGCGGGGCATAGGGACATCCCTGTGCTCCAGGACTCTGCCCCATGGACACACTCCTGGCGGGCAGCAGGACGGAATGGGAATAGAAAAGCCCAAGGACACAACCCTGTGGGTACCAGGGGAGAACCCCAGGCTGGCAAAAGCAGCTCTGGATGGATCAGTGTCACTGCTGGGATGGGGGCAGCACGGCAGGATGCTTCCCTCAAATCATGGCTTCTCCAACCCCTTGTTGGCTCCAGGTTACAGTAAAAGTTTAAATAGACAAAGGGATAAAGAAACAACGGGCTGCCCCTCGGTGCTGCCCCGAGCTGCCTGTAAATAAGCCTACCCTGAGTGCAGCCTAAGAGCTAGTGCCACTTATTTCACCAGGAGCTCCCCCTGGCACAGCAGAAGTGGGCTGGGAGCCAGGGGTAGGGGTGAGTAGAGTGTGGAGCTCCGAGGGAGCAGCACAGGCTGGTATCACTCTTTGGGATGCTGAGAACAGGGGCAGCCCCAAACTGATGCTGGCTGAAATGCCAATGGGCTGGAGCTGGGCATGGGGGAGAAACAGCTTCCAGTTGTACCAGGAGGTGCAACGCTCAGGGACCCACAAGAGGGAACAGCAGGACAAGGATCATACGATGGCACTGCCAGGAAAGGGCATCCTCAGCCCATGTAGTGTTCTCTGGCACTGGGAACAGCAGTTGTGGGGGAGAGGGAAAGGACACACAGGTAGGTAGGGGAGGAGGGCAGATGGGCCAAAATCCAGATGGAATGCTATTGGGAAACAGGGACTTGGGATGGGGGTGTGCCTTATAGGGCCAAAGCTGTCCAGCACTGCTGCAGCAGGCAGAAATCCTGACAGCCTCAGTGCTGGCACTGCTGCACGCCCTGAGGGCTCCAGGAGCATCACCCTACAGAACTGAGGGCTCCAGCTGGGCCCCCTGCAGAAGGGACGTGCCCAACCCATGGACAGAGAAACTGCGTGAACATAAAAACAAACGTTAAAAAAATCATTAACAGAATAAAAGAAGGGAGTGATCCCTTTGGCTTCCAGGGAGGAGGCCCCCAGCTGCCACACAGGCGAGGTGCCCAGGGGCCAGCGAGGTGAGGCTGACTGGTGCCAAGGATCGATCCTGCTGGTGCTGGGAACTCTGGCTTCTCTGGTCCTTGCAATTGAGGCTGGGGGAGGAGGATTTCCCACCTGGGACCAGCGGGTCCTCATGGGGCATCACTCAGGACGGGGAGCCGGTGGCACAGGGAGGTCGGGGCGGAGAGCAGCTCTCACTTGTTCTTGGCCAGCACACGGTACAGCGTGAACCCCACCAGGGCGGTGACTGCAGCCCCCAGGGCCACCCGGAGCCAAAAGGATGCAGCTCCCAGCTCCACGGCGTTCAGGTGGCTGCAAGGGAAGAGAGAAGAGATGGGGTGAGTGATGTGAAAGGAAACAAGTGTCCAAATGAGCCCGACAGCTCTTGGGATGGTGTGGTGCAGCTCTAGGGATTAAACCCCATCCGATGGTGCTGGTGCAGCCCCATACACTGAGCACCCACCACGCGGCATCACCATCAAACCCAATGATGGCTGGTGGAAGGGAGGCAGGCTTCACCCTCCCACAGCCCTGAAATAGCACACCAACATCTAAATAATTAGTACGAGCGAGGAGGTGCTCATCTTCCTTTCTAGGTCAGGCTGCTTTTACAGCTCCAAGTGCAGAGAGCCCCAGAAGTGGCCGCAGTGACACTGGCACAGGGGTGAGCAAATCAGCAGCAGCCACGGCACTGACCTGGGGACAGTGAGGGAAGGGCCCTGTGCCCTCTGATCGTACACATTCCCTTCCTAAACACGTGCTGTCCTGCATCACTGTGCTCCTCTACGAGGAGAAAAGACGTATCCATTATTCATTCTCTACTAAATCGGGAGGAGAACAGCCAATCCCTGGCCCTCCATTACGCTGTTATTTATTTATACCAAATACCCTAAGATATAGAAAGAATATTTAAATTTTAATACTGCAGAGGGGAAGAAAAAAAAAAAAAAAAGGTGTTGGCTCTAAAAATAAAGTTGTTTGTTGAAAAAGCTAAAGGGAAAACCACTCGCTGGTAATCCCATCCTGTCCTCCAACGCACCCGCACGCTCTCCTGGGAAGGGCAGAGCCCCCACTGTGCTGCCCAGCCCCTTTCAGAAGCAGCTCCTTCCCAAAGCAATGTGAGATCCTGCTCCTCTGATCTCTTTGCTGCTCCTGATCCACTTGATCAGGAGAAAACAGCCACCACCTCCTCCCTGCAGGCGCTGGCACACAAGGCTGGCTGCTCACCTTTCAGCACTTTTTTATCTCAGCCTTCAAAAAACAAAGATCCTGCCATGAGAGCTTATCCAATAAATCTGCCACAGGGCTGCACAAGGCAGAAGACAGTCGAGTTCTCTTCGCCCTCTCAGATCAGGGAAAAAAGTGGCCCTTTTGTTCCCATTAATCACATTGAGCAGACAATATCAAGAGCTTGGGAGAAACCATAGGGAATGCAAGGAGGGCAAGCTGCAGCCTCCTGCCCTCAGCTCCCAGCCAACAGCCCCCTCCGCAACACGGATACTAACGGGAACGTGGCGGCGGTGGCCAGCTTGGTGTAGACAGCAGTGCTGGGTGGGCCCTGGCCATGGCAGGAGAAGAGGAATGGTGGTGGGAGGCAGTGCTTGTAGCAGAACTCAGCAGGGGACAGCCCGGGCTGCTGGCTCGCTTCTGGCAGGTCTGTCTTGGAGGCCACAAAAACGCAGGGGATCTGGCTGTCCATGTAGTGTTGCTGCAGGCAGAGAAGGTGAGGGGTGAACAACTGGCCGCTGCCCTGTGGATCTCCAGGGAGGGAATCACAAGGGCTTCCCAGACAAGAGGGGACCAAGGAAGGAGGGCTCGGCTAGCACCAGCGCCTCCTGGAGGTGTGGGCTCTAGCTGTAGGGCAGGGGAAGGCTGGGAAATGCAGGGCTGCCACTCAAGGCTGATGCCCTCCAGGGTGCCTGCACTCACCTTATAAATACTGGCACAGTAGTTGAAGGATTTGGGGTCACTCAGGTCATACATCAAGCAGGCAACGTCGCAGGCTGCGTCCGATGGCTTTGTGAACTGCGTCTCAGCACTGACCTCGTGCAGCTGGAGCAGGAAACAAAGGGACAGGGGACACAGCATTGCCGTGAGGAGATGGGGTTGGGTCTCAAATCGACACACATGATGCACTGTAACACAGCCACAGGCCCAGCACAGCACAGGGGTGCTGTGTTGATGCAATATGGGTGGACAGAGTACAGCCTTGCTGCTGGCTGCTGTGCCCAGGCAGACATGGCAGCAATGCTCCCCCCCCTACTTACTATAAGGTACTTTTCCTGGCCGTTGACCTGCACAGTATTGATCGCGTAGAGAGATGGCTCTCCTGGGCTCTCCCTCTGAGCCTGCCATGGATGAAAACACCGTCTCAGACAGCAGGGAGAGTGCTTAGGGGAGGGAGAGCACTTCACGCTGCTCTGATCCCTGCGGTCTAACAGCCACTGCCCTTGAAAGCCAGCCAGAGTCTGCCACAAGACAAGGGCCGTTAGCAATGAGCAGGGAAAAAATCAGCATCACCTTGGTCAGATTAGGAAAGGAACAGCCTCTGAGAATCCTTGGGATAAGCAGAGGGAGGGAACCCACAGCCTTACGCAAAATAAAGGGGCAAGAGCCACGGCGTGGAGGGGTGGTACAAAGCCCCGTGCTGGGATGCTGGGTCTGGCCAGGGCAGGGAGGTGCTGGCACACAGCAGATTGCTCAGCGGCCTCACGCTCTGCCTCCTGCTCCACCAGAGAGGGGAGCAGCCACTCACCGCGAGGCTCCTGCCGAGGAAGGCCTGCAGGAAGGCAGACTTGCCTGCACCCCCGGCTCCCAGCACCTTGCATAGGAAGACATTTCTCTGGGTCTGGCCTTTCTCCAGGTCAATCCTCTTCTCCCGGGTCACTGGCAGGAGAAAGGGTGGGTGAGTGCGAGGAGGACACCGAGCTGCCAGGAGGTGAGGGCAGTGCTGTACCTGTGAGGGCCTGAGTCTGGGAGTCCTGCTCTGAGAGGATGGGGTAGCCCAGGTAGCCGAGGCACTCCAGGCAGTGCCGCACATCCAGGTAGGCTGTGAGGCTGAAGAGACAGAGCAGCATTGGGAAGCTGGTCAGGGGGATGCTGACAAGGTCAGCAAACACTACGTGACGGGACTAACAACGTGGGAGAGGGACTGAGCTTACGTCCACTGGCAGAGAAATCCATGCAGGGAAAGCAGGCCTTTATCAGTGGTGCATACCGTGTTGTAGAGCTCAGGGCCCCAGGGCATGCAGGGGAAGACACTGAAGAAGTTCTGCAGCTCTGCAGGAGAGAGGGCACCATCCTGGTCCTGCCAAAACAAGTGGAAATCAGGAGCTGAGGCAGGACACAGCCTACATGCACATAGCAGCTCTATACAGCCACGTCAAGCGCTGTCAGGGACCACTCTCTAGGGGTCCTGGCACAATGAAGCCAACTCATTTCCTGCTGCAGAATGACACAGGGATCCTTTCAATAGCAGACATCAACTGCAAGCAAGGCCAGAGCTGCGTGACTGTGCAAAGAGCCTGAACCCCAGGGACACTCATCACTGTACAACCAACAGGCACTGCCAGAAGGGATTCTGTTCTGTGACTAAAACTGGAGCCACCGCCAGCCCTGCCACTGGGAAGGACCTGTTCACATGCACCCTGTAGCTCTGAGCTGCTGGTCCTGCCACGCTGCAGGTCTGTGCTGCAGGGAAACCAGCCTGAGGCCTGCAAGCAATTGCTGAGTCCTCCAGACAAACACATGCCAACACAGCAGCCTCAGGGTAGCATGCCACAGGGCCCCATCACAGAAGATCTGCTGGTATGTGGGCACACACAGACATGTTTTAACTCAGTGCTACAGCACTCATGGAGCCACCATACCCCAGATGTACACCAACATGTACATAATTTCATCAGATGCATGCAGATCCGAGACATCCCCTTCTCTCACTCTCCGAAGAGACAGAGTATGGTACCAATTAATCGCCTTATTTCTCCCTCTGCAGCCCAGCATCCCTTCCACGGGGCTGCCAACTGTGTGGATACTTCTGCTTGGTTTGTGGCTGCAGACCAGCAGCTCTGTTCACTTTCCCTACCAACCCGTGTGCTACAGATGGTCACATAGCAGGGCTGATGCCAGCTCAGATCCTGAAGACCCACACGTTACCACGTGCTCTTTGGACAAGGGTGCTAATCTCAATCCCATGGCCCTGACGTGCAGCTACAGTCAGGTACCTGCAGCTCACTGCAACCACCAAAAGCCTCAGCAAGAAGCTACACGGCGCACTGCACACCTTGTCATGCTTCTCGAAGAGCCGCTGCAGGAACTGGTAGCCCAGGTGGTTGAGCTCCGTGGAGCAGCCAGGGGGCAGGCGGAACCTGCCAGGAGAGACCCAAGTGAGCAGCTCCAACACCTCCTTGCTCCCTGAACGAAGGGCAGTGTGTCAGTGGGTCCTCTGCAAAGCCACATCTCAGCCGGAGCACACAGCTCCCCAGTCCCTCCCTGCCCAAGGCCAGTGGTTGTCCCGAGGCCTGGCTGCTCCCTGGCTTTAGGGAGAAGGTGCTGAGTGTGCAGAGCAGGCTCCCCTCAATACATCTGCATCACCCAGCAGATCAGGAGCTGACAAGGCCTTTGTTTAGCCTCACACTCAGGGCTGCAGAAGGGCACAGCTCTAGACACACTGCTTTCCATCAGCACAGGCCCTGTTGTCTTCCTCCATTGCCTGCTCTCTGGAGAGAAGATGAGGCAGCTCACAGCCAAAGCTTTTCATTACTGCCAGATCACCACTTCCAGGGTGGCAGGGAGCAGAGAAGAGACAGCAGCTGCAGAATCAGCCAGGAAGGCTATGCTGACTGCTCACGGCTCCTGACAGCTCAGCTCAAGCAGAGACAGAACAGCCTTCAAAAGTCCCTTGTTGATGTCAACGCAAGTCAGGGACAAGCCTTATTCACTCTGTTCTTTGCCCACCTACACCACAGCCAACAGCACAGTTAACAGCTTCAAGGCCTTCACACTGTTGCCAACCCCCCTGTTCCCAGCTCATGACCATAGGAAAGGTGAGGAGCATAAACATGACCATAAGTTCAGGGTACAGCTTCAGCTGAGCAATACAGCAGATGCCAGGACACTGAATTGTACACCACAGGGTTGTCACACCCTGCCTGCCCCACTCCATGCCAGGATACGCACTGTGGGTACAGATAGTCTTCTGTCAGCTCCAGCTCGTCATCGTAGCCAAAGCGGCGAAGGATAGTCCATGTGGTCTCATGCCGACCCCTCTGGATGAAGAGTGTGTTGAGGAAGAGGAAGCCTGTGGGGGAGAGATCAGGCAGCTCAAACAGTGGGGCCAGACTGGGACTCAGCCTTAGGGATCCACATCTCAGGACTATGCATCCACTAGGAAAACGGTGCTTGGACAGAGAGCTTTACATGGCCATAGCAGGCTCAAGTTTGCTTTGACAAGGGGGACTAATTAGGCTTGGATCAAGATCTAGTAGGTTCAGGCTGAGCACAGAGCCCCTTTGCGAACGCTGAAGGAGGTGGATCCATCCATTCCTTGCAGTTAAGGAGCAGAGTCCCCATGCTGTTACCATTTAACGTCAGGCCATTGTCCTGCACTCCATCTGTGGTGTTCTTCCATACAACCATCTTCACATCCTCCAAGGCCTGTGGAGCCAATGGGTTTCCAAAGCAGGACTTCTACCTCCCAAGAGAAAGAAGGTCATCATGAGCCAGCATATGGACAGCAGAACCCTCTGTCTCATTGGCATCCAAGAAGGATCGCGAGATACTACAGCTCCACAGCCAACCCTACCTGAAAGTAGTTGAGTTCATCATCACTGAGGATCTGGTTGTTATCTTGGTCTGAGAGGTTGAAAATCCGGGTCAACGCTCTTGAACACGCAGGTCTCAGCTGCAAGGGACCAATCATGGGAACAAAATCAGGGCACTATATTTATTGTGACTCTTTCTTCTGCCTCCCAAAGTCCAAAGGCACAGAGCCCTTCCTGCAATGGCTGAGAGCATGGTTCAGGTAGGCCAGCACCACAGACATGCTGAAGCTGGAGTCAGAAGCACGACAGCCTACAGGGAAAGTTTTCCTTGGACCCTTCCCCACCACGTAGACTGGAGCATGAGGGCTCCCACAGATATCTCTGGCCAGTATATTCTCATCTGGCTGCACTTAGCAGGGAAAGATGGCTCCTTCCTCCTCTGTTGGCTCCCCCCAGGGGTACTGCTTTCCCCTTCTTGCTACCTTGGCCCAAACTCTCCACATCCTTCCCGGTATAAAAGGCACAGCAGCAGCCTGGAGCTCTGTGACCCCACAGGTGGGCAAGGACTCCTCTGGGAGCTGTGAGCAGCTTCTTACCTGCTTCTCCTCCGGGTCATAGAGGGGTGCCGTGGGATGCAGCACAGCTTTCTGGGCATAGTAGAAGAGCTCAGAGATGTTCTTGAGGTTCTTGGCAGAGCACTGTGGATTCAAAGGAAGACACAATGCTGTGTGTGGGCAATGGGCTTATGACAGTGGGGAGGAGGAGGTTGACAGGAGCTCTCCAAGCCTCCAAGTAATGCACCAAAGCACAGAGCAATCTCTGTCCACCATCAGGAATAAAAAACAAACAAAAGCCAAACCAAAAGGGAAACCTGTTCACACTCTGGCTTTGTTGCTCTCACTCCACAGCCCCAGACCCAACATGGGCTGCATGCAGCTCCAATGCCATTTACCCCTAGACAGGGCAGACACTGAAACCCACTCTTTGTGTGGAAAGCAAAGCAAAGAAAACCCAGACTGAGGTTGTTCTGCTGAGCAACACTAGCAGGGTATATCCCCCACAAACACGAAGGCTCCCCTGGCCCACAACAGTCATGTGCTCCTTACCCCTCACAGAGGCTTGTCAGAAACACTCAGTTCCCTCACCTCCACACAGGTCTCAATCTCTGAGAACTGGTTCATGATGGGCAGGATGACTTCCATGGAGCTCCCCATCTGCAGGTCAGACTTGTTTCCAACTAAAATAATGGGGATCCTGGGGGAGAAAGATGGCAGGTCAGAGAACACGAGTGGGGCCACCCCTCTGCCAGCCTCAGCTGTGCTCCAGCTGCATGTGTTGCTGTACAGCCACCCAGGGAGCCTCCCTGCCTTCCTCTGCAAGGTCCAGAACAGCTTTCCTGCTTCCTACGGCTGGGAGCATCCATCTGGAGGAACAGACTGCCTGATCCTGATTACGCTTTCACCCAGCAGCAATATGTTCAGGAGCTTATAATCCAAACACAGCAGCCTTCTGCCTAAACGACCCACGTGCAGCTTATGACTTCTGCTCTGCCATCCTCCCTTAGCAGCCTCCTCTTCTTGTCTTGCCAGTGCGACATTAAGGTGGGAGGGGAGGGGGGAAACCTTCTCCCGTGACCCTCTGACTCAGCTAGACCCACAAGGAAGAAAAGCTCCCACATTCTTCCGCTGCAAGTGGTTTAGGCACCAGTTGCACAGCTGGCTCAGTGTGAGCAACCTCCACCAGCAACAAAGGCAGTGAGGGCCCTGCAACCTCCAGAATCACCCAGTTCTGCCCACAGTACCTGGCACCCTTTTCAGCTCCTCCGTTCACCATGGGGATCCATTTTGTGCGAATCTGCAAGGCAAGTACAGAGAAAGACCTGTGAGAGCAGGCTGGGGAGGGAGAGGCAGCTCCCAACACACACGACGTGGCTGTCAGCAGGGCCCTGCAGCCATCTGCTCCCCAGCATTCCCCCGCACCAGCAGGCAGAGCATACCCAGGGATGCTGTAAGCCAGCAGAAGGATGTGACAGGCCTGTTGCCTCCAGCACAGGCAGAACTGCCAGCATGGGAGCAGGCCCAGGCTGTGCTCAACCTGTCTCTGCTTGCAGGAGTCCCAGACCCCAGAACCTCTGGAGGGCTGGGGGCATCTCAAGGCTCCCACAGGTGACACGTTACCTTCTCAATCGTGGCTTCCTTGGTGACATCATACACCACACAGACCACATTGGCCTGCAAGAGAGCAGCAGAAAGGGGGGTGAGCAAAAGTCCTGGTGCTCCTACCAGGAAGGAAGCAGGGAAGCCTTCCAAGCTCAGGCAGCTCCAGCCCCAAATGCTGCCACTGCGTTTGCGCTAAAACCCAGCAGCTGTGGTTTAGAATGCACGAGCAGTACACACAAAAACACAACACACATGCTGCCTGCAGGCTCCTCGGGAGCTGGACAACAGCAGCTATAACCTCAGCTGTCTCGTGCCAGCATACACAATCTCCCTTCTCAGCACTTGGCACAGCATGGATGTTTTTCTTCCCCAGACAGGCAGGAAGCACATGGCAGCTCCCACCCCTGCTCCAACCCTGTGAGGCCTCCATAGAAGAGGGAGGGGCACACGTGCAGCAGTGCCAGCCACACGACTCAAGGCCACACCAAGACAGGCAGGGTGGTGGCAGCACATAGAGCTGCTCAGCCCAAGCCTAAGGGCAGGGTAAAGGCAGAGGAGCCCTTTGACCACAAGGCCTCACTGCTGCCAAACCCCAGCTCTGCATCAGGATGCTGGGAGCACAGCCTCACTTCTCTGCCTCAGGCCCCATCCCACTGTCAGCAGCACACCCACCACCATTCCGTGCCCTCCCAGGCATCTTGGGGTGCCATCCCTGTGTCAGGCAGCCAGGGTCCTCTTCTCCATTTAGCTCTGCATGGGAACCACCCCTTCTCCTCCCTGCACTTGATACCTCAACTCCCCACTTCCACACACATGGTGGCCTGGCAGCCACTGACCTCCCCTTCCCAGGCCTGCACAGACAGCACTGACACCAACACTTTGTTTGAAGCAGACAGAAGGGATCACTGGCCCTTTCAGGGGAGAGTTTAGTGCTAATCCCAGGGATGCACAAGGGTTTAGGCAGGATTTCCTGGAGCTGTTTTAAGCATCTCAGGACATTCCTCCTGTCTGGGTAGAGGGAGCAGGAGCCCCATTCCCCTGGCCCACCTCCCCAGCTGTTAGATGCCAAGGTGGAGCAATGGGATAGTTTTGCTGTGAGACGCACAGGGGAGAGCTTTGTTATGTATTATCAAGAGATCCTTCTCTTGAAGAAGCCAAAGTTAATCCCAAAGTGAGGGAGAGCATCAGGGCTGGTTGGATGGATTTTTTCCCCTCCCTGACCTGTACGCCCCAGGGCTCCAGCTCCCAAACCACCACTTCTGTGTCACTGCTTTATCACACAGCCACAGTAACCTCATGCAGAGAGCAGAGGACCTCATCGACAACTGCTGCACCCCTCCACCTCCTGGGAACATGCAAGGGATGGGAGCAGACTGCGTGTGCTCAGCAGCCTCCCCCCCCCCCCCGCTCTCCTTCTGGTAGCTCCCCAGAAGGCCAGGACAAGCCCTACAACAGCTTACAACACAGAGAAGGATTAAACAAAGTGCTAAACAAACTGCTAGCGTTAATCCACAGATAACCAACAGCCTGCACATCTCTGGGTGGTTAATGGAAAGAGAGAGTAGTCACATGTCACACACAGGCTGCACAGCTACGGCGGTGCAGCCTTCTGCCCTGCAATGCCCCATCCAGCCCCACTCACCTTAGCAATCTCCTCTTGCAGCTCATCCTCAGTCTGCTCTGACTCTGGAAAGGGAGAACTGTCATCATGCACTGTCTATGCCCGCTGCAGTAGGGACATCCTTCCTGCTCACTGCAGGTAGGCAAGGAGAAGGGAGGCCAGCAGGGAACAAGAGCACAGTCCCACCTGAATAATCCACAATGTGCGTGGGGACCTTCTCAGGTGTGACATCAGCCGGGATCGTGATCTCTTCTGCTCGAGGTGGCACCTGCAAAGCAGGCAGACTGTGTTCTGCTGCACGGACCATCCAGTCAGTCCAAGCAAGGGTGAGGAAGGGAGACTGGGTACTCAGATCTCAACGTGGCTGCTGCACAAACAGAGTGACTCCTGCCCGCAGGGAGCTGCAGCAGGCTGATGTGTGCTGTAATAGCCTGCTCCTCACACAGTGAATCCTGACAGCCTCCCAGCCCTGAGCGCTCCCTGGAGACACAGCCCTGTGTCCCTACATGAAAGCAGCATCTCAAAAAAGCCAGTGCTGCCACCCCCACACTAAGCCCTCAAGTGCTCCCCTCGCTCCAGCCTGACCTCCTGGCAGCTGGCTAAGCTGATTGCCTGGGCTTTTTTGTGAAACATGGAAAGGTGCTGGAAACCAGTTGCTCCCCTGCACGCTGATGCTTCCCAGTGAGCACTATTTGCCTGCAGGCAGACACTAATGCAGGGCAAATCATCCCAAGCAGGGCACTGCCCCTTCTGCTTCCAAGATGGGACAGCAAGCCACGCAGTCAGAGGCACAGAGGGGCTCATGTAGGTAAGCTGGGGGCCCTGCTCAGAGTGCCAGGCTCTGCTCCAACCACACAAGAAGGCTGGGGTGGCTCAGCCCCTTCCATGGGCTCTGTTGTGCTGCAATGAGGCTGCAAAGCCCCCGAGGGAGCAACAAGGGAACAAAACCCCAAAGGAACAGCATCCAAACGGACCGGGGCAAGGAGATAACACTATAACTCTAAACGCCTGGGGATAAAGCCTGGGGATACAGCTGGACTCAGCTCCACGCTCACCTCCTCGGGGAACTCCTCTCCCACCAGAGCCATGATCAGGGACGTCTTCCCCACCTGGGCTAGGAAAGAAAGGACGAAACGTCGGCACTGCACGGAGCAACACACCGGGTCACAGCGGCCTATCCCAGCCCAACACCTCAGGGCCTAACGGAGACCCGCACCGAGCCCTTTACACCCGGTTCCACCGGCCTCAGCACCACGGGGATGGACCATAAGGATCCGAAGCCTCAGGCAGCCCAGCACAGCCCAACATAGCCGCTTCTCCCCCCCCGGTCCCGGCTCGCCGCCCTTACCCTCCCCCAGCAGCAGGATCCGCACGTCCCGCTTCATGGCGGCCCCGCCGCCTCCAGCGCCGCTTCCGGCTTCAACCAACGAGCTGCGGGTGGAGAGGCGCATATAGGATGCACACACAGCGCCCCCTAGCGGTTGGAGGTGTTACACCGCAGCGCTTTGTTTTGTGTTTTTATTAGGGGGAAAAAAATGGAAAAAAAAGAGAAAATAAAGAAACAAACAAACAAAACAAAGAGCAGCAAATCACGCCATAAACAAACATCACAGCAATGTCGGAGCGTTCAACGCACCGCTGTAGGGGTTGCGGCCTAGGTGGGGGGTTGAGGCCTAGGCTGCGGCCTAGGTGGGAGGGCTGAGCCGGGGCCTAGCGTGAAGCTGCATCCCGGGATGCCCCGGCTCAGCCCCCCAACTAGGCCTCAGGCCCGGCCCGTTGTGAGGCCTCAGCCTCCCAGCAGCTCCCAGACGAGCACAGCGCTGTGCGAGGCCGTCAACAAGCGGCGGCCGGCGGGGGCGAAGCGACATAGATGGACGGCGTCGTCGTGGCCGGTGTAATCCTGGGCCAGGCCTCCAGGGCAGCGCTGTAGACGGAGGAGCCGCTCTGTGGAGACACAGCGAGGTTAGTGGCTGAGATAATGGGATGGTTCATCTGGAGGAGGCTCATGGGAGACATTATTGCACCTCTATAGGTCCTGAAAGGAGCCTAAAAGCTCCATGTTCCTGTGCCTGTTACATAGGGTTGGGTATTGAGAAGCATCTCTGCTCAGTGATGCAGTGGCACAGCTGCCCAGGGAGTGATAGGGGCAGATATTTCACTCCCAGGGCTGTTGTTCCTATGTCAACACACCTGGGGATCAAGCAGAGCCCACAGCTCTGGCTGATACTCACCACTGAAGCCGACAGCCATGAAACGTGCTGCAGGAGACAGGCTCAGTGATGTGGCAAAGTATGGCAAGGAGATCTTCTCAATGACCTGTGGTCCGGCAAGAGAAGCACACCAACATCTCAGAACAGCTGCCTAAGTGACACCTTCAGGAGGGTAAAGGGCTCCTCCGTGGGGAGGCTGACAGATGCACAACCTCTCTCCAGGCTCAAAAACCTGCCAAAGCCATCCACTTTCAAGAGGTGACACGACAATTTAGAGACTGTTAGAGTCCCACATGCAAACACCTTCCCTTCCAGGAGCAGCATCAGTGAGTGGCAGCCTGCCCAGGGGCTTGGGGCCAGAGCTGGTTTCTAAGTGAAAAGCTGCCACGCTGCCCAGCTGCTTGCTGAACCCATTTCACACCCTAAGGCTTGTATTACTTGCAGCCCTCGTTAGCAGGAGGGGATACTGCACCGGGAGCTGTCATTTGGGTCAAGAGCGGGTCCAGCTCTCCCCCTGCAGAAAGAGGGGCTCATCTGCAAGCCCCATTTATGTTGCAGGCCCTTCGAGGGAGATGGGGAGCACTGCCTCCCCTCCATCTCATTCAGTGCAGCCACACAACAGTAGAGGAGCACACACTGCCTGGGCAGGGTGTACAGGGAGGGTACAAGTACCTGTTTCTTGCGCAGGCTGTAAAACAAAGCTTCCTTCTGCATCCCAAAGCCAACATAGACCAGGGTACCGTGCTCCCAAGGGCAGAACGCAGCCAGGCTGGGCGGCAGGCTGCCAAGACCCTGGCAGGGGAAACCAAAAGGAACCAAACTGAGTCTGGCTTTTCCAGCCCAACACAGCACAGCAGGGAGCAAAGGAGAGCACAGAGCAGTACCAGCCATTGGGCTGTAGGTGTACAAGCACCAGAAAATTCCTATGATAGAGGTTGTTTTCTCCCTCTCACATTGCCATCTCAGCTGTGCTCATTGCAAAGAAACAAGGAGCAACCACACACTGCCATGGAAACCTGAAGCACATTGTTTACTGTCATGGGAGCAGGACGCACAAGGGTCCAACAGGCAGAATTTCCACCAGGGAATTATTCCTACGTGGGCTTGAAGGTTGGGCTGGATTAATGGATTCGTTTCAACACAAGCAAATAGAGCCCAAAAGATACACCATTATTATGGGATGTAAGATCAGTCCCAAATTCACCGTGGGGAAACCTGTGACAGGCTGGATGATGCCTGGGGCAGCAGGGGAGGCCCAGAAGAGCCCACCTTCCTCTTGCATGCCAATGTCATGTGCACAAGGGGCCAACTCCATGTCCTGTCCCATACAGAACCTCTCCCTTTTCTAGCAACATTGTCCTGCTCAAATCTCTGACTTTGGTCTGCAGCCAAAGCCTTCTGCAAAGTAGCAGAGACTCAGGGCTGGAGCTGGTGTGTTTGGCTCTATTAACAGTCACTGGGCTCCTGGTTCTGGATATTCACGCTCACTGGGAGTGTCAATCAGCTTGATGCTCATCGGTAGGTCTCTCTCCTGCACATCACCTGTGCTGACTCTGGGCTATGCTCAGTTTCACACAGCACAAGAATATCAGCTCTGTGAATGCAGCTTTTTCCTCTTCATGCTCACAAAGTCAGTGCTTCCCAGTGGTTAAGCAGCACCATGTGCTGCTCACACTGCCTATCAGCACCTCAAAGGTGCATGAGTGAGATATCCCACGAGAAGCAGAACCCACAAAGATCACTTTCCTAAGCAGACTCACTGTTTGTACCCAGCCTTCTCAAAGCCTCGAGGTATCCCTCCCCTCATGGGTGACTGAAACAACACACGTAAACACATTGGACTGAGCTGACAACATAGTTTCACATGAGTTTGGATGCGGTTAGGATGCTTCAGCATCCCATTTACAGACAGGGAGAGCGTGTTGAAGAGACTGGGGCTGCATGGTGCCAAGACAGGGACATGAGTGGGGAATCAGCATGCTCACCTCGGGGCTGGCAGGAGCAGGGAAGCTAAGCCAGTCGAGGAGCTCACACTTATCCTTCAGCCAGTCGGAGGCCCAAACACTGACCCGCCGGTCTGAGCTGGTAGCCAGCCACAGCTCACCTCCTTCCACCCCGAAGTCGTGGTACTATGGCAGACAAAAGCAATGTTATGGCTCTTGCAGTGCAGAAGCTTTAAAGAAAGCTGCTAGCAAGAACTGGCAGAGGGCATGACTTCATGGGAATACAAGGGATTAATGCCAGGATTAACCTCCTGGATTCTCTCATCTGAGCAGTGCTTAAAGTCGTTTATCACAATAAAATAGGACAAGGAAGCAGTGATTGCAGAGCCACCAGCAAGCTCTGGGATGAAAGCCCCAGCAGAAGAGGAGTGAGTGCCTGGCCAGAACAATACAGATTTCTTCCCTTGGACACCTCATCTGAGCATCTCCTAGGAGACTGCAGATACAGCACGTGTTCTTCACCTAAAGCAGAGGAAGACCTCCTAACTCTACAATCACCAAGAAAAACAGCTTTGCAGCCTTTTGCAGATTTTGAAGTCTGAGAGTTTAAGCAAAGTTACTGTTACAGAGGACAAAGAGACCCTCCGTGAAGAGAAATAGAAAAGAGATGCTAAAACACCCCACTGTTGGGCTAACAAGCCTTCTGCCTTCACAGAGAAACCCTACACACAGTGCTGGGACACAGAGGCAGGTCCTACCTGCTTCCTGATGCACTGCAGGACAGTGATAGCAGAGCCTTTGTGGTCAGGAAGGATGCGGATGGTCATCCCAGTGCGAGGGCTGCTGACAGCCACCATTCCATCCTTACCCCCTGATAAGATCATTTCTCCTGTGGTCAAAGGACAGAAGGGAATGGGATACTTCTCATAGAAGAGTCTGATATCATGGGACAGCAGCGTCCCAGAACACCTGAAAGACTGGGAACATCTGAATTAAGAGCTGGATAAGATAAGATGTCTCAGGGACACACACTAAATCACATCCAAACAAGAGCCAGAGCAGCCTGTAAACAGGAAGACAAAAAGGAATATCTGCTGCATCCAAGCTACTTGCTTGTATCGCTGCCAGTACATCTGCCAAAACCCATTTACCATGTGCTCTACTGACAGGTCTGCCAAAGCCCATTGGTGTGAGCTCTCCCTGGGCCCAGCTTTTTGTGCAAGTTGTTGGAGGCAAGACCTGTGCTTGGGTAACCCTGACAGAACCGAGCTGTGCTCCCCAGGCAACATCCCCACTGTTACAACAAGCAACCTCACCGTCTGTGGAGTAGGCAATTGCTGTCAGTGCAGCGGCATGGGGGTGCATTTTCAGCTCCATCTCTGTCCTGGAAATGCTGAAGACACGGATGGTGCCATCACTGTACCCTGCCACTACATGCTGGCTCTCAGCTTCCCATGCAACACTGGGGTAAGGCTTCCAGGCCAGGCACTGGCAGCTCTGCAAAGGAACCAGGGAAGAGAGATGATGACAGTGCAGACAGCAGGACTGTGCACAGCAAATGCACCACAGGCTCCACCTATGAGTATTTCTTCAGCTTCAGGTTGGCCTGTGAGGACATAGCAGTCCTTGCAGTTAGACTGCACCTTCTACCCAGACAAAAAAGACTGAAGTACCACAAAGGATTACCTGGTTCAGCACTTGAAACTGTACCACCAGTTCCATTCTGCCCAGAGACCAAACCCTCACGCTGCCATCTTCCCCACACGTGGCACAGAGAGTCTCATCAGGACTGAAGGACACTTCGGTCACCTGCAGCAAGGAGGGAGATGGGGAACAGGGGCCCTATGAATAATGCAGCCTGCAGCACATCAGCTCCTCTACCCCCCCTCCAATCCCCAGGACTTCTCTAAACATGATGCTCCACGTGTAAAGGAAAGATTGTTGCTTAATTTTTGTGCTTAGAAAAAATTCAGGGCCAACAGCTAGGCTTGCAATGGAAATCATTAAACCTAACTTCAAAGCTAAACCAGGCACTACACTACATAAATCTAAGATCTTCTGCCACCTGAAATCTTCTAGTTTAGATCTTCATGTCTCAGGCAAAGAAAACTCCCCATTATGGATGTCCAGCTAACAGTCTGCTTCCAGACATTGCAGCACTCCACAGTTAAACCTTAGTGACTCTGCCAGCTGCATTTTCCACTCCAGCAGAAAGAACCACGGCTACTCACAGGCTGAGGCTGATAAACACCTTAAGGCTGAAGCAGATGAGCATGCGAATGCATAGAGCACAGCCCCTTGGGCACAAGCATCATGCAGAACGCTGGGCAAAGTACACCATCCCTGTCCCTCAAACCTTGCTTTTGTGGCCACTGATGAGCCGGATGCTTGTGCTCTCCTTCCAGTTGATGTACCACAGTGTTCCTGCAGTGGTGCCCACAATTCCCATTTCTAAAGAGTCATCGAAGGCCATGCTGACTATCGTCCCATCCAGGGTGATCTCATGTTCCAGGACGACTGAGCTAGATCTGAAGGAAGGGAAGATCCAAGAGGGAACAGCTCAGCTGCTGGAACAGACACTGCCTCAATTAAATGCAGTTTTCAAGTATGCACAGTGATGTATTCAGAAATCAGCAATTCAGTGGGGGGCTCCTGGATGCTGAACAGTGGAGAGGAGAAGGTAAGGATGAAGAGCAGCAGCATGGCTGCAGGAAGAGCTCACACATCTGGAGCTGCCAGATGAGGATAAGAGCACCTCAGGAGCACAGCACGGGGTGGGTGCAAGCAGAGCAGATGCTGGACCTCACCTACCTGGCCTTGTGCCCCTTCAGCCTCAGCTCCTGCATGGCCCCCACTGCCCACAGGCGGATGCGCTTCGTGTTGCTGCCACTCACCAGCCTGTTGCAGCGGCACACCAACACACCTGGGAGGCAAATGGAGATACCTGTGGACACCCACCTATGAATAAACCCCACCACTCTCAGTCATTGCCCAGGGCACCAACTCATTGAGCAGACCAGGACAGCTCTGCAGCAGCCTGACACCTGCTGTTCTCATGGCCCAGAAGTGGCCCCATAACCCACTCAGCTTTAACAAGGACACCTGGATCACAGATCAACTGCCACCCAAGAAAGAAAATCCATTTTTCCAAGCACAGCTGAAATGAGAGGCAGGGAAGCTCAATGCTGCCCATTGCAAGCTTCCATTGGATTTTTACAGCCCAACACTGGTAGTATTTAGAATCATAGAATCACCAAGGTTGGAAAAGACCTCAAAGATCACCCACCTACCACCAATACTTCCCCACCACACCATGTCCCTCAGCACATTTGCACCCACCGATCTCGCCCTCATCAGCCTCCCACGTCATGAAGCAGCTGTTAGTCTCCGTGTCCCACACACAGACCTGGCCTGAGTTGGTCCCGCTGTAAAGGAGGGTGTCAGCCCCATAGCAGAGGGATGTCAGCTCCACCAGCCCTAACACTTCAGGGACAGGGGCTCTATGAACCTGCCAGGGCACATGAAACAGAAAGGTCAAAGCGAATGTGTTGTTTGGCTAAAAGGGAAGCAAACCACCTCCTCCCACCCTCAATGCATTCAGCTTGTGTATTAAATCCAACTGAATGCCACTCGTGGCCAGCATCACATTCTCACTAACAGAGATCATCAGCTCTTGCAAAACTGTGCAGGCATCTCTCTCAGCAGAGCTTGGAAAAGACGTCAGAAATACAGAAGATAGATGATGATTTCAATAGCTGATCAAACTGAGATTTACCTTGAGACTGATGTCAGCCCCGCGCTGTTCCAGCAGCCAAAACGTAAGCGCTCCCTTCCCAACGCAGGCCATTTCTCTGTGAGAAAAAGGACTAAAAGCCATGTCATGGACTGGCTTGGAGATACGAGTCGATGACAGGAGTTCATAAGTGTAGGTACTCCACAGAGCAATGGTCTGATCATTGTAGTCCCCTAGGTAGAACATGAAAGACAGTAGAAGGAAGGAAGCAACCTGATGGAGCTGTAGATGTCCCTATAGCAGAGGAGTTGGACTTGATGACCTTTAAAGGTCCCTTCCAACTCAACCGATTCAATGATTCTAATTCTGCAGCCTGAGTGCTTCCTTACGATGGCCATCAGCCAACGCACACATCACACTCTCATGTCATCCAGTCGTTCTCAGGCAGAGGCACATCTCACACGCTCACCAAAAGCAAAAGAAGTGCTTCAAGCAGCAGCAAAGGCTCCATGATGTAATAGGTTGGAGTATGAGCTGAGGATGAGTAAAGCTGGCCCAACGCAAGCATCCCCAGCTCTCAGCCTGCACAGCAGGTACCTCATCAGCCTTCCCCAGGCTCCACAAATCAGGGCAGACTTTCAGCTTTTTCCTTCTTTGCAGCCCAGAAAAGAGCCGGAGAAGGAGAGCTCCTCTCCCACGCTGCTCTGCAAAGAGCACAAAGCTCCCTTTCTCTGGAGCAAAGCTTGCTTTTTTTCAAGGGCAGACTCGCCAGCTCACAGTGAACGCATTGCCTGCTCCACAGGTCCTCTCCCTTACAAAACTAGAACTTACTAATTGTGTATCTGTCCTTTAAATGTCCCCTGCCTAAACAAAACAGACAGATTGAGTGTCCATCGTGTGCTGGCATCACCACCTGGCAGGAGGCTCACAGTGTGAAGCCTGGCTACTTCTGTGTGGTTCCAGCTAAGCAACAATAAGACCAGGAGAAGACATTTCCCTTTGGATTCTATATATAGCAACTGCAAACTATTTACATGGCCTTAACAAGGAGCAGTCAGCCAGAAAAAAAAGCTGTAACTGCAAGAAAAAACGACTCCTGCACCCACACCCAGCAGTTACAGGGGCACTCACCAATGGTAGCAAGGAACCTGTCATCCTGAGAGTATGCCATGGCTTGGACTTGGGTCTTGTGGTAGAAGAGATTTGCCATACAAATCCCATCCTGGGTGTTCCAGATGCAGATCTGACAATGGGAGTCTCCATCTCTCTTTCCTGAGGCAGAAGCCAGAGCCTAAAGGAATGATATGTTGTCATAGAGACCTTGGTAAGTAAATAGAGAACGTTTCATTAGTTACTGTTGGCAACTGTTTGACCCACATTTAAGTCCTGCAGCTGGTAAATGGAAATTTCTGCAAGAAAATCATCATCTGACAGGAGGAGGGAATGGTGGCATCACCCAGAGGGAGGGAGCAGCCTCACACAGCCAGCACAAGGAATAGGCTCAGAACCCACTGCTTTTATTCCCATAACCCCAGGTCTCCATGCAGAAGGAGGAAGAGACAAATGAGATTTTAGCAAGTGATATTCCTTTAGCCTGATGCCTGAGGTGATGCAGACAAAACACAGCCCTGGGCAAGCAGAAGCCTCTCCTACCTGAGCATCGTGGCTGACAGCAAGAGTAGAGATCTCTTCTACATGACCAAGCCAGTGATTCTGTGACCCTGAGTGCAGGTCTTCAACCACGATGATGCAGCCACAGGTGTAGGCGAAGAAGCCTAACACAGAATGAGCAGATGAGGTGTTTTCCTACAAAGGCTTCACATGCAGCACCCACTACAACTCACATCACAGACCAGGGAAATTATTTTTTCTAAGTAAAAGCAGACTCTTCTATACAGCCCTTCCAGCATCCTTCCTGCTGGATGAGTGTGGAGCAAGGCAAATCTCACTTCCCATAACCTAAGTAAAGCTAAGATGCTTGGCATTGCTCCAGCTTAGAGAAAGGAGTTGAGGTGGACTCTGTGGCAGCTCCCACCCTCTTCTATCCATCTGACAACTGAAGCCTGGTGCTGTCCTTATCCACTAACATTCACCAGCAATAAAGAAGTGTTACTGGGCTTTGGCAGCACGAAGAATCACCATGTTAAAGTAAAGATCCCAACCCAACAGCTCTAAGAACAGACCTCAGCTCAGTGTGTGTGTGTGCAGACAATGAGAGCTCACACTGCTCCCAGCCCTCTGGACCCCCCCCCAGCATACCTGTGTCTGGGTCCCACACCATGTTCCCTCTGCCATTCCCATTGTAGCCAATCACTGCTTTCAGCTTCAGGACTTCATTGCCACATGGAGGAGATAGGAAACTCTGCAAGAAAAATAGACACAGGCTTAAAGTAAGTAAGTAAGTAAACTTAAAGTACAGTCAGGACACACATAAGAAAAGCATGCGTGCAAGCACACGCATCAAACTCACACAACACACATAGTCATGCCAGTTCTTGCACAGTTCACATTCAGCACGTCAATGGATCAATGAGAAAACGCACACACACATACAAAAGAGAAACTGCACTAACACAGCCAGAAACAGATGCTTTCAGACAGGGCACAAAACAGGCTGGCAGCAGTTTGCCATCTGATGAGCAGCTGCTAATCCTGCTGGGCAGGAGTTTGGTGGGTTCTGCTGGGTTGATGATGTACTTCGAATAGGAACATAATGAGGGAAAAAGCACTGCCAGGTGGGGGCAGAGGAGGGAATTAAGGATGCAGGATGAACGTAGCTGTTCTCCCACCCACTGTGAACAGCACAGCTTAGGGAAAGTTTGAGTTTCTGTTTTATTATCTCTCTGTTTATTAACAGAGCAAGAGCTGTGCCTTCACTACCTTCACTACCCCCGATGGATTGCCTTCCCCAGCCTGCTTTGCCAATGCATCTGCTTGCAAATGTGTGTGTGATGAATCACGCCATTGCTCGCTTGTCTTTCACTTTCAATAGCACATGCCATTTCCATCGCCTTTGAATCAAAATTTATGCAGATTTGCTGAGCAGAAAACAAATTGAGCACAACTCACTTTCAGCTCGTCTGGAAAAGAGCTGCGTGCCGAGGAAAGAGGTGGACTAACGTTAATTAAGGGTTTCTGTTTGGACATCAGACCCGGGGGTGCATTTCACCATCAGTAACAACTCTGCAAAGCCACACAGCCCAGCCCCAAATGCCTCATCACCCCCCGACCAAGCAAACAGCACAGCTCTCACCTGGGGGAGCACAGAGGCCTTAAAGCGAGGAGTGAAATGCCGGTATGAATCTGGGCGGATGCAGCACTGGGACTTGGGACTTCTGGTCTCCTTTCTGGGTTCTGCCATATAAAGGAGAAAACAGTGCCTATGTGATGCTGCTGCCCATTGGAATGGCTTGGGATCAGCAGCTATGCTGTGGCTTGTCCTGATACTGTGTGTGTGCATACACACACACACATGGGAGAGGAAAAACTCAGCTGCAGAGCCACATGTGCTTCTGTATGACATTGCAAGGGGCTGTAGGCAAAGCAGCAGCTTTCCAGGAGCAAAGGAAGAACACTCACCCCTTTATCACCCCACTCAGCCACGTACCCAACAGCCTAAAGGCATCCATGTTGCACATATCACTGCAAAGCATAAGTCACGCAGCCAGAAAGAGGTCTCTAACCAAAGCAGCAGAGGCACAGTATTATGTTGAAGCTTTCCAGCAAATCCTGCCTGGGGCTGAGTGCTGGCAGCTGTGTGCTACTGGCAGCTTGCCACACACTGCTGGAGCTTTGAGGCTCTGCCTCTATTAATAGAGGTATTGGGAGCTTTAATTTCAGCTGGCTTTAATAGAACGTGCCACTTAGAGATGATATGGGCTCCAAGCTGAAGAGGGGCTTTTGGCACGCCTAGAAGCAGCAGCAGGGAAAGAGCCAGGCAAACAAGCAGACCTGGGGTCCAGCATGAGAATCCCTTAATGGTGACTTCCCCATCACACCTGGGACAAGGAAGGGACCCGAGGAGAACATTGCTGCCCTTTCTTTCACAACTCAGCACATCACTGGAGTTCTGCTCTGGGACTGTGCTGAATTTACAGCAATCTTTCTTTGCTTTTCAGGGACAGACCAAGCGGTCATGCAGGATACGCTCTGTGCCCCAAGGAGTCAAGGTCTGGGATAGGTGGAGATGGTCCTGAGTTACCATTTGCTGATGGTGCATGAAGCCTGCAGCTCTCCAGCCTCACTTTGGGTCTCACAACAACAAGCTCCTCTTTCCTGGCTGGCTCTGCCACAAGGACTGAGGTGTCCTTACTTCCATTCTCCACTACACCGCCAGGCAGACAGGTCTCCTCCTCTCTGTCTGACTCTGAGAAAATACCTGAAAAGAATAGCAGGACAGAACTGACTGAGTCCTCCAGGACTGCTTTACGCTCCACTGACCCACTGATTTCTGGTAGTGCTGTTCTGCTCAGTGTCACAGCCCATCTGTTAGAGTGGAGGGCAAAGCAGACATTTCCTGCTGAGTATGTCCAACAAGGTGTTTACCACTGCCTTCACAGAGCTATACCAGCAGCTCAGTGTTTGGAGTTACAGCAGCACTGAGCCCCCACACCTCCGGCTAGAGGTGTCCATGTTAGAAGGAAAGCACAGACATGATGAGGGGCTGAGGGACAGAGACAGCTCTGAGGATGCTGGAGGACTGGGCAGAGAGCCTTACCCAAAATGAGACCAACTTCCCCCCCCTTTCCTGCAAGCAATTCCTCTTACTTTGACATCCCGCTGGGTGGACAGAGCTGACGTCCAGACATGGTGGTGAGGACAACAGAGGAAGGGGAATTGTCTGCCGAGGTACATCAGACACATCCTTTAGCTTCTCAGAGCTCTTTTCTGTGAGAATAAAACGCTTTGTGTAACACCCGTCATCCCTTAAACCCTCTTCTCTTCCCGGGGCAACCAATGGTGATGGCTCCAAGCTCCTGCTCCATCATTCAAGGGAGGGATACAGAGACAGAGGCAGGAGGCCAGGGGCAGGGAGAGACAGAAGGCAAAACCTGAGCTACCTATCAAGAAACCCACTGAGCTCAGGACATCCCCTCCTTGGCAGACTCTTACTGAGAGGTGCTAGTTAACTGGAGACTGCCACTGGGACTAATTAGCCAGTTACCACCCTACTACCTGACTGTCCTACTGAGGGAAAGAACCAAAATTCATTTATCCAACCCCTACCATTTTCCCTACCAGGAAAAGCAGCTGTGGGGGAGCTGCTGTCCAGAGCAACTCAAGGCAGCAAACAAACTTACCTGCTGCCAGCAGCAGAGGGGACTCAGAGGAATGGGTCCTAGGAAGGCAACAGAAGCAGTGTTACACAGAGAGGAGCTGGAGGAAGGGGAAGCACAGAGCTAACATGGCACTTACAGGGCTGGGGGAGACTTCTGTGCAGGTACAGCTAGGAAATCCCAGAGGAAGATGGCATCTCCAACGCTGATGACGTGCCGCTGGTCTGGGGTGAAGGCCACCTGGCACACAGGCTCTGAATGGCCGATGTACACCTGGGAGAGAGAACGTTGTGAATTCCACCATCGCTCTGTCAAAGAGGACTGTGGCTGCCACACTGTGGCTCCCTGCAAGCATCCATCCATCCATCCATCCATCCATCCATCCATCCATCCATCCATCCATCCATCCTCAGGGAATGACACTTCTGTCTGCGCTCCCCAGTGGAGGATCAACACCCAGGGGTCAGCTCAAACATGTTGGCCCAAGCCACACATCTGCTGCTTTCCTCTCCAAGGATTCAGAAATGCTTTATCTGATGAATCAGGGGAACAGCAGCCTCCTTCCCTCCCCAAGTGCAGTACCTGGAAGTTGATGTTGAAGCGCATCCGGTAGTCCCACACTTTGATAACCTTGTCGCCAGCAGTGAGCAGGTACCTGGCATCCTTACTCAGCGCCAAGGAAGAACAGGACAACTTATGCACAGGGGACACCTGAGGACAGGGCACAGCACCAGCAGCATTAGCTCTCTCATTATCAACAAGTCACACACTTCTTTGGCAACAAGAAATGACAGGTCAGTCGGACAATGATAAGGAGAATGCTTTTGGCCTCTGGTGAAGTTTAAAGGAGACAGGAGATGGCAGTACAGAAAATAAGGACAAGCTCAGGCACACCCTAACCAAGATCACACTGTGACAGCCACATGCTCAGCACTCATGCTTTCCTTGGAAGCCCTCTGGATGAGCTCCTCTCTCATGCAGCCTCCTCAAGTGCCCAAGCCCCACACAAGCTGATCCCTCAGACACGACCTTCATAGTGCCCTACCTCTCGCACCAGCCGTCCTGTTTTTGCATCAAGCACAAGGATTTTGTTGGAAGATGTGGACACCAGGAGCTCTCCTTGCGACACAGGAGCAAAGCAGATTCTCACAGCAAAGTCCAAGGCCGTACTGTTCAAATCAAGGACGCTGATGTCCACCCTCAGCAGCTGGAAAACAAGAAGCTGCTGAAGAAACATCCTGGAGCAAGCACCAGGGGTGACTCAGGAACAGCTGCTGGGCAGGCACTGAGGCTGCTTTGGTGGCTCTCCTAACACAAGGCTACAGAGTCCCTCACACCCCTTCCTGTGCTCCACCTGGACATCCCACAAAGGGCTGCAGGGCAGAAGCAAGATCCCCACTGCTGCTCTTCCAATTATCTTCCTAGGGGAGAATGAAGTTGAGAAGGAGCAGCAGCCTTGATTTGGCAGTTTCCAGCTCACTGAGTGGAAAACTAAGCTGTAAGCACCTGAGCAAGCACCTGCTGCGCTGGGGAGGCCCTCTTCAATGCTCTGCCCAACTCTGGACCTATCTCACTGGTTGCAATCTATGGGGATTTTCTTCCCCAGCACTGCAGGGAGCCTGCTGGTACCTCATCCAGAGAGCAGGCCTCCATCACGGTCACAACGTACTTGGAGGGCCCCACGAAGGCCAGGAGGCGGCTGTCCTCGCTGAGCACCAAAGCATCAGGACCACTGCCAGCATCCCGGGCCACCACGTTACCTGAGGGTCACAGCAAGAGGGAGGGTGAGGAAAGGAGCAAACATCACCCCGCAGCATGCTGTGATGGTTATATGGCTGCTTATTTCAAGGAATAAACACAAATGATGCAGCTTTCTGAATGGGCTGAGCTTGGTTTGATGCCTGTGCTACTAAAAAGACCTGAGGGGTAAAATGAAAAAGGCAACCCAGAACTTACCCAGGACTCTCAGGATCCGGCTTTTCTGTGCCACACAGCTGTATAGAGCCAGAGTTCCCTGCAAACAGGAGCTGAACATGAAGTTGCCGTCTGGAGAAAAGGTGAGCCCAGCAATCCGAGTGCGGTGCTGCCTGGAAGGAGGAGGAAAAGGTGAAACAGCTGAGAGCCAAAAAAGCCACAGAAAAGAGCAGCAACATCGAGTGCAACACCATGAAGAACCCAGGGGAGCAGAATAACTGGGGACAAGCAGAGAACCCTGGCATGTCCATGCCTAGAGCAGTGCCACACCAGCCACCACGCGAGCCCTTCCTGCAGCAGTGCAGCTCTCATCACTTACTTGTGCTCTGTCAGGAGGTCGGAGGCAGTCAAGCAGAAGGTTCGCACCACGCCGCTGTCGAAGCCACAGGCGAGGATCCGCTGGGTGGGGTGGAAGGACACGGCACACGGCGTCTCATCAGCAGCCGTGAAGTCGTAGAGCTGCAGGGAAAGCACAGCATGGGCACAAAGCTGGAAGGAGCTGAATGGCCTCAGAGCTCCACCACAGTGGTCTCATAACAGAACTCTGACCATTCCTGCTTGCAACCAAAGCCCAACAAAGCCCTGAGTCTTTGGGCATTTAAACCTTTGGGAATTGTGATCTGTGTTAAAAGCAAGATTTGCAAGGTGAAGGAAAAGAAAACAAATCAGGCTATTTTGTTCAATTACACCTTCAGAAGCTAAGACCAGATTACACATTAGGCTAAGAGCCTGAGAGCTCCAAGCTCCAGAAGGATTTCTTGCCCAGGGTACAGCCCGTGCTTCAAGGGGGACACTTAAGAGCTCTTACACCACAAAGCTCTGATAACTCAGCTAAGCAGAGCCTGGGCAGACGATTAATAGACATGAGATCCCCAGCAATTCTCATCTACCCCACCTGCTGCATGGACACGAGGTCCCAAACTCGGATGCTGTTATCCCGGGACACCGTTGCCATCTGCTTCCAATCTCCCTCCACCGAGAAGGCCAAGATGGAATCCTCATGGGAGCGCATCAGGGTGCTGTAACCCCGGGACTGGATGTCCAGGTAGCCCAGGTTCCTGGCTGTGGTTGTGCACAGGACTTTGTGGCCATCAGGGCTGATGCAGACTGAGCTCACCGGCGCCTCGTGCTCTGGGGGAAGACACAGCAGTCAGCACAGCCCCATAGAAGGAGCACAGCGCCTGGGGCACAGCTGCAGAGCCAGATGCATTCGTGGGAAAGTAATGCATGCAGGAATAAACTTCCCACGTGATCTCAAGATCGAGTGCTTGCAGGTTTGAGCTCCGTGACAAATCAGTCTCTGCCCTTTCTAGCAATCCCTGGGCTCTGCCGTTACGGTGACTGTTTCAAATAGAGTGAAGAACAGCTTGACTTCTCCCCTAATTTTTCATGCATGGATGAGCTGTGGGTACAAGGGCACAGAAATCAAGATGCGCTGCCTGTTCTCCCCCAGGCCCTCCTGCCTCGTCCCTAGGAGTTACAAGAACGAGCAGGAATAAACAGTCACTCAAGTAAAACACTTCCAAGCCAGTCACCCCCCAGTGACAGCAGGTAAAAAGAGCACCCTTGTTCACAAGAGTTACTTTAGGAGACATCAGAGCTGAGGCTTTGCTTCCCAGCAGCACCATGGAGGTGGGAAAGACTGCTCTGCTCACCTGCTTCGAGGACAACAGCTGAGAAGTCCAATGGCCACAGCCGCAGGTAGCCGTCAGCTGAGCCCGTGGCACAAAGGGTTGAGGAGATGCTGATACTGTTTATAGCAATCCCAGCACCTGGAAAACCAATAAACACCATTCAGTTGTGGCAAGTTTAAGAGTCTGAGACACAAAACTTCCATCCCTGTGTCTCAGATCCTCTCTGCAGTGTCTGACAGGTAGAGAGGTGGGGAAAGCAGCTGATGTTTGGATGCCAGTATGAAGCCTCCAGTCACAGCACCAAAGGCACCATCACTGCTGCCACTGAGACACCCAGGGACATCTCTTCATCTCCAGGTTGTTTTCTCACCCATAACGCAGAAGTTCTGTGCTTCTCAAAGAAGCTCCAGGTTAATTAGCTCCATATGCCAAAGCAAAATATGCACTGAGTTTTACTATGGCAGAGCAGTGACACTTGAAAGTGAATCCTTCCTGCTGTTAAAACTAATGGATGAGCTGAAAGCTGCACCACTCTGAATGCGGCATCAAAGATTTCCCCAGACGCTTCACACAGGCCGAGTAATGAAAAAAAAAGCCTCAAATTCATCCTTTCATTGATCTGCTTCTCTTTTTCACATCGCTACATTAAGATTCTCATCAGCAAATTAAGACCCCCCGTTTCATGTTGCTAAAAGAAGCGCTTCTCTGAAAGCACGACCAGCACTGCAAACACTCCAATTCCTTCTTAGGACGACGCTTTGCTGCACTATTCACTGTGCTTAAGGGGAAAACAGCTTGCTAGCAATGAGCCAACCAACCCCAAACAAGCTTTAGCAGCTGCTTTATGCCACCAGGGCTTGGATCTATGACGCCCCTGCCCACCTACCTGCCCCATCCTGCAGCTGTGCAGGCAGCAGCAGCCGTGCGCTCCGCACACAGACGTTCTTGTAGTCCACCTCCAGGACGTGGCCACTCCTGCTGCAGACAAAGCTGGAAAGGAGAAGGATATTTGCATCGGTTCCTGAGGGTTAAGAGGAACCGTGTGGATGCACCATAGTAACAGTCCAGGTTTATGGGGTGTTACTGTGCACAAGTCCTGTAGTAACAATGCAGGTTTAGAGGGAAGGCAGGCCATAATCGGCTAGGATGGAAATCTAGGGGCCTTTCCATGAGCTATCCCACAAACCTACAGCCAAGACAGAATCATTAAGGTAGGAAAACACCTCTAAGATCACCAGGTTTAACCCCCAACCCATCCCCATGGCTCTGGAACACCCCCAGGGCTGGTGACTCCCCCACCTCCATGGGCAGCTGTGCCATTGCATCCCCATCCCTTCTGAGAAACTGTTCCTAATATCCAGCCTGATATCCAACCTGACACTCACAGCTTCTCATTTTATTATCTCCTGCCCCTTTGAAACACCCATCAGAAAACAAGCCCAAAGCTCAGCACAGACATCAGTGAGAACCCTCAGCCTGGGACACAGCCCTCAGGAAGGGCAGGGGCACTCCAAGCTTGGTCTGCTTAGAGCTGCATGTGGTAGCAGCAAAGGGGACGGGGGGAGGCTGCAGTCTTACAGCGTGCGGTCATCAGGCTCACGTGCAGCTGAATGTCCCTCCTCGAAGGCCAGGTCAGTGAACTCCAGAGCGTGGTACTCGCCCAGGTTGACAGGACAGGAGCGCAGGGCTCCGTTCCGCACTCGCCACAGCCTCACACTGTCCCGGCCACACGACACCATCCTGTAACACGAGAGATGGGGTAAGGAATGGAAAGGAACCAAACCTGGCTCCTACAAGCCCAAAGGGCAGAAGCACAGAACAGCTGGGTTGGAAGGGACCTCACAGCTCATCTGGTTCCACACTGCGGGCTGTGCCCCCCTCAGCTCAGCTGCCCAGGGCCCATCCATGACCATGGGCATCTCCAGAGATGGGCACCTGCTGCCCACACGTTTTCTTTGCAGCCTACCTGGTGTCATCAAAAAAAGCAATCTTCAAGGTCTGGATGTCCACATCTGTGTGCGCTCTGGCCAGCACCAGCACCTCTCCACCACGAGTCACCTGGGCAGTGTTCCATACCACCACCATCTGAAGGGAGACACAACAGCTGAAATATGGAAACCTTGGCAGAGGAAGAGCTTCCCAGCAGAGCAGAACAGCTGCACAGCCTGGGGACTGCTCTGGAGCTGGTATCAGAACTGAAAGAGGGAAAAACGTTCTCATGCAAAGGGCTCAGGGCAATCCAAGCAGCTCAGCAGAGCTTCATTGCAGTGTGTTTGCTTGGCAACTGCAGTGATAGTGCCTGTGGTCTCAGGGTATGCTCAGAGCCTCTCCACCTCATGCAGTGGCCCCTGCAGGTCTCTTGAGCATGGGGATGGACAGAGATCACCCAAAGCCAAGGGGACAACCAGTGAGGACAGGCAGGTAACTAAGCTCTCAGAACAGTCAGGCTGGACCCAGCACAGCCCACAGC
Source organism: Coturnix japonica (assembly GCF_054131305.1). NCBI lineage: Eukaryota > Metazoa > Chordata > Aves > Galliformes > Phasianidae > Coturnix > Coturnix japonica. Next base: position 19,519,133 of record NC_140675.1, on the reverse strand, counting down.
ATCACCCCAGCAGTGCTCCTGGGCAGCTCACATCCACCTCCCCAGCTGTGGGTCTCCAGCCCCCAGCCGGGCTGTGGGGCACTGCTTTATACTGGGAAAAAGCCGGAGCAATCCTGCGGCTGTTTGTTTTCTTCCTGCATGCAGTCAGCGGTGGCACAGCTAATTGCTGGGAGCTGCCAATAAGGGATTGTTGGGTGAAAACAGTTGCACTGATAAAGGCCCAAAAAACAGCTTTATTTTTGACTACTACGTGTGGGATCTGCGTCATCCTCTCGCTCCATCAGTGGGTGGCAGTTTCATCACCCAGCACCCATCCAGCACACAATGCCTGCAGTGCCCAGAACAGATGGATCAAACCCCGCATCTGTCTGCTCACCCTTCATGCTACAAAAGATGTATTTTGGGTTTCAGACCGTGCCCAATCTCCCACTTCAGTTCCCACTCCTCCACTACGTGCTTGCAGCCCTTCCAGCACAAGGTGCTGCACAAGCACGTGTCCCTCAGCCAGGCAATGCCGTGTGTTGGTTTGCAGCGATCCCCGCAGGACAGAAGGAGGATCCACCAGGCCTGGCTGACAGCTGGGAGCAAGTGAGCCCATAGCAGTGCTCTGCCTGCACAGCAGCTGCAGGGTCTGAAGGAACAGCCCTCTTACACCACTGGCTCAACAGGGCAGGAAAACACACAAAAGATATTTTATATCTCACCGTTTTGCCATGTCCATCCTTTCCAACGCCACAGAGAACGGTTCCGCTGTAGGAAAAGCTGCAAGAACAGGGGGGGGACACCTGGTGAGGGGCTGCACCTCACAGCCCAGAGCATCTCAGCTGGGAATCAAAGCAGGGAAGTGCAGGATAAAGGGAGTCGGTGAGTGCTGCAGGATGAGCTGCCACTGGCTCAGCTGTGCTGGGAGAGCTGCCAGCAGCCCCGCTGAGAAATGCAGGCAGCTGATGGGGAGATGTAATTCACCCCTGCTTTATCGCACAGCAATAGCATGGAAAAGCTGCCATGCTGCAACGCCTGCCATTCCCAATTACAGGTCCTAAATACCAACGCTGCCTGGTGATAGGGCTCAGAGTTGGGAAAGAAAACACAGAGAGCAAAGCCCACTTTCTGGGCTGCACCAGGGCTGAGGATGCATCCCCTGCAGGGCTGGCACGTACCTGAGAGACAGCACAGCCCTCAGGTGGCTCTGGAACACGGCCAGGCAGCTGCCCTTGGGGAAGTCCCATAAGCGCAGCACACCCAGGGGACCCTCCTGTGCCGAGGCCAGCAGGGAGCTGTTCCCATTGAACGCCAATGCTGACACCTGAGGGACATCAGAGCTGGGGTGGGAGCAGCCAGGAGCGACTGTGTGCCTTTGGGAGGAAACCACGTCTACCTTATCTGTGTGCCCAGTGAAGAACCTCTGCTCGCCAGTCTGAATCCACAGGGTTACTATCACTGCGTGGCAGGGATACACCACTGCAGAGCTGTTCTGAATCCACAGCGCCTGCAGGAGTGAAATGAGAGGGCAGGTGAGATGTCACTGTGATGTGACGTGGTGCTTGTCGGCCCTTTGCCCCTCTGAGAAAGCAGCACAGGGTTACAGACAAGCTCACACAGCCACCCGAGGTACCGACCCACTTGGTGCTGCAGCCTCCAAAGCCGATCACCTTCCTCAGCTTCAGGATCGGATCTGGTAAGAAGCTCTGGAAAAAAAAGACAGAGGATGATGGCAGCTCACCCACTGGGCCCCTCCAGCCCCACTTCTCAGCCCTGCATGGCACAGGGACAGCTCTGCTTTCTCTCCTTACCCTGCAGCGAGAGGTTCTCCCACTGGCTGCTCCATCTGCTGCAGGGACCTTCCTGTGCGTGCCCTGTGGGTAACAACACAAGTGACTTAGTGTCAGTGCATTCAAACCCAGCGTCCTCCTTTCAAGATACGGAGGTCGGAGTTGACAAAGAATGGACAGCCCAGAGACATCCCCAGCAATGTCAGCCCCACAGCAGTGTCAGGGCTGGGGGGGGGGGTGCCCAGGGCCTCGTGTGCTCAGCACAGTCCAGGCAGATGGAGCAAGGTGCAGGGGAGAGATGGGGTCTGCTGAACATGAGGCTCATGGGGAGCCCTGACACATGCAGGAAGCAAAAGTTCGTGTCCCGAGCATGAGACCAAAGTATCCCACCATCAAAGCCTCCAAAAGCAGGGGGAGAAAGGTAAGGACCACAACCACTCCAATGGGAAACGGGGCTGCTGCATCCTCTGCCTGCTCACTCACCTCTGAGCCTGCATGGGCAGCTCGCTCGCTCCTCTGGTGTGCGTACACATGGATGCCACCATCACTGACAGCCACAGACCGCGTGGAGTCCCCTGTGCCACGCAGCGTCCCATCCTCCTGGTCCCCACCATGCAGCACCTCTGGGGCTGCCAGGTGAACCTCAGGGATGCTTCCTGCAGCTGCAGGGCACCGGTGCGGCACCTGGGAAAGAGTAAAGCCCCCAGCACAGCTCAGCCCTCCCAGCACCCACTGCAAGGGCAGAGGCAGCAGATGGATGTCTAAAGATTACAGAGTCGTTGGCATTTTTCTTATCTCTGCTCTGTGCTACGCCAGAATGAACCATCGAGTTATTAAGTGTGGGCTTTGGGTCAACAGACCGTGCCCAGATCAGGCTGTAAATGCCAAGCAGCAGCTTATACATCTTAAATACAGAAACTAAAGGAGAAGATGTGGGAAAAACTCCCTGTAAGGTAGAACAGAGTGGCACCCTCCCATCCACGTCACACTTACAGCTTTGGGACTGGTGATCTGCTGGACGAGGGACAGCCGGTCTCGAACTGCTTTGGTGAGCATCACTGGCTGGGGCAGCTGGCCAAGGGGCTCCTCTGAGTCTAGAAAGGCATGGGCATGAACAGTAATGCAAAACCCACCTGGGTCCCCCTCTCATTGAAACTACTGCAGCAGATACACAACAGACACAACACACTTTGGATTTGCTGCCCTGAGTTTGGAGGAAGAAAGGCAAGGACTCTGACCAGCCATCCCACCTGCCACAGGACTGGAGCAGCTCCTCTGGATGGAGTCGTATGGCAAACTGGAGCCATCGGGTGGGAACCTGAGCAAAATCAGAAGGCACCACGTAACCAGGGCTCTGCACAGGGATGCAGGATCTCACAACACCCTATGCCTGGCACAGAAGCCTCCCTCCAGAGCAGGTTGAGCTCATTGCCTCCTATAAGTCTCCTGTTTTAACCACCCCCTGAGCAAATCTGTCCTTCCTTAGCCAGCTTTACCCACCCTGCCTGCCTACACCACGCACCAACCTGGCCCAGGAGAGGAGCTCTGAAGCTCTGTGTGCTGTCAGTACCTGATGTAGTCGTAGTGGTCGTGCCACCTCCCTCCCTTGGGCACTGGGAAGGCCATGTCCCGTGGCATTGGAGCAGCCCCATGGCTGGCTGGGCTGGCACGACGAGCTTCAGAGAGTGTCACGCCTGGTAGCACAGGAGAATTCAAGCTGCTCAGTCGGATGCAGTGGCCCTGCTGTACTCAGGGCTCTAAAAGCAGCTTTTAGAACTCCAGGGTACAACCAGGTTTGGTAGAAATCTCGCAGGGTCTCAGCTCCTCACCTGGCTCAAACAACAAGTCGCTCGTGCAGACGTTTTTTACCAGCAGGTTTGAGCAGAGTTTGATGCTCTTCAGGTGGCTGTACCGCCGGCTCAGGTACAGGGAGAGCACGTAGTGCAGGTCAAGCACCAGGCAGGTCCAGCGTGCGTTGGCAGGGGCTGCTCCCACCAGGTCTGCAGACAAAGAACCTTGACAGGTACAGCAAACTTTGCTCCAAGGCTCTTACAAAGCAGGAGACATGGGGTGGGTGGCACACGTGGCACGGCTGTGCCCCATCCATCCCCTCACCACTCTGTTCCTCCACCCCCACCCAGCACACACAGCCGGCTTGGGGCTGCACTGTTAGTGTGGCTGCAGCAATAGAAATGCCACCTGCTTGGAGCACAAAGCCTTCTTCCCTCGGAGCCCCAACCTCCTCAAGGTCCCTCTGAAGTGCACAGAAAGGAAAAAGCCCCAAACCTCCCTGCACCTCAAGTGAAAACTATTGCCTGCTCAATATCTCCCCCAGGCTCCACCTCTCTGATCCTAAATGGCACAAATATGAGATCAGGAAACTCGCCTCTCTCACTGCTATGAGCTGCAGGAAGGATGCTGGGCTCCCCCTCAAGCCTCCTGCACCCACACTGCTCTGCTTGGAGACCCCCCAGATGTTCTAATAACCCACTTTGGCCACCTCTTACCTCTCCTGGAAGCCCCAGCTGTCCTGTCACGCAGCGAACCCTTGGCTGTCCCACAGATGAAGGGGAACTGGAGCCACGTGGCCGTGGATTTGAACTCCTTGAACAGGTTGGAGAAGGAGACACGCACCACCTGGTTCTCCTGGGGACAGACGGGAGCACATCGCTCACCCTGCAGGTTTGGGTTGGGAGGGACCTCACAGCCCCCCCAGCTTTCCTGTATCCCCCATTAAGCACTGGATAGCAGCCCCAGCAGCCCCCAACACTGATCCCAAAGGAGCTCAGGGCTCCATCACCTCCTTAAATCCCTTCTGCAGCTCCCACCAGGTCCCGGTCACCCCACAATGCCCACCCCACATCCCCACACACCTCGGTGGCCACATCCAGATGCACCACAAAGTACTTGCGGGGCAGGGGCCGGAACAGCAGGTAGAGATAACGGCCACACAGCCCCAGGGACTGGGAGCCGGTGCGGGGCAGCTGCAGGTAGTTGCTGGTGGGGATGGAGCCCCGGATACGATACACGGTGCCCTTCAGCGTCTTGTCCTGCAGGAGCACAAGGTGATGGGGTCCTGCCGCCCACCAGGAGCAGGGGTCAGCCCAGGTACCTCGGTTACCATCACAGCGGTGACGTCCCCCTCCTTGTGTGAGCGCTTCCATTCCTCCACGCGGAAATGCTTGAAGACGTTCAGGTAGGGGCTCTGCCACGCTGCGGGGAGGCGATGAGTGGGGGGCACAACGAGCAGGGCACCGTGACATCAGCATCACCTGCCCCAGTGCTGACACCACCCCACTGCCACAGCGTCACCCCCAGCCCCATCCCAGACCCAATGCAATGCTCCCCAGCCCCATCCCGGTGCTCCAGCCTTATCCCTGTGTACCCCGTTGCCCCCAGCCCCTTCCATACTCATCTCGGTGGCTCCCATCGCCCCCAGCCCCATCCCAGCGTGTCTCCGTGTCCCTATTCCATCCCAACCCAGTCCCACTGTATTGCAGTGTCCCCATTCCCCCAGCCCTATCCCACCGCGTATTTACGTCCCCACGCCCCCCAAGCCCCAACCCAAACCCAGCCCTGTCCCAGTGCCCCCAATCCCCCCCCATCCCCATCTCACTGTCCCCATCCCATCCCGTTCCATCCCGTTCCCCCCCGGTTCCCTCCATCCCGTCCCGCCGCCGCTACCCGCCGCCATGGCTCAACCGTCCCGCGCGCCCGCAGCCAATCAGCGCCCGCACGCCGTGAGGCCACGCCCCCCATCGGGACCTCCGGCCGCCAGGGGGCGCTGTTTCCCGCAGCTCTCAGCGCGCCCACGCGTGACCGTGACCCCGCGGCGTGGGACACAGCAAGGAACGGGAGCGAGGAGTCAGCAGTAATGACTGTAATGGTTATAATGGTTCAGAAGGACGGGTCGCCGAAGCCGAGGCGCTGCTGGGTGGCGTGGAGCTCCTGCAGCAGGGCCGGGTCCGCCAAGCCGAGCTGCGTGGACAGGCCGTCAGGCATCCCACGAGTGTCGACATCACCCGTGGGTCCCCCCCCCTCCACGCTCTGCCCTCAGCAGTGACCGGCTTGAACCACGGGAGGGGGAGCAGCCACGGCTGGGGGGGGGGGGGCAAAAGAAACAGCCCACGGTCACGTCACGCGTGGGAGGACTCACCTTTGTGGCGTATTTGTAGCACTGCTCTGCCTCCAGCTGCCGCCCCCCCTGCAAAACACAGCGGGGAAGGGCTGAGCAGCAGGGCAGGGCGCTGCTCGTGCCATCAGAGCACTGCAGTCATTGCTCCCCCAGCCATTCGTGCCCCTGGGATGCACACGGTGTTGTTCACGGTCACCCGAGGAGCTGGCTGGGCAACTCACCTGCAAGCAGACAAGGGCCAGGTAAGCCCACACTTGAGCATTGCTGTTATTTAGGGCATTGGCTTCCGAGAGAGCATCCTCCGCTTCCACCAGCTCTTCCAGCTTGAGAGGGAAAGAAGAGAGGTGTGAGAAAAGGCAAAGAGTGGGCAGGAATGGCTTCAGAACTGAGCGGGCACCTCTACAAACCTAAAAACCTCTAAAAAACACTACAGATAAAGCAAAGGGGAAACAGAGGAGCCTGAGATCCTCTGTTTGGTTCTCTCAGCCAAAGCCCTTTGGAAGGAGCACGCAGGGTGGAGCCCTTGGAGACACTGCGCTGCTGGTGGCTGTGTCTGGGTGTCCTTGGCAGCCCTTCAGAGCTGCTGGATTCCTCTGGGCAGGGAAAGCACCGAGATTCCTCATTGCTGACAACCTGCTCCATCCTTTGTGGTGATGTGCATAAAGTTAAGAATCAGAAAACATCCGAGTTGGAAGGGACCCATCAAAGATCATCAAATCCAACTGGCAGTCCAATAATCACCCCATAAAGTCAAACCCTATGCAGGCACTCAGGGCAGAGCCCAGGCACAGATGATGTTGGGGCTGGGGGCTCTGGCAGTGGGACAAGAAGGGGAGGGATGCTGCCCCTGGTGCAGTACTGAGCCTGATGGTTCTATTTGCTGCCTCCCATACAAGCAGCCCAGGGTGCCACCCTGTGACCGTGACAGTGTACAGCACATGACAGCTTCCCAGAGCATCGGTTTCAAGGAGTTAAGCACTGAATAAAAGCAAAACACGCAGAACCAGACACAGCACCAGGTGACGTGAACTTGGGATCTCACACCTAACAGCACTTACCCTATAGCAGGCGATTCCCACTCCCAGCCAGGTGAGACAGGATGCAGAGCTCTTGCAGGCTTCCAGGTAGATCTGCTTTGCTTTGCCATACTGCCAGGAGAGAAATGCTCACATTGTTCTCTGCATCCCCTCCATACAGCCTCTCACCTCAGGGCTTTGCCCAACAACCCACCCCAACTGTGGCTCAGACACTGCTGGGAGGCTGAGTGCTTCCCCACTGCCCCCAAAGCTGGTGGCTCTATGCTGCCAGGAACCAATGCAGTAGTGTAAAAGACACCCTCGTTAATGCAATAATGAGACTGTCCCAGCAGCACATTGAGACTCGAGTCTGGCACAAAGGAGCAAGGTTGCTCCATGCTCCAAAGACTTCAGTACTCCATGAGGTTTTGCTGCACTGCTGCATCTCAGCTACAGGTGATGGTGTTCTGGACCTGGGATCTGGCATCTACTTGTACTTGCTTTGTGGAACATGCCCTATTTCCACTCCTGCACGGCTCCTCACCTCTTTGTTTTCCAGGTAAATGGAGCCCAGGCGCAGGTAGACAAAATGCATGTCTTCAGCATCCTCCACAAACCTGACAGTTCGCTCGTAGCACTCCTTTGCCTCCTGGAAGTCTCCCCTCAGGTAGCACAGATGACCCTTGAGAGCCCAGACATCAGGATTCTGTGCACACAAAGCCAAGAGTGAGATGTGGCTCAGAGACAGGCAGGAGAGAGACCTAAAGGAGGACCCCTGTGATCAGTAGAAGGGGGGAGCTGGCAGGTATTTGATGAGAGCAGGACAGGCTCTATGCATGGAATAAAAATCAAGTCAGCAGGCTGTCTACATAATACGAGCAGTAGAAGCCCCCTCCAGCCTTCCCTGCAGGGTGTCCTGGCCCATGCAAGGCTCCCAGCTACCACAAGTATGCAAGCAGCATTTGGAGATGGCAGCTTTAAAGCCTCTGCACCTTCCATTCAACCCAACACTGAAAAGCTGCCTTCTCTCTCTGCTGAATAGCAACCTTGTTCCCCATGAAACAGGGGCTGCCTCACAGCGTAGGGAAAAAGGATCAGGATCTACACGTTCAAAGGGAAGAGAAAGGCAAACAATGCAGAGAGGGGAGTCCTCGCTCAGAAATGCCGCCTGCCTGTGTGTGGAAGATGACAGACAGCAAATGATACACTGGGTAACGAGGGCAGCGCTGCAGCCACAGCCTGGGGTGGTTAATGAGCCCATAATTGTCCTCCCCCAGAGAAACTGCTGCGGATTACTATTAGAATTGCTCAGGTGGCAATGAAGCACGGACTCAAGGTTCACACACACAAACAACACAGGTGGAGACTGCTGCAGGATTCAGCCCATCTGCTACTTTGGGATGGCATCCTGCACCCGCAGACACGGAGGATTACCAGGAAGTCGATCCTAATAGCATTCCAGAGACAGTCGTCACATTTGGAGAACTCTCCCTTCAACAAGCACGTCCGGGCCAGCGCCAGGTAATAAGCACTGGAAGGACCTTCCTGCTGGATCAGCAGCTCGTGGGCAAGTGCCATGCGAACAAACTGCAAGGGAATGGCACACTAGTGTAGCTGGGGGAGCAGGCAAAACATGGGTATCCCCAGCAGGACACTGCTCCTCCCCCTCCCTTCACTCCGTGTTGAACTGACCTGGATGGCATTGAATTTCATCAGGAATTCCACTGCCTTCATGAAGATTGTACAGGGAGGTTGGCTGTCTCCTGAAATGGGATGGCTCTGTCAGAAAATGCATCTCCATCAGTCCCAAACTGAAACAAGAGCAGGGCTGAGCCCTTAGCAGGGACAGAGGAATCCCAGCAGCACAGTGTATAGCTCAGAAGATGACAGGGGAGGCACTGCCATCTCTTTGCCATCCATAATAGAGCAGAGCTTTGCTGCAGATTCCCCAGCTAAGGGAAAAGAGCAAGGCTTGATGTCTCACCTTACCATCAGAACAGCCACAGCCCACTGCTCCCAAGTTATTTCCCTCCCTGCTGTTTACATAGAGCCATCTCCCAGCCCTGGGCTCTCCAACCCAAAACCAATTTACCACTCCCTGACCTTCTGGGTCTGTCTCCGATGCTGAACCCTCTTCCTCGTCTGGAACCCCCTCTGCAATGAGACAGCCATTAGGTGCAAGCAAAAGAGTTTAGGGCAAACTGGCCAATTTGGAGCAGAACTCCAGAGAAATGGGAGAAAAGAAAATATATAAGAACCATCAGATTTCCATAAATAGGATGAAAATAGCTTGCAAGAGGTAATGCCTGACTCTCAAGTTTTGAATACAAGATTACCATATGAAATAGATATAAATGAGGCAATATCCCTTCTTCTGGCATATGACACTGGAGGCCTCTCTGCCTGCGGCGCTTTGCTTGGAGTGCTGATAGTGTCAGAAATAAAGCTAGTCAATATTTCCACAGCCCTGCCAAATATTCAGGACTTGGAACACAAAGCCCTGGCTTGAGCTGAAGCTGGATTCACAGAGGCCCCAAAGGAAGCCTTCAGGTCAGAACTGCCTCCAAGCAGCTGTTTTGTTGCTTTTGAATTGGTCAGACAGCGATTTCCAAGCTGCATTGGGAAGACACAGCAACAGCTTTCATGAAAGCTAAACCTGGACAACCCTAAATTACACCAGTCGCAGTGGTAGCCCTACCCTTCCAAGCCTTGAAAGGTCCATTCTGGTCACTGACCACACATCTATATATCAGCAGCAATGAGCTGGGCCAGAAAAATAAATGCTGTGTACCTGTATTTCAACCTCAGCATTTAAAGCAGTTCACTTGCCCTGCTGTCTTTGGCATAATTCATAGTGTGTTCAAGCTCACAGCCCACCACTGTGTCCTTTACCCAGCTTATTTCTCCTCTTTGGTCTCACTGTTCCGCTCTGAGCCCCCTCACTGTGCTATAAAGGCACCTCCTGGTTTTGCTAGGAATTACCTTCACTGGAAGACCCCACAGAAGTAGCACTCATTGTTTTTTTCCCTTTGCCACTGATGCTCCTTTCCCTGGCCTGCTGTGGTTGGAGTCTCTTCTTGGCTTCACGGAAGGCCATTCCTGCCTGAGTATTATTATTCTGCAGCTCATAGAACAGACCTATGAAATACAGAAATAGCAGCATAAGCAGAAATCTAACCCTTAGTCCTCAGATTACAGCAGCAGGGAGGAACAGCAGGAGAAGAAACAAGGCTTGGCTCTACAGGAATGCCTTCAGCACACAGTCTGGCTTTGCTTTTGTACCTGAAAGCGTCCAGGCTACGACACTGGATGGCTCCAAGCAACAAGCATCCTCAAAGAAAATCTCTGCCTCTTCATAGTGCTGCAGCATGACCGCCACAATCCCACAGAGCAGCAAGCTGGGGACAGGAGCAGCTCCCCATCAGCAGCATGCAGGACACCCATCACCTTCCCACCCACTGGGAGCACACAGCACCTTCTCACATGACGTGGGTTCAGAGAAAGAGCCTCTCGGAAGCACTCCTGGGCTTTGAGGGTGTCCTCGAGCAGGAGGCAGAACGCCCCATAGTCCAGCCAGTACTGGATGTTGCGATGGTCCTTAGTTATCCTCTGGACACAAGAGATTGACATTGGAGGGCTCTTGCCATCAAGCTCAGCACACACAGTGCACTGAGAAGACAGCTCTGCTATAACCATAGCTTTCCTCTGGCTGAGTTTAGCAGCTATTAAGCCCTTGTCTATCACATTCTAGGGTTTCACTTAATTGGGATCATGCTGGGCTTCCTCTAAGCCTCCTTCACCTATCAGTATCCTCCAGCTTAAGCTAGCCTCCTCTTAGCCACCTGATTGAGAAGCCAGTGCCCCCAGTGCAGACCCAGCGTGCCTTTTGGACATCTCATTTCCATTGGCCTTGAAACTGCAGACTCCAGTGAGATGGCCAGCTGCTGCCTCACATCCTCCAGGGAGCAGCATCTCCCTAGGAAATCCCTCACACATTCAGAGTGAGTATCCTGCTCATGTTCACCTCCGCCGTAATGGTGTGTTGGCTGCCAGCCCAGACACAGGATGGGGACAGGGAGGGACAGGGGCTCCTTTACCTGCTGGTGGTAGAGTGATGCCAGCTTGTAGTCCTTGTTGATTTCAGCTTCACGAGCAAAGAGCCAGAGCTGCTCATTAGTCACATGGATTCGAGGGACAGGGGAAGCAGTTTCTTCATACATTAGCTGGTAAGAAGTGAGACAGGGTTGGCCATAGCCAGGGTAAGAAGGAGGGTATGAACACTTCCCATGACAGCAGCAGCCCCCAGCCAACACTGCATGGAGCACAGCATGGCACAGCTAGGGCTGGATGAGTTGAAAAGCCATTCCAGCCTCCAGTTGATGGGAGCACAGCCTTGCAGTCCTGTGAAGCCATACCATCCCCAGGCACTTCTACCACAAACAGGAGGGGTAACACCCATCATCTGCAGTTGTGGCAAATTAAAGTATCCCTCAGATCAAGACCAATTTCTGCTTCCTTTGAGGTGGCACTAGTGACCTCAGCACACACTGGGAGATCCATGCTCTGCCTTGGGTGTGGGGGGTGGCAGATGGCAGAGACCCAGCCACCCTCACCATGAGCCACCTACAGCAGCTGTTACCAGCTGTATTTCACAGGTTTCACTGTCTGGATTTCACAGCAATGGGATATGCATGCACCAGATCCTGCCTCTGCATGTGGTTCAGGGCCCATATGTGATAACTGCAGCAAATGGAAGCACAAACCTGCAGGTGTCTTGAAGGCAAAAGTACCTTCGCTAGAAGTGGTGTCACTGGATTCACAGTGAAGCTATGTCCCAAATTACCCATCCCAGCCAGTGTTTCTCCCTACCTGGTTCAGGGCAACGTGCATCTGATCCACCAGGTACACATACAGCTCACTGAGAAACGCTTGGAACTGCTCCTGGGTCTCAAATGCTGTGGTCCTCAGGTATTTTTCCCTCACAATCTTCACTACAGCATACTGTGGAGACATGTAACAATTGAACATGGCAGGTCCCCTGAAAGCTGCATAATCATAACAATACAGAGCCATAACATGGATTGTCATAGAGAATATCCTGAATTGGAAGGGACCCGCAAAGATCATGGAGTCTAACTCCAACTGTCTGAAGCTCCATCCTAAGGAAGAAATCCAGCCCAGCACTTAAGAAAGGTAAAAAGCAAAACAAAACAAGCAGGGACAAATTCCTTTCCCACCTTTCTGCCCTTGCTTTCCCTGACATGCAGGTGCCCCTTTAAGGGACATGTGGAGAAGCCCCTTCTCCCTTAGGAAGGCTGTGAGCACTTTGCCTTCATCAGGATACAATGTGGGACAAATGGATGTGATCAGCCTTGCAGCCTTCCCCTGATAACAGGAAAAGTTCTCCCAGTGCATGCCCAAAACAGCCTGCTCTGTCAGGAAACAAACTGCCCTTCCCCATCTCTGCAACAGCCTCGGGTGACAGGAAGGGATTCTGTAGCAACACATCATGCTAAGTTATCACTGCGGAGCAGCAGTTCCTCACTGAGAAACTGCCAGGATAAAACAAGCAGGGAAATGAAACAGCACAAAGGATCCCTGCCTTCAGCTGTTCCTTAAAAGCAAAATATTTCCCAGAGCTATTGAGCTCAAAGTTGAGCTGACGCCTCTGTTCCTCCAGGGTTTGATGGTCTGTTGCTCCTTGGTTTGGTGGCTGCTTTCCAAACAGCTCGTGGTATTCACTTAGGATGGCAACTGCAATGTTTGCAATGTGGTTGTGATAATCTTCCACGGCCTAAGAAATAGGAAACATCAAGAAGTAAATAAGTGATCAGATTTCAAAAGTCACTTCATGCCATCAGCCTTGAAACGTCTTTTATTTGCCAGAGCCCACACCTCCCATTAGCTCCACCTGACTCAAGTTGCAATTAGTGTCACACAGCCTTTCCCATCCATGCCTCAAGGCTGCAAAAATACCTACACGTAAATACAGAAGTGCTCCTTCATCATTAGTTATTGTTCCTGCTACATTTTTCACTCAGAGTCCACTGGTTGTCTCTTCTGTAGCAGCAGAACTGGCTGCAAATACACTGTATCTCACTTGCTGAGAGCCCTTTGAAGCCACAGGCCAGACCCCCCTCAGAAGTACCCATAATCTCAGCAGGTAGAAGCTTCCATGCATGGCAATAATCAAAATGCATCACTTTGTGCCCTCCAGACAGTCCAGCACAAATCAATTCTGCAGCAGCACTGGGGTCATTGCTTCGTCCCCCACTGTTGCTTTGAATTTCCCATCAGCCAGGGGCCATCTGAGGACACGTTCCTTCAATGGCTGTTCCGTACCTACAGAAAACCAGCCAGTGTTCTCTGATCATTTTCTGGGGTCAGGAAATTGATTCTGGGTGACCCAAGTGGTGTTGGTGCTGAGTCTGTTCATATTTGTCTGGGCATTAAGAAGTACACAGAATAGGCTGAGACAAGACAATGTTGGGACTGCCCAGAGGCAAACAGCTCCGGTACCTCTCTCCATTCACTTCCAAACACCCCCACACTGCTGCTTTCTGTCTTTTCTACATCTCTCCCTTTTTAAGGGCTGCAAATACAAGTAACAGCCCAGAACCGATTTCCCAAGGCATCATACTACAAAGATAACACATCCCAAAGTTTTCTGTATGCTCCCTCTGCAAATCTCATTTGTGTGTTGCTGCAGGGCTCAGACTGGAGATGGAAATCTCTCAAGGGAGAGGGATGAGGATAGGACAAGGCAGCAGGGTGCTGATGGGGCCATAGGCTCCTGCACGTACCTTCTTGGCTCCTCCAGGCCGGGGAGGCAGCAGAGGGCGAGGGGGAATCATCTCCTTGACCCTGTCAATGTGAAGACAGAAGGGATCAGCACCTTCAGTCCTTAGAACACAATCCTGCCCACCTAAAAAGGTGTCACATCCTTGTGTTGGCTCCTACACAATCAGCAAAGCAAACTGCTTCCCCCACACCAAACCTAAACCCTGTAGCTGATCTGCCAGCTCAAACAGCCTCTGGGCAGCTGACTTCTCCAGGTTCAGGTCTCTGTATACTCAGAGATCTGAAAGGATTCAGTGATGAGATGCAGCTCTCCTCTCACTCACCTCGCCCACACAAACAGTGATGCCACAGCCTCTGCTCCTGTCCCCCTGTCATCCCCATCAGCTGCTTTTGCCCATGAGCCTCAACATGAGGCTCCAAAATACCCTTCAGAAAGCTGCTGCTCCTGCTGGTCACTCATCCCACACAGGACGTATCCCCACAGGACACGAATACAGTCATCTAACTCTGCATGAGGCTGCTGTAGGCACCAGGGAAGATGCCAGGTCTATGGAAATCACAGTGATCTTAAGCAGCAACGTGTCCTTTTCCTTCTTTTGCACACCCTGCTGTGCTGTCTGGTCCTCTTGTTCTGCAGTGCCTCCCTGCAGAGATCTGGCATCACTCCTTGAGAAGCCACTGAGCCTGAACAGTGCAGCGCCCACACTCACAGTCCCGCTTCAGAAGAGCTCCCATCACTGCCGTGTTACCTCTGCTAGTGGCACAAACGAGAACCAAACTGCTTCACTTCCAAAGCAAACCGAGCACAGCAGCAACTCGAGCAAAGTAAGAGCGGAGGCTGACAGGAAATGTTGGATGCAGACCAGGAAAGGGAGTTGTGCTTTGCTAATGAGCTCTGCATTCAAGCCACCTTCCAGGAAATAAAAACAACAACAAAAAGCATCATTGCTGAACACGTGTGCCAGGACACGTGTATGTGTCATCAGCTGAAGCCCCCCAAGAAAGGACTTTCTATGCCACTCAGATCTGATTTTCCAGGCTTCCCATCCACAGCTGCACAAGGCAGGTGAGCAAAGAGGAATTACAGTGAATTTCTGTAAGCTGCAGTAGTGTAGGAAGCAAATAAAAAGGCTCAGGGGAAAGTCTACTGTAAGGGAGCCTCGCTTTCCCCAAACCTGTTTTCCTGGAAGACAGCAGGCAGAACAAAAGACAATGCACATATTTCCTGTTGAAAGAATAGCTGCTGCTGTGTGGTTTCTCCTCATGTTTCTGGCCCGTGCATGATGTGGTTTATTCATTTGCTGTATTTTCTCTTTTTTTTATCCAATTAATTACACATGTTAGGTCTTCTGCAGGTAGCACCACAGCAGGGCTACTGCTCCATGGACAGGAAGCAACCGCCTTAAATTAAACACACAGGGAAAGCCTCAAAGCCTCAGAGATGAGAGCACAGCTCTACAGCAGAACTGTAAGAAAAGCAGAGCCCAGGAACAGGAAGAAAGGTGTGAGAAAGCTTCAGAAAAGCAACAGAATGCTATTGTGAAGTTAGAGCAGTGTTACCCACAGCAGTCCACTGGTGGCCAGCCCTGACCAAGCAGCTGAACATCACGTGCAAGAGGCAAGCGGGGGGGGGATTAATGGGAAACAAAGCCTGGACAGGAACACAGATACTGCTGTGCAGAGATGCCAGCTCAGATGAATGCAACTGTTTCCCAAAGCCAGGCAATGGCACTGCTGAAGCAGCCTGATGGATCTGTCCTCCTGATTTCAGTGGGTGTTGGATGAAGCCTTCAGCTGCTGCTTGCAGCAATGGGTAGGTTCCCTATACAGCCTGGTCTGTGCCCTGCAGCATTGAGCTGTCAGCTCCAGAGTTATAGCATGTCTTTACACACCTTTTGGTGAGCTCCTCTTGCTGTCGTTTGGGTACCAAAGCCTTGTCCAGCTTTATCTCCATCATCAGGAATGTTCCTGCTTCAACATATTGCTGTGAAGATAAACATTGCTCTCAGTGTTGTGCTACCTCAAGACATTACTGACAAGATGAAAAACTGAACATTCAGCTACAGATCTTCAGCAAATCCTCTTTAAACCGTAGAGATCCTGCTTGCTTTAGAACTTGCACTCGAAATGATTTACAGTAGAAAAATTCACCTTGAGAAGTCAGTCTAGAAAAAAAAAAAAACAGCAACCACCCAGCCAATCATTTTGCTTGGAGGATTGAATACTCATTCTGCATTATTTTGAGAGAGAAGTCACAAAAAGGAAGAAACTCTTCTAAATAATGCCTAATTATTTATAGAGACCTTCTAGCCCGATGTTAGACTTTCCTCCAGCTGAACGTCACTGGAAGAACTCCAGGACAGCATCTGCGTAAAACATCCCTTGTCTCCAGCTCACTCTTAAATAACTTCATTAGGTGAAAGGTGTGAGACGCTGATGCAGCCATGGTCTAGCATGGTCTTTTCTTCTCTTTGGAGATACAAAATTACCTTTCCTTCAGGATTGAGAGATGCAGCATCTTCAGCAAGATCTGACAACTGCGTTTTTGTTAAGTTGGACATCTGTTGGAAAGCAGGAAAAGACATCTCGATTTCAGATCCAAAACTCACGCCCTCATCAAGTGAGGATGTGATACATTTGTTCAGATAGCATTTACTAGAATTGCAAGGTGATAAGCATCCCTCAGCTGGCTAAAGCAATGCAGCATCCATCCCTGATTCTGACTACCTCTGACGTAGAAAAGGTCCAAGTGTGCTGCAATATGCGTCTCTAGACCTCACCCTTCTGCTTAATTCATGTTCTCTGGTTACCTTCTCCTTATCTTCCTTCTGGGACTTGCTGGGAACAGCTCTGGAAAGAGATGAATTGGTTCCTGGGGTCCCTGATCCTTCTTTAATCAGACTGATCTGAGGACGGAGATCTCGCAGAACACTCTGCTGCCTTTTAGTCTGAAGGGTGTAGAGGGTGGAAAGAAAAGACAGAAGTGAGGAAACTGAAGGACAAGGCATTCCTTTACCTTAACCTTTCACATCACAGAACACAGAGTCTAAATACATTAAGCAGCTCTGCAACCTCATCCTTTCCCCACAGGCAGTTAGCTGCTGTGCTCAAGGCCAGCTCTGATACCACACAGCTGTACAACCTCAGGTCTGACTGCTAAGAAAAGAGCTGCCTGAGAAAGCCTCACTGGAGCCTCCTTGCTCAAAGGCTGCAGTTTCACCTGGGCACTGTCCCTGGGTTCTTGCACGAACACAATTCTTGATGTGCCTCACAGGCATGGACTTGCCTGGTGATGTGAACTGCTAGAAGCAGTGGCTGCCCTCCCCAGCTGCACCCTGCATTGTGTTTTAGGTACTGCTGCCTGCCCTGGGGTGACTCAGCTCCCAGCCCTCTTTCCCAAGCAGAGCAGTTTCCCCTGACACACCTGCGACTTGCTGGGACCAGGTTTTTCACTCTGCCTGTTTACACACTGTGTGAGCACCAAGGCAGGGCTCCCAGCTGTCAGCACTAAAGGAGTTGGGTCAGCAAGGACTCAGCCATGTGGTATGTCCTGCTTTTTCCCCCAGCAGCAGCAGGGAGGCACAGAGATGGGCTGTAGTTCCCCCAGCTCGCACAGCATGGGCTGCAGCACTAAGGGAACGTGGGCAGTGAAAGCAAGCTGTGCATCTGCCCTCCTGAAACAAGCTCAGGTCTGTTTCAGGAGTACTGTGGGAAAACGGAGACGTAACTGTCACTTTTAGTAACAAGGAGAGGGGGGGGAAGAGAAAGACAAATAAACCTCCACGAGCTACAGCTGAAAGAGCTCCAGTGACAGCTTTTCTGGTTGTTGCCTGGGGTAACGCTATCCTTTTAGAGCCACTGTTTGCTCTTCCCAGCAAAGCAGTTTATTTGTCTGCGCTCCTGAGTGGGGAGTGAGAAGCAATCTCACAGCTCTACTTACTCAGCTGCTGACAGAGAAGGGAGTGCACTGAGATCCAGAGCCTCCCCCAGCCCCTAAACCTGCTCACCCACACCCAACAATCACCTGCCTTTGAGAAGGCTGCGCTCAGCAGCTCCTATCATTGCTCTCCAGCTCCAGAAGAGCAGTGAGCTCTCAGATCTGGCCTTTGAGCACTGCTCTGCCCATTCTTCCTGCTCCCAAACACCACACTGCTCACCCTGCCTTCACCCACCCTGCACAAGCAGCTGCAGAGGTGGCACAGAGCCTGACTGTTCCACCAGCTCTCACCTTCTCGAGCACCTCGCTGTCCTGGTAGGCAAAGACACGAAAAGCACCTCGGATCCGCTTCACGCCAGGACACAGCAAAGGCATCATGTTGACATATGCCACACCATGGAAGAAAATCTGCTTGTCCTCATCTCCCTGGAAACACAGATCAAGGCACTGAGATACCGAACAGACTGTTATTCTCTTAAGGAAACAAGGTCACTGATCCCATTAAGAAAAGGCCACGCAGCAAAGCGAAGCACCTGACAAGCCAGGGGCTCTGTCACTGGCACACAGCCATGGCAATCCAGACAAAAACACTGGAGTCATTCGATATGTAGAATATCAATTTTATTCCAACCCCAGCAGGGCAGCCGTTCTCCCCAATGCCCACACTGTGCCACTCCTCAGTACAGTCTTATCCTGATCCGGCTGCCAAATTACCAGCCACCTGGTTAGGAATCCAAATGACCCTATTGGAGCTGTGAGCATCTCAGGTTTGACACAAGTCAAGCAGCTACAGAAGCCTGAGTGCTTAGGCCAGCAGAAGACCAGTCAGGGTAAGGTGAAGTATCTCAGTCACAATCCTGGCACCAGTGGGCGACAAATGAGATTTAGACCAACTTTGCCCTGGAACATATTAGAGACTGTCACAGAACCAGCTGTCGGGAGCAGAACCATTAGCAAAGGAGCTCTTTCTCTGCTATGTCACTTAAGTTGAGGTGCGAAAGCAAAGCTTATTTACACCCACAGAAAACAGGCATGAATTTCTTCATGCACAAGAAAACAAAACCAAAACAACATTGGCTGAAGATAAGCTTCATGAATTACTTCACTTCTCCAGAAGTGCCCCCTCCCTGCCCTTTTCCACCAAGCTACACGCCTGGAAGCTTTTAGGAAACAAAATCTCACCCTCCTTTGTTTATTTAGCAGCTCTATGAGGCTGATTAAACCCTTCACAAAGCCTCCAGCCCTCTGACTTGCTTTGGCTGGTTCACGGCTGGTTTTGGTGTAACAAAGGTGTGGAAAAAAGTGCTCAATGACAAAACGCTGCTCCACAAGCCATGGCAACATGTCCCTCCCCACTTCTACCTTGTCAGCTTTGCTGGTTTTCCCTTTGCTGGACGGGGTCAATGGCATCCTGCAGACCTCCACGGGCCAGTACTGGCACTGTGCGATTCGCTTCTTCAGGCTGAATACAGAGGAAGGCATTGAGAACTTGCAGAGCTCAGGATCTCCCCAGTTAGCCACGCTGCCCTCCCTTCTGTCCCAGTGGCCTCATATCCCTCCACCTGGCTTTACACCACCCCACTCCCATGGCACAGCAACCAGCCTTGCACCATTGAAACAAGAGCTTTTGGGACATGTTCCATTCCATCCACCACTACATACATTTATGGCACCACCAGCTATAAAAGGATTGCAAGAGCAACACACATACGGTTTCTCTCTCCTGTTTACATCAGAATTGAAGCAAAAAAAAGAAGAAAACGAAATATGATTAATGTTGGTATAAATCCAAAGCGGATCCCAGGCTGAGGAGTATGTATGTATGTATGTGGTGGGAAGGGGAACAAAACTCCAGCAGATAGAAAGGAATATTTCCACATGAGAAATTCCTTGGCTGTGAAGCACACAGCCATGGTGAAGCTGAGGCCAAGAACGTTGCAAGAGTCAACGAGAAGTGCGATGCCTATCCTGATCTTGAACATTTCTGGAGCTATTAAAAGTTCTGTTTATCCAATAAAAAAGCAAGTGGAAGAGTGCCCATGTAGAGAGAAAGGATTTTAATATACTGGGAATTCAACCAAACTCAATTAGCAGCTAAGAGGAAAGCTGTGTGGGTTCACCATGGCTGCCCCCCCCCCGTTCCTTCAAGCCTTCAGGTGACAGTGGTGAAGAGGTCATGGGAGGGAACACAGCCGTCATTAAGTGTTTGCACTGCAGAAGGAACAGTAACCAGCTCCAACTGCTGGCAGCAAAAGAGAGCATTTACAGCCTGAAGACAGCAAATACAGCCAATTCATCTTCTCCCACCGATGCAGAGCTAAGTTGCTGCCAGCAATTAAATGCAGTTAAAGTGCTCTCTTGCTAACACTAGCACCTTCAGCCAGCAGACAGCATAGGAGATGTACGGCCACATAAGAGGTCTAAGAAAGTTTGTGCATTGCTTCTCACCACCCAAGACAGGTCAATTAAGTGCATTCTCAAGCAGTTTCTCTCATCACTCAGTGCTGGGAGGTTCTTGTGCCCCTTACATGAGTACTGCAGCAGGATCAAGGTAACAGCGTCGTTCCGTGTCCCACACGATTCTCTTTGTGCTTTCTGCCTGGATCCTAAACTCCCTGTCCTGAGAGATGTAATATATGGTCAGGAGGAGTGTATTGCCAGGAGAGCAAGTCCCACAGCCTGCATCACCCCCAAATCACCTCCCTAAAATGTTCCCTGGGATAGAACATGACTCAGAGAGGTGTCCCACTCACCCAACACGGGATACCCCAGCAGAGTAAGTGAGCAGCCACAGTACTAGGAGCTTGGCTCACAAAGAGGCAATACAAAGCCTCAGCCCAGCAGCTCAGGAGTGATGACTAGACTTGCCACATGCACTCCTGGGAGCCCTCCTGCAGAGTGTTAGCATTGTGGTAAGCCAGCATGCCTGCCCTGCTGGCTTGCAGAACCATCTCCACTCCCAGACACTGCACACAGAGCTGACCACCCACCTTCCCCCCAACCCTCCTGAAATGAGTCTCTCAGTGTCTTCATCAGTGCCTTCAGGGAGGCCTGATGGTTCTCTTCCATCCAGAACACTGTCAGCCCTTCCTCACCTCTGCCTTGTTGAGCTCTCCATCCTCATCCTCATAGGGACCACCAAGAATGAAGGAGTTGGGTATGTTCAGAGCACCAGGGGCCGTGACATTAGCAAGAGACCATTTTTTAGGTCGGGGTAATGGTTCTTTGTCACCATCAAGCTTCAGGATGCCATTCATGAAGAGCAAAGGGACTTCTTTCTAAAGAGACACAAGAATGAAAGGACTTCTGCCTCCAACATGAGCAAGAGCAAGTGTCAGCTGCTCCGAGCTGTGCTTAACAAAGCATGGAAGCAGTGCAGGGGCCTGGCTTGAAGAACACACTCCACCACATGCATACAAAGAAGGGAGAAAAAAAATCACGGCATGGAAAAAAACCTGCCAGTTTCAACCCAAATTTTGCCATGCAGTTCTTTATCCGTGTTAAAGAAACACCAGGGCTGTAGCCCCACGGGTCTGCTCACTTGTTCCATGATGGGGGACCCACCTCGCTGTGCCAGGACCCAAACTCACCTTCCCAACTGCTGGTACTTGCAAGCAAGCCATGTAGTTTTGTGGTGGTTCAGTGGGAACAAATGCTTCGGGGACAGAATAAGCTGCCTCCAGCGTGACACTCATGAAGCTCCCATCTGAAAGCTGACTTGCAGAAAGGAGGGGCTTTTTGGTGCACACAGACACTTCAAGAGAACACTGCAGGGGAAAATGATTTAAAAAACAGCTAATAACTGGACAGTTAGAATTCTCTGCTCTTGTGGGAGAAGCAAGCAGAAATCCAAGGCTAGAACATAGAACGGTATCTTATTCCTCACTTCAGATGTTAAAGGAAACAGGCACAAGAAAGGAATTTCATGGTCAATCTTTCCTATGTCCAAATTGTGATATTGGCACATTTGCCTCAGAGCCTACAGAAGGCACAGCACACATATAGTCAGGATCTCTGACAGGAAAAAGAACACCAGGGATAGAAAACAATGCTCGTGATTCAGAGCATGTGAAAGCTACAGTTGCACTTACAGCTCTGTCCTATCTCCGTGTACTGTGTACAGTCATTAGCTACCTGCCCGACCCTGGATGGGTGCTGCACAATGAAAAGCCAGCTGTTCAGCATTTATCATCTTTCCTCCCTCATGGGTGGCCCCATGCCTTGCTTATTATATCATTTAAATACAGGAGTGTGAATGCAATACCTATCCACCTTCTTCACTCACGGTGCTAAGCAGACGAAGACTCAGGAGCAAAGTTAGACATTTTTCCAGTCTCTTACTTCATACCCTGTTTTATTCACTGGGTACTTTTCAATCTGCTGAATGAATGAGGGCCTTGAAGGAAAGGCAGTCGGAGGTTGTGCAATAATAGACTGTGAGACATTTTATTCATAGAAAGGAAGACTAATGAAGTTGGGCAGGTAATCCTGCCTTTCCCTTTTTCTGAATTTTCACTACGATTTCTATCTTGAATATTTTTTTCCAAGGCAATTTGGTAGCTGCACTCATTAGCATTTCCTAGCACGACCTCACCTATCATAAGCACCTTGGAACAGACGTCAATGGGAGTACGAAAAGCCTCCAAGCTTTTAATATATAGGGCTGTAATATATCTGTGACGAGCTAGGTGGCTGAGTAATGCTCGTCTGCCCCATTAAAAAGCAGCAGAGAGCCGAATGAGCGAAGGAACAGTTCCAAATTCCACATACCTTGGCCTCTGGGTGAAGGCTTTCTGATGGAGATGTAGACACTGCATACAAAGGAGCCAAGACTGTAAACGAGCACTGTCCTGAGAAGAACCAGCAAGGAGGAAAGCTTACAGTGCAACCCTCTGCAGAAAACTTCAGCCTTTAAGTTGTGCTGCTACAACTCCTAAAGCTGAACTGCTGCTGCCATCCCCTCTCCCCTTTGGCCCCAGCTTTCTAAAGACTAAGAAGTCCATTTTCATCAGGAGGAGGTTATTTATGATGAGGAGTCCATGAGCAAAGATCACTAATACCAGGGAACAGGAAGTGGCTGTGGAAGTCCATGTTGTACCTTGCAGCAGAGGTAGAAGGTCCAACACAGCTTGGCCAAGTGGCACGGTCTTCTCCTCCTTCTGTTTCTTGTCCTTTTGCAACACTTCTATCACTGTCACTATAGAGAAAAATAAGACAGGAGCTGGCAGTGTTTCTCAGCTTCAGAGAAGTTTGGAGCAGCAAGCTCTGGCAGGGGCTGCAAAGGGTCTGCGTCAGCTCCAGCACATGCTCCTGTATCACCTCACATGGCTGACAAGAACAGTGAAGCCAAAGGGCCAAGCCAACATGAAAGGGGATTCTTCCAGCTGGCACAGAGGAGAACAGAAGGGCTGAGATTCCCCCACTGCTGCTGCTTAAGTGCTATTCTTGAACATGTGACTCCTTCAGCAAGAAGGCAGAGTGCAGCAGCTGACAGCACCACCTCCACCCCTCCAAGGAGTGACACTCTGCATCAGGTACTTACAGAGTGCAGGTTTTTGTGCAATGTCGACCCAAGAGTTGGGCCCATCGGGGCTGTATTCAAAGCTGGCCGTGAAGTTGTAGTTTGCCACCCCGTTTGGTGCGACTTCAGTCTTGGAGGAGTCTCCCAGGATCACCCCATTGAACTCCACATGAACCATCGTCATTGAGGTGTCACTTTTGAGACTTTTCTGTGAAACACAGACAGATAACAGATTAAGCAGATGGTTTGCAATAAAACAAAGTCACCTCCAGGAGGGGGCTTTAGCTCTCCAACCTGGACAGAGCACATTGGTGAAACCTTCTGGCTGTTCCAATGCAAGAATGGGGAAGAGGCACAGAGCACAGCTGTGCTGAGACCTGTCTTTAGGAAGGACATTTCCTGGTCCGCCACGCTGTGATGCCTCAGGGATTAAAAAGGGGATGAAAGCCGTATCTAAAGCATATCCCAAAATATCCCATTGATACAGCACTTCCAAGAAAGCTGGGATTTTTGTTGTGTCCTAAGAAGGTTGTCTCTGAGCTGCATGGCTGAGCTCACAGGACACTCGTGTGTATCACATAGCTGCAGCAAGCCCTGAAATCAAGCCAGGGCTCCAGCAAGCTCTTTGGGGAGCTCTGGAACGTGCTGCTAGGCCAGCTTTACACACAGACAAAGAGGTCAAAGTTATAACACATCTCCACAAAAGGCCACAAACACGGGTGAACAGGCATGGTGACAGCACAGCACCTTGCAGCCACACACCCAGGCAGCTCTGACCTGCGGGCACATCCACTGCAGGGTGAGGATGTGATGAGACAGCAGCTACAGGAGGAGCTCCCCTCAGGATAAACACAGTTCCCTTTTCCATTCAGAGAAGAGTGACCACCTCCCCACTGCATGCAGGGACCATTCCGGGCCCTGAGCTCCTGCTCTCCATGTCACTGGGTTAATTAGTTCCATATTGGCTTTTGCACAAAAAGAGACTTCATTCACTTGATTTTAATTTCCCATCGTGCTTACTGGCTCCATGAGCATGCATTATGTGAAAGGCTAAACAGAAGAATCCAATTAACCTTTCCCATTAATTATCTTATTCTCCTCTCATTCTTCTCTACAACTCTAATTAAACAGATTCCGTGTTTCACACAGTTGGACCTTTTCCATATTATTGTTATTATTGTACGTTTGAAAGCCTCTCCCCTTTAGCCATAGCCAGGGCATCCACAATCTCTCTGGGCAGCTGTTCCAGCACCTCACCACTCTCAGAATAAACAACTTCCCCCTGACATCCAACCTAAATCTTCCCTCCTTCAACTTAAAACCTTTTCCCTTGTCCTGCTTTCAAAGAGTTGGCTCCCCTCCTGTTTGGAGGCTCCCTTTAGATACTGGCAGGCTGCACTGAGGTCACCCTGCAGCCTTCTTTTCTCCATGCTGAACAAGCCCAGCTCCCTTGGCCTGTCTTTGTAGGGGGGGTACTCCAGCCCTCTGATATTTTTGTGGCCTCCTCTGGACCCTCTCCAGCAGCTCCCTGTCTCTCTTGCACTGAGGGCCCCAAACCTGCTTGCAGTACTCCAGATGGGGCTTCACAAGAGCAGAGAAGGACAACCACCTCCATGTCCCTGCTGGCCACCCCTCTTCTGACCAAGCCCAGAACACCATTTGCTTTCCAAGCTGCAAGAGCACCCTGCTTTCTCACATTACACTTTGAATCCACCAGGACCCCCAGGTCCTTCTCAGCTCCCATTGACTAAACCAGCTGGGACACATCCAGAAGAGCTTTACCAGGTCCTGGCCCTTCACCACGGTGATCTGTACCACGTTGCTCTGTAACGGCTGCGACTCGCTGTGAGCAGATGTATCATGAGGGCTGGACTCCTTGGGGACCTCCATGGCTCTATGGGATAAAGAATGAGACAAACATAGCATTTCTCCTTCCATGCAGCTCAAGAAGGTCCACCCACCCTTCAGAGGGGACCGTTCCCAAAGGATCACAATGAGCTTGCAGCGTTATCTGGGGCTGTCAACACTGCAAAAAGGTGGCTTCAGGAGGGCTGAGTGTTACAGGAGGAGAAGAAGAAGGAGGAGAAGGAGGAGGAGGAGGAGGAGGAGGAGGATGAGGAGGAGGAGTAGGAGGAGGAGGAGGAACTCCATGTAGAAGTGACCCAGGAATCACTCATGTAGGCCCCAGGCCTACAGCCCACAGGTGGGCCGTGGCAGGGCCAAGGGCAACACAACCCTTCCTAAGGCCTCAGTGCGGGCTGCCTGCAGCTCCCCACACCCAGCACCCTTACCGCAGAGCCCGAGGAGCCGGGAGGAGCCCCGGGGGTGCGGAGCGGGCGAAGAACCGACGTGAGCACCGGGAACCGAACTGGGCGGCGGCGGGACGCGAACCCGCGGCCTCAACTGCCTCGGGGGGCGGGCGGCGTCGAGCCTGGCTTCCCGCAACCACGGCAACGCGGTTTATCTCGCGAGATGGGCAGATTTCGCGAGATCTTAGCGCTGGGGAGCCGGGTGTCAATCCCGGCGCCATGTTGGATGTGGGCGCCATGTTGGATGTGGGCGCCATGTTGGATGTGGGCGCCATGTTGGATGTGGGCGCCATGTTGGATGTGGGCAGCCTGTGGAAGGCTGCTTTGTGGATGGGGGTGTGTGTCAGTGTGTCCCCATCACCCCCACTGACCTGCATCCCGTTCCCTGCACTAGCAGCAGCCATGGTGCCTGCCACTCACTCACCTTCACCTGTGGTTGGCCAATGGAGGCACCCAGCCCCCCACTCAGTGCCCCTTGTAGTGAGGTGTGGACCCCCATGGCCATGATGGCAGGACAAGATGGCCGCCTGCCCCCCCCCCACCTCCCCACATCCCCCCTGCATTGCTGCCATGGCGCCTGGCCCCCTTCCCTGGGAGGCGCTGACCAGAATAGCTGTGCTATCAGATGCCCGCGGGACGCCTGGCCTTCTTGGGGCTGACATTTGAGCTCAGCCCTCCCTTGGCTCAGCCCTCCCTGCTCCGCTGGGACACCCGCAGGGTCTCCTTGTGGAGCTGAGCACCCCCTGTGTCCCGCAGCAATATGGCCCAGCGTGGACGAGGTGCAGCCCGTAAGGCATCCAAGAAGCCTGCAAAGGAGATGGCAGCAGCCAAGGCTCCTGATATGGACTCTCTGGGCTTCCAGGCCATGGACAGCAATGTGCCGGGGCTGTCCCACGTCATCCTGCAGAAGCTCAACATGAAGAGCTATGAGGACTACAAGTGAGTGGGAGCAGGGTGGGCTTTGTGGGTGTCACACCCCCATGTTCCCCCCATAACCCTAACCCTAACCCATGTGCCCTCAAGCCCCCTTCAGAGCAAGGTGACACACAAGACTCCTTATCCCCATCCAGCCTGAAATCCTTCAGGCTTAAAGGGAGGACACCCACCTGGCTGAGATGGGACAGATCCTGCTCACCTCCTGCTGTGCCTGGGCTCCCTTCAGGTCTGCCATGGATGGAAGGAAGAAGGGCAGTGATTTCGGCATCCGGACTTACTTCGACATGTTCCAGAAGATGGAGGACACCTTCAAGTTCTGTGCTGAGTGTAAGAAGCTCCCTGATGCTCTCCCCGATCCCAAAAGTCTCCGGCGATGCAAGAGGTATGGAGGAAGCAGTGCAATAGTGTGGGGCTGGATGTCCCCTGGCTCCCAAAAGGGAAAGCTTAGCCCAGGGGGCAGGGTGAGGCTGGGGGGTGCCAGACCCATTGCAGGCTCACCTGCACCAAACAGCAATGCAGCCATGTCAGGGTGGCTCGGTGGGTGTGATCCTGGCCCCACTGCCCCATCCAAATCTGGGCATGCTAACTCTCTCCTTCCAGATGCCAAAATGTGTACTACTGCAGTGTGACATGCCAGCGTGCCAACTGGCCTGTGCACAAAAAGTTCTGCAAGAAGCTGAAATTGGTGGCCCTGGACCGGCTGGTGGAGTGGCTCATCTTCACAGGTGGGTCAGGGGATGCTGCTCCCACCCCATGCATTTCCCACAGCCTACCCCCTGCGTGTGTGAGTTCCCTCCTCCTGGCTTTAGTCATCCCAAGCTGGCAGTGCAGCTATATCCAGCAGCCATGGTGGGGACAGGCAGCCTTGTCCTGCAGGGCCACCATTGAGATGCCACTTTTCTGCCCCCAGGTGACATTCCCTTCCCCACGGAGACCTGGACAAAACCTGCTGGAGATGTGGCAGGCTGGGAGGACTGGTTCTCCATGCAGGAGCAGCTGGAGGAGAAGCTGGACGCTGTCCTGGCTGGCCGCTACATGAGCCTCCTCTGGGCCAATGCAGGCAAACCACGACCAGAGGAGGGAGAGCTGCGTGAGTCTGTCCGGCGCCTCGTCACTGACTTCCACTCACGGCCACTCACCATCGGCCTTGGGCTGCGTCTGTTTGGCATCGATCCCCTTGCCAAGCCTCTCACCATTCACGTGGTGGGAGCATCCCACGTTGAGACCCTCAACACCCGAGTGACAGACTATGATGAACTGGCACGGATGTTCCCAGGCCAGCAAGGCATGGAGGTGGTGATGGTGGGGGTTGATGTGGTAGATGGTCCCATCATGAGGCCCCCCTTGGCCACGTCGGGACCCCCAGGAAGGATCTATCTCAGCAGCTACAAGGGCCTGTATCATGACTTCTGGGAAGACCAAGTGGAGACCAAGCTGGCTGCCCGCCCTGACCTGGTGGTGGGCTTCCACCCAGGTGAGTGCCCACGGTGCAGTGCCTGGGGCTGCTGAGGACTTTAGGAGGTGCCCAGGGCTTGCTGTGACTGTGCACTGAGCCACAATGGGCCACCACTTATGCTGGGTGACACCCTGAGGTTCAGGCATCAGCAGCACCCAAAGGGGTCCCTGTGTTTGGGCTCTGGATCTCAGTTCTGTGGCTCAGCCCAGGACCTGGAGCCTGGTAGGGAACAGGACTTTTCCTTGCTAAGGGTGCTCAGTCCTTCCCACCAGCAGCACTGCAGCAAGATGTGATCTGTGACACAGAGTGAGGCCATGCTTCATGCTGTGACAGCCGAGGTATATGAGCTGCGTGCACAACTCACTGTTGCATCCCTGCAGGTTTCCATGCCTGCCACGACCTCATGGAAGGCTGGCTGCCCACACTGCTGCTTCTGCGGGACTACTGCCTGCCCACCCTCTTCACTGTCTACAGGTGAGTCTCTCAGCCTGCCCCCCAGCTGGCTGCAGGGATGTCCTTATGGGGAGCACCCCAGCTGAGCGGAGTCCTCCTTTCCTCTCCTGGCAGTGAGCAGGAGCTGAAGTCTTCACTGCAGATCCTGGTGGAGCTGGAGATGTGCGTCACGGGTTACGCTGCCAACCCCTTTGCCTCACTGCGGCCCGAGCAGGTCTATTCCAGCCCCAACAAGGCGCCTGTGTACTGCAGCTCTCACTATATCACCCTGCTGGGGCCAGCCACCTCTCTCAGGGAGCTGGAAGGTGACAGCGATGACGACTAGCAAGGAAGGGAGCTGTTTCCATCTGTGCAGCTGGAGGAATCGCTGAGCTGAACCAGCTCAATCCTCCCTGTTCTGCTCCATAAACCCCAACCCACTGCTGCCTTTCCCAGCCCAGTTGAAGTGTCCAGTGTGTGTGCTATGTGTGGGGACAGTGCAGGCACAGCTCTGTGCTGCAGGGCCCAATAAACCACCACCAGGAGCCAGCCGCCACGTCTCCAGCTTTATTTCCAAAAAGGCCAATGTTTTCCCAAAGAAAACACAGCTCTGAGCTTGCCCTGGCACCCCTCGCACTGACACAGCTCTCAGCTGCAGGGCCTGGGGTGGCCCTTGGCACCCAAGAGGTGGCACTGGGCTGTCACTGTCACTTCCATGCTCACCTTCTTGTTCTGGTGCCTACCTCGCAGGGTGCTGCTCGAGCATCGCTCCCCAAGTGCCGTGGTGCTCAGACTCAAGGGGCTGCACCAGGTGCCAGGATGCCACCATGGCCTGATGCTGTGAGTGTCCCCTCCCGGTGAGCCAGCAGGTCCAGCAACAGCAATGGTGACAATGTCCCACCTGGGCATCCGCAGTGGCTCAGGGGTATTGGCAACCCCACAAGGCTCCCACATACCCAGCTGGCAGGTCCCCCCTTGGGGTCAGCATCTGTCGGAGGGGATGAGGTGGGCAGGGCTGGCATGGAGGAGAGGACAGTCCGGCCAGGGAGGTGGCACGCTGTGGTGGTGCGGTGCAGCATCACTCTGCGCTGGCACGTTCCCGCAGTGCAGGCAGTGTCAGAGTCTCCGGCGCTGATTTCTTGCGGGGCCGAGCTTTGGGGGGGGCGAGGAAATCGGGGGCGTCGTCGCTGAGTGGGGTGGAGGGGGCACTGGCAGGGGCCGAGTGCGTGTCTGTGGGCTGCCCCACCTCGCTGACCGAAATGGTGGGGGTCACCAACCCGATGATCTCGTTGGTGGCCTCCTGGGTTTCCCTCTCGTACTGCCTCACCTCCTCCATCGTCATGCCTGCTGAGCACACACACGGGCTCACAGCCACCTCTGGCACCTCCCAGTGCCCCCCAGTCCCTTAAGGTGCCAGCCCTGGGCACAGCATCCACACGGGGAAGGCAACAAGGGCTGGGGCAAAGGGACAGGCAGGAACAGGAGGGTGGCAGCAGGACTCCATGAGGAGGGGATAAACAGACAGACAGTGCAGGCAGGGGATGCTGAGCCATGTAGGGGGCACAGGGGGACTCCACGTACATGGGGACCACCGGTGAGTGCCAAGGTGGCAATCCATGGGGATGTACAGGTGGAGGAATTAGGGCTGTTGGCTCTTTAGCTTTGGGTTGTGGCCACTTGTAGGTGTGTATTGAAGGCATAAACCTTCCCATGGGCCTGTCTGGAAGGCAGAGAGCTGTACTGGCCCCAGTGGTGACCCCAGTGGTGGCTGTTTTGAATTGTCTGGCTGCAGTGCTGCTTTGGCCAAGCCTTGCCCAGCACAGTCCCAGGTGTGCAGTGATGTAGGGGCACGGGGTTATGGGGCACCAGCGGGGCTGGTGGCTTTGGGAGTCCCATGTTCTAGGGCTGGGGGAATGGCAGGGACTCACCGCACCACTCGTCCACCCAGGTGAAGGCTTGTCGGTGCCCGATCAGCAGGATGTCCCGGATCACCTGTGACAGTGACAGTGGCTCTCAGCACCCCATGCCCTCATGGCCCCCGCTGTGCCCTCGGCCCCCTCACCTTGTGCACAAACTGCTCCACCCGCGTCTGCAGCCCCCACACCTCGAACTTGACGGTCACCAGCTTGTAGGAACACATGATGGGTTTGGTGTGCTGGCGCCAGCCCTCCCGCAGCGGCCCCCGGCCCGTCTTGGCCGAGCTGAAGAACCGGGGGTCCTTGGGCACAGAGCGGGGCTGTGAGCTGAGCTGGGGGGGGACCCCAAACAGGGCACCCCCAGAACCCCGTTACCTCCAGGCTGCGGTAGTAGCGCTCAGGGATCTCATCAAAGGCGATGTCCAGGAAGGAGACCTCGTGGTCACCCAGGATTTTATCACTGTGGAAGATCTGGGATGGGGAGAGGGGAGAGGTGAGAGGGGATGGCACCAACCACACATGTTCCCTGCAATGAGTTCAACAGGTCTCAGGGAGGGACACAGGGATGTGGGCAGTGCCACTCACGTTCTCGCTGTCCCCACAGTTGTCCTCATACTTGGTCTCAATGTAGATGGAGAACTTGGGCAGGAAGGAGCACTGTGGGGAGAGCAGCCAGGAGCCGGTCCATGAACCCTGAGGGCACCCACCCCAGGGGAAAGGGACCAGCTCCCCACATGCCACCCCCTTACCGTGTACTCTGCAGGGACCAGCAGCACGGAGCAGCATTGTGGGGGAGAGAGAGACAAGTGAGACCGTGCCAGGGCCCTGTGGCACCAGGCTGTGTCGAGTGCCCCATCCTCACCACTGGGACTCACCAGTGATGGTGTAGGGGTAGTAGTTCCAGGCCTTCTCCGTGATGTAGAAGATGCGGGGAGTCACTGCCCGTGCCCAGCTGGGCAACTTGCTGTGGGGGAAAGCAGCAGGGCAGGGTGCAGCCCAGGAGCGTGGCACAGCATGATGCCACCCAGCCCTGCCTGCCCAGCACAGCTCCTGGACTCCATCACTCCAAGCCCCTCATCCCTTCTCCAGGAGTCCCATCACCCCAGGACCCCCATCCCTGCCCCCATCTCAGCCTGGTGCCCATGATGCCCCCCAGTCCCCACCCTGGGCACTCACAGTGTGTGCTGCCCTCCCTCCCAGCAGCAGGGAGCCGGGTGGTGTTTTTTGATTAATTTTCTGATGTTATAAATAACATCTCCGAGAGGAGAATCGTGAGTGCCGTGGCTAAAAATATCCTGTCTAACACCAGTGGCTCCCTGCTGGGGGAGCAGCCGCAACGCTCTGGGCCACACACTGCAGCTGGTGGAGGAGACACTGGGACAGCAGCACCGTGTGCCAGCTGCCAACCTATAGGGCTGAGAGCAGGGATATGGGGGGACACCCCTGCGATGGGCAGAGCAACCGCTGGGGCATCCCTGCTGAGCCCTGCACTGGGAAATAGTGCTGTCCATAGGAGATGGGTGCAGCCCCTGGGAGATGGGGGTACTGCAGCAGATGGGTGCAGCCCCCAGGAGATGAGCGCATCCCTGCAGCCCCCCAGGTTGGGTGCAGCCATTCAGAGGTGGCTGCAGCCTGGGAGGTTTTACCCCCTGCAGATCTGGAGGCACACAGGTCACAGCACAGCAACATCCCCCCAGCACTGGGGTAGGTGGGGACCCCCATCCCTCCCCACACTGTGTGGCTCACCTGGAGAGGTGGACGCGCTTCTCAGTGAACTGCCCAGGGCCGTGCACCGGGTCCTCGTGGGGTTCGTTCCTCACCACCTCCACGCCCTCACCCTTCTCACTCTCCTGGTGGCTGTGCTTGCTGATGGTGTACAGCTGCCCCACGCGGTACTGCGGCAGAATAGAGGGGATGCTGAGCCCCCCGGAGGCACTGGGCACGGGGATAAGGTGCCGGGGGGTCCCAGGTTCGCACCCCAAACTGAGTATTCTGCACCCAAAAGCTCGGTGCTCTCCCTAGGAAGGTGGCACGGTCCCCTGCCTGCCGTCCCACTGCTCACCTCCTCGGTGGTGAGCGGCATACAGATGCGGTACTCCTTGACCAGCATGGTGGCGGGGTCACACGTGGGCGCAGCTCATCCTGGTGGGGACACGGTGTGCGGTGACTGCGGGCTGCCGGGCTGGACGCATCGCTCCGGTGCCGGTGATTTCACGCGGCGTTGCCATGGCGGTGCCGTGAGGTCACCGGTGCGAGGAGCTGCCCGCGTGTACCCCCGGTTGGGGACACCCCGATACCCCGCAGGGTGCCTTAACCCCTTCCTTGCCACGCAGATGCTGGTGCAGCTGTTCCGGAGCACACCACCCTTCGGGGCGCTGCGTTCCCATCCAGCGGTGGGTGGCATCGGACTTGCGGGTGGGGATAGACCACGAACACCCCAGTCCTGCTTCACCCACAGCCGTGTCCCCACGAGGTCGGGGTTCCGTGTGGATCCCTTTCCGGTGTGACTCCGGTCCCGGGTGGGGCAATGCCGGGCTGTCCCGCTCCCCGCAGCCCCACGGGGGTCTCCATCCGCAGGGAACACGGCGGGGACACGCGGAGGATACAGCCCCACGCAGTGACCCGAGCACGGTTAGACCTGCTCCTCCGGGGGGGGCGGATGGGGCTGTTCGGGAGCGACTGGTCCGCGTGGGGTCACCGGGGAACACGGGGACATCCCGGGGGCTTCCAGTTGATGGGGAGAAGCCGCCCCTCCCATCACTCCCTCGGGCTCACAGAGCAGCAGCGATAGAGGTGGCGTGTGGCACAGCCGGGTGACAGCGGGACAGCCCCGGGACCACCGCGCTGCCCCCCGCCGCTCACCGGGACGGCAGCTCCGGGGGCTCCATCGCCCCTTCCCCGCCGCCCGCCCCGCGCATCTCCCGAGCAGCGCCCGCCGCCTCCGTGCCCGTTAGTGGGGGGTCCCCGCCCCGGCTCCGCCGTACTCACCCGGTTCCGCTCCGGTCCCGTTCCCCGCTGCTCGCTCCCCGCCGTGTCCCGGCCGCCCCGGGCCGTGCGCAGGAGCTGCCGCCTCCCGCACCGCCGAACCGGCGCACACCGACCCCTAGGGGGAGGAATCCGCCCCGCACCGGCACCGCTCCGCCACTGCACCGGCACCGGGAAGCCCAATAGCACGGCACAGCACGGCACAGCACGGCACAGCACGGCACGGCACGGCACAGCACGGCACAGCACGGCACCGCTGTGCACTATGGCACGGCACCGGGGCTCCCCATAGCACAGCACCGGCACCAATTCATCTCAGCACGGCACAGAAAGACACCAGTTCTCCTCATCCCATAGCACCAGTCCATCTCACGGCATGACCCCAGTCCTCCCCATAGAATAACAATGGGGCTCCCCACAGCACGGCACTGGGGCTCCTTGTGGCACAGCACTGGTACTCCCCATTACATGCATGTAATCAGTGCTCCCCATAGCACTGGGGCTCCCCACAGAATGGCATTGGGGCTCCCCATAGTATGGCACCAGTTCACCCCATAGCATGACACCGGTCCTCCCCATAGCACTGGGGCTCCCCATAGCACAGCAGAGCATTAGTAAGTCCCAACCCAACACCAGTGTCCTGTGTATCCACGAGGGCTCAGCAGCTGCTGGTAGCCCCACATGCCCTGTGCTACGACACATCCCCATTGCCCCCTTGTGCCCACCCACCCACCCAGCCCTTACCTGCACTCTGGCCTCACTGTCCCCGCGTGCACCAGCTGCTGTGCCACCAGCACAGAGCACTGCAGCTCCTCACCAGCGACAGCTGCCACGTGCTGCCGTGCCTTTCCTCCATGAATTTCAATCAACTCGAGCCCTAAAAATAGCTCTGCTGAGCGCAGGGCAGGGCTGTGCTGGGGTGTGCGGCTTTTCCTTTATTTGCTCAAAAAATTTCTGCCTCGGGAAGCTGTGAGTGGCTCCAGAGGCCCAGCATGGCCCTGTTGGGGGATGGAGGGGAGGGGAAGGTCAAGCAGTGCTGTCCTAAGAGGATAAGCACCATGATGATGTGGCTGTGGGATGGGTGGTGATGGGGACGAGGTGCTGGAGCGATGCTGGTGGCACTGGGGAAGGAGCAGGTGGGGATGGGTGCAGGGCTGATGGCAGCACAGAGCCTGGGGATGCAGGATGTGGGGGCACAGCACAGGTTGGGGGCACCTTTGGGTGCACAGCCCATATCCAGGAGTGTGGTGGTGGGTGCCCTCCCTGCCGGGCACCTCCCTGCTCTGCATCGTCCTTCCTGGATTGCCACCACGCTGTGCCACTCCCAGTGGGACCACAGGGACGTGGCTGGCACTCTGTGTTTCCCCAGGCAGGGAGTGCCCTGGTGCCACCACCTCATACACGGTCACAGCAACCCTGAGCAATGGGGCTCCTAACCAGGTGACAGCACAGAGCTGCCCCAGTGCTTAGGGACCCGGCCCCCCCAACAGCCACATTCCTCCCAAACCCGTTCCGCAGGGTCCCATGCAGGTGCCAAGTCAAGGCAGCCAGCTTGGCTTTTTCCTGGTCCTGTCCCCCTGCCCGGCCACTCAGGGCTGCTGTGGGGCAGCACCCCCATCACCCCCACCCATAGGAAGAGGGGAAGAAAGCAGAGAGGCAGAAAAAAAGTGAAAAATGACCCGATTTAATCCCAAAGCCCCCCCCCATCCCTGACCCCCGGAGCACCCAGCACCCCACACCACCCCACACCGCTGGTGGGACGGAGCTTTCCAAGGCATCTGCCTCTTCCTCAGCTCCGCATCCCCCAGCCCCACGCAGCATTGCACCCCCACGTCCTCCAGCCCTTAGGAAGGGGTCCTGATGAAGACCATCCTGGTGGAGTAGACCAGGTCCACGAGATAGGCCAGGAAGTTGAAGATGGTGAGGAAGGTGACGCCGAGGCTCTTGTTCCACCAGCAGTCCTTGTTGCAGGGGTTGGGCCGGCTGCGGCCATTGAAGCTGTACAGCGGCCATACGATGACAGCAGTGAGGTACATCAGCAGGGCCAGCGCGTTGTAGGCAACCAGCACCTTCTCCAGCGGGCAGGGCATGTAGCTGAGGCAGCGGCCGATGGTTAAGAGGATGATGAGGAGCGTGATGATGAAGCAGATGGAGTAGACGGCCACGCACCACTGCAAGCCGGGGTAAGCGCTGTAATTATCCAGCAGGGAGAAGATGAGGCAGGCGACATAAGCCTCAAACACCTTCAGCAAACCGGGCACGGTGGAGAGGAAACTGCTGATGTCTCCCGGGCGGGCACGGGTCAGCCCCACCTCGAGGGCGTAGGCCAGGAAGCAGAGGCAGGACATGGCCGTGGCGGCCGCCTGGCGCGCACAGCGGGCACCAGAGCAGGGGCTGGAGATGAAGGTGGACGGGAAGACCACGGAGCTGGTGAACACCATCAGGGCTGCCAGCATGGCGAAGGCGGCCGTCAGGTCATCCCAGGAGACGGGCAGCTTGTGGGACAGCTCCAGCAGCTCCAGCAGCAGCACCAGCAGCGTGACGGCGAAGCAGAAGCACCAGCTGAACATGCACCACGTCCCGTAGGGTCCGCTGAAGTCACCGGTGGAGGCCACCAGGCTGAAGGAGATGCAGGACAGCAGGACGGCAAAGAGCCGCGCGATGCCCACCCAGGAGGTGACGGCCCTCCAGTTCAGCGCCAGCACCGCCATGGCTGCGTGTGCCGCCGGGCAGCGCCTGTAGGGCTGAGGGACTGGGGCCCCCGGCCCCACTGCTGCCAGCAGCACCGCGCGGCTGTGGGTGGATCATTAACACTGGGCTGAGCCGTGCACACTGAGCTGGGGGGGGTGGGTGCTGGCAGCCAGCCCGTGCCCTGCCCTGGGGCGGGGGCACAGTGCAGCCTCCTGCAATCCACAGCAGCTCCTGGCGGACCCCACACTGTGCCAGGTGTGAGCGAGGGCTTGGGGTCAAGAATAACCCCAACAGTGTGGGGACCCCCCCCCCCCTTCACCACCACACATGGGGAGGTGCCCATCAGGAAGCACTGGGTGTAGCCCCACACCTCCGGGTGCCACCTCCTGGTGCGGCTGCAGCTGATAAGCAGCTCAAAGTCCGGATGGCAGCGGGGCGGTGGCAGGGAGCCCTGCTGCCACCTGTGGGGCTGTCAGTGCAGACGGTGGCACTGTGGGACGGTGGATGATGAAGGTTCCGTTTTCACCTTTAATGCTGAGCGGGCTCCGGGTGTCACAGCAGAACCTGGGGACACCCAGGGAGCCCCCTCTGTTCGTCCTCGTGGGCTGGGGGGTTGCGAGCTGAGGTGGCACAGTCACTGTGGGGCAGGGGCCGGGCAGTGCCATGGGGTCGGGGCTCCAGGGCTCAGAGATTGCTCTCGTCCCCGTCCTCATCCCTGCATGGCAGCCCGTTGTTGGAGCTCGGCGATGGCCGGTTGCTCTCGTTCAGCCTCCGCACACGGTAGCTCTCGTAATGCACGTTGTGGGTGATGTCCTTGAGGTCCTGCAGGTGGGACCTGCCCGGGGAGGAAGGCACCGTGTTACATTCATGCACCCCCTGCAGTTTTGGGGTGCCCAGAATCACCAGGGTGCTCTGTGGGGTGACCCCGACCCCAGCTCACCGGATGAGCAGGTCCTGCAGCATAGGGAACTCGCAGTGTGCCGGGTTCTCCACTGCAAGGCAAGGCAGAGCGCTGTGGGTTCATCTCTGTGCCATGGGGACAGCACCCACCATGCAGGGGTGCACCCCTGGGTGCTGATCCCTGCGAGGTGCCCAGGTGGCAGCCCAGTCCCGTTCCGTGTGGACACCACATGCTGCCCTTACCTTCGATGATGCCCCACTTGGTCTTGCGGCCCAGCACCCGTTTGCCGTTCACCTGGTGCTCCTGGTCCGCCCCCACCACGGCAAATGGGATCTTCTCCTTTGGGATCCAAGGAACACGGTCACCCCAGGGTGCCCCCATGCTCCCCTCAGCACCAGCATCCCAACACTCACCCGGATCCTATCATTGAGCAACCGGTCATCGGGGTCCTCATCAAAATCCTCCTGTGGGTACACGCTGATGGCGTGGGCCTTCAGGTCCTGCTGGATCTGTGGGACACAGGGTGTGAGCTGCTGCCAGACCACAGCAGGGGGGCAGGATGGCCAGGAGCCCCCTGTGCCTCCCCTCACCCGCTGCTTGAACTCCTCCCGCTCCTCCAGGGTGAGCGTGTCAGCCTTGGCAATCACTGGTACCACGTTGACAATCTTGCTCAGCCTCCGCATGAACTCCAGGTCGAGGGGACGCAACCTGGATGGGGGAGGGACAGCTGTCATGCTGCGACCCCCTGGGAGCACCCATGGGTGAGGGGTCACCACACATGGGGTGACTCACCAGTGCCCCGTGGGGGGGATGAAGTACACACAGCTGTGCACCCGGCTGTCCGGGATCTTCCTCTTGCGGGTGATGAGGATCTCCTCGCGCAGGTACCGCTCGTACTGCTCGTTGATGTACTTGATGATGGGGTCCCAGCTGGGGACAGGGGATGGATCAGAGCAGCCCCGTTGGGGTTTAGCCTCTCCCCCACATGCCACCACAATGGCTGTGTCCTACCAGTTCTCGTTGTTGATCTGGTCCCCAAATCCCGGCGTATCCGTCACCGTCAGCTTCATCTTCACACCCTTCTCCTCAATCACTACGGGGTCAGTGGGATCCGTGCATTAAGGAGAAGCAGGGGACTGAGGTGGGGGTCCCTCCCATCTCACCCTCCCTCCATCCCCTGCCCTCTCCCATGGCTTTGTGGACACATTAGTGACCTTACCATGGGTGACCGACTGCAGCTGCACCGTCTTTGGGATGCGCTCCTCCTGGCCAGGCTGTGAGGCTTTGCGGCTCACCTTGGACTT
Source organism: Coturnix japonica (assembly GCF_054131305.1). NCBI lineage: Eukaryota > Metazoa > Chordata > Aves > Galliformes > Phasianidae > Coturnix > Coturnix japonica. Next base: position 19,481,021 of record NC_140675.1, on the reverse strand, counting down.
GAACAGGGTGTTCACCATGGTGGACTTCCCCAGCCCGCTCTGCCCTACGGGGACACAGACAGCTCCACATTGTCCCCTCCCTTGCATTTTTACCCCCCCAGCATAGATCTGTGTGGGAGCACCCCAATCCTGCAGGGCAAGGCTGGGACACATCACCCAAACCCCAGTGTGCAGGGAGCGCAGCCATACCACCGTGCTATGAGACCCATCCTCCTTCAGCCTATTATTGCTTCAGTCTCCCCAAAGTCTAAGCTCCCCAACTCTCTCCCCACACGGTGGCATCAGATTCCCAGCAGCCAAACCCTGTGGGTGCTCACCGACAACCATGATGTTGAATTCAAAGCCCATCTTCATGGTCTTCACCTTCATCTGCTCGAGCACGGCCTCGATCCCCACGTATCCAAACAGCTCGTGCACCCCACGCTCAGGGGGCAGCTCTTGGGGCACGGCCGCCGCCTCCATGCTGCGCTCCTGGGGCTCCAGGCTGCTCCCTGTGCAGGGTAAACACAGGGTGAGCAGGACACCCCATAACCCCTCCCCAGCACATTCCCCTTCCCAGGAGGACAGCAGGATGCCTTCAGTGCTGCTCACCCTGCTGCCGTTGCCCCAGCAGCAGCCACGCTGGTGGGCACGCAGCCCCGGCGCATTCCTGGAAGCCAGCAAGGTGAAGCATGGCAACAGAGCATGCCACCTCCTGGCACCATGGGGATGAGGGTGTCCCTTAGTGGCATCACTGGGGCTCAGCCACCTGTGCTCTGCACCGTGCCCCCCGCAGCTCCACGAGTGGTGGTGTCACCAGCACGGCCACCAGCACTGCCTCCCCGTGCCGAGGATAGTGGCCACCTCGCAGCACAGCCCTGGTGCACCCAGGGGGCTCTGGGCATGGCACACGATGTGTCACCCCACATCACTCTCAGCACAGTGACAGCACCGTAGTTGCTGGGGCTGGGAACTGGCCCCGAGGGGTGACAGTGGGTGACAGCAGCAGTGCCACTGTGGGGCCACAGGGTGACCAGCAGCCTGAGAGCCACAAGGCATACAGCCGAGACCCCCGCCCCAGCCTTTGTGTGGCGGCTGAGAGCCCCCAGAGCTGTCGTTCCCCTCCTCCTCCCCCTCCTCCTTCCCTCCTGGCACAGCCATTGTTTGGGTCCTACCTCCGCGACGCGCTGTCCCCGCTCCCACACAGCTCCTGGGGATGAGGGGACCCCGGCTGTCCCCGGTCCCTGTCACTGCAGCACTGCAGCCTGGCCCCAACCCCGCTGGGCTCAAACATGGGTTGCAGCCCGGCTGCTCCCGCACATGCCCAGCATGGCAATAACCCAGCCTCCCCACCGCCCCTCCTCTCCCACCCATGCACTGAGTTCACTCATTCGACACTCAGCTCCAAGCCCCACCAGCAGCAATGGGAACCTCAGCACAGTGAAACCCTTTCCTCCAAGCATCCCTCCCCTAGCCCAGCACCCATTGCATGGGCGTCCCAGCTGCACAGCTCCACACCTCCAAAGGGCAAGGGGAGCACGCGCTGTCACCCACCTGGCATTGGGGGTTCAGGCACCAGGACCCCTGTGCCCAGCACTGCCCACCCCGATGCCGCAGTGCCCCACGGCGCCTGCGTCCCCCGGCCCACGCTGCAGCCTCCCTGCACGGCACATATGTGCCAGCCCATTTCTTGGCACCAGCGAGGCTCGGGCGGCAGCTTGCAGGCACAGCCGTGTGCCATGTGGCCTGAGGATGAGGGACATGCAGCACCTGGCATGGAGATGCCAGGAGGTGGATGGAGCTGAGGTGCTCCTTGCTGCAGAAATGGCATCTCAGAGTGGGGGTCCGGGCATCCCATGCCCACCAGTAGGTGCCAGGCTATGACTAGGGCTGGGGACAGCAGCAGCCAGGATGGGACGCCCCGGTGGCACCACCGCAGGGTGCTCCCAGAGGGGAGATGTTCCCCTCCAAAGCTGGAACAGCCCAGCAGGAGCCGGGCTCCAGCCCACAGCGCCCTCCCACCCAGCTGGGGCTTCCCTCGGAAATGTCAAAACACCAGGACTTCCTGGTGACAGCAGTGACACCCACCCGGCCGGGGGGGCACTGCCCGCAGGGCCTTATCCTGCTCTGCCCACCGCTCAGCACAGCACCCAGCCCCAGTGCAGCCACCACAATGTCCCGGTTGCCGGGACAGATCCGGAACCGAGTAACAGAGCTACAACTGCGTCACCCCACTGTCCCCCCTTGGGCCACCACCGAGTGCCACCCGCTCACAGCACAGCCCTGTGCACCCCCTTTCCTCCTCCACTCCCCAGACTCTCCCTGAGCAGCAGACCCCCTACCTGCCCCTCACACCTCCTCACTGCTGGGCTTTCAGGTGCCCACGTCCTCCCAGGGTGGCACCCACACCGGGTTCCCAGCACGGCCGTCACCTCCCGCCCTGTGCTGTGCTGTGCTGAGCCGTGCCGATGGCAAAGCCAAGCAGACACAAACATTATCCCTTCATGTGGCCCTGGATAATGGCTCCCTGCAGACAGACCTGTTCCGGGCTAATTGAGAAGGGTTTATTTTCCAGGCTGAGACGGGTAAACCCGGGTTCGTGGTCTCCCGGCATGGTTTAATTACTGATGCTGCATTAATCGGCATGTTGGCCGGGAAGTCTGTAATAAGCTCAGGGGGTGGAGGTGGGCAGGAGGGGATGGGAAAGGAGCTCACATCGCCAGGAGCGCGGCCCCGTGACCCAGAAGTTCTGCTGCACGGATGGAGGGTGATGGGTCGGGTCCCCAGCCCATGGAAGAGCCTGCAGTGGCCGCGCCACAGTGGTGGTACCACGCACAACCCGAGGGGACAGCAGTGACAGTTGCACCCACAGCCAGACCCAGAGACACAAGCAGAAGCAGAAGTGAGAGCGCAGGGCCCTGCTGCGGCCATGGGGACTGAAATCCCGTGGTGACAACAAGCAGCCCCCCAACACGCACCATGGGACCAGCACAGCCACCCTGCCCCTCACCCCGCGCCCTCGGCCACCCCTACCTCGCTGCACCACGAGCCGGTCACCGCTCACCGGCCGAATAAGTGCAGGGGTGCAGGCAGGAGGAGGCTGCAGCCCACAGCCCACGGCCCCTCCTCCGCTCCTCCTCCTCCTCCTCCTCACCCCGGGGCGCTGCGTGGGCGCTGGGTGGAAGTGAAACGGGGCGGCCGTGGAGCGAAGCTCGGAGCTTCCTGAAAAGATGAGCGCTCCCGAGCCCGGCACCGCACGCTGCCCCTCCAGTTCACACCCACTTTGCGACCCATCCCATCCCCTGCATCCCTGCAAACCACTGTCCCCACCGTGTCCCCCAGCGTGGGTGCAGCCGGGCCGGCTCGGCCACGGGCATTGCTGCCGCATGATTCACGCAGCCCCGAGCGGAGGGATGGATGGAGGGATGGAGGGATGGATGCCTGTGCGAGCGTCAGTACTTAGAGCTGCGGCGACGGCGGCATGCGAGACACCCGAGCGAGACAGCAGAGATCCCCAGGCACACAAACAGGCGGCCACCGTGGCGTCCGGCCCCGAGCACGGCACTGCCCTGGGGATGGATGGGGACGCAGCCAAGCCTGGTGCCTGGGGGCCCTGTGCTGTGACCGGGTTCCCCATGGCAAGGGGATGGAGGGGACACGGGGCACTGGGAGCTGCGTGGTGGTGCTCGAGCAGGGCACAGTGCTGCTCACTGACACCAACAGCCACACAGGGGACATCCAAGTGGTACCTGGGACACGTGGCCAACACACATCTCTGCTAGCATGAATGCAGCCACCAGCAGGGGAACAATGTGGGGATGGGAGCAGCAGCTTAGGGATCCTGAAGGACTTTGCCCACTGGGACCACATCCCCACCAGCGCCAGTTCTCAGTGCCAGCAGTGGTGGCACGAGGCAGCGATGTCACACCCAGGGAAGGGACAGAGGGGAGGAGTGAGTCCTACCGTGCTCCAGCGTCACCGTGGAACAGCATCCATCTGCAGCCTGGCCGAGCCCACATGGCATCACCAAGCAGGTCCCCATGGTGGGGCTGGTGCTGCCGATGTTCCTTAGTGCCAACGGGGTGCCCGGCCCCAGCACCATCCCCCCAAGGAAGGCAGGCTGGGAGCTCACCTGCACCGTCTGTGGCTGTGACACCAGCTTGAAGGGGGCAGCCAGGGGGAGCAGCCTTTCACTGGGGCCGGTGGCTGCAGTGACAGCCAGGGGGGTCGGGCGAGCCAGGCGGGGGCTGGCACTGAGGCTGACCCTGAGCTGTGTGCGGGGCAGCCCTGGGGCCACCTCAGTACTTGAGGAGGAGGAAGAAGGCAGGCGGGTGTGGGGCAGGGCAGCGGGGCTGCGGGCACCCCATGGTGGTGTGGGGCGTGGGGCTGGGTGGGAGATGCCCGGCTCCTCGGCAATGTGCAGGTCCAGTGCTGGCAGCGAGCTGTGCCCAGCAGCCACATGCAGGGAACATTCTGCTTCCACTGGGAAGACGCAGCCGTGTGATGGCACTTTCTTCAAGCAGGGGTCGGCGGCCAGGGAGGCTGCAGGAGGCTGGGGGGCTGCGGGGCTCTCCAGGCTGGAGCTGGAGCTGCGCAGGCTCTCGCCGTCACTGCCCGGCCCTGTGTGGCTCTGGAAGGAGGGGATGCCACCGGGAGCCCGGCCAGCACGATGCTGACCCCGCAGCAATGGACTGTGTGGGTCAGGGCCGGGCTGCAGAGCCCGGTGGCTTTCGGTGGCTCCTGCAGACAGTGGGGACGCAATGGGAGATCCTGGAGCATCACCTGCATCCTCTGCCTCAAACGACTTCTTGAGGGCTGCGGAGAGATGGAGAGGTGTGAGGGCGGCACTGGGGCTGGGTGGCACAGCAGCTGTTGGGCTCTCCCCCCATGCACCGGGTGCCAAAAGGCCGTCTGTGAGCCCAGCCTGGATGGGAAACCAGATCGGTGCCGCCGGCCCCTCGGCTTTGTTCCCCAGTGCTTATCTGTGGGTTGGTGCCGTGGCTCCCGGCTCCCTGCACCGCACAGTGCCCGCTTTATTCCCCTGTAAGGGATCCAGCCCTGCGTAACCAGATCCCAACCCAAGCCACTGCTCTCCCCCCGCATTCAGCACAGCTCAGCGCAGGGATCCCTGCCTATTCCTGAGCGTTAACCCTGAAGCCTATTGATGGCACAGCCAGATGGCACTGCCATCCTACGGCAGTACTGCCCCTGCCAGGAGGGCTCTGACCCTCCACCACAAGCAGGCAGATGCATATGGGGGGGTTGGGGCCAGCATTGTGTCCTGGGGCTGAACACTCCTCATTCCCCCCCCACCCACTCGCAGCCCTTTGGGCACCGCAAAGCTGCTGCCATATGGGCACTGTGCTGCCCTGGGGGCTGCTCTCCTCTGTCTGCAGCGCCGCGGTGGGTCTGCATGGAGGGACCCCATAAAGCTCCCCCCCTACACTCCCCACCCCCCCGGGCAGGAAGCGTCAGTGCGGCCCCCCGGGAGCTGCACTCCTGCCAGATCCGCCCCAGCGGCTCCGTTCGGTGCCGGCTCCCCACGGAGATCGCCGGGGGCCGAAGCTCCCACGGAGCTTCCCCCACCCCCTCGCCGCGTTGCCGTGTGTGCGGCACGAGGCCCCGGCAGCAGCGGGTGATGGGAATGGGCACAGGGAGCGATGGGGATAGGAGAGAAATGGAGACCTGGAGTGATGGGGACGATAAGGACCCAGGGGGTGATGAGGACCCGGGGGACAAAGGGGACCCGGAGCAATGAGGCCGGGCTGGGGCTCGGTGCCCCGTCCCCTCCCCAGGTCACCGCCCCGTGCCCGGGGCTGGGCACAGGGGTCAGGGGTCGGAGCGGGGGTGATGCTAATAACAGCTCTGGGCCGGCAGGTATGTTCCAGCCCGGGGCTGCCGGGGGGAGGCGGTGGAGAGGAACACGGGGTTCTGCCCCCTCCCTTCCTCGCGTTTCTCTCCCCGCCGCACCCCGTACCCCCCGTGCCCCCCCCGGTAGGTGCTGCATTCCTCCCTCCGAGGGCAGCAGCCGCCCCAGGTCGGGTTTCTCCGCCCGCTCCTCCCCGCGCTGCCCCTTCCCGACCCCGGCGAGCGGCGGAGGGGGGGTGGGGAGTTGGGGCCGAAAGGAAGATAAAAAGGGGGGAAAAAAGACAAACACACACCCCCAAAAAAAGCCAAGTCCCGCTGTTGCCGGATCTCACCCGGTGCCCGGCTCCATTCGGTTGCAAAGAGTGGGAAAGCCCACTCGGGTCGCGGGGTGCACGCGTGGGGCGGTGCAAAGAAACACATGGACCATGCAGACCATACAGCCACATCCAGACCGTTCACACACAGACACACGTACGTACACACACAGATACACGCGGAGATACACGCGGCCACCCCGCAGGGGGGACTTTTCACGCACCCACGGGGAAACGCGGCCGCGGGTGGAGCTCGGGGGGGTCCCGACCGCACCTTCGAAGTCGCTGAGGATGCCGTCCAGGTGCTCCTTCACCGAGAGCCGGGCCATGGGCGGGGGTGGGACGCGGGGTCGCCCCGCATGGGAACCGCAGAGCGGAACAGAACGGAACGGAGCCGAGCAGCGGACCGGGCCGGGACGGCGGCGGCTGCCCCGGGCTGTGCGGGAGAGGAGCGGGAGGAGGAGGAGGTGAAAGAGCGGGAGGAGGAGGAGGGGAGGGCGGCAGGGGGCGGGGGCGGCGGGGGGAGGTACTGCCCGCACCCCGCCCCGGCCGGATCCCCCCCACCCATATCCCACGGGCGTGGCGTTGCCGGCCGGTTCCGGGGGTCCTGTCCTCTCCGGCCCCATCGCCGCTGTTCCCGTCACTGGGGGCTCCTCCATCCCCTTTGAAAGCCACGGGCAGAGCTGGGGATCCCCTCCCGGGCCCCAGGAGGGCAGCAAAGGGGTCTCTGACCTGCCCTCCCCCCCTTCCCCTCTCCCCCAGGGCTTCTCCCAGCGCTCGGCTTGGCTCTGTTGGCTGCTGGGGGGTGGAAGCTTAGGGGTTGGGGGGGAGGGGGGGAGTGAGGATTTTCTGTACTCGCAGCGATTTCCTGCTTGGAAAAGAGGAGAAAAGTACGAATTTCAGGCTGTGCATTTATTTACCGGGCGTTTGGGTCCCTGGTGCTGCATCCTGGAGCATCCATGTCCTTGTCCCAGAGCATCCTTGTCCTGCATCCAGGAGCACCCACGGGGATGGACCAACCGGTCCAACTGTCCCACACTGAGCATGTAACAATTCCTGCAGCCCTCAGTGAGCTTCGGAGCCACAGTTGCACTGCAAAGCCATAAACCCATGATGGGTAAACTTTTATTAATGACATTTAGGGTTCTCCTATGGCATGGTGGTGTGCAGGAACCCAACACTGGGGGCTGCTGATACGGCCCCATAACCAACCCCAGGGGGATTCGGGGAGCACTGGAACACAGAGATCTCTGCAGCAGAGCTGGAAAAGGTCCATAGCATTCAGCATCTCTGACGGGAGGGATCCCAGAAGGGTCTGGAGGCATTTCAGGGGCCTCACAGAGGGCTCAGGAGCACTTGAGACCTCGCAGGGCCCTTCAGAGGAAGGCTTGGAGTGCTTTCGAGCTGCTGCAGGATATTTCTTTCAGCTATTTCAAGGAGTTTCAGAAGAGTTTGGAGGAGCCTGAGAGCTGCTTGGAGCACTTTTGGGGCCACACAAAGGGAGGCTCTTGGAGCAGCCCAGGTGCTCAGCACTGCCCTGGATCTGTAGGGTTGGAACCACTCGGGGCCTTTTGGGGCTCCCCAAAGTGCTGAGCTGATTTTAAAGGATATTTTTTTTGTTTAAGAAGAGGAAATAATCCTGGCATGTTTCAGAGCTGCTCAGGCCCTTTAGGGATGCTCGGGGAGGTTTTGGAGCAGCCAGGAGTGGGATGGAGCAGTTTGCATCAATTCAGAGGGGGTTTTGGAGCCCTTTGGGGCAGCTTATGGGGGCTCAGGGGAGGCAGAGAGATGTGCACAGCTCAGCAGAGGGTTTTAGGGCATTTCCATACCCAAGAGTAGGATTTCTATGGCAGTGGAGTGGGTGGAGGAGCTCACACAGCAACCCAGCAGGCTGCAGGTAAAGGGAACTCCATGTCCTCACCCACATCCCCATAGGGCAGCAGGACAACATAGGGGACAAGGACAGCGCTGGCTTTGGAAGTCCCTCCGCTCCCCCCATCCCACCCCACAGACCCTAAAGCCAACAGCAAGAAAAGGTCGATGACAGGAATGGTAACAGCATTTAATGGGACAAGAACTGATACATCATTTAAGACAATACTGCTTTCACCCTTGTGGGACTTTCCTTCACATACCGGCGGGGAGAGAGGAAGGTTTATTGGGAAGGACAGGTCGGTGTGGATTTGTTTTTGTTTGTTTCGTAGGGGCTTTAAAGCATGGTGAATGTGCAAGTCAGTGCTTTGTTTGCTTAAAACCTTTTTCCTGGTGCTTATTTACAGTTACAGTACCTCTGTGTGAGCGACAGGAGAAAAAAAAGACGATTGTAGGAACTGGGGATCGACGACCCCAAGTCGAGAAAGGCAGATCTCCAATATTTATATATTTATACACATATATATATATATATATGGTTTTGTGTTATACACAGATACATTTCTCTCTTCTTTAAAGTGTTAAAAAAATGATCGACCTTCGTTCTATAAAAATACCTACTCTACAAGATAGAAAAATTTCCCTCTCCATGTATACACTGATTTACACCCAAAGCTTCTCCATAAATGTACACCACGTGGCTCCGTCCCCAGGCTGGGTGCAGGGCTGTGTCAGATGGCCACAGTGCTGGGACACGGCGGCGGCTCCGGGCTCAGCTGCAGGCACAGCCCCTGGCTGACCCATAACACAGCGATGCGCTCGGAAGCATTTAGGGGGTGGCTGCTTCTCCCTTGTTGTTGGGCTGTATTGATGTTTCTGGAGCTTGGTTAGCAGAAATAGCTGCTCCATGGGCCCGGTGCAGCAGCAAAGGTGCCAGATCCTGGGGCAGTGTGATGAGTGGCTGCTCCCGTGGGTGCACCTCGCTGTGGTCACCATGAGCTGCCCACTGTGAGCATGGTCTGTTTCCCAGCCAGCTGGCACTGTGTTCAGAGCCCTCCTGCCCCTTGCAGCACAGGGATTGGTGATGCTGTGTGCTCAGAGCTCAGTGCAGCCACCCCTTCCCCAGCACAGCGTGAGGAGCAGGTTCTCCCTCTGGGACAACAGCCATCACTGGCAGAGCCCCGCTCCGTGCTGGGACAGCCAGGACAGCACACAGAGCTCAGCCCTCACACCACAACCTCTGCCCCAATCCCTGCAGGCAGGATGGAGGGGACGGCTCTGCCATGGGACCCCCACAGCAGCGTCCCTCCCTGGAGCCACAGACAGCGAAATAAATAAGGAGGTGGGTGACACTGCACTCACACCCTGTCCCGAGGATGGCCGCTCCCCTCTTCGTGCCACCAGCAAGTGAGAAGCTGTGCACGCCACCCGTTCCCAAGCAAAAGCAGCAGGGCAAGGATTAACTGCGCCAGCTGGATGAAGACATTTGCATTAAGTTAATTAAAAAATAATAATAATCATCATCATCATTCTACAAGTCCAGGACGTGTTTCCCTCTTTCCCAGATCTGCCCCAGTAAGTGAGTGTGTCATGGACACTTTGGCAAAGCTGGGCAGGGCAGTGGGGGGGGAAACGTTCCTGCTCCATCCCGGTCCCTGCAGTTCAGAGGAATCCCTCCTCACACCCGTGCGGGGCCGACCCAAATCCTTCCCGCAGTTGCCTGTTGCCTCCATTTCTCCTCCAGGTTCCCTTTCGCCCTTTGAAGCCAGAAGGGTTGCAAAAAATAACGGAGTCAGACAACAGAGCCTCACTGCTGGCGCTCTGCCCCGCTGCTGCGCCGGCTGATTCAGCACCGATCCGACGCGACGTTTCCTTGTGCCTTCATCAAGAGCAAAGACGTTGTGAGTCCCTCTTCCTCCTCTCAGAGCACCAAATCCACAGCCATGGCAGAGTGCGCAGCTTGCGGCTCTCGGCCGCCCTTTACTTCACTTCCAGGATGGAGGGGTTGGTCTCCATGATGGCCACGATGATCCTGTCAATGTAGTCCTGCAGGCGGAAGTTGATCTCTTCTTGCTTTTGAATTGCTTCCATGAGCTGCGAGGGAGAGAAGGGAGAAGTGGTCATTAATGTTTGGGGATGGGAAAAGGGCACCGATCCGTGTCTCCATGCCCTCAGCCAACAGCCCTGCTCACCCCCACCCCTGGACCTGAGGTTTCCAGGACAGTCCGAGCTGCTGGGCTTTAAATGCAGCTGCAGACAGGCAGACACACACACACACACACACATACATGTGACTGATGGTCCAGCCCAGGAAGAGAAGGCAAAGCAAAGCCACAAATTGGAAGGCAGCAGCTTCCCCTATTCCCATGAATTAGGGCAAGTCCCAAATGCTCTTTAAATCATTGCGTTCTGTCTCATGACAGCTTTCAGGTGAGGTTTGGGAGCGAGCTGTGCTGCAGCCATGGCCACATGGGCTCCTGTTTGCTGGGTGGGAAGGGGAAGCCCCAGGTACCCCAGGGAGACACGATTGGAAAGAAGCAGCTCACTGTGCACAAACCTCATCTCTGGAGACTGAGCTGATCTCGGCCGCCAGGGATTCAGAGAAGGAGGCTGAGAAGAGGTTCTTGGCTCCCTGGATGCTCAGGTTGATGATCTGCCCGTTCAGCTCATCGTTCTGCTCCTTCAGGCTCCTGTTATCCTGTTCACAACAACCACATGTCAGGTGCTGCGTGGTAACCCAAACACACCTGTCCAACCCCAATGGGTGGCTGGGGAAGGCAGGGGCTTGGCAAGGCACTGGGAACAGCACATGTTCTGCTGACTCTGACTGGAGAGCCTCTGGAAACATGGGGCAGGTCTAGGGGATGCAGCATACAGGGATCCTGCATGCACATAATGCACTTCAGAGGAAGGATCTGAATTTCCCTGTCCCTGCACAGGGGAGCAAGAAGCAGCAGGATGCTGCATCCATCGTCAGCTCGTGGGAGGGAGAACCCCACCAAGCAAGGAGGCAGGCAAAAGGGGAAACAGCATCTCTTATTGCAGAGCGATTGCAGAGACTCTTTCCCCTTCCCAGCCTCACCTACCTGCTTAAGCTGCTTAATCTCCTGCTCCAGCTCCGTCTCTCTTGTCCTGCTGTTGTACTCCTGCAGCCCCATGCTGCTGCTCCGGCCTCGCCGCTGCTCACATTCCAGTTTGAAGAGCTGCAAGTGCTCGAGCTGCTTCCTGAGGTCCTCAATGAGCTGCAGCAAAAGGAAGAGGACAGCTGAGTTCTGGCCCTATTTGCAGCTGGTGGGACACACTGGTGGTCTCCTGGCTGGGAGCAGCTCCCTCCTGCTGCAGTGGGATGTGCTGTGAATCCCCACATTATGCCACAACAACAGCAGTTTCCACTCTGACCCCAAACTCCATTCCTGACATGATGGCAAGCACTGCTTGAACCTCCAGCTGGAACTACCTGGAAGGAGTTGGGGAGGGGGACATGCTTTTGCCCCCCAGACACGCAGACAGCTGGGAGCTCTAAAAATTGGTTTTGGAGATGCTGCTGGAGCTAGAGTTGCAAAACTGCCTTATTTTGGCAAGGCAGGGCTGCAATGGGCAGCCTGACTCCTCACCTCCTGGGTTGACTCCTTCTCCTTCTGAAACTGGTGCCTCTCGTGGCTCAGCTTGTCCCCCATCTTCCTCTTGTTCTCCTGTTCCTCTGTGAGCTGCACAGTGAGGTCCTCAATCTCATCCAGCAGCTTCTGCTTCTCCTGTAAGCACACACAGTGCAGTGGCTGCAGGGCTTGCTGCCACCCAGCCTAGAGGTGCTGGGTGAAGTTTGTCACCTGCTGGTGCCAACAGCCCCACACTGAGCATTTCCCTATGACCAACCCACCCCATCCCCAGGCTCCTGGCCTGATTCTGCCTGCGAGGAAGACTTTGGCTTTCTAAAAGCCCCATATGCCACCAGGACACAGCAGTTCTCTCCATCCAATGCTTACAAGGCCTCAGGGCATGAAGACAATGCTGCCTTGGCCATGGCAGGCGGTGCTCTGCGGGCTCAATGCAATGCTGCAGGGCCTCCAGCTGGGCAGAGGTTTGGTTTCACATCAGTTTTAATCTCACATCCGCCACAAGCTCCAACAGAGCCACAATGCAACCTCCATGCCAGAAGTGAGACCTGCAAGCTCATCCTCTCCATGGGTAATTGCTCTCATTGGGTCCTGCCAGGCTGCAGCCTCCAGGTCCCAGCATGGGGAGAGGGTCTGTGAGATAACGCAGCATTCTGAAGACTCAACACGTGGATTCAGTGACAGCTGTGTGTCTGGGCATGAAGCAGATCTAAACCCTTCCTGCTGCAGCCGCAGGGCTGCAGACCTGCCTCCAGCAGAGGGCACGAGTCCCTTCCTGCAGCCAGGCCACCCGCTGCTCCAGCTGCTTGCTGCCAACTCAGGCTCACCACGTTTGTAACACCAGGTTTGCAGCCAGGCACTGTGAACCTGCCTGCCAAGCACTGCCCCGAGGTCGGGCTGTGTTGTCAGTGCTGCTGGACCCACCGTGAGCTGTGGGGAGGGCAGAGGCTCTGGGACACACATACACACGTTCTCACCTCCTCGAGCCTCTCAATGTTGGCTCTTAAACAAGGGACACAAGACCTCAGCTCGCTGTTCTCATCATCCAGCTGCTGCAGCCTGCAACAATAAGACTTGTCAGAAAGTGCAGCAGCTCTCATCCTGGAAAGGTGGTAAATATATCCCCCCAAATAACAAATCTATGCAATCAATGAGGCCACCTCCCATGCTATTCTTTCCTTGGGAAGCCAAGAGGCTGCACAGAGCTCCCTGGTCAGGTCAGCAACTGTCTGACAGCTCTTCCTTCTCAGCATGAGGTCTAACTCTGTCTCAGTACCCCCCTCTGTGCCTCTGAGCAGCCTGCAGCCATGGCACACTCCTGCCAACCCTCCTTCATCATGGGCTGAGCCCTCGTCTTCCCTCCCTGCCTGCATCTGCTCAACAACCATGGCAGCTTTTGGGAGCAGGATCAGACACCTGCCTCCTTCCAAGAGCTGAGTCACATCTGAGCATCAAACGGACTTCCACGGATCTTTCATGCGAGCAAGTGCTAACAACCACCACCTGCACTCACTCGCTGCAGGGCAGAGATGTGGATGGGGAGCAGGAGCTAAACTGAAACCGTATCGGGGAAATCCAAACAGTGTGAGGCCATGCTGGTGGAGGGGCCTGATTTCAGGATGAAGGAGAAGCAGCCAAACCTCAGGGCCTGTACTGATGTGAGGTAATCCTGCCCACATGCCCTGGAGCCCTGCCACCACGCGGCCCCACCTGGCCTGCAGGTTTTCGATCTCGATGCTCTTCTCCCTCTCCATTTTGCTCAGCATCTCCCTCTGCTTCTTGATCTCCTCCAGGAGTGTTTGGTCAGCCCTCAGCTCCTGCTCCTTCAGCTGTTCCTCGAGAGCATTCGCTCTGCGGAGAAGAGAGACGTGTATGAGGGCTTCACTTCTTCCACCAGGTGCAGCAACAAAGCAAGACAGCCCATAAAACCCCCGAACAAAATAAGCTGTGTGCTATCTCTGCCCATTTTCCTCCCTCTCTGCGTTGCATCCAAACCCCTTTTAAGGAGGAGACCAGTGAGAGGGGAAGAGGGTGAAAGCACAGCAATCACTTTATGGCACACCTGTGGCTCTCAGTGCTGGATTGTGCCATCTAAACCCAGGGGCAGCCCAGCCCTGCTCTGGGGGAGCTGCTCAGGGTTTGCTTTGCTGGGAGGCTGCAGGCTGTCCCTCATGCAGCCGCTTTGGCTCAGATAAAGCCATTCTTCAACCAGCAGCGAGTACAAGGCTTGATTAAAAGCCGGCTGACACTTCTGGGCCAAGCTGCTAAAGTGAAAACATTCCCCTCCGCTGCAGAGTTTATCAGGGCTTAGAGAAACCTTTGTTTGAATCGCTCGGTTCCATGACACAGCTGTTACTTAACAGCCTTACAGCCCTATAGATAACTCCTGGAGGGTTTATCTGCGGGTGTAAATATGCTGCTGGAGCCTGCCAGCTCGGGGAGGGCAGCCATCAGTTACCGTGGGATCCACAGGGCTGCAGCGGGGGCTGAAAACATCGGGGCTGGGGCTGTGATAGGGCAGAGCAGGCACAGACTGTGCTGCACATCCACCTGAGCAGAGCTCTCCAGGAGACACCAACCTGCAGCCCCCCAAGCCAACCCCTGGGGCCGCACAGAGAGGTGGGCACACAGGGAAATACCCACAGAGCTCCGTATTTGCATTCAACTGAGCAGAATATTTGCACAGAGAGAGTCCAGGGCATTTGCCCATGACCCTAAAAAGCTCCCATGGAACCTGATGATCCTGCAGGAGAGCCTGGCCAGCTCCTTTACCTGTGCACCAGCTGCAGGTTCTCCTGCTTGAGGCGGCTGTGCTGCTCGCCATTGGCAGCCGTGTCCTTCTCCAGCTCCGTCACCCGCTTCTCCAGAAAGACCACCTGGGTGGGAGAGAGGCACAGCTCAGCACAGACCCCCAGCAACAGGCAGAGCATTGCTCCCAACCCCCCCTCAAAGCAGAAGCCACCCACAAGGGGATGGCAGCCAGGCTTTTGCTCAGGTCCTATGCTTTACAGTGCCCTGGTTTCCCATGTGTCCCAAGTAGAAACATGCCTCCCTGCTTCATTCCTTCATAACAAGATGCTACAGCAATGCCCAGAGCAAAGCACCCCGGCTGGGTCTCATCCACAACCATGCACAAACAAAGCAGCCAGCAGCACATCAGCAGAACCTGAGCCACCGTGCTGCTGTGCTGGGGAAGCAGGCAATTGATGCTGCAAACAGCCACATATACACTTCCCTTTCCCACACAGCTCCCTGCTCCTGACTGCACAGCTAAAAAAAAGCCATTTTGAAGGAGTTTTGTGGCTGCAGCAAACATTTACTCAAGGCAGAGCTCACTCATCTTTCACTTTCCATCTTTCCCCTTGCTATTCTTAACCAGGGGTGCTTCAACAACAGCCTCCTGGTCCTCCTTGCTTTACCATCCCACAAGGACCAGCATGAAGATGCTGTCACCTGCAAGCAGGTGGCACGCTGACCCCAGAGACAGGGCTCTTTGCATAGGGACAGAGGGCACCCAGGTTATGTCCTCCTCATTCAAAGCAGTAAGAGAAGCTTCAGCCCAGCCCTGGCCCATCCATCCCAAAGCCCTTCATGCCACCGATGAGTGCCATTTGGGCACACACAGCCTTGCTCCTACCTTGTCCGTGATGTCCTCTTCTGTGCACTCCAACGTGTCCCGGTAGGACTCCTCCATCGCCCCTCCAGACAAAGTGCTGGTCTGGTGCAGCTGTCTGTAACACAGCAAAGCCACCCCAACCCACAGCAGGGCGACCATCAGGGCCATCATAGGCAGGCAGAGCGACTCCAGCTGACAACACCCACACGATGCAGCCCCTCTCCCTCCCCCCCAGCTGCCACCTCCTTCCCTGGTGCTGGCAGAGCACTGCTCCTCATCAGGCAGCCTCTTACCAGAGCCCCAGCAGCAGCGTGCAGACGTGGACACATGCTGCAGGGACTTCACACTGCGATCATCTGCACTCGGTCTTTGGAATAGGAGATAAGAGCCCCCGCTTTTCACTTTCTCTCTTTAAGAACATGTGTCATCCACCAAAGGACGGAGTACTCTGCCCTTGCCACTGATAAAGTGAACTGCTGGGGGCAGTGGATGGGAAGAGAAACAGAACCCTGAGCTTGTTGGGAAACAACCATCTCAGCTGAGCCACAGATGAGAGCAAGCTAATCATTAGCCAGGCCTTGCGACATTGGTGGTCACAGCTCTGTATGCACCTAAGGACACTGCCCAGCTCTGATTGGTGCTAATTGTGCCACCACTGCAATTAACTCCATCGCTGTGTGGCACCAGCAGAGCTGGTTGTTGTAGTGCAGCCCTATGGACCCAGGATGCTGCCTGGAGCAAAGCACGGCTGTTCCCATTGCAATGTGGGGTCAGAGCCTGGTACCCGCAGGGCTCACACACACACACAGGGTCTGCCAGCAGTGGGGTCAGCTCAGGTTAAGTGACACATGCCCACGGTTTGGGCAGTCCCCTTCCCTCCCTATAAAGGGCAGTGGGTGTTTCCCTGCCCTCCCACCCCCATCCCATGGATCTCTGCTGTCCCTCTGGGACCCAGACAGGCTGGCCAGGCTTTGAAACCAGCGCTGCTTCAAGCAGGAGGAGAGCAAGAGGTCTCTTCAAACCTAAATTATCCACTGATTATGTCATCTGGGCTCTGAAACTCACCCTGCTACACAATATGCTCATGCAAATATTCATGAAGCGTGGCTGGCATTTACTGAAGAGACCACAGCTGAGTACCAGCCTTGTTTTGCTTCCTTGCCCTGGCTACATATTTAGATTCTGAAGTCTTGGGCACATTTGTCATTTAAATCGTGCCAAGCACAACAGGGCCCGAGCAGCAGAGATTTCTTGGCACAAGCAAAACACAGGGAACAAAAGTCATGGAAAGAGCCCTGACCAAAATAAAACCTACTTCCCATAAGCAAACATTACGCTGTAATTATACGACCTGCAACAAAGAGTTTTGGCTGATCTGAAGGAGCTGGCTCTTCTTTGTGGTTACCATGCAGGGCTCCCCATGGGGTTAACTTGAATCCTGCCCTCTGCTCTGCCAGGCAGGGGACAGAAGGTGATCCTGATACAGGAAGCATGGGACAGCCTGCTCCCTTCTGCCTTCTTTCCTGCCCGTGTTTTTAACAAAGGTCTCCAAAGTGAGACAAGTGGAAGGAGGAAATTTAATATCAAAGCCTCGCTTCCTTTCCAGGAGGACAGATTTGCTGATCACAGGAAAAATTGGGAAGGGCAGGGCGAGATGATGAGGTTTAGGGCAGCTCCTGAATGCTTGGATTGCTGCACACCATGCACTGGAGCACGGGGCTGCTGGAGTCTGTGTGTTTAGAGGGAGCATTGTGACTTCTGCAGTGCCCACCCCCTGCTTGGAAAAGGGCAAAGGGAAAGGCAAAGACTTTGGAGGGCAGCGTTCCTCCCAAGCAGGACAGGACAGAGAAGGGTCACCTTGTGAATAAAAGCAGGACATGGGAAGACGGTGCAGCCAGCAGAGGAGAGAGGGGTGCATGGAGACAGGACGGACCCCGGAGCAAAGTGCTGCCTTTCCTGGGCAATCTGAGATAAAAACACCCACCAGGCAAGGGCAGCTGGTACATGAACAAGCCTTAGGACAGTCCCACAGGGCAGAAAAAGCAATGTAACAGGAGGGCTACCTGTGGCTGCCCCCAGAACTCACCCTGACCTGACCCGCAAGCCAAGCCCCATGGGCTGCTCTGAGCAGGAGGGAAAAGCCCAACCCCTCCTTCTGTCCTGGGAGAAATCAAGCTGGCAGCCACCTCCAACCGCCAGCACAAGGGAGCAACCTCCAATTCTGAAGGGCTAATAGAAAACAACTCGTAATGAGAGCCATTTTCCCCCAAGGTGTCCAGAAGACGTTGCAAACTCATGCTGACAGGCAGCACAGGCACCCTTCCCACGGCAGTGGTAACCCAAGCACAAGCTTACCTTGCCACCTTCTTGCTGGAGAGTCTTTTATTCGGACTGCAAAACCAACAAATAACAGGAAAGAGTTAGGAAAGCTGACAGTGGACAGCGAGGGAAACAGGAAACTGCAGGCACTCAGGGCACGTCCTTCAGCCCTGCGACATGCACGGCCACGCAGCCCCACGACCCTCACAATTAGCACTGCTGGGATAACCAACCCGATCAAACACGGCTGGTCCCAGCCCTGAAAGTTGATCCCCAAGGAAGGGGGCTAAGAATAGCAGTGAGCTCAGTGGGGCTCTGCCAGCACTGTGGAGCTCCAGCACCCCGTGTCCCCCTATGACCCCCCCCGGCTGTGCCACGCACCCCCACATCTCCATCCATTTGTGCACTTTGTGCTGCTTGCTATACCCCTGCTGAGCTGTATTTGGCTCTGGATCACCAAAGAACTGCAGCCAGGACTGCAGGAGCTGTTGATAATGGATTTTAAGCACAGACCCTATGACACCAAGGACTGGGACGATCTCTCCTTGCTCGGATCACCGATGGGTTGCAGCCGCATGGTGCTGTGCACAACCCCCCATCCATGATACAGAGCACCATGACAGCACAAGCAGCCACATCCCTGCTGCCTCATCCAGCAACAACTCCTGGCCAGATGCTCCCTCGGCTGCAGCTACATGCTGGCAAAACCTGTGCTGCTTTCCAATGGATGCCACCAGGACACAATAGTGGTGGCAACTCAGCACTGCACGGTGACAGCCAACAGCTCCACTCGGCTGCATTCCCTGGCGCTGAGCTCAGCTCAAAGAACAACAATAAAAGTCAGCTGGGAGCTGAGTCCCACCCAGAGCTGCTGCAATGACACCAGTTCTTCGAAGGAGGAACATACAGCCCATGCTGTGGGGAGGAGGAATATTTTCCTCTGCATGGAAAGCAGAGCCGGCACCTGCGGCTCTCCTGGGAGAGGATGAGATGTGCAAACTCTACTTCAAGGGCACTAAAACAAAGCACAGCTCTCCAAACTGCCCCATCCACAGCTCTGCCGGCCCTGCTGAGCCTGGTGTGGCTTTAAGGCACTCATATCACAGCACCAACTCCCTCTGTGGCTTCCAGCTCTTCTTGTAGGTCATATTTGCATGACTTTGCATCCACTTACCCCCTCTGCTGCAATCCAGCAACAGCAGCAGATCCCCCCCCCCAACCAATGGAGCCAGACATTTGTGCCATGAAAGCACATGCTGAAGCAAAACCTGTGCAATTCCATCAGACACCATAGGACCCCATCACAGAGGTGGCATTTCAGCTTTGCAGGGATGATACCCAGAATGGAGCGGAGCTGCTGGTGCATCCAGGGAAAGCCAGCACTCTCCTTAATGGCTGCACAACCTCAGCCCCATCACCACCCCCAGGGCTGCCCCATGGAGGATCCCAACAGCAAAGGCAGCCACGTGCCTGAGAAAGAGCAGGGGACAGAATTACTCTTACTGCTAAGGAAGACAAGACCAAGCTCCCATTTGTTTTCCAGCTCCCCCCCAAGCTATGGCCCAGCAGGACAGACAGACCACAAGCATGGCCAGAACCTGGGCTTGAAGGAGCATCCCGGGTGTGAGCAGAGCCATTATCTCCATCAGCACCACCATCCCTCCTTCCCCCTGATGGGCTGCAACCACATCTGAGCCATGGAATCAAAGCAGCACTCACCAAAACAGCTGGCTGACCCTAACAGCTGCATTCACAAACACAGCTTCCCACAAAGGCTCTGACATTTATCCTACCATTACACTGGCAGTGCTGGGTGCAAGTGAAACAAGTGGGTGCAAGCAGTTCCTATGGCTGCAAAGTGTCTCCAGGAGATCCCCCAGGTCAGAGAGCTGGTCTGGGAGGGGTTGGGGGGCTGCTGCCATGGGAGGACGGGCTGTGACCATCACTGCTGTGGTGGCAGAAACACCACAGCCAAGTGCTGCAGGTTCCCATGTAAGGACAGCACTGCTCAGAGCATGGCGGAGTGTGAAACCACTGGATGCTGTATGGGACATGCATGAGGCCGAGCAGAGCAGAGTGGAAGATTCCCATTGCCTGTTGGCTCCCAGGGCTCAGATTAAAGGCCCATCCACCGTGATGCTTTTGCAAGCTCCACCACCCTCATTGAAACCCAAACCTTTTTGCAAACAGGAATCGAGCCCAACAGCAGCAGAGGAAAGCTCTGCAAGACAAGGAGAATCTTCCCTTCGAGAGCATCATCCCCCACCATTGAAATTGCCACGCACAGGACCAATTACCTATTCATTTCAAGATCATTCAGGCGAGCGGAAAGATCCTCAAGGCGGTTGATTTGTTTGTGGCACTGGCTACAGTAAAACTCAAATGCTTCATCTGCGATAATGCTGTGCAGTTTCGCAGCGAGCGGATTGGTGCTAGAGAAATCACAAGTGGCATTTTAACAGGACAGAACAGAGCAGTCTGATTTTGTCTGTGGCTTCCACAAGCTGAGTTATATGGAAAGGGGGCAGCTCTGGGCAGGGGAGGTTTTGGCACAGGGTTGGTTGGTTGCCCTGTTTCCCAGTGGGACAATCTAGAAACAAAGCAGCTGTGCTGCCCTGCTGTTAGCAGTGCCGAGCAGGGTCAGATTTTCATGTCTAAGAACTTCTCCCTTTGAAGATATGCTCATAAAACAGTGGTGGTGAATCAACCTACAGAGCAAAGTGCACGGGCAGCAGGTTTGCCCCATCATTTGGCAAAGAGATATAAAGGTGTGCAAACAAATCACCTTTGGAGCTAATGGGTCTGATCAGCTTCTTTGTTTTCAGCTGCTCACATGGACAACAAGCTGCTGAGATGTCCACTGACCCCTGGCAAAGCAGGGAGCCATTCTCCTACCTGGCACAGCTCGGGCAAGAGGGAGTTTGGCCAAGGGGTTCTGAGCAGCATAGGGTTGGTGTCCCTTTAGGGCCACACGCATGCCATTTTCCTGCATGAAAACATGCTTCTGGAAGCCACAGACTCGAATCAAAGAAAGGTTAATAGTGAAAAAACAAAGCAGTTCAATAAGAAAGACAGGTAAAGGTGTGAGCAAACACGAGCAAGCTTAAAAACAACAGATGTCTGGAAAGGGCACCGTGACACAGATCCACGCTGGGAAGCCCAGGAGATGCTGAAGAAGCCCAGGAGGGTCTCCCTGTGCCAGGCAGCAGTGAGGTGCAGTGCCCAGCCACCCCAGGGCCAGGCCTCAGGATTGTGCCACCCATACAGTGCTCCTGGTGTCTCCTAGTGCAGGCAACCAGACACAGGACATGCTGCCTCCCTCCTCTCTCCCCACTCCTGCAGTAACACAGAAAAACACCCCCCTGGGCTACAGGGCAGGACTGATCTCGGGGAAAAAACCTCCATCCACCAGCAGTGCTTTCAGCTGCTCAGGCTTTGCACGGGGTTGAAGCTGGCAGCAGCTTTGTGGTACCCAGGAGGAGCGATGTGCCCTGCTCTGGGATGTGCCCCATTGCTCAGCCACACATGAGCTCTGCTCAGCGTGTCCTCGCTTCGCCCACTTCTTAACGAGCATTAATCAAGGCGGGGAAAGCCATTAGACAAGAAGCCCTAGGAGAATCCAGAGGTATTCACTGCGTGAAGATATACCTGGCCCCTGGCTGCGTTGGTTCCCTGCCAGGTGAGTGGGTGAGAGCTCAACCGCAGCTCACCTCAGGGCATCCCCACCCAGCACTGTGGGCACGCTGCCACCCCCCCAGCCCTGCTGCCTCCTTCCTCCATCCCAGGGAGCAGCAGTGCTCTCAGCCAGGTCCCCTGTTGGTGTGTGAGGGGCTTGGGCTTCCCACTGCCATCCATTCCTATTGAGCGATGCTGAGAGCTTTGCTGTCTGGATGGATGACAACTCATAAGCACACATGTAAGGACTAAGCAGGAAAATTCAGTACCCTGCAGTGCTCCCTGCAGGCTCTTGGTTCTCATGTTAACCTTCCTGTGAAGATCTTATTTGAGGTTGACCTGGATGCCTACCTGAGCGAATGACTGAAGGGATCCTGCTTTAGCAGGGGGCTGGACTCCATGGTCTTCAGGTCCCTTCCAACCCCACTTTGATTCTGTATGCAGGAAAATCAACATTATTCCCACCTGATGCTCCTGTAACGTGGAGGTGACGCATGGCCATGCGGCCATTTATGAGCCATGATGAACCTCGCATTCAAACCTCAGCCACAAAAAAAGGGTTCAGTCGGAGCCAGCAGCGTCCTGCAGCTCTTTGTAAGGTTGCACTGTGTGTAAATGCACGTTGTAGGCAGGGCTTTGCTCAGAAAAACAGCACGTTCTTAAAGACACACCAGCTAAGGACCTTCCTGCACGCAACAATAATCCCAGGTAAGGGCCAGACCTGAAAGGCATGCGGAAATTCTCCCTTTCAAACAGAACAGCATTCTTTACCCCTGAGGTTCTGCAGGGTTTTGTCTGCAGTCTGTTTTCCCAGCACTCCCCAGCTAAAAGCAATGAGAGCCGTGGGGCTGTGTGCTCCCAGACGCCAACACAGACAGCAGAGATGCTGCAGAGGTGAGATCCAAAGGGAGCAGCATGGGACAGTAACCCGGAGCTCAGGACTGGTATTAAAGAAAAAGCTGAACTGATTGCAGAACGACCGGAGTATTTTGTTGCCAGGAGGCTTTTGGAGCAGGTTGGAGGCCCACACTCAGGGAGGAACTCAGGAGGAACACCAAGGCTGGCTTTTAGCTGAGGGCACTTCCCATGTGTGGCACCAGCATGGAGAGCTGCACCCAGGTGACTCTGCACAGGGCCAAGATGTGGGGTGAGCAAAGTGCCCCTTCCCCAGCAGGGCACACTCACCAAGGAGTTTCCCAAAACAATGGGTAGAGCTTTACAGCAAAACCTCTCTTGCAGGTTTAGTTCACATCTTCAAAACTGCTGCTGAAAGAGGAAAGTTAGCCCTGGTCTGCAGCAAAGTGCTGACAGCAGCAGCCCCCTGCAGCCAGAACTGCTCCAGCAACTACAAAGTCCTTTAGGAATCTGACCGAATGCAAGCAAAGAGGAGAAAATAAACTGTGACAGATCTATACTGCTGTGCAGAGTCACACACACACATCCCATAGGGAAAAAGCAAGGAAACACTGCAGCCTCCTTCCTGCCCCACACATCTCAGGCTGGTGCAAATCCAGTATATCAAAGCCAAAAATGTAGGTGTAGCAAAAACACAAACAAAAAGCTGTCATCCAACAGGGTCAGGGCTAAAGCTGTGAGGCTGCCTGCTTTATTCTACCAGAAAGTTCTGAGAAGAGCCACATCAAGACAGCAAAGGGAACGTGGGGTTGTCCTAGGCTCCAAAGTGCTCCTCCAATGCTGCTGGACATCGGTGCTTCTGCTGGGAGGATGGGAACTGTGCAGGGCAAGGATGGAGGGAGGCAGCTCCTGGCTCGATGCTGGTTATCCCCTTATATCCAGGCTCTGCTCTTGCAGGCCAAGTTGTGTGCAAACCCAAACACAGAGCCCGGGTGGAGATGCTATGCAAGCAAAACCCGTGACAACGCAGCCAGCATTGCACTGAGCATTACCTGGGGGAGAGGAACGAGGAGCTGCTAAAGCTGCTTTCCCCATTACACAAGCTGTCCGAGAACAAATCTGCTTCATTCCCTTCTCCATAATCCTCGAAGTGCTCCTCTCCGCTAATGACCGTAACGATGGAGTGGCTGAGGTCCGAGCCCAGGGGCAGGTCATGTGGATGAGATCTGTGGGGACAGAGAGATGGGTGTCACGGGGTGACCACATGTAACTGCCCCCAAAGGGTTTCCCTGCCCATAGCTGCAGAGATTTGAAAATCACTGGGGCAAAATGCAGGGGAAGATTAGCAAGAAGCAAGCTGGAAAGCAAGCCACATGTCCACGAGCACAGCTATGTGCTGGGAGGGGGGCAGGACCACCTTCCTCCCTCAAATTCATTGCTAAAGAAGGAGGAAAGACTGGATTACTTCCAAAGCTGATTTTTCACCCTACGCCACTGCCCCAGTGGGGAGCAGAAGGAGGCGCCCAGCAGGCCCAGCAAGCAGCAGAAACTGCTCCAGGAATAGAAGGCAGGGGTGGAATTTTTATATTTATTTTAAACTAAGAAGAGAAAGCCAAGCCCAGCTCCACAGCACGGGGCTGTGGTTTGCCAAGCACCTTCCAGGGGCAGGATCTGATCAGCCAGGGCTGCTCTGGGCAATAGCACAGTGAGGGGAGCTCACCCACACCTCTGGGATGCACCAGCATCGTGGCAACAACCTCAAGCCTTCCAATCTCTGACCCAGAAGCTGCAATACATTCAAATGCGCTTTTGCCTTGAACTTGTGGGTACCTGGAGCCTGCCCACACCTCAGCCACCGCTCAGAGCATCCAGGGGTCACCCAGCCTTCTCAAGGCCAATGCTGGGAGGAGCAAGAAAGCCTCAACAACAAAACCTAACCCCAAACGCAGCGGGTTATACTTACAGGCAGGCGAACTGGAGGCAGGGAAGGCGCACACAGGCTGCCATGGCCCCTGGGTGGCTGCTGTGATCGGGGCCGGGGAGCTCAGAACCCACTTACAGCCCGACTTAGCTGCTGCTGAGCTGAGCTGAGCAGTGTGCAGGCAGCTAATCCCATCGCCCTGATCCGCACACCTCCACCAAGCCTGCACCCTTTGAGCCCCAGCAGCCAGCATGTCCTCACGTCGGGCTTTTGGGGTGGGAGGGAAGACACAAAGGGCCCTTTGCTTCTAAAAAGCTCAAAGTACCTCCTAAAGCACCATGCCTGGATGCCGTGCTTTCAGTTCTCAAAAGCCTGTGCTGACAGCTCTGGGGGTTTCAGAGCTGTTAGCAGGGTGAGGTGAGCTTTCTGTTAGCAGGGAGGTGCTCAGGGCCAGTTTGGATGGGGCCCTGGGCAGCCTGGTCTAGTATTAAAAGTGGAGGTTGGTGGCCCTGCCTGCAGCAGGGGGGTTGGACCTTGATGATCCTTGAGGTCCCTTCCAACCCAAGTCATTCTACGGCTCCATGACCCCCCCAAAGCAGCCCAGTCACACCCCCAAACCCGCTCTCCCCACACATCTAGGAGTGCCCAGGCAAAGCATCAGATAGCAGGGCAGGAGCCATCAGCTCCCAGCACTGCGCTCCGGGCGCAGGTTGGAAGCACGTTGTTACAGGAGGAGGCTGCACATCAAAGGGCACACACGTGTTTGGGAGAAACAAGAATACGGCGAGTTCCCCTCCTGGCTTCAAAATTACACGTTGCGTTGCTGGCTTAAGCGATAGATGAAAAACTGCGGGTATTTCAGGTGTGTAGGGAACTTATTTTAGAAGTTAGAGATGCTAATGAGGGTACAGAAGTTCTCCCAAGGCAAGCTACAATTAGCTCAAAGAGATTGCCAGGCCGAGCTCCAAAACAGCCTACACACGGTGCAGCCTCATTATTATTCCTAAAGAAGAGCTATTTTCGGTCCTGCGTGAAGCTACAAATGCTCTGAGCACACCAACCAGTTCCAGCAAGACAGAGCCAGCCCACTCGGTCCTCAGCTGCATCACCCCCAGCCCTCATCTACCCCCCCTTCACCCCATTGCAGCCCACTGACCCGTGCTCCTGCTCCTCGATGGCATCTGTGAACTCTGAGTGCACAGTGGAGTCGATGGCGCTGTCGGTCTCCACCTCGTCGTGCATCTCGTGGTGCACCAGCGTGCTGGTGTCCTCATCTGTGAAGGTTTCACACTCGCTGTAGGTGCTCTCTGAGCCCATGTACGCGCTGTCGGTCACCTCATTTGCCTGTGGCAGGACACAAGAGGAAAAAAGACATCTTGTAAGATGTTTGAGCCGTGTCATTTCATTGTGGAGTGGGACAAAGTGTGCCAAGGGCAGCCCATCACCCATACCCAGGGTGGCTCATCACCCGTGCTTACGGCTGCCCATCACTCATACCCAGAGCTGCCCATTACCCACATCCAGGGCAGCCCACCACCCATACCCAGCAGCTGCCATCACTGTTTCTTTCACCCACTCTATTTTTAAGAGGACACCACCTGAATTCCCTACCAAGACCCACCGTGCCAAGCCACCAGGCAGCCCTGAGAACACTTCTTTCCCACTGCAGCCATATGAGGGCACTTTCCACCCTTCCATAGAAACAAGAATTCCTTTGTAAACCCCTATGTCAGCCTCTAAACTGCAAAGGCAGCACTACTGCCCTGTCTGTTCAGGACACGCTTTGGCTGTTTATGGGGGGCAGGTCAGTTCCCCAAACACAAGAGATGCTGCATCCACATGCTTGGGAGCACCCAGACGTTCAGGAGGGAACACACTGCAGCAGAAGCTCTTCCTTAGGGATTCCATTTCCTGGCTTCTCAGGAGTTTCCCCAGGTGGTTTCAGGACCAATCAACTCTTTGTGTCTCTGGGGTTTTGGGCACAAGGGATCCGGCAATGCTGGTGCAGAGCTGCAGTTGTGCACTGCCACCCGGTGTCCTACAGCTGCAGGATGGGTGGCAAAGGGAGGAATATGGGCCACCTGAGGGCTATGTAGCAGCATTCCAGATGCTAGAACAAGCTCCTCTGCCACGTAGCACACGCAGAAGCTTCTGGGGCTGTTTGCAAAGCACTTGCAAGAAAATGGTGTATCTCAAAGCCTTGCATTACACAAAGCTGGCAGCTGGAAGGAGCACATGGGCACTGTGTTAGGAGAACAAACCCCACACAGCAGCTGCATGCTCTGCACGGGGACGAGCCCTGCCCTGCAGCGTCAGCAGGAGGTGCCAGCACAGACAGACTACAGGCAGCCCCCAGACACCGCCCCGAAGGTAAACATGACATCAACCTGTGAAGAAACTGAGTCCAAAGTCACCGCCAGCAGAAGTCGGGGCCGTCCCTGCAAGCTCCAGCACAGCAGCATCCCCAGCAGGGATACAGCAAACCAACAGCAGTCTGCAGAAGCAGCCAGGGTTTGGCATAGGGGATGTGGGCAGGTTGTGATGCTGATCTGGGGAGCTAAAGCCATCTCCAGCTCCTGCTGCTGGGCCAATCTCTGTGATGCTCCATGCAGGATGCAATGGGATCTGGCAGCTTGGTACCTGTGTGCCCACCTGCTGCCCCAAGCAGTGCTGCTTTCTGCCTGCAGGGCAAAGATGTGCTGAACTGGTGATAAAATATGCACTCGGACCCAGATCCCAGCTGCTCCCATAGCCACGGTGCCCTGCACCAAACACTCGTTCCTCCCTTCTAATCCTTCTTCTGTTTAGCCTTATTAAAATCAAACCCGTGTAGTCAATGAGTTACGGGGCAGGTGAAACCAGAAACAAAGTTCTCCTCCTGAGCAGCAGCGTGGAGAACTTTGCTTTACAATGCATCACAGATTAAAGAACCGAACCTCCAGCAGAGATGCCAGCAGGAGATAGGCGAGCAGGGAGGCCCAGGCGAGGTCTGGCAGAACGCACCATAAAGCAAAGCCAAGCCAAACCAAAGCCCTGTGCCCTGGGCAAAGGTGCAGCTGCAGATCTCAGAAAGCTCTTTTATGGCCCCAGAACAGCTGATCTGTGCACTGACCCTACAAATCCCACTGCCACCTCCAGCCAAGCTCGATTTGCTCTAAGCAGACAAAAAAAGGCCCAGACTGGCAATGCTGCAGATATCGGCACCTATTCCAGGCATTTAACGGCACTTTTGGATACAGAAGTGTTGTAACAACACTGATTCAAAAAGCCCCTTTATAAGAGGAGAGGAGCCCGGGGTGCTGGGAGCCACCTGCATGGAGTGAGCAGGGATGGGCTATGCACCATAAACCACATCACCACCCCAACACACCTGGGCAGCACAGCAGGGCTGCAGGCATCATGATGCCCTTACACGAGAGCTTCTCCTAAAGTCCTCAGTTCCTTTGCTTGCTGTATGGAGTGTGCAACAAAAGCACACGTGGAGCTTTAATCCGGGAGCAGCACACACTTGGGCGTGCTTCTGTGCTGCCAAGTGACTGGGAAAAGGCACAAGAGGCTGCAGAGAGAGTTTGCTTTTCTGCTTTGATCAGCATTGGGAAGGCAGTGAAGTCTTCACTGCAACCAGAGGCAGGGTGTGGGACAGCTGTGTCCCAGCAGTGCCATTGGTGGGTTGGTCCAGCACTGCTGGCCTTGGCCACAGAGACAGGGAAATGGTGGGGGGAGGAAAGGGAAGAACAACACTGCTTTCCCAACCGCTTTATCTGTGATTAATGGTGGCTCCGATTGTGCTCTGGATGGGGGGGTGGGAAGGGACCAAGGACACCCAGCACTGCCCCCATCCATCCCATGGCTGGGGGAGCCGGGCTGAGATGGCTGCTCCATATGGAGCCATAGAGCTGAGTGCAGTGGGGAAGGAGGACACCAAACCGACCCTGGGCTGCAGGGCTGGCTGTAATCCTGGCCCGGTGCTGGGGATAAACACCTCCCTGCTCCACACAAAGTGTGTTTAAGTTGGCTTCTACCCATGCAAAGGGGAGAGGGAAGCAAGCTGTGCTTATAGTCCCACCCGATCCTGCCCCACGGCAGCTGGCAGGATCCCCTCCCCACCAAACAGTCCCGCAGAGGGTCTGCACCAGCAGGGCTTGCCCATGGGGGCTGCCTCCTGCTGCTCATCCAGGTGATACCCACTTTGCAGAGCAGCTGAAGAGCCCTCACCTGGCTCAGGGCAAAGCCAAGCCCCCACCTGGCCACAATGCCAGCCTGACACAAGCACTGGCGTTAAGCAAGGCTGACTCACACCAAAACAAGAACATCCATCAGCAAAACCAGCCAACCCAGACCATGGGGCAGAACCCACCACCCAGAGCACACAGAGCACCCAGAGCACCCATACCTGCTGTGCTGCCCAGCCCAGCTCCTGGCCATGCTGGAGCCAGGGACAGCCCGAGCCATAGCGTGCCTGCCCTGCAGCCCCAGCTCCCTCCTTCGTGCCAGAGCCCAGCACTCACCTGCGGGCACATCCTGCCCGGCCGGACCCAGCTCCTTCTGGCAGGGAGGAGGAAAACAGGTCGGGAACAAAGTGCCTTTTGTTGCTGACCTCCAGCCCTGATAACAGTGGGTGAGCTCAGCTCGCTCCCTGCTGTGTGACCACCAAAATAAAAGCAAGTTGTGCTCCGGCCAGCCCCGCTCCAGGTGCACACACTGCTTGCTGTGTAAACCTACTGCTGATTAGAAAGGTTATTTCCCAGGAGGATCAGCCTTGCTAGAGAGGCTCCCAGGATGTATCTCTCTCTGGGTGTTCCTGGTGAATAGTTAAATGTTAAATACAATCTCTTTCCTTATAGTGACGAACAGGGAAACAAACAAAGCTTGTCTTGCTCACCAGGCAGGGACCAGAGGTGGTGACTCCAGGACGGGCGCTGACATCACCCTCCAACACGGGCTGTGCCCAGCAGGACGCACAGTGTGGGACCCCCCGTCCCCATGGCACAGAGTCCCCAACACCGCACACAGAGCTCCTGCTCTGCCCCCAGCTCCAAGGAACTGACCCAAACAAACTGCTCACACTGCCCTCCCACCTCCCCCCCCCAGCACAGTGCACAAGGCACAGGAGGTTTCCTCCTGCCCTCTCTACAGAAGCAGAACCTTTGCCCTCTCCCTCAGCCAGGCCAGATGAGGACTCAGGTTCCCTTCCATTCCCTTCCCAACCCACGTCTCCCCATTTACTCTGGGTTGCTGGTGCTCTCCCTGGGACACATCCTTCCTGGTGCACGGTGCCAAGGGGAAGCTCAATGCTTGATAAGCACTGACCTTCTGTGCTCTGTGCACAAGCAGCAAGGATCTGTTGGTTAAGGAGCACAGCAGTACAGGGATGGTTTAACCCACACTCTCCTCCTGGCCCTTCTGCTCCCCTGGCTCCTGTTTGTGCTGCAGGACCCCGGGGAGCCCCCAGCAGAGCCCTGGCTCAGATACACCCACAGCACCACAATGACGAACCACCACCACCTTCACTTTCTGAGCTCTTACCAAGGCTCTGTGCCCCCACACTGCTCGTCCTCTCTGCTGCAGCCCAGCTCCCCCCACTCAGCCCTACAGCTGTGCTCACAGAGGGAGATAAAGCTGCAAGGTCCTCGCTACCCAAACTCCTTCCACCTTATCATCCACAAAGCAAACGTTCCCACCAGAATCTCTTCTGACTGTGGCAATCTCTCACTGTACTCCTTAATTCCAGCATCCCACCTCAGAGCCATTCGTGTCAGATCAACCCTCTCTGAGCAGGGCTGGGGGTCTGTGCATCAGACATTTCTTTGCTCTTTTCAGGGCTCCACGTGCCCCCCATGATCCAGGATGGGGTGGTGGGTCTGCAATAGGTGGTACAGCCACCCCATGTGTGCCAGGAGGAGCAGTGGTCAATGCGCTGGGGGTTCATTGCTGAACACTGAGTGGTGGCGCAGCACTCGCTCAGCTGTAGCTTCTCCATCCCCACCTCATTGTTGGGGTTCTGTTGCATCTCTGGTCCCTCTCACAGTCATTCTGGGTTGCTGGAGAAACTCAGCAACGTGGCTTTAAACTGCCTCACTGTGACTTCTGCCCTTTGAGAAGCACCAAACTCAGTTACTCCGCATGAAAAGAAATTACACCTTCAACAGATGCAACAGTTTTCAGTGATGACAGGCTGTGCTGTGCCTCTGGCCGGGCAGGTTGGGAACAGCTGGGGTTCCCCTCCATAAAACCACCCCTGGGACCTCACCAAGGGCTGCTCTCCTGCCCAGATCCACTCCCACTGTGCCATGAGTTCCTCCTGCATTTCATACACCCTTCCTCGCTACCGAGGCTGCCCCATCGATCGCCCAGCAGATGGCAACAGCCCTGCATGCACTGTGCACCTCCCTTCGCCTCCTGCAGCTCAGCTGCCCCGTTATGCCCAACTCATAAAGGTCTCCCTACCTTTCCTTGGCTGAAATTGGCATTGCTGCTGTTTGCTGTGCTCCTGGGCAGCCCTTCTGGAGCACAGCTGTGCACCAACGCTGCCTCTCCTCCGACCCACCGAAGTTCACACATCTCCATGCCCAATCCCAGAGGAACTGTGGCTGCACGCCCCATTTTTGTGGTTTGCTTTCATTTTGGGAGAGTCCTTCTATTAATGCAGGGCTGGAGGAGAGTCAGCCTGATCTGCTCCACTCTGCTCCAGTGGGCTCAGCTACCCCAGGACAGAGCCCCTGCTCTATGGCAAAGCACAGCAGGCATCTAGCCCCAGATGCACCTTTCCTCCTGCTGGGCATTACAAAGAAGTCCCAGCACCTCCAAAGTGACTGGCCCACATGACTCTGTGCTGTTCAAGCTCACACAACTCTCACCTATGCTTATACAGCAGCAATGCTTCACCTTCACAGCCTGGGGGAACAACGCAGGCAAGGATTCAGGTGGCTGGATGGGCAGACTCCAAGCTCTCTCCAGGCTGCTTTGGGATGAAGGATGCAGGCAGTGCAGCCAAATCGCTGTGGTTATCATTAGTTGGCAGATGCAAGCAGAAAAGCTGAGCTGTCCTGCAGCCATCACACCTCCACCACAGGCAGGGAGCAAAGCATCACCCAGGGCTGCAGAACTAAAAGCTGAGATATCACACAGACAGCTGAATTGGGTCCATGTGTGAAGCACAAAGCTCAGACCCTGCCCCCATCAAGAAGCTTTTATGCCCTTGCAAGGAATGCAAACATTGGCTCTACTAGGATGAGAGGCAACGGCCTCAAATTGCACTAAGGAGGTTCAGGCTGGGTGTTAGGAAACGTTCCTTCTCAGACAGAATGGTGACGTGCTGGCACTGCTACACAGGGAGCAGTGAGGTCACCGTCCATGGGGGTGTTCAGAGCTGTGGGGATGTGGCACTGAGGGATGTGGGCAGTGGGCACAGTGGGGTGGGGACCTGGATCTGAGAGGTCATCTCCAACCTGAATGACTCTACGGTTCTGCAGAGCTGTAAGACTCCAGTGCTGGATGGATGCTGAGGGCTTTCCTTGCTGTTCAGCCCTCTGATGACAGCCAGCAAAAGAGGGGAGGGATGACTCACCAAGAAGAGCAACCTCATTAACAAAGAGAAGGCATTTTCATTTAGGCTGCTTAAAGCGCTTGTTTACACTTGTTTGAACAAACATTTAGCAGAAATGCTCTCTGTCAAGGCCTCAGCAATTGCAAGAGCTGGGCACTCCCTGTCAATCTGCACAGCTAAGGGGGGGCACATCCAACACCCCCAATACAATAATGCCATACAGCAGCAGCTCTCAGCTCCGTGGCTGTGTAGATGGGTGCCCAACTCAGCTCAGCACCCCCAGCACAGCACACAGTGAGAGCTCAGTGAGATAAGAAGGCAGCACCCCCCCCCCACGATGCCCGTTTATTCTCACGTATTTCTCCATCATGTTCCCATTTGCTGAATCCCTACGAAATTCTTGCAGTGTTCCAAACCACGTCTCCAAGACAACAAGGGTAACTCTTCCCCGGCACATTAAACAAAGGCACCAACAGAGCTCTATCTTTTGAAGATCAACCTGAATTCAGTACAAGGATCCATTTCCATCTTTCTAGGAAGGATGTTGCAGGATTCATCACCTTTTCCTTCTGGTCACCTAAGGGTCGGGGTGTCAGCATCACCCTGTGCCAGGCTGGGTGCACACTGGGGGACCCAATGGCTGTTGGAAACAAGGTGACCCAGTGACAGGCCTGTGCTTCTCACCAACAAGGGGAAACGAGCTGCCCAACACCCACTGTATCACCAGGAAACCTGAAAGAATAGCTTCAGCTATTCAGTTATATGGCACATAACAGACCGTACAGCAAGGATGTGTGTATTTGCACACAAATGCAACACAGGTTGAAAGGCCCTTTGGAAATAACTATTTGTATGGTAAAACCATGCAACCAAGAGCAACAAAAGTCACAATCCTGAAGACAAAAGCTTGAAGAAAGAAAAGCAGAAGGCTGCTATTTAGTGCCCACATGGGGCAGCAGCACACGCAGCACCTCCTGCTTTGGGCTGGAGGGCAGAGAGCAAGAACTAGGGAAGCCAAGAAAGCAAAGCTGCAAACCCCATCCACAGCAAACAGGTCCCATAACAGCAGCTCCTTTTAGCTGGGGACACTACGGCAACTTGCTCCAGTGCTAAGAAATACAGGAGGGAGAGGAGGGATGGAGACCACAGCTTCAGGAAAAAGAAGGAAGCATCAGTTGAGCATCCTCGATCGACCCCAAGGATGAAGAGGAAATCTGCATTTAGTCTTTGGTTCTACTTTCTGCTGGCTGCACAGCACTGAGCACCAATGTCTGCGCCCAGCAGCTGGAATTGCTTCAGTTCAAACCTGGGCTCACATTGTCCAACAACAGAAATCCCAGAACGGAGCCAAACCCAGCCCAAGCCCATCCCATCCCAAAGAGCATCTCCATCCTCCGCCCTATGGCACCACGTTCTGGCACCCCACAAGCTCAGACAGCATCACACCAAGCTGATTCTTGCTCAAACACCAGCTTTAAACACATCAAATTCACGCAAACTCTCTGGCCTATAGATGACAGAACTCACTTGTTATCCACACCTGAGCCCCCTACTGCAATCCTTGCCCCTCAGCCCACCCCCCCATGCACCACTCGTTCTGCACACACACAACCACGGTCATACTTGCCTCAAACGTGACGAAGTCATCAAATTCATCAGGACAGGCCGGGGTTTCTTCCTCGGGGTTATATCCCATATCATACAGCTGGCTGTCAGGGTCTGCAGAGGAAAAGGAAAAAAAAAGCAGGAGATTCACCAAAAGGAAACCCACTCCATCCAAGGAAGTCATGACCAGGGAAGCATGACAGCAGAAGGATGAGAACTTCCTTTTGCACACGCTGGCACCCTCAGCTTTTGGGAAGGACCTTTGCTTCCAGGCATCCCACCTCCACAAGGTCGGAAAGCAACTGGGGTGCTGCTGCCACGTGGCCCCTTGCTGCTCCTATGGGGCCAATGCACGGACCTGGCCCTACCCCACCATGCTTTCTGCTTCTTCTCCTGCTTTCTTCCCTATCTCTGCTTCCTGCATCCTCTTTATCTTCTCCCAGAAGGCTCCAATCCCGCTGTGGGCAGGGAACACGTTTGTTCTGTGTGTGACAGCCAACTACCATGGGAACAGCGGGGAGGGAAGGCAGGCTGCACCCAAGCTCTTGTCATGCCTGTTCCTCCCGTGCCCAGGCACAGCAGGAGCCGCCCTCGCAGGAGGACAGCAAAAATGGGAGCTTTCAAGGAGGTGTCTTTAAAACCACCCCCCTCTCCTTCTCCCACCCCCAAATGCAGCTGCAGCCACGCGGGTCAGCATCGCTCCGAGCCCACTGACAGAGCAAGAGAATCACAAATTCCCCATGCTCCTTCAAGCAACAGCTAATGCCCAATCCAGCACACGACCTACATCACAGACTGGAAATACCAAATCAAGATCAGCTGCTGCAGTCCCAAAATAAATAGCAGGCTGGAACCCACACAGCTCCGAGCTGTGAGCGCTGCAGCGCCGTGCTCGCTCTGTGTCCATAAGCCTGGCCAGGCAGCGCTATGCTGAGCTCCCAGGGAAGCTCTGTGATCCCATGGGTTTAGGAGGGAGGGGATGCAACCAGAGCTGAGCCAAGTGCTGCAGGCACAGGGCAGCAGAGCCCCCCACTCACCTGCTGCCCCCATGCACTCCCATCACCTGGGGCCATGAAAGGCAGTACAGGGACTGACATGAGCCCTGAGCCCATGGATCTGGCTGCAAATCAAAGCCAGGCACAAGGCAGATTTTGCTTTTCCAGAAAGGGGCACATGGTGACTGCTCTAAACCACCCTGCTGCGGGGCTGTGGCTCCAGCAGATGAAAGATGCTCTTGTTTGCAGTTTCTGACTTCAGTCCCTGCTGCTGGGGCCCCTGAGCACGTTGCTCAGTGCTCTCTCTCTCTTATACGCTCACCTACCTTTCCCTGGGCAGAGCACTGTGCAGTGCACACTTGAGCCTTCTCATTAATCATCTGCTCACTATGCAGACATGAGAGCAACCTCAGTGGCAGCTCCCACCAGGGATGGGGACAGGCACCTGCTGGCTGTGTAGCCAGAGAAACACCTTGGGCTTACCAAGAAACCTTCTGCCCACTGCCAGGAGAGCCCACAACGCATCACACTGCAACACACGGCAGGGACAAACAGCCACCTCTCCTGATGACTGAGGCCAGCAGCCCCCCCAGGAGCCAGGGATGCCCTGGAGCAACAGAGCCAGACACAGGCAGCTCCTTTCCGCTCATCCCTCCATTGCTTCTTTTCCTCCCCCTCTAACTAGAGGCACGAAAAGCTCCTGATTTCCTACAGACGCAGATAAAGATATTTATTCAGCTCATTCCTTCCCGAGGGGCTTGTAAAGGGAGGATCTGCAATCAGGAGAAAGCTGCCAGCTCCCTTTGGAAGCAGAGGTAGAAAGCGTGGGCAAACAGCTCGCTGCCATCAGCTGCCTCCAGCACAGCTCTGCCCAAACCAGCACTGAGGAGCCCTTTGGCACCGGGTGAGCCCAAGGCTGGCTGCTCCATCTGGCTGCTCCGTGCACCAGCAGGGCTCATCTGCACGGCCAGCTCCATCGCTGAGAGCAAGGGGGACCCTTGGAGATGTCCCTTGCTGGTGGCACACCCCGGGGACAGCGCGTGATGCTCCCGTCTCCCCCTGCTCCACTGGGAGAGCCAAAAGGAACAAAACAACAAACAACAAAGGTTGAATTTTCTGCTCAACCCCTTCCCTCCCCCTCCTAAAAAGCCATATGGTGCTTTGTGTATAGGGTAGAGTTGCCATGGAGAGCTCGCCTGCGAGTCTCCCAGCTCAATAGGCTGCATTAAGCTTCCAAATTCCCATCCAAAGGAGCCCCGAACCCAAGAGCCCCTCACTGCTCTGCCAGGTGAGGGGTGCAGGATGGCAGCAGCAGCCCCACACCAGCAGCACACAGTGAGGGATGGGTGGGAGCACAAACCCCAGCAGCACTCTGCTCTCCTCCAAGCCTATGCCACATCCCTTCCCCACCACAAACAGATGTGCACCTCCTGTGTTCAGCCCTGATTTCCTTCAGCATCCTCCTTCCCTCACCCAGTGAAGCTAAAGTGAAACTGGGGGGAAAAAAAAATCAATTTAATCAACAATGAAGCCTCTGCAGCATCACTCTGACACCTATTCATACCCTTGATGTTCCCCACAGCCCAGCATGGGACCATTCAAACCCCACCAAAGATCACATCCCAGGCAGACAGCACTGAGCACAGCCTGGAGATGGGAGCTCCTGGCCTCGTACTGCTGCAGGTCCAGCCACAGTGCTCCCTTTTCCCCCACACATCCATCATCTCAGTGCTCCTCAGAAGGGCTGGGAGCTGCGATGGGCTTTTCAGGAACCTCAGCACAGCGTAGAGCTGCAGGCAAAGAAGGAGCGGGGCACAGAGGGCTCCTGAAATAGACTGCAAAAACTGCTTTCAAAAGACAGCGTTTGGGTGAAAAGGCACCTTGAGTGAAGAGCTGGAGTGCCACACAGGTCAGAAACAGAGCCAGTTTTATCGGCTCCGTGTAGGAATGACCTAGAAAAACACAGCCTTTCAGAAGTATTTAAGTCATCTGCCAACACATCCTGCTGCAAGCCACAGAGCCACAAACTCAGAGCGATCCCAACAGTATGGATTACGTGCAGCTAACAGACCTGAATTATTCAGCACGGTAATAAAGCTGGCCGGCACAGACAGCAGGAAGGCAGCGTGAAGATATGGCTGGATATAGAGAAGGCAACCACTGCAGGCTGAGCTTCCTCCATGGGCTGCTTGGAAACAAGGCAAGTGTGAAACACGACAGTGCTCAGGGGGTTTTGCATCCATGGTGGCAATGCCAGTGGGGAAGGCACCATGCCTATACCTAGACCTATGTGCAAAATAAAAGTAATAAAAACACCACTCCAGGAGCCCAAATGTGCCTTCTCCCAGGCAGAAAGCAAGCTGCTGTCTGCCTCCTCACTGCCAGCCCTGTGCCAAGGCACAGCACTGTTCCATTGCTGACCTCCAACCCAGCTCCAGCTCAGAGCCCCCATCTGCAGCAATCAAACAACCCAGCTCAAACCAACCCCACGTTCCCCATCTCACCCTGCAGCACCGTGCCTACAAACACCTGAAGGACTGTGCTCCAAGATAAGTGCAGCGCCTCTGAATCTAGGTAAGTTACAAAATCAGCAGTAAAAACTAAATATAGTGATCTATAAAACAGGTGGGTTTGAGCTCAGAGGACAGAAGAATGAAGCGTCCTGACCAGAACTCAACCTGCATTTGTGGTGAAGCCAGGGAAGAAAATGCATCAGATGAGATGTTGAGCTGTGTCTGAAGGGAGCACTCATCCCATCTCACACCTGAGGCCAGCATGGTTGTGCTGCCAGGAGACACTGTGTCTATTGCAGCACATACCCCACTGCTGGCCATGGCAGAGCAGCGTGCAGTACCAGCCTCCAAAATCCATTGGCATCCTTGGTGCTTCATTCAAAGCATCTTAAGCCCAGCAGAGTTACAGCTCGGAGTGGATCCAAGGGGCTGAGAGGTGGCAGCAGCAATGCTCTCCAGGTCAGCAATGCTCTCCAGGTCAGCAATGCTCTCCAGGTCAGCAATGCTCTCCAGGTCAGCAATGCTCTCCAGGTCCCCCCTGGCCCAACAGAAGCGCTCCTGCTGGGTGCTGTCACATCATTCCTGCTGACCTCTATTGACTGCAAGAACAAAACTAAGTCCAGAACAGCAGAAGTGGAGAAGCAATGGGTTGTTTTTTTAACCTAGGCTGAGGCTGCAGCCCAAGCTGATCCCCAGGGCTGAGGACAAGATCTGATCATGGAGCAGCCACTTGCAGTGATAAACAAGGGGCAGCTCCACACTGCTATGAACAGGGCATCCCTCAGGTTTTGTGTGCTGCCTGTTACACTCCGCTGCAGCAAAATTCCTCTGGCACAGACACTGAAAACATCCACAAAGAAAGAATCCAGAAAACGCCAACAGATTCCTGGGCAAATCTCACGTTCTGCTGAGCCCGAGGGCTGCTCAGCCTTAGCAGCAGCTTTACAGCAGCACATCAGAGTAACTCCTTGCCATTCCCATGGCTGAGCTGCGAGGCCTCCGGACACTGCAACGCTCCTGTGCTCCTCCTAAAAGTAGGTCACTGCACCGCGCTGCTTGCTGGGCTGGTTTGGGGAAGACCAAATCCCTGCTAAGGCACAGGGCAGGCCAGCTTCAGCTCTGATGCAACCCTCCTCTGAGCTGCCAAGGTACGGACAGGAACAATCCCGGCTGTTTACGTCAATGAAGGGAAATGCAAGCCAGCAGTGCTCCCTGCAGCATGTCAGCCCTTGCAAAGCACTTGGAGCTTGCAGAACCCCAACCCTGCAAGGCAGGAGCCACACAGAGCTACCATTTCTAAGCACAGTCCAAGCAGGTGCAGCTTTCTCCTTGTTTCTAAAGGGGTGATAAAGGGTTTGGCAACAGGCATCTGAGGAAGCATCCCTTTTGAAGCTGGCCCAGCAGCTGCACGTGTCCGGCAGCACTTGGGGCTCCCGGGAGCAGAAGCTGGCTCAAAGGGACGAGCTCAGTGGTATCCAAGCCAATAGTTGAAGCAGTGCTATTTCAAGAGAAAACCAAGCTCAGCTCTTCCAAGAAAGGCTCAGCTTCTTGCTCCCAGCAGGAGGGGTCACAGACTGCAAGCACATGGGCTCCACCCTTAACAAGCAACCGCTCAGTGCATCCCTCTGCACGGCGGGGATGTGAAGTCTGATCTGCAACCAGCAGCACTACAAAGAGCAGGAAGATTTTGCTCCCCCCTCTACCCCTTAAATATGCATCTCAATACAGCACTTAAGTCTTCACTCCTTTCGGTGGCAGAATTAACAGCTACCGTCACAAACTCCTCATCCAGAATACGCCAGAGCAGAGCAAGATGCAATCAGAGCAATTCCCATCTCATTCTTGCTTCATGAATCAACCTTGATTTCCCATTCATGGCAGCCCCGGTGCTGTGAGTGACGGCCCAACACAAAGAGGCATCTGCTCTCCCTTCAGCAGCCACCAGTTGTCTCCCTGATGGGAGGAAGGTGGGACCAGTGGGAAGGCACTGACTGCAGCAATGCAGGGATAAAGAGATCAGCTGATCGCCCAAGTGCAAAGCGTTCCCAGCAGTGCCAGATGCTCTCCAAGTCATTCAATGCACACAGGAGCTCTCCTTCCATCTGCTGGGCTTCGGTGAGGTCTCACCTATTAAAAAGCAAACTCCTTGCCACGGCAAATGGGGCGCAGGCAGCCCTGCTGACAGCAGCAGGCTCTGACGTTAGCAGCATCCCATTGCAAACACTGCCATATTTATTGCTGCACAAACGCAGCCTCACATAACTGCTGGATTGGGAGCATATAAGGGAATGCACGCTTCGGCTTCTGGAATTATCCCTGTGCAAGGAAAGCACAGAGCAGAAGCCATCCGCAATGCAGATCCTACAAAGAAAGGTGCTACACACGAACCAGGTGGTGGCACACCTTGTCAGATGGGGCAGATACCTACAGTGGTGTGTTGCAGAGCTGGGGCAGAGCCGTGGCAGCCCCACAGCTCCCAGCCCCACAGCTCCCAGCCCCACAGCTCCCAGCCCCACAGCTCCCAAGCATCCCCCAGCCAGTGCCCCACTCACTGCAGCCAGCGCTTCCCGCAGGCAGGAACTCTGTTACAGCTTCCAGGTTTGGGTGTTGGCTCCGCAGCTGGATTTTCCATCTTTCCAAATCCAAAGAGCTTTTAGCTCAATATTTTTTGTGGGTTTTTTTTTTTTTCTTTTAAAGAAAAAAAACAAGATTTGACTATTTCCATCCTCTGACCCTCCCTGATGGCTCAGGGCCGCCCTGGCTGCACAGAGCTCCTTTTGTTCGGGGTGCGGAGCGGTCGGATGATGCTGAGGGCTCCAGGAACACACCCTGCCCTGCCTCACACAGCACTAACCTGAACTGAGCACAGCAGCCAGCCCTGCCTGCAGCAATGCACTGCCCAGAGCTCCAGCCCTGGGGGTTGGTTGGCTTTTCAGCCCCATGCCATCCACACCTCGATCCTGTGCTGAGTTTCAATCCGAGCTGTTCTGCTCCTTATCCCCATGGTTGGCATCACCAGCTGGACAGCAGCTGCCAGCAGCAAGGCTCAGACCCACAGCATTGCTCCACCACAGATGGCACAGCGCTGTGTTCTGCAGCTCAAGCAGCTGGTATGGGAATAGTGAGGGTTCAGCATCCTCCCTGTGTGGGGAGGCCAGCGGGACATGGAGGCAGGTGTAAGGAAAGCAGCTGACGATACAGGTTTTGCTAGTTTTGTAAGCATGCCTTCAGGTTGCCAAGTTAGTCCATAGGAGCTGAGGGAAATCACAGCTACTCCCCCTAGGGAGAGCCTCCAGGAGGTGGGGAAAGGGAAAGGAAAGCAGAACATCCCCTGAAAGAAACCCTTCCCAACCCTATGGCAGGCACTGTGAGGTCCAAGGGTTCCTCCTTTCCTTCTCCCTCCATGTGTGGGGAGCAAAGCGCCACCTCCTCGCTCCCAAATCAGCACCCAGTTCATTAGTGAGGCTGCCTGAGATGCTGGGGTGGGACATGAAGGGACCACATGGGACATGTGTGCTTTGGGACACTGCCACCCCCCTGTGCCCTTCCTTAAGCCACAGCTCTCAGCAATCAGCACCACCTGGACAACCCCCAGGAACCACAAATCTTACATCAGGTCTCACTCGCAGCAAAGGACCAAAGAGCTTCAGGCTACCAGGAAATACAACAGGACTCTCTCGAGCTAGAAAAAGGCCCAGCTTGTTAACAAAGCCTCATTATAAGGTACCCCCAGCAGCGGGCTTCTGTCTTTGCAAAGGGATGATCAATACTGGGCATCTCAAAAGCAGCAACGAAACCCTCATGTTCATTCCAAGCCCTGCTGGTGAGATTTAACTCTGCTCTTCTCACAGCTGTTCAGTGCCTGCAACAGAAGAGAGGCCTGCCACGCTTAACCACCGTGATAAACACACAGCAATCTCTTACCAGGTTAATAAATAGGATCTTAAAAGCTTCACCCAGATCTGCTTTTTCCATTCAATTAATACAGCACAATACAATGGTGATGAATTATTGAAGAGAAACACAAGCCAGAGCTTTCACAAACACGCCCGACTCCAGTGGCAATTTATTATGAATTAATAGCATTGCTGCATTTCCTCCTGCATCAGGGAAACTGGGAGCTGCAATGCCCATTGCTGAGGGCAGGGCTGCACACAGACAGGCTGTGGGGTAGGAAGGAGATATGGGCAACAAACAGAACCTTGTCAGAGGGTTTCTGCTCCTGAATCAAGTTGGTTTGCATGGGCAGCAATGGCTGTGGATGGTGTTGGTGCTCAGGAGCTCCATGAGCAGCACACACACACACACATACAAAGCATGAGGTGAAATTTAAGCCAGGCCCTGCTGGAAGCAGAATGGATTAATGTGCAAATGTGGCACTTCCTATTTGCACATGTAAAGTTACATCTGCTCAGCAGGAGCCTCCCAGTGTTTCCCATACCCTTACCAACAGCCGTGCCCCCAAACGACCTCCCAGTGTTTGCCTTTGAGATGTTCTGTGTTTTGGGGGATTATTTTATTGCTCATCTGGGTTTTATTTTCCTCCCTCCTTCAGCCATCCAGCCAGGTAACACAGTATTAAAGCATCACTCTGGGAGCTCTTGTGCCAAGTACATCGAGGGCAGCACTGGAGCAGCCCTTGGTGCACAATGACCCTCCCCAATGGCACCCAGAACACAGCACCCAGCTCACCTCCATTTCTGATAGCTCTGATCCCACGGTGGAAATCTTCAAAGCTGATGACTCCGAGTCCGCTGGGATCGAGGTACTTGGTCAGTTCCTTCACCTGCAAACACAACAGCAGCGTTACCTGGATGGGGTTCATCAGTGCTTGGCTGGCATTTGGAACCACTGCTTTGATTTGGAATGGGTGAGCGCTGTATTTCTCTCTGCGTTTTAGGAGAGGCCCTATTATAACTGGGAAAACTCATTATCGGGTTGCCCAGTAGGAGGGCCCAATTAGGAGAGCTTGGTGATGATGGATTGTTTCATGCCACGGATTTAGGCCACATAACTGAAACGTCTGCACAATGAGATGATGCCTGGAGGGGGGGGGACAAGACGGGGCAGCGAGTGAGGAGGGGACAAAGGGACACGTATGGGGCAGCACCCAGCTGCTGCTTTGGGGAGCTGACCCAACTGGTCCCAGAGAGAAGCCTGCAATAGGGATGGGAATAGAGGGGTCAGGAGGATGGAGGCCAGTGGGCACCAGAACCTCCTGATTCATCACACTGCCACCCCTGTACCACAGAGCTCTGCCCATAGGAAGGGCATTCTGCCTTCCAAAAAGCACCAGGCTTTGTTCCTCAGCTAAGCCAGCGGTGATAATTCCAAACTCATATTGACACAGAGGTTTGGCAGCTGCGTGACCAGGGGTTTTCCAGCGAGGGAAGGGATTCCTTGCCAGCTCAGCAGCCCAAGGAGCAGGAAAAGGAAGCGCTGGGCCTTGCTGGTGGATGGATGGATGCAGCAGAACCACACAACCACTGCTTGAGCAACCAGCAGCAATAGAGCCGAATAGATAAGACATCAATTGAACCAGCAGGCTGGATCCCAATGTAGCACAGTGCTGGCTGGGACTCGACTTTAGCCTACACACAACCACCAGAGGAAGATGTTCCCCCAGGGATCTCAGATATAGGGTTTACATTTGGGGCCATGGAGCCAGGAGCTGCCCTTGATGCTCCTTGTGGGGCCCATCAGGTTAATCAGCCCAGCAACTCAGCCCCACGCTCTGACCCAGTGGCAGCATCCAGCGCTGATCAGGGATTGCTGGGAACCTGGGAGCAGTTCAGAACACATCAGTGTTTCACTCCTAACAGGACAGAGCCCCAGGACTGCATTCCTGCTGGGGCTGCGGTGGGCAGAGAAAACACCCAGCCCAGCAGCTCCAGTTACACATCGCTCCTCACTGCTGCCCCCAGCCAGACCTGAGCCCAGAGCTTTACCCCAAACACAGGAGAACGTGGCTGTGGACAGCCCAGAAAGGTTTCCTATAGTATTTTCCTATAGCTGTTTGAGCAGCTTTGCGAGTCACTGTGCATGCAGCCATCACTCCTCACACATCTGCACACTCAGCTTGGACAAAACCTTGCTCTACTCCAGCTGCTGAGCTGCTCGCAGCCCCTGCTTCCACCTTCCCCTATTGCTGTCTCCAGGCTTGGTGCAAGGCCCCACGCTCCATTTAACACTCCCAAAGCCTTACCTTTGCAAACATGCAAACATTCAGTGCTGTGATCCCACAGTCAGACCCCCAGGCACTGCACAACCTGCAGACTGCACTGCCCCAATGCACAGACAGCGAGCTGCAGCACCATCAGCTGAAATGAATGGATCCATCTTAATGCTGCATTTGTCCGTGCTAAGTCCACAACCATCCCTGTGTGCTGGGTGTGCAAACACAGTGAGCAGAACTCAGTGTCTCTCCATCCAATTCACATCCCAGGGTGCTGCTGTCATCTGAATGGGGCTGCATAGAACCCAGAGCAGAAATGTCCTTCCCAGCACTGCACCTCTATAGTCCCACTGGTACCAGCCATATATATTGCCATGCTGGCAGCCTGGGGTTCCATTTGCCCCATCAATGTTCATAGGAATTCACTCTACCATTCGTTAAAGGATCTGGCACTACAGCAAGCAGGCAGAACCCCAGAACAGGCTTCTCTTCTGCTGCAATTACACCTAATTAACTAACCTCTAAACCACCCCCAAGGGGGCAGATCTCATTACAGGGACAGGCAATGGGCAATTGTGAGGAAGCAGCACAAGAGCTGCATTATTTATTCTAGGAGCTGAGGCACTGGGCCAGGGCTGCTGTGGGCACTGCCCTCCATGGAGCCCTGGGAGGACGGCAGCAGGTTGTGCCTGGCCAGGCCCTGCTCCAAGTCCTACCTACCACCAGTGAGGACACTGAGGACCCAGACCCCGCCTGCCATCCTTATGGGGCAGGACAAAGCAGCACATCCAGGCAGAGCTCAGTGCAGAGCCCATGGTTTCCCATGTCCAGCTGATGCTGGTAGAAGCCCCCTGGGTCTACAGAACCACTCAGATCTGCAGGTCCAACCCCAACCCACCCCACTGTGCCCAC
The DNA here is from genome assembly GCF_054131305.1 of Coturnix japonica. Lineage (NCBI taxonomy): Eukaryota > Metazoa > Chordata > Aves > Galliformes > Phasianidae > Coturnix > Coturnix japonica. The sequence goes on along the minus strand of NC_140675.1, from coordinate 19,437,242 downwards.
TGCCCACAGCTCTGAACACCTCCATGGCCAATGACCCCATCACTCCCTGTGCCACTGCATCACAGAGAGTAACTTCACCCTGATACCCAACCTGACCATATCTTCCCCTCCAGAACAGTTGGGGGTTATGGGGGCTTTTGGGCTGTGCAGCTCCATGGGTTCCCTGCTCCTCCTCCAACCCAGCTCTGTCGTGCTTATAAACTCATTCTCAGAGCCCAGGTATGACTCAGCCGTGCATCAATCGCTTTTACGCTTCAGCAGCAACATTTAAAGGAACAGCTTCGAGGGCAGCTCGGAAACACCAACAGGAACCAGAAGTTGCATTAAAATGCTTGTAGCCAAACTTAATTGCTTTTGCCTCAAGTGCTCCAGATTTCCCATCCCTGCCAAACACTCCGTAATAAACACATTCATTTGTTTAACCAGACTTGAAATAGTTCTGCTCCAGGATGGGGAAGATTTTGTTTCCCAGCTTTTGTCCTTCTAATGATGGGGGAAACCTGTTCTCACCCCTCCCCATGCATGGATGCAGCCAGAGGTGCTGTGCAAGGCTCCCACTCCTGCAGCACAACAGCAACAAGCCCCATGTGGGCTGGGGGGTCACACACAGAGGGACCAAGGGCTGCAGGTTGCAAGCATCAACCCTACAACACCCCTATGAGAAGCTGCATGATGCCAATCCACCTCAGCCACTCCAAGCAGCCCCAATCCCACAGCACAGCAGAGCTGCCAGGGGATGCTCATTGCTGCTTCCTGCCCTTGAAAGCTTCTGTCCTGTAAGTGGTGCTTTGAGCTTCTCCTGCTCAGCCTGAGTTTCCTGCTGGGCTCCAGGGAGCGGATTTCCCCAGCTCCTGGCGTTGGGTTTTGCTCCTTCCTGAATGGAGCCGGGATGGGACTGAGCAGGAGGAGCACAGCAAGGAGAGCTGCACTGAGAACACCGCTATGGTCAGACAGGGAAACGCTTTGGGTTTGCAGGAGCTGCTGGAAGAATACACAGTTCTCCAAGGGCAAATCTGCTATCTGTGTCAGCAGGAGGCGAACAACCCGAGTACAGCAGTGACACAGAGCAAAGCACAGCCCCATCCCACTCATGGCCCCGAGCTGCTGGAACGCTCATGGCCCCCCAGCTGTGCTGCAGGGAGCAAAAGCAAAGGGAAGTGCCACGCACTGGAATGTGATACGGCTTCACCCAGCTCTGAATTGCTCACACTCACGTGGAGGAACCGGTCCGGTGCTTCTCAATAGGGAGCCTGGGTGGGTGCAGCACAATGGGGTGCAGAGCATCACTGCCTGTCCCAGTGCCAGGTTCAAAGCCAATCCTGGCTGAGCACAGGCAGCAAAGGGGAGTCAAAACGGGGGTAAAATTGAGAGAAATTACGCAGGCAATTGGTGTAATGGCTCTCAATTACCGGCTGTATTGGGTTACATAATGATAGCAGAGCTCTGAAACGCTCTGGAAGTGTTTATAGCTGAAGAAGTGTCAGGATGGCTCCAAGTACAGAACTGCCGTGTGCTGCTGCAGCCCCAACCTAATGGGTCAGTGGTCCCAGATCCATTCTGCTGCTTACAGCCCTGGGAACAGCCCATCCACAGCAATGCTGCCAGGATTCAGCCTCTGCTCACAGCACAGCCCTGCACAGGGGGCTCCTGTCTGCCCACCCAGCCAGTGCTGTGGGTCCAAAGCTCCCATCAGGTAGCAAACATAAGGACCCCCCCAACCACCCTCAGCCCCCTGCCAGGACCTGGCCCTGCTCCCTGCCCAGGTTTTGGGCTGCATCTGAGCTCCCAGAACACCAAAAGGAAGGATGGAGGCTTCTCAAAGGAGCTGGTGGATGGGATACAGTCATCCCAACGCAGCCTTTGAGTTCTGATGGGTGATCCCTCGGTCTGATTACAGCCACTGATGTTATCACAGAGATCTGCCCGCAGTGTGATACGCTCATAAGCCATTCCCAGCCACACAAAAAAAAGGGCCCTTTCAAAGAGCTCGGAGCCAAAAGTTAATAGGAGAAGCAAAAAGGCATCTGCCCTCCCCACTGTAGAAATAATCCCTTCATTGGAGAACTCGGGAGGCTTAGAAATGAAAAGACTTTGTGCCTAACCAGGATCCACTGTGCCCAAGCAAGAAACACTGGGGGCCTTGGAAGCTTCTCCCAGCACAAGGAAACGGCTTCAGATTCACTTCTTACCCAAAGCTCACAGCCAGAGTCCATCCATCCATCCATCTGAGCCCACAGCATCACATTGCAGCTCTGCTCCCAGCAGCAATTAGAGCAATTAAAGGTGCAGCCGCACAGCTGGAAGCGATTTAAGCTTCACTCGCACTTGTGCAGCCTGCAGATCCACTAAAGATGCTCACAGGAATCCTATTATAGGCAAAAGATCAACGGGGGGGATGGGGAGGGGAGACTGAGGTTCCTTCGTGTAAGAGCTGCAAAAGATGAGATCTGATGGGGGATGATGGAGGGAGCAGAGGGGAAGCTCAGGGCCAGGCTTATCAGCAGTGGGGTGGGGGGGAAGCTAAAGAGGGAGATATTGGCCCAGGGGTGGGAGAGAGAGAGAGGAAGGCTGATTGTCAAGGAGGGCTGTAAGGAAATAAGCAGCCCATGGGTATAGGGCTGGGAATAAAGGCCAAAGATCTGCCAGAGCACAGAAAGCAGAGGGGAGAGCTAAAATAGGTGAACTGAGCTGAGCTGCTGACTCTGCTGAGCAGAGGGACCCTGTGGTGCAGCAGGTTGGTCCACCTCCAAGCATCTTCTACATCAAAACCAAAGAGAAAAGATAGGGATGTCAGCAGGAGGGATTCTGCTGGTGCTAAACACAGCCCACTCCTCCTCCTCCCCTACACAGCACAGCAAAGCTGGTAAGGAAACACAGAGCTGCTGCAGTGGGACAGGTAGAGCCCAGCCTCAATTGGGGTGAGCTGGGCTGGGTTATTGCACAACACCATGAGGCAACAGAACCCTCCTTGGCAGGCACGGCCCCACCTGAGGCTGCCAGCCCACAGCTCCAGAGAACAACAGGCCTTTAACAACAGCTGAACCTCCCAGTGCTCACCACACAGAGGAAAAACATCCTTCAAAATTGATGAGAACGTCAGCTTTTATGGCACAAACGGCAGCTGGGTTCTCCCCTTTGGTGTTTAGCTAAGAACTGCTGCAGCCAAACAAGCAGCACTGAGCTCAGCAGCCCCATGTGTTCACAATGACAGTAAGGGGGCACAAACCAGCAGCCAACACATTAATACAGCCCAGCTGAGCAGGCAGCTCCCAGCAGCCCAGAACCTGCTGCACACAGACCCACATACCCCTCCAGGCAGATTCATTTCTGCACTGACACAATCTCTGTATCCCCAGGAGCCATCAGAGCTCTGCACCCTGAGCCGGACCCTCCTGCAATGTGCCATAAAGAAGAGCACAGACAGCAGCATCCATAGGGATGCCCAGGGCAGCGCTATGGGCACAGCATCTCCCGGCTGGCAGCGCGGTGCTCATGGCTTCCCCCATCACCGCGACATCACCCCATGGCACAGCACGGCCGGCTGCCCCACTGCTGGTCGGACATCACAGAGATGCTGTATGGAAGAAACAGCTCTGCTTCCTTCTTAAGAGGCGTTTTTGCCGTGAGGACGTGGACAAAAACCCTCCTCCTCCTGCTGCTGCTGCTGCTCCCAGCCCTCCTTCACACATGGTAATTTGCTTTGTCATGCCGCTGGTACAGCCCGGGATACGAGCACCGAGCACCGAGCAGAGCCGGGCACGGAGCTGAGCTCCCAGCAACGATTCACGCCTCGAACCGGCCCGTCCCCGGCACACGAACCCACCCGTGCAGCACCCGCAGCCGTCTCCATTTTGGGTCACAGCTTCATGTTACAGCGCATCTCATGTGCCGGGAGGAGGAAAACGGGAGACACGTGAGGCCGCAGCGAGGCCGGCCGGGCTGCACGGGCCCGGGATGGCACGGAGCCTCAGCTCGTATCACAGCTCGTATCGCGGCTCCATTGAGGTGCGGCTGTTATCAAACCTCCGGGCCCGGCCCCGCCGCCCCGATGGCAGCGCAGCACCGAGCGGTACCGGAGGAGCGAGGGCGGGGAGCGGCGGGCACACGGCACGGGACGGGCTCCGTCCTCACCTGCTCGGCCCCGTAGGCTGTAGCGAACTGCACGAACTCCTCCACCCGCACGAAGCCGTCGCCGTCGCGGTCGAGGGCGTCGAAAACGGGGCGCAGACGAGGCTCGTCCTCCGCGCAGCCCCCGCGCCCCGGGGGGGCCCATGGCGGAGTCCCCGCCGCCGGTTCAGCTGCCCATAGCGCCGGCTCCGCTTCCGACTCCGCGTCCAGCTCCGGTCCCAGCTCCGGCCCCGCTTGTTCCCACCGCGGCCCGTGATGGAGCGGCGCTGCGGGCGGGGCCCGTTGTGGCGGCTCCATGCTCACGGGCAGCGCTCCGCCGCCCGCCCCGCCGCGTCCCGCCGCGTCCCGCCGTGCCGGCCATGCCCCGCGCGCATCGCCCCGCTCACATCGCGGCCGGAGCCGCCGTCGGTGCCGCCGTCGGTGTCGGGTCCCCGCGGCTCCGCCCGCTCCCGGCTTTGTGCGAGGCGGCGCCGGCCCCGCCCGCTTCGGCGGCACCGGGAGGGGACGGACCCGAGGATCCGCTCCGCCCGATGCTGCGGGGCGGCACCGCGGGAACGGAGGGGGCGGCGGCACCGAACGGCACCGAACCGACACGACCCCCAACGCCGCCCGCCCGCCCCGCTGCGCCCGGAGCAGCCGCCGGTGAAACACCGGATTTACCCGCGGCCGCCGCAGTAGCCGCGCGGTGACGTCACTCGCCCACCGCGGCGCGGAACGGAAGCCCCGCCCACTCGGGGACGGTCTTAAAGGGGCCGCGCACCCACAGAGCACGTGGGGAGCAGAACCCGGCCGAGACACCGCTCAGCTGCCAGGACCTGCAGCCCCTCGGCACAGCACAAAGGGCACAAAGGACCCGACCCAACCGGCTCCGTATCACCCTGTGCCCGAGGACGAGGCACACACCGACAGCTTTGGGGGCTGGAATGGTCACAGTGGATGTAGGATCCACCCCCAGGCAGGTGAATAGAGGAGAAGTGGCTCAGCTCAGGCTGGAAGTTCTTTATTTGTGGCCTAGAGGAAGGAGCAAAACCTGTCGAGTCTACAATCAAGAAGGAAAAGAAAAGGGAACTTCAGCAATCGTTAAAATTAAGATTGAAAGAAATGAGGGAAAGCTAAAAAGCTGCTGGCAGCAGTGGGGGGGCACTGCAGGGCCCCTGGAGCACACACACAGTGCGGCTCCTCATTGCTCAGAAAGGGCTGGATTTCTGCTGGCCTGATTCAGCTTCTGCTGTGGGGTCTGGATAAAGAAAGGGGACGGCATCAGATTGGGGTCTGTGCCATTAGGGCTGACAGACAGTGGGGGGATGGCAGACAGACAGGGGGGGGATGGCAGACAGACAGCTCAGGCTCAGCTGGTGGGATGGGACCATCCCTGCTCAGCTCTCATCTCCCACCACCCCTGCTCCAATGGAAAGGACAAGGACACCCCAGGTTCCTCTGCACCAACCTCAGGGTGCTGCTGCTCCAGCCAGGAGCCCCCAGAGGAAGCGAAGCTGCCCATCCACCTGCCAGAGCCACCTCGGTCTTAGTTTGTCTCCAAGAGCTCCCAAGCAAAGGCTGCCCTGAGCGCTGCAGCTCATCTGATCTTGTTCTGCCAGCAGGACAAGCTGCAGATCTGGCAGCAAGTAACGACAGTGGGGAAATGCACAGCTTTTCCCAACCCAGATTGGGCTGAACTATCTGCCATCCCTAAAAGGAGCTGCTGCAGGAGTCCCGTGCTGCTCCCAGGCAAAGAAAGGGAAGAGAGCAGGAAGCAGACAGATATCCAGGACTGGGACTCCAAAATAGCAAAACCAGACCAGACGGTGAGCACCACAGCCCATTGCCCTCCACTACCCTCATCACCTCTGGCACAGCAGCTCAGAAGGCTGTAACACTGTGAGGTTGGGGTATGCTTGCTCCCCTGCAGCATCCTTGGTGCACCCTCCCCCAGGGAAGAGTGGGATCAGCAGCATCACCACATCGCTGCTCTCAGCTCCTGCTCTGGTGATTCCATCCCGAGACGTCCCAAGGAAGCAGCATTCAGTCACATTTCTGTCCGTCAGTCAATCCCAGGCTGTCCATCATTGATTCTTGTTTGCTCCTGCAGCCCAGACATCTGCAAGACAGCAGGGAGGTCAGCACACATAGCCCTGCCCAAGGACAATACAGGGGGAGAGGGCTGAAAGGAGACTCCTCCCTCAGAAAGCACCAAACATGACAATGAGCACCATGGGCACATGCAGGTGAAGTAAGTCCTGACTGCAATGCAACCCCAACACAAAACATGCTGCAGTAATTTCTGGGCAGCCTGGGCTGGTGGTTGGTGACCCTGAACACAGAGGGGGGTTGAGACTAGATAATCATCGTGGCCCTTTTGAACCCAGGCCATACTATGATTCTATGAATTCTCACCAGGAAAAAAAGGGAGGTAGAGGCTGTCAGGACTCTGTAAGCAATCCTGCTGATGGGGCACAGAAGCGGGCATTGCCTTGACCCAGGGGATATTTAGAGGTGCCCAGACAATACACTCCAGCAGGAACAAGAGATCTGCCCACCCCACAGCTCATCCCACACACCGTCCCTCACTTGCTTAAGCAGGAACTGGTTGCAGGGGAGAGCTGAGACCCACTCAGGACAGCCCAGCACCAGCCCAAGCTGTGGCACACATGGCACAATGGCCCGAGCCTCAGGAGAGGCAGAGCCTGGCACAAGACCAAGGCACTGCAAAAAAGGCAATGCAATACCCACTGGTACTGGGTCCATGCCTCTACACCACGGGGCAACAGGGTTTCTGACACAAGCCCTGCTCTAATCCCACAGAGGGGGAAAGGCACGTCACCTAAAGTTTAGCAGAGGATGAAGCAATACCCAGCAAGGCGGAGAAGCTGTTGGCAGAGGTCAGCCAGCTCCCACCATCCACGACCAATGTGGTGCCAGTCACGTAGGAGGAGAGGGGGCTCGCCAGGTACAGCGCACTGTGGGCGATCTCCGTCTTGTTCCCCGCACGCTGGAGGGGGATCGTGTCAAACTGGTTGGAGTCCTGGGCAAATTTTCCACCTAAACGATGGGAGAAAGAACCAGCCATGACCACGAGACCTCCTGCCCATCACCACTGCCTGCCAGACACTGCCTGCCAGCAGCGCTGCTTGTGTGGTGTCAGTTGCTGAGAGCCCCAGGGAAGTTCAATGAGATGCTGGCACAGCCCTAGGGATGGCCCAGGGACAAAGAGAGTTCAGTAAAGGGATCCCAAGCACAGCTGTCAAACTTGTAACTGGATGCTGTAACAATGAGCTCAAGGCATGAGCTCTCTGAGCCTTCCCAGCCTCCAGGGCTGAACACACTCATGGATGGACTTCAAGAGCTCAGCCCCCAGGCACAGCAGCTACCTGCAGCACATCATATGAGCTGTGTGGCACAGGTGGTCCATAGCATCCCAGAGAGATGCCAGCAAAGCATTGCTGAGGCACAGCCAGGAGCCCCAAGGCCGTACCCAGCCTCCGGAAGCCCTCGGTGCCTGTGATGGGGCCTGGTGCCAAGCTGTTCACTCGGATGTTGTTGGGACCCCACTCCACAGCAAGGTGACGGGTCATGGCATCTGAAAAAGAAAACAAATTACAAGAGGGATGAAAAAAGGAGAGCAAAGCCATCCCAGCAACTGCTGTGGGAGGGGGGGAAAAAGCCAAGGGAGGTTTTGGCCAAGAGCAAAGGGCCCTGGAAAGGAGAAGAGCCCCACATCAAGCACAGGCATGTGCAACACTGCACAGTAACCACACTGATTCATATTCACCTCTCCCATCATGGACATCTTCCCACCCCAATACCCTGTAGCCTCCTTACTGGGCCCATACAGCTTGCAGAAACCAAGCAAGGAGCACTTAGGTACCTATAGCAGCCTTAGCAGAACCAGCGTGCACCTGAAGGGCCTGCCCTCGGTAGCTCAGAGTTGCTGTGATGTTAACGATGACCCCACCGTGGTCCTGGGGAGAGGAAGGAGATGCAGAATTAGGAGGGAGTGGCATGAGGGCCACATAGGAGTATGGTGGGCTTCACTTATGGTGAGGGGTCTGAAGTCCCCAGATGGGGATGGACTGGATTCAATGAGAAGGGCAGCTGGCACAAGTTGACAGAGCAGTGTCTGCTCCCTCCCACCCTCTATGACTCACCAAAGCGTGCTTTGCACAACACTACCCTCCTCCTTACCAGGAGACACTTACACGGAAATATTTCTCAAAGAGGACTTTGGAGGTGTTGAAGGTGCCAAGAGTGTCAATATCCATCACTGTTTTGAAGGCATTGAAGGACAGAGCACTGGCTGGGCACAGGAAGTTTCCTGCAGCACCTGAAGACAAACAGTTGGGGTCACATTAATAAGGAGGCTTACGTGAGGGAGACAGTGAGCAATACTGCTTGGGTAAAGCTGGTGATGAAATGGAAACGGTTCCAATAATGGCTTGTAGATCTAGGTATGCAGAGATGATTCACAGCGAGATCAATACAGGCCAGTCTCTGGTTCCTCTGAACCCATTCCCTCTGCACTGCTCCCAAGGGGCTCACACCATCAGATGCTCCCCAGAGTAAAGCAGCATAACCCAGACAGAGCAAACACAGCCCCTGTGCTGGAGCACACCCTGCCTAACACACAGCCTGTGCCAGCCCTCCCACTGCCCACTCCAGTGGCTCACCATTAACCAGGATGTCAATCTGTTTGAACTGTTTCAGCGTCTCATCTACAGCTGCCACGATGGTTTGTGGCTGCCTGACATCAACAGAAAGAGGCAGGCACTGCTGCCCTGTGGCTGCCACCAGCTTTTTTGAGGCCTGGAAAAAGAGAAAAGCGAGATTCTTTCTGGGTTTCCATTCTCCAGCAGGGACCAGACACAGATCTCATGCAGGCAAGCAAGCCAGGCAGAAGCTGCATCCCTGTCAGCACACAGCAAACACAGGCATTACCCACATGAACACGAGTCGTGTGTTGTCCTAAAAGCAGCTGCATTTCATCACAGCACAGCCATTATGTTTCTAAACCAAAAATGCCAATACAGCCCTTAGGCAGGGGAGAGAACTGCCTAAACACAGCCAGGGCACCTGGGGGAGCTCCTGCACATTGTGTCCCATGTGGGGGACAGATCGCTAAGTCCAATGGCCTCCATAGACACAGCACACCCCAAGCAACAGCTCTGCAGGGCAAGTACAAAGGTTGGACGTCAGCGAGGCCTTAGAAATAAGTAACCTTTAGATCTAAAATGTGAGTGGGTCAAAGGACAGTCACTAACCAGCAGTTATCAGGACTCTGCCTGCAAGGCAGCTCAGCATGAAGCCATCTCCAAAGCGTCTCCACAGCACACAGACTGAGCCACAGCCACACACAGCAGCTGGTGATGATCTGTATGGGCTCCTCAGGCTGTTCTCTGAGCTCTGAGCTGCCCACGATGCAGGTCAAGGCCTTGGGAAGCAGCCCCTGAGCACTCAGAAAGCTCCAATCCCCCAGGGCTAAAAAGCTGCTGAGTTTTGCTGCTTGTTTTCTGACACACGAGCGCAGCCTCAAAGCTATAGCAGGGCTCAGAGCATCCAAACCACTGTATGTATAACCTTTGGGAAAGGGGAATCACAGAATGACCCGGGTTGGAAGGGACCTCAAGGATCATGTAGTTCCAACCCCACTGCCTGGCAGGGCCAGCAAACATTCACATTTACTAGATCAGGTTGCTCAGGAGACCCCATAGAGACCCCATAGATCCCCACAGAGACCCTATAGACCCCATAGATCCCCATAGAGACCCCATAGACCAGGTTGCCCATGGCCCCGTCCAACCTGGCCTTGAACACCTCCAAGGACGGGGCATCCACAACCTCCCTGTGCAGCCTGTTCCAGGCTCTAACCACTCTCCTAGTGAAGAATTACCCATAGAACAGCAGACGGGTTGGAGCTGGAAGGACCCTCTGAAGGCCACTCGGTCCCACTCCTACATGGACAGGGGGCTCCATCACAGCCCCCCCAGCCCCATAAGGCTCCGTTCTCACCTCTGCCACCCGCTGCTGGTTGCGTCCTGCGATGACGGTCCGACAGCCGTGCCTGTAACGGAGGGGCGGTGAGAGCGGCCCGCGCTGCCCCGCTGGGCCCCGCATCGCCCATCGGTCCCGTACCTCATAAACACCTCCGCGATACGGAAACCGATCCCGGAGCCGCCGCCGGTGATGAAGGCCACACGGCCTCTGTAAGGGGAACGAGGGAGTGTGAGAACCGAACCGAACCGAACCGGGCTGGCCGGCCCCGCCGTCACCTCGCACTCACTGCAGGATGTCGGGGCTGTAGAGGTGCCGGTACTCCGCCAGGCACTCATCGCTCTCCACGTCCGCCGGGGCCTGGGAGGCGCCGCGCTCCGCCGCCATCTTGGCCGCACTGAGCGACCCGCGCCCGCGCAATGCACGCCGGGATGCCTCGTCCCCCCCCGCCCCCACCGCAAGGCACGCCGGGAGCGGAAGTGAGGTGCTGAGCACGCCGGGATTTGTAGTTTGAGCTCGAAAAGCTGCTCTTTGCGCATGCGTGGGCGTCGGCAGCCGTCGCATGGCAATGGGGCCGGGCTGCAATGGGGCCGGGCTGCAATGGGGCCGGGCTGCAATGGGGCCGGGCTGCAATGGGGCCCGCAACGCCGCCCGCCGGGTATCAGAGTGTACACACCAGCTCAGCCCCGGGCCAGTACCATCCTAGTGACATCCCAGTGCTGCCCATTGCCCTCCAGTGACACCCAGTGCCTTCAGTACCACCCCAGTATCTCTGCATTAACATCCCAGTGCTGCTGTCCATTGACCCCAATAGCACCCCAGTGCCCCCAGTAACATCCCAGTGTCCCTCAATAGCATCCCAGTATCCCCCAATAGCAGCCCAGTGTCCCCCCAGTACCATCCCAGTGTCCCCCAATAGCATCTCATTGCCCTCAATAGCATCTCATTGCCCCCCAGTAGCATCCCAGTGCCCCCAATAGCATCCCAGTGCCCCCAATAGCATCCCAGTGCCCCCCAGTAGCATCGCAATGTCCCTCAATAGCAGCCCAGTGCCCCCAGTATCATCCCACTGCCTCCCAGTCCTCCCAGTTCACACCCCAGTGCCAACAATGGAAGCAGCAGGGAGGAGCAGTGTTTAATAGCACAGGGTTCTCCATGCCCTCATGGTCCATACGTGTACTGGCTGTCCCCACACTCCCAGGCCACCAGCTCATCCCGTTGGAACCAGAACCCAATCTCCTTCAACGCCGTCTCCACCGAGTCGCTGGCGTGCACCACGTTCCTGTGCAGGGATGGGGCTGTGAGCTCCCCAATGGGGCTGTGAGCTCCTCAATGGGGCTGTGAGGGGTCTCAGTGCCCCCCTCCCTGTGCTCCTTTACCTGCTGACGTGCATGCTGAGGTCCCCCCGGATGGTCCCCGCTGCTGCCTTTGCTGAATCCGTGTCCCCCACCATGGCACGTGTGGAGCGCACCACGTTGTAACCCTCCCACACCTGCGGGATGGGGACAGCTGAGCCCCACAGCCCCCTCCGCAATGGGGTGAGATGCCATGGGGTGACGCAGCTGCTCACCATGGCCACCAGCGGCCCCGAGGTCATGTAGGCCAGAAGCGCGGGGTAGAAGGGCTTCTGCTGCAGGTGCTGGTAGTGCTGGTCCAGGAGGCCCCGATCCGCCTGGCAGCACCACGGGGTGATGTGGGGACACCCAGAGGAGTCCATGCATAGTCCACACCCTTACCACCCCATAGCACCGGTACCTGCAGCAGCTTCATGGCCACCAGCTTGAAGCCGCGCCGCTCGAAGCGCCCGATCACATCCCCCACCAACCGGCGCTGAACCGCGTCTGGTTTCACCAACACCAACGTCTGCTCCCGTAGCTCTGGGGGGGCTGGAGGCCATGGGGTCACCGGTGTTGCACAGCCCCATCTGCAATCCCCATCCCTACCCATATCCCAATCCCCATCCCTACCTATATCCCTATCCCCATCCCCATCCCTATCCCAGTCTCCAAACCCTGACCCCATCCCCGCTGTCCCTGCGATGCCCCAAGGATGGAATGAGGGGGGCACATGCCCTAAAGCTGCCACAAGCATTGAGGACAGGAGGAGCAGGGGACAGGAAAGGGGATGGCTGTGAGTGAGAGCTCCCTGGGGGATGCTCCATATCTGCACCCGAGGATCCCAGCACCAAACCCCAAGGAGCGGGGATGCCGGGATGGGGCTCTGGAAAGGGATGGAGAAAGAGAGGTCCCCAAGGATAAGACAGGGATGGGACAGGGGGAAGGATGGAGACCGGGTCCTTAGGGGCAGAAGGGATGTGACCGGGACGGGGATGTGATGGGATGGGGATGGGGACCGCCCGCAGGGTCGGGGCGGGTCTCACCGGAGCCGTAGCAGCGCGGCGGCCCGAAGGAGCGGCGGATGCCGGGCTGACCCCGCAGCAGCCCCCGCGCCAGGCAGCGCCCCAGGGAGCCCATGGCCGGGCCGGGAGGTTCGGAGCGGAGCCCGGCCGCCCCGCGGGGAGGCTTTAAGGGCCCGGCGGGACCGGCTCGGCCCTCCCCTTAAAGCAGCCGCGGCTGCGGGGAGCCCCGGCCATGGGAACATCCCGTGTCCAACGAGGGCTGCGGGGAGAGGGATGAGTAGTGGGAACCACAGCCCCGCTGCTCTGCGGGCAGGGACACGAGCTGCAGCGCTGAACAGCTCGGGGAAACGCAGGGATCCCAACAAGCACCTCAGACAGCAGGGAAGGAGAACCGGGTTCCAGCAGCACGAAGGGCTCGCGGGTCCCATGCCGGGCTCTGGCCCCCTGCCAGCTGCTGCCCTTGATCCCGGCTCAGCCAGGGAAAAACACGCACTTTCACCCTCGGTCAGCAAACAGAGAAGAGCAACCAAACGTTTTGCAAGAAGCATCAGCAGCAGCACAGAGCGCTGGGACGGCAGAGGGGCAGGTGAAGCCCCTTCCACGTAGGAGCTGCAGGTGCTGGGACCAGCCCTTACCCTCAGCCCTTCCAGCTGCCTGTGTGCAGCCATCAACCCTTACAGCCACAGCTGTGAAGGTTCCAAGGTGAACTCAGGCCCCAGACAACACAGAGCTCCAGCATCTCACCCTGTCTGGATTGGCACAGATGCTTTAACCTCACACTCCTCCAGCCCACGTTGCCCTGTGACACAACCTCACATGTTTGGGGATGTTCCTCCTGTGGGCTGATCTCGATGTATTCAGAGAGCAGGATGCCAAGGGAGCAGAGATCCCAGCAGGGAACACAGGTGGAAGGCGAAGGCGCTGGGCACAGCTTAGTGACAACCTGCAGGGCAACTACAACAGAGGGAAGTTCTTTAAAACAACGAAGTAAGCACTTTATTTCCATGAAGCACGTTGGTTTAGTATCACAATGGAATGATGAGAAAACGTCTTAAAAAACAAAATTAAACCAAAACAAACCCCCGAAGAAGTCTCTGATCCCCGCGCTGACAGCAGGGAGGTTTTCAAGGCAATTTAAAAAACAAAGGGAGTGACAGAAGTGCCCAGACAGTCCCGACATCACATCACAGACCCCTCCTCCTCCTCCCATAGCTGGGCGGGGGGGGGGCAGGAATGACATGAAGGTTCAATTGGCTGAAGCAGTCTTTGGCGCTCCTGCCTCACCATTGGGACACACGAGGTCTCTCAAGACGGCTCCATTGACATCTCTGGGTGCTCTGCAGGTGGAACAAAGCCCGGCGAGGTGCCATGCCCCGCATATAGGAGCTGAGACGCATCCTGCAGCCAGCACCGAGCCAGCTGCAGCCTTTGGGATGGGAGAGAAGGAAGCGTGGTGCATGAATCCAAACAGATGTGCCCACCCGCAGTGCTGACAAAGCAGCCAGGAGAGAAGGTGGTGGCAAAAATGAGACGTGGATCTGTTCCCTACAGTGATCAGAACACGAGTCCAGTGCAGTAACTATAGTTTCACAGTTCCGGGGGGCAAACTGTCATTGCAAAGTCTGTAGTAACGCAGGTCATTCACCAGTCTGTGCACGTTCTGGGTAAACGATGGCAGGTCCTGGAAGGGAACCAACAACAAGTTGTACCGCAAGCACAGCAATACCCACAGGCCGTAGGGCAGCAGGGAACAGAAAGGGAGCGCCCAGTGCCCCCATGTAGTTCCATGGGTCTCAAATCCCCAGCGTCTCCCATGGGAGAGGAACCATCAGTGGACAGTGAAACTTCAGCAGACTGAAAGCCAGCTGTACTGCTATGATGCTCCAGAGGGAGGTGGCCATAACCCTCCAACATCTGGCTAGCAGCTGGAGCAAGGCTTTGGCAAGGATCTGTGTCCCACTAGCAAATGTCAGGCTACCCTGATGAAAGCTCAGCTCCCCCTAGGGAATGTATCAGAGCTCTCACTCCCACGGAATAAGTCCAAGAGATGAAATGGCAACTTTGCTACCTACAGCAACGAATCCAATGTGAGGGCATTGCTGACTACGCAAGTGTTTGTACCAATGGTACCACTAAGGAGCCCATGGCTATTGACCACCACACTCTGAGAGAAGCACTGCCCAGCACAGGAATCCTTGCCCCCTCCTGCAGTGCTCTCCATTCTTACCCTGTCCATTTTGAAATTCCTTCCCAGCACATTTTTCTGGTTGGAGTCCACACCGTCACAGCTGGCCAGGAACTCAGGGAGGAAGGCTGAGTAGAAGCCATCAAAGTCCACCGAGGCCATGTTGTAGGTGGCAATGCCAATCTCCTCCTGCAGCAGGTCGTGGGATTTGTGGACAAGCACCTGGAGCAGCACGTTCACAAACTGGAACAGCATGGTTGTCCGAAAGATCTTCTGCATGGTGAGAGGAGGACACAGTCAGGCACCTTCACTTTGACCAGCAACATCTTCACCACAACCACAGCAAAGGATGCAGTAAACAAGCCCCAAATCCTGACCTTCAGTTTGCGAGACACGTGGAAGCCTGACAGGCAGCCTTCCACTATTACAAAGCCATTTCCAGCCCCCTTGGATTGGAATGCTCTCGCCTTTAATCGCCCTTTGCTTGGCACTGCTCCCAGTTTCAGAACTGCACCTGCCCACTGGTAAAAGCTCAGACCCACCTTGTGGTACAGCTTCTGCTTGGTGTTCAGTGTCTCCAGGTAGAAGAGATTTTGCTTGAACAGGTGAATGTCGGGCTGCAGGAAGGACTGACCAAATGCCTGCAAAGCAGAATTGAAGGGAAGGGATTGATACCATAGTGAATATCAAACCTGACAGGCAGAACCACTCACAGAACACTCAGCTTTTGCACCAAAGCAGCAGTACCCAAGCAGTAAAACTGGCCCAGCAGTACCAAGCAGCCTGCAGCTGATACTGAGACAAGTCCACCAATGTCTCCCCCAAAACAAGATGCTGAGGCAAGTGAGGAAATGTTAAGCTGCTACAGGACAAAAAGAAAGAAGCTTGGGTAGCTCAGGACAGGGACAGCTCTGGTCTCCATTGACAATAATGCTAAAGTAAAGAAAGCCCAGAGAGGAGAATCAGCACAAGAGCTCCCTCCTCACACGTCTACCAGAAGGTACCCAGCCTCCATAAGCACTTCTGGACAGGGCAGCTCAACAGAGCCTTCCCCTCTTGCAGCCTGACACGTGGCCCTCTGCTCTGGGGTTCACTGCCCTCTGACTGCCACCTGCTCTTTGCTTCCAGAGCACAGTGTGAGCATGCTGCTATTTGCTCTGCAAAAGGGCCCCACACCAGGCAGGCTGCAACAGGCTGCTCATGATGGGGCTGATTTTTTTTCCCTGTGGTTCTGCATAAAACAGCCACATTTAATGCCCTGCCAAAAGCAGTGTGCGTTCTGTTGCAAAAACGACTCTTAAACTACTATAGTGGAGTTACCTGCATGATGGCACTGAACTGTGCTTCGTTCTCCATCTGCTCTTCTGCCACTCCCCTCTGGACACTGGCCAGAACACTGGATTTGAAGAAGTACCGCCAGTTGTGATGGAGGACTCTGAAAAGCAGCTCGAACAGCTCTGCTTTCACATCAGGAGATGAGCGCTAGGAGGAAAGAAGAACACCTCAGAAGAGGCTCCTGTGCTGGAATCCCACTTATGCCCTGGGTCCCTTTGTTGGCAGCACCCTGCTCTGTGGTGGCCCTCCAGGAGCACTCTGCAGCCGAGGTACCAGAATGAAGGATTTCCCTTCTATGGAAGGTATCAACCTCAGCAACTGCTGGATCACACCTTCATGCTAAGAACACATAATCCAGTTTTGTTTTACCTCCTGCTCTGAGCATGTCTGTACCTTCAGTGTATTCAACAACCTCTGACAAAACCCTCCACCCACACTGCTTCCAAACTCCCCAACTCTCCCTGTGCTGGGACTGACATTACAGCTCCTGGAAAGCAAAGTCCTCACTTGCTCCCCACAGCCCCAGCAAGGCCTTCACTTCCCCCTCTGCATTCACCTGGTGTGAGAGCACTCCTACCTCCGCAATGATGGGGTACACCTGCTCCATGCACAGTGAAATGACACTGGGTAGAAAAGGCTTGAATACTTGGCCTGGTTCCTGCACCACCACTTGCAGAATTTTCAGAAACTTCTCCACCACCCGACAGCCAGTGCTGCCCTCATGGAGGATGCTCTCTGCCAGCTGCTCTCTGCAACAAAAAATGAAGTTGTTGGATGGAATCTTTCCCTGAGATCTGCAATGCTTACCTACCAAATTGAAAGGGAAGCAGACAGTGTCTCTAAGCTTCCTCAACTAATACAGCCTAAGAACATTAAGTCACGGAAGGGAGGTAGGTATTGACTAAGGACTCATAGACACTTTTCCCTCACAGAAGCTTTAGGGATAACAGGGGTGCACAAAAACACTGGCTGATACAGGTAATGCCAGAGTCCAGTGTTCAGTATCACACACTCCCAATACTGTCAAGTCTCTGGGAAAGCTGAAACAGCACATCAGGTACATGGGCCATCATGCACAGACTGGGTCACTAAAACCTGGATGCAGAGGAAGAAGTGCAACACTCTTTTCTTTAGGGACTGGGATGTGTTTAGTTAGCTGGCCAAGATAAACCATCACCAGGGATGAGAAAAAAGTGACCAGCACAAAACAATACCTGGTGAACATATTTAGGAAAGTCTGTATGATCTGCTCAGTGAAAGGCACTCCCATCTGCACTCTCAGTCCTTGAAACAAAGTGAGGAAGAAGCTCAGCATCTCATCCGTCACATCTAAGGCAGAACAGGAAAGCAAATAGAGTGCGTTAAGGCAACATTCAAACACATGAAAAAGTCTTATGTGATATCTGCTCATCCTGTACAGGGAATCCCATTTATTCCTGAAAAATTAGCAGCAGCTTCGCCATTAGAAATTGAAATCAATACTTGGACAAGTACAGTCAGCATCAACAACACAGAATAAGTACAAGGGCCCTGGGTCTGTCTGCCTACACAGACTGCTTGGAGAAAGCTCTTGCAATGACCTGGGCTTCAGCAGCTCCCTGCACACAGGGTTAACAGGAAATGCAAGGAAATCCACAACAGCTCAGTACAGCTTGAAGTGGCCAAGAGAGAGAATCCAGCTTTTTTTCTTTTTTCGGGGGGAGGCTCTGAGAAAATCCTTCTGACTTCAGAGGTGATTCTCAGCAGAGTTGCACTGCACCACAGCTAATCCCAGTATGCTTTACTGAACAGCCACAGTAAGCTTCAATCACTTGGGTCCTGCTTCATACAGCCTTTTATAGCCAACACAGAATGGGTGAGCAGCCTCATACAAGTGAAGGCAGCAATTCACTGGAGTCACAGTTTGCTGCCTTGGATCCTTTCTGTGTCTTTGTATTGGCATTTCACTGACAAGATCCCCACCTGACTCCAGAAGTTTGTTCTGGAATGAGTGGCTCCTCACAAAGCTGCTGCAGCCCCATGCAAGTGATCAAACACAAAATGTAAGAGCTGGCTATAAGATTGCCAAGCAGCAGTCCTAGTTACATTGACTCAAAGAATGACTTGGGTTGGAAGAGACCTTAAAGACCACACAGTTCCAAGCCCTCCTGCAGTGGGCAGGGCTGCCACATCACCAGGTTTTGCCCAGGCCCCATCCAACCTGGACATCTTAGGAGCCCATCATAGGTGTAGTATTTGAAAGCTCTTTTGTGCTCATGAAAAGCTCCATTCCTTTTCACTGCCTGAACACAACACAGGGCATCTCCACCCACTGGAAGTGTGACAAGTCCTCATGACTGTATTGTAGATGACACCAGATCTCCCTTTCCTCTTCTGAATCAACCCACCCACCAGGACAGACCTGCATTGCACAGCAAGCCCACACACTTCACATGAACACCATGACCCTACACTGATGGGCTCTGGGTGTTATTGGGAGGTGATAAAGCTACTCACAGCATTAAACCTGTCCTATGGTTATACCTGACTGATGAATGAAAGCTGGGAAGAGGGCTAGTGAGACCTGCACGGATTCTTGCAGCGACTGATAACAGATCTGCCGAGATTTGGTGGATTCTCCAGAGATACTTTCTACAATATCTTCTAAAACGCTGAGCGTCTGATGGATGATCACTTTGGCTGCAAAAAGAAAAGAGGTGATACTTCCTGCATACGTCAAAACTACCCACAGGCAAAAAATGAAGAGAAGTTCATGTGAGCTGTACTTAAAATAACACACAAGGCAGCACATACATCAAAGCCCAGGTTGGAGTCAGAAGTGTTTCTAAAGTACATTCACATTTTAAACATTTAAATAGGCTCAGCCAAGTAACAGTGGCAACTTGCATTCTTAAATTATACAGGCTTACAACCCTACAGACGCACTCACTGCTTGAGAACTAAGGTGCATAGTCTGAAGGAAGCCATAGGACAGCATTATTTCCAACACAACATAGATTAAGAAAGAACAGTCAAGAAAACAGAAGCTTATTTTGATAGCAAAATATATTGCAAATCTCTATTTGTGGAAGTAACAATTGGAGCAATACACAGTCACTGAATAAACTAACCCAGAAGTCCCAGCATTAGATTGCTCAGCATCCCCAGTGCAATCAGTGCCATTCAAATTTCTATTACAAACTCACTTTCCCTGAGCAACTGAGGAAGATGGAACAGTTTGCAGCAGCCTGGGGTGAAAGCATCCCTTACAAACCATAGAGGAAGTGTTTCTTACACAAAAACAAACTAATTGCTCCTTCCCATGTGCTAAGCAGCTCTCAGCCAAAAGAATTATTGGAAAGACAGCTCAATGACTCCCTCCGACAGTTAGCACTGCAACTGCAGGAGGGCCAGCACACACTAAGAAACTGGGTACTTACTGTCCTCCATCTGCACTTTCCTCTGTGGCAATATAGCATTGGATTTCAATTGGCGATAGTCCCTCGTGAGGGCAGAGATGAGGCTGGTGTGGTTGGTGGAGCGAACCGCCCACTGCTGCTCACTCTCCGGAAGATTTGGCCAAGGTAGCAACAATACATTTGATAGTGCTCTGCATACCAGCACCTGGGCCTGGAAACGATGAAACATGGAAGTTTTCAGAGTTTTCTATTCACTCATAACTCACAGACACCCTTAGACTGACATTTTATGGCTGCCCAAAGCAGCAGTTGTGCCCAAGTGACAACCAGCAACTCTGCAAGGTGAGAGAGAAGCAAAGCTCCATGACTTCAGAGCTGGAGTCAGCTCTCATCTCTGTCTGCCCTTCTATGCAACAAGAACTCAACGTTCCTTTTATCTCCAAAACAAGACGATGCCAATTCTGTTGCTCTGTCTGGTTTAGACAGGAAGCACCCATGTCTGTAAAGCACTTTGTCCCCCCATGCTAGTGCCCAATGCAACAGAATCCCCATCTTTGCTGCAGCTTTTTCAGTAATCCTAATACATTCATTTGGAGTGAGGTATACAGAATGCTAACAGAAGTTTCACCAACTCTTTCTGTATGACAGAATCAATATGCCAGTACTGCAAAGGTAATACAGTCAGGGTCTGTGTCAGCAAGTGAGAAATGAGTAACATTTAAGAGTTGCAACTGTGTTTTTTCCCCTACGCTGCAGCTTGAAATAGATAACTATTGACAAACTGCCACTATGATTCCTCCATGTAGGCAGAGCTGAAGCACCTTATCAGGAAGCCGCTGGGCAGAAGTGTCTGTGATTCTGTTGAACACCTTCTGCACTGCAGGGATGCTGATCAGGAACACCGGTCGCACCGTAGTGGCTAAGGAGACCAGCAGGTGGCACGCAGACAGCAGCAACTTCTCCTGCACCTGGAACAGAGGGGGCACATGGTCAGGATGCCCAGGACCATGAGGTCTGACATCTGGTGACAGACAGCACAGGCAGCTGCCCTTACCAGGCTTCTGCAAGCAAAACAGCACAAGTATTTTTATCACAAGGGTGGTCACACACTGCAACAGGCTTCTTAGGGGTGGCTGATGCCCCACGCCTGTTGCTGCTCAAGGAAGCATTTGGATAATGTCCTTAAGGTCTGCTTCAACTTTTGGTTAGTCCTGAAGAGGTCAGGCAGTTGGACTTGATAGCTTTGTAGGTCCCTTCCAACCAGAACCATAATAATACTGTGGAAAAGAGATTTCCCTGTTTTCAAGCCATGACATGCCTGTAAGTTGCTTACTGTCACAGTTCTGGTTGGGATAGAGTTAACTGCCTTCATAGAAGTTCATGCAAGGCCGTGTTTTGGATTCTTGATGAAAGCACTGGTGTAGCACACTGGTGTTATCAGTTGTTGCAGAGCACAGCTTGCAAAGCCAAGGACTGCTGTGCTTCTCACACTGCTGTGCCAGCGAGGAGCTTGGGGTGCACATGAAGGGGACTCAGCCAGGACAGCTGACCCAAAGGGGTGTCCCACACCACCACGGTGCTACACTCAGCACTGAAAGCTGAGGTAAAGAAGGGGGAATGGACTGATGGGAAGCAGGGAATGAATTAATCCCTCCTTTCTCTTAGTTTTCATGTCCTTTACCTAGAAAACCGCCTTTATCTGAACACACAAGTTCTTGCACTTCCAAATCTTTTCCCCACCCCACCTGAGCAGTGTGTGAGCAGCCCAGTGATGCTGAACTGTCTGCCAGGTTAAACCACACCACTTATTTTTGCAGTAGCAAAAAAAAAGTATAATCATCTTATACTCAGCATTGCAGGACACACACGTTATGGCTCTGGAAAACACATCCAGCAGCTCTCTGACTCACACCTAGAACACACTGTGGTCCTGTGCACGTTGTTCAGTGCCTAAGCCCAACTACATCACCACAAGAGCCTTGTGCTCTCCATGGACAGCCCCAGTCCAGTGCTGACACAGATACCTTTGAACTGATGAGGGGTGTGATGGCCTCCAGAGCTGTGGAGACAAGAGAGATGAACTGCTCCGGGTTCTGCCGATGCACTTCACTGTAGAACTGTGCCAGCCAGTGTGAGTAGGCTTGCAGTGCAGCCAGGGACTGAGCGTGGCTGTGGGGAGAAAGCAACCATGAACTGACATAAAGCAAACACCACAGGACGACAAGTGCCATGACACCCCAGCCTCAGTGCTCCCATAATCAATTCCCATATTCCCCAATCCCACAGCATGAGATTCATTTCACACGCCCACTTCATTAGTGGAAAGAGGGGGAAAATGCAACTGCCTTACAGAAGTTTTTGGGCAAATAGCCACACAGCTGTCAGCCTATATAAAACATTGTCCGACTGCAGCTATCCCATGCAGGGATAGATGAAGGAGGCTTTCCTGAATTAGCTATTTTCCTTTATATCTTGTCTCTCTCCCATCCTTCGTATATTTAGTGTCTCTTTCTCATTCATCCACTAACTGAAAACTGAAACATTCCCTGTGATTACATTACACGGCCTAAAATCCTTCTTCATCCTGGGCCTGGACATTCAGAGGTGTGCTGCCACTGGATTCAGTCACCAAGTAGCAGTATTAAACCAACAGGACAAACCAATAAGGTCAAACAGCCAACTGGTGGGTTGACTATAATTAGAATTTATAATTATACTTTGGCAGAGTTATCTCACGTTTTTGAGTCAGGAGACTCTTTGGGGATCAGACAGGTGTCCTCCAAGTATCTGGCAATGTACCTTTTTTAGCCTGGCACTATAAAACAGAACACAGTTTTCTCAAGGACATTGGACCCAAGAGCAAAGGATGAGTTCTTCTAACAAATACAAAGAGCTTCCAGAGCTGTTTTAAATCAGAAAAAGAAGACACCTTTGAAGAAATATCATCTGCATAAAGCTAATTGCCAGTCACTTGGGACTAGGAAAAATCCAGCCTAGTGTGGGTTTAAGTGAGCTGTTATTCATACAAACTGAACAAGCAAAACCTTAAATTCTGCTTGCAGAATGCCAGCTGGCAGTACCAGGTTTGTACAACACTGCCATTTACAACCAAAGGTCTTTAAAAGGCTGTTAGAGCGGTGTTCTATTACCAGTGGCATCAAGATTTCACACTTAATGTCAGCTTCTGGACTGAAAGCACTCATTTGTTTCTGAAACGGCCTGCACTGCTGGAAGGCATACATTCATTTTGGAAGCCAAGGACTTGAAATTTTCTACCGAAACATTTTGACTTGAGCCATAAATTTGACTCTGGCAGCACAAAATCCATAAGCCTCAAATGACACAACAACCATTTCTTAAAATATCACAATTGTACACTTACTTTACCACCTAATCACACTGCAGATGAGCCAGGCTTATACACTCATCAGTACACATCGGCTTTTAGAGCTTATACAATGGGCGTTTTTACTGCTGATTACAAATACATTTTTCTTCAAATAGCAATCTGAGGAAACAGTGGTTCGAATCACTGGCAGCAGCCTTGGCCTTGACCAGCCAGTGCCCTTGGTTAGCTAACAATCACAGTTTGCAGAACACTTTCCAAACAAGTGGTTAGAGTAGAGGTAGGAGACCCAAAGCTGCCTCCACCCCACACAGGTACCAAATCTGTACATAGTAATTTGAATTGTGCATCTCATACTCACACATCAATAAGGTCGGGTTTCAATACAGATGGTACTGCAGTTTCAATGTTGTACAGTTTAATCTGGGATCCATACAGCGTTACTTTCACCAACCTGCAAAAACATGAGTACGAGGTAGTGCGACAGGACTGCAAGATGGACACACACGTGCAAACCAACCTGCCCATCTTATCTGAACACAGCTCTTGACAAGCCTGTGTCAATATTTAGCTACTCTGTAGATTAGATGTAGGCTATTTCCTTGCCTGTAATAAGATGGAACAAGTTTGATGTTCCTGCATGGAGGTGAAGCAATAAAAGCAGCTGTGCACAGCCCTGAATTTGAAACTATACACTAAGTTTTGTGGAGGGGAAGAATCAAATGCCTGCTTTCCAGTTTCCAAAGATCTTTAATGGAAAGAGACTTTGGTGACTTAGTTAACAGAGACGTAACTGAAGCAATCACAGAATCATTTAGGTTGGAAGAAGATCCAGAATATCTTCAAGTCCAACCATCACCTGACCTACTGAGTCCCATCACTAAACCATCTCCCTCTGTGCCACCAGACTCCACACCCCACTTCAATGCATCACAAGTGCAGATTTTGGAAAACAAGTACCTTTCTACTGACGGATTTAATCCCTCCTGCCAGTTATTTCTCTGGGTAAAGGTTAAAAAAGACAACTGGGGAACTTAGCACCAATGAATGTAACACTTAAGGTACTGACCACTGCATTCTTCGTGTCTCAATTTCATCATAACAAGGGGAAGCAGAAAGAAACCTTGGCTTTCACATTCACTGCAGTCATAATAACTGTCCCACAGATGATGAAGGGACAGCAAACTCTCCCTTCCATTCTTACCTCTCTACCACCGTGAGAGCATCATTAAACCTGGCAGCAAACATATCCCCAATGAAGTACTCTGCTAAACGCCCAACAGCCTGCAGCAAGGAGCTCAGGTCCCTCAGGGAGCAGTGCAAACGACGGCAGTCATTCTCTGCAGTGATGTTCAGTCTGTGACCTGAAATGACGTTTTGGTTTGTTAGAAGTGAATCCCAAAGACACACGTGTACGCATTCAATTGTGCTAACAGGCGCTGAGTAAGAGCCCGGCAGCCTGAAAACTCATACTCTAAAAAGCATTTAACCTTGTGACTAATAAATACAGCTCTTTGGAATGGGAAACCTAATTACAAAGCTCCAGGAAATGCTAAGTTTATTCTAATTACATTACAAGCATTCTTCTGAAATTAGCTCGGCAGTGGGTCACAGTTCAAAGCTGAGCTCTGTCCAAGCAACTGAAATACTCTAATTCATAAGACGAGTCCTGCTGCTCTGACAGCCACTGTTCACATTTCTCTTTGAAGGCTGAAAGTGATGTTACAAGCAATTCCAGCCTCTTGCACATTTATTTTCTTATATTCGGTATTAACATCTATATAAACAAGAACCTTTTGGTTATCTGCTGACGTCAGGCAAGCAAAGCCAGCTTCACAGAGGCTGTTAGCAGACTCCCCCTGCTGGCTAGGCTGTAACAGATGTTCTGGCAGCATAGGCATATCTGGAGCAAGAGTGCATTTGTTTCTAGTTTGAAATGTGGTTATGTACTTTCCTGTTTCTCAGATATCAAGAAAAATACAGATAAGCAGACTCGCAAGTCTTATTGCCTCACGTGATTTTCCTGCTGCTCAGTCATGTACACCTACCTGTTCCCCAAATATCCCACATACCTCACTAAAAATGTTAACATGTTCTGCAGTAACAACTGTTCTTCTTTCCCCTGCCCACCTAATTTCATATTGTTCATCATTTCAGTAACAAGCTCGAACCTCTTATGTACCATCAGCAAAGCATCACCCAGATCTGTACTGCTGTATGAGCTACTTCTCCTGGCAGCTTCCAACACAAACTTCATGCACTACTACTTAACTGAGGATATATTAAATGACCTTAAGATTGGAAGCACTTTGGAATAACAATTTCAGATCTGCAACAGAACACAGAGGAAGCAATAACCAAAGCAGGTTTACAGTGCTTTGCAGTTGGCTATGCATGGAGTGAGGATCTGTACAGTGGTGGTTACCTGTCCCTGATGTGACCACGAACTGCTGGAGTCCCAGATAAACTTCCAGGTTATCCTGCAGAACTGGAAACTAGAAAGGACAAGAAAGCAGCGTTACTCGGGGGCTTGGCAGGCAGTTAATTCAAATACCACCATCCGTTTGGGAACAGTTTTCCTACTTCTTCCCAATGCCTTCAAAAAAATAGTGGGACAGAAGAAAGGCAACTTTCCAGTTTCTGGGCTGATTCTGCAGCTTATGTCTTGATAGCTGCCATCAAAACAACGAAGATCATCACACTGATGGTCTGTGGCAGCTCTCCTTTGAGCTCTCCTCTCAAGGCAGGGGCTTGACAAATGGAAGGGGTGGCACAAGAGGAACATGCAGATAGATATAACCCAGCCCAGAGCAGGGGTACACAGCCAAGAAAAGGCAGAGCCCAGGGCACAGGAAGCCTGCACTGCATCTGCCAAACACAGAAGCATCAACTTCTCAGAAATACAGCTACCAAAATAATATTCCACTTAAGAAGCTGAGCTCAGTGCCTCTAACAGAATACAGAAGGGAAACACCACAGTCACTTGTTGCCAAGCTGCACACTGCAGCAAGAACAGCTGAAGTCCCATAGGGAAAACAGCAAAGGGAACAAACAACAGTCGTCATGCATCCTGGCCTGGGAACACGGAGCAGTAACCAAACTCCATCTTTCAGGACTGACAGCAATTATGCCTGCTTCTATCAATACTTAAGCTGAGCAACAGGTTATGCTAACACTTGGAACATGCTGCACACAGACCTGGAAGCTTTCTAATCAGCACTCAGCAGCTGCTGTACTTCAGTGGTATGTATTAAGGGATTATTTGCCCTGTGCTGAATTGCACTGTAACCTTCTCCTTATTTTCTACCGGCATAGTCACCATATTCAGGAAGTCTGGATTTATGGAAGTTCATTCATCCATCAGCAGAAGGAACTGCAGCCTTTCATTCCCCAGCATGGGACAGCAGAGCAGCAGCTGCTGCACACTGAGTCAGTTACTTGCTCCTGATGGAGCAGCCACCACTCCCAGCATCACTGCAGAGACTATTGTTCAAGAAGCCTTGCCTGCTTTCCACATCTCCCACAGGGCTCAAGCATTCATTAGCACGTTTCTAGCATACAAGTGCCTGTCATAAGACTGCAGGAGGAGAACTATTTGAAAAGAACAACAAAACAACAGCCATCCTCATGTTAACGTGTTACTTGGAGGAAGCCACATGCTCTTCATATAACCCATATGCTCCTTGAAACAGCTGCTCTGTTTTGTCTCCTGCTAATTCATGCCATATCACCATGCTGCAGAGGAGCCTCCATTCACACGAGGTCTGTCTTCTCACCAATTTGGAGTTCCTAGCACTGTGCTTCTGGTGCTTTTTCCTGCTCAGACACCTTCCAGCCTCTGCAGCAGCTCACTGTGCTCTCCTTCTGGAAATCACAGCTCAGACTCCCAGCATGCAACGTTTCCAGCAAGAGCTTGCTTTGAGATCTCACTGCATACACCTGCCTTTTTTCTCATCCAGACAACAGGCACCAGCACCTCTAACTTTGGGCTCTAGGGGCTCAGATACTCGAGATCTCTCCTCTAGAAACCATTAAAATGCTTCAAAATGAGACAGCTTTTACAGTGCTCATCCCAGCAATAACAGTGACATTAGTTGGAGAGAAGCACTTATGTGTTCAGCTTTAATTCCCAATTGTCTGAGGCACTCTTCCCAGCATCTGTACCTAGCCTTTCATTTAAGCAAAGGCCTCACCCTCCTAAAAATCCTAATGATGCTCATCTGTGCAATTAACAGCGCTGCTCCTAATAGAAAGGTCATGAGAAACAGCAGGAAGTTATTTACACTTGGAAAGGAGAATTTCCATAGATCTCAGCATGCAGCTATTAAACTCAGGTGCCAGTGACAAAGCACACTCTTCAAAACATACCAGAAAATCTAACAAAGCCAAAAAAAA
The DNA here is from genome assembly GCF_054131305.1 of Coturnix japonica. Taxonomy (NCBI): domain Eukaryota; kingdom Metazoa; phylum Chordata; class Aves; order Galliformes; family Phasianidae; genus Coturnix; species Coturnix japonica. The sequence goes on along the minus strand of NC_140675.1, from coordinate 19,410,111 downwards.
GTAGGAAAAAAAGCAGTTTCTTTCAATGTTTGGCCCCTCCTTCACCAAACTCTTGCTTCTACAAGCAGAAGCTTGGAAATGTGGCCTCTGCGAACCAGCCTGTAACAAATTCCAGTGGTTGGCACTTATTTTACATTGGTCTGTATGACTACTTACTAGTGTGGAGAAGGCATGAGTTGGCAAGAGCTCCATGACTTTTGCAACCACTTCCAAACTTTGGCGCAAGTACCGCTGCCACTCAGTTTGCTGCTATGGGAAGAAACAAGAAGGTGAGCACAGCATTTCCAGAAGGAAACAGCCTTTTGTAGGCTGGGAATCAATGCTTGGGACAAGCCTTCACAGGTACCTGGATACTGAGGAAATGGTGCTTTTCTGTGACCCACCTGATTCCAAATGATGTTACCCATTCATACCTGGGGCCGCATGCCTACGTTTCCCCAGAGCAATAAAGCCACATGTGCTCTCTCCAGAAGCACACAATGCACAGGTGTCTGGCATCTTTTGTTGAGCACCATGTGGTTGTCTAGTGCTCCACTCTCACATGTTGGCCACCTACTTCACTTTACCTTTCATGTCATCAGTATGGACTGAGATCATGTTTACTGATATTGACTTTGACAAATATGCTCAAAGGGAAGCACTAACAATATGTACAGCTGAAAGCTTTTGTCTGGAAGAAACTTCTGCATTTACATTCCAAAGCAATCAAGAACAGACACCAAATGCCTCTGGTACATATACACCTACATATGTATTTCTCTCTATAAGAACCAAGTTCAAAACAAAGGTCATATCCTTTAAGGAAGGACAGAAGTACCTCATGCTTCTTTAACCCTCAAAACCCAACACTAAGTGAAGTAGCAGCTGTCTGACCTGTACAAAACACAAGGTTTGGGAAAGACATCCCAGGTGCTATAACGAGTGCAGCAGTTTTACATCTGAACTTGCAGCTGTCCCTGCTCAGCTCCTTACATCATCATCCAGTGTCTCGTCATCCAGCTCCTCCAGCTGTGCCTGGTTATACCTGAACTGGATTCGATTCAACACCTCTGTCAGCAACAGAACCAAGGCGTCTTCGTACCTATGGCCACAGAGAAAACAGCAGGAGAGTGATAAGGCAATTCTGCAGAGCCTGCTGTGCTCACAGCCCTAACAGCAAAGGAGAAATGTAAAACAGTTGAAGAGCACAGCTGTACCAGCTCGTACAGCCAACATCAAATAGATTTTGGGATTAAGAGTAATGTGTCACTTTAGGTCACAAGCTATCTGCAATGAAAGTCTTTGACAATATTGCTCTCACAGAGGAACACTGATAACTGTTAGCTAAAGCAGCAGCCCAGGAGGCTGAAACAGAAAAGGCAGGAGGTGTGCTATGCCATGAGCAATGGCAGATGTACATGAACAGGAGGCACAACCACCTCTTCCTGCTCCATCTGCTCCTCAGCAGCCTGCCTGGTGCTCTGCTTTGTGTTGCCTCTTCCCCTGTGCTGACAGTCAATGAATTCAGACCCTTGCCCTACTGGAAAAAAAAAAGCCATTACCTTTTGCAACTCTAGTATAATGACTTCAAACACGTGTTTCTGAACGATACCCTTTCACCTCAGGTACTAGGCAACGGATACAGAGAGCAGAAGATGCTCCTTCACACTGATCACATAAAATAACGCCAAGCTGCAAAATAAGCAGTCATCAGCATCTCTGCTGCCTCCACTGACACTGGGGGATTTGGAGTTTTGCTGTGTTTGTTTTCTCTCAAACCACCTTCCTCAAAACACAGCTTGTCCTCCATAAGGACCAGCTACGTCCTCTTCTAGGTGAGATCAGGTTAGAAAAGCAGGCATTAAGGCCTGCTAACAAAGGCTCAAGGAACAATGAAGTACTCAGCTGTTACAGCTCAGCTGCAACAGCTTTCTGTGCAAGGTGCTGAATTCCCACCTTTCTGGTAATCAGATGACAGAACTCCAGATTGGGCAATTTACCCCGAAGTACAACTGTCGTGTGTACAGAATGCACAATCTATAACCACAGAACAGGAAATTTCATCTGTGCTCCCATGGTGTAACCACACCCACACTGTCAAATTGAGCTGTTTACATGTCTAAAGCATTAAGGAAGCAGTGGCTATAGAAGCTATCATTAAGGACAGGTAGTTCTGACAAAGAAGCAGCACACGTTTTAACTACTTTTATGCCACTCCTTTTTCTTTCACAGCATCTCCAAGACAGACAGGGCCTGATTCAGTTCTCTCGGTGACAAAATACCTGATGTAGAGATAACATACATCACTCATTCACCCAATGAAAGGGAGCAAAATGCCAAGGCAGAGCTCAGCAGCATTAGGCAGACAGCAGCAAATTAGGAACAAATTATCACCAAGTTTAAGTGCAATACCTACTGCTGCTTGAGAAATTAAGAGTATGCAGTTCCCACGCTGAAAGGAAGAGCTGCCTGCTGTAAACCAGTTCCCATTTGTTCTTTGCGGTCATGACACCAGGCTGCTTTTCGGTAACTAACCACACTTATATTTAATATGCTCAAAGGGAAAAAAGCTTCCTTGTGCAATTAGTGAAAGGCATACGGTGTGAACCATGGCACTGCCAAGCCTACCAGATCTGAGCAAGATCCAGTACGTCCACCTTATTCTTCTTGTTTGAATGGCAGAGAGCCACCTATTTCAGGAGATGGCATCTACAAAAGAGCTGCCAATCACTGTTGCAATTCATACATGCAATTAGCTATAGAGGTCAGCAAGCAGAACTTGCTTCTCAAACACAGCACTAGCAGTATTTCTTAAAAACACATCCTTCAAATTTTAACAGGCATTCACAACCCTACGTAAATGTTAAGAACTCCCAATTCAGCAGGTAGTTGTATGAGCTGTGTGCGAACCCTTACTATGCAACTCACTGTGTGGCCTCCTCCTTTAGTATGAGCTAAAATGTTCTCTAAAACAAGCTAAAAATATGCTCCAGTTCTATTTTAGCCTCCAAAGTTGTCCTCCTCTGCTGGGTTCACATACAATGTTTTTAAGTGATCTTTCCTTCTTGCCTTAATTTTTTTTCTGCTTGAATTCTGTTCAGTGCATGATAAAACTCTGAAATTCACAATTACAGCCAGTAACTTTTAGAAACAGAAAGGACTCGGATCACATACAGCTGGAAGCAGCAGCTTCTCACACTCCTTCCATAGTGACTGCGAGAGACTGCAGCTGCCACAGTCTGCCTGCTCACCTGTTGAGCACTGCTTCTTTGTCAGCCAGACGGCTCTTAATTTTGCTGGTCAGGTAGTCCAAGAAGAGCGTCCAGATGTCTAAGCAAGAAAAGTAACCTTCGTGGGTAGGCTGAAACACATCAAAAATCACAATAAATTTCACGAATGATGGCAATATCAATTTCACATGTTGAAAATATTAGTTAGCATGTACTTCAATCCACAGAACATCTTCCTGCTGTGTTGAAAGGCTTCTAAGAGGTCACTGGGCAGATCCACTGCCTTAAGATGTTAAAAGATGAACAAGAGCTTCAACACAAGGTGGGAACCCAGAAATGACTAGGAGGGGCTCAGCATGAACCCATCTCATGGCTTGCTGCACCAGCTTCCGGAGTTTTATGGATCTACACCCTCGCCTTTATTTACATACAAAGGTAAATAAGGCCAAATTGCATTGTGACAGCTTCTACTGCACAGCAATCTGCATCAAAATCCGGTTCCTTTTAAAGAGCAACATTGAAAAACACAAGGAAAGGTTCAGATACAGTAAAAGCAGCAGATTCAGAAGAAAAGCAACACAGAACAGGCAACCTGGATAGAGTTTTCCAGATGCCTTTCATTCCAAAGAGTAGCAAAAAACCCAACAAAACCTACAAAAAAACCACCCAACAAAGCCCCAAACAAACCATAAGTAAAGTTAAGACACTGGACAATCTGTTCTCACAAGGTAACTACACGTGCCTGTCATCTCCAACTAAATCCAGGAACACATTAAGGCACTTCCCCAGTAATGCTGGAGAAGGGCCAGTGAGATGAGCCAATTGCTTCACCTGGGCTAGCTTTACTGATCAGTCTCATGGGGCAAACCAAGCTAACCCTGCTGGATGAGACAACTGAACACAAGGAACAGACCGTGAAAAGAACAACATTGCGGGGCAGTACCTGATGAAAAGTGTATTTGAACAACAGTGCCAGAAACTCAACCACGGGGAACTGGGAGTAGGATTCAATTCTTCGTAGATGGACGCTCACAAAGAGACGAAGGAAATCCGTAAACTTCTCAATGTAGCTACAATGGAAAGAAGAGAACAGAATTAAGAAAAAGCAAAAGACGTCCCAGGGAAAAGCAATACCATTGAAACAGTGATAAGTTCACTTTAAATCCTCTCATTAAAAACAAAAAAAGAATGTGATAATTAATAGGCAGTAGAACAAATTAAAATGTAAAGCCCTGCAACAATTACCTACAGGACGGGCAACCCTTCATTCCATTAATACCTGAAACAGCAGAAAAGACAGTCTAGTCAAAAGCAACTTTAATATTCAGAGAAATATAATCAAGTTTAATCAGGCCTGCAAATAAACAATCCCCCACCCTAGAGAAATCCATGTGTAACAGCAAGACTTGTATTACTGTTGTATAGAGGATTAGTCACATACATTGTACCACCGAGGAATTCAGCTGAAAGCAAGAAGTTAAGGCAGAAGTTAGCAATACATGTGTTACAGATGTACAGGAGGTAGTGGGAGAGGCAGAAAGAGTTGCTCCTTACACAGGGCAGAAGGTTGACTGTCATCCCAAAGCTTCTGAGATCAGAACCCAGCCTGTAGTGACCGAGTTGGGCAATAAAGACAAATCCTTCTCCAAAGCAGGGAACTTTTCAGTGCTTGGGATCATACTAGAAGGAACATCCAAAAAAAGCCTGCTACCAAAACATCAGGAGCTCAGCAAGAGCATGACCTCAGTGCGAGTACAGAGGGTTCCTGAGCACTCTGCTTGGGGAAAATTACAAAGAGCACAGCAGGATAAGCTGTTATTGTGGAATAAGGACGTGTCCTGCACAATGTAAGCTTCACCAAGGCTAGAAAACCTCTTCACATTGATTATGCACAGAAGAGTGAAGTACTACATCAGTACACAGACTGACACACTGCAACACCACGCACAAGCAGCAGAGCTCCAAAGGCTGTGGGCACAGAAACCCATCCTTCCTACAAGGAGCTCTGAAGTGTAAGAGTAACTCAAGCCTCTTCTCAAAAAGCAGCAGCAAGTTTGGGTTAGCTTCAGAGGGGTGAACAGTTTTCTTCTGTTGCACTGCATCAATTCCCCTTCTGCAAACTGATGTGAGGAAAAACGCTCCTTCTAACCACAAGGCATTCAAGACTGGAAGCATGACCAGCCAACAGAGCTACAACGCTGCTTGTTATTATAAGCCTATGAAATAATTCAATATTCTTGATCATGTGTAAAGTTGACACAAACCTGTTCTTTGGTACTGCCTGCTTGACAAGAATCAGCACTAAACACAACCGGCCACTGACCAAATGCTTCAAAAATAAAGCAAAAAATAAGTATCCAGACCCAAACACCTCCTTCCTTTTATCTGATCTTATTTTTTTTTTAAGAGGTTCTGATCTGAGACCAAAGAAATTCTTACTTTGTGCCCCAGAGCCCATATGGCAACATCCACACCAACTCTTCTACCCACACTGGACATCTTGCATTCTCACCTCCCGTATTTTCCACATCTTCCAGCTGAAGCCAACACCAGTAAAGCACTTTATGCTAAATCTTTTTCTTGACTATTTCAGCAGCACAATCCTTCCAAAGCAACGCTGACTTTATAACAGAATAAAAGGAATCACCACCACCAGAGGCTGCTGAGAGAGACCTGGGGCAGGCACGCTCCAGGGATGTGACTGACTGAGGTATGACAACCTTGTCAGTACCAACTCTGTGTAGGACTGTTAGTCCAAGTCAAGAAGATGCACTTAGATGATAGGTGCACAACCCTGGCTCTCTGTGCATATATCCCATATGCAGAGGTGATATGTTTCCACTATACTGGGACATGCCTTACTTTTAGGGAAGGAACAATACTAAGGTGAAGGGGAGTTAGTCTCAAAACAGGCAAGCAGAATTCACTGTTAAACAGAAGCCACAACTCATCTAGATCCAGTATCACAGAGCTGCAAGTGAATCTAAAGATATGGAAAAAGGGAGCTTTGTGGAAGAAGCGTGTAAGTCAGCTCTTCCAAAAGCCCACAGCTGGTTTCCAAATTCACTTTGACTTCTGAGTAGGCATCGAGCAGAAAAATCAGTAAGCTCAAAACCCTTCCTGCTGCATTTCCACCATCACACATCCACAGCCAGGTACTGAGCACACTGACACAGTGATAACACGTGCCAACATCAGCACCAGCTCTCCCCATCTCCCCACTGCAGGCACTGAAAGGCAGCACTGAGCCACCCCCTGCAGCACACTGTCATCACGTAGGTTCAGCCACTCAACACAACAGCAAGGCAAATCTCACTTCTACAAGCAGCAATATCTGATATGAAAGAGTCAGGCTGTTTGTAGACAACCAGCATGGCAGTGACTTTCTGGAAAGCCATAAGAACACACAGCTGCTGTGCTGCTGCTTCCCCCACTGCCTCCAGGCACTCACTGCTGGGAGCAGAGCTCCCTAAGCTGCCTTTCAGTGGTGTTTAAAAGCAAAAAACAAACAAACAAACCCACAAAACCAAAAAAATAAGAGTAATCAGAAGCTGTCACATCTCAGTAAAGAGCATGAGACTGTTTCTCTTTCCTTTCAAGTCAGGACTCACAGAACAACTACGCACTCTTTGTGCACTTGGGTTTATGACAGAGAAGGCAGATACCGACCAGCGAAGGGAATGCTGCAATGCCTTTACCTCACTGTGCCTCTTCTGCTGCTCTGTTACAACTGAATGAAGGGCAGGGTCAGCTCTTCTGCCACCTCAGACCTGCAGTCAAACAGCAACGAACGGGGAAAGGGGAGGAAGAGGACAGGAAAGAACACAAACCTGTGCCACCACGGCCACTTGGCAAACTGAGCCCCTGAGCAGAACCTTACCTGCGGGCACCTACCTTTCTGCCTGTCAGCATCAGCAGAGAACTCTGAAAAAAAGGCGATTAGACACACCATGCATGACCGCAAATCAATAAAGACTGTCCTTTAGAAAGCAAGAGGCCCTAGCACAGCTACTCGGCTGCTTGGTTTCTCTTACCTTTCATCCAGTTCCTCCAGCCGGCTCTTCACTGTATGGGCATTATTCTCCTTAGTAATCTTCTGCAGGAGGTAGAAAGTCTGCTGGAACATCCGTAACAAATACTCCTCAAACTCCATAGGCACACAGTTCTTGGACATCAGTTCATTGATGCAGGACATGGCCAAGACGCCCAGCCGGCCCCGTTCTGCTCCCAGCCCCACATTCTGGCTGCTGCCATTGACCGATGACATCTTCCTGACACGTGTGTCACAGCCAAAGCGGGCAAAGTGGAAGATGGTGGTGAGGAGCGAGGGGGTGATGCTGGTGGACAGAGGGATCCAGCTGAAGAGATGGGCCAGACACTCCAGCGCCAGGGAGCAGATGTATTCACTGTCCGTGTCAAGGATGGGGATTGGCTGGTTCAGTAATTTGGCTGCGCTGGGACTCTGCAACAGGCTGCTCAGCAGGTCACCTGGGGGAAAAGCACATTACAGATCAAGGCAGTTAATTCCAAGTGCTGCAACTGCAAGCCACAGCCATAACCCAACAGCCACTAGAGCCTCTGGCATAGGTTAGCACACAGATCTGTTTGAGATGAGCAAGATTTTTTGTTGAGGAACATCCTGAAGTGTTGTACATATCCTACACATCAGATCAGAGGGGTTGCTGAGGGACTATTTCCAACAAGCAAGTTCAAGGGGCAGCTCTGTACTGCCCCATCAGCTGCACTGAGAAGGGCATACACAGCATTTTGCAAAACAAAACCACAGCAGCATGATGTATTTTAGGGATCTGTTACAAAATTTATCCCCTTCAAGAACTTGAGCATCTTTGATGTGAGCTTGCATAAATTCTGCAGCATGGCTGTATTATATCAGAAGTTGGCAGAATTGCTTCTGCTTGCACATGACAGCTTGTGGGTTACGTAAGAGCAGAGGTGCTGAGACCCAAACCCTGCCCAGCACTTCTTCTCAGTGACCAGCAGCCCATGGCAAGTGCACGTGACACTGCTCAGCCTTCTTACCCGGAATTTGTTGGCCTAAGAACAGCTTTAGGAAACAGACAGTAAAGGAAGGAATCTATACCTGGTATTGCAAGTTAAAACACATGGAAGCATGAAGATAAAGACTCAGCTTTAGCCGTCCTTACCACTTTCTCCTGAAGTTGGGGATGGTGGTGGAGTGGCAGCAGTAACACTGTGTTTGTCCCAGATGCTCTCCAAAATACCTGGCCAAAGAGACACTTTTTAGAACAGATTGCTAAAAAAACAGTGATCCAACTAACGTACCAGAGACAGATAGCTCCTCTCAAACACATCTCAAGGGCTTTAACAAGGAGCCCTCCATGTACAAGCATTCAGTGTGTGTTTCAGGGTCACTAAGAGAAGACAACTACAATCCCTCTTCATAAAAGAGACACACATAGCTGTATTAACTGCTTTGCTACACTAACTTGCCTTGTAGTGATCTGAACCAGGCACCTAAAGGTAAAGTGCTTGAGCAGCACAAGCAGTTGCTACATCAATCACACCTTGTTTCACTGATCTGAGAATGTGCAAACTTGCCAGTACCACAGGGGTGAGAAAGGAAGATGGTTGTTTCAGAGCTGCAAGCACACCAGCTCATACCTGTGAGGAGTCCAAGCACAGTTTGCACCTGGTCCAGCAGCAGCTTACGTAGCTCTTCCTTGCGGGCTACGCTCAGATCCTCGCGTGGACACGCCAATTCTTCCGAGGTTGTTTTCAACATGATCAGTCCCAGAGGAGTGGTCACAGGAGACTGAATCAACTGAGAGGAAAAAGCATGAATGCAATGTGATAACATTCTGCAAAAAGTTTCAGATCACAAAGAGGAGATGAGCAATCCTGCCTGCAGTTCATAGCTGTTCCAGGACTGAGGAATAACAGCTCCCAGTTTGCAGCACTGCAAGGATTCCATTTCCTGAAACATTAACTCACGATGTTGCAACAGTTCAAGCACTATGGGAATCTTTGGGGTTTCACGAGAGCTTTCATCATGTCATTGCACACATTCTCTGTTTCAGCATGTTTACCAATAACAGTTTGTTCCTCCCATTTACTGACCTCATCACTTTTTAGAACCCATGGTTTCACCAGGTAACGGGGCTGCTGCTCAGAGCCTGCACCATCAGCCAGGCAGCTCCCCATAAAAAACCCCAACATTCCTTCCAACAGCACACAAACAGCTGCAGCCAGCACTGGGTGACCACAGGACACAGGTATGGAGTGCAACTCTGCCTGTGGCTGCATTGTACTTCAGACTGGAAATAGCATTAATTTAGAAACTCCTTACCTGTAAGATGTTAGTGAAAAAGTCGTGGTAGAACATCGGCCAGTCCTGTCGGCCAATATCCACAATGACTTTGCAGAGTTTGTTCCTGATGAAGTAAGGCAGAGTTTTGTGCTGAGCTAGCAGGAGCTTGGGCAGGCAGCTGCGGATCTCCATTTTATCTTGAGATGGGACCCCAAGCCACATCTTATTGATTAGGTTCTGGAAAAGAAGCAGAGCTCCCCAGTGTGACCATCTTAAACAAGCTGATGTAACATGCTTCACTGAAAATAAACACTTGGTGTATGAATAAGATAGCCTTCATGATGCCAGGTATAGGGCCTGAAGAAAAAGCATCTTAATATATATATTATCAGCAGCTTTTCAGACATAACTGCATGTCATGCCTCAGACTTGTTGCTGCCTGCCACAATGCATGGGGCATGGGGAAAGGCCATAAGATCTGTCAGATTCAGATCTGTCCATTCCTTTCACTGACCATGCACAGACAGTTAAAAAAAAAAGCATCTACAAGTGATATAGTTCAAGCTTCTTGGCTGCCATGGACAGGCCTGCAGATAAGGAAACAAGGAGACATCAGCAGGTTAGAAGAGAAGACACTTCCCTTGCTAAAGCTCTGACTCAGGCTTTCTAGGCAAAGTCACCATTTCAGATGCCACAATTACTCAGCAGCCCTAACCCTGATATCTTTATCAGCACAAGGATGAGTGTGAGAACTAAGCCAGGCAGAACAAGAGAAGCTTCAGAGGCCCCAGAGCATGCTCCACCACCTCTGAATAAGCTCTGCTACATAATGGGGTCCTTGGGACAACGGAAGAGAGCAGTGCTCAGGCTGCTGAGCAAAACTCACCAAGCCCACCTCTTACAAGCCATGCAGTGTACAGGAACAAGTTCTAATGAAAAATGAAGTTCCACACCCAATACAACAGTATCAGTCTCACAGAACCCTTGCAACATCAGATTTTCACTAAAGATGACTTCTATCTGATGGCACGTGGCACATCACCACACCAACCAGCCTTGGGTCAAAGCAGAGTTGGTTGCTTGCCTCGAGCTTTTAACCCTGGACATCCAAACTTCCCCTTTTAAAAGGAAAAAATAACCCTGCATGAGGCAGAATAACAACACAGAAGGGAAGTTAGTTCAGCTCTCGATGGCTCTGAAGGCCCTGGAGCTCAGCTGGAAGGTTGTTTCGCAGGCAGTGATTCTGCAGTGACAGGGCATCACTTCAACAGAAAGCTTTTAGTCCACTTAAAAATAAAAAAAGCAGACAAAATCCATAAGAAGAGTCACAAATTGCTTCCCTGTCACGCTACAATCCCATTTAGGGACTTTGGAGAATTAGCTGCTCTGCCTCTAGGGATAACTTACACAAGAGGCCTGCTGCAGGGGCACTATCTGTAGCCATTTGCAGGCATATAGCTGGAAAATGCAACAGCAGGGAATGCTGGGCAGTGATTCTGGAGTATGATATGGAAAGCTGTGTGTAAGGTCAGAGCTGATCAGAGGTACAGTAACGAGATACCAGTTCAGTGTGCAGAGATGGATGTATACACATACAGATGGCTCACAGACACACAGAGCATCTCAAAGTTAAAGGCTGTTTGTTTGGTCTTTTTTCCTTTCCCCTAGAGAGGATCCAGAAGCACTGCTTAGAAACCAACAACGGCCCAATCAAATGATAGTTCCCCACTGCAAGACCAGAACAACTTCTGAAGCACCCATAAAACTGACAGGCGCTTCAGCATTAATATCCACCTTCATGCACACAGTTCATCCCATTCATATGAAAGTGGCAGCTTTCTTCACCTGAGAAACATTCTTGGGAGGGCATTCTCTTTTCCCAGAGCAAAAGGAGAGAAGATTTCACATGGGAGAGGGCCGGGAGGAGGACTTTGACACCAGACCAGCTGTGAGCTTTTGGGATATTCTAGAACACAGCATCCACAGGAAGTTTCAGGGATGAGCCTTGGGTCCCTACTCATGGTTGGATCAACAATCAACACAGAGCTGAGGACCACGACACAGCTGCAGAGGGACGGCCAAAGGCACAGTGCTACAGCAGTTAAGATGAGGAATGCCAGTTTCTCTGCTGAGAGATCCTAATCTCTCAGCTGAGCTGCGGATAGCTCCCCTCACTTTACACTTGCACAGTGATTTCTTTGTTCTGCTTAGTTCTGGGCACAATTCTTTTTTTCAGTACTTTCTCCCTTTGCCCAGAGGCTCGGTAACCAAACATGTTTTTCTCTTCATGAAAATCAGTTGAATTATTGTTCCTGTGTGACATTCGTTCCAAATAACTTCTGCCGTTCCTTTCTGAGAAGGGTCTCCTGATGGTTAAGGGCCGTGAAGATTCCATTTGTAGACCTACCTCATCCTCCTCCCTTTCACAGCCCCAGATAAATGGAGTCTTTTACTTCAAGGCATCAACAACAACACGGGCACACAATTTGCCAAAGCAACCTCTGAGAACAGGGTTGTTTGCTCTGTGTACAGAGCAGGCCGCTGCAGGGGGTATTAACATCCCCTGAATTTGGAGCAAGGCTCAGCCTGCAATCCAGCCCAGAACATAAAGTAGAAAAGACCCAGTAGACCACAACAAAACCCCAGTATATCATAAGGGAAAGACAATGTGCTGCTCACTGAGAAATGAGTTGATAAGACAAAGCTTGCACAGAATACTTCATTTCTTCCAGTAGCTATACAAACCAATACTCAGGCTTTTAACCATATTTTTTTTTCCTCTTTTATAAATAGATAAAAACTGGGACACGCTCTTCTAAGAGTGACCTTCCCTCTAGAACTCACACAAGCTTGCGGGATGTAATTCCAAAAAGGGCACGTCAGAAAAAGAGATTTCAAAGATAAAAGCAACCTGATTTCACCCCTTTGTATCACAGTTTGCAGCAGCTAGTAGGAGGTAACCAAACACATTTTTGACCATAAAGAGAGTATAAAAGCAGTAGTTCTTAAAAGCGTGGTGCAGAAAACTCGAGCAGCCTCTGAAACTGCAGGTCATTTGTACTTAGAGGTGCCAGGAAGTTAATTCTTCAATTAATGTACAAAGATTCTCCTACTGTAAGCCTGCCATTAAATAACTTCTTTAGGAGAGAGCAATAAAAGAAGCTGTATCACTGTCCTCATTAAGGCTGCCTTTTTAGAGGAACATTTTCAAATCAAATCGATTGTCATATAGAACTGCATCAGACAAGGAAAAGTGCACCATGCAGACAACAACACATATCTTACCTCAAACACAGTCAGACTGTACATCATCACGTAGTCATTCCTTGTGCTTGACAGGAAATAGAGGCAGAACCTCCAGGCTCCTATTTGCTGGGCGAAATTATTTAGAAGCTCCTCTGAAAAAAAAAACAACAACAAAGTATTAGAAAATGCATTAAAATGCTCAAGCTGTAAATAGAGTCATAACGATGTATATATAGCACACTGAGCACAGGAAAAAAGACCATGTTCAGAGTGACTCAAACAACCAGGGCAGGGGGCACCACACTCAAAAGCCTTGGACATAATCTAACAGCAGGCTTTAATGAAAAGAAAATAGGTATGTCAAACAGTGTTCTGAAATGACAGAAGTACTACAGCAGGCTAAGTGCTGGACACTGAGACAAGTTGTAAAGAATATATATAAGAAATTGCCCTTGTTTAAATGTAATTGCTTCAGGATGCTTCTAACACCATGCAGGCAGAAAAAACATCCCTTCTCCATCCAATTTCCCACTCAGTAAAAAGAATCTGCAGCTCCATGCTCACAAGAGCAGTACTGATGTTAGTCACTGATGTCAGTTACCTGCCATGGGATCTCCCAGGCCCAACCTATGTGATCCCTTACTTCAATTCACACAAGCAGAAGACTCAGTGATGCCAGTTCTACATCAGGCAGGACACTCATCCCCACCGTACTTAATAAAAGCACAAAGTGACCTCTGCTGAGGTCTGCAGGCAGCACAACACAGTGGGACAGTCCCTAGGAAGGGGCAGGCACTCACCTATCTCCCGCTTCCTCTCGTTTGTTGTGCAATTGTGGAAGAACTCTGTCATCAAACTCTCCAAAGCCCGGAGCGAGGCCTCTTCAGATGCCTGCAAACAACATCAAGAGGAAGGAGTTAATGCAGATTTCCACTCTGAATTGCACTCAGTGTAGATGCCAAGATGCTTCCAGCTGATGCCTGGAAGGGAGCACATCTGCAGCACCAAAGGGGCTGTGGCAGCATCAGCACCAGAGATGAAAGCATTTCCAGCCCTTTGAGAAGGGACACACAAGCATTTAGAGGTTTGATTAAAGAACAATGGCCCCCTGCACCTAAGTTTAGCTTCTATTATTGGAAATAGTTACAGCTCAGTATGGGTGAGTCTGATAAAACAGGACTGGGACACAGCAGGTACAAGGTTATGGCAGTTTGGTGCCTCTCTGGAGCTGAGCCTTTATTCCAGTAATATCCCAGCACTAAGGATGGCTTCTACCATCTGCCCACTCCCAGCTCTCACAGCATCTTCAATGGCTCAGTAAAGGAAGATGGAATTTCAGCCTCTTTTCTCCTACTCCCTTCCTGTCCCCTCTGGTCAAGTGTGTGCCCTAGAAAGCAAGGACCACATTAGCAAAAAATAGAACAAAACATTTTGCTAGCGAGCAGTTGGCTTAAAATAGCCTTTAATCAAATCAAAGCCACTTTGTCAACTTAAGTGAAAGCAAGCACCCACTGTCACTGCCTCCAGTGACTGTACACTAGCTTGTACCTGACAGCCCAGTGGAATTATCCAGTGAGGCCATAATAAGCACAGAACTGTTTGCAGGACCTGCAATGAACCTCGCTGTGATATCTCCAGTATTATCACTCACAGGCAGCCTCCACTCCAGGACACTTCTGTGTTAGAGGAAAGGGACAAGCAGGTACTGCAGGGTCTGGGAGAGGAGCTGCTGCCTCTGCCCCAGTCAAGCACACAGACACAGCAGGGGCTGCCCCAGCCTCACAGAGATGGGTGGGAACAGTGAGGTCAGCCCCACAAGGCAGTCAGAGCCAGCAGCACTCAGCACTTCTCAATTCATTAGAAGCAGCCAAGGTCAGACTCCATGAGTCACCATCCACGCTGCCCCACCGCTTGGGATTCCTTAAGTCCAGCAAATCCCACAGCTTGAGGCAGTGCCATTGGCCACAACGTGGTTGGGTGACACGGAAATCAAGCGTGCCAGGATGCTGGCGTCAGACCTGCCAAGCGTGTCACTCTTGGAATTGCCCATCTGACTCAGTGAAGCTGCCAGCAACCAGGGTGGGAGCTCCAATATTGAGGACACTGCAGAACTACACCCTGACCACCCCCAGCTCTGTCCTGATAATTTTGTTAGGGCCAATTCAATAACTTATCAAGACGGAGGTGTGTTGTTGCTTACTCACAGCATTTATCTCTGAGCTCCAACCTTTAATACTGGTCCCATACAACCAGACAAGCGAGACTCACAAGTGAGCCCGCAGTTTCCTCTCCGAACAGCAATTACTTGAATACCCAGCAACTGCACATTCAGACATCATTCATCCAGGAAACCCACTAAAAAACATAGAATAATAAATAGAATATAAGATCTGAGATCCCCAGGTCCAACCCCAGCCCAGCCCACGCTGTCACTCATCCCTCAATGCCACATCCCCGCAGTTCTGAATACATCCCATGGATGGTGATCCCACCTCTCCCAGGGCAACTGTGCCACTGCATCACTGCAGTGATGAGGGATGCAGAAAGAAGGAGAAGATACACAGGACAGTAATAACAATGATAAAACATTTGGGGCCGCAGTGATGAGAGCTGCTGCCAGACGCAGGAATTGGGCTGGGCCTGCAATTTAGACTCGGCACGTTTATTTGAGCAGAAAACACACAAGGCTAATTTTAGTTCACGTCAAACCAAAGACATTCTCTCTCTTACAAAAGCAGCGGAGTATTCTGGGAAACATGAAAGTGCTTATAAAAGCAATAACAGCATATGAAGCTATTTCAGTTTTCTCCAGAAGAGCTTCCACTTAGAGCACATTTGCCTTCTTTTAATCCTTCCCCCCCCAATTTTGTTTTCTATTCTCTATAGAGCTACAAAGCAGGGAAGCTGTGTGCCTCAGCCAGCCCCAACCACCGGCATCATTGGCCATGGCCACACCAGATTGTCACTGCACTTTCATGAATAAATGCCCTTAGAAAAGAAAGCGATCGTTTCTGCTAGAGGAAAGCTTTCCCCTAATGCTCGGCCATAAAACCCCACGCCGTTAACCTTTTGATGGCTGCTATTAACGGCTCAGCAGAGAATCGATCATACAAATGATGCTCTAAATACGGCCCTGCAGCTGATGACAACAGCAAGAGGTTTTGTGGGCTTGTTTAATGCACTTGGAAATGGATATCACTGAGATAAAATGATGGCAACCTCCCCTACAAAGCTCCCCCCCTCCTCTTTGTTTGCTCAGATGTTAATTGCAGCTGCAGCCTCACAAAGGTGCGTCCTGCTGTCCTTTGGGCAGCACTGTGTCAGCATTGTGCCCATGGGTAGAGCCACATTGGTGACACATTGGTAGACCAAAAGTCATTAATTCCCCATCTTTGCTGCCTCTAAATGATACCGTCCCATTCCTTTTCACTTGGGAACCTTCTGCATCCACTCCTGTGCCGTCACTTACTGGGCATAGTCATACACACTGATACAAACCACTACACTGTGCTGCTGTATTTTCTTCCCTGTACTACCAGGCTGGATGTGGCTCTGGGCAGCCTGGTCTGGTGGCTGGTGACCCTGATGGCAGCAGGGGGGTTGAAATGAGATGATCACTGTGGTCTTTCTCAACCCAGGCCATTCTATGATCCTATGATACACTATTTACAATATTGCAGATCATTTTTAAGCATGCAGTAAAGAATAATTGAATTATACACATAATGTGTATGCATGTGCCCTAACACAATGACTTACTCACCAGCTTTACCAATTACCAGGGTGTCTTTCAGAGTCCCTCCCTGTTCCAGCCCCAACGTAACAGAAACTCCCACATCAGCAATGATGGCCTCAGAAGGTGCTGGGTCATTTCAGGCCTACATGGTTCACCGCAGCCTTCCTTCTGCTGCCATCAGCAAAGCACCACCATTGGCATAGCTTGAGTGAACCTCAGAGCAGCTCTGTGCAGAGATCAGGGAAGAACTGAAGCACAGCAGCAACAAAATCAGTACTATGGAGTGCTTAAAAAAACCAAAACGTGCTCCAGAAAAGATGAACACATGGTACACCAAGGCAGAGCTGTACAGCTCAAAGCAGGGCTGTGCTGTTGTCCTCAGATAGGACATATATATGTCCTATAAGGGAAGGCTGGGTTTTCACACACAATCCACAGGTCTCAGACAGAACCTTAAGGCTTGCTCGGAAGCTTTCAGATAGGAAGCCGTGCACAGCCCCATGGCAGAGCACACTGCTGATGATATCAAGCACGCTCCATCTTTGCTCTCAATTTCCTCGTTGCATTTCAGACATGTTTTTGTGGTTTCACGAACCGAAACTAGGCTGTGAGCCTCAGTGTGCTGTGAGAGCAGAGCAGGCTCATTTCAGGAGTCCTCCTGGCTGCAGCACACAAGCAGTCGTCTGCTTCAATTGCTCCAAGAGTCACCGCTCCTGCAGTTCACAGACGAGATGCTGATTTTGCAAACTCGTTTCTCTTATATTGCAATTTAAGCCAAAAAATCTAGCATACAAGTCATGAATCACTGCTCTATCTAAGGGCAGTGAAGAGTGAAGGGGGCTGCAAACGTGCTACGCTGTGCTCAGATCTTCTGTGACAAAGCTGATGTCCAGCATGAGAGCTGGGGAATCCTGCCTCTACTGCTCATCAATTCAGGAATCAATGTGTTTCATTTAAACATCAGCCTAAAAACAACCACAGGCTGAACAGCGTCGCACAGAGCAGGCTATGGAAAGGCAGCAGTGATAAGCTGATTTCTGGAGCAAGATAAAGAGATCACCTTACCTGTAAACACTGCCAGGTACACAGGTAATCAGGCACCTTTTAGAATACCTATAGGATCGTATTTCTTAAATCACCTTGTACAGGCAGGTCCAGTTACCTGGGTTCAGGTTTTAAGGCTGAACTTTGATTAACAGGCTCAGGTGTCTGAGGCAGATCCTTTCCAAACTGATGGTTCGTGATCAGGAACCAACCCTGGGGTCATCTCAGTAGTCATTGTGCTGCTCATAAAGGATGCTCAACACACGGCAACTCAACAATCACGAAGCACTGCAACTAATGCTGGAAAAGACTTGGCAACACATTATTTCCCTGAACAAATAGCTCCTAGAATCACTATGTACAGCTGAGAAGCGTAGAAGCATCTCAGACACGACTGCTAACTGCCATAGTACAGGGGTATCAGATGGGTACACACAGTTGATATGATAACTGCTGTTAGGGCAGCTTAATCCATCGATCCTGCTGTAGCCACGAGCTGCTCCCAGACAGTTCTCAACTTCTGCCCACTATTTCTTAAGCTGTCACTGATGGAACACTGTTGTTTGGGGCATTATCAGAAAAGCAAGTGACAATGTGCTTTTCGGATGGGTGCTGCAGGTGCTGAAGCAGCACATGCTGCTCTGCTTCTCTCCCAGGTTTCATAAGGAACTTGCAATCTTACAGCAAAGTCTAGAAAGTCACATCTAAAGGGCTTAGGGCTGTGATTCTACAGCACTGTGGTCTGTCTACCCACTTCACTGACACCCCTGGGGGCTCTGCCATGTCCCACACTGCACAGGACAGCCCTGTCCTTCCTAGTGATGGTCACAGGTGTGAGACAGCAGCTGCAGGGCACAGACCACTTCCCCTTTCCTCTGCAGTGGGGAATGCAGGCATGCATGCACAGACAGGATCACAGCTCTGGCCCCACAGGCAAATGCACACAACATACTGACCTCGAGATCCCCTGGTGTTTCATCTGAAATAACCATGTTTTAAAAGACACTGGGGGGAAGAATCCAAACACACAGTATTTTGGACAGAAGCACTCTGGGGGGCGGGGAGTGAGATACACCAAGAAACACCATCAAGTTTTTGCTATGTCTTCCTACAAAGCACTGCTCCTGCTTTTGCAGATGGATATTTGCCTGTCTGCGTTATAGATTCCTCTTCCTGACTCACATAAATGCAGCAGCTCCTCTGACCAGAGAGGAAGAGAGACTGGTAAAGCGTGAAGATGTGATATGGGTCACCTGGTTTGTATCAGCACCAAGATGTCCATGAAGTGTTAACAGCTACAGCTTTTCCAGAACACTTCTCAAATACTTCACTGCCTCTATAACTGCAAATCCAAACTCCCGTGTATCTGAGCCTGCAGACAACTCAATAACATGCGGACAAACACTCTGAAGTGCAGCTGTTTGCAGGCCCAACTTTAGGAGTCTGAGGGTACACACATGTGCGTGGCTGGAAATTGAAAGTACTACAGTAAGTAAAGAAGAAAGTGAATGCAAGAAGAAAACACTTATTCAGCAACTTCTGAAAATGGCACTTCTATTCAGATGCAGCTCAAGCTGCTCTGCAGGGAGAAAGAAATCTCCCTTACTTTGTGAAAAGCTCTGACACGGTGCCAGGGGCCAACAAAGCAAGGCTGGAGCTGCAGGACTCCTGGGACAAGGGCTGCACCTTACCCAACACCCTGCAGCAGCAAAATCCAAATCCCAGCATGGTGGTTAAGGTATGCAGAGACGTGGTGTTTTCTAGGACACTGTCAAAGAAGAGAAATCTCACAGTATGGCAAAGTCCTGGCAAAGACCATTAAAACTTGTGTTGGGTTTAAGAGCATACATGAAACTAATGTGGATAACACCACGGAAATAAGCCAGCAAGACTTAGTTTCTTTTTTAATTAATGCTTCCAAAGAACAGTACGTTCAGGAAAAGCATCTAGGCTGCTTAAAGCAAAGCAAAACAAGATGTTGACACTCGCAGCGCCCAGGCTCCTTGGGCTGTTTCCCAGCAGCAGCCTGCTCCTCTCCCTGCAACCTCCTGCAGCCCTGGGGCCCACTGCAAAGTAAAGTCTTTCTCCTGAGTGCTGGCTGCCTTGCAGGCTGAGCCCCACACAGGGCTGTGAGCAGCAAACCCCCGCTGCTGAGCACCTACCTCAGCTCGCACAGCATAGATCATAGGCTGCTGACTGCATTGGCTTCCTCTTTCCTTCAAGCCTGACCACGGAAGAGCTGCTCCCTGCAGCTGCCCCTGCAGAGTCCTGCTCTGCTCTCAGACACCAGCCTCAGCTCCTGGAGTGGTTTCAGGTTCCTAAGCTTAAACAAATCTCGGGGGAAGAAGCTGGACATTGCCCTCAGTCCAGCAGAAAAGAACTGGCAGTGTTGTAACATATAAGAAATCACTTCACCCACTGCAGCAACACAGCATCAATCAAGGACGACACAATTTGCAGACAAAAATCACCCCCCAACAGGAAAATAAATCCTCTCTCCACAAGGCAACACCCCCATCCCCTCACCTTCAGTGCTGGCTCGGCACCCTGACAAGGAAGAATGTACATGAGATGAGCACGCTGCTTACACAAAAAAGGGGACAAAGGAATTGTGACAACCCATCTCCACGCTGCAATTAAAGCTGTAAGAAAACATCAAATCAAAGTGCTAAAAATACACAGAGAGTTGCAGACCCAGCTACAAACTTGGAGATGCCGAAACAAACAGATTTGGAGCACAAATGCAGAGTGTTGGGAAACTAAAAGAAATGTTCTCAGATTGATCCCCATGGGAGAGGAATTGGGGAAAACTGGGGGGAAAAAGTAAGGGATCTGCACACTGATGCACCTCTTTACAGCAATGAACCCTGCTGCATGAGCTTCATTGCACACACCAGGTTTTAATGCTTTCCCCTTAAACAATGCCAGCAGCCACCACTCACCTCTCAGCCACAAACATCAGCCAGCAACAGGAGGCTTCTCCAGGTAGTACAAGGGATCTTAAGGCACGATGCTTTTGCCTTCGTACCTTTTAGCCTGACTGCAGACAGTAGAACCAGCATTTAGCTACCCAGCCTTTGAAACATGACAAGTGATGTGCTTATAGGTAGGTGGGAAATGCAGGCCACTGTGCTGAATGTCGTGGTGTAACTCATGCCACCCAGCTCAGCATCACCATATACTACCTGCTGCAGCAACTAGGAAACAGATGAGCAGCTCACAGGTATAAAACCACAGCTCTCATTGATTTAATAAAATGGGGATGATGCTACAGGGGGGCAGAAAAAAGTTGCGTGCCTCAAAGGCTGAAAAAGGAACTCAGATGTCAGAGCTGGGGCTGGGACTTACAAGTTCCTATTCTCTCGTTTCTCTTTCAGTAGTGAGTCAGAACAGCTCTAAAATGATTTACTTTTCTTTTTGAACACTGTGCTTTCTGCACGTCCCCCAAAAGCTGTCAGAATGCAGGCTGTGACACTGCACAGCTTGGTGCTGTCGTAGAATATCCTAAGTTGGAAAAGGCCCATAAGAACCATTGTGCCCCAATGTCACTGTTCCAGCTCCCAGCATCACCTTCACCATCTCCAAGGAGCAGAAGTGACCTCAGTGCTTCCTGTCCTGGTGGCACCAGCATTGCACACCCTTACCCTGCTCTCTTCTGCCTCTCAATGCAGGGCATCCCACAGCTCACCACGTAGAAGCCCAAACAGCCCAGTTTAAGGACCTCCAGCAGCAGGATGGCTGCAAAAGCAAGAGGCTGTTCCCAGGTCACATTCAGTGGCATCAAGAACAGCCCCACTAACATGGCATTGCCTCACTGAGCCCATAGACCTGCTTTAGCCACAGGGCCACCAACTGAGCTGCAGCAATATCCATAATAGACGTGGGCTGCTTCCATCACTCACAGCAGCAAGCTCCTTGGTAACCAAGGGTGACAGAATAACTTACAGCTCACCAACAACCTGGCTAGGTACACTGTGATCCGGACATACTTGATTCCTTAGCAGATGGAAGGCTTAAACCACTCTCAGTTCTTCAAAGGAGGCTTTAAGCATAAGAAAATAAGAGTACTTAGCGCTAAGAAAAAAGATAACAGGGATGTAAAATAAAAGTTAAGATGCTGCTGTGAAAAACCTAGAAAGATTTAAGCTACACACACCCACTGCCTCCTCCCATTTCTGCAGGCTATGCTTCACACAAGAGGGACATTGAGCAGGAAACACACTAATGCTTTTTGCTCTGCTCTAGGAGCTCCTTATCAGCAGTGTAAGATTTGTGGAACACAGCACCCTGAGGTGGCACACGCTGACAACACACACAGTCTTTGAGCACAGTGCGTGTCACTGCAGCTTCCCCTCCTGCCTTTGATGCTTCTCTCACCGACTCCGCAGCTCTCATCACTCCTCCTCAGTTAATCAAGCTCCAACTCATCACCGCTCCTCCTGCTTACAGCCTGCAGTTTTAACCCAGTTCAAGTTAGAAAATCTGCTTTCCCAAGTCTGGATTTTTTTACAGCACGGTTTAATTATGCTGCATTCATTCCCAGTGTGCCTTACAGAATCTCATCTTCACACTTGTCCAACTGTTTCCGGGAAGGAGGGTGTGCTAGCAGCAGCAGAGGCCCATCTGTGGGCTCCAAGAAGAGTGGAACAGAAGGAAAATCTTGCACAGGAGTCACATGAAGCGTTACAACAGTAAATTCTGCAGTGTAGCTTGATGACGGCTTCTCACCTGCCATGCCTACCACTTGGCATGTAACCGAACCAAAAACTGAATGCTCAAGGTAAAAGAAAACAACACGTAACTCAGCAGACTGAAAGAATATGTCTATATGAAGGTGGTGGGAAAATTTAGAAGTCTCTGTTATCTGAGGTTACTGCTGTTCCCCTGCAGCACAGAACTTGCTAACCTCTTTTCACATGCACTTCAACAGCTTGCTAAACACCATGGGGCCAAAAAACACCAAAACCCCACACCACAGCATTTATTCACCTTCCTGAAGGGGGATATTCACTGAGAAGAACAGCTTTGAGGACACCAACCTTGGCTCCAGCTCAGGCCAAAGCCACCACCAGGAGCTGTGGTGTTGGGAAGGAGCTCGTTCCCTCGTATGTCAGATGAGAAATTCACAACTGCAGAGCAAGATCCCAACTTGGAAAGGAAAGAGCTGCAAAGCCTGGGCCTGCACCATCCGAGGGAGCTTAGAACAAAGAGGGGCTGGAAATCAGACTGGCACCAATAGCAATCAGCTGGCAAGGCCGTGGTGGGGCAGGCACAGGGCAGCTCCCCACTCTCTGAGCACCATCTGTGTGCAGAGCTCCCCTCTGTCAGCAGAGCACACAGGGCAATGCCAGGCCTCCCTTCCATGCCTGGAAGGAGTTGAAAAATAACAACGGCGACCATCATTGCTTAACACGGCCCTGTGAGTGCTGAGGTCCTCCGGAGATACCCTGCAGGCTGGTTGAACACAAGCAGGGCAAATAACACGCCTCTTCTTCCATTTATCGACAGGGAAAATAAAGGATTGTGCAAATCAAAGCCACGTACAGCCCGGCCGAGGGGGCAGCCCCACAGGGCGATACATAACCCACCCCCAGGCCCAGGCCCGAGGCCCGGCAACCCCCAACCCCAGCTCGGGGCACCTCAGTGCGGCCCTCGGCCCCTCGTACAGCCCGTTCCGTGCTATAGGCCGCTCTCACCATGGCTGCGCTCTGTCCGTCCCTCGGGGCTGCTCTGTGCTGGGCTCCGCTCTCCGCTCACCTCATGGCCGCTCAGCCCCGTTGGCTCCCCCCGTTCGTAGAGCAGCCGTTTCCCCCCCAGGCCCCGGGGCCCGCCCCCCCGGTCACCGAGCACGGGGAGCCCCGGGGCGCTGGGCAGCGTCTCCGGTCAGTGCAGGCCGCGCCGGGCCGGGCTCGGTGCTGCTACGGGCGGAGCGACCGCGGCTCCTCCGGGCGCATCCTGCGGCTCTGCCCGCCCCGCCCCGCCCCACCCGCCGGAAGCGGCCGCCCGGCCCCGCCGACCAATCACAGTCGAGGTTGCGGGGTTCTGCGCGTGCGCATTGCGTCTCAGCTAGTCTCGGTCCGCCATCTTGAAGAAGGGCACGATGTCCCGCAAGGTGCGCGCTCAGAGGTGCGTCTCGCCCCGCCCCGCAGCTGTTGCGCATGCGCACTCGGCTCTTCCCGCCGTGAGCGGGGCGGGTGTTGCTTAGCAACGCGGTGGGGCAGGCGCGGCCTAGGCCTGTGTGCGGGCCCCGAGCCTCGATGATGGTCAGGCCCACAGCTCTGAGACCCGGCTGGGCAGCTCAAGGCCTACATTGTTTTCTTCCAACCACATTTCCCAACGTCTTCTGTGGCATTTCCCAGCGTATTCTGTGGCATTTCCCAACGTCTTCTGTGGCATTTCCCATGACAAGAGATGGCTGAAACCAGCAGCTTAATAGGCTTTAGGGAAGGACTGAGTACACATGAGGATATTGCACATGCTTGCAGTTCCATTAGAGGATTAAACAAAGCAGGAGAAGGAGAGAAATAAACCCTCGGGGAATGTAACTAACTGCAGGGATTGGCAAGGAGAGCAGGGCTGAGCAGTGCCTGGTTTCCTGGCCTTTGCAGTGCTGTAGCCCCAACTTCTGTATTCCCATTTTCCCCTATAGAATCCACAGGGTTTCTGCAGCTTTAGGACAGGTTTGGGGCTGCCAGGCCGCCCTGAGCTCCACAGGCTTCGTCCCTGCTTTGGAATCACCTCCCCAAGGCTACGAGAGCATCTTTGTGCCCTCACTGTGCTGGGATGGAAGGTCCCACACTTCAGGGCTGGAGAAACCACTCCAGCTTCTGTGTTTCAATGTGGGGCTCCTTCTGTTTCCTAATGAGATTTTGCTCTCATCAACCCAAGGTGGGAAAAGCCACCAAGCGTTCTGTGGTGAGAAGAAAGAAAGATCTACATTGGGAGGCCAAGGGAAAAGAATTAGTGAACATCTAATGGTTTATCCCTTGGTTATCTTTGTTCTGATAGGCACAGGAACACAATGACACTCAATTTGAAGCCTTTTGTCATAACACCCTGTGCAGCTCCAGCCTTAATTCCAGCCCAAATATTCATTCTGTTTAATTGCTTCTTTCCAGTTTTGCAGAGCTTGTGTTTTGCCTCCGAGCTGACCCAGCCATGTATCTGTGTTTCCATCTCATTTTATTGCTTCTGACGCAAACTGAGCTGTAACTCATTCCGAGTGCCACATACAAATGAGCGCTTCCACCTGGTGTGACTTCATGGCAAGGGTTAAACCATCTTTTTATAAGTACCATAAAGCAACATTGAAACGCGAGGGGAAGTTTTGTGTGGCCCAACCATGCCCTGTGTGCCCTAAGTGCTTGGCAAGGAGCAATTTGCTCATTGAGCAAGCTATTAAAAAACACAGCAGGTAAAGGCTCTGAGTGCAAATACCCTCCAGCAGCCATTAGGAGCTCGGTACCATTGCCCCATCCATTCCCTGGGAGAGCAGCTCTTCCCTCCATGTTCCTTCTCCTCTCTGCTCAGCCCATTAGTCAGGGCATTAAATTTTAACATTTTCCACATGCTGCTGTGAGTGAGTGAGTGCCTGGGTGGGTGCCAGGGCCATGGGGATGCAGAGGGGCTCCTAGTAACACCTGTGGGATGCTGATATTGGGCCCATGGGGGGGCACTGATGGAGGTGATGGATGTGGGTTAGGGACAGCTGCCCTCTGGGTTTGGTCCTGGGGAACTCTGCATCAAGGACAGGGCTCAGAGTGCTCAATGGGAGCAGCCTCCCCTCAGCACAGCGTGGCTGGGATCTTTCCGGCCATGAGAAGTTAAAAACCCATCGATGTTTGCCATTAGGGTGGGAGTGGCTGGGATAAATGTGCCGCAACCAGACCAAAGAGCTGAATAACTCCCAGGGAATGATGACGAATCTGATGGCCGGGCTGGACAAACTCCATGTCCTTCCATTGCCTTCCGCAGGGAACTGCCCCAGGGGTAGGGCATCAGGTGAGGGGCTGGCTCCTGGCACTGCTCTGATGAGTTTGCCAGGTCTCAGCTACAGCGCTGGTGGGCCCCCATGGCACCGGGCTGGGCCGGCAGCTGAGGAGTTAATTCCCAGCCTCACCGCATGGCTCTGGAGCTATTAATACCCACACGCTGCTGATCTGCCAGAGCGAGCGGTGGCTCTGCTGTGAGACCGACCGGTCCTGTGCAGCCACGGCTCCTTGTGACACAACTTTCCTCCATGGACACACCGAGCACCTGCTCACCACGAGCCCCTGCACTGTGACTGCTGTGCTGACGGAGCTGGGGATCCGTGCCTGGCACCTGGCTGCCACGTGGGTGCTAGAGAGGGGCAGCTGCATCCTTTGGCTTTGGAAGCATAGTGGGGCTGAGACGGGGTCTCATCCTGCCCCACTGGAGCCCTCACGCTCAGCAATGCCACTCCAGGTCCCTGCATGTGCACGCTGAACACCGGTGCCAACTGCAAGATGGGTGGCAGGACGGCATCGGGCACCAGTGCAAGAGGGATGCAGGTCATCGCCTGGCCCAGAGCTGCCTCCTCTTATGGTGAGCAAACAGCCCCAGCGCTCAGCCTGGTGGTGTGAGTCTCCCCAGCACCAATGGCACTGGCTGGGTGAGCCCCACCAGCGGCACTGCTGAGAGTGAAGAAGATGCCAACACAGCTCCAGCGCTGCCCGGCCTGCTGTCCCCCTCACCCAGGTGCAGCGGCCACCAGAGCTGAGCAATGGATTCCTTCTGCTTCGTCTGCTTCCAGAAAGAGGAGCTGCAGCCCCTGCACCTCCACAGGTCAGTGCTGCGGGGATGTGGCGTGGGGCTGGGTTGGGGATGGTGGCTGATGGAGATCCACCCGCTGAGCCCAAAGTTTGCATAGGAGCAGATGCATCATCTCCCGGACGGAGGGTACTGTGCCTTGGCACTGTGCTGTGCCATGTGCTGTGCCATTTGCTGTGCCGGGTGCTGTGCCTTGCCTTGCCATGCCAAGTGGGATCAGGGCTGTTGGTTGGGAGGCACCTCCGCCACATCCCAACAGGTTGCAGCTGTTGGAGGAGCAGGACGCTGGGGTGCCTGGCAGCCTGGGGAGCTCTGAGGACAGTGGGATTTGAGCTTGGCACTGCTGTGCCCCCTGGATCCATCCCCATGCACAGGATAGTGCTCAGTGTGTCAACTCCAGCCTTGGGACAGCCACAGCACCCTTGTGCTGTCCTCTTTCACCATCTCAACCTGAATGTGGCCCTTCTCCCAGCACTACAGGACAGTCCCCAAGCAGAGCCATGAGTGCCAGCACTCTGCTCTTTCCCTCCCTGCTGCTTCTTGGCTCTCCAAGTCCTCTCCCACTCGTGTTGCTGAGTGGCAGCCAAGGCAGCACACTGTGCCTGAATTAGCCGGGCAGCCGGCAGGGATGCGAGGTGTGAACACCGGCACATGCCGTGCCCAGCTGCTCCTCCCGGCACCACCAGCTGCTATCCTGTGCCACCATCCCACATCCCACGAGCAGGGCTACCAGCAGGGCTGTGGCTTGTCCTCAGTGGGCACATGCCATCCTGGGGACGCTGCGAGGGGGCTGTCCCTCCCACCAGCACGCTGGGTTTATTATGGTGTTTCAGTCCTGTTCTTCACCTGATGTCATGAGCCCATGTGCTGGGATGGTGCACCGTGTGGGTCACCAGGGCTGCGGAGCGGTGATGTGGGCATGGGGCTGCTGGATGGAGGAGGGCACAGAGCAGCCCTCAGACCCCCCCACGTACCATCTCACAGCCTGACCTGCGCTAGGGCTGAGCGTATCCGGCACATGGAGGTGACATCCCACCCGGGCTGTGGTCGGGGCAGTGCGGTGTGCTGCGCTGCTGTGTGCACTAATGGGGCTTCCGCTCCATCTCCGTGCCGCCGGCCCCAAAGCGCCGTGCTGGCGATGAGTGCCGGTCCCATCGCCCTCGCTAGATGGTGCCAGAGCAACGGGCTGCGAGCGGAGCTGTCTGCAGCCTCACCCCCAGATAAGGGAGAGCAATACGATGCCGTGACCCCAGACAGCCCAGATCCCACCTGCCCTGGGAAGACAGCCCTTCTGCTTTGCTTCAGAAGCCCACTCAAAAGAAGAACACACTGTTCCTTTTCAAATCAGCCTCTGTCACCATCATTGTGCTTCAGTCAGTGCTGCCTCAGCTGCCTGCAAGTGTCCCCGATGGCCTCATGCCCCCCCCCACCCCCCCCAGCGAGGGGGGCAGTGAGCAGAAGGCTGTGCCCCTGCTCAGCTGTTTGGGGTCCACCCCCCTGGTGCTTCTATAACCCCCCAGGAGCACGGATAGGGCCTGGGGGCTGTAGGAGAGGGGGCAGCACCCTGATGGCCGCTGGCAGCAGCTCGGTGTGCCCTCACCATAAAGCAGAACAGCAGCTCATAGCCCATGGCAGCGTGTGCTGCATCCCCTCCTGAACCTTGGGAGCAGCAGCCCTGGGGTGGGGGATCACCAGCATGCCCCAGCCCTGCTCCTCCTGGTGCCATTTGGGGTTAAGAAGGCACTGACCCCTTTGTGTCATGACAAGGATCCGGGCCACACGATGAGCAGCAGAGATTTGGCAGCTGCCAGCAGGGCAGAGCAGGGTTAGGGGCTGGATGGGGCAGAGCTCGCAGGGCAGCAGGGAGGCAGCACTGGCATCTCCCAGGGACACAGCGCATCCCCAGCTGCTCCCTCTGCGGCTCCCGGCGTGCTCCGCTCCTGCGCTGCTTCACTCCCTCCCTTCTCTCCCTCCCTCCCTCCCTCTATTCCTCCCTCCCTCTATTCCTCCCTCCCTCCCTTTCTCCATTCCTTCCCATCATCCCCGTGCTGGCTCCGGGCAGGTTTCAGCTCATGGCACCGAGGCGTGACAGCGTTCGGAAGCGATGGTGGCACCTTTGCTTTGGGCTGAGCCACTCCCAGCACTGAGTGATGGCGAGGGGATGAGCAAGCCCTGAATCCAGAGAGAGGCTTCCTGCTTCTGGTTTGCCAGTGAGAGATGCTTGGAAACAAACCTCTCAAGGAATAGGGGAGGCATTCACAGCATCTCTACCCACAACTCGGGGATGCATGACCCAAAGCTGGTCCCTAATTCATGGTGCACACACAGCTCTGACCCAAACAGCAGCTCATGGGGCCCTGCATGTCCCCAGCTCATCCTCATCTCCCTGAGCCCTTTGTGCTGCTCGCAGCAATGTGGGAAGCCATTCATTCCTGGAGAGCTGTGATTTGCTTCTCCAGGTCATTTTCCCACTGAGTGCATCCTGGCACAGGGCAATCTGGCAAATCCTGGGGGCAATCAGGCTTTTCACATGGTCTGGGATGGCACTGGGTGACAAACACATTTGAACCATCTCCTTTCATTAGTTATTAATATTCTTTAAGTGCTTTGAGGACCACGAGCTTGATGCAAATAGTGGCGAGTGTTATTGTTGTTCTTATTCAATCTGTGCGTGACCCACATGCCTGCCACGTGCTGGAGCGAGGTCTGCAGCTGCCAAGTGGCGTCTGATGGGAAGGATGGAGCCCCACGGAGCCCTATAGAGCCCCATAGAGCCCCATAGAGCCCCATAGAGCTTCAGGGAGCTGACACCTTTCCAGCAGAACACTGCAGGACGTGCCATGTGCTCAGCCACATGCAAAGGGGCTGCAAATGGCTTCGCCCTCAGAGCTCCCTGTCCTCTAATGCTGCTGCCCCCCCTTTGCCCCCCACTGCTCCCAGGGCAGGTGATGTGTCCTGGGGACCCATCCAGGTTCCCTCCAGCGCCGCTCCTTGCACCTGACCTAGAAACAGCCCATAGCTATAAATAGGGACAGCTGGAGAGATCAGAGACGCAGCTTCAAACACTGCAGCTGGGGGGTGGTGGCACAGGGAGGGGACAGAGGGGACAGCCCCACTGCGGATGGGTGCGAAGGGGGGGGGCGATGCTGGACCCATTCCATCCCCAGCGATGGGCGCGGCGTGAGGAAGGTCACGGTGCCTTTCATCGTCGGGTCAACCCCCCGCCCTTATCCCCGCGGGTGGGACCAATGATGGGGGTGGGACATCGCTGGAGGGGAGCGGGACACGCGGGGGGGGGCGCGGCCGGGACTCATTTTCCCCACGCGTGTCCCGCTCCCCGCGTGGATGGCGAAGGCGGCGCTATGGGCGGAGCGGCTCTGCCCTACCGGGGGGCTACGGGGGGGGGAACAGCCGCCACCGCCGCCGCCGCTCCTCTCTCCGGTTCCGTTCCTCCCGGGAGCGGCGGGATGAACCCGGCGGAGCGGCCCCGCGCTGGGGGCTGACGGCCGCCATCCGCCACCGAGCCCGGCTCCGTGCTGCCCCCGGTAAGGCGGGGTGGGGGGGGAGAAGGGAGGAGCGGTGCTCGCCTTTGTGCGGGCGGCGGAGCGGCCCTTTTGTCTGCACGGCGAGGCGGTGGGGAGCGGGTGGAGGTGGGGAAAGCGCCATTTCGAAAGAATCCTGATAAAAATCATCATCGTCACCATTAAATCACCCGAGCGCGGGGGGTGAAGAGCCACGCGCGACCCCTGGCAGCGAGGGGATGGGGGGGGGAGGGCGATGTGGGGACACAGCCCCGGAGAGACACCCCCCCTTTGCTGCCATCGGGCTCGGGGTCCCGCAGCGTGGGGTCCCACTCCCCGCAGGGCGGACCCCGCCCGGTGCCGTCTCCACCTGCACCGCATCCCCTCCCGGCGCTGCCCTGCGGCTGCGGGGCCGAACTCGGGGCCGGGCTCGGGAGCAGCGTGAGGAACGGAGTTCGTGGAGGAGCGAGGCCGGAGCCGGCGCTGGGGAAGGGCGGTGGGGCGGGGGGCGATGAGTTCCGCCCGGTGGCACGCGGGGACGCGCCGAGGACACGAGGGAGAACGGGGTTATTGGAAATACGGAGCGATGCGGTGGTGCAGGGCGGTTGGATATGGGGAGAGGATGCGATGGGGGGCACTGGGAGCTGCCGAGAGCCCGGTGTCCTCATCCGTCCCACAGCCGTCCCCTTGCTCAGCCAGTGCCCGGTGGGCACCGTGCCGCTGTGCAGGGCTGGGGGCTCTGGGGACCCTTGGGCACGGTGTGTGGGGAGGCACAGCCTTGACGCCATGAGCCAGCAGCACGCCGCTGCCCTGCACTCGTCCCAGCCCTGCAGCCCAGGTGAGTTCCCTTCTCTGGGCTCTGCGTGGTGCACCCACTCGATGGGGCTGATATGGGGCACCACGAGCAACAGAGCTGCTTTTGCAGCAAGGTGACGGCCCCACTGCCCTCCTGGGGTGTAGAGGAGTGGGGACACGGTGGGGCCATGGGGGTGCTGCTGGCGGCGTTTTGTTTGCAGATCCACAATGTGAGGCACTGCTGGCACCAGTGGGAGAGTTTGGGGAGGGCGATGCCGACAGGCTGATGAAACCAATCAAATGGTGAAGGAATCACAAAGCATGGTGCCAGTGGTGGGGCTGGGAGAAGGCGGGAGGAGCCAGAGGTTGGAGGAGAACAGGTCCTACCGAAACCATCCCCTTTACTGGGAAAAAGCTCACAGGGCTGAAAGCTTAGAGACAAGGGCAGGGAACACAGCCTGAGAACCTCGGAGGAGCAGCAGGGAGGGATGGGACAGGGCAGGAGATGGCTCCTGCTGCAGGGGATGCTGCTGCTGGGACGGCTGTGCTGGGACAAAGGCCTCTCCCAAGGGCCAGCATCCTGTATACTCCAGCTCCATCAGTGTGGCATGAGCCCATCCTGGCTTCAGGGCTGCTGCTGGGCATGGAGCTGGAATGGGGACGGGAACCCTGTTGTGGAGAACAAGGGGACGAGGCAGCATGGCCCACCCTCCATCCCTGGAGTAGCTGTGGGCTGTTCCTCCTGTCTTTTGGGATGTGGGGCAGCTCCCAATGTGCCATCTCCCCATACTTTTGCTGCTGTAGCAATGCTTGTGCCAGTGTTCCCATGTCACCTGGCTGTCCCCAGCTGCTGCCCTTGGCCGGCACATGGTCCAGGTGAAGGGCATGGCTGTGTGGCACAGGGTCTGCAATCCCTGCGTGACAGCACTGGGAAAATGAAGGACTGGAGTGAGGACATCAGCTCAGCCCTGTTCTTTTTCCCTGCTCTGGCCACCTTCTGGCTTTGCTCAGTGTCTCTCACCCTGCAACACCACTGACCCCAGCATGGGCACCCCGAGCATCCCCATGCCGCCATTGGCCTCATTAGGCGAAGGTGCCCTTGTGATGTCCCTGACTCCAGCAATGCCCTGGTGCCCCAGGGAAGGCAGCTAATAACGCAGCTCTGCTGCGCTGCTCCCCACGGCATCGAGGAGCTGCAAGGCGCTGAGATGTTCCCATAATGGGGTCACACGAGAGCGGAGCCGGGAGGTGGCAGAGCTGCCAATGGAGCGATGCATGGAGAGCCTGCGGGCCGGCATCAGCTGCAGCCAGCCATGGTGTGAGCATTGCTGGGGCAGTGCAGGACATGGGGACATCGCCAGGTGGGACGGTGGCAGCGGGGCTGCGCCAGGCACAGGTGAGATCTGCTGTCTCCTTGCTTCTGCATGAGCACAGAGCTCCGGTTTCCTCAGCTCGCCCTTGATGCTGCTGCGGGGCTGTGGGGTGAGGATCCAGCTGTGCGGTGGGAATTGTCCCTGAGCCCCCCCAGCTGTGTCCTGTGGAGCGACATCTCCGGCAAAGTCAATGGTGTGGATGGAGTGCTGGGCTGGCTGCCAGCTCTTCCGCAGCATCCTTCCCCGCAGGCCGGGCTCCAGGATGTGCTGCACCAGCCACAGGCTCCATATGGGATGCAGGAGGGTGGGAGGGGACCCCGTCCTACCCCCGCTGCTGGGAGCTCCCTGTGTCACCACGCCTGGCTGGGCACGAGAGCTGATCCTGGCACTCAGTGCTGGAAGGTGCCGTTAGTTGCTCAGTGCAGAGGCAGAACCGGGACGCCCGGGGCTGGTCCTGGCCCCGCACATTGTGTGGCCGCAGGAAGTCGCTTCCTTGCTTTGTGCCTCAGTTTCCTCCATCAGGGCGTAGGGACTCCTGCTTGCTGCTGTGTGTTTTTCATTCCTCACTCTGTGTCCTGCAGAGCCCCCGGCCCTGCCAGGCGCCTTCCCTTCCTAAAGCCCCACCACCGCACTCTGCTCCTCCTCTTAAAGGTTCTCCTATCCCAGTGCAGCCAGGGGGTTATTTTCTCCTTCCCATCTCAATTCCCAAGCAGTCAGCGCTCCATGCAGCCGCCTCTCGCAGCCCTGTTCCTCTCAATGAGCTCCTATTGAGCTCCTGGTTGTTGGCAGAGCTGATGTGCCCAGCGGCCGAGCGGGTGGCACTGGGGATGGTGGGGACCGCAGAGCTCTGGGGAGCACAGAGACAGCTGCCGGCGGGAGATGAGCGCCTGCCTATAAATACATGCCACGGAGCGAGGAAGCGGTGGGTGGATTATCCTCCTCACTCAATGAGATAAATGGTTCTCGAGCTTAAACACAGAGCAATTTTAGTCTGAATAGTAGGAGAAACGGTTCAGGACACGCAGATGACAGCGTGAGCCGCCCGCAGCGCATGGTGGGGAGCGGTGGCAGCGGCGGTGGCTTTGCTGTCCTTATGGCATTGCTGTGGCTTCATGTCACAACAGTGCTCACCTCAGCGCTGTGCTGCTGCCCCACCAGCACCCAGAACATGGCCAGGACTCAGTCCCACCACCCTCATCTCTGTGCTGAGCCGGATGGAAGCGCATCCTCATCCCTGTACCCGCTGCTGCCCTGGTTGTTTGCATAGAAACCAACATGTTTTCAAAGCATTTCCATTCCTAATGAACACTTCTGCCTTTCCTTTTTTATTCCTTCTGCCTGGGCGTGTTGGTGCTCCAACCGACGTCACTGTTGGGTGTTCCCAGGAATGGTGTTGGCTCCACATCCCCATCCCAACTGCCTTTTGTGGCCAAACTGGGAGCAATGCAGGCAGCACCCACATCCCTGGGGACACCCCATCCCTGGGGTCACACCTGTTCTTGAGGACACCCCATCCTTGTGGTCACTCCATCCTTGGGGTCTCCCATCCCTGGGGATGCCCCTGTTTCCAGACACCCATTTCCAGTGCCCCCTTCTGCTGCAGGTGTTTCTGCAGCACAAACCCTGAGGCATCCAGGCCCCAAGACTGGGCTCAAGGCAGCAGTCCATGGCACGGTGAGCCACTGTGCAGCACACGCTCTCCCATCTCCCATCCATCCCACATTTTGTCCTCTTTCTGTGTTTGTGGGTTTTTTTTTTTCCTTAAAGAAGTTTGGCTTGAATGATTGCCTTTCAACACAGGTTAATTAACAGACATCAACAAGCAGGATTGTAAATTCAAGTGCAGACACAGTTCTTCTTGCAGGATGTTGTGAGCTGTTTTTAGTCCCGCATCCATTTTGCTCCTGCATTAACCCACCTCCACCTCCAGGATCCAGACACCGAAATGGTGCCCCTCTTCCACGAGGCCAACAAAGCTCTATGGAGATGAGCAGCTTTGGAGATTGTATGAGTCAAGCCGTTACATTTTTGGAACATCATGATGTTTAAATTCCTTTTCTATTTTTTGCCCAACTTCCCAAGAAAGTAAAAAAAAAAAAACATAAGTAAAGAACTGGGATGAGAGGCAGCAGGGCCAGAGTGGAAAGAAACAAGGGTGGGGATAGGGCTCAGCTTGGATGGGTGAGCCAGTCACTGTGCATTGGGGTCTCTGCTCTGCTCTCCTCTGGAATTGCCCCTTGATGCCCTTTATCCACATCCTCTTTGTTGGCTCCGTTCTCTCCATGCAGCCCTATGGGGCCCTGTGTGGTGCTCAGCCCCTCTCCTGGGACCTGGGCACAACACTTGGCCCGAGGACACTGGGATATATTTTAAGTAGTTTGTTGTGGTTTTATTTTTCCACATTAAAAATCTAAATATACACCAGCACCCGCCCGCCTGCTGTCCCATGAGTTTTGTCAATCTGCTACAAAACAAAACACAGCCACTTCATCCCCTTCCTGCAGCCACCCCTGTGGTGCTGAGTCGGCAGCGGGTTGGTTTGGCTGCGTTCCCATGGTGTTGGTCAGGATGTGGCTCTGGATTTGTGCTTTTGGGGTTCAGAGGGTGATTTGGCTGCAGAGCAGTGTGGAGTGGGAGCTCAGCTGAGCTTGGTGGGGTCCTGGAGCAGTGGGTTGGTGCTCAGGGATGATGGAGAGGAAAGAGTGGCAATGCTGAGAGCTGGGAGCCCTAGGTGGAAGCTGACGCACCTTTGCCTTGCAGCACAGCCATGAGTGCCGGATCGATCGAGCAGGAGCCGTCGCGCAAGCTGGCGTGCTGCGGGGTGCCGCTCATCACCGAAGACATGCAGTCGTTGGCCATCCGCACCCTCTCGGGCACCGACATCAACAAACACTACGACCTCATCCGCGAGCTCGGCAAGGGCACCTATGGCAAGGTGGACCTGGTGTCCCACAAAAGCACAGGTGAGGGGAGCAGGGGGCAGGTGTGGCACATGGGTGTGCATTGCCATCAGCTGTGCCATGGGCTCAGCCAGTCCTCTGCCCACTGCAGGCACCAAGATGGCCCTGAAGTTTGTCAACAAAAGCAAGACAAAGCTGAAGAATTTCCTGCGGGAGTTTAGCATCACCAACACGCTCTCCTCCAGCCCCTTCATCATCAAGGTCTTCGATGTGGTCTTCGAGACAGAGGACTGCTACGTCTTTGCTCAGGAGTACGCCCCAGGAGGGGACCTCTTCGACATCATCCCCCCGCAGGTGAGAGCTGTTCTGGGTGCTGGGGGTGGGACACAATGGCTTGGTGCCCCCAAATAAAGCCACTGTGACCAGGCTTGCACATTGCTGGTGGCACAAGAAGGGGCCCTGGTGTTTGCACAGCCACACATGAAGGGATCACACATCTGTACGTGAGCAGAAAGCTGACACCTAGATAGTGCAGTACCTGAAAGCAGGCTTGGGACCCATTGCTCATCCCCAGGGTGGCCTGGGACCCATAACCTTTCCCATTGGTTGCATGACACCCATCACTCATCCCATGGGTATTGTCAGACCCATAAGTGATGGCTCGTCCATCCCCTGGATGACATGCAACCAGTCTTCTGGGTGTTGACCAAGACACATAACTTGTTGCCTGGGACCCATAACCCTTCCCATGGTGGTCTGAGATGTGCCACACATCCTCTAAATGATCTGGGTCCCATAAATGGTGGCCTGGGACACATCATGTGTCCTCGAGAAGGCATGGGACCCATCAGCTGGCCCCGGTGGCTTACTCCTGTCACTGTGTATCTTTTCTTCCCCTTAAGTAATAGGGACAGGAAGAAGGAGGCAGGCAGTGAGTGGGAAAGGTGCAAAGAGAGCTGGGGGGGACACGGGTGGGCTGTGCAGGGGCGGCATGTAGTGACGGTGTCCCATGGCTGCAGGTGGGGCTCCCCGAGGACATGGTGAAGCGCTGTGTGCAGCAGCTGGGCCTGGCGCTGGACTACATGCACAGCAAGAGCCTGGTGCACCGGGACATCAAACCAGAGAACGTGCTGCTCTTCGACCGCGACTGCCGCCGCGTCAAACTGGCCGACTTCGGCATGACCCGCAAGGTGGGCTGCCGAGTGAAGCGCATCAGCGGCACCATCCCCTACACGGCGCCCGAGGTGTGCCAGGCCGGCCGCGCCGAGGGCTTTGCCGTGGACACCAGCATCGACGTCTGGGCCTTCGGGGTGCTCATCTTCTGTGTCCTCACTGGGAACTTCCCCTGGGAGGCGGCGGCTGCTTCTGACACCTTCTTTGAGGAGTTTGTGCGGTGGCAGAAGGGCCGCCTGGCAGGGCTGCCCTCGCAGTGGCGGCGCTTCACGGACAGCGCGCTGCGCATGTTCCAGCGCCTGCTGGCCCTCGACCCCGAGAAGCGCTGCCCCGTCAAGGAGGTCTTCTACTTCATCAAGTACGACCTGATGGCCGAGGTGCGCCGCCGGCCCTCCTACCGCTCCCGCAAGCACGCTGGGGACAAGCTGCCCACAGGGCCGCACCGCCACGAGGCCACTGCCTCCTGCACGCCCACCCCGCTCAAGAGGACCATCCTGACCGACGGCCCTGGCACGCGGCTCAACGGCCCAGAGCCCAGCACGGCCTCGTCCGGCCCGGCCGGCAGGACAGACGGACGGCAGGACAAGGGCAAGGGGCAGATGGTGCTGGCCACAGCGATTGAGATCTGTGTCTGAAGGCGCAGGGCGGTGCGTGGCCCTGCTCCCGGCAGCACCATCCCCGTCCCTTGGCAGGGGCTGTGGGTGGCTGCAGGGCTGGGGGCTGCGCCTTTGTACGCAGAAACAAGAAGAGGACAGAACTGGTTGCGCTCAGTAGCACCGAGGATGCCGGTGCCACTATTTGCCCAGGGGGCAGGAGCTGGGGGGTGCCAGTGCCACTGTCCCCATCCTGGTGGCCTCGCTGTCCCTCCACGACCCCCCTGTGGTGCTGTGGGGAGAGGTCCTCCATGACAACGCAACAGGGCTGTGTGGGGGTCCTGGAAAGGCCGATGACCCCACGCTTGGAGGAGGCCTTCAGGGTGGCCCCTGACCAACTCTGGGCACCAGGAGGGGACGAGGGGGCCAGGATGGAGGGGACCCCCCTGGCCGCTCCCTGCCATGATGTAGCAAGTGTCACTGTGTGTCACCCCATCCTCCCTGCCCGGAGCGATGGCCGCAGCGATGCTCTCTGACAGGGGGGGACAGCAAGCCAGGAGCCACAGGGTCACCCTGAGAACTCCCAGGCCGCCGTCCCCTCCGGTCCCCAACTACCGCACAAAGGGCTATCACGCTCCTGAAGCAGCAGCAGTTTACACAGCAGCCGCCAGGCAGGTGGGGTCCCGCCGCCCCCGTGCCCCCACCACCGGCGCCGCTGCCCTGTCCCCTTGTCCCCATGTCCCTGTGCCCCCATGTCCCTGTGTTCCTGTGTCCTCCCCCCTGCCCGCAGGGCCCAGGTCTGGTGGTAGAAGTAGCACTGCACAGATGTAGAGATGTTAGGTGCGGTTCGTCCTCCTTTTTGCCTTAGGTCCCTCCACGTCCCCGATCTTTCGTGCAATAATGTAGATAAGGAGCCCCGGTGCCGATGGCCGCGGTGCCGCTCGGTTTCGGGTTTTTATTTCGGGTTCCCCCGGCCGCCGGGTGCCGGATCTTCTTCCTGTAGGAGAGGCTGTAGTGTCACAGACGTTACCTCAGTTTGTCACTGTCAAAAAGACAAAAAAAAACCCAACAACGACAACAAAAAGCAACTGAATACATTAAAAACAAACCAAACCAAAAGACACCAATGTAGTGTTCGCAAAGCCCGCAGCACACTGAGTGGTGGAGGGGGCTTTTGCTGTGGGGGGAAGTGAAGGGGTGGGCAGTGTTATGGGGGGGCTGTGGGGATGATGCCCTCATGGCACCGCCTCACCGCAGCGCGGATTCCAG
Source organism: Coturnix japonica (assembly GCF_054131305.1). Taxonomy (NCBI): domain Eukaryota; kingdom Metazoa; phylum Chordata; class Aves; order Galliformes; family Phasianidae; genus Coturnix; species Coturnix japonica. Next base: position 19,372,173 of record NC_140675.1, on the reverse strand, counting down.
CCACGTCGGCGGCTAATTTCAATTTCCTGCTAATTATGCAAATGAATGGGGATTTAATTAAGGGCAGATTTCATTAAAGTCTTCTAGGGGAAATGAGAACGGGGTGGGGGAGAGGAGGAGGAGGAGGAGGAGGGATGAAGGCAGCACCCAGCCAGGAGGTGAATTCTGCAGGGGCCATGGGGGGGTTGGGGCACACGGACACATTGATGCCACTGTCCCCACAATGGGAATGGGCACAAACCCTGCACATCCACCACCATCTGCTGCTCCCACCCCCTCACATGGGGCAGGTGAAGCAGTTCTTGGCTGTGGAGTTTCTTGTTTTTATCCAGCTAAAAACACAAAGCTCTGTGAAGTCAGTGTCACTGCCAGCAGGCCATGGCTGGAAGGAGCCTCGTGTCCCTGTGCAGATGAGAGGAGAGCTGCACTTTGACATCTCAGCCCACTGGGGGATGAATGGCAGCACGGGGCAGTGATCCCTCACTGTGCTTCATGCAGCTGCTGGAGCTTACAGAAATAACAGTATTGGGAGGAAATGTGACTCACGGTGCTGGAGATCTGAGCCCCCCACCTTTGGGTGCTGCCAAAGCCTGGTGCCCTGCTGTGCTGCTCAGAGCTTGGCTGCCCGTCCTCGGGGCTCTGCTGCTCTCTGCACCGCTGGGTGCTGCACTGATGGTGTCAGAGCCCCGTGGGGACAAGCTGCCTGCAGTGGGCATGAAAACCCATCACAAGGTGGGGACAAATCCAGCACCCACATGGGAAGTTTCAGCTGGTGGCAGCCTGAACATCCCATCCCATCCCATCCCATCCCATCCCATCCCATCCCATCCCATCCCATCCCACTCCATCCCATCCCATCCCATCCCATCCCATCCCATCCCATCCCATCCCATCCCACTCCATCCCATCCCATCCCATCCCATCCCATCCCATCCCATCCCATCCCATCCCATCCCATCCCATCCCATCCCATTCCATCCCACTCCATCCCATCCCATCCCATCCCATCCCATCCCATCCCATCCCATCCCATCCCATCCCATCCCATCCCATCCCATCCCCCCCATCTCCATGCCCAGTGGAAGCAGCCCTGTGAACATCCTCAGGCTGTGCCAGGATCTGCTGCTGTTCCCTTTGGGCTCAGGAGGGTTTTGGTGCAGGGTGGAGGCACACAGGAGGCTGCTGGTACCCCCAGCCTGGCTGCAATTATATGAGCTTAGAAATTTTTCCTCTAAAAAGTAGAAAATGGAGATTTTTTTCCATTTGCATCCTTTGGCTGAAACAAATTGGAGCTTTGTCAATAGGCTTTTTGGGGGGGTTCACCAGTTTTGGGGTGCATTGAGGACCAGGGCAGGCATGAGGGGATAAAGGAGCACCCCCAGCACATCCCCCCCCCCCCCAACCCTGCAGCCTGAACATCTCAATTGTGGTCTCCAGCTCCATCGGCCTCCCATATTGCCATGGCAACTGCTGCATCCCAGCCTTGGCGAAGCTGGGAGATGTCAGCACGGATGGGAGATGCTGCAGGATGGGATGGGAGATGAAATGGGAAGGGATGGGAGGTTCTACAGGGATGGGATGGAATGGGATGGGATGGGATGGGAGACAGGGGAGATGCTATGGGGATGGGATGGGAGATCCTATGGACACACTGTAAGATGTTCTGGGGTTAGGATAGAGGTGCTGTGGGGATGGGTTGGGAGATACAGGCTCCCTGCAGCACATCCCAGCTGTCTGGTGCTGCAGCATGGGGGGAAGCTGAGCTCCTCACTGAGCTGCTGCTCCTTCATAAAGGCCTAGTCTGAAAGATTAACAGGGGATTTAATAAACAGTGAATGAGATGCAGGTGGGCCCGGCTCGTACCCCGTCTGTAACACCTCGGGGGCTTACAGACATCCAGAACACACCTACAGCTTCAGGTGGATGGTAATTGTTTGCAGCCCTGGAGGTGCCGTGCTAGAAAGAAACTTTGGCACAGAAGCTCGTGGGTGAGGTGGGAGGGCTGCACAGCCCCTCTGCCACCACCAGCCCGGTGTGGGTGCAGCCTTTGGGTCACCCTCCTGCCCTGCTCTCACTAAAGGATGGAGGTCCTGCGTTTCCTGCTGCCAACCCAGTGAAGTGTCCCAGGTACAGCAGCTCAGCCCAGAGCAGCAGCACAGGATGCAGCCCCCAGCCCCATCCATGCGCCCTGCAGGGCACTCGGCTGCTCTCAGGGTCAGGGAGCAGCGGTGCCATCGGATCACAGCCATACCAGCACCGGGCTCAGCGTGACCCAGTTCCAGCAGCTGAAGGAGCTCAGAGCCGATATCTCTACCAGAGCCTCAGCTGCTTTAATTACCCACATCTGAGTCATCCCCAGCCCTGCTTTATCAAAGCTCGCAGCCCTGCAGACAAATCGTCCTTTGTGCTCCTCCAGTCCCTGTCCATGGGGAATTGCCAAGGGCCAATTAACCGGCAGCTCCTGCTGCCACGATGTCGTGGGGAGATGAGATGAGATGAGATGAAGAGGGGCCGCTGCCCACCCCATGGCTTCAGCCCGGGTTGGTGGGGGAGGTGGCAGCCCCGGGGATGCTGCAGGGAGCAGCAGGTCTGTGCTGTGCCACGTCCCTGTGGCACCCTGCATCCTGCAGTGCCCCTGGGTGGATGGATGTAGCCAGCAGGTGAAGGCAATGCCATGGCGGTGTGTGCCTCCAGGCCACCTCTGCTGGCAGCGCAATGTGAAATCGGCAGCAAGGATGACCTAAAATAGTGCAGATGCTTCAAGCAGAGCAACAGCACAGCTGTGCTGCAGGGTCAGAGCTGGGCAGGGAGCTCTGTGTGAGCACAGGGACCCTCGGAGCTCTGAGAGGGGGTGGGACACAGCCCTGGTGCTGCAATGGGGTGAATGGGGCTGGGGCAGGAACTGTTTTCTGGGGGGTGAATAATGTAATCATTAAAACATCCCCAAACATCATCCCAGCCCAAACCAAATCCAGGCATCCCAAGTTTCAATGTCAGGTGCCACCTGCTCTCAGAGCTTCTCCATTCAGCTGAATTGGGGCTGAGAAGGGATGTGGAAGTGGAACATCTGAGCACCACTCCCCGGTTATTCGTTAATATTGAGGCCTCCCCTACCCTCCTTCAGGGGCTGGAATAGTCACAGTCACACGTGATGGCTCCAGACATCATCTAAAGCCACAGAGCGGCCCCGGTGGGATGAATGGAAAGGATGGAAGGAGACAACGTGTGAGCTCTGCTTCCCCGCACCCAGCGCAGGGTGGGGAAGGGACACAGCCCTGCAGGGCCCGAAGGAGTTAACACTGAGTGCCACCTCCCTTATGTTATCTCCTCCATTGAGGCAGCTCCATGCTGGCAGCAGAACAATGCCAAATCCTGATGAGCTCCGGTTTTCCAGCTAGAGGGGAGGCACGGGAGGGTGGGCAATTCACGCTATTCTGCATAATTTTTAATCTAAATTCCATTTCTTTTCTTTTCTTTCTCTCGGAAGCAAACAATCTAAGGGGTTTTGTACTCAGTTCCTTGCTTTCATAAGCTAAATGGATTGTTTGCAAGTAGGAGCCAGCTGCAAAGCTGGCAATCTCCGATCGGATCTGCCTTTCTCCCCATCCCAGCCATCCTTAATTCACTCCTCAGCTCCGAGGTGCTGTGGATCCTGGGGCAGTTTGCAGGGAGGACGGCTGAGCTGCGGCTGTTTGTGGCACTGGGCAGCAGGACGGAACCCTGCAGCTCTCCAGAGAGCAGTGGGGTGCTCCGGAATGGCTGCTGAGCTCATTATGGGATGGCGGCATCTAGTGAAGTACCGGAGGATGATGTTTTCCCAGCTCCGTGCATGGTTCATCATGCCAAGATTCATCAGCTGGGCATTCAGATGAGGACCAAGGATGCACCTGGTGCTGCCCCATTTCTGTGCTGGTTCCTGCGGCAGTTTCATGACTGGGAAATCGAGGCACAGCTCCCGCTGTGTTTGCGGATGGGGCTTCACCTCAGCATCCTTTTCATTCTCATTCATTTCAAAGCCGTGTGCAGCTCGCAGGCACGACAGAAGCGCGCTGGAGTGCAGCAAGATGACCTACTTACTGAGCTGCAGGAGCAGAGCAGGGCTTGGGTTACAACAGCTCCCCAGACCCCGAGGGATGGGGACAGCTGGCACACGGTCCCTGGAGCTTCTCTGCAGGGGATGCAGCCTGGGCAGCTGGGTGGGCACACGGCCGGCAGCAGGGCCGGGGAGCAGGGATGTGAATGCCAGGCTGCCCAGCTTCCAGCCTCCTTCAATAGCCCTGCCTGGTACACTCATCTCCCAAGGGATCCAACCTCCCTCCTTCTATCTCCATGCGATTTACTGGGGTTCTGTCTTCAGTTCAAAGGCCACAATAGCATCAGAACACAGAGTACCCATACGCTTGAGAGTGAGATAGCAGAGAACTTTCTGTCTCTGTGTTTACCTCCTGATTTCTAACCCAATCTGATGAATCCTCCACAAACACAGGCAGATCATGAATGCACTCCATTAGAAATCACTCCGTAGTTCAGCAGGATTTGTTCCTGGGCGCTGCCCCCTCACCACGCTCATTCATCCAACAGGATGCTTCAGAATTTATTATAATGACAAACGGATGCTGGTGCTCCTGGGGGCTGGGGGCAGCTCTGTGCCCACCTGCACAGATACCCCTTGCAATGGCACTGGCCCATGGGCTACATGGGGTCTGTGAGCAGCAGCTAACAGCTCTGGGATTCAATGCGGCGGGTGCTGTCAGATGTCAGGGAGTCAAAAAGACAACAGAGCAGCTCTTCAGCCTGGGGAGATGAGAAGAAGGAAGAGGAGAGCAATGAGTTGTGTGTGTTGCAAAGGGACTCCCCTGCAGGTCCCTTCCCACCCAAGCTGTTCTGTGACTCCTCCTTGGGGTGTTACCTCCTCTCTTCTGCCCCTCTAATGGTGGTGGGTCCCACCTGAGCTGCTCTGCCCAGCTGCCAACACCGAAACAGCCTCCAGCTGGAAATCTGAATTCTCACCCTATTTCCTATTCCCGGACCACGTGGGCAGTCAGTCTGCAGTTCCTTTTCTCTCCCATGGTGCAGCCCCACCACTGAACACCATTCAAACCGTGAGGATTTGCAACCCGTGTTCACTTAACCCTCTGAACTTTGCCTGATATCATGGTGTTGCTCGTTAGCTGTAACCTGGAAAGCCTGGCTGACATTTCATAAACCCATTAGCAAGAGATCAGAGGATCCAACACAGGGACACCTTTTGAGGTACAGCCATTGCCCAGAGCACAGATCTGGCTCTGAGACCTCCCAACCCACCTGGGAGCAAAAGGGCCCTTTGAAGGGAACCCCGGCTCACTGCTGTGCCTCCTGCAGCCCCAGGGAGCAGCATTGCACCCTGCTCTGCCCCAGGACACAGCTCAGTGTCTGAGCTCTGCCCAGCTGGGCTGCTCCTCCACAGGCACAAAACATGACATTTTCATTTAAAACCCAACCCACCTGAACAAGCTTCATTCATCACGGGGACACAAAAGGTCCATCTATTCCATAACCATCTTACTTGCCTGCTTCTCGTTCTGGGGATAGAGGAGATGTTGCGCCACATCCAGCTCCGACTGCTTCTGCCAGCACACACTGGGGGTAAAGACAAAGAGAAGGCAGAGTTATTTTGCCATCTAAGCTGTTGGAACTGCTGATGACCCAGCTTTAGGCAGGGCTGTGCTCAGTGCCAGCAGCTCTGGCCGTGGGCATCTGTTACTGAACTTCTTTACGCAGCTAAATCCCGGGTTTTACAAAGCTTTGTATAAATGGATTGGGATTCTTAAAATATAAGCCTCCAAACAAACAGTAACGACCCGTTGCATAATGGGGTCTGTGGGGCAGTGGGAATCCACACACATCCACATCTGTCAGGCCGTTTTCTCACCAAAGACAGAGCACAGAGGGCTCCCCGTGCTGCCCCTCACAGCAGGGCAGGCTGCACTGCTCGCACTGTGCTTTGGTCCCTCTTGAATCACACGGATTGACCACAAGACATATTTGAGACATCTCAAGGCAAGATGCAAAGCTCAGAATTGCCTTCTTAGCCAACCCCGTGCACAGGCAGAGCCTTCAGCCCCTGGAAGCACTCCCAGCTCCCTGCCCCCACACACAGCCATTGTGCCTGGCAGCAGCTTTCCCTCCGGAGGTTTCCATCAGCTCCAGGATCTCACATCCCTCACGTTCCTCCTTTGATTTCTAAACCTCCTTTCACTCCAAAGCCTCCCAGAGAGGAGCCTCCTATAGGGATAACATCGCTCCCTGCTAACAGCAATTAACGCTTGCTAAGAACGTTCCATCAGGCAGCACAACATCCTGCTATGTTGCTCAGTGCTTGGAGCTCCGCTCTGATCGCCTGCACTCTCATTTGCTTTCCCTGCAGCCGGGATTGGGGTGTGCTTCAGCCCAGCATCGCCGACGGAGCTCAGCACAACGTGAACCAGCTGAATTCCTGGGGACCCTACACAACACAGGTGGGTCCCAGCAATCATAGCAGCACCTGGAAGTGTTTTATGAGAGCTCAGCTAACCACAGAGGAGTCATTTCTATTGTGGTCACCATAACACGGCACCTCTTTATGAAGGCAGCTACATGCGGTTTGCTGAGAGCTCCTTTCTCTGAGTCTTTGCTTTCAGCCTGCTTGTAAATTCTTCCCTCTGCCACCCTGCAGCTAGGAAATCTGCCTTTAAAAACAAGTTATGACAGGGGAAATTCAAATGCTTTCTAACGGAGACCCGGGCAACCGAGTGCTGGCAGAACTAGAAAGGCAACTCTCCCATCTGTTTTCCTTGTCTGTAGGTAGGATTGTGTCACTTCCTCCCCCAGGCTCTGCCCTGGTCTCACTGGTCCAATGCTGTGGTTCCCCTCACCCCTCCCAAACACCTGACTTCACTGCCCTGCAAATTGCCCTTGGCATCCTCCTCCATCTCCCTCTGGCTCCGCTCTTTGCAGCCAGCCAAGCTCACAGACTGTATTTGTGCCCCCACCTGCACAAGTTCTGTCCCCTTCTGTGTTCTTCCTGCACTTGGGTGCAGAAATCATCCCTTCACAGACACCCAGGGAAAGGGCAGAGCACACAGTGTGGGTGTTGCTGCTGCTGAACAGCAGCACACAGTTATGAGGGTCTGTGGCAGCCCTTAAGGGAACTGCTCTGCACAGTGCAGCCTCTGAGCATCCCCTTCATGTGCCACCAACAGAGCTGGAATAGCAAAGCTCTGAACAAGGCTCAGGACAAGCAGCTGCTCCAGCCAAGCTCGTGTTGTTCCTTCAGCACCTGATTCCTTCTCATCACAGCCCACCTCTGGCATCACATCCCTGTGACACGGTGCCTGAGTGATGTGGCTCCAGTGTGCACCAGGTCCCAGGGCCAGAAAATCATCTCCCACACAGCAGGAATTGGGATCACAGCAGTGATAGAGATACGCAGTGATTTATTCAGTGTCACGTGGCTCCTGCTGATGGAGCCATAAGTGCAATTAACCTCAGATGTTATGCTGAAATGTTTATAAACCAGGCAGTGAAGATGCCTGAGCTTGAAGTGTCCTTATGAGACGCTGCTTCAGTCAGGTTGGCTGGCAGAGACCTTTGCAAAGTTGTCTGTAAGCAGCACGATGGCTAATGGTAGAGCAATGGCTAATGGTAGAGCATGGGCACTGCTGCTGGCTGGAGCTGATCTAGCCAAGGATCTGTGCCCCTCCCTTCCAGCAACACAACCCAGAACAAAAGATAAAGTTTCTGTTTCTGTAAAACCGGTTTCAAATGGTTGCACTGGTTCTGAAGGCAGAGCAGCTCCTGCCCTGTGGGATGCAGGCACACGACAGCAGGCCCAGGGTAAAAAGCCACAGGAGGCAGCAGTGCCTGGTTACAGGTTGTACCCAGACTCCGACAGCAAAATAAAGAGGTGGGGGATGCTGTGCTGGCTCCTGGCCCCGCTGACAGTCCCTCAGCAGTGATCTCTGGGGCTCCTGACAGCTCTTTTCTTTCCTAAATCCCACCTCCTGCACATGGAGACTTTCCCTCTGGGAGGCAGTGGGTTAATTGGCCTGATAATCAGCCTGTTTCACTAATCAGTCCCTGTAGAGGGGCTCTGTTTGTTTTCTCAGGCTGATAAACCCAGCGTTCCTGGTGATTTATTTACGAGCCTGGTTTCTGATTTTGCTCTCTGCTGTTTATTTTAAGCTATTTTATTTTATTTTATTTTTCTTCATAGCAAACACAGAAGCTGCTAAGATATTTCTCCTAGGAATTGTATTGATTCAGCAGGTCTATTCCCAGCGTGAGCCCTTATCTGAGAGAATTCCCTGCAGTTTGGAACCAGGCTACCAAGACTTAGAGATGCTCTGAGCCCTGAGCAAAGCACACAACTCGCTAGTCAACATCCTGAGCACAGGGTACATGGACCTTGGCTGCTCTGAGATGTCAGTATGTCAAAGACAGCATGGCTTAAAAGAATCATGAAGGCTGGAAAACCACCTAAGACCACCCAACCCAGCCATCCCTTGTGCCTGTGACATGCCTTCCTTTGGAGGAACACGTTGCCTTTGAGTGGCACCAAACACTGTGGGAATCCAAACCACAAGCGAACTGTGGAGCAGCCAGCTGCCCTGGTTTGGATCACACACCCTCTGGTAGGGAAATGAGGCGGTGGTGTTCCTCACTTACCCGTCCAACAGGGAGTTGAAGCCAATGACCGCGTTGTCTCGCTCTGCCGCTACCACCAGGCACAGACCGTCCTTCAAGAGGGAGCACTGAGAGAGGGAAGAGCACAGCCTTGGTTTGTTACCCGCTTAGGTAAGGCTGTAAGCCTCACTGATGAGCTGCTGACAGCTGAGATAACTGCTGTGTGCGGGCAGGAAGGAGAGCAGCAGACACACTGAAGGAGTATCACGTCTGAACTGTTGGCTCACCCATTCCTACAGCACACCACTATTCCTGCTCCCTCCCCTCAGAGTGAAAATAAGCCGGGTTGTGGTTGTGTTATTCACTCACTGATTGTGCTGGAAACAGGAACATGGATGGAACTGCAACAACACACCCATTGGCTTCGTGTTTCCTAGAGAGTTGTGCACATTCTGCATGGCATCCTCAGGGGATCTGCAGGGCAGTGCTCAGACTAATTGGACGCTGGCTGTAATTGCTTTCATGTGCAGATGTACCTCAAAGGGATGCTGTCAGCTTCAAAAGTCCCAACCTGAAAAGATCTTACCTGCTTTATTATCGGTTGCACCCGAGACACTCAGAAATACTGATGGGCTGCAAACAGAAATGCTTTTAATTTTTCCTTAGGAATCTCTGCATGGTTCTGACAGCCCTTTGTTGATTGCTGCTGCCACTATAAGTAGCTCCCCCCCACTGATGACTCTCTCCTCCTCCTGACAGTGTTTGCTTGCACGCTCCCCCTTATCGCCTTGCTCTAGCAAGGCTCCTGCAATGGTGGATTTATCCTATACTAAGTACAAAGGGAAAAACAGCTTTGGTGTGATGCTTCATTGTTGTAAAGCAAAGTGTTGGCCGACCCCAGAAGCAGAGTTTGTGCTCACACCCCGTTGCTTAAAGCCCATGTTGGATGCAGTGCGAGTTGCCACCACCAGCCGAATGAGAGATGAAATTCAGTGTCTGCCCAGAACTCCACGGCACCGTCCAAGAAGTGGAAGGGTTATTTAGCATTATAGAGGAGGATTAATGGAGTGTGATTACAGAAAAGGAAATAGAAAATGCATTTATCTGGGAGAACAAGCCAAGATACAACAGCAGAACATACATAACAGCAGCAACTGGGCACCGTGATGCGAATGGAAGAGCATGTCTAAAGGGGACACAGCATTCACAGTGAGGTTATATTTGCACATCGTGATGTCAAGTTTGGGTGTCTGTGAGTTAATGGAGATACAGGAGCACGAAGCTGGCAAGACACACAGCCCACATTACTTACTAGTGCATAAGAGATCAGACTGCAGCACAATACTAACGCTGCTACCAAAGCTGGTCTGCTCAGAGCCAGCACAGCATCAAACAACTCCTCTTCCACGGGGAAAGAAGCAAAGCACAAACCCAGACTTCATACCTTTGCTTCCACACCACACTTGGCCCCGCTTAGTATCTTGGAGATGCAATGAGCCTGCGGTGCATCCAGCACAGTGAGGCGAACTCCAGTCACCGTGAAACCTTTGCCAATGAGCTGATCGAGCAGCTCAACATAAGGTGGGTCTGAACCCCGGAGGATTATGGCCGGCAGGATGAGACAAGTGGTTTGGCAGAGGTTGCTGAGCACTGGCCGATCTGCTGGGAAAAGAGCAAAACACAGCAGCTGCTTTAGATCAACCCCTTTGACTGCTCACCCTCCGAGTCATTCCTCCTTGCTGCAGATGTAACCAGCACATCAGAGACACTCCACATCACGGTGCCATTTGGGATGCTCACAGATGTGACCGCTCATCCCAAACATGTGTGTATCAGGGGACCACCATGCAGCAGCAGTGACCCCGTTCCAGGAGTCAGCCAAGGACAGCTGCTGGCTCAATACAGGAGATGCTCTTCCACTTACTTTCTCCCAAGCAAAGAAATCTGCTAATCCAGCTGCTTTCATAATCCGAAATGCAATTCTCAGCAACATACATAAGATTTAATGCAGTTCATATTTTCCCCGCGATCAATCTGTCCATCCTTTAGGCTTTGGGATCCTTATTTGCCACAAGGAGACGTTTCCTTGCGTGCAAGAGCTACCTCTAGCGTCCAAGAAGGGGCCACCAAGTGAATGATGCTCCTGGCTCGCTGGCATCGCTCACTGTATTGAGCCTGACAGCCCAAAATCACGTGTGCTCGCTTTTCCAGGACAGCAGCTCTTTGAAATGCATTCTCTGAGACACAAACACATCAGGGCTGCACGCTGCTTTCCTTTCCACTCGGCAGCTTCAAAGCCGAGAGATTCTCACGGAGCAGGAAATTGAGGGCACATACTCAGAGGTTTGCTTTGCAGGCTGTACAGAACCTGCAGAATCCTCACTCTATTTCCAAGCCGAGCTCTCAGTGTTATCATTACTCTTGTTTCAGGGCTCATACAGTGGCCATGGAATAGCAGCAATGTTGAGAGATGGACCTCAGCACAGCCAATGGTTTAATAATGGACCTTCATGCAGCCAACCTCTATTAGTGTGCAGCATGAGACAAGGAGCTTGCCAGCCTTAATTGTGTGACTTCTGTCAGGGTCACAAAGCATGTGTAGGGCACAGCCCAAAGCTGATAGGAGACAGTGGAAAGAACCCACTGCTAACAGCCTTGGGAACTGAATGAGATCTCAGCCCTGTTCCCATGAGATGGATGTGTGCAGTGCCCAAAGCACCCACACACAAACTGCTGCTTATCTACACCCTGAACTAAAGGTCCCCCCATTGCACTGTGATGCCTTGGTCTCTCCAAAGGCTGGCTATGAATGGATGTGCAAACCATGGTGGCCAAGCAAGTTCTAAAACACACTATAAACGTTCAGCAGCATTCACTGGCGCTTTATGTTATCTCTATGTTCTGCTGCTGACGAGGTCAGCACTCCTTGTCAGCCCTATGTTTAAACCCATAAAAGAAAGGCCCTGCAGGCTAAGAGTGAACTGGCTGGGCTCCATCAGAGCTGTTCTTTGTAGCTCGGACTCCTCGCTCCCTTCTGAAAGGGCATCAATCCCAGATCCTGCTACCACCAGATGGTTTGTCTTGCTGTCCAATTAATCAATAACAGCCTCAATCTATAACAAGAGTCACTCATTTCCTTACCAAGATCATGTGGTTGCCCAGAGCCCAGTAAATGGAGTTGCCCTCCTGCCTCACGCCTTATGATTTTGTGCTGCTTGTTGATTTCCAAGCTGACTGTGGGGTCACGTTCCAGGTTATGGATCTGCAGGAAGGAAGGGAGGGGGAGACAAGTCATGTGAGCACCGTTACCTATCAGGAAGGATAGCATTTATAAGGATTGATTCCATTTATAAGGATTGATTCAGGCAAGCTGTGAAGGTTTGGATGGTGTTGGGTACTCCTGTAATTACCAGCCTAGAAAACACCTGGTTGTCTGAAGATAAAAGAACACTTTGCATGCATTTGTTCTTATTGGGGTTTAACTAAGTGTGGCATCTTGCTGTCCTTTAAAGCTCCTGCATCCAGACATCTTTCTAAGGTCTCCATTCCCAGCTCTTTAAGGCCAGGGACTCGAGGACCCCAAGGGTACAGCATCTTTACCCAGCACCAAAGGAGCAGGTAGCAGCTCCCTCCTGCCATGGAACAAACTGTCACATCCACACATCCCAGCACAGTGTGAAAAGCTGGTAACAATCAGCCTCTGGGTCAGCTGTGTGGAAGCAATCATGGGTGATGCTGGTGTTGTTCCCCGTGACCTGCTTCCAAAGCGGTCTTGGCTCAGTGTGGGAATTTGGCTTCTAAAGCAACAGCCCTGAGCCTTCCTGGATTTATAGCACAGGTCACTGAACAAACACATCTGAAAAAGCACTTTTCCTCTGAGACTGTCTGGGTCAATACCAAGTCAGCACATTGTGGCAGGGACATCCAGAGGAGAAGGAAATCTCAGCAGCTGGTGAAACACAGCAAGAAAGAATTATCTGAAGTGTAAGAGGAAGGAAATGAAGGGCTAACAGGAGCAAAGCCATTGCTCTGACACAGCAGGAGACCCTTCAGGAATGGGCAGAATCCCACCTCCTCCTCCTCCAGCATCGGGCACTTGGAGCAGCACAGACCTTCTGGGAAGAACAGCTTCATGTCCCGGATGGACATTTGGTAGGAGTTGGAGCCTGAGAGATGAACACAATGAGAAGATCCTTTCAGGCCATGAATTAAACGCTCTCTGGACTCACACTCATCTTCCTGAGAGACTGAAGATGTGCAGCTTACTGAAGTAATCGCTTTAAAGGCCAGCTGTTCTGTGTAGTAACAGCAAACATTTTAAACCATTATAGTTAGAATAATTCCATTTCTTTGGGCTCGAGAAAAAGCATCGCACAGTGATTTCATAATGCACCGGAGGGATGGAAGCGATGCAGGGTTACTTGTGGACCACTCGTGCTCTGACTACATTTCCTGCTTAACTTGGACACAAACACTTCTCCCTTTCTGAAGGACAAACTCTAGGAGATGGGAGGCATTCGGGGTCCTTAAGGACAGACTCCTCCTCAGTATAGTGGCTGGATCGGATTCTTGAGTTTGATTTACTGCGTACATAAGCTACAGCTGCACCCATTTTCCTTGAATGTGTGCAATTAAGGCTTTGTGAGCCATCCATGTAGCTGGGATGTTAATGCACAATCTGGTCTCAGCAGGCAGGTGGTCGCCAACCAGCTCAGCTCTGTGCCTGGCCCAGGCTTGGAAGGAAGCAGAGATCTGAAGGGAATCCCTAAGAAAACATCTGAGGCCTTTCTAAACACACAGCTCTCTGTAACCTCTGAGTGAAAGACAGGCTGAGATTCAGCCTCCCTTACTGATATAAGCTAATCTTTAAACGAATTATGCTAGGGAAGCTCCAGGTGTTGCGTGGGTACATTAAGTTGGGGTATATATTACCCATAACTGATGAGTTCTCATTCTCAAGGCAACCCAGGAAGACAATCCATTAATCTTAAGAGCAAAAGAAGCAGGGGAATAGTGGAAAAGTACTGGCTGAGAAGCCTTGAGCATCTCTTGTGTAGGTAGACCCTGCCCTTCTGTCACTCCCACAAATGAGAACCTATGAGTAATTGTGGTGGGAGATCTCTCTCGGTTTAGTCCTGGTCCTGAGGATTATGATTGTATCTGATAAAAGCAATTCAACACCAAGGAGTCGATTCTCTTCCCAAAGCTGCAAGTGGTGGACACTTCACTGTGAGTTCTCTTCTGAAGACCATAGAATGGACAAGAAGGAGTGCAGTACAGAATGCAATAGAAAGCACCAATTAATCCAATGGGTCTTAACAGGAAAGTTGTTTTGGAAACCGAAAGCATACAGTCCCTGCTGGCTCAACTGCTTTCATGGAAATTATTGATTGCATTATTTTTATGCCCCTTTAACTACATACAACACAATACTGAGAAAAAAAAACAAGCTACTAATGGGCTGTCAAATTAATGATGCTTAATTCCTTGTGAATTTTTGAATGACATCCTGCCCTCCTCCTTACCGAAACAGCTCAGATCCCCTCTTAGGACACCCTCAGTTCTCCACAGCCCACTCTGCTCTGCATTCCTTCTCATTCTCCCATCCTTCACCTGTACTCTCAGCTGTCTCCCATCCCAATCACTGCACCATCCCAGTTCCCTCCACCTGCTGCTGGTGGATGAGCTGTGGCTGGTTCAGCATTGAGGCAAGAGCCTCTCAGAATGGAAAACAGCTGAGTTTACCTGCTTTCCTCAGTGGGAGTAGTTTTTGATCACCTCTGTCTACCCAGCCATTAATGTTTTGAGCCATTACAGGAACTTGGTATCCTGGAGTCTTTTATCCCTCTGTCAAAGTTGGCCAGTGGGTTATATAGTTATCAGGAAGAGAGACAGATGGGTTATTGGGGCTAAGTACAAAATAACAAAGCTAAAATCACAAAATGACCAAGCAGGGAAGAGATTAAAAGAAATCTGTTCTGATGGAAGACAGATTTGGGGCTGTTCTGAGCAGACGACTTGGAGAATATTTCATAGTATGAGATGTCAGGTCAGCCACCAAAACAACAATCAAAATGTTCTAGGGAAGAATGGTCACTACTGGCTGTAAGGCTGGATCTGTGCTGACAGTGCATGAGGGTACCAGCACATCACGTTGTTACCATTAGTATATCTGAGCCTTCAGAGTTTTCTTTTACAAAAACCTACCATAAAATCCATTTTGGACAGTGCTGATGCCATACTGAGCCCTCCAGAGGCATGGATTCAATGCTTGGGCTACTTTAGGGTCCTCCGGCCCCAGCATGTCTAACAACTTCTTCACAGCATTTGGTCTCTGAAGACACAGCACGAGAGAAGTGCCTGAGGTAAGGTAGGTACAGTGAGCTTCCAGAACAGCAGGATCCTGAGAAGAAATAGCAGAGAGGGAACAGATTACAATAAATGCTGTAGATGAGTCCTGGATCCCAACCCTCCTTTGGCTCCAAACACCTCTGAAGCGAACAGATCTGACATCATTCCTTGCTTTCTCTTCCCATTTGTGCTAGTGACAAGAGAGGGATTTGTTGGGCAGGGATGGATGTAATGAGTGAGAAGTCTTGAGAAAAAACAGCATGAGCCCAGGGCAGAAGGTGGCAAAGGAGCAAAGCAGTCCAAGGCCCTGCTGTTCTCATTAAGTAAAGCCTGGTTCTTTGCAGATGTTTCCATTGACTGTGAGGTCCACAGCAGCTGCAGGCTCTTTCTGAGCCCTTCATCCTAAAGAAGTGGCAGGAGCACCCAGCTCTGCCTTCCTGCCCTCCAAGCGACCAAGTGCAGCAATGCCAGCATACAGAGCAGCTCCATGCCAACACCTGCAGCTTGTTGGCTAAGCCAAGCTGTGGTTATTTACTTTTATATCCAATTTTTTTCTGGAAGAAATTAAAAGCTGGAGGAAAAACTCTTGCTTGATTCAGCTGAATCCCATCATTCAGTCCCAAAAAGGTTTTCATCCCTCTCTTTTCTAATCTTTTCAAAGCTCCAGAGAACAGCAATTCTCGAGATAAAACATTTCCAAAAGAAAATCCCATCCTTTCATTCAAGAATATGAAAATAAAACACTTAGAGGCATCTTTTGTTTTTCTATCCCATGAAGCCATTCACTGACTTTGACCCAAATCTTCCCTTGCTCGCAATTCCCCTTAAACTGCCTTTTTATAAATAGGCTATAAAAGAAAAATGGTTGGCTTGATCCCAATCTTCTCCTCTGTATTTGGAAGTGCAGAACAATCTGAGGTGCCCCGTGCTTAAGCTGGTTGCTGAGATAAGGGGTCTGATATAATCTGTGATATCTATGAGTGCTCCCAGCCCGTGGGAACACAAGGCAAAGGCCAACAGGGATGGATGCACTGCAGGAACACAGAGGGAAGTATCAGAGCTGTGCTGTGATTCGAGCTCAGACAGCAACATGTCACAGCACACTGCAAGTCCACGCCATTCATTCAGTCCCATATAACACCAAGTAAGCCCTTCAGGCTTGGAAATATTTGATAGTTTCAAATATATGCGCATAATCCACTTTTCTGAGACGTCATCAGGACTTCTCAATGGGAGATGCAGAACACTGGTGACATCTCCATCTATATAAGCTTCCCAAAGCTCTAGATGCAACATTTCAACATCCATCCATCTCATCACGCACCTGCAAAGGAAAACGTTGAGAGGTGGTTCCTATTGAACAGAACACAACCAATGCAATTGCTTTGTTACAGACCCTCCATAAAGCACTTTATGTAACAAACTCTGTTGCCTCTAGATCCCATCTTTCAGCTTTTCCCTGGTAAACGAGCAGGCTTTGGGTTAACGATGGTGTTGTTTCTGGTGGCTAGAATGGGGTGAGTGAGTCAAGGTGACTTCTCTCCCTGTGTTACACCACCAGGTCTGGGCAGGGCTCTGCCTCTGCTTCCATCCTGCCTCTGCACCGGCCTCAAGCCGTGTCCTTGCCAGCACCCGAGCAGCTGCAGTGAGATGGTACATGTGCAGCTGCCTGGAAATCAGTGAGCAATTTTGTTGATGCGTACGGAGAGGAAGTTCCAGCTGAGCGCTGGCTCCGGAGGAATAACAGGATTAAAGAGCTGCAGAACTGTTCTCCTGCCTCCAGTGTCGGACTTGCAAGGCAGGACTAGAGGGAATCCATCACGTTACTGAGGCTGGGGACTTGCTATGGGCAATCACAGCAGGTAATGCAAGGGCAGCAGATCAGTCCTGCTGTAGAGTCAGACTTTCTAGCTGGCAGCCACAGCTGTGAGTCTCTGCAGTTTGGGATCTGCTGAATAAGTGCAGAAAGGAAAACCTCCATAGGCAGAACTGCCTCTGGAGCAGCTGCTTCTCACAGTCTTAACACTATTGGGCCACAGTAAAAGCTGAGAAGGCAATGTCTGCTCTATTTAGCTGACCTTTGTTGTTTATTATTATCATCATTAGCTTTCAGATAAAAAGCATTGCTGAATCTCCTGTGATTGGGTAACCTCAGCAAGCGAAGCACCAGCCCATTATTTATTGTAGGCCAAAGAAGGTTTCCCAGCTCCCACATTTAAACACATGGAAGGAAAATGAGGCTCTCGGGCTGAGCCCAGCACACTGAGCGATGCCCTACCTGCAAGAAACAGGGGACTCC
Source organism: Coturnix japonica (assembly GCF_054131305.1). Classification (NCBI taxonomy): domain Eukaryota; kingdom Metazoa; phylum Chordata; class Aves; order Galliformes; family Phasianidae; genus Coturnix; species Coturnix japonica. The sequence goes on along the minus strand of NC_140675.1, from coordinate 19,354,880 downwards.
TGTTCTGCACTTAGGAGCAAGCACTATAAATCAGCCGTTTAATGTTCCTGGGAGGTCTGCAGCTCCCAGATCCTCTGAACTTTTGTTTTAGAGAAACCAGGTCTGTTTCTTTATGGCAAACGATAAAAGAAACTGTCAGCGTGTCAGCTCGCTTTGTGCCTGCTATTGTACAGATCTGATTGTTCCGTATAGCTCATATCTAACAACAACCACTAAATCCTGGACGGGAGTTTTTGCTCTTTCAGGAACGGATTATTCCCATTCTAAACCCAACCATAGCCACAGCATGGCCAGGCTCTTAACAAACCTGCTTTGCTTCAGAAGGAAGGAGTCCTAAGGCGATGCCTGGCTCCAGGTGCACGTGTTTCATCCCAACCACTGTGAATTTCTCTAGGTGGAGCTTTTGGAGGATCCTCACAAGATGATGGCTCCAGGCACCAGGTTTGATCAGCAGCACCGTGCAGAGGATCTGGGCTCCTGTAATAAAGCACGAAACCCAAAGCTGCTCTTAAAAACACAGACAAATACACATAGCTCTGAGCACGAGCCAGGACAGGCGCCTATAGAAGAGGGTTGTCTGAAAGCTGGCATGAAGTTCATAGGAAATTGAACCAAACAAGTCTGTAAAAAAGCAGAGCATATAAATATATATATACACACATATACACACATACACACATAGAAATGATCTACCACAGTCTGGGCTCATAGGTCTTTTTCCAGGAAGCTGCTCTATGAGCCCAAGAGTTTAACCTGGCAGGTCTGCAGCACGAGGCTCCATCCTTTATACTGTATGTGAATGTTTTAAGTAGCATAAAACCTTTTCCACTTGAGAGCCACCACCCCTGGATGTGCTTAAAAACCATTTGGATGTGCTGCTCAGGGCCATGATGTAGCGGAGTGTTGGTAGTTAGGGTAGGATGGCTGGGCTGCAGTTGGACTCTATGACCTCAAAGGTCTTTTCCAACCTGAACGATCCCACAATGCAATCCTTGGGGCAGCTATTTCATTCTTATTCCACGTGGTTTTCTTTCTCAGAGTTCCACACCTCTCCATTAGAGCTGCTTCAGAGAGGCATTAACAAAATGTGGTGCACAAGGATATTTTCAATTAGCAGGAAGCGTGTTGGTGGTTCAATGACAGAGAAATACGGGATCAAAAATAAAAAGCCAGGATGCTGACCCCATTTGGCTTGAGAACTCAACCCTTCTCCTACACAAAGCCACCCCTATTGAAGAACTGATGGTTTTATTTCCATGCATTTCTTGAAGGGAAAGATATAAATGCCATAGCAACAGCCTGCAAGTACAGAAGTGAAGCACTCGGATCCACTCAGCTGCTCTCATACAATATCAACTGCAGGCGCTCACATCAACGTGCATCGCCCTCGTGCTGCTTTCCCCACCATCTGCTGTGTTTCTGGGCAAGCTTCCTCATTCTTGTGGCGTGTGAATCACTGCGTATTGATGTTATTTGAGACACCTCAGGAGGGGAATCTCCTCACCCCCCTTTGCCACCTCGGTCTGCTCAAAGACAAGTGCCCAAACCAAGGTGGGATTCTTTGCTACCCAGAGCTGGTTTTCTCTCCCCATTAAGCACCAGCATTCATCAACACACTGCTACCTACCAAGGAACAGCCCCTGCTCACCATGTGCTACCAGGAAGGTCTGCTTGGCAGCCATCAGACACATCCACCTCCGGTTCTGGCTGTTCTGCAGCCCTCCTGGACTTGCCCCATCTTCCTGCTGTTTGTTACATACACGCAATATTTTTAGCTCCTTTCCTACAGCCAATGACTCCACAGCTCTCCCCGCAGTTATTTACACGAGTTTTGATTTGATGATGTAACTGAGTCACAGCACCGTATTTATTTTATACACTATTTATGTAAAACACTTTATATGTGAGCACGGCTTAAAATAGTGTCAACTGAAGAGAAGCAAATACCAGATCTCCTGTCATGTATAGGAAAGAGAATGCAAATCACTGCCAGCATTCCAGCCCAAGGAAAACATCGGTATAATCCTTCCACTTATTTTTGGCTGGTACATCTACATGACTTTGGTTCACAAAATCCAACCACGTTTCTCAATGTGCTCTTCTCTCACCTGCATGCAAGTAGGCAAAGAGTGATTCTGCGTGGCACCTCTGGGTCTCTTCCACTAAGCAAGAAAAGCAGATAGATGTGGGTAAGTCTACCTGTGTATGTTCTGGAGTCAGGTGTAAGTGAGCCGTAACTAAAGCCCATGTAAAAACGTTCCCTTCAGTCTGATGCTCTCAGTCATTGGGGAAGGAAGACCAACACCTCTCTAAGCTCCCACCACCCTTTCTGTAAAGCAATGAAATGCCTGTTCAGCCTGATAACTGACAAGTGTTACTAAAGAGACCAGATTCATTCTTCTATGTTCCACACCAGCCATAGGTAGGTGGTCGAGGCATGCTATGAACTGCAGAATGAACTGGGGTCATCCAACCTTTACTTCCTAATTGCCCAGGATAACAATGTCTAACCAAAGGTTTACCATTCCATTTTGATGGCTGACAGAGGACACTGACTTACAATGTTTCCTCATCTATTTTAAGAGTACAAAACAGTTCTTTCATTATTCAAGAGGCAACTGGTGCATCCTTCTGACCTTACCTCTGGCTGTGGATCCCTTGCCAGGCGGTGGCAGGTATTTGGCAGCTGGGCGGTGTTCTGGATCTGTAAAAGGAAGGAGTGATTTCATGGATCCACAGATGAATAACCATTACTGTTTGGGAGGTGGGGGTTAAGCAAAGCAGTTTTGTTTAACATGGGAAATGGCAGACCTTTCAGTAGCTACAAAATGCTGAAGAGCTGTTTCCCCAGCACAAAGACCCTTCCATTCCTCCCACAACAACAGAAACAGGAGGAAAAAAAAACCATAGTGACCTCATAGAAGTGACAGCAAAGACTGCCAAAGTCATAATTAGAAGACACGACTGTGCCATGGTGGGAAAGGTGAGATTGTGATTGTTACTGACCCTCAATAAACTCATCTCACAGTTCTGAATCCCTTCCCCTGCCTTCTGGTGTCACGAGAACCTCAGTGAAGGATAAACAATACACACAAGTCTTACATGCAGTAATTTGGGATGTCTGTTACATTCTGTTTTGTTGGCTCCCTCCTCCTGCTCTCCAAACTCACACCAAACACCCACACAGTTCACTGCCAGATCTGACTTCTGTGATACTAGAATAACACCACATTTTCCTCTTTCCATTCAGCAAAGCCAGTTGGTTATTCTGCACTACAAGTTCAGTGTGTTTGACACAAGCATCCAACTTTGTCTTGACAACAAAGGACCTTTCTTCCTTGGAAGAAATATAGGATATATGGAAGAAATATAGGTATAAATTACAAAGCATGAATGCATTTACTGAACTCCACCATTCCTTCCCAGTTGATATGTGGTGTTATTACAATCTTCATTTATTTATGTGTCTGAACAATCAGAAATCATCAGGTTCAGAACTGTTTCTCTTCAGGTGGAAGGAGTGAAGCTTCCCCAAGAGCTCAGGTGACAGTTCAATGTATTCCACATTGGAAGAAAACAGTGGGAGCTCATACCCTGCTGGTCAGAAGTATCCAATATGAATAACATCTCAGTCTGCACAGTGATTTAAAGAGGTGTGGGCTACACGTTTCTTGGTACAGGAGGAAACCAGCAGGTTTTCAGTGCTAAAGATCAATGCTAGCATGTATCATTGAAGTCTGAGAAGTTTTGACAACTGAGGTCTCCATTCCTCATGAACTGTTCACCGTGTTCCAGCATAAAAAGAAATACAAGAAAATCTGCTTTCTTCAGCTCTTGCAGATTGGAAGCACCTTCATCTCCCTGAGCACAGGGCAAGCTCAGGGCATCTAGACTGAAGAAGTCAGCATCACAATGACATGACCACACGTTGGTGTGATAGATCACAGCCTCTGTTTCCCAGATTCTCTCTGATATACAGAGAGAAAGTATACAGAATATTATTTACTGGTCCTGGTAACCGCTGCAATGTCTGTTAAGCATTTGAGGTACCTTGAAATCTTCAGAAAGGGAACCAGGCCACGAGTTATATTAATAGGCCACCCCGCAGATGTCCTCAGCTGGCTCCTGCAGATTTAATATCCCTGATCACATAGCCAAGTGAATGTTATAAACCCAATTATTATGTTTTTCTACACCTTAGAAAAAAATAGGAAAGCGCTCAATAAACTCCCATACACCCTGTATCTAAGAACACTGCAAACAATGATGGCATGGCTTACCAGCTACAAGATCCTTCTCTGTGAAGAAAAGGATGGCTTGTCTGAATGTTACCTCTGGGGTCATGGCCATTACTCTCTGCAGAGCACCATCACTTTTGCTTAGCTCCTCCCTGCACTGTGTTAGCCTCTTTAATGCATCTTCAAGAACTTGGAAGGCATTGATCCGCCGTAAGGCACACACAAGAACTGGATTAGACATCAGTGTATCAAGGCTTCTTTGCCAGGAAGCATCTCCAACCTCAAAAGGGGTTATTTCTTTTGCCTGATGTCGAGTGAGATGGGGCAACCACTTGAGACCCAGCAGCTCAAACCCTGAATCAGGTCCTTCTGCAAGCCAAAGGAAATATTTTTAGTATCAGTTGACAGCAAACGTCTCATAAAAGTCATAGCAATTTTGGAGACAAGTGCTCTACTTTATTAGACTAGAAGTCTCAGAGTTGCTTTGACTTCACTCCCTGTTGGACCCCAAATAGATGCAGATGTAATGCAGATACAGAAATAAACTGGAAAAATAAGAATAAACCACAGTTTAGTGTTGATTTGTCTCTAGAGCAACTTAACGTTAGTAAAGTGGTCTTATTTCCAATGTAACAAGACATTCAGAACAAGGGAGTTTTAGATTGGATGTAAAAAGACAAGGCTGGAAGTTTCTGTTATCCGGAATCTCCTCTTTGCCTACTGTGATACAGACCTCACTAAACAGTCTCACTTCAAGAGAATAGGACAGAGAATAAGAGAGCAGACAATATGCCAGACTTCCACCCTTTATTAGGGCAGTGACTACATTACTGCACACTAATACAATGCGCATCATGAAATTACATACAATCTTCATCTTGTTAGCACCTGACAGCACTCATCATCTGTAAGCATTTAATGCATGGGACAGCATCATCATTCCTCCCGTGCATGAGGAAATGAAGCATTACGAGGTGTGCTGTCTTGCTTCTGATAACAAAGGATGGCAATGGACCAGGGATAATAGAATTTGTGACTTCTGAATTGCTGTTGCTGTGCCTTCCCTGCACGGCTGCATTATCTCTCACTGCTTAGAAGGCAGGGAAGACATAAAAGGCTTGGCACACATCTGAACTGTTCTGACCCTCTCTGAAGAAAATGTCTGCCCGTGTCAAATGGAAAGTGGCCTTGCCCACCAACGAGCCATGACAAACACTTCAGGCAGGTAAATAAAGAATCATTGGTTCAAGTTCCCATTTATCCCCTTTTTTTCATAGCTTTCTGGCTGTGATAAAAGCAGCCAGATGGGCTCAACTTTCCTGACCAACCCCTACAGCCCTCCCCAAGAGCTGCCTGCAATCACCTGCATTCTGAGCCTGATTAACGCTCCCAGGAAGGATCTGGCCAAGCAGCTCCCCAGCACTGCTGATAGCATCCATCCCAACCAGTGTCAGCAGGACCACTTGCTCCATTTCAGGATCAGAAGCAAATATTCGGTTGCAGAAGAAATCTAGAGGAATGTTACACGGGTCTGGAACTGCACTGAAGTTTCCTCCTGCCCAGAGATACCATCCAAATAAATGTGGTTACTGTCAATAAACAAACATCCACTCTTGATTAGCAAAAGGAACACACCACTTCTCTGCTGGGCAGTGCCTCGCTGTGATGCTGCAGCTCAGCACAACCGGATAAAGAAATACATGCGAGGAGCAGAATCACATCCTCACTAATCTGCATTCCCACAGCCTTTACCTACCCAGCATCTCCTTCAAGTTCTCGGTGTAAGAAGCCACATGGAAGCACACGAAGGGATCCAGCCTGGCTGTGGCAGGCAGGCTGCTCTGTCTGCTACCAAGCAGGCCTTGCTTTGCCAGTTCATTCATCAGTCCTGTGCACAAAACAAGAATGCATGAGGAACACAAAGCTCTGTGATGCAGTCTGACATGAAAACCGCACTTATCAAGTCTTTTCATTCATCTGACCACAGATCCATTACAGAGACATCTATGTGGGGTCACACTGAACTCATCTCATGAAAAGCAACTCTATCATTCCTTCTTCCCCAACCCATATTCACACACAGTCAGGAAATGGGCTGTTGAACACTGAGAGCTGGTCACAGTTTTCTTTGGAGACACCTCTGCCTTCTGACCAGGACTCCACTTGTTTCAGCTACAGACAGTGGACTGAGATATGGAATGCACACAAGATCCTACACAGCTCTGGAATTGTAATAGACGTCCTAAGCAAGTTGTTGCCCACAAGAAAGGATATCTCTAATTTTGAACCCACTGCTTGAGTCCAGATCCTCAGAATCAGTGGCAAGGCCAATTTACTGCATCCTACCAGCTTTAAAATAGAAGAAGGAATACTTAGGTTAGATATTAGGATGAAATTCCTTACCCATAGGGTAGTGAGGCCCTGGCGCTGATTCCCAGAGAGCTGAGGGCGCCCCAAACCGTGAGGTGCCCAAGGCCATAAGCAGCCTGAGCTTGGAGAGGTGTCCCTGCCCATGCAGGGAGTTGAAATTAAATGGTCTTTAAGATCCCTTCCAGCCAAAACCATGCTGTGATCCTGTAACTTGCCATAACTTATCCTGGAGTATTATCTGCTGCCTATTCAAACTTAGCACAGGAAAGCTTGGTCAAAAATTGATGGCGTTGACTCTCAGTACAGAAATGTTTCCTATAGGCACCTGTTTCTCTGCTCCATTTCAAGAATGACTGTTGAATTTTTCTTTGCTTTGAAGATTGAACAGTGGTGAACATCAAAGAAGCAACTGCTTATCAGGGGGTTATTGATTAAAAATACAAAACTGCTTAGTACGGTTTTGACCCTACTCAATTCCTAGGGCTGTTCTACACTTCCCAGAAGCTAAACCAAAGCTTATGTGGTAACAACAACTTTCCTCTTCAAGGCTCTTGAATATGGAATAAGCTCGTTCTCTGGGTCACTTCTGAAGCAAGCAAAGAGGACACAAAAAAAGCATTTGCAAAATCTCTCTACAAAGGAAAAGAAATGAGAGCAAACATCCTGACTGTTCATTGTCCACACAGATATTTCAGTTCAAACGCTCTGAAACACAAACCTTCTTTGCTGAGGTTTTTGAGAAGTGAAAGCTTTACCTTTCAGCAACGTGAGAACATGACGACCAGCATCCTCCTTTCTCAGCAACAGGACAAGGGAGTGCATGCGTGGTGCAGCAGAAAGCTCTCCTCCTGCAGAGCTGTTCTCAGGTAAACCAGAAATCTTGCCAGGGCAAAATACAGCAATCTGAAATAACAAGGACCAGATTAGACTACTAAACCCAGATTTAATCACTACAGGGCTCAAGCAAACAGTTATGATGACACATGAAGATAGAGCACGCCAGTCGAACCATGTTAACTCCCATTAACCAGGTGTTCATTTGTCATCTCTTCATGAGGCAGGGGAATTTAGTTTAAATCTCATGAAAAGATTTGACATAAAATGTTTTGCTCTACAACCAGGCTGGACAAAAACCACAATAGTTACAACCACAGAATATGGGGTAATATCATAAAATACTCATTCTAAAACAACCTTGAGCCCCAAGTCCTGAAACACTTCGTACCAGAGAACACATGAAAGCAATTCCTGCTCCTATCTTCTGAAATGGCCATTTAGGATCACACCCCAGATATCTGCCCATTTTTGCTGCTGTATTCCATAAAGAGGCACTGCTTTTATTCTACAAGACATTATGGGCAGAGAAAGTGTTTTTCCTCATGCTTGATTAGAGAACAAGCAGAAAAGAAGGGCTTTGTGCACAGCTTAGTTTGCAGGATGACAGATTTCCTTATTAACATAGGAAACAACTCCAAGCATGAACATTTGAAGTAAAGGAATGCAGCCCTTTGTAAGACAAAGCATCACAGGATTCCTGAGCGATTTACTGTAAGAAGTGCCGAACTGGACCTCTTGTGCATGCAAGTTCAACTGTATTTTTGCATTTATGATCATTCATTTCCTTAGGTTGACATGTCAAAACGCCAACTTCACTCTAACTCAAGTAAATCTATTGTGTTACGCAGAGCTTGAGAGAAAGAAAAAGGTTATTTTCAACAACAGGAAAGCTCTTCTTGCAAGCCATTTGAATGCATTAAATTAAGGGACTACTTCATGCTGAAAGGCCATAAGCAGACCCAGAGGGACTTCGAAGCACATAATCATACATCAGTCTGTTAGACAAAGACTGCTCTCCCTGAATGCAGGTTTGTAGATCAGAAATTGTTATTTTCATTTATGAGGTTACTGTCTGCTCTTTCTTATTTTGAGAGCAATGGTAAAATTAGAGTTTGCTTTAGTAGAATCAAGCTTGTTTATGCTTAGGTCCAATGAGAGGCTTAGGCCTAGCAAGATTTTCTTACTAATGAAAGAAACCAAACCATCAGCACTGAAAGTAACCAGAATAGCACCCAGAGGAATACAGAGAACAGGAGCACTGGCTGGCTAGGAAAGACATGATGAGTGCCCTTGAGAACACTTGTTAAAGCAGTGTCAGCTCACACATCCATAAACTCACAACATAATAAGTTACAGAAACATGGACCCAACTCATACAACCAGGTGGTGCATCGTGTCCAGTACCTGACTTGCTGTCATGCTCAACGCAATGGCTTCCTTGTGTGAAAGCTGCAGTTGCCTGATTCCTTGCAGAGCAAACCCACGATGAGTACAGATCGAAATCACGTTACCATACACATGAGGAGATACCAGAGGTGACACTGTCAAAATGATGTTCTCTAGATCAAAGAGAAGGTAAGAAAAGCGGCGTATTATTGCCATAGAAGCTGTGGTGTTACTGCAAAGAAACTCACAGCAGCGAGATACTACTTGAAGCTTGCCTCCAAATGGAGGCACCGCATTTCATAATTTATTTCTTCTATCCATCTTATAATGGCTGCTATCAGAAGCCAAAAAACAGTAGTAAAGATGATGGCTTTATCAGTAATCTCTTTGTGAATCATCTACTCTAGACATTCTGTCTCATAAAGTCTATCCAGCCATTGACGAGCTACTCATCTATCTTCAAACTATCTGTGCTCTCAGTCCCCACAATGGCTGTGTGTCCACAAAATTCAGGGTTGCTGGTGGTAAGGTTTGGGTTCATCTCTGGTAGGTAACACTTAAAGAAAACACATATTTTTTCACATGCACACATCCCAGACTGATCGGGAAATCTACAAGGGTCAATGGAACTTTTCTTACTGGGATGAAGTGTATAAACCTCGTGGCATATTTGTTCCACATGTTCTGTGTGGGTGTACATTCCCATTTCAAGGAGAAGCTGCTGGAGACCTAATGGAAGGAATAAGTAAATGTTTCCTTCCCTTAACACACCACAGGGTGTCTGCTCCCAGATCAGTTTTTCAGCTTCTCTTTGAGAGTCACAATGGTTATCCAAGGAGAAAAGCCTGAAAGTGATTTCCTGAGCCCAAATACAGATGGAACGTGGTGTAGTATAACTCAGCAGCCCACATCAAATCTGAATCATTAATAGCCATAAAAGGAAGGGAAGGCAGAAAAATGTGAGTCATTCCATCAGCAGCAACCAGCTGCCATCAATACCAATCCCAAATAACATGGAGCCAATGGCTGTATGCCAAGCTACTTGAATTAACATGCCCAGTTAAACAAAAGACTGCATCTCAAAGGTAAGACTTTCTTTCCTTTTCCCATTTTTTTCCCCTGTCACTTTCCCCTCTTTTCCATCTTACGTTTTCATTCCTTTCTCATAAGTTCTTTCCTTTAGCAAGTCAGTTTTCTTTACCTTCTCTAAGTCAATATGATCCCATTTTCCTCCAGTCATCTTTTCCCTGACAGCTGCTGAGTTTGTGCTTTTGGATGTTTTTCCCCCCTCCCCTTTTCTTCCTGTGGAAATCTCTTCAACTGTGGGAGTAGAGACACGGCAGCAATGCTCTGATAGCACAGCCTCAGAATCACCTGCACCTGAGATCTGCTACGTCAGGCCCAACTACAGAGGATTACATTGACCCATCTACAGCAGACACCTCTCAGATCCCTCATGGCCAGTCCTAACACCAAATGCCCTGGCAGGCTCCTTAGAGTTAAGCTGCTGAGATCTAGGTAGGAATTTAGATGCTAGAAGACTCCACCTACAAAGGGAAAAGGGGCACTTGGATGGAGCAGTCAGGTGATAGCTAATGTTAGTCCCATTAAATGCTTTCTTTTCTGATAGTCCTGGCTCAAAGTCTTAACATTTCACATCCTATTACATTCAGCTGCCTGTACTGGTCTTGAGTTGATTTCTGATCAGTTGCTCAAGCAGTTTAAGGACACTGTTAAGTAATCATGATAGTTCCCTGACAAACAGCCCCCTACAAGCACAAATCTGTTGTGGGAGTTTTTGTGTGTGTGTTTTCTAAGTGAAACACAAGCAGCCCACGGGACTGAAGCAGCTGCTCCCATAAGGAGGATGATGTGACAACACTTCTCTGTCACTTCATTTTAGGCACCAGCATTTCACTAGAAATTCACTCCTGGCTCTGGACCTGGACAGGTCACAGCACCGAGTAAGGCAGAATTTCCTGATATGGATGCACTGGAGTGAGGTAACTGTCAGCAGAGCAGAACCATAAAGCTTTAAGAGAAATTCCCTATTACAAACCATTGGTAGGTGAGATGAGCATCGCTGGAGGCAGAGACTGCACCATGCCCAGGAGATGATCCTGCTCTTCATCTTCTTCTGCTCTAGTTGATGAAGGACTCTGAGACCTAAAGAAAAACAGCATATATTAAAAGCTGTCATGCCAGGTTCTAAGTCCAACCCACTTTCTGCAACAGACCCAGGGACAGGAAAGCTGTAATGGAAAAGCCATTTCAACCCCCCATCAATGACATGAACTGCACCTCTCCAATTGACCATCTCTTCTATTATTCCCTCTGAGACTCTCTTTGTTCAATAGAATAACCTAACACAAAGTAGCCAGTTTAGGAATAAAAACAATACGTCAGGCTGCATTACTAGTGTCCTTCCTAACCCACAGATACATCATAGCTGCTATTTACTTTTGGTTCTTTCAGCCAGAACTTAAGTGGCTTTAAATCAATCACAGCACTCCTCTGCTGCTTCGTGCTGGGTAACAAGCACCACTGAGTCTGTCACAGATGCTCATTGTATTCTGATCTCCCAACAGACCAAATTGTCAGCATTAGGAGATGGGTATGTTGCTAGAATGGAGCATCGCTCTGGACCAGCTAAAAGGAGATGTCTAAGGCCTAAAAAACCCAGTGCAGAGGCTGGCACTCCACACCATTATTACACAGACCCATAGAGCAGCCAGGAAAGGATGTCTCTGTTTCATATCACCCCAGCTGTTGGAAATTCCTTGAAGCCCTAAGCCAAATCTTTTGATAAAGCACTGTAGGCCAAATGCTTTGAGGCCCAGATCCACTTATGCCTGGAGGAACCCAAGGGGTGTCTTTCAGAAGCCAAAATAACACATGTGCCTCTTTTTCTTTGACTTGTGCAGGACGACCTACTCTGATGTGTCTTTGCAGCAGTCTGAGGAAAGGGACCTCTGAGCACAGCAAGGCTCTTCATTTAGGAAGAGGATTCATAGGACTGAGTGAGATTCCTGGGTTTTAACTTAGAGGTTCCATCTGGGAAGTCACAAGGTTGTCAGAAATTAAATGATCATTTCACACCATAGGAAGTGCTGGGAAGAAGAACTGCCAGGAGTATCCCCAGGCTATTGATCCAGCTCCCTTCTGCTTTCCTGCAGCTGTGGGCAGTGTACAGGGGCTGCTCAGTGCTGACTTCAGAGCTGAACAGAAGATTTTCTCCTTTCCCCCTATGCATGCACCCCTGCTGTGCTAAGGAAGGCCAAGAGCAGACCTTAAAGCAGACTATCAATGTCACAAACCAAGCAACTTTAAGAATAAAAAGCACTAGAGAAGTTTGGCTATATAGAAAAGAAATGTGAACCTTTGGGAGCTACAGCCTGCCTCCTTGTAGTTATGCACAGTGGAACACATATTGCTGAAGGGTGCATGATGGATTAATAGCTTCTTAATAACTCAGCTCCTTCTGCAGCTACACCCAGCTCCATCCAAGAGCAAGATTCCAGACTCTTGAATCCTTCCAGTTCCTTAAACTTCTTGGCACCCCACTGCTATGCCACCAGTTCCTAAGTTGCTTTTCTTCATACTAATTTGCTTAAGAGTTTATAAACCATCCTTCATTCTCACACACACTTCTGTCATAATCCTCCAAAGAGCCTTTTCCATCTGAAGCTCTTTATCTCCAATCTGTTAATATGAAAGGGACAAAGGGCAAAGCTGCTCCTGGAAAACAGGCTGCTCAGTGGCACGCAACCAGGCGGAGCTGGAAGAGTTTTCAAAGCAGGCTGATCAGCCATTCCTGGCACAGAAGGGATCCAGGTGTTGCACATGTAGGAATTAAAGGTCTTCCAGTGAAGAAATGATGGGAGGGAACTGCAGGAATCCCACACCTGACATATCTATGGGAGACAGCACTGTGAGAGGTGTGCTTTTACAGATTCCATCCTTCACTCTTGTTCTCTGAGACCTTTAGCAGAAGGCCAACAAAGACAAAACAAGCCAACTGTGTGCTTGGCTGTCCTCCACATCGCTTCGCCTGGGAGAACCACCGTCACTCAAAAACATGCAGGCCAGCACCCTCACCTTGTTCTGTTGCATCTGGAAGCTGGATCCAGGATACCACCACGCAGTGCTGCATCAGCAGCCCTCCCTCCAAACCAGAGGCACAGCTCCCTGTGCACATGGCTGTCCTGCTGGGGCAGGTAGACAAGAGGCTCTGCGTGGCTTGTACAGTAGATGGCATTGATGTTACTGCAGTCTGTCGTGCCAACCAGCTGCAGGTCAGTTGGCCCAATGGTATTCTGCAAGGTGTGAATTCCTTTAGGCCCTCTCACACCTGATGCCAGCACCTTGTCACTCTCTGAAGCATAGGAACGAAGCAGTTTTTCTGTGCAAGACAAACACACACAAATAAAACATGGAACAGCCAGAGAATGGAGAAATGGCCTGAAAATACTTTAAATAATCATCTTAAAGATTTCAAGCCAAGAGTAAAAATCCAGTCTTCCAACTCTCAGAGCAGTTCTCAGCTGAAATTAATCGTCCTTCATACAAACTGTTAATAATGGTAAAGGTTGGGAGCACTGAAGCAGATCTGCTGCCTGTCAGCTCTTAATGACTGGTGATTTTATGGTTTTCTTACTCATCTCTGTAGTCCTCCTTCATTTCTCCAGTTACCAGCATGCACAACATCGAGACAACTGCAGTCCCATTTTTAAGGCAGTTTTCAGTTGTAAAAAAGGGTAGGAAGACTGCAGAATTTCTCTCTAATTAAGCAGGTCTGCATTCATCTTCTGTCCAAGCAGAAGGAAGCCTGTTTCTGTCTCAGTCTGCCTAAAACTTTCCCCAGTAGAGACTAGTAGCCTGTATTCACTATGGAGCCATACACAAACCCTTCAGGAGAACTTACTGGCTCAAAAGAAATCACCAGGGACCGTATATCAGAAGCCATCTCTATGTTTTGCTGCTGGTATAATTACTTGTTGTTCTAGGGTTGTATTACATTAGCAACTATATGATATGTATATATGGAGCCCATATAGTTTTTGCTTGCCTCTTCTTTTTGCTGTCACATCTCAGACTGCCTTCTACTGACAAATTGTGACATGCATTGTCTGATAAGCCATCGCTGAAATGTCAGTTATAGGATGGCCAGATCAGCGTTACCTTTGGCACATGCTCCTAAAGAACAAGTTAAAACTGAGGTCCCAGAAGAGATGGGATGGGGGCAATTGAGAAAGAGATGTTGGAGTATCGACAGCTAAAACCTCTAGAAAAACCCATTGAAACTGACTTGCATGAGCTTAAACCTGGAGCTCAGAGCACTGGAATCTGGGAAAGCCTCTGCAGAGGCAAAATGAAAGTGGCTTGAGACACAAAAATGTATTGAGAGCTAAAAATTCAACCGAGGGATATTCAGCACTGGGAACAGATAAGAGACCTCATGCTGTTTCTTTCTATCCTTTCTTTGGGGAAAGATGCAAGCAATGATGTGATGCTCTCAGAAATCTGTTCCCCCCGTTCCCTATGTCTATGGCACCAGGTGATTCTTCACCTTAGTACAGTTACAGATCTTCCCCTCAGCACCATCGGAAGGAAAACTAGACCTCACCTGAGCTAGGGAGCAGCACATCACGTTGAGAGCACAGCAGGTGGAGTCCACGGGTACCCAGCCCAGAGCTGAGCTCCAGCTGCAGCATGTGATGGGCAGCTGGGGATCTTCGGGAGAGGGTTTCAAACAGCAACACCATGGCAACCTGAACAGCAAAGAGCACAGGAGGAACAAGCCAGAATGTTTCCAAGTCCACAATGACCGCACGGCTATATTCCTTCTGCTCACCTTCAATTCCCATGCATTGCCTGTGCTGTCAGAGCTATAAAGAGGCTTTTCTGCTGTGCTTACATGCAGTTCGGCACAGTAGGCTTTTACCTTCAGATTGAATAATAAGTATGATAGCTGTGATTGAACAATGATTATGTATTACTGATACAATCGTGCCTTTTGTCACATAAACCTACTAGTAAAAACCTGCATGTTCTCTGGGGCAGGGAATAAAGAACATCACTCCTACCATTTAGCTTTGCATACTACAGGAAGATGGCTAAATTGCAATAGACCAAAGAGTTATTTCTTTATACCTACAAAAATGCCAAATAAAATAAAATAAAATAAAAATCAACATGAAAAAAGGACTCATAGACAGAAGCTGCCCCATATTTACATTCTGGGCTTCTCTTTGCCAGGTGAATCCAATTCAGCTCATCCTGGCAAACAGAAAGACATACAGTTGTAGGTACTGAATGTCTGTAACCTAGAGGACAACAGCTCTGAGCTCTGGACTTCCCTATTGAAAGAAACATACTGCTTCAAAAAGCACTTGTTTTACACCAGAAAGTTGTGTGGTGCTTCACAGACCGTGGGTAATAACTCTCCTAGGTGCAGATCAGACAAGCATGATTGTATTGGCCTCAGATTCATGCCTGGTTCTCCTGGGTGTGAAGACACACAATGCTATTGCCAGCAGCAAGCTTTATGTCTGCACTGAATGCCAAATGAATTCATCACTCCTGGTCGCTTTAAATAAAGCGCTGCTCCCCCATAAACACATAACAGGGCTTATATCATGATAAATGAAGTTATAAATTTACTTAAATCATAAGAAAGTGGTCCAATTAGGAATGAAAGCTCTTTTTCTTTATGTTCATCTAGCTCAAGCTCTCCTGATACTAACCAAATGCTTGCAGCAGCCAGTAAGGAAGCACGTTTTTGAAGCAGCTCTGATAGTCCCCAGGGTTGAGCTGCCTGGGCTCCAGGCCAGTTTTGATACTGCAGCCAGTATCCAACACTTTTCAGTCCAACACTGAAAAGCCTCAGCAACTGCCTGGTTCCCTAAGCCTGGAAGCCAGGCACTTGGCTCTGGCCTCTGAGCATCGTTGCAGGCATTCTTGTGCCCAGCCTCATACATCACTGATTCTGGCTCTTATCCTAACTTGCTGACTTGACTTTCTGGCTTGGCCTGGTCCCTATGGACTCTTGGCTGACCCCAGTTACTGCTGCTGGACCCGCTCTGCCCTTACTTGGGAAACACCACCAGTCGATCTTGCTGGTTGTCCAGAAAGAGCATAAGATACCTCCATCTCCCTGCATCAATTCTAATCGAAGATAAACTCTGTCAGATTAAACATACCATGTGGTGCTGCATAAGAGCTAAAAAGGATGAGTTAAAGTTATCCATCAGACATGGGTACAAGTCCTGTACATGTTGGTACACATTCCTAAACAGAAGGAAAGATGAGCTAATTCAAGTTCCCTTAACCTTTTCCTCTGGGTTAATGTACACAGATTAATTTCCAACACAGACTGTTACCGTAGCTAAGGAAGACAGTACGTGGAACATCAGTTATGTGAAAGTTGTGTTGCACATTGACTATCAGTCATGTGGCTTTGGTTTATCAGAACTTCTCTCTTGTTCCTTATCTGCACCTTTCTGCAGCAGTTTCTTCAACCTGTATATTTCATAGTTGGATCTTTCACGGCTCAGAGCAACCAGTACAACAATATCAACTACATGAGAGACTCAGCTGATACATTCCAGATTGAGTGAAAAACACTTGGAGTATTTGTACCCAACCTTAAGACTGAAATATTCCAGGTCATTTAAACGTGACCAGCTTATTCATTTCTTTTACCTTGCTGTCAGTGTCTCTGCAGGCCTCGATGTCATTGCCATTAGGGAAGCATTTTACATCAGCTTCAACAGTGTGCCTGTAAAACCTGCTCAGCACTGCAAACACCTCCTCCACTGCCTGAAACACATGGAAGGTAGCTCTTACCTGTCTGCCATTGAGATCCCTCAAATCAAGAGCCAGGAAAAAAAATCAGCATGGCTGGTTTTATGGCTAGAGAATATATGAGATAATACATTAATAGATCAGAGTTATTAGCCATGTTCATGTCAGCACTAGTAGCACATACGTGTAAGTCTTATTGTGTCATTTACTCCTGAATAGACAAAAGGCTCCAGCATTTAGGTCATAGCATTAAGGAAATGTGGCATTTCCCAATCTCAGCACCTTATTTTGTCTCTCATCCATTTTCTGGGCAGCCAAGCAAGGAACCTGCACAAGTGTAAGTTTAAGGATGTTTAAGGATCTGTCACTCACGAGGATTTGCTGTGACTGTAATGCCTCATAAGCAAGGCCAGAGCCCAGAAAGGAGTGCAGCTTCTGGAAGACAAGGTTGTCAAGTTGTGGTTTGTCCTGCAATTCATTGTCTGTCAGCCTTGATCTTACACTTGGTCGCTGTGGAAAATAACAGAGGAAAACCACTGGTTAAAGGAAGTGGAAGATCCTCTCGTGTTCCAATACTTGATGCCAACTCCTGCAGGCAATGCTGGCATTGTGCAGTCAGCACAGAGGCATAGAACAAGCCTTTCAAAACACAAACGTAAGCAAGACTCCAGTCTTTACTTATTTGAGCTGCTCCTTAAGCATGCCTGAAGTCAATAAGCTTCCAAGAGAGAAAAGATAAGGGATAAATGTGGCCAAAGCAACTCCAGCCAATATTTCCATGGAGATATTCATTGTAATCACCCAGACTGAGAGGACACAAGCTGGGAACCCCATAGAAAAGCTGACCTTTAAAGAGTTTCATGGTGCTGCTGAATGACTGGCCTACCCCCATCAGAGCAGGGACGTGGCCACATCTATTAGGGAACCAAACCCACAGGAAACTGTTTCTATGGTCTGTCAGACTGTTTTCTAGCAGCCAACCTGAATGAGATTTCACAAAGCAGCAGAAAATGAAGCTTGAAAAGTCTTAGATCTCCCAGAAAATCCATTTTTTCCCCCACGGGTAAAGAAAATACACACAGGTAACCGCAGTATGACAGCCCATTTTTGTCTAATCTCACCAAAACGTGAGTGGAGGATCATTCCTGAGACCACCCTCCCATGCAAAGCATAGGAAGAAAGCAGCTTTCCCATGCTGTTAGCAGAGAATGGCACTGAGTCTCACAATATTGAGATGAGCCCTACCTGATGCATAACACACAGGTGAACCTCCCCAGGGAGCTGAACGACCCTATTCTTCCCAAAATAACACTGGTGATTTAGACACTATTTAGCTCTAAGCCAGCTTCATCTCAGGTGCTACTTTCAGTGTTCCACAAAGAGAGATGGGGCAGGCAGGAGAACTGCATCAGTTTCACCTTGGGGCTGGTTCATCTGTTTTATGCCTCCAACAATATTACAGGAGTTGTAGAGCTTCTGTGCAGACACAGCAGTTCACAAAGCCCCCCCCCAGCCTTGCTGATGCATCATCTGAGTGCTGACCTGTCTCTTGGCGGGGAGGATACTCCCTCCCTGTGCACACTGCAGAACAGTAAGGAGGCAGCCCAGCATCAAATACTTACCCAGAAATGCCTTTTCTGTAAGACTCTGCAAAATGTTCAGCTAATCTTATATCTGACAGTGCAGGCATTACACCAGGGAGAAAAGGTACCCTACACTCAGCCAGCAACAGCTACAGGAGCCCCCAGGATACTCTGACTCAGGTTTTGACATGCTTCAAAGCCCCAAATCACTTCACCATCACCACCTCCAAATGTAGTAAATGGGGTTTCTTACAGCACTGACACCCTCTCCATACGTACTGCTGCTATCAGAAAGAGCAAGAATGGAGGGGTCTGCAACTTCCCATTATGGGTATTCTTCATTATGGTCCAAAATTATCCTTCTCTGAGGGGAGGAAGGACAAGTCCTGATTCCTCCTCCCTTATAGCAGTAGGGAAATATATCAATTTGTATCACAGCTAGGATTGAACACATCGTTCTTTGAAGAACATTAAGAAGAGCCCCAGAGCCACTGCTTCCTTTCAGACAGCATTACCAAGATGAAGCCAGACAGTTATGGGAAGGAAATCCACAGCAAAACACTGAGTAGAAACAAGAATGAGCACATTTCAGAGAAGACCGGAGCTGTGCACAGCAAAAGCATGAATCTTTAATTGTCATACAGAAGTATGACCAAATCCAATACCTCTTCTTCTTGCTTACAGTGTATTCTGTTCTCATTTCTGAGAACAAAGAAATAGCTTTTGCTGTCAGATGACCTAAGAGAGTTTTTCAAGTTGCACTGAGTTTTCTAGACTGCATCCCAGCCACAGCAGGAAAACAGGAACTGTAGGAAGGATTTATGTACTCCACCATCCCATCTCCTTGCACTGAGGCAGCACCTAAATCCCTCTCAGAACGATGCTGCATCCTCCACTACCTCCAAAGTCAGATCCAGTGCAGGAAACAGGCAAGCACTGCAGGAAGGTGCCAGGCAATGGAAAGGCTGAGGACAAGGTGGGCTGATAAGGAGTTTGTCATTGAAAATGTGCAGTTCTGGTGACTGCGTTGCAGGCAATGTGAAGATGCATCTCACTTCCTCTTGCCTCCCTTCTGAATAAACAAAGAGATGTCTTAAACATGGAAAAGGATGAGAGAGTCATTTCTAGCTCTTCTGCCCGTCACATGCAGTACTAATGGCTAAGCACATTAGTCTGATGGTTCTTTTAAACTGCTGTCTTCTGCAATAATTGGTAATGGACACAATTTAAATATGAGCTTCCAAACTTCAGGAAAAGTGAATATAAGGGTTTATTCTTCCTCAAACTTTGACTTTCATGATGTATCAACTCAGAGAGACGTCATTGAAGCCCTTTCTCCATCCAAAAGGTGAAGGCTCTCTAATTACAAATACCAGTGACAAACTATCAGGGCTCAGCTAGCCCCAGGATGTCAACTTCCCCACTTCTGCCTCATGAAGCCCTTGAGATACAGCTGTGTAGCTCAGGATTCAATTATATAAATGCATATAGAAGAGGCCCCAGGATGTCTCACCCACAGGTGACTCATCTCCACATGGACTCATCAGCCAAATGACGTGCGAGATGTACGTAAGTGCTCTCACCAAAGCTATTGAGATGACTTTATCAGGCTGCACAACAGATTCATGGTGCCTGAGACAAAAGCTGGACCCTCGTACCAATTCAGGTCAAGATCAGACACAAGCAAAGTTTGGAAAACAAAGGACAAGATGAACAGATCTCCTGTTTGACCACTCCAACCTGGACAAGCTGTAGGTCTAAGGGGCAAACATGTGCCATGTTGCAAGTCTCAATATAAATAACAGCTGTACTTTATCTACAGGTTGTGCTGTATGGAGAGGAGCAGAAGAAAAAGATTACTTCCACCTGTCATGTTTCCATGTCTGTTTTTCCTCCACCTTCTCCTCTAGAATGTTCTGGTCCCATTGGAAAGGTTTAGTTTGGAAAGAGCTTCCTCATTTCTAGGCAAAAGTGAAGAACCCAAAACGTTTCTTTGCATGACCTGGCTGCTTCTGCTGAGGCATCTCAGTCTGTCAGATCGTTTTCCACTCTTGCTTCGAATGCTGCGCAAGCATCATTTCTGCTGCATCTCCTGGGAGAGTTGTTACTGTCTCTGAAGCTTCACATCAAGCTGCTTCCCTCTTCCCATGCAATTTAGAGAGCTGAAGCATCCCAGGCAAGGATTTAACCTGAGTGCCTGAATTAGAAGGGTCACCCTATGCACACTGTCACCATCAGTAGACCAGGAATACTGCTTCAAAATGCCCTTCCCTCTGTCTTCAAAGAGTAACATTCCCACAACCACATTAGGTGCCTTCAGTGCACAAAGCAACAAGTGATGAACCCACACCCACTTTTCCATAGCAAGAAACAGTGATTTGCAATCAACCACATAGCACAAGAAGGACAGCAAGAAATGAAGCAAACTGTTCCAGGTTCAGAACAGACTGAAGAAAGCCACCAGAACAAGTGGCTAAGAACAAGACTTCAGCTTACACTCTAACAAAGTGCTTAAATGTAATTACAATTACTACTATCAATTGCTTGTAAAGCCACACACAGGTTGCTGGTACATGAGCAGACAGCAGTTCTACCTGACTCTTTCCTCCTCTCTTACCCATTTGTTTCCTCTGCTCCTCAGGACTTGTGCTTCACATTAAGTAATCTGGGCATTCACTGCTTGCTTTTCCAACAGCTGGTATTGAGCGCTTGGATCACCACCCCAAAAAATACATAAATAAAAATAAAACCCGTAATCACAGGCCTTGAACAAAGTCTTCAAACCTACGATGTTAAAAATACGACACCAAGTTTCCAGGACTGAACTCACACTGGTTGTATTTTAATGATGCTGGGGAACATTCTCAGTTGGTAGCACTTGGTAAAGCTTCAGGGCACTCATTGGGGTTGGCTGCTGCCCTGCTGACAATCTGGTTCATTGTGCCTTGCTCAGGGAAGGCAGCCTTTCTATTTAACTGCAAGACATCTATTAAGCAGCTGTGATACGTTGTGGTCACAGTAATACAGCTCTGGAAACCGGGGTGGTACAAAGCATTTGAGCATAGAAAGAGAATGTGGCCTTTCAATTGATTTCCACTTTCCAATGGCATCAAGGCCAAGATCCACCTCCAGGAAGTGCCATCTATCTTGCTGTTCAACTTCTAATGATATATAATTCCCCTAATAGGGGATTTGCATAAAAGCCCAGTTTTAAATGATGCTTTACAAGTATACAGCAGATTTATCTTTTACAAGTACATCAGCTTGCTTTATTGCACTTCCTTGCACTTGAAAGCTACAGCGACTGCAAATCAACCATATTAAGCCTCCTTTTCCTTCACTGAAGTGGGATAAACCTTTAGGCAAATTGCTAAGTGCACTGCTAAGCTCCTAAGCTTTCCTGGCATCGATTCTCACATTGTAATAGCAATCTCAATCAGGTTTGGGGATTACTGTTATTTTCAGAACTAAACTTCGTCATGAAGCAGAACTGCAAGTCTTCACCACTACCTGGAACTGCATCTCATTCCCAGGAACACTGGGAAAAGATTTTGAAGTCAAAGCTGATATTATCATGGAAACATAGAACAGTCCTTCAAAAGGCATAGAAATCAGGCAACATTCACAGATTCTTTGGAAACACAGAAAGTTTAAAACCTCAGCTAAGCCAAAGTAGCTCAACACAGGGGGATAAACTTCTACTGGACATGGTGAGGAAAAAAAATGCCAAGTTAAAGTATTTGTATAGCATACCCAAAGATCCAGTGATGGAGATCATCCAAACCACCAGAGCCATCAAGTGATGGAAGCGTGCAGGGAAGCAGCAGCTTGCTGCTGTGCGTGGTTCTGCTGTGCCTAACTGGGAATGCTGAGCAGATTCTTAGAAAGCATTCTTTGCATAAATATAATTCCCATCATGGTTGCCTGCAAACACAACTCGATGTGCATGCAGAAATCACAAGAGATGAGTGCATAAGCATTTGTTCTAACAACGCAAGAAACCAAAACTGTGCAGGAATAAAAACAAGGAAAACAAACACACATCATCCAGAACAACACATGGAGAATAAAAACCTTGCAGAAACCCTCTGAAACAAGAATGGACTCCACTGTAATTGAATAAACCAAAAGCTGACCTTCTAAAAACAGCTTTTTCTCTGATAAACCATTAGTAAATTCATAATTATATGAAAGATGCACTCAGGGTGTTCAGTCATGTCAGGTTTAGGCATCATCAGTGAGGAAAGCTGCAAAAAGTGAAAGCTTGCCCTCTCCATACAAACAGATCCTCAGGCTTGTAGGCTAGCAACCCAATGCCTGCTGTAAAATATCACTGTGTCCTGAAGGAAATCTATGGACAGTTGTCACTTTGCTGCAATCTATGAGATACGGAGACACAAAGATGGACATTTCTTTCCTAGCATCAAGTGGGGGAAATGTCTGCATCTCATTCATTGTGTGGTCTGTACATGTCCATCTCCAGCACTAAAAATGGACTCTGCATGTTGGAAGCATTAGGATATCAATTTGTCACAAGGCTGTTGGTTAAAATTGGCACTACTTGATACATCTTCCTACTTAATCTAAAAAACATCACTAAAATTTGCCTGCATTCTTTTAGTCAGTATTTGTATCTAGAATGCTTGGGTACTCTTATTTGTCTTGACCGTTCATATCTGGGAGGTAAACCCAGTAACAGATTCTTGCTGTGCCCATAGGAAACAACTACAACAAGAACCAGTAAAGTGTCACAACAGAAGACTTTTGTTAGCCAGTTCAACCATCAAAATAATCTACATTAACCCTACAGCACAGGACTGATGACCTGAGCAAGGAAAGTAAAATCTGCCATGTTTTTCCCCAACAACAGCTCATGGGGAGACAGAACGAGTTGCTGTTGTTTTCTGTTTGTCTTTGCTGTAGCTGACATTTCTGAAAGACTTTTGTTGTTCCTATCAACTCAAATCTCTGTTGGGGAAAGAGCAGCAGCTTTACAAATGCCTCAAGAAAGCAAAACTGACAAAAGCCATTGTTATCACAATGACATCCAGTGGAGCTTCTAATGAGAGAGAACCTCATTTGCACATAGCCTTGCTTTGAGCAACACCATTCGAATGAGCGGCATGTTCACCTCTCCCCATACCAGCTGAACTCAACAGCACTGCCCATGACTGTAAATAGGGCAGTAAAACAGCATTTACAGATTATACATGGACTGGAAACTCCACATGGCTCATTCTGCCAACCAACAATCTAATATTACCCAGCTCCAACCAAATGCTCAGAGCAACCTGAGCTCACAGCTTCAGAAGTTCATTCAAACACTTGGCACAGGATCCATATTTTGAGCATCCCCAGTACTGAACAATTCTGATGCTTTGGCCAACTCCCCATCTGAAATTAGAGAGCAACAAGGCAGACAGACAGAAGGCAGGTCAGCCTCTGTTCCTCCATTTTCTTTGTTTCACAGAATACTTCTTGAATTCAGTCACCTTAGATAGCAGCCAACACCAAGCCCTTGTCCAGTCCAGAGTGATGCTCTCTCTCATTAACCCTGCAGCTTTCGCCAACAGATGGATGAACATCGACAGCAAAGTTGCTTATTTTTTTGAGGTTGTTTTTTTCAGTAGTATTTTAATTATGACATTTGTTGCCAGCATCAATCATTTACTTGTGTGAGCACTGGAACCACAGCTGTCAGACTCCAGGCTTTATGATACATCATGGGAAATTCAATCTTTACTGCTCATGGGCAAACAGTTGTGAGCAAAGAATGCTTGCTGCAGCTGAGCAAGGGAAGCTTAAGCATGTTTTTCAAACATGTTAATACCTCTTATTCCATTTAAGAATTATGCAATGGTAGGAACAGAAAATACAGACTTGGTTTGCCAAAGCTACAAGGGATGCTTTGAGTGAGCTGGGAGATACTCGCATACACAACAAAGCACGTGGCCAGCATCTCAGCTAAATTTATTCCATAACAGGAATGTTATTCATGCAAGGATCACTGTTCATCAAATACGCCTGGGATATCTTCCATTGGTGCAGACATCTACACCTATGTCATATCAGGCAGTACCCAACAAGCAGCATTCAAAGAGCAAAACAAAACAGATGCATCAAGATGCTCAGAGATTCAGTTTAGTTCAATTCAGCTCCATTGAAAAACAGAACCAATTACTTAGGGCCCAGAGTCGCTACCTCAGAGCTCCCCCATTTTAAGGGCACAAGCCCATATTGTGCCTTATGTTACAGTACGCCACCTACACGTGCTACATTTCAGCTTGTGTGCTAGACCATTCAGCTTGGTGTGCAACACAGACACTGTAGTCTAGCAGGACAGAAGGAACAGGATCTCAGATCCTCTCTCTGAGCTTTGACTCCTGGGAGTTGAATAGCAAGACAATATTCCCTCTCATAAGTCACACTTTTCATGTGGTTAAAAGAAATAACAGCACAAAGCATAATACATGACAAAGCTGGGTCTCCTCTGGACCCAGGCAAATCTCTGCACTGTGAGGTCACAGCCACCAAAAACACATTAACAGTTAACGAGCAGCAGAAACAAAACCAGAGCTGGTTTCTCATCAGCACAAAAATCAACATAACCGAGGACAGCTTGAGCTGGCAATTAGCTGCAAGCAGTCCTTCAGTTCCCACAGTACTCGGCTCTGTTCTAATTTAAAGCAGCACTTACCCTTTTCTATCCTGGCTCACTCAGATTCGAGCTTAAATTGGCATACCCAAGGCTGGTTCTTAGTGAAAAGTAGAAGTAACAGCCTATGGCAGTTCTGTTTGACTAGCACATTTAAATGCTGCTTACTTTAATCTTCTTTAACTTTTCTTTAATCAGCATCAAGTCCTGGGCTGGAGATTCATCCGTTGGCATGAGACAAGCAGACAGGGCCAATTTATCCTCTTGCTGGTTCTGCTGTAGACCTATTGCCTGAAATGGAGCTTTGGGTCCTTTCATTTTCACAGGAGGCACCTGTAAAACCATTTGAACAGGGTTTTATTTTTCTCAGATGGCTGCATTTAGAGGCCAAAGATAACCCCCTTATCTTGCTCTGTTGCTTTTGAGTAGAGCCACATAAGGTATAATAACCCAGGGAGCACTCTCACTTGATTAGTGGATTAGCTGAAGTTTAGCCAACAGGAAAATCAATAACAACAAATTAAATAGGAATAACATGCAGGCTTTGCTAAGTCAAAGGATTTATTTCATCACTGAGGACTCCCATAACTCACACACTCTGACTTCTACCAGTTTCACTATGGGAAAGGAAGAAACATTTCCTCCCAAGCTTAGAAAGAACAGAGGACAGAGTTCCTGTCAACACTGCCCACTCCTGCCACAGTGGTGCTGTGTGCTGCCTTTATTCACTGTAATGAGATCATACAATCTTAATTAAAAATATATATATAAATCAACACTAAGCAATTACATCATTCTGATGTAGTGCAGGCTTTAGAACAAGCCTTCATCACTCATATAAGTGATTACTAGTAGTCAAAGCCTTATCAGTCCCTATCTGGTGAATCCACATAGTAGTTAGACTCAAAGCAATTCCTTTTTGATGGATTTTCTCACATGCCTCTCACAAAGGAGTACATCCCATCTCCCACTATACATATGTATCCCCCTTGTTTGGGATTCAAAAGGGACTTCTGCCAATCCCAAGATGGCATCTTCTACAGATACTGGTTTAGTGCCAGAGACAAGACTTCAGGAGGATGGATAACTCACTGGCTCATAACGCTGCCTAAAGTAGAGTGGAATACATGAGAAACTGGGCTGAAAGGAGACAAGAGATGAATGAGACTGCCTGGGGAGGCATCATAGAGCTGCAAAGCCTTTCAAAATATGTTCTTAACACAGGGCAGCATTTTCAAACTGCTGCATCGGTCAGTGACAGCACTGATCATAGCGCTACTGAGTCCTTGACTGCTTCAAACACTGGTTTTACATAGGAATTTCCATAGCAATTCTGCTACTGGGGCACGTTTATGTTTGGAAGACCATGTTCTGCACTGTTAGAAATCAGGAGATCTTCAAGAAAACCAGTAAAGATATGTCCATTTACACATGCCAGGAAACCAGCAAGACAGTGGAATCACACAGATGGAGATGAGAATTGGGTCTAAAATGCTTGAACTTCTCTTTCATTAAAGAAAGAATCTGCATTTCTCGTTGCTATCCAACAGCTGTTTGGGAACCTCATATGCTACATTTCTATATAATCAATTTGTGGCTTTTATCCCAGTTTGTACGAGGCAAAGTCCATTATAACACTTGACCCTACAGTCCCAGCAGAGCAGCACTGAGCCCTGGAGGCTGAGATACCCTTCTATGTTGGAGAGAGCTGCCGCAAGTCAGAGCTCAGGATTTATATGTGGGAGTAAATGGAGGAAAGCTCACACTTCAGCTGCTCGTGAGCTTACTATTTTCTGAATGGAAGATTCAGAAACTGGGGCTGCTCAAGTGTCAATTTTCATTAGTATTGAACTAACATCACTGAATGTTAGCAAAGTTTTAATGGAAGCGTGAACATCATTAACAATTAACAGTATTTAAGTGGAGTTTAAGTGACTTTAAAGCCTTATTAATGCTGTCCACTCAGGGTGAAATTTACCTTGAGTGCATGAATTGATATACCAATGTCTTTAACCAGGGAAAAGAATGAGGCCAACAACCAAGGAGGGATGGGGGAAGGAAAAGAAGATTTGATTTCTTCCTTCCCTTAGGAGAAAAGAGTAACAACAGATTAATAGGAGAAGGGAGGGAAAGGGGTTTTCGTTGGAAGGAAAAAGGTGCAAACCAAGGGACAATTAAGACGGAATAGAGAGTCACTTATTTATAGCTCCCTTGACTTTCAGGAAGGATCTGTTCTTAATTCATAGCTGTGAGAAAAGCAAAAGGAAAGTAATGATTGTTTTGATGAGGACAAGAATTAGTCCTCTGCTTTCACTGGGTACTTCGGATTATTTCGAGTTAAGCTCAACTCATTGCTTTTTAATCTTACTTCCAGTGCCGTGTTCTTTGTAAGATATAGGCATGACCCAGCCAGACTTTGGTTTAGTTATTTGAAGGCAAGTTAGGACATAATTTCCCCTTTGCTCGGCTGTTTTGCAGCTGTTGGAAAAAGGTAATTTCAAGAATCTATTCATTTCAGGGAGAAGCACGTCCTTTATCACACAGCAGCTTCTTTTGTGCACTGTCACTGCATGTACTCACCAGAGATAGAAGCCATGTCACAAGGGCACGGGAGGTGTCAGCTGCTCTCAGTGCAGTGTTGCGCATCTGCCCACTGTTCTCATCTGTGGGTACCCGGCCACAACTCAGCAGCCAAACTACATCTCTCACACTGCCCAGTCCAGGCAACCCGTCAACAACTGGCAAATAAGAGGTATCCTGTAAAACAATAACAGGAAAATGAATATAATTTGGATTACTGGAACCGTATTCATTATCCCTGATGAATTATACTCACTGCCAGCACAGAAGGAGCAATTAATACCTGATAAGCATTTATCAGAGAGGAAGCAGAAGCCATAGAAGGTGGGTTGGTACACCAGGGTCACCTTCTGGGACACCCCAGACTTTCTTGGAGAGCTGTTACCTGGGTCTTCATTCAGTCTTGAACTGCTTGTTAAATAGAAGACCAGGTGATCACAGCCTGATATAGTTTGATCAAGTTTATTTTAGTCCTTAAGATTCAAAACAATCATGATAGAATGATAGAAGCATCAAAGCTTTCCATTGTTTTCTGCCTCATCTAAGTGCCTCATTCACAGATGATGTCACATTTAGCTGAACTCATTTCTTTTCCCTACTTAAGCACTGATACCTGCCTATTCAGGATGCAGATCCCTCTCCTTTGGGACCTATTCTTCAGCAAACAACCTCAAGCTGGAGTTGTGAGATTATAGTTTATGGGATCTCCTTCAGCAGCAGCTGCTGCTGTAATGGTCAGCTGATTTGCTATTTCTACCTTTACTCTGCTGCCCTCCTGTAAATTAGGAAGCTAGTCTCAAAATCAGAAATAATTTCCAGTATACACAAGAGCATCACTCCTCAACAGTCATGATCCTTTAATAAGGACCCTAAGGGCCTCCCCAAGGCACCCTGTGAGCATTCATTCTCCCAGTATGGCAGGTATTCATTTACAAAGAGCTGGAGCTGTTTATGGTGTAAGTGTTTCTTAGCTACTTGTTACAGCATCACACCAAGGCTTTGCTCCCCACTGTCAGGTCAGCAAAGCGCAGTGTGACCACGTTTCCCATGTACGTCAATACAATCAGCCGACAGACTAAACTGCTAATTGAGGTGAGCAAAATTCATCTGAACTGACCTACCACAGCATGAGACCAGCAAGTACCTCCTTATGTGAGCTTAGCATGGAGAGCAGATGGGTGCTGAGGAGCAGCTGGGCAGTTACATTCACAGATGCTCCAAGGAGCCCTTAACGAGGTGCCTGCCCACAGCCCTACACCAAATTAACCTTCATCTGATTCACCTGAGTTCGCTTTGGGAGCAAAATAAGCTGAACAAAAACCTGGAAGGGAGCTCATTCTACCCAACTGCAGGCAGGAACTGCTGAAGTCACTGACATTAATGCTTTCTTAGTGTGGCTTCCCTCAGCATTGGCCAAGTAGACCCATCACCCTTGTCTACCTATGAAGAGAGTCCGGTTTCTCTACACACTACACCAGCTTTTGTGACAGCATTAGATTATAAAAAGATAAAAATGACTCAAATCCTGAGCTATTTCTGGCTGCTCTGGCTAGAATCATGCTGTCAATCACACACAGCCTTGCAGCTGATGGTACTCAAGTACCAGCAATTACCACAGAGTAAATAAGATAACGTTCCCCATTTCCAAAGCGCTCGCTATTGTATTATTGCAATTGCAGTTCACCACATTGCTGCTTACAACCCTCCAGCTTGATTTCCCAAACACCCCTCCATGCTCCGTTCTGGCCATCCTCCTCCACCTTAATATGAGAACAGTGCAGGAAGCAACACAAGCCACACTGCAGCCAAACAACAGCATGTGTTATATGTGTCATAACTTCACATAAACATAATCCCCTCCCTCCCCCCCTGAAAAAAACACACCAAAAAGAAGAGTGAAATGAGTTGCAGGATACCCCAGGGATGCCCATACCTTGCAGCACGCTGCTACAATAGTGCTGGAGATACACACATGGAGGCACAGCCCCAGAATAAACTACAGCATTAAAACAAACCCCCAAAAGACAGAATCTGAAGGGATCTGCACAGTCAATCATCTAACAAGTGCTATTTTACCTCTATCTTTCTTTAAACTGGAGCAGTTTATGACCACAGCAAGCTGAAGCTGAGTCGAGGCAAGTTTGTCAGCCAAGATTAATGCCATTTAGTTTCTAATAAAACAGCTCTAATTGGTTAAATGATGCTTTCGTTGATGGGTTTTGAAAAGACCAGTTGGCGCTGCTTTTTCTATGCCTGCATAGCGGATTGTCCTAAAGGTGGGAAACATTATCAGAGCTGTTAGAGGGTGGAATGACAGAGGGGCAGCTCAGGCTTTGCTGCCGGCAAACTTTACAGAGTCTATTTTGCTTTCAGAGCTAAAGGAAACTTTGGCATTTCCCAATACAATCTAAGCTGATGCTGGTGCTGAAGGAAGATATCACATTCCAAAGGTACTCCATACTATACTGAGAAGACCCTACAGCAGCGAGAGCTAAATCAAAGCACCCCCTGCATGTAAAACATTAAGTTACGCTTACAAAATCTCCTCCTTCTTCACTGGAGGAGGTGAATGAGGGGGAAGGGGAGGAATAGGAGGAATTACTCTCATTGGCTGCAGCCTTAATCAAAATAATTGTTTTCAGCCATGTCTAAATTTATCCTCCTATGTCACCCTCAGCCCAGCTTGGATCGCAGATCTCAGAGGCAATCCCTGATGAATGGCAAATTACTGACTGCAGAAATCTTCTGCCAAAGGATACATCTGCGGTGTGTTTGTAAATGTGAACTGATTTCTGGGTACTTCAGCAGCTCCAGCTAATTGCTCTCATGAAAATCCTCTGCTCTGACACTGAAATTGCTCTAGCATTGCGTGTTCCTGCTTTGCGGTGGGCAGAGCTCACAATACAAAGCACAAGCACGCTGATTATGTGGTCACCTATTTCCCATAGAGTTAATGTAGGACAGTAGATAGTTAGGATGCACTCCACATTCCCCCCCCCATCCCTAAACCAAAGCAGATAACCCTGTTTCATTCACAGTGTCTAAAAGATCCTGCATTCAATGAAGACATATTGGAAATATCATGTGTTTGTTCACATTCATCCTGTGGGGAAGGAAAAACGAAGGCAACACCATCTGCTCATATATCTGAAATTCCACACCTAGTTGTGGAATAAACCCTGAACACATTCAAAGAGCTGCTTTATGGCTGCAAAGTGGAAGCAGTGGATAAGAATGAGGAAAGCATTTGCATTTCCTGTATACAACTGGCAGAACATGCTGTAATTATGAAGGCAACGTTTAATAACGAAAAGGAGAGTGTGATTGATGTCAGTGGTCTGGATGGCCTTGCTGTTAATGCAGTTCTGTACTAGATTCACTCTATATGGCACAAATGGCTTCTGAATATCAGCAATACAGTAAGATGTTGTGTGTAAAACAGCAGCTTCTTTACTTGCTGGATGTGGGGAAGGCACCTGACCAAGGCTCAGCTCCTCAGGTAAACAAACACTCTGAGAATTGCTCTAAAACTTAAATCAAAGTCGCACTGAATCCCATTGATGTTGTTTGCTTTCTGAGACACAACCATTAAAAATGAGCATTGCCTTTTCCACAACGGGTGGTTACATTAAAGGTTACTATAAAGGGACTCAGCCTCGCTGTGCTGCTGTTTCAAAGCACATGGAACAAAAAGCTCCTGCTCTACTGAGTTCCTGCTCCTGGTTAACAAACAGCAGCTGGAATAAATAGGAAGCTCAATTACAGACCTCATGTGAGAGCAGCACTGGGAATTAGGAACTTGTGCTTTACTGCTGGCTCTGGGATGGATTATTTCTCTATGAAACTGCAGGGTGTAACATTCCCTTATCCTCTTTGCTCTCTAGTTGCATTAATCACCCAAAGCCTGTAACTTGCTTGGAAAAGAAATGGCACAAAATTATCTAGAAACCTTCAAACCTTAGTTCTGTCCTTCCTTCTTTGTTCTGCAGTCCATGCACCAAGGACATATAGGCTCTGTGATCCCACATCCAGCTGCAGAACACAATATACCTGCAACTCTTTGGGCCTGTTTACTGCCCTGTGATTAACATGGGTTATCTGTGATTTGGGAGCTGCTGAGTGCTTACAGCCTCTGCTGAATCTGGTAGGAACTCCAGGTGCTTTGCATGGAGCTGGGCAGAGCTTTTGGTTTTGGAGTAAAAAGAACTGCAGGATTCTCTCCTCTTGGTAATTCCAGATAAAGCCTTGAATCCCTTTCAACATCCCTGCCACTAAGAGTAACGTTACTGTAATTATTGCTGTAATAACGTGTTTACAAGCCATGACTGGGCTTATCCCTCAGTGTAAGGCTGCAGTCCAATCCAAATGGTAACACTAAACAAGAATGCACAAGAAAAACTGGGATTACATTTAAACCACAAGGCTTATTTAACAACAGCGTTGTAGCCATATCAGCCACTCCTGCACAGCCACTTAGAGAAGCAGAGGGTTGGATTCAGCCCCTGTCAGCTACAAAGATCATCACAGATCTCATCAGTGAGATTAGACTGGCAGTTCTGAGTTCCAAGACGTGCATGGCAGAAAGCACTGCCCTAAATACATAAATGTGACTGTGATGTGGCCTCGTGGCAGCTTCCCCTCCTGCCAGCACACACAGGACCCGTCAAAGAGCGAGACCTGAAATAGACACAGAGGTGCAGCAGTATCTCTCTCCTCCTGCCCTCTTATAATGAAAAAGAGATATTAGCTCATGGCCATTTTATTTCATTGCCTTCTCTTTAGGTTTAACCTGAAGCATTCTGCTAATGTAAATAGGAGTGTTTAGGACCTCTACTGGCAGCAGGTTCACTCACCTAATTGTGGAGACTATTCTTTATACTTAGATTAACCTCTGCCTTAAGCAACAAGAATGAATCTGTCAAAAACATCCATAAGCATATCCAATAATAAGCCTGAACTCATTGTGATCATCTCCAAGATGCACCAGGGGATATAAAGGACTGAATATTTCACACTTTCTGGAGCCACTTCAAACTCACAAGAGAGAAACAGCACTACAAAAAGTCTCTTATTTGGAAAGACTCGACTGCCAATCCATTCCCATCCATTCATAACTGGAAAATGCAACAGACAAAGGTGGGAGCTTGTGCAAAACAGGCTGGGTCTGCTGGAAATTTAAATGGAAAACGTGGCATTTTGGTGGTCCTGCTGTGTTCAGCACAGGAGGAAGAGCTTCCTGGTTCTGAGCCTAAATGCAGCTGTGAGGCTTGAGAAAGCAGGCACGACGTTATTAAAGCAGGGTTAGCATATGCTACTTTGACTGCTCTGGTTATATGTACAGAAATGGTGTCAGCAGGATGTAAAGTTCCTAACTTGCCTTCAAGTGTATTCTGACGGTGCCAAAGCACACACCTGCAAACATCAATTACTCTGAGAAACCAAAGAGCAAGCAAGCACGCCACCCATCTAAAGGAACTTGTTCACAACAAAGGCTTCTACAGCCAGAATTCTCCGCTTTGCCTGTTAAGGTAAATCTATGGGATGCATCTGTGTCACTGTGGGCCATGGCAGAGGGTGCAGCAGCCTCAGCTCCTCTAGTTTGCTAACTACAACCACAGAGAGCATAAACCAGCTGAGCTTACCCTTAGCAGAAAGCACCATGCCAGCAAATCCTCCCTTTTCTTACCCCAGTACTATGTGGGAAGATGCAGAGGAGGCCAGGAACGCAGGCTCAGTGCCAGGTAGCAGTTGCCTCTGCTAGAAAAACATTTCCTGAGGAACTTCCACCCGATCCCAAATGTTTTGTGCTGGACTGGTGGCACAAACAGGAATTTTGGCCTCCTTCTTCTGCGAGCTAAAATTAACTCCATCATCTCTAATTGCTTCAGTTTATTTTTAAGCCTTTCTTGAGTTGAGACAGCAGGTTCATTAAGTAGAAAAGATTTGAGTCTTGCTCCAGGAGCTCATTAAATACATCGCTGTGTGAAAAGGGAGGAATTCAGGGGCCATCTGCTGGCTGCCTGGCACATCACTGCTGGCCACAACCCCAGAGTCAGACCAAGGCTGAGAAGACTGGAGTGAAGAAGCCAAACTCAACTCTGATGCCAGGAAAAGATTTAGTGTGGGAAATACTCTGTCATTTTTACAGGCTTTTCTTTAATCCCAGTAAAAATAGGAAGGGCTAAATGGTCAGTTCAGTTACCTTCACACAGGTATAAGCACAATGATTGCTTTAGTTCAGTGTAAATGAGTCACAATGGGATATAAATTACAAGATCTGGATTCAAGGAATACAGATATGGAAAAACTCAGTTACTGCATCGAATCACTGTAACCAAATCAAGATTCAGGTTTAGGCTTAAGAACTTTACCTGACATCAAGGAGCTGAATCAAGGATACTTAGATATAAAACACAATCCTGCTATTCCTGACAAAGGTTACAGAGCCTATGTCTGCAATGTGGCAAAGACAGTGCCTGCACAGTGTGTTTGTTAAGCTCGAAGGATTGCTGCATGCCCACATGTTTGTGTTTAGTAAGCCAGCTGTAAGGCTAAGCTGCACTAAGATGATGATTAGAGTAATATAATTACTAACACAAGGTTAGCCAAAGTGATTGTGGAGCCAAGAAAAACTCGATGTCTCAGTATGAGTCAATGCATTCACTTTCTAAGTAGTCTGGCTGTACAAGGTAGACTAAACAGTGTTTATAAGGTACTGGTAACAAGGTGGTTGCTAATAGCATCTAAACTACATGATCTTGTTCTGCCATATCATGGGAAAGCAATAAAAGCAAACAGAGAATCAAACTGCAGCCCTACTGTTAAAACAACCTTTTGTCCCAGCAGTGAAAGAATTTAAGACAAACTGGCCAACATTTGCTGTGTGATAAATTA
This sequence comes from Coturnix japonica, assembly GCF_054131305.1. Lineage (NCBI taxonomy): Eukaryota > Metazoa > Chordata > Aves > Galliformes > Phasianidae > Coturnix > Coturnix japonica. Next base: position 19,320,531 of record NC_140675.1, on the reverse strand, counting down.
AATCTAAAGATGGATGTAAAGTATCACGGCCACGAGCACCACCCTCTGCAGCAGTTCAGCTGCCTGTGTTCAAGGCCAGTTCTGACACAGCACAGCTGGGTAACGTCAGGTGCTGCTGCTGCAAGAAACAAAACCTGCATGAAGCCTCCGCCAGGCTGCTCTCTCTTTGATTTTGAGCTGCATTTAAGCTGAGCCACTTGTCCTTGACCCAGCTACACTATACACCTGTGCCTGGCCATACACTTCACTCATCCAACCCTGCCCCTAATTCACCCACCTGGCTTCGTCACCTTGCTCTTGGATCTACCCCATCTGTACAGAGTAAGTAACTGGTTACCCCCACAGGACCTGATCTGCTCTTCTCCTCTGGGCACTGTGTTCCTCAATAGTGAGGTCTCCATCCCTACCTGCCTTGCTGTCAACTTTAGCTCCTAGTGAATTTTCCCTCATAGGGAAACCTGCTTGTGTTGCTCCCTAACAATAAAACAAATAAATAAACCAGATTTGAGCCAGGCAAAAGCAACTATTATTATTTGTATCCTACCTATGTGTCAGCATAACATGGAAATCAACATTAGTACTAAGCCACTCTATCATAATAAACAAGGTCCATTACACGACAGGTCAAATCCATTGCAACACTATAATATGATGAAAAGAACAGCAATAATAGCAGGATGGGAAAAATCATCAACTACAGCAAGTGAGGATAAGCCCAAGCATAGCAGCTGTGGGCACAAATACAGACGAAAAAGTCTGCTTACCCATGGGAAGGCTCAGGTAGGCAGGGATCTCCAGCAAGATCCCCTCACCTCCACTGCCAGCCCTTAAATGAGGGCTGGGAAGGGGTGGATCCTGGCTCCAGCCCTTCTGGTCATTCAGCTGCATTGTTTTCACCTGTGCTCCCCAGGGCTGGCCCTGCCTTCCCACCAGGTGCCCCATCACTGCTTTAAGTTCTGACTACTTGTGTCAGTCTGAAGTTTCAGTGAAAGTTGGGGTGGGGGCAGAACAAGCAAATAAATAAATAAAGACTCTTCCATGCATTTCTGAAAGGCAAACTTGGGTCAGAACGTGTGAACATCCTGTATTTCTTAGTATCTGAATGACAGGCAGAATTCAGAGAATGGAACTGCTGATTTCCATGGGAACTGGGTACTTGCTTGCCTTGAAAACACCGCTGCATATCAGCCCCATCTTTAGATGCTGAAATACCCTGAATGTTCGCTCTTGGTCTCAAGTTACCTGTGCAGTTTTGAAAGTGCTCTTTGCAAACACGATCCTTGCTCACAGTGCATCCCACAGAGTGAAACGACCTGCAGAGTTTGACTGAACCAGGTTAAAAAGCAGCAACGTTAAATCTCCATTTCACTGCTTTTTAATTTAAAGAAGAACTTTAATGTAACTTACAGTGCAGCTTTTATTTTGTATTTTCTTTTACATTTCTTTCCCAGCACCTCAGCTACGGTAATTACAGACTTTCTGAACTTCCTCTCTAATTATTACTCAATTCAATTATTTATTGGTATTAAAAACAGTCGGAGGGATTCTGGAAACTATGACAAGTGATCCAGATCTGAACATCTATCACTGCCAAAACAAAGGACTTTGAAAGCGAGTTTCAAAGTGTGCTACTTTGTCAAACATTTTTGCTTGTTCTTTGGATGTACATGTTTATATATAGATATTAGAGTATTTTCACCAAGAGAAACAGCTGCCAAATTACAGCTTCTTTAGTTTTAAGTGTCAAAACAGTCGAGTTTTTTTTGCCTTGGTGTGTGCAGATGAGGAAATAAAAGAGAAAAACCTGTTCTAACTCAGAGACAGAAAAGGCGGCTGTCAAGATGAATTTCAAGTAACCTTATAAACGACTTGCATTTGATGGATGATGCTGATCCATTTTTCATTCTTAGTGTTAATAATGAATATTGCTGAAGCGGAACAAAGAGTAAAGTTGCAGTAAGAAAAAGCTGTAATGAAAATGATGGGTTGTGCTGATTCTGTTTCTATCAAGAGCATCTCATTTGTTTGGGCACGTTTCCACATACTCTGTCCATTGCTGCAGGGACCAGTGAGGCTGCACCAGTTGGCTTATGCCAATGTCCACACTGCCTTGGCCTACTGGCAGTAATATGGTTAAAGCAATGAGGGGTACATTTACACTGTGATTCATTTACAACAAGGCATGTACACCCTGAGCTGCACTTGAAACTGCAGTAGCAGGTCTTTATCTTCATTTCCTTGGCGTGAGTGCAGCAAATATGGGAAATGATCAAGATGCAGCACAATCCAGTAATCACTTGGTGCATTGCAAGGAATGAGTTAGCAAAGCTCAAGTATATTTCTGATGAGAAAGTGCCTGCATCTTAATAAGGGCTAACTGGAATCTGGAAGCACCTCCCGGCAGACTGAGAAAGAAGTCTGAGGGCTGGGTTCACACAACAGGGACTGAAGGTGTTATGGGAACAGAGCCCCATGCAGTGCACTGCCCATTCCACAGCAGCTTGATAAAGGAGAAGTTCACCTGCTAGTTTATTAGTCCTGTACTTCTTGACAGTGATTAATCCAACATAAGCAATGAGCTCTTAATCTGCAGAAATACAGCATTCAATTCATTCAAAACCAAGCAGATCTGAATAGCCCAGCCCTGAGGTTAGGTCACACTTTGTCATTGCTTTCAGTCCAGATAAGTCGTTATGGTGAACCTGTGGACAAACTGTGTAGTTTCTCTCACATTCTTTGCTCACTGAAATCAGTGCAAGGATGAATTAGGATCACATACACAAATCTCCCCAGAAGGAAACACTGCTCTGTTCTCTGAGCCATGTTTTAGGAAAAATAGGATCATTTCACATTCCCTTAATCGGGGCTCCAGCCAAAAGCCAGATTTATTATTAAAATCACAATCCTCAACAACTGTTTATTCACAAATACCCATAGAAGTGAAATACAAAGCTGCTAGATAACACTCAGCATTGGTGTTGTTTTAGAGTACAACAGTGAAAACATTTTTTTTCTACAAAGTTATGAAAGATCATGTGTGAAAGTCTGGCCCAGTGAATTAAATGACCCTGAGCCTGGTGACTTCAGCAAGCCAGGATTCCTGCCATGCCCTCATACACCAGGCCGGGTGGGCAGCCATAGAAGGAGCACATTATGTACAGGAGAGGTGAAAAAAGTCATTAAAGTGGGAGAAGAGCTGTAGGACTGCTTGTCTATCCAGGTAATGCTGCTCCACAAAAACAAACAAACAAACCAAAACACCCCAAAGATTTTAAATAGTGCAACAGAAATGACTTCTTGCTTCTAGGACCGCATCTACATTTGGCCAGGAAGTCCCTCCAAAAGAGACCGTCCTATGCTGAACTACTAACCATGTGGAACAAAACAGGTGCTTTCTCTGCCATGGGCTGCTTTCCAGTAACCAACTGCTGAGGCTGTGATCTCTCCAGCTGCTCCTGGGATCCACGTCCCATGTGTTTCTCTTTCATCTGCTCTTCCTTTCGGGATAGCTGTCGGTCGCTTTCTTCAGTCCTGAAAAATACACAGATTCTTCTTTGCTTTGACTTTTTACTTGGGAGAAAAACACCCTTGTTCTTCTGTTTACATTTCTTTCCCCCTCATATTTATACCATACACTTGAGTGTGAATCATGATTTGAAAGGCTAAAAGTCTTAGAAAGCACGTATGGTGTTGGAGGTAGGGGAACACAAGAACTCGTCATTGGCTTGAACTTCCTGTGTAAAAATAGCAAAGGAAAAGAGCAGATTTCAAACCTCTGCTAAGTGGTGACAACTGACTGGGAAGCTACAAGAAGGGAATAAACCATTTTCCACGTCATGAGGAACACAAGAAGTAATAAACTTAAATTGGAGCTAGGATAATTTAAATTGGATTAAGTAACAGCTTTCAAACAGTAAGGATAATCAAGCAGTAAAACGTACTACCTGGGGAGTCAGCGAATCCTCACCATGGAAGACTTCAAGACTAGGTTGCATAAAGATTGGGAGGAAAGGATTAGATTGTAGTTCAACTTATATTGATGCAGAGAAATGGACCATACCAGACCTATTTTCTATGATACTTTGTGTAGTAAATCTCAGTTTTATCCTTAATAACGCAGATCAATACTGTTATCCTCCTCTTATCTAGGTTCAAAGCCTAGAGAAAATGACCAAACTTACTATGTCTAACCTCGGGCCAATTCTCTGATCTACTAAGTCTGTCTGCATGTACAAAGTTATACAGTAGCTGCCAGGCTTAGCTGACTTCCTAGGCAAGAAAAATCAGACACATTCTTTTGCTCCAGCTTACATACCATGCAAGTAGTGTTCCTTAATCTTACACAATTAGATAAGTCATAATGAAAATCACTGGTGACCTTTCTTGTGTGATACCTTGGAAATTCTTTTGTAGGTAGGGGAGATTCTGAAGCATTTCCTGAATGTTGAACCTTCTCATCTTCCATTACATTTTTTATTTCTATATCAGCTCCATTGTCTCTCTGGCTCGACAAGGAGGTATTTCTTTTCTCTGGCTCCAACCTCACCAGTTTCCTGGAAATGACCTCATTCATCCCTTCTCTCACTTGAAGATTTTGACTGACTTTAAAGGCATCCATCTCTTCCAGACTTCCTGGATCCCATTTGATGTCCTTGAGTCTTTCAGCTGGGGCAGATGCTTTGTGAAGAAGCTCTGAGTCCTCTTTACGGGCTCTACGAAGTTGTTGCAGTAGCAGGCACTTCCCTGAGCAATTCTTCCTGCTGATAAAGATTGAATCAAGATAGAGCATTACAAAAACAACCAAACAACCTACACACTGAAGAACCTCTCACAAGGGGCATCTCGAAACAAGGATGGGGCATCAACACAGATAATAGCCTTTGAGTAAGAGTAACTGGCTGGCAAAACAATACAAAACGTTCCACTTTGTCCACTGTACTGCTGAAATGTGAACTCCCAAGCATCAGGCTTCTAAATATAACAGTATAAACGCAGTAAGATATTTAAAATCTGACATACCTACTTCACATTAAATGGATGAATAACTACCTATAAGTATGAATCAAGGCCTGAATTTAGTAACAGGAAAGGGCTGGCATCCGTGCCTATTAAAGAATCTACAGTTTAGGATTCCATAACTGTATAGAAGAACATATAGAAGAACAATTAAAGGGAGCTGTGAGCATCCCATCCCACACAACGTATTCAACACACTTAAATCAACATTCTAGCTTACTTTATGATTTCTAAAAATAAAGGCATGGCTGAGTCAATTCCCTACAATATTTGGGAAGTTAGGTTTTGAGTCTTGTAAAATGTAAAACAGTTCTCACGTCACTCAAACCTGCCTATAGAAAGAGCCAGGTTTCCGAGCCATGCATGTCTACTTTCTTTAACTTGTTGTCATGCAGCTGTAAAGATGCAAGGTGCTATACTGGCTCACACATTGACAGTTGGTTTCTAACTCCCGTATCTTTACCATGCAAGAGAACTCCAGGTCCAGACTGAAACATTTTCGTTATTAGGCCAGACACTTCTGATGTAAATATGAGAAACAGAGACACTTTCATACATGAGCTCTCACTCTAATTACTATTTGGTTTCAGAAAGAGTTAACTACCATGTCACTTGAATAATGGCTAAGGTAAAGAATCTTACATTTCCCTTTCTTCTTTGTCCATAACAGTCATAGTCTCATCTTCATCAGTGGAGCTGTCACCTGCACTATGAAATAAATTAATAAATTGGACAGTGTTCAAACTGAGCGTTGACTTTTAGTCATTTCCAAGATTCAAGTTTAGGGCCATCAGGAGAAAGAGGAGAGACTCATAGGGCAGACTTCTAGGTCTTATTGATAGAAACTAATTTTATTATTCTAGAAATAAAGCACTCAAGCAACTCTAGATCATGACACGTTAGCTACACTTGGCTCTTCATCAAAAGGTTCCTCATAAACATGCATCCTGAAGAGGATCCTGCTTTCCTACTAAGGTCACAGAGGTGTGGAAGTTACATTTCACAAGAATGAGATGCAGAGAGAAGGTTTCAGTTTTCCACTGATTACTACTGACTTCTCACTAATAATAAAGCTAGAATTTACCTCTGTTTCTCATCAGGGAATGTTACTGACTTCTGTGGTTCAGCATCTCTTAAATCTATGTACACAGTTGGAGGCTCTGGCAGGCACTGCAATCTCACTGCATCCATCCTCAGAGAGCTTGGTGAAGATGAGAGGAAGGCAACATCCCTAAGTACAGAAAACACTGTTTCAGCATTTCCTGTACCTTATCAAGACAAGATGTCCTGCAGGGCATGGATTACAATAAAAATTGGATTGTGAAAGGAGCTTAGTGCTCAGCTACTGCAGACACATTCTGCTCCTGCCTACTATCCATCACTTTTCAGAACTGAACTCAAAGATTCAGGCTCCCCCTAGGAATATAGACCACTGGCAGCATGATGAAGGATATTTAGTTCTTAAAAGCTGACAATGTAAAACTACTCTGTAGAACAAAAGGAAGGCAGTTACAGTACCAAAGAACTTATAAGTCTGAAAAGAGCCCAGTGTCAATCAGCAAAAACAGGCCCCTTTTTCCTCTCTGTCTCCTTTGGCAACTCCATTTTATCCTACAGAGCATTAAAAAAAAAAAAAAAAATGTAACTTACATAAATGACCATGCCTTAATTTTCACCTTAAATGCCACTGTAGCATATTCCAACTACAACATAGGCTTCCTACAGAGAAAAGCACCGTGAGCTTCTACTGCTAATGACAGCTACCTACTGTATATGACAACTGGAGGGAAGGACCTACTTCTTGTTCTCTTGCTCTTCTTGAGTGGAGATTTTGGCTGACGGCCACCTGCAGTGTGAAGACAGTGTCCGGGACTGCCGGTCACACAGCTCTTCCAGTTTTTCCATGAGCTGCTTTTCAGATCTACCTCTGAAGGTTACTACAGAAGAACAGTAAGAAAAATACAGTCATTGTTGGTCTTCTGCCATTGGACTTCCCAACGTATCATTTCACCATTGTACCCTTCTCTACAACCAGAGAGAAAGGGAAGGATAAAGACACCGCTGTCATCCAGCTCTGATGAAACTCACTTCAAACTTCCATCTATCTTGTCCAAGGCCATTATAGGCCACAAAACACAAATTCCAAGCAACAAAAATAAGACCCAGATGAAGCTTTGTGTTTTAAAGAAATTATAAAGCAAAATAACTCACTAGGATCACAACATTCAAGATGATGTAGCGGGGAATGACAAACATATGAAACCAAGTTTTACTTGTTTTTACTTATATTTTCAATATAGTTGCTATTAGTTTAACAGCATTACCATAATCTGCTGAGAAAGCTATTCCTGCATGAGTATTATGTGCATTTTTCTGCTGCTTCAGCTCTGCAGAAGTCTTGTCTAGATCCCAGTTCTCAATGTTCTGAAAGACAACCAGATTTGAGATGGAAAAAAAAAAAATCACCATCAAAAGGCTGCTACAAAATAAAAGCTTTTGCTACCATTATGGGCATGTAGGAGCGTCTCCATGAGACAAAGACAACTTCTTGGTAGGTTGTATAGCACACAACCCAAGAAAACCCAAATTCAGGACATCAACAAAAGCAACAAAATGCTGACGTGCAGAATTTGGCATTTGGGTTCCTTACTTTGGTAGGAATCTTGAAGCAATGCACTAGCTTCTCTACTGAGTGAGCAGCACTCTATGAAACTGTTTGGGCCACCTACCTGCACTGACAGACAGGTTAGTTCTTGAAGACGGTCAGCTGCAGAACTTTCTTCTTTAGCATTTCTTTCTAGACTTTTGCTAATGCCACTTGAGGGAGGTTTATTATTTAGCTCAGAGTGGCCCGATGATGGTTCTAGAAATATTTTTGAGAGTATCTTTGTCTCTATCAGCTTTCTTGTCTCTTTTTTATTGCACAGTTCCTCCAGTAACAATGATGTATTAAGGCAAGAGTTCCCTTTTTCCCTGGCCTGTTGCCTTCCTGGTTTTTCCTCTTCAAGTCCATCTGTGGAATCTGCAAGATACCCTTCAAGACCAGCTTCCTTTTGGCTTGGAATTTCTTCAGTATGGCTGGAAAGTTTGGAAGCCTCATCTTTAATCACTTGAACATATTCTTTTGCAATGACTTGGGCACCATCTGTTTTTTCCTGATGGCCAAGACTCTTCAGATCTCCATTCCACTTATTTCCTTCTGTTTTCTACCAGTAAAGAAAATACATACATGTAAAAAGTCACATCCCCTGAGCTATAGGAGCTGACATTAAACCAAACCAAATGACTGGCAGATAGCAGCTCTAGCTCAGACACCATCTGGTAACAGCACACACCATGTCCATCTCACTGAACAGTAAGACCTCACTTTGCAAACACTACAGCGTCAGGATGAGCTAAACATTCTTGAAGTTTATATGCCTTCTATCTGCTCACCATACAGCATTTCTTGCACCAAGATTAATGAATGAGGAAAAGCAGCATAGTAGGTTAGACTTCCCATGATGAAATGGGTTCAGTTGGCTTCTCTTATAGCTTCTTATGACAGCTAGTCTTCATCACTGCAGATGTATTGTAAACAAAATAGCAATTGTATTGCTATTGTATAGCAGTACAAGAGATAAGCTTCATAGTGATCCTCATTAATATACTGTCATAGTGATTATTTTTCTATATACATCAAGTAATGGCTGAAACTATTTCAAACCCTCAAAAACTTAGAAGCCATAGCAGTCCTACTGTTAATGCACATACTGAAGGTAGAACCCCTCAGCAGCTGAGCTGCAGGTAACTTTCCAGCACTGGGCTGATTACAGAAAGGTCTATAGGGTCAATGAGTAACATCTTCCTTCAGAACCTGATGCAGTTGTCAGCCTATACATATCTGTATGATCTGACTAGAAATTGGTGGTTGGAAGAGTAGGTTTACAGTAATACAGCCAGTAATACAGCCTGCATACAGCAGTCATAACCTGCACATATGAGTCTTCCAGGGAAAACTCCAGTAGTTCATCTGACAGGTCAGGAATCAAGTTGGGTTGGTCTCGATGGAAGATGAAAAGCTCCTCATCACTCTCACAGTCAGACTATGAAAAACAACAAAAAAGAGAAGTTAAATGAAAGACTGAAAATGTGACTTTCACCGTTTTGTGGTGACAAACCCTATGTTGTCACCACTTAGACCACCACTTAAGAGTTATAAATTGTTACAAGACTATCACTTTGTCAGGACTTTTTTGTAAGCATTTAGAACAAGAATGACTAGAAATCATCCCTGAGTGCTGGCCCTAAATCTATACTGCATAAACTCATATTAAAAAGCAATGGTTGCTCTAAGTAACTAAAATATCATGTCCTGTGAGCAGAGGTCTTTAGCTGTCAACAGGCAGCCTGTCCCAGCCATTAGGACCCAGCAAGTAAAATAACACGTCAGGGTGAAAAATACCTCTCAATGTCTATAAATCTCATGCTTTATATTGAAAGGTTAACAGCACTGTGTTTCTTTGCAGATAGAACCGAAGAACAGAAATCAATGTGGTTTCGTGAGAAATAAGTAGAACCCAGGGATCAAATATCTGCCAAATGGTTTTCCAATGGACCACAAAGACTTCAAGAATATGTCTTTCCTGAGACCCTCAACTGTAGAAAACCATGCTTACTGTAGAAGAATCAGAGTCCAGAGATGGGAGATGGTCTTTCACTGCAGCAAGAATGTCTCCCCATCGAAACGAGTTGTTAAACCAAGTAGGAACTATAGGAGGCTTAGACGGATGCTCAGCATCCTCACTTTGCCCTTCTGAGGCCATTTAAACATCCAACCTTCCGCCGAATGAAAGTAAACCTCAGGAGAGAAAAGCAAAACGTCAGGACAGAGCAAGGACAAATCATGTGTGTTTGGGGTCAGCAAAACCTTCAGTGATCCTATGGTGGGAATATAATCCCTTAGGAAAGGTTAGGGCTCCTATGGTGGGCATGTAGTCCCTTAGGAAAGGCCATTCTCAAGCCTGTGCTGCAGGAAGGGCTGGCTGCCTTAAATTGCTCCTTTCTTTCCTGTTTCTCTCACGTTCCCCACTTCATAAATGAAATGACAGGTGAATTGGTTGCTGATGGCTGCTTTTCACTGCGTTTATATCAGAACAGCTGGAGAGTGGTTAGGTCCTGGAACAGGCTGCCCAGGGAGGTTGTGGATGCCCCGTCCTTGGAGGTGTTCAAGGCCAGGTTGGACAGGGCCCTGGGTAACCTGATCTACTGGGGATCTATGGGGTCTATGGGGTCTCTATGGGGATCTATGGGGTCTCTATGGGGTCTATGGGGATCTATGGGGTCTCTATGGGGATCTATGGGGTCTCTATGGGGTCTCCTGGGCAACCTGATCTAGTGAATGTGTATGTTTGTTGGCCCTGCCAGGCAGGGGGGTTGGAACTACATGATCCTTGAGGTCCCTTCCAAGCCGGGTCATTCTGTGATTCTGTGAGCTGAGGACAGACAAGCTCCTGGACCCTGATGTTAAAGTACTTTTAAGGTTTCTCCTCGCGTTGTGGTTTCTGGGCACCAAATACCGGCTCCCATCGGTTCCGTCCCTATTAAACACCATCAGCTTCGGGACGGTACCAACAGCTCCAAGATGGCGGCGAGCGCTGCGCATGCGCACACCAACCAGCGCCTGCTGCCATGGCAACACGAGCCGCGCGGCCCGGCCCGGCCTTGCTGCCCTCACAGCGGCCTTTGGGCGCCTCCGAGCGGCCCCACGAGTGTCCCGGGCACAACAACAGGGCGAGAGGAGGAGAAATAGCTGCTAAATGGGGCAGAACACGCAGCGGGAGCACAGCACTACACCCCTCTAGGCCTATTCCCCCCCTACCTCAGCCACCGCCACGCACCGTAACGCACACTGCAAGCACCCGCCCTGCCTCAGCGCTCGAATCCCATTGGCTGCTCAACGTCCCGCCCCTTTGCGAGAGGAACCACCTATTGGTCCGCTGCCTGTGGGCGTGGCTTCTCTTCCGCCGCGGAGACTCTTGGAACTTGTAGTCCTGAGGGGCGATTGGGGCGGAAGTTCCCGGCGTTCTTTGCGTGCACTTCCGGGTTCGGAGCCCACCGGGCGGGCAGGTGAGTGGTGCGGTTCGTGGTGCGGTGTGTTCCCCGCATGGGGCCTGGCTGTGTACAGCAATGTGTGGGACCAGCTTTGGGCCTCATAGAGCTTCGCTGTGTCCTAAAACGGAGCTGTCAGGGCCTTTCACCCCGCTGTGCTGGGGGTAGGCCCGGCCTGCTCTCCTGAGGGCCCCCTAGGCAGAGCAGTGTGGGGTGGGCGGCCTGCTGTGAGGTGAGGCTCTAGGCCTTGGTGAGGTGATGGGTGTTAATGAGGTGATGGGTGTTAATGAGGTGATGGGTGTTAATGAGGTGATGGGTGTTAATGAGGTGATGGTGTATTGAATGGAGGCCCATGGGGCTGAGGGAGGCTTCTAATGGGTGTCAGTTCCTGAGACTGGGGGGGAAAGGGGGGATATGGGGTTATATGGGAGGATATAGGGTTATATGGGGTTATATGGGGGCATATAGGGTTATATGGGGTTATATGGGAGGATATGTAAGTGTAGTGATATCTAGTCTATTTTAACCATCAGATCTATAGTGGTAACCCATCCAAGTGTGGCTGCGTGTGGTAAATTGAGTCAGGGCACAGGTGCTGGTTGAGCACCTGTAGAAAGGAGCTGCTCAGCCCTGGGAGCACAGTGGAGGTGGTTCAGTTGTGTGACCAGGAGTGGAGCCTGGCTGTGCATCTCTTAGACCCCATTGAAAGTCTGGCTGCCACTGGGGGAGGATCTCTGGTTGGGGAGACTCCTTTGTGGAGCTTTCCCTGTGGCCATAGGTATCCAGAGACAGGTAAGAACCTTCTCCTTTGTAACACCTTTCCCTTTGGGCTTGTTCCTTTGCTGCTACACTCCTGTATCACCCTTCCATCGTGTTAATCTTTGTTACATTCTGCTTTTACTTATGCAAGAATTCCTGTGTTTTTGTTTAGCCCTGTGTGTTCCTGCACAAGGCTTATGCCACTGGTGTGATGCATAGGATTTGCTGTTATTAGGTGAACTTGCAGATACCTTGAGAAAGGAATTATTTATTACTAACACGTGCTGATTAGGAAGAAAGGACGGGTCTTCTGTGGCCATAACAAATCAATGAAGGGGCTGGGGGGGGGGGAAAGGAAGTAAGGTGTGGGAGGAAAAAGTCAGATGGGAAGTGAAGAGGTTGGAGTTAAAGGAATTTTGTTTATGGTGTCATAAAAGGGGCTGGTGTTTGCAGGAAAGTCTCTTGCTTCTTCTCAAAAACATGTTTGCTTTCTACTGTTACAACTGAGGTGATAAAAGAGCAGCTGCTCCTGAAAAGCTTATTCTGTCTGATGTAGCATTCATAGGGCCCTTGTATGAATCAGTCTGAGGAGTTAAACTGGTAAGAAGTTATCAGGTAGGAAAAGTGTCTCTGTTAGCTAGGCTGCCCTCTGTAATGTGTGGTGGGATCCATCAAACCCCAGAAGTGCTGCATGGGAGGCAGTGAGGCTGCAGGGCTGAGAAAGCGCTTGTCATTGGGTTGACACAGATGTGGCCTGAAACCACAGCTTGAAGACCTCAGATGGTGGATGTGTCTGTGTACAAGAGCTCTTTATGAAGTACTAAACAAGAAAACTCTCCTATGAGTAATTAAAATGATTAATAAACGATTGTTCCCCAAGGCTGTGGATGGTGAAATAAACCTTTCTGACAGCCCTGAAATGGTCCTAGCTTTGTAATTAAGTTACTGTCTGCAGAACATGGATGTGCTCAGCTAGCAATGGGGCAGGTGCACTGCTGCTCAAAGCACTTCAGTAGGAGTTTAATGTCTTCTCTTCATGTAAATATCCAAAGCTGCCTTGGGTGTATTCTGATTACAGTTGGAGGAGATAAAGCCAGGCTTTCTGGCATCCTAAAATGTGATTTGAAAGATGTTTTTAGTATTATTTGCTTTTGTTTTCCAGTGTATTCAAATCCCAGAGTCTACTTCTGCAAGAAAGAACTGCCTCCAGAACTCCTTGACAAGCCTTAATTCTTCAGACTAAATCAGGATAAGGAGGGGATTGAAGTAAAGGTAGGAATTTAAAGTTCTGCATCTGAGCTGACCTCATGTTCCAAGCCTGGTGTAATTGGGGCTGCAGAGCTGAGAGGTGATGCAGGATTCTGTGGAAATCAGATGTCAGCCATGTAGAAGTTCTGCTTTGCTTTGTTTATTCAGGGCAGAATGTCAGAGCTGAGTGACGAAGCCAGCGAGTCCGAGCTGCTGAGCCGCAGTCTTTCCATGTGGCACGGGGTTGGTCAGATGCTGTGTCGGGAAGAACTGGATGTTCCCCTGGATTTGCACACAGCCTCTTCCATCGGCCAGTATGAAGTGGTGCAGGAGTGTATTCAGCGGTAAGGAGGGGTTGGAGAGGGCACAGCTCAGCTGTTCTCAGTGACTTCAGGTTCTTCCTCTGCTATGTAGGTCTGTCTAACTTTGCAACAGGGGCAACCCCATGGAATTCTGCATATGTTCTTAGGCACAGAGTTGTGGAGGGCCAAGCCTGCTGACTCAAAACTCAGTGATTTTTAACCCTTCTTTCAGTACAGTGGTTGTAGACAGTAATTCAGCTGAATTGTTTTTGTTATTTAGTGGAGATGTGGATTTAAATAAGAAGAATTGCGGTGGCTGGACTCCATTGATGTACGCTTCCTACATTGGCCATGACACCGTTGTGCACCTGCTGCTGGAGGCAGGAGTGAATGTGAACATCCCAACACCAGAAGGGCAGACTCCTCTCATGTTAGCCTCCAGCTGTGGAAATGAGAGCGTTGCTTACTTCCTTCTCCAGGTGTGTATTCCTTAAGAAATAACTAAAGCTGTTCTACATGATCTAACTGCACAGAGTAGGATTCTTAATCAGCTGCAACCAGTGTGTTATTTGTTCAGTTGAGTCCGGTTTCCTGACAGGGATTTAAACTCTCTTGGTATCACAGCACAGAGGGGATGCAGTTAAGAACATTCTCTGTTCTCTTGAAGCAAGGCGCAGAGCTGGAGATGAAAGATATTCATGGTTGGACTGCCTTATTTCACTGTACCAGTGCTGGTCATCAGCAGATGGTCAAGTTCTTACTCGACAACGGGGCGAATGCCAACTGCAAGTAAGGAAGAATCTATTGCTTAATTTCTGTCTAGAGGTTAGATTTATTGCTGGCTTAATTATGGAATAAACTGAAAGGAAACAGACGCAACACCTTCTGAACTCCGTTTTTGAAGCATGCAGTGAATTACTGTGACTTGAGATCTGCTTGTATGTTTGTGCACATTAAATTGCCTAAGAACAGCAAGAGGTTCTTGCTCCACTAGGTGCTGGGGTTTTGTCACTGAGGGATAGGGATGCAGCTGCAGGAGTATCTTGTTTCTGTATTTATTGAGAGAGGCCAGAATGCAGTAGAATAGCCAATGTATCACACAGTTTGTGACCAGATAAAGGTGAAGGCTGAGGGTATGTCAGGCCAATTATGGTATGTCAACAAATACAACATGTTTCATCTTTGATTATTTTAGCTCTTGTGTGTGTTTTCCCTCCCTAGGGAGCCTGTTTATGGATATACTCCTCTGATGGAAGCAGCTGCTTCTGGCCATGAGATAATTGTTCAGTACCTTCTCAATCATGTGAGTGTTCAAACAGGTCTCTATAAATGAAAATCTGCGGTTCTGACCCTCAGAGAAAGAAGCACAAGACTAATATCCATCTTCTCAGTGTTACATTTGATCTTTGAAAGTCATCTCTGATCTGTAGCCCCAGATTTCTGAAAGTATCTGTTTGTGAAGGCTAGTACTCTAATTGTATAATGCTTGCCTTTAACAAGCAGGAATAAGGTCTGTCTGATGTGACTGAATCCTTTCTGAATCAGGAAGCAGCTAATTCAGTAATCTCTGCTGTGTGCATGGGCTTATATGCTTGAATTACTGGATACCTTGTCTTGGCCCTGAAGCTTATTGGCATTCATGTTTCTTCGTGCCAAACAATTTAATATCTCATTTAATGGTTCAGCTTACTTCCAGAAGGAGGCAGCAATGCAAAGCATTCAGATAAAAACCAGCTAGCTCCCACTGGTGATGCACAAGAGCTGTATAAGTAGGCTACTTGGCATTTGGGGGTTGTTGAGAAACTGAGACAAATTGTCTGTCCTGAATATCTTATTTCATAGTACACACCTGCTATGAGCTTTTCAAATGCTTGTTTTCCTATAGGGGGTGAAAGCAGATGCCAGAGATAACGCTGGAGCCACAGCGCGGACACTGGCTATGAAGTATGGACATACAAAGATTGTGGGGTTGATAGACTTGCATGCAGCCCCAGTACCCAAGGTCTTCTGCAGGGGTTCAGGTAACAGGTTTTAGTTTGCTTGTTTTAAAATAGAAGCTGAAGATAGGTGCATGACATAGATAGGGGTAAAACTAGCTGCTCTGTTCTGGAATTTCCAGTGTTTGTGAGGATGTAAAAGGCAGAGATCCAATGCTTTTTTGTTGTGGTTTACTGGCTCCTTTCTGACCTAGTTAAACTCTCCTCTCTTATAACATTTCCTGTTGCTTTTGTAGGCTCAGTTGTAAGTAGGTACATGAATTACCATGCTGCTAACAGTCTCTCTTTGGACTACAGGAAAGTACGAAGAGCTGAGCTCCTCAGATGAATCGTGTTCTGCCCGCCAGAGACAGAGACCTGTTCGCAGGACCAAGGGTCCCAGCATCCATGATGGACCCCAGGCTTTGGCTAAGATAACAGCAGTTGGAATTGGGGGAAAGAAGCAGTCTTGCTATGGTAGGAGTAGTTAGAAGCCTGCCTGAGAGTCATTTATGGTTTCTCAAGTGCTTTACAGCCATTTCTGTACCAACAATATCTTTTCATTAGAGTTTTTCATGCACGGCTTTTATAGAAACAAAAAATTATCTCCTTCATACAAGGTTATACAACAAGAAAATAAAACCCACTGAATGCATATATCTGAGCTGGGTATTGATGAATGGGATGCTATATGCAATACCCAACCCTTTCTGCTGGGACCTCCCTGGTAACTTGCATCCTAATTCCTATGTTCTTTCCTCCTCTTGCACACAGAGCAAGTCTTGCCTCAAGGTTATGTAACCTTCAATGATGATGGTAGCTATGAAGCTGATGATATCCGGAACCGGGATGTTACCTCTCCAATTAACGAGCAAGATGTGGAGAGCAGCAGCAGCCGGGGTAAGTCACTATTTTAAATAAAAAACGTGACTTGCAGTGCACAACTGGATGGTGAGACCCATCCCTTGGATTCCATTGTCACTTCCCAGTCTCCTTAGACTGATAGGCAGCAATGGTTACTGGATCTTCACCTCTGACCTGAGTCTGTAGTATCACACCACTATATTAGTGGCCAGAAAGCTGTTGCATTTGACAAGCTGAAAACAGAGTTTTCCTCTGAATTTAAGAAAGTGCTTTCTTACTGGGTGAGTGTCTGAGGCTGGAGCAGAGTGTCCAGAGGAGTTGTGGAGTCTCTGTCCTTGAATATGCTCCTCTATGTGGTTCTAATTGTCTTCAGTGTGATTTTGGACAGAGCAGCCTCAGGAGGTCCCTTCTGAACTCAACCATTCTCTGTTCTTGTAAAACAATACAATGAAGTATTGAAAGTATTCAATGTATTAAGTTGTATTGAATGTATTCAAGTGCAGCCTCAAGGTCTTTTTGTTGGTTTTTTTTTCCCCCATTCCTTTCCAGAGGATAACATTTTCTTCACCAATAAGTTAGCAGCTGTCAGGAGTAGCAGCAGCAGTAGTGAATGTCTGACCAAAGCCCTGGGGGTCAGCAGTGAAGGCTCCTTGGAAAGCAATGAGGTGAGGTTGTACCCTTTCCTTTGTCTACCTTTGGCTTGGCCTGTGCTGTCAACCTTCCACAGCCTGCTACCTCCACAGGAGGCTGTAATGCTACTTCATAGGCTGGGATTGTAGGAGCCCGTCACCATTACAGATGGTCATACTATAACAAGCTGCCATCTTGATGGTGGTTTGACTCAACCTTTTCTGATAGCATCTTAGCTTTTGTTGCTTGGTTTTGGACTACTGCTTGGATTTAGAGCTGTGGACTTGAAGCCTACACTTGTTAGACAGTGATCCTGGCATCTCTGCATGACCATCCTTCACCTTCTGTTTCCTGTTTTTTCTTCAGGATTCTGACCATGCAGGCAGTCCTCCTAGTAGGAAACAAGCCAAAAGCTTTAAGGTCAAGAACCGCTACAGCAACAGTGATGGTCAGTGGACCCACTGCCCAGGAAAGGCTGGAGCCTCTAGTCAGCACCTCATCTTTCCTGAGCCCCCTGCCTATACAGGACCCCAGGTAACTAAGGACAGAAGGCTATCTCTGAAGTAATGCAGATCATGTCACGAGCTAGGGGGGTTTCTTTAAGGTTGTCCAAGCTGCTTTTTTGGCCGTCTCAGATAAAAGGAAAGCTGACACCAGAATGTTTTGATGCCAAACCACTGCCCAAATATAAATGCTTGTGAAAGTGATTTCTGGTGTGAAAAACTGCCAGTTTAGGGGTTATTTTTGCTTGGAGAAGTATTCCAGATCCCTTTGAGGCTATTATGGGGTCTAGGGCAAGTGCTGATTGATCTGTCTTCTCTGCACTTGTCACAAGAGGTGATGACTGCAATGTGTAGGCCAGTCCTCTTGTTCTGTGGTTATAAAGAAGGGCAGTTAATGAGAGAAACTCAAGACTGCCTTTTTAAGTTCTAGCAACATAGGAGCAACATGAGGCAGATGATGTTGCTGATAAGAGGGGGGTGGTTATGATTTTGTTTGTGGTGATATAAATAGTTTTTATGTGCTGCAGGACCTTGCAACGTTCCTTGAGCAAATTGGGTGCCTGAAGTACCTGCAAGTGTTTGAAGAGCAAGACGTTGACCTCCGCATCTTCCTGACCCTCACAGAAAGTGATCTGAAGGAAATTGGCATCACGTGAGTGTCTGTAAGGTAGTTCTTTCTGCCTAAAACCACACATGCAACCTGGTCAAAAAAGCTTAGTTGGTGAGTGCTTCTCTCATTAGGCAGCCTCCCACACAACTGTGATATCCTTAGTTCTTGGCTGCAGTATGTTTCTAGTTGGGGGTGTTTCTGGAAGGAAGCAGGAGGTTACAGAGGTCCTTCTGTCATCCTGGGCCTGAGCACAGGTGGTACAGTGTTTGCTCCCTGAGTTTGCCATTCTCCCACCAGCCTGTTTGGACCCAAGAGGAAGATGACTTCAGCTATTGCCCGATGGCACAGCAATGCTCGGCCACCCAGCGATGCCCTGGAGCTGGCCTATGCAGATCGGCTGGAAGCTGAGATGCAGGAGCTGGCCATTCAGCTGCATAAGGTAAGTCTGCTGTGAGATGCTCAGTGGTTTGTTATGCTCTAGTGAGTGTTCAGCAACATATTTCTATGTTTTGCCTCTAATGGATTGGGGTGAAAGAACAAATAACTGACCTACTCAACATCTGTTGTGTCTGCTGAACATAACCCCTCTAATAAGAGCAAAATATTCGCTCCTTTTGTCTCTGTTTCATGCTTGTAAAGTCTTCATCTGTTTTCTCTAAAAGCAGAGAGGAGGGGTGGGAATGTGAGTGGAATTGAATACCTGCTTTTATTTTTTTGATAGCATTTCTTTATGTGGAGTTGGGCAGTCATTAGCAGATAGGCTTCTATCAATATAGAAAATTGGATTGACTGAATGACTTTGGAAATAGAGAGCAAGAGGAGATTGTAGCTTTGAGTTTGTCTTTCCATGGATAGAATCTGTAGCATATGAACAGTGGAGATCTTCCTTTCTATTGGTTTTGGCATCCTTTTTATAGGGACCCTATCAAATAATGGAGGGATGTCAGCAGGTGTGTTTGATAGTGATGTACTGTACTTGCAGCTTAGTCATCTGTTCCTTTCTGCCCTGCTGTAGAGGTGTGAAGAGGTGGAAGTGATGAAGGGCCAGGTATGCCAGGAGCAGAAGCTACGTGCAGTGGCAGAAAGCTGTCTGATGGAGCGAGATGAGACCTGGAATGCTGTCCAGTGCCAGCTCCGAGAGGCTCAGACCGTCACCAAGGATGCTGGGGTCTTGCTAGACCAGATCAAGTAAGTTGTTCCCAGAAAATAATACTGAAGCTAATGGAGAAGATGGGGATTTGGGCAATGCAGAGATCAGACACTGGCACTCTTAGAGGTAACTACTAGTGTGAGGCAGGAGAGCTTGCTAGACATCTGAACCATCTCAAATCCTCTTCCACTTTCTCTAGTGGAAAATCACAGCCGTGTAAATAGAGTTCAAGCCTTAGATGCATGAATTATGAATGTTCTGGCCATTCAGAGATGCTGAGTGCTCCTGTACCAACTCTAAGGTGAAGGTGTTCAGCTCCTTCGAAACCAAAGGCTGAAGTAGTTTATTTGTGCTTACATGAAACCTGGTTAGCGGGGTGTAGCTTGATGATTGCATGAATGCAAAAGTTCCTAACTTCCAAATAGTATCAGAGGGCTTTCAGTGTCCTACCTCTGATGCCTAACTGAAAAATGTGCCCTGTTTTTGCTCACTGCCTTTGAGTTCCATCTTCCCCTCCTTCATAATATATCCATTGCTGCCTTTTTGGTGCTTTTTTCCTGACCCAAGCTGAACTTCTGGTCTGTCATGGGCCCTGGTATGTTGGCTGGTGGGACTGAGATCACTGAAGGTGACGCTGGTCCCACTGTTACAGTTCCTAACCCTACAGGGCAGCAGGGTCAGCCAGGGATTGGGTTTGGCTTCCAAAGGACAGCAGAGTGATATTCCCAATGCAGTCTTCCCACTGAGGAGCTGAGGCTGCGCTGTTTGAACTGATGGTGTGACATCAATCAAAACTTTACACATGCCCCGATGCCTGTCCTGAAATAGCTTCATTTGCCCGCTAGGAACACTGGATTGGGCTTGATTCTCATATAGACCAGGTGCCCCTGGCTTAGGCTTTCTCCTGCTCACTCCGCCCCCTCCTTCTCTTCTCACCCCGCAGCTCCTCTGTGGACAGGGGCAGAGATTGCTGTGGAGATGGGGCACAGTGGAGAGCGCCCTGAGCTTTGTCTGGGGCACGTCTTCCTCTTCCTGGGAAGGAACAAGGAGCAGTTTGTAACCCAGGGCGTTAGATGTGGTCCCTCGGCATCCCAAGCAGGTACTTGCAGGATGTAGGAGGGCACAGACCAGCATGCTGCTCCAGAAAGCATCGCGACCACTTCTAACAGCCTTTATTTGTCTTGTTTGGCAGATCCTGTCAAGCAGAGCTGTCCTCCCGGCTGACACAAGAGCAGGCAGCTGGCAGAGTGCTGGACACAAAGGGGCAGCTGGGAACTGGTGAGAGTCGAGTGCTGTGTCTGGGGATTGAAAAGCTTCTAAACTAAAATGGGTGCAGGGTGGGTAAAGAGTTGCAGGGGGTGTGAGTATACAGTGGGAGAGCCCAGTGCAGGCTGTATGCTTGTCTTTTACTGCTGAGTGTGACCCTGGGTGCAGTATGGGAACAGATGAGAGGTTAAACACCTACACTTAAGCATAGGAGTCTTGCCTGGGGAAAGCATCTAAAGCATCACTGCAGCAGAATTTCCTGGAGGCTCTGATCCTTTGCAGGTGGGAAGCCCTGAGACCTGGCAGTTGTTTCTGGCTACAAAGGCAAAGCTGTAGCACAGGCACTCAGTGAGTCTTCATGTGCCTGTAGCTTCCCCTTCCTACTCTGTAATGCGGGCCTCTCAGGTGTGTTACAGCACTGTGCAATGGAGCAGGGTCTGAATCAAAAGTGATGGATGGTTGTTGGTTCTCAGGCTGGGTCTGGGAGATTGTGCTGCTCACGTACCGAGGCAAACTGCTGTGTGTGACTGGACAGGGTTGGCCCAGCAGCTCCTTACCACAGGGAGCTGGCAAACAGTCATGCTGCCCTGGATGCAGTGTCCTTTGCTGATTGGATGGTAGAAGTGAGATGTACAGAGATGATGATTGCAGCCTGCTGCAGTTAATCTTTAAGATCTTTCTTTGTGATCTAACCTGTACTTTGGGGGGGAGGGAAATATATGATCATAAGTGGTGGAGTTGCTTGAAAACAAATACTCAATTTCTGTCACAAGCAATTCCATCTCTCTTCACTTGTGACTCAACCCATAACTGAAACAGCTTTGGTGTACACGTTTCCCAGCAGTGCCAGACCCTTGTCTGTTGCAGAGAGCCCACATGCTGATGAATGTGTGGTTTCTTTCTTACAGCACGGGATGGGTGGCCGCCGTCCTTGAAGTCTCTGAGCTTGCCTGAGCTGTCAGCTGTCCTCGAGAAATGTGTGGGAGAAATGGGTAAGGAGGGGGAGAACTCTGCTCACATAGTGACTGCTGGAGGGGGGAGGTTTGGCAGGGCAGGGTTTTGATTATTTCATAGTGGTGTGGGTTGAGGGGTCCTGGTAACCCCCCCTCTCATCCAGGGAAGTCTCCCAGCTATAAAGCTGTCACTGGCATTTTCCTGGGCTTAATTCTCACTGCAGGTGTTGGGCTCTACCTCATCCTCTGCTGACAGGTCTGGTCTGAGAGAAAGGAATCCATAACCCATTTCTTTCCTACTAATAATCAGAGCTGCTGGTGCAGGTGTTCTGAAACCCTGTGCCCTGAAGATGGGAGCTTATCCCAGCAGCAGGCACATTCTTGTTTCATGGCTCTAAAAGCTCCAAGGGTAAAGGCAGAAAAGCAGCCTGCAAACTGTTCTTGACCACTTGCAAGCTTATAATGACTTATATGCAGCTTACAGTGACATTTTCCTTTTGGTTTGCCCTCAGGAAAAGCTCTGCAGATGGTAACTCAAAACCTCCAAAGGCTCCAGGCCCCAGGGCAGGATGCACAGAGCTGGCTAGAGCCGTAACAAAGCAGGATGGTGAGTGGGGACTGAGGGCAGCCACAGAGGGCTGTGGGTTTGAGGGGGGCATTGTTCCTTGCTGCAAGTAACAGCTGTCTGCTGCTTGTGCCCAGTGCTTACCATAGCCTTTAACTGGGATTTTCATTCAGGAAATCCACAGTCTCTGTGCTCCACTGAAAGGGTAACTGAGCTGTTTTTCCTGGTGCCTGCAGGAATACTGACGTCGGGTGACTGTTCCACCCGGAACCTGAGCGTGCCTGGGAGAATGAGCACAAGGACTGTGCTGGCAGTGCTGCAGCTCTGTGGAGAGTGTTGTGACAGCTGGCAGATGTGTGGACAGAGGTCTCAGCCATCAGAATGTGCCTGGGAGATCAAGGAATGGCAGAGGACAAAGCCACCGCAGCTCTCTGGGCCTGGTTCCCCTCTAGGTTTCCAGGACTGAGCTGTTTGTTCCAGAAGTTCGAGTTGAGAGAAGAAGCATTGAGCCCAAAGGATTTATTTGCCTTAAACTTCCTGCAGCCTTTGTTCTTCAGACCTACATTGTGTTAGAAAGCTGGCAGCTGCCCACAGCCATCTACTAATTATCCTTTCCCACATTGTGTTGGAGGCCTTGGGGAGGACACATCGGTGGTTCCCTTCAGCCTGCCTTGGTTCAATTCAGATTCTTGGCCCATTCAGGGGTCATTTTGATCATCGTCTCTACTCCCAAAAAAACTTTTCTGTGGCAGATGCTTTGTGACAAGCATTTACAAGCAGCAGACTCCAGTGGTCAGGTCTGCTGGTGCCAGGATCCTGGTGCTGACAGTGGTTGCAAAGCAGATGTGTCCCTGGAAAGACATGAGAGAGGAGGAAAAGTTCAAGACTGTTTGGTCTGCTTTGCCTCTGGCAAGCAGCAGAGTTCCAAGGCAGGCCAAACAAGGACTGAGGGATAGATCTGTTGAGATGGATGAAAGAAATCCATTCCCAAATGTAACCATACTGCCATGCTTCAGTCCTCAGCTGCTGCCTGCTCTTAGTTTTCAGGCTTCAGTGTTGGGATGGAGCCCTGCCAAGGCATTCTGGTGTTGGCAGCACAGTGTAGTTTCATAGGGCAAACAAAAGGTGTGGGGAAGGGGCTGCCTTCCAAGGGGGACGGCCTGATTTCATGGAGCTGGGCAAAGGATCACGGAGTGATGGAATTGTAGGGGTTGGAAGGGACCTCCAGAGATCATCGAGTCCACATTGGCCCTGGTGACTGCTACATGGGTGTAAAATGGCTTCCAGAACTGCAGTGACTCCATTCCTGTGTCCTGCTGAGTCCTGGGGGAGAATTACCTTCTGTCTGACTGATGGCCTTGATGAATTTGGAACAGTCTCCATCTATTCTCTGGGAAGAAGCTGCGTGCTCTTTCAGCACCTCTGATTAAGGGCCAGAAAAAGTACAAAAATCCATCTCAGCTCCATCCTTTGAGCTTGTCACCCCCGATCGGCTGCCCGCAGCCATTCAGATGAGCTGGAGCTCAGTCTGCCATTGGTTTGACTGTGCTGCCTGGGGACAGTTTGGGGGCACAGAGGTGGGTATGGTCTGTGCTGTGCACCCGCAGTGCTGCAGCTCATATGTGCTTGGCAGCGTGCTCAGCTGGAGTGTGTTGCTTCCTACTCACATTTAACTCCTGTCCTTTGTTCCCTCTTATAGAGTATGGGTAGGCCAGAGTCTCAGAAAGTGTGAAAGAAGAAGGGAGTTCCATGGGATGGGTTCTGTAGGGGCCCAGAGGCCCCAGGGGGGGATCACCAGGAGTGGGGTTGTATATGGTAGTGTTCCATTAAGGACAGTAATTCAGTATTCAGTGCTGAACGGGCAGCTGTGTGAGCAGCAGGGCGTCTGGTGCTACCCCCAGTCCAGCTGTCCGTATGAAGTGTGACATTTGTTACTCAGCTAAAACAATAAAAGCTGAAAACCTTTTTCTGGTGCTTCCTGTGTGGGTTTCTCCAGAGGGAGGTGGAGTTGTGGGTCTGTAACCTGTTAATTTATTTCAGGTGTATGAAGTGCTTCCAGCTTTCTACACCAGGGGGCTGAATGCTGCGGGGTTCTGGGGCAGCTTTAGCTGTGGTCTCCCAGTCCCTGCCTGGTTCATCTTGGAGGTGCTCTGCTCTGCTGCACGAGAGGCAAAGAGCAGAGAAGGAGCCAGGCAGCGATGCAGCTCCTGCCCAGGGGAAGCTCCCTGCTCCCTTGCTCTGCTAAGCAGGGCTGTAAGTGGCTCTTTGGGTTATTTATCACTTTATCACCACGCTGATTTATTTTGCTGCTTCCCTCTTTGTGTAACCTGTAATGTAACCCCAGGGAGAGGAACACAGTGCTATCTTGAGCACGGATACCTGAGAGCTCCTGTGCTCTTCATACCTGTTTATTGCCCTGCAGCCAGCAGCGTGTATACATAAATGCAGCTGTATGTGTACACTTGCACTTAGCCCAGCACCCAAGAGCCATTCCCCTCCCTCAGGGCACACAAGTGGCACGCTCTGCTTGCTGAAAAATAAACATTTATTTACATCTGAAAAGAGTCAGTGTGCAAAATGGTCTGACAGGGGTTATACGTCTGTCCAGCAAACCTGCTTCGACTCCAACTCAGTCAATGGAGCCCGGTGCAGCCTCCTCCAACCTCTGCATTTATCAGAGGCTCAGAAAGTGAGGCAGCAGGGGCTGGGTGGGCCACACTCACAGCAATGGAGAACCACCTGTATTCACCTGCATGGAGCAGGGTGTAAGAGCTGCAGCCTCCCTGCTGCTGGAGCAGCCTTTTCTATGAGGCAAAGCACTGTGTGATGGGAGCTGCAGCCTCGGCAGCACGCCTGTTCTGCTACTGGAGGTAAAAGTGAGAGGCTGGGGGGGTGGTGGTTTCTGTTGCTGCAATCAGCTTTTATGGGGGCACCAGAGCTTGGAAGAGAGCTCCTGCTGCAGCCAATGCAGCTGGGACACTGAGCAGTGTTAAGGCTTGGGCTGCTGCAGGAGCTGCACTGGGAGGCAGAGGGTTGGGGGGTGGGAGGGGGCTGCTCCATGCAGTGTGCTGGAGGGAAGGCGGTGGTGAACAGCACCTGGATGTGGAGAGGATTGCTGCAGGATGCCTTGCAGGGGTCTCGTGATGGTGGCAAGGTGGCCCTGGTGAGGTGAGCAGGAGTGCAATGCCCAGCGTGGTGCTGGCACAGCTTGGGATGCAACAGCTGTGCTCCTGTCCTGCTACATGGATGCCTGCACAGGTAGGGTGCCGCAGCTGGGTCTGCTCCTTGCAGCTTTGCACACACACACACACACGTGGGGCTGGTGGTGGCTGCTCCCCCACTGTGAACATTGGTGTCAGACCCTCCAGCAGCCGGAGCAGAGCCCGGTGGTGCCGCTATCACTGCGTGCAGCAGAGCGCGGGGTGGTCGAGCTTCCACAGCTGCCACTTCTTCTTCATCTCTGACTTCACCTGGGGTGAGATACCAACAGCTTTTCCCTGGCAGTGCCCTCCCCAGCATGAGCAGAGAACCCACCCCCCTGAGCCAAAGTTAAAGCTGCTCCGTTCTACAGGGCCACGTACCTCCTTGTTGGCAAAGCAGTACAGCACGGCCACCAGGAACCCCTATGGAGACAACATGGCTGTAAGTCCCTTGGTCTGGGGGCTTTGTGTCACTGCTGCCTTTGGGGCCAACCCTAAGAGCATCCCCAATGCAGGCATACCATCTGTCCATGTGGGTTGAGTAGAGGGGGTTGTTCTTGTCCCCATCTGGGTCACCATGGGGCAGAGGGAAGGGAGAGAGGGCCCCCAATTCTTATGGCACAGGACAGGGATGGGATGTGGCCCCACCTCACCTGGAAGGAGTTGAGGAAGAGGGTGAAGAAGACCTTGATGTAGCGCAGGATGCCCGTGGTTTGCTCATCGGTGGCAAAGATGAAGACGACTTCATGGATCCCAAAGAGGGGGATGAGTGTCAGCGTGGCTTTTGCCAGCCTGAAAGATGGCAACGTTTCCCTGTGGGCATTGCAGCCAGCAGGGAGCAGCTCTTATTGGAGCTCAGGGTACTCATGTAATGAGGCACAGGATGGAGGAACCAGCACAGGCTGCCTGCCCTCACCGCAGCTTGTAGTCAGCGTAGCCCTTCTGGTTGGCACGCAACTTGGCCAAGATCACCTTGAGGATCCTCATGAAGATCAGCAGGTTGATCTGGGATGGACAACGCGGGGCATCCATGGAGCAGAGCCATCCCTCCCTTCACCCCAACCCCAGCCTGGGGCTGCCCCAGCCTCCAGCACCGTCACTGGGGTCCCCTACCATGGAGGCGAGCAGGATGGGGATGCGGATGATCCACCAGTATGCCATGTTCTCGTTCAGTGCCCAGCACCTGCCCACGAGACACAGACAGCAGCGTGGTTGTGGTGCTGGGGAGCAGGATGAGGCCCCACACACAGCCACTCACTCTGCATTCTCCTTCAGGTACTTTGCAGCCATCCAGGGCACCACAAACACCACGGGGGTCCCTGCAAGTCACACAGCACACCCTGTAAAACCAAGCACCCGCCTGAGCTGAGAAACCGGCCCCAGTCTGGGGACACTGTGGGGCACAGGAAAGGTCCCACGCCACCATGCACCCCCCGGGTGGCTCCTACCCCAGCCCAGGTACAGGTACAGCCGGTAGTAGTTCTTCTCAGAGAAGACTGCACCGATCAGCAGCTTGTAGAGGTAGACGGCCTCCACCAGGAACCAGTAGTGGTTGGCCAGGATGCAGTACTGCATCAGCACCTGCGCTGCACGACAGCCCAGTGCTGCCTGTCAGAGAGAGATGTGGTGGGGCTGGGGGCTTGTCCATAGGGCGCCCCAAGAGCTCATCCAACACATGTAAGGATGCCCCCAAGAGCTCAGCCAGGGTGCACAGAGGTACGTGTGTGCCCTGAGAGCTCCTTCATTATGAATGGGTGCACAAAGAGCTCAGCCACAGTGAGGAAACAGCGCACCAAAGTTTGTCTATGGGATCCATGAGTGTCTCAGGGACTTGTTCACAGGGTAAATCAGCAGCCCATGGGCCGGGGGCACAGCCCAAGAGCTCACCCCCTCCATGCCCTCACCTCGTGGCTGAGCAGTGCCTGCCAGTCGGCCACCTGCAGCACCTCCGCGCCCCAGCGCCGCTCCAGCAGCGCGTCCTTCACCATCACCGAGGTGGCCCTCAGCCCGAAGGAGGCGAACAGGTTGGCGTGGATGTAGTTCCTGGTGCAGTGCAGCTTCCTGGGGAGAGCCGTGGGGTCAGGGAGCGGCGGGGGCACCCCTCAGCACCGTGTGCCCACCCTGCTCCTACCTGAAGACGGTGAGAACGAGCAGAGCGGAGACGAGGGTGAGGAGTGACAGCGCGTAGCCCACGGTGTACAGCACCTTGAAGCTCACCATCAGCCTGCGGGCGCCCTCCTGCAGGTGAGCCCTGTGCTGTCAGCACCCGCTGCCTGCCAGGCACCCCGGGGTGCCCCCACCCTGCCCGAGCTCCCACCTCCTCGGCGCCATCCTCCAGCTCCTCCTCACACTGTGAATAGTCCCTCCATGGCTGGCTGCCGTTCACCATCACCCACTGCCCGTCGGCACCGCAGCGCCGGCTCACCAAGCCGTGCTTCACTGCGGGCACAGAGCGTGGTGTGTTCCTTGGGGTGCCAACACTGGGCCCGCCGTGGCAGTGGGCACCCAATGGCGCTGTGTTCTCACTGCCCTCCCCGTGTCATACATGCCCCCAAACCCACCCCGCTCAGCCCCAGGCCCCGCAGCCCCCAGCTATGGGACGGCTGCAACTCAGCGTCACCTTTCTCAAACCAGGGCAGGTAGAAGGGGCAGGAGACGTTGACGGCGGTGCCGGGGCTGCCATCGGGCCAGCAGGCGTACATGTCAAACGTGCGGTTGCAGAACAGCCCTTGGGTCGATGGGGAGAAGCCGACAGTCGGATGGCAGCAGCTCAGACCCCCCCCCCCTGTGCCCCACGCGAGTCGTTCAGACCCGCGGCCCCCGCGGTGTGACGCTGTGACCCGGAGCAGCCCCCGGTGCCGGCCGTACCCGCGGGGTAGGGCTCGCTCGCCATCCTCCGCAGACACTCATCCCGGTACCGCATCCACTCCTCGAAGGTTCTCTCCAGCACCTTGGCCCCGCCGTGCTGCAGCGCAAAGCGGCTCAGAGGGACACCCCGAGGGCACCCCCCCCACGCACACTCCGGGCTCCACGGCCGCCCCTTACCGGCACGGTGGAGAAGAAGCACATCCACGCGAGGTGCACGAGGTACCCGGAGCTCGGGGCGTCCCTCATGGCCGTGCCGGTTCCGTCGCGCTGCTTCTCGCGGTCGGTCCCGGCGCAGCTCCGGGCCGCGTCCCTGCCGGACCCCGACACCTCGGGGAGCCACCACCGCACCGCACCCCGCAGCCCGGCTGCCACAGGGGGTCGGCGGCGGGGCCGGGTGCCACGGGGGTCCGGAGCCTTTACCCCCGAGCTCTCCCTCCCATCAGAGCTCTCCCTCGTCCCGCATCCCCCCGGCTGAGCCCCCCAGCAGTCGCCCTACCCGGCTCCCGGTACCTCCGAGGGGTTCCCATGGCTCCGCACCCCTCCTCTCATCACGGCTCCCCCCTCCGCCCCCCGTTCCCTTACCGTGCTCGGCGGCTCCGCAGCCCGGGGCTCAGCGACGTGAACGCGACAGCGAACGGGCGGCGAATGCGGCCCCGCCGCCTCCCACCAACGCCGAGCCCCGACGGGGGGGTGGAGGGAGTTGGGGGCGGCACCGCCTCCCGGGGCTCAATCAGGGCCGCCCCATCGAGAGCGTGGCCCCGGGAGGAGGCGGGGGAACACACGGGGATAAGAAGGGCTCCCCTGAGCCCTTGGAGTGGTGGTGACAGAGGGGTGAGGGGTGCGGACCCCCTTTGGTACAGCACAGGGAGGGACTCGGGGCGCTGTGCCCCCCGTGGTGGCTGTCCCTTAGTGGGGTGCTGCTGGGGTCACCCCACCCAGGGGGACAGGGAGAGGGCAGCTGGGGGATGTGGGGGGCACAGCCCACAGTGAGGGTCCTTAGGCAGCCAGGTGGGAAGGGCTGTCCCTAAATGCACATTTATTGTGCAGAGGATGTGATGTTTACCTTGAAACCAATCCGGTGGGCTCTGCACGGGGGAAGCAGCTCAGAGCAATTAGCAGCCGGATCAGTTACTCACATGAAACCAACCAGGGCTGAGGGTTGGCTGCTTGGAGTGAAGCAGAACCTGCTGCGAGGAAAGCTGCCTGGGGGGAGGTTTGCCTTCGGGGTGGCCTCCCCAGCTCAGAATTCTGCTCTTGAGATGGGTGGCCGTGGGTCTGGTGTGTTCTGTGTGGGGTGGAGATGGAAGGTGGATCCCATGGGGTTTCTCTGCACAAGCATCACTGAGCGTGTGGCTAAGGACACAGCCCGGTGCTGCTCATCACACCACTATGGGATGCACCTGGGCACCTGGGCACACAGTTGGGATTGGGGTTGGGCTCCCCACGTCCCTACATCGTGTGGCCGCCGTCCCACCCTGGAGTGGTTGATGCCAACACACACAGATGCCCGGCGGTCTGGATGGTCCCCTGGGAGCAGGAGGGCTGCTGCCTGCTGACCCCCTTCGGCCATTAGGGCTGCTGGCTGAGCTCCCCATGTCCCCCAACCACAAGGCCGGATGCAGCTCGGCTTTCGGGGCTGGTGGAGCAGGGACACGAGGAACACACCGTGCCTCTCCATATTGATGCCCTCAGGCACAGGGTCTCCATAGCGACTGCGGTTCTGCGGGGCCGGATCCCGAC
This sequence comes from Coturnix japonica, assembly GCF_054131305.1. Taxonomy (NCBI): domain Eukaryota; kingdom Metazoa; phylum Chordata; class Aves; order Galliformes; family Phasianidae; genus Coturnix; species Coturnix japonica. The sequence continues at coordinate 19,290,791 of NC_140675.1, read as the reverse complement.
TATGGGGCACCGCTGAGCATGGCTGGAGGTGTGACAGCTCCACCTCCCTGCGCTGCTCCAGGACAGGGGTGTCCCTGTCCTGTCCCTGTCCCCACTTGGGGATGTGTGGGCACTCTACATCTGCACCCCACATCACGCTGTGGGCAGCCCAATGTGACTGGGGGAGCTGAGCACCAAGTGGGGGCACAGCCTGAGAGCAGCAGCAATTCACAGAACAGGAATGCAAATCAACACGTCCTGATTTGCAATTATTCAGTGAATTTCTCAGAATAGGGTGCTGGCACCTCGCTGGGTACAGAGATCCAGCAGCACGGGGCTGTGCGTGGCTATGGGGTTTCCGCTGTGCAGGCCTGCCCTGAGCTCTGGATGGGATTTGGCTGCTTAAAAAGCAAAGTGTTTCCATATCAGCAGATGGTGCTATCAAAGGTAGCTGTGAGAGTGCAGAGCAACACTGGGGAAGCTCAGGACTGCTCAGGACTGCTCACCCTGGGCTTTGCTCCTGTAAGAGGGTGCTGCACACATACAGCACGATCTGGATCCTGCTCACATCTCCCTGGTTCAGGTAGGGATGGATGCTGAAAACTAATCTCCAGCATTGCCAGAGCCTGGAGCAGCACAGTGCCCACATCCCCCAGCAGTTCTCCTGCTGCACTGCCAGCAGAATTAATGCTTCTGCCCCAAAACTCACCCCAAGCCACAAAGTGCTTCCCCTTCCTCTGCACGCTGCACGGGGTGGCACACAGCCCTCACTGCCCTCTGGGAAGCCCTGCTCACTGCACTGTGCCCCCAGAAGGGTCCTGCCTTGAGGATGTTCCTGCGAAGGGCAGGGGAAAATTGGCTTTTCATGGCCTTCGATGCTGGAGAGTCTTTCTTACAATAAGATGGTATCAGCTGAGCAGCTCTGTAACCCTTCCCATCATTGTGGGTTGCAGGTGGATCTGCTCTGACAGACCTGTGCTGGGCTCAGAGGGCTGTGAATGGATTTGGCACTTGCTCCCAGCAGCCCAGAGCAGAATGTGGGTCACAGCTCTGCATTCAGAGCTGCCCAAATCCCCCTCGCTTCCACCAAGCTCGCCTCATCCAGGCAGGAAGGCTGAGCGATAAGATCAAGAACTTCTGTGAAAATCATCTATATTCACATCCTGCCCTGGAGTTGGACTCTTTGTACCCATCCTCTGCAGAAGGGCACAGCCTGCCCTTCTCCATATGTAAGTGCTCAGTAGACAGTGCTGCATCCATGCTCTGTGTTGTGGCTGCTGTACCCCCTAATTCAGGGACGAGAGGCTGCAGCTCTCATTTTGCTCCTGCTCATTCAGAAGCTGGGTGGGACTTCTCCATTCCCACTCATTTAAGCAGATCTCATCCCATCCACTGCTGTCCTCCCAGCAAGCCCAGCAGGGGTCCAGAACGTGATCATTACCCTGACAGTGACAATGATCTGGGCATTCAGCCTCACGCTGTCAATACACACAGCTGTGCCAAACCACCTTAAATTGGGCACCCCAAAATGAGGTGGGTGTGGGGGAGATGAGCTCTTACAGCTGGCTTCAGGCAGGGCTGCTGTCATTCAGCTTTGAATGGAGCTGCTGGGGGGTGGGAATATCGCTGCATTTCTCACTGCTGGGACCCCAGTGCCTCCTCTCCCGATCTGTCAGACAAAGCCTGAGATAGCTCTGGAAGTCTACTTGCTTGGGGATGTTTTTCACCCTAAGTAGCCTCTCTCGCTTATCTGCTGAGTGATCAAACAGGCGGTTGATTTATTACCCCTCCTGCTTGATACATGGGCTGCTGCTCGGCCTGGCACTGAGCTCTGCTCTCCCGGCTCCCTTAATGCCAGCACAGGCAGGAGCTGATGTGCAAAGTAATTACCAGGAGCGTGACATTCCTGGATGCTTCCCTTCCCCGGAGGCAGAGCTCTGCATCCCTGGGGTCTCTCAGCACAAGCTGCACTGTGGCTTCTTTCCCAGCTGTCCCCCATCTTCCCGTGCTCAGAATTGCTCCTTAGAAGTCCCATCCTCTCTCCTGGAGACGTGAGGTGCAACCCAAGACTTTTCTTCCTCTCATTAATAGTATGTGTGCATATAGAGAGACTTCTTTCAGCTTTAGATGTCTAAGTTTCAAGGCAAGGTGGATGAAGCTGGGGCATAGAGGAGCCTTCTGCACATGATATGGGCACAGTTCTGCTGCCACGGCTCAGCCTGCCCAGGAGGGCTCTGGGGCTGCAGCTCTTGTTGCTGTGCTCCTACATCCCAAAGTGTCCCCAGGGTGCACCCAAACCATCCCCTAATTGTCCCCAATCTGCCCTGCATGGCTTTCCTGCTGCTGAGAACAGTTTGTTTGGGATCTTTGAGCATCAGAAACCCCCGCTGCAATGATCTGGCTCAGGAATCACAGCTGCTCCTTTGGGCTGCGTGTGATGGGAGCAGTGCAAAGCAGCAGCTCTCCTCAAAGAATTATGGCAAAGAAATGCTTTAGGACAACGTGCCAGGTGCTGCCGTGTGAGAATTTGGCCAGAGGGATGTGACAGCAACTTGGATGGCAAACGCTGCCAAAAAACACGCTCTGCAAAGAGCAGAACTCTAAAAACGAACATAAAAACCCAACAGGCTGATGGAGGAGCAGTGAGACCAGGGAGACCCCTCTGCTTCTGAAGTGATGATAATGGGGCAGAGCAATAGAAAGGTCTCTTGTCTGCAGGGGGATCCCAGATGTGACCAAACTGCTCTTTGGGCTCTGGGCTCAAGCAGGTGAGTGCTGCAAGGTCTGGTTGTCCCTGCAGTGAGACCACATCAGCTTCCCACCCATCCCCTTGTTGGCTGCAGACATCTCCCCCCCTGCTGCACAAAGCAAGGCGCACACAGGGCACGGTTCGCACTGCATAATGCTGGCACTGCATCAGGAGCTTCGTTTCCAACAGAATTTGCAGGTGAAGGAGAAAAAGCCTTGAGGTGTGAGCTGAGCTGTGTGACAGTTGATGGCCATGGAGTTGGGTGCACATGCTGTGGGTTGAGCACAGCTTTGTTTGCTGCTCGGTGCACCTTGTTTGCTCCAAAGTTGCACCCAGTTCAGTAGCAACTTTGTGCTGCCTGGTGTTCGTGTTTGAATGAGTGCACGGACCGCTTCGCTTTCCGACTAAGTTTGGCCCCTCCGCCGCGCCGTTGCTCGTTGCCATAGCGACGCACGGTGCGGCCTAGTGTGTGTGGGCCGCGCGATGTCGTACCGCGATGTGCGCAGTGAGTCCGGCGGGTTGACGGGCCCGGTCGGGATGGGTCGGTTCGGGAGCAGCTCGTTCCAAGTCCCCGTGTCGCCCTGCGGGGATTTCTGTAGTGAAATGGCGCCGTCTGTTGCCTCGGTCGGTCCTTCTGAGCCGCCTGGTGTCGCCGGGCCTAAGCCCCGCTGCTCGTTGTCTTTCAGACCTGACCGAGATGCTGCGGGCCCTGGGCTACCCCCGCCTGGTCTCAATGGAGAACTTCCACGCGCCCAACTTCGCGCTGGTGGCCGAACTGCTGCTGTGGATGGTGAGGAGGTGGGTACAGACACAGCACAGTGTGTCCATACACCCCGTACAGCTCACGGCCTCCTGCCTGCACACAGCCACTGGCTGCTGAGGGACCCTCCTGCTTGCTCTGGACCTGAGCAAGGCCTTTGACATCACATCACATCCTCATCTCCAAATTGGAGGGAAGTGGGTTTGATGGGTGGACAACTGGATGGATCAGCAATTGGTTGAAAGGCCGCAGACAGAGGTTGGTGGTCAATGGCTCTATGTCCAGGTGGAGGCCGGTAACGAGCGGTGTCCCCCAAGGGTCTGTCTTGGGACCGGTGCTCTTGAACATCTTTATTAATGACATCGATGAGGGAATGGAGTGCACCCTCAGCAAGATCTATGGGGTCTCTATGGGGTCTATGGGGTCTCTATGGGGATCTATGGGGTCTCCTGGGCAACCTGATCTAGTAAAGGTGTATGTTTGGTGGCCCTGCCAGGCAGGGGGGTTGGAACTACATGATCCTTGAGGTCCCTTCCAACCCGGGTCATTCTGTGATTCTGTGAACAGGGTCACTCACAGCTCCATCACTGACCAGAGCCCATCCAGTCTCACCTTGGGGGGCTGCAGGGCTGGGGGACCCATCACCTCTCTGGGCAATCTATGCTGGTGCCTCATTGCCTGTATTGTAACAATTCTTCCTTATATCCAATCTAAATCCCCCCTCTTTTCATTTAAAACCATTTCCCCTTACCCTGCCACAGCAGCCTGTCCCCTTCCTCCTTCCCACCCCTTTAGATACTGAAAGTACCCTGCACCCCAACCACACTAATGCACACTAGCAGCTCCTCTATCTTACTACAATTACCGTTGTTTCACCTTGGCCTTGTATAGCATCTGTGCTGTTCCAAAAAGAGGTGCTCACCTCCTGCTGTCCTGCTGTACTTTCACAGCCACCCAACCCATGGACAGACTTTGTTTAAATGTTTATGGAACCTATTTCTAATCAAATTATCTTCTTTCCCCCACATGAGTGAAAAAATAACCAAAGCTGCTGCTCGTAACATGGTGTATTACAGTATATTACAGTGGAAGCCATGACAGTGAACTGCTCACCTAATTACTGCTTCTTTGGCCCGAATTTGTAACTAATATAACAGCTGGGAATTTAAGTGTAATGGATGTGTTTCCTGAATGTTGTCACAATGTATTATCAATAAAATTGGGGGATACTTATAAATGATTCACAAGTGCTGGAACTGAGTCTTTGGAATAGGGCTGTTACACGCAGTGTCTGCATGACTTGTTGCCTTCACCTCATGTTTAAAATCACAAATCGGAGTTCCCCTGTGGTGTGTAGCAGCACCACCACACGACAATTGAAAGAAATTAAAGCTCCTGCTTTTTAAAACAGCATTTTTCTAATGTACCCACGTGCTTAAGAAGCTCAAACCTGTGCGTTGTAATGTTACTGGCAGCGCTGAGCCCGGGAGGGAGGTGGTTTGATTTCAGACCAAACTGAACACCAGCATCTTTCTCTGTTCAGAGTAAGGCTCATGCAGTGACAGACAGCTTTTCTGCTGGAGAAGCCTTTTGATTGCACTTCACAGCACACAAAATACTTTGCACGTGCCTTGCTTTTAGTTGCAAACATGATTTGAAAGAGATTGGAGTTAAGTTTGGGTTCTGTAAGCTCTTTGTGATTTAAGTAGGAAGTTATTTTCTAAGTGTTTCATGGACTTGATTTTGCCAACTCCGTTTTGATCCTGATCAAAAAACCCTGATTGAAAATGTATGTGGTGCTCCAAAGGACCAATTCCTTCTGGAGAAACATCTCAGGCTTTACAGCTTTTGCATTTTGGGCACAGCCCCAGTGTGGCACTGTGGGGCCTTGGCAGTCCCAGCTGCAGTAGGAGCTGAAGAGCTGTTTTCCAGTCTCATACGTGTTGGTTTTTTTTCCATTTCTTTCTGACTTTGCCTCTCAAGTGAAGTGTCTCCTTAACCCTGCACGTGTATTTCTCATCCAAATCTATGTGTGCTTCCACAGGTATGAACCTCAGTCTGACATTCCCTCTGATGTTGAGACGGAACAGGACCGGGTTTTCTTCATTAAGGCTGTAGCTCAGTTCATGGTACGTCTGCTTATTTCACACTGAAATGCTTGTTCCATGTTAGCTTGAATGATTTCCCTCTTAATCCCTCATAGTTTCCTTGTGAGGGGTGGCTGAGCTGTATTGTATTCTTGTGATGTATGTCACACTGCAGGCAGCATTGTTTTCTCTCCAAAGTAATCGTGTTCAGGTTGTAAAACTGACCAACGTATTCTGCTCAGGATTAGAAAGAAAAAGAAAAAAATAATAAGAAGATGAAAAGGAAGGGAGAGGGAACTTTATTTTAGAACTTACTAATAGTAAAGCTTCAGTTATTGCAGTGATAGAGGTGATAAAACTCCATCCCTAATCCCGTGTGTGGTTTCATTTATGTCGTAGGAGTAGGTAGAGTAGGAATATTCCTACTTGATTTGAAGGCTGTTTGGGGCTTGGTGCTCTCTTAGGTTTGTATTTGCATGGCTCCAAAACAAGGCCCTGTGGGGTCCTGCTGTAGTAGCGACCCTAAGCTTGCACAGAGCAGGCTGTTTTCTTACTGAGATCTTGTGCTGTTGCATCTGGCTTTATAAAATTGGGAACTACACATCTAATGCTAAAACAGTATTCATCTTTATCACTTTGAGTGGAAGAAAAAGATGAGAGTGAAAGATATAGTGAATCTATTTAAAATAGATGCAGAGGAGATTCTTGCTTATTTATAGATGACTTTGGATGCCAGATTCAGTTGTATGCTCCAGTGTTTATAAACTCTGATGGATGTTTTCATTATGATATTGAATCATACTTCAGCATTCTGCTTTGCGTGCCTTCTCACTTATTCAATTGAGGCATACTTTTCTCAGAGCGAATCTTTTACCACCACTTAGAGTTGCTGTAAGGTAGGTGGCTGCACCTCAGGCTTTCCAGATGTGAGGTTACCAGCCTGAACAAGCAACGCCATTATGCCAATCTGGGAAACACATGTAGTTGTATGTGGTTTTTGCCTCTTTTTTTCCTAAATTGTCTTTGAGTGAAATACATTTTTTTTTTCTTTTTGCCTGGCATTGATTTTTCTCTCTTGAGGGTGAATGGAGCTGCAATTGGAATTCCTGCCTTTAACCACATCCTTCGTGGTGTGTTGTGTTGGTTTTCTTTGTGTAGTGGATGTTTAACATTTAATGACATGCTTCTCTTGAAATTTTATTCCTGCTGTTTCCATGATTCAGGTTTTTTTTTAGTTCCTTTCTTACTGAAAGAGAGGGAAAGAGGACGTGTTTGGCTTTCCATCTTGAATGTTGGTTCAGCTGAGGTCGTGGTAGACAACATTTTCAAAAGCAATTAAGGGTTTTTGTACTGCAAGTCTCATAGTGGCCCTGATCAGAGTGTACAACATCCATAACCTGTTCTGGAGGCTCCAGGGCCTCCTTTCAGCTGTGTGGTTTGCATGAAGTAGGTTCAGCCACCTGGCAGGGGATGAGAGAATTACACTCGTGTCCATTCTGTGACAGATATGTGATTTTGATGATGCTTGCTTTTCTCCTTTGCTATTTTGAAGTATAAAAAGAAGATATTGTAATTTCTAATGCGTTTTTTCCTTTCAGAGATGGAAGGCAAGAGGATGAAGTCAGTAATATTATAACAGGGAATAATTTGAGAAACAATAAAATACTCTGAAGCTACTGCTGGAGGAGAAGGCAGATAAATTAGGATAATTGATCTTATTCTTGTAACTCATTAAGGGTGAAATTTACCTCTCTGCAGCATCATCACAAGACCTGGGCAGCACTTACATTCCACTTAAACTTAATTTGAATTTAAGTGGTGCACAGGGGTTTTGCTGATCTTCACATGGGGAAGAATTAATGAATAGTTTGAGTTTTTTCATTCTGGCAATTATCTGCAAATGTTCTGACATACAGAAAGTACACGCATCTCAGGAAGGTTTCTTTAGAAATGACAGCAATGTGGTTAAGCAAATCTCTTTCCAAACAGGAAGTTTTATCTGTTTAAAGCAGACAGCAGCGCCTCCAGTGTGAGCTTCTGAGTGAAGTAAGAAGGGGTAGATGGAGATTTTGTTGTTTTTTGTGGCATGATGGTTTCTTTCTTTGCAAAGGCTACCAAGGCCCACATAAAGCTCAACACCAAGAAGCTTTACCAGGCAGATGGCTACGCGGTGAGAGAACTGCTGAAAGTCACCTCTGTGCTTTACAGCGCAATGAATACAGGGGGAATGGAGCACACAGACATCATTGAGGAAGACAGCAGCAAATTCAAGTTTGATCTTGGTTCAAAAGTAAGGAAAACTTTTACTTCTGTTGTGGGCGAGAGTGTTGTGTGAGCCTGTGAAAAACAAATGCATCTTCTGAGACTTAAGGAGAGAACGTTCTCACAAGGAAGTTCGTACGGCTTCATCTTGGTTGAGGTTACATAGTACAAGGAAATAGTGTCACCAAATTGTTTATAATTATTTTGAAATGCTGTTAAAATTGTAGGGATGTTGGAGTATGCGAGGATAAAGGTGATTTTTTATCTACTAACATCACTGCAACATACGAGCTTCAGAAATACTGACAGAACATTGGATTTTGGGCCAGTTTGCATTGAGCTAAAAGGCAATATTCATATTATCCAAACAGACATCAAAGCCTTCCAAGCCCTTAAATGCCTTCCTGGGATACTAAAGAAAGTCATGCTTTGTGCAATAAGAGTTCTTGTTGCTGCTTTTTGTTACTTTTAGCACCTTTTCTATATCCTGATATAACATTTGATTACTTTGTAGCAATGCTCTCCTGTGTCTGCCTATTTGGCAGTAATAGCTGTTCTTGAAAAGATGGCAGAACCACAATTATTCCTTTTTATGAGGAAAGCACTTCAGAGAAATCATGAGAAAAACCACTTCTAGATGATCCATGCTCAGTTCTTACACAGTGTCCTGGCTGCATACCTTTTGGTGTATGTACTTCTGCATATGAAAGAGGTGTTTCTGTCTGCCATGGGTAGCACACGAACGAACAAGTGGCTCAGTCAGCTTTGATCTGAAGTGCCTGGGATCTCACCAGGCAGCCTGTGTCTAAATGGTGCCTAACCAAGGCCATGTTCAAGCCTGGAGGTGGACTTGCTCTGATTCCAGTGGACAACTTCAGTGCTGTGGCAGTTTCAGTCTCTGTGATGGCCTTCTTTTTAACACAAAAATAAGAAAAATCTGTTGTTGATTTTCTTTGTGATATTGTGGATTCTCTTTTACCATTCTCTGCTGTTGCTGTGTTTCCAGATTGCTGACTTGAAGGCAACTAGACAGCTTGCTTCTGAAATCACCTCCAAAGGAGCAAATCTGTATGACTTACTTGGCAAAGAGGTAGAACTAAGGGTAAGTGAATGAGAACATCTGTTTGCTAGGCGCTGTAAAGGAGAAAGGTGCAGAAAGTGTGAGCAGCTGCTTGTAAGAGCTGCATCTGAAATGAATATTCTGCTGATTGCAGGAATGGGTCAAAGTTTGTGTTTTCTTCACATCCAAATTAATGCCTGGATTGCAGTAAAGCCAAGAGAACGCGTTTGGCATTTCTCCTTGAGAAGAAAACTGAAGTAGTCTCTGTAGAACTGTTTGGAAATATTGACTTTATGTTTCAGCAGTGCTAAGACGTATATTTTGAAAGATAAATTATTAATGCTCTGAGTTATCCGAGTGCAAGGCTCATTATTTCTGTTACAGTAATTGAAAGGCATGGAAGCCTGCAGGGTACAAATTCTTCAGTTTAATTGTAAAATTGCCAGCTACTGCATGAAGTCACAGATGTGTCATCAAACACTTTGCCAATAAGTCTCCCAATTTCTTTCTCTAATGTGCTTATCTGTAATGCTGGAGGTTATTTATTTACTGATAATAGACATTTAAACAAGGGAAACCCTGGAAGTTCTGGTATCATTTTTTTTGTAACCTTCATGTTTGTAATATCTGAGCTGTGGAAAGCACATCCTGTGAGAGCAGCAAGCTGTGTGCCTTGACAGCTAATGCTCTTAGATCCTTGCTTGGTGGAGTGCAAGTGTTTGAAGGAATAGATGGTGTGCAGATTGTGTAAAGCGTTGCCTTTCCTGCAAGGTATGACAGCGTGGTGTACAGACACGTGAAAGATGTGAATATTTTTAGAAGGGAGGGATGAGTGATAATCAATGCGAATTCAGCATACGCCAGCCTTACAGGGTGGTTAATCAGTTACTTCTCATCTGGTATTCTTTGCTTAATTTCCTGGCTTTGAAATAATTTTCACATGAAGACTACTTAATGTGTTAGTGTTTGATTTAGATCATTAAGCTGTGCTATCACTGTAGGCAGCACCTCTTAGAACTCAGCTAAAAAGTCAGGTACAGGCCAACATAGGTCAGTCTGTTTAAGAAGTACTTCAGCATTGCTTTGAAATTGGGTATTGTTTCATCACTTGAAATTGAGGCTTTTAGGAGCCCAAGTGTCTGCAGTACTGGGCCTTCTAAAAGGGACCTGCACAAGTACAGAGCACTGAGAGTGTGGAATGGAAAATCAAGAGCTGGAGGAGTGCTTCATTGCAGCTGCTTCTTGCGCCAATTAAAAGAACTTTAGCATTATTCTATTTAAGGTGCAGTTTGTAAAAGGATGATTGATTATTTACACTGGAGAGTGTCTTTTGTACCATGTAATGATTGAGGGCATGAGCTGGAGCTGATGGATTTTACAGAGGAGTTCAGTTTACATCTTGCAAAGAGATTTGACAGACTGGATTTGTTATCTTCAGGAAATCCTGTCTTAGGAAAGACGACCTCTGCTTCTGTCTCATTAGCTCTGAGTTTGTATCTTAAAAGCATAACATGGCACAGTGACAGGAGAGTCTGCGGAGTGCAGCACAGAAGCTGTGATGCTGGGTTCCTATGATTTGTTCCTGGCTTCAGCCTTATGAGTGAATTGTTAGAGCTGAAAATGCCTTTTCTTCTGGGGTTACAAAGCCATAAGGTTGCACTAAGCAGACTTCCCTTTAACCGTGCAGCTTTATGCTTTCTTCTAAAGGTTACTGGTGATGGTAATTACTTATCTTTTGGTTCTTGTTGCTGTAAGTTTCTTTATTGTAAATGAGGACTTTACACTTGTGGTGTGTTTGAAAGAGAAAGGGACAAAAGTCAGTTGTAGCCTCTTTGGAGTGGAACCAGTCCTGGGGGTACATATAAGTCTGTGCCTGGTAGCGCAGTGGGTATGATCTTCCCTGGGGACTGTGTGTCCTATTGAGAGAATGTTGTAAAATGAGAGCAATAAAAGCACTTTCACACAAAATGTTTTTAGCTGGGATCTCTTCTTTTTATTCTTTATGGCAAATGTATTGAATCGTATAATGAACATATGAATTGGTGGGAAGGGATGAAGAATTTGTGTTCTGCTAAGAACTGGAAGGTTCCTCAGGAAAATACACCAATTGCTACTATTTTTTTTACAAAAATGGCAGTTTAGATGCTATAAAAATTATTTGCAGCCCATGTGCTGGAGAAAGCAATCTCCTGAAAATGAGCTGAACTTAAAGCTGTTATTCTGAGTTGTTTACAGACTGCTTGGACCAGGGGATTGCTGTGACCCACGTGCTGGGCAGATTCACTGCTTGTGGCAGCCGTGCCCCTTGTTGCATGGGGAGGAAGTAGAGGCAGACACACCAGTGCCTTTGGGAGAGGTTGGAAAATAGAAGTGAGACTTAATAGAAGAGATTCCCCCCAGTTTGTTTCCATCTTTTCAGGAACCACAAAGCAAAAACCTCACCCACCGTATTAGATACTGCGGACACTGTAACTTCTGTGCTTGTAAAACAGATGTAATAGTTTTCTCTTCCTATCTGGAGCTTAAGTAGTAATAAGGGGAAATGTTGTTTTATGGTTTTCTGATAGTATCTACACTATGGCTGTGATTCATTGTAGCCACAATTCAGTTCAGGTGTGCTAACATCCCAGAGATGCTGAGCCATGTACTTATCCTGGAACGTGACTCTGTGCTTCAGGAAGCAAATGGGAGAAGGAAACAGAGAACAAACTTACAGGAGGGTGGTGAACTCAGCTCTGTGGAGCAGTAGGGCCGAGCTGGATGTGCAGTGGGGTCACTGGCTCAGCACTCCACCGTGCAGCTTGCTGCTTGGCCAGGCTGCCTGTGGGGCAGCTGTGCTGTGGAAGCCTTTGAAAACTGTTGAAGCTCTGTAGGCTTTGTGTTTTAATCCTGTAGAACTTCTCTACCACGTTCCTGTTTCCACAATGAACCTCTGTAAATAAACTCCTTTGTTGTTGAAGTTAAGCTGGACATCTTATGGGGGCCAAGAGCATGAGCTGCCAGCCCTGCTATTCCCATGTGTGTATTGGAGCAGCAGAAGGGCAAAGGGAGCTCAGTGTGACAGCCCAAAGCAGCCTCTTGGCAGCAGCAGCTCTACCCTGGCTACAGTGCAGCATCCTTAGGGGATCCCTAAAGGAGATTTCTTACTCACAGTTGTTGGCAGGAGGATGTCACTAGGAAAATAGGGGTTTTACAGTAACCTTGGGACAGGTGATTCATTGCTTGTAACCTGATAGATTAGATTTCATCATCCTTATTTTGCCTTTCAAATATTTTAAAGTAATTGAGCTATATAGAGCTCGCTTGAGTATGAAATGAGCTCATCAAGTGAGAGGCTGAGAGCCAAATGCAGTTGTTTTCTGCCATCACCATTAAGTCTGATAATGCCCATGGAAGCCAGTAGAGTTGTAGTTATTTCTAAATAGCCAGTGCTGAGGGCAGGAAAGAATTGCCTGTAATTTCACACCATCCTCCCCAGATTCTTTTCTTCACAGCCTGCTGGGATGGGATCCTCTGCCTGCCCTTCCCACTCTATTTCAGATGGGCAGAAGTGCTGTGAGCTGTGAACTCATGTGGGGAATTAGAACCTTGTGTGCGGATATCAAAGCAGTTGCCATTCACTGAAGGTTACTTTTAGTATTTTTTTTTTAATGTGAAGATTATTGATTTCCATTGCTTGTTTCCTTTTGATATTGCATGGCTAAGCAGTGCATGCACTAAATTGCGTTGGCGGAGAGATTGTGCTATTAGAGAGCAATAGGAGAGCAGTTTGGTTTATTTCTTCATTACATTTTATGTGCTGAACCTGTTGCATATATTAAAATGTGTTGACGGCTGTGATACTGTGCTAATGAATTTGAGAACTCCAGTTCATTCATTTCCAAATGCTGAAATGGAGGATCTCAGTACCCAGGCTTAGTTAAGCTGAGGCCTTGTTTGTATTCCTGGGTGAAGACTGCTTCGTTTTCCTGTGGGTGTAAAGGAAACGCTGGCAATTGGCACTAATGGGTTGAATACATCTGTTTTCCTTGTCTCTGCACCTCCTGGGGAAAGATCACTGGGAAAAGTGAAGTAAAACTCATTTTTATTTCCTATAGAAACACTGACTCTGATTTGTGTCACAACCTTTCCTTTCTTTATTAGGAGCTCTTTTTGCACGTAGTTGGTACAGGAGCTGTGTGGAAAATCGTTATGCATGAGGTAAATGATTGTTCCGAGCCATAGGTCACTTTAATAAATTACTTTCTGAACGAATACAAATTTCAGCTGAAGGAGAGAAGAGTTTATTAAGGGAAAGTCTCTATTAGGTCTATTGCAGATACATCCTGATGTGAATGTGTCTGCATTTATTGGGAAGGCTGCTTGTTTGCTTGGAAATGTGCCTTTCTGAGGCCTTTATAAATCCATCATTTCCTGACTGCGCTTCTGATATATATGTAAATTGCTTCCAAAATTAATCCATAACGTTAGAAACAACTAACTATCCAGCTTTGGAAGGAGAACAAGGCACTTGCACTTCTGGATTTCTAACTTTTATTCCTCCTCTCAGGTGGGTAATGCTGGATTTTTGGGTTTGGAGCAGGAATGCAAAGCTGTTATTCAGGTTTCTTCCTCCCTTTCTCTCTCTGCACCATTTTCAGTGCTCAGGATGACCAAAACACACACAAGCTGACCTAAGTTCAGTCTCTCACAGAGGAGGTTTACTAACTAAATCTGTTAGCTCTAAGGCACGTAAAACAGGAAAAAAAAGGTGAAAATAGTCTTTCTTTTGATGCACTTTGCTTGTGCAGAAGGTGGTTAGCACCTTTGGTCTGTGTGCTCGTTTTCCTCTTGGCTGTTACTCCATCTGTGACCTTGAACAAGCCGTTTAAATCCTGCCATCCTCTTGTGTAAATAATTTCTATAATTGTGTAGGTTAAAGCTCTTAACAGCCAGATAAAATGTTTCCCAGCCTACAGAGGATACATTTCTAAGTACAGGCTATTGGAATGTGTTACTGTTATGTATGCACACAGTGTAAGTTTGTTCCAAAATTGATGAAGCCATTGAGAATCTCTTTTCTGACTTCAGCTCGTGGCGTGCTTGAGTTAGCCTCATAGGAGAGCTACTGGCATTTAGATCCAGCTGTGGAGCTGAGATAGCATTAGTGAAATGAAAAGACGTGCCACCAAGGCAATCTCCCCACTCAGTGCTGTGTGCTGCCTGCCTCTGTTTGTAAGGAGAGAGGCTGCTCTCACTGAATGGCGGCTGCTCCCTTTGGTCTTCTGTGAAAGTTAACTATAAGAAATTGTTTTGTTTTAGCACTGAAAGCATTTTCCATCTGCCAAATGTTCCTTCTGGGCACCTGGTGCTGCCTGGGGGAAGTGGGTAAACTGATTTCTCTCATTTCTCGCGCTTTGGCTACGAAGTTGCCACGCACATCTCAGAGATAAAGTGATTTCTAGTGGAAATTGGTGACTTGAAACGTCCAGAGCTGTGGAGAATGACCTACCTTACTGCAGGTGGGTTTTTCCAACTGCTGCTTCAGACCTAACCCCAGCTCACCTCTTTTTGAGCAAAGGGGATGAATGCAAAGGGAGAAGCCAAAATGAAACCTTGCAGTTATACGGAGAAGTTGAGCGGAGACTGCCCTACACTTTGGATTGCTTTAACCATAACCATGGGTATATATTATGTAGATATAGCATTTTTAATTACATGGTTTATGTAACAAAGGATTTTCCCATTAGTATCTGGCTTGGCATCATTAGCAAACAGAGAGGTGGCACCTTTTGCATCTTGTGAACCAGTTATTTCAGTGCAGGGAAGGTTTTATCAACTGACTGGGGTATCTGAATGCCTTTCTGACAAACTGTTCTAGTATGGCTGAGAAGAAAATTGGATCCAAACCATCTTTTGTATGTCAAAGCATTTGTCAATTCTGTGTGACTGAAGGAAGTTCCACTTGATGATTGGGCTAAATTACAAACACTGTTCTGAATGCCTGGTGAGGCTGGAGTTCCTCGTTATTCGTAACCTTCCTTTGTTAGGCACAAGGTATAGCCATGTCAAAACTTCCATTACATAAGGGGAAAATGCAATGACTTAAATTGCCTTTGCTTCTGTGTCATAGACCCACTCCGTATTCCTGTCCATGAGCACAGTAGCCATCCCGTGGCCAAGCTTTGCTGAGAACAGCAGCCCATGTTGTGGAGCAGTGCTTAGGGAAGTCACAGCCTTGGTGTGAGTTATGAGTTTCTGCTGTCTCTGGGTGGCTGTGCCGTGCATCCACAGCCTGTTCCTGCCTCACTGCAGCTCTGCTTGGGGCCTTTGTGTGTTGTCAAGGTCTGAAAGATGCTGAAGAACACTCTGTTGTTGCTGCTTCTTTTTCTTTCTGAGATCGTAACCCTTCCTGAAGTCTTCCTTTTATTGTAACTAATAAGGAAAGGAAATACTTTGAAAGGAGGCACTGCACAGACTTTTGCCTGCCTGCCAGCCTGCCTTTATGGGCACTTCATTCCTTTATATAAACCACAAAGCATGCTCCCAGCTATTTGTGTTGCCTAAGGCCATGTCTACCTGGAATAGGAAATGCAGAGGCAGCTTTGGCTGTGCTGAAGGAAACGTATTCATTGGCCTCTTGTTGGAAGAGGTATCACAAACCTCCTCCTGCTTTGGGGCCACTGCTCCAAGGGGAGGCAGGGGATGCCTCTGTGGGTCTGTATGCTGAGATGAGCATACAGGGATGCAGCTTCATGGGAGCCTGGAAACAGCAGCAACCTCAATTAGCTTGGGTTTTAATTTCCCGAGGAAGAAAATAGGCTGCTAGATAGTAGAAATAATCAAGGCCTTCTGAAGGAACTTTGTAATGTCCCTCCCTTACCTTCCTGTTCATACAGAGCTCCACCTAATGATGCATTCTGTTTGGGCCAAATGGGCTCACAGTGCATGTTAATGAACTCCCTGAATAGTGAATGGTCTAAAAGTAGAGTTTTATGACCTGCACAGATAGCAGCAGTTACAGAATGTGTATTTGGAAGGAGTGTGGGATATAATGCTTCCTGAAGGCAGCAGAAAGTGGTGGTGAGGAGGTATTTATGTATGCAGCAGCCTTGCATCTCACCAGGCAGGATTTAATGTGGGGTCAAAAACATTTCATGCTGAGACTTGTACATTGGAAGAAAGCTTTCGTGTCTATTCCCCATGACAAAAAAAAAAAGATGTTTAAAAACCTCTGCTAGACCTGCACAAGGTATGCATGTATTACACAGCATTTATCATGAGTGACTTGTGTGCTAGTTGTGCTTAATTACTCACCATCAGTCCTCACTGTGCTTCAGAAGATGTACATCTCGTTCCCCATTCATCAGGCATGCCAGGACCTGGTTTGTCTGCTTCTGAGGCACCATGATGGAAAACTATATCTGGTTGGGAATGCTTCACTGGATA
Organism: Coturnix japonica; assembly: GCF_054131305.1. NCBI lineage: Eukaryota > Metazoa > Chordata > Aves > Galliformes > Phasianidae > Coturnix > Coturnix japonica. The sequence continues at coordinate 19,274,466 of NC_140675.1, read as the reverse complement.
ATTGCTACGCTTGTTTCTGTATTAGCAGCTCTTCATTTTTAACCATATATAAAGCTCCTAAAAGGGGGGAAGATACCTCTGAAGACAGTGGTGGGGTGCATTAGCAGGAATGGCAGCGTTACCCTGGCTCTGGGCTCTGTCTGGTGGGCAGGCAGCTGGCTGGGATCTTACAGCTTCCTCACTTCTTAAGGCCATTTTCATTTCCAAAGGAAACCAAGTGTCTGAATGCCAGGCAGCCAGCTCATTCGGTGGTGCTTCCAATTGGCTTCCTCCAAAGTGAGATGCAAAACTTGAAGAATTAAAATCTCAGCTGCTCCACGCTATGCCGAGTAGCTGATCCTGAGAGGGTAGAAGTGCCAGCCAGTGTCATCTCTTATGTGCTTTTGTGCATTCTCTTTAATAATTGTCAGCTTTGGTTCATCAGAAATAATTTTACACTTGGCTTCTGTGATTTTTAATTAGTATTTATTGTGTGAAGCTGTAGCCAGGGAGCTCTCTGAACACTTTGAACAGGAAGCATGGGTAAGTGGTAAACAACAAGTTTGTCCACAGATATCGCTCTGCTTTTGTATATGTTTGTTTTCCTAAGTTGTAATTACCAGGCTTAGTCCTAAATTGTTCTGCTTTGTAACTCCTCTGGCATCAATAATTTTTTCTATATTTTTCACCTCTCCTGAGAGCTCTATTTTTTAATGGTTAATTTAAAGGAAACCTCTTGCGTATTATAGTATGCGTTCTGATTAGTACACCTAATTGTGAAGAGTACATTACTTTAAATGGACAAATCCCTGTTTTTCAGCTTGGATCATTGGCACACTTTTTTTCTGAGTGGATGGAATAGTGAGTACAGCTGGTAGCAGCACTGTGCCTCCCTCGTGTTTGGGCAAAATCAGAATGTTGGCTTGCTTTTGAGTGTACAGCCTGTACCCACGAGCACAAACACAGGCTTTAAAAGTGCCATTTGTTGTGTCAGTCTGTATTTCATATAGGGTAAGGAGTGGCGGTGGTGACAAGGTGGGCTGGCAGGAAAGCACGCCTGGTTTGCTCCTGTGTGGAGTCACGGAGTGTCAGAGCAGGTTTGTTACCTGGAAGCCGTTTTCTATTGGGCCACAGGATGTGTCCCAGTGACAGATACACATGGAACCTGTTACAGACATCCATTAAATAAATAGATGGAGCTGTTCATGTGGGAAGCTGAAAAAACCTCCCACCTTTTCTCCTAAATCAGCAACCAATCAAACGTTGAATCACTTGGGACCAGAATTGGGAAAGCCCATACATCTGCATCACCTCATTTTCATGTGGGTGTAAGAAGCACCTAAAGGCTGTTTGCCTGGCTTGGTTCAATGGGTTCATTCTGCTGCTGTCTCTGTGAATGTGTGGCACTGTGCTCAGCTGCCTGTGCTGGCTGTGCTGTAAAGATGAGGATATCTTGTTTTGTAGCATGTTTTGTTTAACACCTGATAACCAGTGTGGTTTCAATAAAATCTACATTCAATAGTAGTTACAGTTGAAATGATAACTTAGTTGTTTGGAAAAGTTACCTTAATTGCTCCATGTTGACCCCAGCCTCGGTTAACTGACCTTTTCACAATCTCCCATTCTTTTAATTGTTTGAGCCTTGCTGCATAAATAATGTATTAGTTTATTTAGCAGATGGTTGAGTTGTTGTTTGGCCATCCTCTGCTCTGCAAATATTACTTTCTTAGTGTCGTGTTTAAATCAAAATCTATGTATGTATTTTTATTTCATAGGAATCAAGGACAGAAGCCATTGCCAGACCTTTGGAGATAAACAAAGCTGAGAAGATGATGAAAGTTGCCATCAACTGTGTTCTGGTAAGCAAATTGATATTTATTATATTGCAGAATCATCCTCTCTTCTGCTGGGCCAAGTAATCTTCCACCTGGGTAGTTAACAGGAAATGTGGAACTTCAGTTCATGGCTAATGTGGGTATTGATCTTAAGGTGACATTAGATGTGTAAACACAAATTCCTCAAGGCAGAGGTTGGTATGTGATGGTGCTTTGTGTCATGGTAATATAGAATTACTGATGATCTCGGTGGTTTCTTGGTAAATGAGTTGTGTTCAAAGTGAACAAAGCTGTTAAATGTAACTGATTGCTTTCCTTAGCAGAGTGCAGGGGATGTCTGCAGGGTGAGGATCGTGAGCTGGAGGTCAGAAATCACAGCCTACAGCAGGACAGATATGCTGTGTTAGCAGTACCTAGGGGAATGTGCAAAGAGCAGCCCTGCTGCTGGCTTGTTGCACTGTATGACTGTGTTGGTTTCACATGTACCTTGGTCTGTCCTCATCTCTGGAATGCTGTTCTTGCTCCAGTACTTGGGCTCTGTATCTCTGAACCACTAGCTGCCCTGGTAGGTACTGTGCAAGTGTAGTAGTAGTTAATTAAATCCTAGTGAATAATGCAAGTTATTTAGCTACAAACTGTATCCAATCCAGTTCTGTAATTACAAGGCACGGAGTTCCAGGTTTAAAAAGCCAGTGCATAATCAATAGATGCTTCAGGCAATCTTTCCTTATATTTCTCTTCCTGCTTGCAGTCCATGTGAACTCTAAATGCTGTTAATGTGTGTGGATATTCTAGGCAGTAGTGCTAATAAATTAACAGGAAAATATTAGAGCAATTGGCGTCTTGAGAATATCAATTTAGCACATACCTCAGCTGGTTTAGTTCTGGACCTGTCACTGAAATGACCTATTGTAGCTGAACAGCACGTAGCAATTACTGCTAGAGCTTCCGCAGAAGTCCTCTGTCCCCCTTACTCATCACAGTTCCTGGAGCACGAGCACACTGAATGTACTCATTTGTTTAAACAGTCTGAAATATCTCCACTTTCCCCTCCTTATTCCTGTAATGTGTTATGATGTTTGGGATACTTCCTGGATTTGGAAAAGGTAGATACAGCAGGACTCAGAGAAGGGTGAAGGCAATGGGATAGACTGACTTCTTTTTTTAAAGTGACTTTTTTGTGGGTGTTGGTTTCTTTTCTTTCTTTAAAAATGTTTGGAGAAAAAAGCAGGTATTCTAATTGGTAAATGTCCACATGGTTCATTATCCTGGCCACAGAAAAAAAAATATTGTCATTGCTTTGCTGGTTTATCTTCTAGCTCATTGTTATAAAGTTATTTGAAAGAATGCAGTAAGAGATAATGCAGAAGCATCATCAGCATCTGAAAGATAATTCTACACCATCCTTCCCTTTTAGGAAGAGGTCCAAAAGACAAAGGACATGTTGAGTAATGTGGCTTTGGACGAAGCCAACTTGGAAGCCAAGATTGAAAAAAGGAAACTGGAGCTGGAAAGAAGCCAGAAGAGGCTGCAGACCCTACAGAGCGTTCGGTAAAGATTATAAACTGATTATTCATTTTCTATGTCAAATTTTCATAGGATAGGTTACTACTCCTTCCTGTTATGCTTTTATGAAGTAGTGTGAAACTTTAAAAAGAGAAGGTCCTTTTAGATTGGTTTTGTAGACATGGAAAAACAGCTGTGAAAATGAAAATGTTGTTGCAGAATTCTTCACGTACAGATCTGTATTTCTCTGAGTAGTTTGTTCTTGTTGTCTCCAGTCCTGCTTTTATGGATGAATATGAGAAAATTGAAGAGCAGCTGCAGAAGCAATACACTACCTACCTAGAAAAATTCCATAACCTGACCTACCTGGAGCAGCTCTTGGACGATCAACATCGGACTGAGCAGGAGATGTTTGAGGTAAAGCAGCTTAGAAGTGCTCAGCAAGACTCTGTGCTCTGTAGGCCTTGGCCATATAGCAGAAAATGCTGTAATACCTGTTACTTGTTGTAGAACCAGCTCAGAATGACTGGCAGTTCACTGATGTAAAGTGACAGCTCTCAGACAAACATGATACACCTTTGCTTTTTCAGTTGGTGAAGTTAAACCGGTGTAATGATGCCTCTTTCCAGTCTCACTTTCCTTGATTCTTTCAAATGACATTTTTTGATCATAGAATCATAGAATGGCCTGGGTTGAAAGGGACCACGATGCTCGTCCGGTTTCAACCCCCCTGTTATATGCAGGGTTACCAACCATCGGGCTGGGCTTAATGTTTTTACATCTTGCTTTAATAATGCTCTTAGTTCTTCCCCATATCTTTGGCCAAAAAAAAAAAAAAAGTCTATTAAATCCTAATCCAGAAATTACACCTAAAATCTGATTATTCTTTCCCTTCTGTTCAAATGTCGTTGAGACTTAATACCAAAAGTAGAAATGTTTTGAATATGAGTACCTGGAACTGCTTATGAATTCATGTACAGAAGTTAGTAATGCCTTGGCTTACAGCTCTTGAGAGAGTTTTTATTAAGAGATAATAAGATGAGGGAAAAGCCTTTGTCATTCAGGAGTGTTTCTGTGATTAGAATCTGAAGAGTGCTTTTCTTCTACCTCTGCTTATTCTTTCTATGAGAAACCTAGAGAATCCACCCATATACTTTGGCTTTTCATCCATTATGATAAGCACTCGGCAATACTTCAGCATTGTCCAGAATTAAAGTGTGTAAAGGGCCATGACAAAAAGATGTGGATTTTGTGCCTACTTCTGTTACTTGTTATTTGTGGTATGTATTAGCAAGCATCAGAACTGGCAGCATCTTTAATTAACATGTGCTTGATGTTAAAATACCGTTTAGTCTTCTGCATTTGGAATGTTCTTCTGCACTGGGTTGTTTCTTACTATGATCTCAAGTGATAAAGTTACCTGTGCATCTTTAAATGCATTGTGTTGGCTGCAATCAGCATCAAGTTTTCCACTCACATCTAGACCTACAGCTATAAGGTCATGAAGCAGAACAGGGGGGTGCCTTATTTCAAGCTTGAACATAAGCAGTTTGCTCCAAACGGATGCTGTCTTTGAGATTATCATCTCTGTGTCATTTTCAGAATCAACAGAAGAAGCATAACAAGGATAATTGGATTTAATCTGTTACAGTGTGCAGCCTCTTGAGCTGTTAAACACACTGGAAGTTGTGTTATTTTTTTTCTAGTTGTATTTGTCTTTTGTTCCACCAAACAAATCTTAATTATCTTCTGTAGTGGAAGCGCGAGTCAACTCTTCTATCATTGCCATGAATTTTGTTAAACAGCTTGCTAGGAAAAAGCAAGGGCAATGTAATTAGATTAATCCAGCACTCTAGGTACTGTTCAGTACTGAGAACTGATTCCCGGACCCCTTTCTTTGACTCATTGAATGTTTTTGAGAAGAACTTGTATTCTGATTGAGAGGCCATTGCTGAATAATGAGACTAATCTTTAGTGCCCTTAGCCTCAAAGCTGTTTTGGTACCCTGCTGACGTTGCACAGCTAATGACATAGGCCAGAGTGCATTTCCTAATTAGAAAAGTGATTTAAAGATTGTACCCAAGCACACAGTTTTAATTAAGTGACGTTGAGCAGCTGAAGCAGCATGGCCTTTCCAAACCACAGTGCTGGCTCTCTGTGTGGGTTTCTTTGGTTTGTTCTTTCAAGTGGTGAATGTATGGCTGCATGGAGAGCTGCACTCTGCAGTCCGTGCTGTTGTGGTGTTGAGCTTCATATAGTCATAGAATGGTTTGGGTTGGAAGGGACCCTTAAGATCATCTCATTCCAATCCCTAGGGGACACCTACCCCTGGACCAGGTTGCTCACAGCCCCATCCAGCCCAGATATTCCCATCCTTTTTCCCACCCAATGTCTGCAGTAACACGGAGCACTGCCTAGAGGAAAGCTGGCAGGTATCTCCTGCCAAGCACTGCACTGAGAAACATCCCCCAGTATTAGGAGAATCTTGAAGGCTTGCTATTGAATCTCAGCCAAATGAATTGGCAGAACTGAACAGTTAATTGATGATGAAATTACCACCTGCAGAGTACCTGCCTGTTTGATGTGGGAACACTTTGAAACATATGGGAAATCTGGAATTATTTGTCTGCCCTCCACTCTTGCTCATGGGCACGTCGGAAGTCCTAACATGACTCCTCCTTTGGGTGCACTTCTCATACGTATTGACAACCTGTCACGCACTATTTATTATTGGATCCAAGGAATTTAAATAAGAGCATTTTGTCTTTGTGGTTTCCTTTGCCTCTTTTTTCATTTTCAGTCACCTTCTTTGTTCCGTTCTCTTGTGCTGCTCACACCATTAATCCATCTTCTTGCAGAAGCATGGATTTATGTGCCACGTCTTCTTGAAGATTTGTTCTTATTTTTCTACTTTGTAAAAAGAGTCGCTGCTGTTCGGTAGCTTTTACCTCATTTTTGTGATGAAATTGGTTCTGATGTTTAGACATTAAAGTTATTGGAACTCTGACTGCTATAAAATTCCAAATTTATGGGGTTTTCAGATTTGTGGGCTGAGTTTTTCTACAGACTGTAATGGATGCCCGTCCTTTAGAGGACAGCACAGGCTGATGCAGTTAAAAAAGGCTTTTATGGAGCTAGTCTGTGTAATGCCAGGCTAGCTTGGCAATATCCCTTAGTATTTGCTGGCCTTTTTTTTTCTCTAGGTAGAATTTATTCTTTCTTGCTCTTTTCAGAGGACGTTCCTGAAATACTTTCTTCTCCTTCAGCTGCTTCCTTGTAGGGTATTTGAAGATTGCTTCTATGGTTGCACTGAAATCTCAACTAAGAAATATGATGGAATAGTGGACACGAGGAAAAAGATGTTCTAAGCCACTCAGTTCTTCTCTCTGGTTTGAGATTGCTCAAACCCATTTTCTTTTCATCGTCCTGCTGAGTAAGCAGTAAGCAGTCCATCGTGATGAAAGGTTAAGGGAAAAGAAAAGCACACAAATACAGTGTATTGCAAATTTCTCTTTGCAACCCACCCTGCCCAAATAAAACCCCTTCTGCAGTGACCTAATGCTTTCCTACCAGAGCTCCGTGCCTGAAGCAGCTGTTTTGTTCTGTATGAACACGATGGGATATCCAAGTTGTGCTGCGCTCTGAGATAAGCTTTGGTTCTGCTGCTTTTTATATCTTTTGCATTGTACTATTCCATTTGAAATACTAACATTCCCATTGCAATGACTGCTTTCCGAAATAACCAGGCAGGAGTTTAATATGAAAAGCGGCTGGTTACAGTCTTTAATATTCTAATGTACACTTGAATTATGACTGGTAGCATTTTTATAGGTACCAGGAGAGCAATCCTGGTCCAGAGTTGCTAAATGACATTGAGTATCAGAGGTAAAAGTAAGCACAGGCATCTTAGTTTTTGTTGCTCCTGTTTTGGCCTTTAGTCCAGAGTACAATTGTGACAGCACTGGTGGGCTGAGATGTGCAAATCCCAAAGGGGAGAGAAATGTGGAAAAGGGAGAGGAGGAAGGAAGGGGATGCACAGGGAGAGAGTGAGGGCAGCTGAGCGTAGGAGGAAGGAGCACAGGAAATTGCTGGCCTGAAAAATTACAGTTGCATGAAAGGGGGGAGGATGTGGAGACAGAGAAAAGGTGGGACAGCGTGTGAAGAGCATCATAGACAAGATGGTGCTGCACAAGGAGCTGCTGCTCCATGCATTCTTTCCACTGAAGCAAAGGTCTGCAGTCCCCTCCCAATATCATGGCAACTAGAATTAGATCTCAGGGGTCCCTCTGATTGCCCTGCAGTGGTTGTGTCAATGCCTGCTCCCAGTGCCTCATTGATACTGCCTCACATTAAAAACCCTAGCACAAACTTTGTGGGAAATGAAAACAACTGAGATGAGCATTTCTCAGCGCTCAAAGATCCATGTATTTGTTAGGATTCCCTTGATATCTGATGTGCCAGATGGGTAAACAAAGCTCGCCTTTGTCTCCTTAATGGTCTTCATACTTGACAGATTCTAGAACTTATTATTTTCACAGACCTAGAGATCAAACAGGAATTGATTAAAACCCTAAAAATGCCGCATAAACCACACTGTATTTTAATGTGTGATACCCCCTAGGTTGGCTTGGGGAGAATAAAACTGATATTTGTGAAGTCTTAACTATGTTCTGGTAGCTCAGGAGGTACAAGTATGGAATGGCAACTCTGTGTTGCCAACACTGTTTTCACTGGCGTAACTAAATTTAAGAAGGAGCCCAAGGTGAGATTTATTTCCATGAGCTAAAGCAGAGAGAATTTTTGAATAGGCCAGTAACCACTTGGGATTAAAGGAGAAAAAGCTAAGAGTGCTGTGACAGGGGCTTGGTGAGATGAGGGTGATGCAGGAATGCATTCTCACATCCAATTCAGCCACGGATCTGAGAAGTGGGATTCATTAAGAGAACGGAGGGGATTGGTAGGACGGAGGATGAGTTCCCAGGGCAGCTGCTCAATCTTCTTGCACTTGTTATTGCTGTGATTTTTCTGGAAGGAGCTACTTGTTACAGGTTTGTCACATGGAAGATTTTCTGACCAACAGCAACACTTAGATTGTGCCTTCAGCTGCTCCTCAGCAGTAAGAGTGAAAAGGATCCTGTGTGTCCAGGCCAGGTGCTGTGCTGGGATATGAACACCTTGTGCACAGCTCACTTGAAGCAACACTGATCAAGTAGATCGAGTTTGGGTTTTTTTTCCCTAGAGATCAACACACACCAACACACACACACTCTGCCATGGGCTGGCTGCTCCATACCAGCTCAAGCTGCCCAGGGCCCCATCCATGGGGCACCTCCAAGGCTGGGGCACCCACAGCTCTGGGCAGCCTATTCCAATGAAAGGGGAAAAACTTCAAAGTGTTGTAGTCAAGTGAAATCAAGGCTGCACCTTGTGCATTTGGACTATGGTACCACGTTCTCTGCTCCCTGCTGCACCTAACTGCCTTCCTCTCGTTACCAATACTGTCACATTCTCTCTTCAGGCAGCAATTTTTCCAAGTCCTTGTATCTCACCCCTGCTGAATGAGTGGCAACACTCTATTATGAAAAACAAATCCCATTGTGTGCGTGCAGCAAGAGCTAATCTCAGCTGCTTTGTTCTATAACAAAGCAAGAAACGGCTGCTGAGATTAATAGGAAAGGTGAAGATGAGGCGTTCAATCCATCGTCAAATTGGTTCCCTTGGAGTGTACTACAGAGCAGGACGATTACCAATATGCTCCAGCAAATCACTGGAGGGAAAAAAGAAAGAAAGAAAAAAAGAAAAGAAAACCAGAACGAAGCATTACTAAGATGCTGAAAGGGATTTCTGGGGTTTGGAGCATGGCTGAGAACAGAAGAAATAACCCAGGCAAAAATTGAGATGTGAGATCTGAGCAAACAGCAAATCAGCCATCGCCAGTTGTTGTCCTGCCATTCCTTCACACTTATCCCAGTGGTATTTTCTTCATTTCTTCTCTTTGTCTTCATTTAGTTGTAACCGCGCTTCCTCTCAGCTGGCTCCATCAAATGTGTCCTTTGTATTCAAAATCCTGCTGGCATTTTCTCCACGACTTCCCCAATACAATTTTGACGTTAACTTAAGAAGAAAATACCGAGATGCCTTCAATGATCAAACAGCGCCTCAATTTTGGTTTTCTTCTCCCCAGCCTGTTTAGATTTGCCGCTTCTTCAGTCTGAGTAGAAGAGTTAAGAGGGTTAAGAGTTGTCTTCAATGGAATGATTTCAGCAGCTTGATTTTATTGTTTAGAACAACGCTTAGCAGCGTTAGTGCTGTCAGGAAGGACTGCCTGTCAGGAAACCGTGGCTTATTCAAGTTTTGGGTCACTTCCCTAAGTCAGACAGTGAGTGGGTGGCAGAGCTGCTGTGATGTGTGGGTCAGCAGCTGGAGGGCGTTCTTTAATGTGGTGACATATGGGTCTGGATGTCTGAAAGCAAACAGCAGCAAAACAAAAGCCAAACCTCTCCTCCCCGTGCCCAGATGCAGCACACAGCTGTGTGGACTTTGCCACTGGTTCTAATTGCATGGTGTTTAATGGTCTCTCTCTTCAAGAGGTTGAAATTCGTATTAAATAAGATGCCAATAAAGGAGAAATTCTTTCTCAGGCTCTTCTTTGTGCAGGTTTCTGTAAAAGGATTCTCAAAGCCGTTTGCTCTGCCGCAGGAATTTGCAGCTGAAGTTTCTCTCATCAGTGGATTAGATTATAGAAAAGCGCTGCCAAACAGACGTGTTGTGTCTCATTGCTGTTTTCCAAAGAATTTCATTGCCAGATGTGAGAGGAAAAGCCGTCTGCTTTGCTGGTTAAAGTACATTAGGATAAGGAGTATCTGCATTGTGCTCATTTGTGCCCCATTCTATCAAGAACACACATCTGTCTCGGAATAGTGCATCCGTCGTGCTGGAGAAGATGAGTAATGTTCTTGCTCAATTGGTCAGTCTTGAGATGAGCACCAAAATAGCACAGATCATCATAAATATGGGCAGAGATCATTAGCTTAGGAAGCCCCTTGTGTCAACAGAAGGATTCTCTGTTGCTTGTTGCTGCTGCCTGGGTCTGTCTGGGCTGCTGAGGATGGCTGCTGGTGTAGTTATGGTGGAGCTGAGCAGGACCCTTGTATGCTAAAGGCATGGACAAGTGACTGACAGGATTGCTCTGTAAAGGGTAGATCTACATCTGGAAAGGGCTGCATATCGAAGGGAAGAGCTGCATCTCAGCAGAGATCTGGCTGCCTTCAGGACAGGACTTTCCATCTCAGGTGTCCTGGAAGGCCCATGGCCACGTTCTGATGGAGCAGTCTGGCTCTGATTCTGCATTCATTGGCACCACTCTAATTATGTTTACTTGACACCATGATTCCGTAGCATATGCTGCCTCTAAATTTGGACACAGTCAGCCTGTGGGGTAGGATATGTGCAGCAGTTGCCTGCAGCATTTCAGCCGTGTTTGTTTATCAGAGAGACTGAGCAGAGCTTTGGGTCTGGCTGCTGCTCACCTGCTTCCTGCACACCCAGCTGCTGCCATGGTGCCCCCAAGACCCCACACTGTCACTGTGCCATCCCATACTATGCTGCTGGGTGGGCAGGGTGCTGCTCTGCTGGGATCCCCCATGTGACATTGCTTCATGTGCTGGAAGAGCAGCTCTGGAAATGATGGTGGCATACAGCCTCAGTAGCTCCCTTTGGTGCATCAAGTTATGAGGGGATCTAAGCCTGAAGAAAATCAACATGTTTTCTGCCAGAGAGCTCCGAGCTGCTCACTGTGAGGTCAGCTGTGTTACTGGTACCTGCAGGAGGGGGGAAAAGCCTCAGCTGCATGCTAAAAGGTTTCCTGAGACTCTACTTCTCTTGCATTTTAAGCATACAAATCAGTACTGGAGCTGGAAGAAGCACTACCCCCCTCCCTGCCCACCACAGCAGCACACTGCTGTGCATTGAGCAAGTCACGGCTTTGAGCAGCAGCACACCAGTCAGCCTGGCTTAATTCCAGTTGGCTGGATTCGTTTTCACATGGATTTCTGTTGTGTAGCTGCACAAATGCACGCAAAGGAGCAGGTAGCTTAATATATGCATGGAGTAACAGGGTTAGGCAATCCTGTTGAGCATACGCTCTTATCATTTCCCTAATCTGTGACCAGTTGTATTTTAAAGATGTTTTCTAAGTTTATGCATTTGTCCATACGGCATTGAGATGTGCCCTGACTTTTGTTACCTCCCTTTGGTTTCCTTTGCCATGTGTGCTGTGTGGCTGCAGCACACAGTCAGACTCAGGACTGCTCCTTTGCCTGCACCCTTCATCCCAAAGGCGCAGTGCTATGGGGGTTGTGCTGGAAATGTTTGTTGGGCAGGGAGCAAGACTTCTTTAATCCATTTCTGTGCTTCATTGGTCGTTTTATTGGCCTATTGGCTGAATAAACCTACCAAAGGCCACTTTGCAAAGAGAGTCCCCTTTGTTCTATAATGGTTGTGATGTTCTGTGGGATGAAGATGAGTGAACTCATTTTCAATATGATAAGCGAAGTTTCACCTGGTTGGAATGTGTGGTTGATTTTCTTTCTGTGTGGGTGTGTGCTTTATATCCTGACCTCATGGGCAAAGTAAGTAGGAGTTCCCAAACTTCACCTGAGATCTATTTTCCATAAAATATTTTCAGTGCTGAAATTTTCTTGTTTCATTTTGCCTGTGAGAGCCCTTAAGTGCTGCTGTAGAGCCTTCCAATTAGCTACTTAACTGGATGATGGGGCAGCTTTTCTAATTCAGTTCTTCTCATCTGTTACAGGAAGCAGCAAACATGCTGCGTCTGATGCAGAACAGGCTGAAGGAGGAGGAACAACGCCTGCTTAGGAGTGGAAGTAAGTGGGATTTCTTCCTTAGGTTTATTGTCAGAAAAAATATGTGCTAAGCACTTGATGTATACATCTGCCCTTACAAGCCTGAAGTACAGGGATATGGGATAGATGGCAAAGTCAACAGGTGTACTAGAAAAGGTGGAGTGATAGTAGCTATACAAGGACATCCATGAAATAGGGAACGTGACCTCTGTGCAGTGCTGTGGATGCTGCACCTTGCAAGTGCTGCCTGCAGTGCTGAGAGGCGAGAGCAGTCCCTCTCTACACATGCTATGCAATTGCAGCAGGCACACGGAGGCTCCAGTTTATTACTTACTACCCTCTGAGCCCCTACAGGCTGTGGATGAAGGCCAGAACAGTAGAACTAATGAAGGAGCATTGGTTTGCTAACAGCCTTGGTTAGAGGATTCTGCCTGTTGAGATGCTCATGTTGGCAAGCAGTCTCATTGCTCTGTGGGATGTACTGGCTGCCCCATGATACACACATGCTGGCGTGCCCTGCAAAACAGGAGTGTAAGTTCCATCCTCTGCCACCTTGGATGTGGAGCTGGCTGAGTTTGGAGTAATTCTTTGTGATGTATCTATCAGAACATAATGTTCATCGGTGAAAAAAACACTTGAAATTCTCTTTGCCATTACAAATGGTCCAACTGTGAGCCGCATCTGCCTGCTCGTGTTTCTTTGCTTTTAGTGTACCTGCAAATTGTGAACGCAATTAAAATTGGAGGTTTTCCTTTTTCTCTAAACTTACTTTTAATTAATTAGAATTCTAGCTGAAGAACAGAAGGGAATAATAACCTCCTGAGATTTTGCAGGGAGCTAACAAACCAGATTTTGCTTCTTCCGAGTCAAGCATCAGCAGAACTTCACCATTAATTACCCCTGTGAATTGAAAATTGCAGCATCTGCATTTTTATGTTGTAATGAAAAAAATAAGAGGAGGGTTAATACTCAGAATCAGAGGGAGAGCTCAAGAAAGCTAAAACTGGGTAAGGACATCAGAGTTACACTTTGTAGTTTGTTTGTGGGCAGATGTTTTCAGAGCACGCTCGTGGAAGAGGAAATTTGTTTATCTTTGACTGTCTTTCATCTCTTTATGTCAGTGCAGTAAAAAGAGATTTTGTCTGAAGCAGAGGATTCATAATATAAACTATTTTACTCAAGAGGAAACAGAGAAACAGCAGCAGAATTAGTGCACCATTGCTGGTGTCTCAGAGGCTGCTTGGGATATTTGCACTTGAAATAGAGAGCACTGCATGGGCTGCAGTTGCTGCAGCTGAGGGTTCCCAGGAGCCCTGTAGCCTTCCCCTGGCAGTCAGTGATTTTATCCACTGATAAAATGGATGCACTGTGAGCAGCAGATGCAGCGTGGAGAATAGTGTAAAGCCCAGCAGAAATACTTACACGTCAGTGCACCTACATGCTGAGATTCCTTGGGCACGTGCCATCTTCTGCACAGAGGAACAGGGAGGGTTCTCCAAATCTCATTACACTTTGCCCTTGAGAGCTGCAAAGTGTTTAATGAGGCCCTCTGAACAGCATAGGCTGGAGCCCGGTGATAAATTTGTTACCATTAACTGATGAAAGTCAGTTTCTGCCCCTGTAAGCACCCTTACCTTTGCATACCTCTGTAATCAATACAGTCCTTTTATTGTTTGAATCCTTTGACCTTATCTGCTGCTAATTTGGCAAGAGGGGCTGCAAATTAACAGTGCCTTTCTCTGCAGAACAAGTTGCAGGAATTCTGGGCAGCCCTCAGCTTACATTTAGCCTCAGCTAATACCAAAGAAACCTGCATGGTATTTATTGTAAGGAAGGACTGTGCAAGGTAGGCGGAGTTGTGTTAGAGATATAGAAGTGCTATGGATGTGTAGCAAAAAACTTAGATAAAGATGCTGAACTCCAGATGCAGCTTTGAGCAGCATTTGCTGATGGAAATGTGTGCAATGAAGCAGTTGCAGCAGTACAGCAATGTGCTTTGCCAGTGCCTGAGCCTTGGGGCCTGGTGTCATGATGACTGGAGGGGAAGGGACTCTGGGAATAGATGAGACACTGCGAAAACTGTTGGTAGAGCTATTGTCAGGTGTAGAGATGTGAAGTGTTGCTGTGTTAATGGTGTGGTGTGAGAGGAGAGGGGCCAGGAAGGTCGCAGGCTGCAGCACACAGTCAGGATACTTCTTTCATGTTCACCCAAGGCTGAAAAAAAACCAATGTTTGCTGAGCAAAAAGTAACAAGTGAACCTTGTTCTGGGCTGAAATACATTCTTTCAGATTAATTGTGTAGTCATATCATAGAATCACAGGGTTGAAAAGGCCCACAGTGCTCATCCAGTTCCAACCCCCTGCTGTGTGCAGGGTCACCAACCAGCAGCCCAGGCTGCCCAGAGCCACATCCAGCTTGGCCTCAAATGCCTGCAGGGATGGGGCATCCACAGCCTCCTTGGGCAGCCTGTTCCAATACACTTTTTTGTCTGATTCTACTTGCCAAGCGCTGAAAATCTGCGCTGAAGCCATTTTCCTTCATAAAGCAGCAGCTTGAAGCCCTCCAGCCATCGATTCGCTCTTTGCAGAGGTGCCACTTCTGTCTGAAAGCTCTGCTCACTGTGGGATCTCATTGCTGAGCCCACTTTCCAATAGAAAGGCACCACAAGGAATTACATCATGAGCAGAGCTTCATTTTTGCAAACTGAACCAGGTGAGAAATGGCCCAGGGGAGTGGGAGAGAACTCTTCTGCATACAGCAAAGAGATGATGGCAGATCCATTCCTGTCCTTGTCACCTTACCCTTGTTGGAAGGGAAATGTTTTGTGTGTTTTCTCTGGGAGCCTGTTGCAATGAATGGTTAAAAGATCGGCTTCTTGAAAAGCACAATGTAAAATCAAAGCTCTGGGATGGTAAAGCTGTGCAGAATTGCATCACGGTGCCTTAGCAGGGTGAAGGCTCCTGTCCCCTGCGGGTGCTTACTGCATTGTCACTTTGGTTGCTGCCAGACAGCAACAGCTTTATTAGTCCAGGCTCAGCTGGGGAGAGCTGGGTAAGAAGGAGGAAGTGCTAATGGGGCATGCTCTGCAATGGGCACAGCAGTCATAGGGCCCCAAGCAGCATCCTCAGCTCGGGGCTGTAGTGCTGAGAAGCTGGAGGAGCACATGTGATAAAATCTGATGAAAGGGGTTAAAAGGAGCCCACAAGAAGGAAGGGCACATCAATCATAGTGGTGATGAAGGCCTGCACAGGACATGGCCCTGAATCCTTTATTTAGGCTGTGCGTGGGTCTTCCCAATGGGTTTGCCTGAACAAAACCTGACTTTCCTGAATACCAGCAAACAGAAGCAGCGTTCAGGTCACAGTGATTTGGTCACCTGCTGAAGAAGAAAGTGCAGTGCTAACAGAAATTGTAGCTAATGCTGTTGGAGCCTCGTAATCTTAGCAGGGTATCAAATACATCCCTTGCTGCTGTATTTTGTCATAAACTTAATATTGCAATGAAAAAAAAAATATGGAAAATTGTATGATATTTGTATATTGCCTGATAAATAAGTGTTGCAAGGGTGTGCCAGCCCATCGCTAATCATAATCAGTTATTTCCATTTTCAGCTCAGACGTGTGTAATTAAGTGTACTTAGGGAAGAATTGCTTTCTGTAAACAATGAGTAACTCGTTGCTGCACTGCTTGCTGACTTCACACCCAGTCCTGCTGGCTTTGTCACAGCTCCGCCGATCCCCTGAGGCACTGCAGAGCTCTTCTTGCTGGAGCATCGCTGTGTATTTCTAACCTGTGGTTAAGTGAAAGGCAAAGGAGACCTTTTTGGTATTGCTAACGGCAGGGTGAAGCACTAGGAGATGTATTACTGAGTTCACGCTTTCCTAAAGCTTTTGGGAGGTTTTCATTTTGAACTCAGGTTCTGAAATAGCTCCTGACTGTATACATGGTTCATACCCAGAGAGCGTATTTAGAACACTGCTTCCATGGCACGACCTGAGGATGGTCTCAAGACAGTTGTTAATACTGCACGCTCTGTTCATCTCAACTTCTTTGGTACTTCTGTATGAAGATATCTTCCCTTAGTGAGGATGTGGAAGCTGGCTGTTCCCCTGCATGTGCCAGCAGAGCTGTGTTCTGAGTTAATCGTGGGCTGAACAAAGAGAGTGCTGGCATCTCTTGCATGTAACTGCGATTCTAGGCTGTTTTGGGTTGGTTTGAATGATGTGTATCTCCTGCTTTTGTTTTAACCAGGTAATGATGATTCTGACGTGGAGATTCAGGAGGATGAAAGCTCTGACAGTGAATCGGAGGACAGGCAGCTCGGGAAGCAGCACGCAGCCTTGCAGACAGTGATGCCAGGTACCTTCTCCTCTCCTTCCCTGCCTTTATTCAAAAGGACTTGCTCAAAGCATCTGAGTAACTTTAGATATAAAAGACTGTTATCATTCAAGGGCATTGGCACTGCTCTGTTTTTGTGAGCTGTAAGAGGTCAGAGTCATGTGGAGAAAATATGGTACTTTCAGGGAGTGAATTAAGGAGGCTTTACTGAAGGAAATAAAAAAAGGAGAAAAATCCTTTCTTGGTATTGCCTACTGGATTCAGAAGTAGCTTTGTGCAAAGCCTTAGCAAGGCATTATGATTTCTCGTGGCAAAGCATTAGTTTCCCTTTAGGTGTAGAAGTTATTCATGGTAGGGTCGTCTTCAAAATAAGACCTTTCGAGAGGCTGTAAAGCCTCCTGCACTGACAGCCATGGGCACAGCACACCTGAGTTACTCCTGCCAGGGAAGGATGTCTGACTTCTGTTGCTGTTATGCAGGGTGAAACTTCAGCTTTTGGCTGCTGATTCCCATAGAGCCCAGGTCAGGAGCGACTCAGAAAAATAACAGACTGAGGGTCTGTCTTACCCTTCTGTGGGAGAAAGTGAAACCAGAAAATCAAGTTATTTCTCAGAGGTGTTCTTGTCAGCTGTGAGTGATTCTGAGCATCAGCAAAAGCCTCTCCAGGCTCTGGATGAAGTGCCAGTGTGGGTAATTTCCTGTGCCTCTGCTTCTGCTGTAATCTGCTACTTGGATAGACTGCAGATGTGCTTTTTGCTCTCCTCTTTCTTATTGAGACCAGATACAATTCAAGCACTTTTATCCACATTTCTGCTTTTCATAACAAATGAAAATTCTTGAAAAGTGCCAGAAGCCCTCATATGGGCCAACAACTTTCTCAGTTTCTCATAGAAAAGTCTGCACACTGTTCTTAGGGCTGGCTGTAGCTGTCTGGGATGCCTGCTCAGATGGGGCATCACAATGGAACAACCAGATACTGGCTGCAGCTTCTGTGCATCCCTTCCTGATGTTCTGCCTCATGATTATCCTCTGGCTTTTGCATGTTCTCAGTCTGCAGCTTGATAACTACCTGGTGACCATGCTGAGCTTTGCTCACTGTATCTCTGTAATTTGGAAGTCTCCGTTGGCTCAGTCCTCTTTTTGCCTCTCACCTGCTATAAAAAGAACTACTGAACCAGCTCCAGGTGTGTTCTCATGGCTTCTGAGATGCCTTTTGCACAGTTCACCCAGGAGGAGCGAGGCTGCATTCTCTCATTCTGACTCACTGCACTTCAGTCCTCCTGTGCTCCAGCACAGTCTGTACTGGCAGAGGTGGATGCAAACATAGTTAGACTTAAGTGAAGCGTTATCAGCTTCTTTTTCTTCCTTGGTGAGTCAAAGCTTTCCTTCCAGAGCACAAGCCTGATCCAGACAAGCAGCTCCAGACTTGGGTACAGGCTCCCATCTGCCTCTTTCTGTGTAAATGGGCCCCTCTGGTGCTGTGTTTGGCTATGTGACCCTCATAAACTGAAGTGCTGGAGACAACGTCAGAACCTGAGATTAATGTCAAGGTGCTTCAACTTCTCTGGCAAATTGAGGCTGAACATTCACTGGCCATTTGTCATTAAACACACAGAGTCTGTCTGTGTACTTCAGCACAGGAAGTTTGCATTTAAAATGTACTTAAGGCAGCGTAACAAAGACACTTTTTATTAATTACCACTTTTTCCTTCGCTTAAATTCAAGGGATTCCAATCACTTTCTTTTGAAAGATTGTCTTATGTACGAGGTGATGCTTCTGAGCCGTGTTTATTCTCTTGCTGGGGAGAAAAAGACTGCTGTGGTCAGTTCCTGTGATGTGATTCAGTTTTACATCTCTAATTAACAGGTTATTAGTGCTCTAACAGAAGATTTCCTCCCTCTGTAATAGGAGGGCAGATACTCCAGTGTGTTTCACCATTAGAGGAGCAGATTCCTAGGGAGATAATCACTCTTATTAGGCCACTGGGTATAATTGAGAAAAATCAACACAGTTTCTCTCTCAAGTCCTTTCAGCAGGACTGTCTAAGTGCATTTAGTTTGAATTTGACTGCAGCTTTGACAGCATCGCTCCTGGTTTTATTCTTTTGCCAATTAAAAGACTTGAAGGTATAGGATTTAGTCTTCCATGGAGCAGAAAAGAGCATGAGCTGAAGGAGACATGACAGGCTGCCAGCTCTTGTGGTACACAGAGAAAATCAAACCTTTATTTCCCATGTACAGAGAGGAATAAACTGGTTAGGAATGGAGTTGAAATGGGCTACGGAGCCTCTGTCTCCACTGTAATTTCAAAGTTTTTACACTCTGATTCACCAGTACAGCAAATCCAGCTTTAGGAAGCCAGGAAGGCTTCTGTAAAAGGAGATAACAAACACGTGGGTGGCAGCAAATGGCTGCGAAGAGAATCGCCAAAGTGGTAGGTGCTGGACAACCTGTTTTCATACATTCACAATTGTTAAGGGTGGAAAAGACCACAAAGACCATCACATCCAGCCATCAACACACCCCACTGTGCCCACATTGATTTATCATCTGCATCTTTTAGCTGGACTATTGTAAATGTAATAAAAAATTCACATCCACTTTTCTTCTCTCTGGCTGTAGAAAAGTGGGGCTGTAACACAAACAAAACTGCAGATTCTCGCACTTCTGAGGTCAAACTGTGAGTTAGTGTTGGTGCTTGGAATAAGGCTCTGTTTTGTCAGGAAGCCAGAGATAAAAGGAGTTCTTGCAGGGTTACAAGATCTTAACATCTGCAGTGCAGAAAAGCCTCTTCCCTGAAACAGGCCAGTGCTTTGGAGCAGGATGGTTGTTCATATGCAGATGGTACAGGTGGCTTGGAGACAAATGCAAAGCCTTGTCCTGGAAGTGTAGAAACTACCGTGCTGGGTTTTCCTAAGAACCTCTCCAGTCTTACAATGAATTAAAGTGTATTTTACAGTGATGTTGCAATTATGCAGATCCATCTTTTCAGTCTCATTCATCCAGAGTTCTGAAGCACGTTGTGGAATCACAAGCCTGAAACAGCACTGGCACGTGCATTGTGCTTGGAACAAGGTAGGCACTGGAAATGTTACTGAATGGAAGAGAAGGGATTAGTGCTGTGGCCATTTATAGTAAATCATCCTCCACGTTGCCAGTGTCTTTCAGCTCCCACAGATCAGTCATCCAAATGTTGTAGCTCCTGTTTCCTTTTGTGGTGTCAGTACTGAGAAGCAGTATTGTCATGTTAGGGCTATGGAGGCTGTTCTGTTTCTGAGAGCTTCAGCTCCTTTTGGTCTTTCTTGGAAGAAAACAGCTTTATCAAATGCTGCATGTTACTCTGCAATCTGCCCACAAGCAGGGAGAGCTTCTTACCTTCCCAGAAGTGACCAGAGGATCAATGTGGTAATGAAGAGCTGCAGGCAGATTATTAGCAAGACTGCTAGCGAGTGAACAGATAAAAGCCTGTGAAAACCTGCGCTGTTTAATGTGGTGAGAACAAATGTGTCAGATACAGCAGATGAGAAGGTTTTTTTTAAGAAAGCCAGGTGCACCTCACTGGAGGGAGTGGAAGCCAATATACAGCAATCAAAACAGATGAGTCTGGGGATGCGTGGCCCTGTGGACATAGGCCGGCTTGCCATTGCCAGCTGCTCTGTACCTGTGGGGCTTCCCAGGCCTGGAGAGATGGATCTCAGAGGGGCAGTGTGTGCAGAGCAGCACGTCTGAAGCTGCTTCTGTGGCAGACAGTCAGTGCTTTGAGATGATGATGGTATTTAGCTTCCCTGTCCTCCTTAACTTCTTAAGCTTCTCTTGGTGTGATTAAGTAGGAGCTGGCTGCAGACAGAGGGCTAAAGCCAGGGATAGACCATGTGCTGGGCAAAGGCCACAGAAGGTGATTTAGTCCTCACATTCTCAGAGGGAATGGGGACTTTGATAGAGCAGCAAGAAATCCTCCCTGGAGAGTCTGCACAGTCCCGCTCCAAATCCCTCCTCAGCTCACAAAGTCCTGACCTGTTCTCAGTGGAAGTGATCAGACTCTTCATGTGGCAGCTCTCTCCCCAGCTCATAACTATGTTCAGGCTTCTGCTGCTGAATTTCTGGAGCTCTTTACTTCCCTCCAATCTCCTCCAGTGTACAGAAGCTGGGGGTGTGCTGTTGGTGTGAAGGAGAACTGAAGGTTTCAGTTACAAATATGCAAGAGCTGCCTGCTCCTTCCTTGGTGCATTTTCACATTGAGGATCTCTCAGCTCCTTCCATACAGAGCTGCCTCTTGCTGGCATGCAGCTTGGTGCAGGATGCGGTTTCCTCTTTCACTGTTCCTATAATTCCCCCCAGTCAGTGTGTTCAGAAGTAGCAATGAGGATCTCAACAAATTCCATCCTTGGGAACATCACTAAGTGTGATTTGACTCTTACTGGGGCTTCATCAGGTCAAAGAGGAGGGGAGAAAACAGTCAGTGCTGTAAGTGTTTCAGGAGCCAGGGGATCTGACTGCAGCGCTCTGAGGAAACTCATCTGTGAAGGAGGAACACCAACGCAGCAGCTTTTCTGATCTTAATGCATGTCTGTGCAGATCTCTGTAGTTCCTGTCATCCAGGTAAGGGTCTGCAAAGTCTTTGTTTGCTGATGGTGCAGCTGCTGGACAGGCTCGTGCAGCTGAAGGTAGGGGAGCAGCCAAATGTTTTGAGGGCCACTGTAAAGGGACTTCAGTTTGGAATTCTTGGAAATGAACTGTCTTAACTTGAAGTAGAAGTCACTCCCACCATACAGTCATCATCTCCCAGCAGAGATGTCTTTGTGTGCTTTGTGTCATCAAGGCTAAGTGCTTGCTGGGATGGAGGAGGTGTGTCCGTATGCTTTCAGCACTATTATGGCCAGTGCAACACTGGATCTAGTGGAGGAGGACTAAGGGCTGTAGGACTGAAATAGTGGGGTTGAGGCAGGTGATTCACTTCCAAGCTAACTTCCTTTTCGTGGAGGGTGTAAGAACTAGAAGTATGCTCATCCTGGGCAGCAGCTGTAGTGTGCTTCATTCATCACTGTACTTTGGCAATGCCTGGAAAATGCTTCTGAGATCAGGACCTGCTGCTGAGGGCCACATTCATGCATAGAAGGGCAGTTCCCTGAGGGTGCATAGATCAGAAAGGTCAAGTGAAAGAATTGTCCTGATTTTCTTTGTGAAGCTGGGAGCGACCCTAGAAGGAAGGGAGCGCCCAGTAGAGATCTGCATTAAGAGTGAGAGACAGATCTCCAATGTGGAGGTAAAAGGTTTTGAGCTATAAGCCTGCCTTTCCCTTACGGTGGGTTTCCTAACCTCTCTGGTTAAGTTCCTTGTCAGGAACAGGGTTAACATATACCCACTACTGAGTAAGATGACATAAATCATTCCAGTCCTGTGGATCCATTGTAGGCAGCTGCCCAGGCAGTGCAGTGGTAAGCATCACATACAGTGGAAGAGAGGCAGAAGGCTTAAATCATGGATACACGTTCACTTCTGATCCCTGATAGCTCAGTAGCTGTTGTACTGCAATTGGATTTGAATCCAAAGGTGCAGTGAATTACAGTCTGTTCATTACGAGCATTTTACCTAATTATTACTTTGTACAGCCTGTCCCAGATGAATTCACATTATCTGTAAGCAAACATAAGAGACTTTCACCTGCCTGGAAGCTGCGTGAGCCTCTGGCCAGAGCAGTGCAGCACTAATGCCACAGCAAGCTGAGCCCAGCTCAACAGAGCCCTGCACATTTCAAGTGCCAAACAGCCCCATGGCTGCCAGTTCTGCCTGGTGCAGGCAGACTTAATGCTGTTCCTGCCTCCCCTCCAGCACATGGGGACATGCACTGTGGCCATCTGTTGCTTCACGCTCCCACACACAGAGATGTGGGGTTTGGTATCTGAAAGCTCAAACGAGGCTCCCACCTTTGTCACAGCTCTTCCAGTGATGTGGGAAATCTGCCCTGTGTGACCTCACATGCATTGGGACCTCACACTCTCGCTGCCATTTGGTTGGTCCTCTGGAAGGAAACCCTGACCTTCATCTTTCATTCAATGGTCTTCATAGCGATTCTCTCTGATTTGCAGGAAGAGCCCGGATCGTGGGAACAATGCAGGGTGGAGACACAGAGGAAGATGTAAGTAACTAATCCTGTGTGCTTGCAGAGCTTCTCTGACAGTGCTTTAGAGCACCTGCCCTCTCAGCTGGAGAAACAAATTGCCTTTAGCATTTGGACCCATTTCTGGGTCGGGTCAGTGCTGCAGGTGAAGACAGCGTACCCTCAGTCACAGCACTGCCTGACTGTCCTTGCCCATATCCTTGCCAGCTTTGTAATTTCTCCACCCTTTCCATTTCCCTTTTTTACTACACTCTGTTCACAGTCCCTTCCCATGTCTCCACATATCACACATATCACAGCCCCACATATCAAGTATGTTTCAGACAGGATTTCCACATGGTGAGCAGCTCTTTGGGCACCTGTCTGTGCTCGACAGGACAGCCTCAGTTTCTCCCATTTCCATTGCAATCTTTTGCCTCCTTCCCTCCTGCTCCCATTCTGGTTACTTCCTTTCTTTTCTCTTTTATGTTCTCCTATTTTTTTTTAATTTTTTTTCCTGCTCTGCTTCTCCTGTTCTTCCCACTCTGCTTGTCCAAGTTGGGAGCTGCCCCACCCCAGCCAGGCAAGTGCGGGATCATCACCAAGGCTCAGGTGGGTTCCTCTCCTGCGATTTCTTTTTTTCCACAAGGCATTGATTCTTCAGCCTCACTTTAGGTATCGCTTTGAAGGTCTGCAAAGCTTTTGATATTACAGATTCAGCAGAACTCAGGAAGTTCATTTTTGGCAGCCCCGTGGAGTGGGAAAAGATGTTTGCTGTGAATTGAGTGGAGCAGCTGATGTCTAGTGAAGTAGGAGCCATGGGGGGCATTCTGCTCCCACAGCTGCTGAGCTGTGGACAAGTTCAAAGCTGGAACTGCACCTGTGCAGACACGTGGCTTTCCCATAGCCCTGGGGTGTGTGATTACACTGGGAGCAGCTGAGTGCTGGCCAGGAGCACCATCCTTTGCTTCTGAGCTGCCCAAAATGCCTCCCATCTGAAAGCTGAAGTGGTGGTGAGCACTGTGTGTTTTCCTGCAGGATGATTCAGGGGATAGTGAGATTGGTCTGGATGATGATGAAGATGATGAGGAGGATGTGGAAGATGACAGCATGGAAATCTCCCCGAGCAAATCCAGCCACCGAGCAAAGAAGCCAGAGCCTCTGGAGGAAAGTGATAATGACTTCTGACCCTTCAGCAGCAAGACCAGGAGGCACCTTGAAATGCAGACTTCAGAGAGCACACGGGCCAGGAACTAATAACACCCTGCCATCCGGAAAGTGCTCGTCAGCACGAGTTCAGGAGTTGGTAAATAATGTTCATTAAACTTGAAAATTAAACTTGGATTGCCAGTCTTGTGACTGCAAAGTATGAGCAGTTTATCCATAATGAGAATCACAGTAATGTGGAGTGCTGTTATTTCCATAATTGCATTAGAACTGGCCCTCATGCGCTGCGGTGCCAGAAGTCTCACTTCAGTGAGCATCATGTGCTTGATTTCCCTGCACTTTATTATGACCAAACAGATTTTTTTTTGCCTTAATAAAGCTGGATAAAAGCTGCTCTGGGAACACGTTTAAATTGATTTTAAAAGTGGCTTAAATCTATTTATCCTAAACATACCCTTTCCTTCATCAAGGGCTTGTGTCTGCATAGGGCAGCACCAGTTGGCCTAAGGCAGAAAGCTACAACTGGGAAACCACTGAAAGGATCCTCAAAGACAACTTAGGTGCAGCATCTCTCAGTGTTTCTGCTGTGTTTCTGGGAGCTGTTCTCAGGCTTAAGCCATGCTTGAGTGTCCTCAGAGCAGCTGTGTGTGAGATTGAATCAGATGCGCCATGATTAAACCCATAGGAAATTAGCCCTTTAATGACCCTTTTGCAGCAGACTGAGCTTTAGGCACTCAAATGCCCTCAGAGTTGGGTTGCTGTTGCTTCCTTTTGTTCTTCAACCTTTCTCCATAGAAATTAACTGATACGTGATGTTGTTCTCTGTTGGAGGAAACATTCCTCCTTTTATCAGAAATAGGTGTATTTTCTGTAAGTAATTATTCAACCCTTTTTGGACTGGTTTTCAATAGGAATGAGATTTCCTCTTTGTCTGCCCCTCACTGAAGTGCTTTTAGGATGTCTGTCCTGTTTTGGCAGATAGCGATTAAGATCCCAGATATTAAATTCCTGCACACTTTGGGGAAAAAAATAAGGGGTTGTTGGGAGAATATTTATGAGAGATGCTCAGTTTCCTGTTGAGGAACAAGACAGGAGGCAGACAATGACAAGCAGCGTGGTAGGAGCTGATGTTAGTGTGGGGCAGTGGTGGCACTGGGATGTTAGCACAGCGCCCAGCTGCTGCTGATGGTCTGCTGGCAGAAGTGCTGAGCTTACCAAGGAGGCCAGTGGGTTGTACTTTTGCCATCAGTGAAAGCAAAAGCTGGAGTTTATCTGCTGTATCTCCTCTTGTCTTTTAGCTCTGCTTTAGCATCACTATTTGTCCTTGCAGGAGCAGAAATCAGTGCTTGATTAGATGAGTTTGTTCCAGTGGGTGTTCATCAGAGCAGACAAGAGCCCAGGCTGTTCTCCCATCCTTCCTTTTTTTCACACCAGCAAAGCACTTCACTTTCTCTCCGTCTGAAGAGTGTAGTCCAACCCCTCTTTTATTGAGCTGAAAGAAGGAATGTGCAGCAGTTACCTGAAAAAACAGGAGCATCTCTCAC
The DNA here is from genome assembly GCF_054131305.1 of Coturnix japonica. Taxonomy (NCBI): domain Eukaryota; kingdom Metazoa; phylum Chordata; class Aves; order Galliformes; family Phasianidae; genus Coturnix; species Coturnix japonica. The sequence goes on along the minus strand of NC_140675.1, from coordinate 19,249,135 downwards.
ATCTCGAACACCCAAAGTAGTTCCTCATCAGCTGAGCTCAGATCTGGAAGCGCCCTGTCAGGATGTGCCAAAACTCTACAGGTAAATAGTCCACAGCTTCTGTGTAGTAACAGTATGTGTTTGAGTGCTGTGGTGTGCTGCAACATGCACAGCTGCGTGGGCTCAAACTGAGCTGGCAGTTAGAACCCCCCTCTTTGCACCCTTAATTGTAAAGTTAATTGGCATTTGGTACTTCACCTCAAAGAAAGCAGGAAGTTGTCAGTGTTGGACACCTACTGCAGAGCCATTAGGGTGCTCCTCTGAGAGCCAGCGAGGTGCACATGCTGGTTGCATTCCCTTCTCCCAGGGGCTGAAACGTCCTGGTTTTAGCACCTGATATGAAAATACTCTTCCATGTTACTTAGGGTATATGCTCCCTGTATGCTGAAGATGCTATTGACCCATGAGGCAGATTGCCCACGAGGCTGGGCGCAGTGCTGGAGTTCAGAGTGCAGTTTCAGAGCGTGTTTTCTGTGCTATTTTCTTATATCATAGGCTGAAACAGAAAGCTGAAGTACTGCATTGTGTGCACAGAGCCAGGGCCTCTTCAGGCAGCACTGCCACCTAGCCTTCAGCACAGCCCGACTGCAGCTTCTTCTGTCAGGTATGAGCAGCAGGGCAAGAGCAGCCTGCCCTCAGCACTGCTGGAAAGAAACCCTCTGAGCAATTGCCCCTTTCAGCTCAGGAGTGTTTGTATATAGCTAGATATGTGTACATGTGCTCAGAATGATAAATGTGTTTCAAATTGTTGTTAACCCTGTATGTCCTAGAGTGCCAGGGTACAGGATCCAGCTTGGGATTGCTGATTGCTGTCTCCCATTGGCATTTGGGGAATGTTTCAGCTTGGATTTAGGCACAGGCTGTGGGCAGAGCTGGCTCCAAGCCTGCTCTTTAAGTATTGGTGACAGAGGGAGGATTTCAGCATCATTATTTACTGATGGAGAAAGTAAGCCACTCCATGAGATGTAAAAGTCACACTGGAACAGGGTGTGGGGTCCCAGTCCAGGTGGAGGGGCACAGGCCTGGCAGTGCACCCCAATGTCCTTTGTGATCACCCACAACCAACAGAGGAAGGCAGAGCAAGGTGTCTTTTCAGCCAGGATCTCATTTATTTCCAAGCATGTACATGTGGCACAGCTTGCCCCAGCATTCCCCCAGGATCAGCCCACAGAGGAGCTCAGAGCAGCTGCTCACTGCCCTGACTCCATAGGAACATGTCCAAATGTGGCTCTGGGAGGTGAAGGGAGAGGGGCTGTTGGTTTTGGGGGCTGTGGGGGTTGCACAGACTGTCTGCTGCTCCAGCTGCAAACCCAGCACCTTCTCGAGAGCTGACACATCTGCCACACACACAGAGGCATCACCTGGCACCTCTGCTTTCAGCAGCCACGTGCCCAGAAGGTGACCCAATGGCTGCAGCGGGAGCCCAGTGCTCCTCAGCTTGGGGTTCAGGACTTTGTCCTGAGGCCCATCCTCATGCAGTGCTGTTCCTCCTGCTCCTCCTTCCTTCCTCCCGAGGCCTTTCTCAGTGACTGCACTCCTATGCCTTGGTGTCCCTGTGTCCTCCAAGAGGATGTGATGGAGAGCAGCAGTACCAAACAGTCGGGTGCTGTGTTTGCACAGCCAAAGCCAACCTATTGCTGTGGGCATGGCAAACCACACAGCTGCACAGGGAGCAGCCCCTTCTCTGCAGGGTCAAGGGAAAAGCAGCCTTCTCATCTCAGTAGGATTTCAGCAGTGTCCTACAGGAGGGGCTGCTTGCCTGATGGAGTTGAGTCACCCATGTGTGTGAGGACTTGATATGTAAGATCTGTCCCCTCCTCCCTCCCATTTTCTTTTCATCCATTTATGCAGCCTTGAAGCTCCCCCAGTGCCTGAGTGAACAGGCACGCTGTGCATTCCCCAGCTTCTAACCCTTGTGTGCTGCTGATTCAGAGCCCCGGGACCCAGCAGCAGCTGTGAGCCCCTGCAGGGTCATGCTGAGATCTGCTGGGCTCTCCCTGCCCCAGCTCTCCCTCAATGGGTGAGCAGTGATCCAAAGGGATGTCCTCTGCCCCCCAGGCCATCTCCTTGCACGGCTGGGTGCCCTCACACCACCACCACACAGTTGGGTGAGTTGGTCCGGATGGCATCAGAGATCATCTTGGCTCCCGACTGGCCAATACGGTTTCCCTGCAGGCTGGGAGCAGGGAGGAAGAGCAGTTCAGGATCCCAGTGGGTATGAGAGAATCTCACCATCCCGCTGAGTGCTCACCACCACTTACTTGATGTAGGTGAGGCCGTGGTTGCCCCTCAGCGCAGTGGCAATGCAGATGGCCCCATCCATGCCCAGGGAGTTCTCCTGCAGGCTGCGGTGGGCAGTGGGGTCAGGGAGGGCTGGAAGGCTCCTGCCTCTCACCCCAGTGAGTGGGATACTTACTTGAGCCAGCGGAGGCTGCGATTCACCTTCAATGCATTGGCCATTGCCTTGGCCCCTGCCACGCTGATGGAGTTTCCTCTCAAGCTGCAAAGCAAGATGGGCTGTCAGGGGATGTGATGTGGGGAACAAGCAGTGCTAAGCCCAGCATGGGGATCTCAGACACCCCAGGGAGCAGTGTCACATCGTGGGTGCTCGCTGGTCCCACTGAGCACTTACTCCAGAACCTTCAAGCTGTTGTTGACCATCAAGGCTTCTGCTAGGGCTTGGGCACCAGCTGCACTGATGGAAGCCACCTGGAGGCTGCAAAAGAACAGAGTCCTTCAGTGTGTGTCCCAAGGTGGCTGCAGTTTGCTAATTAGATGTGTTAATCAGACTAGCTGCAGAGGCAGGGCTCTGCCACAGCCTGCATGCTCACTGGAGATCTGCCAGCGTGGTGTTGACCTTCAGCGCAGCAGCCAGGGCGGCCATTCCCTCATCCCCAATGGCATTCTCCTGCAAACTGAGACAAGCAAATACTGTGTCTGCCCTGAGCACATGGGGGCAGAGAAATGGGAGCAAAGTGCATCTCAAACAAGGCATGGTGTGCCAGAGTGCCTGGGGGGGCACACACATCCAGCACCCCCAACCTGGGACTGGGGAAAGGGACAGGACAGGGCACATGGAGGAGGCAAAGGGCAAAGCCAGATCCCAGCTGGTGCCCATGGGAGGATGCTGCCCAGAAGTGCTGGGACCTGCCCACTATATCTGTGCTTACTCGAGGCTGGCCAGGCTGCCATTGGATTGCAGTGCTTGTGCCAGGGCCATGGCCGCTTGCGTCTGAATGAAGTTCCACTGCAGGCTGCAAGAGGAACAGGATGTGAAGTGTGTGGCTGCAGGCTGTGGGGATGTCCCAGTCCCTCCAGGCTCAGCACCCAGAGTGAACCCCTACGGCTGCATCCAGGATGTGGGAGAGCAAATCAGGGACACACCGGGTCCGATGGAAACTCACTGGAGGGATGTGAGTGCCCGGTTCTCCTTCATGGCCAAAGCGATGGCCCTGCCACCTTCATCATGCAGGAGATTGGCTGCTAAGCTGGAGGCAGAGGATAGAGGACGTCATCACACACAGGTTGGGACAGCACAGCACAGCAGGCTGGGTGCCCCCCCAGGCATGTGGGACTTACTCCAGCTTCCTGAGGGTGCAGTTGGTGCGCAGGGCACGGGCGATGGCGGGGCCACCCTCCTTGCTGATGGAGTTCTCCCTCAAGCTGGGGAAACACCGGGACTGGGGAGGAGCACAGGGGGGCTGTCTGCTCCCCACCACCCCTTGGCCCTGCTCCAGGGCTGCAGCCATGCACTGCAACAGCATTGCTGCTGAGCTCTAACTACCCCCACTGAAAATAGGTGCTTTCAGCATCCAGGAGCACTTGTGGAAGCAGCCAGGCACAGCCCTGAGTGCCAAGGAGCTCCAGCGTCCCATGTCCCAGCTGCTGTGAGAGCTGCCATTGGACAAGGTGGCCAGTGGGGCCATCACTTACTTGAGGTCGATGAGTCCCTTGTTGGAGCAGAGAGCCTCTGTCAGCGCACTGACCCCGGTGTTACTGATGGAATTGCTCTGCAGACTGACACAGACAGAGGGAGGTGTTAGGATGGGACAGCCGTGCCATCACTGTGGGGTTGTGTTTGGGGTGAAAGGTCTCGTTTCACCAGGGAACTGGCAGCTCCCACAAAGGGGAGCCGAGGCTAAAGGAACAAACATGGAAGGAGCAGCGGGCACCCAGTAAGGGGCAGTGGGGCAGCTGGGCTGCCAGGTGGGGAGCACTCACTCAAGGCTTTGCAGACTGTGATTGACTTTCAGGGCTTCAGCCAAGGCAACCGAGCCGTTGTCTCCTACAGAGTTGCTGGAGAGCCTAAGACATGAGGATGGGCGAGCATTACTGACATCTATGTTACAAGCAGAACTCCTGCCAGCAGCTGGGGGTCTGCAGCCCTGCCCTGCCCGGGACCCTTGCTGGGACCAGGCTCAGCCTGTCTGCTCACTGCCTGGCTCCCTGCTCTCTCCTGGGTATGTGAAGCATCTCTGCACCAGGCCCACCCAACAGCTGCTCCACTGCCATTCCCACTTCCACCCACAGTGGCTGCCCCAAAGCACAGCCCAGAGCCCTGCCAAGGGTTGTGTCCATGGATCCCAGCTGAGCACAGCACTGGCATCTCCATCCCTTGGCCCTGCGCTCCCCCACAGCTCTTACATCAGTTCCTTGAGGCTGCAGTTCTGCACCAGTGCCTCTGCTAACTTCCTTGCACCATGGGCACCAATGGAGTTTTTCTGAAGGCTGCAAGGGAGAGGAATTCAGCCAGGAGCATCAGACACAGCACATTTTCCCCTCTCTCTCTTCCCCCCCTACATGCACCCTGAGGACATTTCAGGTTGGGAAATAGGTGCCTGAAGGACTTGTCTATGGAGCTATGACAGTCTCTTTGCTGTCAGGGGTGGCATGTAAACTGGGGGAAAGCACAGGGAGACGCGGCCAAGCCAGAACCAGCACAGGGTCTGCTGGGGGAGCAGGGGGTCACTCACTGCAGGGTTATCAGCCTGCGGTTGGTCAGCAGGGCCTCAGCCAGGGCCGTGGCTCCCTCCTCCTTGATCACATTGTGCTGCAGGCTGCAAGGAGAGGAGCAAACTGCAAGTGAGTGCTGGGCAGGTGGCATCTCTGCAACCACAGCACCCACCAGCACACACACACATACACACGCCCAGGACTGGAGCAGTGCAGGGTGAGAAGGATCCTGTTGCTGCTGCACTGAGGGGTTCTCAGTTTCACTGTGCACAGCAGGGTCTGCTTCCCCGTTGTGCTGCCCTGCATCCCAGTGGTGACTTAGGGCCCCTCTGATTGAGGGCTTGAGATTGTGCCCAGGGTCCCACAGGGCAGGAACACCAAGATGAGGGCTGTGGGCAGCTCATCCCGTGCCTCAGCTCCTGTGGGTGCTGCTGACTTACTTCAGGGAAAGCAGGACTTGGTTTTTTTTCAGTGCATCAGCCAATGCTTTTGCTCCCGACGGGCCGATGGTGTTGCTTCGCAGGCTGAGGCAAGGCAGGGGAGAGAGGAGCAGAAAGGATGAGGTTAGGATGGGGGTAGAAAAAGCACGAGCAGCATCTGTCTGCCTGCACTGGGGTGTCCCAGCAGGATGCTCTTTTAACCACAGTGCTGAGTTCCCCTCACCCCCAGGCTGGAAGTCAGTTGTCAATCTGATATTATTAACAAGCCCACGTGAAGGGACTGTGAGCAGCCGGTGGGTTCTGCTGCTATGGGACACAGCTGGGTGTCATTCCCAGGGGGCTGTCCCAGCTTGGCCAGGTGGGATTTGGCTCTGCAGGAGCTACATAGTTCAGAAGGGGAAGCACTTACTCCAGTACCGTCAAGCTTCTGTTCACCATCAGCGACCTGGCCAGTGCTTTGGCACCCTTATTGCAGATCTGATTTTCTGCTAGGCTGTCCAGAAAAAGAAAGCAAGAGTCTGTCATGGGAGAAAGAAGTTCTCACAGCCCCCACATGTCTGCAAGCAGAGGGCAGCATCAGGTTGGTTTGTGGCATAGCCACACTTGCAATCACTTCCAGGTGTGCTCTGCTGGGGTGGGATTGCAGGGCCAAGATGGAGGGTTTCTGACCTAAGTGTTAATTAATGGAGTGAACAAGGGAGCTGCCCAGATCACAGCGTAGGGGGCTTTATGTGCAGCCATAGGCACAGGAGGGGAGATGGGAAAGTATCATATCTGCTAAGGGCCACGTATCTCCAGACATCAGCTGGTCTAACCTGAGCCTGGGGAGCCCAGCAGACAGCCACAGCCCCGGGAGGTGGTGTATCAGGACGAGCAATCTGTGCTTGCTACCCCAATTACAGGTTTAAGAACAGCAAGGAGGCAGGAGGCTGGACAGAAATAGCCAGTGTGGGCAGCACAGTCAGGGCTTGGGATGAATCAGCCTGCACGAGGGGTGGGCTCAGGGCTGCTGATGGCTGCTGTCCTGGGGGACCAGCAGACAGCAGGGTGAGGTGCAGGAGGCTGAGGGGCAGCACTGTCCTTGTCACCCAGCAGCTGCGAGGAGCCGACTGGATGATCCCTCGCCCTGGTTCTGCTCTGGAACAGTGCATTCTGCCTGCACCGGGTCCTACCTGAGCCTCTGGATCTGGCAGTCCTTCACGCTCAGCACGCTGCCCAGCAGCTCCATCACATTGTCCTTAAACTGGTTGTTGTCCAGCCTGGAGGAAATGGAAGGAAAGAGCAAAAGCAAAGAGAACAAAAAGTGAGGAAAGGGGCTATCAGTGACTGCCTGGGGACTGCTGCGGAGCTGTCGCAGTGCCATCCCCAGGGCAGCTTTGTGCTGCTGGGCAGCACTGGTGGGTCCTCATCTCCTGCAGGCACTGGGGAGTTTGAGCCACACATGGGAGCAGCCCAGAGTCCCTGCTTGCTTCTCCAAGCACCGTTACACCACGACTTACCTGAGACCGTGGCAGAAGAGGAGCTGGGGGAGCAGGCTCTTGCAGATGTTGTAAGTGAGGCAGTTGGAGAGGTTGGTCTCCTCCATGCACACATCAGAGACCTGCAGGAGGTACGCCAGGGCAGAGCAGTTCACCGGTGTGAGCATCCCAGCCAGGCTCTCGGTCTTCATTGCTTCCTCCACAGCCTTAGCAATCTCTGTGTGCTGAATCTCATGCAGGCAGTGCACGGTGTTCACCGTCTGCGATGAGATAACGTAGTTCGTGTTGAGGCAGCCCTGCAGGAAGCTGATGGCTTGGCTCCTGTAGCTGTTGTGCTCATCCTTCACCAGGAGCCAGCCGGAGAGCAGCTGGTTCACCTGCGGGGAGAGCAGCCCGGAGAGGAAGCGCACGAAGATATCGAGCTGCCCATCCTCAGCCTGCAGCGACCTCTGAACGGCGCTCTTGAAGTGGTTGAGGAAGCCCAGCTTGGGCCAGGACATCCCACTCTCCGTGAAGAGATCGAATATTGCCCGCTTGGCAGCGGTGTAATAATAAATAGCTGCTAAAAACTCCTGTATGGTTAAGTGGGAGAAATAATAGGCTGTGGTAGACTGCATGTCCTCTTTGAGTAAGAGTCTGCTGCACAAACTGCTGTGCAGCAAGGAGAGGTCTATGCCGTATGTCTTCATGTCCTGCTCGTAGAACACGTGCTTCCGTTTGAGCAGCCCATAGAAGGCCAGCCTGCCCAAGCTGCCCATCACTTTCTTGCTGTTGTTCACAGCTTGCTCGATCCTGAGGGTTTCTCTCTGCCTTTCTGGCCAGTCATTGCTCATAGCCAGTTTAAAATAATAGGAATAGATTTCTGACAAGGTCTTAGGAACAGCTGCTGTTTCTTGGGGTTGACTGGTGCTGTTTTTTAGATAATAACCAATTGAAGAGCCGTAAATCCTGCAAAATCCAGGAACCGTGCACATGATGTGCAAGGATCTGTGAGCCCTGATGTGATGCAGAACCTGGCTGGACAAGTCTTTGTTGTCAAGGAACATCTGGTCCAAAAAGTCTTTCATCTCTGCAGCCTTGAAGCCGCGTATTTCCGTCATGCGGTCTATGAGCCCGCCAGGGATCTGGCTGGCCGCCGTGGGCCGCGAGGTGACCCAGACAGCAGCCTCCTGTAGCAGGTTGCCTCGTATGATGTTGGTGATCAGGTTGTCCACTTGAATCTCCTTTTTGGGATCGGTGCAGGCAACCGTGTTGGAAAAATCCAAAGGGGTCTTAAACTCATCCAAGCCGTCAAGGATGAGCAGCGTCCTGGCAGCCCCCGTGGAGATGCAGTTGGGTTCGGTGATGTGGGGGAACGACAAGCGGATGAGCCTCTCTGCAGAGAGCTTCTCGTAGGTGTTGAGCTCCCGGAAGGTGAGGGGCAGCACGAACACGATGTCCCTGTTGATCAACCCCTTCGTCCAGCGGCCAACAAACAGCTTCACCAACGTGCTTTTGCCAATCCCAGCCACCCCTGTGGTCACAGAGATCCGTGGGGGGATGCTGACCTTGGACAGGGGCAAGAAGAGCTTCTCCAAAGGGATGCTCTTGGATACATTTCGTAGGCCTTTGGTCATTTCCATCTGCAGGATGTCGTGCTCCTTCTGCTGGATGTCAGTCAAGCCCTCCACCAGCAGCAGGTTCGTGAGGCGCTGGAGGGAACCCTTCTCCAAGCTGTTCCCACAGAAGCTTTGGAGGCTCTCCAGATGTTTCTGCACCATCGGTTCTGCACAGAGAGAAGCGAAACAGGAGTTAAGAAGGAGAAGAACCACAAGTAAGAGATGCAGCCACTCCCATGAAGAGAGGAAGCCTCACAGACCCTTACCTGAGCAGGAAGGTGCCAGGGATCTGACCAGCTTCACCTTCAACCTCTGCTCACCCCTATAGGTCCAGAAACCCATTTAAACTCAGGCCTGAACCTCTAGCACCAGTCTGAGCTACAGTGTAGGAGTGCCTGTCCACAGGTCCATCACATCTGTGCCTGCTATGGACCTTGCTGGTCTGGACCTTGGGCTGTGAACTGTTCTTCCAGCTTGTCCTCTGACCCACCTCATCGCTCACATGGTGCTCATTGGCCTCTTCATGACCCTGGCAGTCCTTGTTAGCCTTGATTCTGACCTATGGCTTGACCTCAGCCCTGCCTCATCACCACCTGAACCCTAGCAAGTTATTTATGCTGAAGTGTGATGTAAAACAGGGACTTTGGTGGAGCAGAAGCTGGTGTTCAGGGCTGCCAGCTCTGATTAGGGAGCAGAGATGTCTCAGAACTGGGGTGAGAGCCCAGAGGCAACAGATCAGCACTGCTGAGATGTTCTTCTTACTTTCCCCCCTTCTCAAGCTGCCCAGAGAGGTGTGATAGAGCAGGCAGGAGGAAGGTCCCCGAGGCCTGACATGGCTCCTGTCATCTCCGTGTGCATCTCAAGGTGCTCCAGCAAATGCCAGGGCAGGTGCACTAACACCCCACATCCCACCCACTGTGGGCTGCCTACCATAGACAGTGATGTGGAGGTAGAGCTGGGAATTGGTGGTCTCGATGAAGCTCTGCAGTGACTGGGAGGCATGGCTGCCCTTGCCAGCCAGGATGTCCACCACGGCCCTCACCTGCTCGGGCAGGGAACTCGCCTCCTGCGCCCGGCCAGCCTCCTCCACCGTGAGGAGGTCCAGCCTCTGCAGGTAGCCAATGATCTCCTCCAGGAACTGTGGTGAGATGGACCTCATCAGCTGCCTCCGGTGGCGACTGATCCAAGCCTCTGCAGGACAGGAGAGCAGGAGAGCTGTGACTCATGCAGTCCCTGAGCACACTGCTCTGCAGCTTTCCACATCCCTGGGCACCACTCACCTTCCATCAGAGGTGTTCCGTGGCATCAGGGGTCCCAGGGTGATGAGCACAGCGTTCACAGCAGTGCAGACTTCAGTCTGCATCCACCACCGTCCCATGGACTGCCCAGCAACCCACGTCAGCCCAGGCTCCTGCTGCCACACTCAGCCTTTATCCATCCTGCTGCAGGAATGAGAGGAGCAGCGTGGCAGGGAGCTGCTTCAAGTTGGCACTACCCTCCCCACCGCCAGCATGCCTGCACTCAGCTCTGCCCTGTGTGGTCCTCTGATGTTAAATCCAGCAGCATTCAACTTGGCTTCTGGCTCAGGACATGCAGGAGATCAGATTGCCGTGGGCTCAGCCAGGGCAGAGCTCACTATGCTGCAGCATCCCTGCCTGCTCACACCTCACGTCCTGCAGGTTTGGTGCCTTCCCCAGCACCATTTTGCAGGTGCCTTTCTCAGGCATGCTGTGACTGTGCAAACTGTCCATGCAGTCACAGCTCCCTGCCATCTGCAGAGCACCTGGCAAGCGCCTGGATGCCAGCAGCATCACCTGCAGGACTGCAAACCGCTCGACAATTTACTTGTTGTGAAGGAAGCTGTGGGGCAGCAGCAGAACAACAGAGGACCCGTTTCAGTTTCAAAGCTACCTACGTCCAGGGCCAGCATTGCAGTGTGCAGGTTGGTGGCAAACACCACATCCTGTTGCAGAGCTCTGCAGATACTCCGTTTCGGCAGCACTGGTGAATCACCGCACAGAGCAGCACCTACCTGCTCCCTCCCCCTCGTCTGCTGTAGATGAGTGCCAAACCACTCACCTTTGGCTGGTTTGTAAGTGCACAGCAGCAGTGCAGGCTCGTATCCCTGTGGCCTGGCACAGCACCAGGGCCATTTCACCCCAAAGTGTGCCAAGCTCTGCCAGGAGGGACACAGATGGAGCTGTGTTTGCCCAAACCCACTCCTGAGCAAACTACAGCGATGCTGCCTTACAGCAGGGACAGCAAGCTCTCATTTTCCTTGCTCTAACAAACCTGACCTCTTCCAGAGCAAGAGAACCTGGTGGAGTTTTTCATCCATGGTACAAAGTGAGGATGCTTGGGGCATCCTCTTTGCAGTCTCTCCTGTTCATCCTCTTGCCATTAGATCCAGATATGATTTATGTGCTCTTCCTCAGCTGCCCAGCTCTGACCCCTGTCTATGGAGCTCCCCACTGGTCCCCCTTCCTCGGCTGCCTCTCTTTTCATCCCCCAGGCAGCCCAGTGGTCAGTTAAGATATTGGCATAAATTGAACAAGCTCAGTCAGAATTCTTAGTGAAATTACCACTCTTTAATGTCTCCTGGTCTCTAACTGGCCTGGAAGCTTTCATTAAATCTTTGCACACAGCAGCCCCTGGGTTTCTCATCTTCACTCTGCCCCCAGTAATGTGGCCAAAATGAAAGGGGTTTCTGCTGCCTGCAGGCGCGTTTCCTTGTCATCCTCCAAAACATGGTTGGCTGGGAAAAGCTCTTTGATGGGGGAGAACTTGCTCTAAGGCCAGAGGTTATTTAATCGTGCCTTCTGGTGCTACATCAAAATGGAACCCCGCTGCTACAAACCAGCAGCTCAGCCAAAGGCATCTGACAGAAAGAAGAGAGCAGCAGAAGAAATGATGCAGAGGCAGCAGTTTTTCTTCTTCTACTTTCTGTACAGAAGTTTCCCGTGGCTGCAGCTCCGGGGCTGCTTCACCCCTTGGGCCCGGGGAGGTGACAGTGATCTGTATCTACACGGGCCAGGAAGCTGCAAACAGCTGCAGCAGTGGGGACCCAGCGGTGCCTTGGGGCTGTGCTGCCTGCAGAGGGATCCTGCATCGCTGGGGGTGTCCCAGGAGGGGTAACATGGGGCTCTGGGGACACGGGGACCATTGGGGTGAGTGAGGAGGCGATGTGTGGGGAGGCTTTTGCTGGTAACCCCAGGGGCACAGCAGAGTTTATGGAATGGTTGGCTTTTAATAGTGCTTGTCTTGCAACAGAAAATTGGCTCATCTGAAGATGTCAACACCTGTGTGTTCTCTTAGCAGAGCAGAGGCCATTCCTCCTATATCACACCTGGGAGCAGAGGGACACAGCCAAGCAACCCATACTGCTGCCACATCTCCCTGCCCTGCATCCTGCACCTGGCACCAGAACATGTGAGCAAGACCTGACCGCTTCTGCTCATCCTGGGCTCTGCAGAGCTACAGAACTGGAACTAAAGAAACTCTCAGACAGGTTAGTGATGAGGGTCGGTGGCAGCAGGATGGCAGCTGGAGGTAGCAGCCTCGTGCTGCTCTCTGCTGCTCCCAGCCTCCATGGTCTTCCTCCTGTGATGGGGACGCAGCACCCACCCTACCCATGGACAAGGGAGCTGGGCACCACTTGCTGCTCTGTGCTGATAGAGGCAGGGTGCTTCATGCCTCATTGAAGCCAGAAAACCTTGCAGCTCCAGGCTGCACTGCTCAGCCCCAAGCCCTCCTGCAGCAGCCATACCATCAGTGTGAGGTTGTGCTCTCAGCACACGCAGCAGGGGTTTGGGCTCCTGCACACCCAGCAGACCTGGTAGTGCTGGTAACCCTCCTATGTGTGGTTTGGGTGAGCGAGGTGCAGACTGTGCTGCGTGGGGAGCTGCCTTGTGCTGCAGGGAGGGACTGGTACAGCACAGCCTTTGTGGGCAGCAGGCTGCCCATGAGTGGGAAACAATGGAAAATGGCTGAGGTGCAGTATTTAGGTACATTACAAAGCTTCTCTTGCAGGGGAGTTGGAGCGGATGACCTTTAAAGGTCCCTTCCAGCTCAAACAATTCTATGACTCTATGACTATGCCCTCCCATCTCATCACTGCCAAACTGGGCCTTGCTGGGTGCTCAGGCAGGGTGAGTGCATTGAGACCCGCATCCAGATCTGCTGCCCTCATGCTCACTCTCCCCCAGGAGCAGAGCAGGCAGCCCATCTGCCCCCATTTCCTGGTGCATGTCTCAGTGCCATCCTGCTCCTGTGGTCCCAAGGGAGGCTCACATACCTTAATACCTTACAATACCAAGGACTCACAGCCATAGGAAAAACCCATGGTGAGCTCAAAAGCCAGAGGCAGGAAAGTGCTTGTGCTGAGGTAACATGAGAGGTGTCAGGTGCTCTTGCTGTGAGTCTGGAGGTCTCCCCTCTAATGCATCACTGAGCTGCACTGGATGCTTTTGTTTTTTCTGCTGCTTAGTTACTGAGTATTGAGAGCAGCTTCAAGAAGCTCAAGAAATGTCCGGGCTGCTGCCTGCAGCTGCTCTCCTGCTGATGCTTTGAGCAAACCCTCAGGCTCAAGGTGGGCTGCCACCTTTTGGCAGAATGGGAAAGAATTCCACTGAAGCAACGAAGCATCTTCTGCTTGGTAGGATTAAACCTCACTCACCAGCCGGGTGGTACCCGACGCACAGCACAGCTGCACTGCTGAGCCCATCAGCTCCACCTGCCCCTGGTCCTGCAGTTCACATATGAGGTTTGGGTATCCTTATGTGCAAAAAGAGCCTGAGGAGGCACTGGGTGCTGAGCCTTCAGCCTTGCTGTCTCTGGCTGAGCTCTGCAGGGAACCCTGAGGGGGGACACATGGGTGCAGCTCAGCTTTCAAGCTCTGATCAGGCTTCAAGCCAGATGCAGGAGCCTGTCTTGCTCCTCAATGCTCCAGGCTCATAGGCAGCATGATGAAATGAATGATCTTTATCTCATCCTGCTTATATTATGTAAATAGCATGATCTATTATGCTGCTTTTCTTTGGCTGTTTTTGAAGAGGAATGAATTCATCTAAACAACTCTAACATGGGACAGACCCTGGCGCTGCACAAGAAGATGCACTGGCTCCATGCACGCACCCAGCAGACAAGGGAATGGGACTGGGGATGGGTCCCCATCGGTGCCTCATTGCACAGGACTGCTCCCAAACCTCCCCACTGTCGGCTGGAAGAAGAGAGCTGGGACATCCTGAGCAGCAAAACCAGCACCACAGCAAATGGCTGCCACAGAGAGGGCTGCAGCAGAGAGGGCTGCAGCATCTTAACCCTGCACCGGGCAGCCAAGTGCCAGGCCTCTGTCCCCATAAACCCCAGGTGACAGCCCCAGCAAGGCCTTACCTCGGCACTGTGACACCTTCCTCAGGTCCCCGTGCATGCAGGACGGATGGGAGGACATCCTACTGCAGGTGGGAGCATCCTCCAGGCCCCTCCATGGTCCCAGAGCTTCGTGCTCTCGTTGTCCAGATGTCGGAGCAGAAGGCACAGGATGGAAGCTGTGCTCCTGCCCCTCTGGGAGCGGTGCCTGGGGAGGTGGGCACCCTGCTCAGTTCTGTGCCAGCCCCGCTGCTCTCGTGGTTCTCAGCTCCCTCCTCACCCCTTCCTGCCGTGGGCTTTGTTCTGTCTTCCTTCCTGTGGCTGCTGTGTATGTAAATCAAGTGCAGACCTAGCAAGAAACCCACAGTCCCAGCTGCCACAGCTCGACCGAACTGTGTCCAAATGAAAACAAAGCCCCCAAAGCAGCACCACGGGTCAGCTGGTGCTGCCAGAGCCCAGGAGCTGCTGGTGCTCACATTCCATATGGGCAGAAGGAAGAACTTCTTTGCTTTGAGGGTCCCAGAGCCTGGCACGAGCTGCCCAGAGAGTTCATGGATTTTCCTTCTTTGGAAGGAAATATTCAAAACGAGGTATTGAAAGGAGCTGCTCAAAACCCAACCTGGACATTTTCCTATGCAACCTGCTGTGGGGAACCTGCTTTGGGGAGGAGCTCCGGGGGTGATGTGATTCCACAGTGCAGCATGGTGAGGTTTATATACTCTATTTTCTGGTGTCTATTCGAAATGCTGTGTGGGATCTGCTCTGTTCTCAGCAGCCAGGATGTGCTCCAGGCCGGGCTGCCACCCCCTGGCAGCTCTCAGACCCTTGTTCCATGCCAGCCCCAAGGAGCTGCACATCCCATTGCCTGCCCCAGTCCCAGCAGTGCAGTGTGTGCCCATCAGTGACAGCTCACTGCAGCTGGACCCCAGACTTTGGGACAGAATCAGGTTGGGAGGGACCCACAGGAGCCATGGGGTCCATCTGCTGGCTCAGCACACCCAAAGCTGAGAGCACTGAAGATGGAGGCACACAGTGCACATATAGGGCCGAGGACAAGCAGGACCGGCTCCTCTGTGCGCACAGCATCCAGCCGTGCCAAAAGCGACTCTTCCCATTATTCTTTTCCAACTTTCTATACCGGACTTTAGCACTTGCAGAATCGGACGCGGCCCAACCGAGCTGAACGGAGCCGAATGTGTCCGGGCGGAGCCGAACGAAAGCATCAGCTCAGAGCAGGGCGTGAGCTGGGCGGAGCGCAACGGAGCTGATCGCCGCGCAGCCGAGCGCTGCTGTCCGTGCTCGGAGCAGCGCAGCCGGGGAAGGTCCGGTCCAACGCGGGCTCCGCTTCTCGCCATGGCCGCCAAGAAGCTGATCGTGGTGTTCGGGGCCACCGGTGAGTGCGGGGTCGGGGCTCCGGGACTTCGGGGTTCCGTGTATTCACTGCGCGGCTCCTCATTGCGCGGCTCTCCCCGCAGGGGCGCAGGGCGGCTCGGTGGTGCGGGCGCTGTTGGAGGACGGAACGTTCGCGGTGCGCGCTGTGACCCGCAGCCCCGGCAGGAAGGAGGCGGCCGAGCTGCGGCAGCGGGGAGCGGAGGTTGTGCGGGCGGACCTGGACGACGAGCGGAGCCTGGAGGAGGCTCTGGGTGGTGCCTATGGAGCGTTCGTAGTGACCAACTTCTGGGAGCACTGCAGCAAGGAGAAGGAAATCGCGCAGGTACCAACGTGCTGCAACCGGGACTCCGGGTGTCGGGTGTGGGTGCCCGGTTGTGGTTCTCGGTGCAGCCTTGTGCTGGTTGTGGGTTTCCAGGCTGGAACATGAGGGCTCATGGAGGAATCAGGTCCCGCTCTGTGCAAATCTGGGCTCTCCACCCTGTTTCCTCGCAGTTGTGGCTCCAAGGTCTGGTTCCCTCATAGAGCAGCTGGATGCCACAAGGTTTGGGACATAGTTCTGCCCGGGGGGCTGTGCTGCCTCCAGAGCCTCCCTGGGCTGAGCTGTGCTGCACTTACAGCACTGGGGCCAAAACATGCTGCGGGATCAGAAATCCAAGAGCCTTTCCAATGGGAGGAACTCACCCCAGGGCAGGCTTATGGGTTAGGAAGATAAGATTTGCCAGGGCTGGTGTTTGCGTGTCTGATGGAGGAGCTCAGAGGTTCCTGGTCCTTTTGGTACAGGGTGATGTAAGTAGAGGACTCTGCTCCACCTGGCTGGGTCAGGCTGCTGGCTGTGCTCACACCTGGGTCCAGCAGGTGCTGAGGAGCTTACACAGCTGGTGTGCTGGGCGCTGCCCTCCTGCCCAGTGCAACAGGGGGCAAAGAGGTGCCTGTATGTGCACCAAGGGAGCTGTGCCCTCATGGCTGCTGTGGCTCCGTGCAGGGGAAGCGTCTGGCTGACCTGTCGAAGCGCCTGGGTTTGCAGCACGTGGTGTACAGCGGGCTGGAGAACGTGAAGCAGCTGACCAAGGGCCGCCTGGAGGTGCTGCACTTCGATGGTAAAGGGGTGGTGGAGGAGTATTTCCGTGCAGTCCATGTGCCCACCACCACCGTCCGGCTGCCCTTCTACTTTGAGAATTTCCTCTCCAGCTTCAAGCCCCAGAAGGCCCCGCAGGGAGACAAGCTCTTACTGGGTAAGATGGGTCCTGTAGCCCTGCAGCTCACGGTCTGTGATGCTCCCACTGCACACTGTGCTCCCTGGGATGGAGAAACCGTCCCTTCTATGGGCTTCTCTGTGGGCTGGGGATTCACCCAGGATAATGGTCCAACCCTGCATGGAGGCTAAAAATCTGAGCCACAAATATAATGCAGCAGCCTGTGCTCTCATGGTTTGGGATGGCAAGGCATTGGCTTTTCCTCACCCTGTTCAGAGGCAGGGTGCCAAAATCTCAGGCTGTGTATCCTGGGCTCCCTGGCATTGCTCTGACTGCAATCAATGTCTCCCCTACAGGGCTGCCCATGGGGGACACCCCTATGGATGGGATGGCGGTGGAGGATTTGGGGCCCGTTGTGCTCAGCCTGCTGAAGTCCCCAGAGCAGTACATAGGCCAAGTGATCGGGCTCAGCACTGGCAAGCTGACTGTGTCAGAGTACGCTGCTGCTTTCTCCCAGCAGACAGGCAAGACCGTGGAAGACGCCAAGGTAGGAAGCGTGTCTCGATGTGTTTGATGCTCTCGAGGTGGAGGGGAGCTGGATCAGAGCCCTGCAATCTGCTTTGAAGGAGGGGCTGGGGCAGTGGGTGGACGTTCCCCTGCCTTTCTAGCAGTGGGATGCTCTGTGTCCATGCAGCTGGGATGCTGCTGATGGACATGGTGGCAGTGTAGGAGCACACTCAGCCTCTCCTGTTGGCATGGAATATTATGGCCTCTGATTGAGGGTCTGAGCTTGGATAGCTGCAGCAAATTGCTACCCCTGTCCTGGCACAGCTGCAGCTCCTCAGCTGGTGGAAGCATCATGAGCTGCTGCGATCAAGGGCCCTGACAGCCCCGTGTATGGGTTTGTTACAGCCCAGTGCTCAGTCCAGGATACGTCCTGCTGTCCATGTGCTGCTGGAGTGTGTGCTAGGGCTGAAACTGCCTTGTCACTGTGATGACTCAGTTGTGGTGTGCCTGGGCAGGTTTTGCTTAAATAAGGGATAACAGAAGTGTGAGGTTTCCAGGCATTGCCACGGTACGGTGGTTGTTATTGGGGCTGGGCACTTAGAAAGTTGCTATTTGTTTGCCCCTCCCTTCAGCACCTCTTACCCCAGGGCCTCTCTGTCCTGCATTGTCACGGTGACTCTCAGCACCCCTTGAGCTTTGAGTTTCCCCTCAATTCTCTTTGCAGATCACCCCAGAGGAGTACGAGAAACTTGGCTTCCCTGGGGCGAAGGAACTGGCCGACATGTTCCGCTTCTATGAACTGAAGCCAGACCGCAACGTGGAGCTGACCATGAAGCTCAACCCCAAGGCCCGCACCTTCCAACAGTGGCTGGCAGACAACAAGGCTGCTTTCTGACCTTCTGTTTTCCAGTCTTCCACCCAAGCTCCCCGCAGCCATAGCAGGATCCTGGCCACGAGCCATGAAGTTGACTCTTAGTGCTTGGGGGCTGCTCTGTGCTGATGGGAGAGGTGGGAAGAGCTTTGTTGCACCTGCAGCCACCCTGCGTGGTAGAGGCTGCTTCCACACAGGTGGGAGAAGTACTTGTTTGCATAATGTCTCCAGTGATTTGGGGTGTTTTCCTGTCTATGGGTGGTGGCTTAATTTCTCAGGATCACTTTTCCTAGGCAGCTCTATGGTGCACTCAGCTGTTGGCAGCTCTGTGCCCAGAAAGGCAGTGCCTTCTGTCAGGCATCCCAGGTACCCAGAAGCAGCTTTGGTTTCTCCTTGGACCACACTCGGGCACCACAGGTCAGCCAGCATCACCCTGGCAAAGAGCTGCCCTTATTATCACTGTCAGTGCTGGGGGTACTGAGCTGTGTAACCCAGCAGCTGTGCCTAATTCCTCCTTCTAGGCAGCTTTCAGCAGCCTCAGCCCGGCCTCTGGGCTCCCAGGGCCAGTTTCAAACACCGCCCTCATCAGCTGAGTAAAACTTCTGCCAAATTGCCCAACCTTCACATTTAAAACTCGTTTTCTAACAGCCTTCCTCACCATCCCCCAAAGGCATCACTTAGATTAGAGCTCTGGGACGTGGCTGCTGTTGTTCTTAGGAGTCAGCTGCAGCCATGAGGCAGGTGCTCTGTTATCCATCCTGGCCCTCTGAGCCCTGCTAACAGCCAAAGCAGCAGAGGAAGGAGGTGTGAAGAGTAAACAAGGCAGCACGGCAGAGCACACGTTAAATATCTTTATCAAGTCCATCTTATTTACATGAATACAGAATCACTTTACAGACAGTTTAATCAGGAGGCAACGCGTGCTTTATTTCAGCAAATTAAGGGCAAGACTACGACGTTCTCGTTTAACTGATGGATTAGTTTGTGGGCTGATGGAACCTGCACAGCACAGCACACAGCAGGCTACACTAACCAGGAACATACTGCAAGAGCTCAGCTCCGCCTGGAAGGAGCGATCCACTTCCCTCTGCTCTCAGCCATGTGGGGACGGTGACTTTCTGACCAATCATTTGTGCTACGGGTGTCGTGCCAATGTAATAAAGTAGTTTGGACAAACTGGCAGAGAGGTTGGTGATTGACTTCCACCCCTTCAGCAGCAATAATGTCTGTGTTGTGACTTCAGTGAATTGGGGTGGGTGTGGGAGGACACCTGAGGCAAAGCGCAGATTCCATCACTGCAGGAAATCAGGTCTAAGAAGCCCCCGAGCTGCTGAGGAAGCCTGGGCTGCTGGGATCCCACAGGCCCAGCAAAAGGGAGATGGCATGAAGACAACGTTAGGAATCACTGATGAATGAAACCTCCCAGGAGAAACACACGGTGCCAAGTCAGCACAGCACATCTAGCATCCATAAGGGCACCTGAGCGGGCAGCAGCAACCTCAGGCTCCATACAGCAAACTGCTCTGTGCTAAGATGGACCATCTTTAGTTCACATTTCCATTGCTTTGGATTCTAAACAATTTCTTACTATTATTAACAAATAAACATTTCTGGCGGCAGTGAGGACATGGAGCAGCCTCAAGAAATATCCCCATTACTGCAAAGCTGGCGTTTTCCTTCGTTACCGTTTCCTAGGACAGTGGGTTGCTTCTGTATCACGATGGTTGTTGGCGAGGCCTCTGCAGCTGGGATTCTCGGTGTGCTGCTGACTGACATCCTTCACTCCCCGTTGCCTGCTGCCAGGATTCAGCCCCAGCTGCTCAGATGACGTGCTGCTGCCGGCTCTCAGTTGCCAGTTGAACGTTTCCCTGCAAGTGAAGCAAGCAAAATGTTAAGGCTTTCCTGAACGCATCAGCCTAAAGTGTGCAGCCCCTCCAGACCATCCTACAAGCACAGCAGTGAGCACCTCACACCCAACTGCAGCCACGCTTCATTGGTTACAGCAAAGATGAGCTCAGAGCTGACAGCGAAAGGAAGCAGAGCTGAGACCCTGGAATCCAGAACAGCAGCCTGCTATGGCTGAAGAGATGCACCCCAACACCAACTAAGAGGCAGCTGGGCCCTGAGCTACAACACTGCTCATCTGTGTGACATGGGCTTTGTTGCACCTTCCAGGACTGCTGATCCTTCCTGGCACGTTCTGCTGCTGTCAGGGATGAGTCCAGCCTGAGGACCAGCACTGGAGGCACTGCAGGCCCAGCTGTGTCTCCCAACAAGCTCCTGCATGGCAGCAGCAGCAGCACCCAGCCCTGGTTCACCAGCTCACAGAAACCCCCTCAGTGCTTTGAATCAGGCACTGCACTGAGTGGGCTGGTGCTTCCAGGAAGCAGGGCTGCAGGAGCAGCCAACCACCTCCCTGCAGATGGATCCAGCATTTCCCCTCGTGGTGCAGCAATGATGCAGTTTGGATTCTGCCTTTTCCCTCCAGGTCACACAGGACAGCTAGGGCTTCTCACATCAGCGGCTGGAAGGCCTGAGGCTAAGTAAGAAGCAATGCTGTACTTTTGCTTCTTCTACCTCCTAAGAACAGCACATTCCAATTGGTGTGGGGGAAAGACGATGACAAAACATAAGAGGCTTCCTACCTCAGATGGGGATTCAGGAACTAAACATTTTCTTTAGTTTGGAAAGGAATCCCTCCTTGTTCTCCTCAGCCTCAGGCCTGTCAGCACTAGCCGTGGCCCTGCCACCTGGACACAAACAGCAAAGGGCTGCAGTCAGATACATTCCTCAGGCTGCTACACCTCCCACCAGCAGCCAAAGCTCTGAGAGAAGAAGGACGCTGCTCTCTTCCCTCTTCCCAGCCCTCCAACCAGCAAAGGAACTCCTGTGCTGCACACTCAAGAAGTGAGAGACCTGTCACAGAATGCAACTTGGTGGCTCTGCTACAGACGGATGTCACCTAATGGAAGTAAGAGCTGCACCGGTGGTCCCTAACATGGTCTGTCTCCCCCTGCTTCACTGTCTGTGCCGTCAGTGGTGCAAAGCAGTGTGAAGCCACAGTGGGAGGCTGGCACAAGCCATTCTCATGCATCAAGGAGAAACTGAACTCGAAGGCTGCAGGTATTCCAGAACAAGTGTCCAGATAAGGAACCCTATTGGCAGCAGCCAGCAAGTCCTTCCTATTTAGAAAAGGTCCTGAGAAGTTTTTTTGCCCCAAGAAGTAGCTACAGCAACAAAGAATACCCCAAAACCAGCATTATTTGCTACTCTATTTTATCTACAGCTTGTCAATAACAAAGAACCCAAATCTCCCTCAGGCTTTCTTTGCACACAGAGGACACAAAGCCCAGCCCTCCCCATCCTCCCCCTGCTGCCTCAAAGCTCAGACTGATGCAATGCTGTGAAATCTCAGGCCTGCAGCACAACATGCTCCCATCCACTAAGGGTCCTTTCTGCTCCCTGAACCAGGGCAGGCATTCAGCAGCAGCCTGGCTCTAAACTGCAAACTGCAGGCATTGCTTTTAATCCAACTTGTTGCTTAATTGTGTTTAAGAGATCTCTGCCCTTCCTCTCAAGATCCAGGCTTTTAATCTGGAGCTGAAAAAGCAGCTTTACAAAACTCCCAGCTGACTTCATGCTCTCTACCATGCTTGGTGCTGTCTGCTGACTACAGCCCACACTCAGCACCAGTGGACATTTCTATCCAAGGTTTTCCCATGTGCACAGAGCATGGCTCAGAACAACCTTGACAGCAATGTTTCTCTCCAGCTTTCAAGGAGAAACATCCCTGTTGCAGTCAGAAGCAAGCAGTGAGAAGAACAGATTCTCATGCAGAGAGCTGGCCTGAAGCACGTTCCCTTCTCCACCCCTGCAATGAAGAAGTTACTACTGGTGTGGGGTTGAAAGCAGGCAGCAGAAGGCATCCATCACTCCATGTCAACTCACCAGATCTTGTTGGGACCCCAGAGTACCTCAACACCTACTCCTTGGTCACAAAAACATCATCCAATGCACAGCAGAGTAATGTTTCCTGGGAAGAAGCTGCTGCTTTGTTTTATGCTGCAGCCTATTAGCATCATAAAATGATTGCTAAATAACATGCTTGGCAGGTTGTGCTGACAGCTCCATCTGAATGCCACCTCAGCTCCCTTTCCTGTTCTTGACCCCTCGGGAAGCACTGAGCAGCCCCACACCAGCTCCATGGGGAAGGGACACTCATTGTCACAGCTCACCTGATGTTGTATTTGTGACTCCATTCACTGTGCCCTCCACATCGGTCTCATCCTCAGCGTAGCTCATCATTAAGGCTCTCTGGCGATCCGTCAGCCTCCTGCAGGTCAAAGACAGAAGCGCTGGTAATGGCTGCCTTTGGAGACAAAGGTATTTGCAGGTTTCCTCACTCTCCTCTGGCAGTAAGCACGAGAGGCAGCCAATGGAAGTAGAGGATTAATACTTGTGGCATTCACTGGGAATCCCTATGGTGCCCCTCATGTGGGCAATCTATACATAAGCCCAGTGGGACTTATGTATATCTGGGACAACCAGAGATGTGACCAAAAAATTACACCAAAGAAATTAGAATCTGTGGAAGTGCTGAGAGGAACCGTGTGGAGCTGCAATAGAACGTCATAGGGCACAACTCAAGGAATGAATTCCTTGGCTGACCAGCACAGCATAAGCTGTCCAAAGAAGATTCAACACAGATCTTGATAAAGCAGTGAGAAATCCTCATAAAATCTTCCTGAGCAAGATTTTATTGCAAGAAGCTTCAGATCTCACAGAAATCCGTATTACTTACTGAGGAACTTTTATCTTCACGTGAATGTAGTGGTCTCCGTAGCCGTAACTGTTAACCTTGGGAATGCCTTTCCCACTAATTCGAATTCTCTGGTCTGGCTGAATACCAGGTGGTATCTGTGAACACAGAGGTGTCACGTTCATTGTTCCATTGCATGCATGTATGTAGTTAGCACATGTTTATAACAATTAAGTATTTCACTAATGAGATTCAAAATAAGATGGCAGATCTGATATAATTGTGCAGCTGGACACACTCAGGGGTGAAGTCAATACTGATGGAAAAGCTTTTTCAGGGCAGAGTAAAAGAACTTAGCACAGTGTAGTAGATGCTGGATGGGATGTGTCCAGCAATCCATCCAGCCCCTCCTTCCCACGTCCCCACACAGTGAGCTGTAAAGCAGGTGTGACCAAGGCAGGTCACAAACTACCTGACATTCAATCCTCAGTGAGTCTGAAACCTGATCCAGGTGGTCTCAGAAGGCTCTGATGTCCCACACTGATTTATGCCAGAGCTCTTCCACGTAACGTTACTTACCGTGATATTGATTGTCTCATACAAGCCTTGACACCTGGCTGTCCCTCCCAGCACGGCCTGTGCTACCGAAATAAGGAGGTCTGAATGGATATCTGCTCCATTTCTTCTGAACACTGAGCTTTTTTGAACCTAGAAGGCAGGTAGTTCCACAAAACAGTGAGCAGAACAATACAAAGTCAACGAGGTAAGGTAAGTGACTTTGAAAGATCTCAGCAGAAAACATAGAAGAAAGCAGTAGTCATGTTCTTTACCATCCATGGTAATGACTAGTTTAGCTTAATGTTCAGTCTTTTAGAACAGCACAGATCATTACGTAACTGTAATTAGCCAGAGATTTAGGAGTACGTCTGCTTATCTCAGCAACTCCCCCCCTAATCCTGTTTGTTAGTTCATTACAGTCAGTGCAATACTGCAGACAAAGATGACACTGTCTTGTCCAGGGCCCTGAAAAAGGGAAAGCCAGAGGAGGAGGGCAAGAACTTCAGTAGCAGCTTTGCAAGCTGGAAGAGAATTAAATTCTCCTGCAGCACAAAGGTAATGGAAAAAGGTTCTCATTGACAGAGCTGCATATAACAGGATACCTGCAGGAGAAGAGGGCCCCAGCTACAAAGAATGTGCAAAGCAGCACTTAATGCAAGTCTGTTAAAGGACACTTGACCAGCCTCGTGTGCACATTCCTGCAGCCCTCCTGGGCACCAGAATCAAAAGCTCCTTCAAATCTCCACATCAAACTCTAAAGGCATCGAGAACCTGCTCTGTATTTTGATGCACACGACCATAAAGGCCTCATCCTGGAATGAGCAGCACAGCTCCAGAGGAGCAGACTGAATGTTACAATGCAGACCTTCTGCAGGCTCATGAGGATCACGTTACCTCAGCTGTTTCAAAGGATCACTTGCTCTTTCTCCTGCCATCCCCCATTCAGACTTCCCACAGTTGTGAAGGGAATAAATAACAGCCTTAGTAGCAGGAATAGCTTGTGCTGTAACAATACATACCCGGAAGGTAATGAAAATTTCCTTCTTGCCTACAGGCATCCGAACAGTCTGCCCATCCTCAACACCTGCATTAGGAAGAGGGGGGGAAAAAACAAAGGGAAGTTATCTTGTATTGTGATCCATGTGCTACTGGAATTCATACAGCTCTTCTGCTCACATCCCTCACCATCCCACCTCAGCAGCACCTGAGCAGCTCAAGACCTGCCAGTGAAAAGCAGAGCAAGCCCCAGTCCAGGAGGTGCAGCAGCACACAGCTGTGCCTCAGAGGTGACTGCTGCTGCCGAGCAGAGGGGCACCCCTACACAGCTTCACAACCTCAATCCCTACAGAATTCATCCAGGAAATGCATCAGACTGAGCCACGCTGGGCAGCCTCTATAAGCTACTGGGAAACCACCTGCTGCCACCCAAGGCAGCCTCGAGGCATCAAGTCTTCAGTCCCATTGCTCCTGTTTTTGCTTTTTCCCTCTGCTGACAAAAGCAAACAGCAAACTCTTCCGAGCTAAGCTCAGGCTTGCAAGATTCCCCTCCCCACCAATTTCATCAAGAGCAATGAGAAATACAAGCTGACAAAACCTTTGAAAAGCTTAAATCTTCAAAACTTGTCTATAAGGATCCACTCAAGAACCAGAACTTCAGCTCCAAAAGGGGCAAACATTTTTACCTACTATGTTTAAATGCATGGTCAGAAGGTTTCTCATCGTGCACACTTTCAGTGACCAAGCTATCAGCCTGCTTTGTTTTAGGATAACTTCTCCAAAGTAAAACAACTTTACATTGCTTTGACACCCACAGCTGGCAGAGAAAGCCTCGCTTTATAGGTAAGCACCTTGCTGTCGGCCTAGTGGAAATAACTACGGTCACTGTAACAGAGAGCAGCACACAAACACAACACTAACCAGCCGGCACAGGAACTATCACTGTCTTCTTCTGTTTGGTTTGCCCCGTTCCTCGACATACCACACATGGTGTTGTTATGATGGAAGCACGACCTCCACATCTTCGGCACGTAGATCGCATTACAAAAGGGCCAGTGTTTATTGTTTCCTAGTGAAGAAAACAGGTCGTACAAATGATCACACAGACATTTGCTATCAAGATGGTACTTCTCAATTTCACACCACCGACAGTGACTGGCCAAGAATATTTGGGCTCTCTGAAGCTTGATTATTTCTTTACTTACTCTAAGTAGCACACAACTTCTCATTCAGTGGTTACCCTAAAGTTATCCTTGTCTTCCTCCTCTCCCCAACCCTCAATTCAAAGTATTCTACTTAAGTCCCAAGTAATTTCAGAATCGTTATATCACACACAGTCCCAGATGACCTTGTCCTGCTTTTAGCTTGACAGAGCACATTTCTGAAATATTCAACATCAAGTCCACGTTAACCTGGCTTCACTCAAGAAGCTGAAGATGTTACTGAGAAACTGTGGAAGGGTGACTTGTGTCAAAAAAATACAAGTACAGCAGAACCTGTCTCTTAAGAAAGACTTACCATGCCAGTGCCATTGCAGTAGTGGCAGCGCTGCACTTTGGTACCAGGTTCGTTTCCTTTCCCGTTGCACCGCTCACAGGCATCGTTGATGTTCACCACAATCTCCTTGTTCACGCCTTTTGCTGCTTGTGTGAATGTCAGATCCATGATGTACTGTACAGGAAACACCGCCATCAGCCCACAGCCAGTGTGTGATGGGATCTTAAGCAAACTGAAATTGGTTCTGACCAAATATCAAACAATGCTTAAATTATACACAGGTAATGGAGGGGGAGAAGAAACAGGTGGGTGCAAAACTCCACAGAACAGGAAGTTCTGTTTATCACAGAGAAGTCACTTCTAGTCAATATAGAAGTACAGAATACCAAGCATTTCTGAAGGCATTACCTGAATCCAGGTTGTCAGTGCTTAAATAGCACTTAGCCGCAGTACAAAGAACAAGAAATAGGTTTTAAAATGAGCTCTACTGCGGAGTTAGGCCAATTAAGTTGAAGAATTCATCCAATTAAGAAGTCAAATCCAACGCTGGAAGGCTTGTTTTATAGTTAAAAGGTATTCTGTGGTTTTCAGCATTGCATTACAAAGCAAACATGTAAAACAATTCAGAGCAGGAAAGATGCCTTACAATGATAGAGACTGTTTGGCAGCTCTGATGGGTGTGAGGAAACACCAGATGAGGTCCACAAAAAAACACTGAGTCTGGAGGTGTGCAGAACGCAACCTATGGCTTAACAAAACCACCCCCACCCATACAACAGGACGCTCACGTGCTGACAATCTCAGAAGCAAATCCTTTGCTGCAGCTCGCCCTGTGACAGGAAATACACCCGTTTCGTACCTCCTGCGGCTGGTCAAAGACATTCTGAAAGTCGCCAAAGGAGGAGCCTGAAAACTCTCCAAAGATTTTCCTGAACAGCTCCTCAGGGTCAATCGATGGACCACTGCTCCAATACTGGCGCCCAGCACCAGCACCAGTCGCACCTGCATCAAAACTGGCCGTCCCATAAGCATCGTATTGCTTCCGCTTCACTTCGTCACTCAGGACCTTTAGGCAAAAGAACAGTGCCATCAGGACACTCCTCAGACCCCAGGCAACACAGAGAGCCCTGGACTGCCCCCAAGGAACCCCAAGCTGTCCACATTACCAACACTATATTGCTCAAACCTCTATGTCATTAGGAAGATCCTAAACAAGATCCAGGCTGGATGCAGCTCTGAGCAGCCTGGTCTGGTAATAGTGACCCTGCACACAGCAGGGGGTTGAAATGAGATGACCTTTGGGGTCCTTTTCAACCCAGGCCATGCTATGGCTCTATGAAGAGCACCCCACTCTTGTGATCCGATAAATTAATGTAAAGCCCCTTCTTCCATGCTATCTGCCTTGTCAGCAGTAAGATGGCAAGCTCTTAGCAGCTCACGATAAGTAAGAGTAACTTATTTACTTATCTGATCACTCATATACTTCTTGAAAGCTGGTGGTAAGAATGCTTGGGTAAATTTGGAAGCCCAAAAGAGGCAGAGCCAGCACAAAGCAAGGCAAAGAGCAGAAACAGGGCACAGTGCAATGTACCGTCCTCAAAGAGCCACCACCAGTTTTGTTTGCTCATTTAAGATATAATCCCACTGCAGTGCCCAGCCTTCCCATCTGTGTCCCTCACAAGGGCAAGCAAAGATGCAGAGCTGGAAGCACATCCAGCTACATTGGAAACATGGGACAGATAATGTGCTGGGGAAGAGCTGCCCAAACCTAAAGCAGAACGAACTGACACCATGCAAACACAAATAAGAAGAGGAAACATCTCCCTCCATCTGATCCAGGTGCTGCTGCAGCCTTTACTCCTTGTCTTGATGCCAAAACGCTGCACGTTACCTCGTAGGCTTCTGCCAGCTGAGCAAACTTCTCCTTAGCTTTGGGGTCGTCCTTGTTTGTGTCAGGATGGTATTTCTTTGCCAGCTGAACAAGAGAAAAAAGACGTATTAGAGCCAGAACTACTTCACTTTAACACACCCGCACCCCGGGCACAGCTCAGATCCAGCATCACGGATCGTTTGGGCTGTGAAGGATCCTGTCGCAGCGCCGTGCCTGGTAATACGCCTTCTTGATCTCCTTCTGGCTGGCGGAGCGCGGCACCCCCAGCACCTCGTAGTAATCCTCCTTGGAGCGGGACAAGCTGACATGGAACCAGGCGGCAGGAGCGCGGTGTGGGCCTGGGGGAGAGCGGAGCAGAGGAGACGTCAGCACACAGCACATACAGCACAACACAACACAACATACAGCACAACACAACATACAGAACACAGCACAGCACAACACAACACACAGCACACACAACACAACATGCACAGCACACACACAGCACAACACACACAACACACAGCACAACACACACAGTACACACAACACAACACACAACACAACACACAGCACAACACACACAACACAACACACAGCACAACACAACACACACAACATACAGCACAACACAACATACAGCACATACAGCACACAGCACATACAGCACAACACACAGCACACACAGCAAAACACACAACAACACACAACACAGCAAAACAACAACACACAGCACACAACACAACACACACAACACACACAGCACACACAGCACACACAGCCCATAGCCCACACACCCCACAGCCCGTCACCCTCTGCCCGCCGCCCCCTCCCCGCTCACCGTGGCGCTGTGTCCCGGTTCCCGGTTGCAGCAGGCGGCGGTTGCCGGTGCCGGGTACATCCCGGAGCCCTCGTACGATCCAGACCAGCGGCAGCCGCCCGTCCCTCGGCCCGCGGCTCCTCACGGCGGCGGCGGCGGCGGCGACCCCGAACCAGCGTGAGGCGCCCCTGGCCGCCATCTTGGCCCGCGCGCTGCGCTGCGCATGCGCCACGTCGGGCCGAGCTGCGCGTGCGTGAGGATAGAGCGCGTGCGCGGTAAGACCCGAGCGGTTGCAGGACGGGCGAACCGTGCTGCGCATGCGCCGAGTGCCGTTAGGGTGCGCGGGAACGTGTGAGGAGCCGCTCAGTGACAGTTGTACCACAGCGGGATTCGAACCCGCGGCTCCTGGTGTTGTAACGCGGCGTTACCACCACGGGACACACCGTGATGAGCCCCGTGTGTGCCCGGCTGTGTGGCCTGAGGCAGCACGGCCCGATGGCGGCGCCCAGCCGCGGTTATGAGCACAGCTCCGCTCTTATCGTACCCGTTGCTTTGGTGTCCTGTGCTGCCAGGCCCGGCCCGGCCCGGCCCACACCCGCAGCGTTTCGGTGCTACCGGAGCCGCTCGGTGCGAGGCACAGCACGGCACAGCAACACGGCACAGCACGGCACAACACAGCACAGCCCCGAACCTGCGGCCCTGCCCTGCCCGGCCCCGTCCGTGGCTCGGGGCGGAGCTCGGTGTATCGGGGCGGGGCTGAGGGCGGTCCCGGCGCATCGCGGCGGTCCCGGCGCACCATGAACCGCTTCAAGGCGTCCAAGTTCCGGCACACCGAGGCCCGGCTGCCCCGCAGGGAGGTGAGAGCTGCGGGCAGCGCCCGGCGGACCGTGATGGGGAACGGGGGGCGAGTGGGGCGGGACCGGCACCAACCACGGCACCAACCACGGCACCAACCACGGCTGGGCGCGGCCGTGCTCGATGCCCGGGGCTCCGGGGCTGCCCTTCCTCGGCACCCACCTGGTGCCCGCCCAGCCTTACGGGCACCTCCCTGCTCCCCGGTTCTTCTCCCTCACCCCGCAGCACTGACTGGGTACGACAGGCAGCAGCAATGCACGCAGCAGCAATGCAGGCAGCAGCGATGCACGCAGCAGCAATGCACGCAGCAGCGATGCACGCAGCAGCGATGCAGGCAGCAGCAATGCAGGCAGAAGCAATGCAGGCAGCAGCAATGCAAGCAGCAGCAATGCACGCAGCAGGCTGGTGGCACGGTGCAGGCTGCTCTGCTTATGAGTTGTGCTGTGGCAACAGATGGGTGCAGAATGCTGTACCATTGGCATAGACTATATGGCCAGAAGTGGGGAGGGTGATGCTGCTGGAAGTCTTTTGGTTTTGCTGCCTTTGAAAAAGGTTTTGACCACTAACACGTTTATCTCTCATCCTTTTGGCTTCAGCGCTCTTATTCCCTTTAACTTCCTATCCAAACCATCCTTGTGCAAGGCTGCCATGTCCTATAGGAAGGGTCATGGTGACCCCTGTGCCAAATCAGGGAGTGGATGCAGGCATCAGGACTGTCACAGCTCCATGGCAAAGGGCCCAGGGGTCTGGTACTGGGAGCAGCATCCCACAGGTAGGCACGTCCCTGGCACTGTGCTGTCGACTCCAGCACTGGGGCTGCTCTGTAGGACATGGAGGACAGAGTGCAGAGTCATTTGCTCTGCCCGTGGGCTGTGTATGAAGGGACCTTCCGAATGGCGTTTCCCATCCGGTCACAGGGAGCTGGGAGCCGTGACCCTGCTCTGTGGGGCAGCAGGCTCAGGTGTCGTAGCGTCATCGTGTCCCTGCAGAGCAGAGCTGCTTGTTTACTGACGCAAACGCGGACACTTGACCTGACTGGATGAGGGAGTGTGATGTGTCCATCAGGATCACCGCTGGTTGTTTCTCCCATCTGGCAGCATGTTCTTGTGGCATTTCCAGGCATTTTGTGGCTGGGGGCTGCCAGCTGACCCTCCCAGTCTGGGGACAAGAGCCTTCCTTTGACATAAAAAGGGTTAACAGGCCTGCAACCGCACTGTGTGCTGTGACAGGGACCAGAGGAAGTGCTGCAGGAAGTGCTGCTCTGTCAGGCCCCAAGAGGAAGCTGTGCAAGGAGAGGAAGCTCAGGTCTCACTCTGGGGCTGTGCAGTTTCTGTCCCTGCAAATGGCTTTGCACAGCTGCAAGACGTGGGTGTCTGCTGCAGCCATGGGGCGCCTGCACGATGCCCCAGCATTGCATTTGTGCAGGGTTGGACTTGGCCCTGGGGCATGGAGCTGTGATTATACGTCAGGTATCACCTGGTGTCACACAGGAGCTGTGGGGAAGTTCTTTGGCTGTGTGTCCACACAGGATATGTGCTGCCGGAGGGGTTTGTCTGCCATTGCCAGTGCCTCATTCAGCACAGCCCAAGAGACCTTTTCACCATCCCTAACTCCCCACCACTGGTTTATGCAAAACTGCCTGAGCCCTTCCCACCACAGGGCAGCTGAGGCCTGGGATGGGTTCATGGAGGGGCAGCACTCAGAGCAGGGGTGCTTGCTCCCATCCCTGACCCTGTGGAGTGGTGGCAGAGCTGTCCCTAACCTCCCAAACCCCAGCCCATAGAGGGGTCATGACTGTGCCCATAGGGCACAAGCAGCCATACTGTTCCATCCCTCCTGGAGGGCAGAACCTTGTGGCTGTGCCTCCAGATGCCTCCAGGTCATGCAGTGTCACTCACTGGAGGGGCTCTGTTGGTACTGATGGTCTCCAGTGATGCGGTGTCACCACTCTGTGCTTTCCTCTCCATACACTGCTCTCTCTGAAGTAGAGCCATCTCTTAACACAGGTTTTTTTCTCCATCCCAGGCCTGGATCGGGGGTTTCCGAGCCAGCTCTATTGCATCCTATGGGAACCATGCAAAGGCCAGCTGCCGCTGGGTCGCCTTCAGTACTGAGGCAGCAGGTGAGTTGCCTGGGGGGTGGTGTAATTTTGCCCTTAGAGCTGGATGGCAGGCCAGCTACATGGGGCACAGGAGGCCCATGTGGCATGGAGCTGGTTCTTTCTGAAGGTACTGTCCACCCCACAGCCCCCTCTTTTCTCATGAATTGCAAGTGCCCAAAATTGTGGGGGCTTCCTGGGAGCTCTGATGGGTGATGCACAGGGGCTGTTGGGCAAGTGGTGAGCTGCTGCTGTGTGTTCTCTGCAGGTGTGCTGGGCATCGTGCCGCTGGAGGGCAGGGATGGAGGCAAGAGGATCGTGTCTCAGCTCTGCTGCCACTCAGGTAAGCTGGGCAAGGCTGGGTTTCTGCAAAGGAAAGAAATCAGTCCCAGTCCCTTCACTGCAGAACAATCTTGAGCTCTTGGGGGAGCTTCCCTTAGCACACCCTCACCGCATTACTCATTGCATAAAATGTCAGTGGAGCAGACTAGTGTGAAAAGCACTCTGGGAGCCTAATTCTAATCCTTGACTTAAACCAAACTCCCTGCACAAAGGCACCTGGAACAGACCCGTGAAACAACAGCTGCCAGGCAGCTCTGAGGCAGAGTGTGGCTGCCCACACTGAGCTGTGATTGCAGCAGGGTGTACCCAGTGATAAGGGGGGAAGGATGGGCTGGTGGCAGCATTGCTGGTGGTAGCGCAGTGTGTGCCATAGAGGCAGAAATTACTTGGGGAATGGGGAGTCTGGGCACCCTTCTCCTGGTGTCTGCAGTGCAATGTCCACCCATTTCTTCAAAACTGCGGCAGAGGGTCAAGATTGGGAGCAGGCTGCTGAGCCAGTTCCATCACTGCCTTTATGCACACAGTGCTTTGGCATGGCTGCAGGAGTACACAGTGTGCCTGAGCTGTGCTGCTTCCACCATGTCTCTGCCTCTGTGCATGGCATCCCTTCTAGTCACTCAGCCAGAGTGCAGCAGATGGGAGCTGCTTCCTGCTGGCAAACGGATGGAAAGTCTCCATCCAAGGCAGGGAGATTAGCCAGGCACCGGGGCCCTCTCTTTGTTACCTCCTGCTGCAGGAGAGCTGGAGGCTTCGGACTGTGCCCTGGCACAGTGACCCGTGTCACCATCACACCTGCCAGTGCAGCCAAACTGCCACTTAAACAAGGAGGCCTGAAGCTTCCCAGCTTCCCTGGGCTATCCTTCAGGCCACGTCCCTCCTGGGACTCAGCCCATCACCTCTGGGCTTGTTGTCTTCCTGAAGCTGTTTGCCTGGCTCCAT
Source organism: Coturnix japonica (assembly GCF_054131305.1). Lineage (NCBI taxonomy): Eukaryota > Metazoa > Chordata > Aves > Galliformes > Phasianidae > Coturnix > Coturnix japonica. Next base: position 19,216,560 of record NC_140675.1, on the reverse strand, counting down.
CTCCACCCTGTCTGGTGGGTGTCCCTATGCCACCAAGCTGCCCATGCTCCCAGAGGAGTGCTCCCGGGGCCAGTGGAGCCACGCAGCCCTTAATGGGATTTCAGCAGAAGCCCTTTGAAGCTGAGGGTGCCTGGGAAACGCCTCCCTTCTGCATTCAAAGCAGTGAAGGGATTTTCTTCTCCTCCTGGGGCAAACATAGCAGATAAGCCAGGAGCCAGAGTACATCCCTTTCATTTTGTGCCTTCTGGGCCTGCATCTCAGCAGCCTTGTGGAAGCGGAAAAGTACACAGTGACCTACTTTCACCCGTGTGCCGAACGCGTTGGAGGGGCTGCAGAGTAAGGTGCCAGCACTGCTCCTGTGGGGCTCTGCTGACACCGCATAGGGCTGGGACAAAGGAGCCTTGTTTGCTGGGTGCATGGGGCTAATGCAGACGCCCTCATGCCGTTGGCACTTCAATCACCCTGCACTGCCAGTGGCTTGGCATGGAGATGTCTGCTGTGAAATGAAAGCTGTTTTAAATAGAGAAATGCAGCTGCAGGTTGCTTGATGTGCTCTGCCTGTGGGGACAGAGGAGTGTGAGGCCCTGAGGGTCAGCATGGAGGGTCGTAGCAAAGCATGCTGCCCTGAAATGCCTCTGCTCTGACTGCCTACATGCATGCACATGGGAAGGGCCCAGAGTTGTCTGTGGGTGATAAGTTTCTGCTCCTCATCTTCCAGATGCGGTGACAGACTTTGACTTCTCACCCTTTGACCCACTCCTGCTGGCCACAGGCTCCTCTGATGAAACGGTGAGTGCCAGGTACAGGGCCATGTGGCTGTCCCCAGCCTGTCCCTAGGCTTTGCTGTAGGGTGGGGGGAGAAGGAGGGGATGGGCCTCCAGGGTCTGACCATGTTCTCTGGTGCCACAGGTGAAGGTTTGGCGCTTGCCTGAGGAAGGCCAGGAGCTGCCCAGCAGTGCAGGGCTGACGCTGGGTCCTGGCGGGGGCCCAGTGGACATGCTGCAGTTCCACCCAACAGCAGATGGCATCCTGACCAGTGGTGTGGGGAAGCAGGTCACCGTGTGGGATATGGGGCAGCAGCAGCCACTGACAGGTAGGCACAGCCCCTATGGATGTGGGAGCAAAGGCACTGTTTCTGAGCCAAGCTGGCCTGGTGTTTCCTGCCCTGCGGGGATGCCTACACTGTGCCCCCAGTAGACCCTGCTGTCTGCTCTGGCTGCTGTGGGTTCTTCAGGAAGGCCAAGTCATGGCATCTGAATAGCTCTGTGGTAATGGAGGGTTGCATCCTGAGATCCCTGGGTCCTGAAGGTTCAGTGGAAAGGCTTGTGAGAGGAGGCTGGCTGGATGAAGGGTGCTGCTCCCTGGACAGTGTGAGGTGGCAGACATGCAGGCAAGGCTCACAGCATCACAGTGTGCCAGCACTGTCCTGGCTTGTGTTTTGAACTGAAAGGCTCCAAGTTTTAAAAAAAACAGTGTTTGCCTTGTGATCTGTGTGACAAACATGAGGTCCACCTGGGGAAGAGAAATCTGCTATGACAAATTGTTCAGGTGGAAAACCACCTCTCGTTAGTGTGGTGCAAAGCTGAGCTCCTGCTGCAAGGAAAGCCTTGCCAGACCCAGGGTGGCAAGGAAGGGCCTGCTTTGTCTGGCAGAAGACAGAGCCTGTGCCCAGCCCATGGCAGGCTCTGACCATTCTCTCCCCTCCCAGCACTGGAGGCCCACGGGGACCAGCTGCAGAGCCTGTCCTGGAAGCATGATGGCCGGCTGCTCGGCACTTCCTGCAAGGTGAGTGGAGCACACATGGGACTGGGAACCTCATCTGTGCATGGTGACATTGCTGTGTGCTGTGTTTCTGTGTAGGCAATACTTCTCCTCCTTCACTTCCTCCTTCTATGCCACCTACTGGGTTCTGCCTGCCTTAAGCAAGATGCTGGTCAGGCTGTTGGCAAAGCACTTCCTGACCTTCCGTGTCGCCCCCACGGGATGTCTCTGGTGACCATAAATCTGCTTGACACCCGAGGAACGTGGGGTGCAAACGGTGACCCCATTTTGGGAAGAAAGGGCAGAACTGGGGCTGTTGAGTGGGATGGCAGCACTAGATGGCGCCTGCAGCTCATTGCCTGTGCACAGTGCTGGATGCGCCAGAGTGCAGGGCGTGCGCAGGCCTCGCATGCAGGCTGAGTATGCAGGCAGGCCCCAGGCTGTGTGTAGAGGCCAAGCAAGGACTGACTGTGCAAGCCCAGATGAGCATGCAGACTGAGCTTGCATGCCAAGCAAGGAGGTGGTCCTAAGATGGGACCATGCGTGCAGGTCAAGCGTGCAAACCAGGCTCCCAGCACTCCTCTATCTTTGCAAAATGCCCATGGAAAAGGGCTGGCACCTGGGCATATTCCTACTGTTCCAGCCAGCCCTTCCTGAGGCACTTGGCTGTAGAGCTGGGGCAGGGAAAGGCTTTCCATACTGCCCTTGGGATACCAGGGAGCATTTGGAAGGATGGGGCTCAGAGATCTGGCTCCAGTCCTGGCTCTGATTTGAAAGCAGAGCAGTTTTGGGAGTGTTTTAGGGCAGTTTTGAAGGTGTCCTGGACTCAGTAAGATCGTGGGGTGTGCCCATGCCCACAGCAGGGTGCTGTGAGCCACAGGAGTGGGATTTGGGGGAAGGGCGGGAGCAGGAGGCTCCCTCCAGCTGTCTGCCTAATATGGCCTTACCTCCTGTTGGCCACAGGGTCCTTAACCCTTCTGTGTTTTCTTTTTATCTCAACAGGACAAGAAACTGCGGATCTTTGACCCTCGAGCCAGCCCAGCTGCATCCCAGGTACTGTCCCTCCTAGCTGTGCTGTGCAGCACGGTGCAGGCAGCCCTGTCCACCTGGGTGTGCAGTGAACCAACCCACCCAGTCCCAGCAGGGCTCACATTGTTACAGGAGGCCCCATTAGCAATAGGGCTGTCTGCTGGACACATGGGACTCCTGCCCTCCCATCCACCCACCTGGTGAGCTGCCTCAGTTCACTGGGCAGGAGGGACAACAGAAGGGCTTTGGCACTGTTGCCTACCTGCCCTGCAGGCAGTACTCCCAAACCCTTCAGGCATGAGGGCTCCAGAATGGCTCCTGGTCTTTGTGTTGCCATGCTGGAGCTGAGCAAAAGGCTTTTGGGAATAAAGTCCTGCCAAGGGTGAGGTTGGGCAGCTGGATTTGTGCAGCTCAGCAAAATAACAGTGATTAGGAAATAAGTAGAGGACTTGGGCCTTGCCATCCACATCAAGTTTAAACAGCCTCTTATTAGAGGTTTCCTGTGGCTTCAGGGTTCTGGCTGCCGACAGCCACTGTTTCCCCGTGCAGAAGGGGTGGGAGGCTTCTGGGAAGGAAGGGAAGCAGTGGAGAGCAGGATGGGATGGCTGCAGTGTGTGCTCGTGGCACCAGCATGTGCCTGCCCCTGGGCTCTGGAGAGCAACAGCCTCCAGGGTGCATGGGTGCCCTCTGCAGGTGTGAGAGGTGCCTTGAGGCAGCCTTTGTAAATACAGCAGTGCTGTATTTAAGTATAAATCCAGCAGTTATACATGCAAACAAGCCAGGATGAAGCACTCCCAGCCCTCCGAATGGCTCTGGGAGCTGCTCAACCTTGCAGGGAGGAGCCGGATTCACTCCACATCTCCCTGCCCCCTGGTTCTTCCCCTGACAGTTCTGTCGCTTTGTATGACGGCATTTCTGTGATGCTGTGAGCTCCGTGGGCTCCAGCCAAGTCTCCTGGGGCGGGTGGACTCTGTCTAACTGAGCTATTAAAAATAACGTGTGAATGATGGGGTCTGTTCAAAGCAGGCAGCTCACTTCCCTCTGCCGCCTCCTGAGCCAGGCCAGAGCCGGCACTTGGACTTTGCCAAGAGAAATGTGTACCTTTGCTGCCGCAAGGTGCAGCACCGCAGCCATAACCCCGTCCGACTGAGAATTGATGAAGATGTTTAGTCTTGGAGAAGTACTGTGCTGAAGGGGAAAACTTTAAAATGCCGTAAATCCTTTGGAAGTTTGCAGAGAGCTGGCTTAGCCAAGAGGGATAACGCTCCTGTGTTTTGTGTTTTCCCCCTGTTGCTGGAGGGCTGGGATGCTTGGAAGGGCTCCTGCTCCCTGGGGCCAGCGTGGTTACGAAACCAAGGGCTGTCAGGGCCACCGCGTGGTGCCCATGCCTCACCAGCTCCCAGCTCTGAGGCTGCCTGGTTCTCAGCTGGTGGTGAAGGAGATGAGCGATGGGTTTCTAACTGCTCCACTCGGAGTCGTGGCTGCAGGCTCAGCACTGCTGCCAGCACAGCTCCATCCCTCTGCAGCATGCTTCCAACAAAGCAAAGCTCAGCACAGAGCTGCTCCTCCGGCTGGTTTTCTTAATTTGCCAAGCCTCCCTCATTAAACCATTCCTTTTTTAGAGCAGAGGAAAAGGAAGAGAAGGAGCTAAAAGTGGAGCCTCAGGAGCAGGGAGGAGGGGTGGCTGCAGTGGGGCTGTCTTGGGTCTCGTGGGTGCAGTACTTGCATTGTCAGGGACCACAGGATGGTGAGGAGGGCATGTGGGCTGCCTGCCTGGGACCTCAAGCTGCACTGGGAGTGGCCAGAACCCCAAGCAGTGGCTGCTTGGCCCCCCTGGGGCCCATGGTCACCTCTTTGCTGCAGCTGGTCCCATCGTGTGTCCCGCACAGCTCCGTCTGGATGTTGTCCTTTTGTGAGGTCCTGCATGTCCCATACACTGCCTTGACTTCTCACAAGGCCACACACCCCTCCCTTCCCCTCGCCTCCTACGGGTTCAGGGCTTGTTGCTGCTGTACATTGTCTCCCTCCTTGCCTTGACCCTTGTGTTGGAGATGAATTTCATCCCACCCCTCCCAGCTACAGCCCTGACAGGGCTGAGTTCTTCTCCCTTCCTACCTTTGCCAACCCTGCAGCAACTAGACATGAAGCTTCCTTCTGCCTCTGGGCATTCCTGCATTGTTTGGACCAAGCCCTCACGTTTGCTTGTGCAGTAGTTGTGGCTCTTCATGCAGTGAGGACAGTGCTGGATCATGGTGCCAGGCTGGGGTCAGGGTGCCAGAAGAGCACCAACACTGCAGGTGACTCACCTGAATGGCACCAAGTGGCCTCTGGCTTTTAGCATTGGCAGTGCTGGAGGTGATATCTCCTTGGTCGCTTTCCCAGCATCCTGATTCGGTGCAGCAGAGCCCTGTCTCCCACATGCAGTGTCCCGCATCCACCCCCGCTCTTGCATGGCATGTGTAGGGCTGCATGCATCTGGCCGGCACCTGGCTCACATTATGGGGCTGGAGCAGGCGCCGCCGATACGCCGTGCTGCGGGGCCACGGCTGAGCACAGCCAGTGTGGGATGGAGAGGAACTGTGCTTGTTCTCACGAGAAACTTCCCCCGACGCTGTTTTGGCAGAGCTGGGGGCGAGGGAACGGCCACGCACGCCGGGCGAGTGCACGCCTGTGCTCACGTTTTATAGTGCTCCCTTGGAGCACAACACTTGTGTGACCTGGGCTGAGGGCAGCTGGGGACAATTTGGGGTGTGTTTGTCCCCACGGTGGGTTATCTCCCTGCCTTGCAGGCCATGTCATGGGGGAAGGTAGGGACCTGGGGGTGCCCACCTCTGCCCACAGCTCCCCTGCAGTCCCACTCCCACACCCCAGCCATTGCCCTGCCACTCCATCCCACAAGCATTGACCCTGCAGGCAGGGCAGTGCTAGGGCAAGGTGGATGTCCAGGCTGGAGCCACACAGCCATACCCACCATTTGGACCCCGCAGACCCTGACATGACACCTTTGCCCTGGATCCTGCCTTGGCAGCAGTCCTGTCCCTGGCTGCTGGGTCTAGCTGGGCACCGCTCAGCAGGGGAAGGAGCACCAGGACATAGGAGGATCTCTGCCCGCCTCCCCACCCCAGCAGTGTGGTATCCCACGCTGGGGTCACCCTGGGGGTACCTGACTCCCAGCCTCAGCAGCAGCTTCCTCTGGGCAGAGGGAAGGTCCGCAGCATCCCACATTCCCAAGGAGACCGTGGGAAGCTTTGAAAAAGTTGGCCAAGCTCTGGGCTGCCTATTTATAGCATTGCGCGCTCCGCGCTCTCATGCTTCTGTTCCCCAGCGTAACTGCACGGGATTGTTTATATTTCCTCTGCTCTGCTTCCCCCTCGGCTATCCTTCGCAGGAATGCTGCTGGTATTGCAGATATGGGGAAGTTGAAGAAGATTCAGGCTGAGCCCCAGCATCACCACATTGGTGTAAGGACTCGCCCTCCGCAGGGTGCCTGTCTGTCCTGCAGGAATACTGGGGACAGCCCTGTGGAGTCGGTGGGTCACAGCCTTACTGTGCTGCTGCTTGCTGATGTGGGCTGGGGGTCTTGGGGAGCCCCGTAGCTTGCTGCCCTGGGGGGAGAGGGGTGCCACGCTGGTCCCTCTCCACTGTGGCACCCACACGCTAAACCCACTCTTCCCTTATCAGGACTGGCACAGGACTGCTGGAGCTTTGCTACAGGGAAGCTCTGTGTCTGCCATCCCATTTGGATGCCTGGCAGCTGTAGTTCAGTGTGATTCAGCAGGGCCACAAGGCTCAGAGCAGAGTACTTTGTATGTGGCTGTCAGAGAGGCTGGCTCCTCCTTTCTTTGCTTCAGAAGGAGTGCAGCTTCTGAACACAAAGCCACCTTTTGGGGGCAGGCAGCCCCTCCAGCCTCACGCTATCCCCTCCCTGTGTTCCTCTGTTGGAGGAGCCGAGCTGCTCTGCAGACTTGGGCCCAGCCTGCCAGAGGCTGCTCTGCACTCCTGGCCACCTCTAGAGCGAGCGGGATTTGGCAGCAAGGGGAGATCACATTCTTCTGCGGGGAGGATGCACCATGATTAACCCCCTCAGCTCCCCAGGAAGCTTTTCCTCTGCCCCTTGGGCTCGTGCCTGTTGGTGGCAGCAATTACTTTCCCCATCCTTTTCTCTGCAGGGTTCCGATGCCTGTGGTCTGCCAGCCATGAGCATGGCAGAACTGAGGGATCCCAGAGCTCGGGGGTTTCCCTCTGCTGCCTAACCCTGCCCTGGGCTCCCCAGTCCCTGCCCAAAGGTAAATATTGCAGGCAGAGGCTGGGCTCGCCCTGGTGTAGAAGTTTTTGCTTTGTGTCAGGTTCTCCTAGGCAGCCGAGGAGCTGAAATCTGCCAGCAGCTGTTGCCAGCTCATGCTGACCCACTGTGGCTGTGCTGCCAACAGCTGCATCTGACACGCCAGCCATGCTCCCCATGGTGTGGAGTGTTCAGCCACTTTGTGTCCCACAGCGTATCTGGGGCTCTTGAGGGCTGGGGACCCCACGGACTTACAGGGCAGGATGGGGGGCAGGAGGGATGAGCTGATCAGTGTGTGCACAGTGAGGCTGCCATCATCAATTGTCTCCAAACGGATTTGTCTCTTGCCTAGCTCTGCCAGCCCCATGGACCTCTGTCCACGCTGTGGCTCTCATCTGACCTCAGCATCCAGCTCACACCCCCCTTCCTGACTTCGGCATCTGCCTCCTGCTCAGGACACAGGTGGGGGCTCCTGGGGGCCCCCCGGGACCGGCTGCCACTAGGTGGAGCGGCACCCGCACCATCCAGCCCTGCCTGCTCACCTCTGGCAACATCTGCACAGCCTGGTGTCTGAGCCACCTCCGAAACCGGAGCGCCCCGGCCCCAGCCTCCCGCATATTTGCTGACATACGTACTGCTCAGCCCGGGATGGAACTAATGCAGAAAACATGTTTCCCTGCCGCAGCGTGCGCAACGTGGGCTGCGAGCAGCGAGGCCCCGCCAGGGCACTGGGCTGGGCTGGGAGAGGGTCCCAGCACCATCTCCTCTCCATAGTGATCTGAAGGCGCATTCTGGCATGCTCTGCCCCGTCCCACCCGGCTGGGGGCCGTCCACAGCTCCATCAGTTGCTCACAGGAGTGTTACAGCTCCCACTGTGCTGTGTGTGCTGCAGAGAGGTGCTGCCACTGAGCATTCCCTGCCCTTTGCCAGCTGTGCCGCCAGGGCTGGCACCCCGGGCTCCCCTGGTGCTGCTTGCTCCATAGGGCTGGGAGCCAGCAGAGCCAGCGCATGAGGCTTTCAAATCTCCAGCTGTCAAATTTTGGCAGCCACAGCCGAGTGGCTCAGGTGCAGAAGCGATCTCCTCGCCGACAATCCTGGCTGGGGTTGGGCTTCCAGCTCTCCTGGCCCTGACTCCCAGGGTTTCCTTCCCCTCTCAGCACTGATACTGGCTCCATCCTTCTGTCTAGCAACAAGGCACTGGGCTGGTGGGGAGGGCTAGCAGCTCCCCAGCCATCTACCTCACTGCCCGACTTTGGGGCCCTCCTTGTCCTCGCTGCAGTGGTACAGCCCTCACACTGCACTGCGGGACACATCGCCTGCTTAACTGCTGGGAGCAGGACAGGGCTGAAGGGATGCTGGTCCTGGAGCCATGCAGGGTGCAGTGGGAAGGATCGAGCAGGAAAGGAGGACGACATCAGGGGGTCTGTTCCATCAGAGAGGTCCCCAGTGCCAGTGGAGATGTGTTGGATCTTGCCCCACATCTTGCTGCTGCTGCAATGAGTGCCAGGCTTGGCTGGGCTTCTCCCAGGCTATCCTGGCTGGCATGGCTGTGTTTGTCCTGGCAGGGGATGTGCTTGGCACCATGTGCCCTCTCCCACCCTGGCTGTGGGCCGCAGCAACTCATCTACTGGGCAGGCATCCCGCTGGGCCTTGAGGGGACTCCTGGCAGGGCTCCTCCCAAAAACACAGCACCTCCATGGTGTCACTGCTCCTCCAGGTGCCAGGAGAGTGTGTGTACGCCACCCCTGTATGCCTCCCACCTTGGGTATGCTGGCTCCCCACTGTCCTTTGCAGGGAACGTTCAGGAGTGCTGGGCTGTGTGGTGGTGCTGGAAGCACAGCACTCGGCTCAGCTCTGCCTTTCCATGATGGCTCAGGAAGCATTGGTGGTTGGGCTGTTTTCTTGGCACTGGTTAAGTGAGAGCGAGGGAGTTCCAGCACCTCCTGTGTCGCACAGCAAGCACTGCTGCTGGGTCCCACTGGGACACCAGAACTGCAGGGCCCATCTGGGTACCACATGGGAGCCAGCACTGTAACTCTTCCACTCCTGTCCTCAGCAGAGCTGCACCAGGGCCCAGCAGTGGGACTGGCGATGGTGCCACAGAGGGCAGGGCAAAGTCTGGGTGCACTGGTGGGTCCTGGCCCCACAGTAACCCCAGGGGAGAGGGGCTGCTGGGCAGGGCAGGGTGAGGAGCGCTGCTGGGCTCAGTTTGCTGTCAGTGTCTCAGTAGTCTCTGGATACACGTGGGGCACCTGCCTCCTGAGCTGGGATTTGGCACAGACGAAGAACCCGGGATACAACTGGGGAAGTAAGTCCCTCTTGCACCCTGGCAGTGGCTGTTCTCAAGCATCTTGTTGCCAGCATGGAGCAGCTTTTTGTCACGCTGAAGCCAGGCTCCACATTTGGTGCAGGAAGAGCCATGGGTGGTGCTGGGATCCAGGAGCCATCCCTCCATGCTCACATTCCCTGCTTCCACCCTCCACTCATCCCAGTGACCATATTGGTACCACCAAGGTGACCCCACAGGGACAGTCCCAGCATGGAGGCCATCCCCATCCCACTGGCACTCTGGGCACCCCTTGGCAGGGATGAGCTCGGCCCCGTGCACTCAGCCCTGCAGTTGCTCACAGTCACGCTGTAGCCACATGCAGAGCACGGTCCTGCACGATGTGAGCAGTGGCAATGCTAATGGCTGTGTCTGCTGTGTGCCTTGCAGTGCGTCCCAGGACACGAGAACAACAAGGACTCCCGGCTGCTCTGGATGGGAGCCAGCGATTGCCTCATCTCCGTGGGGTTCAGCCAGGTACGGGCCTCACTGGGAGGGCAGCTCTGTGCCAGCCGGGATTTCCCACCCTGTGCCAAGGCCTCAGCATGGCCTCCCTGTGCATCTCTGCAGCGCCAGCCTGGGGCTCCCATCCAGCGTGATGGCTGCAAGGCAAGGGCAGCCCCAGGGGCTATTAGGAGGGCCTGTCTCAATAAGAGCAGGCTGGGGAAAGGAGGAGATCTCTCTGTCCCCATGGGTAGAAGAGCCTCCAGGCACCTCCTGTCCTTGCAAAACCCAGATTGCAGCCATGTCAAGTCACAGCAGCCGTGCTGGGCTCTCCTGGCCATGGAGCTACTAGCACAGCAGCCACTGCCCCTCATACCCACAGCCGCTCTGCTGCCTGCCCTGCACTTCACCCGCAGCCCAGGGTGCTGAGTGCATTCAGCTGTGTCACCCCTGGTAGAAGAAGCAGGCTGGCCACGTGCTGTAGCACTTAGAAGCAAAGGAAGGTGAGGACATGGAGCAAAACAAGCAGCTACTGATGCAATCCTTGTCTTTGTCCCTGCAGATGCGTGAGCGGGAGGTGAAGCTCTGGGACACACGGAAATTCAGTGGCGCGACTTTCACCTTGGCACTGGACACCTCGTCTGGGTAGGGATGGGGAGTTACTGGGGGGTGGCAGAGGGGGGACGTGGAGCAGCATGGTGGTGCTGAGCTCGGATGTGCTATACTGCTTGGGGACCTGCGGGGAGCACAACAGGAGCTGGAGGCAGCAGCACTCAACCAGAAAGCCAGGAACCAGGCTGGAAATGGCACAGCCATGTCTGTGGCAGCAATCATTTGGGTTGGGCTGGAGGTGACAGTGCCAGGGACAGTATGTCTGTGTCCTCAGCAGCACTGTGACAGGCAACAGCAGTGCTGGCAGTGACTGCATGTGCTGTGGGTGGCATATGTTGCTTGAGAACAGCCGGGCTTCTGACACAGTACTGCATGTGGGTGAACCCTTTGGCACAGCTTGGCCCTGGCCCTTTGCTTGTGATGGGCAAGGCACTTTGTGCAGCAGCACAGGGGCTGCCCAGTGGCAAGGGCTGCTTGCAGGGCATCCCTTTGGGAAGCAATACAGCGTCTCTCAGGGTGTGAGGGGTCAACACTTCTTTTCAAGGTGCGATGATTATGTATTTTGTCTGTGGAACTACCGGAGCTGTCGAGGTGACAAATGCCTTAGTCCATGCTGGCCTCATTGCTCCCATATAGCCCTGCAAGCTGGCCATGGTGCACACAGGGAGATGGGAGCCACTCCAAGAGGAAAGAGGAGGAGAAGGTAGTGCCTTCATCCCTTCGGAGTGATGTAGGCTTGGGGCAAGGACCTTGCTGCACTGTGCTGGAAGCCTCCAGCTCTCCCCAGAGCTGCTGGCAAAGCATCAGGGACACCATGACCCTTACTGCGCAGAGAGCTGGCTCCATCACAGGCCAGGGTGATGGAGCAGGCAGGGTAATTGGAGCAGCTGGGTGCTCATACATGGCCTCTGGCAAGGAGCTGAGTGAGTTGTGACAGCAGAAGCAACACTTGACTGCCCAGTGGTGTCCCCACATGAGGTGTCAGCCCTGAGACAGCAGCTGGGACCTGCAGGAGGGGAGAGGAATGGTCACTATTGTGGTGTGGTAGTGCTGGTATGTCCCTGCTGGGAAGGTCAGCCTAGCATGGTGGCCAGGGAGCAGCCAGAGGTGGAGGCAGAGCAGGAGGCTTCAAAGCATCGCTCATCTCCTACAAACTCCCAGGGCTTAGGGCTTGCTGACTATGCTGGGACAATAAGCAGAAGCAGCCTCAGCTGGCTGTGCCTCCAAAAAACCAAGACTGCTGCAGGGGAAAATACTCCTTCCCCAGTGCTGGTGGGATGCTGCAGCCACCTCCTTGTGTGCCATTAGTGCCTGGAGTGAACCTCCTCCAGGGAGCCACACATACAGCACGTGGCCAAAGGGTGTGATGCTTTGGGGTCCTTTATGCAGAACCCCACAGCTACGCAGTGCCCTCAGGAATCACCCCAGACCCTACCATAGCTTGGCCCCTGTGCACACAGGGATTCAGCTGGGGTGAGCCAGCCCATCTAAATTGGATCCAGACGTGGGGCCGCACTCAGCCCCGTTTGCACAGGCTGCAGTTATTTTGGCTGCCGGCTTTATCGGCCGCCAGGAATGTGGCTGGCAGGCAGTGCGCAGTGTGTCAGCCCGTGGCTTCGTGAGGCTGCAGCTGCAGGGCAATCAGTGCTGATAAGGGGCCAGGAGCAGACGGGGCCTGGCTCTGGGGAGCAGTGAGCAGAGGGAGGTATCACACACAGTCCCCACCACATCTGGGGACCCTGTGGTGATGCGGCCACCTCGGGGCTGGGTGTGGAGGAGCCACTCTCGGGCACCATCTCGGAGGTGCCAGCCCCCAAGCTCATCGCTACCATCTTTTCTCCACTGCTGCATCTCCATCCTACCACACTCCACTGCCCATGATCAGGTTTGTACGCTGGCAATCTGGGACACATGTGGCCATCGAGCAGCGCTGCCTGGTGCTGGCCATGCACAGCAGCTCATTGAGGAAGCAATCAGTGGGCGGGCAGGAAGCTCATACCATTCATTACTGACGCTGGGCGGCAGGAAGGGGAGCATGCAGCATGCCTTGGGCCCCTCGCCTGTGTGGTCTCAGGTACCCAATAGCACCCCAAAGCAGAGAGTGGACAGCTGTGGCATGCCCAGCCACAACACACTGCCATATCCACACCGAGCCCTATGGGTTCCCCAGCATCACTAGGGAAGGGGCACCCCAGTTTCTCCTCTGCATCATCAAGTGTGTTTTGGGGGTGCCCATCTTACCTGTGCAAGTGAGAGCTGTGCAAATGCACAAACCTTGCTATGAAAGCATGGGGCAGCAACACTTGGCACAGCTCAGAGCCTGTAGCAGGAGGTGTGGGTGGCCCCAGCCCCACTCCATGTCGTCGTCCCCAGCATGCCGCCTGTCGCTGCCTTTGAATCGGGTTTTGTCTTCCCTCTGGCCCTCTTTAATTAGATCAAGGAGCAGCAGGAATAAGCCTCAATAGGTTATTGTTGCCCTAAATTGTAACCAGCACCGGTGGAGTTGGGTTACGGGCTCTGCTGTGGGGTCAGTGGCCAGACCCGATGCAGCAGCCCGCAGCCTGGTGCCGTCTCCATGGAGAACAGTGGTGCCTTGTTGTGCCGCACCACCGGGTCTGCACAGTGTCCCCAAAGCCCTCAAATGCTGGAAGCTGGGTTCTAAAGACAGGAGCATCTGCCAGGAGCCCCATCTGCTTGGCGTCCCTGTACGCTGCCTGTCCTCACACCCCACTGTGCCACCACATTCCCGTTGTGTTGCACAGGTGCCATGAAAGCACTAGATCAAGGACAGTTTTGGGGAGGGCCAAGCAATGGGGCCCTGTGTGGGGTGAAGTCCTCAGGGCTGTGTGGTGCGTGCAGGGAAGGAAGGCGGTTTTGGAAAGCTCAAGCTCTGTTTGGCTTCAGGATGTGAAGGGTGGTTCCCCCTGGGGACTCTGACCCGGACAGGCCCAGTCCACTGCACCCATCGATGTTCCAGAGCTGAAGTCAGGGCTCAGACTGAGGATCTGCTCACTCGGCAGCACCCAGCTGCAGGGCTTCAGCTCTCATTCGTGCCAAGGCACACGCCTCCAGCGTCACACTGTCACTTCCCCACTCACTGGCTGTGATGGGACTGTTAATGCACATTTGGATGCGATCCCCACACCCTCAGCCTCTCAAGGCTCCCTGATGCGATGGGGCTCGTCCTAGGGGTGTACACATCCCACGTTGGGTTATTTCCATTCCAAATCCCCATGCAGGTAGCTGCGGCAGGACCTCCCCCTGTTCTGACATGGCCATGAAGCCATGTGTGCTGGCTTTTCCCAGCACCCAGCAGCCATTTTCTATGACTTTGGGTAGCACTGGGCATTTTACCCCATCAGCAATGCCTCAGTGGCAGAGCCCAGAGCAGGATGGATCCCTGTCCCCATACCCACCTCCAAAACAGGAGCCTACCTGCTGACCCCCACCCTCACCCCCAGGCTTTTCTCTCTGCTCCTGCCAGCTCCTGGTGCCCTTACCTGGCACAAGGAGGGATGGAGGTGTCCCCGCTGCTGCTTGGAGGGGTTAACACTGTGTGGCCCCACAGCCTGCTCTGCTCATCACACTGTGTAAAAATAGCCCTGTGCTTTGCTCTGGCGGGAGTGTGGTGAGCTCCATCACTGCTGAAATCACTCCCAGATGGGCCACAGCCCCATCCCAGCCTCGTGCTGGCCCACAGCCGCCTCTGCGGGCGACCGCCGCTCCCCAGCCTTGGCCTCGTCAGCTTTCCAGGAAGCCGGCAATATTTCTGCCTTTCCACAAGCTCCTCCTGGCAGCCAAGGCTTCACCGCAGTACGCGGGGGCTGCAGGACACTGACACACATGCCACCCTCCCCCAGCTCCCTGTGGACATCTCTCACCCCAGGGCACGGGTTCGGGGACCCTGGCACCCCCACTGTGGCCCTGCAAGGCTACGTGTCCTGCCAGGGCTCTGCTGCAGCCGTAGCTACCCAGCATGGGCTGCCAGGTGCTGTGGATGCCATGATGTGTCCCGCTGCCTGCAGAGCCCCAGTCTTAGTGCTCTGTCCCCAGGGCACTCGGTGACCACCCTGCGGGCTTGAAAAGCAAAAGGGGGTTTTTTTTGGTTTCATGTCAGGGGGTTTTGCAATCCCTTCCCTGCGCTGATTCAGCTCGGAGGAATTAGCAGCGCTGCACAATGTGCCGTGCTCATCTGCTCTGGGCTGCAGTGGAGCTGGCAGAAGGCGGGGGGGACTTCTGCACTTAGTGTGGAGAACTGTGGGGGTTTTGAGGCTGCATATTTGGGGCTGTGAAGGCAATTTGGGGGCTGCAGCAGCACTTTCCGGGTGCAGCTGAGCTCCTGCAGAGCCATGCGAGTTCAGGGGTGTGTGCCAAGTATCAGGGGGTCCGAGTGCCACAGTGCAGCATACTTTGCTGCCACTGCTGTGTTCCCGCATGCCAGGGCTGTGCTCAGCCAGTGCCAAGTGTGGTGCCCAGAGGACCCTGGTACAGCAGCTATGTGCTGGGGAAGCAGGGAGGTGGCAGCAGAAGGGCTGTGGAATGAAACCCAGAGCGCAAGGTGAAAGCTATGCCATGTGCCAGCAGTATCCTTGTATACCACTGTGCCGATGCTGTGGTGTGGGTGGATGGGGACCAAGTGGCACCGCTGTGCCAGCACAGAGCTTATGAGCTGCTGGAAGCTGCCAGCACAGCAGGGTCTTGGAGCCCATAGGAATAATGGGAAGGGAAAAGAAAGGGGCACAGAGGGAAGGGGCTCCATGGCCAGTCCTGGCTGGGGCCACATGGTGACACAGGGAGCACCCACCACTCGCCGGCACAGGGCTTGAGCTCCGCCAGGGAGTTTTCTGCTTTCCTCCTCACAAGGCTGGAAAATATACAAAGCTTGCAGTGAAAATATTTACACAGCAGCAATTTTCAGAGGAATTTGGGATGTTAATTTGAAAAATCTGTGGGGAGAGAACCACAATGGGCCCTTTGAGCGGGTGAGTGTGGCCCTCGCGCCTGCCCGCCTGCGCCGGAGAGGGGCCCCCGCCGCCGCTGTGCCGGCCCTAATGGGAGCCAGCCCTGCCGGAAACCCACCTGGGAGCCGGGGGGTGCAGACAGCCCCGCTGCCGCCCCAAGGCCCTAATTGCATCCAGAGCACACGAGGCCGGGTCAGGGCCGTGCCCTGTGGGTGCACCCAGGGGGCCCAGCGAGGCAGGGGCTACAGGTCACTCACCTGAGGAGGGGTTCCCAGCTCCACAGCCTTCTCGGCAACCGGCCGTGGCGGCATTTCAGCCTGCTTTGCTCACTTTCTCCAAATAAAACATACCTCCACGGGCAGGGACCCAACCTGGAAAATTCCAGGCTGAAAGATAAAGGATTGGAAAACGATTAAAACCAGAGGTTGGAACAGAAAGCACTTGGCAGCAGGAACCTGGTGCCGGCCCCGAGCCCCCACCACAGCCAGCGCACGAGCAAGGCTGGGGGCTCACTCACAGGAGTGGGGGCCCAACGTGGCTACCCCAGCCCTGGCCGTGGTGGCAGCCCTTGGACTGGGGGCTGTGGCCATGCTGCAGGCTGCGCTTCGCCATGCTCGCCCCAGGCATATCAGGGCTGGAGGCTTGGTGCCAGCAGAGCCCCCCACAGCCCCTCAGCCCTGCAGAGAGGAGGAGGAGGGGGCTGACGTCAGGAGGTTATCGGGTTGGGCTGGGCTGTGTGTGCTGTGTGTCCGCCGCCCTGCCGCCATCTGGCAGCGCACGCGATGAAGTCAGGCGGGATGATGTGCAGGGCCAGGGCGTGCTCAGAGCTCGCCGCCTCTGTTTTGGTGACACCTCCTCAGCACTCACAGTGGGGGGTGGCTTCGTGGGGGTGAAACCTCCTCGGAATGGGGGAAACCACCCTCTGTGCTCTGAGTCATCTGCTGACAGCAAGGAGGGGACACGAGGACACAGGGACACCGGCATGGCCCTGGGGCAAGCCGTGCTGCACAGTCTTTGTGGGGTGCTGCAGCCCCCACCTTGCCAACCCTGGGCAGGATTCCTTGTTGTTGTTACTCTTTTATTATTTTTTTTACAAAATGACATCCTGCTGGTCTGCCTTACAAAACCTGTACTAGAAAAAGTTTTCCCAGAAGAAATGGGAAATAACCACGTATAAATATTCTCTCTGAGTTCGTAAAGCTCTGGTTCCCCATGCGGTGCGTCCTTCAGCCCACCGGTGCCGAGGGGCACAGCTCCTCAGCCGGGCTGCACCGCTCACATCAGCTCCAGGGAGTGGGGACCGCGGCCACGCTCCACTGAGGGGCCCCTGTTGCCAGCACATCGCTGCCCCTCAGCCGAGTCACCGCCGTCCTCCTTCTGTCTTCCTTCCTAGCACTTGCTAAAACAAGAAGGCTGACCCAAACCCGAATCAAAAACCAAAACCCTTGCTGCCCACGTTCTGCGTCGAGTCACGGGAGTCAAGGTGCTGGGGCCGAGCGGTGCAATCAGTGACTGCTCCCCACGTGTGTAAGCCCCTCAGAATTGCACGTTACGGGTTTGGGCTGCCTCAGCTCAGTTAACTGCCCCGCCGTTCCTCAGCCTGGAGGTGCCACAGCACCCTGGGCTCAGAAGTAGGAGGGCTTCAGTGCTGCGCTGTTGTTGTTGCTGGGGTAGTGCGCCTGCATCAGCGGCACCTCGCACTCAGGGCCGCCCGCCAGCACTGTGTTTTCAGGCCCCCGGCAGCCATGCCCACCCCTCTCGCCATTCTCTAGGCACGCCTTCACACCCTCCAGCTCCAGCGGGCCGGCCTGCACCCCACCCCCCGCATGTTCCTTGGCCTGGCGGTGCCGGCGGTAGTAGGTGACTGCCGTCACCACCACCACCAGCAGCAGCACGGCAGCCAGCGCGGGGACGATCATCAGCGCCAGGTTGTTGTCCTTGCTCTGGGTGACAGGTGAGTGCTGCTGGTGGCTCGCCGGCAAGGTGTGCGCCTCCACGCAGAACTCCTCCCTGGAGCCCTTTTCCCCCAGCGGCCCCACGCACACGCGGTAGGTGCAGTTGGGTTTCAGCGCCCGCACTGTGTACTCAGGGAGAGAAGCTGGCAAGCGGAGCATCACAGGGCGCTTCTCTGGCCCAGAGAGGTTGCGGTAGCTCAGCTGGATGCCCTTCATCTGGGCTCTGGACTGGACATAGTTCTGCAGGTCCACCCGCAGTGAGGTGCTGCTCACCTGTGTGATGCTGATCTTCCGGCTGGGAGGTGCTGCTGGCGTGGCTGGGGACAGTGTTGTGCCCCTCGCCACCTCCTCCTCTTTCTCTTCTTCCTCCTCCTCTTCCTCCTCACAGAATGCCCCAGCAAAGCCCGGTGGGCACAGGCACCACAGGTGACCGTGGGCACCCAGTTGGCAGGTGCCACCGTTCAAGCACGTGCGTGGGGGGCACCGCTGCGGCGGGGGGCTGCTGGCAGCTGGAGTGAGGCTGAAAGGCACCGGCGTGGAGCTAAAGGGGATGGCGCGGGGCTGCGGGGTGCTGGTGGTGGTGCTGGGCTCCGGCGGTGGGCGGCTGCCGGTGGGAATGGGCACGGGAGGTCGCGGCGCAGTGGTGCGTGGAGGGGAGGTGGTGGCAGCAGTGGTGGTGGTGGTGGTGGGGCAGCCGAAGTCGGCGTATTGCAGGTGGTGGAGGAGCTTCCCTGAGTTTTTGGGGGGGAAGTGGCAGCGCGTCTCCTCGGGCCGCCGCAGCAGCACACCGCTGGCATTCACCCACTGCACGAGCCAGCTCATCTGGCAGATGCAGTTGAAGGGGTTACCGGCGGCTGTCATGGCACGGAGCCTCGGGAAGAACCTGGAGAAGTCCCGAGGGATGGTGTTGATGTTGAGGTTGCTGATGTCCAGCTCCTGCAGGTTGTGAAGGCCACGGAAGTCCTCAGGTGGCAGCTGGGAGATGTGCGCGTTGCCGGCCAGGCTGAGCTTGGTGAGGCTGCCCAGGCGCCGCAGCACCACCGGCACGCGCTCCAGCAGGTTGTCAGAGACGTCCAGCTCGTGCAGGTTGTTCTGGGGCTGGAAGAGCTCCTCGTCCAAGGTTGTCAGGCCCAGCCCCGCGATCTTCAGGGACTCGATGTTGATGGCATGGAGGGCACCAGGCGCGATGGTGGGGATCTTGTTCCAGCTGATGTCCAGCAGGAGGAGGTTGGGCAGGTCAAGCGGGGGCACGGCCCGGAGCTGGTTGTTCTGCAGCTTCAGCTCCAGGAGATTCTCCAACGTGTCAAACGCGGTGGCGTGGATGTGCTGGATCCTGTTCTTCTGCAGGTAGAGCCGCTCCAGCAGCCGCAGCCCATGGAAGGTCTCGTTGGTGATCTCCTGCAGCTGGTTGGAGGACAGGTCCAAGTTGACGAGCTCCGTTAGGGGCTGGAAGATGTTTTTCTGGATGCTAGTGATCTTGTTTTGTGAAAGGTCCAAGAGCTGCAGGGCAGGCAGCCCTGCAAAGCTGTCCTCACTGAGCATCGTGATACCATTCTCAAAGACATAGAGGGACAGGGTGCTGGGAGGCAGCCCTCGTGGCACAGTGTGGCCCCGCCTGGCCGCACACAGGATGGTCGTGGGGTCCTGGCACTGGCAGCCCGTGGGACATGCCCGTGCCAGCTGCCCAGGGAGTAGCAGCAGCAGCAGCAGCGTGCAAAGGACCAGCTGGTTCATGGTGTCAGCTCTGTGGGAGAGAGAGGTTTGCATGAGGATACTGTCACCCAGGCACGCATGGCTTCACGCACAACACACACAGCATTTTGGGCAGCACTCAGGATGGGGCTGGCACCAAACTGCTCCCAGGACAGGCTGGTGTGGGAGCCCCTGACCTGGCTTCTGGTGGGGCAGGGACAGCTGTGCTCAGCCCTGCCACCACCGGCTGCCCACCTCCCCTCCTTCCCTGCCTGGGACACCCCAGCCCCAGGGGGATCATGGCAGAGCCTGAAGGCCTCTGCTGCTGCTCTGCTGCTGCTCTGCCCAGAGCACGAAGCAGTGCTTGGGCTGCTAAGCGCTCCGCCATCCCCCTCCCCACACCTCCTTGATTTAGGGCCACGCACCCCCAGCTCCTCCATGCGCTGTGTCCTGGCTCGTGGGGTAACGCAGCCCCCACGGCGGGTGGCAGGGAAAGGGCCCCTCCTGTCCCGGCTGCTCTCGGCAGGGTGCAAACCAAACATGTGGGACGCGCCGCCTCCATCCCAGCAGACGCACCCGGCTCGGCCTCCGCCAGCGAAGGGGGTGGGAGCCAGCCCTGCTTCCCGCACTGGAGCAGGACTTAACCCTTTCCTTGTGCCGTCCGTGCAGCAGCCACACGCCTGAGCCCCCCGGGACCCCACACTATAGGATACTGCCCCTGCCATTGCATCACCCCATAAGTGAAGTGGTCCATGTGAGGTGGGTGTGTGGCCCCCAGCACCAGGCTGAAACCCAGTGCAGTGTTTCGGGGAGTTTGTCTGTACTTTGAGGTACTCAGATGGTGATGCTGTTTCCAGCAACCAGAGCTGGAGTTTTCCCCCACACCCAGGAAGCACAGGAGCTGGGGTGGCAGTGGCACTCAAGGGCAGCAGCACCTAGAGGTGGTATAAGGACAAAGGAGCCACTGCCCCTGCCCCAGCAGTGTGGCTTGGGGCTCAGGGACACGGCTGCAGTGGGGTCTGACAGGCTGGGGACTGATGGGCCATGGGGAGCTCCTGCCCAGCCCCAACCTACTCCAAGGGCCCTGGGCCAATCTGTGACCCTGCAGTGGGCTCAGCCCTTGGCAGACCTCCAGTGCTCGTCTCCCAAATCCCTGGCTGCACGTGGCGACTTTGCTCCCAAAAAGCTTCCGTTGGCATCCCAAGATTCTGGCACAGCACCGGCCTCAATGGGTCAGAGCCCCTGGGCTGCAATCCCCATCCCTCTGGCACTGACTGACTGGGGACAGAGGACACCAAGGAGAGGAAGCTCCTGGTGTGAGCAGGGCTGGAACAAACCCTGCTCCAACCCCCCTGTGCCCATGTCCCAGGGACAGACATCCTGGCTGATGTCCTTGCTCAGGACACGGCTTGTCTCTCAGCCCTGTCTTTCAACCCTTTTAATGACAGCCCTAATTAGTGCAGGCAAGGGGCGAGACGCAGGGCTGCAGGAGGGCCAGGGCTCTGCCTCCTTTGTCACTCTATGGCGGGGCACATGGGGTGACAGAGGGGGCTCTGCGGGGTGCATGGCCCTGGCAGCCCCTTCCATTTGTGCCCATCACCTCCTCCCCTCCTGCCGGGCTGCTGAAAGTCGTTAATAGCTGCAGGCAAATAAAACCCTGCAACTCAGTGGGGCCCCCGCTGTGCACAGGGGGCTACTGGGTAACACAGCAGCACGTGCTGCCCAGCTGCCCCTCTGCCATGGGGGGCCTCAGCCAGGCAGTGCCGAGCCCTGGCTGTGCCATGGGGCAACACCGCCCCAGATGACCGTGCTTGCCTGCAGCAGGACAGGGTTAAGGAGGAGGCTGTGGGCCTGGGGTGCGCCCAAGGGTGGGGTGCACCCGCGCCGCTGGGCAGGGTCACCACAACCGCCTGAGTCACTTGGCCCAGGGACACCAGCACTGGGAGGAGCCGCACTGTGGCCACGCGGTCACGGTCACCGAGCCCCCTGCCCACACCCTGTGGGTGACCCTGGGGCAGAGCACCCAGCGTGATCACAGTGATCAGCTGTGCCAACAGAGCATCGTGCAGCCTCGTGAACTGGTTGGGGGTCACTGCGGGCATGAAGCACTGAGCTGGTGGATGGAGGTGACAGCACCAACCCTCAGCTGGATCATGGGGCAGCTGAGCAGGGACAGCGGGCACGCGGGGATGGCCAAAGACCGGGCCAACTCTGAGGGCATCACAGTGTGGGGCTGAGCCTGGCAGGGTGGGCAGCGTGGTGACAGTGGGGCACAGGCTCAGGTTGGGACCTGGTTTTGCAATGCCAGGGTCAGGTTTCGCTGACGTGTCCGTGCTGCAACCAGCTGCTGACTGTAGCCTCTCAGCCCTTTAATTATGCTGGCATTTCCTCCCCAGCTGCCAGGCTCCGCTCACCGGCCCTGAGCAGGTTGGGCTGGGTCGTGACCGCGGCCGAGCATCCCGCCTTGCCGGTCGGGCACCACACGCTCCACCTGTGTCTCCACACCTCTGCCAGCGCTCTGCCCGCACCGCACGCTCCCCTGGCACACACCACACGCTGCCCAGCCCCTCCATGGGCACGTGGGGCCGGGAGCTGAGCCCAGCTCGGAGCCTGGCAGCTGGGCAGGGGCAGCGTGGCCGCAGCAGGGAGAAGCAGTTCCCCCAGAGGTGCTTGGCCATCTTGCCCTGGCAGCAGCCCGCCGTGCTTGGCTGTGCTCCCCCGGCCTGCACCGCAGATACTTGCCGAATTATTCATATTTTCCGGCTGCAGGAGGATCCGGGCTCAGCCTCCCCCTCTTGCACAGCCTCTCCCTGCCAGCCTGATGGAGTGCGAGCGCTGCTCCCCATCCCTGGGATGAGCAGCTGGGTGTCAGTTGGTGCACACAGGGACACAGCAGCCCTTCCTGTGCCCAAGGGAGAGCCCCATGGCAGCCAGGCACAGCGCCGGGCGGGTGGTGGTGTGACCCCAGCCCCATGATGCGGGGCGATGGGCAGGAGGGGGCGGATGGAGCTGCACACAGCCACAAGGAGCTGATGGTGGCCGTGCCACTGGGTGAGCATCCCCAGCCCTGGTACTACCAGTGCCTGCAGGGCTGTGTGCTCACCTGGGTCTGTGCCCACCTGGCTCAGGGGCTGGAGAGCCCAGAGTGCTCTGACCCCCAGCACTGGGCCCAGAGGGCTGAGGGCACTGTGCAGATCCCACCCCATGTCACAGTGGATTCCTGAGCCGGGGGTACCGGCACAGCCCACATCCCCTCCCGTCCCCACCCGGTGAATGAGGCCCCGCGTCCCCCCGGCTCCCCGTGCAGAACAAAGCCGCCGTTGTTGCCGTCCCGCAGTCAGCCCGGTGGGCACCGGCACCCGCTCGGCTCGGTCCCACCGCCGCTCCGAGCCCCGTGCACAGCGATGCGGGGCCGTTCCCGGCTCCGGGCCCGGTGCTGGCTGGTCCCTCCCCGACGCCCCCAACACGCCCGTGTCAGCACGTGCCCCCTCCCCTCACTCAGCCGCACCATGGGCCCTTAATCCCCCTTTTCCCCTCCAGCCGCCGCCGCTCCCACCTCCTCCCGCGTTCCCTCCCTATTTAATTAAAGTTTCCGCAGCAGCCGGGCAGGAATGCGGGCCGCGCTTATCGCCTCCCCCTGCCCCCCTCGGCCCCGCTGCTGCCCCGCTGACCCGGCCACGCTCTCAGGTGCCGGGAAGGGGAAAAACCAGCAGAGCCGCTTCTCCCGGTGCCGCCCCGCTGCCACGCGCGGATTCCTGCGGCCTGACTGTGGCCGCGCTGTCCCCGAGCGTTTCCTCCCGTCGGGTGGCGGATCCGGCCGGGCCGGCAGCGTTGCGTCAGGGCGACCCGGCCGGGCCACCCGGGCTTGGCGTGGTACGAGGACAAATAGTCATTAGTGTCATTCGTCACGGCGGCACGGCCCAGCAACGGGTGGGCAGCGCCTCGGTCACGACGGGCCGCCGGGACGGGACGGGACGCGCCCACTCGGGGACGGGGACGCGCTGCTGCTCCGGGCCGTCACCGCTGGGATGCCCGGGTGCCGCTGGCGGCTCGGTGGGCAGCACAAGGACAGAGCGAGGGATGCTCGGCCCGTGTCACCGCTCCGGTGTCACCGTGCAGGCGCAGCAGGAGCCGGCGGGGCATCCCCGTGTCCGGCGGGCAGGATGCTGGGTGCCCTGCAGGGACATTGCCGGGACACTGCCCCATCGGACACTGCCCCATCGGACACTGCCCCAGCAGCTCCTGCCTGCTGCCCCCGAGCAGCGAGTCGTGCTGCCGCATCGGGATGGCTGCGAGCGGACGGACCGCACCGGTCCCACACCGTCCCACACATCCCCGTACCGGCTGCTGTCACCCGGCAGCGCTGACACCCGGGCACAGCTCGAGTCCCCCGACACATCTCACCCCCCCCGTGACGGCGCCGCCGGCCGGACACGCACCAGGTTCTGCCCGTGGGACGGGACACGCGAGGCCGCAGCGCTGCGGACCGGACACCGCTCCCTCCCGGCCCGTGGTCGCGGCACTCACCGGGGCCGGGCGGGGCCGTGCCGGGCGCTCACTCCATGGCGGCGGGCGGACGCTCCCCTCTGGCGGCGCCGGGCCGGGGGGGGCGGCTTTTAGGACGGGGGGCGTGATCTGGAGCTGGGGGGCGGGGCCGGGTCTCCCGCCGCGTTCCTATTAGCTGCGAGCACCGGGGGGCGAGGGATGGGGCGGGGCTGCCGTGTGGGCTCCGCCCCCCGATCACCTGGGGCCCGGGGTGGGGGGACCCCCGGACCCTCCGGTACCCCCGGTGTGGGTCCGGCTGTGGGTCCGGCTGTGGGTCCGGGCATCTCCCCCGTCCCCAGCTCCGTGCGCCCCAAGCAGCTCCAGACGCTGACAGCCCCGTGGCACCAGGGCCGGGCATCCCAGCAGCTGCTGTGCCCTCGCTGACCCGTATCCCCGGTACGGGTCCCAGTTGCCCCAGTGCCGCTGGGGATCCCAGCTCCGTGTGTCCCGGTGTCCCAGCACCTTTAGGGCCGCGCCGCCCCATGGCCCCGTTACCTCCCCCGGGGTCACTTTGCTTTAGGTCACGCTGCCACCGTGCAGCGGGACGGCGGCTGTGTGCGGCCCTGGGGGCAGCCGGTGTGCCAGCAGTGCTGCACCGAGCAACGCACCGTAACATTCACCGCCCCGAGCTGCCCCCGTCCCGGCCTTTGCCCCCGGTGCTGGCGGTGATGCGGGGCTGACGCGGTGCTGCCCGTGCCTCCCGCAGCCACTCGTTGTTGTTTGTCCTCGTTGTGCCAACAGACTCGTGCTGGCATTGCTCCGTGCATTGCTCCGTGCATTGCTCCGTGCATTGCTCCGCGCATTGCTCCGTGCATTGCTCCGTACCGGCCGGGGCCGCCCCCGATGTCCGCCTGCTGCCCCGCTCCGTCCGTGCCGTGCAGCCCCGCTGCGGTGCCGGCCTTTGTTCGGTTGTGTTTCCTCAAAGTCGATCCGTGTAAAATCCCGGCACCTCACGTGCTCCCCTCCCCCAGCCGGCACGACCACAAAAATGTCAACCCGAAAGTAATATATTGTCCCTTTGTTCTCCTGAAAGTTGCCTCTGGAGTTTTCTCCTCCACACCCGTATCACGGGGAAGGACGAGAAGGGCTTTGGTGCTCCGTGTCCTCTCCAGCCACCGAGCATCCCCCGGGCACAGGGTGGGACAGGGACCAGGACAGGGATGAGTTGCGTTGCATCCAGCCCGGCTGGCAGCCCCGACCGCAGCACAGTGAGGTGTGAGCAGTGCAGGCTGCTCCCCATGGCCCTGCACCCACCCCAGCCTGGCCGAGCTGTTTGGGGCAGCCCGGAGCTGTGCCAGCAGGGCTGGGTGGACCCCAAGCTCCCTGTGTTGGTACCTGTGTGCCCCATACCCGCACTGCCCGGCCACGCACCAGCACGATTCAGGAACTGTGTGTGACTGCCAAGGTCTCGCTGCCATAAAGCTGTCACAGTGGGGCTGAGCGTGGCAGGGCTGTACCGTGGGAAGCTGTAAATGGGGGAGATGCCAAGGACCATTCCCATGTGCCAGACCAAGGGCACGGTTGGACTCTGCCCAGCACTTTGCTGGCACCACCAGGAAAATGAGACTGAGCCTGGGGTGTCCATGGGGGAGCGGGTCAAGAGGGCAGGATCCAGCCCTGCCTTTATCGGGGTGCAGACTGCTGAGCCCCATCCCGCAGTGCTCAGCGCCTTCCTTTCCTTGTAGGGCCGTGATCCCGCTGTACGACGCTGACACGGGGCTGCTGGTGCTGGCAGGGAAGGTGAGGAGCCGGGGAGGTGGGACACAGCGGGGTGATCCCGCACCCTGCTTACACTGCTCTCCACATCTCTGCCAGGGAGAAAACCTCCTGTACTGCTTGGAGGCGGCACCAGCTCAGCCTGCACTCACTCAAGGTAAACAGAACACATCCCACGCTGGGATGCTTCGGCCCCTACTCCTGCCCCCAGCCCAAGGCTGTCCTGCCTGTCCGCAGTCACTCAGTGCCTGATGGAGGGACACACACGGGGCCTGGCTGCCGTCCCCCGCCTGGCCCTGGATGTCATGGCCTGCGAGGTGCTCCGCGTCCTGCAGCTCACCGACACCTTCCTTGTCCCTGTCAGCTACATCGTGCCCCGCAAGGTGAGTTCACATGGGGCCCTCAGACAGAGCCTCAGCTCCAAGCTTGGTCCCTGTATCCCCATATCCTTGTGCCCTGCTGCTTTCCCTGTCACTCACTGCCACCAATTTGGGGACCAATTTCAGCATGCAGGGCAAAGGTGTCCCAGCCAGGTTCTCCCACTGCCCCCAATGTGCTTATCATTCCCCTGAAGCATTTTAACAACAGAATTAAAACCCAAACAGGGTGGCAGCTTCAGAAAGTGCCCTTTGCTGTAAACAGATGCTCTTGTGGAAAAACCCACGTTTAGAAAAAGAAACAGAGCGTAAGAACGGCTGCAGGGCGGCCATGGGATGGGGTGGAGCAGGGCTCTGCCCCCACAGGGATGATGCCACAGGCAGAGCTCAGAGCGTGGGGAATGGAGACAGCCACCATTCACACTGGGAGCCCCCAGCTCAACCCCTTGCCCCCAGCCTGTGGGTGGCACGATGGTGGGGTGCCTGCTGCCATCCCATTGGTGCCACTTCAACATCTGCTTGCTGGGGAATGGAGAGCAGTCAGGTGTGGTGGGGAGCAAGGGGATAATCAGGTTTCCAGGCTAAAATGAGGGAAACCCGTGAGGGATGAAATCTGGGCACTGTGTGCTGAATTCTTGGGGCTGGGGGTGCAATCTGGGTGCAGGACACTGGTCTTTCTGTTTCCTCTCCTGCAGTCCAACCAGGAGTTCCATGAGGATCTGTTCCCTGACTGCGCTGGGATGCTGCCGGCCACAGCTGCCCAGGCCTGGTGGGCAGGGGACAACCAGCAGGTGAGTGGCAGCCAGGAGGAGTCCCATGGGTGGCAGTACCTGGGGCTGGGCACAGCGCTGGCACAGCTACTCAGTGCCTTGGGACGAGGCCAGGGCATGCACGGAAAGGGAGTGGAGCTGTACACAAGTTGCACGTTTTGCCAGAAGCCGAGGAGGTTTAGTGGGGGCAGAGCTGTGACCTCCTGACCGTGCAGGGGGAAAAGTGTTTGAGGACGAGACGCTCAGCCCTGCACCTTGGCTGCAGCAGCGGCTTTGAAAGCAAACAGCTTCAGGAGATCTCATCTGCTCCCACCCAGTTTAAAATGGTTTTCCAGGAAGAAACTGCTCAGAAATGCTCTTCTGCAGTCGGCTGAGCTCTAATTTCCATCTAGGTGCAGCGAGGAGTAAAAATGTAATCAAGAAAAGGCATTTCCCTCCACCTTCCTTAAAAATGTAGACATTCTGAGACGCTATAAATGTGTATTGGAACCACTTAACCATTCCAAAGCTGTGAGCCAGAGAGGGGCCTCCTGCAAATCAGGAGCACCCCCATAAGCCAGACACCACAAGCAGCAGGTTTCGGTGGGGATGATTACAAAACCAGGGGGAGAAAAAGGAGGTTTATTGGGGGGCATCCAGCTGGCTCCCTGGCCCAGCCAGCAGCTGGGATGCAGGCTCTCCTCTGCCAATGCCTGCTGGTCACAGCGCTGCTGCCTGGCAGGTGGGGAGGGTGAGCCTGCACCCAGCACGGAGACCCACACAGACCTTCTGCTCCCCGCTCATCGCCGCCGCATCCAGCACCCAGCTGCCCGATGACGGTCCCATGGACGCTGACCACAGTGTGAGCACAGGGGTAAGGGGGGCTGGGGGTGGCAGGGCTGGGGGAGCAGCTCCTGCCCACCGCTGTGTCCTGTAGGAAGGCAGTGGCTACTCTTCACCCTCCGGCTCGCTGACGTCCCCGAGCAGTGCCGGCGCCTCACTCTCCACCAGCACCGGCCCCTCCAGTGGCTTCGTCAGCAGCCCCAGCCAGAAATCACTGCAGAGTATTTTGGGTGAGTGGGCAGCAGGGTGGGCTCTGCACACCAATGGCTGGAGGAGCCGTGGCACTCAGCAGCACCCACCCACCCACCCACGCAGGGCCCAGCTCCCGCTTCCGGCACACACAGGGCACAGTGCTGCACCGTGACACCCACATCACCAACCTGCGGGGGCTGAGCCTCACCACGCCGGGCGAGAGCGATGGCTTCTGTGCCAACCAGCGCCGTGTTGCCCTCCCGCTGCTCTCTGCTGGAGGCCAGATCGCTGTCCTGGAGGTACCGCAGTCACCAGCAACTCTTGGTGCCACCACTGCAAGCAGCACGCGGGCACCTGACGCACGGCCCAGGTGATGCTTTGCTTTCCATCAGCTCTCCAAACCGGGCCGTCTCCCCGACGTGGCTGTGCCCACCATCCAGAATGGTGCAGCCGTGTCCGATCTCTCCTGGGACCCCTTTGACCCGCAGCGCCTTGCAGTTGGTACGCACTGCCACCAGCTCCCTGCCATGGGTCGCTGTGCTCCATGTTGCTGCTCACCCCCTGCGTGTGTCTCTCTCTGTGCCTGTGTCTGTGCTGCAGCGGGGGAGGATGCCAAGATCCGGCTGTGGCGGGTGCCTGAGGGGGGGCTGCAGGACACGCTGCAGGAGCCTGAGGCTGTGCTGAGAGGTGAGCACCATGCAGGGACACAGATCAAGCACCAGCAGCGGGGACAGGTGGGTCTGGCGGTGTCCCTGTCCCTGTGCTCACACTCTGCTCTTCTCACAGGGCACACAGAGAAGATTTACTCCATCCGCTTCCACCCTGTGGCCGCCGACCTCCTGGTCTCCTCCTCCTACGACATGACAGTGCGGATCTGGGAGCTGGGCGCTGGGCAGGAGGTGCTGTGCCTGCAGGGACACACGGACCAGGTAGGGAAAGGGGTTACCGGGGTCTGCAGCACTCAGACATAGCAGGCTGCCACAGTGCAGCACAGCTGGATGGCAGCTTGGAGCTGGCTTCTGAATTGTGGTTCTGAGATGGTGCTGGGGGAGAGTGACTGCAGGATACCAAAGGGGCAACACAGCTGGTCACCAATTCCCCTGGGCCAGCCAGGCACTGGAGCCCAGATCTGTGACAGGCATCCTCCATCTCGCAGATCTTCAGCCTGGCCTGGAGCCCCGATGGGAGGAAGCTGGCGACGGCGAGCAAAGATGGCTGGCTGCGGCTCTATGAGCCTCGGTGCAGCCCCCAGCCCCAGCAGGTGGGACCATGATGTGATAACTGGAGGGGACAGGTCCCACCACGGGGAGCTGCTGGGCAGGGTGTGCTGCCAGTCACCCTCCTTCTCCCCATACAGGAGGGTCCAGGCCCCGAGGGAGGTCGCGGGGCACGTGTGGTCTGGGTGTGCGGAGGTGACTTCCTCCTCGTGTCCGGCTTCGACAGGTGAGGGTGGGCATGTGCCTTCGCTGGGCATGGTCCCTAGGGCTGAGGCACTCCTCAGTGCCCACCATGGTGACACACTGGGCTCTGCCATGCTGCCTGCTCACCCCCACAGCCGCAGCGAGAGGAGGATCCTTCTGTACCGCGCACAGGCCCTGCCCGATGGGCCCCTCTCCGTTCTCGGCCTCGATGTGGCCCCATCCACACTCCTGCCCTTCTATGACGAGGACACCAGCGTTGTCTTCCTCACCGGCAAGGTGAGATGGAGCTTGTCTGCTTCTAAGGGGCTCCCCACACAGGGCACCGTGGTACAGGGTCCTCGTGCCCTCACACCAGCTCCATCCCGCTGTCCCAGGGCGACACCAGAGTCTTCCTCTATGAGGTGACCCCCGAGCCGCCCTATTTCCTCGAGTGCAACAGCTTCACCTCCAGCGACCCCCACAAGGTGAGGGGGTGTCCATCGGGGCTGCGCTGCCCACCATGCTCCCAGCTCTGCTCATGTATTTGCTCCTCCAGGGCTTCGTCTTCCTGCGCAAGACAACGTGCGACGTGCGGGACGTGGAGTTTGCGCGTGCGCTGCGGCTGGGGCAGAGCAGCCTGGAGCCGGTGTCGTTCCGTGTGCCTCGTGTCAAGGTATTCACCGGGCTGGGCTGTGTGGGTACAGCTCATCGTGCTGTGCTCACCATCACACGTCCTGCAGAAGGAGTATTTCCAAGAGGACATCTTCCCTCCCACCCGCGTGTGGTGGGAGCCGGCCCTGAGCGCCAGCAGCTGGTTACAAGGAGCGGACGGGCAGCAGAGCCGCGTGGAGCTGCGTCCCACAGACATGGTGCCAGGTGGGTGTATGGGGCAGCGCGGGGCCTCCAAGCTGTGGGGCCGCCCCACATCACGCTGCCCCCGCAGTGAGCCAGGCCCCAAAGGAGGCACCTGCACGGAAATTCGTCCCTGCGGCCGTTTATCTGGGGGAGAAAACAGACGAGCAGAAGAAGGAGGAGGTGAGTGTGGGGATGGCGGGGACACAGCACTGCGATGCCCCGACCCACCCCAATACACGGCCCTGTCTGTCCGCAGCTGCTCAGCGCCATGGTGGCACGGCTGGGGAACCGGCACGACCCGCTGCCACAGGATTCGTTCGAAGGGGTGGATGAGGATGAGTGGGTGAGTTGGGGGGGAAGCGGGACGGGAGGGCTGGACACCAAGGACCGGCCATGGGCTGCACCGACACCGGCATCCATAGGACTAGGCCGCAGGAGGAGCACAGGGCACTGCACGGAGCACAGGCCGCACTGGATGGGACTCATCTTAAACTGGACCAGCACTGGGGGACGGCACCGCCATTAAAACCACTGCAGCTCCACCATTAAACCACGGCATCCCGCCATTAAAGCCGCTCATCCCCGCCCGGCTCCTGTTCCTTGTGAGGGATCCTCATCATGAGGGGCGGGGGGAAAATGGCGGCCGCTCTCCCGCCTCCTTAGTGCGCACGCGCGGCGCCCTTGGCCCGGACCTCCCGCTCGGTGCTGCCGCCAGGGGGCGCTGTTGTCCGGCTGGAGGCGGCGCTCCGCCCCGCGCCCTCCGCTCTCTGACCCCGCGCCCTTGTGGGAGCGGAAGCGGCGGACGGAACATGGTGAGCGGGGCGGGATGAGCGCGGGGTGCGGAACCGGAGGGACACGGAGCTGGGGGGGGAGCACGGGGCGGGACGGGACGGGACGGATCGGGGAGCTGCGGGCAGCGGACGTGGGACGGGGCCGGGAAGGTGGGGGCGGTTCTGGGCCGTGCCCGGTGGGAGCGAGGCCTGTCCGGACACACGGTGCCGGTTGGGCCGTGACCGGGGCTGTGCCCGCAGGCCAAGTACCTGGCGCAGATCATCCTGGTGGGGGCCCAGGTGGTCGGACGGGCCTTTATGAGAGCGCTGCGCCAGGAGTTCGCAGGTACGACATGAACCGACACCGGCTCCACAGCACACGGGGGGGGGCTCCGTGCACACACGGGATGGTGCCACCCCCAGCACCGGGCGGGGAGTGGAGCCGGGTGACACTGCGGGGGGTGGGTGGTTGCAATGGGGGGTTGTGGCTCGGAGCTGCCGGGAATCCCGGGGCTGTGGGGGCTCAGGACTGACCGTGTCCTTGGGCAGCGAGCCGAGCTGCAGCAGATGCACGGGGCCGCTCTGAGAGGCCTCAGTCTGCAGCCGCCTCCAGGATCATCGGCATCAGCCTCCAGGAAGCTCAGCAGATCCTCAACGTCTCCAACCTCAACCCAGAGGAGATCCAGAAGGTAAAGGCTCCTTCAGAGCAACGCGGCTGGGGAGAGCTGGCACAGGGTGGTGGGGGCTCCTGGAGGTCTGTAGGTGCTGCCCTTGAAGCAGCCTCGGCTCCAGGAGCCACAGCCCGCTGTGTTTTGGGGAGGGAGGTGCAGGGAGCAGCTCCTGATGGGGGTTTTCCTTTGGCAGAACTACGACCATTTATTCAAGGTGAACGACAAGTCGGTGGGAGGTTCCTTCTACCTGCAGTCCAAGGTGAGCAAAGGGAGGAGAGCTGTGGAGTCCCCCAGCTCTGCCCTCAGCCCATCCAGCTGCCGTTGGTTGGGCAGGAAGCTTCCAGAAACAGGTGTTTTGGGGCAAAACTGCTTCCTACGTGGCTGAACCCATCAGTGCCACAAAGGGAGAGCTCTGCATCAACCCATCGCCTCGTCCTGCAGGTGGTGAGAGCCAAAGAGCGGCTGGACGAGGAGCTGCGCATCCAGGCCAAGGATGAGAAGGAGAAAGGCTGGAAAGCCGAGACGTGACCGCTGTCACTCACACCCCCATTTCCCTCTCCCTTAAGTTATAGGTGGCCAATAAATGCCGTGTCCTCCACCACCTGGCCTGGCTGCTCTGCGCCCTGGGAGGGACCGAGGATGGCCCCAGCCCCGCTGCTGCCCCATGGCTGTGGGTGTGCAGCACAGAAACCTGACCCAGCTATAGGGGCCGGCACGGGCTGAGTGCTGCCCTGCAGATGATGGAGGTGGCACTGGGAAGGAAGGGTGTCCCCAGCTTGGCCTCAGGGCAGCCAGGGCTCCAGTCACACCCAGGAGGGGCTGCAGGAGCTGTTTTAATGGGGGTTGGATGCTCGCAGCCTGACTGCACACATACCTCTGGCTCTGGAGCTGCATGCAGATGGGCAGCAGGGACGGGCACTGGGTCGGGCACAGCAGTGAGGAGCCCTATGAGGACACAGCAGGGCTGTCCCCAGCTGCATTCCCTACATGGGGCCGGGCAGGGCCGGCTGTGCCCTCAGCTCTGTCCCTTGGCAGGAGCTCAGTGCTTTGTCCCCAACCTCTGGCTCCTTGCTGCCCTCGGGCCCTGGGCACAGGCAGGCAGCAGTTACAGACCGAAACAGGAACTTACTTCAACTTCACTTTATTGTTTTCTTAATAAACTTCCTCTCCCATGGAGGAATATAGTGTTATAATCGTTAGCTTATCTCTTGCTTCTGTAGTCCTTAAAGTCTATGCTAACAGCGATGGAGCCCAACAGGAGGAAAATAAAAACAACCCAGAAACTACAATAGAAAGGCACTTAGAGACCGTTAAAATACTGATGACCTGGAATGTGCAACAACAAACCGACAAATGAGCAAGAAAACGAAGAACACCGGCCGGGGGAGGCCTGGTCGATGGCTGGATGCCATGCTGTGGCAGTGCCTGGTCGATGGCTGGATGCCATGCTGTGGCAGTGCCTGGTCGATGGCTGGATGCCATGCTGTTGATGCTGTGGCAGTGCCGGGTGGCCGCTGCACCCCGGCCCAAGGACAGTGAGGTGGGGAGACCAGCTCCCCGCAGGGTGTGCTGCTGGGGCCCTTCCCGAGCACATTCAGGTGGGTCGGGGTCAGGGAGACCCTCACTCAGTTCAGAGAGAGCTGTGGGCAGGGCGAGGGACGCGGGACCTTCTGTGTGCACTGCAGGTCACTTCTGCAGTGTCTCCCATCTCTGAGGCTCCTGCCCCTCCGTGCTGCTGGTGGAGCTCAGTGGGTCCCATGTACCCAGCTGTGCCCAAACTCTCCCTGTTGCCAGGATAGGATCCAGCAGCACAGAGCCCAGCCTGCGTCGGTGCTGCCCCACAGCTCTGGGGCTCATGTGGGAACACGGGCACAGAGCTGAGCAGCACCGAGCTGCCCGACGTGCACCTGCCTGCAGCCCTGCAGCCCTGCAGCCCTGCCCGCGCTGCCTGCGTGCGCTTGCGGTACATGGTTAGGTATGAACGTAGCTAAACACGGTGGCTCTGCCCCGGTGCGGAGCCGGCTCGGTGAGCAGCACACACAGCCGTGTGCCTTGTCACGGGGATGGCTGGGGAGCAGCACGGGACGGGCTGGACGTGGAGCTGGCAGCGATGGGGCCGAGGCCTGGGGCAGGGAGACGCCAAGTCAGCGAGAGCGAAGAGCCCGAGCGGGGCCCCGTCAGCACAGGGGTCTGGGCGATAAATAAATAGCGGCGTCTCCGCTGCCCGGTGTGGGGCAGAGCCCCCCAGGTGCACCCAGCCCCCAGGCCGGGGCAGCAGCGTGGGGTCACCGAGGGATTATTGCTATTCTCAGAAGAGTCCGTTCTTCTTTCGTGAAGGTTAACGTGGCTGCAAGCCCAGGCCTGGGGCGATGCTGGGGGCGACGCTGGGGGTGATGCTGGGGTCTCGGCCTGCCCTCCTCGCCCCCCAGCCCTCAATTCACCACGGCCGGTTTGAGCAGCAGGGAGCCGGGTGGGATGACCACCCAGCCGGGCGGCAGCGCCTCAGGGGGGCTGCCCGCTGCGCCCACCCCCGTCGAGAGGTCGAGCACGGCCCCCGGCAGCAGCGCCAGGCTCTCGGGGGGGGCCCGCAGGCGGCCCGGCTCCGTCCGTCGTCCACCCGCCTTGCGACCCTCCTTGCCCCCCTTCCGCCCCTCGGCCTCCTCGGCCTCGGCCTTTGCCCCGCCGGCCAGCAGCGACATGACGGGCAGCCCCAGGCCGCCGGCCGCGAAGGGCGATGGCAGCAGCGGCGCTTTGGCCAAGTTCAATGGGCCGCCACCATTGAGGGGCAGCGCGGGGCCGGGCAGGGCAGGCAGTGAACCCCCCGACCCACAGCCCAGAGCACTCAGGTCGAGGGGGGCTGGAGCCAGTGGGAGGGGCAGAGCGGGCAGCGCGTGGGGCGCAAAGAGGGCGGCGGGGTTGGGCAGGAGGAGCTGCGCCCCATTGGCGTAGGGCGCGTCTGCGGAGCCCTTGGGGGGCGCGTGGGCCTTCAGCATCTCGTGGTGCTCGTGGGACACGAAGTGCCCGTGGGCTTTGATGTGCTTGCGGAGCGAGCTGGGGTCCGTGTAGCGCTTGTGGCAGCCCGGCATCTTGCAGTAGTAGGGCTTCTCCACGTAGTGCGTGCGGGTGTGCTTGAAGCGGTCGCTGGAGTTGGAGTAGCGTTTGTTGCAGCCTTCGTAGGGGCAGATGTAGGGCTTCTCCCCTATGGGACGGCACAGCTGCATCTGAGCCCCCCACACTGAGCACAGCTCTGTGCCCCCCACCCCTACCAGCCCCGTGCGCTCACCGGTGTGCGAGCGGTTGTGGATCTTGAGGTTCTCCAGGCGGGAGAAGCTCTTGTTGCAGGTGGGGCAGCGGTGCGGCTTCTCATTGGTGTGCGTCCGGATGTGGATCAGCATCTTGTACCTGCACCAGAACCATCAGGGGGGGCTGGGAACAGCACACACAGCCAGCACCCACAGCCAGCACACACAGCCAGCACCCACAGCCAGCACCCACAGCCAGCACACACAGCCAGCACACACAGCCCCCCTCAGCCCCCACTGGGACACCCAATGCCACCACTCGGTGCCATCACCCACCACCATCCATCCCCACACCCCCAGCACGGGTTGCTGCCCCACCCCCCCGCACCCACCTGGCGTTGAAGCCGCGGCCGTGCCGGGCGCAGCCCTCCCAGTGGCAGCAATACCCTGCATCCTTCTCGGGTTTGACGTGGAAGTCATTGACGTGATCCACCAGGTCTTGCAGGAGGTCAAAGAATTGGTTGCACTGCGGGAGGGGGACGCTGGGGGTGAGGGAGGGAGGGCTGGAGGCGCCCCAGCTCCTGTAACAACACCCGACCCCCTCCCAGCCCCACATCCCTCCCCCTCCCGGCCCCGTGGCCCCGCCTGACCTTGGACCAGCGGCAGACGAGCTGCTTGGGGAGGGGCAGCTCCGGGGAAAGGCGCTTGTCCTTGGGGGGGGGCAGGAAGGAGGGCAGGTGCAGAGCCCCCCCCGCACCCAGCGGCAGGAAGAACTGGAAGGAGCCGGGGATGCCGTCGATGTAGCGCAGGGACTGGAAATCCTACGGCGGGACGGGGCGGGGGGTGAGGGCCGACGTGCGGGACGAGGGGGGGCACCGAGGGGGAGGGGACGAGCGGCCGTACTCACGTGGGGCAGGGCGGGCACGGGGGGGTCGTTGTGCCGCTCGGGAGACAGCGAAGCGCTGCCGCCCCCCGGGGACTCCACGCCGGGGGGGGGCGAGAGGCTGAGGTCCATGACGGGGAGGGCCGGGAAGCGCTTCTCCAGCGCTTTGGAGTGTGCCAACAGCCCGGGGCCCGGCCCTGCCCGCCGCCCCCCCCGCGCGGAGCCCCGGCTCTCCCCGACCGGCGGGGGGGCGGCGGCGGCGGAGGGGGGGGGGCCGGGACGGGGCCGTGGTCCGGGGGGGCCGCGTTCCCGTTTCTCTCGGGCGCTCCGCACTTTGGAGATGCTCAGCTTCAGGTCCAGCGGCTCGTCCAGCGAATGCATGGCGCCGGGCGGGGGGGTGCTGGAAAGGCGTGAGTGGTGGCAGGGTGGGGGGGCTCAGCCGGAAAGCCCCCGGTGCCCCCATCCCCGCCCCCCACCCCCCTCGGAGCTGGCGTGGGCTCAAGGCCGCGGGGCGCTGGCACGGAGCTGCTGTCCCCCCCCCACCAACCACCACCACCTCCGCTGCGGGCAAAGGGCAGTGCGGGAGCTGCGGGCCCCCGGAGGGGGGGGACGACTGCGCTATGGGGGTGTGACAGAGCCCCCCCCCCCCCCCACCCGCCCTCTGGAGCCCTTTCCCAGGGCGGCGGCGGCTCCAGCCCCGCCGTGACCCGAGCGCGTTGGCCCCATCCCCGGCTTCCTCCCCCCCTCCGGGGCCCCTTCCCCGCCGGGGGCCGCGCAGGGGCTGCTGCGGGGGGGCCCCCCCGGGCTCCTCCTCACCCCACCCCACCCTCGGTGCCCCCATCCCTTTTCCTGCGGCCGTGGGGCCGGGCTGGGGGCACAGCGCACCCAGCACACGTGGCACGGTCCGGTCCCCCCCCCCCCCAACACACACCCTTTCTCCTTCCCCACCCCCCCGTCGATTTTATACACACATATACACGCACGGATCCCCCCCTCCCCACTGTTGCCGCCGCCGCCCCGGGGGCCCCCCACCCTGGCCGGGCTCCAGCGCGGCGCAGACGCTGAGGAATGCGGAGGAGCCGCGATGGGGCGGGGGCCCCCCCGTTAAACATCCCCCGTGGGTCGCCGGCAGCCCCACGGGCCCCCCCACTGCCGGTTCCGGTGGCGGGGGGGTCGTGGGGGTCCCGGCGACCAGGTGGCATCATTGATTCTCCCTGGATATGATAATAAAAAGCATCACCCCCCACCCACAGTGTGTGTGTGTGTGTGTGTGTGTGTGTGTGCGTGTGTGTGTTGGGGGGGGGGGTGGCCTCTCCCCGTGCCAACAGCGCAAGGACGCGGTCACGGGTGGGTGACACAAAGGCGAGAAAGGCGGGGGGACGCCACGACCCCTCACCCACCCCGAGGCGGAGCTGTCACCCATCAAGGGACCCGTCCCCATCCCCATCCCTATTCCCATCCCCATCCCCATCCCCGTCCCTACCTGCGGGCGGCTCAGCGCGGGGTGCGGCGGAGCGGACCCCCCCGCCGATGGGACACCGGGTGGCTCCGCCACATCTGCGCGGGGACCGGCACCGGCGGTGCTGGTGATGATGGTGGTGGTGGTGGTGGCGGCGGCGGGGCCCCCCCCGGCAGCCCCGGGGCGGGGCGGGGGTTCTGCCCGCCGTGATTTATGGCCGCCCCGCCGCGCTCCCCGCTAGGACCGGCCCCGCCGCGCCGCCGCCCCGGCAGCCATTCGCGGGTGGGAGCTGAGCGCATGCCTGGAACCGCCCCGCGTGGGGGGGGGGATGGATGGATGGAGAGGGGAAAAGAAAAAACCCCACGGGTGGAACGGGGACGGATCCCGCACAGCCCAGCACACGGATCTGACCCGCACGCTGAGCGGGGGCACCGCGGGGTGTCACGCGTGGGGCGATGGATACCCCCCCCCCTCACACCCCCCACCACCTCCGCTCTTCATTAACTTCGATGTATTTTTGAGGGGGGGGCGAATGTCCCGCGTGACGACAGCGCCGCTCCGTGACGTCACGCCTGGCAGGGCCTCCCTATGACGTCACCCCCCGCGGGGGAAGGGAGGAGGGCGGGGGGTGTCCCCGGGGCTCCTTCCGGGGGCAGGATGTGGCTGCACGCGGGTGGGGCCGCCCCGTGTCACGCGTGGGGGGGTCACGCGTGGGCGGCGATGCGGAGCTACGGGCGCAGCCCCGCGGAGGAGCCGTCGGCCCACGGGGAACATCCAGCGAAGGGCTGAGCTGACAGCAGGGATAGAATGGGATAAGGCAGCACTGGGCAGAATGGAGTGGGATGGGATGGAGTGGGATGGGATGGGAATAGGGTCGGAGGGGTGGGACAGAATGAGGTGGGGATAGGATAGAGTGTGGACAGGAAGGGGTATAATAGGGTCAGAGTGTAGCATAGGATGGGAATAGGACAGGATGGGATGAGATGGAGCGGAGCTGAGTTGGACAGGGAGGGATGGAATGGGGTGGGGACGGGGCAGGGTGGGATAGGATGGCATGGGACAGAATGGGATGGAATTGGATGAGATGGGGATGGATGGAGATGATACAGGGATAGAATGGAATGGGATGAGACAGGACGGGATGGGAGGGGATGGGATAATATGGGGTGTGATGGCACAGAATGGGATGAGATACAACATGGGGTAGGATAGGATGGAATGGGACAGGATGGAATGGGATGAGGTAGGATCAGATGGGACAGCACAGGATGGGATGGGGACAGTACAGGATGAGATGAGGCAATGATAGAACAGAATGAGATGAGAAAAGAATGGGATGAAATAGATTGAGAGGAGTTGGCACAGGATGGGATGGGAACAGGATGGAATAGGACAGGGATAGGATGGGGTGGAATAGGATGGGGTAGATGGGGTGGCACAGGGTAGGATAGGGGCAGGGCTGGACAGGCTGGAGTATGATCAAAGGGGATGGCACAGGATGGGATGAGGGCAGGATGGGATGGGGTAGGATGAGATGGAATAGAGCTAGAACAAAATGGAATGGGATGAAACAGAATCGAAGGGGGTAAAATGGAACAAAAATGAAATGGGATGGCACAGAATGAGATGGGAATGGGACGAGATGAGGACGGGGTCGTATGAGGAGGAATAGGGATGGGACACAACAGGGTGGGGGACAGGAACAGGTGGGATGGCACGGGGTGGGATGGTGACAGGACAGGGTGGGACAGGAATAGAATGGGATGGGATGAGAGAAACCGGGACAGAAGAAAGCGGAATGGGAAGGGGTGAGATGGGATGGATTAGGGTTGGAAAGGATGGCACAGGTTGAGATGGGGACAAGATCACATGAGGTGGGGATAGGGATGAGATAGGACAGGATAGGATGGAATAGGATCAGATGGGATGACATGGGATGGGGAGAGGACAGAATGTGGATGGGATGGGGATAGAACAGAACAGTGGGATGAGATAGGATAGGGCAGGGGTAGGATAGGATGGAATGGGACAAGGTTGGATGGGGTGGTGTGAGGATGGGATGGGGACAGGACGGGATGAGGGCAGGGTCGGAGGGGTAGTGTGAGGATGGGATGGGACAGAATGGGGATGGGATGGGATGGGGTAGGATCAGAAGGGATGGCACGGGATGGGCTGGAATGGGGACAGAGGGGGTGGCACAGGTTGGGGTGGGGACAGGGCGGGATCGGATGGGGTGGGTTGGGGGTGGGACAGGTCGGGATGGGGTGCAACGGGATGGGTTGAGATGGGACGGAACGGGCTCAGCCGGGGCGGCACGGGTCGGGACGGGGACGGGGGGTGCGGGAAGGGGCAGCGTGTGATCGGATGGGATCGGACAGGGCCAGAACGGGTCGGAACGGGCCGAGATAAGCCGGGACGGTGCTAACACAGGGGTAGCACCGTGCGGAACGGGCCGGGCTCGGACGGGACGGCGCAGCACGGGGTGATCGGGGCCGGCACAACGCGGCTCGGGGGCAGCACGGGGCGCTGCGGGGAACATCCCACCCGCACCCAGCGTCTCCCCGCCGCCCCCCCGCGCCGCTCCGCGCCGAATCCCGCGCCGTCCTTTGTTTACATGGGCCGGTGGCTGGCGGAGGCGGCGCCGCCGGGGGAGGGAGCGCTGCTGTGCTCGCACCAGCTGTTTCCCGCCTTGAGACACACGCACACACACACACACTCACGCCCCGTTCCAGCCCCGTTGCAGTCGCTCCGATCCCGGCCCCGCGCCCAGCGGCGCCCCGCTGCCGTCCCGCTGCCCCCCCCGGCCGGCATGGAGTACTTCGTGGTGCCGGCACAGAAGATGCCCTCCCTGCAGCACTTCAGGAAATCCGAGAAGGAGGTCATCGGCGGGTTGTGCAGGTGGGGGCAGCGCTTTATTCATTACCCCCCTCCCAAACCCCCCCTCCCCTCCCCTCTAAAAAACCCCTCCTTTATATCATCCATTTATTGCTATTTTTCAAGCCTTAAAAATATAATTTTTTATATTATTATCCCTCCATTCTTTATTTCATTATTTATCCCCCCCCCTCTTGCTCGACCCCCCCCTCCCCCACCCTCCTCATTCCGACCCCGATACCCGCTCTCCCCCGTTCTCTCCCCGCACGTGGGTGCCGCCGCGCACATGGGGCCGGGCCCCGATAGCGGCCATGCGGCCTTACAGCCCCGCAGCGCCCCGCGATCCCACAGCACCGGGATTAGCGATAAGGGTGGGGGGACACAGCAACCCACCGGGGGGGCTTTATCATGGGGGGGGTGTGTGTTTACTGCCGGGCCTGGCCGTGACTCTGCAGCCCTCCCGGAGGAGGCGGGTCGGCCTTGGGGCTGCCGGGACATGTAGTGCGGCTTAAAGCGGAGCTAGGCCCGAGCAGGCCCTACAAAGGCCGCGGGTGGAGCTGCCGGGTCCCTATGGGGATACATAGAGGCCTGGAGGCCCGTTTGGGCTGGTTCCGAAGGGATGGGGTCCACGGGTCCGGCCGCTCTCCCGGCTCGCGGTTCCGCTCGGCGCAGCACGCGGGGCCGGCTCGGGGCTGGCTCGGGGGTGGCCCCGCGTGCTGCGCCGAGAGCGGCCGGGGTTGCGAGCTTCCCCTTCCTCTCCATTCGTTCTATACTGACTCATTGCCCCCTAAGCAGGGTGCAGACCCCCAGCCCCACATCCTTGGGGCGTTTCCCAGCCCGGCTGTGGGGTGAGGGTTTGCAGGAAGCAGGAGGGAGTTGTGGGTTTGGGCGGGACCGGGGGCTTCTCCATCGGGAGCTGTCAGCTGGAAGCCATCAGTGGGGCGGGGAGAGACGCTTTCTAAAGGCCACACACGCTGGTAGATCCATAGGGATACAAGCAGAGGTCCCAGCCAGCACGTGGGCACCCCCAAGATGCTGGTGGGGT
This sequence comes from Coturnix japonica, assembly GCF_054131305.1. NCBI lineage: Eukaryota > Metazoa > Chordata > Aves > Galliformes > Phasianidae > Coturnix > Coturnix japonica. The sequence continues at coordinate 19,175,877 of NC_140675.1, read as the reverse complement.
GTCTGCTGGCCCCCATCCTTCCAGCATTGCAGAGCTTAAGGGTGTAAAGTTCTCCCCTGCTCACTTCCATCCAGCTGCTCCCTGTCCTGCCCCAAGATGGGTTTTGTTGCAGGTCCCTACAGTGCATCCCCCCCAGCCCTAACCCAGCCCTTCTTGCAGCCTGGCCAACATCCCATTGACCCCAGAGACCCAGCGGGACCAGGAGCGGCGGATACGTAGAGAGATCGCCAACAGCAACGAGAGAAGGCGGATGCAGAGCATCAATGCTGGCTTCCAGTCGCTGAAAACCCTCATCCCGCACACGGACGGGGAGAAGCTCAGCAAGGTGAGCAGGGAGCCGGGTCACAGCAGTGGGTGATGTGCTGGGAGGAGGGATTGGAGGCTGTGCTGTGTGTGCTGCTCATGGGGAGCTGCAGGAGAGATGCTGGGTCCTGGCTCAGAGCTGTGCTACATCACTGTGCCCCCCTTCTCCATAGGCCGCCATCCTCCAGCAGACAGCTGAGTACATCTTCTCCCTGGAGCAGGAAAAGACCCGGCTACTACAGCAGAACACCCAGCTCAAGCGGTTCATCCAGGTGCTGCTTCGGGTGCTGGGGAGGGATGGTGGCCGCGTGGCTGGGGAAGGGGCGGCCACAACTTTGGGTGTGCTCAGAGCTTCATTGCTTCCCCTTGGGGTCGGGGGGAGATCCCCATCCTAATAACTGCAGGGTGGAGTTGTTTCACGCCCTCCTGGCAGTGATGGGGTGGATGGAGGCATTGGCTCCTTATACTCAGGAGACATTTCTCTTTGCGATCCCCGTGTTGGGTTGGCCATGGGGGTTTCACCCTCCCTTTGAGCTGTGGGGGTGACACTGGGGATGACCACGAGAGTAGCACTGCCCACCCCTGGTCCACAATGAGGGGAACCTTGGTCTTCTGACACCACATCCCTTTGGCAGGAGTTCAGCGGTTCCTCCCCAAAGCGGCGACGAGCAGAGGACAAAGATGAGGGCATCGGCTCCCCAGACATCTGGGAGGATGAGAAGGCCGAGGACCTGCGGCGAGAAATGATTGAGCTCCGGCAGCAGCTGGACAAGGAGCGCTCGGTCCGCATGATGCTGGAGGAGCAGGTGAGGCTGTGGGGCTGGCGCTGCTGTGTGTGGGGAGGGCTCGCCCTCTAGCGGGCTGTGCCATGGGGATGATGGAACCAAAGAGCCATAGGATGGCTGGAAGGGAGCTCACAGCCCATCTGCTTTCAAGCCCTGCCGTGGGCTGGCTGCACCCCCAGCTCTGGGCAGCAGTCCCAGTGCCTCACCACCCTATGTATAAGGCATGTCCCCACACTCAGCCCTGCTCTCTTTCCCCACTTTGCCCACACCGTGATCCCGCAGACAGGGACAGCCCAGCTTGGGTTGGGGTGTGTGTAGGGCATGGGCTGCACTGCTCACAACACACCGGGTCCCTCTCTGCACCAGGTTCGCTCACTGGAAGCCCACATGTACCCCGAGAAGCTGAAGGTGATTGCTCAGCAGGTGCAGCTCCAGCAGCAGCAGGAGCAGGTGAGGTTACTGCACCAGGAGAAGCTGGAGCGGGAGCAGCAGATCCGAACTCAGGTGAGTGCGGGCGCAGCCCACTGCCCCTCCTGTCCCTACAGCTTTCTTGTGGGATGAGCAAGGCAGCGATGTGTGGAGGTTAGGGCAGGTCAGTGATGCTCTTGGCACCTATGAGAGGCTGTGCTGTGTGCACAATGATGTCCCAGCAAAACGACTTACTCCCTTATGGAGTAGGGAAGGGGTTGGTGCAGTGCTGCCCTGCACGCTCAGCTCCAGGCTGTGCTCCCTGTGCCTGGGGCAGGAGGCAGACAAACATGGTGCCAACGTGCTGCCTGCGCTCCCCTCTGCTCTGCGCTGCCGCCCTGATTTGGAGCTGTTCCTTGAGCTGGAGGACCCCAGTGTGGGGAGCTGAACAGGCAGTGACAAAGCCCGGCTTCCTCTGCAGCCTGACTTCTGCAGGGATGTTCCCCACAGGATCCCTCCCGGGGAAGTGCAGCCTATTTTTAGGTGAACTTTCCTTCGCCTCCTGCTGGGGCGGTCCTTTGCATCCGCTGTTTTAACCAGGAGCTCCGAGGGGTGCGGTGCATTCCCAGCTGAGCGGGTCGGGCTGATCGGAGTTAGTGTGCATCAGCTGCTGGGGTTTGGCTTCAGCCTTATGAGAGTCCAAAGCTTCAGGGTACGGGCAGTTCTTTGAGCTCAGCCTTGTCCTTCTTGCTCTGCCAAAGCAATGCTGGCCACAGCTTAGCATGTATCCATGCAGGGCAGGTGGGCAGCAGCTGAGTTGGTAAAGCTTGGTGGTCTCGGTGCTCTCCCCATCACTGCCTTGCCCAGGTGCAGGGGCTGCCTCTCTCATGGTTCAGCTTGCTCCAAGCCCATTATCTCATGTATGAGTTGGGCCCAGAGTGGCACAGCATCCCCAGCAGTGTGGGCACAGTGGGGTTGCTTTGGGGTTTGGGGACCTTGGAGGGCTGCTGCCCTGCAGCTCTGGGTGAGAAGTTTGAGGATGGAGTCATCGCCCCGTGTTGTGTGTCCCAGGGGCTCATGGAAGGGTTTGCTTTGTCCCCAGCTCCTGCCAGCACACGGTCCCCCAGCGCCCACCCACCACCCCACTGTGATCGTACCAGCACCACCTCCCTCCCATCATGTCACCGTGGTCACCATGGGCCCATCCTCGGTCATCAACACAGTCTCCACGTCCCGGCAAAACCTGGACACCATCGTTCAGGTAGGGAGCACCGCGAGTTATGTGTGTGTTTCTGGGGGGAGGTGTCCTAAAGCCTTTGGGGAGGGGGGGGTTCATCACCTGACGGCTTCATTTGCCCCTGCAGGCCATCCAGCACATCGAGGGCACGCAGGAGAAGCAGCTGCAGGAAGAGGAGCAGCGACGTGCTGTCATTGTGACGCCCGCACGTGCCTGCCCAGAGCCCTCCACCTCCGACACCGCCTCCGACACGGAGGGCAACGACAGTGACTCCATGGACCAGAGCAAAGAAGACCCTTTGGGGGAAGGGGAGCTGCCCTGACACCCCCTGGCCGGCAGCCGGGATGGGGAAGGGGGCGATGGGGGGGGAAACGTCAGAGAATATGCTGAAATTTTTAAAAAATACGTGGCGATTTGGGTCTCTTTTATGACCTTTTTCCAATACTGTAACGCTGGAAGCGGGCGCCGTTCAGCGCTCAGTTCCCAGCGAGCGGGGAGAAGGGGGGGCTGGGGAGGGGGGGGCAGCCAGAGGGGGGGACAGAACTGGAAGCGGGGTACAGTCGAGTGGCTTCGGGAAGGGGCTTAGGGCTGGGGGGGGGTTGGAGCCTCCCCTGGTGCCACCAAACTCTTTTCCCCCCCCCCCCCCCACCTGCAGGGAGCCCTGCAGAACCAAAGCCAGCCGGGTTTCCCTTGGGACGCTGCAGGGGGCGGTTGGGATTTTTGATTCTTTTTCTCCTTTTTGTTTTGTTTTTTTTTTTGTTCTGTTTAAAAGTTTCATTTTTAAGCAGGGGGGGTGGAGGGGGGGCACTCCTGGTGACCGCAGTGTCGGTGCTGTGGGGGTCCTGGGCTCCATTTGCAGCTCCCACCCCGGTGCTCCCCTTCCTGCTCCCCTCCTTCCTTTAAGCACTTAATCCGGTTTGCGGGGTTCGTCAGGTCAGAAGAGCTTTTCTGTTTCGTGATTGTTGTCGCTTCTACTTTTTGTTGTGGGCAGGGGGGCCCCACTTCTGTCCCCCCCCACCCCACATCCTCACCTCCGCCCCCTCGTTTGGCTGTAGGGTTTAGGCCAGTCGTGTGTAGAGCCTTGTTGGTATTTGGTAGGTTCCTCCCCAGCCACAGCTCTGTTTCTCTCTCGGTTTCTTTCATTTTATTATAATTTTTTTGGTTGGTTTTGTATTTTTTTTTTACGATTTTCAGGTCTTTGTGTTCATTGAGAAGCTATTATATTTTGTTAAGAAAGTGAAAAAAAAAAAAAGAGGCTTGTGCCTTTGTAAAGAAACAAAATAAAGTTTGTACTTTGTTTTTTAGAACCTCCGGCCCCGTGTTGTTTCTGGGGGTGGGTCCATGTCCAGGGTGCTCAGGACGGCGTCCATCCCAGCTGCCTGGCTCACCTGCACTGCACTGCGCTGGGGGGGCTGCGGGGCCGGTTCTGATGACCCCTCTCAGCTGGGGGTGGGAGGAGGGAGGATTTTCTGTGCCCTGCAGGTGGGTGGTGATTGGGACAGCCTTATTTCTCCTGGGCTTTGAGCACAGCCATCTCCTCCCGTGCCTTCTGGGGGGCATCGCAGCGGCTGTGTGTCCCTCCATCTCCCACTCACGGTGCCTGGGTTGGGGTTACGGTTTAGGGTTAGCCCGGCAACGATCCTGCATCCCCAGCTGCACACCGTCATCCCCATCCCCACCTCTGCGCTTTCAGCTTTAGCAGGCAGAGGATCCTCCTTGGATGTCCCCGGGGCGCTGCGCGGCGGCTGTGCCCATCCTTAGGGTCAGCTCTTGGCGTGGGACGGCGATCCCATCGGCATTGACACCGTGCCAACCCGGCCCCGACATCAGCGCTGCCGCTCCGGCCCCGACCGCGGCCCCCGGGAACGGCTGCAGCGGCGTGTGCGCAGGGCTGAGCCGACAGCCGGCAGCCCGGCCCCCGGCCCGGAGTATAAATAGGGGCGGCGAGCGGCGGAGCGTTCCTGGCAGCCACCATGAAGCGCCTCAACCTGCTGTGCTGCTGCGTGGCCTCGCTCCTGCTCCTCGGCACGGCAGGTACCCGTGGGGCTGCGGGTGTATTATGGGGCTGTGGGTGCTTATAGGGTTGTTGGTGCCCAGTTGGGGTTGTGGGTGCCTGAGAAGTTCCTGTGCTCAATGGGGTTTGTAGGTTCCTGTTGGGGCTGTTGGTACTTTATGGGGCTGTGGGTGCATGAAGGACTGGAGGTTCCTATAGGGCTTCATGTGCCCGTGGAGTTCTGGGTGCCCAGCCAGGCTGGGGGTGTGCGTGGTGCTGTGGGTGCCCGGTGAGCTCAGCCTGACTTCAGAGTGGTGCCCGCAGCAGGACTTGTTGGCACCCCCAAAACTGTAGGGACACCAAGAGCCGAGGGGATGTGCGGTCAGCAGGGGCTGGTAGGGACATGGGTTGGGGTCCCTGCTCTGCACTCAGTGTGGGCACAGGGGCTGTGCTGCAGCTGAGGTGCTGGGGGCAGTGTCACCCCCGGGTGCTGGCACAGCTGGTGCCGCTGGGCTGCAGCCCCTGCGTGGGGAGTGCTGGGCTCCAGGGCGCTGAGCACGGGACCCCCACCCACCGAGGCTCTGGCAAGCGTTGGGGTGACCTCCAGACCCCGCTGCTCACCCGGTCCCGTGGCGTCCCCTGGGGCACCGCCGTTACCCTTGTTTGCCCTTGAGTTAATTTGGGCCGGTTTGCTGCCTGGCCGGGCTCAGGCGGCCGCGCTGCCGGGGGGCAGCTAAGTATGGAAACAGCCGTGTAAGGGGACACTGCGCTCCTGCGGCCGCCTGGCCCCCGCGCCACCACGGCCCCGCGTGCGGCACCCGCAGCTGCTGCCTTCTCGCAGCCCGGCACCCCCAGCACTGCCCGGTTGTAGCCTTTTAAGGGCATCTTTTACCATTCTGGTGAATAAAATGGGTTTGGGGTGAGGGGTGTGTGCTGCCGGCAGCTGGGTGATGTCTGTGGATGGGAACAAGAGTGATGGAGGGTCCTCTCTGGGCATGGCTGGTGGCATTATGAGGTGCTGGAGAAGGGTGACAGGAGGACACTGCAACCAGCCTGGCTGGTGCCGGGCTCAGCCTGGTGCTGTGGGGAGCAATGGCAGCTCCATGGGACAGGTGGTCTGGCAGATGGGTTGGGTAGAGCCGGGCTCATGGATGTGCCCCACACCGGCTGCCAACTAACCCCATAACCCCGGTTGCTGCTGCCATCTTGAAGGCTGTCGCTTCACGCTGGTTTGGTGACGCCTGGGACCCTGTCACCACTCCCAAGGGTGGGAAGGACCCATGGCCCACGTGGCCGGGCCTGGCAGAGCTCCCCGCTGTGGACCTTGCCCACCTCCAGCTGGGCAAGGAGCTGAGGGAAACCTTGGCACACTTGTGCCCTTCTGCAGCGAGTGCTGAGGGTGTAACAGGGCTGGCACAGAGCTCTGCTGTGACAGCAAGCATGGCTCACTGCAGCTTTGCCATCCCAGACTACCCACCCCTCCATCCCATCCAGTCCCATCCCAGTGCACTGAGCTTCCCCAGAGCTGTGGGGTCACCATCCCCCAGCCAGGCATCAGCACAACCATGGGCACCACTGCTGTTTGGTGCAGAGATGTAGGGTATGAGATGCCACAGCTCTCAGTCCTTTGTGCCACCTACATCTCTGTCACATCTTGTGCAGTGGGGATCCCGATCTCTATGGGTACCCTGGCTCTCTCCCACATTATGGGCTGAGCAAAGAGAGGCAGATGTTGGGTACCCTGCTGCAATGTGACCCCTGGTCCCACCAGACCCCACATTGGAGGGAGCAGGGTGGATGGACAGGAAACCTCGTGTCCCCACTCAGAGACCTGCATGCTGTGCTGTAAGGACCCAAATCCCAACCCAGGCAGTAGGTCTGAGGGTGAGCAAACTGCTCACAGAATCACCCCATTCTTTGCATGGCAGTGGGTGCTGGCACCTCATCAGGGCTCTGCTGGTCTATTTTAAGCTGCAGGGACATTTCCCTTGTAAGTGATAGCCCAAGGAAGCCATTGAGCTCGTGTGCCGGTGGGGGCTGGTGGAGGGGCCGGGGAGTCTCCGGACACTCTGAGCCAGGTTAGGTGCTGAGCCCCATAGAAAAGCCCTGGATTTGGGCTCCTCGTCCCACTGTTGTGGCTCGGTACCACCTGAACAACCCCAAAAGTTTAGGGATCATGTGGGGTAAAGCATCATCCAGCACTGAAATCCAAGCTGTTCCTCGCTGTTTGCTCTCTTGCAGACCCCGGTCTCCCATCTCACTTCTCCCTTCACCACTTCCCCCATCTTTGTGCCATCTGCAAGGCAGTGCTCACAGGCTCAGGTTCTCCTCCAAGGCTCCGATGGGAACCATGGGGTGAGCACCCTGTGGGAAGGCAGTCAGAAAACCACCCCACAGAAACCATTCCCCACTTTCCTCTCTATATTTAGCAAGCCCCGAGCCTGGTTTTAATCACTGAGGTTTCCTTACCCTGCTTTCTTAATCAAAATATCATGCAGCCCTACCCCACTATTTATAGAAATCAACAGCCAATTTTCTTTTCCAGCTAAACTTGAAATCTCCTCCGCAAACCAGGTCAAGTTAGCCTGACAAATCTGTTTCCTATGTCCCTGCTGTGATCTGCACAGATCAGACATCCCCTCCTGTGTGCAGGAAGCTTTCACACTGTGATTTCTCTTGCAAAACCATTGGGGAAAATGCCCCAGGGCTGCTGGGAGTGCATGGAGGGGGAAACTGAGGCACAGACAGACTGGGCTTGGACATTGGGTGACATGGGGAGTGTCTGCAGTGTGTCTATGGTGTGGCTGGTGTTTCCTGGGGGAATCCCAGGAGGTGCTGGGTGGTTCCTCTGAGCCCAGCTTCACTCCTGGCCCATTGCAGAACTCTGTCAGGACCAGGCATGGATATGAGGTTCAGTGCAGCCTTGCTTGTGCTCAATGGGGAGAGACAGGCAAGGGGCTTCCTCGGGTCTGCTCAAAATTCCCCACAAGGAGATGCACGTGTCTTTCTTTCATAGCAGCAAGATGTTCCTCTAAGTCAATGAGTTCACTTGACCAGAGCAACTCTTTGACCAGGCCTCATTAAAATAGTGATGGCAAGAAATACTGCTTTGGCAGTTGGGACCTGGCCTTGGCTTCCTTTCAACCCGTGCAGCTCCTCGTGTCCGTGTCCCCCTGGGTAGTGCCACCGTCACTGCTGTCACTCCTGCTGCCGTCATGATGGGCACAGCTCCCAGATCAGATGTGCACCCCGGGGTGTGGGATCCCCCAGAGCCCCACTGGGAATGTGGGGGAGAGTCCCACTCACACTCATGGGAGATGGTGGCTGTCCCCTCCCTGGCTATTGGTGGTGCCCATTTTGGAGCTTTCCCTTGTGCTGGGTTCCTATGCCTTGATGAGCAGGAGAGAAACCAGGTTGCTTTGGTTGATGTTGGCTTTTCAGCTTGGTGGATGTTGGCTTTTTGCTTTCCTCCATGGAGTAAAACATGAGCAGGGAAGGGAGCCCCATCACTGAGCGCAGGGCAGTGGGGAGAGGCCAAGCCAGGGCTCGTGCATGGCCCCGCACTCCTAAGAGCATCTGGGTTCCTCCTGGGGCATTCAGCACCTCCTGGGGCATTTCCCCCATTGCAGAACTGCTGATCCCCCAAAGAGCTGCCATCAGAAATAACACCCTGTGTGCTGCTGGGGCTGAGATTCGGGCAGGGGAAGAAGGCGTGCGAAAAGCCATCCCCAGGGCACCACACAGCACCGACCCCACGCTCAGGGCTCCTATTTCTGCTGGAGGGGGAGAGTGTCCTTCCCAGGGCCACCTGTGCCCATCTGTCCCTCCTGGCTGTCTCCAGCCCTGATGCCATTCACAGAGGCAGGCTCTCTCTGTTCATTCTCTCCATAGAGCTCTGTGCAAGGAGAGAGGGTGCCACAGCAGTGGGGAAGGGACGCATGCATCGTAGCTGTAGGATGGGGGAACCATCCCCGTGCTTCCCGTGTTGGCTGCTGTGGCATCAGCACTGGTGTCCCATATCACACTGCTGGATTTCCATTGTGGTTGTGCCACAACTTGCTGTCAAAGCAGTGGACAGGGTGGTCAGGAACCAAGTGTTCTGACAGTGAGTGGGTCAAGGTCTCCTCTTCCACACTTGGCATAATGCAGGGTATGAGTAAGGGAAACCTTGATGTCGCCTTACAGCAGGTTTGCACATTGCTGCTGTCTCACTCCATGCTGGGGAGCACAGGGCTGAGGATGTCACCCTTGGTCAAAGGGCTGGGGATGAGCGAGTGGGTGCCTGTGAGTGAGGGTCTGGTGCTGCCCGTGCCCTGCTGAGCTGCTGCTCACCCCACTATACAGTTGCTGGGTGTATTTTTAGCCCTCAGAGGACGGGAGGAGGGTGTTAAGCCCGTAACCTTCGTCCCATTTAGCCACCCGGTGCTCACCAGGCAGCCATCTGCAGATCAGCACAATTCGCCTTGTGATGGATTTGGAGACCATGTAGGGGAAACAGGAGGGAGAAGGAGAGGGGCTTTATGTAATTCCATGAAGGTCACGGGAAACAAAGCCCGTGGCAGGGAATATCCCAGTGTGAGTGCATAGTGAAGGTTTCCTTTCTCCCTGCGCACAGGGGATGCAGCATGTCCCTGCCCAGGGGACACCTCTGTCCTCTGCATCCACTCAAAAGAGACACATGGATATCCCCAATGAGGTCTCCTGCTCCTCACCAGCCCTGACCCTCCCCACGCACCTGCCCTGGAAGCAGCACTTCCCTCTCAGCCCTTTGGCTCACTGGCTATTTTTGGGCCATGCTGAGAATATCCCTGTCCTCATCTGCCATGGGGACCCTCAGGGTACAGGTGGGCAGAGCACGCCTTGTGCCAGCTCACCCCTTTGGGTGGCTTGGAGGGTGGTTTAACACCAGTGCCATTGTGCTGCCCTGGCACAGCACTAAGGTGTGGGATGCCATGTGCGAGGCTGCAGGAGAGCCCTGGCTTCATGTCGTGTGCCATCCTCGAGCTGCTGGCCCTGACCACAGCCCGGGCAGCGGTGGCCTTGCTCCCTGTTGGCATCTGCTCGCCAGCTGGAGTACAAAGGCATTATTTTCCTCTGAAACACTTCCCTGGTATGCAGGCACTCGAGTTTTCAGGGGATTATTTAGACGAGCAGCAACTGTTTGTAACAGAGACAGTATAGCTGTTGATATTTTATTTTTGGCATCCGTTGACTAATGTTAAATTGCAGTTGGAGGCCTATGGAAAATACGGATGCCTGCTCCCGGCCCGCAGAACAAATTCATTGTGTTCCAGCCAGTTGCACGGAGTGGCAAATGTTTTCCTAATGAAGGGACATGCACAATAAATAGCTCCGTGCCTGTCGCGGGGTCAGGCCTTGTGCTGAGGAGGCAGAGCCCACCGTGCTGTGCAGGGCTGGGGAGGACCCTTCTGCCTGCCAAGCACCCCAAGCCTCTTGCTCCCAGCTTTCAGAGCTCCCCATGCAGCTGGGTTCTCTCTCAGGGCTGCTTTGCTGCCCCGCAGAGCTTCTGCAGCACCCCACAGGCTGCACAGCTATGTGCAGCCATGGGGACATGTCCCCAGTCTGGGCAGCACCAGCGCTTCTGCCTGCAGATGCCTCTTTGCAGCCAGCTTCTTGCTATGGCTGGAGCCGGAGATGCTTTAGCAGGAGTTGAAGTCTTGGTGATGGCCACAAAGGCTTCTCTTGTCCCCCATGGCCATGGGCGGGCGTGGGTGAGACTGACCGAGCTGTTCTCATCATTTAGATGAAGATGTCGGCCATGCCGCCCAACGCCCCTCGTCTGCCGCGCAGCCCCACGTGGAGGAGATGGCCGCCAATGGCAGCCCCAAGGAGGAGGATGGTGGCGGAGCTGCCAACACCTCTGTGCTCACAACCACAGAGGGAGGTGGCGAGAGGGAGGAAGAGCTGAAGGGAGGCCTGAGCGAGGCTGCAGGGCAGGGCCAGGAGGGGCCTGACGGGGCATCGGGGAAGGATGCCATGTTGGGCGGCACTGGAGCAGAGGGAGAGGCTGCCCTGGAGCCTGGCACACAACATGGCGGCCAGGAGGAGAAGGAGGCTGACACCAAGGGAGTGGCCTCAGAGGGAAAGGAAATGGAGGAGTCAAGAGCGTCTGCTCCTGAGAGAGGAGAGGAAGAGGGTGAGCAGAGCTCAGAGGAAGATGATGAGCAGGGGGAGTCTGAGGAAGATGAAGGCAAAGCAGAGTCAGAAGAGGAAGGGAAGTCTGCAGAGGAGGGAGAGTCTGAGGAGGATGGTGCCGGCCCAGAGGGGCTGGAGGACAGAGCTGAAGGGACGGACAAGGAGAAGACTTCAGGGGAAAACAGCCATGGCGAGGCAGCAGCCGGCAGTGAGGGAGAGCAGAGGGACGGCCCTGCCAGCTGCCATCACCCACCCTGCGGGGATGTGGAGCCCGGCTCAGGCAGCAGCAGCCCAGCAGCAGCAGGAGACCCATCTACAGCAGTGCAGGGAGCAGCAGCAACAGAAGACCCCCCAGCAGCTGTCAAAATCCCACCAGTAGCAGAGAACCCACCAACAGCAGAAGACCCGCCGGCAGCAGTGGGAGACCCCCCGGCAGACAAGGCGCCATTAGCAGAAATGGAGAACCCAGCCAGCCCCAGTGCCCGCCTCGCTGCCGCTGAGCCCCGGCGCAGCCACATAGGTTGGAGTCTTTTTCTCTCCGTGTGCTGTAACGTAGCGAGCAGAGGGCAGCGAGAGTGACCTACTATCAAACCTGGCGGAGCTGAGCTTGGCACATTAAACTGCGCCTAATGCATGGCCCTCTCCTAATGCTTGTGCTTAACTGCTGCACGGGTGGGCGGCGATGGCGAGGTGGGAGCCTGCAGACGTCAGCGCTGGTTGCGGTGATACCGAGGTTGGCCGACATTTCCCTCCCTGCACTTTAAGCCCATGACTTCTCATCTGCAGACACATATAAGAATCTCTCTTCCCTCCAATCCCTTTCAGCAGCTGCAAAGCTGTTAGAGGACATTTATCAGCCCGCTGAGCTCACCCGGCTCTCCTGGCACACAGGCAGGACGCTGCCCATGCCGGTGGGCCCCGTGTCCATCAGCCACTGGCCCTCAGCCCTTGCCTTGTAGGGAAGATGCACAGAGCTAATTCAGACCGCTGAGCTGCTGAAGCGTGGCCCTGGCCATAGGCAGGGTGTGTTCAATCAGCCCAAGGCATGTAGCTCAGGAAAAGTGATCCCCCCTGCCATGTTTTACTAGAAGTGCTGGCGAACTTTGTGCCCATAGGTAAGGCAGCAACCTTTGGACTCAGCTGATTCTTTTTCTGCTTCCTTCTGTAACATCCGAGCTCAAAAAGTTTACGTTTGTGCCGAGAGGAAAACCCAGTTTGGTCTCAGTGGCTTTACTTGGCAAGTCAAAAGGTCCTCCTCAGCCCCACAGCCTGAGGCTCAGCATGGGGCTCGGTGCTGCCCCGTATCCCAGCTCTCAGGGCCCTTGGTGTACCGGCTCTGCTAGTGCATTTGGACTGGGGACACATGGAGGGCGCAGAGGTGGAGAGGCAGGAGGGGACCTTGCAAACCCTCCTGTCTCCAGCTTGATGTGTGATTTTTGAGGAGCGGACAGGGAGGGAGGCAGAGCTCAGTGCCCAGAGCTGAGGGGAGCTGCAGCTGTCGGGGAGCAGCGTGTTGGGCAGGGGCCCCATGGGCAGCAGGTGCCGCAGTTCCCACCCAGCACTCCCCAGCACCCGAGAGCCCCTTCCAGGCACGTCCTTCGCATTCCCCATGGGCGCCGGCCCTCGCCTCTCCCTCTCTGCCCCTCCTCAGAGCAGAGCAGTTGCCCACAGCACTTCCCTTGGCAGCTCTGACCAAATCCTTTGAGAGCGTTTGCAAAACAGAAACCAAGCGGTGTGCCAAGGCTGTGGGTGCTGGGTGGGGTGGGCTCGGGATGTGCGTGTTCCCCATCAGCCTGTTCCCAGCACAGCTTGTGTGAGCACCCACCTTGCCCCCCGCCATCAGCCCCCACCATAACAGGTCTCCCTGTCTTTCCCTCCAGAAGAGGTTGAGGATGCCAGCGAGCCCACCAAGCGCGACCGGTCCCACTTGGAGAACACCCTCAAGCTGAACGAAGACAAACCTGCTGATGATGTTTCAGGTGAGGGGACCCACGTTGGTGTACAGGGGCATACAAAGGCATGCAAAGTTAGGGGGCTGATAACTGAAGTATTGGCCCAAGCCAGCCGCGCTGCTCCCTGCTGCTTGGAGATGGTTGGGGCAACTTGTAATGAAGGGTTTTGATTTTTATTCTAATTCTGGTTTATTCTTATCAGGCTTGCTTCTGCTGGTCCCTTTGGCAGTCAGGACTAGAAATGGAGCGATAAGTGTCTGGGAAATGCCTGCCTCCAGGTCGCTGGGCACCGTGGTGGAGGGCTTTGGGGATTATGGGTGTTGAGTGCTAGACAGCATTAACAAGGGAGGTTCCTGCATCAGTTGTTGGCAAGTACGAGAGCAGCACAAATATCAGCAGGGTAGGGGCTTCGAGATGCGTGACTTGGATCATTTTGCACAGGATTTCAAGTGTGAGATGCATCCCTTTATTTACAGCTGAGTCATCCTCAAGGTCTGCAGGGAATGTCCAGCATCGTACCTAGAAGGGATGGATGGGGTTTGCCTGTCACCAACGTTCATGCCTTTTCTCCTCCAGGAGTGCTGCAGCGGCTGAGGAAGATCTACCACTCCTCCATCAAGCCCCTGGAGCAGTCCTACAGATACAATGAGCTGAGGCAGCATGAGATCACAGGTAATGCTGTAGGCACCAGGCTCTCCAGCACCGTCAGGTCATTGGGATGCATTCAGACAGCAGCACAGAGAGCAGGTCATGGAAAGGCTCGGGTAGCTTGGCTTCCTCTACAGCTTCCCAAGAAGGCCATGAGCATGCTGGGCTTGGAGAACGTGCCCTAGTGAACCCAGCACCCAGAGGCGGGCATTCCTGTATCTGCCTCAGCTCATCTGCTGTCAGGACCATCTGTGTAGTCTGAACATTGAACTCTGCCTGCTTTGGGTCCTCCACCTGCTCAACATCAATGCTCTGTACCCATGCCAAGCAGAGATCATGGCCCAGTGAGACAGGCTTGGCAAGGAAGCTTAGGACCTCTCAAGGCTGGGGTTGAGCTTCCTGGTGGTGGCTGGAGCTGGCATCCTTCCTGCTCCATATGGGACACAGCCACATGGCCAGGGTATCCCTCAAGCTCAAGCCTTCTTTTATCCTGGGAGTTAGTTTCCACCCCTTGGCAACTACAGACACCTTGGATCAGGTGAGCAGGTCCCTGTGGTTACAGACCTTGGCTTGGGCTGAGCCCCAGTGGTATACATGTCCCTCCAGAAGAGGCAAGAGCAGCTCCAGCCCCAGGATGCTCACAGGTCTGGTGGCTCTTCTGACCCATTTGATGTGAATAACCACAGGCTGACATTGGCTCTAATGATCCTGAGGACACTGTCCGGACAACGGGCCCCAGCCCAGCCCGAGGCCCCAGTGCACTGAGGTTCAGCCTCTGCTGAAGTCCTGTCCTGAGCTGGGGCCATGTACCCCACATCACCCTCCTGCCGGGGTCCCTCCTGGCCCTGAGGTTCTGCTTCCCACCCTGGGTGCCCTCAGAGCTTTGTCCTCTCGCCCTGGAGCAATGCCCATCCCTCCTGGTGCAACAGAAGCACCTTGCACATGGCCCTGACCATCCTTCCATAGCTTCTGTATGGACAAACCTATGGGATACATCCCCTGAGAGCAGAACCCTTGTTTTACAGGGGACCCCATTATAGCCCAGATGCTACTCCTATGTCAGTGCCAGACTTCTGACCTTCTGTAGGAAAGCCAGCACACCTCCCAACCCAGCACAGAGGCAGCAGCAAGTGCAGGAGACCCTCGGGGGACAGCAGGATGGGGTGGGGACAGGGCTGTAGAGTCCCCAGCACCAGCCCTGCTCCTATACCCTGGCACTGGCTACCACTCACTCATGGGGTTAATGGGGTGGGTGGGTGTAGGGCTCATACAACATGAGGCATGCACTGCTGCTCCTGCAGCCAGCTCTGTGTCGCTGCCTTTGTGTTGCCTGGGTCTGCCTTGCACTGCTTGCCACATGGGAGGGCAGCTTGGGGCTCACAGCAACCAGCACCTGCTGCCAGCTCACTGTGGGGCACTGCATTTAGGAGATCACAGAAGGTGGTGGGTTCTCAGCTTCCTACTCTGTCTTTGCTGCTCACCTCCAGAGGATGCAGCCCCCAGCCCCAGCTCTCAGTGCACAGGTCGCTTCCTTGCTCAGGACATCTCAGTCTGCTCTAGAGCCACCCCATGGCCAAGCAGCACCTCTCTGCTCCATTCTGGGAAGGCACTGACAGCCCCTGCTGAGGGCCCCATGGGACCCACCAAACCTCATGCTTTATAAGCCATTGCCCCTCTCAAACCCAGCTCCTGAGCAGGTCTCATCAGGGCAGCTTCTGATGCTCCTCGACAGCCTTCTGTCACACCACTGCTCCAGTCTGTTCCTCCCCATGAAGAACAACCCCCAATACATCCTGAAGGCTGACAGCTGCCCTGGGTGGATTCCTGCACCAGTGCCCACCCTGCCATACACTGCTGTACAGGTGTGACCCAGAGTCACAGCTTCCTGGTATAGGGATACCACGCTGCCTGCAGCCCCCAGCTCAGCCAGATGCAGCTCTAAGACCAATCCTTTTATCAGAACTGCTTGTCCTGCCCCCCAAACAACCTTACTAAGTCCAGCAGTTTGCCCTTTATAACCACTGATACAGCTTTTCCCAACCCCTCGTTAGCAGTGTAATTAGAGCAGCCTGCAGATAAATTGGAGGGTTGGCCTAAGCAGCCCCCTTGGCTTTGTGAGGTGGATGAAGATGAGCCTTCTGAGCCCCTTCTGTTGTGTGAGGTGAGCCCTATCCCTGCCTATGGTTTGAAGGGGGTCCTGCTTGTTGGGGTGGGGGGTCCCTGTGAACCAGCAGATGCTGTGAGCCACCCTGCAGGGAATCCCTTGTAGCATGGAGGGGGCACAGAGCTGCAGGCTGAGCTGGCTGGGAAAGGCAGGACAGCTGGGTGAGCAGTAGAGCAGCAGTGTCATGGAATATGCCTGACCTTTGGAAGTGTAAGCCAATATAGGGGGGTGCTGCCATGCTCTCCTTCACCCCCTCCATTACACAGCAGCTCTCCATTTTATCTGCTTTCCTTCTAGCTTTGCTCCTTGTTAGCCCCAATGGGGGGCTCTCTGCTGTGGCACTGTGCAAACGTCACCTGTCCCAAGGGAACCGTGGCAGGCACCATCAGCCTGGCTGAGATGTGCTGGGGTCTGAGCACATCCCAGAGCATTCTCCTGCCCTGTGCTCACAGCAGGGACGTCCCATCCTTTGCCCAGTGCAGGATGTCTCTGCTCTGCCATTGCACTCACGTGTTGGTTCTGCTTGTGTGCTTGGTGATGGCTGGGCTGCTGTGCCATGCCTGCTCCTGGCTGAGGTTGCAGCCTGGTGATGGGCAGCTTGCTGCAGGGCCGTGGTGCACACCAGAGACCCTGCGTGCTGTGTGTGTGCCAAGCAGCTCGTCTGTGTGGGGAATGGCCTGCAGCTGCCTTCGCCAGGGATGGATGCACTTGCACTGCCACGTGGTGGGGGCACATCTCTGTGCTGCTGGTTGTTCTGATCGTGGCTCGTGCAGCTCTGTTGGCTTGGTGAGTGCTGCTGCCAGGGAAGGCAGAATCTGAGCGGGGCAGGACTGGCTGCAGCGTATCGCTGGTGTGGCAGTGCTGCCTGTGCACAGGGCAGGCTGGGTTTGGAATCTCATCCTGGTAGCTGCGGGTCTCGTTGCTCACAAACTGTAACTCCTTCTTTCCTGCTGGAAACGTGGCCGTCTGCTGGCTTGTCCCACCCACGAGAAGGCCAGGGCCGCTCTTCAGCTCCCTCTCCGGCCCGGGCCAGACCCAGGCAGCCGCATCCCTTCTTCGACTCACGGTACCTTTTCTCTCTCCCCGTGTCCCCTGCTAACAGCTTACCCCGGACGCACCCTGGGCTCCTCTGCCACAGGTTGGTATCGCTGCCTCTCTCCTGCATGCTGCCAGCGCTGCCCGAGCTCCTCAGCGGCCCTTCCCCTTCTCTCACCCCAGCAGAGCTCATGGTTCAGCTACTTTCTGTCCCGCAGCACAGAGCTCAGCAGCACCACGCCGCCTGCCCGCAGCATCCTTCACCTCCCCTGGGCTTTTAAACCTTGGGTACCCCCTCAGGACGGCGTGAGCTCCCTGATGAGCGACCCAAAGGCTTCCTTGGTGGACCTGCGGGACCACCACCGACCCGTGGGGCAGAGCGCAGAGCCCTGCGGGGTGATCTCCTCCCACCCATCGCCCCGCTACGTGCAGAAACTTCCCCGAATACCTCCCGTTGATCCCCCCCGGCTGCACTTTAAGCCCATGACCCAGCAGCAGCTGTCCCAGTAACACCGCCCGGCCCCTGCACGGCGGCCTCAGCCCTCCCGGGAGCTGGAGCTGGAGCTGGAGCTGGCTGCTGGCCCGTGCCGTGCCCGGCTGAGCTGCCCGGCCCCCGGCAGGAACGGCCGCAGGAGCGGGGCTGGGAGGGAGGCCAAGCAGCGCTGCCCATCCCCTGCGTCCCTGCTGCGACGTACTGCGGCAAAACGACGGGGAGATCCCGACCCGTGCCGTACCCCACAGCCCCTGCCCTGCGCTCCGGCACAAACAGGCTCCTCCATACCCGACACTGCAGAGCCCTTATGCAGCCCGGGGGCTGCTGGCTCGCTGTCGTGCCGGCAGTGGGGAGCGGTGCAGGTATATTTAGCATGTCAGATAGCTGCCTTATCTGCGCCTCTCGCTGTGCAGGCACACGTGTGTACGCACTGCTGCCTGTGTGGGTGTGCACGCCTGGGGGTGAATGCATGACACAGAGGTGAGTGAGGATCCACGTGTGACTTGCCCTGCATCTGTGGGTATGTGTGTCGTGCACAGACCCGTGGTTGCTGTGGGTTCATCTGCACTGTCCTTGCCCTGGCAGTGTCTGGGCACAGGGGTGGGTTAGCAGAGGGTGATGCTGGGGCAGCCTGCCCAGGGGTTGGAACCCACCCGGTTTGAGGGCAGGGCACTTAGGGCAGTCTGAGCGAGGAGAGGATAGAGGCTTTGTCCTTGTTGTCTGCGTTGCCCTGGGAAGGGTCATCCTTGCCTCGCAGGCTGAGCCATCCTTCTGTTGGACTAGAGGGTAAAGAGGGGGGATCCCAACCCCAGAGCATCAGAGCTGCCTCCTGAGGGCAGCCTGGCCTTGGAAGCAACATGGAACTTCCCAAGAAGTCACTGCTGTAGAAAATGGTCCCTCCTTGACAGAGAGAAGCAGTTCTCTGCCTTTCCCTTCAGGGCAGCAGCCCTGCCAAGGGCAGCAGTGCTCCAGGGTGTGGGCTAAGGGCAAGCACAGTCCCTTCAGAGGGAGAGAAGCCCTTCTGGCTCTGTTCACTGGGTGCTTTGTGATTCTCAGCGTGCTCTGGAAACCCACTGGTTTAGATAAGTGGCTACTGAGATTTAAGCAGAACCGTGGATGTAAAGCAGAGGGTCTCAGGGGTTCTCCCACTTGCACACAGGGCTTGATCACCTGCCGGTGTGAGGTCTGCAGAAGCCAGAAGGATGAGCTGAGATGAGCGCAGAGTTCAGTGTGAGTTGGGCTGGGCTGGGAGCGAGCAGCCACTTGGTGGCTGGAGAGAGCCACGTGGCGGAGCTGCTGTCATCGTCTGCAGGAGCTGGCAGTTGCCTGAGCCCTTTTTTCCCTTGGCAGCACGGTCAAGGTGATAGTAAACCCGTACAGGAAGGGCACAATGGGGGATGTAGCAGGTCAGGCCAAGCAGCAGCAGGGTGGGAGACGTGCTATGCTCCCTGTTCCCGTACCCAGGGTGGCAGCAAGGAGAGGCCATTCATGGGGTGACATCCTCCAGGCCCAGCAGCTTCCCAAAGCAAAGCAAGAGATGGAGCTGGGGACCTGCAGCCTGCCTTAGCACAGCCCCTTGCCTCTCTGCCACATGAGGATGGCACCTGGAGGAGCCTCACAATCCATGCAGTGGAGCTGGAGCTTGCTGGCTCCAGCCTGCATGCAGCCACACCTGGCCGGGATCCTATTATGAAACAACACGTGGGGACCCGCCTCAAACCTTTGGCACAACATCACAGGGGATAAGCACAATAATAATCCGAAACCCAATTAAAGCCAGCAAGTGAACAGAGCAGCAGCGATACAGCGGCACAGAGGAATAATTAATAAGAAAAGCCCAAGGTTTCAACACTTGTTTTTATCCCTCATGGGAACAGAAAGTCAGATCCCAAATGTTCCAGGGAGACAGAAGTGGGCAGGCTGTGTGTTTGCTGGCGGAGGAGGCAGAAGGTGCTGAGTCTGACTGCCCTGGGTTGGGGCTGTGCTCCCACTGTGGGGCTGTGGCTGATGCAGCCCCACAGCTCATGGAACAAGCAGGGCTCAGGGCCAGTCCTGCTGGCCCTACTGTGGATGCCCTGTCCTGGATGGGGGGTAAGATGCATGGCCACAGGCTGCGCCCCATGGAGAGACATTGTCAGCCTGTTCCTTTTCTCCAGTGGTGCTGTGGGAGCTGCTGGATGGGTTGGGTGACAAGCTGCCATGCAGTGCCCTCTACCACCCCTGGAAGTAAGAGCTCATCATCACATTGGTTTTGGGGCTCTCTTGCAGTGGAGATGGGTGCTCTGCCTGCTGGTGAGGTTCCTTGCTCCTGTCTGGGTGGCAGCATGGAGCAGCCTGGTCTCTGGGAGTGAAGTGGGCATGGGGAAGGTTGCCAGAAATGGGAGCTCACCCTTCTGCCCTCCATTTCTGTCCTGATTTGGGCTCCCTGGATGCAGTCCTAGGGCTGACAGCACCATGCCCAGCACTATGGGGGCTTGGTGGGGCTGGGCAGCGTGGGCTGATG
Organism: Coturnix japonica; assembly: GCF_054131305.1. Classification (NCBI taxonomy): domain Eukaryota; kingdom Metazoa; phylum Chordata; class Aves; order Galliformes; family Phasianidae; genus Coturnix; species Coturnix japonica. The sequence continues at coordinate 19,156,200 of NC_140675.1, read as the reverse complement.
GTACCAGTCAGTCCCAGCACCCTCTGGATCAGGGATTGGTCCTAGGCAGAAATCACACATGGGAACAGGTTCTCATGGGCCCCTTGGTAGCCTTCATCTGTGCTCTCTGAGCCTCTCAGCAAGCTGCAGGGTGGAATGGGTGCTGTAGTGGTTAATTCTCCTCCCATCTTTCCCAAGCACAGAACAGGGCTGTTGGTTGAGCTTGCCTTCCCTGTGCTGGGCTGGAGCCCTGCACCCTTCAAACACCCCAGCTCCTTTTGCACGAGGCATCTACCTGACAAGCATGGCTGCAACCCTTGCATGTCCAGTGCTTTGTGGCACCTGCTTTCCAAAACTACCCCCGCAACCCTGTGCTCACTCCAACTGAACTCAAATTGAGCCAACATCATAACTAAAGGACCTTCCAGCCATTGTGTACTCTAAGGGCCAAAGCTCGGAGCAGGGCAGACAGGCTTTGATCTCACTGCAGTGCCAGCATGGGGCTCGCTGGGCAGTGCCGTGGCTCAGAGTGACCAAGCAGCTGCAGCAATGTTGAGAGAGCAGCCCAATGGGCAGACGACTCCCCGAGCACTTCATCGCCGTGCTGCTCAGATGGGATGCTCATTACAGCAGGGAATGCACTGTGCACGGCGGCCGCAGCCATTGTTTTTTCACTTCCTCTTGTTATTTCCCCTCTCTGCAGATGGGGAGATCACTTCCAAGCCGATGGTGCTATTCCTGGGACCGTGGAGCGTTGGCAAATCCTCCATGATAAACTACCTCCTTGGGCTGGACGACACTCCCTACCAGCTCTACACAGGTACCTTGCTCACCACAGCCCTCCACCCTGAGGGTGGGCTTCTCCCTGTGCAGTCACAGCAAGGGCACCTCGCCATCTTCTCCCAGTCCTTCCCCACCAGGAGCCAACGCACTCAGCCTCCAAGAGAAAAGCCCTTCCTGATCATCCCTGCTCCTGCCCGTGTCACCTCGTACCCTAGGAGCTGAGTGGAAGGTGCTTCTCCAGCCCTGTTGTTATGTTCCCCAGAGCTTTGGGGTGAATGCCATGGCTCTGATTCCCATGCTCCCCCAGCGTCTCTTGCCAAGCAAGGGATGCTTTCAAAATCCCCACCTAGTCGTGGGCCAGTCCCTGCAATGTCCAGTGTCTGTCATGGATTTCACATCTCTGCTGCTCCTCTTGTGCTGGACAGGGGCTGAACCCACCACCTCTGAATTCACTGTCATCATGCACGGCCCCAAGCTGAAGACCATTGAGGGCATTGTGATGGCTGCTGACAGCGCGCGCTCCTTCTCACCCCTGGAGAAGTTCGGGCAGAACTTCTTGGAGAAGCTGATTGGAATAGAGGTGCCCCACAAGCTCCTGGAGCGAGTCACCTTTGTGGACACACCAGGCATCATTGAAAACCGCAAGCAGCAAGAACGAGGTAGGGGTGTTCTGCCTTCACCTAATGGGCTCCAGGAAGGATGCTGTCATATGTGGGGTAGCCAAGATGACTCATACGCTCTGAGGAAGAGCCCTAGGCTACAGCAGGGGTCTGTTCCTACACCGTGGGGGCTGGAGAAGTCAGCCTGCTCATGTCTCCATCCATGGCCTTGGGAACCTCCAGGGATGGGGCACCCTCACTACTCTGGGCAGCCTGTGCCAGAGCTTCACTGCCCTCTGAGTAAAGAATTTCCACCAACACCTGACCTAAATTTCACCTCCTTTAGTTAAAAGCCATTCCCTCCATCCTGTCATTATCAGACTATAAAAAAATTTGGTCTAGATGGTATTTATAAGCTTCCTTTAGGTACTGGAAATCCAGTATGAGGTCTCCCTGGGGAGAAAGGCTTGGAGAGGTGAGGCTGAGGGAGGCACACAGGCTCAGACACAGGAATGAGCTTTTAAGCCAAGAAGCTCTGAAGTGTTTTAGCACTTATGAAACAGTTTCTGTGCTGCATGAGAAGTCTTCTGTGCCTCACACCTTGTGCTAAGCCAGACAGGGCGTGAGACAGCAAGCCCAAGGTTTATCTATCCCCTGATCAGAAGGGACTCCCCCCTGCTGGCCATTTCTGCTGGATTTCTCTTTCCTCTCCCCCAGGTTACCCATTCAACGACGTGTGCCAGTGGTTCATCGACAGAGCTGATCTCATCTTTGTTGTCTTTGACCCTACGAAGCTGGACGTGGGCCTGGAGCTGGAGATGCTGTTTCGCCAGCTGAAGGGCCGTGAGTCTCAGATCCGAATCATCTTGAACAAAGCCGACAGCCTGGCTACCCAGGAGCTTATGAGGGTCTACGGGGCCTTGTTCTGGAGCTTGGCTCCTCTAATCAATGTCACAGAGCCACCCAGGGTGTACGTCAGCTCCTTCTGGCCCCACGAGTACCACCCGGATACCCACAAAGACCTGTTCCTCAAAGAAGAGATATCGCTCCTGGAAGATCTCAACCAGGTGATTGAGAACAGGATGGAAAATAAGATCGCCTTCATCCGCCAACACGCCATCCGGGTGCGCATCCACGCCCTGTTGGTCGATCGCTATCTGCAGACCTACAAGGACAAAATGACCTTCTTTAGCGATGGAGAACTGGTGTTCAGAGACATTGTGGAAGATCCTGACAAGTTCTTTATTTTTAAGTCCATTCTGGCAAAGACCAATGTCAGCAAATTTGACCTCCCCAACCGCGAGGCTTACAAGGACTTCTTTGGCATCAACCCCATCACCAGTTTTAAGCTGCTGTCTCAGCAGTGTTCCTACATGGGAGGGTGCTACTTAGAGAAGATCGAGAAGGCCATCACTCGTGAGCTTCCCGATCTGTTGGGAAGCATTGGCTTGGGGAAGAAGCCCAACGTTCTCTCCTGCGACGTCACCGGCTGTGGCGAAACCCCAAAGAATCGCTACAAGAAACCGTAAGGTGTTCTGTGCCATAACCATCCTCGTGTTCCTACCGGTGAATGAGCTTATGTCTTATCTGTCCAAGAAGCCATGGTTTGTTAACCCTTTGAGTGCCACACTGGCAAAGGCTACTGTACGATGAGGACTTTGAGTCATTGACATCAATGGCAGGGGAAGATGGGTGGGCATAAGAAAGAGAATAAAAACTGTGAATTCCTGACATTTTATCTTTGTTCTTTTGCGTAGAAGGCAATGTTTAGGCTGTAAGTATGAGAAATGTGTGGTGAGATAGAACCGTAGATGCTTCTTCACTGGCGCCGAGATGGGCGAACAGGAGTTTCAACCTCTGCAGACGTGAAGCTGGCAGGGAGCAAGAATGAGGGCACGGCATGAGAGCACAGGGGACAGCGGTGACACAGAAACCTGGGGCATCAGCAGGAGCCCTGGGGCACAGCACAAACATCCTGCAAATCCCTGCAAATATTGATCCTGGTTTTCCTTCCAAGACTTTTAGGTTGCCTGGTGGAGTTCTCCTTTCACGTAACAGCTGAGCTTAACTTGATTCTGCAGCCTGGATGTGAGCCATATGAAGGGATTTGGTCCCTGACACAGAGGGTAAAACTCTGCGAAGGGAAACAGGAATGGAGGATCACCAGCCATGTTCTTTCCCCCACTCTGCTGACCTGTTATCCCCAGGACAATCCAGGCAGGTTTCTGTGGTTTGTTCTCCAGGCTTCACCCACGTTAGCTGTGATTTTCTTGGCTCATCTCTGTGCATCGACACTCAGCCCCAGCAGCCCTGGTAGAGTGAGCACTGCTTCGAGAAGGTGATGTTCCCCTGGGAGCTGACCTCAAGACCCAGCAGTGAAGGCTGGGAGATTATGGCTGGTGCTGAGCCCAGTGCAAGCCATCAAGAGGCCGGTCTGGATGGAGATTGGTGCCTTTTGAGCACACCAGCAATCTGCCAATGGACCACTAATGCTGCTCTCCAGGAAAGCTCTGGTGCTGGAGGACTTACCTATGTTAGGAACAAGAAGACATGAAGGTGCCAGGTGAGGCAAGAAAAAGGCAAAGGCTATGAACGAGGGAAAGAGAATGAAAGACATGGAAGGCTCTGTTGTGATGAGGAGGGTGTGAAGGGCAGCACCCATTGTTTCCCTTTGCCACGTGGGATGTAAGTGAAGAGAGAAGGTTCGTGGGGCTCCACATCCCTGGGCACTGGGGCTGGGTGCTGTCAAGAGGTCCCCTGAGCCGAGGTGGGCTTGTGGGACTCCACCCAGGGACTTCCCACGCTCCCTGCCTCTGCGTGGCGGTGGGACTGGAGCTGGACTGGTTACGACGAGACATCTCTGCATCCAGGCGTGGGAAGGGGCATGTCTCATGGGAGGGGACTGCAGGTAATGAGTGAAAGCGAGGAAAGGTGTCAGAGAATGCAGCCGGGATAGCCCGGAGAGAAGTGATGCATTCATGAGTCAGCGCTGTGAGATCTCAGACCTGCCCAGAGCTGCTGCCTCCCTTTGCTGTTCCCTTTTCCTTCTTTTACGTGCTCCCATTGCTCATCGTCGTCCCTCTCTGTCTCACCCACTCTTTCTCGCCTCTCACTGTCCTCAGCCAGGCAAATTTGCATGGTTTTCTTAGGAGCTAATGGAGTAGAAACACTGACAGAAGTGTGCTCACGTTGTCGCTGTTCCTGCCGTCACGCTGTGTGTCGTTGTCACGGTAAGCAACGCACATAGAAGCAAACTTTCTATTTGCAAGTGCTGCATTGTGCCATCTCTTTCTCTGCGGTCTTTGTTCCTCTAGAGATGGTGGGTTCAGTCTGGGGTGCCTCAGGCCCCATAAGGAGCCCAACCTCTCCCTATGGCCTCGGGCCCAAAGGCAGCATTGCTCTGCTCTCAGGATGCTCCCATCCTTCTCCCAGACCCTTTCATTTTGCTCCAGCTTTTCTTCAGCATTCATTGCCTTCTCTCCCATTTACACCCCTCTCTCCTCTTTGCCATCCACACACCCTGTGCAACCCTACTGTGTGAGGGTCCCAGATGAGGCTCCTCCATGATGGTCACTGTCCCTCCCTAGTAGGGAACATTGGGGGTTCCCTCTCCCATGCAGTGCCCCACACAGCACCCCATGTGAGAGCGATGGCAACAGTGGCCCAATGCCAGAGCCAGCCTTGGCCCCATGCTGGAGGGGTGGGTGACACTGAGCCGGTCCCGGCTGTGGGACTGGTCAGCCCAGACCCTCTCAGCTGTATTTGGGGAGCTCTGGGAGCTGTGGGAAGGGGAGTATGGAGACATTGGTGTTTTGCTTAGAAACCCCAAGCCCCTGTGTCCCCAGCACCAGGGCTGCAGGCATCTATCCTGAGAGGGTGCTGGGCAGATGCTGTTGGGAGTGGCATAGCTGGGGAACAGGCCTGTGTAGATGCCCATGATCATGTGCATTTGGATGAAACTGTCAGTTTGAACATCAGCCTGTCTAATAAATCCTGATCTTTTCCAAACTCACTCCCCATGGGTGCCTGCTTAGTTTTTCTCACTGTTGTGGTGTGAGGAAGGGGTAGGCAGGGAAAGCAGACAGCAGGGGCTATTGTGCTTCCTTCCCAGGGGCTAGGAAGAGTGTGCTCTGACCCACAGAGGATCTCCCAAGCACAGGATCCCCTGCTGCCCCATCACAAAGCCTGGGGACACGTGGTGTGAGCAGCCAACATCTTTCATGGCTGTGGCTTCTGTCCCTGGAGCACTGTGTTGGTGCCTGACCTGCCTGGGGACCTGCTGCCCTGCTCTGTCTGTGTGTCCTTCCAGCAATCTGTCTAGCTCAGTGATCTGAAAGGGTTGTTGCAGGAAAGCTGGAGGAGGAGGAGGAATGTCTCGCTCAGCCGTGGCTTCCTTTGGAAAGTCTGGAAAAAACTGTGGCATCTTGACGTGTGTGAAGGTCTGACTGGCGAAAGCACATTTTCTTTCCAAAGCTGCTTTGGAGATGTGAATCATGAGAAATTAATGCTCCTGGCAGAATGAAAACCGATTCCCCTGAGACTCAGTGCTGGCAGCAGCTCTGGCGCATCCCTTGGATGGAAAACTCAGGCATTGCTCCCAGCCTCAATGTGCTGCAGCCCAGGGCTCAGGACCTGCCCAGCCCCAGCAGTGTCACTGCTGGCACTAGGCACAAGGTGACAGTCCCACTGCCTTGTTGGCCCCATGTAATGCCTTGAGGTCTCCGTCACCTGCCCCGGTGTGTGTGGAGGTGATGGGCTGCTCCCTGCATAAGGCTCAGAATCCTGAATAGATTCCCCCAGATTTTTGTATTTTGCCCATTAAAAAATACTTCCTGTAAGCTCGTCACCCCCAGCAGCACTGCTGCATTTCAGGGATGAAAGTGTCACAGAATCATAGAATGACTTATGCTGGAAGGCACCTTGAAGACCGTCCGCTTCCAACCCATCCTAGTGGCTTTTCTCATTGAAGTTGATGTGTTTTCTGTTTCTATGCTGCAGAGGCAAGGAGCAGCGCCTGTAACTCAATTGATTTCTCTCACAGTGAGCATGAGGCCAACGCTTCTCCCTGCACTGAAGGGAGCCCCAAGGCTCTCCAGGTGTGACTTCCCATGGAAGGCTGCCTGCCTTTCCTCAGCCAGCCATGCACGGGGAGCTGGCAACGCAGTGCCTTCTATCAGAGCAAGACCAAGGGCGCTCTGCAGGGAGCCAGGGTGCAACCCAACAGGCTGCTCCTTTTGCAGCATGCTCATTAGTGGCTGTTTAATTACAGAACACAGCGATTAGCCGTTCTGAAACACTAATATGCACACGCATGGTATGCAACGAGCAATTAGTGCTGCTAATATTAGCAGGAGTAGCAGTGGGAGGAACAGAAAAAACACAGCAGCACGGCAGCAGCCACCAGATCCACTCCTGCAGCCACTGGGGGACCTTCCGTGGTGCCAGCAGCCAGGCCAAGGTTGCAGGTGACCCAAAGAGCATGGAGTGCTGCCTGATGTTCCTCAATGCTGCAGTTAATGGTTGCTGCTCCTAATTCTGGTGTTTCTCAGCAGGACAGAGGATTTCCAGCCAGAAGCCCAATTTCTGCCCTACCTGCCATGACAAACATCACTGCAGTTATGTTGCTGTGGGAGGAAGGAAGAGTAAACTGTGAGCTCTTAAGCTTTCCACGCACATCTGCATCCGAGAGTTTCCGCTTTGGTGGCTGCTGCATTCCCCCTTCCCACGCCCCACACACTGCTCTTCTCCCAGCTCCAGCACACAGAGGAAGGGAAAGGGAAATGGAAAGGGAAAGGGAAAGGGAAAGAGAAAGGGAAAGGGAAAGGGAAAGGGAAAGGGAAAAGGAAAAGACAGGGAGAGGGAAAGGGAAAAGACAGGGAGAGGGAAAGGAAAAGGAAAGGGAGAGGGAAGAGAAAAGAAAGGGAAAGGGAAATGGAAAAGAAAAGGAAGGGGAAGGGGGAGAGGAAGGGGAAGGGAAGGAAAGGAAAGGGAAAGAAAAGAAGGGGCAGGTGCTGAGCTCTGTTCCTTGGGGGCATTGCAGAACAGGGCCGGGCTACAGGGATGGCAGTGCTGCCCCAGAAGGGTTTCCTTGTGTTTTCTTTTTTTTCTCTCCATTGCTTGCAAACGTAGCCTCGTTGTATACAAACACAAAATGCCAAAATATGAGTCAGCCTAATGGCACTTTGGCTTGCAGACAGAAACAAGCCAATAAACGTTAGAGGCGCAGTTTGCAGAGGTGATTTATGGGCGGGTCGGAGGCTCTCGGCAGATCACATCTCAGCAGGTAGAACGTGCTCCTGTGCTCCAGGAAACGCTTTTGATGCTCCGCTTCCATCAGGGAGGGGAACAATATGGGGGAACCCCTCAGACCCCACCAGTAGCCAGGTGTCCTTTCCCAACCCCGATGTCCTTCAGGGCATGCAGCATCTTCCTATAGAGTCAGAATGCACAAAGGTGCACGTTTTAACAGCTGCCAAATCAATTTGGTGGCACGGCGCCCTGATGTGGCACAACAAAAGATCCCATTCACATGAGGGCAGATCGAAGATGGGCTCAGGGATCTGAACTCCTGCATTTCCCAGCTTTTGGCTGTGGGGTGTTTTTCCAGCACTAAGGATCTCCGTGAGCCCCCGGTGGGACCTTGACACCGTGTCGTTCCTGGTGACAAATGCTACGGTCAGAATCTGCCACTCTGTCAACATTTACGCACGTCCTCAGATCTACACGTGTAAATAATCCCATTCAGGTCAGCAAAGCAAACCACACATATAAAGTTAAGCATGTGTGAAAGTGTCTGAAGGACCGAGGCCAAGGATTGCAAAACAGTTGAAACTGTAATCCTCCATTTTCATTAGTCCTAACCTTCTCCTAAAACTTCCACTGTGGGCTTCAAATCCTCCACGTCTCATTGAGCCAAAAGTGATTTTTTTTCTCCCCAGGAAGTCCCAAACCCTTCCAGCTGTTTTCAAGCTGTCAGGCTTCTAAATTGCGTTTCTCAGTGAGGACATTCTGCCCTTTTAACTCAGATAGCTCAGGCTCCGTTGTGAGACCAAAGCTGCTTAAAGGCAGCCCTTCCTTGCTGCACATTCCGACCCTCAGACAACTCCGTCCAGCTGATCCAGCTGCTTTCACTAACAAATGGATGAACTCTCCCACTTATTCAGAAGACTCCTGGAGCTTCCCTTGCCCTGCAGAAGCTCTGCATGGAGGAGAGAGGGCAGGATGGAACATCTGATAGAGCCCAGCACACCTCCATTGCAATGAGCCCGGAGGTTTGAGCGCTTCAAGTAGGGGAAGTGAGAGTCCTAACTATGGGAAATTCTTCATTAAGTGCTTCCATGGCTCGGGGGCTGACCTGAGGTGCATTCCTTGCTTGTGTGGTCCAGGTGTGACCATCACCTGCTCTACTCCTCCTAAGTCCTGTCAGTGATTGCATAACTTCTCACCCTGCCATCTTTCACTTTTCAGTATAAGCTCAGTACCTATTGCTTCCCAACTCACCCACCCACCTTGCTCTATGGACACAGAGCCATCTGTTCCTGCTCCTCTTTCAGATGCAGTGGAGTGAAGTTCTGAGCAAACACAAACTGTTTCAGGACAGTAGAAGCTGCTCTTTCCAAGCTCATGGAATGTCTGCATGTAGAAATTGTCACAGAAATAAGCATCCCTTGGTGCTGTGGGCAGTACTGCCACATAGACCTGTCTGCCCCAGGGGAGCAGAGGACATCGTGTGCCTCCTGTGTGCCCAGAAAAGCACAGCCAGCCCATGAACTCCTGTGCAGAGCCGTGCAGGTGCCTCTCTCCCATCTTTTCTGGGCAAAATAAATATAGAAAATTGCCATGGATCTTTCTCTTTCTCTTTCCCTCCCTCCCCCCCCCACCATGATTCTGGCACCCACACCACAGGAGAACAGATTTACACTTAAAACACACTGCAACATTCAGAGAGTGGAAGGATAAAGCTGCTGTATGAGGAGATGGGAACGTCGTGTTGCTGCCATTCCAGCACAGCTCAGGGACAGCAGCACAACGTGATTCCCTCAGCAACCTGAGCTCAGAAAAGGGCTCAATGCACACACAGCAAACATTGCACTGAGGTTTAAGCTGTGTAATTCCCTGCGGCACTCAGGCCCAGAGCTGGGATTTTGGGTGGATTTGCAGCAGGTCTTTCTTCAAAACCCATGCAGTGTGCACAAGAGGATTGCATAAGGCCACAATTGTTCTCTTCTCCACCTCTTTTCAGCTGAATAATCCAAAGCATCAAACACGCTGGCGTTCCCATCTCCTTGTGGTGTGCTGGAAATGACTGATGGTGCATCTGCAAGGTAAAACATGAGCTCAGCCTCTTGAGAAGGGAAAACATGTTAATGTGAATTAACACTGGGACTACATTTCTCAGTGGCCTGACTTGGAGTCATAGAAACTCCTCCCCAGTGCAGCACATACAGACTGGTTGTACGTGGCTTCTCACTGCCTGCCACCTACTCACGGAAGTCCTGCTGATGATTTTACAGCTACATAAGTCCACACCCCTTGAATACAAGTGTTCAATTCACAGCTTTTAGCTATTTTATGGTCATAGCCTATCAGGGAAAGACTCCGCTCTGCTCAGGGCATCTCAGATGGACATCTCCACAGCTGAGCTCTGATCGGCTTCTCAGCTCCCACCCTGTCCTCCTGCCACTGCTCCTCAATGGCCTGGTGCTCTGCTCCAGCCTGGCTGTCCCTTGTCCCCAGCTCTGACCATCCGAAGCAGCTGCAGCCATGCTGGATGTCGGTGCTGGTCTCCCCGCCTGCCACTTGTCCTCCTGCTTCTTGCTCCTCAGTGCCTCCACCCCGTGTAGCTCCATTCATACCAATCCAAGCTTCCCTGTTGCAAGTAAGAAAACAGTTTTGCTCTGTTTTGTTTTCAAGGATGTCATTCAAGTTCCTCCAGCGAGGAGCTGGAGTTATAAAAAAACCATGTTGGATGTGGCTGTGTTTGCAGACAACAGTGGTGCTTCCTGTGCTCGGAAACAGAGCGAGTTTCTATTTCAGGCTTTGCTGACTCAAGGGTGAGGTGCCCGAGCTGATTCAGCAGCTTGGCAAGTCAGGGGAACTTCTCGTTATGAATGGAACGAGCAATAAACTTGAAGTTTGCCTTCGCTTTACAGAAAGGCAGCTTCAGGGGAAGCCACGTCCCGGCAGCAGACATTGCTAAGTGAGTCTGCAGTGAGTGCAGCACAGAGCAGGAAAGCATCTCGAGATGAAGCTGTGATGGTAACGCGGGTAATCTGAGCTCCTTCTGAAGGGGGATGAGAATGCAGAGCAGACACAAAGAACCTGGTCACCGCGAGGAAGTGAGAAGAGCGCATCACTTACTCAGCCTCCTTTGCTCTGCATGGGAAAGATGCCAAAGGTGAGCGTTGTGCTCTGCTTGCACAGAAAAGTGTGATGAGCATCACGGTGAACCTGAATGTAAGAGGAGTGACAGTCATCCCAAACACTGCCTGCTGCTCAGCTGCTCAGCTGTAAGCAGAAGGCAGGGATGGCTGTTTTTTCCCCATCACCCAGAGGTTGTCGGGGTCCAGAAGAAGCTCAGCCCTGATGCTGAGCAGAAGTCTATTAGAAGGTGAATGCTGCTCTCTGTTAGGGTGGGACAGAGGGGAAGTGGCATCTCTTCCTCTCCCTTGAGCATCACTGTCTCTGCATGGACTGAACAGGTTCTGCCATATTTTCCTTCAGTATTTGTGCTGCTTCCTGAACCGGATGGGATGAATAGACCCCATCCATGGTGCCCATGCTGCCTTTCTTCCAGGCTGTAAGTTTCCCCGTGCCAGCATACACTATAAACCACAAACTCCTAAAGCACACTCCTCCTCCCCAGCTACACCAGGCAGACATTCACACCGCTGTTGTTCTGCCAGCGGCTCCCATCCGTGTTCTGTGCCCCATGGAGGCGGCTTGTGAAGCCTAAAAAAGCATCATGTGGGCTGCCACGTTTCAGGGCCCCCCCTGAGCGGTTCTGCACAGCTCCACCAGATAAGCAGCAAAGTTCAATATTATGAATGTCAAACAAAAGATCATCAGGAGAGCTGACAAAGCTGTGCCTCTGAGAAGGGAAGTAAATCGAATTCTATAGGCTAAATACATGGATTTAGTGGCATGGGCTTATAAGAAGTTTACTCAGACAGCAGAGGACACTGAGCAATCCTGAAGCTTCCCAAGAGGGGCTGGACCTGCCCCATGTCTCCTCGGTCCCATTTGATCCCATCTCACCGTCCTCCAAGCCAATATGTGAGAGCTGGGAAAGAGGAGACAACTTCATAAGTGGAGATCAAAAGCGAGTAACCAAAACCTGGGATCATGTGGGTCACTCCGGGTAAAACTTGTGATGTACGCAGCATCTTTGATGTGATTCTGTTTGTCTTCAACACAAAGTCCTGCTTTATGGAGCACAGGGGGAACAAGACACATTTCTGTTGCTTCTGAGTCTCCTCTTCATGTGTGCAGGGTAAACACGCTCAAGCTGCCCCTGCCTTTGTGTGCAGCGCACGGTGCAAACAGGAACCTTCCAGAGGAGGGTAATGGAGTTGTGAGGGGTGGGGGGCACCGGTACTATGGGGAGCAGCTCAGGGAATGGGATTGTGTGGTCTGGTTGAGGCTCAGGGGAGCCCTTATCACCTTCTGCACCTCCTGAGAGGAGGCTGCGGTGAGGTGGGGGTCAGCCCCTGCTCCTGGGTAACAGCGATAGGACGGGAAGCTGCAAGTTGTGCCAGGAGAGGGTCAGGTTAGGGGTTAGGAAACGTTCCTTCTCAGACAGAGCAGAGATGTGCTGGCACTGCTGCACAGGGAGCGGTGGGGTGTTCAGAGCTGTGGGGATGTGGCACTGAGGGATGTGGGCACAGAAGGGTGGGCTGGGGTTGGACCTGGGGATCTGAGAGATGGTCTCCAACGTGAATGATTCTACAGTTCTACACTCTGGGTGCTGGATTAAAGCCCATGTTTCAGTACCAAGATACCAGTATGGGTGGCTTCGGCTTCTCCTACGCTTTGCACAAGCAATGCTTTGCTTAACAAAGGAACAGAGCGAAGTCACGACTTGGATGGTGCCAGAGGGAAAACTCAGGTCTCTACCTGGAAGAAAACCAGCCCCGCGTTCTTCTCAATGACCCCCCGAGGCAGTCGGCAACAAGAAGGGTTCTAACGATTCCCTAATTCCCCTCTTCCTGCCCGAACACTTCAGGGCTCGTTCACGAAGCCACTGGAAGCACGTTTGGGTGAATCCACAGCCGCTGCCGGGGGCTGCGGGGAAGGCCGCGGTGAGAGCAGCCGGGACGGGACGGGACGGGACGGCACAAACAAAACAACGACCGCTATGGACGGGGCTGCTCGGTTACGGGCCGCCTCGGCGTCCGAGTGCGTCAGGAGCCGGGAACACGTTCCGGAGGCTCACGGCACGTTCCGCACCGTCACTCGGACCTTTATTAAGGACGAGCTCAGGCTGCGGTCCCGAGGGATCGGGGCACGGGAGCAGCGCGGGGCCGTGCGGGACGGGGCGGAGGGCAGCGCCTGGGAGGAAGAGATAGCGCGGAGCGGGGCGCGGCTCCGATAGCGGCGGGCAGGACGGCGGGCGGGCCGTGGGGCTGCGCCGAGCGCCTTCCCCGCCCCGTTAGCTCAGCGCGGAGCCCCGCAGCCCGTGACAGCCGCCGGCGGAAGGTGGTGTCCGCCCGCACCGCTCCGCCGCGCCTGAGCGAGCGCCCCCGCCCGCCGCCTCCTCCTCGTCCTCCTCCTCCCGGCTCCGCTCCGCGGCTCCCGGCGGCGCAGGGTCCGCCCCGAGGCGCTCTCTCGCCGCTCTCTCGCCGTTCTCTGGCCGCTCTCTCGCCGCCCGCGGCGCCAGGAACGCGCGGTGCGGGGCCCCGAGGCCCGGCGTTGGGGGGGGGCGGCCGGCGGGGCCGTCCCGGCGGGCGGAGTAGGTGGGCGGACGGGGCTGGGGGGGCGGACGGGGGCCGGCCCGGCCGCGAGGGGGGCGCTGCCCGCACGGCGGCCGTTGGCGCGGGGAGGAACCGGCGGCGGCCGACATGGAGGAGCGCGCCCCTCCCGGCGGGGACCCGGCGGCTCCTCCGCGGCGCTGAGCCGCCCGTCCGTCCCGCCCCGCCCCGGCAGCGGGCGGCGGCCCCGCGGGGCGCCCGGAGGCGTGAGAGGCGGCGGGACTATGCGGGGCTGCCCGCGGCCCCCAGCGCTGCGTGCCCTGCCCGGCCGGCGGCGGAGCAGCCCCGCGGCGCTGCCCGGGGCGCGGAACTGAGCGGCGGCCTCGGTGCCGTCCGCGCTTCCCGGCCCCGAAGGATCCGACGCGGAGGAGCAGTTCGGGAGGGACCGACAACATGGCTTCCCCGCCGCACCAGCAGCTGCTGCATCACCACAGCACCGAGGTGAGCTGCGACTCCAGCGGGGACAGCAACAGCGTGACGGTGAGGATCAACCCCCGGCAGCAGCAGGGCTGCTCCTCGGCCAAGCGCTGCAAGTACAGCATCTCGTCCAGCTGCAGCTCCGGGGAGTCGGGGGGCACCCGGCGGGCGGGCGGGGGCGGCGGGCCCGGCCTGCGCCGGCAGAAGAAGCTGCCGCAGCTGTTCGAGAGAGCATCGTCCCGCTGGTGGGACCCCAAGTTCGACTCCACCAACCTGGAGGAGGCGTGCATGGAGCGCTGCTTCCCGCAGACCCAGCGCCGCTTCCGCTACGCCCTCTTCTACATCGGCGTGGCCTGCCTGCTCTGGGGCATCTACTTCGGCGTGCACATGAGGGACAAGCAGATGGTGTTCATGGTGCCGGCCCTGTGCTTCCTCTTGGTGTGCGTGGCCTTCTTTGCCTTCACGTTCACCAAGGCCTACGCCCGCCGCTACGTGTGGACTTCGCTGACGCTCACGCTCCTGGTGTTCGCGCTGACTCTGGCCCCGCAGTTCCAGGCCCTGGATCCCCTCTCTGGGAGCGGTGATGTGTCCAACAGGACGGCTCCAACTGCTCCCACCGACACCTGCCTGTCACAAGTGGGCAGCTTCTCCATGTGCGTCGAGGTGCTCCTGTTGCTCTACACGGTGATGCACTTACCCCTGTATTTAAGCTTGTTCCTGGGGCTGTCCTACTCGGTCCTCTTTGAAACCTTTGGTTATCACTTCCGCGATGAGAACTGCTTTGCGCCGCTCGGAGGCGGCGCGGTTTATTGGGAGCTGTTGAGCAAAGCCTTCCTTCACATCTGCATCCACGCCATCGGCATTCATTTATTTATCATGTCTGAAGTCAGGTCCAGAAGCACGTTCCTGAAGGTGGGGCAGTCCATCATGCATGGGAAAGACTTGGAAGTGGAAAAAGCCCTGAAAGAGAGGATGATTCACTCTGTTATGCCCAGAATAATAGCTGATGACTTAATGAAACAGGGCGACGATGAGAGCGAGAACTCCATCAAACGCCATTCCACCTCCAGCCCCAAGAACAGGAAGAAGAAGCCCTCCATCCAGAAAACCCCCATCATATTCCGGCCGTTTAAAATGCAGCAGATAGAGCAGGTGAGCATTCTGTTTGCGGACATCGTTGGCTTCACGAAGATGAGCGCCAATAAATCTGCCCACGCGCTGGTGGGGCTCCTCAACGACCTCTTTGGGCGCTTCGACCGCCTGTGCGAGGACACTAAATGTGAGAAGATCAGCACACTAGGAGACTGCTACTACTGTGTGGCCGGCTGCCCCGAGCCACGGGCAGACCACGCTTACTGCTGCATCGAGATGGGCTTGGGCATGATCAAAGCCATCGAGCAGTTTTGCCAGGAGAAAAAGGAGATGGTCAATATGAGAGTCGGCGTCCACACCGGGACGGTGCTGTGCGGCATCCTGGGAATGAGGAGGTTCAAGTTCGACGTGTGGTCCAACGACGTCAACTTGGCCAATCTGATGGAGCAGCTGGGGGTGGCTGGGAAAGTCCATATTTCAGAAGCTACTGCGAAATATTTGGACGATCGTTACGAAATGGAGGACGGCAAAGTGACGGAGCGGGTCGGTCAGAGCGTGGTGGCCGACCAGTTAAAAGGTACGTGCTGTTGTTTTGTACTCGGCTCTTATTTTGCCTTTTACAAGGGAGTATCTTTTCCCCAGTGCGTGCTTTGCGCTTGTTGACTTGCAGATTGAACGTGCTGTTCGTGTATCTCGGCGTGCTGGGGATCAGCAGCGCCCGGGGAGTCTTGGAGAGAACGATGTGGTGATGATGTGCATGAAGGAGCTCGTGCCTTTTTTGGGGGGGTATTCAAAGCTCTTTTTGACTTTGAAACTCCTTTAAGCTATTTGTGAGCATGTAGCGTTGTAGGGAGGAGAAGGTGAACGCGCTTGCTGTCTGCAAGAGGTTTTTGTTGTGCTGTTGTGTCATCCTTGAATGCAGTAAACAAACTTGTTAATTGACTTGGTGTGCCATACATACAGCATATGTGTTTGGTGAAATTATGTGCATCTGTGAAAAGTTTGTTGGCACCGAAAGAGTCGGGACTGCGGAGGCACTTGGGAAAGCTGACAGCTGGATTCTCAGAACGGAGCGAGCGCTGGCTGCGAGTTTGGCAGTTTGATAGCGAGTTGTTACGGTTCGGAGTGACGCTGGAAAAAGTTACTGGGGTGGCTCAGCGCTCTGGCAGATGCCGTGCTGTCTGCAGCTCCAAATGAAACTGCAGGTTGGTGATTTGGGCAAGACGCTGGGGATCAGCTGGCTCCCTGTGCGGATGGAGGAAGGGGCTGGTGGTCACTTCACTGCAGAGTGTTGGCTTTCCAATGCAGCTCCCAGCAGAGCTGGTGACCCAGCTCCCCCTTTGGAGCTGCCTGCCCTCAGGGCTGTGCTGCTGTCTCATGGGCATGTTTGTCCCCAGTCATAGAAAAGTGAAAATGAGCACAGAATCTTGTTAGAATCTCATGTGGCAAGCCCTTAAACCGGGCGTGAGTTTGTTCTGTTTATAAATGTGCACACTTCTAAAGGGAAAGAATGGAAAATGGCATGGAAGGAACCAAAGGAGTTGCAGGAGAGCGTTGTGGGTGGGGTTTGGGGCCGTAAATACGGGACGAGGCCAAAGTGGCTGCAGAAAGGTCAGCAAATGAGGACAGACAGAGCGCCGGGAGCGATGGCAGCGCGCTCGTCTGGCAGGTGCTGCTTGGGATGTGACACAAAGACTTATTTTAGGGGAACAAGCTGTCTGCATGCAGCACCAGGGCTGAAATGAGGCTCATGGGGAGGATAAACATCCACACTGATGCTGGCAGCTGGGAGCCGTGGGGCTGCAGCAGATGTGTGTGCTGGGGCTGAGCTCTGTGCTGGGCTTGAGCTTTCTGTTTGAGTCTTGAAAATACGAATGCAGTGCAGTTCTTTGAAATGGGTTGACGCTGATGTACACGTGTGGGAGAGTGCTTTGGAGAAAAAAGGCTCAGCTGTGAGCTCTCTGTCAGCCCAAGCTGAATTTTGCCTTTCTGGTGAAAATAAATAGCATCAACAACAGATTTCTGTACTGATTGTAGAGAAACAACTGCGTGGTGTCTGAACTCTCCTTTTCCCTCTTCCCTCTGACTTTATGGCTGGATGCAGTGAAGGGCTGGGCTGTGGCAGCGAGTGAAATTAAGTGTTTTTGCTAAATTTATAACTGTGCTCAATGCCATTCATCACAGTGACGTGAATGGACTTGTGGAGACTGACGGTACTGCTCTGAAATCCTTGTGTGCATTTGTCCGTGTTTTCTAGGAGACCACAAGAGCACTGCATAGAGCAGTGGTACCTCGTGCCAGCACTGCTGCTTCTTGATCTTTCTCAGTCTTCTGTTCTTGGTTGGGTTTCCTGCGAGGAGGCTGCTGTCCCTGCAGCGTACTGATGCAGGTTGGGCAGCTCTGTTGCCTTACTGTTTTCCCTGAGCGTTAGTTGATAGCAGCAGAGCAGAGGAAGTTTGTTGTGGATGTTAATGATGTCATGTGTCTTATTCTTTTCAAGTATCAAAGTGCTGCGGAGATGACAGGCATAAGCTTTATTTCCCTACCAACACTTCACTTCTCAGCTTCCTTTCAACCTTTGGTATCTTAATGATATCCTATTTTTTATGTCGTGTGCCTGGCAAATTATCTCTTTGTTGCCTGTGCTGCTGTTGCTGCTGGCTGAAGCTGAGCCAGCGTTGCCAAGCCAGCTCTTCCTCAGCAGAATGGGGTGCTGAGGGCTCAGGGCTCGTGCTGATGTGAGCTCTGCCCTGTGTTTTGGGATGTGGTACAGCAGTGACAGAAGTGCCCTGAGTTATCCTTCTGCTGCTCTGCATGTGTTTGGGAGGATGCAGGATGTAACTTAGTTTCTCTTTCCTGGTGTTGCTTTGGGGTTTGTTGGAGGTTTTTAGGATGCAAGTGTGTTTTCTTCCTCCTTTGGCTGATAAATGATAGGATGCTTCCATGCCTCCTTATTTCAAGCAGCAGGGCTTCTTGCCCCACCAAACCTGCAGGGACAGGGAGCCACTGACGGCCTCACAGTGCTTTCCCATTTCTGTCTGCTCTTGCTTCTGTCTTGACTGCACCTCATCCCCATGGAGGTGATGGGGGCACAGTGGAGCAGTGCTGCTGTGGTGTTTTCTCTAGCTAAACCCCAGAGTGCACTTTGTGTCTTTTGCTGTGGCATTTCAGACAATTTGCATTTTCTGTTTTCTAGCTAAGCTTCCCAGCAAATAGATTTATTGAGGGCTAGGAGAGATAGCAAGGGTCACATAATATGCGAGATGATGACATTAATGTGTCCCTTCTGGGCTCTGTGGAGTCAGAGATCTCCTTTCAGGGTATAAAAAGTCCTGCTTCTGGAAATGTTGTTGTTGTTGTGCTCTTTGTTGTTCTCATTTCTTCTCGTCTGTTTGCATTTCTCCCTCTTGCTGCTCAGGAGGTCACGCTCGCTGTTTGCCAGCCAGCCACATTCCCAGAAATACCAGGGTCACCACTGCCTGGTTTTGAGCACTCAAAATGCATGAGCATCTTGGGGAAGAATGCTGGCTCTGTTTATGGAGCGTCGTGCGACAGAGCCGTGGTTTCATTTGGGAGGTGTCTTTGTGTGCTCTTAGCCTGGTGCAACTCACTGTCATTGAAGTTCCTCCCCACTCTTGTGGCTGTTGGCCACTATGCAGCTCCTTGCCCAGGCTGTCACAAGCTGAGCAGCCAGCTTGTCATTTTTACACCACCTGAGCTATTCACTGCTGTTACTGAGGCAGGAGTTCATGGAATCATTGCAGAGCCATAGGATGGTTTGGGTTGGAAGGGACCTTTAGGATCATGTGGCTCCAAGCCTGCTGCTGTAGGGGGCTAAGTGGTTGAATTTGCCCAGAATGTAATGAAGGAGCTTATTCTGAAAGTAAACATGGCTGTTTTTCTTTGTGCAATAGTGCTCATCAGCTTTAATGCCAGGCAGAAAGATGTGGAAAGGTGAACTTCTCCAAGTGCTGAGGGAGGTTTGCTGGGTGGCTCTTTAACCCAGACAGGTGGAAAAATATCGGTCAGCAGAGGCTCTCTCCTCTGTTTCTTTGGCTGCCTGAAATATCATTGTCGAAATGCAAACTGATGCGCTGCACCTAACAAATCTGAACTCCCTTCTCTCTATTTACTCCACGCAGTCATCAGAAGCGTGTGAGAGACTATTCAAATGGAAGAGAACTTTCTATTCTTTAAGTGAAACCCTTCATATTGTGGGTTATCAGGGGGAAAGATTGATGGAAAAGACAAAACACAGCGAAAGGCACATAATTTATGTTCATCTCCTGTCATGACGGATGTGTGATTTGAATAGATTGTTTTAAACTCTTTTTTTTCCCCCCTGGTTATTTCACAATATGAGCTTCGCTTTTCCCTCTGGCAGGTGGAGGATGTAAGAACTTCCTTCCACTGCTTTAAAGCACCAGTTTCATTGGGATTTCATGGCACTGCAAGTTGCTGTAGTGTCAATGTGGTGGACTAAAACTGTTCTCTCTGCTCTGCAGTGTGTGGCTGGCTGTGCCTCCATCCCTGCTGGCTCTGTAAGGAGAGACAGCAACTCCTGCTTCCGTTGCAGCTGACACTTGAAAATTCCCTGCTATTTTTAGACCGTTTTTGATCTCACTTCTGTCCTTCAAAAAGAAGGAAAATAATAATAATCCCAGCCTTTAAATGTTTAACATCCAGCAGGAGCTCCTCATCGCTGCCGTATTAACGCCTTGTAGTGGACTCTTACCTACCTACGTGTTGCCGCCATGGGACAGCCCTGCAGGAGTCAGTTGGAACTTGCCTTAGGGCTGTGCAGGGTGTGTAAGTGCAGCTGCTTGCTGTAGGACTGCTGAGCCAAGAGCTGTGCTGCCTTCAACCCAGGCTGGCAGCGCTGAATGCATTTTCTCTTTCCTTCTTTCCAAAACCGTTTTAGCCTTACTCAGTCTCCCAGTGTGAGGCTGTAGGGATAGACATGTTTCTGGGTTCCAAGATGTCCCAGCTGTTTTCCTTAGGCAAGCATCCCTTGGGTTCAAAGCATCCCTTACAAACTTCTAGGTTTGTATTTGGTCCAGTAACTTAGATGGGAATTCTTTACAAACCATATAAACACCCATAAATTTGTGCTACAAGTCTTTATTCCACCGACAGCGCTTCCCATTCCTTGTGTTGCACTGCTGAAGCTGTTATCTTCAACCACTGCTCAGGCTGGTGACTTCAGCTCGCTCCATACATTTGGAGATCACGTTATGGGCACGAAATAGCACTGCTGATGAGAAAGATCCTCACAATTGGAGCAGGGAAGAGGATCTGGCAGGGTAGTCAAGTTTGCTGGTGTAGTAATGGGATCTTACGCTTGCAGAACAAAAAAAAGGAGGAGAGAAAGTAAGGAAAACCAGTTAATAATCAATACGATCTGGAGTGGAAATGCAAAGTCATGGCCTGAAGCAGTGATGGAGCACCTGGTGGGAAGGCAGGGCCAGCCCAGGGGGGCTCAGGTGCATGCAATACACTGAGTGACTGGAAGGGCTGGAGCCAGGATCCACCCCTTCCCAGCCCTCATTTAAGGGCTGCTAGTGGAGGTGAGGGTGTTTTGCTGGAGATCCCTGCCTACCTCAGGCTTCCCAAGGGTAAGCAGACTTTTTGCTCTGTGTTTGTGCCCACGGTTGCTGCACTTGGGCTTATCCTCACTTGCTGAAGCCCAGGACTTTGCTATCCCTCTGCATAATACATGCCTAATGCATGAAATAGAATTAGCAGTTCTCTGTATGTTATATTAGGTATGTTTCCATTAGTGCTCCCTGATAGCTTTTATGTGGCAGTTCCTGAGTCTGGTTGCTGCAGTTATTTATTTGAACTCCTGTTTAATGGCCACGTGAGGTCTGTCCCATGAGGTATGAGGCATCTTTATCCTCTGACCGACTTGGACTGGAGTGAAACAGGTAGGTCTGGAAGCTCAGTGCCACGGGCCAGTGTTACGGACAGGATGTCGTGAGGAAATGCTGCTGCAAGGGCATGACTGCAGGGAGACCAAGTGTGCTGTTAGCTCTGAATTTCCGCTGTTTGGACAACAGGAGCTGGGCAGGAGGGGAGTGCTTCGAGGAAGTCAGTGCTTGGGCTGCACCAGCAGAAGGAGCAGCCACAGCTTCCAGGAGGGGGAACCTTGCTGAGAGTCATTCTGCTAGCAGCTCTCAGGCCTTGGCATGGGACTTTAGTGGCTTTTCCCATCTATCCCTATGTTTTAGAACTTGGTTCTTACTTAATAACGTTATGTAAAAGGCTTTTACTTGTTTTGCTTTCAGTCTGACTGTCTTCTTCTTGGGACTAGCGTCACTCTTGTGATACGTTATGAAACAGATTTTATCACGTATGTACATGTAGGATCCTAATGAGACAATATGAATAATATTTGATGTTTGACTTGCTGCTTGGCACCAACTGGAAGCGGAGAGCTTTCTTTAAAATACCACACGAGGATGAGAAAGTGTATTAATAGTCATTTCATAATCCCAATAAAGCATTTAAGAGGAGCACACTCCACGCCTCACCCCGCTCTCTGGAATCCGTAGCGATGGCTAATTGAATTTTTCTGCTGAGGATGTGAAGTGAACGTGTACGTCTTTGGTTATGAAACATCACAGTGCTGGAATCTGCCATGGGCACGGAGCTGTAAACAGAAGGCCTGCAGTTGCTGCTGAAGTCATGTGCACCCACCTCTGCAGGGAACTTTGCTCACGCTTTGGTATTTCGTGGTAGCTTTTCCCAGAGGAGTTAAAAAATCTTTGTTGTGTGAAATGGCTGCGAGTTATGGCTGGCATGTATATGGGTGGTGTTTCAGTATGTGCATCCTTAGGGTGTTTCTTGCCTGGTGTTTCTGAGAATGCTCTGTCAGCTGAACCTCACAGCTGGATCCTTCCAAGGGCAGTGAGGAGGTTTGGGTGCCCGTGGCCGCAGCTCCTTCCAGAAGTCGTGGTGGGAATCCTTGTCTGGAGAGCTGTTTTGTTACATGGGGAGGCTTCCCTTCTGCAGCTCACTGTCTGAAAGCCTTGAAGTCTCATTCCACAGGCTGCACGCGACCTCCAAACTGAAGCAAACAGGAATATGTCATCTAGAAATCCTGCCTCTCAACATGATGATGCAAAAACTGTCTGTTTTTTTTTTTTTTGTTGTTGTTGTTGTTATTTATTTATTTTATTTTATTTTATTTTTGTACTGTTTTTCATGAAAGAGCATGAAACAACCGAAGCACAACACTCAGCTTTGGTCCTCACTTAAACACATGGCCGTGTTAGTGTATGTGTGCTGGCTTGCTGGGAATCTCTCCAGTTTTGGTTTCATTTTCTGTGATAACTTGGCACCCCATCACTTACCTTCTCCTATCTTAAGGCTTTGTGTTGCTGCCTGTCATTGGGGCTATAAGTGTCATCCACCTCAATAATCAGATTTTCATTGTGCTGCCTGGGGTTTGTCTGTCTGATGAAGAAAAAGCTTCAGCAATGTTTAGTTTGGGGTTTTTGACTATATTCCCTGTTTTGTGTGGTAGGTCAATACAAACATTGTCCTTCTTGTGATAGATGGCTATTTCTTGGAAGAGAAGCTTTTTGTTGCTGAGATTTCCTTTGGGAAAAGCCTAGATTAAGCAAATGGCCTTTGAACTTCATGGCTGGACCTCCTCCACCCCACTGAGCTCCACACTGTCAGTATAGGTCCATGGAGGCAATGCCTTGAGGTTTCTGAGGTGGCTGGGACCTTATAGAGATCTCCTGTGCTCAGTGTCAGTGTCATGGGAGATGTCTCTGTATCTGAGGTTTCAAGGGGTGATGGAGTTGGAAACAGTTTTAGAATGTAGAAGTAAGGTATTTCAGGATGTATTTGCTTGTTAGGTTTCTGCACTTAATGTCCTTCCCTACAGTACTTTATTTATAAGCACTTTGGTAAGCTGTATTGCATATATATTTGGGGACTGTGATTTGACTTGTATGAGCCTAATATTGTTTTGAGTACGAAGAAATTTGTTACAATACAGGCAGTGAGGCCTGTGTTAAAGAGAAACCCTTCCAGACCCCATATTTCAAGCTGCCTTGAAAGAAAATGATTCAATGTATACAGAACAGGGATACTTTTATAGCTGAACCATAACAAACAGAGGATGAAATGTTACTGTAGTATTTCCCCTTTCTCTTGTCCGGGGATACAAATTAGCTGCAGAAGCAGAGTGCGTGACCTGGGAATGCTGCTGTGCCCTGAATACTGCTGGGGGAAGGAGGGGATGCCCTGGTGGGGCTGGGGCATGTGCTCGCTTTGGGGGCTGTCTGGAGGCTCTGCATGCTTCCTTCCCCATCTGCAGCTGTGCAGCCTAGCCCTGGATAACAGCCGCCAGCCCTTCATTGCAGTGGGTTAGTTCCTGATGTGCCTGCTCAATAAACTGCCTGTGGAGGAATGTCAGCTCTCATCGAACCCTGGTTACAGCTGCAGCCAGGGTTTGGTTGGTTGTGCTCTGTGCAGCTCTTTGCTGCTCCAACAAAGCTGCTATGTCACTTTGATTCAGTGCCCCTGGTGCACTGCTATGTCACTTGTTGTTGGGAGGCTGACCAGACTCAGCCCAGAAGTGTCACAGTGAAATGCCACATAACAAACTGCAGTTCCTGCCGTTCATTCTGCACTGCAGCTCTCACAGCAGGTTCAGATCCCATTGCCTCTACAGGTGCCCACATCCCAAATGTGTTTGGGGTGGAGGAGGTCGTATGCCAGGCAGGAGCTCAGGGCCTGGCTGGGAGCTGTGCAGGCAGTGAGCTGCTCACTGTGCTCCATTCTGCCTGCCCCTTGCTATGGTAGCAGCGATGCCCAGCTCTTTCTGCAGCACTCTGCTTGTCACTCAGCTCTGTGCTCATGGTGGGAACCCAGTGTTCCACCTCTGGAAGGGAGAAGTTGCTGTCAGCGCTGTTTTCCAGAGTGGGTTTTTTTCTTTCCTTTAATACAAAACACATAATGATTTATCCCTCCTACTGCAGCATTACAGCAGTTCTGGAAAGGAGAGGGCTTTTAAGTGACATTTATTTGGGAGGAAGGAAGTGATTCTTTAATGGCCTAACATTTTCTGCTGCGTTTGGGGCGATTCACGACATTTCCTGGAACAGAACTGAGCGTTTTGGATGCTGGAGACAGAAAGAGCAACGCAGCTGAGATGCTTCCCACTGCTCTTTCAGCAGCCTCTCCCCCAAGGTACATTCCGAGACCTTTAAAACTCAGCAGAGCCTCCTCTTGACCCATGCATGGAGAGATTCATTGGGTCAGTTCATTTCCCCTGCTTCTATTGGGCTGTTTTGGACACAGGTTCTGCTCATGGGGGTGGTGCTGGTTCTGCCTTCTGTGGCCAGGTACTGGGAGTCCTCATGGGAGTGTTCCCCTTCTGGGTGCCCGGTCACTCCCTGCCTTTCCCAGGGAGCTGCTGCTCACTGTGTGCTCTGGGGATGGACCCTGCTCGTGTCTGTTGCCTCCCCCCACCTGACAGCTGTTGGAAGGAGTTATTTTCAGGCTGGAACATGGACCTTGGAGGAGCACCAGGCTCCTTTGTAAACAAACCCAGCAGTTCTCCCCTATTGCAAATGACTGTGTATTTCTTTTTACATCTTATTGTAGCCGATCTGATGGAATAAGCTGCAGCTTATTTCCCCCTTTCTATGTGCTTTCATGTTCTTTGCTATTTGTCTGCTGCTAATTCAAAAGGGTAAAACGCTGGATTGGGGGGGGAGAATGGGACTTAGTGGTGTCAGCCCTAACAGCACCTCAGTGCCATTTGCTGATGGGAGGTGTGTTGTGACATAGAAAAGGCAGGATTTTCAGATATTATAATATAAACCATTACAAATGGCTTCTTGCTATAGAAATAAGAGCTATGGTACTTTTGACCCATTTCTCACATACCTCCCAAGGCCCCATAGATCACCGTGGCAGCTTCTCTGAAAATACTGTGGCTTGTTTAGATAAATGCTTACTGTTTGTTTTCTTTGTTCTCCTGCAACCAAAGATAAGCCCCGTAGGCATTATAGCAGCAAAATATGCTAATAGGACGGAAGCTGCAAAGGGGAAATAGTTATTCCTAAGTTTTCTTTTGTATTTGTAATTACCCATTAGATTTTATCTTCGGGGATGCAGAGGAGCGAGGAGCTCTGTGCTGTAGGTGATGGGGGAGGTGGGGAAGGGTGAGTTGGAGGGATGCTGAGATCTGCATTCAACCAACCAGGGTGTTCTTGTGTGCTCCTCAGTGTTAATGGTGGAGGTGCTTTGGGTGCAAAGCCCAAAAACCCAGGAGCAGGGAAAGCCGATCCTCTCTGACCTTATGCCAGTGTTGGTGTCGTGAAATGTTCTCAAATATTTTCTCTTCTCTTTATTTTATCCTTATCTGGTGGTGTGATTGTATAGGCTTGCTCATTGATAAGTATACAGCAAAGATTAAGAGAATAAACTTGATTGAGACAAAGCTGGCAAGCGGTGGAAGCTGTGTGTGTGAGTAGGAGAGTGCTTAAAGACCCACTTGATGAGTTCTTGGTTCTCTTCAGTTTTCTCATTAAGCTGCACATTTCACACTTAGAGGCTGCAGTGTGTGTTTGCCTCTAGTTTCCTCAATATATAAATTTTGGAGTTTGGAACTTGGGGCTGTTCTTTGGTTTTGTTCCACCTCTGATGTAGCAGCGCCACGTCTCATTATTGAGATGTCTAATTATTGAGGCCGGGTCTTCTAACAAACACTGCGTGAGCAGAGGTGCTGCTTGGAGTTTGCCTTCTTTCAGATCTTCAACTTGTGATGTTAGTTCCAGGGATGGTGGGTGTTGTGAGTGAGGAGGTGCAGGTGTGTGAGCTTTGTGCTGCTGATGTGATGCAGGTGGTGCTCAGTGGCTGCCTGGATTATGGCCTCCCTCTTTCATGTGGGTTAGGATTGTGAGATTACTTCTGCTTTCCAATCACCAGTTGGAAAAAGCGTTTTAGCTTTAATAAAGCCTTAGAAACTATTTCCTTGCATGCCTCCAGCATCTTCACTTTCCCCGTGCCTCTTCCTTCCAGCCTTTCCTTCCAGGTTTCCGCTCTGAGGCTGGAGATGGAAGGCACAAAAAGGGCCGGTGCAGTGCCCGGGATGGCTGGAGGAGCAAGTGAGGTAATGGGAGCAGGCAGCTGGAAGGGGAATGGAAGCCGTGCAGCAGAGCCTGCGGGTGGCTGTTCCCTCCTTGCAGTGCTGCAGCCACTTCAGGATAGGAGACCTGAGGAAAGAGCTGGAAGTTTGATTGGAAAGGGTCATGCTTGTCCTTTTTGTTTTATGTGGGAGATGATCTGGGGTGTTACACAATCTGTGTTCTGATGGATTGGCAGTGAATCTCAGGGCTTTTCATTCTCTGAACTCTACTTCATCTGGTTTGAATAGTAGGAAAATTTAAAGATGTGATTCTCAATGGCAGAAGAAGCGATGAGGATAACTGTTCTTTTTTGGGAAGGAGTTGGCTCTGTTTTGCTTGGAAGCATCTGTAGACCTTTTCCAGCCTAGTAGATCTGTGTTAACTCTAGACTCAGGGGGTCTGTAGCAAGCAAACCAGAAAGGAAGTAGTGTAGTACCCAGCCTGGAGCATCTCTTCTGTACTTCGCTGCAAGTGAGGAATGGGAGAGGAAGAACAGGAGTGGCGATGGGCATCCCCATCATCTACTGGAGCCTTGAGGCCATGCCCGCACCCACAACAGTGCTTGGCTTTGGGTCTGCAAAAGGAAACAGTTCCATGTTGAAATACGGCTGCCAAGCAGGCTGCTTTCTGGGAAGAATGTCCAGTAACTGCCAGTACAGCCCTGGTATGTGGTATGGTTAGAAGTGCAAACATTTCCTTGCCCTAACCAGGGTCATCCTTTCCAGGGCCGTAGGGCAGCAGGGTGGGATGGAGCCAGCCCATGTGTGGGCACCATGCAGTGCTGCAAGGCCCAGGCAGAGGTTGAAAGTTCAAATTAGTTCTGGTTTCTTTAAATACTCTGTTACTTTATCACTGGGAAGAGGGCAAACAAATCTATTACTTAAAAACATGGTTCATCTTTGCAGTAGGAATCTATTTGAGATAAAAAGTAGCAAAGATTTTTTTTTCCTCATTGTTTACTTTGAGTTGTTTTACAGTAACGCTGTTGCCTTATTGCTGAGAGAATTTTAAGTACATATAAGCTCTGTAAATGATGCAAGAAAGCGATCCGTTGGCATATAATGCAAACTGAGTGAGTGGAAAAGTAAATATTTAAGGCTGACATATCGAAGTATAAATAGTGGTCACTGTGTGTAATGTCTTAATTGTAAAAATATTTCCCGAGCCCTGGTAGGCACCGCGGCCTGTCCGAGGGCAGCGCTATGAGCAGCTGCACTGATATTTTGGGAAGCCTGGGATGGCTGCCATCTGCTGTGCCAGCGCTGGGCACACGGCCCCAAGGCACAGGGAGCGGGCAAGGAGCTGGTCAGCCCTAGGAGCATGTCGCTGCACTGCGTTGGGCTTGGGGCTGGCTGATCCCATCGAGGAAGATGGTTCCTCAGTGTTGAGTCGGTGGAGGGCCTGAGTGAGCCTATGGGGTCTGTTCACCTTTTGGGTTTGGGCTGCCTGCTCTGGGAGCTGGTGTTGCTGGTCTTGGGCATCCCACTGGGCCAGGGCTTGGATCTGCTGGCGCTCTGGAGGCTGATCTTTGGTGCTCTGCAGGGTTAGGATTTTGCAATTGGAGCAGTTTGCCATCCACTGTGGGCCTAGCGTGGAATTTGCTTTGCTTTGCCATTTTATGAGCCAATGGTGTCTGTGTTGTGATGGAGCATGAGGTGGGGGATGGATGTGGGCTGTGCCTCCACATGGGCCCATGGCTGTGCTGAGGCTGCACAGCAGCTTCTCTTCTCCAAGCTGAAGTCTGGCCCACGTGGAGCCAACCTGACATTTGAACTTCATGCTCAGCATGTTCTGCTTTAGGAGTGATGCTATGGAGAGTCATCCCTCTGTTGAGCAGTTATCTCGGTCACAGGTAATGCTTTTCGTATTCCAGCGATGGCCGTGGCTAAGTCTGCACTGCAAAGTTCATTTGATAGGTAAAAAAATGGTTGACCGAATGAATATCATAATATAATGAAAATATATAATGAAATCAATATGATGCCATAATGAAAATCAAGAACATTCTCTGAAGTGCCCTTCAAACATTAAAATAAAAAGCCCTCTATCCCTGAGAACCGTGCCTTTAATAAACAAGGCAGATGCAGCAGAGGTACGTATCAGCCCCTTCAGTCATGGTACTCTTTTTCTCTTGATTTAGTCACTTTTACAGACTGTTTGTTTGCATGTTTTGAACTACTTGTGTACTTTGGTGCATGTGGCTGCATGGAAATGAACTTTCAAACTTGTGTGTGGCTGTAGTGCACGAGTTATCTCATTTTACATCTTACTGCGATAATCAGAAATGGATTAGAAATGTTTCTCTGGCAGGATGGGTATGGTATGACGAGGTCTTTGCAGTTACTTGCTTGGTGCTCATTTCCATCCTTTCTTTGAATGAGGTTTGTTTGACCGTAGTGATGAGCATCCTCATGTGTGTGGCTGGGGAGTGCTGCGTGTAGCACAGATATTAATCCTCCTCCTATAACAATATCTTGAGCAAAAGCTTCATCCTTGCATTCCCCAGCAATGCTGCGTGCTTCACTTTGCATCTTAATTTCATGTGTCACTTCACAGCAGATGCTTTGGGGAGTAGATCCCTGTGAGTAGGTTTGGCACTTGCTCCCGTGATAGGTGAAATAGTTTGCATGCTCCCAGAACAAATATTTTCTGCAGCCCGTATTTACAGTGATGGTAAACAACGGGCCGTGTGGCCCAGCGCTCCCTGCTGAGCGTGAGCTGTGGCTCTTGGAACAGGTACCTTGTGATTCAAAAATACCGAGTCCTTTCCAATGGCATTTTTTTGTTGTTGTTTTAATACTCCAAAAAAGGGAATGATCAAAGTGCAGTCTGTTCTTTCCTGCCCTTCTAGATATACAAAACAGCTGCAAAGCACAATCAGCTATTGTAGTGATATGTGCCCGAGGTCTATAAATAGATGTAAAGCTTCGGCCTGAACTGTGCTGCTGAGAGGCCAGGGGATTTTTGCCTGGGGTTACCAAACATTCCCTCGCTTGTTTGTGGGTTAGAGCCATAATTTCCCAGGCTGCTATATTCCAATCAAACCTGAATTCAGGAAGACTTTACCATGAAGGCTTTACATGATTTCATTGTTTACAGTTTTCTCGATCCCTGCTGGTTTTCAACCTTTGCTTGCAAAAATTCACGTGTGTTATAAACCTCTAAAGGAAAACTCATAAAATATAGGGGCTAACCATTTAACCAAGGGAGTATCGCTGTGATACACACCCTTAGAGGGAAGCTTCTGGAGATGGGCATGGAGCGTGGTAATCCAAATGCTGTTTCATTGACTGGATGCTCCTGGAAGTGTGCATGGTAGTGGAGATAAGAGCTGTGTGTTCTTTTGAACTGGGAAGCAGGCAGTTGCTTCAAGTACACCCTGCCTGTCTGCAGAAAAAAATGGGCAGTAAAATCGCTACTTGAGCATGTAAAATTGCAGCTCTTTGGGTGTAACCTTTATGCTAAGTACCAGGTGAACCAGGTCATCTCAAGTCTATGTTCTTTCAGTGGCAGGAGTAGAAATCCAGCCCATCACTGTGTATTGTATATATTCCTCCTCAAAGGAAACAGGTGGAAACTGGAACTGAAGATGTTTTATGGCGTGCAGGCAGATTGCAGCACTCAGCCCCATGGAAGATGGGATGCATATAACACCACTGTGCTGAATTGCAGCGGTGGTTGCAGAGTGGGGCTAGGCTGTGGTTTTGGTCAGTTTGTGATTTATGCAAACTGAAGAAGTTCCTCTGTTGAGCTGACCTGCTGTGACCTGCCTTTGTGTGATCAGGGCACCAAAAGGGCTTTTTAAATAGTGTACGATGAAAACTTGGAAATTTCCCTTTTCTTTATGGCTTCTTCTGCAGGATGCTTGAAATCTGACCCAATCCATCGCATGGCACATCTTTGAGACTAAGAGAACTTCACATGGCAGCTGGTTGGCTTCACAGAATGGTGCAGGCTACAGCAGCCTCTGGAGCTCCTGGCCCCAAGCCCTGCTCCCAATGGAGCTGCTGCTGCTCTGTCTGGCTGCCTTGGGAATATATCTGAGGATGGAGGTCCCACAGCCTCCCTGGTGTCCCCTTTCTTAGTGCATCAAGCAAAAATAGACCTAGATGTACTTGAGTAGAACCCAGTGTATTTACTTATTTGCTTTGAGAGCAGCAGCTCTCAAGACGGGGCTTTTTTCCATCCAACTCTATTTGGTTCCTGGTGCTGCTCTGTCCCTCTGAGCCCCTGGAGCATCCACTGCCTGCAGCCCAGCCCGACTGTCATGCTGCTGCTTGCACCCTCCCCTGTTTGAGTTGGCACACGTTTGCCTGAACTTGCTGTACCCTCCAGGAGATAAAGTGGCAGTTTGAAAGCAACGCAGCTTTCCCACCGAAAGATTCTTTGTTTTTCTGCTACATTTTTATTCCAGGTTTCTTTGCTTGCTGGGTTTTTTGCCTCCTGGGGAATGTGCAGCCCCGGCTGAAAGACAAATGCTGTGCCTGTGCCGGGGTGCTGATGGGAGAGCAGGTTTGAAATAATCCATTTCCCTCTAAAGCAAACCACTTCTTATGCTTTTGACATGGAAGATGAAAAGCACACCTCTGTTCAAAGCCAGAGCTCGCTCCTTAAGATTCTGACAGCTTCATAGATTTTAAAGGAGGCTGCATATGCTTCATATGAGAAATTCTGTAACACTGTGTCGTTTCCATACACTGTATATCCTTTGGGTTCTCCAAACAGGACATCCAGTTGAGTAATGCCTTCGGTAGATGGCTGTGACTCAGTGGAGCCCTCCAGTAACTATTGGGAAAGCATTTCCTTTCTCAGCTATAAGCTTATGTGCTCTTGTTCCATTTTCCCAAGTGAACTCTGGTATGAAATCCCAGCGGCCTGGATCGATGAGAAATTAAAATGGACTTTTTTAGACCCAGCAGCTGCTTGGAAAGAAGTCACTGAATTATGGGTTAGTGCAGGCAGAAACGAGGGGAAGGCTGAGACACAGACTTGTGTGGTTGAGGATTTGGTGCTGGCAATGGGGATATGTGTCCTGGGTAACCTGTACACTAACCTGGAAGCCATGTGCTCTCTTTAAATTCATCTCATGAGATCGGTGCCTTTATTGTCACTCCATCAGTTCTTTAATTCCAGATTCCTGGAAGGAACGTGTGCAAACTGAAAGGAGGTTTTAATGCCATTGGTTTTCCTGTTTTGAAACCTCCCATGCATCTCTGTTGGTTTCACAGCTGTAATATTCCAGATATTCAGCTGCTTTTAAAACAAGAGATGGGGCTGCTTAGCTTGTGGAGGTGCTGGAAAGTGCCAGCGCTTGGTTCTGCAGGGCTCCCTCAGCATCAAACAGCGCGTGCAAATGAGAAGGCAAGAAAAAGCTCTCTCCTTCTCATTCAAACAAGCTCATGGTGTTTCTTAGATTAGATAACAAGCAATTCTTTTTTGTTTTCTCCTCAAAGTTATCAGTTTAACAAAAAAATAATGCATGTATATATGCTTTTTGTGATGAGTAAGCTAAAAACCACCGTGATTCACCAGGTTTCCTCTGAAACCCCAATCCCTGCCCTCAGGGAGGGAGCAATCCCACAGAATGCCTTGGTCTCCATTGAGGAATTTTGTTTTTGAATGCCTGGGTCGTAGTGGCTCTGAGGAGATGCTCAGCCTTCCTCGGGCTTCTGTCAGCATTGCTTTCCTATGTAGGCATTGCTGGGCAGGGGATGCACTCATTCCCAGCATTTAACAAAGTGGCATCGAAATATCTGAACGTAGTCAGTGCGGTCATTTGAATCTTGGAACAAACCAGCCTTGTAAAATAGGGATAGGAACATGCTTGAGTGCTGGGAGGGTAAGGGTAGCATTGAAGTGTCTGCTTAGGAGTTGTATGTATTGTTCATTGAAGGGATGTTGCTTTGCCCATAAATGATTCCTGAATCTCACTGTGGAGCAGAAGAGGCCTGATCATGTTTGCTTTTACTGTAATGAATCCCTAAATGTGTGTTTCTGTCTTTGCAAAACATGAAGCATTCAGCATGTCCCAAAACTTGTCTTGCACGCTGGTTTGCATCAGAGTGCTCAGGGTGGTCAGTTCCGAGCATGCAGTGTAAGCAGAATCGTTTGTGTGGTGCTTCTGCAGGTCTGAGGTGCCTCTTGTTCAGAGCTGGAGACTGGAGCTTTATTTTGGGGAGGGCTCAGGTGTTTGGATCTGTTGGTCATGGGGTGGTGGTGAGCTGCTGAAAGGGCTGATGCCCTGTGCTGGGAGACACAACACTCACTATCTGGCAGCAGTTGCTCCTCAGCAGAGTCTCTCAAATGATTCTATCCTTTGTGCTGGGAGGGCTTTGAATGCTCCTTGCTTGGAGTGTGCAATCAGACTGAAAACAGAGCTGTGTGGTGATGTGTGCTTAAATGATGGCAGCGCTCCTTCCTTCCCCTCCTTACCTGTGTTTGCCATAACAATATATAGGAGCTGCACAAAGTACCTCCTGCAGCACTGCTATTTGCATTTTATTTTTCAGTACTGAATTAGCAACCGTTTAAAACCCCAGACCATGTGTAAACAAGCGGTGCACGAGCTATTCATAACAGCTCCCCTTGAATCACAAAAGCCTGCCTGTATTGCACAAGGCATGGTGCAGGGGTGGCACTGTGCCATGCCTGCACCCAGCAGTGCACCATCACTTCCACGGCTCTGCTCTGTTGCAGCCCACCTGCATGGGGGGGCCCTGAGGGCAGCAGTGGTGCTGACACCACTGCCTGCAGCACCCAGCTCAGATTGCCTTGTGGGGAGAAAGATGGACTTAGCTGTGAAATGCAAACTTACTTCTTTAGGTTTAACCCCCCCTAAGGATGCTTTCTCTATCGTTCTGATGCTGACTTTGGATAATCAAGTTAACAAACCTTTTCTCAGTGTCACTTTGGTGAATGCGCTTTGCTCAAAGTTCACGCCATGTTTTCATTGTCCAAAGGATGTTTCTGACTTGTTCTCTCAGGTAAATGCTTGAGGGGATCTTCCTTGAGACACTGAGCAGGTGGGAGGGAGGCAGTGCTCACATTGCCCAGAGCTCTGCAGTGCTTTCCCTGCTGCAGTCATTGCTGCTTTCTGCAGCAGAAAGATCTGGCACGGTGCACCTGTGGGTGTCCAGTACTGATACGAGGGGGCTCATTCTTACCCCTGAGTGATGGATATTCGGGAACTGTAAAGTTAGAGCTCTCCTATTTGCGGTCACAAGATCCCTGTGATGATCTATTTTCACGACCTAAGCAAAAACATTGGAGCGTGCTGTGTGCTTTCAATACCGTTCGATGCGTTGCTTGGAAAAAACAATGATTAGAAAACAGCTGATGGGAGTATTGCATCTGTTTGTTGTATGGGTTTTTTTTTCCTTACCTTCTAAATGTCAGGTTGCCATTTGTTACCAGTCTTCAACCAAAAAGTGGCAGCATGTGCAGAGCCCACCAGCCCCTGATTTGGTTGTGGTGTGTGCATGGCAGCCAGCCTACCCGTGTGCTGTGCTGCAGGGGGAAGTGACTGCCTGCCTGCGGCCCTGTCAGCACACAGACTGCAGCCGTGAGACAACAGAGGCTTCTCAAATCTTGTTTGCTGCATTCTCTTGTCTGGATTCTATTAAAACTCTGTTAGGACCAGGAGCCACAACAGCTCGCTCCGTTACCAAGTGCCTGGATGGGCCCAGTTGCATCACACTATTGTTTCACCCTGGAGTCCTTTCCGTGCATTGTACACACTTGCTTTGCTTCCTTTCTAAAATGCCCATGGCAAGGATAGGTGAAATTTTCCAGTGTGGAACTGCTGATTACTTTCTGCCAGGCCATGCTGCTTTGGTCTAAAAGAAATCAATTCCCATCCCCAACCATCCTGGAGCTGCCTGAACTTTTGCTGGAGTCCCTTTCTGCCCGCCCCAGACTGTGCCTCCAGCACTCAGAAGCAGCCGGGCTCCTCTATGCTTGGTTGGCTCTTGCTTTGGCAGCTGTTGGGTACCAAAATGGCATCATTGCTCACCATGCTCATTCCTTCCCACAGGGTGCTGTGGTCAATAAGTGTGAAAATTAAAACCAATAAGATAACAGGAGATGCTTATTAACAGGTGTAATCAAATCATGGAATTTGTCATTCTAAAGCTGAATAGAGTCCAGGGCTGCAGCAGGGTGTCCGGGAGCACTGAGTGGTGTGGGCACAAGGCAGAGAGCATATGGAGCAGCTCATCCCCAGTACACGGCATGTAGGAATGCTGTGCATCTCTGAAGGTTTGTGAGGAATCCTTAGGACAGAGATCATGCATTACCTGCAACACTTTCATAAGTGGACTGGACCCCTGGATTCTTGTGCAGAGCACCCAGGCAGGACTACCAAATCCCCATCCTGCCTCTTGATGGAAACCTATGCTTCCTTCCCCTAAGTGTGGCAGGCAGACGGTGTGCTGGGTGAGTAAACCAGCTGGAAGTGAGGTGGGTGAGCTCTCACTGCCCACCGTGGTTGCTGATGCTCTATCAGCAGACTGATGGAGCAGCAAACAGACAAACGCAGCCCTACAGCTCTCATTGCTGATCAGTCCTGCTCGCCATCCCACCTTTTATTTTTGCAGTCCAGTTTATAAAAGCTTTTCTAAGTTCATTAGTGAGCTGTTTGGTGGGCAGCAGCCTCCTGCTAGCAGCACAGCTCCAAATGCATGCACTGGATTCAGGTATGAGGCTCCCACTTGCAGCTTGCAGATATCAAGTACCAAAACTGCACACGTGTTGTTGATCAGCGTATTCCAAGCCCGTTGCTGTCTGTTAGCTGATCAGAAGTAAGTGTTCTGCTAAACAAAGGCACAAGGATAGCAGTGGTTTTCCATAACACAGAAGACGCCTCTGATTTCCCCGTCTCTTTGCAATTCTTCTGGGATTATGAAGATAGGTTTTGGCGTTTTGTTTTTGGGGAGTTTCTTTTGTATTTCCAGCCTGAAAAGTTCTGTTTCTTATTATCATTGTTTCTACTTTCCAGAGGCCTAAGATAACAAGTTGGCTCATAAATTCCATTCTAAGTTTAGCCACAGGAAATGTTGCTCCATACATTCAACGTGTGCTGTTCCAGGTAGGCCGGTTTGTTAGAGTGCAGTCGTGTATTGCAGCGGGAGATGTGTCCCATAGGTTTGTCAGGGGACCTGCTGCAGCCTTACAGCTCCCTTGAATTCACACTGTACCTATAGATCTTCACATCTTTACAAAAAACAATAGTTTCTGCAGCAGTCACACCCCTGATTTTCAATTGGAGTTGTGTGTTCCTTGGCACTGCCCTGGGTTCTGCTCTGAAGATGCCCATTTGGCTCATTGTGAGGGAGCCTGGGTGCTCTACAAGAGGTGAAAGCTTCATCCATTGGTTCCTCAGGCTGAGCGGGGTTTGATCAGCAGCTCCTTTGGGTGCCTGTGGTAATAATTGCAGTCAGTATTTGATCTTCTAGAGCATTAAATTGAATGGCAGCATATTTTATGTTACAAGGAAACCCCAGTGCAGGTCATGGTTCCCTTTCTCTGCAGTGGCAGGTGCTGGATGGCAGCTCCTTCACTCCTATATTCGGGGCTGAGTAAGGAGATGGTGACTTTGAAGGAAAGACTTTGCACTGTGTTTTATCAAAAAGTGAAAGCAAGAAATGATGGATGGCAAAGAAGTGTAACCCAAAAGTGAGTGAGAACCAATGAGTTTGGGAAGAAAGGAGCAAAATCTGGCTCCCAAATGCTCAGCTTTCTGCATGAGCTGCCTATACGCTGCTAGGAGCTTGTATCAGAGTTGTACCAAATGGCTGTTAAATGACTGAGATAGCAGGCCTGTGGTTGCTGCAGGCTGGGGCAGCTCTGCAGATTCCATCTGTGGATAATGCAGAAGCAGAGGGCTATGGAAACAGAGCTCAATTAACTGTTTTATGAACTTATGCTTAGTAATTATTTGCAAAGAAATGTGACTAAGTGATTAGAGTGCATGGATTCTTAAGGGAAACTAATGGGAAGTTGAATAATGAAAGAGAATCATTAATATAAAGCCTTTTAGCAAAGGGGGCATGGCTGGTTTGATGCAGGGCCTATTGCTCTGCTGGAGGGGATGCCCCAGCCTTACAGACAGAGCTCTGCTGGGGGCTGTTCTGCACACGAAGGGTTTCAGAAGCATTGGGACCAGCTGCCCCTGAGACCCCATTGCCCTGTATGGGGGATACACAGGGCTCTGAGCACCAGTATGTGACCACATGGGTGTCAGTTCTTGCATGGACTGGGCTGGAGGTGCTGGGAATTGCACAGAGGAGCTGAAAAACTGCTATCAGGCTGCCTGACTTATTTTTATTGGAAAGCTTACAGACAAAGCGCTGTCTGTGTTACGTGTCACGGGTGAAAAAATGTTTATGGGATCTCTAAAGAAAGTTTTAAGAGAATGACCTTTATCGTAACGTCAGCTGCTATTGGAACAGAAAGCTGCTGCCTTCCGAGGGCTGGAGCACGCTGTGTTTGCTTCCAGGTTTCATCCTGTGGAAGGAGGATGCTGAATGCGGTTAGTTGCTAGGAGAGCCTTGTGTGTGAATGGGAGCAGGGGCAGACATCCCATAATGGGAAATGTGTGGGGATGGTTTGAGCCCAGTGCGGAGCCAGCAGCCATGGTGTCAATGGAGCTTCCAGTGATGGGCAATGAACATTCAGCTTTGGGGTGGCATGGGACACCACCCAGGGGGCAGTGCCATGCGCCAGCCTGTACCACAACCCAGGGGCACTGCTCAGCTCTGAGCTGATGCCTTCCACATCGCCAGAGCAGGGCAGTGTCCATCCATACGAGGTGGGAGATTTCCCACATGATGGCAACAAAACCGACCCATTTCAGCACAGGAAGAGATGTGATTAGCAGCCCTTTAGGTTTTGTGCCTGGACAAGGGAAAGGAAATAAGGACTATTCTGAACAAGACTCAGATCCTTGTTTTTTGAGCAGGCTTTTGGTGCAGAGCAGCCTGGTACAGCACAGTATTTACCGGTCTGGCCTTTAATAAGGGATCTGGCTTCCAATTATGCTTCAGCTCATGCAACAGTTGCAGGGTGTGCGTGTGGGCGTGAGAGATTGAGTTTGTTCTTTAGAAATGTGAAGTCTGCTCTGACTATGAAAACCCGTCAGAATTTCTAGCGCTGAAACGCCATTTCCTTTTCCAAGCATTGAGGGAGCTTTGCCACATCCCTGCAAGAAATGGAGAGCGCGAGGGGGGGAACACACACTGCTTTGCAAAAGTGCAATGTCGGTCCAGACCTCGCTATAAAAAAAAGGCTTCAAACCCTTTTCCAAAAGTAAAGAGTTAATGTCTCAGCTCAAATTACAGCTTGGAAACCAATGCCTAAAGCCCAAGCTCTTTTTTCCAGTGTCTGAGTGCAAATGGAGTAAAGCAGGCATGTGTCAGGCATGGCTGCTGCTGCGGGTCCCAGTCTCTGCGATCTGGGGCAGCAGATGTTGGGCAATCCTGGTTGTCACTGCTCTGCACAGAATGTCTGTGTTCCTGCTGCCTGTTCCCTGGTACTCCTTCTGTGCTGTTCCCGAGCCTCCGTCGTGCTTTGATAGCAACTGTATTTCTTATTTGACAAGTCCAAAGTAGTGTTATTTTTGTCTTCCCGTGGTTCTCACTGTTTATATCTTTTTTCTAGGACTGAAGACCTATCTGATCTCTGGTCAGAAGGTGAAGGAACCCCAGTGCAGCTGCTCGCAAGCCTTGCTTCCCAGCTTGGAGGCTGGGGATGGAGCCAGGATGCAGGCAGCTCCCTCGGCTGAGAACGCCACTGACTCCACCAAGGCTCTAAAACACGTGGAAAAGCCAAAGGTGAGTGATTGATTCAGAGGGCTCAGGCTGCGCCATGAGAGATGTTGGATGGGGAAACCTCACCATTTTGCTCATGAGTTGCTTGCTCTATTTATGTACTTTCGTATGTATATATATGTATATATATACATACAAAATTTAGCTTCAGGAAAAAAAACCTGAAATGTTTAGGCAATTGACAATCAATCTTGAAAGTAAGGTGGATGTTTCTGAAAGGTGTTTTCATGTAAATGATTTCCTGACTCTGTATTTCAGGACTGAGGTCGGGCTGCTTCTTCAGTGGTCTTGGTATTACGGGGAAAAGAATCTCTAGCAATGATTTTCTATTTGCTGTACTCTGCTTCTGCCTTTCCTTTATAAGGTGTGCTGTGAACTTGGGAACCTTTCTGTATGATCCTGCAGCTGATATAGCCACTGAAAGATAATAAGGATGGTTTGTGTTACAGAAGAGCATGTTCTGGTAGGCTGTTGTATCTGCTTGCTCTAGAAAGCTATATACAGGATGGAGGGCAATGATTGTATGGATACAGCTTAAGGAGTTGATGTCATTTTGTTATGTTCTCACCTCTCACGAGAACTCTTGACAAGGAAATCTGTGAAACAATGTGTATTGCTCCGGAGCTTTGCTGTTACTCTCAGTCTTCCCAAACAACAGATGCAACTGTTCTCTGTGCTGAGTCCTTGGTGTTGGGTTGCTGAGTGGGGCAATGGAGTAAAAACACTTGATCACGAGCGTGACAAGCTGGAAGGCTGGTCCAAAGGTATGGTCCAAAGCTAAACAAGCTCCTGACAGAGCAGACCAGGACTATATAGATACAGAAGGCAACTGGCCTTCTCTGTGTCTAGGCGAAGTATAGGCTGTATGTGGTTTGACTGGTCCCAGGTTGTTGGCAATACCTTTCTACTTCTACTCCCATGTTAGAATGGGGGTGGCACATTTGCATCCTTCAGGCAGTATCTTGCCAGCTGTCTCTT
Organism: Coturnix japonica; assembly: GCF_054131305.1. Taxonomy (NCBI): domain Eukaryota; kingdom Metazoa; phylum Chordata; class Aves; order Galliformes; family Phasianidae; genus Coturnix; species Coturnix japonica. The sequence goes on along the minus strand of NC_140675.1, from coordinate 19,117,405 downwards.
GAAAACTATGAGCAAAAGAGGCAGGAAAATGCATCGTGGAGCGTTTAGTGCTTGTCCATACAGGTAAGTCTCTGTGCTGTGAGGTGCATGGCTGTGCAGAGGTCCTGTGCAGCTGATCTGTTTCTGGAGTGGAAGGAACTGGACAGCCCCAAGTTCATGTTGTTGAGATGCCCATCAATGAAGCATGAGAGCAAGAGGAGTGATTAAATGCAGCAGTGAGACTGGAAGTGCTGTTGGTGAGAAAACAAGTGCGCCTTGTTAGCACCAGACAACAAAGCAAGCTTTGGTCAGAAGGCAGTGAAACTGCAGCAGAGTTCAGTGCTGAGCTGCCTGCAGCTGGGACCTGCTAGGGTTTGTTATGTATTAACTTGTGGTCCTTGTTCAGATGACCCAAGTCCAAGATGTAATCTGGTGTTAAGAATCAGCTTGCCTTCTGGTTTCTGCTTTCCAAAACAGGGAGGACTTAGTCTGCAGAAGGACAGGTAACAGAGATGTTGCTGTTCCAGCAGTGTGCCGTGCTGGGGCGTGCTGTTGGCTCGTGCTTTGGTTGCTGCTTGTCACCTCCCTGCCTTTTTCTGGTCTGGGACGCCCTGCTTGGGTGTTAATTGCTGCTTGAGTGCTGATGCTGGTCTTCTGCACTGCAAAAGTGCAAACATGGTGATCCAGATAAGTGAAGGAGAGGCTCAAATTGGCTGTTCAAGAGGGAAAATTGCTTCAGAAGAGCATCTAGGACAAATGCCAGCTCAGTTTCAGCCTTCTCAGATACCCTGGGCACCACTGTGCTCCTGTTGCAGTAAATCTATGCTTGTGTGCGTGTCATTCTGTTCATTGCCACGAGTTCTGGGGGTGTTACAGTGATTTCACTGGTGGCCAGACAGCCTCAAAAGCAGCGGGCCTGCTTCCCCAAAGGACATTGCTGGCGTGAATTCTGAATGGACTGCAATTTGCCTTCCCTTATGGTTTGAGGAGCATCCCTATAACACACACCACAAAATGCATCAGAACGTGGTAGTGTAACGTAGAAGCAATCACGTGAGTGGTGATAATAATAATAAATCATTATTATTCATTATATATGATATGTACAATATATGTATTTATATATGAGAGCGTGTAAGATCCACAAAGAACAACTGTGCCATTTAATTACAGTTCACGCACAGCTTTTTGAAAAGGAGTGGGTTTCTTTCTTACAGTGTTTTTCCTTTGAAACCTGCAGCCTTCTGGTGGGGTCTGGAGGGAGAATTTGCAGAAGAATCATGATAATTTGCAAAAGAATCATGACTTACACGCCAACTGTTTTAAATACAAAGCTGTAAACAGTGTCAATGTGGGAGGAGATGACTCCAACTCTGCGAAAGAGACTTAAGAAGGAGGGGCGAAATTACAGGCAAGCTGAAATATTTCTGTTTCCAAGGGAGTGAGTGGCCATATTGGATGAGAAGGATGACTTCACATTTTGGGTTGAAACAGAACAGAACAATGTTCTGTTGGACAAGATCTGTTGAGGAAGGTCGGGAAGGAGAATGCAACAGTAATTGATCCATGACAGGAATTGTATTTCTACCTCTCTTCCACCGTGTCTGCGTTTAACTGGACTGCAGATCTCATGGCAGTATGGATAGCAACGAAAGGCGAATTCTGGGACGTGCAGTTGGGTACATAATTAAAACAGTGAGGAAAGGTGCTAAAAATGGAAGTCTTTATTAGCAGCTGGTTTTTGTGTGAGAACGCCGTAACTTGCTTAATCAAGTATTGTGTTTTTTACCACTTGGGTATCAATTTATTTTCCCTATCATATATCATGAAATCCCATACTTGGCTGGGATCGTAGGCTGTCGGTGTGAAAACAGAAGGTGCATTTGCTTGTCTTGGTGTTTGCTGAAAGTGCATTGCTGAATTATTCATTGTGACTAGGCCACATCCACAGCAGGCTTGTGTCAGCATCTGAAGCAGAGAATGAGGCTCATGATGTTGACTTGGCCACGTGGCATAACTCAGGTTGCCTCCTTTCAAAAGATCAGGCTTGTTTTCTGGGGTTGTTGTCTCCTGGTGTAACCCCAGGAGCTAAGCACATAAATTGGTCCCCCTGCTTTATGTCAGCATCATTCCTTGGTGACAAGGAAGTTTCTCAAGAGCATAGGAATCAGATGGAGTGTCCCTCTCATGCAGTGCTCTGCCTGTGTGTGGCAAGCATGGGATTGGGGTTTGAAGGACTTTGCAAGATGAGGTGTGGGCTTAATTCCTCTAAAGGTCATCGTGTTTTAATCCAGCGAGGTAGGTTGTTTTAAAAGCCAAACCACATTTTAGATTGCTTCCAAAACGCAGAACCTGCAAGTCCTGATGATTTTGCTTTCCTTGTTTCCTGTATGTTTGGGCAATGTTTGGCTTCAACAGCATTCCACAGCCAGAGCTCCACTCCCCATGTGTTGCAGAGCCATATGAGAAAGTATCACCCTTTATTAATTTCAGATGTGTTGCTTTCCATTTCTCTTTGCCATTTCTAGTGTACCGTGGTGTTCTTTGTTTGACTGTGCTGCCTTTTGTGCTAAGTCTTCCCTTATAGCCGGTCATAACGCCATTCAGATCCTCCTGCAGATACTTTTTAGATGAGATAATTGCACTTTGGTCACTGAAGGGTATTTTGTTCTTGTTGGGGTGGTCCTTCACCGTTAAGCGGTGGTTCCAGTAAAGCTTTCCTGGATCAGGCTTAGCTTTACTAAACAAAAGATCTATGATTTGTTTTTTGAAATGGATTCTGGTCCTTTAAAATTCTCTTCCCCTCTTCCCTTTCTTTTGCTTTGTTTGTCTTTTATCCATGCAGCAAGCATACAAGTGGGCCGCATTAGAAATTGCATAACGTGACGAGGACACCAGAATGTTCCCAGCTAAATTCTTTTTGTCTCCTTGCAGCCTTGCCCTTCATGTAGTACCACCCTTGTTCCCCACTGCGATGTCAGCATAGACGAAGGAGCTATCCAAAATGGTTGTCAGGATGAGCATAAAAACAGTACAAAGGTAATTTAAGTGTTTATTGCTTCCCTTCTTTTCCCTCAGTTCTCTGCTTCTTTTAGCTGCCTCCTTTTTGCATCGCCATTCCTTTAGTCAAGCCCTTCAGCAGCAGAACCAGTTTTGAGTAGTTGTTTTCCAAATGTTAGTTGGGCTCCCCCCTCCCCCCCCAAATTTGTCAGAAGAATTAGTGATTTTCTGAGCCCATTCTGATGCTGGGATGGACCTAAAGTTGGGACTCTAATCTATGCTGAGAGTAGCCAGGGAAAGAGGTACAAAGAACACTACTGCTGCCTGTTGCTTATGCTGGTCATCTCTATGTCACCCAGCCACACATCCCCACCAGTGTCTTGTCAGTGTTCCCCATTTCATAGCTCTAAAAGAGTCATTCCTGTTCATGCACACAGCAGAAATTCATAACTCCCTTCATATCCTTTTTTTTCTGACAAATACAGCATCTTACATAGTCACCGTGCTGCTGCAAAGGTTGTTTTCTGTGCTTGTTGCTTAGATATTCTCAATGAAACAACCCACTCTCTCTACAGTACCAGACGCTGCCTGTTTGTCGCCTTGTTCCTGGCCTTCGTAGTCTCCCTGCTCTCTCCTTCTAAAAAATGGAGCTGCTGCTTAAATGCAGGCTGGTGGTAAATGCTCATCAGCTCTCTGTTAGGCTTGGAGATAAGTTTAATGCTTTCCCTCGCTGGGGAGATTCACTTTATAAACATGCTCAGAGATTGTTATCTGGTTGTTTTTCTTCCCGTCTGTCTGTAAAACTCCACTTTGTGTATAGTGCTAATGGAAAACGTGCCAGCGTTTATGTAAATGGTATGTAGCACAGTAGGCCGTGTTCTCTGCTGGGGTTCCTAAGAAACAGCTTAAGGAAAAAAAAATAATCCCTGTGGCTCTGACTGAAGATGGAGCAGAGTGGCCAGAAGGTACAGGGCTCTGAACAGCACATCGTCAGGGCAAAAATGCTGTGGGAGACCTTCCCAGGCTGCTGAGGTGGTGAGAAGGAGATGCTGCCACCCTCATGCCTGGGGTCTGCAGGAGCTTACTGCTCACAGATTGTCCTCTGCTACCAACCACCTAATGTGTCATACGTTGCCTTCACCAGAATTATTCTCTGAAGTTTCTTTCTGCTGCAGCTACGTTATCCTCCAGTATGTTAATGACTGAGTCATCAAACTTTGTTTGGAACTCTGTGCAGCACTAAATAAATGCTGGTGGTTTCACTGGAAGAAACAAGCTAGTGGAGACCAGTGATGTGGCCCTCCTGTATTTGCAGGTTGTGTAGTGCTAGTCCAAACCTGGAGCAGGATAAATGGGCATTCCATAAAGCCTGGGATGCCCGTTCAAACAGAAGCCTATGGAGCAGCCCCATGTGCAGTGTTGCTGCAGCATTGGATATACAGATCTCTGCAGTCTCAGCTCTCTTAGGAAGAGGAGCCATCAGCTCCCTTTGCTTATCTCTGTTCTCCCCCCTCTCTGCATTGCTGCGCCTGGTCCCACATCATTCACATCCCTTCTGATTCTCTCATCTCCGAAAATGATGTTAACCACTTCTCAGGCCTTCATAGAGCCACGGAATGGCTTGGGTTGAAAGGTACCTCAAAGACCATCTAGTCCCAGCCCCCTGCCTCATACAGCTTTGCTGGTGACTGAATGAGACACTCAATCAGGTTGCCCAGAACCACATCCAACCTGGCCTCGAGCACCTCCAGGGATGGATCCCAGTGTCCTTTGAAGCCCCCACGTCTCTTCAGAAGAGGAGGTGATCCCGTGCTCAGCACAGCTGAAAGCCTGTTGCCATCAGGAACCACAGCAATGCAGGAGCGAGCAGCACTTATTAAGTAGGGATTTTCTTCTTACACACAAGCACTTTCAAACTCTAATCCCCTCCCGTTAAGATTAACAGAGTGGAGACAGCACAGGAAAACCTTGAGCTGACCGAAGGAAGAATTTTCTTAGGGATTTGAGCCTTTGCCAAAGAGCTGAAGAGAAAAGGCCAAGAGAAGTCCATGCTGACCTTCTGTGAAAGAGCAGACGTTTCTGCTGCATCCTTCAGATGAGCTCAAAGAACGGGCAGGGAAGGAAACAGCACACGTAGCTTTTCTTTGAGCTGCACAGACAGAAAATGGTATTTCCTCTCTTACTGCTTTTCAAGCAGAGCAGCTCTTCTCTGCTCGTGGAGATGTTCTGCTGCTGCTGTCTGGTACCTTCACTGGTTGTTATTTATGAGAGAAGTGAGGCATGAAGGCTTTTAACATGCACAAAATGAGCTCTTGTTGTGGTTGTTCAGCTAGAAAAGTGGATACCAGAAATGCTTATGTTAAAAGAATGGTTTTTGGTTGTCACATCTTCCTGTCAAAAAATAGGAAATCCTATATTAACAGTTGCACATTGAGCTGTACCTGCCCGTGTTCGTGTCCCTTGTGTGATTTACACCATAGAGACACGAGGAGCTTCAATTAATTTTGCATGGCCGTAAACCAGATATTTCTCAACTCTCGAACATATTTCAGTGCGTGATGGGGTGATGTGATATTTATGGTCACCGAGGGACATCCAAGAATAGTCTTCTGGAGGAGCTGCGCTGCCTGCAGTGCGGGCAGCAGCGAAGAAACTTCTGTCAGGAGTGGGCATGGAGATGGGGATGGATGATATGTGGGAAATGATAAGACGTGGAGAGGGGAGATGAGCGCTGCGATATGCTAAGTTTGGTACATGTTTGCTTTGGGAAGTTATAAAACGATCCTGACTAACGGCAGCTCCCTTTCATTCCAGCCATGTTTAGTTGTCTGATTTCCTGGATCAGCTTCAGTGCATTACAAAATGTAAAGGAAGGAACTGCGAGTTCCATGAGGGGGAGAAAAAAAAGAACATTTTTTGGCTGAAACTCACTTCGATCCTGAAAGGAATGAAAGCAGGCTCGATAATACTGCGTGTTTAAGGAGTCTTGCAAGCTGGTGTCTAAACTCAAAAATACATTATCAGTGCAATGGTAAAAGAACTGCACCTCAGTGAAGGTGTGGCTTTGGCAGGGTGGTTTTTTGCAGGATAACAAGCTGCATGAAGAGGCTGTTCTCATAGGGCTGGTTCTGCTCATGGGAGAGCTGCAGAAGGGGCAGCAGAGGGGTTGTCTCATGGTCTGGGGCAAGATAGCACTGTTCATTTGGGCATTTAAGGAGACTTGAGCAGAAGATGAGTGAATGAAGTTTAGGCTTGTGGTTGGTCTCCACTGTGTATGTGAATACGTGCTTTGTTTTCTGGTGCCTTGTGAAGGGGGACATAGAGGGCAAAAGGACAAGACCTAAATAGACTAAATAGACCTGAATGCCCTTCTGGCAGATGGGTGACTCCAAGGCACGTGGAGGGAGGTCTTTGGCATGACCAGGTAAACATTCTATGTACTAAGGGGAAAGCTCCTTTTGACTTTAGCTCCATTTAATTTATCCTGTCTTTTTTCTCGGCCACTCATGTTCCCTGTGTCTGTTTTGCTTTCTGTCGTGCAGGCTCCAGGAGGACATAGTCCAAAGACTCAGAATGGACTTTTGAGTCCTCCACAGGAAGAAAAGCTGAGCAACAGTCAAACCTCGCTTTATGAAATGTTGCAAGAGAAAGGAAGATGGGGAGGAGTGAGTCTGGATCAGTCGGCTCTCCTCCCTTTGAGGTTCAAAAACATCAGAGAAAAGACAGATGCCCACTTTGTGGATGTGATTAAAGAGGACAGGTAAGGAAAACACTGCACGTTGTAGAAGTGTCTGAAGGAGAGAAGGCATTAAGAGGGGTCCCAGCTACATAACCAGCATTTGTGTGCTTTTTGTCTCACGTCAATAGTTGTTAACATAACATATAACATAGTTCATCATTCTTCTTCCATGCGATTAGACAGACATTCATCCTTTGAGTCCTTGGAAATGAAAACTCATCTTTCAATGACTTGTCCCGAAGTTGAACTCTTTATAATGAGTTCTTCCCAATACAGATATGACGTACCTTCATCTGTGATTAAAAGCAACACATAAAAGCACAGAACTCACATTTTAGCATAGCAAGGGAGCGACATCTGATAATGTTGTGTGGCAAACTGCTGCCTGGAAGTCACACTTGCACATAGAGTTACTAGGAGTGAAAACTAAAACGCTCTTCAAACTAAAAGATTTCTTCTGGGCAGAGGAAAATACCTTGTCCAGAACTCAGCAGTGTGTGCTTTTGTAAACACGCAGCTGTACCTCCCTTATTGTGGCAGTGATTTGATGGGATCAGCTGAACCGATAACGTAGCTCTGTTATTATTTATGACTGTTCTTATTTTTGCTTCGCTGCTTCCACTCAATTAGGGACATCTTATCTAAATACCCTTGAAGCTGTGTGCTCACATTTACTCCTGGCTGTGTGGAGCAGCGACAGTGTTGTCTTAATTGAAAACATGAGCAAAGTGGAGAGGAATGAGAGATGGGGACTCCAGTCCCTCCCCAGTCTCTTCTAGTTTGTTCTTCCACACTCCCTTTCTCCTAGGGGCAGCTTCAGTAAGAACTCAGGTTTCTTTTCATGTGTGTGCTCTGTCCTTAATGGTCAAGAGTAGGTGCTTAGCTGATGGTTTGGAAGGCAGAATGATTGTGAAAGTTGGAATGTTTGCAGAAATCAGGAAGAACAAATAGGATTTTTGTTTAAAAAGTAACCAGCGTGTGGCCAGTTTGAAGGTACAGAGGCAGGTTAATGCCATTGGGCTGCTAAAGATACCCACCTCCAGCCCTTGGGTTCCTGCAGCTTTCCTCCTCCACGTATAAAATAGGTACTTCCTTCTCGTTTGGCAAAAGGAAGCGGTGGGATGGGGATTTGGCATCAATCAAAGCCTTTTTTTGTTGTTTTTTTTCTCAATTATATATCATCATTACCATATTAAGTGGGCCATCTCTTGTTGCCAGGGAAACTTCTCTGCCGAGTTCAGTTCATGTAAACATAACTTTCCAAAAATAATCTCTGGATTAATTAGGCCTATTCCAAATGGTTGAAGTTTACCGTTTTAAATCGGCCCTTTTTAACGTTTCTTGATGTTAAGTTATATGTGATGAGTCATTTACAAAACATTCTTGATCCCCTGCTGTGAGATGAAACCTGGCTGGTCTCAGATGGAGTCCCAGTGAGGATGCTTGAATGGGAAATAGGAGTTTTGTGGGGCAGGGTGGTGACATCCAAACTTGGTCGCCTTTCATGAGGATTGATGTCATTCACAGCCATCAGTGAGGGAATTGCTGCTTTGCTGTTACATCACTGCAGAGCCCCCAGCAGCACATGGGAGCTTCTGCTCACACTGGGAGCACTCCATGCCCTGTTGCACAGCACAGATGTGCTGATCTGCAATGGAAATGGTGCATGGCATTAACAGAAGATGTCTAACCCAGATATGGTGATGAGTTGTATAAATTAATCATGCAGGCTTCCTGCACAGCTGGGAAGAGGTAAACACATCTCAGGGCTGAGCTGGAAGCCTGTGTGCTCCTGAGTGCGGGCAGGAGCTGGGTGCTGCCGGCATTCATCGTGCTGCAGCAATGCATGGGGCTGCTGCTCTCCTGCCATGCTCATGTTTTGCTTTGCAGCTGAAATCTCAGCACAGTTCCAGTCACCTTTAATAGCAGTAACAGAAGTACTAAATAGGAATAGTGATAAAGCTGCAGTTGCTGTGGCATCTTTGCATTTACTGCGTTACAATGGCATCCTTCCTGTAGAAGTTACCAGTTTGCCTTTTCTTGGAAGTTGATTATATATATCTGGCTAACAGTGCAGAGTTTGAGCTTTGACTTTGGCTTTACTACAACAGCTGTAAAAATAACCCTCATTTAGTCATTGCAATCTGCATGCTACTGGGCATTATAAAAGATAACTGTGGTGCAGGTGGCAGGAAGAGCACAAAATGCTTCAACTTAAACCACCCAACTCCAAAACAAAAATCAGTTGTTTGAAAACAAGAGGAGATTCCTAAGGAAGGTGCAGTCTGAAATCTCAGGTGAGGATGGAACAGAAGAGAGGATGACAGGCTGTCCCAGAGATAGATGGCATCAGCAAGCATCGCCTTCCTGTGAAAGCATGGGCACAAAGCAAAAACTTACCTCAGTTCCCAGCCAAGTGTCATTGGTGTCGCTGGGAATCTTCTGCCATAAACCTCTTACGACTCACACAGAACTTCCCCAGTGCTCTGATGTTGCTCCCAAAGGTGGGAAACAGACACAACTTTCTCATGTTTTCAATGTTTGAGGGCTCTTTTATGTTCTTGTTTCACATGGTGCTGGAAGATGAGGGGCAAGAGTGCCCAGCCCTGGTGCTGCTGCCTCCTGCTTCTCCTCCGTTCACTGCAGTAATTCTCAGGACCAATAGGCAATTTCACATTTCTGTGGCAGGAGTAAATTTAAGCCATCCATCACCTTGGATTGCATTATCCTGCAGCCTGGATGGTTCGGTGAACCCTCCCAGCTGAGTTACTGCCTTATTGTGGTGCCTGTGGAATAACAAGACAACGCTGTTTTCTAAACCAGGCCGTGTTTTTTTTCTAACACTCTGTCACCTTTATCATCCTTGGCCTGCTCTGACCGATAGAATTGCACCTACGACATAAATAACCCACAGCCACGCGTCTCCTAAGGTTGCACGTCTGTGGCAGCAATTAACCTTTACCATCCTCTAGCTTATATTACAGCTATCTGCAGTCAGGCTGTTAAGTTTCTAGAAGAACTTGCTAGCAGCTTCCTGAAAATACAGAAGTCAGCTCTGCCATGTTTCTATGTCCTCTGTCTGAGGAGCCGTGTGGGTAAGGGGTGCCATGGCTGAGAGCAAGGGGGAGCTGCTGGAGCTGCAAGGCTTGTCCCTGCAAGCAGAACCATGGCGTGATGGTTCAGCTGAATGCAGTGGTGCTGACACTATCTGTTTTCTCTCTAGTCTCATGAAGGACTACTTCTTTAAGCCGCCTATCAGTAAGCTGAGCCTGAACTTCTTGGATCAGGATCTGGAGATGGCCTACAGGACGAGCTATCAGGAAGAGGTGCGTTTCTCCTGTGATCCATCCGTGCAATACCTGTAATTGTTTTTGATGCGTTTCACTGCAGCTGATGACAAGTGTCATGAAATGTCAGGTGTGATGCACTGCTCGATATTGTTGCCTCTGAGAACAGTCTCAGTTTACCTGTAGTGTGCCATACCCTGAGTCAAGTCCAGTATCTGAAGCAGATATACAGTCTCACAGCCCATCAGGGTACACTCAGCCCCTCATTTGCCTTTTCTCCATTTTCAAGTTAATGTGTTAGTGCTTTAGGCAGGCCAGAGGACCGTGGAATATGAAATCAGAGGAGTGCTTGCCTTCTCATTAAGCATCCCAGCTCAGAGAATGGTAGCTTTGAATTTGATCCTTGGTTGTGCCACAGCCTCCTGGTTATCTCCATGGTACCCAGACCCTGTCTGTAAGTGTGCAGCGTTCAGAAGGAGGCAGTTCAAAGTGCTGTGATTGGAAGGAGCATTGCATAAATGGGAAGGAACTCGTGAATGAAGAGTTGTCCTTTACCCCTTTGGGAGCTACTATTTCTGCAGGCATTCCATGGCAGCGAGTCCTGCTGCCCCGCTGGGAGGAGCTGGCAGGATGCTGCACGTTTGCATGAAGCAACACTGGACATCAGCACTAACTCAAGCTGTGTTTCCACAAGCAGCTGAAAAGTTTCTCTCCCTTCCTGCTCCCCATGCCTCCTAATGGCTCTGCTGCTGTGAGCCAGCTCATTTTATTGACCTGCATTGATCTGTTTTGTTTTGCTCTTGGGGGCTTTTTTCCCCTTTCTGCTCTGAACTGAGTGCAACAAGAGCAAATCGAGACTAGTTAAAGAGTGGTTTTTTTGCTCTTTTCATCAATCAGCATTTATACAGTGTTTCTACCTCTGTTTGTCAGCCCAGTTTGTACAGAAAACAATCAACCCAAATCTTTCCAACTGGGAGGCTGGAAAGAGAAGCAGAGCTTGTCAGTGCAGATTGGCCCGTGAATGTGGGTGTGCAGGAAATTCATAGAGGATGGAGCAGGAATGAGGTCTGTGCGTTTCGTTGGTGATAAGCTGTTAATGTGAGGATGATTATGCAAACCTATCTGAAAATGGGCATCTTCGCTTTGTGAAGCAGCTCCGCATCAGTGGGGCAAACAAATTGTTCTTGAGGCACAACAGTGGTCCAGCACGAAACAAAAGGGTCCTCTCCTGGGGAGCAGGATGGCTGTCAGCGCAGCTGCTGGTGGAGCTCTTTGCAGAGCAACACTGCTGAGAGCGGCTCCAACTGCAGGGAGTGCAGCTCTCATTCCGTGCTGCCAGCTGTGTGGTTGCTCTGCCATCACTTCCAAGTGGGGAGGGCTTGCTCAGCCTCTTGGTTGGGAAGCCGGGTGCTCCATAACACAGTTAGGGCACCCTTAGTGCTGTCAGTCACTGCTGGGTCCAGTGCTTGCTCCTTGAGTTCAGTTTGTGTGACTCTGCGGGTGAAAGGGGTTGTGCTGCAGTTCAGATTAAAGGGCTGTTCAGGCGCTGTGAGGTTGCAGTGAGCTGAGATGAGGAGCTCAGGGCTTGGATTTCAGCTGGGCTGGCCACACCAGCACACACCACAGCTGGACGGGTGCTGGGGCCAGCACAGGGTGGGCTGGCTGTGTGGCCAGGGGTTGGGGAAGAGCAGAACGTGCTGTCCCATCCTCGAATCAATGCAGATTACACAGCGTCCTGATTGCTGCTTTGAATCCTGCCTGGGAGGGGGACGGAGCTCAGTGAGGAGCTGGTTCTGCTGAGGGCTCTTTAGGGGATTTGCTTAAAGGCCAGTTGGCACTCAGAGGATTGTATTTCTTCTTCTTATTGTATGATCTATTATTACTTTAAATGAAAATACTTGAAGAAATCTTCCAGCTTTCTCTGCTGGTAATACTGGGTTGTGTTTCTTTGTGTAGAATTGACGCTTTTTTAATGTGGTCTTTATGAAAGTAATTGCACAGCAACCGGGGCTGTGCCACCAACCAGGCTTCTTCGCAGGGACCTCACTGCTGTCAAACCACCCCTTGTGTTCCTTTTTTCTGCTTTAAACACAGTACTTACAGTGGCTTAACGAAGTGGCAAAGCTCTCTGTGTTGCTCTGGTTTTGCAAGCAGCTGTTTGTGGTACAGGTGAGTTCAGTAACAGAGCTTGTACTCGTTATCATCCCTCCTCCAGGTGATAAGGAACGCACCTGTGAAGACATTTGCCAGCGCTACCTTCAGCTCCCTCCTGGACGTGTTCCTCTCCACCACAGTCTTCCTCATCCTCTCTGTCACCTGTTTCCTGAAGCATGGCATGGTGGCATCCCCTCCTCCTCCTGCTGCCGTCGTGGTGTTTGTCATTGCCATCCTGCTGGAGGTGCTGTCCCTCATCATCTCAGTCAGGTAAAGCACGTGTGAGCATGTTATATAGGTGGTGTGCTGAAACGTGTCTCTTTACTTGCAGTTCTGCAAATCTAGAAGGCGTGTGTAAGTTTAAATCCTTTTGTAATTACAAGCTAGAAGCAGTTCTGCTGTTGTTTCAGAAGCAGCAATACATTGCAGCTTTGTGCTCTTGTTCCATATCACTTCCTTTAAGCAGAAAGAGGAACATCATCTTTTTTCCCTCTTCAGAGCGAGGGCTGCTCACTCTGCCTGTTATACACAGCAACAGCGCAGAGCTTCCTGTGCAGAAATGTCATCCCAAATGGCAATCACAGAATGCCACAGAGCTATCTTAAGGGAGGGGATCAGCCTACAATGCTGGGCGCAATCCCAGGATTTCAGGAAAAGGGATTATTTTGGGCCCAAAAAATTCTTGCCCGAGTTTCTCATTGTGTTTTCATTATCATGATGGACAATACCCCTGCCTTTAAATCAGCCTGGCTTTAATTGCATCCAGTGCTTGGCACAGGGAGCATGCACAGCTCTGGTGGCAGAGGGCTTGAGTCTGACTACGATGAGGGATGGGGTAGAGCCAGCAGGGTGAGAGCAGAAGGCCTCGTGGAGCAGGGCTTGCAAGAGGAGGATGTTTTTGATTTCTCTGAAGTACCTGCTAATAAATTATTGGAGTACCTACAGATGAGGATCCCACTGTTAGCACAAGTGCTGCTCTGGAATTAATTGTTCAACGCCACGTGCAAAAAGTGGTGCTTAATTTGGAAGCGTGTGGAGTGTGTCACCTCCGGTTCTGCTCATGTAGTGCAAGAATGTCCTTCTGCCCACTTGGAATATGACTGCTGGGGGGTGTGTGAGCTCAGCTAGAGCACAGGTCTTCAAGTTTGGGTGCTTTATGTTGGGAAATGTCATTGAACATATGACAGTATGTAGATCTCACTTGGGTTTTCTTACACTTGGGCTGCAGTTTGGGTAGCCATGCCCAGCACTGCAGCATCTCAGCACAGTGAGCTGCCTGCACTGTCCCACCATGGGCCCCATGGGCACCCTGTGTCTGCAGCCCTCCTGTGAGGGGACAGCTGTGCTGTAGGCCTGGGCTTAACTACCCTATGAAGGTTTGTAGGTCCAAAGTGTGGAGGCTGCAATTGATCCTGGACCAAAAAAAAGAGAAGATAAATCAATGCAGAAGGTAAACGGTACCACTGGGGGTTGTGCAGTCGTCCTGCAGCCTTTGCTGGCTTCTCCGAGCGTGCGGTGCCTAAATAAAGCAGTGTCCTCATGCTGGGATTAACCGCTCAGGTTTGGTGTGGGCAGGGATTTGTCGTGGTGCAGGGCCTTGCACCCAGCTCCCTGTGAGCCATGGGCTGCTGCAGGACCTCTGTGTTTGTGGGCTATGAACTTGGATGGCATTTCCAGCAGCACTCAATGCCAACCTGACCTGGAGGCGCAGTGAGCTCAGAATCGAGAGGCTGCAGGGCGGCTCGTGGCAATTGAGAAAGTGCAGGAGTTCCTCTGCAGGGCTTTGGGTTTCTTTTGCTTCCTCCGAGCTTTTCTGTTTCAGTGCTTTTTGGTAATTCTCTTTTGTGATGTAGCAGAGCTGCGGGTTTTGGCTTCGTGGGAAACTCCATTCAGTCAAACTAAGAGATGTGTGAGCACCCCCTGGTGGGGTGCTGCCGTCCTACAGCATCCTCCTGCCCACAATCACCTTTTTCTGCGAATTTTAGGGCTGTTTCCCAGATTTCAACGTTATCAGATGGGAGAAGAGCACTTTGAGCTCCAGGATGATGCTGGAGGTCGCATGGCCCCACACTGCTGGAGCTCATAGGGCACTGTTCTCAGCCATAGAGCTGGGGTGGCCTTCTATGCAGCCCAGCGTTGGGCTCCGAGGTCCTTGTGGGTCCAACTGGAGGTGCTCTGTGATTCCAGGGGCATTACTCACGTCCATGATGCAGTGCCCTGAATGCAGCTTTTGCTGCACTGCATCACGTGTTTATGCCTCCATAAAAAGAATTAAAACCTGGAACAGCAGTTGCAGTTTTTGGAGGGTGACGGATATTTCTGACCTAAAAGCAGCATTATTTCCATGATGATTTGTTAATGCTGATAAATAACAGTTTTAAATGTAGCGCCTTATGTAGATGGCTGCACAGTACTCCTTGTTTGCCTGGTGCCAGTCTGTGCAGCTGCACTAAGGAAGGATTCACAGCTCCATTACTGCAGGTGAATCAGCCCCGTGAATACACTGAGATTAACCCGAGCTCTTGGTTCTGTCTGTTCCAGGATGGTTTTCTTCCTGGAGGAGGTGATGGCTTGCACGAAGCGTCTCCTGGAGCTGATCTCTGGTTGGTTGCCGCGCCATTTCCTCGGTGCCATCCTGGTGTCTCTCCCAGCTCTTGCAGTTTTTTCGCACTTCACCTCTGATTTTGAAACAAACATACATGTAAGTTGCACAACTCCATGTCAGAACCTGACATTTTGGGTGTAGTGAAGCTCGTCGTCTTGCTTGCCTTCCTCCTTCACCTCCCTCTTGCTTTGCATCTGTTTTGTACAGATCTGTTGGAGGGACAGGGCTTCTGTATATGATGAAATGCACGTGTTATTATGTACATACAGTCCATTGCTTGAAAACTCTCATACAAAAGAAGATAGGAATATTTAAAAACACCTGTATGTATGCACAGCTTTTTTCTCCTTCCTGCAGTGTTTGTGCTTATCCTAATGCTGGTGGAGTGTCTTATTCTGCTTTTTGATTTGCAGTTTGTAGTCTGAGCTGTTTGTGAGCCTAAAACATTCACCTGTGTATTAGTCAACCTGACAGTAAGAGTAGACTTAGCGTGGGGCTCTGTTATCTGCAGAGGTAGGTGGTGAGACTGAGAGAGCTCTTGGGGTGCATAAAGGTTTTGCTGTAGGAAGGGTTAAAGGAATGCAGAAATAGCTTCCAAGAAGGAGCTGAAAGAGAGCGGATTATTTGGCCCAAGCAGTGATGGGGTCACAGGGATTGAGTGTCTCCTGATGAAACCAGTCATAAATGGGGGTTGAGGAGATAAGTACTGAAGAGGGGGAGAACAGAATAGCATAAAATCAATGCTTATAAACTTTGTGAATAAAATAGATGAGAAAATGAGATGGAACTTAGTTTCTCTGAGGTAGCACAGGGTGAGCCTTACATGGAACTCACCCTCAGGGCCGTGGCTGTTGCAGTGCCCTGGCAGAGGCACTGACCAGACCCTCCTTCCTATGTGTGTTCCTATCACACATCACAGATGCTGTTTGTTGTCTGTTCCATGGGAACATGTGGAGCAGATGTTCTGATGCACACATACATTCTGTGGCGTTCACAGCTGCAGAGGACTGAGCCTGCAGATCTGTGACATCTCATGGTTAAAATCATTCTGCAGTTACACCGACGAGGCCTGAAAGCCTTCAAATACCTGATTTCTCCACATATTGATTTTGTATCATCCCATTCATCACCGTCTGTGATCATCTCTCTAAACAAGTAAAAGCAGCGTTAGGAGAACCACATTATTTGTGCTTTCTCACAACCTCATCCTACCCAATGCTCAGTCTAAAGGCTTCAGGCTGCAGCAGTGAGACGGTGCTGTTCATTGCCAAGCTGGGGATGAGCTTTGCCTTCTTTCCTCTTGCAGGCCCTCCAGAGTTATGGGGCTGTTGGTTCCCTCTCCAAGAGGTGTCCCCGCTCATCTTGTGCTCACTGATGTTCCATCCATCATGGAGCTCTAGGAAATGGAATCAATCTATAGAGGGTCAGGTAAGTGTCATCTTTTACTATGACATGGTTTTGCAAAGTTTTTTTTTGTACTCATAGCATTTGATACCTTCCCTGGCTGTAAAATAATCAAAAGAAAAATTAAGAAAAACAGCAATGAATGACAAAAAAAAAACTTTCCAAAGCCATGCATACATAGTAAAACACAGCACTTACTGACCCTCTATAGGCTGGCTTCATGCTGGGGGCATCACTTGGAGTGAGAACCAGTGCTCTGCCACTCTAGGAGACCTCAAATTGGGGGGAAATAAAGTAAGTTTAAGTTTTTTATGGACGGTTCTGAAATTCATTTCCTTCAGTTTTTGAGTCATCAAATCAAACAACAAAACCCGCCCCGTGGTTCTGGTTTAGAAATGGTAAATTCTGTAAGGTTTTTTCCCCAAATGCTGTGTCTGAATCCCACACTTGTTTGTTATGTGACAGTCTTCCTAATCTGCATTTTCTGCATTTCAGCTGTAGAGGAAATGTAAAGTGGGAGTGGAAAATCGTTGGGTACCGTGAGGTGCAGTAGGCAGCAGAGCCCCACTGTGCAGCTTGGAGTCTCTGGTTTAGCTTGGATGGTCATTCATGTTCTTGATAAAACCACATCAGCCTGAGAGCTTTGATCAGTGCAGCCCTGATCTCAGGGAAGCTCATAGCCCTGTTCTGCCTTTTATTTATCCAGGAAAGATGAGGAAAGGATTCTCAGGGCATTTGGAGCAGCTAACCCAACATTGCCCTTTCAAATGGGCACAGGTATCACTGAGCACCAACTCTCTGCTCTCTTATATAGGTAAAACAGCTCTTTCTGCTGGGCAGCAGGATGATCTTGGAGTGATCTTGGAAGATAACACCCTCCAAGAGGTGCTGTCAGGGTAGGCAGCTAGCCAGCATTTCTGAGGGTGAATGTGTTCAACTTTTCCAATGCAGTGGGAGTTTGGTGTCCAGTTTCAAATAGATGGGATTTAACCCCAGCAGTTAGCAAAGGAGATTCATGTGACTGTTTACCTTCTTTTCCTTTCTTTCTTCTGTTTTTTGCTTTGAATGAGAAGAGGCCTGAGTGTTTTGCAAAGGTAAGCTGGAGCTATTGGGCAGCATTGAAACAGTGGTGTAATGTGTGGTAATGCAGAAATCCATCTAGGGAAAACCGTGGCAAACTCTACGTGCTGGAAGCGTGCTTGCTCACTGAAGGGAAGATCTCTGTCATCAAGTGCTGCCTCCTGTTACAGACACAACTTAATGTGCATATCACACAAGGAAATGAGGTCTTTCACATCGCACGTTCCCTCTCTTACACTGGTGCTTATGTGCAGAAGGGCTGCAGTCAGCAAGACGAAGCTAACTCGCGCTCTCTCTCTTTGTTGCAGTACACCATGTTTATGTGTTGTGCCATTCTGATCACCATTGTGCAGTACTGCAACTTCTGCCAGCTTAGCTCCTGGATGAGATCTCTGTTGGCAACCGTAGTAGGAGCAGTGCTTCTCATTCTGCTCTACGTCTCCTTGTGTCCAGACAGGTGAGCATCACACCCAGCACTCACAGCATTCAGGATGAGGAATTTGTGTTTATCTGCCAGAAATGAGGGCCCTTTGCATGCCATGTTGGTATCTGCCATGAACATCTCTCGTATCTCAGAAGTAATAAGTTGATTTGGGGAAAGATCTGCATTTTGTTTGGATGGAGCTTTTCACTGCTGTAGACAGACACTCAGTTTGATGGAGTTGTGCTGTTCTGCTTCCTTTCTTGCTTTCCTGTCTTTCCAGGGGGCGCTGCAAAACATAAACTGAAGGGATAAAGTGAATGCAGTTTGTGTGAAGTAACCTTAAAGCTGTCCAGTCTGCCCTCTGATAAACAGCTTTCTCCATAGGAGAACGTGTTTGCGTTATTCTCCTCCTATTTTGTCACCAAAGATGGTCAAAGGACTCCTTCCAGTCATCTGTCCATTCCTGTTGTAGTGTTTTTATAACCAGCCTGCACTTCTCGATGGCTTGAGATATATCACAGCTTTGGGTATTCATTCACTGCATTTTCAGAGAGGCTCTGTTTGCGTTCATGCCTTTTCACAAGGCTTTGTATTTTGCTGGTCAGAAAGCACGGAGACATGGCTGGTTTGTAGAGTTCTGAGATTGTTTTCCCATGTTTCCAAGGTAAGTTTGGATTCTCCAGCAATGGCTTGTTCCAGGCATCACCTCGTCTTTGTTATCACCAGGCACTCCATAGAGCTGTGTGTCTCTTTCCATCTGACCGTGGTTCCTTCTTCCAAGCAGAAGGTGCAGAGAAATCCCATTCTCGCTTTGCCTGGAGTTGATCCCACGTGCAGCGCAGCCCCTGCTCCTGGCTGCTCCAGAGTTCAAAATGTGACCAGGAATTCAGGCAGGATGCTCCACTTATTGCATGTGCTTCCTTCTGACATCAGTTGTTTTCTTTTATTTCAGCTCTGTGGAAACCTTGCATCTAGACTTGGCACAAAACCTTAGGTAAGCTTGAATCCAATGACCAGCTTTATGTTTAGAGATAGAAACGTTTCCAAGCGGTTGTATGCAGGAAAGCTTTGCATTGCAGCAGTACACGTGGGAATGCATCAAATCAGTTCTGCAGGTTGTGTTTAAACTCCTCATGTTCATAATTTCCTTTCTAAAAGGCTTGGTCAGAATTCATGGGAGGGCTGACGCTGCAGTCGCTGCATTGTGCCATGTACTCTGTTCCTTTTAAACCCAACTCAGAGGAGATAGAACTGGAGAGGGTTTGTGTGGGAACTGCAGCTCACTGAAGCCAGAATGGTTGAAAAGGCAAAGCCAAAAGAACAGGGATTGCTTGACTTTGCAAACCAAATCATACTGCAAGAGTTTGCAGGAAGGGCGATGTATGAAGTAAAGCGATGGCTGAGAGCCGTGTGTGAGGATTAACCAGAGCTTGGATCTTTACTGAGTCGTGATTGTGAAGTTTCATGTTGCCCAGAATGGCACCATTTTTCTCTGCTTTGGATGGTAGAAGTAGGAGATAATCCTGTTGTTTCTACCATTGCTTTGCAACAGATTTGGACTTGCCTGGTCTGTGTAGTGAGTGTTGTTACACACTGCAGTTCTGGAGCTCTGTGTGAACCCCTTCTCCAGGTGGTGTACCAAGAAAAGGTTGAATTCCTCTTGTCCTAACAAACATTCATGCTGCTCATTTCTCGATGAAATAGGTAATAAAAGAGGTTCTGTGCTCACCCAAGTCAGTACAAAAGCTTTTCCTTTGCTCCGAGAGGCCCAGACAAACTTTATTTGCATGTCTTTGATGACGCCATTCCCTTCTCTTGATGAAGGATGGAGATAATTATTAATGCAGCATGGGAAGGAAGATACTAGGGATGGTAATGAAGGCTTAGCATAGAGTTCATCTGTGGACTCTGTGCTGTCCTCAATGAATCCAAATATGGGATCTGTCCCCTTTTCCAGACAGACCAGTTCTTCACCCCAGCAGAGGTTCTGCTCCGCTTTGTCTTCTAAGCAAGAAATATTTCTTGTTCTCATTCATTTCTTCAGTCAGAGCAGGTAGAGCCCATCATTGCAGGGTGATGGCTCGAGGAGGAGCAGCCATGGGCTGCTCAGGGTGGAAGCGTTCTGTTGCTCGATGTTGGGGCTCTTTAGGATGCCTCCTTGTGATGTTCTCCCTTGAAGGCAGCTGTTTGATTTCCCTTTTCCTCCCCATTCCACCATGACGGCCTTTTTTAAGACCAGCAGGCACGCGTCCACTTTAAATATAGTATGAAATCCAAATCCAAACATAAGTTACTGGCTCAGAAGCAAAACGGCTTTCCAGAAATCTTTATAAGTAGAAAGCCATTATCTTTATGATTCATGATGGAGCCAAAGGAGATTCTATCTCCGGAGCTCTCACTTGTTCTGTATTCAACCCAGGCTGGATGGAGGTGCCAAGTTAATAGTTGGGTGTCTGTGCCAGGAAGTGCTGAGAAGTTTGACTTAAAGGAGCACTATCAGCTCAAGATTTCAGTTTGAATCACTTTGAGCTGGAAAAGGATTTGTGTGATCGCTTTCTGCTCTAGGTGTGGTGTTCTGTTCTTTGTGTCCCCTGGGGCAGCATGCAGAGGGTCGTCTTTGAGTGCATGAGATGCCCTGCAGGTCCCGCAGCCTGTTTGCTGCAATATCCAAGCAGTGTGATTCCCACATGGATGTGGTTGTTCCCTCTGTCGTGTTTGCAGTGAGACTTTTTGTTCCCATCCATGCAGAGGTAAATAAACGCCTGCTCTGGAAAAGATCGCACACCTTCCTTTTTGAGATACGAACCCATTACCTTCTTAATGAAATCAGGTCAGCTTACAAGTGAGTCACTCTCATTTCACATGCAGATCTGTGGGCTGTGTGGGAGCAAGGTCAGGTTGGTGCTTGAGATGGCTGAGAGCTGTGGGTGCCAGCGCTGCCGAGCTGTGAATGGAGCGGCCCTTCCTCTTCAGGGCAGCCCTGGCATTCCATGCAGGCGGCTTTTTGTAATGGAGAGCGTGTGACGCTTTCCTAATTTATTTAAGAGGAGTTAAAGTACTTCGAGGGCTATTTTGTACGATAAACACTAAATAAAATCCTCTAATGACTTAAATAAATCCCGGTGGCCGGGATGTTTGATGTTAGAGCAGATTATCTGCATCAAACTCATGTACTCTCAGAGGAGTAACTCGGCACTGCTCAGATCTTTCCCTGCATGACACAGAAGATAATCAACCGTTCTGAGCACAACCCGTGTGGTGCTCCTTGGCCTGGCTCTGCTTCCCACCTCCTACAGCCTTCCTTATTCACAGAGCTGTACTCACCTGCTCTCCCTTGTCCTGTTTTCTCCTGGGAGATATATATATATTTGTTATATTTATATATTTATGGCCAAAAAACCAAAGCAGTGATTCCCAGCATAACACACAGCCTTATCATGTATCTGGAATCCAGCCTGTAGCTTCTCAGCTGTGCATTACTTTAAGTACCTCTCCCTCCTCTAGCCTCACCAGGATGATGGTCTGATGGTCAGTAGAGATGTAACAGGGTGCTGTCAGGGATGGTGTGTGTTCACCTGTGCTGGTTTTGCTCCGTCACACCTCCCTGGCTGTGCTGTCAGTCAGATGTCAGCTAAACACCTTCTGTGTTCTTCCCCTTCTTTTGCTTCCAGCTCCAGGAAGAGTCCGTGCAACAGTTCGATGCCAGCTGATGTGAGGAGGCCTGCAGACCTGATAGGTCAGGAAGTGATTTTGGTGGTGTTCCTCCTGCTGCTCCTGGTCTGGTTCCTGAACCGCGAGTTCGAGGTCAGTTACCGCCTGCACTACCATGGGGACGTGGAGGCTGATCTGCATCGCACCAAAATTCAGAGCATGAGGGATCAAGCCGACTGGCTGCTGAGGAACATCATCCCGTACCACGTGGCCGAGCAGCTGAAGGTTTCTCAGAGCTATTCCAAGAACCACGACAGCGGCGGGGTGATCTTTGCCAGCATTGTGAACTTCAGCGAGTTCTATGAAGAGAACTACGAAGGAGGCAAGGAGTGCTATAGGGTCCTGAACGAACTGATTGGGGATTTCGATGAGCTGCTGAGCAAATCGCATTACAGCAGCATTGAGAAAATCAAAACCATCGGGGCGACCTACATGGCTGCTTCGGGACTGAACACGTCGCAGTGCCAGGACAGCAACCATCCCCACGGGCATTTGCAGACCCTTTTTGAATTTGCCAAAGAAATGATGCGAGTGGTGGATGACTTCAACAACAACATGCTGTGGTTTAACTTTAAACTTCGCATTGGCTTTAACCACGGCCCCCTGACCGCGGGGGTCATTGGCACCACCAAGTTACTGTACGACATTTGGGGTGACACTGTGAACATTGCGAGCAGAATGGACACCACCGGCGTCGAGTGTCGCATACAGGTGAGTGAGGAGAGCTACCGCATCCTGAGCAAGATGGGGTATGACTTTGACTACAGGGGGACGGTCAATGTGAAGGGGAAGGGTCAGATGAAGACCTACCTGTACCCCAAATGCATGGACAACGGGATTGTGCCACATCACCAGTTGTCTATATCTCCAGACATTCGGGTTCAGGTGGATGGCAGCATTGGGCGATCTCCCACCGATGAGATTGCCAACCTGGTGCCTTCTGTACAGAGTTCTGATAAGGTAGCCCACGGCACAGATAACTCAGAAACCAAGGACGCTCCTCCTTCCTCCAAGAAGCTCCAGAAAGAGTCGACGAAAGCAGAAGAGAGGTGCAGGTTTGGCAAAGCTGTAGAGAAGACTGACTGTGAGGAAGCAGGAACTGAGGAGGTCAATGAACTGACAAAGCTAAATATCTCTAAGAGTGTATGATGCACTGTCAGAGTTGCATGAAGTGCTCTGTCAATAGAAACACAAAGACATTTGCAATTGGCGGTTTTCTTTTTCAAGAGAGACCTTCTCAACACCTGGGTTGTACGTTTGTGTTCATTTCAGCGCCTGGTGCTGTGTGGATCACAGCTCTTCAGGGCTCGTTTTCATCCATCTCTCTCCTCCATGCCCCAAATCACATCCCCAGCTCCCCAGCTCCCTGTGCAACCATCTTACAGCTGAGTAGAGGATATTAAGTGCCTTCAGATATACTCCATTGGACTCCCTGTCAAGGTACAGAGGCCCCAAGTGAAATCATAGCTTTGGGTATTTATCTAATTTTAAAGAAAAGAAAAGCTGTGGTTATATCATTTTTATTGTTGTTTCTCACAAAACACTTTTTTTGGCTGATGCAACTCCTTGGGTTTTTTATATCTACCTGAACGATATTTTACTGTTATCAGACCTTTTGTATGTAAACACACAGACCAACGTGCGTGTATCTGCCGCGTGAGACTGACATCAAGTGCCAGTAAGGAACCACAAGTGAATGTCTGGGCAAGGGGGTGACAGCATTTTCCTTTGGATTGGGCTGGAGGAGGAGTTCTGCAGTGGCTCAACATGTAGGTAGAGTAGGCTGAACAACTGCTGTAGTTTTATTCTCCTTTACCGATGCTTTCTTCAAACTTAATGTGCCATTGTGTGCTTTGGATACACTTCTTTTCCGTATAGCCATTGAGTTACTGATGTGTGGGATGGAAGCGGGGGTCGGACTGCACCAGCTCTCGGGACAGGCTTCCAGAAGCAGCCGAGTGCCCAGAGGAGCGTTTTCTGTTTGGGTCTTAACGTGTCTAAAAAGTGTTTCATGTTACTCCGCTCGTCGGCTGAATTGGTGAAGGTAGGTGAAGTCGGTGCCTCCAGGCTGGTCTGATCCGAGAGAGAGAAAAAAGTCAAATAAATGTTTTGGAGATGCTTTTATTTATTTATTTTATTTCTGTTCTTTTTTTTCTTTTTCTTTTTTTTTTTTTTCTTTTTGTGGAGGAGATGAGATAAATTTGGCTGTTGATTTAACAGGGGTTAATAAGGCAGCGTTTCAGCTTCTTTGAGCCTCCAAGCACTGTGAGGATGTTACCCAGACAGTATTTGCTTCCAGGCCACACAGCGCAGCTGAGTTACCCCAGCTTCCCTCTGCGCTCAACTCACGGTGCTGCACCATGTGCCCCTGCACTGCGCTCCTGCAGTGGGGTGTAGGACAGCGTGTGCTCCCTGCTGGGGGCAGGAATAGGGCAGAGCCCTTGGGTGAGCTGAGAAGCACCACTTCCCAGCATACACATCCCAGGGGTGCACATCACCCCCTACTCTTTTCTCGCAGCCTCTTTTGGGGCTGTTTCAGCCAAGCAGCACTATCAAGTTGGTAGTAACACGAGGTTGCACAGCAGCCTTCCTTCTCCCCAGCCTAAATCCACCCGCAGCTGGTTGCACTTCCACCTTTCAGGTCCTAAAACTCTATAAATACCTCTTGCATCTGAAGAAATGCATTCTTGGAACCATTTCTAGGATTCTCGTTCCAGCTGAGTGTTTATCAGTATTTCTTTCCTTACTGCACAATTGCTCACTGCCTTCTGGTGTTACATTGGGGATCTCGAGGTCATTCCAACCCCTTTTCTCTTTTTTTCCCTTGGTTGCACAGAGAGCTCTGCCCGGTGAGGTTTGCTCCCATGCTGCATCCCTGTCCTGTGTGAGGACCCCAATTCTGTGCTGTGTGATGGCTGAGCACTGTTTGCTCCTCAGCACCTGAGCTGCTTCCACTGCCCCTGTCTGCATCTCCCAACAGAAGGGCTCAGGGTTGCTCTGGTGGGTGATGACCAGCAGGGATCAGGGTGGCTGAGCAAAAAAACAAGAGAGATTCTGCTTCATTTTGGAGCAGGAAATGGTGTGTGAGCACAGCGGGGTCTGGCTGGTGCCACACAGGGTGTTGGGTCTGCCTTTGGGATGTGCAGTCGGTGAGTTGGGTGCTATAGAATGTTGGCATAGTGTGGTTGCTGGATGGCTTTCCCATTGCTGAAGCACAGCCTGAGGTTGGTGCAGGATGTGGGAGCCTGACTGGCTACCTGCGGTACCAGCAGTGTGAGTGAGGGCTGTGCTTGCTGTGACACTGCAGTGGAATGTGGAATTGCATAGGGAAAATGGAATCATAGCCATGTTTAGAAGCAGCCGTGTTGGCTGGTGGTCGTTTCTTTGCTGCATCTCCATATTCCCACACCTCGCAGCCCTGTGGCTCTCAGCAGCACCGTCCCCACCTGCAGCAATGGAGCCAGTCGGAGCTCCCCGTGTACATAGAGAACCACATCTTACCTCCGACTCGTTGCTGCCGATCTGTACTCAATTGTATATTAAACTGTTCTGCTGTATCGCAGGTCATTTCATGCCACCTTCCATGTAGAAAAGCCGAGATACCCACAATACATTTTGTCAACTTGAAGCTTGTTGGCTGTTTTGATTTTGCTTCAGCACCGCTGCCACTGCTGTGGTTTGCTGGAGGACTGTGCATTGCTTGGCCTGGAGGATTGGAGGCGTCCTCGGGATCCCATGGAGCCCCACTGCTCTGCTCCATCCTGGTGCTGCTGAGCACAGACCCCCATCTCTGTAACCACATCCCTGTTCCTACCTCTGTGCTGGGGCTGTGCTGGACCCTCCCCTCAGATCTTGGAGCATTGAGCCCACATTGCTGCCAGCTTTGACCTGGAGCCATAGAGGAGTGATGTCTGGCTCTCCTGTGAGTGCTGATGTGTTGCTCTTTCCTGTGCTTTCAGCCCTATTTCCCAAAGCTGTGGTAAGTAACAGAGCACACTCAGTACAACCACTGGGCAGCAGCGCTGTTCCACCAGAGCCTGTTTGTGTGCCCGGGTGTTCCTGGCTGTCATCCTGCTGCT
The DNA here is from genome assembly GCF_054131305.1 of Coturnix japonica. Classification (NCBI taxonomy): domain Eukaryota; kingdom Metazoa; phylum Chordata; class Aves; order Galliformes; family Phasianidae; genus Coturnix; species Coturnix japonica. The sequence goes on along the minus strand of NC_140675.1, from coordinate 19,091,943 downwards.
GGGGCTGAGAGCTGCTCAGGTGCTGCCTGCTGGATTTCTGCTGCAGGTCGTGATGTTGCGGACTGCCAAGGGATGGTTTTGAATAAACCTGATGGCAGTATTGCAAATAAAGCTCCTCTTTTTGTTTTCTTTCCAGGTCTGCCTGGAATGGCTTTCCATGTTCTCCCAGCATTGCCCCATTTTTGGGTTTCCTCTTTCTCTGCTTTAAGTCACAGTGAAGGACACATAGGACACAAATGTTGTTAAGGATCTTGGCTGCTGTTGGCTTCTCCCCAGCCCATAAACCCGCAGCCCGACAGCCCAGGGGCTGGTGTCCATTTGTTGCAGGAGCTCCCCTCCCATCTCCGGGACCAGCTCTCCCCATGGAGCGTTGCTTTCCCCGCTCTGCCCCGTTTCATAACGCGTCGCTCTGGCCAAAGTCCCACCAGCTCTTTGTATTCAATGAAGGCTGCTCGGGGCCGCCCCACGTGCCGGGGGTCCGGCCAAGGATGCGCCCGGCCTGGGAACGCAACGGGCTTTTGTTCTCACTGGTTAATCATTGCTTGGCTTTCGGTAACGAAGTTCGGTCGCTTCGTGGCGTCGAGCAGCGATTCTCATTTCCCAGCTTCGCGGAGTTTATGGGAATTTAAGAGCTCGATGCAAATGACCTTCATTACCATGCTTAACTATCTGATAAGCCTCATTTCCATCTGTCCTGCATATGCTTTGCAATCGAGGCTGCCCGGCCCGGGGACGGCATCGCATCGCTGCACCGCGAGCACACGCGGCTGGAGAGCCGGAGCTGCTCCGCATAGCGCTGCCAGCACAGCTCCATCCCAGCCCTGCCAGCTCCCCATGGCAGAGACACGTTGTTCCCGCAGTGGTTCGGGTGTCACCCGTCCCGGATCCGCTGCCCGTTGTGCGTGCAGCCTCCCTGGGTCAGCGCCAGCGTCGCGATCGGGTTCCTGGCTGCCGCGGCTCCCTGCTCTCCTGCAGCACAGTTTAGGAACCGGCTGTTGAGGAACCGCTGAGAGCTGGAAAGCTGGAAAGTTTTGTATGTTAACAAGGGCTGATGGTGCGGCGTGCTCAGGGTGATGGGCACGGAGCAGCACGGAGATGTGGCTGCGGGGTGGGCAGAGCTGCCAGGTGGAAGGACCCACAGCCAAAGGTCCGTCCCTGTGGGTGGGTGGGCAGAAGCTCCGTGTGCGTTTCCCATCCCGCAGGAATGGGGCCGTTTTCTGGGACCGAGGCAGGCCGTGAGTTCAACCCTTCTGCAGGACCCAGCTGGGGGCAGCGGGGAGAGAGAGACTGCGGCTTTGGGGCCTGTTGGTGGGGTGGGAGTGGAGTCTGCAGGGCTCAGGGATGTGCAGAGCAAGGGGCGCTGATCTGTGGTTGGCAACACAGGCAGCGCGTAGAGCTTTACCGACACGGTGTGTGGTTACAGCTCTGTATCTTGTGTTAGAGCAGGACGTGTGCCACGGGGCTCCCAGCCTCTCCTGCAGAATGGATGAGTTTTGCCTTTTTTACCCGCAGCACTTTGGTTGATGGCTTTGTGTGCGTTGCTTTCCTTCCTCAGGGGGTGTTTTTGGAGCCCCTGTGCCACCTGCAGCAGGAAGGTAAAACAGCCCCGGGCTCAATTCCTAAAGCACTGGGGCAGGTGCTGCTGAGCTGAGGGACTGCAGCCCACAGATGGCAGCAGCTCAGGGCAGGGTGGCTCTGGGGACACGGGGACGTGGGGACACGGTGCCAGCAGCACCCGCATGTCCCGGCCTTTACCTCCCCCTAGTGCCGCCCCGGGGAGCAGAGCTGGGCACGGCCGGGGCCCCACAGCACCCTGCCAGGCACCCATCGGTGCTGGTGGCAGCAGCTACAACCCAAACCTGGCCAAGTAAGTGCCTGGCATTGCAGCTGATGGCAGCGAGGAGGCATTCAGCTGAGGGAGCTGAGCAGAGCTGTGCAGTGACAGCACCGATGCTTGGTCCAAAGGTTCCCAAAAAGTGAAGTTTTGAAGGTGAGAATGTGGCTTTGTCAGTGCTGTCCCCATGCAGCCGGCTGGAAGGAGGGCTCAGACCCACGCCCTGACCCCACTGGGTCTCTGTGTCTTTGTGGACAAGAACTTGAACCCATGCATGCACCAAATGGTCACCCCCAGCCCTGTGGATGTGACTGGTGCTGGCCTCGTATCACCATCCCATAGGGCAGACCCCAACCTCACCACCTGGTGCCCCCAGCAGGGCCAAAGCCTGCATGTCCCCAATGCTACTGGGGGGAAAGGAGCCCTGGGCAGCTTCCAGCAGGAACTGACCCAATGTAAGAGCCTGCTGCAGTCTTCTAGCTTTAGAAACAGCTTGGAATCAGAGGCTTCCTCTTATCTCCGTCTGCCTATGGGGAGCCACGCAACCAAAGGGTTAATTGCAATTAAACCCCGGTTTAGCAGCCGTTAATGCTCACCCCCCCGGCCAGGCAGCCCTGCCAAGCCCTGCGTGGGGTATTTATAGCACTGTGAACTTTGAGCATGTCCAGCGGGCAGGCAGAGCCCGGGCTGGGAACACGGGCAGAGCCTGGCTGGGCAGGAGGCTCTTGGTCCCAATGTCCCCAACCCTGGAGGTATTTCAGAGAGCTGTGGATGTGGTGCTCTGTAGGTCAGGTGGCTGGTTGGATTTGGTGATCCTGGTGGGTTTTTCCAACCCAGATGATTCTGTGCTTTCACGATTCTATGGTCTTCATCCCACGATTCCCATTGGAAACGTGCAGTGCTGTCTGCAGCCAACAGACAGGCCGTGAGCGTGATGGTTTGCATGGACACCAGCAGTGAGTGTTAAACTGGTCTTACTAAGAGCAAGGGAAAGGAGGGAGGCTGAGCAGTGACTCAAGATGGTGTCTACAATGAGCCTGGATGGATGGCTCTAAAAGGCTGCTGATCTGACCCTGTGGGTGCCTGCGAAAGGCCCCAGCCCTATGGCTGGTGTTCATCCCATGGCATAACAGGGATGGTGCTCTGGGGCCGTGCTGTGTGTCGTAACAACGCCGGCGGCTCAAAAGCAGCGATGAGCACAAGTGGGAGGGTGGGTGACGCTCATTCTATTGCCTACTGCCGTGTTTGTGGACCAGATTTTGTCACCATCTGTCATTTCTGTTTTCCCGTCGTTGCCAAAAGTTGTCGTTCTGAACGGAGGGCGGAGACGTTGTCAGAAGATAACAGGAGGTAATTTTAGGTCCTTTAGGGCTTGTGTGTTTCGTGCTGTGTGTCAGCAGCTCCGACGTGCATCAGCCTCATGAGCCTCGGATGGAGCCCAGGCAGTGGATGAACCAAAGCTGTTTTTAAAGCCATCGGATGCAGCCATCCCAATGTGTGAGATGCGCAGCTGTCGTCACAGGGAACACAACGATTCTTTGCAGCCATAAAGAAAAGCAGGAAAAATGAAACGTGTCCTCTGAAATGTGAAGGAAAAAACAAGCAGAGGATATGGGGAGAGCGGGCGTACAGCAACTGGAGAGCAGCTCTGACCATAACTGTGCTTCCAGGGCTGTGACCAGGAGCCACCAGCACACGTTTTAATTCAGTTTCTGGGTGCCTCACCAAGAGCTCATCTGTTGGTGTCAGCTGGAACGCAGGGAAATACAAAGCCAGGAGTGGGGCTTGATGCTCTGAGTGTGGGCAGCCAATGGTTTAAATTCATCACCAAAGGTAGAGAGGTGTCCCGGTGTTGCAGCGGGAGGTCACTGGTGTAGAAGGAGGAGATGGGACCTTTGCTCTAAAAGAAGCAGAGATTTGAAGCATTGATGATGAGGAGAATACCAAGGCCATGTCTTGAGGGCAGCCACTTTCAGACCTAGAGAGGAGGAGGATGAAGCTTCTTTCCTCCAAAAAGCCCAGGGTGTATCACCATCCCATAGGGCCGCTGGCTCCTGGTGCAGTCAGCAAAGAGCTGGGCCTCGAGGAGTTCCAGGTGTGTCCAATCAAGGGCACGAAATCCACACCAATTAAAATGCATCAGGACTAATGCACGGCGATGCGCGTGTGCATTAAAAGCACTTCCTGACCTTTACCGGGCTGGCGTTACCCCCTGGAGCACAACATTTTATTACTTTTGCCTTCTACATAATTTATCATAGAAAAACATTATTTTGGCTATAAAATTACTCGCCTTCATTTTAAGCCCAGCAATAGTATTTAACTTTCTGCTCCTTTCTGAAACTAATTTCCCCAGGCAAATGACACATTGTGCCGAGAGATTCCTTTAGCTTTAAATTTCCCTGCCATTAATGTCACAGGATGGGACATCGCCGCTCAGAAGGCGATCGTTTCTCCTGATAACCTTGAAAGCTACAGAGAACCTCATCCGAGATGCTCTCACACAGGTTTTCCAATGGAAATTACCCAGGATTTTCCAGTGCTGGTTATCACACCGCTGCAGTTGGCTTTGCTGCCCCGCTCCGATCCCATTAACCTGAGCTATAAGCAATAATGGCAATTATTTCTGTGTTTGTCTGAGCCCGTTCCTCACACACTGTGCAGATCCACAGCCAAAGGTGATTTCTGCTGAAAGCCTCAGTCTGTGTTTGGGAGAAGTGAAGGGCTGAGTGGGCAGAGCGGGGTTGGGTTTGGCCCTGCCATACATGGGGGGAACCTGGGTGGTGGTCAGGTCAGAGGGAAATAAGCTGCTTTTTTGGGGGTCTAAAACAGGGAAAGAAGCTTTGTGCTGGAGGAAGAGCAGGCTGGGGGAACAAACAGGTGGTTAATGTATTCACCTTGTCGACCCAGCTCCATGGGTTCCGTGCCTTGATGAATATTGAAGGATTTTATACAAATTGGAACTGGTTCAGCAGGACAGTTTTGCAGAGCGCCAGCCCAGGAAGGCTTCCTGGTCCTGGGGGGCCCTTCCCTCTGTGACAGGAGAGCAGCCAGGCCCTGCTCGGAGGGCTGAGGCTCCATGGAGTTCTGCACACAGGTGACTGGTGGGATGGTGGTGAGAACAAGGGCTCAGGTGGAGTTTTCATGGGACCATCCCATATTTTTTGCAGCAGAAAAGAAGGGTTGTCAGCTAGAACACAAGGAGGGCAAGACTCTTCAGCAGGGCCTGCTGTGATAGAAGGGGGAATGGTTTCAACCTAAAAGAGAGGAGATTTATGATGGATATAAGGAAGAAGATCTCTACAATACGGGTGGTGAAGCACTGGCACAGGTTGCCCAGAGAGGTGGTGGGTCGAGGCATCAGCTGTGGTGGGAAAGGTGGAGTCCTTGTGGCAGAGAGAAGGGAAGAAAAACCTTCTGAAATCATCCATCTTGAATGGCCAAGTGCACCTGAGGGCCCCTGGGCTTCAATGTGCTCAAGGAAGGGATCCATCGCTGTTATCAGCAGGGAAAAAAAGGGTTCCATGTCGTTATTTTGGCCCGTGTGGCTTCAGCCACACATAAACCACTAATAGCAACTGCAAAGAGGAAGCTGGCAGACACGGAACTTGCTGAGATTACACAGATGACTGCGTTAAGGGCAGAAATATGATTTTCAGATGGGTTGGGAAGCTGGGCGAGAGCTGGTGGCAGGCAAACAAAGCTGTAGTGCGGCAGAGCCCAAAGACAGCTACTTTTCATTGCACATTGACTTAAAAGTGATTTATTTTGTCAAAAAGCAAATGGACTATTGTCTCTCAGACAGCGCAAACCAGGATTTCTGAGAGCAGCGACCCAGAATAAGAACCTAAAGACAGATTTATATGCATTTTTCATAACAGTTTGTTAGGCACGGCCAAATTACAGGCCAGCGGCAGCAGAAGGGCTTCACGTTTGTGATGTGAGAAGAAAGGACCACTCCTAGGGAGGGACTTGTTTGTGTTGGTGACAGAAGACTGAGCGACATCCTGAGCTGTTGTTTGCACTCCTGTGAGGTCTGCACTTGTTAAACGGATGGTTCCTCTGCGCTGGAATCACACCAGGGCTCTTGGCAGGTGATGGGCAGAACTCTGAGCAGCTCACAGCAATGCCCGGGTTTACATCCCATCCCCACATGACTCTATTAAACACTTTGAATTGATTGTATTGCTTTGAAATGTATTTATATGCCTACAGCCAAGGGTAGCGTCTGGCTGATACTTAACAGCATGATATTACTGGATGGCACCTTGGAAGCAGGGCTTGCAACCTGCAGATATTTTCTTCTACAGAAGATGAAGGAAGCAGATTTTGGGATGTGAATTCCTTGGGCAGAGCCTGACGGAGGGTTTGCAGTGCAAACATCAGAGCCAGAAAGAAGTTCCATCGCATGGAGCTGCTCCACAGTTGGTGGTGTCTATGCAGGTAGATGTGCTTGGGGAAGACGGGCAGCACCTCCTTCAGCAGCTGGGAGGAGGGGAGATGGGGGATGCTGGGCTTTCTGTGTGTTGGGACAGATCCATTGGGCAGCAAACACAGCAGGTAAGGCAACAGAATGCTGAGATGTAACACTGCCAGGAATAACGGGCTGTTTCATTCTGAGAACTGTCCTGATACCACAGCAATTACAAGTTACAGAGCTGAGCTCCTCAGCAGTTACTCAGACACTGTTAATTGTTTGGCTCTAAGGATCTCGGGTCACCTGCTGTAGCAGTGATACTTCCCTATTTTGGCTATGGGCAGGAAGATGGGATCGCAGGCACTGTGTCTTCAAGCAGCTTAGTTTTGGAGACGGGAAGTCTGGAAATGGGCTGCAGCAGCGCAGAGTTTATTATGCAGTTTCTCTTGGAACTAGTCCCTGAATAAAGGGGATATCCATGAAGCACCTGCTCCCAAACACCACCTGTGAAGTCCTCAGGAATCCGTGCTTCATTCTCAGCTGTAGGAGCAGGGAGCAGGGAGCCACAACTGGTAGGACTGGGTGTGAGTTTGCAGTGTCAGGGCTCATCCGTGTGCTCCGAAGAACCTTTCTTCCCCTGAGTCCTCCTATACTATTTGGGCAGCCTGCTGGGCAAGTAATCATAGCCCTATTTCTAGGGGTAGCTGTGGTTAAGGGTCAAGGCCTTTCATGTACGCCATGCTATTGTGATCCCATGGCAGGAGGCAGTTGGGGCCACCCTAAGCAGACCTGAACACAGCAGCAATAGGATCGTCTCCCTCCTCTGCTGCCCTGGGATATGGGATTCCCTCCCTCCAAAGCACCTCCTTACGCTCCCCAGGACTCTCAGCCTGGCAGGCACATTGATACACAAGCTGTGCTTATAGTTGTGGTGGTGGTAGTGATGGTGGTGCCCCTTTGCAGCAGCTGGACATCCAGATCTATAGTACTGGTACAACACCAGCATGTAGCCCATAGCCAGGCAGCACAAACACCTTCCTGCAGGTAAGCTGGGTGTCCACACACATCTGTCCCCACTAAGTCCCCATCCTGACTTTATGCATGGACAGGCACCATGTAAATAAATACGGAATTTGCAAGTAAATGTAATGAAACGCATGGAAATACAGAAGTAAATGTGATGAATAGGAGCTGAGCCGTAAACAAAAAGGTATCATTATAGATCTCCTTTAAACCAATGCAGAGGTGTTGATTGATCTGGCCCAGCTCATGGATTTCATCAGCATCCTCAGCGCTGTATCCGTGCCCTCCTTCATTCTGTCCTCCACTGCTGTGTGGTCTTTGGGGACACGTCGATATATTGATGCTGAAAACAGCCCCGAGCATCTAGTTTGGGTACGAGGCGCTGTGCTGCCTTGGCATGGCACGTCACCGGGGCTTATAGGACCTGCTTCTCAGGTTGGGAACCAGTATGGAAATGCGCTGAAGCACATGAGCTCTGGTCCTACAAACCTGTTTTGTCCAGGGATGTCTGTCTAGACAGAATGCAGGTGTTTCTGAAGCCAGGAGCCTCCTGGCGCCGTGGCTGCGGTGCCTGAGAGCAGCCCTTGTGTATGGCTGTGATGGCAGAGGGCTGAGCACCTTGGATCTGCAGGAAGGAACCCCTGTGTATGGCCATGGCCTTGTGCAGGGTCTCAGTGCAGGGTGCTGAGTGCAGGCCTGGGGTCACCACCTGGAGTGGGTGCTCTGACAGAGAACCAGGGGCTGCCCCAGGGGGTCACAGATCAGTGGGAGGCACAGGGGGAGGATGGGTTGAAGATAAGCCAAGGGGAGCCGGGCACTGCAGGGGGACAACGAGATGTGCAGCACGTGGGGCTGAGCTGACGGTATGAGGGACTGAGGGGGGAGAACGGAGGGACTGCGGGAACGGGACTGACGGACACAGCCAGGGGCGGCAGCGGCGGAGCCGAACGACACCGGGTCACAGCGAGGGACGCCGAGAGGAGCCCATAGGAACAGAGGGGAGCCCATAGGAGCCCATAGGAACAGAGGGGAGCCCATAGGAGCCCATAGGAACAGAGGGGAGCCCATAGGAGCCCATAGGAACCCATAGGAGCCCATAGGAACCCACAGGAACCCATAGGAGCCCATAGGAACCCATAGGAGCCCATAGGAGCCCATAGGAGCCCATAGGAGCCCATAGGAGCCCATAGGAGCCCATAGGAACCCATAGGAGCCGGGAGGAGCCCATAGGAGCCCATAGGAACCCATAGGAGCCCATAGGAGCCCATAGGAGCCCATAGGAACCGAGGCCGTGGGCCCCGCGGACGCGGCGGATCAAGTGAGGACGATCTCGGCTCTTTCCGGCTCCGCTCGCTCCTTTCCGGCGGGGGCGGGGGGCGGTCCCGGTACGCGGTGACGCAGCGCGCAGTGCCCGCCCCGTTCCCGCCCCCACGGGCTCTGGAAAAGAGAAGAGAAAAAAAAACTTTTTTTTTTAATTGAGGAATCAACAGCCGCCATCTTGTCGCGGAGCCGGAGCGCGGCGCGAGCGGAGCGGGGCCGGGCCGGGCCGGGCCGGGGCAGCGGGGTCCGCCCGCGGGGACACGGGGCAGCCGCGCGGAGCGCCGCCAACGGGCAGCGGGGCTCGGGGCGGCGGGGCAGCGCCGGCCGGGGCCGAACGGGCGCCGCCAGCGGGACCGGGAGCGGCGGCGGCGGGCTCATTGTTTTGGGGCGTTTTTTGTGGTTTTTGGGTTTTTTTGGTTTTTTTTTGTTTTTTTTTCCTGATTTTTTTTTTAATTTTTTTTTTTAATTTTTTTTTTTCCCCCCTCCCTCCTTCCCCCCCCCCCCCCCTCCCTCTCTCTCTCACCCCCCTCCACCCCCGCCCTCCTCGGCCTCGGTTCGCCCCGCTGGGGTGAGGGGCGGCGGGCGGGGGCCGAGGCCGAGCGTTCCCCCGCACCCCCCCCCCTCCAACCCCCCGGCGCGGAGGGGAGGGGACGGAGCTCGGAGCGGCGGAGCCGGGGGGGCCGGCTATGCTCCCCGAGTGAGCGCCGGACCCGCCATCCGGGCACCGCGGCGGCAGGGCGGGGGAGCGGCCGGGAGGAGCCGGCAGGGAGGGGGCGCTTGGGCTCTTCCCCCCAGCCCGCCCCGAGCCCTCCTCCCTGCGGCCTGCTGCGGCGGCGGCCCCGGCCATGGGGGAGCGGAGGGGGCCGCCGCCGGCCGGGCACTGAGCGGCGCTGTTGTTCGGTTTCCTCCTCCTTCCCTTCTCGCCGAGCTCCGGGAGCGCCCGAGCGCCTCGGACGGGCCGCGAGCGGTTAAAGCATGGCGGAGAACTTACTGGACGGGCCGCCCAACCCCAAGCGAGCCAAGCTCAACTCGCCGGGCTTCTCCGCCAGCGATAGCACAGGTGAGGCCGCGGGGCGAGGACGGCGGCGAAGGGGGGGGGTGCGGGCGGGGCCGGGTGCGGGCGGGACCGGGGAGCGCTGGGCACCGAGCGGCGGGGCCGGGTTGAGGCCTGAACCGCGATCGTGAGGCCGGGCCGGAGCTTGGGAGGACGATCCGTGCCGGCTGTACGACACCGAGGCGTCTCCGGGCCCGGCCTGCATTACACATTACACCTCCCAGCCGCGCGGTGCTGCGTAGCCGGAAAGTTTAGTGCAGGCCTCCGGGTCGCGTTGCGTGCGAAAGTTTGGCGTCAGCGCCGTGGAACAGCGAGAAGCGCTTCGGTAACGCGGTGCTTGTCCGTCACTAGCGGGGATAAGGAGGAGAGGAACAGAGGAACAGAGGAACCCCGGGCAGCGAGCACACTCGGGTTGGAAAGAAGTGTTTTCTCGTCGCCCGCTCGTAGCCGTGATTATTTCATGGGGTTTCCCTTTGTCTCGTGGTGCTGGCGCTGTCGATGGGACTCGTACAGCCCGGTGCTTTATGGCTGTGTCGGTACTCGGGACTTGCCCGCTGTGTGTAATGGTGGATCCCAACTCCGACACGGGGTGGGTGTTTTGCACCCGAGCGGTTTAACTCCGCTCTGGCTGTTGTCATCTGTGCCAGCACAGCGTCATGTTGGACATTGGTTCCTCTGCTCCCCCGAGGCACCGACCCCGCTCACAGCACCTTGCTGTACCGCTGCCATCTACGTGTGTCCGAGGAGTTTGACACCAACATGTGCACGAGGTGCAGGAGCAGAGCACATAACACACCGGGCTGGTTTGATGTAGCAGTCTGTAGCGTTATGGTCATCCCCCCCATGCTTTTTCTCTTCCATTTCATACTTAGAGTGATAGCTGTGTATGCACCTGGGGTTTTATGATGTTGGTTCTTTTCTCTTTTTCTTTAAACACCTTGAAATTAACACCACAACTGAACGTGCTGCCTCGGCCGGTGGCTGTAGAGCTGCTGGAGCTGCTGGGCCAACGCCAGAAATAAGGAAATAAAGCAGCATTCGGGGTCAGCCCCGCTGGACCGTGAAGATCTGTGAGATAACTCCCAGCTCTCTGGTGCAGGTTATTCACTTTCTGTTCCATCCAGGTGTTCCTGGAAGTCACGACTCCAGTCCAGCCCTGCTGGTTATATCCACAGCAATGCACCGCGTTCAGATCTTGTGCCTGTAACTTCACATGCAGCAATTCCCCTCTTGTTGGGGTCTGCTTGCAGTGGAGGTTCTGCTCTCTGCCGTTACCTGCTCACAGAACAACACGTGCAGCAGCTGTGCTGTGTTATTGCAGCGCTGTCTGAGAACGCGGGATTGGAAAGATCCCGCAGTTGGTCCTTCTGCAATGAGAAAACATGTGGGACGACTTAGAAATCCGACACTTCCATCCTAATTTGGTTTACACTCTCAAGAATTTTTGCTTTGTAAATCCCCCCTTTTTAACATATGTTCTGTTTTCCATCTGTCTTCTCAGATGTCTGAGATGCAGAGAGAACCTAATGCTTGTATTTGGAACGCTGGCTTCAATAGGGATGTCTCAACAAATACTATTGCGTAGAGTCGGGGTGTGAATCAGAAGGGATCTGCAACTTTATTATCAGTGCTAAATCAGCCACTGAGAGCTCGGAATCTCAATCTTTAACCCGGACACACACGCTCTTCAAAATCTTCACTGAGAAGTGAAGTCTTAACCATTATTTGGGTAGGTCTGTTGCCATTGATTTGCATCTGTGTTCATATCCACGTACGTAATTGCTTCTCTGAGGGTATCCCTGCAGCTGTGGGAGCTCGCTGGGAATGTTGTGCTGTCCATAGGAACTCCAATGTCACACCATTGCAGGCTGCAGCCCTGCCTGTGTGCTGTCCCTATTGCCCTGTCCCTATGTGATGGGTGCTGCAGTGGGTGTTGCCGTGCAGGTGACCTGACTTTTGTGTCGTAGTTTTATCTAATGGGGCAAAGAAAGCTGGAAATCTCACATGTCCATCTGTGCTGTGGTGGCTGCAATGCTGTTTCCTAAGTTTCACGGACTCCTTAAGGAAGGTGTTAATGAGAGGGATTCAGAACAGCCTCTGCTCGCTGCAATCAGTGCTTTGCAGTGAGGCAGATTGGAGCAGATGCCGGTTGTGTTCAGTCGCTTGTAGTTGGAAGCTTTAAGAGTCAGATGTATTCTAGAAAGAAAAGTTTCACGTGGCTGCGTGCTGTTGGTTCCTTCTGTGCATTTGGTGTGTTTTGTGATGTGTGCTTTGTGCCTCATTGCAATTGCTGTCAGGCTGCTCTCCCTCATCGTTTGGTCCCAGAAGTAGGCAGGGAAAAAGGGCATGAAAGGAAACATCACTGCTGCAGATCATGAAGGAGATGCAAAAGTTGCTTTTTTACTATATTTTTGCCCAGCTTTTAATTCTTTTTGTTTCTTAACTCCACTTGTAAGTGCACGTTAATCCTCGCTGTTCTGTTCCTGGTAGATAGACCTGCTGTGTGACAGCCCTGCACACAGGTGAGCGCTTCCATGCGCTGATAGAAGGCCGGAGCTCTCCCTGCCGGTGCCATCACTCACACTGAGGAGGATGGAGCCATTTAAAATGTGCAGCACCTCATGTCGACCCGTGTCTTTGATAAGCAGCCGGTAGGCAGGGAATGGCACAGCCACTGTCGAGATAACGTGCATCATGGGGAGCTGTCGTGCTGTGCAGTGAGGGGGGCACAGCAGTGGATCCGTCATGGTGTGGGATGGCTGAGGGCATCCCCAATGCTGACGGTGTTTTGTGCTGCTTTAAGCAAGTGCCTGCTGCTTATGACTGCCTTCTCACGTGATTTTGCTTTAAATGGTCACCTCAAACTTCAACATCTTCTCAGCTGTTAAATAGGATGCCGGGAAAGATGCACGCGTTTGTGGTAGGATGAAAAAGCGAGACCTCAATTCCATTAATATGCTTTGAGAACCCTAAAATATTGAATCTTCACCAGGGTGATTTTCTGAAAGCAAAGCCAGCTCCTGCAGCTCCTGCCTGCAGCTCAGCTCCTGCAGCAAGGCAGCTCGATGAGCCGGGCTGTGCTGCGCAGCCTGAGAGCTGCGTGTGCTGCCATGGCTCACGTGCTGCTGTTGGTGCTACTGGGGAGGATTTGAAGCTGCTGGTGAGAGCTGCCATAGCGGCACTGTCAAAACAGTGGAGACGCCTTGGGAAGCAATTAAGAGGAGGAACAGTTACAGAGAGGCTGTGCAGGACTGGAGGGAAGCACAGTGGATCCATCGTTTCCCATCCGATGCTTCCAGAACGGCCCACGATGTGTTTCTCCTGCCACGCAGCTTTTGTGGTTTCATTTTTCTTTTCTGTGTGTTCTTTTTCTCCTCTGTTGTCCGGGAAGAGATAAAGCACCCACTGACCTCAATGTGCTTCTTTGTATTTTCTTCTGTATGTTAATTCTGGTACCAGGGACATTTAATGTGCTCTCACGTATTACTTTGTGTTAATTGCGGAACATTCGAGTGATTGATGACCTTTTTTTTCCCCACATAAAAGCAGATCTGACAGAAGCCAGCGTTGTGTTTTTGGGGACCTTTAACACATTGTATCTTCATTGTGAACAGGAAAAGATGACGACGATTTGAACAAGTACAACCAAAGACAGACTTGGGTTTCTGACTCAGTGATACACAGCTCGCAGGTGGGAAGAGGCAAGGAATTGAACTCAGTTATCAACTTCTACTGTTGTCTTTTTCAGGGCAGAGCAGAACGTCCCATGTCAGGCAGCTGTTTGGTGCTGCTCACATTGGATGTGGGTTAGGGGATGCAGCCACGTGCATTTTGTCCTGTCCCAAGGAGTCAGGCTGGCGTCACCCTGCTGTCAGGAGCAGTTCCGAAGCTGAGTGCTGGTGGAGGAGCCATAGAGGCTTAGCAGAGGGCAGATTATTTCTCATTACCTTCTTGATTTGTTCCCTTAGTGTAATGAGCCTCAGGTTGAAAAGTCACTTAGTTGCTGAAGTCTTACAAAAACAGATGGAGAGACTTCTCTAGGAGTTTGAAACTACATTGTTCTTGCAATGAGCTGGATTCTAAGCTGGTAGTTGAACAGATCAAGAAGATCCCTTCTTGATCTGTTTTGTGTGTCCCAATAACCAATTTAACTGATTTTTAGGAGCTTTCCTCTGCTTTGCTGCTTGTTTGCACCCTATGTAACAGCTCTGCTGGCATGGAAGGAACAGAATGGTGAGAATACAGCCTGTCTGCTGGGACATGCAGTGTAGCTTGAGCAGCAGCCCCGTGCATGGGAGGATGCCCTGTCACGTTGCAAGCAAAACTTATGCCATGAAGCTGATACTGAGCTGGGCACCTGCTTTAACATCTTAAACATACCACACAGAGAACAGGGAAGGGGATACTTCAGGATGTGCCACATCTCCAGGCAGAGCTGAGGGGACAGTGGTGACACTGAAATGAACTCAGGGGCTGTGTGTTGTAGGAAAGAATGTGGTAACTGTTGCAAGTAGTTCATGGATGACAGTGTTGTACCTGTGAATGTGAGCGGCTGCTTCTGAAAACGTCTGGGAGGAAACTTACTTTATTTTTGTAGTGGTTGCTGAAAGTGCTGTCTAGGAAAGCAAAACAACATTGCAGCCCATGAAACTGAAATCAGGAGAGAGAGTGTCTCAAGCGTGTTATCTCCTGTGTGCAAATGGATGCTCAAAGAGCAGCGAGTCCTCAGTTTGGAAAAGGAAAGTGGTAGAGTTTGAACTGCTCAGTGCTTCTCCTCCCCTCCTGAAGGCTGTGGGTTTGGTTCTGTGTTGGGGGAAACCTTCTGCCTTTGTGTTGGAGGTTGGTTCCCGTTTGGCTGCTGCAGAAATGGGTCGTGTAATGTTTGTGTGCATAGATACGTGTGTCTGTAACTGCCGAGTTGGTCTCTTGTCTTCACAGATTTGTGGACATGCTTAAGTAGACTTTTGTTTTCTGTTGTATAACTGCTGTAAAATGCACCTCGTGTTGATGTAGCGCATGCAGTTCTGGCTGCAGTTTAAAAGCAGAACGCTTAATCCCTGCCTGAGCATCCGAACACAGTGAGTTTTTGCACTGCTGCCATACAAAGCTGTTTACCTGCTCTGTGTTTTCCTGCTGGCATTGCAGTCAACTTTCCGTGCCTGACATGAACGTACGAAGCTCTTACAGGAGCTGAGGAGGGGCAGAATGTGTCGGCTTTTAAGAGGCGGTATTCCCAAATGCTTTCTTCACTCTTCTCATAAGCTGCAAAAACATTCCCAGCCCTTGGCTCTGACTGCATGGTGAGCCATCCAGGCAGAGAAATGAAAAAAATAGGATGCTGGAGAGCAGTGTTCAGTTTGGAAACGGGACTGGAAAATAACTTCCTTTTTTTTTTGAGCTATACCGATGTCTTACATCTTGTTCTTGTCTCCCCCAGCCATGCGCACTCACATGAACTACCTTTTGTTCCTGAAGCAGGAGCAGTTTTACTGCGGCAGAGTGTAGGAATGCTGCGGTGGGGTTTACACAGGCTGCCTGGAGAAATGAGACTCAAGATGCCCAACTTGCCTGGATCCTCAGTGCTGTGTCCTCATCCATGGAGCTGCTCTGCAGGGACAGCCCAGCCAGAGCCACTGGGAGTGGGCACCGGGGGGCTTGGGGACACAGCTGTGGGGGAGAGGTTGACATTTGTTTTGGCTTGTAAGAAGAAAGGTGGATAAAATACGCTGCAAGAGGCACAGACTGCGGTGTAAATAGTGTCACAGAGCTGTATGTGAAAGAGAAGGAGAGGTGGTGAAGCGATCACCAAGAGATGGAGTGCTCCAGGAGCTCCTGCAAAAGGCAAGAGGAAAGGGAGAACTGATGGAGCAAAGGGTTAATTCCATAAGAAAGGGAGGACGAATACTTCAGTGCACAAAATTGGCTTCAGAAAATGTTGGCTTGCTGCTTCCCTGCTTAGAAGGGAGCAGGAGGGACGGCATCGTGTCAGCTTCGGCACAAGGGCAGTCCTGTAAAGGACATGCTGCTCAGTAGAGATGGGAGTTGGACCTGTGTGTACATTGGCTGTGATGGTTGATGTCGCTGTGTGCTCATTCTGCAGCTCAGCTAAAAACTTGTTCTTTTTTCACAAGCTGGGAATTTGAGCACTTATGGCATGCACTGTGTTTCAATGGACTGAAAGTTATTAGTAGGGCTTCCTGGCCTCTTGATACAGGTTAAATGTGCTGCGAGTTTTGCTGTTTCGGTTTCTCAATGCATGTGACGTGTTCTTAGGGCAGTTCTGCAGCCTAAGCCATGCACTGGTTGCTCGTGGCGGAGCATTGAGTTGAACTTTAAGATCATACAGCATTAGGGAGTCCCTATCTTTAGAAAATAACTCCTGTTTAACCTGGGAATGTTTTGGTTTAGTTCTGTTGCGACAGACTAGGATTGCTCAGGGCTGGCTTTGGAGGGGTGCCGTGAAGTCTTTGTGCAGTGCTGTTAGATGATAGTAATGAGTGGTTGTTTTAGAACATGTCCTCAGATTGGGAAGCTTTGCAGAGACTGTGATGAGCTGGGTCGCCTGCTTGTGCGTTTCCTTCATTAATGTGGATGGATACACTTCTTACGTCTACACATGTGTAATAAGGACCTACTTAGCAATCAGATAACTTCATATTTTAGCTGTGAGCTGAAATAACATGGTTACACAGGCACTGCTGACAACGTGCAGTAAAACACTTTGGTGAACTTGAGCTGCTTGTTTTAAACAAACTAAAGCAACTTGAGTTGTGTGGTGTTTGTTTGGGTATTTTCATGACTTTGGGTGTTGCCGCATGGCAGAGCAGCTCCTTCAAGGGCTGTAATGAAGACCTGATTGATTTATTTTGCCCATCTGTAGCATATGTGGATTACCTCTGTCAATACGGGATATGGTAAATGAGGGATGGGCACTTAGAGAGCAATTTGCCTGATTTGAGCTGTTGAGGGTATGAGAAGTGAGGCATTGTGAGAGGAACATGCTGAGCGTGTCATTCAGGAGCCTTGGAGATGTATTGTATCGTGGTTTATACAAACAAACAGAAAGAACTCAGAAACTGATATCAAACACATCGACGTGTGAGACTGGGATCAACACTTCCAAGAAGCAGCAGTTCCCTTTGGTGAAGCTTTGAGGCCTTGCTGGAAGGTCGTATGCAAACCCAAGTGGCAGCGTTGTGGTAGGATTTGGGGGTGAAATGCAGTGGCCTGGGATTACTGAGGAGGCCAGAGAACGTGATGTAATATCTGTTTGGAGAGAATAAGTCAATCAGAAAACCTCCCTTGATACTTCTGTATTGTTCTTTCGGCTTAAGCACGAGAAACTTGGGACTTGGGTTAGATGCCGCTATTTGTGCCACCTCGGTTTCTTAAGCGTGGTAAAATGTTTTGCCAAGTTGTGCAATAAAGCTGATACTTAATGACTCACGTTGTACCCTTTATTTCTGTACGTAAGTAGTAAGTATTAATGACTGCTTTCTGAAGGGCTCTGCACTTCCTGTCATGGGGAGACTCACTCACTTGCTGACACCATTGATTGTCTTGGGTGAAGATATGCCTTAATGCACGACTGTTTCAGACTAGTGCAAAGTACTGGAGACGAGTGTTTTAGTCACTTACTTGTTATGTTTTCCTTACTTGTGTTTCTGTTTTAACTTGCAGATTTTGGATCTTTGTTTGACTTGGAAAACGATCTTCCTGATGAGCTGATCCCCAATGGCGAGTTGGGCCTTTTAAATAGCAGTGGGAACCTCGTTCCAGATGCAGCTTCCAAACACAAACAACTTTCTGAACTTCTAAGGGGAGGCAGCGGCTCTTCCTTAAACCCAGGAATTGGAAATGTGAACTCAAATAGCCCTGTCCAGCAGGGAGTCGGGAGTCAAGTGCAAGGGCAGCCGAACAGTGCGAGTATCGGTAATCTGGGTGCTATGGGTAAGAGCCCATTAAACCAGGGCGACTCTTCTGCTTCAGGCCTGGCAAAGCAAGTTGCCAGCACCTCTGGACCTACCACACCTGCATCACAAACACTGAACTCTCAAGCACAAAAACAAGTGGGGATGGTGACGAGCAGCCCTGCAACATCACAGACTGGACCTGGAATATGTATGAATACTAATTTCAGTCAGACACACCAGAGCCTTCTCAACAGTAATTCTGGTCACAGTTTAATGAATCAGCCTCAGCAAGGACAAGGGCAGGTAATGAATGGATCTCTTGGGGCAGCTGGAAGAGGAAGGGGAGCAGGAATGCAATATTCTGCCCCTGCCATGCAGGGGAATGCAGGCAGTGTGCTGGCAGAGACTTTAACCCAAGTATCTCCACAGATGGCTGGTCACACCGGGCTGAACACAGCACAGACAGGAGCAATTACAAAAGTATGTACATATAATTTAATGTATTCTGTGTATTGCACTTGCCTTTTTTCCACTCGTGTGTTTTAAAAAATGAATAGACCAATTTTGAGGAGCAGAACTAAATAATGTGCTTTCCTGAGTCTGTAGTTACCATTTTCAGGCACTGGTGGTATGAGATATTGAAGCTGGTTTGTCATGAGATCACAAATGGCAGCACTCGTGTAAAAACACATCCTGAGGGTTAAATGTTGGATTTTATCTTAGCAATGTGAATTAGGAAAGAACAGCTTAATCTTGACCAAAAAAAAGGTGGACAAATAATTATTACTGTGCAGAATCTCATTGTATCTGCCAGACAGCAGTGTGTTCTAAAGCAGTGTGAGATCTTGGAGAAGTCTGAAAAGGGAGAGGAGTAACATCTCTCCCTCTTGTAGCATGTAGTGAAATTTGATGTGGGTTGCCAAGATAATCTGAAGTCTGCAAAAGGGAAGGCCACCTTAGTGGCCTATGCAGATTGGGGCAGGGAGTATACATATACCTGTGGAACCTTTTACCTGTGTCTTAGGGCATTGCTGTGGTCCCTGATTGAAGCAGTCATTGCTTTTTAGTTCTTATATTCACTGGTGTAAGCTCAGAGATGTGATTAGAGGAGGAGAGTGCTGTTCCTTCTGTCTCAGCTGGGATAGCAGCGGGCCTCATCTCATGTGGCATTGGTGCAGTTCCTCCTTTGGATTTTGATGGCGAAACCATTCTGTTGTGTTATGTAGAAGGGAACTTATCTCTAATCTTTCATCTATCCGCACACCACTCATCATTGTCATCATAATTTATTAGTGTGCATGTGTTTCATTGATGTGTTAAGAATTCTGGGAAAAACGGTGTTGCCTAACAAAAGCAAGCCCAGCTGTAAGTGGTGTTTCCTTCAGAAATGGGAACATCATTGTGGATTTGTGGTGGTGCGTTTGGTTCTCAATCATAAAAATACAAAGAGGATTTTGGTGCCACCAGCAGGGATCCTGCTGCTTAAGGCAGAGATGCTTGTGATCTGAGTGACGGTCAGAGCACATAAAAGTGAGTGCATCTGTTTCCAGCCCCAAATGAGTTAATTTTCCCATCCATTCATGGAGTAGGTTTTGCCTAGCCATGGTCATAGACACCATAATCATGTGGTGAAGCTACAGGTTTCTGATGCAAACTAATTCAGTTTGAATTACGCAGGAGCAGAGGGTCTCTCCTAAGGTCTTATCTGACCAAGTATGAAACTGGTGGGAGAGGTTCTGTGATCTCATGGTTTCTTGTAAGCAGATCCACCCCTGGTAAGGAATGGGCCAGCACAAATGTATGGACATGAGCCGTAGTGTGAAGCCAGCTGTAAGTGGGATGCTCGAGCTGAGGAGGATGATGTTGTAGAAGCTCTGTATGCTTGGTGTGGAAGATTGAAGGTCGTCGGCTTTTGAACATCTTACGCAGCAGCAAAGCTAAGCAGATGGTTTGTTGCTTCCTTAGAAACCAGCGTGCAGACATTCTCTGTGCCTCGTGCTCTTGTGTTGCCATCAGAGCTCATCTTTTTATAATGAGGGAGATGTGACCTCTGGGTGGTTCCTGGTGGCTGGAGCTGGAAGTTGTTGCTGTAGGTTGGATGTCACACAGTCTCTTGCTGGAGCACGTTCCCTTCTCCCTATTGCTGCTATGAAAGCTTTGGGAAGATTCCTTTTATTTTGTCTGGCTCTCTGGGCTACTAAACCTACCTTGAGATTAGTTTCCTTTGCAGTTTAGTCTAATTATTTGGGCTCTGTATGGCCGATAGATGGATGTCATTGTTTGGTCAGATCTTAGTCTGAGCCTTAGAGCACATCAATCACAGGAAAGTGGTTGGTTGTGTTTTCCTTGCTTGTGTGCAGCGTGTTTCAGCCCCATTGCCTCTGGGAATCTGGGGCATGTAATGGAATTCCAGTACCAAAATCTTAGTGGTTCAGAATGACACTAATGTGCAAAAACCAGATGGAGTATGCTAGATTTCTCTGTGAATCCAGTGTAGTCTTGTCTCTTACCTGTATTGACCTGATTAACTGGTGTTCTTTGTGGCTTTATTTTGGTCACGATAGCCACATGGCAGTGCACATTGCAGCTGAAGTTGGAGCTGAAAGAGGGGGAGGAGCTCAGAACACAGTCACATCCCTTTTAATGTCTGCCAAGAGGGCAACCAGTTGTGTCATGGTTTGTTGCCGAGCCGTATAAAAACTGGATTCTGCTCTTTGCTGTTTCCAGGCTGTGTGTGAGTGTGTTTGTTTGTGTGTGCCTTGGAGCAGTGCACGGTGATGGTTTTGCTCCCCGTAGTTTGCTGAGCAGTGGTTTGCTGTTGGATGGCAATCTTAAGGAAATCGAATGGTGCAATGAACTTCTCTAAAGAACGAGAGCAAGACTTGTGTGTGCGTCCTGATGTTTGACTCCGTGTTTTGAGGAATCTGAAGTAAGGAAGATAAGAGGGGAGAAACAATTTGAAGAGATGAGCTGGCTGATATTGTGAGCAGCAGATTGAGACGCACTCGCTGATTGTGAATTAAGGCAGCCGAAGACGTTCGCATTCCGTGGTCGTGGTGTTTGTTTTTGCAGCCTGCTGCTGCCGTTTGTTTCTCTGGTGACTCTCAATCTGTCTGGATCTGCCTGAATTGTTTTACCATGACTTGAGCTTAATTTGCAGCTTATCCTCCGCGATGTCCATGCAGGCTGCCAAGTGGGCTGGCTGCAAGCAGAGCCTCTGGCAAGCACGGGTAGCCACACGAGCTGCATCCCACCCAGCCCTGCTGCTGTGTGCTCAACAACTGGACCAGCTGCTCGGCTCCATGGTCAACCTCGTGATGAGCAAGGCAGTGTTCCTATGGTTATTTACCATGCCTTTATCATAGTACAAGCAGAAGGAGGATATAAATACATAGAAGCACCTAACAGCAAAACTCACCCTTAGTCAAATGAAGATATCTGTAATGCAGTTCTGGTTTGAAACATGGCCATGCAAAGCGGTGCTTCGTGCGTGACTTGGCGCTTGATAAACCAAACGGATTTGGTAACTTAAAATGCTCTCCTAGCACAGCAGTCCCTCCTGGCACCTGAAATGGAGTTGTTTCCTATTTCTAGCACATGAGTTAAATTGCCTTTGCAGTTGTGCAATGTCATTGAAGATCCTCGAAGCGATAGCTGCTGTTTGGCTTCTGCCTGCTGCTTACGCTCACGCCGGTACCCGCGTTGTGTCTGACTAATGCTGCAGGCTGGAAGAATGTGTGAAACGGAGCAGTCAGCCTTCATGGGAAACCACAGCCTGGTTTCCTCTGCTCTGCTTCCAGCTGGGGCTGGAGGAGCCGGTCCACATCGAGTCATCCAGCTGATGAAAATGGGGTATTTTGGTGTCTTTGTAGAGCGGAGTTGTGCTGTTGTGTTCAGGAATGCAGCACTAACATTATGGATCTTGTCACCAACTCTCAGTCACTTTGGTTAGTGTTACGCAGTACTTCTGTTTCTGGTGTTGGAGTAGAGGTTGTTTCTCAGTAGTGGATGTGAAGGAAGACTTTGGTAGTGAAACTAAGAGAACCACCAGTTCCTTGGAACCCATAGACTAAAAGTGATGTTGTCTCCCAAAGCCTATTAAGATGACAAACCTTCAGGTCCTCATTACGATTTCTTAGTAATTTTCAGTCTGTTTCCGTGTATTTTATTGCTGCTGTGTGTCAGTTTGGTTTTTCCTAATACCCAGAAATAGGACTTGCTGAGAGAAGGCAGCTGCCTATGGACGTGTGGCTGTGTACAGGTTGCAGGCTGCTTCTTGCAGAAGGAAATGTCTTTACAGTAGTAATTCTTACAATGGAGCCCAATTGTCCATACAAGTCCTACAGCACAGGAGCATCTTTGGTGACGAGGTCTCATAAGGGGTCTAAAAAACTTCTCCTTATGTAATGATGCACTTGTTGTTTGTGTATGGCAGTGAGCTGTGATGGCACCGTGAATTGTATGGTCAGAAGTACGGAGATAAATGTATCAAAAGAGCCCATGGTTTGTATATATATCTGCTTTAGCTTTGGCATGTACAGTGCCGTGCCACACCATGAATGGAGACAAGGCACACTAAATATTGGGGCCCTTTGACAAGAAGATCCCACTGTGAAACAGGAGCTCTCAGAGTGACTGTGGTGCGATGCAGGTCCGTCCGCATCCCATCCCTTTTCAGACAGGCCTTAAACACAAACAAGAACAAATGCCCTTTGAAACTTTTGGCAATTAGGATAAATAAAATAACCCCTTTACAATGAGAGGATCTTTGTACCCTGGAAGGGCTGGAGAACTCAGCAAGTCTAATGCTGGGGTTCGATGCTGTGTGCCCGATGCTGGGCTGGTGCTGAGCCCTTTGAGCACCCCTCTGCACCCAGTGCAAGGTCTGAGCTATCCTCACCACCCTGATACACACATGCATTCCAGGTGACCATCAGATCTTCACCTGGCTTTAAAACCACCTGGGAGCTCTTATATGGGCTCATATGAGTTGTGAAGTCCATTGAGAGGAGCATTCCGGAGATGTCAGGGCAGCTCTGTGCGCTGTTTCCAAATAAACACAGTTGGATCTTCAAATTACTGCTTGCAAATAATTTCAACGCTATCAAATATTTATATTTAGGTTTCTCTCTGGTTACTGTTAATGTCATGCTATGATATTTAAGCTAAGTGGTTGTTTTCAGTAAACCGTATTGACTCTTTTTTTTGTGTATGTATTGTAACCTGGAGTGGAAACTTGTTCCTTGTCTGTTTGATTTCTGTTTTCCTCTGGTTCTGGGTTGAAATACAATAATTATCTGTGTCTTATAGAAACACTGTGTTGTTTTCCTTCGGTGTAACCAATTTCCTGCAGGATTTGTGTCTGCTCAGGAGCTCACATAGGGAAGGAAAGGAGGCTGAGCCCTCCTGGCGGTGTTTGAGACGCTCCTGTCACTCCATAGGGCTGCTGGTGCCTTTTTCTCATTGGCAGCCATAAAAGCTCTTGTGGCAATTAGAACACATTGGTCACTTGCTGCTAATTGTTCATTAATGCTTCGAGTTGCTGTTTGCTGAGGTTACAGCAGGCAGTGAGCCCTCAGAGCTGTGCTTTCCTGCTGTACAGCAGTGATGCTCAGTGCAGGAAATGCTTTGGTTCTTCCTGTGGTGTATCCCACTTTATCAGCTTGTTCTGGCCTTCTCAGGAGGACGTTTGGAAGTGTTTCATGCAAGCATTCATACACACTAAGCATGTTTTGTTGGGTTTTTTCCCTGACAAATGTCAACTGAAATGCATTAAGAGGTTTTTGTCCTCCATACAGACATTCTTAAAGAGCACTTTCCCACCAAATTCTGACCTTTCTTTGTAGTAATGTCAGAACGTTTGTATGTTTTTAAGAGATCTCATCGCCTTGGAACGCTTAAATTTGTCTTTCTCCTCTGAGAAGCTCGTGGAAGAGGTTTTCAAGTCGAGCTATAAGTGGCAATAAAACACCTGGCTTCCTCATAATGGTGTTTGTTAGGTTTTATTTCTGGCTGTACGCGGTGTTTCCTCCTATCACAACAGGTGCAGCAGGTGACAGTGGTTCTTGCATCTGTGTGGTTGGGTTTTTGGGGTTGGTTTTTCACGTTACATCAGTACTGACGAGAAGATGCTCTAGAACCTCCCGGACCCATTTCAATGGGCTTTCATTAGGGCAGCCTATGAGCAGGGGCAGCGGAGGTGGCACAATACAGGAGTCCCTTGGTTGCTGCCAGGCACACACAACTGGATTCTCAGAACTAATTCTTGAAGTTACAATTTAAATTCCTGTGTATTTATTTAAGGCATCCTTGTTGTTAATTGACTTTAAAAGTGAGTATTTCTGAAGAGCTGTTCTTGTCAACCTGCCGTGTTGGTGTGGGTGAGGAGCTCTCACCCAGTGGAGGCAGTGGCCTTGTCTCTGTTTTTGCACTTACACTGAATTCCTTTCCTTGTTTTTGGTGATGCCGTTGGCTCTTTGCCACCAAATGATTAATTTTTGCCTTGCTTCTCCCATCTGTCCCTCTGGCATTTACATTGCAAGGCACCGCGGTGACTTTCTTTTGGAACGCGTTCCTATAGGATGAAACAGCAATTAGTAAAGGCTTACATCATTTTTGTCAGCAAACAGATAGAAGATGGTGCCAGCGTAGTAAAGAAAGCCTGTCCTTCCCTCCTCACCAGCGTGCACAGATCCCCACCAGACCCCTCTGTGGCACTTCCCTCCCAGCCGTGATCAGCCAGGTGGACCTTGCCTCGCACCGTAGGTTTGTGTTTCATTCCAGAGGGAGATAAGAGTCCAAAGTGCGGCGCCGCAGCTCGCAGGCACCAGGAGGGATCAGCTGCAGGGGCCAAGCGAGGAGCTGGCTCCATCCTGCTGGGCTGGGTGCGGCATTGAGGGTGGCAGCATGGAGTTAGGGCTGCCTGCCTGCCACTGGGTGACCGCTGGAAGGCAGGAGGGCACCGTGCACAGCTCAGTCCTGGTGCTGACAGTGCTGAAAGCGGCTGCTGTCAGCCTGCAGCCCTGGTGTTCCTCCATTACGTTACTACACATCACTCTTGCATTGCCAGTGCTTTGTGTGCTGTGATTTGTTGTTTGTGAGCACCGGAGACACGTTGGTGCTTGATTTCCTTACCTTGACTGAAAGGTGAGGAAAACCATAAGGAAAGCACAGGAGCTCGGACCATCCCTGCCCCGGTAGCATCCTCCAGCAGCAGAGCTCAGAGGCAGAAGCACTTGGCTGATCCTCTGTGTGAAATTACTCCTTGCATGCTGAGCCCAAACGACGCTTTTTGAATCTGTGGGTCCAAATACGAAGTGCAGGATTCCTATTTCACCCTAGTTGTTTCTTTAAAGAATGAAAGGAAAAAATAACATCCCTGTGATGTAATAGGGGATTTGGGATGAGGCTCGTGACATGTTGAGCAGCAGTGGGTGTCGCAGGTTTGGTTCGTTTTCTCTGAGATGCTCATGTGCAATATACAGCTGTTCAGTAAACCTAAGGCTCTTGATTGTGGCATAACCTTAATGCTGTAGTTTAAACATTCAGAAAACTGAATCATTCACAAGTAGCTCTTGAAAGGTGGAAACGTTTATTATCTGCTTAGCATTTAGTGTTTGACACCGGGTTCTTTCAGTGATAAATAGGAGGAAGCAAGGGGAGCATCTCTCCGTGCAGGTGCACAAGATGTAGTGGAGAGCAGTGACAGCTCTGCCTTCCTGCAGCCATTCCTGCTGCTGAACACACGGTTCTCATGTGCCCCGCTCGGTAACACTGCCCTGAGTTTGTGACCTGGACTCATGTCAAACCAGGTCACATCCAGGATACCTGTTTTCTCTCCTTAATTCTGACACATACGTTCCGTTCCCAGACATCAGAATGTAATTGATTGATCTCAGCTTGGAGTTCATTTGTATCTTTTGTCCCACAGACTGAACTCAGGGAGATGTGAGGATGGTGGTGGTTTGCTAAAATGCATCTTTGTCTTCCTGCTGCATCTGTCCTGTCACAGTAAGAGCTACAGGAGCAGATGAGCAGAATAGAGGCTCTCCCTTTCCTGTTTTCCCATTGCTGAGAACATGGACTGACCAGATCTAAGAGTGTTGTAACCAGTAGCAGGGCTGAGTGCCTTCATGCTGCTACTGCATGGCCCCGTATCCTTCCTGATCCCCTATGTGCACCATCATACTCCCTGTCCTGTCCTCACATAACCTCTCTGCTGTGCTGGCAGCACTAATGGGGCTCATTCAGCGCCTGCAGACACTGCCTGGTGAGCACTATGGGAAGTGGCAGAATCCTTTGTGCCTTCCCTTCATGGCAGTGCTAATTGGAGCATCGTAGTTCACCTGTCCATCCTGTATGCAGCGAACTTAGGAAATGAATTTTATCTGTGAGGCCTTGAACAAAAATGGAAGGGCAATGCTTTGAAGCTGTGCTCAGCCACCTCTGTTCTGCAGGGCAGAGGATGGTGCACTGCTGTGATGCAGGTTTGGGCTTCCATCCTGCAGTGCTGCTCTCCTGGACTTTGGTTCCCCTCTCGGAGGGTGGTTAGTGGAGGTGGCAGTATGGTCACGTTCATTCATGGTTTTTGCTTGCAAAGGTGTTTTCTTCTCACCTTTCTGCGTTGTGTCTCAATAAGCAGAAGCAAACTCCTGATTCCCTTTCTATCAGTAGGTCCCACATTATAAACAACTGAGCATATAAATGACAGTGATACAAAGTCAAATCTTTCACTGAAAGCTGTGTGGCTGTTGTGAGTTAATTCCTGTTTGTGAGCAGAGGAATGTGCTTCTTAGAGGAAAGTCTGTATAATCCAAAGAGCTTCAGTGGTGTCTGGTCACTTTGTCTCTTATTTTTGGAAGGTGTAGGACCTCACATTTTGCATGTCTGTGCTGGGTAGTACATCTTTATACCTTTCTATTCCCAAAACTGGTGCTTTAGGATCATTACTTGCTGTAATAAGCTAATTAATAAGCTTAAATAATAAGCTAAATAAATTAGGCTGTTAGACTGCAATTAGACTGCGTATTGTAGCTAGGCCTATTAGTCCTTTGAATGGTTCTTGCGGCCTTTCAGAATCCTGTCATTTTCGTGTATCCTTTGTGAAGAGTTAATGCAACCCGACTGTTGTTGCTGCAGGAGTGTTGTGGTCAGGCCAGGAGCACACGGGTGGCACTGTGTGCCCAGCCAGCCTTATTTCCATCCCCCTCTGTCACCCTGACAGCTCACATTTGCAGTTGGAGAGCTTTGCAGGTTTACTTTCAGAGCCAAATTCTCTACCCAACTTCCATTCTTTCTCGGACTGTTTGCTAGATAAAAATCAAGAAGATACTAAATTGTATATTAATGA
Organism: Coturnix japonica; assembly: GCF_054131305.1. NCBI lineage: Eukaryota > Metazoa > Chordata > Aves > Galliformes > Phasianidae > Coturnix > Coturnix japonica. The sequence goes on along the minus strand of NC_140675.1, from coordinate 19,065,033 downwards.
TAACCTTATTTGTAGTTATCCAGATCATGAGATTATTTCAGCCAAGCAGGTTTTCCACTGAACCCAAATTGCTTTGAGTTGTTATTTTGTCGTGCTCCCTCTGATGTCAAGCTGGTCTGTATCTGGTTTGGTTTCTTATTTGTTTCTTGCTACTGGACCATCATAACCTTCTTCTGTTCTTGTGCAGAAGAGTCAGAGATTCAGAACTTAATGAGAGTTTGAGATGATTTCAGCTTGGAAGCTTTTCTTCAATTAATCTGTCAGGACCAACTGATGAAAGAAATAGCTTGAACTTGTAGTGGGCAACAGTGATGCAGGATACGAAAGCAGGAGTGTTGTCAGAGGTGGGTGCTGCTCCTTGGCACATCACCGTGCCTGCAAATGAGGGCAGCTTTCTCTCTTGCAGGGAAGCTAACAGCAACTTCTGTCTGTCCTGCCAGAGCTTTTGTGAAGTTTGGAAGCCCTGGTGTGAAAGATGAGATGGGGTGACAGAGCAGAGAGAGCGCAGAGTTTCCCCAAGGAAAAAGGACAGTGGAGGAGCAGAACTTTATGTATAGCTCTGTGCTTTATGACAGCGTGTTGGAGGGAAATTTAAGGAGTCATAGAATTTGAAAAAGCAGAAAACCACTGGATTTTGAATAGGAAATTGTACTTATAACCGTGAATGGATTTTGCAGAATGTTATATGGGTTGCATGTCTTGGAAGCCTCCAAGGAGTAAGTGGTTATGAAGTAAGTGCCTGGCTGAGAGCTGGCGGCAGTGGCAGAGGTGAGGGGACAGTTAATAAAAGCTCAGAGTGGGAGGAAAGGATGGGATTTATTGATGGCCCAGACGCTCGCAGTACAAAGGGGGAGTAACTCCTTGGTGCCGGCGGGAGGAAATACTGTGGTTTGTCAGCAGTAATAAAGAAGGGAGGAAGCAAGTAAGCTTTAAAAATAGAAGTGGCATAGCATTGAGATGCAGTCTGGTCCTGGCGTAGCTTGGAGTTAAGTTCCTGAGCACGTGTTTCTGTTCCATCCACTCTGAGTGTGCAGATTTGCTCACAGACATCATCTGTGACAAGTCCAGGAACCAGAGGGAATTGAACTCAGTTCTGCTCTGGAAATAACTAAAAAGCAAAACAAGAAGCTCCCACACTGTCTGCCCAGCGCAGTGCAGTGTGAGCTGTCCTGTGTTGTCCACATTGGCCAACTTGGAAGTTGGTGAATTCCTTGGTTTGTGTGAGTCGAATGAAACGCTCTGATTTCCGATCCGTCCTCACTAATAGGTCACAGCATCTTAGAGGGTTTCCATAGCGATGAAGAAGGGGAGCCACAATCTGCCCGTCGTTCTGGGATAGCAAGATGATCCAATTAAATGCATCTTCCACCTTAAAGGAGAAGAGCATTTATTGTATTTCTGAGAAGAATGGGTTTGCAGTAGGATGTTTGATGTGTTTGAGATTGCCTGCACTAAGCACGGTGCATCCGAGGCTCTTGCAGTCCCATGGGGCGGCTCTGCTGCCCAGTTTACCGAGCCCTCAATGCTGCCCCAGCTTTGTGGATGGCTGGGAGTTATCTGTGCATCTCAGGGTCAGAGTTCTGTTTGAGAAGCAGAGATGCAAAGGATCTCTGTCCCCCTCTGCTCCCTGGTTTGCAGGGTGCTGTGGCACTGTGCTCCGGCTGCACGTGAGCAGCTGTAGGGCTGTGTTTGCCTGTTGTCCGTGAGATTTCAACTGACTGTCTCTGCTTTAGATAGGATTTTTATGTTCCGTTTGCTAACCAGGAAGTGCCGGCTGATGCCTGGATGTGTTTTCGGTGCCTGTTACAGTGAGGATCTGACTCTTCCTTTCCCCGTGCTGAGCTGCTGCCCGGCTGTTTGCTGGGGAGGCTGCAGCTGCACTGCACACCCTGCTCCTCCTCCAGTGGTTCCTAAGCGCTGGGAGCTGATGCTCTTTGGCAGCTGCTTCTGCTGGAGCTCCTCCTCCATCGTGTCCTCAGCTGAAAGCTGTTACAGGCAGGTGGGAGTTTGTTAGAGTGGTTCTTGAGTTGTGCACTTCTCCTGGTCTCGAATCGTAGCCCCATTCGAGAAGCTCAGCTCCTCCCAGGTGAAATGGGGTTGAAAAGCATCACAGCTGGTGAAGCCTGGGAACATCTGTGGGCTCTAATGAGCTCGTCTGGTACGTGGTCTCATGGCTTTTGTCTCCGTATTCACTTCACAGATTGCCACATAAGAGTTTCCACTTCCTGAGATGACTTTTATTAATTGGAGTCTTGTGGCAGTAGTGCTCAGAAGTGAAGCTGAGGTGAAAGGGGCTGGCTGATGGTTTGCAGTGTTAACAAATAGGTACGTTAGTTGTAGGCTGGTGTAAGTGTAGCCATGGGTTCCCTTCCTTGTGCAGGGTGTCTGCTCCCAGCTCAGACTGAATGGGCAGCAAGGCATGTCTTAGAGTTGTGGTCAGATATCTGTGCCTCAGCGATCACCTAGAAAGGCACTTCTTATCCTTATTGTATTAATTAATTGTTGTATCACTCAATTTAGGTGACTTGAAGGGCTGCTTTGTTGCTGTTCTGCTTAGTTCTGATATGATTCATAACAAAATCCATTGAAAATGAAACATTGAAAACTGATAAAGCAGGGTTGATGGTGCCTGTTAGGATTGCAAGGCCCCACAGCCTTGGGGTGCTCTCAGTGGTTTCAGATTTTAACAAGTTTAAAATGTTCTGTGCTCATCCAGAGGAACCTGGTGGGTTGTCAGGGTGTGAGTGAGCAGCTCTGGGTGTTATTGCACAGTCCTTTCTCATACCTTGTCTGGAATAGTGGGCTGAGACAAGTGGGTAAGCTTGTTAAATGCTTGGCTATTAATTCTTCAGATACAACCTTAATGGATAAATGTAAAAAATTCAAACAGCACTTTTAGCCAGCACTGATTTAACGCTCAGGTTAAACTTCAGGCTGTTTGTACTTACACCTCATTTACAAGTCCAGAAAAGAAAACCACTTGTATAGGAGGCAGGCAGTATTGTACAGGCTTTTGTTGGAGGTCCCCAAGTCAGAGTGTATTACTGCTTTTGCATATGTTAGCCTTTGTAGTGCCTTGAGTGTAAGAGCTGAGCTAGAATTGCAGTCTCTGCTGGGTGCACACACTGGGTGCTGTGCATCCCATCACCAGGCCCTGGGCCAAGTGCTGTGCTGAGCTGTGTGTTGGACTCTGCCCCTGTCAGAGCTGCTGGGGCTGCCCCAGGAACTGCCCTGGGGAAGTGTGAGCAGATGAGAAGCACAGCGTGGTGCATGGGAGGGCTGCAGAGGTCACAGGGAGGGAGAAATAGGATTTAGCCTTTGGAACAAAGGCGTGCTCGGTTTATATTCAAGGCATTCTGACAGGTGACAAAGTCATTTAGGGTTCTTCCCAATGTATGGGAAAAGAACAAACACAAGTCTGTCTGCTCCACTTTCTGTGCTGCGTCCCTTTAGGGGTGGGAACAGCCATTCCTGCTGATGCCTTTTAAGAGCCCTTTTGTCTGGTTCGATATTGACTGGCTCAGCTGATGGAGATGTCACCACTTTGGGAGGCTGCTGCTCAGGCAAAATGGCTCCTTGGGATGGATGCTGTTCTCCTTAGTGGTTCAGCACGAGCTGTATTTATTTCCACTCTCTGTTCCTCAGGGTCTGGGGGCTGTGAGCTGTGAAGGATATCAGCCATAGATAGTTTTGTTTAGACATTTTCCCTCAACTGCTCAAACAAGCAGATAAAGCATTTACTCGATAGCTCAGTGCATTCCCTTCCTCTTTGCACACACAGTCGTGCTTTGTGCACGCAATGCAGCAAAGTGCTTCTGAGGTTTGTGTGGTTTTCAAGAGCTGTTACAGCATTGGAAAAGTGGCTTTTTTCCTCTATGCAGATTAGGAGGAGTAATCTTACGTTCCCCTTTGCGTTTGCATGGTGTTTTTGTTAGTTAAATTGTCTTCAGGTGCACGCAGGGAAAGCGCACGAAGCCAAATATTGATGTATATTTTGAAATCATTGTTATTTGTTTGAAGTTGTGAAGTTGAGAATCTAATTTTGAACAATTTAATTCAGAATTTGGGCTTTGTGAATACGAAAATGGCTGTTTGACATGTTAGTTTTGTTTTTTTTAATGTCCCTTCAGAGTTTCTGAAGTTACATTGATTTCATTCTTTTGCAGATGGGAATGGCAGGTAACACCAGCCCCTTCGGGCAGCCCTTCAGTCAAACTGGAGGGCAGCAGATGGCAGCAACGGGAGTGAATCCTCAGTTACCAAACAAGCCGGGCATGGCCAACAGTTTGCCTGCCTTCCCCGCTGACATCAAGAGCACTCCAGTCACCAGCGTGCCCAATATGGTGAGTTGTACCTGACTGCTTCACTCAGCGGCCGTGTCTTCATTGTACATCCTGAATTCTGGGCTGTAATGACTTCTGCAGCGATACTGGATGTGGTCACTTAAACACCAGTTGCCCATACAGTTTTTCACTGCTGCTCCGTGGAGCACGTGGGAAGTTTGTCTGTTTTTCTACAGTAATTTAACTTCCAAAGCAAACACTGTGTTTTGTTATGAGATTGCATTTCATCCTTTCCTTCTGTCTGGTGCTTTTATTGCCAAGAGGGATGAAAACTGCCTCTCTGCAAGTACTGCTTGTAGGTTTAAATTCCTCAATCAGTTAAAACGTGTGCTGGTTACACCACCAACTTCTCTGAAAGCCAAACAGGAGCTTTCACATCCTTTCAGTCTAACATAGTAAACACACCACATGCTTTTCAGTTGGTATTGTGCACGTGCAGCTCCCAAGCACATTAGGATTATTAGAATAAGTTGTAAGGATATCTTGCCTAAGTTTGTAGTATCCTGTTTACTAGAGTTTTCTTTATAAAGCAAAATTCAATATTCCCATTTGTCTCAGCATGTCTGTATTAATCAAACTGCTTGTGTTGTTTCTATGGTAACTCCGGCTTGTTGCATTTTATATTCTTATACATGGTAGCAGTTACTATAGAAACTTGTAAAACCTTCCATAAGATGCAAATTGCTTAGTTTTTAATTTAACTCCAAACCCAGCTATTTTTTGGCACAAGCCACACTTGATCTTCTACCAGTGAATCTATTACCTGCCTGCAGCTAATAAGGCCATTTATGAGAAGGGATGCAACGTGGTGAACTTCTTTCCTCCTGAATTTTAGAGGAGCAGCTCCTAATTCTCCATCAGCTGCACTGTAACATCTTTGTGTTATTTGTCATCTGTAATTTACTGCTGCTGCTTATGGAAAGGAGCTGCCAATGAGAATTGAGCTGAGTTCAGAGCACCGCTAACACTCGTGAGGAATGTTTGTAGAAGACAAATATCTGCACGGCTCTTCTGACGTTGTTCCTAATATCTTTTAAGTTAATATCAAGTGTGAAGCAAATGAATGACCCCCTGATTCGGCAGAGAATCGGAAGTTCTGCCCAAAGTTTGATATTGGAGTGATCGGGTGGTTCTGAAGCCTTCCTGTGTGCTCATCTAAACTGCTGGGTCTGGGGAGACCTTATTCCTAATGCACACACATCCTAGTACAGGGGGCAGTGGCAGATACTCAGATGAAGTGAAGGAAAGGCTGTTGCCATCAAGGCTTTCCTATTGTTGGGGGAGGAAGTAAGAGAAGAAGCGTTGCCTCCTCTCTCCCTCTTTTAGCAATAGACAGAGGGAAATGAAAGAAACTTTTTTAGTATTTTCAGTTGCAGTTTCTTTAAAACATTGAAAATATGAGATTTCCAAGAGGGTAAAGGTAACCATCTCGAGCATCAGAAAGCTTCCTATGTCCAATCTGTCTTTCCTCCTCTATCCAGTACTGAGAGAGAGAACTGTTCTGGCTGAGCACTCCCAGCCCCACTTAATGGTGGCGCAGGCTCAGAGCTTGTTCCTGTTGGGGTGGAACTTTCAGCTTAAAAAAAAAAAAAAGTTTCCATCTGAATGTTTTATTGTAAAGCCAAGAATTTAAAACAAATAAATTCCGGACACGTTAAAATTTAACCTTTCCTTGGCAGCGGTGTGATTGTGTGGTAATGGTGCATACATGGCCATATGCTGCTCCTTGCACAGGGCTGTTGTGCTATTCAGTGTGCAATAGGAATGGTGCATCCCATCTTCTCACTGCCATTCCTCTGTTATGTCACTTCTGTTTAAAGGATCTCCATTATTTCTTTTGTTAATGGACAGGAACCACGTTATCTTGCCAGCCAGCTCTCTGTGCTGCCCTTATCTTAAAGGGCCCCCAAAATAATATCCGTTGTGAGAAACAGTCCCATGTGAATGAAAGCATTGGTTACACATCGCATGAATTGAGAAACCAGATTCCAGCAGATGTGAAATACTTTGATTACCAAAAAGAGCGTGTGAATCAGAGAGAGGAGTAAGGGATGCTGAGGCTTTACTCTGTGTGTGACCTTACTCTGAGCCCTGAGAAGCACATTTGGTATAATCTCTTTAATTAGGAAAGAAGTAACAAACCTTATGGTATTAAAATGATTAAGAGGTCAGCTTTAGGGTATTAATATTCAGTGCCAGCAGGGTGGATTGGGTTTTCTTGCTTGTTTTTTGTTTTCTAAGCTGTGAGGCCAAACAATATAGTAGTGGATCCTGGGATTGTGTCAGTTTTTATTACAGGCTGATTGCCTGGATTTTTTTGTAATGAATTGATGGTTCATTTTACCAGGTAAGGGACAAAAAAATCAAAGTATAGAATAGCTCCTGAAGTTCCAAAACTCCCAGCTTTCATTTTCATTGCATGATTCTGACTTTTGGAAGCATCTTGGACTGGGCAGCTGTAGTTACTGCTCTGTCAGGCTGCTGGAGGAGCACTCAGACTCCTTACAGGATGTGCAGCTTGAAGGCTTGAGCTCATATCCAAAAAGAATGGCAAATGGGGATTGTGTAACTAACTTGTTTGATACCAGGTTGGCCGTACTTGGCTGCAGAGAGACCATCCAGGCTTTCTGGATGGAGGAAGTGAGCCGTGCCTGCGCCTGGTGCAGCCTCCTGTTTGCAGGGTGCTCGGGCTCTGGGTCGCACAGTGAGTGAGAGGAGCCCTGTTGGGTTTCTTTGTTAATGATTTTGATCAGAGGAAAGGAAAACAAAGATCTTTAGCTAAGATAGGGGTGAGGATGTAATAGATGTCTTACCGTGGGCCTGCTAAATAAAGGAAGAAAGTTTTGAGGCTCCGAAGCCAGATTTAATTAACACAAGTGGAGCTATGGGACATCCTAGCTCTTGTACCATCGGTAGGTACAATGCCTGTTAGTTTTATCACCCAGTGAAGCCTATATAAACCGCTCTTAAAACTTGTTCAGGTCATTTAGACAAGTCTAAGAGAGCTGGACTTAGTCTGCACAATGCTACATCATGGTTTTTCCTCTTTTGGTGCTTTGAAACACTTACTTGATGTGTGCTTCTTGCCATTTGTTCTTCAAACAGCTTGCAGGGATGAGGAGATAAACTCCAAAAGTGAATCCATAAGGCAGACATTGATTCCCAGCACACTCAGCTGCACAGCAGTGAGGTATTGGCTGCTTGTGGAAGAAAACTGTTTCAGGGGTTAAAAGCCATTGAGGGCCAAGTGTTCAGGTTCCCTCTGTGGCAGGACTGTCGGAGCCTTCTCATTTCTGTGCTTATTATAAGGTCTTAAAAGGCTCATTCCCCAGTTCCAGCTTCAGAGGTGGAAGTTAGATGGTGGGTGAAAGTTGAAGGATGGAAATCTTGCTCTTTACTCTCGATGTGAAAGCGCTGCCTGCAGCCACAGCGCTGCTAAAGCTGTTAAAATAGAGAAATAAGTATTAGACTCCAAGCACATTGATCATGTTAGGATGCATCGTATCAGCTTTGGGTGTGGGAGCTGAGAAGTGGCGCCCTGCATCATTTCTCACTTGCAAGCTGCATTGCAGGCTCTCAGGTTTGGTAGGTAGGGAGGCAGTAGATGGTGCTTGATCATAAGAGATGGTGTTGAATGCTTTCCAATATCAGCTCATCACAGCTCAGAGGGTTTGTGGTCATCTTGGTAAAGCTGCCAGGGCACTTTCCATCCTTCTACATCCGTGAACATGGGATACTTGCGCATCTGCACTACCCAGCAGCACAGGATGTTTCTGCTCCTTAGAGCAGATAAGGTGCTGATAAAGCAGTGATGGTGCCTGTTAACTGATAGAGCAATAACAGGAGTTGGATTTTGGCTGGGGAAACAATTCTTTGACTGGGATGAAAACATCACTTCCAACAGGATTTTCTTTGGCATGGTCTCATATTTTGCTGCAGATTGGCTGAACTAATTATTTCCTATTTGTGACCTACGGATTGTTTCAGTAAAACCTGTCTGCTCACACACATTTGTTCACAGCAGAAACCGAAGGCTTAAAAATGATAACTGCACATCGCAGGAGCATAAGTAGATAGCTTTGCCTCAACCTCTGTTTTCTTACTGTATTTTCCAGGGTGTCCTACCAGCAAAATGTTTCTCACAGGTCAAAAGTAGGTGGGCTGTGAATGGTCTATTCTGTTATGTAAGGCTGATTTCTCTTGAAGGCAGGAAGCAGCCTTTAGTCAATGGCTGTGTAGACAGCACCAAAGGGTGAACACCCACTGCCTTCCCACTGTAATCCTGTTGTTATTTTGTACTTGTGTGTTTTAAATATCAGCTTTCCTTAGGCAGCTTTGGGAATTGGTGAAGTTTTTTTTTCTGGTAACCTGAATTTACAACACTTATTGTGGTAACAATGTGTAATCAACGTGGTGCTTGGTGTCCTTCAATCTTTGTCCATGAGATTAACTCAGGCTCTGAATCATAAAGGTTTAAACACTTCTGCCATACACGCTGCTTCTATTGAAGCTGTTGCAGGTGAGTGGGTTCAGTGTAATGGAATCATCTTTGTGATAAGACCATCCTGAAGACAGGGTTTCTTTAGGTAGGGTTTCTACATCTGTTGTACTTCAGAAGAAGGTGGTTAATTAAAAAACTTCCAATCTGTGCTGAAGAAAGGACGTGACAAGGAAGCACTGCCAGTCTATTAGGAGCCATGTCCTGGTCTTAAGATCTGAGTGTGTGTGCTGGCTCCATCAGGCAGGACTTGGGCATTGCTGCAGAAGTGTGGCTGTATAAAGAATGAATGCTGGACACAGAAAGCAGCAGATTCTAAGAGCTGACACAACCTAACACTGCTCTGTAGTAAACTCTGGATCACTTTGGTAGATGTAATGCAGTCCAGATTTAGTTGACCCTTTCTGGAAGTAAACTATGCATTTAACCTTAGAGTTTTTAGCTATGAAAGGAATGTGAGTGCTCATTTGTTAGGAGCAGAAGTGCTAATTGAGGCTTGGAAAATCCACTCTTTCTGTCACTGTACCATAGAGAGACAGTCATATAAATGTCATGGTCTTCTTCTGTTGACCAACTCTTTCATGTAGAGTAAACTAGGATTGAAGTGCCTAATACTGTGTGTATATTGCCTGTAATACAACAGCACTGACAGTGGAGCTCCTTCCTGTTGCAATTATGATCTATCTAATAAACCAAAGATTCTTAGTTGGCTTTTTAATTGAAGTATTGAATGCAAATGTTTTAACAGAAGAATCTCTCAGTGTACTTCTAATGGTCTGAAATGAGAGAACAAAATATTCCAGAATGCTGCAGAGTGCTGTGATAACCCTTGGAGCCTGTGATGTAAGGACAGTCTCGTGATGCCCAAATTACTATACAAGATGATGATCAGAATTCACATTTGGAGACCTGATGCTAAACTAACTTCTTTCTTAGTCCCAGATGCAAACTCAAGTACAACAAGTGGGAATTGTACCAACGCAGGCCATGGCAACTGGACCAACAGCAGACCCGGAGAAGCGCAAACTGATCCAGCAGCAGTTGGTTTTGCTGCTTCATGCCCACAAATGTCAGAGGCGTGAACAGGCGAATGGGGAGGTGCGAGCCTGTGCTCTGCCACACTGCCGGACCATGAAGAATGTCCTCAACCACATGACACACTGCCAGGCTGGGAAGGCCTGTCAAGGTGAGAGCATGATGCTGGAGGAACGTGCCCAGTGCTGTTTATTGGGCAGCTGTCAGCAGTGTTTCTCTTTCCTCAAGACCCCCCATACTCAGCACAGATGAATGGAATAACTAGTTCTTAATTAAACAACGACTCCCTTTTTCATTACCTTTACCCTAGGATCCTATACTTTATGATCCTAGATATACTATACCTTTACCCTACCATTCCTGTTCCCTGCATTTTTCTATTTAGAGAATAGAATGCAGTATTTGCCTTCTAGAAGTAAGATACCACCAACAGTGGGTTCGAGAGCCTTTCATCATCTCTGTATAAAGAGGATGTAATATTCATCATGGAATTGCCTGTAACTCAGTCATGTAGAATGTCTTCAATGTTAGCACTTGCTTCCTACACTTGTTATGACATTGTTGGGAGTCCCAAAAATGTTCAGTTCCATTTAGCTGTGTTTAGTTATACATAAATAATTGCTTGTAGAGGAGGGAGTCGAATGGCTTTGAAAAATGAAGAGCTTATTCAAACCAGTTAACTAGGAAGTGACCCTGATCTTACTGCTTTTCCCTGTTGCAGTTGCTCATTGTGCTTCTTCGAGACAAATCATCTCCCACTGGAAGAATTGTACTCGGCACGACTGTCCTGTGTGCCTTCCCTTGAAAAACGCCAGTGACAAGAGAAACCAACAGCGTGAGTAGTTGTTTTCCTGCTGTCACAATGAAGTTATGTGGTTAAAGTGGAGTTTATCACATGTGCAATGTAAGAATAAATTGTTACTGTATTATTATTTTTTCATGCCACCAGAAATAACTTAAATCGTAGAATCATAGCGTAGCCTGGATTGAAAGGAACTACAGTGATCATCTGGTTCCAGCCCCCTGCTGTGTGCAGGGTCACCAACCACCAGACCAGGTTGCCCAGAGCCACATCCAGCCTGGCCTTGAATGCCTGCAGGGATGGGGCATCCACAGTCCAGTCAGTTTCTTGGGTGTTTCTTCCCTGTTGCTCCTAAACAGAAAATACTGAACTTAGGCCAGTAGGTTCCTTTCAAACTGTGCTGAGGTAGAACGTTTGACAGCAGGGATGCACCGGTGTTAGAAGTCTAAGTAGTGTTGTGCCTAAGTGTATTTAAACAAGGGTTAAGAAATGGGAAATAGCTGAAGGACTCGTGCAGCCTGTACATTAGATTTGTATTGGAAGCGCTCTGCTAATTTCCACTTAGGTACAGCGAGGAAAGCTAATAAACCTCGGCGGATAGAGAAGAGCTGTTAGGGCAGGTGAGATGAAGGCAAAGGGGAGAAAAGCTGTTAAGTCTGTCCACATTAATCAGTGAAGATGCTGTCATAATTTCAGGAGAGTTTTTTCCCTCAAAAAATATTAATAATAAAAATTAAGTCATAGAGCTGCTCTGGAAATAAGGATTTAGTTTTGTTTTACCACATGGCACCTTCACAAACCAAATATTTCTTGATGTGTGATAACTAATTTGTTGCACTCAATTAGTTATGTTTGGTCTCTGTAAAATGTGCTGATAGCTTTGCTTTCCAATACGGCACAGTCTGTGCATAACATATCCATGCAGCACGGTTGTTATCGAACACAGTAGAACTGTTTGTGTTGTTCTGTTGTTGGTTGGTTTTTGTTGTCTTTTAATACGAGCTTCAGTAGAAAGCTGGTTTAGGTACTATTTGCTTTTACATCATTCATAGAATCTAGTAGAAAAGATGGCAATTTAAGCAAAAAACAGTGCTTAAAAGGTAACTTGGTTGTGAGATGAAATAGAACGGGTCTTGTTTTGACTGCAGTAGAATTGCAGTGGATAAATAAATGTAGTGTGTGGTGCTCCTGTTGTATGCAGGAGAAAATAAATACAAAATCTCCCTCTCTGTTCAAGTAATCAATAATCCAACAGCAGGAGCCATGAAACTGTGCTGTTCAATGCACAAGTTTGTTACCCTGAGTTATGTCAGTCATACTTGTGGACCTCATGGGCTGTTTGAAGGCTGAAGATGAATGTTTAGGTGTATTATGAAGTATTAAGATGACTTGTTTAGGTGTATTGTGAAATATCACACTTTTTAGACACTAGGAAAGTCGTTTGCATTAATAAGTGCATTTGAAAATACTCTGCTTGATCAGGTGAAACCTAACCTGAGAACTGAAGAGAGCTTGTTCTCTTAGGAACAAATAATTACAATATCTACTAATTGAGAGAAGAGAGAGGGATCTACGTATGGCAGAGAATAAGTTGGGAGTATTATGTCTGCTGCTGATTTTCACTTTGTTAGAACAGAGCTGTTTCTTTAGAGGTGTCTCACTCCACGTTCAGATTTCAAGGGACATTTGTGCCATTATGAGCAGTACTGTGCCTTGCTGTAGGACACAATGGGACAAGTGCGAAGGACAAGTGTGAAGTGTTTCTCCTGTTCCTAATGGCTCTTTTGATGTGTGCCATGTATCTGGCTGGGTAGGGTAGGGGCTAGGGAGAAACTGCATAAGGTAAATTTAAGCTTTTCTTTGGAACAGGCTTAGAGGCTCCTGTGTTTGCAAGTAATGACTTGAAATTTGGTACAGATGTTTGGGGCCTGGAGGATTGGTTTGGATAGGAAGTACTTCTTTATTATTGAAGCGTTGATGAGATATTATTGAACATGGAAAAAAATATATATAAGGAAGATGGAAAAGGATTAATTGAGTAAATCTGAGATGACTGATCTTCATCTGAAAATGCCATTGTAGAGGATGCGGGGCCAGAAATTCAGAAGGTATGGACTGAGGAATGAAGGGTGGGAATGGGATGGGGAAAAGGAATTCAGTGCAATATAATGAAGGCTTTTAGCTTAATACTTAACTAAAAAGAAGTTGAAATGGCATTGTTGATGAAACATAATGCTGACACTTCTTACCTTTAAGTTACACGTTGTCTTTGTTCACCCTTGATTTGATTTGTGATACAGCCTTTAATCCAGCAATCATGTATGATTACCTTGTGTGCAGCTGCCTCATTTTGGGTGCAGGACAGGCTGGTGCTGAGGTGAAACCAGGTTCCCAGCAGAAGCTTTGCTCCAGCCTCTTAGAAGGGATATAGTGATGCGTGAGGAGCTGCAGGACAAAGCATTTCAGCGCTGCTTGAATGAGTTTTAATTCCAGAGCATGGAAGCAAAGCAAACATTCTAGAACAGACTTATCACCCTTCATGTGTGCAGTTACCTTAAGGCAGTGTCACCCCCTTTGCACGCTGATGCAGGAGAGCTTGGTCACTTAGATTGTATCCTAATGCAAATGCCCAAGGAGGCCTCATCAGCTGCTGCTTCACTTCTTGTCTGCACCTTCACTGCTAAGGCCTATGAACATGTGAGTTTGTAACAGAAGCTTGTTTGTCTGTAAAGTATTTGAGTGTGAGTGGAGTTGTCTTGAATTTAGCAATGTCTGAAACACCAGTTAATAAAAAATCACAGCAGACATTGCTCTGTGTAGCAAGTCAGCTCATTTGAGAACTCCTGTTTGTTTCAGCCTTTGTATTTATTTTAATTGGCTCGATTTCCTCTGGCATCAGACACAGAGGATTGCATTTGCACTTGGTCTGTCCAGTGTGGAATTTAATACTGTGTTCCTCCATCTTGTTGGATGGATTGAGATGATGTCATGCATATATAAATATAAAGAAAGAAAGCAGTGAAAATAAAGAAAACATCTTGAAAATCAGATTCCTTCTATTGTGAAAATACTTAATAGATTTTGTGCTGGAGCTATAAAATACAGCAGCACTGACCCCAGGCAGTCAGAGCCCTCATCTCAGTGCTATAAGCAGACCACTAGCTATAAGAACACAGGCTGTCCTGTAAGAAGCTCTTCCAGTTTGAAGCACTGGAGCAAAGTTTGGCTGTTTACCAAGTCTGGGGAGTTTTGCATGCTTGAGTAGGTACGTGCACACACACACACACAACTTGGAAACCATCAGTGTTTCACATTGCATGCTGCCTATACTCATCTCCCACAGCTTGGATCTCTGTCAGGCTGCCAGGGCACTTTTCTTTAGGGTGGTATCAGTTTTCCAAGAAGAAGTTTTTGCTTTGTTTTTTAATCTCATGGAAGGAGCAGGGAGGCATTTGGCCTCAGTGCGGTGACTGGAAGCCTTTCTCCTGTTCACAAACTTCGGCTTCACCTGTGGTCATTGTGCTGCATCCATGGAGATGGGCCTTGGATTTACAACCAGCACTGAAAGCATGCGGGTTTTTGTCATAGCTTCCTCAAGAAATACTATCCTTTCGTCTGCTTTTCTTTACAAGCTGATCCATTAGGTCCCAGATCAGACCTCTGCAGTCACAACAGCCTCTAAAGCCTCTGGAATTCCAAAGTGCCACAAGTTTAGTGTGGTTGAACCTCTATGGGACTTCCTATTTCTTGGGGATCATTGACTCTGCATTTCTTAGGAAATGAGATGGGATTGAATTCCCATCTGGAGAAGGCAAATTCTAGCCCTGTGATACATGTGGCAGTTTGGGGTTTGTTAGATTTTTTTTGCCTTTTCTCTCTTGGGCGGAAGATGAAAGTGTGTGTGTCCTTGTCAGTGATTCTCTGTTTCCATAGTGGTAAGGATTTAAGGAAGCCTCGGATGCAGTTAATGTCTCCGAAGGCCTGTTCTCCTGATTTACTTAGCTTTTCCTCAACCACGTGCCTCTCAGAGCTTCAGTAAAAGTGCTGTTATTGTTGTATTAAAAGCTATCATTGTTGCTGTATTTGGATCGCAATTTTTTTGCGTGTGTTACATCCTTAATTACTTGAGGGGGAAAATGTGGAGTATGTTTTCTTTTACCAGAGCCCCATTGATACCAGTGTGCGGTGTCTGCAGAGTGAAGGATGTTTCATTCACAGAAAAACAAAGTATTGCTTGGAATGGTGGCTGGAATGGGGCTGGAATACAGATACTTGTTCAATTCTGGCTTAGTATAAAACTGCTTTCTGATGTAGTTTCAATTTCCTGTTTAAAATGGAAATGGTTCTTCCATACATCTTCGTGGTAAGAGTGGACAGTTGGTTGTTTGGGTCATATAGATTACTGAGTACCTAAATACCATGATACAAGTTGCTTACCACAACCTGCTTTGACTCCCCATGTTGTTTTAGGTTCATTGAGTACAGTTGGAAACTTACCAGGGCTTTTTGTCACTCTTCTAAACTTTGGTTATAGATGAACTTCGTCATCCTTCAGCTAATGAAAGATTGTTGAGAATGAAAATTGCCACCCTCACTGATTATTCAATTTTCTATTATTCTTTCTTTTTATAGCCCTCCTAGGGTCTCCAGCTGGTGGAATGCAGAATTCCATTGGTTCAGTTGGAACAGGCCAGCAGAATAATCCATCGCTAAGTAATCCTAATCCGATTGACCCCAGCTCCATGCAACGAGCCTACGCTGCTCTTGGACTCCCATATGGCAACCAGCCTCAGACACAGTTGCAGCCCCAGGTACAAGGCCAACAGCCAGCACAGCCTCAGGCTCACCAGCAAATGAGGACCATTAATGCATTGGGTAGGTGGAAATAATATTGAGAAACTATGGTGTTTAAATAAACCAAAGTGTTGAATTTTTAGGTTGAACTGTATTTCACAGAAGCAAAGAGGTGACTTTCTGTTGATGTTGACTAGTAACGTGAAAATTATACTACTTAAATGCTACCATATATTTATTTATATCTAATATTAGACAGTTTTATATATATTCCTTCTGCCAAGTTGTAGGGCATTAAGTTCCTTCTGAAATACAGTCCACAGCTTTTTGCTATCTAAGGTGATTAGATTGAATTCTGTAAGAATTTTTGCTTAACATTTATTTCCTTTGTTCTGGCAGACTGTTCTCTAGCAAATACTAGAAAAAACTCACTTGTTATTATCATCTTCTTGCCTTCTAGAACCATTACAAGGAGTTTATGACTCTTAAACTTTCATAGACTAGTTTGTTTCTTTTTCTAGGATTAGCACATGCAGTAGCTGTGTATGTGCACCATAGTGGTACTGACTTCTTTGGTACGCTGTTTGTTTTGCTAACCAGCTGTGTGTTAAATGAAGTTCTGTGCTGTTGTCAAAATGGTGGAGCCAGGTACCAATGATGTTTGATTTTGTCTCAAAGGAGCCAACCAGATGAACCTTCCCACAGGAGGAATAACAACAGACCAGCAAGCTAGTCTAATTTCTGAACCTGCTCTTCCAACATCCCTTGGGACAAATAAGTAATGCACACATTTTCACTCTTGCTCATTTAAACATTTATTTACATGCTTTATGAATGTAAATAAAGAGCGTGCTTTGGAAACTAATTGCATTGCTGCTTGGAGTGATCAGCCACATCTAGAGCTGCTCTCTTCTTTCATGTTTCAGTTCTACGTCTCCCACTTTAGAGATCCCCAGAAGTCCCCCAAGAGACCCCCAGAACATTTAGTGGTTTTAAATAAATTCTAAAGGGAAGAATATGTTGTATTTTTAAACATACAAATACCTTAGCAGATAGGATTTATTATTTTATCATGTCTTATAAGCTCCTGGGCTTTGCTGCTGTTTGCTTTGTAGCTTGTTGAGTTAATATCAGTGTTTTACTTACAGAATGTTTGATGCAATAACTAGAAGCGATGAAAGCAATTAAAAATTGCTTTTGCATCAGACATACTGCATAGACTTGGATTCCTGTATTCTAACAGCCCATTCCTTTCCTTGCTTTAGCCCCCTAATGAATGATGGCACAAATTCTGGCAATGTTGGAAACCTCAGCTCCATGCCAACAGCTGCACCTCCTTCTAGTACCGGGGTAAGGAAAGCATGGCATGAACATGTCACTCAGGACCTGCGCAATCATTTAGTGCATAAACTGTAAGTATTCACCAAGACCACATATTTTTTCCTGAATATTTTTAAATAATTTCAGTATTGTAGATCTCCTGGCTGAAAGGTTGTTAATGAGAAAGCAGTGATGCTATTGACACTGTGCCATTGATAGTGAACCACTGTCTTAAACTCTCCAGTTCATTCTTCTTGCTCGCTGAGGGATGGAGTAGTTTGTATGGCTAGTACATTTGTTCTGCTGTAGTGAACAGAAGTATTTAGATTATAGACTGTCAAACCTCACATTTTATCACTGAAATTTGCTTTAAACTTGTGCGGAACAATACAACACAGACATTATTTTAATCAGTTTGGATGCGTTTTTACGCCTCTGGTGTATAAGAGAATGTGCTGAGTGATGGTTATAAAGCTGTATAGAACTACCAGTTTTTCTGTGAAGGATTTTTCCTTTATTCCTTCTCATCTCGTGTAGTGTCCAAGCCATCTTCCCCACTCCGGATCCGGCAGCACTGAAGGATCGCCGCATGGAGAACTTGGTGGCTTATGCAAGGAAAGTTGAAGGAGATATGTACGAGTCTGCCAACAGCAGGGTATGTTGCTTCAGTCTGGGTATTCAGAACGTGTTCAAGAGCTGTAGTATTGCAAATCTTAGAGCATAAGGAAATCCACAGAAAATAACTTCTCCATTCTGTTGATGAGTGAAGTCGTGCTGTCTGTCTGTGACAGTGTTTGTGTGACCTCATGCTCTCTGATTAATGTCACTCCAAACTAATTCACCTCCTTCAGGTCCATAAAAACACAACAACGTTGTGCTGGCCCATTTTCCATTCCCTCTGAAAGTCTGACTGATGTGCATGAAAACTCGAGCACAGCTTGTAGGTCTTGATGTTTCCCTTGCTGACGTTCCACTTTATGAAAATCTCTGTAGATAAGAGGTTCTGATGGCTCTCTACCATTGGAGCTTTTGTCTGGGACCCATTTGTGTTAAGCTGCTTACCTTTTACCTACAGTGTTGTAATAGTTTCTCTGCTACTCAGCAGCATTGAGAGTGATTTGGCTAAGACAAACAGCACTTTCAGCTAACAGAATAAGAAATCAGTTTGCCTGTGCTTATCCTATGCTTGGGAAACAAGTCAGAATTACCTGTCCATGAATTCTTTGTCTCCAGCGAAGTGTCAGCTCAAATCTGCATTACTCAGAAAACAAAACCCTGTTGACTGACACGCTGAACATACTATTATTGCTTTATGTCAGTGCAGTTTTGCCACCTTAAAGGAGCCACTCCCTGAAAGTTTTCATCAGGTAAAAACAGTAGTGCTGTACTGATAGCTAGTGAAACCTCACCTGGTTAGAATGTTGGGGTATTGTCATTAGGTAAGAGACACATAGCCAGAAGTATCTTCTCTTCACCATGTAAAACAGCTGTCAGAGCTTTGCTGGCACAAGTCTCCTTCATGGGAATTTGTTTAACTTGGTTCCAAAGCAGTGAATTTGGACGAAGGGAGTAGTTAAGACATCCTAAGTGATTGAATGGGGAATTGGATCTTGTTGAGGAGCATTAGTTTTGCTTTGACATTGAAAACGGGTCATTGTAAGGTGTCAAACTGCGCACTAATATGAGCTCCTTGTAAATACGTCCCTTTTCAGGAGTCTTTGTAATATGAAAGTAGCACAGTCTTAAACGCACAAGTAGAAGTTACAGATGAAGCGTCCAAGCAGAATAAGGGGCTCCTTGTGCTTTTGGACTGGACAGCAGAAAAGGATGAGCTTTCTTAACAAGGCTCATGAGGGGTACTCGGCTTGTCCTGATTCTCTAAAGTGATCTGGATCCTGCTGTAATAACCAATTCCAGTTGAATTTGATGTGGATAAAATGATTCTGAGACAAGCACATCGCTGAGCCTTGGCTCCTTGTAACGCTGGGTTTACAGGCCCGGCTGTCCCCACAAAATAAATGTGATCTTGGGGCTTTGTGGCATTATTTTTGCCTTTAACAGGTGTGTAATCTCACGCTTGGCAGATGTGTCCAGCAATTGCTGGCAAGCAAAATTGTCTCCCTTGCTGTGCAGCGTCAGTGCCTTATTTGATCTGTTGTCAGGGTAGATTCAGTAAAATGGGGTTTTTTTGTCTCGCGCAGATGCAATGTTCAGCTGCCTGTGCCTGCACATTATTTGTCACTGATTTTTCTCCATTCCTCCGAGGTTTTGTTCGGTTCTGCTTATTCCCACAATGCCTGTCGGTAATCAGGACTCTTTAGGAAAAGTGGTTTCCATCTTTCTTTAAGAATTGATCTGTCCTTAACACCTATTTCCAGGAGTTGCTTTAGCATAACTGTGTTTCTGGGGGCATCTTTTTGTTTTATCTCTGCATTCGTGGAAATGTCTTGTTATGAAAATAACATATAAAAAGTCATTAACACGTAGAAACTGAATCTTGCTTTCTCCAAGCAACAGAGGCCCTGTCGTCTTCTCCTTTGTCTGCTGATTTGCACAAAGTAGATGCAGTGAGCAGTCATGAAACCAAGTCTCTTAAGGCTCATATGGTTTCTGTCGTTGCTTTTTAATACTTGATGTTGAATGCTATTTTTCTTTTTTTAGGATGAATACTATCACTTATTAGCAGAAAAAATCTATAAGATACAAAAGGAGTTAGAAGAGAAGCGAAGGTCTCGTCTGCATAAACAAGGGATCTTGGGAACGCAGCCAGCCTTACAGACGCCGGGACCTCAGCCCCCTGGCATCCCACAGGTGGCTGCTGCCATGGGCCAGGCACAGCCTGTGAGGCCGCCCAGTAAGTGCTTCTGCATCAGGGTGGGCAGCAGGGAAAGCAAAGTGGGACAGCAGGGTTTTTGGTTCTTATACTTTGGCCTTGCAGGGTTTGTGCCCTTGTGCTTTTCAGATTAGCCTTGTGTTCAGACGATGTGTCTTTTCTCTGACTGTTTATCCGTTTCTGTTGCAGATGGGCCTATGTCCATGACAACTGTGCCTATAAGTCGTATGCAGGTTTCTCAAGGTATCTATGTTTTCTTCTCTAACAACACTTTGAGGGTGCAAAATAAAGCATTAGGGGAAATGCTAATCAACTCTTTTTATCTCGGAATTGCACTTGGGGGAGGGGGTGGGGGAACTACTGGGGTCTCCCTTTTTCAGCATCATTCCTTGTTGTTGCTCTGAGACAGTAAAGGTCTCAGTGCAGTCATAGAATCATAGAATCCATGCAGGATGTTTCAGCTTCCCCCAACAGAGTATCCCCCATTACTTTACATCAACAAACCATCCTATGGTATTATATACATACAGCATTGTGTCTTTACAGATCATCCATGCTCCTCATCATTTTTAAGCCACCGTTAGTTATACACTCCCTAGCTGGCATTCTCCTAAATACTTTTTGCATCTTGGTTTCTGTCTTAAGCCAAGTGATTTAAGCAGCATTCAAGGAAAAGGGTGGTGTGGAGGGCAGTTACTCTTTAGCCATAAGAAATGTGAACTTTATAATAGAGTCTACATAGGTAATTTGTGATGACTTGTTCCTAATGAGTTGTTTTGGGGGGTGCATTTGCAGGAATGAATCAGTTTAACCCCATGTCCATAGGGAATGTACAGATGCCACAAGCACCCATGGGACCCCGTGCAGCTTCTCCAATGAACCATCCTGTGCAGATGAACAACATGGGCGCTGTTCCTGCGGTTCGTACTTGTTGTTACCCAGTTCTCAGAATTGGTTGATGGTATTTACCGGTGCTAACGCTGCTCTGAAAAGGCCGTGACACTGAGTAGGACTGCAAATTGTAGGATAATTTCATGAAGATGTACCGAGTCTGTCAAGCTTCTATTGAGGCATTTGTTTTCACTATTTACGTGTTCTAAGAGAATGTCTTTAGAGAGGTAAATATCAGAGTTGCGATATTCTGCAAGAGCAGAGTCCTTTCCTGAGCTGTTTCTCTGCAGTTTATGTACTGTCTTTATTCCTGCAAGAAAACATGTTTTTATTCTTCAGGAAAAAGGAAAAAGCACCAATATATTTAAAGTGTTAGTATAATTTGAATATTAGATTGTATCAAAATTACTCCCTTTTCAATACTGTGAAACAAATGCTGACATTACGTGCATATACGCACTTCCATTTGGTTTAACTGAAGCCATTTTTCCCTTTATGTTTTGTCACATCTTTTGGCTCATTGCTTTGATGGTATTTTCCTTTGCCTTCCTGCATGATAAAAATCCACTGACATCTTTATTTTGGTGTTAACTTTTAGATGGCAATGTCTCCTTCCCGAATGCCTCAGCCACAGAACATGATGGGAGCCCATTCCAACAACATGATGGGTCAGGCTCCCACCCAGAACCAATTCCTGCCCCAGAATCAGTTTCCAGCTTCCACAGGGGCTATGAATGTGAACAACGTTGGCATGGGTCAGTCAGCAGCCCAGGCAGGGGTGGCACAGGTACGGTGTGTTTTCTGATGCCTGAGTTAAATGCTTTAAATAATTTTGGTCTGATGTATTTTAGTTGTCTGGCTCTGTGTATCGTTGTTCATTGCAGTCATTCATGACTTTCAGGAGTATTACTTCCATATGTTAACTTGGTCAATGTGCTGTAATTCCCAGTGTAGATTCTGAATGATGCAAGTCTCAAGGCAAGTTTTGAACAGCTTCACAATGAAGCACCTATAATTTCTTGGGCCCTGGTTCAAAAAACCAACAGAATCCTGACTTCACTCAGACAATATAGAAGCAAGTTTTAATTTAAATTAAAAACAACAAAAAAAAAGGATCTTAAGTCTTGTGTTCTACAATGGGGCAGCTGTTAAATGTGTTGAGCTCTATCCTGGAGCAGGGCTGCTCTACAATCCTGACCTAGAGTGTGTATTTGCTTGAAACTGTTCTGTATGCAAAGTGTGACCTTTGCCCAGCTGATGATGTGATTTACAGACTGTCTGCAGGTTTGTGTTACTCGGAGATTGTGAGGATTCCTTCTGTGTGCTGGGTGTTTGTGGAAAGTGATGTGTGAGGCACCTCTAAGTTTAGCATCAAGGTCTTTGAATAAAAGCTGACAAAAATGATTAGGAGAAATCAGAGCACAGTCAGCTGCATAGCGTAGTTAGATGTGTTTTAAAGATTATGTCAGTGCTTAAACGTTAATTGTGATTCCCAGAGTTTTGGGAGCGATGTGTCTGTAAGATAATCTCTTTCCCTCCAGCAGGGGCAGGTTCCCAGTGCTGCTCTTCCCAACTCCATGAACATGCTCGGACCACAGAGTGGTCAGCTATGCCCACCAGTGACCCAGCCTCCTCTGCATCAGACTACACCTCCCGTGTCCACTGCTGCTGGGATGCCGCCTATTCAGCACCAAACACCGACTGGAATGACTCCTCCTCAGCCAGCAGCACCCACTCAGCCATCCACACCAGTCTCATCTTCAGGACAAACCCCTACACCGACCCCGGGTTCTGTTCCCAACGCGACCCAGACACAAAGCACGCCTACGGGGCAGACTGCAGCACAGGCTCAAGTCACGCCGCAGCCTCAGACCCCAGTTCAGCCCCAGTCTGTGCCAACCCCGCAGCCATCCCAGCAACAGCCAACATCTGTGCAGGCACAGCCACCTGGCACTCCAGTAAGTATCAGCTACTTGTGTTTTCTCTTGTGTAGTGGTGTTCCACAGAAGTCCTCCCTATGTATAGCGCTGCATCATGAATGTATAGAGTCCATATGTTGTATGGCTGTCAATAATACTAGGTTCTACTTTAGAGCAAAGGATTCCTTATACAGATATGTAAATACGCATGTTCAGATTATCTCAGCATTGTTTGAAGGAGGGGGGGCGTAAAGAATGACTTCGATCTGCTCAAAGTAAAAATGGCAGCAGTGTTTAGAAAGATGAGGAATATTGGCCCTAATGTAATATTTGGCCTTAATCAGAATCAGTCTTTTCTGATCATAAAATTTGTGTAGGCTTTTTTCTTTTGAGCTTTACAGTGAGGAGGAATGTACCATGTTTTACTGGGCAGGTGTTTTCTCTGTAAAAGAAGCCTCTTTGTTTGGAGCAGAGATCTTCCTTTGCTTTCACTCTGTAAAACAGAGTTACTGAATGTGTTCTATAGAAACTTGCCTACAGTGAGCTCCTATATCCATGTTCTGCACTGTTTTAGAATATCATCTCATGTCTCTTTTTTTGTGCTGTTCATTTTTTAGTAAAGGAAAATATTTCTATATATGCAGTGTCTTTCTTTTGTACTGTTTTTACAACAGCTATCCCAGGCAGCAGCTAGTATTGATAACAGGGTCCCCACCCCTGCCTCAGTTGCTAGTGCTGATACGAATTCCCAGCAACTAGGACCAGATGCACCAATGCTAGAAAGCAAATCAGAAGTTAAAACTGAAGAAACTGAGCCAGAGACTAGTAAGACACAAGTGGAAGCTAAGACTGAGGTAAATGAGATTCTATACAGCTTAACTGAAAGCAGTGATAGATATAAAAGCACTTAATGATATGTCTGAATTGATGAGCTAAGGGGTGAGAAGAGGGTAGTTACTGGCAAGTAACTGTCCTGAGGAAAGCCATGGATGGAGAGTGCTTTGACAATCTCATAAGCTGATATTTAAAGGACTGAAGCCTGGGTCAGAGGTGTAACAGTGCATCTTATTGCCTCCTTTCTTAAGGTGGAGGAGGATTTACAAGGATCTTCACAAACAAAAGAGGAAACAGAAGGAACTGAGCTGAAACAAGAGCCAATGGAAATAGAAGAAAAGAAGCCTGAAATAAAAGTAGATGCTAAGGAGGAAGAGGAAAGTGGCACAAATGGAACCACTTCACAATCCACATCGCCATCTCAGCCCCGCAAAAAAAGTATGTGTCTGAAAACTGATTTCTTGCATACTTTGTTGAAGAGCTCTTCCCTTTTCTGCGGTTTGTGTTGTGCTGGGAGGGGCTCGTTTGTTTTTGAAAGTAGAATTCCTTTAATGTTACTTGAATCAGAGCTGGGAGCAGCGTGTTGTGTTCTTGATGCCAGCAGTATCCTCGCAGTTTCCAGTTTCTGCCCAGAAGGACTCAGGTGGTAAGGAAGTGGCTGCTGCTCAGGTGATGTGCATGAATCCCTCCCCGTCCATCTTGGCCAACGCTCTTTCACAGGAGCTCTTTTCTTTGAAAGTAAGCTACATAGGATTACACTAGAAGAACATTACAGATGCATGGATGTGCCCAAGAAATCCTAAAGTTTTAGTTTGTAGAGATTGAATCTTGATCTCTTGTATATACCTTGCATTGCATTTAATTATTAGACATAGTCTTCTTAGAATAAAGCAGTGGATGTGAATTTCAACCAAACCAGAGTGCGCTGCAGAGCCTGTTTCAAACTAACAGTTACAAACAGGTTGAATTCCCAGTGTTAAGAATCATTGCTTCTCCTTAAGTGTTCTTGCAGGTCAGTAGCTGGGAGAAGATGGTTCTTACAGAGGCCGAGCTGCACTGTGTCATTCTGGTGATTCAGTCTGGGTTACTTGTGTTTCCGACACCTCCTTTAGTAACACCGTTCTTGTCTTAGAAATGCTGTCACTAAGTAGCCATACAATGTAATATATGTGTGGCTCAGGCAGGTATAACTACATACGCAATTTTAAACTGAGCCATTTCCTCACCAAGTAGTTTATCCAGCTTTAACGGAGCATTTGCATTTAAACACAAAATAAACCAAGAGGTATTCAAGAGCAAATACAGTGAAGTGTGCTTAAGGGTTTTATGGTATCTTAAAACTGCTTACGAGACTCATCTCATGTTTTTTCATTCATTACATTGGTTTCATTTTCCATTGGTATTTGAGACTCCTGATGGCATGGGAGTTGTATTGAACACTGTAGATTGAAGGGAAGGTTTTTGTTTGCTTGCCTCTTCCCTTGCAGTCTTCTCAATAGAAGTAATATTCCCATCACCTCTTCTCATTGTAGCTGCCTGCCTTATAGTGTGATGGCCTGCAGGATGAGTTTTATTGGTCTCTTCCTTTGTTATAGGTCGTAATAATGAAAGGTTCCTCAGTGTTATTTCTTATTTTCAAGACGTCTTCATCTTCCTTTCAGGATTTTCTCCTTAGTAACCATAAGCAAAATTTCCTGTTTGAAGAAGTGAAACTTCTTTTAGGAGTTAAGAAAGGGGTGCCTTACTGTTCTTTGTCAGGGAGCACATTGTGATGCAGGCAGAGATCCCTCTTTGTTCTTACCACCTGCACAGCTAAGATGAAATAGGGATAGTTGGATGTGCTCCTTACAGAGATGTGCTGCAGGAGGGGAACCAGGAGCATATAAGTGAGGAAGAGTGACAGTGACTTCCCTATTTACCTGCAGATAGAGGGATGCTGTGATCGAATGCTGTTTTTAATCACCTTCCTTAGGAGTTAAAGATGAAGGCAACTTTTCTTCATATTTTTAGGTGAAGTCATAACTGAATAACTGGATTTTAAATACACATATGTTTTAAACCAATATGAAAGTAGATGATAAATGTTTTCAGGAATGATGCTTAGTCTGTGAGTTACTTAACAGAAGTTCTGCTGAAGCTCTGTTGTTCCGATTTAAATTGGGATCAGATCTGTTTAGAAAGGTTCTTTAGCTGTTGTTTTGTGGGTCAGTGCAGGGAAACTTCTTAGAGCAGTGTCAAGGTGTCCAGAATGGGTCATTAAAAGGTACGTTCTGACTTTCAAATAGATGAAGTCATTTGAATTATCAGGTTTATAAAGTACGTGGGTAAAACAGTTGTAGAAACAATACATAGTATTTACGCTGTGTTTCCCACTGTTCTTGAATTCTGTAATACAACTTTATTCATACAGTTTTGAGAGTGTATATAAGGATTCTTTCCATGGGAAAGTGCCTGTGTAGTGGAAGCAAATTACTGTGTTGTCAGCAGTGAGGTGGTGGAACAGCTGAAGTCATGGCTGTGTTGCTTGATGCCATAAGAACAGAGTTAGTGGGGGCTCAATGCAGGCACACAGCAGGGCCTTGCTGCAGCCTTGTGTCAGCTTGAGCAGCCCTTTGCCATGATGTAGCTGGCTGAGCTGTGTTAGTTTGCCACTTGTGCACGAGCAGCAATCCTCTCCCAGGTACAGGCAATGCATTCAAACTGTATTCCAGCTTCCATTTGCTTTGCAGGGACTGTTTTCATCCTGACTTACAACTTCCAGGAGCTTCAGCATCCACAGATGCCTGAAAACATAGGGAGCGTAATGCTTCAGAATGTCTTGAGTTGAGTCAGCTTAACTTCTAATGCTTTTTTCCCATGTTTTGAGAGGAAAAAAAATCCTCTCAAAAATAAACCACTAATAAAAAAGGAGGGGAAAAAGTTTAAAAAATAAAAATAAAAATAAATATATTTTTTTGGTTTTCTTACCAGAATTTTCCCTCTCCCTCAAGCCAGTCTGTATCTTAATAAAGCACAGTCTGAACAACAAAAGCAATGATCAGCCTCAGAGGGGTCACTGTAGCCCTATTGATTTAAGTGCTTTCAAGAGAACTCCTAATTGCTCCCTTTTATTGGTATTGTTCTCATTTCAGCCAGGTAGATAAATATTAAATGCCATCCTGCTCTTCTTAGTTGTTGTCTTTTTTTCCTGAATAATAGGCATTCTTCCCTATTTAAAGCCCCTGTTCCTAAGGAAATAAATGTAATTACACTGCTGAGATGTTCAAAGAGCTCTCCAAGTTATCATTATTTTTCAGAAAATGCATTGCCTTTCTTGTCCTTGTCATCCACTATTGAAAGAAACATGGCTGTTGCCATGCCACTGTTGCCAAGTGGTTGTAATGATGCATGTAAATCTTGGAAGTATTAACACTTTGAAAATCAATTAACAGTCCATTGGACCGGGACTCTTTGTATGGCACGGCCAGGAGATCCCTGTGCCAGCTCTCAGGACATCTGGTTACCTTCTGGAGAGCTGGCTCTGCGGGATTCCTTTGCTGGATGAATCTTGACACAGGAGCAGCCAACAGTGTCAAAAGAGAAGGAGAAAATATGCTGTTGGTCTCCTGTCTGGATGGTGGAGCTTCACTGTGTTGAAGCATTGGATGGTTAATTTGCTTCTGGATAAGTCTTGCATCCTCTGGAAGATGTGTCATTAAATTGTTCTCATCCCCCTGTACTTAGAATCTAATCTAGTGTGATTCAGTTAAATGCAAAAGCTGCTCAGTCATCTCTTGGTGATACGTGTTGCTTTTAATCAGCAACGTAGATGAGAAAATCACGTGAAAGATATTTTTGTTACAGTAATTCTGTATTTTTCTAGGGGAGTTAAGCAGGTAGGATACCCAGCAGGAATTCTTCTAACCTTTCCATCTTCCATTAACAGTTTTCAAACCCGAGGAGCTGCGCCAGGCTCTCATGCCAACCCTGGAGGCCCTGTACCGGCAGGACCCGGAGTCTCTGCCTTTCAGGCAGCCCGTGGATCCCCAGCTCTTAGGGATTCCGGTGAGTCGCCATTGAAACACACCAAGTGCTGCAGTCTTTACTCATAGAAACATTTCGTTGTTGTTGCACAACGTAGTGTGAACAGCTGATATCTGAAATATGTTGTGTGTTTGTTTGAAGGACTACTTCGACATCGTGAAGAATCCTATGGACCTCTCAACTATTAAACGCAAATTAGACACGGGGCAGTACCAGGAGCCCTGGCAGTACGTGGACGATGTTTGGCTGATGTTCAACAACGCCTGGCTTTACAATCGCAAGACTTCCAGGGTCTACAAGTTTTGCACTAAACTCGCAGAGGTGTTTGAACAAGAAATTGATCCCGTTATGCAATCCCTTGGCTACTGCTGTGGGCGCAAGGTATGTCTGCCAGGGACTTGGACAGACTCATTTCTCCAAAGAGTTTTGTGTGACTGAACCGATGCTTTGTGTGGTCTCTTAGCTCTTCTGATTGAAATAAGGAAATGAAAGGGCTTGGAAGGGTTTGACTTTTCACCACCACACTGAGAGCTGAAAAAAAGAGTTAGGTGGTATCCTTCTTGCTATTGTTCTGTTACTGTCTTTTCCTCCCTCAGAGAGAGAATACCTTTTCTGACCAAAGCAGTACCAAAATTCTTTGCTTCCAGTGTCCATTGCAATCAAGTAGGTGCTTGGAGAGGTCAGCTCTTCATCTCGTGAAGCTAATTACTGTAATTCCATTAGGAAAGCTTTGTTAGTATATTTACAATAGCTTGAGAAAGAGTAATAACAATGTATTATGATATCCTCAAGTTAGCCTACTAGGTACTTGAGTAATAAAGTATTACATCTTAATGTTTCCTTTCTCATCATTTTTTTGCAGTATGAGTTTTCTCCACAGACCTTGTGCTGCTATGGCAAGCAGCTGTGTACCATCCCTCGTGATGCTGCCTATTACAGCTACCAGAATAGGTAAGTCCTTGTCTGCTTTCCTTGTTCTCCTTTTTTCCTTTTCTTTTGCCTTATGCAGGAAAGCAGTATTGTTTGTGTTGTCTGCGAATGTGGAGGAGGATTATTAACCTTCTCTTTCCTTTGTCTGCTAAGTCAGGAAAAAGTTGGTTGTTTACCCCCTTGCATGCTGTCCTTTTGCAGGTGACCCTCTAGTTTGCTGTGCTGCAGGTAGATAGACACGATGTTTAGCTGCTTGCTGTTGGCCAGGCTGTGCTGCTCAAGTGCTCCGTGTTGTCCTCAATAGCAATAGCGGGGCACACTGGAGGGAGGAAGGTAGAGCTGCCTAAAGGGACTGAGAGAGTTACGTTGCCTTGGTGTGAAGTATAAGAACATGCAGCTTTGTTTTTGAATGACTGTCAGAGTCCAGAAGGTAACGGTACAGTAATAAAGTTCGGTAGTTGCTCTCTTATCTTCTCAGCACTTAATTCTTTGTAAGCCAGCTTGGACTTACTGCTTAAAAACTTCTCAGACTCCATGAAAATATCAGAAAATACTTAATACTCATTTTTTTTCTTGATTACTGTTAGAATTTGATGTTAGTATGATTATTAACCAATAGCATTGTAGTGTTTTCCATCTGATACGTAAATAAACGATGTCATACTGAATAGCAAAGCACACTTAGAATGTGGCTTTATTCTCACTTTTGGCTTCTTTATTTTTCCCCCCGAAAAAGAAAAAAATGATGAACCATAGATGGGCTCCAGCTTCCATTTCCCTGTTTAAAACAAAGTTAAAGGTTCCTTTCTGAGGGTCTGACAGTCTGCAAGCCACACCAGCTTTGAAGTGTGCAGCGGGCTGTTGTCTGAGCAAAGCTATGGGATGAATCCAGGCAGTCAGTGCTTGCATTTAGTCTCCCTGAAGGCCATCCCTGGTCACCAAATGTGTTGTAAGATGGTGGTAAGACTGTTGTGTACCACTGAGCTGGAGCAGCACAAATGTAGGAGGTGAAGAGGTGTTGCTTTGCTCTGTGTGTTGGGACTGAGGTAGATTGCGTTGTTATTGAGGCATGCAGATAGTGCTGTTATGGAGGAACGTCGATTCACAAGCTCTCCTAAAAGGTTTTACACAGCTGCTCTGAACTCTCCAAAGTCAGTCTGAAGAGAAATAAAGCAATAAAATGCATTTAAATGGATATTACCTCAGTGGCCACTACGGTCCTTAAATACTGGTGCTTTGTGATAGGATTTAAAATCCTTGTCTTATTATACATCCAGATAGTGGGGTAGGTAAGAAGAATAGCATCTTCAAATATAATTGGAGAAGCCATTTCTCTTTCTAACTGTTTGGCTGTTAAATCACCACAGTTGCTCACTGGGAGGCTGCGTTGTACTGGTGTGAAGCACAGGGTTAATGCTGCAGTGGGTTCCTCAGGGCTCAGTGATGCACCATGGCAGGTTCTCACCTCTTATATGAGGGGTCTGTCTCATCCCTAAGGTTTAGTATTAAAGGGTAGTGGTAGCAGGTGAGAAAGGGTTCACCCAGGTGTCAGTGGGCACTAATGGAGTTGGAATGGGCATAGGTGCATCAAGAAAGAGGAGGGAGCTTTTGGATTTGGGCTTTTCTGGTTTGTTTGTTTTGAAGTTTGTGTTTCAGGCTGCTAAAATCAAGAGGGAAATCATTTTATGAGTTTGTTTAACAAGGTATTTCTGAAGCTGTATTTTTGAGGTGTGCGTCTGGCCGATGGGATCATAGAGGCCCCTTATTTGTCAGCTCTATCACTGTAAAGCAGTCAGGCTGTTTCCTACAAATAGTCGCATCTTAATTTTTTCTTAACAAAGAAATTAGAGGAAAAATTCTGTCATTCCAGCAAAGCTGTAATTGATTGAGGGCTCCTGACTTCTTCAGTGTACACAACAGCCAGCGCTAGGTTTACTGGAAGCCAGGTGTATTTACAACTAAGAGTAATTAGGCACCGTTCAATAAATGAACTTTACTACTGCAATTCAGCGATTAAAAATCAGTCATTTCAAATAGAACCATTTGGCTTCCACAAATAACAGAGAGGTTTAGGTTAGAGCACGTGTTGGGAAAGCACACTTTTCCTTTGGGTATCCATTTGAATAGAAGCAGTTTGTATCTCAGGTGAGTGGAAGCGTCCGATTGCTGATCTAGAAAGTCCTTCAAACACACTTAAATTGCAGTTGGAAATTGTGGTGCTGACACAGACTGAGCCTTCTCAGGACTTTGATAATGAGCCTTAATGTAACTCATAGATAGACAGGATTCAGTCACCTAAACAGCCTGTATCTGCAGAGCTCTCCATTTTTCATGCGTTGCAATGAGCACCTTCCTTGAACTATCTGACTGTTGCAGCTAGAATCTTGTGTGCTTCCCACAGCCTTTGGGGAACATTTGTAGCAGCATGCAAAGAAACCAATAAGTGATGAGTGGGTCTCCATTTCTGCGGGTCCATATTCATAATAACTTACAGCTGTTATTTCACCGCTGCTGTTTTATCAACCAGCATTTGTGATCTTCAGGTGATTCATTTTCACTCTATTTCAGTTTTTCTTTCTTCATCTTAATCCCACATGTGAAGGTTGGACTCTTGGTAGTGTTAGGCCCGGCTCTGCAGCACAGGGCAATTAAAGTAGTAATAAACTACATCTGGGATTGCTTCAGTTGAACCAAGTCTGAATGGGAGCCGTGCCTGTGGGCTTCCCTGCTTACACACCCCTTCGTTTGGGTCATGCTGTGTTTTGGTGCTGCCCCATTTGACCCCTGAATGATGGACTTTGGGAGCTGCTGTTTGTGAGTTCGCTGGGGTTTTTTGGTTGGTTTTGTAATGAAGGAAAATTGTATAGAATGACATAGTAAGAAAAAAGAATGGATGGGCAGCATTTAAAAGGCAGATGAGCTCTGCCCCTGCTGTGGTTGGGAGATGCTGTGTCACCTGGGCAGCGTGGGCTCAGCACCAGGGAGGTGTGTTGTCTCTGCCCACCCCTGTAAAGCCCTGCTGTGGGATTGCTGTGTGCTCATGGTGAAGCATTTATCGCTCCCAAGGGCTACAAATGAACAGAGTCAGTCTTTGTTTGTTTGTTTTTTTCCTCCTGGCCTCATTGTGTTGCATTAGCAGCTCCAGAAGCCTTGGTTTTGCTTGAGAAGGATGATGTGCTTAATCCCAGCTGAGCTGACCTGCAGGAGACGAGGCACGGGCAGTTAGTTGGCTGCGAGCAGGGAGCAGACATCTTAGCTCACGTGGTTGCTATCAAACTGCAGCTGCCCTGCTGGTGAGGTTAATACACGGTGAGGGCAGTATGGGCTGTGTCAGGTAGACAAAACCCACCCCTTCTTCCTCCTTGTGTCAGCACACACCCGGCCCTGTGTAGAAGGAGCCCTGAGTGTGCTGCTGTGTGTGCTGCTCGGTGGGTCCTGGAGCAGGAGCCAGCTGGCAAAGCCTGCAGGAGTCAGATGGCTCCTCAAACCGTGCTGCAGCCATAACATGGCCCTGGATGTGGCTGTGATCAGAACCGCTTCCCTCGAGGTGCTGCCCAAGGGCCGGGTCCTGCTCGCATTGTGCTTTGTGCCACAGGAAGAAACTCTGACCTGTGTGTTTCATTAAAGGCCACTCGGTGGCTTTGGCTGCTGGGAAGCACAACCATGGGTTGAGGTTGAGGTGTGCAAGGATGTGTTGTAAGGGACAGAGCTGCCGTGCTGCCCTCCATCCCTTCAGTTGTTGGTTCCCTGTGATGCCAAGTCTCATTTGATGCCTCTGGTGCCCACTGTTCATACAGCTGTAGTGTTTTAGTACTAAAACTGCGTTTGCTGTGCTGCCGTTGCTGCTTATACTCTCTCACTCTCGATCCTCCATAAAGCTCCCCTTATTTTGATGATCCTCCGTGGCCTTCCTGCATTTTACAGCCGTGGCCTCTCTTTGTTACCTTTGTTCATGTGTGAATTCATATCCTTTCCAAACATTTAGCCTCTCGTTTTGAATGACCCCAGACAACGTTGGTTCCAGTTCATCCGAAACAAAACGATTAAAAAAAAAAAGGAAAAAAGCAAAATCAGTGAAACTTCAGATATTTTGGTGGTGGTTGTTGTTTCAAATGCAGATGGGAGGTTTGGGGAGTTGCCTTCCATTGCACTCAGCTCGGTTTGGTTAGACCATGGGTTTGCTGAGTGCTGTGGGATCAGCTCTTGGTCTGGGGACCAAAAATTCTCTCCAGTCTCATATTGGATTTGTAAAGTTGAATTGCACATCGTTAACGTATACGATTAAATATATTGTATGTATGTACAATACTGAATGTTGTTCACATATATACATATATTGTACTTCTATAGATAAATGGCTGGAAACTCTGACCCATAATTGCATTTCTGTTAAATGTTTGTCTAGAGTATGGATTTGGTTTCATTTATATTGAATAATAAAAGCTGAGCAATTGGTCACATTTATTCGTACAGTCCAATAACTTTTGAATTGAACACTCTCACAGCTCTTTTTCCTCAATACCAAATGTTTCTGCTTCTATAGTTTTTACTGACAACCAGTAAACGCTTTCAGCACATTTTCTAATTGCTTAAACCTGTAAAGTGTGTTCCTAAGGCTTCTCGACAGGCTGCTTTCTTTAACCAAAGCGAACCCGATCAGTCTCCAGCCTGCAATCAGAGCGGGATTTTTTTTCCCCTAAGCAATGCAAATCAAATCCAAATTCTTAAATTTGAGGCCTCTGTAAACGTAGCTTGGGAGCTACTGCATTAATCCTGCCCAAATTTGGAATCTGACCCTCCACTCTGTTAGTAATGATGGCCGAAATGTATAAAATGAGACCGAATGCTAATCTGTGCTTTGCCTTGGCTTTCTGCTCTGTGTTGTCTTGGTGTTTGCGTCTTACCTCTTACGTCTGTGCTGTTTGTTCCCTCCCCTGTTCTCTAACCCTGCCGTCCCCTGTTCCTCCTCATTGTGCACACTGACCCACCAATCAACCAACAAACCCCCCTCGGCGTGCGATCTGCCCTGCTCTGGTTGCTGCCTCCGTGCTCGGGTGGCTGTGTGTTGGGCTGGACCAGTTCACCCAAATATGGCCTTCTTGCTGACAGGTATCACTTCTGTGAGAAGTGTTTCACTGAAATCCAGGGGGAGAATGTCACCCTGGGTGATGACCCTTCCCAGCCTCAAACGTAAGTAGTTTCCTTTCTTCTTGTTGCTTTGTTTTGGTTCTTAAAGGAGGGGCGGTGGGTTGTTCTGGTGCCTGGCTTGGCACCGTGGCCAGTTGTGTCTGTGGGGAAATGCTGTCATTGTCACTAGTGGGCGATTTTTGCAGTCACTGATGGTTGGTGGCTGTTCCTATAACGAATGTGCAGGTGCACATGAGCCACTCGTGCCCAGTTGTGCTGCCTGGGAGCTGCCCAGGCTGCAGGGCTGGCACTGAGCAACACGCTCAGGAGAAGGAAGCTGCGCTGTGACTGTCCCTGAGCCCTCCTCTTACATGGAAGGTTTTTACCAGTCCTGCTGAGGCACCTTGCAAAGCACAGCTTTCCTTTGTGAAACCAACAGCTTGCCTTTAACCCAGCCAAAAAGATGCTGTGAGATACATGAGCAGCACAGGCTGCTTTGGAAGGTGGCTGCTTTACTGGCTGTACCTTCCCTTGATCTTGATATTTTGAATTTATGTATATGCTGTTTGTTATTTTGTTTTTAATTTACCAATGAAAATGAAACGGGGACGTATTTTTATAGCTTAAAATGAATTGCATTCTCTGAATAGAAAACAAAAACCGATATGCTTTCAGATTTGGTTTGCTTGTTTGCTGCAGTTCAGAATAGCGTGATGTAGTGTCAGCCTCTGGTAAAACGGTGCTGCTGAGTTTTCATGTTAACTCTTTGTCTCTAGAACCATCTCTAAAGATCAGTTTGAGAAGAAGAAGAACGACACGCTCGATCCTGAGCCGTAAGTAACCAGGCCATTTGTGCTGTTAGGGTCACTCACAGCTTTCACTTGTGCTCTAACCAGCACTTCAGAAGTGAGAGAGGGAATCGAGATCTCTTCCTTTTTCTCCCACCTCTGCCCATGCAGGCAGTGAAGCCTTGCTCTGGAGTTCATAGCACCACGTGTGATCTTGGTGTCTGCCGATGGTACCAGGATGTTTCAGTGGCCATTCCTCTTTATGTCAGGCTGAAATAGAAGTCTTAACATTTGAGTGCTGTGCTCTTCCCCTCAGTATTTGGGTATTTACAAGTATCCAAAAGGAAGGAGGTCAGAAATATGGGTACATATCTAGCAAAAGGGATTAAGCCTTTGATTAATTTGATTTGTTTAAGCCTTTGATTTAAGAGGGTTGTTTTGTTCCTTAGTTTAGAATAATTGTTAGTACCCTACAAATAAAGAGCAAATTCACCTGAGCACTTGGCCACCGAAAGGGGCATCGTTCTCATGAGGTTGTTGGGAAAGTCACGTGGGCTGTTCCTGTAGCAGCAGTGTTACGCTTCCTGCTGTCCCTAAGTGGCTGCAGCAGGCCTTAATCTTATGCTCGTTTGTTCTCTGGCAGTGTGATCCTCTTTTCTCATACAGGTATTAGGCAGAGCTGCTCTGCCTTTTACAGGCAGGCTGCTGAGTTCACCATTGCGGTGGGGTCCATAAACATTGTGGCAGCCCAGGCAAAAGAGAAGTTTATTTTGGAGTATCATAAAAAAATAAGTAAAATCAGAGAACTCCAGTGCAGACCCATGCAGGCAAAGGCGTGTTAATACGTGTCCTCTTGGCATGGTTAGTCATGAACGACTTGCTTTTATGTCTGCAGTGAGTTGAGCAACCATTTTGTCAGCTTGTGGTTGGTGCAGTAACCAACAAACTAAGTCTGTAAAGGTGTTGAGTTCTGCGAAGCTGGGAAAAGTCAAAGCTCTGGTTGGAGTAAGATGGGATCATAGATAGGATCATAGAATCACCAGGGTTGGAAAACACCTCAGAGATCATCCAGTCCAACCATTCAGCCATCACCACTATATCCCACTAAACCACATCCTGCAGCGCAACATCCAAACATTTATTGAACACCACGAAAAGGGAACTCAGGAGTTCACATCTGACACTTGTAGCTACTAAACATATGATGAAGAGCAGCAGAAGGTCGGGCTGTTGTTCGTTTTTCTGCTGAATTCTGGAAAATTACCTGCCTAGCAACAAAAGTGACGGTCTGTTCCTTTCCCTTCTCAGGTTTGTTGACTGCAAAGAGTGCGGTCGGAAGATGCACCAGATCTGTGTATTACATTATGATATTATTTGGCCTTCAGGGTAAGATGTTTGTTCGCTTTCTAAGCCTCATATGATAAAAGTGATTTTGTTTCCGTAATTAAGATTTTCTGCATTTGCTTTTTAATACTCATCACTGTCTTTTAATAGCTGAGTATGAACAAAGTATTTGTGAAGTTTTGCATCTGTGGTCTCATTTCAGTAGTTTCAGATTGAAAAAGTACATGAAACAAACCTGTTACATACTCAGATTTCTCATGAACAATGGGAGCTGATTGACAATAGATTCATGTACTGAAAAACACAAATGCAGATGTAGCTTTGACAGACTTAAAGCAACTCAGGAGGGTTTAAAGTCCCTCAAATGGAAAGGCCAAATCCAGAGAAAAACACCTTGTATGTTGATGGTTACAATGATGGGTTTGCACTTGGAGTTGGGTGTAGCCAGAATTAGACTTGTCAAGTTTTTGGCACTTGTATTTTGTTCTCTCCAGGTTTGTTTGTGATAATTGTCTGAAGAAAACTGGTAGAACACGTAAAGAAAACAAATTCAGCGCTAAAAGTAAGTCTGGTGTTTCTATTTCTGTGTTTGGTTTTCATTCTCTCTGCCAAAGGATTTCTTCCTTTGTATGTATTTGTCATATATTGGCTTTCTAATTGATGCTGCTGTCATGATAGATAGTACAGGAGTATTTGCGAAATTGGGAATGGCGTCACCTGAGGCTTTGCTGGCTGTCAGTATTTTAAAGACCTGATCCTTGTGTAGTCAGCCTTAATGCTGCTCGAGGCCTTTGGCATCTCTTTGCCTATTTTTCTATGACAAAAAGAAAGCAAAAGAAACAAGAAGAGGAGAGGGTAAAAAGGGGCACCAGCCCTATGATCATCTTAGTGGCCTGCTCTGGACCCGCTCCAAGAGCTCAGGAAGGATAATGGGGTGCAGTGGGGGATATGGCTCACACAGCATTATCAGGTTACCGTAATCAAAGCCGTCTCTGGGGTAACCTG
The DNA here is from genome assembly GCF_054131305.1 of Coturnix japonica. Classification (NCBI taxonomy): domain Eukaryota; kingdom Metazoa; phylum Chordata; class Aves; order Galliformes; family Phasianidae; genus Coturnix; species Coturnix japonica. The sequence goes on along the minus strand of NC_140675.1, from coordinate 19,028,547 downwards.
CCATGTGAAATAGTATTGTTGAAAAGATGAAAATTACTCTCGTTCAAGACAGATGAAGGTTGTAAGAGAATGTTAATGAAATAAAGAAATAAAAATGTCATTGCAGGTAATGGTTGTGAATAGCTGCCTTTCCTTTGATACGCTGACTTCACAGTGTATTGATTTAGAATCTTACAGGTGTGCAGTTTTTCTGTGACAGAGCTTGAAAATGTCTGAGTAACCAACATGTAGCATAAGGTAGTTTTGTTCTTGGGGCATCTGGACAGTTGCTCACCCAGTAACAAACGTTCTCCATTGCTCCCAGGCTGCCTGGAAGCCTGATATGCTGGTGTTGGTGTGGAGACCTGTATCAGATTTGAGCTACAGTTTGAATTGGGCGCTGAGCTTTCATGGGAAGTGTATGTTAAATGGGCCTGAGATGTAAAATCCATATGGTGGTGTCATCTCTGCCCAGCAGCCGGGTCATGGTGTTGGTAGGAGAAAACATTTACAGTGTCTGTAAAATAAGCCCAAGAATCTAAAAATGCAACATGAAGCTGCCTTTGGTTGGTGCCCTTCCTGAGTAATCTGCCCTCTGCTGTGCTTTTGGTTTGCATGGGAGGGTATGAATACAAAGCAGCCCATTTGTGGGCTATAGGAATAAAAACATGATTGTTTTCGTGTGGAGGTAAAGCCAAGGAGGAAAGCAGTGTGAGACACCTTACAGACATGGTGTGTTGTAGTGGGCTGACCCTGAGCTTCACAGCAATTAACGTGTGTGCTGCTGTCTTCTCTCTCTTCAATTCCAGGGCTGCAGACCACCCGCTTAGGAAACCATTTGGAAGACAGAGTGAACAAGTTTCTGAGGCGACAGAATCATCCTGAAGCCGGAGAGGTCTTTGTCAGAGTGGTAGCAAGTTCAGATAAGACAGTAGAAGTTAAACCAGGGATGAAATCCAGGTTGGTTTATTAATTACACTGAATGATGTCTGCAGTGTTCATTATGAGGTTTTCCTGCGTAAATATGGCAAAACTGTGGCACTTTGCACCTTAATCTCTTTGTGCTTCTTTGGGAGTGCTGCATGAGCAGGCAGCTTGTTAGAGGTAAGGAAAAGAAGTTTGCAGCAGGTGAACCTGGAGGAGGCTGGCAGTTGTGAACTGTTTGTTGGGCATGGAGGGGTGTGCTGGGTTTGGTTGTGATCCTGCAGCTCCCTCATATTAAATCAAGAGGGAGAAGCAGACCAGGCTTTGGTATTGTTACTGAATACGAAGTTTAGTTTGGAACAGATTGCTTGGATTCTGTTCCTTACTGTTCCTTCAGTTTGTTTATAAATACTTCAGCTTTCAGAAGGTATTTTTAATTTTCTTAATAAATGAGGAGCTTGGGATGTTTATTCTGTGATGTGTGTTGGATTTAATTCATAAAGGTAGCATTGACATCACATCATCACAGGGCATCAGGTCTTTCACTCTGCAGCCTGTTTAAAGGCTGGTGGGTTCCGAGGGTGCTCTTCTACTCAGTGCTTTCCTATTCAGTTGTGTGTTAACTGCATGGACGTTGTCTCTACATGAGTGTAACAGCCCTGCACTGACAGCTCTCGGTTTTAATACAGCTCTGGTTTGACCCTAGTTTAACTTATGTATAAATGCTTCTAATGAGTTAAGATTTAAGTTAAAATTTTCCTGCTGCTGGTCAGATATTGGTTTTATTTGATTTCTTTTTTCCTTCCTATCACCCTTTTCTTCAGGTTTGTGGATTCTGGTGAGATGTCGGAATCCTTCCCTTACCGTACCAAAGCTCTGTTTGCATTTGAGGAGATAGATGGAGTAGATGTCTGCTTCTTTGGCATGCACGTGCAGGAGTATGGCTCCGACTGCCCCCCTCCAAACACAAGGTACTCCTTCACTTCTGTATCAGTGTCATACATATATGGAGGATGTTGAGCTACGTTCACTGGGACCTCACTTTTAAATACAGAAGAGTGGGAAAGATGCTCAGATTTTGGACTGGGTGACTTTTAGAGATCCCTTCCAATTCAAACGATTCTGTGCTGATTCCATGAGTCCTGCTGTATGACTGCAGGTGACTTCAAAGGGGAAATCAAATGTCACAGCAAAAAACGTTACAGTATCAACAATCTTTTGTTATTATTAATATTGTTTAATTTTGCTGTTTGAGATTTATTCCTGCTGTCCCAAAAGCGTTGCCCATCTTTTGCTTTGGAGGACTATTTAAACTGCATTAAGATGCTTACACTTATGCAGTTAAACAATCTGTAATCATCTCCTTTGTTCAGCTTGGCTGTGAATTTATCTGCTGTAAGAGTCAGTTCTCAGTAGGCAGCACTGAAGTTCAGCTGTACCTGATGGTTTTTATCATTCTTCTCTCACTGTTGTAGACGTGTGTACATATCCTATCTAGATAGTATTCATTTCTTCCGCCCCCGTTGTCTCCGAACTGCAGTTTATCATGAAATCCTCATTGGATATTTGGAGTACGTGAAGAAACTTGGGTAAGTGAAATCTTCTCAAAGAAAACGATCTTTTTACAGTCTTAATATGTTTAGTTTGTCCAGAATGCCCAGTAGCCCTTGGGAATGGTCTCTTTCCTTCTGCCCACTGACACACGTGGGACACTTTCCTGCAGTGAGGAGAGAGTTTGGGTTTTGTCATTAAGGATTCTTAATCATTTCACAGCTTAGGCTCGTTCTTCCTGTCACCAGTTACACACAGCTTTCAAGCTTCATGTTCACATCCCTCACTCTTTCCCATCTCTTGTACAAATACAGGTTGTTGCCCCCACCATCTTTGTTAAAAAATTGTGGGAAAAAAGGTTCTGAATTTATATTTCAGTTTGGCTGAATTAGCTTTTAAGATGATGCTCAGCATTGTTAAGGATCTTTTGTGTATGTGTAAATTGCAGGTATGTGACAGGACACATCTGGGCCTGTCCCCCAAGTGAAGGAGATGACTATATTTTTCATTGCCATCCACCTGATCAGAAAATTCCCAAGCCCAAACGCTTACAAGAATGGTATAAGAAGATGCTGGACAAGGCATTTGCTGAGAGAATCATTCATGACTACAAGGTTTGCTACTGCTCACTCATTGTATTAATTCTTATCACCTCATTTAAAGACAGCTAATACTGTCTCATCAGATGCAGAACAGTCTCAGTGTTGTGTGGGTATCCTTACTCTCAGCTGCTGTCTTCATTACATTTTCTGGAAGATCTGCCTTTCAGATTGAAATCTCCCTGAGCACGGCTTCTGCCCTAGGAGAATTTCTTACTAACAAATCCACCATGTCCAAATTTCACCACGCAGCACTGAGTCATGTCTCTGGTTCTCCCATCTCTTCTAAGTGGTCTCCATTTATTTATTCTTGGTACTGTGTGATGCTCTTAACAGGACATCTTCAAACAAGCAACTGAAGACAGGCTGACGAGTGCCAAGGAGCTGCCTTACTTTGAAGGTGATTTCTGGCCCAACGTGCTGGAAGAAAGCATTAAAGAGTTGGAGCAGGAGGAGGAGGAGAGGAAGAAGGAAGAAAGCACTGCAGCTAGTGAAACAACAGAGGTGAGTTCACTTCACATGCTGTACTTGCTTCTGGATCTTAAAGCTGATAGTTACACTTCTCCAGTTTACTGGCTGATCAGCTGAAGAGTTTGTCTGGGCTTCCCTTTGCCAGTATTTTGGGATTTCTTTCTTGGGTAGAAATACACTGATGGATCGTTGTTAGTTTTTTAAGGTGATTTATGTAGTTCAGCATTTATTCATAGGAGAAGTGCTCCAGCCCTCTGACCATTTTAGTGGCCTTTGAACCCATTCCAAGAGCTCTGTAGCAGAAAGGAGACTTAGAGTTACAGTGTCAGCTGAGTTCCTATCCATGTATTCTTCAGTTTGGTGTTTTAATTTTAAAATCAGTGTTGATGCTCCAGAATGAAGAGATGATGAAGAGAAACTTACCTGAATTCCATCAAGGTGGTAGAAAATGTTGAGGAAATCATGGGAATATACTGTAGTTGTGCATTCAGTGCTAAATACCTTCACAGAGAGCTCTGGCTTCCCATAAAATAGCTTGGCTTTAATTTCCAACCAGGTGTGATCAGATAATCATTACAGCCAGTTACTGAAAGCCTGAGGTTTGGCAGGGAATTCATGTCTAAACACAGTGGGTAGAAGGAAGGGTGGCAATGAGGCCTACAGACTACATGCAGAATTGGTTCCTCAGTTAGAATATTTTTGCTTGGTGTGAATAAACACACTTGCAATAAAACCTGTTGGCCTGTACATAACGTTCAGGAAACGTTCCTCTATGTGTGTGTGTACAGGAGGATTGTTCTGCACATCCTACAGACCAGCATGGCAGCAGGTTGGGTTTTCACTGGGCGCTGAGTGCTCTGTTACAGGGACAGGAGGCTTCTTTCTTTAATTTTTATTTTGTTTTTCAGGCACATCAATCTCTGTTTTCCCAGGTCACCCAAACAGCACCATCTGCTATTTTTCACCCTGCTTATATTTAGCATTCAGTCTGTGTTCCACTGTGGCCTGTGCTGTGACTTACACACAAGTGAAGGCATTGAGTGTTTGGTATTTGGGGGTTTTTTTGGCGTTGCTGATGCAGCAGCACATCTTCAGGGTGGGGTGAGACGTGTTCTGGTGGTTTCACATCCTGCCTTTTCTGTGCATTAACTCTCAGTTTGTCGGATAGAAATTAATGAATTAGAACTTGAGTGTCGAGTCCTGAGTGCACAGCAAAGCAAACGGCTGCACTCACAGGGTCTGTCAAAGTCTGTTTTATTTTTAACACATTTTATTCTGTGTAAGACTTGCAAGGACAGGCAGTGGAGCTGAAGCGCGGGGAGAAGACACAACTGAATGTATGTCTGTGCATAAAAAGAAGTAAAAACCTGGGCTATTTTTAAACCACATTTGAAATCTGTTTCGTGCTGGGTTGGCTTTTGATTTCTGTCCTGGAAGATGGGATGTATTTAGCACAGTGTGGTTCATCTGCAGGCACTGGAATGAAGCTGCATTACTGACAGCAGCTGCACCTCACTTCTGCTGCAGTGAACAGGAGAGAGCTCTGTAAAGCTGAACGTCTTCCCCGTGTGTTTCTTGCAGGGAAGTCAGGGTGACAGCAAAAACGCCAAGAAAAAGAACAACAAAAAAACCAACAAGAATAAGAGTAGCATCAGCAGAGCGAACAAGAAGAAACCCAGCATGCCAAACGTGTCCAACGACCTGTCTCAGAAGCTGTACGCCACCATGGAGAAGCATAAAGAGGTACCGTCAGAACGTGCTGAGTGCAGGGGAAGATGGTTCCTGTAGATGGAGGCGGGGTGGTAGAACTGGAAACCAGGAGGAGCTGAAGCTTTTGGTTACGCTGAAGGTTTCTTGTAGTCGTGTAACAACATATTGGAGAGATTGCTATAATGGTGTCCATTAGATAATGGTTGCAGCGTTGTGTTTCTGCAACAGAACGTGAGCTTTTCCTGTGAGATAACCTGACGTCGTTGATTTATTGCCCCTCTTCCCATTTATCTGCAGGTCTTTTTTGTGATCCATTTACACGCTGGGCCTGTCATTAACACGCTGCCCCCCATTGTGGACCCCGACCCGCTGCTGAGCTGCGATCTGATGGATGGCCGGGATGCCTTCCTCACCTTAGCCAGAGATAAGCACTGGGAGTTCTCCTCGCTGCGCCGATCCAAGTGGTCCACACTCTGCATGCTGGTGGAGCTCCACACCCAGGGGCAGGACCGCTTTGTTTATACGTGCAATGAGTGCAAGCATCACGTGGAGACCAGGTGGCATTGCACTGTCTGTGAGGTATGTGTAGGTCACCTGGGATGGCTTCTCACCCGAGTCTCCTCAAAATTAAGCCTGTTCTGGTGTTAGCAATGTGAAGCTTTAAGGGAAGGCAACTGCCACTGTGGATCAATCTCTTCTAGAGTAGAGGTGCCTTTCTCTTCTAGGTGCCTTTGTTTCTCTGGATGGGAAGCTGCCATGTCCTAGAATGGTTACAGGTGAATTGCTGCCCTTGTCATCAAGCTCCTCTGCACAGTGAGGCTTCAGCTTATCAGGACAGAATTTCAGGGCTGACTGACAGGGTCTGACACTGTCAGAGTAACCTGAATCTGCAGGACTGGTGTATCCATGTTGAATGGATGACCACGGGAGCAGCTGGCTCCATGTTGTATGTGGTGCTTGGCTTTGTATTGAGTGCAGCCAGGCACGTGCCCAGGCTGCTATGCAGCTGGGAAAAGGGGCTTCCAATTCAGCCCAGCTTTAGAGGTTTCTTGCCCTTTGGATCAACCCAAATAATTGCTTCCTAACCTGGCTCTGTACTTCTGATGTCTGGCCCTATTGCAGTAGAGATCACTTCTACTGAACTGCATTAGAGAGCAATTACACGTGGAATCACACGGGTGGATGTGAGGGGCAGGTCTCCTCCATGGGGCTGCTGGTGACCTCTGGCTGCAGCTGAACTAAAAACTGTTGAGTAAATGCAGCCTCGTTCTCACACTGGAAGTTATTGCCAGGCTTGTGGTTGAAGAGTCTTAATTAATCCCTCCGAGGGGAGCACTGAAGAGGGCTTCTTGAGGCAAGGCTGGAATTAAGTGGTGAAAGGAAGTGTGGCCATTAGGTTTCTTCTGGCTGCTTCTGTGTGAGGGGAATTGTCTTCCGCTAGCAGTCAAATAAAGCACTCAGGGCAGTGAGAATGGGGTGTTTGAGGAGGTTTTCAGGTAAGTGTCCGTCTTGCCATGAAACTGGCACTTGCTTCAAGGGCTGTCTGATTAAAAAACACATTGCAGGTCAGGAATTAATTGTTAGTAATTACACCAAGGATAGTTAAATGGAGAGCAGATCCTTGGTTCTTAGCACTTAGGGTAGAGCTGTTTGCACTGTTTTGGTTCTCCTTGTGTAACTTGTCTGGTAGCCATTCCAGAGATGTAAAATTTGCCATCATCAAAAAGGAAGGAAAAAACCCAGCAGACCAAACCCTGCAACGTATGGAAGTGACGGCACAGAAGCGGTGCCTGATTGCATTCTTGCCCTCAGTGGAGCCTGGGATTGTCTTGCTTCTGTTGGGCCATGTTTGTGCCCACTGTAACCCAGATGTGCTTCCACACCGGGTTCATGTTTCTCCCCCCTCCTAGTGTCGCAGGTAGCACTTCACAGGCAACTGAGCTCTGCATTTTCTTTGCTTTCAGGACTACGACCTCTGCATTAACTGCTACAACACTAAGAGCCATGACCACAAGATGGTTAAGTGGGGCCTGGGCCTGGATGATGAGAGCAACAGCCAAGGAGAGCAGCAGTCAAAGAGCCCCCAGGAGTCGCGCCGGCTGAGCATCCAGCGCTGCATTCAGTCCCTCGTCCACGCCTGTCAGTGCCGCAACGCAAACTGCTCGCTGCCATCCTGCCAGAAGATGAAGCGGGTTGTCCAACACACCAAGGGCTGCAAGCGCAAGACCAACGGCGGCTGCCCGGTGTGCAAACAGCTCATAGCTCTTTGCTGCTACCACGCCAAACACTGCCAAGAGAACAAATGCCCCGTGCCATTCTGTCTCAACATCAAACACAAGCTCCGGCAGCAGCAGATCCAGCACCGCCTGCAGCAGGCCCAGCTCATGCGCAGAAGGATGGCGACCATGAACACCCGAAACGTGCCTCAGCAAAGTTTGCCTTCTCCTACCTCAGCAACGCCTGGTACCCCCACACAGCAGCCAAGTACGCCGCAGACACCGCAGCCTGCTCCCCAGCCCCAGCCTTCCCCTGTAAGTATGTCACCGGCCGGCTTTCCCAGCGTCTCCAGAACTCAGCCCCCCACCACTGTTTCGACAGGAAAACCCACAAACCCGGTTGCGGCGCCTCCACCTCCTGCTCAGCCGCCGCCGGCCGCAGTGGAAGCTGCTCGGCAGATCGAGAGAGAGGCCGCCCAGCAGCAGCAGCAGCTCTACAGGGTCAACAACATCAACAATGGTTTGCCCCCTGGTCGCCCGGGGCTCGTAAACCCGGCGGTGGGTTCGGTGAGCCAGATGCAGCAGGTCGGCATGAATGTACCGCGGCCCAACCCCGTCAGCGGCCCGGTGATGTCCAACATGCAGCCGGGGCAGTGGCAGTCGCCCCCGATGCCGCAGCAGCAGGCGATGCAGCCGGGAATGGCGAGGCCGGTGATGCCGATGGCGACAGCGCAAGCAGTGGCGGGGCCGAGGATGCCGGGCGTGCAGCAGCCGCCGCGGAGCATCCCTCCAAATGCACTTCAGGACTTGCTGAGGACCTTGAAATCACCGAGCTCTCCGCAGCAGCAGCAGCAGGTTCTTAATATCCTTAAGTCCAACCCTCAGCTTATGGCAGCTTTTATAAAGCAAAGAACGGCCAAATACGTGGCTAACCAGCCCGGGATGCAGCCGCAGGCGGGCATTCAGCCCCAGCCTGGCATGCAGCAGCCGCAGACCGGCATGCAACAGCCAGGCATGCACGCGCAGCCGGGATTGCAGAACATGAACGCGATGCAAGCGGGAGTGCAGAGACCGAGCGTTCCTCCCCAGCAGCAAGGGATAGGAGCCATGAACCCGCAGGGACAAGCGATCAACATCATGAACTCCGGCCACAACACTAGCATGGCAGGCATGAACCCGCAGTACCGAGAGCTCCTGAGGAGGCAACTACTGCAGCAGCAGCAACAGCAGCAGCAGCAGCAAGGAGGGGCTGGCATGGCGGCGGGGATGGCCGGCCACAACCAGTTCCAGCAGCCCCAAGGACCGGGTGGTTACCCTCAAGCCATGCAGCAGCAGCGGATGCAGCAGCATATATCGATACAGGGGGGGTCCATGGGACAGATGGCTCAGATAGGACAGCTGAACCAGATGGGGCAGCCCGGCCTGGGGGCGGACGGCGCTCCCAACATCCAGCAGGCGCTGCAGCAGCGGATCCTGCAGCAGCAGCAGATGAAGCAGCAGATCGGCTCTCCGGGCCAACCCAACCCCATGAGCCCCCAGCAGCACATGCTCTCAGGACAACCGCAGGCGTCTCATCTCCCCGGCCAGCAGATCGCCACCTCCCTCAGCAGCCAGGTGCGGTCCCCGGCGCCCGTTCAGTCTCCCCGCCCCCAGTCCCAGCCGCCACATTCCAGCCCGTCCCCGCGGATTCAGCCCCAGCCGTCGCCGCACCACGTCTCGCCCCAGACTGGTTCCCCCCACCCGGGACTCGCAGTTACTATGGCCAGCTCCATGGATCAGGGACACTTGGGCAACCCGGAACAGAGTGCAATGCTTCCACAACTGAACACCCCCAACAGGAGTGCGTTGTCAAACGAATTGTCCCTGGTCGGTGACACCACCGGGGACACGTTAGAAAAGTTCGTGGAGGGTTTGTAGCATTATGGGAGCATCACTTTTATTTGGGGGGTGGGTGTGGGGATGGGGAGGGGTTGGTTTGGTTTTGTTTCCTTTGGTGTTCTCGGACTTTTTGTACTGAGGATTCGGACATCCGGGGCTGTTTTGGGTCCCGGGCGGAACCGCAGCCTCCTGAATGGGGAGGACAGAAAAAAAACCCCACACAAAACAAAGAGAAACCGACCCAACAAGGGGGGGGACAAAAACAACCACCAACCAACCAAACCCAACAAACAACGACAGGAGAAGCACCACAAAGAGGCTGCATTTGGGTCACGGGGCAGCTCCAGGCGCCTGCCCTCTTTGGGGCGTTGATTTGGTTTTTATCTTTTTGTTGCTGTTGACTCATTACGTTGTTTGTTTTTATTTTTAAATGAGGATGGATGGGGGGGGTCTTGGGGGGGGGGAGGGGGGAAAGTGAGTTCATTATATGCATATTTTTTATTGGGATTTCCAAGACGTCGCGTCTCAAAGAAGAGAAAAAAAAGAGAGAAAAACACAAGGATTCATATACAGAAACTGTTGGCTGCGAGGCCGGGGCGGCTCCTCCCATCTCCATAACAAAACTGTGCTGGGGGGGATGGGGAGGGTCGGCCGGGCGGGTTGGGTCGGACTCAGCCCCCGGCAGCGCCCGGAGCAGCAGGTGTAGAAATCGTTGCTTTGTTTCTCTACGCTCAAAACTGGTTGTAGGTGCAAATATAGGGACAGTGGCGGCTCCGTATCCCGCGCTGCTGGGAATAGAGAAGCAGCGTTTCTTTTCTTTCTTTCTTCTACGTGAAACTTGAAATGAGGAAAAAAAAAAAAGCAATTCTAGTGTAAATCATGCAAGCGCTATAATTACTATAAATAAGGAGAGGAAAAAAAACAGACAAAACAGAACCGAACCCAACCAACCAACCCGAGGAGATTCAATCACTGTATAGAATGGTCAAAGAAAACAACAACCACACACACGACAGAAGCAACCCAAACCCGACTCATTTCTTACTTATAATATCATCTTGGTAAATAAACTGTGTGCAACAGCAAACCGAGGCTGCTCCTTCTTCATCCCTGTCCGTGGTGGCACCGCGGGCTGGTGGGGGCTCGAGATGCTGGTTTCGATGTTGTTCTTTGGACTCTGCATGTCTTCCTTTACTTTGGTTTGGTTTGGGGTTTTTTGGGGGTTTTATTTTTTTCCCTGTTGTATATAAAGTATTGCTTAAAAAAAAGAGAAAAACAAAAGGCACCGAGTTGCGCTAAATGCCGTTTTTTTCACGTGTATTTTCTGTTCTTTAAAAAAAGAGAAAAAGAAAAAAACGTGTCGGAAATGTGGGAGGTTTTTATTTATTGATCCCGTTTTGGCTGCACGGGGCCGGGAGGGAGCGGAGCCCAAAGCCGCATCCATGTCCAGCCCATGGGCTGCAGCCGGGAGGGGCCGCTGGAATCAATAAGAACCGGCCGCTGGTTCCTTTAAAAGCCGCGTTAATGGAGTGGAGGATCAACGGAAATTAGAGAGAACGGAGTTAATGCCGGGCTAATTTATTTAGTCTGTGGTGGGATACGAACCTATTGACTTTAACACTATTTTTCTGCTGTTAACGCTGAGTTTAGATTGGGGGGGTTCTGTGGAATAAAAGATAACAAACACTGTCCACGTTCCCTTTCATCTCCTGTCACTGACCTTCCACTCCTGGGCTGCTGCAGCCCCTCCAGTTCCTTCAAGTTCCAGCCCAGAGCCGCTTCCCCCCGGGCTGTAGCTGTGAGTGAAGCCCACCAGTGCATTGCGGCTGCTCTCTCCTGAAATACAGCAGCTCTAAGTCCTTCTCACAAGCCTTCAGAGCTGCAATACGTTCACCAGCAGCGCTGCACTCACAACGTCTCCAGCAGTGGAAGATGTCAGTATGTGGGGCTGGGTGAGGTCAGTGAGCGCCAACACGGAGCTTATCCATCAATCAGCCATCACAAGGAAACGGGCTGGGAAGCCCTGATGGCTGATGCTGTATTTCTCTGATGCTGTATTTCATGCTGTGTGCTTAAAATGAAGGTAAATGCCGTATTTGCGATCAGAACGAGGTAATTTGGGATGTGCTGGTGTGTCCAATAAAAGCTGATGGAGCTGCTTGGATTGAGGGACGCGGAGCCTGAGCAGCGCTGTGGGATGAGCAGCGCTGAGCGGTGAGATACGGAGCTGAATTGGACCGGGAGGATTCGGAGCTCAGCGCAGCCCGGAGGAGGCCGGGCCTGTTCGCAGCGCGGTACGGAACTCGGTGTAGGTTCGTTCGGGTCGGTGCCGGGTAAGGAGCCGCACTGTGGGAACAGGGAACCCATCTGCGGCCTTGCCGGGGCCAGGAGCTGCTCATGGCTGTGCAGCTCAGCGGGACTTTGAGTCAACACGACGGAACCGAACCGAACCGAGCACAGCACCCGGCGGGTCCCGCAGCCGGGCGGTGACGTATAGCGCTGCCCCGTGACGTCATCACCACGCGCCGGAGGAGGCGGCGCCACGTGAGTCCGGAGCGCGGCATGGCGGCGGTGCGGGGGGGGCGGCGCCTGGCGGCGGTGCTGCGGGCCGGGACCGGGGCGCGGGTGGCTGCAGGTGAGAACAGCCCCGGGCCGTACCGCACCGTACCGTATCGTGCTATACCGTGCCGCACCCCATACCCTGAGCCCGGTCACAGCCGAGGCCCCGGGCCCTGCCCGAAGCACCGGCGGGGCCCGGGCTCCTGCCGGGGTTGACTCTCGCGGTTAACGCTGCCGTACCTGACTCGTGTGTTGCAGCCGAACGGCCGGCCCGGCTCCCACGAGCGCTGCTCTGTGCTCCGAGGTTCCCGCACCGCCTTCCCGCTGTTGGCTTCCCCGCTTACCGGCCGTACAGCACCCAGACGGCACAGAGCAAAGAGGAAGAGCCGCTGCACAGCATCATCAGCGACACCGAGAACGTGAACGGTGGGTACGGATGGACGGTGGGGTCTCGAGGGGTCGTTGTCCAGCTGCAGGCAGGTCTCAGAGCATTGTCCGGGTGTAACCGTGCACCGTCTCTGCAGGGAGGTGCTTTAAAGCAAAGTCGGGCTATGGAACCACGGTGGGTTTTTGGAGGTCACAGCTGTGGGTGCAGTTCTGCTTCGTGGCAGCTGAAGGATGTTGTGAAGGCAGTTCAGCCTTTCTGCCCACAGGGAAGTGTTGAAGCACCTCACGTGTGTCTGTGATCTTATTCCAGGTGCAGCCTCCAAGCACGAGTTTCAGGCTGAGACAAAGAAGCTGCTGGATATTGTTGCCCGTTCCTTGTACTCAGAGAAGGAGGTACGTAGGGCACCTCCAGCTGCACGGAGCTGGCAGGTTTCTGTTGCTGAAGCCTCATCGCTGGCAGGTTGAATCCCCCAGACCTGAGCTTAGAATGCTGCTCAGTCTTTGTGGTGCTCAGAACCTCAGCACTTCCCAGCCATTCTCCAGGCAGATAATGGGGAAAGGCCATGACCTATTAGCAATTCTGTTGGAGTTCTGCATTGCTGGGAGCTCTGTGCACTGAACGAAGCTGGGCTGCAGTGTCAGGTTGTGTCTCGTTCAGGTGTTTATCCGGGAGCTGATCTCCAATGGCAGCGATGCGCTGGAGAAACTGCGTCATCGGCTGCTGGCAGAAGGGAAGGCATTGCCAGAGATGGAGATCCACCTGCAGACAGACAGTGCGAAGGGAACCATCACTATCCAGGTATCTCCATTGGTAACAGGAGAGTGCTGTTCCTTGCCGCTCGCTCTTATCTCTAGGCCTGGTGGGGGATTGGTGGAAGCTGGGTGGCAGTGCAGCCCTTTCCCATGAAGAAGAGTTTTATGTTGCATGGCAGCTCACAGACCTTCCCTCCCATGTGGGCTGCTGGCAGGTGCTGGGGTGGTGGTTCCACTGCTCGTCATCTCTGCATGTTCCTGCTTCAGGTGTTTTTGTGGCAAAGATGTTAATGCAAAGAAGGCAAACTGTTAACTTTCCTCATGGACAGTGTCAGCTGTGGCAGTACAGCTTTGTTCTGCTCTTAGGAGAGCAGAGAATGAAGCAGACAGCAGTGAGGGGTGACTGGAGCAGAGCAGTCCACAAGAGATGTGGTACAGACAAGGCACATGGTGCAGTATTTTACACGTGTGACAACAGCAGTCACTGTTAGAGGCTGCTCAGTTGTTTTATACTTATGTTTCTTTGCCAAACAAGCAGCTGTAGTTGCCATGGGGAAGCTGCTGGTTGTTAGTGGGCAGCACGATTGTCAGCCCAAAGATTCTCAAATCACAGTGCAGCAGCTTTGCTTCCCCTCTCACACCTGGCTCCTGCATTCCTCTGACTGATTCGTTAATGAGTTCTCACTTAGGGATGATTCCCTGCTTGGGGCTGTCTTGTTCTTGTCTTTCCCTTCTGCTGTCATGGTGCACACATCGCTTCTGATCCCATCCAGACGTGCTTACAGCTCATGGAAGCTGTCCTCTTCTTTGGCTGGGAGGCCTGTTTGCCCACCTTGCAGACTGGATGTGTTTGACATCATACCCAATTAGAGCTGCTAGGGATTTGTCTTTTTATAACCCCCTATCTGGCTGTCTGTGCATCTCTAATGCGACTAAATGAGTCTTAACTAGCAAGCCTTTAACTGCAGAAATACTGTGCTTCGAGAGAGAGAACAGCACTACTCCAATCTCATTTAATAGATTTGCCTTCTCAGTGGTGCCTAAAGCTCCTTATCTCCAGCAAGGGGTCTATTTATAACCTCTTGAAGAAATGCACGGAATATAAAGATTGCTTGGACCAAGCCTCATTCAGAGCAGTGACCTGCAAAACTGCAGGTAGAGATGGAGGGGTGAAGCTCTCTGTGCTTAGCTGAGCCTCAGCTGGGATGGAGCTTAGAGGCACCTGCCTCCAATTGCAGGGCTAGGTTAGAATTCCAGGAGTTGCATCATCTTTAACCAAAAAGCCAGAGATCTGCACATACACGTGCATCTCAAATAACCCGTGGCTAAAGAAACACAGAATCTTTTGTTTTCTTCCTCTTTGTGCCAGAAAAAGAGCATGTCACGTTTAAAAAGGAGAAATTTGGAGTGCATGAAAGGAAGTGCTTTGCTGAACAGCAGGCGTTTGGACCTGGATGGGTGGAAGCTGAGTCTGCTGCAGCACTCAGCGTTGTTGTGAATGATGCTACAGTGTTATTACATAGTGCTGGAAAAGAAGCAAAACCTCAGGCTCTTGCTTTAGACAGCTGCCATGTTAGGCTTCAACATGCATCTCTAACTGCAAGCGTTCTTTCAGGTACAGCTGTGGCCAAGGCAGTTTAGTTAATTGATTGTTTTAAGTAATGAGGCTCTGCAATTCCTTGGGTTGGTCTCAGGTAATGAGCAAAGATAATGCTGCTTAACTCAGGTTCTTGTTTACCAGCTAAACTGAGCAATTTGTTGATTTAAACTCGATTTGCTGCTGTAATTGCATACGATTTGCTTCTCATTTACCAAAAATTATGATACAAAAGCAAGAACTGTGAAGTGATGTGATGAGATGGGTACTGAGCTGAGGATGTTCTTTTAAGAAAGACAGGGGAGTCCTCCGGGCTGTGGGGCAAACAAAGCACTTGATGCTGCATGAATGCAGCCATCCAGCTGTACCCACAGCAGGAGGGCTGGAACAAAGCACAGGGAAAGCACGAAGGTGCAGTGCAGAGGAGCAGTGCTGTGGGGTGGCTGTGGGGCTGGTTGTGTGCTCGGCGCCCTGAGAAGTCCCAGGAGGGCAGTTCAACCAGGTGGGCAGGTTGCAGCTCAGCAGAGTAGCAGGTGGGCTTCTGTAATTAGCTGCCAGCTAATGAAGTGTCCATGCCCTCAGTCCTGTGCTGCTCGTTCTCCGCTGCAGAGCTGTGGGGTAGCACTGCACACTTTGAACTCGGAACATATCCCTTGTGTCTTGTGATTTGTGGAGGCCCGCAGCCAGTTGGCCCCATGGTTGTATGACCGGCTCTGCTCCCACTGCTGTTCTTAGGAAGGTAAAACTTTCCTGGAGGCTGAAGGGGAGGCTTGAAGCCATCTATGGGGGAATGAAGCTGTAATGGTGATGGAGCACAGTTCTGCTGCCTGATTGCAGCTCAGAGGTATTTGCAGAGCTGCAGACAGCCCAGCACAGGGAGCAGCTCCATCTGCTGAAGGCAGCCACACAGCGCAGCACTGAACCTGGCTGCAGGAAGCACAGGTGCTGCAGGAGCAGTCTGAATCTCGATGGGGTTCCCCTTTGGATCCACTCAGGTGTTCTCCTGCCTTAGGAATTGCCAGCACCCCTGCTTGGCCATCACAGCACACGTTTTCTGCTTCCCCTGTGAGCAGCCCAGCGCTGCTGGAGGAGCGGTGCTCTGAGCTGTGCTCTTTGTTCGTTGCATTCACCCCCATCAGCTCAGACTCCAGGAGTTGTCCTTAAGCATTTTGCAATAAGTTTGGCTGGGAATTAAATAGCCAAATATATTCACGGAGTATTTTTTTAATGCAGTGGAATTTGGGAATGACATGCTGCACTATAAATAGGAATGGATCAGAGGAGTTAAGAGTGTTCTGCTCAGGGTCTGGCACGAACAAAAACTGAACCAGATGCTGAAAACATCTTTTTTCTGCACTTTTTGGTGCTGTGTTGTTTTTCTTCCCTTGGGGAAAGGGACCGTGTCAGATTCCTGAGGTTGTGCCATACTCTGTTTGTTTATCCTGGCTTTTCAGCTCCTGTGCTGGGATGTTACCTGGCATCATTCATCTTCTCAGCCAAGGTACCGCTGTGCTGTGATGTGGGGGATGCAGAGCAATGTCTGCTCACGCAGCACCTCGCTTGGTAACCTCACAGGTTGGCCACTGGTCATTTGGTGGACTTAAACATCACACTAGAAATATATTAGTATTAATTACACTGCCTTTATTGGTAAATAGGTCCACTGAGTAGGGGAGCAGGGGCAGGAAAAGACAGGCACTGTATGAAGATGAATGAATGTGGTCCCTGTAGCCAAGAGCCTGCGTTGCCTGAGATCTGAGGGATTGGTCGCTCTGCCGCTGCTGGTTGGAAATAAGCTGCACCTCATTGCTCCTCACCTCCCCTGTGTACTGGCTCAGGAATGGGGCTGACTGTATGTGCACAACTCTTTGTGCAGGTGGGCTGAGACCTGGGCTGAGATTGCTTTCCAGCACTGGCACATGGAGTTGTTAGTGGTGCAGAAACCAGCCTGTCTTGGCAGGTTTTTGTGTTGTCTCCGTATAATGCTTGAGTTTCTGAATGTCTTGGTGGCTTATAGCCACAAAGCAGCTGCGGACCCTTAGAGCTCTGAGCCTTTTGAGTCTGCTGTCCTGCCCTGGTGCAGGTGTAGTCACTGCTGGAAGCTGGTGTTGCATTTACTGCTTGACTGGCTGGAAGAAACTGGCTGGAAGAGACTGTTGATCAAAAGGAGAAGCTGCTTGGGTTCTGCTTGCTACAGCAATTCTCTGCTGGTATTTCAGTGGCTGTTGCTGTTTCTTTTCAGGACACAGGCATTGGGATGACCCAGGAGGAGCTTGTTTCTAACCTTGGAACCATTGCTCGATCAGGCTCAAAGGTAACTCAGGGCAAGGTGCCCCTTCTCCCCCTAAGAATAGGCTTCTCCAGTTAGAGCCACATTTGTTCTCCCAGTAATTTCTCATTCTGTCTCTTTCCTTGGCCCCAGCCCATCTGGGAAATTACAACCTCCCATGGAGTCTTCTTGCCTACAGTGGTCTCTGCTGTGGGCCAGGGAGGCCTGTGGTGCCAAAGATGCACTAATGGGTCCTGGGTGTAGTGCTGCTGCACCTGGCTGCCCTCAGTCCCAAAGGCTTTCCTCTGTGAGCCATGTTTGTGCAGGGAAACAGGCTCATCTGCCATTCCCATTGCATCCACGAGGGCACCAGCTGTGTCCTTGTGCTGGCAAATTGTCATATATATTTAGTTGATACTTCTTTTTCTATCTCTAGAGTAACCACTCTGAGGTTGCTTGCTCCTCATTGACCGTTTTCCTGTCCTGCTAGTTGCAGTGTACATTGCCCTAGGCAATGCTCCACCCTTTTCCAGAGATGCAGTCCCTGAAGTCGTTGCATGGTGGTTTATGTCTCCTCCTTTGTTCCTCCAGGCATTTCTGGATGCATTGCAGAGCCAAGCTGAAGCTAGCAGTAAAATCATTGGCCAGTTTGGAGTAGGCTTCTACTCAGCCTTCATGGTGGCTGATAAAGTGGAGGTGTTCTCACAGTCTGCAGAGCCAGGGAGCCTGGGCTACCACTGGTCTTCAGATGGGTAAGGCTGCAGAGTGGGATGGAAGCATGCAGGGGCTGTGTCTGGATCAGGCATGAGCTGAAAACTGTGCAAAGCAAGATGTGCACTGCAGTCTGTATTTCTGTAGTTTGAAGGCTTGTCTGTCGTCATACTTGTGTGGCATTCACTTAGCAGTATGGTAGGAATGGTCACCCAGAACGTGCTGCCTCTACCAGAGCACAGCTTCTTTTCATTGCAACAAGCTGTGGCTGAAGGTTAGGCCTGTGCAAGCCAAAGTTTGCTTGAAGTTTGTTTCCTTTTTTGTAGAGGCTACTGGTCTGCTAAGAGCTGTGTCCTAGGGCCCAGATTCTCCATAGAAAGACAGCTTCACTCCCTGGGGCTTCTGAAATGCACAGAGAACATTCAGGCATCCAAGATGGGGCTTTTTTGCCTTTTCCTCTTGGTGCTGAAGTGTTGTGCGAGCTGTCAGTTTCATTACACGTCCAATGGTAGATGTGACTGAGGCACAAGCTGACATGGGTTCTGTTTCTAATCCTAGCTCAGGAATGTTTGAGATCGCTGAAGCATCTGGTGTCAGAACTGGGACTAAGATTATTATACATCTCAAAGAAGACTGCAAGGAGTTTGCAAATGAAGACCGAGTCAAGGGTGAGTGGAGGAGGGAAGTGCTGTTACGTGCTATGGATGTGTGGAATCTGTTGGTTCTCTATAGGTGGGAGGTGAATTTGCAGTGTTCTTCCTCTCCTGCAGCACCATTCTGAAGAATTTCACACTGAAGAAATTCTCACTTTGTTGTTTTCACAACCATGACTCTTTCGTGTCTTTTTTCCACTCCAGAGGTGGTGACAAAATACAGCAACTTCATCAGCTTCCCTCTGTATCTCAATGGGAGACGAATTAACACGTTACAGGTGAGCGGGATGGATATTCTGCTTAGCTCTTTGGCTGACCACATAATGATACAGCCAGGCCCACCTTAGGCGGGAGCTCTTGGTCCAGTTGCAGGAATCTGTTAGTTGCAATTTGTTATCTTTAGAATAAACCAAAAAAAAGCCACCTGTACGTTATTTTCTTCTAGCATTTCTTTCCCGGGTTGGTTAAATTTCAAGTAAGAGAGTAGGTGGAGGGTTTGTATTTGTTTGCTATTTCATAAAACGTGGCACTGACAAGTTGCTAAGATGTACTGAAATGCTTTATCATGCTAATTTATTTAATGTTCTGTAATTGGTGTTTTCAGTGTCTGATATTTATTTGGATTCCTACGATTATAATGTTTCTGTTTCAAAGCCTTTTAGCTGTTTCCCTTAAATTACAAAACTAGAAATAGATGTAGGCAGCTGTTTGATCTTCTGCCTGACAATCAATAGAGCACACTCCCTAGAGAAGAGCCATACTGGAGCAAGAGGTGAAATTGCTTAATGGTGTACTTCTGTCTTATCAGAAAGTGTGTTTTCCACTGGGATATGGCAATAGCTTTATTCTCTTCATGCTCCTATTTCAGACCTCTTTATCCAGGATCTTTCCCCCCCCCCATTTTTCCACACATCAACCTCAGTTCACTGTAAACAGAGCCATAGATCCCTGTTGTGGGTTTTCCTAGATAAGGTTTTGAATGCCTGCCATGTATCTGGCAATATAGAATTAGAGGCTTTTGTGGTCTTAACTATGATAACTGTAGCTACAAGTAAGACTCTAGGAAAGCAAGACTTAATCTAATGGCTGCTCTGAAGCATCTTAGTACCCACTTGAGTCTGTGGTCCTACCTGTGATCCTGCAAACCCTCCAGGGCCATCTGCATGCTGGAAAGGTTAGGAAGCCACTTGTGTAGCAAGGCTTTGAGGCAAAAGCAGCTTTAAGGAATATGGAAGCATGGCAGGATTGCTGTGAGTTGCATCCTTTGGACTGGTCTGCAGGAGGTTTGTATTGCCACCAGTGATTACTCCTGCCACTCATTAGGGCTGGAATGGTGAAGAGTGGAACTAAGCGTATTGGGCTTTTCTGTCTGGAAACAAAAGTTTCTTAATTGGTCCCGATGTTTGTTAGACAGGAGCTCCTCCCATTGAACTTTAACTTTTCTTTGTTGGTCTGAGCCTTGAGGTGCTTGACCAGCACTACTAGTCAGCTGAGCTGTACTAACTGCTCAGGATGCTTCTGGCCAATGTGAAGTGATGGAAGTTAGCCAAATCCCTTTTGTTTTGGGCCAGACAAAATTTGCCTTGTGCCTGCTGTGGGGCAAGAAGGTGGAAGGTGACCAGAGATCAACTGAGGGTCAGTAGTTAGTCAGTGTATGGACCATACTACATCCCACTGCCTTCACACTGTGCAGAGCAGTGTGACTGTTTGAAAGATGGCACTGTTTTGATTTGTTGCTCGGAGAGAAAATGCAACTCTTCTTCTGAAGGTAGAGCCCTGTGCTATGAAGACACAAAGGATGAGAGCTGATGGGAACTCATCTCCCTGCTCCTCCACAGGCACTCTGGATGCTGGACCCCAAGGACATCAGTGAGTGGCAGCATGAGGAGTTCTACCGCTTCATAGCGCAGGCTTTCGACAAGCCCCGCTACGTCCTGCACTACAAGACTGATGCACCCCTCAACATCCGCAGCATCTTCTATGTTCCTGAGCAAGTATGTGTCCAGGGAACTGTGGGACAGCTCCAGCTCCTCTGGAGATGAGAGAATAGCAGTGCCCCTTAGGGAGAGGAGGCAGCTGCAGAATTGCAAGGAGGAATATCCAATGTGGCATCTCTGTGGTAGGCTGGATGTCACAGGAAAATGGTAGGGATAGTGAGTTGTGGGAGGAGCTGAAGGTGACTCGGGTCCCTGGGGAAGACAGCCGCCAAGGTTAAAGCTCCTGTTGGATTCAGTACCAATTGCTGCAGCATGGTGTGCACTTAATGACTGGGCACACTGAACAGTGCTGGTGTTATCTTTCTGTCTCTTCTTCCTGCAGAAACCATCCATGTTTGACATCAGCAGGGAACTGGGTTCCAGCGTTGCCCTCTACAGCCGCAAAATTCTCATTCAAACCAAAGCTGCAGACATCCTGCCTAAGTGGCTGCGCTTCCTTAGAGGTGTGTGCTGGGAGCAGGAATAGCAGCCTGTGGAACAGGGCTTCCACTGGGGGTTAGGTGGGGGGCTGATCCCTTCCTGAGCGTGGTGCTCATGTGTGCCTCACTGTTCAAGAGTTGCTCTGTGTTCCAGGTGTTGTAGACAGTGAGGATATACCCCTGAACCTCAGCAGGGAGCTGCTGCAGGAAAGCGCCCTCATCAGGTAAGCAAGAGGTAGATCTGTGTACTGCTGAGTCTCTTTTGGCTTCATGCTGGGTGGCTGTGGGTGTGTGCTGAATATTTTGTGTGTGGTTGGTTATGTTCATGTTGAAGATGTGAACTTTAGCAGTGCATTTGTGCCACAGCTGTAGCTGTCTCTCCAGCTCAAGTGCTACTTTTGACTGAAATACAAAGAACAGGTGTAGAACCATGAGGGAGATGTTCACTTAAAGACTCACCTTGGTCTAGCAGCCATCTTCAGAAGGCCTTGTTCCTGTTGCAGGAAGCTCCGAGATGTTTTGCAGAAGAGGCTGATCAAATTCTTCGTTGACCAGAGCAAGAAGGACCCTGAGAAATACGCAAAATTCTTTGAGGAATACGGAGTATTCATGAGAGAGGGAATTGTCACGATAGCAGAGCAGGATGTCAAGGTACCAGCTGTCCTGATGCACTAAAGGTGATGAGAATGAGTGTTGGCTGCTGCCTGGAATGAGGGGGATGGCTACTTCTCTGTGAATCTTATGTGTCCGTAGCTCTTGTTTGTGGATCTAATAAGACCTGAGGGTTCCCTAACGCCCCTTACCCTAACTCTGACTTTTTCTGGCTGGGTGCTGCTTTCCTCTTATGTTGAGACACTGCAGAAACTTTGTATCCACACACAGTCAGCCCTTGTTGATGTAATTTGAACTACATCCTGCCATAAAGTAGAGCTTTCCCCTACTGTTGTCTTCAGCCTGGATTCCCATTTCCAGGAGAGCTTGGCATACATCATGTCTAGGTCACTTTCCTGCCTCCATGATATTTGGATCAGGAAGGGGGAAACTCAGAATCGCCTGAGCCTTTTTGCAACAGTACTCACTGCAAAGAGATGCCTTGGGACTGGGAGTGGTCAGGCAGAGCTTCTGTGAGCTGCCCTCAGCTCACAAGAGCACGTTTGTTCCAGGAGGACATTGCGAAGCTGCTGCGTTATGAATCGTCTGCCCTGCCTGCAGGCCAGCTGACCAGCCTGACCGAGTACGCCTCCCGCATGAAGGCAGGGAGCAGAAACATCTATTACCTGTGTGCACCCAACCGACACCTCGCTGAACACTCACCCTACTTTGAGGCCATGAAGAAAAAGGACATGGAGGTAGGTTAGCAGTTTGCTGTGGCCAGGCTGAGCTGCTGCATCTGTGGTCAGGGCTCTGCTGGGTTTTGGAGCTGGGCAGAGCAGTGAGGCTTGCAACAGTCCCTCTCTTTTTATCCCTCTGTTTCCACTTGGACTGGTTACTGTAGCATGGGGTCAGATTATAGGCCACACATGTAGCATACTGTGCAGGTGGGCTAGTATTCATCCAGACAACTAGGTATTTCTGCTCATTCTGACATCTGCTATTTACCTTTGCTGAACCCTGCAGCAGGAGCCCAGGAGTTGCTGTGCAGTGCTGGATGCAGTGTTGTTAGAGGTGTCCTCTGCAGGCAGGTGGCCCTTTCAGGCTGGTGCTTCCCTGGGTGGCAGCTGCAGCCCAGCCATCCACAGTAACAAAGCACCTCAAGGGTTTGCTTTTATTTGAAGCCCTGAGTGGAAGTTGAACCTGCTGGTTTCCTTTGTGATGTTCTTGCCATTTAGTGCAGAGTTGCCTCTGGAGAAGGGAAGTGCTGTTAAATCTCAATGTCTTTTTTTGGCACAGGTCCTGTTCTGCTATGAGCAATTTGATGAGCTGACACTCTTGCACCTTCGGGAGTTTGACAAGAAGAAGCTCATCTCAGTGGAGACAGACATCGTTGTTGATCACTATAAGGAAGAGAAGTTTGAGGAGAGCCGCCCAGGTATGGTGGGGTTCCCCTGTCCCATCCCACTGCATGCAGGCCTGCTGTCCTGTGTCAGGCAGTGAGGGTACATCTCTTTCAGCACACTTGCAATTCATGACTATATGAGCGTGCACACACTTGGTACCTTAACAGAGGGAGGCAAGGATAGGCAGGAGAAGAACTTGTCTTCTCTCATTATAGCAGTTATGGACAAGGGGATGTACACAGGTATGTGCTGAGTGGTGTTGCATTCCCGTTTCTACAAGAGAGCTTGTAAACAAGGGTGTGAAATTGACTGAGATCAGAAGTAAATCTCAGTGTCTGTTGACATACAGAAGGTGCATGTGCCCTCTTTTCTCTGCTAGCTGCAGAACGTCTGACAGATGCGGAGGCTGAGGACCTGATGGCCTGGATGAGAAATGCCTTAGGCTCTCGAGTCACTGGTGTTAAGGTAGGTATTCTTCACCTGGGTAGCTGAGTACGGAAGATCCACAGAAAGCACATTCTAGGAAGAAGAGGCAGAGATTGACTGGGAATCTGCTGCTACAGATTTGTTGGGCTTTTTTTGGACCCTGAGAGAAATTATTCTTTTCCTATACGTCCTTTCTATAAGTGATGTGAGTTTTGGTACTTGTCATTTTGGTGGTCCTTGTGGGAGTGGGGAGAATGACTTCTTTGTGTGTGATGTGCAAAGCCCGTTTTAGTCACTCATACTTAAGTCTGAACATTCTGTTGACTGCCCTGCCTGTGGGCTAGAACAGCTTATTGGCAGGAATGTGTGAGCTACTGCCTATGGACTAGTGGTGCCACTTGGGATGCCAGCTGCCCTGTCCATTTAAGCAGCTCCTGTGGGATGGGAACAAGTTGTGCAGTTTTGGTATAGGTCTGCACTGAAGAGACTCTCAATCTCTTATCCTCCCCTACTTTTCCATTTCAACACTGACTGGTGTTACTGCCACAGGTGACCACACGGCTGGACACCCACCCTGCCATGATCACTGTGCTGGAGATGGGGGCTGCCCGCCATTTCCTTCGCATGCAGCAGCTGGCCAAGACCCAGGAGGAGCGTGCCCAGCTCCTTCAGCCCACCCTGGAGATCAACACGGGGTAAAGGATTGCAATAGCACTGCTAAACACTGCCTTACTGCTGGGTTGGAGGTAGGGAAAAGGGCAACGTAAAGCATCCAGGTAGCAGGACTCTCCCCATTAAGGGTGTTAAAGCTTCTTAGTCTGTGAAGCTGTATGGTATGGTAGACATGAGCCATCCACCCTCACTGCATCCAGCCTGCAAGGACTGGCAGGGTTATAGGGTCAGGATGGGAGAGAAGAGAGAAACCCCTGGAACAGGAGAGACGAAGATGGAGCTGTTTTGTCCTTCTGGTAGATCATTTTCTGTCCCACTTTGGCTTAGGTGCTCATTCTGGAAAGAAATTTCTCACATGTCCAAAAAATGCTAAGTCTTAATATGGGTCTCTCCTATTCTTACAGTCACACTCTGATTAAGAAGCTTCACGAGCTAAAGGACAGTCAGCCTGATCTGGCCCAGATGCTGCTTGATCAGGTGAGAGCCAAGCCTTCTCCAAAGGCACTGCCATCCTGCCCAGAGCCACCTTGAAGACTATGTGGCTGGGAATGGAGTGGAGCCCTTGTAGCAAGCTGGATTATCCCTCCTCCATGGTCCCCACTGTGGGTGTTTGTGCTGCTTGTGGCCCATGTTGGTTCCTAACAGATTGCCTAGAAAACATGCTTGGTCTCTATGTGCAAGTCCTGGAGTGTGACATTCACTTCTTCCTCAGCATTCCTTCACCTTGTTCTCCCTGTTTATTTAATACTCTTCCTCTTTTTCTCAGATATATGAGAATGCCATGATAGCAGCAGGACTGAATGAAGATCCCAGACCAATGGTGAGCCGGCTGAATGAACTCCTCACCAAAATCCTGGAGAAAAACTGAGCTCTAGAAGACCGAAGGATGAACTCTGTGCTGATACCTCTTTCCTCAAGTACAGTCACTGTGTCAGCTATTGTAGCATCTGCTTGAACACATGAACAGTGAGGGATTCACTTGGCATATGGCCATGGAGAATGCAGGGGACTTCCAGCCACCACTGCACAGGTAGGAGCCAGTAGGAGCCATGGCAGAAAAGGTGTAAAGCTGATGTACAGCTGAGTTCATCCTTGTCTTGCTGAAGAGAAAGGGAAGTGACTGGGAAATGGCTTTCCAAGGTATGGCTTCCTGGAGGCTCACCAGGGCTTTTTATCTCTTCTGTGGGATAAATTGCATGTCTAACTGACCTGTATTTATGATAAATAAACGCTGCTTCTTTTCCAAAGCCCTCCACTCTTCTGGTTTCCCTTTACTCTATTGGTCTTTGTGTCTTCCAGCTGGTGATTTCACAGTTCTGTCTTCTGATGCTGCCTGGTTCTGCAGAACACTGGGTGTTGGACAGTGGTGGGAAGAGAGTGCCATGAAAGTAATAGATTGCAGCAGAGTGTGGAAGGAAAAGAGGAGACCCTCCAGCTATAAATTGTTAGCCATGTCCTTGGAAAGCAAGCAGATAAGGTTTGTGTGGCTCATACATAGAACTTCAGTGCTGGTTGTAGTGATGAAGCTGGAGTTTTGCACTTCCAGTCACATCTTCTCCATGTAGATCCTAACTTACTCATCCTCAGAAGCACTGTATCATCAGCTGGTTTCTGCAGCAAGAGCAGAGACCCCTATTTTTTCTACCATATTGAGGCAAAACATGGGAATGGTGCTGTAAAGCTGCCAGCATGGGCCGGTTGTGTCCTTTGCTTCTGTTTGCTCTACCAGATTTCCCCATGGGAAGAATCTCATGGAGCTTATTTGGGTTCCTGGCTTAAACAATGCTGAGCCCTGCCGTGTCTGGAAGATTAATTTTTTAGCTTTGATTTTTACTGGGACTTTGTTAAACTGCTGCCTGTTGGTTGGTTTGTTTTCTAGAAGTTTGGGGAAAAAAAAGTCTTGCAAGTTAAGTTTTGTGTGCTGACAAACCTCCAGTGATCAACAGCGTGGCCTTCTTTCCTGCTCTGCCCAGGCTCATCAGCTGTGTCAAACCTATACTCTAGGGCAGAAGATGGAAAATATTTATAGGCAGTGAAATCCAGTTTGAGAGGATGTTCCTGAGACCTTGTGTTTTCGAACTTGGATAGGATCCCTCTCACGTCTGGCTCAGGACCTTGAAACTGGACCGGCCCATAAAGTCGTTCATGGGGCCAGATTGAGAACAGAGTTTTTTCTCGTCCAGACTTCCTGCTGAGACTATCGAGAGTGTCTTGGTCAGGCTCCAGGTCTGTGATTTATGGACAAACCACAAGCCAGGAATCTGCAGTCTAAGCTCCTTGAGCAGCAACTGTTTAAAACATTATGAAAAGAAATGGCCACTGTTTCCAAAAGAAGAAAACTTGGGAGCCATTAATAACATTTAGCACTACCGGAGTGCTTTGCAGTTGTGAATTAATCTTCTCTCCTTGTGAAATAATTCAGAAATATTATTGTGCAGATAAGATCTGCATAGACTTTAAACAAATTGCCTTAAGAAAATAGTAAGTCTGTGTTAGAGACTCAAGAATCTCAGCCCAGAGCAAAACAAACCTCCAATATCCAAAGGCTTTGAAGACAAGTATCTGGGTTTGGATGAGACAGTCAGCACAAATGCAATGAGAGCTTTGAGAGCACTCCTGACCGATACACTGTTCATCTGAAAATTCTTCTCAGGGCACTCGTAGGTCTGCCCAAACCTGAGCCAGGGAGCTCGTGCTCTTTCTCAGTAATCCCTGGGTTCAGAATTCCTGGGATTTCAGAGAAGCCCCAGCTGCTACTGGAATTGCCCTGTACAAGGCATTTCCAGCTGGTTGTCTCTCCTGTTGCTCAGGAAGAAGAGGATGGCATGCAGACCTTGTGATTTTGTCTTGCTGTCTTTTTGCACCCAGAACACCTTGTCTCCTCGCTGTCCTGGGGCAGACTGAACGCAGGTTTTGCTTTTCTTTCATCTGCAGGAAGCTTTTCTTCCAGACAGTCATTAGTTCTCCCTTTGCTGTCAGAATAGTTTTGTTTCTTCTTTACCTCTTGTTTTACACTTCTACTCTAGAATACTTAGTTTGCAACACAGTCCAAGCCAAGAGGGCAGCTTTTCTGCCACACAAGCCATGTAGTTTCCCCATTCTCATCCATGATAGAAGGATTATCCTCGGTGCTGTCTCCCACTGTTGGAACTGGAGCCCATTCTAGCAGGAAATTTATATCAAATCACGAGTCCATTTGTGTCCACTGCTCTTGGAAACAGCCTGGGTTGTGAACAGGTGGGAACGGGTAAGAAAAAAATGATTCCATCAGTCCTGGTCCAAATGGAATGGTTGGCAGGAGTGCAAGGACCACAGGCTTCTGGAAGTACTTAGACTTGTAAGGACTCCCGATTGTCTCTTTGCCATTAATATATATCTACATGCAGCAGGAAGGATGATGAATTGGTGAAAGAAGCGGTTTCCTCCTCTTTTTAAATCCACGTTGCCAAGGGTATCATAATGAATTGCCCATTAAACATATCCATACATTATTACTCCAAATGTTAGGACATTATCTGCAAGGGATTTGGGGTCAGGCAATAGCAGTTAACGAAGAAGCAGTCTGTGAAGCCAAGCAAAACTTGGTTCTTTTTTTGCAGCCCAAGTGAATGAGGGGTAATTGGGGTTAAAACCTGCTCCAGAAATAAATCAGTAAGTAAAGCTGTAGTAGAGCTGTCCCACATTAAACTCTTAGAAACTTGGGAAGTCACAGCCGTGATGGGAGGCAGAGGGAGAATCCAGCTTGAATGTGAGCAATGCTGAATGTAGCATAGTGGGGGATATATGCGTGTATTCATGTAAATGTGTGTATGCATAGATATGATAGATACAGATGTACATGTTTCCTGTCATTACTATTGCATAGTGACCTCCAAGTACTGTTTTTTTAAGAATAATTATAGTAGAATGCCCACAAATTCCACAGTAGTAGTTTTCTACAAGGAAAACTCCATGCCCAAGTGCAGTAGTAAATGCATCATGTATCATAGGTGTTGCTATTTCAGGGGTCTGTCTGCATGGTTGTAGTTCACATATTACCAGTCTCATACTCAGTGAAGCTGAGGTTTGGAGACAGGGTTTGTGGCAGAAACCACATCAATGTTGCCCTTAGGAATGGTGAGAGGCCTGGAAGTGTCCTCTAAATAGATACCAGTTTGGTAGCTGGCACCAATACCATACCATGCAATACCATTACCATAGTGGTAAACATTTGTGCTTTTGGACAGGTCTGTATTAGAAACAGCACGATTCACTTTGTTCTTTACAAGGTAGACTGTATAAAGTCTGCACTACTTACATTGCCAAGGCTTAAGGTGTTTGCATTCCTCACGCTGAACACAATAAGCTTGAATGGATCCCAATGGTGAAAAAACAGTATGTTACCTGTTCCATCTTCTGAAGGGCCCTGTTTTGCTTCACCTCTTTGGAAACACCAGGCAATGAGTTGCTCAGAACAGCTGGGCTCTGCTGACTGAATTAATGTTTCTGCTTCTCTGATGATTATTTGATATATTTTAGTGTTTTTACATTTAAGTACCGTGCAATCGGTGTCACCACAGCTCAGCTCAGTGCTTCTTGTGGTGCCTCAATGCACCATATACGGAGTCTTCTTTGGTCTATGCGCAATCGTTGTTTGCAGGGTTCTCTTAAGAGCGTTTCTAAGAGCATTAAGTTGATAAAGAAGCCGAATAAACCAGCTTGGAGGAATAAAATCCAGCTGGAAAAGGCGCTGCCCACAATCCGCCTCATGAGGGAGGTTTGTGTGGCGGGAAGGGGCAGCCATCGCCACAGCACCCAGTGGCGGGAAGGCCGCGCGCATGCGCACTGCGGTTTTTCCCCCATCCCCTCGCGCATGCGCAGCGCCGCCAGCGAGATCGTGACGCACGGAGTGAAGGCGACGGTTGGCGCTTTGCGCATGCGTGGCGGCTGCTCGGCGGGGCTGCCCGCCGTGCCGGTGGGGCGTGAGGAGCGGCCGGGGCTCGGTGTGAACGGGGAGGAGGAGGAGGAGGTCAGAGGGACAGCGGCGGGACGGGGCGGGGCGGGGCGGCGGGATGTGAGGGATGTGAGGGCCGGAACGAGAGAGCGGGGGTGGCGGGAGAACGGCGCGACGTCATGACGTCATCACGGCGTCAGCGTCTTCGCGCGCCACCTGGCGGCGGGGAGGGGATGGAGCGGGTCTCCACAGCTTGTGGGCTCCCAGTCAGTGCGGAGAGATGGGAGCTCTAACAAAGGGTCCGAAATACCAACAAACACCCCCCTTTTTATTTATCTTCCTTCTTTTGATTCTTTATGGAAGCCCTTTCCTAATCAGGATTAGTTAAAACTTAGGTCATTTTACTGCTTGCTACTGCAGCCTGTGTGTTATTGAGTCCTTCATTCCTGCTTTTTAATTTAATTGATTAATTTAATTAATCTTTAAGTTAATAGCTTTCCTGTTGGTTTCACTCATATCAAATAACCGTTTTTGGAGCCCAGCTGCTTGTGCTTCTCATTGGTGTGCCTGTGTTTGCATACAAGCGATGGGCATTTGCACCTGAGCAACCGTTGCTCTTTATTTTCGTGTTACTTCCCCTTTATCCTTCCTTAGGAGCTATACAATAAAGCTCTGCACTTGGTGAAGGGTTTTATAAACTCAGGTTGGTTTCTACAGCATCCAAAATGCAGAAGGGCATTGTGTCATGTAAGTAGAGGCTGAAGGCAATGTCTGATATGTGATCAAGTTTTTACTGGATCTAAAGTACTTTAATATGTGGCAGGTACTATAGGGGAAGGCAGAGGCTTGAGAAGCGTGAGCATGGTACACTAATGGGATATAAAGTAAGTTAAGAGGTGGTGGAAGGCAGATGTGGATACTGGCCAGTGCTGAGATTGCTTGTTACAACCTGATAGTGATGTTCCTGGCTACCATTTTCTTGCTTATATAGGCTTGCAATAATTTGTCATTTCCCATGTTTCCACATCTGGTTTTGTTACCCTTTTCTGGCACAGGAAAGCCAGCAGGGGCCAGGGCTGGGGCTTGGTACCTGACTTTGAATGCCTGATCTGCACTCATTTTCTCCTTGCTGTCCTCGTTAACAATGGGATTGTGCTTCCACAGACAAATAGAGCCTGCCCCGTGCAGTTCTGGTGCTGCCTTTGTGGGGCTGTGTGTGTGCTGGAGGTGCTGGCCAGCTCAGAGTCCAGTGCAGGATCTTGAAATAAATCTATGGAAATTTCAGAAGTTGTGCTGTGGATACACATGTTGCTCTCCATCAGGAATGGGAAGCATTGGGAACTTATAGGAAGATGTTTTATTACAGGATTTGGTCTGGAAAAATCCCTCGGGACCATCTTTCTGGTGTGGTTTCCAGAGCAAACACTACAGAAATTCTTTCCCTTTGCAGTATTTGCACTGGCACGACCCAGAGTTTTGCTACCAGTCTCCACATCTTCAGGTTGCAGCTTTCAAACAAAAGGAGATGTGAAGGGGGCAACAAAACTTCCACTGCCAACTCAACGGCACAAATCCCAGTGTCTTGCCAGCACTGGAATTAGCAGCTTTGACCTGCACATACCATAGCAATTAACTTGCTTCTGAGGACTGAGGCGATAGATAGCAGTCGCTTTAGTCCTCTTGTTCTTTGATTTCCCCTTAAATCAAGGCAAGTCCCAAATGGGAAAGGCACTGACAGACCGCTTGAAGGATCCTGGGATGACTTGGGCTGGAGGTGACCTCAGGAGGTCTCTGGTTCAAACTTCTGCTCGCCCACAGTTGGCTGTGAGCAGTTGCTCAGGGCTCTCCCCATCCTGTCCGACCCGTTCTGCCTGCTGGGTTCTCAGTGTGTGGTGCTGAGCTGAACAGATCCTGAGCGATGTGTGCAGGTCACCTCTTTACTTATACAGGTCAATGCAAGTGGTAAAACTCAGCACCACTGGAATGTGTCATTTCCTTCTTCCTCCCCTCACACCCTGGAACTATGATCAAGAAGAGCAATCAGTGTACTGTGCACTAAATCTCACCTTTTCCTTTCACTTTCCAGGTTCCATCTTTCATTCCTATTGATCTCGCTTTGTACTGTTTTGATGATCCACGTTTACGTGACAAGCACAATTGGGCTAAAGGTCTGGCATGTAAGTGGGTAGGTAAGTGCCAACATTTATTTTGTTTGACCAGCTTCTGTGATTTGTAAAGTCCTAAATCCTTTTGAAATGACTTGATTGCTATACTGAGAGCAATTATTTTCAAAGCCATTACTTTTCCAGCTCTACAAACTCGTGCCAGAACCGGCTGTTAGGTACACTGACAGCAGCAGCATCGGAAACATTGAGATGCAGAGCAGGAGCCTCTGCATACAAGTCTGGAAAGGGAAGAGTAAGACATAAATTCTTCATCAGTTTTGCATTGTTTCTATGTTTGACATGGTCTTCGTGGAGCACTGAATATTGATTGCAAACACAAAAGCACAGATCTGTTTCAAAATTTACTGTCAGGCACTGACCGTAAATAAGCTGACAGTACAAGTGTGTCTGTGAGAAGTATTTAAGGTCATGGAGGATGAGAGATTCTATTTTTCTGCACACACTGTCTCCTACTTAGAAGAAAATAGTAAATTTACAGTGATAACTACACCAAGATTCTGTCCAGGAAAATGAAATATATGAACTGGCTACATAAAACTTCAGTTTCTCTCTGACAGGAAATGACTCGAAGATTCACAGCAAAATCCTCTGCTCATTCAGGAGGCTGTGTCTAAAATAAATAAATCCATTAACATCTGTAATTGCTTATAGGAAAGGCTGACCCATGAAAGTGTGTAACCAGCATTCCTCAGCCTTGCCTGTCTGCAGCCAAACCATTTGAGAAAACAATCTTACTCGTGTTTTCCTGCTCTGGAGTCTTTTGGTGCCCAGACCTTTGCTGGAGAAACTGAACCACAGTTGCTGCCATTCCAAGTGAAACACACTGTTAGAAAGAATTAGGTTTGGGGAGCAATATAAAACCTCTGGTAAAATAGCCAGAACTGTAGCAAGCTTAGGGCTGGGAAGAAGAGACAATCAAAATGTCTAAGAATAGAGATCTAGTTTTAATGTTGCCTGGGGATTGATGACATTTCCATCTGGATATTGTAGCTAGTGCTCTTCCAAGTAATTCATAGCTGGTATAGCTGGTTTACTGTATCTTGAAAAGATGGAGAAGCCCTGAAATATCATTTGTTTAGTCTGTTTACCTTGTGTATTTGACAGCAGTTTGTTATACCCCTGACCTTTCACATCTTTCATGTGCATATAACACCCTACATAACCCCCTTTTGCCTTTCTTTGTTTCAGGGCTTTGATAGGTGTCTTTCTGAAGCCTAGTAGCATACTAAGAAGATCCTGTGCATGCTCTGCACAAACTGCAGTGTTTACGATACAGTCTAGAGACATCTGAAGAGCCAGCTTGTCAGTGCAGTGTATGTGAAGGCAAGTGGGGTCTTTGAAGAGAAAATATGGCTGCAAATTAAGTATGGAAGAAGGAACCTTCAATACAATGAGGAAATGCCCACTGTTTTGACCTCAGTGAATTCTAGAGTCCAGAGCTCCCTAAGGTGATGGAAAAGATCATGTAGGATGCACACCTGAGCTGGTTCTGCTATTTTTTGCTGTCCTCCAGTCCACACAGTGTCATTAGGCAGCAGTGTTACTGGAACCTACAGGCCAATGGATGAACAGGACAGTGATTTTAAAGAGTTGTGGGCAAATATTTTGGGTAAAGGGAAGAAAAAATCTGAGGATGCTGAGGCTGCAAAGAGGACTCAGAAAAGATCAAAGAATACTGCAGCAAAAAGCAGACTAAGAAGAGGCAAAGTTGCTGCTAAGAGCCAAAACCATCACCTCTTTCCAGCAGCAAAGCAAAAAAACTTCCTTCAGGATTTGGGTCCTAAGATACAAACACTGGGGCACAAAGAAGACAGTGACACTGTGGCCTGCAGTAGTGGTGAGACTTCAGAAGGGGATGGAAGCAGAAGCCCTTTCCCTGCCAGCCAGCTGAGTACCACAGCCAGTGAGTGTAGCCAGGGGACTCTGACAGGTGAGTCAACCAAAAGAGAAAACACACTAACTGATAAGACTGTAGTTCACTGGAGCTCTTCACCTGGAGAAGGCTTATAGCAGCACTGCTTGAAGGAGTTTACATCTTGTGTTTCCATCTGTACTTAGCTACTTAGGCTTATCAAGGCATTGAACCTAGCAGTATGCTCAGTACAGATGTTGCAAGATGCTTCATCTTTTCCAAGATAAAGTGTTAGCACAAAGGAGTCTATCAGGGAGTCATTATTCAGGGATTTTCACAATATCAGAATTTAGAAAAACACCTCTGGCGATCAGAGCAAAGAACAGCAGGAGCATCAGTACATTGTGCATTGGGAAGAGCAGGGCTTTAGGGCTGTGTTACTTGTTCCCCTCACTCATGACCTTCAGACAAGGCTTCTTTAATATTCCTCTCTGAAAGGGATGGAAAAGTATTTAAACTTCACTGTAGCAGGAAAGCTTGATACTGTTACTGTGGACACCAATCACAACGTGATTATAATAACTAAATAATAATAATAATAATAATAATAATAATAAAACTAAACACATTGTTCAGTTCTCTGTCTAAGAATAAGTGTTTCAAAGCTGAGCCTGGCTTAGGCTGCTGCTGGGGAAGGCTTTCCAGCAGCAATCTGGGCAGCTTAGTGATGTGTTTAAGACTGACTGGCAAAGCTCTGGTGTTTTTTCCCCTTCTAGTAAATACTCAGAGTGGTTGTTCCCAGACAACGTTGTCTTTCCATCCTGCTACGCAGTCAGGGACCTGTTCTTCACCCACCTCGAAGACACCACCTTTCACAGGCTCAAAGATGCGGGTGGCAGAGCTGGTAGTGGAGAGAATGCAGCAGTTCAAGAGGGTGGCACCTGATCAGCTAAAACACAGCACAGACTGTAGCTTGCCAAAGTCCTTAACCAGCAGAGATTTTGGTGGTGAAAGCCAGGAGCAGAACTCACCAGAGAACGGTAAGTTTGTCCCCTTTGCTTTTGTACGTGCAGAAAAAGTGCTGTGGGTTTAGTAATAACAAGTGTAACAGCTCCTTGCCTTTCATATGGGGTTCTTCATTTTGTCTTAGCCTATCATCTTTCCTTTCTTTGCCAGATCTCCACGATCTTCCATCCATGCAGCATGACAGTGCTCTGGCTTCAGCCCTTCAGCAGGAAACACAAAAGGAGTCCATGGAAAGCCTGGAAGATGCAGGCTTGTTCTTCTGTCAGATCTGCCAGAAGGATCTCACAGCCATGAACTCAACGCGACGAGAGCAGCATGTTAACAGGTGAAGGACCAGCAGGATGAATCCTTTCCGCATCTTCTCCCTGTTCAGTCAGCTTAGCCATTACAGAACGGTAATCTGTGAGATGACATTGACCTTTATGTCTTGAATTTGCAGGTTGCTTTGATCTCAAAGCAGAAGCTGATTGTCTTGCTCTGCAGGGCTTCTGCAGAAACATGTTAAGGCAAAGGCTGCTTTTATCAGTAGTGCTTTGGAGGGGCTGTGATTGTGGAGTGGCTAGCAAAATTAAAGAGGAGCTGTTATTGCAGATCTTTCAATTTCAACCCTCAAAGTGATATTTTGCTCTGTTTTGCTAAAAATTGTTTTCCTAAGGTTGTTTAACATGTCAGTGCATACCGGAGTTGTTTGCTGAGGGAAAAGCGTTCAGAAAGATGGCAAAGTTGCATTACAGCATTTGGCAGTGAGAGTGGAGAAGGCCGTATCAGAATGATGAGCAACTAAGCTGAAATCAGTGCCCTTAATTGAACAGTTTCCTTACAAGAAATAGCAGTGCTGTGGGTGAGGGGGGACTCGCTGCATTTCTGGTCAGATGATTCCATTTTTAATGGTAGTTTATAAATTAGCTGGAACATTAGAATGGGTGCAGAAAGAGGGATTAGATGATGGATGCACAGTACAGCTTAGAAGAAGTTTATCACTTGCACTTGCTTCTGAGCAGCAAATCGTTAATATGCCTCTGAGGCTGTAGTGTTCAGCTATCTGTTACATGTCATAGCCATCACAGCAGCAGGCACTTAATTTGTATTTCATTAGGGGATGTTTCTGTGGCTGTTAAAGATGTGAGGTGATTGCACTTCCTTTTCTTCAATAGGGCTTAAATTTTAGCGTGGATAGTTCTGAAGCTTTGCTGTTGTCTCACAGGTGTCTGGATGAGATGGAAGAAGCACAGATGTCATCCTCCAGCAAACCAGCAATCCCTGAATGTCCCATCTGTGGGAAGCAATTCCAAACCCCCCAAAGCCGAGTCAGTCACTTGAAACGCTGTGCTGTCGAGATGGATGTTCCTCCTAAGATGCTTCTTCAGGCCGTACAGATGCAGCTGTCCACACTTGGTGAGGCACCTCTTCAGTTTCCCAAGTAAGTGGTGAAAATAGAATCATAGCATGGCCTGGGTTGAAAAGGACCACAATGCTCATCCAGTTCCAACCCCCTGCTATGTGCAGGGTCACCAACCAGCAGCCCAGGCTGCCCAGAGCCACATCCAGCCTGGCCTTGAATGCCTGCAGGGATGGGGCATCCACAGCCTCCTTGGGCAACCTGTTCCAGTGCATCACCACCCCCTGGGTGAAAAACTTCTTCCTAATATCCAACCTAAACCTGCCCTATCGTAGTTTAAAAGCAGCGAGATGCAAAGTGTTCCTTTGTCCTGAGAGACATTGACCTTCCAGTCTTCGGAAAGAACTGTAGAAGTAAAGCAGGCTCTTGTGGACCCAAGTCCGAAGAAAGTTGGGCAGAACCATGACCCAGTACCACAAGAAGAGAATGTAGTAGTTAGCTGGAGGAGTCATGCTTTCCTTCAGAAAAGATCAGGTGGCAGATGACTTTAATAGTCAGCAGGCAGCAGCAAAATGGGGAGTACATTATCTTACATTGTTTTATCAGAAATGTTTGTGCTCTGTGAGGCAGTCATGCAATAAAGCTGAATGGTGTGTTTAATCTTATTAAGCAGAACACACAGTATTTAGTGTACACAGTCTGTCTTCAGCATCTGTCTTGCCAATGCCTCAGCTACTCAGCTGGTGGCTGTACTGGATGTATGCACTTCACACCTCGAGGCAGGGAGGAAGCAGACGTGGTGTTTTGAAACGTGCTCAGAGTAGAGCAGCATCTGCTGTCTTGGGTTTGAACTGAATCTTCGCAGTACAGGAAGGGGTGCTGCACAGCAGACCAGGAGAGCTTTTTTTGTTGTTTCTTTTTGTGAGTTTGTTTTCATCCTGCTTCAACTTTGTTTAATTTTTGCTTTTTCATATGCGTTTTTAAAGTGTTCAGGATAGAGATCAAGGTGTTTAAAAAACACACAGAAGTTAAGTCACTGTTGTGGTCTCATGCTTACCTTTTCAAAATAAAGTTTTCTCAAAGTTCTGTGAGTAATAAGGAATCTGATCTCTGCTGGGAAAGAAGGCACTCCAAGTAGCTTCTCATTATCCCAGATATGGGATTCTCTCTGATGAAGTAGAGCAGCTTCTCTGAAGTGCTTAACATTTCTTGTCTCAGTCATGTTAAATTGGGCTTCCTGCTGCATTCTTATATTTCAGCAATCAACCAAGCAGGTCAAAGCGAAAAGTCTCCAAAGAGGACTCAAAGAACAAGCAGAAGAGGGCAAAAATGGAGACTAAGGATGAAGATTTGCTGGTTGCTATGGCGATGTCACGCTCTCTGTTGGAGCAAGAAAAGCAGGAACAAGCAAAATCAGTTACAAATGTGAAACCAGTGGCTGCTTTGCCAATCAAATGGAAGCCAGGATCAGGTATGTGTTAAAGTGAATTAATGTCAAAGACTGTTATTGGAGGAATGATGTAACTCAGCCTGCTCGTCACTTACACCTTCCTGTTTTAGTGAAATCTCTTATGCACCTCGTGCTTTTTTTTTTCACTGACTGTTTTGAACCTGTAAAAGATCCATTCTGAAGATGAGCTGTTGCCTTCTTGTAAGCTGTGGAAGTAAAAAGAATGCAAAAATAACATTATTTCTCCTGCAGTAGATTTTTTTCACATTCATCCTACTGCAGCCTGGACTGATGCAGCTTCTCCCTCTGTTCTCTTCCTAGAGCAGACATTATGTATCTTATCTTACATGCTGTTGAGCCTGTACTTTGTTCTTTCAGTGTACAGCAAGATTTAGAAAGGAAGACAGCTGGTCAGTGGAGAGTCCTAGTGCTGTATAGAGGGAGCACTTCACTCTTAGTGACCTCAGATCTCCTCCTGTTGATACGTACTGCCAGCTAGATTAGGGGCTGGGCATTAGCAAGAGAAAGGTAGTAAAACACAGGATTGCCAAGCATTAGCTGTGCTGCGGTTGTGTGGGCCGTGATTCAATGCTATCAGTGACCATGACGCATGCATATGCACAAAGAGTCCTTCATAGATTGGTTTGGTTGTTTTCTTTCCTTCCCTTTTTAGTGCAGCTCTGGGATCTGATCGACATCTGTATATATAGGTGCCATTCTGTGGGTCTGGGAGGTGCACTGCATGGGTATCAACTGTATCTATAACATTCAGATTTTGTAGAGACGTGACATGTTTCAGCATATGGCGGAGCTGTGCAAGCAGAAATGCTAAGGGCTGTGTTCATCTTGCAGCTACGTTCTGGTTGTCACTGACTACAACACTTTGCAGGAGCAAGCACGTTGAGCTCCTCTGCCCTATGCGGTCAGCTGTTTGTTTAATTGGGTTCTTCTTCCTTTTCTCCTTAAAGAAAAAAGGCGGCGTAAAAGAGGCCCGACTACCCCTCCACCGTTACTGCTGCAGGATCCGGAGAAGGTGCGCAGAAGGATAGAAGAGCGGGTAGCGATGCTGCTTGCACAAGAGGTGGAATTCCCTCCCACTCCTCAGCTTCCCACCAGCAGGATTTTGGAGGTCGAATCTGGGAAAGCAGCCTGGCTCCTGCCATTGCCCCAAAACAAGGACTGCTTTCTGTGGAATTTCAGTGCTCTGACAGGACCCTGTGACCCTGAGTCATTCTATGCTGCTGGATTAACCCCTCTTATTGAACCTTGGAAGCCCGTGCAGGTAGGACACTCTTGTCCTCACTGTGGTTTATATGTGTCCTAGGTCTTTTATTGTTGTCCCCTGGTCATACAGTTAGGTTTTGTGATCATGAACTTTCATTCCTTACTTTTGGAGAGAAGAGCAAGGCTCATATTACCCTGTTTTTTGACCCAATCTGCTGTAGCTCACAGAGCATATGGACACCTCTCCCAGACACAGGATTTGGATTTGGGTGGTCCTGTGTGGAGCCAGGGGTTGGACTCTGTGATCCTTGTGGGTGCCCTCCAACCCGGGATATGGTTCTGTGTTGTGTTCAGGCAGCAAAGAATCAGGTGAAAAATTTAAACTGAAGGCTGATATTTCTGCCTTTCACAGAGAAGATGAGAGTGCCTGGAATTGTAAAGTGAAGTGTTTGCTTTCCCTATGCATCCCAGTGACTCTTGGCACATGAGCTTTGACCTTGTTTTCAGTTCCATTGTTTCATTCTGATTTTCACCTCCATCTCCTGCCTATTTCAGTGCTCTGTATTTTTATTAGAAGTGCCTTCAGAGGGGACAAAAGCCTTTTAATCTCTCATCTTACAACATGCTTGCTCACCAAGAAGAAATATTACTTCTCTTCCTTCCCTTGTGCCTTCCTTGAAGGATTGTCTGGTGCTTCTGTTCAAAAACTACTCTGTGTATGTACGTGTTTTATTTAAGAACTTTTTTCCTTGTTGGATTCCAGAGTTTTTCACTTATCCCTACCCAGAGCTGTAATAGAGGGACTCCATTCTGTGAGGATTTTTGACCTCTCACTCAAAAACACCAGAGGCGTTTAAAAAGGAGGGAGACCTTTAAAATCAGGGCCATGTTTGCCCATCTCATTCCTTCCATTCTGAGAAATAGCTAGGCCATTTCTACTTAGAAATAAATAAAACTGTTTTCAGTGGGAAACAGAAGTCAAACCTGGAAAATATCAGCTCAGAGGTGAAAGTTTGGCTTTGTTACATGTAACTGCAAAAGTATTTTAGATCTCAGAACAGAAGCACCTGGGCAGCTTCAGCTACAGCTTCTGCCAAACATTTCAGCAATAATGAAATATTTAGATGTTGAATTGGGAACATTTCCACTATCCTCTCTCCCTCCTTGCCAGTTGTCTGCTCAAATATGCACCTTGTGAAACCTCTTTTTCTGTATTTTCTGTTGTAGTTCCCTTTTTCCCTTTTCCCTTTATAACTATCTTTTCTCCAGAGCGTCCTTCATAAGATGACAGAGTTTTTGCCTTGGAAGCCTGAGGTATGCTCTGTAATTCTTTACTAGATATTCTGAAAGTATGAACTAGAGACTGCATTCTGAGCTCTGAAAGTACACACAAGACTTATCTTATTGGTGTCTTATTCTCCTCTTTTGATCAGAATCATAAACCAGAGGATGTTCTGCCATCAGCAGGATCTGATCAGCCAAAAGGATCCGAGCAAATTCAGCCTGATTTTGGTTCTCATGAGTCCACTTGTAGAGACGTTAGAGACCAAATTAGTGATGAATCCAAGTCAGGCCCTGGAGGAGATGGGCAGATTTTATCTCACAGCCAGAAGGATATTCAGAACCTGCAGGATCTAGTTGAACTGGCCAAGGAAGGACTTACCCTTACTCAGTGGAAACTTGACGTTGGCCATACTCATGCAGCAGAGCAGTCAGGTAAGTTCTGGCAGTTTCATGAGCTCTGTCCCTAATCCCTTCAGCTACACAGATCCAAACTTTGGTTGTTCTGTGTCGGAAGAGCCATGAGAGCACCCACAGACTGTTGATGATCCAGGAGGTGAGGCCTGTTGGGACAGGCTGGGATGTCAGCCCCATCAGGCTCACTGTAGCAGCTGTCCTGAGGAACTGCTGTGGCAAAGGTTCTCTTAGGAGTTCTTATGTCACTCTGTCTCGTTAGGAAGGGGTACATGATTGTGATCCACTTTTTCTTCTTTGAGGAAAAGAACTGACTTCCAGTGATACTCCATGTACTGGTTTTGTCCCTTCACTTGAAGAGAGGAGATTCCTGACACGCAGCTGTAAGAAAGTAAGGAAAAACCTTTTCCCCATCCTTATTTTGTGTTTGCTTACTAATGTAAAGAGGAAACTATGCAGTTCATAGAAGTATGGAATATTTCCAGTTCCTTTTTATAGAAACAGAGGTAGTTAAGGCTCAGAGTTGTGTTGTTCCAGGTGGAACTGCATCACATGTTCTTTAGAGTAAGACTTGTGTTTCTTTGACTCTGCAACAGGCTTAAAAAGCACAAGGTCAATCCCTAGTGTGTTGTGTATGAACTGCTTTTCACTTGCTCATTCTCTTAACTGTGAGCTGAGGTTATTTCCCGCTTCTCTGAAGCAATGGCCACCTCTAGGGGCACATTTGCCTCGAGAGATCTAAACCTTATGAGAGTTGCTTGGGGTGAGTTTGTACTGGGAGCAGCTCTGGGGCAGAAACTGTGTACGTCAGCCATGTGTATTGTTCCTGCCTTTGGCAGCATGCCCCCAGCCTCCTGTTGCCATTGCCATTTGATATCACAGGTAGCTCAGGCAGCAAGCCCTCCCCAGACTTCCAGGAAGGCATTATGGAGCTGTAATAGCAACTAGGGGGGTTTTGTTGTTATTGTTTGGGGGCTTTTTTGAGTGGAATTTTCAAGAGGAGTTTGTGTAACGAGCATATAAAATCCTTTGAGCTAGATAACTACATCAGTTTTATTGCATGTGAGCCCCTCACTGCAGAGCTGCTCTTCTTAGCTGTCACTGCCAGCCAATGGATGAGAGGAGAAAGGTTCATTACCCCATCACTGAGTCATCCTCTTTCCTCTTGCTCTGATTACAATGAAGTGAGCCCCAGTCCATCAAAGAGAAAAGTACAGTTTCCTAAAATGTGGTGGAAGGCAGCAGATCAAGAGGCCAACAGGAGGCAGTGGCTAGACCGCATCAGGAAATGGTTTGGCAAGAATCTGATGGTGATAATGTGCTGTAATGCAAGGCAGAGCAAGCAGAGTGCAGCACAACTGCCATTTCTTCACAACTGCCAGACTGCGAAGAAGTAGAAGGGAGAAGGAAAACAAATCCAAAAGTGTCTTACAGATTTGTCTGCTTGTTGTACTTGAGTTGATAGTGCTGCTGGCTGTCTGCAGAAGGCAGTGACAGCAGATCCAAAATGGGGTCTGCAATACAGCGATACTGACAGGCTGGGTATTCCTCTCATTCATCAGGGAGGTGTGTGACAGCTGTGATATGACTCGTCTTTGTGTTCATTTTGTGTTCTAGTCCTCCCTGAGGTCACTGGCTGAAGATTTCAGAGCAATGGTCAACAATCCCCATTTAAGTGATGTCCAGTTCCAGGTGGACTCTGGGGAAATCCTTTATGCTCACATGTTTGTGTTGTATGCACGGTGTCCGGAGGCCATTCAGGCTGTAAGTACTGCTGATACACTACTTTGTTTTGCTTCAGTGCAGCCCAGACTGCCCACACCTACAGTCAATGCTGCAGGTCCTAATGGCAGGAGCCTGCGGACATGCAGATTCCCTCATCTTAGGAAGGCAGAATTGTGACAAAGTGATGGAAAACATACTACATTATCTGGAGAAATGATGAAGAGGCAAGGATCCTTACTTACATCCTGTCCTTGAGCAATACAGAAAACTTCCTAGGTGCTCTGTGCCTTTGTATATTATATTAATACTGATGCAGACTGTCTTCTCCATCTCAATATCTCCTGCCTTTCACCCAGGCTGGGAAGGTTGAGTTCTGGGCAGTTCTACACAGAGGTTCTGTCATTTTTGTAGTTGCTTTGTAAGTAGCTGCATTGAACTGTGTTTTTTACAAGGTTCACAGTGAAGGGTTCTTAGTGGAGGAGGATGGGAACGCGCAGATACGCCGTGTGTTGCTGAGTGATGTGACAGGAGAGGCAGCCCGTGCGTTCCTGCGGTACCTTTATGCTGCTGATGCTGACATCCCTGCTGAGGTGGTGCCCCAAGTGGGGGCTCTGGCTGCCAGGTTTGTATCGTGAGTTTGTTTTGGATCCCTTCTTGCTTTCAGCCCACAGACAGAACCTATACAGACCCCACAACCTGGGGTCTTCTGTTGCAGACTTAGTGGCTTAAAAATCCATAGTCCTATACTTTATAGCATCATTGCCCTCATCTTTTCCATGAGTCTCTCTTCAGGTTGTGTCTTTGTGAGACTTCCTTTTTCAGTGTGCATCTATCACACCTTTGCCAAGAGTTTTGTCTCAGGCTCTGTATTGACAGCTGATGTCAGTGATGAAGAGAATGCCTAGCATGTGTGATTCATAAAACATTACACTCTGTACATGTGTAAACTGAGCACTTCAGAGTGTATTGGGTGCATAGAACACTAATGTATTTTGTCAGCTATGCTCACAGTTGTGAACGTAGATATGCACTAAGTAAAGTGTCTGAAAGAGGAACAGCAGGAGTGACCAGGCAGAGAAATACTGAAAGGGGGAAGTATTAACATTACTATTATATCCCTGCAGGTTTGGTGTGAGAGAGCTGATGACCAAGTGTGAAAATAACACTGGAGAGAGTCAGGAGTCTTCTGGAGTGGATTCAGAATGTGATCTGATCTCTGTGACAGATGATAAAGATTGTGAGGACAGAGCAGAGAACTTCCAAGACCTCTTGAAATCTATGTGGGTGGGTGAAGATGAGGAAGAAGAAGCTGTCCTCAACCAGGAGTGCCAGAAGGAAGATGACAATGTGGTGGGTGAACAGGAGCTGGAAGAAATCTATGAGTTTGCTGCAACTCAGAGAAGGATGGCTCAAGGTAAAACGACACCAAGTGAAGGAACTGACTGCAGCATGTGCAGTGATACTGAGGTAGCCCAAGATACAAACCAGCAAACTGAGGAGGAAGAGACAAAGAGATCTGTATTCTCTTCAGTGAGCAGTGACCTGAAGGATCTGAGGGATAACAGTGATGTGAAAATGTCTAAATGTGACTTACCTGCAGAAAAAGAGGGAATGCAGAATATAAATAGATGCAGAACTGTGAATGCTGCACAGATCACTTTTGAGCCTCACCACAGAGAACCTCAAAAGGGAGATGGAGCATCCAATGGTGCCACCACTGATGAAGGAGAGACTATAAGGAGATGTGAAGGTGGAACGGATTCCAGGTCATCTCAGGTTTCACATGATGTAAGAGGGGAAGATCACTGTGAAAAAGAGTTTCATAGCTTCACCATTGATACCAATATAAATGACAGTTATGAACACTTATTTTCTGCAACTCAGGGAGAATACTTTGAGCCTTCCCCAACAAAGGAAGCTGGTAAAGTACCAGAAAAGGCTCTTGGTGAAAAACGTGTTGATGTTAATGATTGTCAGCTGTACAGCAAAATCCAGAAAGACTTTTCTCCTCGTAAAAATTGTTCTTATGGGAGTCCTCCTTCCAAAGCTTTCGTGCCTCTTTTTCCTGCTGTTGGATCTTCACCTATGTCTCCAAAATCAGACAGAAAACTTGTGAGAGAACATGTGTCAACACCAAAACAACGGAAAAAATCATTCTTAACTGATGAAGTTCTTTTTCAGAAGGCCAAAGAGCTGGATAATGCATCTCCGACAGAGCTTCCCAACACTGATTTAAACAGTGTCCCAGTGTTGTCAGCACCAGTTACCAGAACTCAGGATCCTGCAGCTCAGGGGAGTAAGAAGGGTGATGTTATTGTTTTATCTTCTGATGATGAAATGGAGTTAGAAGACAAGAAGTCACCAGAGTTGGGCTTTCTGAAGGAAGTGGAAATCCCTGGGCAACCAAAATGTACAAATATAGGACATGGTCCTGAGATACCAAAGCCTGAACTTAACACATCAGTCACTAAAACAGAGCAGAGATCACTGCAGGTCTCACCTGTCGTTACGGATAAGGTGCATGCACATAATGATGTAAAGATGTCCACTGAATTGCCTCTCAGTAGCCACGTAGATGCTTGTACATATGGTGAGCAAAGCCCAAACCTGAGCCC
Source organism: Coturnix japonica (assembly GCF_054131305.1). Lineage (NCBI taxonomy): Eukaryota > Metazoa > Chordata > Aves > Galliformes > Phasianidae > Coturnix > Coturnix japonica. Next base: position 18,984,734 of record NC_140675.1, on the reverse strand, counting down.
TGAAAAACAGCTCAGTCATGAAGTGTCTTCAGGTACAGACAGCTCCTGGCTGGTGCCAGACACACCAGTTCTGACCAAAAGCAGAAGTTCCTCAACGCAGACTCATATCACAAGTATTAACTCTTCCAAGAGTCCAGAATCTAAAGTCAGTACAAAAAGCCTAACAGCTGATAGTAGTAACCATGAAATGGATAGGAATATAATAGAAGTTCATAAAGCAGCATTGTCACACAAACATCTGCCTGTGGGGAACTGTGTCAGTGAAAGAAATCCTTCCAGCAGCCCAGAAGAAGGATCAGTTTCTGAGAAATCCACACCACTTTCTCCAGTGGATCCATTTCTCTCCCTTGCCCACACCAACTCAAAAAGCAAATGTGCTAATACCTCATTTTTGTCCAAACCTGTGTCTCCTTGCCATGGGAAGTCAGTGGAAGATAAATCAAATGTCAGCGTGGTTGAGATACAGGACAGCGAGGGGGAGAAGGAAATAAGTATAACATCTTTGAACAGTAGTGTCTTTCTTGCTGATGAGCCTGCAATTCCTGATGATGACTGCTGGCATGTTGAATATGTGTCACCAGTCAGAGCTAACAGCCAGGACTACAGACAGGATGGCCATGCAAGTGCCAGAGCTGCCAGCAGCCCCAAAACTGACTTTGTGCATGACCATTGGGAGAGCCCAAACCAAGCGTGGGAGATGAAGGGCAGTACTCCTCTTCGAGGAACTCCTATTAGCAGAAGAACAACTTTGTTCCGTCTTGAAAAGAGTCCCATTGAAGCATGTACATCAGTGGGCAGCAAACCAAGTTACCTGAACTCCAAACTCTGGGATGACTGGGATGGAGAAGAGGAGGAAGATGAATTTCCAGAGATGCTTCCTCTGTCGCAGAGGGTATCAGCAGCAGCAGGGGCAGATCCTATAAAGACTCCTGGTGAGAGCTTGCATTGATACTAGTTTCACTGCAGTAGGTTAAATTGTTTTCATTTGCAGTCATTCCACTTGATGTCCTGGTGGGGATTTCAGTTGCCCAATAGCACTTGTCAGGGCCTGACACAGAGAAGGTACAGTCATCTGTTGTTGGGGAGCGCATATCTAAGTGCGAGGTTACTGGAGGACACCTGCTTGTGTTTCATTCTTTCTGGTTCTTTGATAATGTCAGTACTCATTGAAGAACCTACGGGTACTTGGAGGAAAAAAGAAAGGAAAAAAAAAACAACTAATCATAACCAAATCAAAACAGTCTTCAGCTTGTGTGCTGATGGGCGTGTGTTCACTGTAGTTCTAGGTGTACTGTACCATCTTCTGCTTTTCGTGCATTCAGGAAGTGATGCTTGTGCTTGCATGAGGACATCTGGTAAGCAGCAAGATGCAGCTCACTAGCACAAGTGCAACATTCGTATTTTACGTGTGTTGCATTTGCATGGTTCCTTCCATCTAAGACCAGTAAATGATCTCCTGGTGTCTAATTAAAGCACTGTATTGTACTAAGTGAGTAGTTTAACCAGCACTGAGAACATGACCTGTGAAACTGACTGCTCTTCACAGTGTCAGCAAATCTGCTGATTCATCAAATCAGTATCTAACTCAGGACCCCAGAAGCTTGACTTGCTCACTTTATTCTTCATCAAGTCTCCTGTGAAATTTCCTTCATGGGAAAAGAACTGCTTCACAGAATTCAGTAAATGCTTTTTTTTTCACTGCCTTGCAAGAGCTGCCTGTTCTAACATAGCCCTGAATGGCCTTTGTAGTCAGGCCTGACCTACGTCTCTATGTAAACCATTTTCTATTTTAAATTCAACGAAAAGGAAGTGTCCCAGTCTAGAAAGAAAGTGTCAGCTGTTCCATTCGCTATGAAGGTGAGTAGTAAGTAAAAGAGATTGTACTGCTACAGAATACTGCTGCTAATTATTATATAATATTAGAATATCTGCCACTAAGAATGGAAGGTATCGGCTATTTTAAGTGCTAAGTCTGATCGTGGTGATTTCATTCTGCTGCAGAGCCTGCCTGTCAAGAGAACAACAATTCTCCCAGGACTCCAGTGACACCAATGCCAGCTTACTCCATGATGGAGACACCACAGCTGAAGGAGGAACTGAAAAGGTTAGTGTTACCTCCGTGAGTGCATCTCTTTGAGCATAAACCTGTGAGCAAGTGGTGTGAAAGAAAGCAACTGGGATGAAAGAGAAACCTTGGTGAAGCTCTTCCAGCTCATCGCTGGAGTTCCTGGCATGAGCACCTTCCTGAGCTATAACAGTACAGAAGTATCTTAGCTTAAGTTCTTGCTTTTTTCTTTCAGATTTGGAGTTCGTGCTCTCCCAAAGCGCCAGATGGTGTTGAAACTGAAAGAGATATTCCAGTATACTCACCGGGACACGGACTCTGACTTTGAGGATGAAGTCCCATCCTCCCAGCCTCCCCAGAAGAAGACCCCTCCCAAACGCTGTAGGCAATCAAAGGCAGCCCAGACTACAGGTGGAAAGGGTCCCAAAGCCTCAAAGGCTGTGAGCAAAAGGAAGCAGGTTGCAACAGGTTCTTCAGTGCTCCCTGTAGGGAGGAGTGAGGATGACCTTGTCGGACCCTCTAAAAAAAGCTGTGCAGCACCCAAGCAGAGAAATGAAATGATACATCATCCAGAAGGAGACAAAGAGCAGAAAAGGTCAGCTGTATCTCCAGAGGGATGGTCTGTGGGAGCTGATGGTGAGGAACCGATGCTTTCTGCATCTCAGGAGTCTACAGCTTCTTCCTCAGGGGATGGAAGTGACATCTCTTTTGGTTCACAGAGGTAAGGGAATGAAATACTGAACAAAATAGTCGAAGGTGCAAGACAGAGATGAGCTAGGAACATGGCTAAGAGGTGTCTGTGTGGCCTACAGGTGCTCTGCTGCCTCCTTGGGTTTGTTATTTGAAGGTCAACACCATCCTTTAAAATAAATGAACTTTGGGCTGTTTGATCTGGATCCCATTGAGCTATTCCCAGAGCACAAAAGCTGGTGGCTGAGGCCACATGCAGGCAAGGCCCATGTCTGGCATGCCCAGTCACTACTCTTAAGAACAAGCATTGGCTGAGAGCTGCATCTGGCATAGGAAAATGAGAGCACAGTAGTATTTGACAGAGAAAGCTGCAGTAAAGCAGCAGTAGGTGGTGTGGGTCAGGAGCAAGGAATGCCGGCCAGTTCCAGACCTCAATGAGCAGGACTGGAGCTCTCATGGCTGGAATGGGAAAGTCTGTAGAACATGTGCCTTGTTCTTCGCTCAGTGTGTGTGTGCTGATATCAATCTATGACCCTACAGATGGCTGTCACAAGGGTTGGCCACCAGCTACTTAGGGAGATCTGGTTCTGTCCATCACGGCTTGTTCTTTCTTTGATTTTGGGTCTTCTTGGCCTTCTTTCTAGTTCTTTTGTGAAGGAATTGGAGGCCTGTGCATTTGCAGCTGAAGAGGAGGAAGAAGAACTTCCAGCGTCCCAGGCAGCAGCTCGGGAAGAAGAAAAACTGGAGGCTGTGAGGAGCTACATCCGCTCAAACCCAGCCCTGTACGAGAGGATTCTCTTCTATGAACCTATTGAGCTGGCTGACCTACATGCAGAGTTGAAACTGAATGGCATTAAGATTTCCAAGGCAAAGCTGCTGGACTTCTTAGATGCTCAATGCATCACCTTCACCACAGCTGGAGCCCGGAAAGAGAAGGAACAGAAGAGAAAAGGGAGCAAAAAAAAGAGGAAACGATACTGAATAGATCCCACTCCTCTATCCTGAAAATTTCCTACAGGGAGGCCTTCCTCCTAAGGTGGAAACCCTATTCCAGGCTGGTGCTGGCAGAGGTGGTGTGATCAGTGGGTGCACTGCTCCTCCTTGTGGCCTGCTGTCCAGATGACACGCCGGAGAATGGATCTGAACTGAGCTTCAGCTCTCAGCCCTCCTCTGAGCTGCACAAACTCCTCTTTCAAGGAGCCTTTTTACATTCCCTGAGTTTCATCCTGTGCATTCTCTTCTCTTACCATTTGAGCAGGTTTTAGATCCCCAGCATCTCTTCTTGTTGGTGCTTCTGAGGTGGTTGCTTCCTCCAGTGGTGCTTGCCATGGTATTTGCCCCAGCCTTGGCCTGAACCCTTCATGTTCCAGTATTGACTGCAATAACCCATGTGTGTTTCACAAGTGGCTGCAGCACAGTGCAGGTGTTTTTCTGCTCTATTTGTGGTGGCTCCCGAAGTGCTCTGTGACACCAGATGTCATGGAGAAGCCATTAAGGTTTGTACGTTCAGTTGCGTGTGTTCACTTACATGCAGACATTGGTGCTAAAGACATTACCAGCTCCGTTTTCTGAGCACTGTTTTACCTTATCATTGTAGCCTGTGACCCCAACAGTGGCTTTTTTAAGGACAGTGTTGTATTGACCCATGGATCTCTCCAGCAGTTCTCATGTCCTGATCTTTGTGGACCTGTTTCATTTCCAAACTGAACCGATCCTTGGTTGGAAACTGTCTGGGTCTCTTGGGGAAGCCTCGGACACTAAATATTCACCTTATTTCACCTTATTTATTAACTTTTACAACACCTTTGGATTTATCTCTATTCCGGCAGCTCTGAGTCTGCAGATTCTCACTCAGCAAAACAAGCGCAATAATCAAAAGAAGCAAAAGCTTGATTTGAATGTATTTATGTATTTGGAACATCTTTATTATTTTGTTTGATCCAGCACTGCCTCGGTTTTATTTGATTTATATACAATAAATAATTCGGAAGGAAATAATACTAAGCTATAAGTGATGTCTCCCGAGGGACTTTTAGGGGTGTTTCTAAGCAGAAACGTTGGGTTTGGATGAGAGCAGGAGGAGCTGTGCACAATGTGGAGTTCACATACTCTGTGTGAAGAGGCGACATGGAAATGTATTGCTACTGACCGAAGTGATAAGGATTGACCCATGTGATAAGGATTGACCACGCTGCCGTCTGCGCATGCGCAATATCAAACCGAGGGGGCGGGGCTTGCCGTGACGCCCCACGTCCCCATTGGCTGCCGATGAGGCGGAGCAGAGCGGAAGCTCCACCCTCTCGTTGTGACGTACAGCCTTCTCCTCCAATCACAGCTCTCCCCGCGGGGTAAATGCGGCCCGGCAGCTGCGGCCCTTTGTCATACCGAGAGGGCGGCGGGTGAGTGCGCGCCGCGTCTCCATGGCAACAAGGCCGGGCCGGGGTCGCGCTGAGGTGGCGGCGGGCCGGACTGCTGGGCCGCAATAGGGCTGAGGCCTTGCTGAGGCCTTGGGCTTGTCCTGGGGTGGTCGAGGTGTCTGCCAGCCCCTTCCTAGCGCTGCCCGGTGGGTGCTGGGCCCGCTGGGTGCTGGGCCCGCTGGGTGGGCTGGTTGCGGCCTGGTGCTGAGGGTGGGGGTGGGTCGGGGCCTTGTTCGGGCCTCCCCGTGTCCATCCTGTGTTACCTCCATCAGCCTCAGCGCTGGGAGCTGCGGGGTGCGAGGATGCTCCGGGCTGCTCTAATGTCTGTGTGTGTCACTGCGCTGCCCTCACAGCCCATAGGACAATGTAACCCCTGCAGGGCAGGGCTGGACGAGTGAGCTGTGCTCTCTATAGGTGCTTCATTCCTCAGTCATTGATGTGCTGGGCTGCAGCTCTGGGAGATAAACAGTGTTTGATTGGGCTTGGAGCGTGGTTCAGCTCCAGGTGGAGCCTTAAATCCAGGTGGGATCTGGTAACGCAGCCATTTGTTGTGTGGGTTCTTTGGTCATGACCTCAATCAAAGACCCCATCTCTGGGGTCTGCCTTCCCCTTCAGAGATGCTTTAAAGCAAGGAGCTCAGCTGTGTGTGTTTGGGGAATGCCTTGGAGCTGTGTGCTGACTGAATAGCAGAGATGAACTCTGTGTCGAGTGCTTGTCCTGTCAGTTACTGAACTCATGAGAGTGCCCAAGCAAAGCCAGGACTTCCACTCTTGCTTCCTTACTGCAGCATTGTCTCTTGGATTCCTTTAGTAGGCATAGAATTATTTATTCTGCCTGCACTGAGAGCAATAGCTGTGCATATTGAGTGTGAAGCTTGCTGTGTAGGGGGAAAACAAACTGCTGGCTGGATGAGATGGAGGTATTTTATAGGAGGGGCCGAGTGCTGTTATTGGGAAAGAAATATTTGGAGCTGAGCTGTTCTATACCAAATATTCTCCAGCCCTGCTGTCCTGACTCCTGTGGCTGCTGGATCCCTCCCAGGCAGGCTGCTGGTGACTGTGTTTACTCTGAATGTCAGCCAGGAGCCTCATAGCAAATGCAGCAGTGCTCCAGCCCATGAAGCACAAGCAGGCAGCTGCTGGGAGCTCTGTATGTGTAGGTCACTGCCTCTCTCAGAGGAGTGGAGTGCTCCAAGTGAGCATCACTTTGACCAGTAGCTGCATCGTGGGACAGAGCTCTGCAGGGTGTCCAGGGCTCCTGAGAGGTTTAGAAGTAGGTGAGGAACTGGAGGGTGGTTAATTTATAACTAGCATCCTTTGCTTTTGCATCTCATGAGTGTGGAGCCACTGACTGTTCTGCCAGCTCATGCTCTGTATGAACTTGCTTGGCCTGCTCTCAACTGTTTGTCTGATCTGCTCTCCTCCTGTCCCCAGATGCAGCCTACCAGGGAGGCCTGAACCCAGCACTGGGAGGGGAGCCGGCTCCTTTACAGCCATGGTTTGCTGAAGAGCCAGCAGGAAGCTTAGCTCCTTGCTCATCTGCCAAGGCTGCCTGTAATTTGGGGGAGTAATCAGCACAAAGCTGATTACAGCTCCATTTTATAAATGGGATGCCTGGATTTATGGCCAAGCCAGTGTGTTCAGCTGGTGTAAGCCAAGTGTCTTGCTCCTGGCTCTGGGTACTTCTTGTGTGTGCTGTTATATCATATGAGAAAGAAAATCTACCTCTGTTTTGGAATGTTATCTGCTCTGTTGCAGGGAAGGCTTCTGTAAGAACATCAGGTGGCTGCCCCTCACCACCCTGCATGGTGGTGCAGCTGCAGGGCTCCCTGTTGGTCTGCTGTGTTTCTTCCCCATTGCTCTTGTTAAGGCAGCTTCCCTCTAAAATCCCTCTCTAATTTTGCCTTTCAGAGTCTCTGATCTCCAGAACAAACCAGCAATGCCGTCAGTTATGGAGAGCTCAGAAGGAGGAGATGAAGGGGAAAGCTTACGTTATGAGGATGTGGAAGATGACAACGTCAGGTGGGTGCTGCTGGCACTGTCTGGTAACGTGGCACAGAGCTGGGTTTGGGCAGGGCATATCAAGCTCAAGTTCAGTGATCTCCTTGCTCATATGTGGTCTTCTCAAGCTGAAAACCAGTCCAGCCAAGACTGAGGCTGCCCTGCAGTTGGGGTTAGATGTTCCTACAGCATAGGAACAAATGCAAAGGCTGCAAAGGAACAGAGGCTGTTCCTGTAAGGTGATGTACGCAGAGCAAGTCCTGCAGAACTTCTTCAAAGGTTTGAACAGAATGGTTGGTTATCCCTCCAAACAACAAATAGCTGTGTGCTGTTATACACAGTGCAGCTGCTCTCTAAACTGTGTTTTATAGGGAAAATTTTCCTTATATGAGAATGGTGAGTTGGGTGGTTCCAGAATACTGAAGTGAGCTGATTGCTCTTTGACTTGATAGGCTCAACTTCATGGAGGTTAACACTCCCTGGCTTTCTTGTTGTGTTCAGCCTGTTAAATGCATGAGTATAGAGCGTTCAAAACATCTTTTTTACAGCTGATATAAACATGTTACCTGTTGCAAACCAGCCATAAAAACAGGGTTAGGTGCACTGTGGCATAATTTTGTGGGTGTAGGTGTTGATACCTGTACTGAATTCCAGGTAAGTGCAGTAGCTGTGATCCAAGATAATAAGTTTTTAGAAGGAGAGCCTGTGGAAACATGCAGAACCAGCAGAATTCAGGAGAAATACATGGTTTTTGTTTTTGTTTTTTTCCCTTTAAGAGTGTTCATGCCCTATTTTGTCACTGGGCTCTCATCTTCAGTGGTTGCCCAGGGAGGCTGTGGATGCCCCATCCCTGGGGGCATTCAAGGCCGGGCTGAATGTGGCTCTGGGCAGCCTGGGATGGTGGTTGGTGACCCTGCATATAGCAGGGAGGTTTGAAACCAGATGATCTTTGAGGTCCTTTTCAACCCAGGCCACTCTATGATTAATGCAATACCTTTGGTGCCCCAGTCAGAAAAGCTCAAGTTCTGCCTGTATGTGTCCATCCACTCCTACCCAAGGCTGTCTTCTGCAAAGAGACCAAGGAGGATATTAAGGTGGGAGCCCTGGCTGCTGCCACCCTGACACTTCCTGGGGTGATGCTGGTTCCAGCCAGCAGGGCTGGCCCAAGGGATCCCTGCTCTGAACCTGCACCAGACTGAGCCTGCGATGGCAAGGCTGGAGGGTTCCTACAAATTCAGTAAGGACAAACTCATGACTGTATGTGGAAATGGAGTGAAAGGAGCTCTCCCTGCTTGCCTGCAGCCCCAGTGACCTTTCAGAACTTCTGAAGGAGGGAACTAAGGAATCCCATGACCGTGCAGAGAATACTCAGTTTGTCAAAGACTTCCTGAAAGGACGGATCAAGAAGGAGCTCTTCAAGGTGAGTGTGGCTCTGCTTGGCCTTGGCAGAGAAACTCTTTTATTTGATGACTGCAGCTGGGGACTTGCTGAGGCAGAACAACACAGGCCCATGTGTAAGGGGTGGACTGGGGGCTGAGGGGTGGGGGGTGTTGTCAAGCCTGGGGTTTCCTTGTGTAGCCCAGTTCTATGAGGGGACAGAGTAGTCACAAGGTACAATGTGCAATAAAGCAAACAACTTATGTTCACTGTGTTTTATCCATAGCTGGCTACCACAGCACTTTACTTCACATACTCTGCTCTGGAAGAGGAAATGGATCGCAATAAGGACAACCCAGTGTTTGCTCCTTTGTATTTCCCTCTAGAGCTTCACCGGAAAGAAGCGTTGATTAAAGACATGAAATATTTCTATGGAGAAGATTGGAAAGAGAAGATACAATGTTCAGATGCAACTCAGCAATATGTGGACAGAATCCATCACGTGGGACAGCATGAGCCTGAATTGCTAGTGGCTCATGCCTATACACGCTACATGGGGGACCTCTCAGGTGGCCAAGTGCTGAAGAAGGTAGCCCAGAGGGCCCTCAAGTTGCCCAGTACTGAGGAAGGGATCCAGTTCTACACATTCGAAAACATTTCCAATGCACAGAAGTTCAAGCAGCTGTACAGAGCAAGGCTGAACGCTCTGGACTTGGACAAGAACTGCAAGGAACGAATTGTGGAAGAGGCCAACAAAGCCTTCAGATTCAACATGGAGGTACTAAATCCTTTGAGCCCTTACACATAGTGGTTTGGATGAGAGATCAACCTGAATGCTTCTGGGGTTGGCTGTGCCTTCTCAGAGCTGTGGTGTGTGCCAGATGAGATGTAACCACACATCTGTCTGCAAGGCACTCTGAAATGAGTATCAAATGCTGTATTTGGGATCTGGGTGGGGGCAGGCAGAAGCAGCTCTTGCCAGTTCTCTGCATGTCTCCATGGGTCTGTATGGCAGCTGTCTGGCTTTGCTCACTCCATGCACTCGCTGTGTCCACTTGCAGGTATTTAATGAACTGGACAAGATCGGCAGGTCACTTGTGGAAGAAGCCCAGGATGGAGGTGTTCCAGTCCACGATGGGAAAGGAGATATACGCAAATGCCCTTACTATGCAGACAAGCTAGGTAGGCTTGGGGGGTGATCTGAGGGCTGCCATGTGAATGTGGCAGAGGACTTGGAGCACTAATGCTTCCTTTACTCCAGCAGGCAATGCAGCAGCTGGCTGTCCCTACCACACTGCCATGGCCTTGGCAAAGCAGCCCATCGTGCAGATGATCCTGGTGGCCTGTGTTGCTGTGGCAGCAGGAGCTGCAGCGTGGTATGTGATGTGATGCCAAGCCTGGCCCTAACTGGTGGTGAGGGGAGAGGCACACCTTGCCCTTGTTCAACCTACTCCCTTGCCACTGGTGGAGCTGACTGCAGGGAAATAAAGCAGGGAGAGGTTAAAAATCCAGGGGGACTATCCAAGACTTCTTGCACAACAATAATGCAGGCACTGCAATGCAATGTCTTTAGCTAAGTAGCGTACAGAACTGATCTGGTAAGAGGATGTGAAGATTCCAGTTCAACGCTGCTCTATGCTGGCTGGAGCAGCTTTTAAAGCTAGAGATGTCTTGTCCTGTAGTGGCAAAGCCTTCACATGCTTGGCTTTTCATCTCTTTGGCTGGAGCAGTCTTTGGAAGGAATTTCCTGCCCTGGGCTGCAACCCAAGAATGTGTCATCGGTCTTTTCGGAGAAGAGTACTTGAGTTTCCTACCCTGAGAAACAAATGTTTGTCATGCTCTGGTGGCTGTGCTGTGGGTCAGTTCGCTCAGAGTGACCCAGGGACCATGTGTAACTCATTGGATGGAGCTCGCTGGGTAAAGGGACAGGACCAAATGTGTGGGTTGCTGGTACGAAGGTGTCAAATGTGTATTGTGCAACATCGATTTATCTTTGCTGAAGCCTCGAATGGAATAAAACACTGCTGTGCTGTAGCTGGGGAAAGTCAAAGGCCCCTCTGTAGGAGAGTATAGGTCTGTATGGGGAGATGGAAGGCAGGAGAGGAGGGTTGTGGGGAGAAGTAGGGTGGATAAAGACTTACCCACTTAATTTTTTGGCTCATGCACATCCAGGGTCTTCCTGTCCCTACAGTCCACCCTCTCACTGCTGCCTCTTGAGGGTTTTCCCAGCTTTTATGAGGAGGGGACTTGGTAGCACAGGAACTGCTCTGCCTTCTTCCAGTGCTGTCTTTGGTGAGGAGCTGGACAGAAGGGACACCTGAGTGGTGGAGCTGGGGAAGCCTGGAGTGCAGCCCAGGGCTGTGTAAATGGAGCTCCCCAACCTGGGCCAGGCCCAACACCGCCCCAAACACCCTGGGCTGGGGTAAGAAACTGCTGCTCTTCCTCCAGTGATTGATGCTGTTGTGATTCCCCTGCTCATACAACCCTCACTCAGCTAACTTGGGGTAGATTTACATAGTTGCTTGTAGGGGGATAAGGAAAAGACGTACACTGAGCTCAGGGTCTTACGTTTATTTACATACAAATACTGGGACTATCGTCACAGTTCCACCTCTGAGCAAGCAGCCTGCAGGCCAGGCTGTTTGCAGACATGCTCCCTGAGAAGCCCCTCTGCTCAGCTCTGGGGGCCGTGCACCTCAGCTGCCCCAACTGCAGGAGGTGAGAGCAGGGGGAACCAGTGTGAGGTGTGACCACAGAGACTGAGAATGGCTCCCAGGCTCTCCTGCCCTCATCTGTCACAGTGCTGCTGGCAGCTTGTGTCACTGCTTGCCCCCATTCTTCTACTCCATGGGAAGTGAGCTACAAATAAACCCCTACACCCACATGCAACAAGGAACCCCACAGGGTACGCCTGCTGTGACAGCAGGGTGGTGCCCATAGACACTGCTGGGCTTGGGGTGGGGTGCAGTTCTGCAGCAGGTGGGTGAGAATCTGCTCCAGAGCTGGGAGCCAGCTGCAGTCAGGTAACAAAGTCCCCTATTCTACAGCGCCAGGAGCAGGTAGCAACATGCTGGATGCATTTCTGCTAATAGCTTACCAGGTGGATGAGAAACAGCTGGGGGCTTTCCTTCCCTGAAACACCTGCAGCAGGGCTGGGAGGAGGTGCATGCAGCTGGGCAGCCATGGCCACCAGGCACTGGGGCTTCCCTACAAGGATGGATGGGCTGATAGGGGTGCTGTGCTGCAGCCCTTTCTCTGTCTGTGCCTTGAAGGCAGCTCCGTGTGCCTCTACCTGGGATATGTTGCCTATACACTCCTTGCTGACCTGGCTGGAGAGGGCCCTGAGCCAGGTGGAACCTGGTACTGACTGCTTTGTCTTCTCAATGCCAAACCTCCACCAGTCTACTTCCTTAAAGGACTACAATTGAGTGCAGTGGCTGTGCTGCACCCACAGTGTGCTCTGCCAGCTGCCCTGACTTCCTCCATCCCCTTAGAACAGCAAGTGGGACGGTATATCCATACCACCCCCATCCAGAGGGCTGCAGTGAGGGGTGGGCACCTGCAGCAGCTGCTCATCCCCAGCTTGCTCCAGGCAGGAGGAGCTGTGCTGATGCCCTGGAGCAATGGGGTGCAGAGGGAGCCCTGCACGCAGCAACTGGGGCTCAGCCCCTCATCCTGTGCCCCCAACCAGTGTCCCCTGTCTGACCATTCACAGCGAGGAGCAGAGCTTGGGGATCGCGGTCACAGCCCGGAGCAGGAGGGAGGGGAAGGACACACAGGTACACACCACCAAGGGTAAGCAAAGGAGTGCTGCACACACATAGATTAGGACGGCAGTGGGAGAGGGGCCGGTGTCATTCCAGTGGCTCAGGCTCCCAGGGTGCTGTTAGCACATGCGCTTGTACGTGTAGATATAGGCCTTGCAGTTGGGACACGTGTGTGTCACATCCTTGAAGTCATCGAACAGGCAGGGGATGAGGCAGCAGCAGAGATCGCACCTGGAGCACAGGAAGATGCAGAGTGCTGTGAGCTCTGTCTCTCCAGCTGCGGGTGGGGGAGGGAAAGCAGGCAAGGGGCTGAGCCTGGGGTTTGCTCTTGGGTCTGGAGAAGGTGTGAGAACTCGCTGCTGTGAGCCAGCCATGGCAGCAACCCCCCAACCCAACCCAACCCAACCCAACCCAACCCCCTGCTGCTGCCAACCTTCAGCACCACAAGGTCTGGGCGCAGGGCTGGATGGCTCCTGCACGCCGCCTCTTTAGCTCTGGTGGCTTTACAAAATATCTTTGGGGAAGGCAGCTTCCCCGCAGCTCCACACACTGCCACCCCACAGAGCTGGGAGCTGCCCAACAGCTCGGCCACAGCCACTGGCATTGGGGTCACCAGGAGCAGCACACAGTGAGCATCGCCCTGGTGGGGCTACGGCAGCACCTACCCCACAAAGCAGCACAAGAAGCCCAGCAGGAAGCTCATGAGCCCAATCTCGTAGGAGATCTTGGTGGTGATGGCTTGCTGGCAGTGGGGACACACTGTCTGCACCGGGGCGCCCTGGAAGATCTCTCCCTGCAGCACGGTCACTGTGGTGGCGCTCCCTGAAGGGACGAGCACCGTCGCCGTGTGGCCGCCGGGCGGTGGGTAGTGACCAGGGGGAGGGTAGTAGCCCATGGGAGGGTGAGGGCCTGGGGGGGGGTAATAACCTGCTGGGAAACAGAAACGGGACAGATGCGTCTTTGCAGGAGGTACAAGGCCGTGTCCCCAAGGACCGTGCCCTGCTGCCATACCATGACTGCAGTTATGTGTGTGGGCACTGTGCCCCCTCCTGCCCAGACCCCATTCATCGCCTTCCCTCACCCTGCACCACCCTGTAGCCAGAAGCTGCTCCCCACACTCACCAGGAGGCATGTAGGGCTGGGAGCCGTCTGAGGGCATGTGTGGGGGCACGAAGCCCGGCTGTGGAGGCTCATATGGGGGCGGTCCAAATTCAGGAGGAGGAATGGGAGCCCCCTGGGGCTGCACCATGGCTGGGGAGATGCCATCTGAAAGGAAACACAGAGTGAGCAGCCAGGGCAGGAGGCAGCAGGAGCAACCCAGAGCCCCTACAGGGACAGAGGACACAGCACGAGAAGGAAGGACTGTGAGGAAGGGGAATAAAGCACATAGGGAGGGTCTGTGGCAACAGAGGGAAGTAGACAGAGGGCACAGGGAAGTGCCCATCAGGCACTGCCACAGGGCAGCGTGCCCAGAGTTCCCACCCTGGGCCATGAGAAGCCCAAACTCACACACAGCAGCACAGAGCTCCCCCTGCTCCCACCCGCTCAGCAGAGGCACCCAGCTGGCAGCTGGGACATGCAGTACCTGTTGCAGGGGGTGGGCCGTGCTTCTCCTCTATCGGTGGAGCTGAGGGGCGTCCCGGGTAGGGGGGCGGAGGGTCGTTGGACATGGCTTAGGGCTGCCCTGCAAAGAAGCTCTGTTAGCGGACTGCCTGCCCGCAGGCGCCGAGCTGGGCAACAAACCCAGGGTGGCACAGTGTGACAGCTCCAAATCCCAGCACAAGGTGGGCCAGGCTCCATGGCTGAGAGCTCACCTGGCCTCTTCCTTGCTGCAAGGAGCTCAGCGGTTTTGGCAGAGGTGGAACGTCAATTCTCAGCAGTGAACCCTGGAAACTGTCCTACACCACCAAACCTGTGCAAAAGGAGAAAGCAAGCAGGTTACAGCTGTGGAGATGCCTTGGCTGAATGCCTCCACCTCCCCCTGCCCGGTACCAGCCCCGTGCTGGTGCTGCAATCACGTTCCTGCTGTGGGGGGGACCCAGCAGGGATGGGAGCCAGAAGTGGGCCTGGCACTCCGAGGAAGTGCAATGACATCAAGCAACCTGATTTTCCTGTTTACTCTGGCTCAGTTACAGCTGGTAGGACGTGACTAAATTGGGAAACATACCAAGAGTCTGTTCACTCCGTGCTTGGGAAGGCTGCCATCGAACACAGGGCAGGGGACACTGTGACATTGCTGTCAGTGCCTGGGAGGAGGCGCTTGGAGCTCCCCATCCAAATCCCCCTGGCAGGACGAGGCACATGGGGCCGTGCTGCTGCAGTGCCCTGGGGACCGGCTGAGATGGAGCTGAGCAGAACCCAAACAGCCACCACATCTCTCCAGGATGTCGGTATTTACTGAGTAATATCTCTACCCAGAGCTGTTAACTATTATGATACAGACATGCTGCTTCCAAGCTCAATGCTGGGGCAGCTGGGGGAACGTCTTCCTCTCTATTTTGTTCCTTAAAAGCAGGCACACAACCCACATGAGGCTCACACAACAGCCATCCCCAGCACACCGAGCACTGCAGAGCTCTCCTCCTCCTTCTGTGACCTACAAAGCCACAAACTGGGCCGTGCTCCTTTTAGCTTCACTGGGGATGTAAAGAAAAGGGTTTGTTCTTCTAAAGGCAGCCAGCCCACCTGCCCTGCATGGGGCTCCTGCAGGACTGCAGCCCTACAGGGCAGCCCGGAGCTCCCTCTGTCCCACATGGAAAGATCCCATCACTGCTCAGCTCTGCCTTCCACTGGTAACAAAGCACATGGAGGTGAGCCCCACAAGCATTGCCATCCCGTAATGCAGCAGTTCTCACCCCAGCACCAGGAGCTGCTGCCTGCAGCTCAGAGCACAGCCTGCTGTTGGGTACCAGTCGTTACCATCCAACACTGTGGGCCCAGCAGCTGCCCCTGGCCCGAAGGGATGTACATCAGAGGAAGGGAGGATGTTTATGAGTTGCTCTGCTCGTGCTCAGCCACTCCTAATGCAATATCCTGCTTATTAAAAGAGATCCATAAAGCGAGATGTTGTGTGCATGCCCTTCCCTGGAGGAAAGCAAAGCCTGCTGCTGCTTTTAAGCCTCTCAGAAGCGGTTCCTCCCATGCTTTCTTTAATCTCATGGTAAGAAGCACAAAGCCCATTGCTGCCCATTTCCATTCACGAGCTCCATGAGGAGCACAGGGCAGACAGAGCTCACCCCACACATCGCTCCCAGCACGGCTGGAGGTGAGGAGCACCCAGAGGGATCAGAGCCACAACTCAGCACCAGAACCAGTCAGTGCCCAGAGCCCATGAGAGCCCCCCTGCAGGCTGTGCAACACAATGAGATGATCTGAATACACAGGTGGTGATTCCAGGCCCACTTTCCTTCCACAATGTAAGTCCAAGTACTGATGTTTCCTCAGCCACAGCTCCCTGCAGGACCAGCTGCAGCCTCCAGAACACCAGCATTTCTGTCCCCCCCCCAGCAGTGCTGCCTGGCACCAGCCGAGCTGCTGACACTCCTATTTAGCAGCACAGTGTCACCTTGTGTTTTTCCAGAGGGCTGATGAGAAATACTCACTGTCATCTGCTTTTCTTAAAGGCCTCAGCAATGAAGGAGGCTTTGGGGTTGAGCAGCAGCTTGTGTAGGATCTGAGACCTTGCCAAGTCCCAGAGAGATAAGGAAGTTCTGCTGAGTCTTTGCACTAAGGAAATAGGAGGTTCAGCTTGGAATCGGTCACTGAATACATAACACACTTATGGGAAATGTCTAATGTGTAACACAGGTGATGTGTATAAACTGAAGATGTCATGTAAGCTGTGTGTAACAGGAGGATTACTGACAATGGGCTGACAATGAAGAACATCAGCTTTCTAACACTCCAACATGAGCCTCACAACAGTTTCCCAACTGACCGTCTTAGGGCATCACCTGCTTGGAGTTCTCTGATGCTTTTGTCTGAGTATTGCCATAGAAATGCTGCCATGACTTAAAGCAGTGATGGAGCACATGGAGGAAGGCAGGGCCAGCCCAGGGGAGCTCAGGTGCATGCAATGCAATGCAGCTGAATAACCAGAAGGGCTGGAGCCAGGATCCACCCCTTCCCAACCCTCATTTAAAGGCTGGCAGTGAAGGTGAGGGCATCTCACTGCAGATCCCTGCCTACCTGAGGCTTTCTGAAGGTAAGCAGCTTCCGTCCTTTATTTCTGTGCCCACAGCTGCTGTGTTTGAGTGAATCCTCACTTGCTGCAGCCTGGGACCTTGTTGTTCTGCTCTAACTGTGCTTTCCATTGTATTACAGGCATTTCTTTTGGTAACCACTGAATTTAGGAAACCATAAAGGACATCTGCTGCTTTTAAAGCCAACTGTATTTTCAAGGCAAAACAGGCAACAGAAAGAGCATTGCTCTTTGTAAGACCAAAACCATCAAACAAGGATATAAGGGATATAACTTATATTCAGTAATAAGGAAGAGGACAGAGGAAAGCAGGGTGTAACAACAGGTGAGAGGAGAAAACAGCAAAACAACACAAGGGTTCCCTTATCAGCTGGGCTGGCCCAACAACAGCCCATTCAGAAACCAGGAAATGCAGCTAAAGGAAGGGCTGAGACATGGCCATGGGTGGGGGGAACAAAAGGAGAGGAAACACAGACAGCAGCTGTACTGGGGATCAAGGCTCAGGACTCCCACCCTGCCCTGGTAGCTCAGGCTGTGGTGAAGTTTTCCTGATGTCTTTCCATGTGACGATCTTTGTTCTGTGACCTAAATGAAATCAATTGTACAATAATTCTCCTGGGTACGGCAACCTTCGCCTGTAATCTCAAAGATTACACCTACTCTCCAGCTGTGGGGCTTTGGGTAGGAACACAAGGGATTTCTGAGCACCGTGGGCTCATGTTTTAATACAATTGCTTGGCTTCTCCTCCCAAACAACCCAAGGCTGTGTCTTTCTAATCAACTGCTTCAGAGCGTGTTAAGAAGAAAAGGCTTTGGCTCTCGCTTGCCCCCCAAGGCCCATCAGATTGGGGCTGCGGAGGTAATAGAAGCTGTCAGAGATCTGCCTAAATGCAGACAGTGGGATCAAAGCAGATGAGGGACATGCACAATGGGGATGTTTGGTGCAGAGCCCATCACCTCAGCATATAACCTTAGACTAGATGATATGGTTCCATCTCCATTGCAGCCCTGTTGCACTCGCTGGGCTGCCAGGCAGCTTTTTCTCCCCTAGAACACAGCAGATATCAGAGCACAGCAATGAGACAACGGGGAGTGAATGAGCTGAAAGCAACGTTTGAGCAGCAGCCGAGAGCTTCCATCAGTGTTCTGTGCCATAAGTTGTGCCTCTGCACTGCTGAGAAAGTGGACTGTGGTTTTGATGGCTCCTGTGTTAACTGTGTTCCCTTTGGGGATGTGAGGAGCTGCTGCTCTCAAGTTGTGGGACTGATACAGGGAACAACAGGAAAACAGCAACGTGAACATCGTGTCCCAAGGAGAAGTTGTGTCATGTGTTGTCTGGATGCAGAAAGGTACACACGTCTGTGTTTGTGAACTGGCACCTCCCACACCTCGCACTGAAATCACTGGGAGAACAAACCTCACCTTCAAACTGCAGATCTCTGCCTTCCCAACAGCTGCAAAACCAGACCCCAGAAGTGGAAAAACAACCCTGAACCGCACAAAGATGAGCAGAACAGCTTCAGTTCCTGTGACCAACGACCATCCTCATGCACTGGGCAGAAGGAGGAGCACTGTGTGATTAACTGTTCCCCTCTTAGAATATCAGATAATGATGCTATCAGCACCCACCTGGTGTCCTCCAGTTCTCTGCTCTCAGCAGCTTTGCACAGGTTGCTCTGGGAGGGGCTGCTGTGCCCTTCTATGTTTCACTTAGAAGCTGGCAAACCTGTCTCCAAGCCTCGAATTAAACTCAGCCCTGCTGGCTTTGTTATTATGTTCATCTTTGTGTTACTTAAATGCTCTGTGCTCCTGCTCTGGGCTGGCAGCCATCCATCTTATCTCATTGCAAAGTAAATGTGCCTTCGTGTAGAACTGTCTCAGACCATCAGCCTGCAGCCCTTCTGATATTGGTGAGTGAAGCTGGCACTGGGAGAGGTTGTTTGAGGATGCGGAACCCCCATAATGTGATGTTGGTGCTGTGGGTGCCTGGCCCCTATTGGAACAACTTCAGCTGCCAGGGAGCATCCACTGGTTGTGCTCCATCCTAAAGGAGAGCAGTCGCTGTGCTTTGCATCACTGCATGACTTCAACTGCATGACTTTATGTGCACAAAGTGAGGTCAGCTGTTCCAAAACTGCTCAGACAATGAAATGTGGCACTAACAGAGACACCTCCCCTCTGTCAGAGCAGCTGAGACAGACTCCAGTCAGAGCAGGAGGAACCGAAGTTGTGTTGGACCTGTTGATGGAACGCAATAACTCTGCACAGCCAATAACTCTGCACAGCTTTCTGTCCTGGGAAGGGCTGAGGCTCTGAAAGAGAAGTTCTATCTCTTCTGCCTGTCCCAGTCACAGCAGCAGGTACTGAGCACTGCCCTGACCCAGCTCTGTATGGATGCAGCCATCAGAGCCCAGCAGAGCTCTGTGTGCCAGCTCTGTGTGCACCTGGGAGAGCTGCTCCACCATCCTGCCCTTGTTACAGCCCCTTCTGCCCCATCCCACAGCACAGCACTACCTTACAGCATTCATTCATAAGGTTGCTCTCTTTCTTTTTCCATGCACAACAGATCAGACCCATCACCAGATGCTCCAGGGATCTCCTGTGTGTGTGGACACGGCTGCACCATTCAGACAGGAAAACCTTTGGGTAAGTTTTCACCCTGTGCTTCCCCACGGTGACCTGATGTTGGTTTGTTCCTGGCTGTGAATGCACATTATGGTCACCCCTGCAAGCACAGGTGTGAGCAGTGGACTTAGAAAGGTTCCAGTCTGAGTGTGGCTCCTTTGGACATGCAAGGGGCCCATCCTGCCCTGCAGCTCCCAGCTCCCATCCAGCAGCACAACGCCTCCATAACAGCGATAGCAGCGCTGCTCCAAACCCAGTGGGAGGCAGAACCGAGGCAGAACCGAATCCTCGTTGCTCCCACGGCTGAAGCCTCCAGCCATTATTTCCTAACGGGAACGTGCTGTTGCACAACAGCCTCCAATAGCTGGCAGGGCTCTTGTATTTCATAGCGAGCTGCCAACGCATTGACGGACACCAGCAGCACCATCCCCGTTATCCGCAGCGCTTCTCTCCGTGCCAGGACGCCGGGCAGGGCCGCATGACGGACCCGCTCGGCCTATTTCCCAGCCCAGCTCCGTCCCTTCCATCCCGCACTGCTGGGCCTCCGCTTTCCCGTCCCGGTGCCGTATCACGGACCCGGTTTCCCGTGCCCCGCTCGGTTCCCGTCCCGCTCCCCGGCCCCACACGGACACGTACCGCTGCCGTTTCCCGGTGCTCCTTGTCGGTCCGTTCCGTGCTGCGGGGCGGAGCGCTGCGCTGCGGGGCGGGCCCGGCTGAGGCCTGCGGAGCCGCGGCCTGGCGTAGCGGGGCGGGCCGGGCTCCCCCTCCCCTCTGCCGGCCGTCAGGGCGCTGTGAGCCCGAACCGCCGGGAGCCGCGGGGCGGGACCGTGCGCTGTCACCGGGTAACGGGGCTGTGACCTCAGCCCGGGCCGCCGGAGCAGCATGAGCGTGGCCGTCACGTTGGCGGAGCTGGCGGAGGTCGCTTTCCGCACCCCCCATGGCTGCAGCATCAACGCCGGCGCCCTGCAGCTCCTCCTGCGTGCGCTGCTGGAGCACCTGAGGCTGCAGGATGCTGCCACCAGCCTCTCCGAGGACGAGAGGGGTCTCCTGCAGCACGAGGGCAGCGGGAAGCCCCGAGTTCTGCTCCATCCCGGTGGGCCCCTGGGTGTGACTGAGCTGCAGAGCTCTAGGCAGAACCATGGCACACAGACCAGTGACACGGAGCAGGTTGTGCAGCTGATGAAGAGGGTTGAGATGATTGAGGAGGGGATGACAAAGGTGAGGGTCCATCCTCAGCATCCTGTGCTGTGTTGTGTCACCTCCGTGTCCTTGGAGATGTTCCCTGAGATGGGACTGGAGAACCCGGCATAGCACAGAGCTGTGTTTGTAGGGCAGGTGATGGTAGCTTTGCTGTGGGGTTTCATTAGACTGTGGTATGTTAACACTGCTACTGGCCAAAGGTGCTTTTGGCTCCTTTTTATCTGCTCCTCCAGCAGCTTTTTATCTGCTCCAGCAGCTAAACTCTGAGGTTTTGATTTGCTGGATCCCTTCCATGGAGTATCCATGTGCTGCCAGGGACCATGTCCTATAACCTTCCAATGCAGAACAGGCAACAGATGACAGCAGAGCTGCCTCGTGGGCAAGCTGCCCCCATCCCAAAGCAATCCTTCCTATAGGAGATGAGGCTGTGACACAGGTTCTGTTTGTTTGGCTGTTAAAATTCAAGCCCTATGTGGGAAACACAACAGGTAACATCAGAGCTGCCTTTCATCACATGAAGCTCATGTTGTGTTGTGGTGGCTTTGTGTCTGCTGACAGGCAATTCAGTTTGCCCAGAGAAGATGTGGGTGAATGGGGCATTCAGGACCATGCTGGGTGGGATCCTGGGCAGCCTGACCCCCCTGTGTCTGGCAACCCTGCCCATGGCAATGGGGTTCAATGGGGTTGGAACCTGATGATGTGGCAGCCCCTCTGGGTCTGAGCTCTGTATCCCAAAGCCCCTCCAGCCCAAGGTCTGTGCTGCTCATAGGGTCTGGCTGGGCTCTGTTCCTCAGGTCACAGACACGCTGCAGGAGGTGCTCACCAACACCTGCTCCCTGAAAACCACCATCCAGGTCTTCCAGGAGGAGCTGCAGCTCCTGAAGGGCAATTTCCAGAAGGTGAGTAGAGCTGAGCATCTGGTTAACAGCTCTCAGCAGGGGGGTCAGGCTCTGTGGGCACCTCCACATATGGGAACTGCCCAGGGGTTATGGAGAAACAGTGCCCACAGCCACAGAGCCCAACCATAGTGGTCTCAGTCCCTGCGGGTGCTGAGCCCTTTGATGTCCCTGTTTATCAGGCTGGGCTGGAGGAGCTGCGAGAGCAGGCGGTACAGCAGGACAAGCACAGCCACCTCCTGCAGAGCATCCTGAGCCAAATGGTGAGCCTGGCAAAGCGGCTGGAAGCAAGTACCCAATCCCTGGCACCAGCCTGCAGGGCTGGGAACAGGGCGGCGTTGGGTGTGTTGGCAAGGTTTGGTGTCCCTGTCCTCACCATAGGGACTGCTCAGGCTCTCCCTGCCCCAGCAGGGCTGGTTTCTCTTCTGATCACAGGCAGAGATGCGGCAGCAGCTGAACTTCTTCCCCTGGCAGACCGGTGTGTTGTGCTCACTCTGCAGGCTGCCTGCTGGTGAGGTTTGTACGTGCTCCTGGTTACCAGCTCCTTTGCTGGAGGCTGGCAGTGCCTTTCAGCTCTGGAACAGCACAGGGCTCTTCTCCCTCCCCTAAACCTTGGGGCTGTTTCATTTCAGAACCTCTCCAGCCAGGAGCTCATCCCTGAGGCCTCACAGAAAACAGCCCTCAAGGCCCCGTGCAGGCTGAGCTGTCTGTCAGAGCAGCAGGAGGATGTGGAGACCTGCATCACCTGCAGCAAGAGCACGCTTCAGCAGCACGGTGAGCGCTGACATCTGCACTGCGCTGTGCTGAGCCTCTGGGGCTTTGCCATGTGCAACATGTGGCATGGCCGTGCTCAGCCATCCTGGCTGAGTCTTCACTCCACTGCAGCCCCCGTGTCCCTGTCTTTCTCCCAGCCACGCTGCCTGCAGCAAAGCTTTGGTGTGTTTTCAGCTGGCCTGAGGACCTCAGAGGATGTGGCCATGGAGAAGATGCAGGGAGAAGTAAGGCACCTGTAGGACAAAGGAGAGAAAGAGCCCAGTTTCCCAGGCCTCAGGGGTGCTGCCCATCACCCCACTCACCAGGAGCACATTGGGGCCACTTATGAGCCCACCTCATGTGGGTTCATTGTGCCTTATATAGGCCATGCTTTATCCTTCCTAGGGGTCAGATTTTGGCAGGGAGGTGCTGAACCAGGTGGGACAGCTACAAGAGCAGTGCATAAGACTCCAGGAGGTTGCAGAGCAGCTGTGGGGTGACTCCATGGACACCCAGGTGAGTGTTGTCCTCAGCTCAGGAGCCACTCGTGCTGTTGTCAGTGTCAGGTCCAGGCTGCAGGCAGCCCTGTCCAGCCTTGGTGTGTCCCCATCTCAGAGCAGTTGAGCATGGTGGGGTTTTACAGACTGTGTGCTGTTAGAATGGGGTGTGAGTGTTGTGGGTTGGGGCAACTCAAGAAGCAGAGCATGGGAAGATGGGGATGGAGGTCTGCTGGGAATGGCTGACACTGTATCCACTCAGAAAGAAGATGAGACTACGCTGGAGACCAAAGCAAGCCAGGATGAGTTGCAAAATACCATGGGCCAGCTGAACGAGATGATGCAGGACTTGCTGCAGAGGATGTTCCTGCATGGCCAGGACAGGCATAAAGCTTCAGAGCACATCAGAGAGATGAACTCCAAGGTAGCAGTGTCACCCAGGGAGGATGGAAGGATGTGCCAGTCCAGGGGACGGTCCCCCTGTGTAGAGTCTGCAAAGAGAGGGCAAGCCCTGAGCCTGCCTTGTGCCAGGGCTGAGAGCATCCCGGGGTGTTGCTCTGGTGTCCCTCTGCCCTCTCTGAACTTGTTCTGTATGGTGCTGGCTCACTGCAGGCACAGCGGCAGCAGACTAGGAGGCTCGACAAGCAGTGCCACTGCCATGGACCTTACTTTAATGCCAGCAGTGCCAATAGCTTCAAGAGGTGAGGGCTGCTGGTTCTTATCCTGTCCCACTTCACCCCACCCTGTCCCTCTCTGTCCCATTTCACCACTTCCAGTCCTGTCCCATCCAGCCCTGTCCATCCCACACAGATCCTATTTGTCCCACCCTGCCTATGGGGTTCTGGCCATCTGTGGGACCTCACATGGTCCCTGCATACTGGTGGGATGCTGAGCAGCTGTTCCTGTGTTGCAGGGACCTCTCTTGTCCCACAAAGTGCATGTCCTGTGACAGACCTCTGGCTGCAGCCCCAAGGATGTGAGTAGTGTGCAACCCCTGGGTCAGACCGCTGCACTACTGAGCACTGCCCAGCTCTGCCTTGTCCTGCAGGCCCTTGGTGACAGTGCGGAAGGCCAGCATGCACCTCCAGTCCCATCAGACCAGCGGCTCCAACTGCCTGGCACAGCAGCTGTCAGGGAGGTGAGGTCTGCCAGGTGCCGCCATGTCCCTGCCTCCCCTCCTGGGGTCTTTTTTCCTTGGCAGGAATGGTAACGTCAGTGCTTCCTTCCCAGAGAGGCTGAAGGGAGCGACCAGATGAGCCAGGATCCTGCACCTCCCACCCGGCCACCATCTGCCTCCAGCTCCCTCACCACCGTCTGTCCCTTCGGAGTCCCTGCAGACCTCACCTACAAGAACGTGAGCCCCATTCTCTCATGCTGTGTGTGCTGGAGACCAGCTGGGGTAGGATGCTGGAGCTGAGACCTCCAATGGCACTGGCTGCTCCTCCCTGTAGGGTCAAGTGGATATTTTGGGCATTGATAGAATCATCTACAAGGGCAGGCTAAACTCGCAGGCCACCAATGGGACCAACACTCAGGGCAGGGACTTCCCAGGTAGGGGAGCAGCCCTGGGGCACTGTGTTACCTTCAGCCTGAGCCAGCAGTGCTTGAGGCTCAGGTGCCACCAGCCCTATGACCCAGCCTCACGTCCTGCTGCTAACAGCGCTTCTGCTTTCTGCCCTATAGGCACCAAATCCCCCCAGCCCTCTGCTCAGCACACCAAGGAGAAGGTGCGCCGCAACCCCAAGTATGGCAGCCAATACGTGTCCCCATACTCATGTGAGTGCCCGTCCCAGGTGCCCCACACACTGTCAGCCCTGCTGTGCACGCTCACCCCGCTGTATGCTGCCAGTGCTGTGTCCCACACTGTGCTGTTTGTCCTCCTGTGTTGCAGGTGCTGCCATGAGGACAAGGACGGTCTCCTCAACGGGTCGGTGTTTGGCAGGTGGCAGCAGGATGGCAAGTGTCTGAGCTGGCTGCGGGTGGTGTGAGTGTACAGCAAGGGGCTGCAGGGACTGCATCTCCTCCCTCACAGCCTCTTATAACAGCAGGGTAACACCATATGTCATAAATATCTCTGCTGCCCGGGCTCTAGGCTCTGTGTGGTTCCTGAGCATACAGGGCATCCCGTCTCCTACAAAGGTAGGCTGAGGAAGCTGAACTTGTTCGTCCTGGGTAGGAAAAGGCTCCAGAGAGACCTTACTGCAGCCTTTCAGTATATAAAGGGAGCTTATAAGAATGACGGGCTTCTATAAGGCTCTGTAGTGACAAGGAGCAGCAGTTTTAAACTAAAAGAGGGGAGATTTAGGTGGGATATAGGGAAGAAACTTGTCACTCAGAGTGCAGTGAGGCCCTGTCCAAGTCATGAGCACCCCATCCTTGGAGGTACCCAAGGCCATGGATGGGGCCCCGGGCAGTGTGAGTTGGTGGGAGGTGCTACAGCCTATGGTGGGGTTGGACTGGATGTTCCTCCCATCCCACCACTGCTGCAAACGAAGCAAAGACACTGGGTTCAAAGCAGAGCGTGTATTGCAAGCAGCTGCAGCACGTCCAGAGAGACTTGCAGCTGCCAGGAGAAGAAAAGAACAGAAGGGTTAAAAATGATCCCAGTCTGTAGGGTTACACTTTGTCATGCAAACAGCCCCAGGGGCAAACCCCATCCCAGGAGGGTGAGGGGATGGTGTGTGGCTCACCCAGGGCTCCGCATCTGCCCTTGGGTCTCTGTGCCTGCCTCAGCCCTGCTCACCCCCAGCACAGCACATGTGGGGTGCAGGAGCAGCCCTTGTTCCCCTTCTCCTCCTCACCAAGAACCAGTGTGGGGTATCTACCCCTCACCCTGCCACGTGAGGCCAAAGGAAGGGGGCACTTGGGCAAGGCCTGGCACAGGGATCACGAAGAAGGAACCTCTTCCTCCATTAAGTGTCACTCGCATGCAATTTCCAGTGTCCCAAAGGAGGGGGCTGCACCCTCCCTGAGTCCAGGCAGAGGCTGGCAGCAGTCTGTCCCACGCAGCCTCCCGCTGTCCCTGGGGAGCTCTGTTCAGCTCTAGGACAAGTAAAAACTACTTCAAACCAAACCCATGCAAGGCAGCTATTTGCTCGTATGTCTCTGTGGCTGCCAGACCCCCTGGCAGCAGTTTCTTTCCTCTTTTAGGAAGGGGGGGGGGAAAAAATATATATATAAATTTATATGTAGGGGTCCCCGCTGCAATCGCTCTCCACCGCAGCCTCATCTCTCTGCCTCCATGGTCACGTTGGCCTTCTGTTCTGCCGTGGCCTGTTGGGTGACGGTGGCGGGCCAGCCCGCGGGCTGCGCTGGGGGGGTTGGAGTCCACATGCTCTGCTGCTGGCCGGGGGGTGAAGCTGTGGGCCAGGCGGGATTGAAGGCCCCGTGTTGGGGCAGCGGTGGGGCCGGGGGCGGCGGGGATGTCGCCATGGAGGCCACAGGGCTGCTGCTGTTGAAGCTCTCGGAGGCCTTGAGGCGGGAGAACATGGTGAGGGCGTCGGGGAAGTTGGGTGGCGTGGCTGGTGTGTTGGCAGGAGTGCACATCTGTGGGAAGGAGAGAGGTGGTCAGCGGGGCTGGGGCTCATCCCCAGCTCGTGGGCTCCATCTTTTGCCTCCCACCGAGGCAGTGCTCCTCAACGCTGCTGCCTGGACCTGACACACAGCAGAGTCCCAGCACTGATCCGTGGGACCTTGCAAGCACAACCCAGCCCCTGGCCTGGGATAATGTGGGTGTTGTGGAGGTAAGAAGTGGCACTGAGGCAGAGAGGGACCAGCCATCGTGTCCTGATGAGGTCCCACACACAGCAGCTGCCAGCAGCTTTGGGACTTTTGGTGCAATCCTCTTGCCTCCCTTTGCAGCTCTACCAATGATGCTCCCTGTGGGTTGCAGATGTTTAAGGCTCTGAAGATTGATTCTGCATCGAGAGCTCCTGGATGGGACCCTGCTGTGTGTGCTCCTGTGCCCAGCCATGTTGGAGGCTCCCTCCACACCACCACTGTCATGCAGCCATGTGGCTCCACAGGCACCAGGCTCAGGTCCTACCCCACAGCCCCTTCCCACAGCAGCCCAGCCCCGCTGTGCATTCACTCTGCAAGCTTACTGCGTGCTCCAAATCCCCTACTGTCCTGCAGAGTCAAATGAGGCCACGGCAGCCAGCAAATCCCTAAGACACATCTGCCCAGGCAGATTACAGGTTGCTGCGGCACGAAAGTTAAAGGGGCAGAATCTGAGATTGCTTGGGCAGGCAGCACCCATGTGCATGCATGGCTTCATGTGTGCTCATGTCCTTCGTGTGCCTCAACAGGGACAGGGGTTTGCACACCCAGCTGCTCCAGTGAGTGCAGAAGAGCTCACATTTACACAGCTTTATGTGGTCTGGTGCTCCAGAACCCCCCAGCTTCCTCCTGCTGTGCTGGGGCTGCAGGCCGTGCTCACAGCATCCTCTATCAGAGCATTCCTGCCTGCAATCTGCGAGCTGGGAAGCAGCGAGGTGGGCTGAGCAATGGCCCCGCGTGCCAACCAGCTGATGCTGTGGTTGGGAGGGGTGGGAGAGCACTTACCATCTGGTGGTGGTGGCTGTAGGGGATGTTTGTTTCTTGGAAAAAAGCACTGAGAGCAGTCTGCAAAAAAAGGAAAAAGCAAAAAAAAAGGAAGATGTTAACAGCATGCAAACAGGGCACCTACATCACCACTGCACGCACAGCTTGGGGCTCACATTGTGTGAGAGCCCAGCTGCCCTAACACAAGCTTGGCCACCCAACCCAGCATCTGTTTCAGCTGGGACAGCGTCCAAGCCTGGCCCTGGGGCTGCACTGCACAGCGCTACCACCTGCCTATGGGGCCAGCAGCAGAACAGCCCAGGGGCTGCACTCCATGCACAGCTGCTCCTGCAGCCCCATGCAATGCTGTGCTTGTGTCTGCAGGCAGCAATCACAGTGTTCAGGTCTATAGCTGTGCTGGGAGCTCCCCAGGCCCATAGGTGGGACTCTGCCCACTGTGTGCTCCAGGGCATGTTGAGTTCAGCTGCCAGGCAATACGGTAACACCAACATCGCTTTGGTTTGCTTCCAGTTCAGACCAGTAATAACGTGGTGAATGTGTCACATGCCTGTAGCATGTGATGGGCTGCAGGGCGTGGGGCACAGCGGGGTGAGGAGGGCAGGCACCAGGAGCAGGGCTGGGAAGAGGCAGCGGGGCTGGATGGATGCAGGATCAACACGTGAAGCTGCCCCACGTGATAACCAAACTGGGGCTAAGAAACACAAATCAGTTCAGCTCATTGATCTGATGGAATATGGCCATGGAAAGGTGCAGCTGTGATTGCAGCACTGCAAAGCTGGCCATTTCCAGCGGGGTTTATGGCTTCCTGGGTAATATATCAGTGCCAGGGGTTACCTGGCTGCTGTGTCCCATGAACAATGTTGTGTCCCTGTGCCCAAACACCACATCTCTTTGCCTCCATGTTCCCAGCTCCAGGGGTGGCTGCCCCCAGGACCCAGCACCTGCAGAGCTGTGGGTGCCACCTGGTCTCCAGCCAGTGTCACAAGTGCCAGGAGCAACCTGTGCAATGGCAAAGGCAATGAATGCTCTTGATGGAGCCACTGCAGGGGATCCACAGGGGCTTCAGCCACAAAGGGAAGGGGCTGGATAGGCCTTAAATCCATCAGGAGAGGTAGTGGATATCCAAGCACAGGCACGGCAGAGCCAAACACCTGCTCCTCCACTCGCTGCCCTGAACACAAACTACACCCAGCAGCAGCACAAAGGCAGAACCGAGCTATTTTATAAAGCTGACATTGTCTTCTTCTTCTTCCTCCCCAGCAGCCCCGGGGACAATCAGCACATAACAAAACCAATGAATATTCTTCTACCTGAGCAAGGAGCCTGAGCTGCACATCAGCCGATGCCTCAAGTGAGATGGGATTGAAGGGACAGCAAATGGGAGAGCTGACCCACACGTTGCTTATGACCCTCCCCATGGGGCCATCACCCCGCAGCCTCCTGCTCGCTGCCCGTCCTGCCATTATACCCCCATAGGAGCAATAGCAGCACCGTGCAACCACAAGCAGAAGCAGAAGGACCCAGCATTGAACTCCAGCAATGTATTCTCAGTGCAGTTCCAGGCTGGCCTGCAAAAGGGCAGCGCAAAGAAGAACAAAAGGCAATGCGGGATGGGAAGCAGCAGCTCCCCTTTGCAAGCCGTGCCCAGCGGCCATTTTGCAAAGGGAACGATCTGACCGTTGCACCAAAAGTGAGTGGGAACGTGAGTAATGGCTGCGTTTGTTTACAGCCGCGTTTCCTCTGAGTCATGTGAGCTCCAACCGGCAGGAGAAGAAGCTGCGAAGCTGCTTGTGCAACTCGGTGGCAAAGTTTTGCAAAGAGGAGGCTTGAAGCAAAGCGACTTTGCTCACCGTGCAGGGCACTGTAAGCAACGGGGGGAGCAGCGTTATACACCGTGTTGGTAAACAAAGCCCGTGTGGCTGCGATACGGAGCAGCAACGGAGCAGCGTGCACTCGGCACAGCACGTCACATATGGCTGAGCACGGCCGGGCTTTGGATGCCCAACTAAATGTCCTATAAGGGGTCCTATAAGGGGTCCTATAAGGGATCCTATAAGGGAGTCCTATAAGGGAGTCCTATAAGGGAGTCCTATAAGGGGTCCTATAAGGGAGTCCTATAAGGAGTCCTATAAGGGAGTCCTATAAGGGGTCCTATAAGGGGTCCTATAAGGGGTCCTATAGGGGGTCCTATAAGGGGCCCTATAAGGGATCCTATAAGGGATCCTATAAGGGCTCCTATATGGGCTCCTATAAGGGCTACTATAAGGGCTCCTATAAATGCAGGCGATGCGCTGCTGCCCACGGCCCCGCTCCCCGCATCCCACCTCGGCTGTGCGGCACAGAACAGCCAATTCAATTGGAGCGGAGCCACGATCATCACCATCAACCGCAGCCGAGCGGAGCAATGGGGCTGCACGGGAAACACACGGCCCTATTGGGACGGATGGCGGCGTGATACCGCCCGTATTAACACCGGCACACGGAGCGCTCCACGATCATCTATGGCCGTATCATCTATGGCCATATCATCATCTATGGCCATATCATCTATAGCCGTGTCATTTATGGCCGTATCATCATCTATGGCCGTATCTATGGCCGTATCATCATCTATAGCCGTATCACCTATGGCCGTATCATTTATGGCCGTATCATCACCTATGGCCGCCCCCAGCCCCGTGGCTCGGCCCCACGATCGTGTATTACGTCCCCCCCCGTTGAATCCCCCCGTTGCGGCCTCACCTCGAACTGCCAGTGCGCCGCCTGCAGCAGCTGCTTGGCCTGGTCCGCGGCACAACCCGCCGCCAACACGAACTGGTTGATCATCACTTGGTGCTTCAGCTCGTCCATGGTCCCGGCCCCGCCGCCCACCCCCCCCCCGACCCGCCCTCACGGCTCCGCCACCATCGCGGTCCCGGCTCGGCTCACGCCAATGTTTACTGGGCACTGACTCACGGAGCACAGACGGCCTAGTCGGAGGGAGGGGAGGCTGCGCGGGGGATGCTGGGAGATGTAGTGCCCGCCCCGCTCTCTACCGCAGCGCTCTTACACCGCGCGGACTCCATCTCCCAGCATGCCCCGCTTTGTTTGCAGAGCGGCGGCGGGCGTCTACGCGTGTTTGAGTGACACTTCCAGCCGGCCAATCGCTACCAGCGGTGTGGTTGTATCTGACCATATATGGTCAACAACGCAGCCGCCTCCAATGAACGGGCGAAGGGGGCGGGACAGGCTGGGGCGGGTCACGTGGGCGGGCGAGTGGGGTGGGTGGGGGTGGGGCTGGGTTTGGGGTTGGGGGGGGGGGGGTCGCGGTGCGGCCTGTCCGTGTTTATAGGGGGTGTGTGGGGTCAATTACAGTCAATGTGTGGGTTTATATTGAGGAACATGGGGAACGTGGCCATGGGGGTCTGCTCCTCACCCCCACCCTGTGACCGGGGAGCTGCCTGCAAGGCCTCTGTGCTGTTAAAAGGGCCCTTTGAGCAGCTTATGGCCATAGGGGGAGGCTATAGGGAGAGCACAATGGTGCTGCTGAGTACCAGGAGCACAAGGGGCCGATGGAGGGGGATAAGGAGCCGCTCCTGGCTCACATTGCTGCTATGAGCTGTGCTGTGTTGTCCTATGGGCCAGCCCTGTGCTCTGTGTGGCTCTGAGCTGCAGTTTAGTGGTGTTCTGCAGGGTTACGTTGCTGGAGCACAACGGGGAGATCTGCCAGCTTGGGTTTGTGAAGGGGGAAGGGCTGGCCTGGCTCCAGCAGGACGTTTGGTAAGAGCCGTGAGCTCTGTGCAGCGTTAGGAAGGCAAAGTTCACGGGCTGTGCCACTCCTAATGGCCAGGAATAGCTGTGAGCGCTGTCTCCAGGGCTCTGCTTTACGAGCAAGTGAAAAACAAAGCGGCAGCAGCAGGGAGGGGGCAGGAGGCGAAGCATTCGGCTCTGATAGGCCACAAACACCACGCAGCCGGCTGGACTTTGGGCTGAGCAATGAGCAACAGGCTGCAGACACCAGGATGCACATTGAAAGGCAGCAGTGATGCTGTGGGAGGCTGGGGGCTTCCTTGCAGGGCCATTGCATGCACAGATTGACACTGCAGCGCTCGAGGGCCAACACCTTGTGGATGGAGGGGCTGGTGCTCTGGGACCTGGTGTCACGGCTCCCGGTGGGAGTGAGCAGAGCACAGAGCTCACCCTGCTCCTCGTTACCCCCCTTAGATCCTCGTTATCCCCCGTTATATCCACATTATCCCCGTTATACCCTCGTTAGCCCCCGTTATATCCTCTTTAGCCCCATTATATCCTCGTTATCCCCGTTATGTCCCCGTTACCCCCGTTATATCCTCATTATCCCCGTTATATCCTCATTATCCCCGTTATACCCTCGTTAGGCCACGTTATACCCTCGTTAGCCCCCGTTATACCCTCGTTAGCCCCGTTATATCCTCATTATCCCCGTTACACCCTCGTTATCCCCGTTATACCCTCACTACCCCCCGTTATACCCCCCCCGCCACCCATCACCCCACACACCATGCCCCTCTTGCACAGCGCGCATCTCTGCGCATGCGCCGCGAGCAGCGCCTCCTGCTGGCGCAGCGCTGCGTGCAGGTGGAAGCCCCGCCGCGCTGCCTGATGGGAGTTGTAGTCACCGGCCTGGAAGACTCGCTGTCCCAGCGTGCCCCGCGCCGCCGCCACCGCCGCGTTCCGGTGTTCCCGTGTTACCGGGCCGCCGCCGCCATGGGCTCCCTGCTCAGCCGGCGCATCGCGGGCGTGGAGGACATCGACATCCAGGCCAACTCGGCCTATCGCTACCCGCCCAAATCCGGTGAGTATCGCGGCTCTGGGCCCTGTGGTGTCTGTGAGGGGAGCGGGGCTTCCCGCGGGGCCTGTCCCGGGATCACCGTGTGCTGAGCGGCCCGGTGTCCCGCTGCCCCCGTCATGGAGCCGGTTGTTGTGGGATATGGGGGAACAGTGGGACAGTCGTTGCTCTGTGCGCTGGGCTCCGAGACACCGAGGATCTACGGCCGGACGTGTGGAGAGATGGATCCCTTCTTGTCCCCTTATTCTGATGGCTCTTTGGTTCCCACTCATGCTCATGTATATAGATATCATCAATGTCCTGCTGCTTGAGGGCATTGCAGTTGGCTCCTATACTCAGCACAGGTTCAGTGCTGTGCTCACACTGGGGTTCTATGGGCTGGCAGGGCTGTGATGGAGCCGGGGTTGCCCTTTGGTTTGTTGTTGTGGTGGCAAATGTGAAGCAGAGCCCTGCTGCCATTGCACCCTGCTGCCGTTGCACCCTGCTGCCATTGCACCCTGCTGCCGTTGCACCCTGCTGCCGTTGCACCCTGCTGCCGTTGCACCCTGCTGCCGTTGCACCCTGCTGCCGTTGCACCCTGCTGCCGTTGCACCCTGCTGCCGTTGCACCCTGCTGCCGTTGCACCCTGCTGCCATTGCACCCTGCTGCCATTGCACCCTGCTGCCGTTGCACCCTGCTTTGGATGCACTGAGGTGCTTGTTAATTGTGGCTGAACTTTGTGTTGTGCTTCCTTGTGCTCTCCTGCAAAGCATGTTGACCGTGGCCATGCCAGGCCTTTCTCTTTGCCTTCTTGAGGTTTATCCAGCAAGGCTGCGTTGGCTTCAGGTAGAAGAGCTGTTGGAACTTACATCGCTTTGTGCACAACAGATATGAGCGCTTCTAAGCTGGAGATTCAGAGGGTTACTGTGAGTACTGCCATTGCCACAGCCTGCCTCATTTTAAGGTGGTGGAGTGTGTTCAGATGGACACTGTCCCATGGTCCTGCAGTCCTTGTGCTGTCTGACTTGGGGCTGGCAGGGCTGCTGTCACCAGCACACAGCATGTGGTGGGTGTATGTGATTAAATATGATTCCATTGAGCTCGCTGCTTTACCAGGCAGTACTGAGCATCGGTATCTTGTTGAGTCAGGGCTGCAAATGCTGTAATGAATATTCAGTTTTCCTCTACTGGCTTTTGGTGTACTCAGTATGGAGCTGGTTGTTAGGGACTCTACCTTGGTCCCAATGAACTAAAGTCACTGATGAGGGGCTGGCAGATCATTTAGCAGCATCCTACAGCCAATGTGCAGCAGGGTAATTAAGAGTCCTCCTCTGAAAGTTCCTTGCGTGGTCCTCTGAGGTTCTTGCTATGGGTTGTCTGCATTTCCCTTCCTGCATCCAGCTGTAAGGTGACTCCTCATTCCCACACATTGCTTTTCACTGGTGCCTTTTAACCCCCCCTTTGCTTTGTGGAGCCTGCAAGCATTGCTGATGCCTGCCTGGTTGGAAGGGAGTTGGAAGATTCCCAGAGAGGAATCAGTGCCTGCATGTAATGGGCTAAAAGCAGGTAATCACAAGGAACAGCTCCTGATCCTCGCTGTGCTTCTGTGCTTGGAACAGTAAAACGATCCGTGTCGTTGCACGCAGCCTCGCTGTGTGATGCCCCTGTCACTTTAGCAACCAGTGAGCAATGCACCAGTGCTTCTGCAGCTCATTTGTCAGCTCATGGCTTGTTCCATAGAGCTCATCCGCAGTGTGTGGAGGGCAGGGTGCACGTACCCTTGGGATGGCTTTTCCCCCCTGGAATAGGTGCTTGCAAGAAAATTGCAGACCTTGGCTTTTTTGGGGAACAAAAAGGAGAGAGAGAGATGATGCGTGTGTGAAACCTGCTTTGTTGTTTGGACGTGATGCTGTAATGAAAGAAAGAGCAATTTTAATGGTGAGTTGCACCCCAGTCTGTCCCTCAATGCACCCCTGCTATTGAGCTGTGTGCACTGTGACTGTGCTGGGACAGAAGTACTGCAGGTGCAGTCCCGTTGTCCCTGTTCCTATGCTGTGTTCCTGGAGGCATTCAGCTTCACCTGCTGCTCCTTCCTTGCCACCTTCTCCCCTGCTGCTCACAGTCTTATGGCTCAGCAGCAGTTTCTTCCTTTGCTGTTCTAATTGCTTTGTTGATCTGGGTTCTGTTTAGCCCAGGCTGGGATGGCTTGACACTCTCGTGGATGTGAGAGGCTCAGAACTATAGGTTGGGCTGAGCCGAGCCCCATATCAGCGTGATCCTGGAGAATCATCTGCTGCAATTCTGAAACATCCTGCACAAGCATTTTCTTCGCAGTTAATCAGATGAAATGCTCCAAAACACAATCCTACTTGACCCACATCAAATGTGAAATTAATTCCTAGCCCTCAGCATTCGTCTTGCTTATCTGAACCTCCGCGTAAGCATAAATCACTGTGGTGTATCTCAGCTGGAGGGACTGCATCGAGCTGGCTGTGCTTGGAGGTTATGTGCAGATCAGCACTTTAATTTCTTGCTTCAAGGAGGGGTGGGAATAGGTGGTCTGCCAGTTGGAGTACCCGTGTTTCAGGCTGTGGATTCTAAGTAGATTCTGTGCTGAGGTTGATTGTTGTATCTGGAAGGGCAGATGTGTTTAATATAAACATCTGGACGCTTGTAGGCTGAGCTCAGCAACAGAGAGCACTCATCGTTAGAGCGCTGCCAGCTGTGCAGAGAAAGAGAAGCCTTTCTTGAAGCATAAAGAAGGAAATCTTTAATGGAAAAAGCAGAACCGTTCACAGAAGCCCTTCCATTTCTGAGTAAATCATGCTCCCAGCTGAAAATCCTTCCATAATGCCCCCATAGCCATTCACAGGAATGGCTACTGCTTCTGCGACTCATTTTAAAGCACATTTTAGACTGTCTGTGCACGTAGAGAAGTGAATGTGCATTTGGCTCCAAGCTTAAAAAGCCCACTCTAAAAATTAAAGGAAAGTGGTTCGGATGGAGCCTTTTAATGCCCTCCCGATTCTTATTCCTTGGAAACTCCAACTCTGCAGAGTTCAGGAAGTATGGATTTAACTTTTTTCATAGAAAATCCTGAGCTGGAAGGGATCCCTGAGGATCATTGAGACCAATTCCTCCTGTTTCTTTATTTGTTCTGTTTTCTTTTCCCTAGGAAACTACTTTGCAAGCCACTTCTTTATGGGAGGTGAGAAGTTTGACACCCCTCACCCCGAGGGGTACCTGTTTGGCGAGAACATGGACCTAAACTTCCTTGGGAACAGACCTGTTCAGGCAAGTTCCTATATCCTGTTTTGCACTTCTGTTTCCTACTTATAAAGCATCTTCATCAGTTTTCCCAATTGGAATTTGGAAATATTTTGAGGCTCACAGATCAACTATGGAAAGCTGCCTCAGTGCAGAGAGCCTCTGTTCAAGTAGAAAGTGCAGCTAAAGAGCACAGTTCGGAAGGAGGGACTTCAAATGGAAATCCTGCTGGATATGCAATGCTGTGCAGGCAGGAGGAGGCCCACTGAATACCCTGTGCCATGTCTGTATGCAGGGCAGTGATGGAGAGCTGCAGCTGCACAGCATTCCAAGGAAAACAGAAGATGTAGTTGTCAGCTCAGTACCCAATGAGCCTGTGGCTGCAGGGACTGGTCTTGCAGTTGCAGAGTTGCATTATCTGTGTATCTCAGCCTGGGTTCTCTTGCAGACATTCTGGCACTGAATTTCATTTCTTCAAAGGGGGAGTGGGTGAGAACACTATTAACACAGTGGGACATTTGCCAAATGGGTTTAAGAGTGGGAGGCTGTCGTGGTCTGCAGTTTGCCAATGTAAGGTAATGCCCTTTGGCAGCTCTGATTAATCTTCGAGAAAAAAAGCACTTAAACAGGCAGCAGCAACATGGCTCTGTGGAAATTGGCCAGTTTCTCCTTTTGGAATAACTTGATTGCTGTGCATGCAGCGCTGCTGCTGACCACAGTGCTGAGCAGTGGGGTCACAAAGAAAGCAGTTGCTGCACCCCATGGAGTCTCAGCTGCCTATGGCTGTGGATTGGCACTGTCATGTTGGTCAGAAGTGGCATATTTTCTTTTAGGCTCTGGATCTTGCCACATCGATATGTTTCCATGGCCCAAGGGAGCAGTGCTACAGAGCTGTGTGCTGGAGCTGCCTGCTTAGCAGATTCCTCATTTCTATGGAGACACACATATTGGTGTTCCCTGATACTCCTCTGTGTTAGTTGTACTCTGTGGTAGCTCTGTGCAGCTCCTGGTAGCTCTGAGTTTGAAGGTCCATACCTCTGACGTGGCTGTGAGGTGTCACTATTGCTGGTTATGTCCCCCATAACCATCAGACTTGAGAGCCTGTCTGGTAGCTCTGTATCTCTGTCACAGAGTTGCTCTGTTCTTTGGAATTAGATGAACGTTTCTTGATTTGGGTAAATAGTTTGTTAGGTAACATGCATGTAGTAATAAGGTGACAATCATTTGCTTTTGTATTTCAGTTCCCCTATGTGACTCCAGCTCCCCATGAGCCCGTGAAGACACTGAGAAGCTTGGTGAATATCCGCAAGGACTCTCTCCGCCTCGTGAGGTACCGTTACTGCCTGAATTCATTTCATTCAGCCCAGGGATCCGGCACCTGGAGCCAAACTGTCAGTTCTTATTGTTTAGAGGAGCAGCTGAATCCCAGGTCTTTTTTGCTAGATGTATTCAGAAGGTTTTGGGTACCATCGTGATCAGAGCTTTCAGGCAGTTCATGTGCTACTTCATCCCTGGACTTGAGCAATCTGTGTTTTCCAAGAGAACCAGTATGTGACTCTACAAAGAGACTAGAGTGGTAATCAAAACCTTGGATTTTGCCTGCTATTGCTAGCACAAATGGAACATATTAGTCGGGTCAATAAACTCTTCAGACAGATTCCTTTCTGCATTCTTGTGTAAGGAGAAGCCAGAAAGTAGTTGCTTCTGGTGCAAGTCACTGACAGGGAGCACTGATTGGTCTTGAGTGAAACTTCCTTGGCTTCCTCTTGCTGCCAAGATGAAGCTTGGTCCTGGTGTGATGTGCTCATTTAAATGGCTTCCGTCCTATGAGGAGGGAAAGGAGTTCTGAGTAGTCTTGGAGATCTATTACCTTTCAATGCTTTACGCTGAGATCTAAGGCCACGCTAACAAAAATACGACTTCTGGACTAAATGCAATGGTTAACACTTTGACTTGAGGCTGCCCTCTTCCACACAGATGGCTGAAGAGCAGAGACCCAGCACAGAGTGCTTTGTTTTGGTCTGAGCACCTGGGCAGATGTCCAGGCTAAGCATTTCCCAAAGGTCCTTGAGTCTCTGAATTCTGTGTTACGGACGCAGGGTTGGAGTGCTGGCAGGGGACCAGGTTCAGCTCTCAGCCAAGGTGATTCTGAGAGCGTGGTGTAATGTGAGTCAGTTGAGTCATAACCATGCAAAACCTCCGCTTTGTTTTTATCTGAAAACTGACATTGTTTGTTTGTTTTTAAAGGAGCAATACCTGTTGTTTCAAAATCAGCTAAACCGGAGAAGAGAGGACTTCTTCAGAAGTAACCCTTGGCAAACTGTTTTGAATACTGTCCAGCTTTTTCAGCTGAGGGTTGTGAAGTTCTTTTCTAGAACAGTCTTGCATTCTTCCCAGGCTTGCTGTGGAAAGGGCCTTTCATTCTCCTTTCAAACATCTACAGTGTAACAGAGGAACTGTTGGTGGGGTTTAGTTTAGTTCATACAGTTCTATCATTCTGTTTTCTGTGATTTTATGCCCTGCCAAGCAGAACTGCAGCTCTGGACTATTTGAGGTGTAGTATCTATGTACCTTGGCATTATCTTAGTTTTGTGTCCCTGTAATTCCCAGTACTTTCAGTTTTTTGCCTCATGAACTCTCACAGGCTCTTGTACTGCTGTGTTGGTGCTGACGACAGCACAACCAATACTATTCTATTTCATTTTATACAATGTAGACCCAAAATGGGATTTTAATTGCCAGTCCTCAAGGGCACATTCTGTCATGTGCTTTTCAACTGTTCAACTGGAGGCTTTTCATTTCTCCCTCTGTACACATAAAGACACTTGCTGCCCCCTCCAGCTTAGTTCATTGGCAGTTGATGGTTAAGGCTTGGAGATTCTTCCCAGAAGTAAATAAGATACCATTGTACTGAGTGTCTAGGTACAAAGTAGGCTCTGATGGTAATGTCCTCATAGTCCATTTATTTTTCCTTGTGTTTAACTGAAAATTCATTGTTTTTCTTCTGAAGAGAGTGTTGATTCATAATTCAGAATGTTGAGCTTTATGGAAGAATGTGAAGAAATGTTCACCCTGGTTTTCCTGCCTTGCTGTCAGCAGCCAAAATTCTGAGCTTTGCTGAATCCTGAGTATTTCCAGCAGCTTTGGTGAGAAGCAGCAGTCCTCTGGATGTTGATATTGGAGTTGTGAGTTTTTGATGCCCATGAGAGTGCTTAATTTCTATCAGGATGAGGCTCTGCAGACCTCAGAGGAGGGCAGCGTGAGTTTTGCTGTTAAGCCTTGACAGAAGAAAGTGGTTTTGTGTCTGTCTTGTTGCCCCTCTTGGCTCTGGCTCAAGAGCTTTCATTTAGAGCTAAAGCACCTGATGGACAGGAACAGGCTGCTTGCTCACACCTTGAAAGCACTTCCCGCTGCAGGAGGAGGATCAGCTCATCAGGCAGTGTTGTACAGAGCAGGGGCCCCCTGGCTCAGCCACTCTTCTGCAGTGTGGGCTTTTAGAGATAAGAGATGGCAGACAGTTCTTACTTTGTTTAGTGACTGCCTCAATACTAACTTAATGCATTTATGAGTGTATATCATGCTACAGAGTCACACAGTACTTAACATTTATAGTGCATGTCTATTGAGTTGTTCAAAAATTTTAATCTCAAAGGATGAAATCAGGTTCAACTTGAGCCATTTCTGTAACACTCTCATG
Organism: Coturnix japonica; assembly: GCF_054131305.1. Taxonomy (NCBI): domain Eukaryota; kingdom Metazoa; phylum Chordata; class Aves; order Galliformes; family Phasianidae; genus Coturnix; species Coturnix japonica. The sequence goes on along the minus strand of NC_140675.1, from coordinate 18,945,933 downwards.
GCTGCTGTTAATTATATTTTTATCTTTTAATTCTTTAACAGACAAGCAAAAAGTTCCAGCACTTCCACTGTTTTATCCAGAAGGGATGTCAGACCAAGTGGCCTCAGCTCACTTGGCCAGCCTGCTTTGACTTTTACATCATAGCACTGGATCAGCTATTTGTTCTCAAGGTGGCCGTTCTGTTCTGCTCTGTATGTGTGATTATTAAGGCTATGTAATTAACTTGTGTGCATGACCAAAAGGCACACTAACAAAGTCACTGGTTTCTAAATTAGTGCATGCATTTGAGGCCACCCTCACATCAGCACTCTCTGTAGGGCTTGACTAAAATGTACACAGTAAACTTCAAGTACAGATGGAGACAGAAGAGCTCTTGAAACTCCTGAACCACCTCCTTGTGTGCCTAATTCGTTGCAAAAGTGGGAGAAATGCAAAATGTGTGGCCCTGTCTTGCTAATCCCCTGAAGTTTACATCCTGCACCGTGAGGTGGAACATGGAATGTCTCTGCTTCTCAAAGTATGCACTGTGGCAGTCCTTGCTTGTCCCCTGATTCAGCTGCTGGCTGGCAGAGCTGCCTATGCAGCCTTTTCTCACATGAACTCCTATTTATGTGGCCAGTGTTTTCATTAATCTCCAGCACCAGCATGTTACGATGGGAGATGTGCAGGCAGCCTTACTGTGGCTGCTGCTGTTCAGAATTTCACCTGCTTGTGTGAAAACAGTCCTGGAATACCCAGATACAATAGAATACTCATTCTATTACTGGCCGTTGTCTCTTGGCTGCTGCAGATGTTTAGACTGCTCGTTCCTGGGTTTTGTTTTTTTGTACTAGCAGTTTGGATGTATTCTAACTTGATTTACTCCTCTGACCCAAGTGAACCTCTGGCAAAAGTCTTGTTTTGAGTCATTCAGACAGGAATGCGAGTGTGTGCAATACTTATCACAGAACTGTAGGAGTTGGAAGGGACTTCTGGAGATCCTCTAGTCCAACCCCCCCAGCTGAAGCAGGTTCCCAGGAGATTTAGTGAGGTCACATTAGTACAAATGTGCGTGTTAGGTACTCGATTGTACTGCTCTTAAAATAAAATTTACACCTTCTGTATTAATTTGCTGAAGCAGAACATTTCATTCTTGTTTAGCGTGTTGGGTAAAATTCATAGTGGAATTCTTAATTAGGCAGCAGTTATTACATCCCAGTGAACTTGGTAAATATGAATTCCCTTGACAATTTTTAGATTGAATGATGGAGGTGTGCCTGGCCCATTTCAGAGTGTTTTCAGCAGTGCATTATGTTTGTGGAGGCTGTTTAGTGAGGGGAGAGGCCAATTAATGCTGTGAACTTAGAGATGGTGCCAAGCTTTTCCTGAGTAGTTTAGCTGCCTGGCTCTGACCCAGGCATCCTGGCAATTAAGCTAATACTGATAGGCAGTGAGACTGGGTCTGGGCAGCAGAGCAGTATTGTGGTGCACTTCTCAAAGCTGATCTGCTGCATTCACCATTTCTACATAATACGTGAACTAACTGTTGGATCTGAAGTTACAGAATTACTGTGGGGTTTGAATTAATGTATGAGAATCTGCTTCTGTTCTGCCAGTGAGTCGTATCCTTTCTGTCATTTAGTACTTGAGGACAAGGGGAGCTTATTTCATGGTATGTTCTATTTGCTGTTTGTTCCAGAATCTGCTGGCATTACCATTGGCACACTGTAACTCACATCTCATCCACATCTATACCCTCATACCACCTTTCTCACTGGATTTGTTTCCATACGTTTTTAGCAGGAGGGAGGAGTAATTTTCTATTGTGGTGATCAGCCATCACTCAGTGAGGTCCAGCTGTCCAGTAGCCCAAATCCAAGTTATTGCTCCCCTTTATGTTCACTGAAATACTCGTTCTTGAATAGGTTATCATGTATCTGATGCAATTGAATGTGTTAATTTTTGTTCGTATAATAAATGCCTCAGTCATGAAGAACATTTCTTCTCCTAAAGTTTGATGTTCAGTAGTTGACCTTGGCTCTTTCCATGGCCATAAGACTGGATGAGATCTCCCAACATCATTGTTACATAATTCACTTCAATAACTTCAGAAAAATCTTGGAACAAACTTCCTCAGAGGAAAGAATGGAAATCTCCTGGGCATTATGGAAGCCCATGATGACTTTTCTGCCCAGAGCACTTACATTGCAGTACTCCTATCCTGATTTTCAGAGTGAACTTGGTGGCTATGAAATACCTCATAAAAATGTTCTAATTCTTTGGCATTCTCTTGCAGGTATAAAGATGATGTGGACAGTCCTACAGAGGAGAATGGGAAGCAGAAAGTCCTGTACAGCCTGGAGTTCACTTTTGATGCAGATGCTCGTGTTGCCATCACAATCTACTGCCAGGCTACGGAGGAGTTTGTTGGTGGCATGGCCGTGTAAGTGTTGGGCTTGTGGCACTTGGAGGGGTATGGAACCTCTCAGGTGATGAGCCTGTCAAACATCTTCCCTTTCTCGCCTGTGAAGCAGTGCTGCCACAGATGATGGAAAGTGAATTCTCTTTCTGTTTTATGTACTCTGATGGCTTTGAATATTGCTTTCACTTCCTTTCTGCACAAAGCCAATTTCCTCTCTTGTTCCCATGTTGGTTTGTCTTTTGGATCTGGGGAAACCATTTTGTGTTCAACAAAGGAGAGGAACTCACAGCTTTGTGCTTTTTCAGCACGGCGATTTGTGAAATTACAAAAGCAAATACTCCCCTCTTCAAATATGACCTGCTTTTCCAAATCACACCACACCATTGAATAGATTTTTGTGTTCCCTGAGGTGGGAGCATCTGGACCATTAAAGAAAAGTTGAGCTTGACACATTCATATGAATCTGTGAGGAACTGAGGCCTATCCAAAGTCCTGTTTGGGGGTAAATGACCACCTGAAAACAGGGTATTGTAAAATGGCTGTCAGGAAGATTAACTGCCCAGAAACCCTGCCTGTATGCTTCCTGTCAGGTACAGACTAACCTTTGGCTCCCTGTAAAAAGAGTGTTCTGAGCACGATCCATGGAATCTTCCTCCCATATTTCATTGCAGTAATGTATCTCTACAGATTTCAAAGCCTTTTTATCTAGGTGAGCACATTTAAACCATTCTAATCAACACTGTCTTTCCTCTAAGATTACAAAAAGTTTCCTCTCTTCACTGAGGGCTATGGTGGCTGAAACTCGCTCATCCTTGTGTGCACTGGGCACATTTGAGCTGCTGGTACATGACTGCAGACTTCAATAACCATGGAACAAAAAGTTCTTCTTGTTCTATGGGTAAAGGATGCAAAAGCTCTTGGCTTTTTCTAGTAGAGGCTTTTGGCTGATCCAGGAGCTCTGTGCACGTAGTGCTGATGGCTTCTGCAGTTGTGCTCTTGATTTGGGGGTAAAGTCGTGGTTTATTTAAGTGATTTGTAGAGGTTTCAGCAGGGAGAAATATTTATGACAAACCATAAAGTGGCTCATGTGCCTTATACAAAGTATAAACATGCTACTAATGATCAGAATAAGGTGGCTTTAGAAATAAGACAACTTCGGTGCTCCCATACAGGTGTGTATTCTTCCAAACTGAAGGATGTCCTGGCCCAAGATTTTGTTAGGCCCCTCTTTTCTGTTGAAGATTGTGACTGCTTTTATTTAAGGAAGTTAATTGATTAGCTTCTTTTAAGTGATTGAAAAATCTCTCCTCACAAACTCAGAAAATCCCTTCAGCTCTGAAAAACTGAATCTGAATAGAATGCAGCAGGGTACCTTAGAAATCCTGATGAAGTTTCCATGTTCTGTCTCTTAGATTTCCTGTGAATTTAGTGCTAGTGAAGTGCTGGAATGGCAACCTTGGAGACTGAAGTCCTCTTTTCCTAATACAGGTACAGCGTGGACAGGCAGCTAGTTTTCCTTGTGCTGCCTTGCAGAGCATTCCTTGGTTTTCATCCCCAGAAGGAAACTGTTATGGGCTAATGGGGAGAACTGAAGGCCTCCATGGCCAGGGTGGATAGCTGTCATAGCTTTTGTACAGAACTTATTGTTTCTGAACTCTGTTCACTTCTGTACCTAGGAGCTCTGTCCATTGATTGGAGGTGGAAAACACCGTTTCTGGATCACTTAAAATGATGTTATTTTACTGAAATTTCGTACCGTGCATTAAGCCAGTGGCTTCCTCTTGTTCTGCTGTCTGTTTCTTAAAGCTCATACAATAAACATGAATTACCTAATTGCTTTTTAAATTGAATTCCTAGGTATAGTTTCTGAAAGCTAATGTGGCCATCAATTTCAGATAAAAATATATATTTTTTTTAATACAAAGTTTTTAATCCACCCTGTCCATGGTTCACCAAAAGATGGATCTCTGCTCAGATGATGAAGGAGAACCTTACCTGCCTCTGCACGAAGCCAGGATCTGTGGTCAGTGCTCATTTCTTTGCCACATGTGGCTGATGTGACTGGGTTGCCCAGTTAGGATGGAAGCAGTTCCCAGAGCACTAACCCTTCATGCTGAAAGTCAGAGCACTTGGATTCAGCTCTTGCTTCCACTGCTGTCCTTTTATTTAATAAATCATAGTTTAATTTCCTCATAGTGTAGAATTGATGAGCTGTCTATTTCTGCTCTGGAGTTCTTGCACAATAAATGTTATAGAAGAATGGGGTGTGGGTTGCTGTACCAGAAGCCAGTAAACTTTTTGAAAGGCATGATCCTGATTTCATGCAGATGTGTAGGTAATAGGGGCTGGGGGAAGTGAGATATAAATATAGACTTTATAAGCTGTTTTAATTCAACCCAGGCTGTGTTTCAATGTGGAAGTGGCTCATGAAGCACATCTTGGGGCTAGTGCAGCTGCCCAAATTAGGCATCTCTGCTTCTCTGGATTTGCTGGCTGCTAGTAAAAACCTTTTGAAGCTCTGATTTCAGCTTTGCAAAGCAGTTCTGAAAGGACAGTGCTATAATTACGTTGATTTATTATTTTCAAGTTCTAGTGGGGAAAAAGCAGTAAGTATAGAGAGTGCCTTTTTAGTGCACTAGCAGGAATGCAGCTTTCCTCTGCATGAGGTGGTACTTTTCTCTTTTTCTCAGTTCCTCATGGTGCTGACACCTGCATTTAAGTAACAGACATGTGCAGGAGTTGCACTGCACTGCATGTAAACTCAAAGACTGCTTTGTTATAAAGACACCTTTTTTTTTCCTTCCACTTTTCCTATATTCCTAAAATGGGAGAAACTTTCTGGATCATTTTCTAAAGCAGAAATTTCCTCCTGGTCCCTGGTTTGCAGCATGGCTCCTTTGAAGTGCTAAAGAAGTTAATCTTGCTTCTTTGCTGGAGGAACTGTGGAACCTGATAACATCCGAACCTGACATCATCAGTGCTTCTGTTCTGTGAAGCTGCTGCTGGGAACATCATTATGTTCATGCAATTTGGAGTGGGAGGATGGAGGGGATGTGGCTCTCAGTGAGATGAGGCATTGCTTGTTGTCATGTTTCTGCTCACCTTGGAGCAGCAGCATTCCCTTTGCCTGTGGTCTATGAGCCTGTCTTTGTGAACGGCCGGTCTCTGTGACCAGAGGGAAGTGTTTTTGCAATCCAGGAGGCCTCCTCCTACAACTGCTTGGACTCCATCTAAAAGCTGCAGGCTTTATCAGCGTGGGCCTGTGCTGCCTGTACTGACCTGCCTTGGAGAGTGTTCCGTACACTCCCAGGTGTTGATGCTGGGAGATGTGTTCAGCTGTTCTGCTTCCCAGCCAAGATCTTGGCAACGTGTCTTCTCTCAACCACTATCTGCCTCTTGTCCTGAGCTGCTCTGACTACCTGAGTATCTCTTGTCCAGGTAGAGTGAGTTTAAAGAATATGTAGATGAAAATAAATATGTTAGTTCTTGGAGGAGCAGCTGGTGAAAGTGGGTCATAACAGCCCAGATCTGTCTGTGTCTGGAGCCTTTTTAGCAGCATGGAATTAATGGCAACCTGCTTCTGAGCAGCTCAGCATCCCTGTTATCCTCAGTTTTATTTGTTGTGGTTGTGTCCATTTTGTTTTTGGGAAACTGCCCTGACAGGACATTTGCTGGGGGGGGAGAATCTGGGGTGGGTGTAGAGTCAGGAGGATATTTTAGAGATGGGGGATTAGTGAGTGGTTGGGTTTGTTCTGCTTGGTGAATTGTGGAGCACAGAGAGGAAGTGTGCAAGGGATGACTGGGATAGAACCTGGCTGAAAGGTATGAGAATCTCTGCCTTATCATAGGGAGGCACAGGCACACAGATGTGTGAGCTCCATCAGCTATTTGCTAGTGATCTCCTGTAAGTCTGTGCTGTCCCTCAGAGAAATGCTAAGATAGCCTGAATTGCGTTTCCTTGCTGTGCTAACAGTTCCTAGAGAATAGTAGAAGGACTTTCAGTTTATAGCCTGACTTTTTCTGCAGTGAATGATTTGTGTGTTTGTACCCTCAGATTTATTGTAGGAGACAGATGTGCTTTTGGGAGCAGGTACAAAGATGCTCGTATTCTCTTTTTGTGTGCTCAGCGAATGTATCCTTTCCTTTCCAGGCACAGCCTTGATGTGCACACACACTATTAGGTTCCTGGGAGGGCCCCCAGGACTTTTCCTGCTGTGAGTATCCTGCTGACTAGCAGGGAGGGTTGTGTAGTTATAACATGGCAGCAGTGGATGTTTCCTCAGGGGAAGGAGTCGGACCAGCTGGAAGCACTTAAAGCAGCCAGCTCTGAGGGCAGGAGCAATGTGCGCAGATCACGAGCTGCTGATAAATGTGATGTGAGAGATGTGAGTTCTTGCAGTCCTTTCTTCTCACAGAGACCTTCCTCTTTGGACAGAGAAGGCACTATTTCTTGTCCTCATAATGTTGCCAGTGCTGTGTTTCTTTATTATAAGGAGAAAGCAATGAAAACATGCCAGTTTAACTCTGCTAGTCTTTGCCCTTTTTCAGGATTATTCTGTTTGTGTTGCTGATGCACAAATGGATGTGCTGGAGTTTTTTGTCTCATTTTCTTGCTTGTTTTGCAGTGCCTGCTACACATTACAAACATTCTACCGCTGTCTTCCAAACTGACAGTGGATGTGACACTGCAATACATGATGGATTTTGTCTGTATGTGGAGATTTGAACAGTTAGTTCACAAGATGAAATCCGACTGCAATGTGTAGCTTAGGACATGGCTGTTTTCATTAAAGCTTGTATAGGGGAGACAGCAGCACTCGTGTTCCTTTGTTTAATTAGTAGCCTCTGTCTGTCTGTTCAGAGCCTTTGAAAGGTGCTCATGCTGCTTTTGGCTGTGGACTGTGGTGATTAATCTGAATTCTTTGCACAGAGAGATTTCTTCAATGTGAAGAAATCAGAGGCAGAGCTTTTTTTCTGCCTGGCGCAAGCCTTAACAGCCAAAGCCTGCTTTGATCTATGCAGGCACCAGTCCCCAAGGGACTGCAGTGTACAAAGTTCACATGCTGGAAAGCTAAATTGTGTAGATTTCATTGAACAGACAAGCTTTCTGTCTTTAATAAGAGTTCTGGCCTTTGTGCCTTTCTCTGTTGCTGTTCTGTAAGTTGCCGTCTTTGAAGCCTGTCTGGAGTCAGGAGTGCAGCTCTTCCTGCAATGAGCTCAAGTGAGATGGCTGCAGGTGCTGAACAGGATCTGGATGGCAGGGTTTCATTGCATGGTAAGGTGTTTGTTTCCTCCTGGCCTGGCTTGGAAAGCAAATCCTATGAGAAGGCAGGTGAGGAGAGCAGTGTGCGTGGCAGTGACTGCAGTGCACCAACTGAGCACCCACGACTTCTAAACTCTGTGTAGGAATTTCTTGGTGCTGGATCTTGCCTAACTGTGGCTGAGAACCAGGGCTACAGCCTTCTTACGTTTTGTTAGTGTTTATTTTATTAATAAAAAATCACATTGAGTTACTGGGGATGCTTGCTCAACTCCCCTCTTCTCCAAAATCTGACTTGTTCAGATCCTGTTCAAAGGTGAAATGGAGTGCAGATAGAAGAGATAGGGATCAGTGTGCTGACTCCATATCAACTCCTGGCCCCTTTGAACATCAGCAGAATGTGACTGGCTCTTTCTTCACTGAGGATGTGGAACCTGCCTGTTGGAGAGCTGGTTCCTGAGTACCTCTAGAGCTGGGACTGATGCTCTGCTGTAACCTTACCCAGGCACCGACCTAGGGAGGAGTGAGGGGGAAAGGGAGTGCAGGTAGGGAGTGCTTCTCAGCCGAAGATAAAAGAATTGGGGAATCATTTCAGTAAGTTTCCTGGATTCCTTATGTTCTTCAATAAGCACACTGTCTATGTTAAGCATCCAGGCCATCTCTAACCTCCACTCTTTCCTCTGCACTTTAGTTGCAGTACGTTCCTCTCTTGTCACCTTAGATAAGTCGTTCCCCTCCTTCCCAGCTGCACAGGGAGAACTGTGCCTCTCTGCATAGCTGGGAAGCTTAGAGAGAGCCACAAAAGGAGCTAGATACAGGCATGCTCTATTCATTGTGCCTGACAACTCAGTAAATAAAACTTCACTCAATTGCTCGCTCTTTAATTCACATACAAAAGATCTGTCATCCTGATCTCTCCCACACCGTGCTTTAAATGCAAAGGATGGGGTCAGACCTTCCAGTAAAGCAGCACTATTTTAGTGCAGTTCAGAAAATTCTTTGTGGGTAACGTATTGTCAGTGCTTCTACCTTGGCAAGAAGAGCAAAGAGCACATGATGGTCCTGATCTTCATCATGACCTTTCAATTAAACAGTGATCATGTGACAAGCCTTGGAGATCATCTCCTGGATCCTCAGAGGTTGCTGGCTGCTGGGTCTCTAGTGCTGTTCATGGCATGTGCCTTTGGGAAAGCATGTGAGGAGTTGAGAGCTGGAGAGTTGGTCTGAATGGGTCTTGCTTTCCAGAATGGCCTCATGCCAAGTAGTGTTTCTCACTGCAGTCCTGTCCTGCAGAGGCAAAGGGCAGCTCTTAGTGCCTTGTTGTGTGATGCTGCTGTTAGATCACTCCTTGTTCTTCCTGGGTTTCCTGTAGAAGATAAATGTGTGCTGGGTAGGAAGCCGTTGTTGCTTTGGCTCCAGATTTAGTGAGCTAGCTTTTGCTAGGCTGCTGCACCCCAAGGCTCCTCTGACATGCAATGTTTCCCGGCAGGTCAGTATAGATCCAAACTGACTTTGCCTGTCTGCATTGCTTCCCCCCCCCATGCTCACCTTTCCCTCCCATTTTTGTATTCCCAGTGAATGGCTGCCAGCCCCTGCCAGCTCTTAGAGCTTCCACTTGTGATTCCTGGAAGGCAGACAGGCATGAGTGAAGTGAGAGCCTAGCAGAGAGCAATCACTTGTTACAGCAAGTCTTCTTTTACCCCTTTCTTCAGATACAGCACAAAGAATCCCTCTCTGCAGTCTGAGACAGTTCATTACAAGAGAGGGGTAAGCCAGCAATTCTCCCTGCCTTCCTTCAAGATTGATTTCTCAGACTGGAAGGATGACGAGGTAAGTCTTTTCTTAGTGTTGCCTTCTTTCCACAGCTCTGTTGCCTCAGAAGCAGTGGCCTCTGTTCAGTGTCACTGAGATACGGCTGGAAGATTTGCACTCACAGCTGCCACGGCATGTTTTGTGGGTGTGAGACAAACGGGGCCTTGGGAGGAGCAGATACAAACACTGCCTGGGAACTTGGCAAAAAGATGAGGCAAACAGGGAAGAAAAGAAACTGAAAGGAGCAACTTGTGATAACGCTGATCAGCTGGCATCCCAACAGCTGGCGTAGGAGGGAGACAGCAGAGATTGGCACAGGAGCTGTTCCCAGGGAAACCTACGCTCTGCAGCCTTGTTCTCCCTGTCAGCCAGAGAACTTGTGGGAACAAATGTGCCCCTGTTCACTTGCTAAGTCTTTCCCAGTTACCTTGGGAGAGAGCTATTAAAGATTCTGAGAGGGTCTGTCTTTATCACTTTCTTTTTTATTTTTTGGCTTGTCATCTAGACCAGACTCCAGTGGTTTTCAAAATGGATACGTGCAATATAATTCATTAGGGTGTGAGAAGAACTTCAGCAGTAAATGTTGATAATTCATAAATAAATAAATACAAGGGGTTTATGACCAAAATTGTCATACTGATGGGAGTGCAAAGTCAGAATAGTTTGGAGTCTTATTCTATTTAAGGGCTGTGTCCTGCAGTATTATCTCAAGCAGTACCATGCAGTGAGGGGATACTCTCCCTCCTGGGGCAGATTCACACTGGTGCATTAATGCCGAATAAGGGGATGCCTTCATCCTTTATTTTACTTTAACCCGTAACTGCAAACAGATGAAGCTTTGGTTTTCATTAAGCTCTGTGGCTTTTACTACATAGCAAGATCTACGGAGTCCTATTAATTTTGGTATCTCTGCAGAATTCCAGTCCTGGCAGTAACTCTGCTTCTTGAGCCTCTAAATGTTGGCCCAAGGGCTTCCCTGCATGTTACACAAAGCAGAAAGGCTTTGCTGTCTGCCCTCCTCTGTGCAGAGCTGTCCTGAGCCATTCCTCATGCAGAGGAGCTGGCCTGTAGCTACTGCTAATACACTTGTTCCTGCAGACCCTTCTCCCAGGTCAGAATTAATACAATACTAATTTCTTCTCTCAGGCTTGTATAAGAGTATTGTGTCTGTGAGCCCTAATAAGAAACACTACCTATTAAAAAATTAAGGTTTAAAAAAAGAAAAAAAAAAAGAAAGGTCATCTTTCATGTATTCTGAAAAGATTGAATAGCTATTGTCTTGGAGTTACAGTTTTAACTAGAATCAGTCCTGTGCTTTAACAGTGCTGTGGCAGTTAGCAGGAGCCTGCAGAGTCTGGTCTCCTGATGTCCTGGTTTCTCTGCCAATATATGATTTCACAAGTTCAGCCTACAAAAGCCTGGAAGAGCTGCTTTTCAACCCCTTCTGTCATCTGAGGAAACTGGGAAGTAGGAGCTCAGATCCCTTTCTTAAAGAACTGGAAAGCTTGGTTTTCACTTTTGTTCCTGCCAGCAAGGTTTTAATTTGAGTACTAAAGTCACATCCCTTTGATAGCTTAAAGGGGAAGGGAGATGCAGTGGAAAAGTAAGCTCCTAGCTCCCTTTGCTTGATTCTGATGCATCCTTTGGTCTTTTTCATTGCTTTTATGGGGGCTCTGGTGGAGACAATGTGGGACAAACCCTGACTCAGAAGTTCTTTCTCCACTTTGGCTGTTTACATTGTTTGTTTTTTTCCCTTCTCGAGTCCAGTGAAATTCTAAATCTTCTTAACTGTCCCCTGAAGTGCAGTGCTTTTATCTGACAGCTGGCTGAGGGATATCATTCAGCTGTGTACAGTTACAGTGTTCAGATTGCCCTCCAACTTCACTGTTGCTGTTGTCAAAAAAGAGATTTCTTTCATGTTTTTGCTCAGTGTAATGCTCAGAGATGATGTAGTTCTTGGCTGGTCAGCAGAATGGAAAATAGCGTTATGGTGAGTTGTTATGTGGAAAAACCTTATGAAAAACATACTTTTTACTTTGTTTTTTTAACACACTGGTTTGCTCGTGGGCTACAGTGTAAGGCATGTGTTGGCAGTTGTTTTCAGGCCCCTAAAAATGATTGGAAAACGAACCATTGAAGAGGCCTTTTGTTTGAGATTGCAATAGTTTATATGGTAAAGCAACCATGGTTGGTTGCTTTACTGTGATGTGACTTTCATTTCACATGGACAAAATGTAGCTGTTGTGTTATGGTAATAAATCAGTGCAGGAAGCAAAGCAAGGCCATAAGCTGCTTTCGGCAGTCTTAATCAGCTGTCCTCGGTGAATTATTTTTTCCTCCTTCTCTGGTATGCTCTAATAGTTCAAAAATGCAGGATAGAAAATAGTGGCCCTGTGAGTTTCATCTGGCAAGTACTGAGATGTTAGATGATGCTTTTATGGTCTCTGTGTTACTCTGTTCTTTTAGAAGGAGACTATAGTCGTTTGTAGGAGGAATAAAATGTAAAATCATCATACAGAGAATGAAAAATCAGTATCCTTCGGGTCTGAACATCATATCCATGTACAGTTATCAACATTTAGATGTAGTTCATCCTGGGTGGAACCATTTCCAGCTATACCAGGGCTTGCTGTCGGGGTTGCCTTGCATCCAGTCTGGTGTTCTGGGTTGCCATTTGTGCCAGTTGACTGAGATTATCCTCCTTTTGTATCTTTTGAGAGACTTACTGGAGGAAATCACAGCACCGGTGGTGCAGAGGGTGAGGAGAGAGCAGGAAGCCCCAAAGCACCACCTGAAGGACCCTGCGGTGCTTTGAAGTGAGTCTCAGTTTTCACTGGGAAACTGGAAGCAGACTGCCTGGAGCACCGCGGTGAAAGGACATCTTTTACTCTATTGGCAAGAGATGAGACAAGAAAACCAAATCAGTAATTAACAAAAACACCAGAAATCCAGCCTGTGAGCCACTTCCGTTCCTGGCATAGGACAGTGTTTGTAAGGTTGTATTTTTCTTGCGTGTGTAAAATCACACGTAGCTTTTGAAGTGCTTTAATGAAGTGCAGGGCAAAGGAAGAAATTGAGTCTATTTTCCTTTCGCTCAAGGAAACTCTCAACTCTTAAATTTTCACTCTCATCCATTAGAAGGTCAGGGACCTGAACTTCATAACATGCCAAGAGATGGAAATCAGTCTGATGTTTCTTCAGAGTGCAGCGTGAGCTTGAAGTTCTGCAGATTTCTTTCTGTCTTTAAGAGTGTCATAAAAGAATAAGGTTGGGTTTTTTTCATGGTGTAGGGAGCAGAGCATATACTGCTTTTCTACAGTCACAAAATGGCTTGAGTTGGAGGGGACCTTAACAGCCTCTCCAGCCCCTCAGGAAGGGCTGACTTATCAACAAATAGTGCAGATAATTTTGCTCTTAGTGCTTCCTAAAGCCTCATAATCTCTCAGGCCCACAGGCACAGCTGGGGTGGTAGCACAGCCATCAGTGGAAGAGCTTGCTGCTCCTGCAGGTGAAAGCTTGGTATCCTGTAACTCCATTCTTCTGTTGCTGATGCTATTGCAAGTCTTCAGACAGGCCTGGTGTGAATTGTCTAAATTGATGTTGTTTCTTTCCCTCAGCTGAACTTTGACTTGGACCGCGGTGTGTTTCCAGTGGTCATCCGAGCAGTAGTGGATGAAGGGGATGGTAAGCATGGCATAACCTCACTCAGTCTTCTGACTGGCTGGATGTTAAGTGACCCTTCAGGGGAGGCCTCCTGCAAAAGCAAAAACATTTTACATGCAGCAAAGGTGTGGGGAGCCTTTCCAGAATCAAATTATTTCAGGAATTCACAATCACTTCTTTCATTAAGAGTCAATAAAGATATGCTTTACATAAAGATATGCTTTCAAAGATAACCTTGATTTTTTTACAGGAAAATTGACTGGGTAGTTGGTGTTAGAGTGGGGTTTAGGAGAGATAGGGTTAGGTGTTGGCTCTGCCACTAGTGCCCAAACTGGAACAAATGACTCCCTCTCTCTTTTAGTTTTGTGTTTGCAGTCCTGTAAAGCAAGGATGGAGTTTGTCTCTTCTACCTCTTTGAGGTTTGAATCATCTGTGTGAAAGCTGAAGCTGTCTGTAGGGCTGAGGAACTCTCGGAAGGAAAGAAAGGGCTTTTAAATCCTCAGGCCACTGTTTAACCACATACAGATTAATGCAGCACTTTAAAATTATCTTCTTTTTCCCAAAGGAAGTTGAATGATATTAATAAAAGAGCATGACTTTTGATGGTAAATAATATGGCTGGCTATTTTTAAAGCACGCTGCCCTTTTAGAGAAGAGTGGGCAGTAAATGTTTAGATTGTTAATCACCTTGTGCAGTGTTTTCCGTAGGGTGTGTGTGCTTTTAGGCTCTATGTGTTTGCACTCATTCAGAGCGCTGGTGATGAAAGGGGCACAAGAAAGTCACATGTTCCCTACAACTGATGGCTGTTGTGCTCGGCAGGACCAATGTTCTTCTTCTGCTTCTTGTAACTTTTTGTTCCAAGCTGAAGAAAAATCAGAAAGGAAAAAAATCCCTTTTAGATTGTATTGTTTATTGCAGTTTGTCTGCTCTGCTTCCTATGTGAAAGTGCACAGAAATTCATTGCGTTATTTTACAGTCCTCCAAGTAAACAGAACTGGATGAACCGATTTAAGGTGTGACTAACACAGCGTAGTGCAACATATCATAGTATAGTATCATAGTATCATAGTCTCATGATATAACATAAAAGAAACTGCCTTTAGAGTGCATCTGTTTTTACTGATTTTCAGGTGCTGTTTGTGGTATGGACATATATTTCTTGACCAATGATTAAAAAATAGCTTCCACTTTTTGTTGAGCTTTCGCCAATGTATTTCCACTTTCTTATGTTAGACATATCAAGAAAGACCAAAAGTAGAATGGGAGGCAGCATGGGAAGCATACGTTTATGCATACAGTATGTCAGCTCTTAGCCAGCAGTGAACTGTCATCTATATTAATAACCTGGAGAGGCCATTTCCTTTAAATCCACTCCTGAAAAGAATATCAACACAAAAACATGTGACACAAACAAGATTGGGACAAATTGTTGTGTATTCTGGTTCTTTTTTACTGATAAGATGGGCAGGAGTTAGCCTTGTGTGTTTGGAGTACCTGGAAAATGACAGCTAACTTGCAATGAATAGAATGGAAAGGGAAATTAAAATAGCAGTCGGTAAATTCAGGTAACGAAACCCAAGAATATAGGGAGTGAGCAGAATCCCACTGAACTTATAGTGTTGTTTATGCATCCTGTGTTTTAGCAGCTTCCCTATGAGGATCTTAGAACACTGTCAAAAGCCTTGCCAAAGTCCTGGAGGACAGTGTGCACTGCTCTCCTCTCATCCATCAGGCTGGTCATTTCATTATGGAAGCTTATCAGGTTGGTCAGGCCTGGTGATTGTGAACCCATGCTGTCTACTACTGATGGTTTCCTTCTCCTTCATGTGCCTGGAAGTGGTTTCCAGGATGAGCTGTTGCATCGTGTTCCCAGGGACTGAGGTGAAGCTGACAGGTCTGTGGGTCCCCAGGTTCTCCTTTTAAACTGCAAATGGAGGTGAAGGTAGTATCAGTTTAAAAAGTGCAAGTGGACTAAAATTCAGCTCATGATGATATCATGCTTGTGCTGCTTTCAGTGTTTAACCAGGAGTGTTCTCTCTCTCTGCAGTGGTGGTTGAGGTGACAGGCCATGCTCATGTTCTTCTGGCTGCATTTGAAAAGGTAAATGACTTCTCTTTTCCCTCTGTCCTTATCACTGTATATGTAAATATTTCCATGGGTCATTAGTTTGTGTTTATGTATCACTTAGCACAATGGGGTCCTGGCATGAGGCTAGAGTTCAGGACTGGTACTGCAGGACAAATAATTGCTTGCAGCAACTGTTGTGCAGTCTGTAATCACCATTTGTTCCTGAGCTGGTCAGTCACTAATTGTAGCTGGTGTTTCCTGTGTGTGGCGAGAGGGTGTGCCATGGTATCTGTGGTCTTTGAGAGTGGTAGATGTTCACCAAGGCTGCTAGAATGCAGCTTTCCAGGGCCTTGTGATCAGTTTGCAAAACTGGATTTGCTGTGTCCAGAGCCTGCTGCACCTTTAGCCTTACTTTATGCTTAGGACCAAACCCTTTTAGGGCTCAGGGTACATCCCACATAAAGTCTTTGCTTTTCTTGGATAGTAGCTGACCTGAGCACTGCCAGTGTGGGGAGTCTCTTCGCATGATGACTGTACCTTGAAAACATTTACAAGATTCCTAACTACTTTATATTGTGTCTGGGCTTGTCCTGGGCAGGTGACGTGTAGTGACATCCTAAGATGAGGCAAATGTTGCTGCTGGAATAGAGGTGAGCATGTTGAGGAGAGCAGCATCAATGCTGTGCTGTTAGAAGTTCCCTACTTCCAGGCTGGCACATGGGCTGACTTCTCCTCAGTCTATTCTGTCCCTGCCATGTCCAGAAGTAAGCAGGAAAAAGTTGCCAGGACTTATCCTAGTTGGATAGTGTAGATGGTGACAAGCTGAGTCAGAGGGCCTGTGCATCACAGCCAGTCACCAGGCAGCCCTGTGGTTGGAAGGTGCTCTGAGTGTTCAAGGTTTGTTTTGTTGTTTGGCTTGGTATGTGTTGGGCTTAACCTGGACAATTAGAGATCTGTGAGAAATGAGATGGGCAGCTGCAGCACTCCTGGGGTGCTGTTCTTCTAATTGCCTCGTCCAGATGAGCTGTAAAGATCAATAAGTCTCTGGGATCCCTCAGTCATTTCTTGAGAGCACCTGGGGGAGGACAGTGTGGGCAGCAGGTGCTTGGGAAGGGCTATAGGGTTTGTAGTCCTGCTCTGAGCTTGGTGAGACTGCACTGTAGAATCCCAGGGCCAGCACTTGATAACTGTACCACAGAGTGGTCTGGTGTGTATTGGGAATGTATTAATCTGACAGCAGAAGTAAAGCGTTGGAAACTTCTGGCTTATAAGGAAAGTAGCTTAGCCACTCTAGTTTTGGAAACAGGCTTTCGAGAAATACAGTTAATTTCCATGCACTGTGCAGAGCTGCTGAGCTGTCTGGATACATAAAGGTGATGGCATGTTTCCCCTCAGTGCTCAGCAAGCTGAACAACAGTACTAGGAACCAACTAAAGCTGCTCAGGCCATTCCATTTATGCTGGCTTATACCTTGTGTCCAGCTCAAAGACTGAATCTGCCTCCCTTCCTTTCCCAGTCTGTGTGTGCTCTGAGAGGGAGGTGCTGTCTGTTGAGGCCACTCCTTACTTCTGATCTTCCAGCTGAAAGCTTAAAACAGGATTAAAAGAAAATAATAATAACGTTTAAGGTCAGAGGGCAAAGTGCTCGTAGAGTTCTTTCTCCTCCTATCCTTAGAATAATTGCAGCTTTTGAAGTGTAGGTACATCAATCTGGAGGAGGTTTTTGCTAATAAGCACTGCTGCTGATCAGCAAAGCACGCTTGGAGGACAGGCAGGTCCGCAGCCTCAGCAGTTTGCTGTTTGTGTGTGTATTCAAGAGCAGAACAGCAACCTTGATGCTGCACAGCGTCTGACCTTGTTGCTTTTCCAAAGTCAGAAACTTGGCATTTTGTGTTTGCCTGGAAAACAGCACTGTTTTGTCTTAGGTGTAATGTTTTTGTCCCTTCCTTCTGAAACTCCCCCAGCAAACAGATGCATGTCTGCAGCTGCTCGAAGCAACAGGCTTTGCTGGAGTTTCCCCTTGGTCTCCTACCGTGCTCTCAGTGCTCTGGCAGAGGAGTTGGTTTCATTCACATCAGTTGGCACCTGTGGATTATTCCTGATGCTAATTCTGACACTACACATGCCACTTTTCCCTCAGCTAAGAGATGACAACTGATCATTAATCTGTTCTAATTGTTGTACATTTTTGTCTGTTTAATACATTTAGTTTTTATTTTTTCCTCCTAGCATGTTGATGGCAGTTACTCCGTGAAGCCATTAAAACAGAAGCAGATTGTAAGTACTTGTTTGTTGCTGATTAAAGACATACTTGTGTGCCACAGACACTCAGCAGTACCTAGTGGGAAACTCTTATATTAGTTCACCAAGGGCCTGAAATCTTGGCTACTTAGCTCAGATAACCAGATAGCCATGTCTGCTGCTTAGTGTTGGGCTGGATGTTGTGTACCATGTGTTGTTGGGGGAACAAATACAGCAGTGCAGTCATGCAAGCCTGTTTGTTCCTCTCTGCAAGTCGGGCACTGTGTATAAGTTCAGTATTCCTTATATATTGCTGCATCGCAGATCTTTGGAGGAGCCCCATGGATTGAGACCTTTTGGCTTAACTTGCCTGTCCCTTGTGAGTATCCTGGGACTTGAGCAGGCACAGACACTGTTGTTCTTTGACCTTAGTTCATACACACCACACACATGAGGGAAGAAGGGAGAAATGGCATCCAAAATGTTAGGGATTTGTAGCCCGCTTTTAACCCAGCCCAGTGTGGTGCAATGCACAGATACTGTGCAAAGCCTTATCAAGATTGAAATTGCACCTGGTCCTGCGTGGAGAGAAATACATAAGCAAATGAAAACTTCTAAAGATTGCCAAGAGTTTAAGCTTCTGAAAGGAAATTGGTAGCAATCCTGCTACAAGGGTCAGATTGAAATGCATTGATGAAAGAGAAGAGCTAAGGTTGAACATACAAGTAAGCTGTTGAAATGGATCTGGGAGATTCTCTGTTTCCTGAGGAACTGTCTTAAATAGTCTGTCAGCTTTGCTATGCGCCTTGTATTTGTATGCAGGATAATGCTCTTCAGGTTAGCTCAATCCAAGCTGATACTGTTCTGGTGCATGGTCTTAAGGGATGCAAAATATGAGGCAGGAATGAGGCTACACAGCAGATCGTGTGAGGCTGAAAGCAGTGATTCAGTTTGGAGTCCTCACAGAGAAGTGGCTTATATAAAACTTGGCTGAAGTAAGGGGACTTTCAGTACCTGACTGGCTTCCTCCTACCATTCCTGCATCTGTTGTAGTCTTGTCATCCTTTTAATTGCTTGAGCTCTCATCAAGTCTGAGCATTACTCACTAGATCTGTCTGGATTCTTCCCACATCTTGAAATTACTTCCTTGTTGCTTGGAAACTCGACCCTTCCTGTCCTTGTTGCCATAACCTCCATGCAGTACACACAGCATGCGGTGTTCTCATTTCCTTGTTGTTCTTGAGCATACAATATTTGTGTGATAATCATGGGAGCAGAGCAGTGTGATGCCAGCTGCACCTTGATCCCACATTTTCTTCTGCTCAGAGCGGAGCACTACATTGGTGAGCTGACAGAAAGCAGCTTGTTTATCTTGCCTTTTTATTTAATGATTGTGCATACATGGCCGTGAGCTCTCTGAACTGATGTTGGATTGCTGTACACACTAATGCACCGTGTGCTTCATTCTCCATTTAGTGCTCTGGGCTTCCCAAATGGAGGACTGTGTTGCTAGAAATGCTCTCTAAGGATGTTCCTTCCCTACCAGGACGTGGTTAGCCGAATCCTGCAGTGAAACAGCGTGTGCTTGTCTGTCTGTACTGGCACAGCATGTGTCCTTCCCACTCGGTGTTTGGTTGTCGGTGCTTTTTTTCTTGGTGGTTTGTAAAATTTAATGCTTAGATGTTCTCTTCCATTGGTTTTAAAACAGAGTTAAACTCTTGCTAGAAGAACGCACAGTACCACTGAAACTAACGTAGCATCTGCATCTAGAAGAGCATAGAGCAGCATTATGGAGTATATGTTGGGAATAGTCCATCTGTATACTGCTGTAAATGCTTCCCCATTGCAGCCTTTCTTTTTGTCTGCCTCTCCGTGCCATCACCAGGATTCCTGGGTACCTTGTGCAGTGCAGCTAATGAGCTGGACTGCTTTGTTCTCCCAGCCAGGATCAGTTATAGTGTATGTACCAACCTGCTCTTAAATAAAAAGAAAGAGAAAAGAACATGGTTGAATGTGAACAGATGGAACTGAGAAAAAAAAAACATGACCTCCAGTTGGCCAGTGGCTCTTGTGTGCATCAGCTGGCTCTGAATTTAGCAACAGAAGCCTTGGGAAGGATGATGTGCTGCGGGAGAGATGAGAATGTGAGGGACTGCATTGTGTAGTATCACCTACTTGTTATTTAGCCCTACTGTTTTAAAACCCAGAGATCTTGTGGTAAGAGCCACGTTGTGCTTCTCACTCTTTTCTTAGTAGGGCCCCATGAGCTTCTTGTGGGAAATGAATACAGAATCCTGCAGAGACTTGGTTCTCTCCCTTCCTGATGTATTTTGCTCTTTGAGCTGGCCATTGTGCACTCTCTATCACTCATCGTGATCCTTGGAGGAGTTGGGATGCTGTAAAAAGACTCTCTTTGAGGTGCTGAGTTATAAAAGGACAGCTCCACATAATTGTTCACAAACTTCCTGGGTGGATTGTGAGACACTGCAGAGGATTTTGCTCCACAGTCCAACTGCTGACCTCATTGCCTTGAAATGCAGGCCTACAACAGATTGTAAGCTGCACGCTGAGTTAGATGGGGAGACTCTGGAATTGGTTTGTTCAAGCTGCTGCATCCCAGCTCCGAGCATTTCTAAACTGGTAGGCAGACTGGATGTAACTAGGCTGTGCTCCCATCTTGGCATGGGATGTGTTCATGGCCTTAAGTTGCACCAGGGTAAGTTTAGGTTGGATATCAGGAAAAATTTGGGGCATATGCCACTTTGTGATTTCTGTGATAAACAGAGTAAGTGTTTTTGAGATGATCTTGGTAGTGACTGAAGTGGCCAGTTGGGCTCTCAACTAACCAGGTGAGGTAGGTACCACTTTGGAGCAAGGACACATTCATTCTCCTGCTGTCTTTTGTGACGTTTGCTTCTATTAATGTTTTTCAGTAGCTCTAGGAGAGCTGGTTGCCACGGGTGTTGCATGGACATTTTGACACAGGGAAGGAGGGAAGATATCTCAAAACATCAGTGGCAGAGCAGCTGGTAGTCCAACTGTTATCTTTCTCCCTAGGTTGACCGGGTGAGCTACCTGCTTCAGGAGATCTATGGCATTGAGAACAAAAACAACCAAGAGACCAAGGTAAGGCTGCTCAGAAGGCTCCTGCTCCCTGGGCTGTGGGTTTCCAGCTTGCACCTTCCACTTTCAAGTTTACACACAAGTTTTGGCAGTGTAATGTAAAGATGCTTCCCAGGATGGCCACCAAGTCTGTGGTGTTACTGGCTCTTCAAATGTCTTCTGTTGTTTTGTTCTGTTTTGCTATGGGAGGACTGCATGTTCCTGTATCATTGCATGGAACTGAGCTGTCTAGAACTTGTGAAGTCAAACTGGATTTGCATACAGGAGGGAGCACAGCATCAGTAATATCAGGGGATATATGCAAGTGTCTTAACCAGAAGCACTGCCTGTCTTCAGGCAGGAGTTTCTCCTGAATCCTGGTTTGCTGCACAGCCCCAAGCATGTGTGACTGCTTTGTGCTTGCAGTAACCTTACACAGAGCTGCCCTTTGCTGCCATCTGGGCTGCAGAGCATACAAAGTGCTGGTCTCAGACTGCTGTTCTGAGTATTAGCGTGTGATTTGCAAACAGTGGAGCAGCCGTGGTGCAAGACAGGCTGGATTTCCTCTCCAAGTAACACAGTGTCCTGCCTGAAGTGTGCTGCAATCTCTGCCTGCCTGTGCCAACAGGTAGCATCTGAAAAAAGACAGGAGAGAAAAGATTTATTTTGCATTTTCCATTCTCGTTCCAAATTATTGCCTCTTGTTTCAGCCTTCAGATGACGAGAACAGCGACAACAGCAATGAGTGCGTGGTTTGCCTGTCGGACCTCCGGGACACACTCATTCTGCCCTGCAGACACCTCTGTCTGTGTAATTCCTGTGCTGACACCCTGCGCTACCAGGCCAACAACTGCCCCATCTGCAGGCTGCGTGAGTTTCCTGCCCACGAAACAAGGGCATCTTCCTTCCTTCCTGTTCTCCTGTTAAGTCAGTAGAGGCCATGAGGATGAGTGTGTGTTGTATCTCGGTGTGTGCTTTATCTCGGGGTTATTTGATTGTTCCTTCTTAAGAAAAGGATAAAGAGCCTAAGACAGATGTTTGGCCTGAGAAATTAAATCTAAAAAGTTCAAACTTGGCAAAGATACAGTAACTGAAAGCAAGATCTTATCAGAGGAAGTGCCAGACAGCCTTGACTATAAGTAGCACAGCTGAAGATATGGAACAGCATTATCTCATCTGCATTCTGCAGTGGCACAAAGAGCAGATTTAGGCTGTTGTGATGGGAAGGCCGAGGGCTCACTGTCTGTTCACCTGTGTGCTCTTTTCTCATAGCCTTCCGTGCCCTGCTGCAAATCCGAGCTGTGAGGAAAAAGCCAGGAGCTCTGTCACCGGTGTCATTCAGCCCCGTCCTGGCACAGAGCGTTGACCATGATGAGCACTCTGTAAGTAACTCACTGTGTAACCCTTTATACAAAGCCTGGGTGCTGGTCTCACCGTGGGCAGGCAGCTCGTGTGTGCCAGGTTGCTTGGCCTGTTGGCCTGCGTCCCTTGGACTTCAGGAGGTATGCTCAGGCCTTGGGGTAAAGCCTTCCTGCATTATGCAGTGGCTTTCCTCAACTCTTCTATAGAGCTGGGACTTCTGCTTTCATTATTAGTATTAGTAGTATTATTATTAGTGGTAGTAAAGGTACGGAAATGTGGCAGACACTGGTGCAACAGGCTGAGCAAATAGGGTTACCGTTCAACTCTCATGCATGTCTATGTGACCACATGTTGTGATGAAACCCCTTAGCTCTGGGATACTCAGCACAGTAGGAGAAAGGCCTCTTTGTGCCAGCTTCCCTGATTGATTTGGGTCTGGGAGGCAGCTGAGTGAGTGCAGGGTGGAAAATGCAGTACTGTTGGCCTCCAGGCCAAATCACATGGCTCTGGTGTGCTGAGGGCAGAAGCTTGTTGCCTGAGTGGTGCTATTGCACAGCTGGCTCTGGCGAGACGTGAGGTCAGAGTGAGGAGGAGTTCTGCCTCTAGATGATCTTACAGACCTTAATGAGAACAGAAATGGCTTGTTAGAGGATCAGCCTGGTTTTATCCATGTGTCCTCTTCAGCACTGTAGCCCTGCTGCCTGCAGCTGGGGCTACGAAATAGGGCAGGGGAAGAAACTGAAGAGCAGAGTGTAGTGTAGAGGAGAGCAGGTGCTGTCACCTGGAGCAAGGTGAGGAGATGCTGAGTGTCTCTGTGTTGCTAACCTCCGGAAAAAAAACTACTTTAAAACATGGTTTTCTCTTGACAGTGTCCCTTTAAACCCCCTAAAGTGAACACTGTCACCCTGCCCAGCAGGAAACCTAAAAGGAAAACAGTAAGTGGACTTAGCTGTATTTGTATCCCATGGCAGTTATTTGTCAGTGGCATCACTAGCACATGAAAGTGTTACAGACACGAGGGCTTGCTGAAATGCTGGATTTGACTTGTGCTCCTGCACAGCCTGCAACACACGAGCACTGTCTCCATGTTAGTGGTGAGATGCTCACAGCCTGCACAAATGGATCACTAACCTTTCTGGCTTGGGTGTGGAAGAGTAAACCACAGGGACCCAATGGGTGATGGCCTCTGGGTCATGAGCTTGACTGCAGAAGACACTTCATAGCTTTATAGGAACATAGGCAAGCTGCTGTCCCCTTGGCTCACCCAAAAGCTTCCTCTCACTTGTCGCACCCAGTTTGGTGTGTGCACTTCTCACTGTGGTTCTCGCACTGGTTCTCACACATAGAGGTAGGCAAATAGGCACAGCTGGGCTTGGTCTTGCATTAGGACTCATAGCTGCAATGGGCTGCTTTGCTTTTGCAGAAACAGGAAGGATAGAGCTTGTTTTGTTGAGGAGTGTCCAAGATGGTATGAAAGTGTGTAACTGGAATGTCATGCTGAGGACAGTGTGAAAAACAATTGTGGGGGACCAGGGTTTGGGAAGGGGAAAGGTGAGGGAGACCCCCCTACCCCAGGAAGGGGCCCTTGTTGTGTAATACTGTGCAACTATAGTTGTCAGTAATATTAAGGAGGCTGCAGTTTTCCTCATGCTGTTCTAGATGCTCAGGCTGAGGAGGAATGTGGCTTATCAGATCCGGTGGAAACCTAAGTGTGGGTTCAGTAATGGGGTTATCACAAGTTCGGTGTGACCCTGGCTCTGCACAAGCCTCAGACAGCAACCAGTACTTCTGCTGGAGCTCTGAGAGTGGTGTAGTGGAAAGTGGCCCAGGAGAGGGCAGTGTCTCTCCAGAGTGAAGCTCAGAAGCTTTCAGCCAGGGTGCTGTAGGCAGTAGCTGAGATCCTCCTCCAACCTCTGAGCAGTGCCCTGCAGCCTGAGTGTTCAGCCCCCAGGCCTTGCTCTTCACAGGCAGGTGAAAATATTCCCCCAGACTTGAGCCAATGGCTTTTGTTTTCCTGAACCTTCTGTCTACAAAATAGCACCTCTGAGCTGCTGTACGGAAATCAAATGCCTTTGTGTTTGTGGCTCTTGAACGTCTGTTGTGCAGCTGAGGGAACACAGTGGAAAAAGTGCAAGTGCTGTAGTTTTGCAGGACCAGTTTTAATCTAGAGGGTTGCTCCTTTGACTCTCTCAGTGACTCTGGTGATGCTGTGAAACAGCTGCATGTGCACAGCTGGAAGCAGTGCTGGGGTTCTTACTGGCTTGCAGCTGAGTCCCCCATTACCTTTGTTTCCAGCCTGGTGAGGTTTTCTTAACGTGCCCCTCTCTTCTCACCCACAGAACTCTGACAACATCCCTCCAGGCTATGAGCCTATTTCCTTGCTGGAAGCTTTGAATGGCCTTCGCTCTGTGTCCCCCACCATCCCGTCAGCTCCTCTGTATGAAGAAATCAACTACTCTGGCATAGTGGATGGGATGCCCCCTGCAAACCGACCGCTTGTTGGGATGGACAGAGCCGTGGAGAGCAGCCACCAGAAGGGCAAGCGGAGCAAGTCTCCAGATAGGTCAGCATGGGGGCAGAGGGGTCTGCTCCTTTGTAAGCCCTGAGGGCTTGTGGCCATGTGCACTGGGTGCTGAAAGGGAGCTGTGTCTCTGTCTGATGCCATCACTGATGGCACTGCACAGTACACTGTGCATCCTGGCAGCCAGCAGGGACTTGTGGCTGTGTCACAGAGCTGCTGCTGCTCTCTGTGTAGCTGATCTTTAGAGCTGTGATGAATCTGACTCAACAGTTTGAGCTCCTGCTCTGAGTTATCTTATGCTGCTGGTGGAAGGTGGGTTGGGCAGAGGGATGGGGCAGGGTGGTGACAGCTGGAACTGCCACCACCAAACAGAGTTTCTCTTGCTGCAGCACACTACGGTCTCCCTCATCCCCAATCCACGAGGAGGATGAAGAGAAGCTCTCTGAGGACTCAGACTCACAGCCAGCACTGGGCGGGGGTGAGCTGGTCCTGAGGGAGACCAGCTCCCCAGAAGTAAGTCTGTGCTCTGAGCCAGAGCTGTCCTGTGGGGCTTCTGGGGCTCAAACTGTCTCCTGAGGGATCCCTGCCTCAGGCATCATTCTGGAGAAAGAAGAGACAAGTACAGGAAAGGCTGAAATAACTTGTGCTGTTTCTCCTTACAGAGTGTGGCAGGGGAAGAGATGGAGGACAGCTCATCCCTGCAGAAGAGTGAGTGTTCATTCAGCCCTGGGGGCTGTCAGACCTGGGTTGTGTTGTTAAGGTGCCCAGCTATGGATCAAGCTTCTCCCAGCTATAGCTGTGCACGCCACGAGCTGTTTGCTCTCACTGCTGAGGAGCTGATGGCACGCACTGCTGTGGTTCTGCTGAAACAGGGCTGTGCACACAGTGTGTCCCATGCCAGGGGGAGGATGTGTGGTACTCAGCACCATGAGGGTGTGAGGATGGGGTGGGAGGGGTGCGCTGGGTGCACGTGGGGACATCAGCCCGTGTGTGAAGAGCAGCCTGTCAACACTGTGAGCTGCCTGTTCCTCACGGCTGGCACTGACTGCAGCACTGACTGTTTCCAGGTGGCTGCCCTCCCTCTGTTGAAGACGTCCTGCAGGACGGCGGCTGCGGTGAGCACAGGAGCCTGACACAGTCGGACACTGACCCTCCAGTTGATGTCTACCTGCCAGGTAATGGCTGCAGCGCTGAGGCCGGAGCTGTGTGCTGTGCTGGGGTGGCTGAGGGGAAGGCTGTGGGCTCCATCCCTCACTGCTGGCTTCCCAGAGTGCTGCTGCCTCCTCTGGGGCCTGGATGTCACCCCAGGGGCCAGGATCTGCCTGGAGCACAGGCTCCGCATTCCCCCAGTGCACAGAACTGGCTGCTGAGGCTGAGGGGGACAAACAGAGGGAACATCCCCCTTTCTCTCTACCTCCCCTGTCCTTCTGTTTCTGTCCTTCTCCCCTTTCTCCTCCCTGGGCCAAGCCACTGCTACAGCCCCTGTTACTGGGTACAGCCCCTGTTACTGTCTGCATGTGGCCTCCTTGATGCTGCCCACACTGTCCGGAACGAGCAGGGCTGGGGTGTGAAGATCTTAGTGCCCAGGCCCTGCCATCCCTGCTCCTGTTCCCCAGCACCAAACACAGCCAGCCTCAAAACGCCCATTGACCCAAGGAGGGGAAGTAGCCCAGCCTCGGTCTGGGAAGGTCCCTCGTGCTGTGGCTGTGGGGTGCAGTGCTGCGCCTCGGCCGCACTGTTCTCGTTGCAGCCTGTTTTCTTCCCTAGAGCCGCAGGCTGTGCTGAGCAGCTCTCTAATGTCTCCTTCCCTCTCTGTCTGCCTTCCTCCCTCCTGTCTCGGGCAGCACTGGGTCCTGATTCCTGCTCTATTGGTATAGAGGAATAAGCTGGTACGTCTTCCGTTCTTCTTCTGCATCGCTGTGCTGGGGCAGCGTTATCCCGGGGCAGCCCTGGGAGCCACCCCCCCCTGTAGCATCAATCCGTGCCATCCATCACCCCATTGCCCGTCACCCCATGGTGCCTGTGCCGCCATAACCGGACCCCCCCATGTCCCCGGTGTCCCCGTCGGTTCCGTTCCCGCACCCATCCCATGTTCCCGTTCCCGTCCCGGTGCCTCGTTCCGCTCGTTCCGACCCCGTTTCCTCCCGCTCCTCCCGCAGGTTCATCCGACTTCACACAGACCCCGCCCGGCCGCGGCTCCGGGAGCCCCACGCAGCCGCTGCTGTACGAGCAGAGCCGCCTGCACGTGGAGGACGAGCAGCACCGGCTGCCGTGAGCGGCACCGAGCGGAACCGGGACCGCGAGATCCCGGGATTGAGGCCGGGACGGGGCGGGACGGGGCCCCACGTGTGTCCCCGGTGGCGTCGGGCCGCGGGGACCGGGCGGCGGCGGCGCGTGACTCCGGTGTGCGGTGTAAATAACGGGTGGGTGCGAATAAAGCGCTGAGACACCGACCGGGAACGGCTGCGGGACCGGGGGCGGGGCTTAAACGAAAGGGGGCGGGGCCTGGAGGGGTATGGGCGGAGCTTAAGCGAAAGGGGGCGGGGCCTGTGGGTGTGGGCGGGGCTTAAGCGAAAGGGGGCGGGGCCTGTGGATATGGGCGTGGCTACGGGCAGCACGTGCCCGCCTCGTTCCCGTCGTGCTGTTCGGCGCCGTCTCGCGGGGGATGCTGGGAGGCCGCGCGCCCTCCCCCAGCTTTGATCTGATTGGTCGGCGGCGCTGCCTAATATGGCGCGCGGCGCGGGCGGAGGAGCGCGCCCCCGTTGGCCGCCGGTCACGGGACCGCGGGGAGCGGCCGCTATTGGCCGCCCCTACGAGGACTACGGCGGTGATTGGCGGGCGGAGTCGCGCTCCGATTGGCCGCGCGGCTCGCGATCGGGCCGCCATTGGTTCTCGGCGGCCGGCGGTCCCGCCCCCCGACGTCGCCGCGTCCGCGCGTGCGCAGAGCGGGCCGGCGGGCGGCGAGGCGATGGCGGCCATGGGAGCCATGGGGGTGATGGCGGCCGTGGGGGCGCTGCCGGCTGGAGCGGGGACACTCCCGCCGTTACCGACACTGGGGGTACCGGGCGTGCCCGAGCTGAAGCCGCTGACCCGGTACGAGGCGATGCGGCTGGGCCCGGGATGGAGCCACTCGTGCCACGCCATGTTGTACGCACCCAACCCGGGCATGTTGTTCGGCCGCATCCCGCTGCGCTACGCCGTGTTGGTGAGAACGGGAACGGACGGGAGGAAACGGGAGGAACGGGGAGAAACGGGGCGATGGGGGAAGGAACGGGGAGATGGAACGGGGCGATGGGGGCCGGGGCCTGGTCGGGGCTCGGGGCGGCGCGTGTCGGGCCCGTTAACCCCCCCCCCCCCCCCGCCCCTATTTTAGATGCAGATGCGCTTTGACGGCCTCCTGGGCTTCCCCGGGGGGTTCGTGGACCGCCGGTACTGGTCCCTGGAGGACGGGCTGAACCGGGTGCTGGGCCTGGGCCTGGGCTGCGTCCGCCTGACGGAGGCCGACTACCTGTGCTCGCACCTGACGGACGGGCCGCATCGAGTGGTGGCGCATTTATACGCCCGACAATTGACCCTGGAGGAGCTGCACGCCATCGAGATCAGCGCCGTGCACTCCCGGGATCACGGGCTGGAGGTGGGGAGTGAAGGGAGGAACCGCGGGATGATACAAAGGGGACACAAAGGGGAGCGGGGAGCGGGGCCAGGCAGAGCAGGGGATGGAGGCAGGTGAGAGCAGGGGGGGACGGGGGGGAAACAAGCACCGGGGCTGCGGGTTGGGGGTGTTGGGTTGTGGGTGCGGGGCTGGGGGGTGCGTTGATCCCCGCTGAGCTGCGCTCTGTGCTGTTCCAGGTGATGGGCATGGTCCGTGTCCCCCTGTACACCCAGAAGGATCGCATGGGTGGGCTGCCAAACTTCCTGGCCAACTCGTTTGTTGGACCTGCCAAATTCCAGCTGCTTTTCGCTCTGAAGATCTTGAACATGGTGCCGGAGGAGAAGCTGGCCGAGGCGGTGGCCACCACGCAGAAACCCAAGAAGCCGGTGATCGACCACGCAGCCATCGCGGCAGCAAAGCACGCCAACGAGCTGGCGGCGGCCGCTAGAGCGGGCAATGAATACTCAGATAGTGGAGACCACCAGGCGGCCGAGCTGGCAGAGCAGCAGGCGGCCGGGCTGGAGAGCCGGGCTGTGCTGGAGCATCTGGCGGCTGTGCCGGGGCACGAGGCCATGGTGGCGGAGCTGCACGGGCAGCCCAGGGCAGACAGTGTGTTGGAGCATCAGGTGGGCGAAGCCATGGAGTGATGCTGCCGTGTTTGTAATCGATTAAAAGTGGGGGAGGAAAATAGAGACTTTCTTTTAACTTCCCGACCAGTTGCTGGCTGCGTAGCCAGGAGGGTTTGGAATTGTCTGAAGCAGGGGAAAGCTATGTATTTTTATGGCCATTAAACTCTAGCGAGCTTCCCAGATCAATCTGCACAGCCCCCTGCAGAGAGTTCATGTGCTTATGTGAAGGTGCTGAAGCCTTAGAATTACGCTTTGAGTTCAGGGACACACACACTGCTGCTCTCGGGTCCCGGTTTCATTTTTAAGGAACAAAACCTGTTGTTTTGGGATGCCCCGCGTTGACTCGGACGCAGCTGTGTTGTGCAGTGGGCACAGCTGAGCAATAAGGCTGCTGGCAAAGCACCTTTGCAGTTGTGTCTGCTCTGCTCTGCTGGCAGCAGTGAGGCTGGGCTCCCATTGGAATGACTTGCACTGAATTCCCTGTGGGGCACGGGGACGAACTCGTGTGGGTTTCTATCTGGAGATCTGTGGGAGCAGGAAAGTGGAATAAATGGCTTTGCTGAACGCTTTGCAGTCGGGATCTTTCTTGACTGCCAGCGCACAGCACCGGGGGGTTCCAGAAGGCTGCAGAGCTGCTGCCCCCACAGGGGCCCAGCACCAGGGCAGCTGTAAGGGCAGAGGGTGCTGCAGGATTTGGGTGCTGCACCTCTGCAAACTTCTGAAGCTTTTGCTGTTGGGTTTCCCCAAATCGGTTCTTGGTTGATGCAGCAGTTCTGCTCCAGGCACCACAGAGCTGTGTGCATTCACTGCTCTGTAACAGACTGTGGGCAGTCAGTGCCTGGCCCAGCTGCCCTGAGCCCACAGCGGCAGCACAGCCCTGCAGGCTGCTGGATCCATGTGCTAAACCCTCCAGCTCCCAACTGCCCCATGGCAGCTCTGCTTCCCCTTCCCATCCCCATCCTGGTGCTGAGCTGGGCCCCATCCTGACTGAGCTCAGCCCCGGTGAGAGCAGAGCTGCCTCCACCACCACTGTCCCCATCCAGGCTCTGGGCTCACACAGTGCTGTTGCTTTCCCTGTTTGCTGCCTGTGTCCGTCCTGCCCTATACAAGGGCCCCAGAGGTGCCCAGCAGGCAGCACCCCACAGCCTGCACTTATGGCAGAGCAGGGGAAGGTCCTGAGCAGTGAGTGGAGGCAGCTGCCTGCGCAGGGTGATGAACAAACGACTCACAAGAGAGGTTGGGTTTAATTGAAGACATTTAGAGTGAGGCTGACGGCAGCAGCGCGGTGCTCCTCAATAAATAACGGGCTGTGAGGTGGGGGTGACACTGTAGGGGATGGGGTGATGGGGGCAGCACACAGAGCAGTGCGGGCACCCAGGGATGTGTCTAAAGGCAGCTGAGGAGTTGGGGTGTGGGGGGGGATGTCAGCACCAGGAATAAGGAGATTCGTTCTGGCCCAGAGGATGTAAGTGCCAAAGAAAAGCATCATGGAGCCAGCCCTGCTCTCATTGCAGAACAGCCCCTCAAACAGCCTCTGCTTCCCCAAATAAAGTATCCACCAGCCCATCAACCAGCCTGCAACGCTGCAGTCAGGGCAGCTCAGAGCTGGGACATGCTCCAGCCGAGGCAGCGCTGGGCCATCCCGGCCTCTGTTGACATGAAGCAGCACAGCAGCACACAGGGAGCTCTCCTCCACACCCTTTTATTGTTTAATGCTCATCTTAGGGCTTTCAAACACTGAAATCACTTCGTACAGTATCAGGGCTGCAAGCTCCTACCGTGTTTGCTCCTTCTAGGCCTAAACCCAACCCAGACTGTGGCTCATCCCCACTCTGTGCCCTCAGCTGCCACCAGAGCTGTCCCTGCACAGCTTACACCGCCCTGCACTTAAGCCCCACTTTAAAGATGGGTATGAGAGAGTGGGAGGAGCAGCACAGCGTAGAGTGTGGGAAGCCTTCACCAGGGCAGGGGATGCAGGGTTACGCAGAGGGGAGCGGAGCTTCCCCACCTCCAGCACTGCTGCAGCTGCAGACTCCCAGCCCAGAAGCCAAGTGCTCCTTCCCAGGGATTGGGAGCAGGTCCAGCACACAGGAGCCTCAGGGCTCTCCCTGCAGTGGGGCAGCTCGGTGCTGAGGAGCCCCCCAGCCTGGCCCAGTGCTGCAGGGAGGGCGGCTGACAGCTCAGCCCCATGGCAATGCCCACACACGGCAGCCTGGAGCATGCAAGCAAGCAGCTGGGGGGGCTTCTCTACAACCAAGAGCTGTAGTGATCTGTGTGCAGTGCTCTCCCCTAAAGATCCTGCGAGTGTGCAGCCCCAGTGCCAAGGGAGGATGCATGCTGGGGAGGGGAAGGGCTCTGCCTACCACAGTGGTCCCATAGCCCCAGGCCCTCCCCTGCTCTGTTCCAGCTTGGAAAGAGGCAGAAAGGTCTATACAGTATAATATATATTTCACTATGAAATAGCAATTTCATCCCCTGCCTTCTACTTGGTGCATCCTGGATTAGGTACTTTTTACACCCCCCCCCCCCCTCAGGAGGGCTGGGATCTTACCTGGGGCAGATGCCCTGCCTGGATTCCCCAGCAGGGCAGGACGCAGCCATCCAGCCCCCCTCTATTCTCAGGGTGCTCAATGCTCACTCACAGTCAGTGCATCTCACTCACTGCTTTCAGCAGCAACAGAACCACAGAACCCCTCCACATCACATACAAGAAAACCATCCAGAGGTGAGAGAAGTGGCAGGGACAGTGTGACATGCTCACAGACCGGTGACATGGAAGCCCTCAGCCTGGTGCCCCCTGGCAGCCTGGAATCCCAGGAGAGCTCACGGGCTCCAGCCCACAGGGTGAGTCGGGGCTGCAGCCCGTCCAGGGTGAAGTCTGCAAGATCTTGGTCAATCTGTGGGATAAGGAGTCCTGTCCAAGGGGTGGGTCACTGACCAAGAGCCATCATCACTGGAATCAGTGCAGAGCCAGATGGTTTAGGAGATGAAAGGAAGAACAATCCCTAAGGAAAGACAAAGAGGGAAGGTGTCTTGGAGAAAACAGTTGTTAATGGGTCTCAAAGTGCACTGGAGTTCTGCTGTTCCATAGACACAGTCAGATCTGTGCACATTGGCTACCAGCTCCTGAGCTTGGACACTGCATCAGTAAAGTGAAGGTTCAGTTACTCCATCCATCAAAGCTGGTCTAACAGCTGGGAAAAAGGCCAGAGGCAGCAGGGACAATTTTAACCTGCTGTAAAGGTCCGAGCCACATAAACAAGAGCAGAGTTCAAACTCCCTTCACATGAAACCAGGAGGTTGGCAGGGCCAGGCACACAGTCACGGTGTGGGTCAGAAGGGAGCCCACCCTCGGGCACGTACCTTTGTGCTGTGTCCGTCTGCTGATGGAGTCACATCGTCCGGCTGTACTCGATGCCACTCTTGGCAGAAATGCCAGACCATGGCAGAAGGCTGCAGAGAAGGCTCTGGGCTTGTCTGTATATCCTCTGGGGAATGGAACACGGGCTCAGGCTGGCTAGCGTTGATCCGATGTGCTGCAGGTAGTCAGTGGCCATCTGTTAAGGACATTGACGTTTATATTCTAACTTCAGAAATAACTTGGAATTCTCAATGGACTGCTACCTGCTACAGAAACCTTGACACAGTGAGGGCTGCTCTTCACCAGGACCCAAAGACCTGATATAAATTCCCAAATCCAATTTGAGAGCAGCCTACTGAGACCCAGGCAAGGCCAGGGCCCAGTCAAAGCAGGGGCTTTTCTGCCACAGCGCCAGCCAAATCCTGCACCACGCAAGGCAAAGCATGCCTGGTATGCTGGCTTAACAAGAGCATTCACAGAAACTGGCTCCAGCTTCAAATTTCATTTCCCATCCTTCACTGTTCCCAGAAGAGCTGGGGAAGCCTGCGTACAAGTGGCTCAGTGCAGAACCTGTCTAACGCTGCCTTCGTTCTGGCTGCAGAGAAACCTGTCCAATTAAGCTCACATCATTCCCCAGACACAGCCAGGTCACACTTGGCTGGATTGCTATATTTAGCCCCCAACATGGTGTGGTGTCTGCTTAGCACGGCTCGCTGGACACCAGGCTGAACTTAAAGGATATAAGATTGTCCAGGGTGGGTGTCCACCATTGATGTACAGAACGTAGGTAAAGCCATCTTTGAGGACCCCTCTTATGGAATAGTAATAGGGAAGGTAGTGGTGCTGTTTAAAGTCTCTGTTTTCATAGAAGTTTATTGCTGTGTTGTTAGTGGTGAGGACGTGCAGGTAAATGGCTTTGCAGTGATCTTGGGCAGTCGTTGATATATGGTCTTTTAAACTTTCAAGCAGGAGTGAACCTGTTGAAGGAGAGAAGAGCAGAATCAGGCAGTGCAGCTGCATCCCTCAGGGCCAGCACAGCCCTGCAGGGCTCCTGGCTGAGATCTCTGGCACCCAGCAGCTAAACAGCAACTGCTGCACACACTAAGAGCTCAGATCTCACTCACTCCCCAAAGCAACATGAGAACATTCAATACAGCAGCACTAAAGGGTTTTAATGGCACTAGCTAATTAATTACTAACTTATCCGAGCACTGTTCTGCGTAAGCATTTTCTTCTTTGTACAGATAATCTATCTAAAGTAGCACTTCAAGATTTAAATACAGCCCTCCCACTGAGGCCTTCATGCATCAATATCAATTTCCACCTTTCTAAAGGAGAGAAGAAGGGAGATACAGTCCTTAGCTGTATCCACTATAGAGACTCCAGATGTGCAACAGTGAGTCATGCTGCCAAACCTGACCTCCTTCCTTTGGCAGATCAAAGATACAGATCATGCTTCAAATTGCACCAGAATGGCACTTACTGATGGCAAACCACATCCTGCTCTGAATGGAGACGAGCCCTTCTGACTGCGAGATTTCCAAATGCCTGCAAAACTGCTGTGTGTTGTAGCAGGGACTCAGAGCTTACGTGGATGTGACAGGTTAGATCAGGTCTGAGTTCCTTCAGCTTTCTCTAAACATTTCTTCTATTGGTTTAAGTTGTAAGTTTGAAGCCCCACGAGCAACACAAAGGGGATGTGAGAGCACCACTTCAAGTGCTGGGATAAATCACAGAAGGCTTTCTTGAAAGGAAAGTGAAGTGGTGCAGGTTTATCATCCAGGCCCAGCACCCACACGTAGCAAGACAGCAACAGAATCCTCATCAGCAGCAACTTACCAATCCCGTGTTTCCTGAACTCCTTCACCACTCCAAGACTGAGTATGTAAGCAACTTGAGTGTCCAAAGGAAAATTGGAAGCTAGGATGTCTCCATCCTAGAAGAGATAGAACAAGTTATTTAGTGAGGTACATGGAAAGGCAGAGGAGAAAGCAGGAATCCTGCACCAGAACACATGAAAACAAAGCAAGAAATTCCTCCTTTCACTTGGCCTTTACAGACACAGAACACAAATCACAATGTTTCTTTACTATATACATTATTTGCAGGCCTAAGGACACAATGTATCTGCACTCAGGACCAACAAGGATTCACACAGCCAAGGCTGCAGTTACACATCAGAGTCTGGATCCAGGAGTTCAGCAGCAACAGGCTTTACTGCCTGCTCAGGGTTTCATGTACTGCTGAAGAGGACAAGAAACGTGCTCTACAGGCCCAGCTGTCTGGGAGAGTATCTGGGTAAGCCCTGGCTTTCAGTGTGGTTAGAACAAGAACCTTTTGTTTGCTGCTGAAGATGCAGTTTGACTTAGACTGGCTCTGGGGTGAAGCCAGCTAGAGTGAAGAGCCCAGTGCCACTCAGTGCTCTTGGCTCCTGCAGGTGTTACTGACTGTCCCATGCCATCACAATGCTGATGGCCTTTAAGCATTTATGCCAATGTGGTTTTTAGACCACAGCAGCATTAGCTGATTCCTCTTCACAGCACATCAGGCAGCAAGTCTTCTATCAGAGCACAGCTGTCCAACCCCAGCAGGAAGGGACTTTCTGTTGTGTTCTGAAACACAAGTTTCCTACCTCTTTATGCACCTTTGTTCTGCTCTTGATCTCTGCCACTATCATTCCCACAATGGAGCCTCTGTATGTGGCTGCGAGGGAAAAGAATTTCTTGTTGGAAGTGATATCTCGGTACCATGAGTCAGGGTACCTGGAAAGAAGAAAAAAGACAATATTTTGTACCAATATGCATCAAAATAATATCACACGAGCAGCCTCCAGCCACGGGCATTTACCACATGGGGAACTGAGCTGGTGCTCAAAGCAATGCTTGGCCCTGGGCTCCCACCACCTGTACCCACAACATACTCTATTGGGAACCAGTCGCCGCAGAGCTGCTTCACTGCATCTATGTCATCGTGGCACAGCAGACGCAGGTTCACGTCAGTGAGTGCAGTGGGAGGCACCTCCTCTGTCATTCACACCTGCAAGACAAGAAAGCACAGCAGGGATGATGCAACGCAGCCAAGTATCTGTGCCAGGGCAGCTCTCGGTGTGCAGGGAGTTGTTCTTCCAACTGAATGCACCCTCAGTGAGTCTGCAGATGGCACCAAGCTGCAAACTGCAGCACTCAGGTACTCCCTGAGCTGAAGGGGATGCTCAGCTCTCCAGCAACTTTGCTTTTAAATACAGAGACTTGAGATGAGCAGATTCAAACACAGTGGGCTGTATATGTTTGAGCAGCTTCATTGTAAAAATCCCATCACAACACTCAGTGACCAGCAAAAACACATTAAAGGAATGCACAGCAATGATCTGAATTTGATCTGCTTTGACAGCACACAGAACCATGCACCAATGGTTCTCCTAAGGATTCAGAAACACCTTCCTCTGCTGTTCCACCAGCCAAAGCAGGTCGAGCCCCAGCTCCACTCTGCCAACTTTCTTGGCTCACCTGCTCCTCTCTGAAGTACCCAGGAAAAACTGCAGCTATTTCACAGGACCATGGCTGCATCCTTACTGAGCTGCTTTCATAATCACTCCAAACATCCCTGTGAGGATTAGTTCACATTTAGCAATCGTTATATTCTCCAAGAGACAGCCAAGCACCGTGTGTTATCTGCTAGGTCCATCTCTATCAAATCAAGGAGCACAGAAGGCAACTGCAGTTTGCAGCAGCACTTGATTGAACATTTTTCCGCCCTCCCCAGATTTGCAGGGAGAAGTGAAGAGAAAGTTACAAGATAAACCACGCTCAAGTGGCAGTGACACGGAGTGACACCACTTAGGCTAATGATAGAGGAACTCCAAATCCTCACGCATAAGCTGATTATTGGCTGTGACAGTGTTTGGTAATTATTTTTCTTTGCCTCACTTGCTTGCTGAAGCACCAATAGGCTGCAATCGCTGCCTCTCTGGGCTGCAGGCTGGGCACTGTGGTGACATGCGATGCTTGGTTTGGCTTGCACTCAGCCCTCAAGAAGCTGGGAAAGGCTGCAGTGGGTACCTGCAGGAAAGAAGACACCTGCTTAACAATTAAGAATTGAAATATTCATGAACTACTGCCAACAGGGGAAAAATACACAGGCCAGGTCACACAAAGAGACAACTAATAAGCAGGATGTGCCCAGAAAATGGTTTCTGAGGAAGTAACAAGCTGTGCCAAAACCAACAGCCTACCTACACTGGACACAGGAACACTCCTGTACATGCAGGACAGGGCTGGTTACCAGCACAGGATGTTAATACCATACAAAATCTGCTGGGCACCAAAGCAGTGGTCCTCCCACACACCTGCTGTGCCAGTTTTTGGATACAGCTGGAGTCAGACACCTTCAGTACCAGCTCCTTGATAACCTTGTTTGGTCAGAAACAGACCAAGCGAGCATTGAAGGAGACAAGCATGCACGTGCCCAGCCTGAGGAAGCTACTCCATAAGGAACTATACCTGGCTTCTTCAACCAGGACAGACTAAACTCCACTTCAGTCTCCCAAAGCTTGCTAAAGATCTTCCCAAAAGCCCAACGCCACCATGCTGGGAGAGGATGGTTAATGTGGAAAACAGATAGGAGGCTGGAACTGCACGTGATGCTGTTGGAAAGAGTACAATAGCTGAATATGGAGCAGATGAGACTGAAGCATCCAAGCAATTTGCCCTCATATCCAAAAGCTTACAGCCCTGAGAGCAGCCTCGTGCTTCCCTGACACACAGAAAAGTGAGGTTATAATCAAACACCTGATGGTTATATAAGGCAGACATTAATTCACATCATGTATATCAATGTACATCTGCAGTACAGCCATCAGAGCTGCTACCAGAACTGAATTCGAAGCCTTTCCTGTCCCCATTAGGGAGAACTTGAGATCACAGCAGCACAATTAGAGCAGCAAAACACTTCAGAGAAAATAACATCTCATCTGCATTTGCTGGCCAAGTTCTGATGTCAGAGCTGACAGGATGTGACTGTGCCAAGGGAAGCTCCGTCTTATGCATCACTTTAAGAGTCAGCTTGGTTGCTGACAAAAGAACAGAAACAAAAGATCAGAAACACAAAGGAAAAAAGCCAGTTTCAAGTCCATTCTCTATCTAAAAACTGCAGATCTTTACAAATGAATTTCAAGAAGCTGACATGGAAATATAAAGGCTTTGAGCAGCCACAGCTTTCTGCCTCGCTTTACTGAAATAAATTCAGGGCTACAAGAAAGCCCCAGATGTAAGAAAGCAGTTTGGCTTTATGTGGATGGAGTGGCTGCAGATGAACCTGCTGTAAACTGACCCATCGTATTTGGCACCCAGTCTGTGCACTGCTGCACAGAGCTTAGCTGAGCCAGCAGCTTAAGGGACACATTCTTGCCTTGAAAGAGATGATTCACAGCAAAGAAACCTCAGCTCAGACTTTTCTCCAAAGCAGGAAATTCTCCTTCCTTTCTAGAGCCCTTGCACATAAGAAATAAGGTGAGAAACTCTACATAATGTTCTGCTTGTAGGGAAATATAGTTCACTGCCCTGAATCAGCACTCACCATCTAAGAGGTTGTTCAAATGCAAGACAAAGCTTGACGCTCACTAGAATTCAGTGAGAAACTATGTAAGGGCTCTAGAAAATCCCTCAAGCAATTCCATGCCTTCCATAGCCTGGCAAAGCAATGGAATGAGGCTTCCCTCTTTTAGGGCTGTTGGACATGCCCTAACAACACTTCTGCTCTGTGCATCCTGCAAGCATCAGCTGGATCTGAGCACTGAACAGCCTCACAATGTCACTTCCACAAATTCTTGTTTGGATTTCCGCTGCCATCCAGAGAAGCTCATCAAAACCCCAAATAGAAACACTATCAACCAGAAGCAAAAACACTCAGTTCCCCAGCAGAATAAAACCAA
Source organism: Coturnix japonica (assembly GCF_054131305.1). Classification (NCBI taxonomy): domain Eukaryota; kingdom Metazoa; phylum Chordata; class Aves; order Galliformes; family Phasianidae; genus Coturnix; species Coturnix japonica. The sequence goes on along the minus strand of NC_140675.1, from coordinate 18,907,933 downwards.
GATAAACTAAGACTCAAGTTAAACAAATATTAAGTGGAATCGCACACAGATATTCCAACAAGGAGTGCACTGGCATACCCCTGTTATCACACTCCTTTTACTTAATACAATGAAACTGGACTTGAAAAGATGCCAGACTCCTGCCTTCCTACCTAACCTCACTGAAGAATGGGTCAGTTCCCTCCTCCAGGCTCACCCTGTGCCACTCAGCACCTACACAGTGCAGACATCACTGAAGGAAATGCACTGGCACCTTGTCCCTGGCTCTGCACTTTGCTTTTGCTGGGCCCAGACTGCAGTTTGCTCACCAAGGGACTGAAGTCCAAAAGCCAAACTCTTGGAATCACAGCAGTTCTGCCAGGGAGGATCACAGTGTGAGACAGACCCCCAAAGGATACTCGGCAATGAGACAAAAGCATTGTGGAACAAACAGCAGTTATATCTGAAATCAGAACACTTACTGTCAGAGAAATCCAGCTACACGTGTATCCCCCGTGCTCTGCTCACTCACATTCACGCTAATCTGGCAACCACGAGTGGCTCTCAGTGCTGTTCTTTTACCCTACAGCTCTGGATACAATCACTGGAGCAATGATTTCATGCAAGCTGTTCCCATACAAAGTGTCCCCAGAGCACACTGAGGAATGTGCAGCTTCCTCCTGCCCCAGACAGAGCCATTCCTCTGGGGGATGGTGAGCAAGAATCGCTAGGAGGGTCCTGCTGTTAAAGCTCCTCTTGTTGAGACGCAGAAGAGAAAATCTGCTTTGTGACAGCAGCACTGCAGGAGCTGAAAGCGGAGGGTCCCAGCAGAGGCACGTTCAGCAGCAGGAGGTGCCAGAAGGAAAAGCAGCACCACGTGAACACTGAGCACAGCACAGCTGCTCCTCCCAGCACCAGGAACCCCAGACAGCTCATCCGCATGCAGGCCCGCTGCCATCCCAGAATTAGAACAAACAGCTGCACACAAGATGCAAGTGACTCAAAGAGCCAGAAATCAAACACAGTGCAAAGGCTGGGAGAGGGAATTCCAAACCCACCTCCATTACGAGGCACCGTCCTCGTTACTGAGCTGTCTTAACTCATCACTACACATGTTCCATCACAGAGGCACCAGCAGCCTCTGTGTGTTATATACATATAACCTCTAGAGACTACTGGAAGCAACTGAAACATGCACCAACGTGACTGCTTTCCTCTTCCTTTCTTAGAGGTGTTTTCTAGCATGAGACACCCACACCTGGTTCAGCTACAAGCCTGTGGCATTCCAAATAGATTTGGGTGCCCACAGCAAGAAGTTGAAACCAAGAAATCCCAAACTGACTTAAAAACTAATGCTGGAAAACCAACCAGCTCCTGCCTTCCTGCTAGGAGAGGGGGAAGCAGAGCAAGGTGTAAAGCTCTCAGTCTTTTTGCAGTGCCCCGCACTGAAGACATCGGTGTTTAAAGTTTGTAGAGGAGCTCTGAGAGAAGGCAGAGCTCTCATTGAACAGCTCATAACCCCACCAGGGAACAAAGCAGGAATGTGGCTGCACTGCCTGCACAGCTGAGTCAGCTCCTGGTGGGTATGAGGCACCTCCAGTGTCAGCTTGTGAATGGAGATATTGAGTTATTAAAAGAAATGATACACAACCTGGCACTCCCAAAACGCACCAGAAGCATCACCCAGAAAGGCTTTTAAAGAGGAAAAAGTCACAGAGGTGAAGAGTGTCTCTGACACATTAAATGGAATAAATGAAAGGCAATAAAATCCAGCGTGAGTTCTTAAGGGAAAGACACCCAGGTGTAATCTGTCCAGTAGATCCATGAGAACTGGAGGGAAGAACAGATTAATAGATGCACATCAAAGTTTGCCAACGGTTCAATGGAATAAGGCACAGATTTGCAGGGTAGCAGAGGATGGGTCCATTCCTGCAGCTCTCAACAGCTCATCAGTGTGCCTGGCACAAACTGCCTGGTGTGAAAGGTGCTGCAGCACAGCACAAAGCAAAACACAACAGAGCAGACTAATCAGAATGAAACATTTAAACACATCCTGCAAATCCATGCTACTACTAGGAATCACAGAATCGTAGGGGTTGGAAGGACCTCTAGAGATCGTCGAGTCCAACCCCCAATCCCCAATCCATCCAAGGATGGAGCTGCAAGGCTGTGGTTACACTGCAGAGCTGCCATGCTGCTGGCTGAGCCTCCTTAGGTAAACCTAGAGCCGGTCTAGCAGGGAGCAGGCTGTGAGTGCAGCCACAGCACCGCCCGACCTCAGCTGAACCAGGAAATGCCCTTCTCTAGTAGCACAGCCATGCCCAGCCACAGCGTGCAGCCAGCAGCTGCTTTGGCCAGAGTTCACCCACCTCTTCCCTTTAAAAACTCCAACAGGTTTCACTGCAGCCATTCAAAGAATGGTTGGGTTGGAAGGACCTCACAGCTCCCCCAGCTCCAACCCTGCCACGGGCAGACGGGGCACTCAAAGCAGCGCCAGCACCTCACCCCCATCAGGGTGAAGGATTTCCCCCCCACCCAATCTCCTCTTCCAGTTTAAAGCCGTTCCCCTCTGTCCTGCCACTCTCTCCCATGTCTAAGCTCCCTTTAGGCACCGTTAGGCCACGCTGAGGCCTCAGAATCACACAGAATCACACAATGACCCAGGTTGGAAGGGACCTCAAGGATCATGTAGTTCCAATCCCCTGCCTAGCAGGGCCACCAAACATACACCTTTACTAGATCAGGTTGCCCAGGAGACCCCATAGATCCCCATAGAGACCCCATAGATCAGGTTGCCCATGGCCCCGTCCAACCTGGCCTTGAACACCTCCAAGGACGGGGCATCCACAACCTCCCTGGGCAGTCTACCTGGGCGCCCCCCCCCGTCCCCCCTCACCCCACAGGGCCCAGCCGACCGACAGCTGCGGCCTAGTCGTGCCACCGGGACGGACCCGCGGCAGCAACAACCCCGGCTCACCTGGGAGGGGCGGCGGTGCCGGGCAGTGCCGGCAGGTGCCGGGCGAGCAGTGAATGGGGCGGTACGAGCGCTCAGCACATGCCGTAACGGCGGGGCCTGGTGAGGACACGGAGCCGCGGCGGACACCGGCGGGCGGGGAGACGGGGTAGGCCTTCCTTCCTTCCTTGGGCACCGCGCAACAACACGACACCCCATTGGCTGCGTGAGTCATGTGACCAGATCGAGCGACGCATGCGCAGATGGGGAAGATATCGAAGCCACGCCCCCAATGAGCTGGCCACGCCCCCCAAAGCAACGAAGCCACGCCCCCAATGCATTTGGCCACGCCCCCAGCCCCCACCGCCCATATAAAGCACCCACCCCCTCATTGCCACTGCTGGATAATGGGATAGAACGATTTAATGCACCTTAATTGGTTTCCTTTAATAGGAAGTGATGTTTTATTCTACCTTGTGCTTCTGAAGCAAACATCTCTGCGTTCCAAAAATATACAGTGTGTTCTGTAGCTCTAGATACAAACATTTACAAAGAGGTGGAGGGGCTGGAGTGGACTCAATGTGTATGGCTTCCCATCCGGCCCTATAGCCCAGAGCAGGGCTGTGCTGCTCCCACTGTGCCACATACACAGGGGATAATGAGAAACACCCTGCTGGGATGTGCTGGGCACTGTATGAAACACCATGGGTCCAAAAGGTGGCCACGTGCTCCATAGGGCTCCTCTTGGTTGCCTCCTTCCACTCCCTCCCTTCATCCATGTGGTGCTCTCATATCCTCAGCCCATGTCACAGTAACTGCTGTCCTCCCCCCTGTTGTCTTCTCTCATGGAGGTGGAGCTCTCCTGCTTCCCAACATAGAGGAAAACGTGGCTCTGGAGATGGTCCCTTTTCACTGCAAGGCTTCCTCAAAGGGGAGCCATGAGCTGCTGCAGTCCGAGCTCGTTAGCGGATGGGCCTGTAGGGGAATGTCATTCCTGGTATGAACGTTTGTACGGGGTGAGCTGGGAGAGCAGGGTGAGCAGGGAGGGCTGGGTGAGCAGCGTGTGCAGGGTAACCCAGCGGGGGGGTGTGGATGTGAGGGTAGAATCCTGGAGGCAGAGCGTTGTGGGCCGGCTGCTGTACAGGACCTGAGATCACCAGCTGCAACAGGCTGCAGAGAGAAGAGCAGACAGTTGTGTTACTTTGAGAAGGCAAACTAAGTGAAAGCAAGATCAATTTCACCTTGTGACTGCTCTTCATTCAAGTGGACATCGCCTTCTGCTTTAAGCGTTCTATTAGAAAACACTGCTGTGAGCAGAAATTATATCTGTCACTTTCTCTGAAGGCAGCAATGCTGCTTTGAGCATCATTCCTTTTTCTGCAATCCTCACAGGTTAACAAGACAGGAAACAACAGGTGCAGCTTTCCACAATGTGGGCACCATCAGGCTTTTGCAAGGGGAGATTCCACCTCTGAGCATGTTCAGCTACTTACTAAGAAAAGATCAGAGGTTTGCTAAGGGTAAGAAGTGAGAAACAAAGTACAGTTAAGCTCTAGTTTGGGTGAAACCACAGGGGAGTTGAGAATGGGATAAGTTTGGGACAGGTTTCACACAGTCGTTTTGTTTTCCCTTCTGTTCATTTGGTTTAATGCAGGTTGGGTAAAATATCTCTATAGTGGGAGTCACAGAACTCTCCTTGAGTCAAGCACCCAGCTTGCAAGGAAAAATAACCATCACCCTTAAGCTGATACTAAGCTGTGTCTGAACAAGGGGCAGCTTCCAGACTGCAAGTACAAACTTATAAAGGAGGTCTCAACAGCTCAACATGTATCAGATACTTGAGACACTGGGACAGGAAGGTCTCTTACTTGTTGTGTGGTAGCCTGGAGCACACAGTTCTCAAGTCATCTGAAAGAGAACAGAGTACATATCAATAAGGGTCAAGCAATAAAGGGTCTATCAATAAGTAACTAAGGTAGCTAATACAAGGTGTGACTGCTCCACGAATACAGTGCTTATGATGACAAAGGCAATGAGTCAAAGGACAGGAAAAGAACAGGTTTTGGAAACAGGAAAGACAGACACAAGCCACACTAACAGGCTTCTTCAGTAACTTCAACTTAAATGCACGGACTGTAATAGTCTCACTGAAGGAAAACTGAAGGCAGAGAAGCTCCAGACAAGCAGTCTTAATTTGCTTTTCTCGTCCCTTGTTTAACACATGAACCTCATGGCAATCTACTTCACAGTCTCTCCTCCAGCAATTCAGAGAAGACAAATTGAAGAACAGTTAAAGAGAGCTTTTTAACTAGCTACAAGTAATCCCTGGCCCCAGACTGCCATGGGGAAGTGCACAGCTTTCCTGGAAAGCAATTATACAGCCAGGATCAAGCTCTGCCCACGCCCTCAGCTAAAGCAAGCTGCACATTCACAGACACAGAGCCAATACTGTGCCTCATCCCCCTGGTGAAGGAGCAACCTTTGACTGACATTCATGCTCGTCAGCACTGCACGGCTTCTCATCAACTTAGGATTTCAGATTGGGTTTATGCTGCTCCTTTTAGTGTGCCAACTGTGCTGTGGTTTCACATGACACATCTGCCCTCCACTCTCAAAAGCTGGCCCCAGAATTGTTTTTCAAAGCAGGGAGAGTTCAGAGGGGGATCAAGACCCAAACAAAGAGCCTCAGTGGGATAAGATCATGTAGATCATGTACCTTTCATGACATCCCCACACTGGAGGAAAAGAATCCAAGGCCAGGTTCTTTGGCAGCCCCACTGACCACTTACCTCGGGTGCAGAGGAGCGCTCCTGATGCCATGGCCACCTGCAAAGCCTGAGCCAGTCTGTCGAGAGCCAGTTCAATCTCTTTGGATGCATTGAGAGGATTGAGTTCATCAGACAGCCTGTTAATTTCCTCCACAAGTGGAACCACGTGATCAAAGGGTATTAGCCCCAGGCGCCCATAAAGGTTCTTCTCTGTTAAGTGTCCCTGAAGCATCATAAGAACCTGCAGGACACTTAGATGCAGTTTTGAATACAGTTGATGGCAATCTCCATCATCTCCTTCAGTCGAGTCCTTGGCAATCTTGCTGGTGGGGTGTCCATTGGCGAGAGAGGCTTTCTTCTTCCTTTTATAAGCCAAGGGGGCCTTCACACACCAACGGATCAGCCCCGTCAGTGGGGTGAGCTCTAAAAACCCTATTGGCAGGTTGGCTGCAATAGGAGTGTTCAGAAAGGTGATGAGGATCAAGCGGGGGTCTTCGAAGATCCAGGAAACAATCAACTCAAGCAGATCTGAGGGAGGGATGAGGTCATCTGAAGGCAGGGAAGACAGGAAAGACAATGCACAGTGAGCATGACAGGACAGCATGACACAACCACACTCCTGTTAACTTCAGCTTTTGTTCTGAAGGCACCACAGCAAGATTTAACCCTTTCCACAGCAAAGCTTTTTATGTTGTTATTTTCTTTCCAGGCATGCTGCTGTTTGTGTAACCAAATCTTGTCCTCAGAAGACAGTGGAGACACACACAGGAGGTGCACTATTAATTGCATTTTGTATCACTGCTTAAGCAAAATCCATCTCCAGCTTGTGAATATTCTGAATTTGAATTTTATCTCTTTTTAGAAGGAATTTGACTGACAAACAGACTCCAGTCTGTCTGCTGGCTAGCAGACACAGCAGGGAAGAAAAACTGCCCAGCCCAAGTAGATGTTCCTTCATTCCTAATGCTACTCCATCTAGAAGGCCCCTTTGTTCTTTACCCACTATCAGACGTTACCTGTCTGCTTCTCTGTTACAGACTCTCCCTTCAGTTACTCCTTACTTTTTTCCTCACCCCAGCAATAGTTGAGGTCACAGCCTGAACTGCTGCCAGCAACAGTTCCATTGTTACAAGCATGTTAAGAATTTCTGCAGTTAACATTTACAACTGTTAGTCTGCATTTCTTTACACCATACCTCTTGCTTTGGAAACATTTACCTGAGGAGAGGTCATAGAGAGCTGTGACGGCTGTAATGAACTGGCAGCAGAAGCGAGGACTGGCACTGAATATCTGCTTCAGAGTTTGGATGGATCCTGGCACCAAATTGCAGTAGTCATCAACCAAGGCTCGGGCTAATCTCACGCAGAACACCGCAGGAGTTCGCTGCAGGGATGGAAGGCAGCACAGCATGAAAAGGAGTTTAAAACAAAACACAGAAAGTTCTACAGAGCTGGTTTTCAGTTCACTCTGCTCAGACACTCCCTGCTCACTTCATCCAGATGCTTTGCTGCTTCAACATCTGTGTTTCCACTTGCCCAAAATCAAAGTGCATAAACATCTCTGTGTATGAACGACCCATTCACAGAGAGGAGTAAAATCTTAACATGGAAAAGTTCTCTGCAGCCCTCACATTACTTAAGAGCTGTGTTCTTTAAAATAACCTGCAGACTCTTCTGCTACCCAGGATACATTCCCTCCTGTATCAAAGTTCAACAGATGGAACTCTGTACATAGATTAGCAAAAGTTCTGCCCTGTGTTGGAGCAAAGGATGGATGTGAGCACAGAGGATGGTGATGCACTGGAACAGGTTTCCCAAGGAGGCTGTGGATGCCCCATCCCTGCAGACATTCAAGGCCAGGCTGGATGTGGCTCTGGGCAGCCTGGGCTGCTGGTTGGTGACCCTGCACATAGCAGGGGGTTGGAACTGGGTGAGTGTTGTGGTTCTTTTCTACCCAGGCCATGCTGTGATTCTATGTGAGCACAGAGATGTGTGATGAAAGCTGCAACAGGCGGCTGTTACATCAGTTAAAACTACCATAGGAGTTGTCTGCAAGCAGCTGCCATCAACCAAACACAGCCCCTTGCTCCTTCCCACACTCATTTGTTCACCCAGAAATCACACCTGCAGCCAGAAGGCAGCACACTCCAGCACAGGGACTCTGCACACAGCCACAGCCATGGAAACCAGCTTTCCCAGTAAAGCCATCCTGTTGTCATCCGCTTTGTTCCCTTGAGGGCTGAAGAGCGACGAGAAAATGATCTGCCGAACTGAATCCTTGGTTTGTTCTTGGAAATAATTGCACATGATCTCAAGGAGCTGAAGTTCCTGAAGCGAATTCAACCTCTGGAACAAAACAGAAGCAAAACTGAGAATCACTGTGGGGGACTCATAAGAAACAAGGGCTGGTTGGTGATGTTTGCCAGCACCTCATCAAACCCTGCAGCCCCTCTGGTACTGCAAAGCCTGACATAGGGGCACACACATCCCACATAGGGGAACACAAGGCCCACACTGGGGCACACTAGGCCCACAAAGGGACCCACACAAGGCCCACACAGGGGCACACAAGACCCACGTAGGACCACACTAGGCCCACGAAGGGGCACACAAGACCCACATAGGGGCACACAAGGCCCACATAGGGGCACACAAGGACTCACATAGGGGCACACTAGGCCCACATAGGGGCACACGAGGCCCACATAGGGGCACAATAGGCCCACACAGGGGCACACAAGGACTCACATAGAGGCACACTAGGCCCACTTAGGGGCACACAAGACTCAAGTAGGACCACACAAGGCCCACATAGGACCACACAAGGCCCACAAAGGGGCACATAGGGGAACACAAGGCCCTCATAGGGGCACACTAGGCCCACATGGCTCACACAGGGGCAACAAGGCCCCACATAGGGGCACATAGGGGCCCACAAAGGGGCACACAAGGCCCACATAGGGGTACATAGGGGAACACAAGGCCCACATAGGGGCACATAGGGGCACACAAGGCCCACATAGGGGCACATGTGGGTCCATATAGGGGCCCACACAAGCCTATGGGGTAAGGCCGCACCTTGGGCGGAGCGCCTCGCTCCTTGGGGACCTGGAATAGAAACTCCTCCAGCAGCTCAGCCGGGCCTTTATCCACCAGGGGCAACGGAGCGTTCTGCAGCTGGCTGCTGAAATAGATATCGAGGTGATATAACACCTCTTTAGCGGCGCTCAACGCGTCCCGTCGGAGCAACGAGTGCCGGATGTCACTCATGGTTCTCTCTCCGTTCTCCCGACCCGGTGCGGCCTAGTCTACAACGCGCAGGCCTACAACCGGAAAGCGCTACGGATGCTCGGATAGTCCAAAAGAGATCGAAAGCGTTTCGCTACGCTCTGCAGCGCCCTCTGTTGGTGGGGCTGCGCGTTGCACCTTCATGCAGTGGGTGGCGAGTGTCAATCACAGTTTGGACACTGTGATTGATATAATAATCAATCATTATTTTGGCCACGGGTCCCTGTCAATCACTATTTTGGCCATGGGTCCCTGTCCCCGAGGCCCCCCCCGTGGCCTCTGGGGGCAGGGACCCATGGCAGAAGCCTGAGTGCATGATGCCCCATCCCACAGCACAGGGCACAAGGTTGAAACCACTAAGGTACATTCCAGCCCAATAAATGGCATTAAAACAACCCCCCCCTTCCAAACCAGCAGGCTTCAAGTGGTCATTTTCCCACACACAAGCCCCACGTTGTCCACCTGGGGTGTATTGCAGCTTGGGGACATCAATCAAGAGGTCACCGTCTCCGCTCTCAGTGTTTCCTTCCCTGTTGGCATTGATTGAAAGAGCTATTTATTTATTTGTTTCACTCAACAGACCTTTGTTTCCATTGAAAAATGCCATATGGAGCCCGAGGCCTCGCACTCTTGTTGGTTGGGCTGCTGGCAAAGCCAGCACTGCCCTCCCCATATATACAGGTGTCGCTCCTCCTTCCCCTTCCAGCAACCAGGGGACGGCTCCACAGGTGCATCACCCTGCTGAGGATCTCTCTGCAAAGCCATTTATTGCAGCTCAGGTGAGTTTTGCTCTGTGCAAAGGCTCACGGGCATCACTTGAGCATCTGTGTGCACCACGCGTGCCTCAGGGAGAAGGAGTTGGGGCATTCCTATGTGTCCTAGTCCTAGTACAAGTCCTAGTCCTAGTACAAGTCCTAGCATTACCAGGACTTGTAGATTTAGAAACTTCAACATTTGCCATTGTAGAAAGGAGGGAAAAAGGGGAAAACTTGGTGCTTTTATCGGACTGGCTGCCCCAGACACAAAAACAAGCCTGGGGGGTCCTCAAAGCTGGGGTTATTTCCCATTCCTACCAGCAGATCCCATTGCTGCTCCAGGTGCTCAGGGCACACAAGCTTGGCTGCAGTTCAGATCTGATCATGTTGGAAGGACATGGTGAAACATTACCCTAAACTCCTTAACTGTGGATAGAGGCCACTGCGCAGCCTTGGAGCAGGGTCCTACAGTGCTCTCCCAGGTGCAGACAGGGCAGGAGCAGAGGGGGTGACATGGTAGCCCCAGTTGCAGAGAGATGTCAGGGTGCAGGGGGCCCTTGCCCACCCCAGTGAAGGATGCTGCTGCCATGCAGGGGTGCTGGAGGTAAACATCCCTCACTCTGCTCCAGCACAGCTGCCATAGGGTCTTTTGGATACCTGGTGCAGACCTGAGGAGCAATGGGAGAGGCACAAATGGAGATGTCCAAGTGGGTTACAGAGAGCACATAAAGCCCATGATCACCTGTGTGACAGCTACTGTGTCTGTGCACAGCTCAGTGACCTAAAGGTCTGTAGCACAGCACAGGGCTCTCTGTGACCCACAGCTCTATCGGAGGTCCCTCCAGCACATAAAATGCCCAGATAAACTCTGCTCTGTGCCTGTGCTCAGGGCCAGGGAGGGCTCCAGCTGGGCCAGCAGCTCCTGCTCCCACAGCACTTGTCACCAAGCCCACAGAGATGTCCGTGAGTGAAGGAGCAGCTGCTCTGAGTCACTTCGAATGGCATTTGCTCCTGTGCCAGAGTTATCAGCTCAGGCTCTGCGGGAGGTCCGGGCTGCCTGCAGGAGGATGGGCAGCACTGGAACAGCAGGATGGGGCCGCATATGAAGCAGGGACAAGGACTCATCCCTCTGTTTTGCAGACCATTTCTGCCCCTCTGTGTGCAGGATGGCAGCTCGTAAGCTGGTGCTGGAGCTTCTGGCTGCAGCGATGCTGCTGCATGTGGCTTCCACGCTGAGGATCAGTGCCTTCAACATCAGGACGTTTGGAGACGGCAAGATGTCCAACCAGACGATTGCAGACTTCATTGTCTCTGTGAGTGCTGGGGGAGAGAAGCAGCACTGGCTGTGCTCTGCCCCTGGGATGTAGCTGGCTTGGGGCAGCCAGGCATTGGCTTTCTGGAGATGGTTGTCCATTCATGTGTGTGCCTACCTTCATGCCTCCATCCATCTGTGCCTCTATCTGTGCATTTTCCATGTCTCCACCTAGTCTCCCACCCGCTGTCCCCCTCACCCCATCTCCAGCCCAGGTTGCCTCCATTCTCACTGACCTAAGGGCAGGAACTGCTCAATGCCAACCAGGCACCTGAGAGCAGCTTGTGCCTAATATGCTAATGGCAAGATGGATGCTGGAGAGATGATGTTGGAGGCCCCTGTATCCCTATATGGGCCTCCAAGTTGGAGGGATCCTTCCCAGGGCTCCACAGGTGACCCCATGAGCAGCTCCCAGCCATGGGTGAGCAGCTCCCAGCTTGTCCCTGCAGATCCTGGCGCAGTACGACATCACCTTGGTACAGGAGGTGCGGGATGCTGACCTGAGCTCCGTAAAGAAGCTGATGGCCCAGCTCAACAGGTGACCCTGATGGCACTGGGTGCCAGGTGCCAGCAAATGTGTGCTAGGGTAGAGCCTGGGCAGCATCTTGCTTCACCCCAACACCTCCAACTTGGCCAGAGAGATCCTCCCTCACTGTCTCCTCATCTTCCTCCCAGCGCATCATTGTACCCCTACAGCTTTTTGAGCAGCATCCCCCTGGGTCGGAACAGCTACAAGGAGCAGTACGTCTTTATCTATAGGTAAGGGATGCCACCAGTGTCCCCCTGCCAACTGCTGTGCCCTCCTGGAGGGAACTGCACCTTCCCACTCCCCTTCCTCAGGTCGGACGTCGTCTCTGTGCTGGAAAGCTACTACTATGATGATGGCTGTGAGCCCTGTGGGACGGACATCTTCAGCAGGGAGCCCTTCATTGTGAAGTTCTCCTCTCCCACCACACGTGAGCAGAGATGATGCATGGCAGCTGTGTCACTGTTCCCACCGGCACTGCTGCCCCCAGCCCCATCAGTCCCACTGCCAGCCTCTGGGGCTGCCTGAACCCATTATAGGGTCCCCATTGTGGTCACTCATTGCTGCAGGGACTTCTCCTACCTTCAGGTGCCCCAGGGTTTTCCCACCATGTCCCATCTCCCATCTCCTCCTGTCACCTCCCAGCTCCCATCATGAGAGCTTGGGGAAAAGGGAGAGCAGCAGAGCCCTGAGGCTGCCCTGGCTCCATGCCTGCAGGCTGATGGCTCTGTCCTTGTCAGAGTTGGATGAGTTTGTCATCGTGCCCCTGCACGCAGAGCCCAGCAGTGCTCCAGCTGAGATCGACGCACTCGCTGACGTCTACACAGATGTAATTAACAAGTGGGAGACCAATGTAAGTGGCACTGAGATTTCCCCACTCCCTCCTGGGGACTCAGGTGGGCTGTGGCACATCCCAGCAGCCATCCATAGATAGATGTATCCCATGGAAGACCTTGTGTGCCTGTCAGAGTGGGTGCCACCCCACGGTGTGGGGGCACAGAGATGTCATAGAGCTGCTGGCTGGCTCCAATGCCCTCTCTGGCACGAAGATGCTCTGTATGAGTTTAGGGAGACGTTGCTGGCCTGTAATATCTTTTCCTAGCCTATAGACGTGGCTGAAAGGCTCTAGAGGGCAGCCCACGCCAGCTATATGGCCACAGAACCCCACTGACTCTTGGGGCAACCCAAGATCAGAGCTCAGTGGTGGGCACTGGACCCAAGTGCAGCCCTGCTGTGGGCACCAGAGCCATAAGCCAGGCTCAGCGCAGTGCTGCCCTGCAGAACGTGCTCTTCATGGGTGACTTCAATGCTGACTGCTCCTACGTGACCGCCGGGCAGTGGCCCTCCATCCGCCTGCGCACCCTGAGCGCCTGCGAGTGGCTCATCCCCGACAGCGCCGACACCACCGTCACCAGCACCGACTGCGCCTACGACCGGTGGGTGGCACAGCAGTGGGGACAGGGGCTGCAGTGGGGGATGCAGCGGGTGCTGACCCCCACCATTGCCCTGCCAGCATCGTTGCTTGTGGCTCCGCACTGCGCCAAGCGGTTGAGTATGCGACCATCAACAATTTCCAGGAGAATTTGCGTATCCAGAACAAGGATGTGAGTGAGGGGGCAGGGGCTGGGTGCTGGCAGGGGTCTGCTGGGGGGCTGAGGGTTTCAGCTGGTGCTACATTAATCCAATCCACAAAGCCTCTGTGGATATGCACAGGCACCCAAGGGTGGCCCTGCTGCCACCTGTGCACCACTGCAAAGCAACATTTGGGGTCTGGTCTGCATTTGGGGCTGGAGCAGAACCTTTGAGCCTCAGCTGTATGCAGCAAAGAGATCAGCTCCGGGAAAGCAAAGCCACCCCTCTGCTTTCCCTGCACTCAGGCTTTGGCCATCAGTGACCATTTCCCAGTGGAGGTGACGCTGAAGGCCCGCTGAGACCTGCACCAACAGCCAGCAGCGAGGAGTCCACGCACCACTGGCTCCAACAAAGCTTTGTAACCACTCGATTTGCTGCATGCTGCCTCTGCAAGGAGCCAGCCCTCGGGGGTCCTGCCATTGTGGGATGCCCTCAGCTTGCATTAAAATGATGCCATGTTCAGACCTGATGCTTTGGAGAGAGACTCAGGCTCAGCTGGCAGCAGGGTGCTGCTCCCACACAAGTGCCATGGCTCCAAGCTGGATGCATGCACACACATCCTCCAAAAGCCTTTGCACATACACACACTCCCTTGCACACATCCTGCCCTGCAAACCCCACCATCTCCTGTGTGTCCCAGAGCCACCCCATGCATGTACCATCGCTCCCATCCTATAGGACTCATTTCCACTTTTCCATGCCTCATTTTGGGGACACACCTGAGGGTATGAGGGTGCTCAGCAAAGGAACACACCTAGAAGATAAACGTTTGGTCAGTGGGGTGCTCAGGGTGCTCATCCATTCTCCTCCATCCCCCATCCAAAGCTCAGCAACCGCTGCCACGGGGCATCCCCATCATGGAGCCAAGATGAGAGCACCAGGCTCTGTGGGTGGGAAAAGCAGCTCCCATCTGAGCAAGCAAGAAAGCAGGATGCTGAGAAAGGCCTGGGAGGGTTCAGGCAGGACCTGTCACTCTATCTGAGTCACGGGATGCAGGCAGCTTTTCCTACATCTCATGGGGGCTGGAGCCCTCCTGGCTGCAGGGTGTCTGATGGGTGCTGGTGATGATGGTGGTGGGTGGTGGAGGGTGTGAGTCAGCTCCCATGCAGCGGTGCGGTGCTTTCCCAGGGGTTTCTGTGTCTTCTCAGGGGTTTCAGTGCCTCCCCAGGTGTTTCGGTGCCTTCCCAGGGTTTCGGTGCCCTCCTGAGGGTTTCAGTGCCTGTGGGTGAAGGGTCCCACCTGGATGTTTCATGCCCTGTGGGACTCTGCATGCCCCAACAGTCCCACTGCAAGGGAGGGTCATGCCTTGGGGCATCGGTCCCAAAGGAGAAGGAGGAAATGCTTCTCCCAAAGGAACTGGGCTGCACTCTGCCTGCAGGGATGGTGCAAAGCCTGAGCTTAGCAATCCTGCAGGAATGCAAAGATGCGTCTGAGGACACCGGGCTCACCCCATGACTGGTGGTGAGGATGCCATGCCAGCGGTGTGTGCAACAGCCTGACGAGCCCCAGCAGGAAGAAAGGTCACCTCCCTAAGTGACAACTCTGTCCCCTGACCTCCTGGGGTGCTCTGTGTGCATGGGGAATCTAGGACGTGGTCCCAGCCATGTTGAAACCCATCAGTGGGAACAGGTTGACACTGTGCCCTGGGCTGCTTGGAGTCATGAGCAGGGCTGTTCCGTGCAACCAATGGAACTGCTTTGGGTGACCAAAGGAGCTGCTTGAGGCCATCAGCAGGGTTTCTCAGGGTGACCAGTGGGATGATTCTGGATGACCACTGCGGCTGCTCCAGGCTTTTGTGGCTCAGCCCTTGCACAGAGGCTCACCATGTCATTGAGGATCCAACCGGCTTGACCTGAATGCCCTGCCGTTTCCTCCTATTCCTTCTAATTACGTGTCTGAATCATCTGCATTAAGGCCATCCCCTCCAGCCACCTGCCCCCCACATGGCATAGCACTGGGCTGGGGGCACTGCCAGCTGACCACCCCAGATGTGCCCCTTGAGCCCCCCCAAACCCCCAGCCCCATAGGGCTGCCCCACTGGGCTGCCCCACTGCTCCCACTGCTCCCCAGCCCCTTCATGGTGCTGAGCACAGAGATGCTGACGCTGGCCCCACCCTGCCCCTGTGCGGGTTTTGGTTTCCCAATGTAGGAAGGAGCCCAAACCTGTGCCAAAACACCCACGGGGGTGTCCGACTCATCCTGATTTTCCAGCGTCTCAGCTGGGAATAAAACAGCCCTCCTGCCACCGGCAGGGCAGAGGTGCTGCGTGCTCACACGGTAAGGATGGAGCTGGGGCTCAGGACTGCGATGTGATGGGCTGGGAGCCAGGGTAGCTGTGTTGTGGGCAATCGCTGTGGTTCATCCATGGAACTGGAGGAACCAGGTTCTGCTGGATCTAGGAGTAGCTTCTGCACCTTCCAAGCTTGATGAATGGTGCAATCCCAGCACAGAAAGCAACCGGCTTCAGGGAGCAGCATGGAAGAGATGGTGATGGGGATCTTTGGCTGTGTTTAAAGATGCAGAATAGCAGTGTAGGGTCAGGAGGGGACTGAAAGCAAAAAGGATACAAACATTCTGGGGTGCAGGTGGAGAGGGAAGGAGCCTGCAATGGGAGCAGAAGAGCTTCATGGAGAGCAGGGCTGGGAGCTCCCAGAGCTCACAAGTGATGGGTAGAAATGCTCCTAGGCAGAACGTGCTTCATCTTCCTCTGGAATTGGTGGCAGCCCACCTGCTGGCTTGGTACACTCCAGGGCACAGCAGCTGGGAACGACCTAAGTGGATTTTTTCACTCTATCCTCATATGTGAAGCCTATTTCCAAGCCCAGAATAAAGCCTGGCTCCTGTCATTGCATCCTGTGGCTCAGAATCCCTCCTGGCAGAATGGGGACTGTGGTGCTGGCACTGTCCCTGCTGAGCATGGCTCTCCTGTGCCCAGCCACCGCCACGCTGCGCATTGGTGCCTTCAACATCCAGTCATTCGGGGACAGCAAGATGTCTGATGAGAGCGTGGCAGGTGTCATCATCAATGTGAGTACAACCAGTGCTGCGTGGAGCATATGGGGATGGGCTGTGTGCAGGGACAGAGCTTAAATACAGCTGGAGCTGCTCGGGGACATGGCTGTTGCTGGGACATTTTCCCAGTGCCAGGGATGTCCCCACTTTGATGGGAGGACCATGGGGTGAGTCCCTATGGGGACATCTGCCTTGGCATTGATGGGCTTGTATGACACTGTGGGGTGACCCAATGCTGGGTGGCCCCATCCCTGCTCACCACCCCAGCACCCAGCACAGTGCCAGGCTTATTCTCACCATCACCACTGCAGATCCTGCGCCGCTATGACGTTGTGCTGGTGCAGGAGGTGCGTGACTCCGACCTCAGCGCCGTCACCGAGCTCCTGGAGCAGCTCAACAGGTAGGAGTGGGGCTGGGGCTGAAGCCATTGGGGTTAAAATGCTGGCATTGGGCAGGGAAAATGAAGCTGCTTGAGCAATAAAAGGCAAACAAAAGAAATGCTGTTGAAAGACAGTTTGTTTTCTGGAAGGGGAATTAAGAGGAAATTGTTGTAGCTTCGCAGAAGGAAATGGGAAGGAGCAGCTGAGACGCCTGCAGGCAGCCTGGAGCCTGCTGGGTGCCATGCAGTGCATCACCCTGGGGGCACAGGGGCAAAACCCTCATGAAAGCTGAAAGGAACTACAGCTCTGGCACATTGAATTTGGAAAATACAAGGGGACATGGGAAAGCTGAGGCTGGGGATGAAGGGTGCAAGGTGGGACTACACGGCTGGGGCTAAATCTGGCCAAATGTGATGAATCAGCCCCAAAACAGACGTGGAGTGGTGGAGGTGGCTGTGCAGTGAGGTACAGAGCTCTGCACAGATAAGGGTGCCACAGGGATGGGGGTCTTTGGTGGGACTGAGTGAGGCTGTGGTTGAGATGAATGCTCCCCAGCAGGTATGCCCAACCCATGTCCTCACCCCTTTGATCCCCCCAGCATCCCTGCAAAGCAAACGTGGCAGCAAGAGTGATGCCAGGCCCTGCAGCCCCCAGGCCACCAATTAACCTCATTTAGCTTAGATGCAAAATGAAGATGGAGAGCATCCCTGAAGAGAAATGGTTGGCAGGGTCAGACCTGCACCCTGCTGGTGTGCAGGGAGAATGGAGTCCATGGCTGGGCACGGTGGATGGTTCAGGGCTGCTGTGCCCATGGAGGTGGCAGAGCTAAGGACACCTCAGGGCTGTGCCAGCTGTGCCACTGTCCTCCATTTGCATCCCTGCAGTGTGTCCTCATCCCCATATGACTATGAGATCAGCGGGCCCCTGGGACGGGACAACTACAAGGAGATGTACCTCTTCCTCTACAGGTAACGGGGTGGGAGCACTGCTGTCCTCTTTGGGGTGCTGCAGAGGGGACACGGGGCTCCCTTGTCACTGGCTGGAGTTCAGGACACCAAAGCCATCACAGCAGGGCTGAGCCAGGGGCCATGCTGAGCCTGGGGTCACTGTCCCTTCATCCCACAGGACGGACGTCGTGTCAGTGGTGGACACATATCAGTACGAGGACCCACAGGACGTGTTCAGCCGGGAGCCATTCGTCCTCAGGGTGTCAGCACCCCACAGCAGTGAGCAGCGTGGGGCAGGGGACCCTCAGTCTGAATGAGGATGGGTGACAGCAGGAGGTGGCCGCTGGGCTGTGGATACACAGGCTGATGTTCTTCTCCCCACAGAGGCGGAGGAGTTTGTGATGGTCCCCCTGCACTCAGCCCCGCATGATGCTGTTGCTGAGATCGATGCGCTCTATGATGTCTACCTGGCTGTGGTCAATAAGTGGGGGACAGATGTGAGTGCCCCAGCAGCACCGTCCCTGCTCTGACCCTGATTCCTTCTAGGGCAGGGAGGGATGGCCACAGAGCTGGGGTCAGTGCCAGGCTCTGGGGGTGGAGAGCTGGAATCAGCCTTGCTGACAGCCCCCACGTGGCCCTTTCTGCAGAACATCGTGTTCCTGGGGGACTTCAATGCTGACTGCAGCTACGTGAAGCAGAGTGACTGGGCCTCCATCCGCCTGCGCAGCAGTGATGTCTTCAAGTGGCTGATCCCCGACAGCGCCGACACCACCGTGGGGAAGTCGGACTGTGCCTATGACAGGTGGGTGCTGCCATGGAGGTGCCATAGCTCCGTGCCACAGGACCCCGCAGGTGAGGTGGGAGCAGTGCCCACTATGTGCTGTTCCCATGCAGGATTGTGGTGTGTGGATCCAAACTGAAGCGGAGCATCGTGCCAAACTCAGCCACCGTGTACAATTTCCAGCGTGCTTTCCAGCTGGAGCAGGAAGAGGTGAGCAGGGATCGTAAGCCAGGACTCAGGGTGGCTGCTGTGCACAAAGCTGTTTGGAACAGCAAAGCTGAGCTGCCCCAGGTGCAGCAAAGACAACCTGGCACCACGGGGCTGCCAATGTTCGGGATTATTTGGGATTAGGCAGCGTGGTCCCAGCCATGTGGCTGCTGCACTCCTGAGCCTGCAGCCCTCACCTAAGGCACACAGCTGCCCCCTGCAGACAGCCAATGTGGTAGGGATCCATGGAACAACATATGAGGGGGATTTGGGGTCACTGCCCATCCCTGTGGGGACAGAGATGAATGGGGAGTTTCTGAGGCTTTCATGGGCAGGAATGAGCATAGCAGGGGCAGAATTCCATGACTCCAAGGCTGGGGGCATCCCATCCACATCCAGCAGTCACAAGGGTCCCACATAGTGGTGACAGCCACCCCAAGGGCCCCAACACTACTGCTTCACGTAGCTGCAGTCAGCATTGAAGTACAGGGCTCACACAACCCTGGTGTTACACCTCACTGCCTCCTGTCTTCCTGCAGGCCCTGGCAGTCAGCGACCATTACCCCGTCGAGGTGAAGCTGATGGCTTGAGTTCTTCCTGCTGCCACACACGACGACCCAGCTCCAGCTCCCACCATCCCCATGAAGATGCACTCTGCAGTCCCATCCATGAGCCCTGTGTGTGGGATGCTCCTGAGCCTGCTCCGGAGAAGAGCTGCAGCCAGGCACCGCCTGTGCCCAAACCCCCACCCCATGGCTTGTGGCAGAGCCCTCCCAGTCCACCAGGAGCAAGGAAGCAAGCAGTGACTGCAGACATGCTTGGGAACAAAGCACTCGTATCCCACCTCATCAAAGGCTTTACTGACAAACAGCACTTTCACAATTAGTTGCTGGACAGGAGGGAAGATACCCGAGGATGTGGAGGCTCGAGCCATAGTGTTGCCAAGTTGCTCTGTTCCTTGGGTGAGCTGAGCCAACAGCTCTCTCCGCTCTCAGGAAGGCAGCAGTGGTGACAGGCACTCGATGGGGACTAAAAGGAGGGGGAGGTTGTGGTGGCCACGGAGCAGGCAGCATCTCACCCACCACTCACACTGCAGACAGCTTCACTGTGAGAGTACAAGTAATGCAGTGCTTCAGAGGGTCACTAAAGCTCCTGGGGCCAGGTCTCCGCTGGCTGCTCAGCTCTTCTTCTTCTTCAGCATCTCCATGTACATTGAAAGTGACTTCTGGATGGAGTCTTTCGATATGAACTTGACAAAGTTCTGAATGTCTTCCTCCCGGTGAGCCAGCATGTGGTCCAGCACTGCCTTCCTCATCATGGACTTGGTGAGCTGACGGGCATGGTCTGTGGAGAGGACAGTGAGGATGCAGAGCGTGCATGGTCTCTGCTGGTAGCAACCAGCTCTTGCTCACTATCATCATGTGCTGCTACCTCCAAAGCAGAGGCAGCACACTCTGAAGGGCTCTTTAGAACAGAAGGAAAAAGGTGTAGGAGAGCTCAACCGCCTGGAACCTGACCTGGATACATTCTCATGCAATAAATTCTGATCTCTAATCCACTGTGGAAATGACTGATTTACTGGGACACAATAGGAGGAGTAGTGCACCTTCTTCCTCCCTGTGCTGCCTGCTGGAGCTGACTGAGGCCTTCAGCACATCTGGCCACACACACCATGCACAGCCATGCAGCTGTTAATCTGCTGCATGATGCTGCACATACATTATAACAATGAAAATCCCACATACTGAGGACCCAAAATTGCTTTAGCACCTACATACTATGGACATCTCCAACCAGACAAGCCCTTGCTGGCTCTGACTTATGGTCATGAATAACACTTCCCACCATTCACACCTTCACTTCAAATGGAAGCTTCACACACCAGCCTCAGCTCCTGTCCTTCCCATACAGCCTTACTCCCGTGTCCTGTTGCTGTCCTGGAGGCAGCAGCAGGTTCCTCCCTTACCAGGCAGAGCCAGCCACTGAGCCACAACAGCCGCAGCCTTCTCCTGCAGCTTCTCCTCTGGCACCACCTCGTCCACAAGGCCAATCTGGTGGGCCTCGGTCACAGGGTGCAGCAAGCCCAGCTGGAGGGAGCGTTCAGCAACTCGGTGTCCCACAGTGTTCACAAATGTGTCCTTAAACCTACGAGAGATGGCAGGAAAAGCTTTTGCAGGTGCACAGCACGAACCCACAGCAAAGCATGCTCCCTAGCACTGATTTCAGTATAGACTGCAGATCAGGCACTGCACCCTCCAGCTGCAATTACCAAGAACTCTGCCAAGAAGGATGCAAATCTACATCTCAGTGGTCAATTAAAATATACTAAAACCTCTGTCATCTCTTTGCAGGGACCTCTCTGTGACACTAGACATGAAAGACACTGGCATACCAGAAGGGAGCCACAATGCCCAGCTGGGCTTCATTCAAACCAATGACGTATTTGGGGTTCTCCACCATGATTCTGTAGTCACACGACAAGGCAATGAGACATCCTCCAGCTGGGCTGGATCCCTGGCAAGGAGAAGGAAGCAGTGAGTTCAGGTCAGCCCCCATGCTCCAGCTATGATTGCACTGTGCATCTGCAGCAGCAGGTTGAGAACAGAGAAGACAGTGACAGAGCTGCCAAGGATAACACAGATGTCTCCCCAAGGAGAGACTGACTCAAAACTGCCACTAAAGATTCTGCTAAATTCTAGCCTTACATTTTAGTTTCTATTTGTTTCTAGAAGTTTAAGTAACTGCTCTGCTCCCATTGAGTTTCGCTCTTTAGTTCATAGACAGCTGCAGAGTAAACACTGCCTGGGTTGCAAAACCTGCAGAGATTTGTTATGGCATTTTCTTATGAGCCTGTGACCCTCAATGCCATCTACAAAACTGCAATCTCAGCCACAGTTCAGTGCCTGCTTAACCCTGCACAAGATGCCTGTGGGAAGCTGGTCAGAGACCCAGCTATCTTGAAAGACAGACACAGAGCCACGAGCTGCTAAAGCAATATTGCACTGAAGGATGAAAACAAGACACTGAGCGGGTAAAATGCAATTCAAAGTGCATTCCCTGCTGGCCCATAATTCTGGCAGGAGGAAAACAAACCAGACAGAAAGCAATATGTTAAGAATGTGCTGCACTGCCCAGCTCCCAAAGCACTGCTGTCCAAAGGGCAGAGGCCAATTATTTGCAGTGCTGCACAGCTCCCTCCCAATCTCCTCCCCTCCAGCTACAAATGCAGTACAACAGCCAGGCAAACAAGCTCAGGCAACTCCCATGAGTCTCATCACAGACCCACACATCCCAACACAGTGACAAGACTGGTTTGGGGGCTGGCCCTGCACACGCAATGACGACATTGCACAGCAAGCAGCAAAACACACAGAGCAGCCAGGAAATCAGCTGTGAAGGACTTGCATTGATTGCAGCCACTGTCACCATGCTGGAGCCGTACAGCCGGAGCCACATCTCCTGCACAGCTCTCCAGAACTCAGCGTAGTGCTCTGTGCTCTTCCCAAACATCTCCATGATGTCCAGGCCTGATGAGAAGATCCTGGGGATGGCCTGGAACCAAGATAATCCAAATATCACTGCGAGGCAATGCGCCCTGAAACACATTGCTATCACAGGGCAGCACGTACCGAGGTGATGATCAGAGCCCGGCAGGCCCGGTCGTTCTCCAGCTTCTCCAGGCTTATGCAGAACTCGGTGAGGAAGTCCAGGCTGAGGCTGTTGACTGGAGGGCTCTTGAACTTCATTGTGGCTACACCTGAGCCGTGGTGACCACAGAGGCATCAGAAACCCCACGGCAGAGCAGCACACACCACTCACAACATCCATTGTGCTCAGAATTCTATCTGCCTTCTTGCTTTCCCACTCTGCTCAGATCTCTCTTTCCTCTCCTAATTCTTCTGAAGGCCTCCAGCCCCCCACCCCTCCCAGAGCCCTGCCCTAGAGACCCTCCCAAGGCTCTGAGCCCAGGGCAGGCCAACAGGGGGGTCCCAAAAGCCTATGGAGACCTTGGGAAACATCAAGCACAACACAGCCCTGTGACAGCCACTCCTGGCTCCCAGGGCACAGAAACCCCCACAGCTGCTCCATGGAGGACAGCTACAAAGCAGGGACCCCATAGAAGCTGGGGGGGCTCTGTGGGGTGAGGTGACACTGTACCTGAGCTCGTGTCCAGCTCCACCAGGATCTTGTTGTTGCTGAAGGTGCGGCGCTGGGTGGGCAGGAGGACGGGGGGCTGCAGGGCAGCTCGGCCCCAAAGCTGTGGGCTGCTGTAGGGAAACAGTATACCTGGGGGACAGGGGGAAGGGAGAGGGACAGAGGGACACATTGAGCTCTATGGGGGGATATGGTGACACACTGAACTCTATGGGGATATGGTGACACACTGAACTCTATGGGGGATATGGAGACACACTGAGCTCTATGGGGGGCTATGGGGACACACCGAGCTCTATGGGGGGCTATGGGGACACACTGAGCTCTATGGGGGGATATGGGGACACACTGAGCTCTATGGGGGATATGGGGACACACTGAGCTCTATGGGGGGCTATGGGGACACACCGAGCTCTATGGGGGGCTATGGGGACACACTGAGCTCTATGGGGGATATGGGGACACACTGAGCTCTATGGGGGATATGGGGACACACTGAGCTCTATGGGGACATACTGAGCTCTATGGGGGGATATGGGGACACACTGAGCTCTATGGGGACACACTGAGCTCTATGGGGGATATGGGGACACCCTGCCCCATAACAAGGAGACACGAGACAACAAGAGGACACGTGGGGGACACGGAGGAACCCGACCCACAAAGAGGGGAACCGTGTAACCTATGATGGACAGAAACGAGACGTGGGGTAATAGGAGACCCCCGTGGGGTCCTGCAGGGGGACACACCGGGATCTCCCAGCCGTGATGGACGCACCTGAGCGAGCGACCCGCCGGGCCACCATCACCGCTACGGCCGCCATGTTGTCCGGGACGGTCAAGCGGACGCAGATGGAGCTACAAGCCACGCCCACTGTGCTTTAAGCCACGCCCACTTTAGGTTAAACCACGCCCACTAAGAGTGAGTCCCGCTGTCTTTAAGCCACGGCCCCGTGCTTAAGCCACGCCCATTTTCTCATAACCACGCCCCTTGTCTCTCAAGCTCCGCCCTCTCGCTGCACCGAAGTGCTGCCCCCTAGTGGTGGGCGGTGTGAATTACAGCCCTGCATTGCTCTATAGGCCCCAGCCCTCCCCCCCACGCTGCTCTATGGGTTCCCCCCTCCCCACCCGTGCCCACTATGGCCGCCCCGCTCTGTGAAAGCCTGGAACTACAACTCCCATAGTGCCCCAGGGAGTGACAGTCGCGCCGTGTTGACGTAGTGCTCACGTGATACCGGTGAGTGTCACATGACCGGCCGGTGAGGCGGGGGCCGCCGTGCAGCGCAGCCGCCCCGCATGGCCAACGTCGCCAAGAAGGTGTCGTGGTCCGGCCGAGACCCCCGCGACGACGAGGACGATCGTGCGGGGGAGACCACCCCGCTGCTCAACGGCACCGGGCCCGGTGCGGCGGGGGGTGCCCGGCAGGTGAGGCGGGGTTGGGCCCATGGGGATCTATGGGGATCTGTGGGGTCTCTATGGGGATCAATGGGGATCTGTGGGGTCTCTATGGGGATCTGTGGGGTCTCTGTGGGTCTCTATGGGGGTCTCTATGGGGATCTGTGGGGTCTCTATGGGGATCTGTGGGGTCTCTATGGGGATCTCTGGGGATCTGTGGGGTCTCTATGGGGTCTGTGGGGTCTCCATGGGGTCTCTATGGGGATCTATGGGAGATCTGTGGGGTCTCTATGGGGATTTATGGGGTCTCCTGGGCAACCTGATCTAGTAAAGGTGTATGTTTGGTGGCCCTGCTAGACAGGGGGGTTGGAACTACATGATCCTTGAGGTCCCTTCCAACCCGGGTCATTGTGTGATTCTGTGTGAGTCGCTTTGGAGCAGTTCATGTCATCCTGCAATAAGGTTCTGTGTGATGCTCAGAGGGTTCAGGTTGTGCTTTGGGCCGGAGCGGATCCATGGAGCGCTGCGGGGTGAGCACCGGGTGGGAGAGGGGCTGAATGAGCACGGAGATGGGGAATCTCCTATGGGAGGTCTGCAGGGAGCTTTCAGTATGGATGGAAGGCTTTGGCCTGTGACCTTAACGCCGTACAACTCAGCAGGGCCCTTTGTGGCTCTGTATTGCTATATATATATATATATATATTGCTATCACAGCCATATATGTATGTGAGGAGCAGAGCAGGGCTCTGGCAGTGTCCTCAGATCCCCATCACTGTCTGTGTCCAGGTTACACCAATAGGAACCAGCTGGTGCTATGACAGCACGGTACCAGGCAGGGGGTGCTGAGAAGTGGAGGCACCGCTTTGGTGGAGGGTGAAGCTGTTTTTGTCATGGGAGACTATCTGTGGTCATGATAATACAACAGAATGGCACCCAATGGGGCTTCTTCCTTTTCTTGTACATTCTTTTAATGGAAATGAAAGTGATTTTAAAGTGACAAAAGGAAATACGGGTCTGTGGTTCCCCAGCTACCTTCGGTGAGTGAATGAGAGCTGGTGGGTGGGAGGTGAGAGTGCTGCTAGTTTCAATATGTGTGTCCCTGCTGACAGAGCTGTGCTGCAGGGATGTGCTTGGGCTCTGTTTTGGGGTTTGCTGGCTTGGGAAGAGCTGAGCACAGTGGATCAGCCTTCATCCATCAGCACCTGGCTGTGCTGCAATGCAAAGTGCTGTCTGCACCTCTGAGCATCGCGTGCCCCAAGGTGTGGGTTGCCTTCCTCCCACCTTTTCAAGTTGCATGTAACATATTGATTTTCATACTGAAAGGTGGGTGTATGATCTCAGTAAGAGCAGCCAAATCCCATCATTAGCTTAAGGTATTTAAAAAATATATATATATATATTTTCCTGTCCCTTGCAGATGCATTCTGTATGCGTGCTACTGTGCTTTGGCTTTGAGACCTGTGCAGTGCTTATGTTCCTGAGGGTGGGCAGAGGCTTGTCAGCCTATGGGACTGCTCATATTCCCCCATGTATTACAGTGAGCTGCCTGGTGTCATGGCATGGAGAGCAGGACTCATCTTTTTCCACCCTAGAGCAGGGCCAGGAGCATCCTGGAGGCTGAAAACCATCTTCCTTCCTACCTCTTGCTTATGCAGTGCAGGCTCCTGGTGTGGTTTGTGCAAGGCGCTTTATCTCACTGATAACAAAGCCACGTGCATTCAGAGCTTGTTAGCGAGGAGCAGAGTGATGATAAGGGAACTGCTTATGGGAGGGCACTGTGTTTCTGGGGGGTGGCTGTGGGTGTAGTGATGTCCTGCAGGGATGGCCTTGCTGCCTGCAGATGGGCTGCAGAGCAAATGCTCTATTTGTGGTTCTTTGGAGTCCAGTTAGCAAGGCACTAAAAGGCTGCTGTGTACACAAGGCAGTGTTTGCTCTATGGCTGTTCTAGATAGCCTTGTTTGAAGTTGTTCCTCTATTCACAAACCAGTGTTGTGCTGTGACCGCTGCTCTGGGACACAGCACTGCTGTGATGGGCTTTCCCTAAGCAGTCATTCTCTTGCTGTAACTCTGCTGCTTCCTGACCCTATGGATATAGGGCTTTGAGGGATGTGTGGCCTTATCTCCTCTGTAACCCGTTATCAGGTCACTGGGACAGCATGAAGATCTCCCTGAGCCAATGGGACTGCTGAGGGCTGGGTGGCATTGCCCATCCTCTGCTGGTGGGAAGGTCCCAGGTGTCCCCATGGGGGATGGGACAGGAGAGCTGATGGTCCATCTGCATCTTCTGGGTTCTGACAACAGTGTGTGCTGTTGTAGGGGAATAAATGCACTGCAGTCACACAGACATCATATGTGCCTGGGAACAGCATGGTGTGCTTGGCAAGCATCCAGGCTGGGGTCATGCTGCCTGGGCTGAGCTGTGCACAGATAACCCTCTGTCTGCGCCCAGTCGTCCCATTTTCCCCATTCCTCATATGGAAAATGGGTGCTGATGGAAAAAGCCTTTTCCTGTTCTTCCAGCATGTGATCCCTGTGCTGGCAGGATGGAGCCAGCTGTGCTCTAAGTGTGCTCAGCTCATCTGAGTGCTGCCCGCTGCCAGGACTCAGGGCGAGCTGGGCAGGGACTCTGTGTTATACAAGCAAGATGTTTTCAAATGTAACACAGAGTTCAGCTTCAGGTCTGACTGCAATTCCTTTTCCTTTCTTGTTTGTGTTCCAGTGCTCTATAATCCCTTGGGGAGCTGGCTGGTGCCTACATAAGCTCCCCCTGCTCTCATGTGTCCCTGCAGGGTGACAGTGTTGGTCTACCTCCCTCATAGGAGTTGTGCTGGTGCTGAGCGGGTTTGGGAAGTGGGGACAAAGCCCACCCCCAGGTCAGGGAGTAAATGAGAGTGTGGAGCAGATGGGGAAAAGGGAAAATAGGTCAGGCTGCAAACACAAAGGGGTATTCTTCACTGCAGTGACGTGCATGGCTCCTGCTGCTCTGGCCTGCGCGTTCCAGGCGGGATCTATGGGGATTAAAGCAGGAGGGGCTCCATCTAGGATCTGCAGCTTGCAGGGCCCTGCAGAGAGGGGCTGCCCTGCTGGGATCCTCCTATTGCTCTCCAGTGCTCCTTTATTCTCTGGTCCTTCAGCTGTTTGGGAGCAGGGCTGTCAGAGGGGTGAGGCTGCAGAGGGGAAGATGTGGATGTTGAGAAATGGTGTTTGGGTTGTTCTTAGCAGCAGCGCTGCTCTCACGCCCTTGCATGTCCCCATGTTTCACAACAGCAGCGGGTGAGGGCAGCTCACTTGCTGCTGCTGGGGCTCTGTGTGCACTGCATGGCTGGTTCAGCCTGAGCCCAAGCCAGCCTTGGCCCAGAAAAATCCCCAGACCCCTGTGTTGTGCAATTGTGCTGTTCGTAACAAGCCCAAGGGCTCACCAGAGAAAGGAGAACCTTCCTGGCACTGTTCTGGGTGCTGCTGAGCAGTGCTGGTGTCTCTGCTGGTGCACGCCGTGCTGGCAGCCAGCCTGGGCACTGTGCTGTGCCCAGTGCACTGAGGGTTTTGAGGGAAGTGAATGTGCTGATGTGCTCATCTCCCTGTCTGGGAGCCCTGCTGCAGAGCAGGTGGAGGAACAAAAAGTGCCATTGGTCATCCCTGGGC
The DNA here is from genome assembly GCF_054131305.1 of Coturnix japonica. Taxonomy (NCBI): domain Eukaryota; kingdom Metazoa; phylum Chordata; class Aves; order Galliformes; family Phasianidae; genus Coturnix; species Coturnix japonica. The sequence continues at coordinate 18,880,203 of NC_140675.1, read as the reverse complement.
CTGAGGTTGTGCTGTGTGCATTTGGCACCAGCTGGGCCATCTGGTGGTGGTGCATTCAGGAACTGACTTCGTTCTTCTTTCTCTTTGTAGTTCACTCCTTCGTCCTTCCTGCGCCCTGGGCAGCTGAGCAATGTGGATCTTAATGAGGACATCCGTGAGCTGGTGAGTGGCACTGAGAGGGGCTGTGACTGCTTCCCTGCTGTGAAATAACCCACGGGGATGCTCCCATGGCAGCAGGGTTGGCCATGGGACACCATGAGTGCTGCCCTTTCTCCTCTGTCCTGCTTGTCACACGAGGGCTCCTGCGTGGCCATCCTTGGGTCTTGAGTGCTGCAGTGATTGAGAGGCATTTCTGTTGCTGGTTCCAGCTGGAACACTTGTGACTGTGTTGCTGTAGCATGTTTTAATGCGGTGTTTTGGAGGAAAGGCTGGCCCAGTTCTGTATGTAGCTGCAATGCAGGACTGGAAGAAGGGCATGTGATACCAGTGGGGCCCCTCCTGCAACCCCAGTAAATGCCCTAAGTCAGAGCTGGGAGAAGCTTGCGTGATCAAAGGCATTTTGAGACAGAATTTAGTTTCTACTCAAAAACCCAGACCTGCTTAAAATAGCTCCTTGCTTTAGGCCAAAGGAATTTCCCGTCGAGGTGAAACGTTGACCTCCACTGGGGACACAGAGCTGCTCTGATTTATTGAAATGGCAGTTTGGTGCTGGCTGAGCAGAACCTCTGCCTGCCTGGTCCCTGCTCTGCTGTACTTGTGGCTTCCCATGGGACACATCCTGCTTGGGGTCTGAGCTGACTTAAATCTGCACATGCTGACCAGTGGGAAAGTGACCTGGATCCTGAGCACTAAGACTGCTCTCCCTGCGGTCCTTTCTGTGCTTTCTGGGTGTTCATGCAGTAAAACCAACACCAAGCCAGCGTTATGGCATGAGTGCTTCTGTGTCAGTTGCTGGTTGCCCTCAGGGAGGCAAACAGGGGCCCTGTCAACCTGCACATCATGTCTCACAGGAAACAGAGCTCCCCCGGCCGTATCCCAATGAGATCCCCCACAATGAGAAGCTCCTGTCACTCAAGTATGAGGTATGTCTGTCCCTTTTTCTTCCTCAGCTCTGCTGCTGCCAGCTGCCCTCTGTGAGGCATGGGCGGCAGAGAGCTCTTGAGTGAGGGTCTCAGATTGGCCCTCCCTTGGCGTAGGGGTCTTCCTCAGCATTAGACACTAACAGCATCTCTCTTCTCTGAGCTAGAGCCTGGACTATGACAACAGTGAAAACCAGCTGTTTCTGGAAGAGGAAAGGAGGATAAACCATGCGGTGAGCGCTGCCATGACCTGGTTATCCATTGTTGCTACACACTGACACCATTCAACCACTGCTCCCTCCGTGCCAGGGGAATGTGGTGCTCAGCAGCAGTGCTTGAGCTGTGTGGTCTGATGGGAATCCACCAGTTTGCAATGGGTAGAGTGGCCAGTTTTGCAAGACCCCAGTGTGGCACAAGGGAGGGATGAGAAGCTCGCCTGGGTGATGTGGTGATATTGCTGGACTGGGTGGAGATACATGGAACAGTTGCAGTGGGGAAGGCCCTACCTTGGGGGCTTTGGGAGCTAGAACAAAAGATAGAGCAGGAGAGTGTGCTGAGAGCCTTGATGGAGGCAGGCAAGATGGGAAAGCTTCTCTTTTAACTAGAGATCCCTCAGAGGGACAACAGCACTGGGGGCTGCCTTGAGATAGGTCAGGCTTTACAGTCCTATGCCAAGCAGGGGATAAAGAGGGTTGGGATTTGATTGGGAAGGTGGCCAGGTGGGCTGGAGCCCATCTTGATGCACACTGGGGGCTGTGGATGTGCGGTTGGGAAGCAGTAGTTTCTGATGGCTGCTTGTTTGTCTGTCAGGCCTTCCGGACAGTGGAAATCAAGCGCTGGGTCATTTGTGCCATGATTGGCATCCTCACTGGCCTCGTCGCCTGCTTCATTGACATCGTAGTGGAGAACCTGGCTGGGCTGAAGTACCGTGTGGTGAAGGACAGTATCCTTGCATGGAGCTGAGGCCTCCAGCCAGGCAGGAGCTACTGGATCTGTGTCCTTTGCTCTTGGTGGCAACAAGGATGTTGGAGGAGAGGGCAGCTTGCTCCTAGGCTTAGTGCACAGGTCCTGCTGCTCTCAGCACTGCTCTGAGGGCTCTGCCTGCATCCGAGGGCTTCAATCAATGCACTCTGCACACCCCAGCCCCAGGAGCTCCATGGTGATGCTTTGTGATGGTGGGAGGGATATTCCTGAGCTGATTGCAGCTTTTCCTTGATCCTCCTCCACAGACATCGACAAGTTCACAGAGAAAGGGGGCCTGTCTTTCTCTCTGTTACTCTGGGCCATTCTGAATGCCAGTGTGGTGATGGTGGGCTCTGTTATCGTTGCTTTTATAGAGGTGAGGGTTTGGAGGCTGCCTGTGTGGGGTACTCCTGTAACATCCATCAGATGTGTTCCTGCTGAGTTGGACCTTTGAAGCCCAGTGTCTTGGTGTTGACTGGAAACATCTGCTGTAAGGTTTCTCCTCAGATTTCAGGCTGTCAGGAAGTGCTGCCCTTCATTTGCAGCTCCTGCAGCCTGGGGTGGGGGAGGTGGCAGAAGAGCATGCTTCAGTCTTAGATGCAGGTGCAGCTCTTGCAAACTGTCAGTTCATGCAAGCCCTGAACTGGGCTCAGCCTCTTTGCTTTGCATGTTGGTGAGCATCTGAGGTGAACTGGCAGGTTAGGTGCTCCAAGACACACTCAAGAGGAAAAGCCAGAAACTGGCGGCTGCCTGGTGATGTCGGGGGGGCAGGTTGTGGCTGAGAAGGGCAGTGACCCCCTGCAGGTCAGCAGCAGTCTCCCTGTTGCTTTGCCCTTGCTCTCTGGCAAAGCTTTCCCTGGCCACCAACCATGAGCCTTCTGCAGGGGACGCCCTTATGTTCCCCTAGAACTTGCTGACTGTATCTGTTTGCCCTATGGGGCAGTGTGTCTGAGGGGGCACAGCAGGTGCCTTTCAAGAGCTTGTAAATAAGCTTTGAGTCTCCTCAAGGATGTGCTTGGCATAGCCTGTGTTTAGGGACAGGGTAAGGTGGCCAGCATGTCCCCAGTCTCCATCCTGTATGTGATAGTTACTGCCACCTTCCTGTTCCTCACAGCCTGTTGCAGCTGGCAGTGGCATTCCCCAGATTAAATGCTACCTCAATGGTGTGAAGATCCCACATGTTGTCCGCCTCAAGGTAAGAAGTGGGAGCTCATGGGATGATTGCCTACTGCATGGGCTGGGCTGGAGCAAACACGCTTCATTCCTGTGTCATAGGGACACAGGACTGTTTGTGCTGTGGCAGCAATGGAGCTGGACTTGCTGCAGCAGCCTGGGGTGCTCCTGTCACCCTCATGATGTGCTGTGTCTCTTGTTCTTTCTTGCAGACCCTGGTGATCAAAGTCTGTGGGGTCATCCTCTCAGTGGTCGGCGGCCTGGCTGTTGGGAAGGTGATGTGCACAAAGCTCTCTGTTATGCTCCTGGCATGTTGTTATCTGCTGGCTCTAGCGGTTCTTCCTTCCATGGTCTGACTCCACTCTCCTGCCCACAGGAAGGACCGATGATTCACTCTGGAGCTGTGATTGCTGCTGGCATCTCCCAGGGAAGATCCACGTCTTTGAAGAGAGACTTCAAGGTTGGTGCTCAGGGCAAGGAGTTCTGCTGCAGGCAGTGTGCTCTGTGCTCAGCCTGGCTGCCCTCCCTGGTGTCAGAGCCTAAGTTGTGGGCTGGTGCAGCTCTGAGTCCTCTGGGGAAGGTGCCCAGTGAGAGGGAGAGAGCTATAGATGCCACCTGAATTCCATCCTGTGCTGCTGATGGTGCCCAAAACAGCTCTGTGGGGGTTCTGCTGGTTGCAAGGGGTTATATCTGTGTCTTCTTTGATCTCATGCCTTTGGCCATGCCTGAACCTACCTTCACTTTGGTATTTCAGATCTTTGAGTACTTCCGCAGAGACACAGAAAAAAGGGACTTTGTCTCAGCTGGAGCTGCTGCTGGCGTCTCTGCGGCATTTGGTGCACCTGTGGGTATGTGTCTCAGCTCAGATGCTGAGCAGTGCTGCACGCATCTGTCAGGGGGCTGGTCTTGTCTTCAGGGATCTGTGTGGGGCACTGCAGGAGCCTGGGCTGGGAGAGCCCTGCATTTAGTTCCAGGCTCAGATGCTTGCTATGAAGCCCAGAGGTTGGGTGTTGCATGGTGGGAATCTATAAGCAACCCAGTCTGGTGTGCTGCCGACCTCTGCCAGTTCCAGGATTGACATGGGAAACTGTGGCTGCTCTGTGGTTGTGCCATGAGCCTTCCTGAAAAGTGCCTGCCACTCCTCTAAGCTGTCCTGCCATGCTGTGCCCATCTTGGGAAGAGAGGAGGTGGTTACCTGTCTCTGATCCTAAATGTTGCTTCCCTGGGATGAAGGGGAGGCAGTGAAGGGGCTTTGCTGCAAGCAGTACATCAAGCCTGTTGGGCTTGGCTGGTCCCTTTGCTTGATCCTGGGAGCTGTGGGACATGTGAGCTGGGGTGGATTTGGCTGCCTTGGCTGATGCTGAGAGGTGAGAGTCTGTGGCACCTGCCTGTTGTGAAGATGTTTGTGTCTTGCACTTGCAGGGGGTGTCCTCTTCAGCTTAGAGGAAGGAGCTTCCTTCTGGAACCAGTTCTTGACATGGAGAATCGTAAGTGCTGCAAAGCAGAAGCAGTAAATTAAAGCAGGCCTTAATCCAGTTAACACAGGGTGTGCTGGCACTGAGGCATCATCGTTTCCCCTGTGTCCTGAGGCTCTGTGCCCCACAGCTGTGTGCCTCTTTTCATCCTTGCCCTTGGCAGCCATGTAATGCATGGCAGGGATCAGAGCATCCCAAATCCCCTTTTAGCCCCCAGGGGCTGAATTTGAGTCTGGCTGAGTGTGAGGTCTCATTTCCTGCAGCTGTTGACCCCTTTTTCAAAGGAGCTGCCACAGGGCAGTGGAGGAGTGAGAGGAGGAGTGAGCCCATGCTTGGTGTAACCTGCCCAGAGTGCTGCCATGGGGAATGTGACCACTTGTCCCCAGCACATCCTGGGTGTCAAGTCCATTGGGGGATATTTTAGGATAGCATGGAAGAAGCTGGGCTGGATCTGTCCAGCAGTAACTCTATGCTGTATCTCTTTCTAGTTCTTTGCCTCCATGATCTCCACGTTCACTCTGAACTCTGTCCTGAGTGTTTACCACGGCAATGCTTGGGATCTGTCCAGCCCTGGGCTCATCAATTTTGGCAGGTTTGATACCGAGGTACGCCACAGATTCTTCTGCTGGGGCAGTTAGAAGCAGCTCAGGGGTTCTGGGACTCTCTTAAAATGTTGCCTGGGACAGGCTCTGGGGTCTGGCTGGATCCCAGCTCCACCAGTGTGAGCCGAAGGTGTTCCTGCAGCCACTGCTGGGTCTGGGTGCTAAGGAGTGTTCAGGCCACATCCTGGGGCTGCTCTAGGAGCTGCCCACTGGCTCAGGCTCATGCTGCTTCAGACAGACAGTGACTGGCAGTCAAATGTCCAGAAGATCTGAAACCTGTCTCTTGTTTGCAGAAAATGGGATACACGATCCAGGAAATTCCTATCTTCATCTTTATGGGAGTGGTTGGTAAGGGAGCACTGCTCTTTTGATCCAATTATTATGAATAATTCCCTCTGTTCTGTCTGGGCCTAAAAAAGCTTCAGGATCTACTTTCGTGGGGGGAGGTGGAAAATCCATTAACTCAAAAGCAGAGGCTGTTTGTGGAATTTACGGGGGTGAGAGCAGGATCCAGGGCCAGCCCTCACCCTTGTTGCAAAGGAGAGACCATGTAATCTGTATCCTGCAAAGAGCTCTGAGGGGTCGGAATGTTGCAGTCATGGACAGCCCCGTGCTGCTGTGTGTCCTGAGGCAGCCAGTCATGCTGAGTGTGTCATCGTTGTCTCTCTGAGCTTCCCTTTTTCTCTTGGGTCTTGTGTGGCCGTAGCAGAACCTGAGACTCGTGTGCTGACTCTTCCCTCCTTTCTGCTCTCAGGTGGGATCCTGGGGGCTCTGTTCAATGCCCTGAATTACTGGTTAACAATGTTCCGGATCAGGTAAGAGCTCGTGGGTAGCCAAGGTAATTCAAATGGGTTGGCTGACATCTTCTGTGCTTCCTGGTTGTGATGTTCCCAGCCAAAGCCAGGCTGTAACCTCATGCATAACAACAGCAGCCCCTGGAAGCTGACAGATAAAGATGCTACGTGCCCCTTGCTGCCTGCACCCACGGCTTTGACCCACAGCATCCCACCTTTGCTGTGATCCTGCTAAGTATTTATCCTTAGTGACCTGGCTGCTCAAACAAGTGCAAGTACTGTGTAAGACATGATTGCTACATGAGAGCAACGACAGATTGCTGCTGGACCACATCAGAGCCTGCTCTGGCACAGCCGTACTTGCCACCAGCATTTCAAACCCCAGAACCAGCCTTGGGATGTCAGAGGGGGGTGATCTGTGGCAGCAGCAAAGCTGGTGAAGGGTCTGCAGCATCTCCCAGGGCATCACTCCTCCTGGGGTGAACCTCACTGGGCTTGGCTCTCTGCTGCCCTCTCTCTCCTGGCACAGCCTTCCATTCCCTGCAGCCTGTAAGACTTGCTGAGTCTCGCCATTGGCACCCTTGGGTGCTGCTGGGGCGGAGCTGGGCTTACTGCTCTGTTCCCTTTCAGGTACATCCACAGGCCTTGCCTCCAGGTGATTGAGGCCATGCTGGTTGCGGCAGTGACAGCAGCTGTGGGCTTTGTCATGATTTACTGCTCCCGAGACTGCCAGCCCATCCAGGGGAGCTCAGTGGCCTATCCTCTGCAGGTAGGACATGCTGGTGAGCTACACCTGGGGTGAGGGCTGCCCTGAGGCTGAGCAGGGGAGTGAGACCCTGCTGGAGTTTGTGGCCCTGGGCCTTGCTGGTTCTCCTGCAGCCACTGCCTTCTGCTCTGGGTGGAGCTGGAGACCTTGAGTTTGCCCTGGACTCTTTGCCATAACATTCATCTCAGAGATGTGAGCTCCACCTGGGCTGTAGTGTTGCTTTGCACAAGTCTCTGTCACCAGCAGCACAGTAGCTGGATGGAAGTGCTGTGACATTGGTGTACTTGCTGTGTGAAGTCCCCACCTCTGCACACAACTCAAGCATGGCAGCTTGCCCTGCTATGGGGCAGCCCACAGCTGCCACTTCTAACTCTTTCCTTCCCTTTCAGCTTTTCTGTGCTGATGGAGAGTACAACTCCATGGCAACTGCCTTCTTCAACACACCTGAGAAGAGTGTTGTCAACCTCTTCCATGACCCTCCAGGTTTGTGTGCAAAGTGAATGCTTCCTTGAAGATCAGAGCAGGACAGAATGTGTGGCATAGTGGCTGACCTGTTCTGTTGTTGCCTGTGGGATGGGGTGAGGTATGATTAATGTGGGGTCCAGCAAAGCGCTGTATGGGACTATAGACAGTGGCTGTTGTGGTTACCAGCTCCTGAGTACCCATGCAGTGCTGCAAACAGAAGGTGCTGGTGTTCCTGTGCTGTGGCCGTGCACTTAAAGGCAGATCTGCTCTGAGCCTTGTGCTTGCTGCAGGACACAGTGCTGTGATAGGTGTAGCAGTGATCAGTGGTCTTTCTACCAACAAGCAAACTCGGATCTTGACAGCAAAGCTGCTCCTTTCCCTGCTACCCAAGGAGACGTCAGTTCCTTTGCTGCAGCGGAGGGCAGGAGGGGTGGGTGCTGTGTTTGGAGGCACCGTGAGCTCAGCCGAAGGGCTCTGCCCTCAGGGATGCATGCAAACAAGGAATCAGTTCTGTCTGTGCCTGTTTGCAAGCTGTCATTCTGATCTGTGTGGGAGCGGATCTGACCCTTGCTTGGTCCCTGGAGTCCATCCTGGAAATATCTCTGGCTGGTTTCTTCCTTGGCAGGGCCTCTTGCCCCTGAATTACTTCACCTTCTGGGTAGGTTGTGGAGGTGGATTTTGGAGTTTGGATTTGTGTGAAAAATGAAATCTGGTTTTTAGACTTCAGCTCTTATTTCCTTTGGACCCCATGTAATGATAAAGTGTGCTTTGCTCCCCTGGGGTTGCTGCCTTGATCTCCCAGCTCTTTTGGGACCAGTTCACCAGTGCCTCTGCCCACCAGACCTTGTCCTCCAATGCTGTTGGTCCCTCAGGGCTTTGCAGAGTTCATCATGTTGCCCTGCAGGAGGGGCTGCTGGCTGCTCTCCCATGGCTGTGGTGCCCTTCAGGCTGTGGGGCTGGTACTGATTCTGTGCTCTCTTCCCATCCCAGGTTCCTACAACCCCATGACACTGGGCATGTTCACCTTGATGTATTTCTTCCTGGCCTGCTGGACGTATGGCCTCACAGTGTCTGCAGGCGTCTTCATCCCTTCCCTGCTGATTGGTGCTGCCTGGGGACGGCTGTTTGGCATCTCCCTGTCCTACCTGACCAAGGGCTCAGTGAGTGCTTGATGAGAAGGGGTGGTGCAGCTCCTCACTGTCTTCCTTTGCTGCTGACCTGGCTGTGCGTGCAGGCAGTGGGCATGGAGCTGGCTGAGAGCCTGGCACAGTGGTCTGGAGAAGTGTGGGGTGGTTTGATTCCTCACTTGATGTTCTCCTTAGCAGCATCTGGGCTTTTTCTTTACCCTGACAGAGCCCTGTTGACATATGGGCTGTGCAGGCAGCTTCTGGCATGCTCTGCTTCTTCAGAGGTGGGGTTTGGGACCGGGACACTGCTCATTATATCTTGTGTGCCCTGGAGCCAACAGCTCACTTGGTCCCTTCTCTCTCCTGTGCTCAGATCTGGGCTGACCCTGGGAAGTACGCCCTGATGGGAGCTGCTGCACAGTTAGGTGAGTTGCTGAGTTGCCCTCATCTGGGAGTCCTGGCCACATTCAACTTGTGGCATGAGGAAAAAATGCTCTCTGTTTCTCTGATGCAGCTTTTTTCCCTCTAGTTGAAATGCAGCCTGTACTGCCAGATTAAAACCCAGCCTGGCTGTTGGCTTCTTCACAGCACTACCAAGTGCTGGAAGTAATGTGGCAAAAATGTGGGCTGGGCTTGTCCAGGGCAGCTCCTGGGGCTGGAGGGGCTGCAGTCTAATTTGGGTCTGGGAGCTCTGACTTCCCCAAACCTGCCCTGAAGCCCTGTCACCGTGTGGGTGGCTGGCTCCTGCCTGCAAAACCAGCAGAGGGGAGCAGTGTCCCTGGGTCAGTTGGATGTGGTGCCTATGTGAGTGTCCTGGGTTGCTGTGTGGAAACTGAGGGGTCTTGGGTTTTCTCCCCTGAGCCCCTGGTCCACCTGGGTGCTTCTTGCAGGTGGGATAGTGCGGATGACACTGAGTCTCACCGTCATCATGATGGAGGCAACAGGCAACGTCACCTACGGATTCCCCATCATGTTGGTGTTGATGACGGCAAAGATTGTGGGAGATTACTTTGTGGAGGTGAGGACTGGATGCACTCACTGTGAGCTTGAGACTGGGTAGGAGGCTGTGCATGAGGATTTGGGGTACTGCAGAGCTAGGGGAAGCTGTAGGTGAGGACTGGTGCTGCTGTAGAGCCTTGGGAGGAGACCCTGGGGCTTGATGCGGAGAGGAGCTGCTGCCTGCCTGTACCCCTTTGACATGTCTTCTGCTGGCACAATTCTTCTTGCAGGGTCTCTACGACATGCACATCCAGCTGCAGAGTGTGCCCTTCCTGCACTGGGAGGCCCCGGTGACGTCCCACTCGCTCACAGCCAGGTATATGGACCGAGGATTTGGCACCTCTGGGGGCAGTCCTGGCGTCATGCTGCTGCCAGCCCAGCCCCTTCCCCAGCAGTGTGATGTCCATTCCCTTGTCCCCCACACTGTGGGGACAGGACGGGTCAGGGCTGAGAGCTGTGCGCCTTGGGGTGGATTTGGGGTGTGCTGCCATCTAGCTGTTTCACACCAACCCTTCCCTGCAGGGAAGTGATGAGCACACCCGTCACTTGCCTGCGGAGGATCGAGCGGGTGGGCACCGTCGTGGACATCCTCAGTGACACCTCCTCCAACCACAATGGCTTCCCAGTGGTGGAGAGCAACCCCAACACCACACAGGTGGGCTCTGGGGGTTGTCTGTGCAATAGTGGTGCGGGATCGTGGCTGTTGCTGTCTCAACCAGCCCTGCCTCATGCTGGGTGCTCTGTTGCAGGTGGCCGGGCTGCGGGGTTTGATCCTGCGCTCCCAGCTCATCGTCCTGCTGAAGCACAAGGTGAGTGCACACAAACCACCTCAGGGGTCAGGGAGCTGTGTGCTCCTCTCCAGAAGCTCTGCCTACCCCACGCTTCTGGCCTCTTCCCTCCCTGCCTGTGTGGGTGCCCTGGGGCTGTGGGGCTGAGTGTTCCAATGAGCATCGTGGGGTGGTCCCTGAGGGGTCTCGTTCCTCCCCAGGTTTTTGTGGAAAGGGCCAACCTGAGCCTGGTGCAGCGGCGGCTGAAGCTGAAGGATTTCCGGGATGCTTATCCCCGCTTCCCCCCCATCCAGTCCATCCACGTCTCCCAGGATGAGCGTGAGTGCATGATTGATCTGAGCGAGTTCATGAACCCCTCGCCCTACACTGTGCCACAGGTAACAGCTCCGGGCCCCTCTGCACCCCTGTCCCTATGGAACCCACCACGCTGGGGGTCAGCTGGGCACACTGTGTCTCCCATGGCCCTGCTCTGCCTTGCAGGAGGCGTCTCTGCCGCGGGTATTCAAGCTTTTCCGAGCCCTGGGCCTCCGGCACTTGGTGGTTGTGAATAATCACAACGAGGTGAGGCCCTGGGGCAACCCATGGGGACGCTGCTGTTGTCCCCACATTCTGTTCACTAGTTGTGGGGCTTAACTCTGTCCCTTCCCTGGCAGGTGGTGGGCATGGTCACCCGCAAAGACCTCGCCAGGTACCGCCTGGGGAAGGAGGGACTGGAGGAGCTGTCGCTGGCACAGACGTGATGGGGGCAGAACTACCCAGCGGAGTTGTGCGCTGGCCCCCAACCCCTCTGAGACCAGGATCCTGTTTTGGTGGAGGCAGGGAGAGGACGGGGCTGGCTTGTGGAGGAGACACTGCAGTGCCTGGAGCACTGACCCAGCCATGCTGCCCTGGCTCTCTGTGTGTTGCTGCCTTCTCCAGTCTGCTGCCTCTTCTTCTCCTCTTCCTCGCTCCTTCCTCTGCTTCCCTGAGGGATCAAAATACACGGTTGGCTCTGTTAGCTCCTTGCATAGGCTCACCATGGGTTGGGTGAAGGTAGGAGCATGCCCAGGGGAGCTGACGTACCCTGCTGAGCTGGGCCCAGTCGCTCTGCCACAGTGTCTGCCCTCTGTCTCTGCTGCCACCCTGGGTCTGGCCCTGCCTGAGCACCCCCTATGGGGATGGGAGGTGGTGGGGCTCCTCTTGCTTCAAAGGCCCTGTCCCTTCTCCCTATGCTGTCGCCAACTGTTGGGGTGAGCCCTGTGCCACACTCCTGCAATTCTGCTCCTCTGGCTGGAGGAGTTCCCTGCCCTGCTGTGCAATAAAAGGGCTCCTGTGGTTCAGCAGCTGCTGCTTCCATCTCTTTCTTGGTTCCCTCAGCTGCTTTGCCCCTAAGAGCAAGGGGTGAGGGATAGATAGTGTTGCTATGTCTTGGGCTCTAGGTGGGGATGGGGGAAGAGGAGAACCCCCCTTTTCCTTGGGGGGTGGTGGTCCTGGAATGTGGTCCCCTCTGACTCCTGCTCTCATCCAAGTCCCAGAAGTGCTGCTCTAGTGATTCTGGGTCCGAAGTTTCCTCAGCTGTGTTTCTGTACTTGCTACAGTTTGGTCCAGACTGGCGCAGTAGCCTGGTTCCTGCTGGGCTGGGTCATAGGGGGACCAGTCTGCTTCACTCTGGGTGAGGAGGAGAGTTTCCAGCCCTCACATCCCCCTGGTGTAACTCCTCCTCCTCTTCTGCCTTCCTTTGCCACTATCACTGCAGGTGCTGGCCCTATCCCTGCTCCTTGCACTGCACCATTCCCTGCAGTGGCAGCACCCTGTGCTGTGCTGTGGGCTGGGAGTTGTACAGGGCAGAGGAACGCTGGTACCTGTGGGCTTCCACTCACTTCTGTGCTGAAATAAACCCCATTTGTACTTTTATTCCAGCAGTGCCTGTCTCGTGCTTCCTTCCATCTCCTGGTGCTGGAGCTCAGGTCCCAGTAGTTGAACCCTAACCCTGGGGATGGTGCTCGGGGATGTGAGCATTGCTCTGCCTGGGGATGCCATGGGTTTGGGGTGCTGTATGGGGGGAGTGCTGCATGTCACCACCCCCTGGCAGGGATGGGTGCCCAGAACATCTTCCTGGGTGCTTTTCCCTTTCAAGGCCAACAAAGAGGAACTGTAATTAAGGGGGGGATGCCTTGGCTGGACCCTGGTAACAGGGCTGGGTTCCAGCAGCAGCTAGGAGGCCATGGAGAAGGGGAAGGGTTGTTGTGCTGCCCTGTCCTCCAGCCTGGCTCCTGCTTGCTGGCAGCACAGCGGTCCTGGGTCCATATGGTGCTGCTGAGTCCCCCCTGCTCAGGCTGCAGTCTATCCCTGGCTGGCAGTCGAGTGTTTTGTGAGGCCCCATGTTGCCCTTTGCCCCGGCACAGCTGAGATAAGGGGATGGGATCCACTACGATGGGCCCGCCGAGCAAACACAGACTATGCTCCTCCAGCCACTGCGTGTCCCTCCTCCTCTTCCTGGAGCCAGCGGCCGTGCTGAGGGGTGCTGTGCTGCAGCCTTTTGTCACCCAGGGCTGGGGATACCACGGTGAAGGACACTGCACGTGCTCATGCCTGCGGGAGTCATTTATTCACTCATCCTGTTACCAGCTCTGACCCACCACCTCCTGCTGTCCCATTGCCTGTGGGCTGCTCATTAACTGAGCAGCACGTTGGGTTGCAGTGGGTCACAACCCACTGTAGGGCTCAGTCTCCAGCCCTGTATGGCCCGGCACAGGTGGCAGCTCTCTCCCACTGCCTGGCAGCTCTGGCCCTGGCTCCACCGTCCAGTGGGCCAGCAGGTCACTGAAATCAGGGGTGCCGGTGTGCAGGAGGCTGCCAGGGCCCGGACCCGGCTCCCTCCAAAAGGAGGGTGGCAGTTTCCTCCTGTGCATGGGGGTGATGTGGCCATATTTCCTCTCCAGCCGCTGTGTCTTCCCGCTGGCCACCCGCGGCGCCAGGCAGCGATGCACACCATACTCAAAGAGCTCAGCCAGCGGCCCCAACCTGTGTGCAGCCCCATGGCCACTGAGTGCCACCTCCGGCTGCGCCCGGCCACCCCGTGCTGTGTGCCCCATGCTGGCGTTGTGGGGTGAGCTATGGGGCGAGCTGCAGTCCTCAGGCACGTTATGGCCCCCAGCAGCCTCCTCCCGGCCCCGCTGCCCGAAGTACCGCTGGATGTCGCAGCTGATGAGCTCTGAGAAGCGCAGGAGCCGCAGTGTGGTCTCTGCAGTACTGGGGCCAACCGGCTCTGGTCCGCTGCAGGCAGTGCTCTCCTCTGCTGCCTCCTCTTCATCCTCTTCCTCCTCTTCTTCGTCATCCTCCTCAGAGAGGTCGGGGAAGTCGGGCTCGGGGTGTGCAGGCAGGAGAAGGCCGTGAGGGAAGGGTGAGGGCAACCGCAGCTCAGCCAGCGGCCGGATGACGCCAGCAGCCATGTTGGTACAAAGGGACACCCCGGGGCCTGGGCTCACCCTGCAGGCAGGGATATGGTGTGAGGGTGGCACACAACCCCATACCCCCACCCTGTCCTGCTGCTCTGCTGCGGTGCTTCACCCTGAGGCACCACAGAGCTGTGTCACACCGCGCCATGGCCGGCATGGGGCTGTGGAGATGTACCTCTGTCCCTGGGATGGGGGCAACAGGGACATCTCCCTGATCCAAGGGGCACAGAACAGTGGGGATGTCCCCAATGATCCATGAGACACAGAACAGCGGGGATGTCCCCACTGATCCAAGGGGCACAGAACAGTGGGGGTGTCCCCACTGATCCATGGGATGAGGGGCAGCAGGGGTGTCCTCACTAACTGCAGAGCAGTAGGGGTATCCCTTCCACATTGCAGGACATGGAGCTGCACAGATATGCCCTGAGCTGCATTGTAAGGTTACTGTTCCCCTGGAAGTTCCCTGTTACCCCAGGGCTCAGTGTGGTGGTGAATGGCGCTGAGCACCTCCCACCCTGGGCACAGCACTGCACCCCATGGGCTGCACCACCAGGATGCCGAGCGCCATACCCAGTCCATACAAGGACCCTAAAAGTTTCCCTATTAGGGGATAAACCTGGCCCCTTTCTGAACTGCTTCTGTGGGCTCTGGCCACAGCTGAGCCCCTCTATGCTCCCCGCAGGGCACTCTCAGCCACATGCCCCATTCCCCATCACAGACAAATGATGGGCTCAGCTCCTGGGGCTACGCACACCCCAGCAGAGATGCTCACTTCTAGGAAGCAGTGAGAGCAGAGCGGCAGGGCTGCATTGCATTGCATTGCATTGCATTGTATTGCATTGCATTGCCCGGTGCCGCATCTCCTGCAGTGCCCTGGCTCAGCCCAGCTAGGTCGGCACTCACCTCGGTGCTGCTGCCCGGCCATGCATAGGCTCCCTCGTCGTTCCCCCTCGCTGTCCCTCCACCTGAGCTTGAAGTATTTATAGCGGAGAGGCGAGCTGACGGCTGGCAAATATTTGGTAGCCGTATTGTAATAGTAGACTCGGTAAACAGAGCCAGGGTTTGCTTTAGCACCCAGCAACGGGAGAGCGGCGCGGGGAGGGACGCGGGGACGGAAGGCAGGGCTCACCTTAATGGCTCACTCGCCAGGGGATTTTCAAGTGTTGTTCCTGTAGATTCACCTATTAAATCGGCAGCCCCAGCTGCCAAACTGCCCACACACTTGTAGCGAGGGCTCTTATCTCCCCGCTGATTGGAGGTAAAATCAAGCTTTGTCAAATAGGCGTAAAATTAAATTTCACGCTATTTTGACTCCTGGAGTAGGGATCTTCTGAAGAACACGGTGCTTATCGAGAGCTGCCTGTGCAAACAGAGCTGTGCCTGTGCTGGGTGAACCCTCCTGGCTGCAGCCTCTGAGGGGTCCCACGGTGCTGCTCACCCCCCCCCGTGCAGCTCCAGATCCCCATCTGCAGCCCCATGATCCCTGCAGACCCCGAGATGGGTGTGGGGCTTCGGTACCAGCCCTGGGATGGGGGTTGGACTTTTTGGGGTGTCAGGACACAGCAGGAAAGGTACTCTGGGAGCTGGGGCTGCAGTCTCTGTTGGGCAGTGAAGGATGCAGAGAGGAGGATGCTGTTGTGGGGAGAACTAGGACGGCCCCAGGGCAGGGGCGGCACATAGGTGGTGGCACTGTCACTGCAGACAGGGTGCTGGGATACCCTATGTCCCCCCTGTGGTGTGGAACTTTGTTGGTCCATGCAGGAACAGGGAAGCAGCAATGACAACAGAGCAGCTGATGTCTGGAGAAGGCTGTGGTCCTGCTGTGCCATTTCTGTTCCAGCACTGGGACATGATGGTGTGGCCATCCAGAGGGGTGCAGAGCACAGACAGGGGACATGGGAGAGCTGGGGGACCCACAGGTGACAGCCAGAGAACACACATGGAAAGACCATTGGTCTGACTCAGTCCTGTCCCCTCTGCTGTAGCCCTTGCTGGGTTCTCAGGTGTGACACCATGGGCTTGGGGATGGGCAGACCCTGCTCTAGAGCTGTCCTGCCCCTACCTTGGGGGCTGACAACAGCTCCTGACCTGGCTCTGTACCCTGGGGTGAACTCTCCCCCCGTGCTGCTGAGGATGGTGCCATCCTGGGTATGGCCATCACCCACCCCACCCTGCATGTGAGGACCAAGCTGGGATCTCAGCTCCAGCCGTGCCCCACCGTGCTGCCATCCCTCCCCACACACTCCTGTTGGCAGCCCTGGGGGGGGGGGCAGCAGGTCCCGCCCAGGCACTGCTGGGCAAACACGGCCAGCAGGAGCTGATAAGCCACGGGCAGCCTTCGATCTGCCACCTGATGTCACCCACTGCCACTGCTGCCTGTGATGCACAGCCTGGCACAGCTTGGCACAGCGTTGGCATTAGCCTCCATGGCTGGAAGGGACAGAGCCAGGTTTATCTGTTCCCCAGCGACACAACCACTGCAGGCCATGCACCAAAAGGGTAAACAGGATTTCCAGGCAGAAAACCGTAACCAGACCTTTGCCTAGTCCTGTTTTCCACCTTTCACACAATGAAGCCATTCCCTTTCTTCATCACTCCTTGCAGGGGAATCCCACATACAGGTTGGTACAGCTCAAAGGGGCCTGACATGGTTCAGCACAGCCTGGCACAGGTTGGTACAGCACAACCTGGCATTGCTCAGTATGGCTGGGCAGGGATTGGCACAGCCAGGCAGGGCTTGCTCCAACACAGCCTGACTGGGCTTGATATGGCACAGAAGGGCCTGGCTCATGTTGGTGCAGCTACAAAGGGTCTGACACAGCTCAGCACAGCCTGACATGGGTTGGTATGGCAGAGCTGGCAGTTCTCAGTGCTGCCTGATGGACTGGCACAGCCCTGCCTGAAACAACAGGGGTTGGTGAGGCCCAACCTGGCCTCGTTTGTCCTGGTAGAGCCTGGCACAGCACAGTGCAGCTCAGTGAGGCCTGGCACAGGTTGGTGCGAGATGAAAGGGTCCAACATGGCTCAGTATGGCCTGGTACCAGTCCAGGTTCAGTGTATGACGCAGTGGTCCAACATAACTCAGTATGGCCCATCAGGGATTGGCACAGCCTGGCCTGGTACAGCCCAGCACGGCCTGGTACAGCTCAGGTTCATTGTATGACGCAGTGGTCCAACATGGCTCAGCACGGCCTGGTACAGCTCGTTCAGTGTATGACCCAGTGGTCCAGCATGAGTCAGTATGGCCTGGTACAGTCCAGGTTCAGTGTATGACGCAGTGGTCCAACATAACTCAGCACGGCCCATCATGGACTGGCACATCCCGTCCTGTCAGGCATTTCCAGGTCCTGGCCCACTCTGGTCCCGCCCAGCCCGGCTCGGCCCGGTCCATACTCCCTCCCGACCCTCTCAGGACTACACATCCCGTCATGCTCCGCGCCGCCGGGAGGGGCCGCTTCCGCCCAGCGCCCGTCGTGCGTCGCCGCCGCCGAGGCCGAGCCCGGAGCCGCGGTTGAAGCCGCCGCCGCCGCCGCCGCTCTCCTTCCTCCTCCTCCTCCGTCCGTCCCGCAGCCCCGTAGCCGCCATGTCGGCTCAGGCGCAGATGCGGGCCCTGCTGGACCAGCTGATGGGCACGGCCCGGGACGGTGAGTAGGGGCGGGCGGGGCCTGCAGGATCCGCGGCCTGGCTGCCCAGCGGGGCCCGGTCCGGCTCCACCCGCGGCCTACGGGCTGTCGCTGTGTGGATCCGCGGGGTGTGTGTGTGGGGTGGGCCGCATCGCCCTGCCCCGCCGAGCCCCGTCGGGTCGGAGCCGTAGGTAGGTCGTACTGTCCGGCCTTACGGTCCGGCCTTAATGCGGTTCGTGTGGGCCCGAGCTCTCCAATACCCGCCTCGTAGCGGGGTTTGCTCAGGTCCTTTTGCACTTTGTTTCGTTAAGTGAATGAAGTGCCTTTCTCTCTCTCTTTTATTTTTTTGTGTGTGTTGAGTTGCTGTTGAATTGCTTCCCATATATTTTATTTCATACAAACTGAACAATGGTGGCCCCTCTATTTTATTCATAAAGGTTCAGTGTATCTTTGCCTGCCTACATCAATCTGCAAGGGAGTTGCAGAAAAGCCTCATGTTCATCGAGCCGTGAGTCACAACCGATTTTTAAAGCTGTTATAACAAAAATTAAAAGAAAAAAAAACAAAAAAGAAAAGAAAAAAGAAAAAAAAACCCCAAAAAAGTGTTTGCTTTTTCTTTTTTTCCCCCCTCCCCAGCAGTAACTTTAAAAGCGTAGCTTAGAAAGCAAGAAAAACCATTTGGAATAGACACAATTCCTGGATGCTTGCAAACCCTATTCCTATGATGACACGCCTGTGTCATGTATACACAGCTTCGCTTTAAAATTGTCACGTTCCATTACCACTTTGCCTTTACTTTCATGTATCGTTCCCCTGACTTCCTTACTGCAGGTGTGGGCAAGAAAGCTTTTCCTTTAAAACTTTTCAACAGTGGGCATAAAATTCTGCAGCTGAGGTCTTGAAGAATGCAGATGGGTATAGTATATGTTGGAGCTCGCAGTGTGTATTGACTAACTTTGTTTCTTTTTTTTATTATTTTATTTTATTTTATTTTATTTTCTGCTTTTCTGATATTGTCTTGTTTAAGTGGCTCCTGAATGTAAAATGTCTCCTGAGGGCGGGAGGAGGGTGGGAACTACGCTACGTGCTCCGGGCCGAGACCTACGAGATGCAGCATTTCACGGCCTTGGAAAACACGCTGCAGACTTGGTATTGAGACCAAATGGACCGATGTCTTAATCATCAGATTAGCAAATAGAAGTTGCTTATAAAAGTATAAAACCAAACCCAACTGCCCAGCACAGCCTTATGTTGTGATTCATGGCCCTCTGCTTGCTTGGGTTCCAGTATCTCCTGCCCTTTCGTTATGGCAAAATAAAAGGGGGGATAGAACAACCAAAAGTGTTGGCTCTGAGCCGACTGTCTGTCTCCTTTTCCTCTTTGGGCTGTGCAGTCTCTTTATATGGATGACAGGCTTTGGACGTTACTTGGCTTTCCAACACTGTGTTTAACATGGTGTACAATGAATAAATGCAAAAATGGTATTTGCTGCCAATTATGAGTTTTTCAGATTATCCTGTCACCCTCCAAGTAATTCTGGGGAGCACCAAGTATTTTAATCTGCATATTGAAATGATCATGCTGACATTTCTGTTCCTTATCGGTATTCTAATGTCTCCTTATTTAAAACCACAAATGAATTTCAGGAGATGAAACCAGGCAAAGGGTGAAGTTTACAGACGATCGTGTCTGCAAGAGCCACCTCCTGGATTGCTGTCCTCATGATATCCTGGCAGGAACAGTAAGTATTCCTTTGGAATAAGGAATTTTGGTAAGGCAAACGTTGGCACAGCTCTCAAGGGCTCCTCTGTGCCACCCAAAGTACCTTTGAGGAGATGCAGCCTGGAAAACATCAGATTTCCCTTACACCAGGGATAGCCAGCAATTTTCATTTCAGTTTCCATGCTGTCTTTGGATCCACAATAGTCAGGTGTATTCTGAATTCATTCACACTGCTTTTTCTATCACAATCGATGGGAGGTTGCAAGGTTATTTCTGTTTTGACAGCTTATGGTGGTTAGGATGTGAAGCTTGTCCTGTGGGGGTCACGGGATCGTGGCCTACAGGAGCCAGCTTGCTGTCCAGGGTGCTGCAGCTCACTGCATCTTCAGCTGCAGTAACCCTCAATCCTCAGAGCTTTTAGTCTCCTTTTTTAAACCAGGTGGTATTCTCCCAGTGGGATTTCAGCTTTTTAATCATAAAGGGTGAGCATATAATGGCAGGTTACAGTTCAGGCCAGCTTTGTCTTTAGTTTGTTGGTGTGAGTAGTATGTTGCTCTGCCTGACTGGTTTCAAACAGTTGGGACAGCTTCCTTCACTGGTGCCCTCTGGGGATACAGCTGGCCAAGGTTCAGAGGATTGGCTCAGATGTTCTCTGTGAGAGCAGGAGGTGACGTGGTAACAACGAGATCTTGTGGAGTAAGAATCCAGCTTTCAAAAGAAAACAGTATACGACTTTGGTAATTACTGTGTTACTTAATTGCAGGATGGAGATGAATAACGCTGTTTGTCTCTAAATGCTGTGACTTTTTATGTTGTCCATCCACTTAACCAGATTTTTTTTAACTGCACTCCTTGTTTATAGGACTTTATTGTGTTATTTCACAAGCTGGGGTTTGACACGTGGGTTCCCAGCAGAGGGAAGGGCTGGCATTATACCACTGTAATGGCAGGGTGGCATGGCAGTGCTAACAGAGAGAGCTTTACCAAGCACTGAGGCAGACTTCAGCTTCTAAATGGCTGTTGCTGCAGAGCAAGTCAGGAAGAGTGGATCACTAATATTTGTGTTTTCAAAGTGTCCTCAGGGATGCAGGGCCAAATTTGGAAGCTCAGATGTATTTTCCATCGCAGCATGAGCTTCCGTGTCACCTCACTTCTGTTTCAGACTTTTCAAGCTTCTGAAATCACTTCTGCTCACTTCCAGTTTTTGAACCAAGGTGGGTTAGGATATAGTTTTTTGAATGTGAGACTCTACAACGGGCTTTTGGAGCCTAGATGTTGTTTGAAGACATGTGGTGCCTTCCATCTCTTTTGACGTTTTTCCAACAGAAAGTTGGTGGTGATTTGAAGGGGTTGAATGAAGCAGTGTGAGACACTGTTGCAGCTGGTGACAAGGCACAGAGGAAGCCTGAGGTATTAAGTGCATTCTGAATGCCTTGGGTTGGAGAAGCACCCAGGAACAAGGAGGGCTGTTGCTGCTCAGGTGTTGTTGTGGATCACACAAATGATGTTGTGGTGGCCTTGAGGTGGCTGAGGAGCTCTGTGCACCGCTAACAATAGATTCTTGGGAGCAAGAAAATGCATCGGTGCCACAGGTCTGTTTGGAGAGAACATGCCAGGTCTGGAACAGGATCTACAGTTCAGCTGTCAGCTCTGCCAGAACAGAATGAATCAGGCAGGTTTTCATTGTGCATCCAAACAGGTTTACTGGCATCTTATGGTGCTCTGGTAATGAAGGAACTGCATGGGTGAATCAGCCTTAACTGGTCATCTCTGGATGTGTGTTATTGAAGAAATCAGGACCTCAGATCATCTTGGCAACTTCCAACAGGTGTTTCAAGCTTTCTGGTAACAATTGTGATGCACCCTGGAAGCACTGTTACTTCTCCATCCTTCGTGTATGCAGCTGTTTCTGAATGGGATGCTGGTTGGAGATGAGCAGGGATCTGGATCTGGTTAGTAGCAGTGCTCAGTGAGACATGATCTTAAGTACCTGTGTGACAGACCAGCTGTGGGTATTGATTGGAGCAAGTCACAATCCCTGCTGGAAAGTATGAGTATTTGGTGCCAGGCCTCCCTGATGAGACAAGGAGTCTTTGAAACAGAAAGGCTAGTGATCTTACCTGAGGTGAGTGATACATGAGGAAGTCTCCACGCATAGAGATCACATCAAAGGATCTGAAGGAAAACTTGAGGTTTGTATGCCAATGAGACCTGGAGATTCTCCCTAGCAGAAGAGATGAAGAGACTCGCTGCCTTTTAACAAAGAGTGAGAGGAACACAGAACACAGTGGCTCTTCTGAAGCCTTCTGCTGGAGCTCCTTCTCTTAATCAGAGTGAGTGACTAAGCTTGCCAGAAGAATTCAGATGAGATAACCTATGATCTGTAACAACCGTGTGGAGTGTTGCTCTTTCTCCCTATACTGTAAAGAGATTGCAGTAGAATAATAAGAATAAAAAAATTAAGTCATATAATGCTCTGATGTTGTACTAAGTTTTTCTTACGGTAAAATTCCAGTAGCTCTTCAGCATTTCCTCAACAGTTTTGCCTGAAGATGAACATTATTAAGTTCTGAAAGTACTGGAACAACTGTGTTTTTTTGTAGGCATTAATTTCCCACCATTAGAGCTCACAACACAGTTCCTGAATGCAGTGTCTGCTGTCAGTGCCTCCTGTTTTTGATAAATATGAGCAAAATGAGTGAGACCAAATAGTGACAAGTCATTTTGAATTGTTATATTTAATAACAGGTAACTACTGACCAAGAGTTACCTGGTGGAGCTTTCTTTGATGGCTTTGCTTCATTCTCAGCAAATCCATTGCTGCTGTTGGAACTCACTGCTTCATAACGTGTCCTTGGCAAACTCCAGCTTTACTTTGGAGTGATGCTCTGGGTTCTGTGCTGATTCCAGTGGGGTTGTATTAAGCTTTTCCTGCAGTTCTTTGTAGGTTTTTCTCCTTGATGCTGATAGCTGGGAGAGGAGTGCTGCTGAGATGTTCCTTGTGAGTGAACCCTGCTCCTTGTGCTGCTCCCTGTGGCCCACACTCAGGCCTTTAGTTGTTTTGACTTTCAAAAATGGCATGTTCTTTTTCTATTTTAAGAATAGAGAAATGTTCTCCTTTACATATTGGTAACATACAAATGCAATTTCCACGTTTTGAGAGCATAATTCAGTTATTTGGCCATTAGCTGCTAGACTTGGGGAGAAACCAACAGATTTAAATAGTATTATCTGCAATGGAAGTGAACAGCAGCATGCAAGTCAGGATTTTCCAGGAGAGGAGATGCTCTCATGGAGACTGTAATTAGATAGAGACACCAAAATGACCTTATGCACAGGAATTAGCTTTGAATTGGTGGGTTTAAAGTCTCAGCAGCAGCTGAAAGCAGGAAGGGTTAACTGCAGAGTTAGGATCTGCTGTATCTGAGCATGGAGTTGTGCTTTCCTACTGGCTGTACCCCTCCTTAGTGTAAATCCCTTTGCCCTTGCTAGGAAGTGTTCTATGGTTTACCATCTTTCAGTATGCTTTCAAGGCTCTTTCTGATACAGATGTGCTTTTATGTGCATACACAGCTGAGTGTTTGCTGTGCTGTAGCTCCTAAACAGGAGGTGTTTGTAGTTGGTTTCTGTTGAAGTAACTCCTGCTGTAGCTTGCTGTGCCTTCCCAGCTCCCTCCCAGTAATTTCTAAGGCATGCTGTGACCTGAAGCAGGGGTAGGTCTGGACTTATAGTATGTGAGGTGCTTTGATATTGTCGGAAGGACTCCTAAAGAAGTGATTCTAGCAAATGTGATTCTTCTGTCCAGTTCTGTTACTGGCAGGTTAAGAGAAAGCTCTCCTTCCCAAAGAAGTTTTACTTTGGTATGATAAACTTGTCAAGTGTTACATATTTTCAGCTTGTTGCCATAATAAAGCTTTCTAACATACATTTTCCTTTTAAACAGAGAATGGACCTAGGAGAGTGTACAAAGATCCATGACTTGGCACTGAGAGCAGATTATGAGATTGCAAGTAAAGAGAGAGACCTTTTTTTTGAGCTGGATGTAAGTATGGGGATTTTTCTTTTTTGTTAGTTTTTATAGAAACTGCCTCATGAAGTCATTGGCTGAACCATAGAACTTAGTGGGTGATTCAGCTAACCATGTTATTAGATCTGGCAAAAACAGCCTCCCCCTTCCCAAACATCACCTTGATGCTGGCTTTAAATTGTAAAATTAATGATGACTCTTGTAACCAAACCAGCGCAGCTAGATGGGAGGCTCTTTGGGCATTCCTTGCATCCCACACCTGCTGCTCTGTAGCAGGACGTTGTAACCTGGTAGCCCGTTCCAGGAGGAGAATGAATGTTGCAAGCTTTTTGCTCAGTGATTTTGCTTTTAGCCACATTTAACTTTCTGTGGTGAAACAAATCAAGCAGAAGAACATTTTGCCTTCCCGTTTCATGCGGTGCTTTCTATGTTTGTATGTTTCTCACACACTGGAAATTGCAGTGCAAAGCTGTAGATGACAGATTTAGGGGCAGGGGTCAAATTTTACTCCTTCTGCAAAGCGTCCTTTGTGTTTTCTCAAGGCATCCATTTTTGAGGTTGGTTGTGCATTGTATTGTTGTGGATTGCACCCCCTAGCTGCTGGCTGTAGGTGTGACACAAAGAGCATCTCAATTCATAGTTCTTTGCATATACAGGCTATGGATCACCTGGAATCCTTCATTGCGGAGTGTGACAGGAGAACAGAGCTGGCCAAGAAGCGCCTGGCTGAGACACAGGAAGAGATCAGTGCTGAAGTATCTGCGAAGGTATAGTCCTCTCATTTAACCTTTGTTCTGAAAGTCTGTGCAAGAGCATTGATGTTCTGTTGTTGCTCAATACGCTCAATAAAGACTTTGTGAATTCAAGTCATCATCTTCAAATACTGCTCTGGCTGTTCTTGTAATAAACTTCTTGGTTCCAAGGGCCATAGTAATGTAGAACATCACCTCTAAAATATGTTGCTTAATCACAGCTATGAAATATATAGGTTTTCCCTCTTATTCAGCGTGCATATGGCAGCTTAAAATATTAAATCCATCCTGTAATTGTCTTTCCACGTAGCAAGTGTTTCCCTCTTTGGGAACTTCTTTCACTGGGACAATACAAAACATTTCTGAAGCTGGGTTTGTGGTGTCTGTACTGTCCTGTAAGCCAGGAATACACCACTGTTTGCAGCTAAGCCAGTGATATCCTGTCCATGTACATTGTCTCCCTTCGCTGTCTGCCTATGACTGCACTGCCTGTACTGGGCACACCAATCCTTTTTTTATTGAGACTTCTTATGGTTGTCTTCTAATAACAGCTAATACAAAACAGTGGATGGATTTAGTTTTTTTTAAGAGAAAAAGGAGTTGTCATGCAGCCTTTTGCAAGATTTTGGTTTTACAAAGAAAAAAAACCAAAAACCAACTGTTTTCTTTAGGCAGAGAAGGTACATGAACTGAACGAAGACATTGGAAAACTCCTAGCTAAAGCTGAACAGCTGGGAGCTGAAGGGAATGTTGATGAGTCTCAGAAGATCCTGATGGAAGTGGAAAAAGTCCGAGCAAAAAAGAAAGAGGCAGAGGTATGGCCTTGCTTGTCCTGCGACGGGTAGTAGGCGATTGAATTAGCCTGAGTCTGTGACAGACACCTGGGTGGTTCCTCTTTCAATGTCAGCAATGTTGACACATTGCAAGCAGCTGGCAGTCCAGTGTGATAGGTGAAGAAAAGCTTTGTAGAAATTCGTACCTGGTGAAGAGATGACTGGGGAGGTGGTAGTTGTTCTCCTGAAATATTTGGTGATTGTTCATCTACCTGCAAGGATAGAATGTCAGGTTAGCTGTGCTCACAGTGTTTTGCGTGCTACCTCTTTTGTACTGAGGGTGCTTTTCACGATCCTTGAAAGCATCGGGGCAGTTCTTTGCAGGACTTTCCCAGCAGGGTCACAGCTGACATGTGCCTGGTGTTCTTTTTGTCCCCCTTCAGGAAGAATACCGAAATTCAATGCCTGCATCCAGCTTCCAACAGCAAAAGCTGCGTGTGTGTGAAGTCTGTTCAGCATATCTTGGTCTCCATGACAACGACCGGCGTCTTGCTGACCACTTTGGAGGCAAATTACACTTGGGTTTTATTCAGATTCGTGAGAAACTGGATCAGCTGAGGGTAATCTTGTCTGTTTTAAACCTTCTCCTTATAGTTCTAAAGGCATTCAGTACATACATTAAGTTCGTACAGAATTCTTTGCAGAATGCCTATGTAAGTCCAGAAATTTCTGATGTCAGAACCCCTGAAACTTTGACTTACCACCTGAGTAAACTCCTTGCAGATCTTTCTGATATTCTACTGTATTGAAATACTGTGTGAACTTTTTTCCTAGAAAACAGTGGCAGAAAAGCAAGAGAAGAGAAACCAGGATCGTTTGAGACGGAGAGAAGAAAGGGAACGAGAGGAGAGAATGGGCAGGCGGTAAGTGAAAGCTGGTAACTGCTTTGTGAAGCTGGTTTTGAAATAATCTGATTTCTTAGTTCTGAATACCACAGGAAAGCAGCAGCTGTTGCTGCATCCATCGCAGTCAGCCCTTAAATGGGGTCTGAGAGAGGCACAGCCAGGCTCTGCCCCTTCCATCACACAGCTGAGTTGCCTTCACCTGTGCTCCCAGGGCTGTCCAGATCCTTTCCCCAGGTGCTCAATCAGTGGTTCAGGCTGTGACTCAACAGTTCCCATACAGAATGGCTTCACCGTTGGTATTCTCTTGACAAGCCTCTTGCCAGCTAAACTGGAAAAACTAATTCTTCCATGTGCGTAAATGATTCAGTTAAACAATGTGGTGTGAAGAGGGTGGTTATTTGCACTGGTTGTGCAAAGGAAGTGGCTGAGTAGGAATGTTGCTGTTCTTGTTACAGCACTTCCCCAGTAACTTGGTATGTTTCTCCTTACAGTCTTGTACTTTGTGAATCCAAAAAGCCACCTTACTGCCTGTGGAGAGCTCTTTTCTGATGTCAGCTGAAGAGTGTTTCAGCCATCTGGCTGCAAGATGCTTGAGGTGCATGACCACAGTGTGCCTCTGGGTATACGTTTCTGGAAATGCTTGCAAACAAATACCAGAACTGAGGCAGCTTGTTTTCCTGTGGTGTGTGGCTTGGTGTAAGCCCCAAATTGTTGTGCATTCCCTAGTTAGGGTGTTTCATAAAGGTTCCCTCTTGGTGTGGATTGCCTGATGTCAGATCAAGAACTGTGTTGAGTTGGCCTAGGGTCTGAGCTCTTGCTGGTTTGGTATTTTGCACTACTTAAAGACTGTGGCCAGCCTTTGACCTCACTCTGTGTGGAGACATCTCTGTACTCTTCAATTCAGATGGTAAAGAAAACCACATAGTGGAGCCAGGAGTAAAGTATAGAGGAGGTCAGATTGTTTTCTTCTTCAAAATGAGAACTTGACCCAAGGAAGGAAGATAGTTCTCCCAGTGGTTGTTGGGATGAGAGCTCAGATTTCTTGATTTCTAAGTACCTGCTCCTCTGGGTGCTGTGTATTGCCATGCTTACGGGGGTGTTTCTCCATCAAAAACACATCAATGACTTCAACTGACTTAAGAGACTGCTTCTCAAGCAGAACTTGATACTTAAAGAACCACTTAAAACATGTTCCTTTGTAACTCTTATTGCCCTGCCTTCATGTGCAGTATCTCAGTGGTGTTAACCAGTAAGGGGAACAATACCACTTGACTTTGAGAAGTCTTGGTGACTTACAGGCACTGTGTCACGTCATGGAAGCCTGTAGATGGGCTTGCGAAACTGTAACTTAATTGGTCTGTCAAATAAACTGATTTCCATAGAGGAATGAGTGAACTGGATTGTCACCCATAGTGGTAAATACAGTCCTGTGTCATTTGGTGTTGCTGGTGACTCGGTGATCTCTTCAGACTGTAATTCTCTGGGGAGCTGGCACGCTGTTAAGCTGAACATGCCACGGAGATGTGAGAATAAATGAAGCCTGGATGGTTCTTCACAATTGGATTTATATGATCTGGGGTGAAGAATTTCCTATGTATCTCTGTACTCCTCAGTAACAGTTATTCACTTTTGCTTCCTCTTTTTTTTTCTTCCTAGTTCATCTTTCCTCAGCAGGAAAAAAATAATTGATGGAAATTTCCACTGAATGTTTGTTAAATCCTCATGATTAGGGAGAGAACACTGTGTTTTTCCTTTATTAAAACCATTTATTTCTTAAATGTGCAGCCACCT
This sequence comes from Coturnix japonica, assembly GCF_054131305.1. NCBI lineage: Eukaryota > Metazoa > Chordata > Aves > Galliformes > Phasianidae > Coturnix > Coturnix japonica. Next base: position 18,852,942 of record NC_140675.1, on the reverse strand, counting down.
CTAAGGAACCAAAGTGAGAACGCTGTTCAGTGCCTCCACACTGCTGGAGAGTGGCACTTTTTCACGACAGTGTTCACCTAGCTGACTTTAGACCACAGAGGGTAAATGTGAAGTTAGAAAGGTGCACTGTAATACTGTATTAATAGAGTGGGATTGGTTGGTAAATCCTTCCTGCTTTGCTAGAAAGCTCTTTGTGGAGTCAGTGAGCTGTCCCAACAAGCTCTGTGTGGAACTGGTGCTGCTGTCCTGTTCTTTGCTTTTTTGACAAGTCCCACCTCCTCCCCCCAGAACTGAAGCTCATGTGGGTAAAAGAAACATAAAAACCATGCCATGCCTTCTCTCACTTAACTCTCCTCTTCCTTTTAGGTCTGGATCGAGAAATAGAGATCGTCGAAGGTGAGTGTGCAGCTCTCCCAACTACCTGTTTGTGTTTTCATCTTGTCACTGAGGTCTTGTAAATGGAATTGATGCTGTGCCTCAGTCTTTTCATTGTGCTCCCTGAAAGAAGTGGGAACTTCTGCTTGGGCCATTCTGTAGTACTGTGCAGCTGAAGTCAGGTGTAGGTTAGCCCAGCCAGAGAAAGGGAGCGATGTGCTCTGCACTACCAGCCTAAGAATGCACTCAGTATCTTTGCTAATAAATGTCTCATGTACTTTGATAGTTCTAAAGTATGAAACGTACCCATTATATGTAATACCTCACATGCAAAAATACAGATATTTGTTATTAAAGCTCCCATCCCTGTGAAGACTTTGCCTTAATGGTATGACAACATTCTGTAAGCAATCATGCACCTCGAGATCTTCTCTACCTTTCTACATATATGTTGGCACCCTTTATTTGGTTTTTAGTGCAGATGGAAACAAATCTGCTTTGAAAGTACAGTGTTTTCATTAGGGGGATGCTCTCTTTGGCAGGCTGCCATTGAGGTTATGGCAATGTCACATATAACTAACTTCTTCAGCCAAAGTGAGGCCTGTATCACTGGTGGTAAGCTGTGCTCTAGGCATCAACACATCAGTGGTGGGAGTGATTTTCATAAGCTTCCCAGCAACTTGAATTTACCCTTTGGTGTTTTGTTGGTAGCGTCAGCCCAGGAAAGGCTCTTCACCCTGTGGGTGATTTGCCTCTGTGTTGGCAGGGATGGGGGTGAGGGCTGATGCTCTGGACTTGTGTGACTCTGGAATGTCTGAGGGATGGGTGCAGGTGTACAGATGCGATGCACTGGCCTATCTCTTGAATCTGAGGCAGTCTGTGCCCTCTTCAGATCACGCTCGCGGGACAGGAGGCGAAGGCGCTCCAGGTCGGCTTCCCGTGAGCGGCGGAAGTCCCGCTCCAGGTCCCGAGACCGACACAGACGCCACCGGAGCCGCTCCCGCAGCCACAGCAGAGGTCACCGCCGGGGGTCCAGAGACAGGAGTTCCAAACACAAGTATGTATTCCTCATACAAGTGCTTCTGAAAAGGGGAGTCCCCGACATAAGTGAGCAACCTCTGATCCCTTAGAGTGGGCAGGACTACTACCACTTTCTCAAGCTGGGTGCTTATGGTTCCTGAGCCAAAGCAGTATTTCCCAGGGGCAGTTTGTAGATGCTTTCACATGAGAGCATTAACTGTACAGTGAAGTCTCAGCTTAAGAGCAGAGTCTAGGAGATAGTACTGTCATTCTCTGATCTGCATTGCTGAGCCTTGAGAAACTGCTGGTTTTCCTGCATAAGCAGCAGCTCAAAGGCCTGCTGGTGCTCACACAGCCTCCCCAGGTGTATAAATGACAAGTAATGGAGGCAGTGTTGGCATTACATTTCTGTGGTTGTCTTCTGCTTCCCACCTTCTTGCTCTCAGTGGCATGGGAAATAGAAGTGTATGGTGTGGGAACTAAGGGAAGTCTTCTGTTAGGGTAACAAGAATGCAGGTTGAGAGACAGTTATTAGAAATCTTGAGGGAAGGAGAAAGGAGGAGCGTACCATTCTGCTGTCACCAAAGAGAAATCCTATAGTCTGAAAAATGGCTTTAAGTCTCTCCTGAGACTTAGCAAAACACCCACTCTGTTGGAGGAAAGATGAAGCCAGCCTGTATATGTAGTTGTATTAGCAAGACTGAAATGAAACATTGCATTTCCCTGCAACCTTTCTAAACCCGGGAGCAAGTATATGACCGGGTGTTTGCTGAAGTTAGATCTAGCCTTTATTTTAGTGCTATCAGTTAATAGGGGAGTTCTTCAGCAGTATCTCATCTGATTAGGGACCACCAGTAGAAACAAACCTACTGTTGTGTATTGTGTTGCTTGAACTAAAGGGTGAGAACAGGTTTTAAAGGTACCTGATGAATGGGAGGGGAATAACAATCTGAAAAAGATGTGTCTGTTAATAACTGAGGGGGAGGGGGGTTGTAAATACTGTTGATTCTCCAATGGCTGAGATACTAAAGTCCTTTTTTAAATCTGTCTTGAACATGGAAAAAAAAAGAAAAGAAGGTTGGACAATTAGGAAGTGAGGAAGACCCTGTAATAACTATTACTAAAGAGCAGGTAAGGGATTGCTTTGAAAACCTTGAACACATTCAGATCAGCCTGTTGAGGCTGTAGGAGGATTTGGCTCACTGACATAACTCCACAAAATTACTGAGAACTGGGGAGAGGTGAGACAATTTAAGAAACAAAAAGTGGATGAGATACCTTGAAAGTGCAGCTTCTGTTTTCACTCTGAGAATTAATGGAATGTATATTTTGGTTCTGCTGGTCTGAAGTCTCACTTCGAGCCCATCACAGGATCTGGAGGTTTGAGGGTAAGAGAGCTATTGGCAACAGGCAGCATGGGGATGGGATAAGAGTTGATCAGATCAGACAGACTTGTGTTGTCTCCTGTCTTGTGGTTAAATGGCACAATCTAAGGCAGTGAAGGTGACATGTGTGATACAGAGGGCTGTAAGATTTTGATATATCTGTGCAATAGTTCCAAACATTAGAATCAACGTGAGTGGAAGCTGGAATCCATAAGGTACCTGCCAGGTCTTCTGCTTATGACTGCAGAGAGACCTGAGTACCGAGTTCTAGAATACGCTGTGCTGTGCAGGGTCTTGAAAGCCTCTGCCTAATTCTGAAGGAGTATGGGCTGCTTGAGTCAGCTACGGGCCAGCACCTCATTGATAAGTTGATTGATTGATATACAGTTGGCATGAAACATAAAGCATAAAAGCCTTCTAAAATGGGATCTAGTATGAAACCCTCTGTTTAATTCTGAGTGGGCTGACACAGCGAAGAGCCACTGAAAATCTGTAGCTCTCATTTGGGCAGACTGTGAACAGATTTGTCCTTGTTGTGGTTTCTGAATAAAAATCTCTGCCATCCTGACTTTGAACCCAGGATGTTAAAGATGGTGCTTATCAAGTGCAAAGTGACAAAAGCCCAGGACTGAGCAAGCCTTTGAATCTGAAGGATGAATACAGCTGGCATTTAAAGCAGTTGAACAGAAGGCCACTGGCTTAGAGCATAAGCAGAACACACTGTAAAAGACACAAACAGTGATGAGAAAAAGATTAGAAGTGCTTTATAGTATGGTGCAGTAAACTAAGAAGGGGCCCAGGGAACACCTTGAGGGACTGACAGAGGCTGCACAGTGCAGTCAGCACTGCAGAACTGTGTTGTATTCCATAAAAGCTTGTAGAGGGACCAGAGTTTGCACCTGGGGCATCACTACTCCTGACACTGCAGGACCCAGGCACACTTTTGTAAGAAACCTGTTACAGCACGGCCCCATTAGCAAAGATTTTGCCATTTTGATGTGCATTTCGTGTAGATTCTTTCAGCCGTGAAGCATATAGTGATGGTTTGCTTTGTACTTCAGATCTTCTAGGGATCGATCTTCAAGAGAGAAGTCACGAGACAGAGAGAGGAAAGAGAAGAGCTCTTCTGAGAGGCGGCACGAGAGCACCAATGGCAAATCTCGTTCCAAGAGATCAGAGGAGAGAGAAGCTGGCGAGATCTGAACTCAAAACGATCGGTGTTGCACTGTAAATAGTCCGATAAACATTCTACACAAAGCCGAAATTTCCCCATTTATATTTACTGAATACGACTCATCTTTTGTAGTTCTGACTTTTTATTGTTTGGCTGATAGCTGTGAGTTTGTAGAGACACCCCCCCCCCCCCCCATTCCCGTACTGTTTAACAGGATTTTGGTTTAGTAGGAATAAAATAAATCTGATGGCTCCTTTTCAATGCAGGTGGGCGGTTCACGCGCTGTGTTTGTGCTGCTGCAATGGACATGGCAGTAGAGGTAGTGCTGTGGTTGGGTACCTACGCTGCTATTTGTTAACACTTCAGCCCTTTAACAAGAGATCTCCCTGCCCCTTTACACAGCTGGTACTTGAGAACAGCAGTAAGCGCTGCTTCTGATTGGATTCATGTCAATTCTTTGCTTGTACATGGTAAATCGAAAAGCTTTTTAGTGTTCAACCACTTCATTCTTACACCTCCAGAGTCGCCTTGCTGTGCCGGGTGCAGTTTGACCCTCTGTCAGCTGTTGATCTTTGTGATGTGGATGGGATCAACAGTGGGTTTTTCTGACTTAGTGCTGCAGAACAGCCCAAGTTGGAGCGGCTGCTGCGCTGTGTGTGGGGCTTCATCCCATACCCGGAGTTCTGCCTTTCTTTGCCATCAGGGAGGCTGGTGTCGGTACTGACCGCTCTGTACCCGTATTAAAGACACGTGTTTCCTCCTCGCACCGCTCTTCCGCTTCTTCTTCCGCTTCACCTTGTTCCGCTTCCGCCTTTTGACGTTACATCCGGCCGGCGCCGTGCGGGGAACGGAGGCGGAAATGACGGTGATGGCGGCGCGGTGAGTGCGGAGCTGGGCCTGTAGGATGAGCCTGGGGGGATCTATGCCGTGCTGGGGGGTTCTATGCCGTGCTGGGGGGATCTATGCCGTGCTTGGGGGATCTATGCCGTGCTGGGGGGGTTCTATGCCGTGCTGGGGGGGTTCTATGCCGTGCTGGGGGATCTATGCCGTGCTGGGGGGGATCTATGCCGTGCTGGGGGGGATCTATGCCGTGCTGGGGGGGATCTATGCCGTGCTGGGGGGATCTATGCCGTGCTGGGGGGTTCTATGCCGTGCTGGGGGGATCTATGCCGTGCTGGGGGGGATCTATGCCGTGCTGGGGGGGATCTATGCCGTGCTGGGGGGATCTATGCCGTGCTGGGGGGGATCTATGCCGTGCTGGGGGATCTGTGCCGTGCTGGGGGGGTTCTATGCCATGCTGGGGGGATCTATGCCGTGCTGGGGGGGATCTATGCCGTGCTGGGGGATCTATGCCGTGCTGGGGGGGATCTGTGCCGTGCTGGGGGGGATCTGTGCCATGCTGGGGGGATCTATGCCGTGCTGGGGGGGATCTATGCCGTGCTGGGGGGGATCTGTGCCGTGCTGGGGGGATCTATGCCGTGCTGGGGGGATCTATGCCGTGCTGGGGGGATCTATGCCGTGCTGGGGGGGGATCTATGCCGTGCTGGGGGATCTATGCCGTGCTGGGGGGGGATCTATGCCGTGCTGGGGGGGATCTATGCCGTGCTGGGGGGGGATCTATGCCGTGCTGGGGGATCTATGCCGTGCTGGGGGGATCTATGCCGTGCTTGGGGGATCTATGCCGTGCTGGGGGGATCTATGCCGTGCTGGGGGGGATCTATGCCGTGCTGGGGGATCTGTGCCGTGCTGGGGGGGATCTGTGCCGTGCTGGGGGGGATCTGTGCCGTGCTGGGGGGGATCTGTGCCGTGCTGGGGGGGATCTGTGCCGTGCTGGGGGGGATCTGTGCCGTGCTGGGGGGGATCTGTGCCGTGCTGGGGGGGATCTGTGCCGTGCTGGGGGGGATCTATGCCGTGCTGGGGGGGATCTATGCCGTGCTGGGGGGGATCTATGCCGTGCTGGGGGGATCTATGCCGTGCTGGGGGGATCTATGCCGTGCTGGGGGATCTATGCCGTGCTGGGGGATCTGTGCCGTGCTGGGGGGGATCTATGCCGTGCTGGGGGGGGATCTATGCCGTGCTGGGGGGGGATCTATGCCGTGCTGGGGGGGGATCTATGCCGTGCTGGGGGGGATCTATGCCGTGCTGGGGGGGGATCTATGCCGTGCTGGGGGGGATCTATGCCGTGCTGGGGGGGGATCTATGCCGTGCTGGGGGGGATCTATGCCGTGCTGGGGGTGATGCCCGTCACAGGCTCCAGCAAAGGGGCAGCCCGGGGAGCTGGACTCCAGGCTGTCACTGAGGCTCTGATACAGGCTATATCTGCAGTGGGTTGGGGCTGACCCCACAGGCTCACATGGGATCTGCAGCAGTTGGGTGGCTTTGATACCTGGGTGCTGATAAACTGCTTGTGTTTCTGTTGCTTGGTTATTATCACTGACGTAACCTGTTCCACGTAGCTTTGATGTGTTGGTACTACAAAGAGGGTGGATTTCTGTTGGATATAAGGACCACAGTGAGGTTGGTGAGGCACTGCAGCAGGTTGCCCAGTGATGTGGTTGATGCCTCATCCCTGGAGGCTTTCAGGACATATCAGGCTCTGGGCAGACTGATTTAGCTGTGCTGTCCCTGTGCATTGCAGGGGAGTGGGACTAGATGGCTTTCAGAGATCCCTTCCAACTCTGGGTTGCAGACTGCATCCTTACCAAGGCCATAAGGATCACAGGAGGTGCCCCCAGAGCCAGAAGTCAGTTTGTGGCAGCTCTGTGTTATGCCAGGGCTGTGGCTTTGTCAAGGAAGAGATATGGGCTGCAGATGACCCCATAGGACTGTACGCTTCAGAGTGCAGCCTGAGTGTATTCAGAGAGGAAACATCTCGCTCAGGGGAAATCTGAAGTGTTAATTCCTCTTGGTTGGATGCTAATGTAAGTAGGACTGCAATAAAGGGACCCAATAAATGATGCACTGACTTTGTGTAGCAGCAGGTGAGTGCCCAGTGAGCTCACATCACACCGCAGTCAGCTTGTAGGTGGCAGCCCCAGTGGGGATGTTGCATCTTAATGCAGGGCAATGTTTGGGAGCTGTTTTGTCACCAGGGATTACAGGGTGGGGATTCAGCTGTTTGGCTGACAGGAGCTTGTAGGGTGTTTGAAACAAATAAACCTTTAATGCAAATACTGTATCTGTGTTCCTAAAAGGACCAGTCTCAATCTGACCCCATCATTCTATGAAAGATGTGAACACACTGAGTGTCAGACCTGGGTGTGATAATATTGCTAGAAAGTTTCCAGGAAGAAGCACTATCACAGAATCACTATCTTGTGAGATTGCTGCATTTAGGACCTTGCTTGGGCATTTTATGGGTGGAAAATGAGTGAAACCTTCCATCACACCATACACTTAAATGGCTCCTGTTATCATACAGCTGACTTTGTGCAGTTCTCTGCACCAGCTGATTGGTAATGATGGTTTGTCCCTTTGGTTTGGCTGCAGCTTGGCACCTTGCTGCACAAGTTGCACTGGTTTAATGCAGATCAAATCTGCCAAGCTGTGCTGTACAAGAGGAGAGTCAGTGCCCCATGGAGGTGAGTTACACTGGGGAGCCCTGTTTGTTCTGTGGGACAGGAAAGGGGTTTGTTTGGTTCCTCTGCTTGGAGTGGGGACAGCTGCCCTTGCTGTGCTGCAGGAGCAAGCAGCCTTCAGAGCTCAGAGAGCGCCTCCCTGGTGCTGCTTGTAATTATTTGTAATTATCAGCTATGTTGTGCAATTATTTCCTTTCCTAGGAAGTCCTTTTCATGCAGCATCATCAGGTGAGGCGTCCAGGACCTGAGCAGAGCCATCAGACCCAGTACATGCAGCAGTGTTAATCTGCAGCAGCACGTTGCTGTCTATTTCATTGCAAGCTTTGGGTGCATCAACCCCCCCCCCAGGGATGTATATTTTGTGCCCTTTACCAATGGGAGACAAAATGTCGGCTGCTAGAGGACAGAAAAGTCATCTGAAACGCACACTATCGTTTTCTGCTTGTCTCCAATTAAACTGATTACCAGACAGCTTTGTTGCTCACAGATCAGACTGTTTCATGTGCTGCCAGCACGTCCTTTGGCACTGCGGGCAATGGGATTTCCTGCATTGTTTGAACCCTTGTGGTCATTGTTCTGACCCTCCATATGCTCTGGCAGGGGAGCGAAGGGCAGTGTTCAGATGCTGAAAGAAGAGAGAAAGGAACTGCTTTAAAAGCACGGAGAGCTCTTTGTAATCAGCGGCTCCTGGGGTCGCTGCTGCAATAGAAGGGGAATTGCTGGGGCTGGCAGTATAATTACTACCTTTTTTCTCTTGTTCTCATCCCAGTCTGGATGACAGTGGTGTGGCTTGTGACGCCTCACAGAAGTGAGCCTTCAGAGCAGCATTAGGATGATGGTGTCCATTTGGGTCTGAGAAGCAGCCCCGTTTCATCGCACGCTGTTTGCAGGAGGAGTCCCAGGTGTTAGAAGCACTCTGCTGTGCCCTGGCAGCTTAATGGCTTCCTGCCTCATGGGCAGCACTGTTCTCAGGGGCTGATTCAAGCTGTGACCCAGCAGCATCACCGCAGTGCTGAGGAGGGAAGGCTGCTGCTCCCAGCTCAGTACTTGGAGATCACCTCACCAACTCCTGCCCTCTCCACCAGCACCACAATGGCAGAAGCTGCTGTTGCTCCATTCCAGTAAATCATTTGCTCAGCCCGTGGCTGTGGCCTCGTACCTTGACCCCATTGATGGGCCGGCTCCCTTTGGTGCCAGCAAAGCAATGCTCTGCTCATTGCTGCCACAGCCAAACCCACTGCTCTTTCTCTCCTTCCCCTCTCATCCTGCCATTGCCGGGTGCCCGCTGTGTGCTGCAGCAGGTTGGGATCTGACGGCCTCAAGGAGTTCTCTCAGGTGCTGGGAAGGGCAGATGAGGTCTTTGGAATGAGGGCTCTGGAGGAGGATACGGCTTCTACATTATTGATTTCATTGGATTTGCATGGTGTTTTGCAGCCTGGATTCAATTGCCTGGAGCGAGATCTTGTACTTGATGTGCTGTAGCAGAATAAATGCCAGAGTGCTTGGATACAAGTGCTTCATAGCTACAGCCCTGAAAGCTCAGCTCTCCTGTGCTGAGCTGCTTTTCCCCACTCCTTTGCTCCTCTGTGCTCCATCCTGTTGCCTCTACCCCTGGATGCCTGTGTGAGCCGCCCTGGTGAGGTGAGGGCTATTCCTGGAGTCACTCCTCGCTGCTCCATTTCCTCCTGGGATCTCTGCAGCCCTACAACATTGAGCCCCTCCTTATTGGAGCTGGAAGCCGGAGGGCTCTGAGCTCACACCACTGCTGACTTGAAGTTCTTTTCTGCTGGGGAAGTCAATTGTCGAGTCGGGCGATTTGGGCACGTTGCTGTGGCGGTGCAGTCATGGAAAGTTGGCTGGGCTGTCATGTTTATTTGCTCAGATAGAACTTCTTATGACACGGTCGTGCAGCTTTTTCCAAGGCTGCTGGAATGTGGTGTTCTTTCTTTCCTCTGCTATTTTTGTTTTTAAAGAAGCGCTGGCTGAGAGAGGCCTGAAAACTATCTATGATATTGTTTGTTATTGTTGCGGGTAATGCTAACGTTAGCTCTTCTTCCACTGCGATGTAACCAAATGTGCCCATTTTTAATCTGAATATATGCATTCGTTTTCCCACAAAGAGGAAAGTGTTTGCTCTCCTGCCTGCTGTAGGGCTGGGCTGCAGCACTCACTGGGGATGCTGCTCAATAGCTTTGTTCTATTCCTACGCAGCAGAATATGTTGACGTTTGTTTCTCCTGGGGAAGCTCAGGTGCTCATTACACCAAGGCACATCTCTGTGCTGGGAAATGAGAGCCACAAGTGTTTCCTTTCACCTGTCCCGCCTGGTGTCAGGCTGCCGTACACAGAAGGCTTTTCAGTTGCAGGAAGCCTTCTGTTCTTCACCAGGAGGACCTGCAGGAGCAGCCAAACCATTCAGCATAGAACCCATAGCCTGCTTGGTCCTTGCTCTGGGTCTAGCAGAGCTCATTGCCTCCTGTAAAGAATAAGTGGTGCTGTTTCTGTGTGTCCCCATCTCCCCCCGCTGCTCTGTGTAGATCTCCAGTGTCTGAGGTGCTTGTTATCCAGCTGTGTGACAGCACAGTGACCTGTTGCCTCTGTTAGATGTCTCCATCCTGAATATCAGGTAGTGACAGAACACTTGGTCATTTCTTGCTTCATTCCGAAATCTGCTTTAACTCTTCTTCCCATTGTTACAGGTGAAGGAGAAGAAGGTTGTCTGAATATACCTATGAGTGAGCTGCAATGGATAACAAAGACTCAGAAGCTGAGATCCACCCTCTGAAGACAGAGGACGTGAAAGCTCAAGAGAACCATGAGAACTCTGTTGAGAGGAGAATTATCATCAAGCCGTCGTCGCAGCTGTCTCGGCTGTCCCGCTGGCGCACTGCTGCCTTCTTCGTCTCATTATTCTTGTGTCTCATCATTGTGTTTGCCTTCTCCTTTATCATTCCTTGCCCAGAGAGGCCTGTTTCAGAGAGAACGTGGCTCCGAAACTATGACAGTGCAGGTGAGCTTGCTGTAGCAGAATAATTACCTTGGGTCCCGTTCCCTTATGTGTTATGGATTGGAATTGCTGAACTCTACCTAAGGCCGATCTGGAGCTGGGCCTGCAGGGGTGCTGCTCTTGGGAGTGAGGGCTGTGAACACCTGACCTGGATAAGCAATGGCCCATCATAATTGGAGTGTTTTTCCAGGAGGTGTTTACAGGATCTAATAGAGAAATTAAATGCTGCTCTGAAGCACTAATGAGCTCACAGACTGGTCTTACTTGGCAAATAATGGGGAAGGGTGCCTAGGAATAAATCTCTGCTGCAGTTTGGTCTGTGAAGTGCTCCCATGAAGTTTGAGCTTCGGTTTGGGGATCGTTAGACATCCTTTCTCTATCAGCACGACTTTCCAGCTTTTCTCTGTGGCTGACAGGAAGGGGAGAAGAGTAATTGCATCTTGTTACTTTATTAGCTGTGCAAAGTTATAGTTGTTTTCATCAGCTCTCTAACCTGGGAGCTGCTCCTTGGTGACTCAGCATCCACTTCTGTCAGTCCTTTCCTTTAATCTTGTGTGTGGTGATTATGTGCTGGTTAAGCTGTAGCTGCAGAGATAGTGCTCCCCAGCAGGGACTGAACTTTATGCTTTAATGCCTAAATCCAAAGTTCTGCTACTTTGAGATTTATATGGCTGCTTTTAGCTGAAAGTGAGAAAGATGATATATTTGGGACTGTTTTGGTCCCCCCTGCCCCCCCATATTTTGGGAATAGCAACCCCACCCCAAGACCAGAGTTGTTTTTTGTTAGACATAGTTCAAATTCTGGATGCCTGGCTATAAAAAGAGACAAATCCTCCAGGGGATGACAAATGAAAACAAATTATCCTTTGGCACTGACTTCAGTGCTTAGTGCTCATGTAGATGCCTTTTTTTTTTTTCTCATGTTGTTTTGTTATTACAAAAGCCAATTTGTCCTGATGTTGCACAGTCAGAGCTGGAGGCAGTGAGTGGGTCTCTGGGAATGTGTGCTTTGCTGCGGCCAGCTGAGCTGGTGGCTGAGACAGTCCTCACCAGTGCCTGACTTCTGGTCTCTTTTACAGTGGCTTACCGGTTTCTTGTTATAGAAGATGTGAACAAGGACAAAGTGCAAGATGTCATCTTTGCTTTCAAAGCCAGCAATGGCAGCAGCAGCTTCAACAGCTCCTGTTTGGATGAAGGTAGCTGATTCTGAAACAGAAGGGCCTTGTAGCAAGGGTTGTTCCTTCTTTTAGTTAGTATTAATGGGGCTGCTGTGGCTGATGTCCTGAGGTGGGTGCTGGCATTGAAGTAATGTCCATAGTGTCAATTCTCCTCCGTGTCATTAAATTTGAAGCACTGAAGTGGAGATAAGGGGAAAGACAGTGGTTCTGAGAGAGAAAACAGGGTGGGGGTGGCATGGGGCAAGGCACAGCGTTCTGGTGCTGCAGTGTAGCAGATGTGGGAAGGGCTCATACTCCCTCTGATGCATCTTCCCTGCAGGTCTGCCTTCTCCATGTGCTTTCATCACTGCCGTGTCCGGCACGAATGGCAGAGTGCTCTGGGAGAGACCTGCTGCCACGGAGGTGGAATGGATGCAGTGCGGCATCACGCAGCTTGGAGGGGCCCCAGGCTGCCTTCTGGTGGGGCAACCGGTGTCACTGACTGCAGTTGACCAGCAGACAGGTGGGTGGCAGGCAAAATAACAGGGAACAGCACTACTTTCATTCCTCACCTGGTGGCTGTCACACCTTGGGAACACTGATGTGACATCACGAGGTGACATGGATGATGTACATGGAGTGTTTATCATCTTAAAAGCCTTGCCAGAGTCATTGGCTGAGCCCTTGAGAACTGCTTGTCCTCCGTTCCAAGGGCTGGACTCTGTTGTGGTATTTTGTGCCAGATGCTGTATTATGAGAACAACTTATAAAACAGGAGAAGCAGCCCACAGTTGTGAATGTTACTTGATGCTCTTGTGGGCTGGACACAAACCAGTGCTGTTTCTCAGTCATTTGTGAACAAGTTTCTCAGTCACTCTTCATCTTCTTGCCTAAAATTGAAGGGAGGATAAAAAATGCCTGTACTTCTGTAGGAAAAAGTCTGTTGTGCCTTGAACTTTCCTTTCTGAGGAAGACTGAGATCTATTTCCATTTTGGGGGTCACTGTTTCAAAGACGTGCTCTCTCTGTGGAAGCATGCGTGGGATCCTGTCCTCTGTATCTGATATTGCACCCCTTGCTCCCTATTTTTCAAATACTGGGAGAGGGAAATTGCAAGAAATAAAGCTCTAAGAGATCTGAGGAAAAAGCTATCAAAGCGTTTAATTTCCAATGTAGCTGGAACGGCATATGCACACACAGTCAGCTGGAAAGCTTCTGCAGTAACTGAGATAATTAGCACCATTTTCCTCATCAACAGGCTTTAGCACAGGTTATTTATAGACGTTAATGAAGTAGTTGCTTTTAGGTCAAAGCGTAGAAAGGTGGCTGCTGAGCCAAAGCCTTGTAACTGGAGTCAGCCATAAAGAAATAGCACATGTATGTAGAGAGACAGCTGGGCTTAGCCACAAGTTGCAGGAGCAACCTGGTAGGAAAACATTCTGCAGATAAATTGAAAGCAAGAGGTGAAAAATTGCTTCTGATACAAAAATGAATACTCCAACAGTTGACATATTCAGTACCTTCTTGCTGTGGCCTTAAGAAGGTCAAAAGCAGCTTCTTCATGCAGTTGGCTTTTGCTATGGGTTAGGAAGACAGGTAGGAATAAAATATCATGTTAAGTGTATTTCAAGTGGTGAAGTCTGACTTTCATCACATACTAAAACCAGTAGCCAGATCAGTCATTAGCTGTTAATGATTCATCATCATGATGGGTTGGTGAGATTCCAGGGACCTCTGCCTTCAATCTCTGCCTGTAGGAAGGTTGAAGGAGAGGTAGGCAGATTATCTCAGAGTGACTGATGTAGGTTTGATAAAGCCAGTGCCCTTCTGTCAATTCAGATTGTATTATATCTTGCTTGATTTGTTGCCAGCACAAGTGACATGAGCAAACAAGAAGGAAGGCATAGGTATTTGTGTGCTTCTGTTTGTGTGGGATGCTTAACATTCCTGTGTGTGAAGGTAAAACGAGCAGTCTGGAAATGGGAGCTTAAAATTAGCTGTCCCAAACCAAAGGTCTGTGTAGTTGGATATTCTGCCTCTACCATGGCTGAAAGCAGCACCCAGAGGAAGAACAGGGGTGGGTGGATGGTGGCACCTTCTGCCTTTACCTGTGTATGAGCCCTGGGAGTGGGTCTGGTGATATCTCTTCAGTGGAAGAAACCATGGAATAAACCAAGGCTCTTCAGCCAGAAGAACATTGTGACAAGGAGAAGAAAGTCTGTTTTTCTGCTTATCACTCACAACTTCACAACCAATGGTTGTTTCCCGTCACAGTTCTTCATTGCTCCGTGGTTCTTTTGTCTTTCTACATATCTGCTGTGTGCAGAGGGCTGGGAACTCAAAGGTGTTCAGTAAACAAGCGGGCAAGGACACGGCAGGGAGGTCTGACAGTGCTCAGTGCAAGCAGCCTGCCTTCATCTCAGGCCATGTGTGAGCTGGGAAAGCACAGTGCTGGGGTGTGCATTCATCCAGAATGGAGCAAGCAGTTCTGCTTCTTCCCTTTGCAGTTCCTTGGGGTGAGGGCTGAATTCAGCCATGGAAGTTCTGAAGTCCTCATTTTATTCTTTCCAGACCAAAACAAAACCCTTCACCCAGGCTGGATTTACTGTCTAAGCACTTGTCTTGTTGGCTTACATTGCTGTGCTTTTGCTGTGATCCTGGACTGTGAGGGAGCATCACAACGCTCTGCCTGTCTGGTAGAGCAGTCAGGTCTCTTATTAACAGAGCAAGGTGGGGTTGGATTCACAGTTTGTGCTCCTTGGGGGCTGTGTTAGACCATGTAAGCTCCTTAATCCCTTTGTGTTGAAGCTGTCTCACTTACCACCATGAGTTTGTTAAATCAGACTTTTTCAAGGGAGTAAAACACCTTTCTCTATATCTCTTTTCACTGTCTAACCAGCAAAGAATTGAGCATTACGCATCAAAATGTGAGTTTCAGCAGCCTGATCTACTGATGGAGCTTTGGACTGCACTGCAGCTATACTGATATAGTTATTTAAAACGTAAACTCTCTGTAATTTTGCCTGCTTGGGGTTCTTTTGTTTTCTGTTTGTTTTTGAGGGGTGAAATTGTTTGCCTTCCCCTTATTTCCTTAGGGGCATTTTTCTACTTCATATCTGCTGTTATTGCAACAAATCCATGCCGTTCTACTTTTTTTCCCCCCCAGTATTTCAGTAAAAGCTATGGAGGAATTTCAGGCAATCTCTGACTGCAGGCAACGTGGGGCAGTCATTCCTTGGCCCCTCAGTGTGACTGCCTGCAAAGAACATGGTTTCTTTGCATTCCTGAACCGAGCGTGGCTGCATGGGATGCAGTTGAAGGGGCTGGTTAAGGGTTTCCCCTCAGAGCCAGACCCAGTTAGGCACTGAAGTCTTCCTTCAAAAGAAAAGATTAAAAAGCACAGAACTGCAGCAGTCTCTCAGCAAATACTGCTGCAAATTCCCCTTGTCAGTGTCTGGAAGGTCTCCAGCAGCCCTGGGCAGGGTGCAGCTGAGTGAAGCCAAAGCTGTGCTACCTGCACTGACAAGCAGCTGACGGACAGAACTGTCTGAAGAGCTGTGCTCTTCCAACCAGGGAGAGAGGAAGGGTGCGAGCTGAGTTCTGACTGCTCCAGGAGCATCTGCAGGAGTCAGGTTGCTGTAAAACGTGCTGCTGGGAGCAGCCATAAACGCTGCGATCAGAATTCAGCTTCTTTATGGTCTTAGAATGCCTGCTCAAATTTAAGTACACAGAATGAAGTTTATAGATAGCTGGAAAGGATTTTCCGTGCAGTGAACACAAAGGAAAATGTGTTAACCTGGGGCATTGAAGCTGTTCTTTGTGCCTGACTGATGGACTTGAGCCTTTATGCAGGCAGCTGGAATTGCTTTCCAGTAAGGGCTGGAATTGTGGATTCTGGGTCTCATTTGAAATGCAGAAATACCCCATGATGAGCATAATTGTGGCTGCCTTGCAGGGCTGATGGGCTGTCTGTGAGTGACTGCTGCAAAGTGCTTTGAGGAACAAGAGTGTTTGAAAGCCTTTCAACCTAAAGTGCTTTTTAGTGAACATTTCCCAATAATTCTCTTCTAGGGGAAGTTCAGTGGAGACAGTCTGATGACTTTGGAGCTAATTATACTGTGCTGACTCCCTTGTCAGTGATTCCAGATGTGGATGGTGATGGAGTTCAGGACCTGATAATCTTTATTGCTACAGGAGATAAGGTAGGTCACTGTGAAGTTATGCTGAGCCCTGTGACCTGGGCAGGGCATGGCAGGAATGCTGCTTGTTTCAGTCCTGCAGTCTGCAGAGGAAGTTCCCAGAGGCCTCTAATTGTGTTTGGGGAAGGTTCTTTCCCACCCTGCAAATATACTCCCAAATCAGTGCAAGTGTTCTATGGCTTAAGAAGCAAACCAGGCAGGAACCAGTCTCTCTTTTCAGTCTGTGTTCCTCTCAGGCTGCGTATGGAGAGCACCAAGGCAAGATGAGCTTGCAGTTTTCTAGGACCATGCTCAGAAAAGTGGAAACAAACAGCCTGACAGGTTTGGCTCCTGGATCAAAGTGTGTCTGGCAGCCACTGCCTCTGTACAACCACTGGTCTTCCTGGTACCTTCTGTGGCTGTGCTTTGCTTGCTTTGCTCAGTTCTCTTCCTGCTGTCGCTGTGCTGATTAGTTCTGACTTGGGTTCACACACCAGAGCACTGTGAGCAGACTGAGTTCTGCCATCTGAGGCATTGTTGTTGCCAGAGTCATCAGAAATTCTATCCTCTCCAACTCCTACATTTCTGTTTCCTTTCCTGTTGCTTTTCCTATCCCAGTTATCTCAAGACTTTTGTTTTTCTAATCTTAGGACATGTTTGAAAGTAGTCTCTGTTCTGCAGAATTGCTGTATGATTTGTTTTCTATTTATCCTTTCTGGTTGTTTTGGTACGAAACCCTTCCCTCCCTCCCTTGGGACTTGGCAGGCACTCTCAACTCAAGTAAAAGTACATTGTGCATTGAGAAATGGCACAAAGTGTGGGGAGCTTGAGGGCAGCTCTGCAGCTGGGAAAGGCAGCCCCTTCAGAAAGGGCATTCAGTCCTTAAGGTTCCTAACTTTGTTGCTGCCAAGGGCTGAAGTAGAATGTGATGTTGTACTCCTGTTTCCTGAAACAGCAGAGCTGTTTCTCAGTCTTAGTGTGCTGTGCTTCCCCCAGATCACACCTCTTGCCCACTCTTTTAAGTTTCAGCTTGACTCTACCCTTTTTTCTCTTGGGTGAAGTGTTGTGTGGATTCTGTTGCTCTGATCCCTGCGCTAAGAGAATATAAAGAAATCTGGCAGCTTCTTTTATTTTCAGTCTCTGTGAACTCACAACAGCTTTAGGAGGATGATTTTAGGGCACTAAAAATAGTAGCAGAGCTACTCTGTGGCAAGAACTTGGGTCCCCCTGCTTTTGGCAGGCCTGCAAGGACAGAAGCAGCTGTGCTGGCTGGTCTGCACAGTGTTTCCTGCAGGCACTGTGAGAGAACACGGTGTGAGAACGCTGTATTCAAAGTGATGCAATTTTAACCCCTCTTTATTTTGAATCCCATCCCTGTGTAGATTAAGACCTTCATCCATTCAGGAAAAAGTGGCCAACAGATCGGCTCCACTGGAAGCCTGAATGTGGATGGGGAAGCTCGTTACATCATGCTGAGCCCAGGCTCCTCCCACTACTTCCTTTTCTATACAGGTACAGTCGTGTGTAGGACTGAGTCTGAAAGAATGATTGTAACTGTGAAGTGTTAATTATTGAAGAGCTGTTGGCAACAGTGTTTTACATTCTCAAATCTGTGTCATGTTCACGGAGCGGGAGGTATTTGAGGTCAAGAGAAGGAGGGACTTTTGCTGGAACTGAAGTTCATTACATACTGCAGTAATTTCATTTGAAGGAATGTAGGTTTTAAGCAGTCATATGCATAGCAAGTGATTCCTGTGGAACTCATGGGTTGTGAACAGATACGGTGCTAAAAGTGTTCACAAGCAGGTTTCAGTCTCAAAATGTTGCTGCAGCTTTTTGCTGTAAGCCCTAAAAATGCAATTCATTGCTCATCCACTTCAGACATGATCAGGAAATTCGTAGCACTCAGAGCAAGCACGGGATAACTTTTCTCTCTTGTTTTTGCCCTTCTTTCTTTGTGTAGCCAACTCTATCTACGCATATTCCCTGAAAGATCTCTACAGTGCAGCAACTGGGATGGAAATTAAGCTTCCTGGCCTTGAGCAAGATCCTCAGTGGGAGAAGAACGTCGATCACACCACACACCGCCTGATCCCTCTCAGGTTTGGTATTGGATCTTGGCTGCTGGTGGGTTGGAGGGTTCTGGTGTTCCTGCCTTTGTTCTGCCCTGACTGCCCATACCTGGGGAGGGGGCTGGTATTGGTGGCTTTGTCAGGATTTCACAGTAAAGGAGGGGAAGCAGGTTGGGATTTTGCATGTGTGTTTGATTGGAGCATGACTTGTAACTCTGAACTCATCCAGGAGTTCAACTGCAGGACCTGGTGCTTCAGCTCCCAGCCCTGCTTGACTTCCCTGCCTGCTAGGATGAATCTCTGACTGTTAAAGTGCAGGGGGAAAAAAAAAGCTTAAAGGAGTCCCTCCCAAAACAAAGACCACCAAGAACCAGCGTTCCCAGTCTAGGAAGCATAATCCATGTTCTGTTCCTGTTCAGCACTGGAGACATACGTTACCTGGCAAAAATTCCTGGCAGATCGAGGGAGAACATCCTGGTTGTGAGCTCAGAGATGACCACGCTGATCAGTGCACAGAATCTGCAGACATTGTGGACCCTCAACGTGTCCCGTGTCATGAGGTAACGTTACCTGTGTGGATTCTGTGTGCCATTCCCAGGCTTCCAGCAGCAGTGAGCCTGGCAGGTGTTATATTTTTGTTTGAAACATAAAGGCCTGCGTTGTAGCAGTTGAGTCTTTTGTTGGTTCTTTTTTGTGAGGACAGAAGCTGCTCTGAAAGAACAGGGTATTCACAAGCTGTTAGGCTGTGTTGTGATCTGTCCTTTCTCTTCCTTTCTCTTAGTGAGCCACTGCTTGGGTACTACAAACCTGATGTTCTTGATGTTGTCCTTGAGAGTGAGATCGGACCCAACAGGAAAAAGGTTTGAAAGCTCTTCCTTTTAACTTCCTTTTTCTCTGCATGTCTCAGCTCAAGCAGACATTTTGTCGAGGTATGATGTGCTGCCTCCAGCTGATTTTAGAAGGCTTTAGGCTGGGAAAGGATCTCTTTTAAGAAGCTACTGAAGCCCAGTAGCAGCCCAGACACTTTAATTCTCAGCAAGTGACTCCAATGACAGAGCTTTGAACCCCTTGAAATAACTTGCAAGACTTGTGACTTCACTCTAACGTGGTCCACCCCAGGTCTCTCAGCTCTGTGATCAAGTAGAAGCTCAGCTTCAAGTGTCTCCTCGTCTTCCCACGCGTCAGATACTTGCTCCTTTAGACAGTGTGGGGTAGAGGCAGCTGACTTGACCTCTTACTCATGGCTCATAGAGCTCTTTGATACGTGTTCCTTTTCTTTCTTCCCTGCCAGGTTATGATTGTGGAGGGTGGATCTGGAGCAGTCCAATGGGACCTGAAGCTGAACTCTAGAGCAGAGAGCCCCCAGCCAGCTACACTTTCTACTGCTGATCACCGGTCAACCTTCCTCATCTGGGGTGAATACCAAGTAGCAGGAAATGAAACGGTGAGTAGTGCTGCTGAATGGTTGCTTTTTTCAATGCTCAGAGTCAGAATTGTCTGGACCCACCCCGTTTCCCCAGTGCTCACATTCAGATCCTTGTATTCCACTAACACTGCATCATTCTGTGCAGGGTGTGGGGTATCCACATGTCTCTGATCAGTCCAGTCTGCATGCAGCAGGAATGGGGTCTTGTCTGTACTGGGTCCTCATAGTGTCCATGGCAGTGTCCCTGCTAGCAGTTGGCACCAGCAACGTTCATCATCCTCAGTCTGGCTGCATAGAGAAAATGGTCTTCTTGTCTGTGTGAGCAAAGGCACTGGATCGCCCATAGTCTTGCCTCAGTGTGCTGCTGTATTTGAGTTGAGAGGCTGCTGGCTTAGTGCCTCTGAATCTGCTGCTGTTTGACCTGGAGCCTCTGCAGCAGTACTGCACGCAGTGATGTCTCGTGGCCACATTAATATCCTCTCTGTGCTCTGAGGCAGTCTGACAGCCCTGATGTGTTGCTCAGCTGTGTGACTGAGCCCTGCTGGAGCAGCGGCTGGCAGTGTTAGTGACAGTTTATGTCCTGGAGGATGCCTGAACACCAGCTGAACTTCCTGTGCTTTTCTTGCTGAGTCTGTCAGCCCTGGGGTAATCTGTCTTCTGCACACAGCAGACAGACTTGTTGTTTGCAGGAAGGTTGGGCTGGGGAGTAAGGCACCAAGCAGTCAGTGAAATCCCAGCACTGGTGCTGGTGGCATCAGATGGGATATGTTGGCCATGCACAGATATCCAACTGGATGCACTCAGTTGAACAGGAAGGAATGGCTAAGCCGGGTATTTGGAATAACTGTTCTGAGCGTGTCCTGTTGGTTTCAGATATCAACAGATCCTCTACAGAAGCTTTATCTTTTCCATCCTTCCTACACTAATGTCCTATTGGAGCTCCGCAACAGCACTGATCAGATAATTGCCTTCAATGGTAAGTTCTCCCCCTTCGGCCCTTCAGCGAGGAGCTGCAGGAGGAAGAACCTGCTGCTGCCTCCAGGACTGCTGGATGTGTGGGGTTGGGCTCATGGCAGACATCTTATGCTGGGCTGTTCCTTCTTCTCTGTTACAGCCACGCTGTTCGAGCGCAGCCGTCACGCCTGCTATGTGCTGTTGAGGGGACCTCAACCCGGTGAGGAGCCAGGGCTGGTGTCTCTGATGAAGCGTAAGCTGAAGGAGGACGTCTCTGAGAGCAGGGTGATCTGGCTGAGCCAGGTGGCTGTGGACAGTGAGCAGTACATCCGTGACCGCCTCTATAGGATGCGGTACCACAGCAGAGTGTGAGCTGGCCAGGAGACCAGGAGAGTCTTCAGGCTGCCTCTCCTCTGCAGCAGTGCTCTTAGCAAACCCAGATCGTGGATTCAAATGGGAAGCTGCCTTTCTCGATCTGCAAACCAAAGCGTGGCTGGCAGGGAAGCAACCCCTCTGCCTGGGTATGCCCAGGGTGAGGGAGCAGCTGCCAGTGCATCCATTGCCAGAGCTGATGGGGCTTCAGTGCTCAGCCACCGCTGAAGTGTCGTGAGCTCAGGGATGAGGGCTTTCCCCTCCTTTTTGTGCCCACTGAACTGTGCTGGCTCAGCCTGTAGATGGAGGGAAACGTGCTTGCTGGGAATGCCTGCACTGGTTGTTTCTTGGGTGCTTGCATGAGAAGTGGAGCTTCTGTGTGTGGTGTTAGGTTTCCTTTCTGAGTCAGCTCTCCTGGCTGCCAGAGAGGTGCTTGGCTGCAGGCTGATTTACAGTTACCCCCTCCTGAATTTGGGCCCCTGCTTCAGTAGTGGGTATGTGTAGTGCTAGACTCCAGCCCTGTGAGTGGGCTAAGTCTTACCTGGGCCTTCAGAATGCAGGTTGAAGTGTCATTCTACTTAGAAAATGACCTTTTCTCCTAAGAACAGCCCCATGTGCCTCTCCCTGCAGTCACAAGGCGAAGTGTGTTTTCTGTGCTGCTTCCTTTCCAGCCAGGCTGTGTAGCACTGATGACACCGAAAGGGAGCTGGTCTCCTACCTGACTTATGCACCATCATTCCCCTCACCCCATTGTGTTTACAGGGGACGTGAAAACCACCATGAGCCTGGGCTGACTGGTCCCTGCAGGTACGGACACCACCTCTCCTCTTGGTTTCAAGGTGCAAGGGGATCTAGGCCATTTTTTAATAGTGGAATTGCACTTTAACCTTTCCTGGGAGCTTGGCTTGCTGGTCCTGGGAATCCTGTTCCCAAGTGGCAATGCCAGCTGTCCTGCAAATGCTCCTGCAGCCTTTGCAGCTGCTGTGGTGCCCATCTGAGCATGGTCCTCTCTGCTATGAGGTGGGCATGTTGCAAGACAGACACGAGCCACTTGGTGAGACTACAGGAGCTGTCTGTCCATGGGGAGCTCTGTGCTGCCTCCTTGCCCTGAGATGAAGAGATGTCCCCAGAGAGTTGGTTGCTGTGTGGAGGTGATGTCTCACTTGGAGGCTTCTTCATGGGGAGGTGTGTGCTTTGGTGGGCACCAGTGCAGGCTGCAGAAGCAGTGTGCACAGCCTGGACCGTAGGCTGCACGGTCCTGAAATCTGCTGTCCCTGCACCAGCTGCACTGAGACACAACCACTGTTCATACACTGGTGTCCATTTGGTTGCTGAGAAGAAGGTGGGCAGAAAACACACAGCTTGGCATGATGGAGTTTGCACCCTTAGGAAGCTCTTTGTTTAGTGCTCGGAGTGGGCACCTGTTGCTGCTGTCAGGCGGCCCTGGGGCTGCCCAAAGGATGAGTCCACACCATGACCCAGGGCTGAGTGCTGCAGGTTGTGTCCCACTGCCATTCTGTGGGTGGGAGCAACGTGCCTGGGCTGTATCTCATTGTAATGACATTGTCCTTCATCCTCAGCTCCCATCTCAGACCTGACTTTTCCAGTAGGTAACACTGAACGCCCCTTAGGAATGCTGGGTTTTCAGCTCCTGGGGGCTTTTCTGGCTTTAAGTTTTCCATTTGTGTTTCCAAATCCATTGGAGACCCAGAGGTTCCCTGTGGCAGCTCGACTAAATGAATCAGTGCCAAACCAGCGCCTTCTTAACGAGTCCTTTTTCCAGCTTCTTTCCCCGTGTAATTGTTTTCTGCAGTATTTAATGAATGACTTCGTGCCTTGATTCAATAACTCAGATGGGTGATGATGGCATTAGATCACTGTGTTATGCATTAGTGTGTTTTTTTAACACTAAGACTGTTTGGTTCTTTAACTTATTGCAAATCGTGCTGTATAGGACTTGGTCTAACTGTACTGGTTTCAATAAATCCTCTTTTGCATTGTTTGTAAATGGTGGCCCTGCTTCTGTTGTTGCTGCCAACTGAAGTTATGCAGGAATGGAGAATTTTGGCAGCCCTTCGTGTGACTTCACAAAGGCAGAAAACACTTTGGGAGGGATCCGGTGTCCTGGTGATGCTCCTGTACTTGCAGCTTGGCTTTACCCTGTGGAGGTGGGTGCCTGTATCTCCCCTTTGTCCTGGTGGTCCTGCTTACCCTGAGCACTGTGTAACCCCAGGGAGCAGCTGGGATGTGCCAACCCAGCCGGCTGTACTAGTGTCAGGCCAGAGGTGCTCAGGAAGAGCGTGAGCTGATACTGAAGCAGTTGCTCCTCCTTCCTGGCAGAGAGAAGCACTGTGATGCTGAGAAAAAGGGCCACTTGGCCCCTTACAGCTGCTTTGTGGGGGGGTCTTTGCAAATGTGCCCCTCTGTGCTGGCACTGCAGACCCCCAGCTCTCCTGCTACAGCAGTGTGGATGCTGGACCTTACAAAAGCAGTTAGGTAACGGAGCTGGGCTGTCCCTTCCCCCTGCCTGGGACTCGCTGACCTGCTTTTACACCCCAGATTCCTGCTGCAGTCCATCAGCATGAAAATCTCTCTCCAGGGCTTGGATTTGGATCAAGCCAGAGGAAGCCGTGCAGCTCACAGTGTCTCCTGGAGCGTGGCACCATCTGTCACCGCCCCGTGGCTGCCAGCACTGAGGTCCCAGGCTCCATCCCACCACCGAGGCTCCTGCAGCTTCCCCAGCACCGAGCTGAGCCGTGAGCAGCCACTTTGTGATGGGGCTTCTGACATCTGCAGCAGGGAAGGGTTTGTCATCCTGCACATCTGCACAGCTCTTAGTAGTCACGGTGCAGGCTGCCCCCCCTTGGTCCTTCATGGGCTGGGGATGACCCTGTGCTGCCCTGCAGTTGTGCTCAGCTCCGAGGCCGAGTGCCAGAGGGCACGAGCCCCCCTCATGTTTATGTAACGGCCACTATTAATCCCCCACAGCTGGGGCTCAGCTCTGGGAAAGAGAATAATCCTGCGTGAGATCCTCGGGCTCTGCTCAGATTAACGGCTGGTGGACAGGCAGAGCAGCTCAGCTGCCAGCCACCATCCCTGCCTGCCCTGCCAGCCCATGGGGCCTCTTCAACACTCACTTGTTGCCATCCCACTGCACCCAGCCCAGTTCCAGGTGCCTGCTGCACATGGGGGATACATGCAGCTGCTGAGGGTGTATGCAGGGATGCTCAACACCATGAGATCCACAGCTCTTTCCCCCTGGGATCCTTTATTTCTGTGTATCTTGTGTTGGTCCCATGGGTCAGGCCGGGTTCCAGCTCCCTCTGGGGTAGGAAGGAGCTGGGTGCAGTGAGTGGGGTCTGCTGGGGTTGTATGGCTTCTCTCCATCAGTGCTGCTGTGGGCTGGGTGCTGTGCAGGGCTCAGCTCTCCTCCTCGGGCACGGCTGCAGGACTCCTGCTCTTCTCTTCGCCTTTGGCCTCAGTGTCCCCCGCGGGCAGGAGCAAGGCTGGGCTGGGGCTGGAGTGTCGCTGCTTGCGCATGAAGGGGAACACCCTGCAGGCAGAGCAGGGCTGAGCACTGCAGGGACCCTCAGCACCGCGGGGACCCTCAGCACTGCGGGGACCCTCAGCACCGCGGGGACCCTCAGCACCGCGGGGACCCTCAGCACCGCGGGGTCCCAGCGCTGCCCTCACCGCTTCTTGGTTTCCGGAGGGATGACGGCCTCAGCCAGCAGGTTCCTGTAGAGCTCCGACTTGAGGAAGCGCGGGTAGGAGTCCTGGGGGAGCGGAGCATCAGCCCCAGGCTGTGTCCCAGCACTGCCCACCCCGTACCCACCTTCTTCATCAGCATGTAGATGTGCATCTGTGCGTCGTCCATCACGTAGCGGTGGGGCGTCTTGATGCCCTCCAGTGTCCGCTCCATGGTTTTGCTGTCAATGTTCACCCAGCGCGTGGCTCCAGGTGCCAGGAACTGCCTGGGGATCAGACCCAGTGACCAGCACCCAGCATGGCCTGGACTCACGCTGGGATGGAGGGCTGGACCCAAGGACCCAGCCCTGCCACTGCATGGCACTCACTGGTAGATGGAGTCCACGATCTCATTGATACGGGACTGCTCCCCATAGCGCAGCTCCTCACACGCCTCCCAGAAGCTCAGATTCTCAGCTGAGGAAGGGGATAGAGTGGTGTTGGGATGGGGACACAGTGTTGAGATGGGGACATGGTGTTGGGGAAGGGACATGGTGTTCAGAGAGGGACCCGGCACTAGGATGGGGACGTTGTGCTGGAGAAGGGATATGGTGCTGGAATGGGGATGTGGTGCTGGAGAGGACACGATGCTGGACACCACCCATGTGATAACACTCCCCAGTTCCCAGCTGGGCCCTACAGCGAGGCAGAGCTGCAAAGCATGGAGCAAATCAGGCTCACTCACCACTAAACTCCTTCTTGAGGAACTCGAGGAGCTGTGTGCGGCCCAGCGGGTCCATCAGGAGCTCACTGAAGTTGAAGCCCCAACGTTCCACCCGCAGCTTCGTGGGGGTCGTCACCCTATGGGCAGCACGTGGGAAGGGCTGGGGGCTGCAGGCACCCCCCACTGCAGGGCTGCCTCTGTCCTTTCCCTGCACCCATCCCGGGGCTGGTGGCCCCCAGGGGTCCTTACGTGGGGGCATTCATAGCCCAGTAGGTGGTGTCGTCGGTGATCCAGGGGTTGCTGGGTAGGCAGCCCGACATGATGGGGTCGTGGGGCACGTACTGCTCGTTGAACTTGAGGTACCTGCGGGGAATGATCCCACTGCCCACCATGGCTCAGATGGACAGCAAGGGGAGGGGGTGCACTTGTGGGCTCTGCAATGGCCTCAGCTCTGCCCATCACCATCAGGCACATGCTGAGAGGGGCTGCCAGCCTGCTGTAGGATGGAGCTCACCCTTCGAGGCAGATGGAGGATTTCACCCTGGTCCTGGCCATGGCCTTCCTGCAGTACTCGATCTGGGCCAGCCATGGGCACAGGTGAGGGCTCTGTGCCATGCAGCAGCCCCACAGCCGCCCCACACCCCACTCACCTCCCGCTTGTAGTAGTCCATGTTCTTGGCCTGGAAGAGATGTGCAGGGCTGGGTGAGGGCTCAGGGGTTCTCTGTGTATCCCTTGAGCCTTTACCCCACTGAAAAGACCCAGCATAAACCCGACCTCCTGCCCCCTGCAGCCCCGGGCTGGTGACACTTACGTGGGCAGATGACACGGCACATGGAGGAGAGAAGAGAAAACAGCAGTTAGGAAGGAGGGCTGGTGGCTGCGGGGCCCGGGGTGCCACAGTGCACAGAATGGGGCAGCTGCAGGGATTAGAGCACCGGCACAGCCCTCCCTGCTCAGCCACGGCAGTGGGGGCAATGGGACACAAGGACTTTAGATGGGCTAACAGGGCTCAGCCCTGCTCACCAGCTGCACGCGGGTTGTGTGGCAGTTCCTGCGCTCGGGGCCCTGCTCCAGCACGTTGGGAGCTCCTGGCTGCAACAAGAGCAACGTGTTGGGGGACCCTCAATGAACATCCACCCAGCCGCAGTGCCAGCAGGGACTGTGTCCCTCTCAGCCTGTCCTCACCGGGGGCCGGTTGACGAGCCAGTACGCCTGCTCCTGGCAGTCGATGACAATGCGGTCACCCTTCCGCCGCTGCTTGGCTGCCCTGTCCGTGCAGAAGAGGTTGTGGGGTTGGCAGGCACCTTGGGTCCCATTGCCATCCCATTGCCATCCCCATCGTGTCCTCACACTCACCGCAGCTGCTCCCGTGCCTGCATGACCACGAAGTCCCACGTGTGGTTGATCCTCTTGTGCAGGAGGTTGTAGTTGTCCTGGGGGGCAGCAGCCAGGTGGGCACAGCGTGGCACCCGCACCCTTGCCCTGCCCTGAGTCCTATTGCTGTTCCAGCACGGGAGCAGCACCCTTATTGCACCCCCACAGGTGAGCTGAGGCCCCACAGCTCATCACAGGCACCGCTCACCTTCTCGTGCTCGATCAGGTCGCCCTGCTTGCGGATGTTCTTCTTGGCCAGGTAAATGGCTGCAGAGGGATGGAGCCGCTCAGCGGGGCAGGGACCCACTGTGGGGTCTCAGCTGGTGGGCACCTACCATAGTCCAGCTCGGTGGCCGGCCACTTGGTGCTGGTCCAGAAGTACGGGGTCTGTGGGGAAAGGGGCCGGGCTGAGCGGCACCGCGGTGCTGTGGGGTCGGTACCGGGATCGTGAGCACAGGGGGGGCACCCACCTGGAAGCGGTACGGCGACTCATCGGCTCGCAGCACCAGGCTGCGGGGGTCCCGGAGCGGGTAGATGTAGCCGTGCCTCACGATCAGGTTACCGAGGTGCAGCGACTCTGGGTGGGGGCAGCGGGGGCTGCTGGGCGGCTCCGTGACCCACCGGGACACCCCCGCCCCTCCCCGGGCACTCAACTCACCCTCCTCCGAGATGCCGAACTTCTGGATGAGCCACTCCACGATGTCGTTCCCTGCGGATCGTGGCAGCGCTGGGATGCGATGCGGTGCCAGGGGGCACGCGGGGTTACGGGGCAGAGCCCCCAGCCCCAGGGAGCGCCCGGCCGGCTCAGCATCGCTCCCAGCTGCGGTTCTATCGCTCCCAGCTGCGGTTCTGAGCCCATTTCTGATTGCCGGGAGCTGCCCGCTGTGTTGTGCCACCCGAGGGTCGTCCCCGTGCACCGCTCAGACCCGTGCGGGTGGCACCGCTCCCCTCCCCACCCTCGCGTCGCCCCGGACCCGACATCCCACCTGTCATGGCATGGGGGATGACGGTGATGAGCAGCCTCTGGTTCCTCATCTTGATGCCCATGTCCGGGTCCTGCATGCTGACGATCATCCGCTCCATCTGCGGGGCACCGGCAGCGCTCAGAGCCACGGCGGAGAGAGAGGGGGCGCGGGGAGCGGGGACGACCGGCAGAGCTGGCTCCGGGCCGGGGCAGCCTCACTTCTTCCCCGCGGACCCCGACGGTCGGTGCGGTTCCCCTGTCCCGCTCCCTGCCCCGCACACGCCCGGTGCCGGCTCACCTTGCCCAGGCACGGCATCTGCAGGCGGGGCTGCCCGCAGCCGCGGGGACCTCCGATGGTCATAGCGGGTGCTCGTCCCGCACCGCACCGCTCCGCCCGGGGCTGCGGCTTTACCCGGCCCCGACCCCGCCCCGCCCCGCCCCGACCGTCCGCCCCGCGCTCCCCCTCGCGGCTGCAGCGGCTCCGCTGCCCGCACGGTGCCCCCCGGGGCTGTGCGGGGCAATAAGGGGCAATAAGGGGCAATAAGGGGCAATAAGGGGCAATAAGGGGCAGTGCGGGGCAATAAGGGGCAATAAGGGGCAATAAGGGGCTGTGCGGGGCAGTGCGGGGCCGGGAGCAGCCGTCGGGGCCCGGAGCGCATCGAGGGGCGGCGGGCGGGGAGCGACGGGGTGTGCGGGGTGTGTGTGTGCAGGAGGTGTATGGGCTGTGTGCGGGGTGTGTGCGGGGTGTGTGTATGGGCTGTGTATGGTCTGTGTGCGGGGTGTGTGTACTCAGGGCTATTCGGGATATGCGGGCTGTGTGTAAGCAGGAGGTACACGGGGTGTGTATGGGGTGTGTGTACAGATGCACACGGGCTGTGTGTGCGGGATGCATTCAGGGCAGGAGTCGCGGGGTGCGGGCTGAGCTCCGGGTGCGCTGAGGACACGGGGCCGAGCTCCGGCGGTTCAGGATACGCCCCGATCTCCCGTTGCCGCTCGGTTAACGATGTGCGGTGGCTGCGGGCAGAGCACGCGGTGCGGGCAGTGCGGACAGGCGCGGTGCGGGCGGCGGATGAGCTCACTGCAGTCACACCGCCCATGAGCGGGGCTGGAGCCGCCCGGCAACGAGGGGCGGGGGCGGGCGGGGGCGGGCAGCGGAGCCGCCGCGTCTGCGGGAACCACCGCCGCCCCGCCGGGCCGCGCCGAGAGCAGCGGGGAGAGCGCAGCGGGCACCGGGAGCGGAGCCGCGGGACCCCTCTCCCCCTGCACAGCCCCCCCCCCCCCCCGGGGGCCCGGCGCGGCCCGGCCATGCTCGGCCTGGACGTGTGCGAGGCCGGCGGGCAGCTGCTGGAGCTGCTGTGGCTGACGTTGTGCTACCGAGGTGAGCGGCCGAGGGGCGGCCGGGAGGGCGGGGGGCAGCGCCGGGTGCTCGGAGAGGGTTGGGGGGGGGGGGGGTAACGGAGCGGGCCGAGCATCGACCCCGCAGCGACAACAACAGGTGGGGCAGAGCACGGGGAGCCCCGCAGCGCCCATCCCGGTCAGCACCCGGCGCTGCATCCCGGTGCGGTACCGCGATGTGCGGGGACTCAGCCTTCTGCTGGGGCTTGGAGACGTGCCCGGGGTGATGTGCGGGGCCCCGCGTGTAGCGTGGGCTCCTGGAGTCGGGCACGATGCGGTGGATGGGCCCTCGTGTCCCCCGCCCTGTGTGCGCCCACCATCGGACCATCACCCCGTGGCTTTGTGGCCGTGCCTGCAGCCGGCGGTGGGGATGCCCCCCCCCCCCCACGGTGACCGTGCACGAAGGGCGCTGCGGGCTGCAAACGCACCCCGAGCCGCACCACGCAGCACCACGGCTCATCTCGCTGCACGGCTGTGCGTTAATGCAGCCGGCGGCTCCGCCTCTGGGCTCCGTTCTGCCACCGGGCCCTGGGGACACGCAGCCCGGTGGCATCACCACGGCCCCGAGCAGGGGGGAAGCACGAGCTGCAGCATGGCAGCTTGGGGACCATCACCCGCATCCATCTGAGCTCATCTCCCCCAGCCCGGCAGTGCTGGTGTATCTCTGGGGTATGGGGCTCCCCGGGGTGTCCCTGCGCTGCCACTGCCTGTGACCCGCAGACATCATGGCTGACAAGGAGGGGGTGATGCTGTCGCTGGAGGAGGAGGAGGAAGATGCCGACGTGGCCCTGGCGTACAAGACGCCGGAGAAGAAAAGCCTGAGGGAGATCCAGGAGCTGGACCCGGGGGATGAGAGCCTGCAGAAGTACAAGCAGACGCTGCTGGGCAACATCCCCGTGGCCGTGGGTAAGGCTGGGGCTGGGTACCCCACACACACAACACCCCGACACGTCACACCAGGCGATGCAGCCTCAGCAGGAGCAGGGAGCAGCGCTGTCCCCATCCCTGAGGCATCCCCATGGGGAGGGCACGGCCCTAATGCGTCACCCGCGGGCGCTGCCTGCGCCCACCCCAATGCAGGGAGACCCCGGCATCCCCTGCTGTGGGTAACGCTGCCCGGGGACCCCGGTTGCTGTGGTTACAGGATCACCGCTGCAGTTGCCATAGGAACGGTTACGAGGGACCGGGGAATTCATTGGGATGGCAGAGATGGAGCGAGCGGCCGCGGGGGGGATGTCAGCGCTGAGCCCCCCCCACAGCCAGGGGCTGCCCTTGTGCCTTGGTGGGCTGAGCTGTGCCACGGGGCTTTTAACATGGGCTCATCCACAAAGGGTTTGGGCTGAGCTGAGGTTCCCTGTTGCACGGAGCCCATTGTCCTCTGGCTGCTCTGTGCGGCCCATTGGGGCACATGGTCATCCTCCCCAGGAGCCCCCAACCCTCCTGCTCTGCGGCCTGAGGTGCCAACCCCATGGGTAAGGGCCACGTTGCATCACTTGTCTCCAGATGCCAACGTGCCCAACGTGCAGGTGACAAAGCTGACCCTGATGTGTGAGCAGGCGCCGGGGCCCATCACCATGGACCTGACGGGTGAGTGCTGCACGTTCTCGGTGGTGGAAGGGAGGAGGAGGAAGAGGAGGAGGATGGGTGCCATGCTGATGGGTGCCATGCTGATGGGTGCCATGCTGACGGGGCCATCTGCCCCCCACAGGAGACCTGGAGGTGCTGCAGAGCCGTCCCTTCGTGCTGAAGGAGGGGGTGGACTACAGGGTGAAGGTGTCCTTCAAGGTAAGGCCCTGCTCCGTGGGCACCTGACACCCACCTGAGGGCTCTGTGCCTCTCTGGGGGTCCCTGTCCACCTGAGGACCCACACTGCATCACTGCCACCACCAGGCCACGTGCCACCCTTGGCCCTGCTCAGTGCCCATCAGGATCCGCATGGCAGTGCGTTGTGGTGGCTGTAGGGTGGGTGTCCCTCCCAGCCCACCATGCGCAGCCGCTCACAGCCCCTTTGTGCCCCGCAGGTGAACAGGGAGATCGTCTGCGGGCTGAAGTGTCGGCACCTGACATATCGCTGCGGCCGGCCGGGTGAGTGGGGTCAGGGGTGGGATGGGGCAGAACCCCCCGCCCTGCTCACCCAAACCCCTCTCACCCTCTCACCCAGTGGACCGTGATGTCTTCATGGTGGGCAGCTACGCGCCGAGGGCTGAGGAGTACGAGGTGGTGACGCCGGCCGAGGAGGTGCCGCGGGGTCGGCTGGCGCGTGGCTCCTACCGCGTGCGCTCGCTGGTCACTGACGACGACAAGACGGAGCACCTGGCCTGGGAGTGGGGCCTGTGCATACGGAAGGGCTGGGAGGACTGAGACCCCCCCAGGTCCCACCATTGCGGGGATCCCCCCCCTGCCGCCTGGGGACCCCCTGCCGCCCGCGCCGCCCCACCGATGGGAAGGTGGGGGGGTCCCTTAGCAAAGCGGGCGCCCGCGGTCGTGGTCTTGGCAACCAAAGTTATTTTTAATCGCCGTTTTTTTTTGATACCGACGCCCGACTCGTCCTCGCGGCACCTCCATCGCTGTGCACTGCAATGAGCTGCGCCCGGCCGTGGGCTCCGCTCCTCCATCGCCATTAAACCCTACAGACGTGTCTCTTATGCCGTGTCCGTGTCCCCTGGCCCCGTCCCGCTGTGGGGACGTGTGTCTGGAAATCCGCCACCTGCTCCCTGCCTTATCTCTGTGCTGGCAGCCAGTAGCGGAGGGCCACGAGCTCCCACGGCCCAGCACCTCCCGCCCCACTGCCCTTATCTGCCCCTCTCCCCTTGCGAAGGCTTTGGCAGTGGGACGGCGCCATGCGGGGCGGCGCGGTGCTGTGGGTGCTGCTGCTGTCACTGGCCTGGCTGGGGCGGGTGTGGGGGGCTGAGGGTGGGGAGGAGGATGGGGAGGTGATGGCGACCGAGGAGGAGGAGGGGGATGAAGAGGATGAGGTGCTGTCGGATGAGCTGGAGGAGGAGGACGGTGTCCTGGTGCTCCATGAGCACAACTTCGCCCGTGCCCTGCGCGAGCACCGGCTGCTGCTGGTGGAGTTCTGTGAGTGCTCGTGGGGAACGTGGGGGGCAGAGCAGGGCTGGGGGGTGTGAGATGCAACGTGAGGGCCTGAAGGACAGGGGTTGGCAGAGGGGTGCTGGGCTTGAGAGGTGGAGCAGGGAGGGAGGAAAGGTCCTGGGTTGGGGTGCACAGCAGGGATATGAACCTTATGGCAGAAGGATTTGAGACATGGGGCATGGCAGCTCACGTGTGCCATTAGGTGCCCTCAGCCTCACCTCTGGGCTGGGGACACCCCCGGGTTGGGGACACCCCCCTTGGCCGTGCTGTGCTGACCCCGGGCCCTGCACAGACGCTCCGTGGTGTGGGCACTGTCGCCGCCTGGCCCCTGAGTTCGCCCGTGCGGCCGCATTGCTGAGGAACGGATCGGAGGTGGCGCGGCTGGGCAAGGTGGACGCCGTGACGCAGACAAACCTGAGCTCTGAGTTCCACATCCAGGCCTTCCCCACGCTCAAACTCTTCCGTGACGGCAATCGCACCCACCCTGTGGCCTACAGCGGTAGGGCTGCGCGGGGGCACTGCAGGGGCATGGGGTGGGTGGGAGGGTGATGGTGAAGGGGTGATGGCATCCTGACAGCAGCAGGTGCTGGTGGTGATGTGCCCAGGGGTGGTGGTGGCTGTGATGGCCGTAGTGGCAGTGGCAGCCCCGCTCTGTGCTCAGGCCGCATGGACGCCGAGGGCATGGTGCTGTGGATGCAGCGCCGTGCCGGGCCCAGCGCCACGCTGCTGCATGACGCCGACACCGCTGCCGCCTTCATCAGAGCGCAGGACATCGCGGCCGTGGGCTTCTTCAAGGTGGGCTGGGGCCGGGCAGGGCTGTGCTGTGCTGTTGGAATGGCGGTGCTGATGGTGGAACCATGCAGGACCTGCACAGTGCGGCGGCGCGGGCGTTCTACGAGGTGGCTGAGGAGGTGGTGGAGGTGGTGTTTGGAGTGGCCGAGGCGGATGAGCTGTTCAAGGCGTACGGGCTGTCGGCCGACACCGTCTGCCTCTTCAAGAAGGTGAGTGGGGTTGGGGTGGTGGGGCTGCGGCGGGGCCTGGTGCTCACTGTCCCACACCTGGCAGTTCGATGAGGAGAGGACGGATTTCCCCGTGGACCCGGAGCAGGGCCTGAATGTGGCCGAGATGACGCGGCTGCTCCGCGTGCACAGCCTGCAGTTGGTGATGGACTTCTTGAATGAGGTTCGGCTGCTGCCCTCCCCAACCCTGGTGTGGCTGCAGGGTGCCTGGCCTCTCACTCTCCTTCTGCCTTGCAGACCTCCGGACAGATCTTTGGGGCCAAGATCCCCAACCACATGCTGCTCTTCCTCAACACCTCTGTAGCTGAGCAGCAGGCACTGCGGGATGAGTTCCGTGCGGCCGCCAGCGCCTTCCGGGGTGAGGTGAGGTGATCCCATGGCAAGCAAGGATGGGACCTGGGGGACCACAGCCTCAGCACTGCCCATCTCCCCCTCTAGGTGCTCTTCGTGGTGGTGGATGTGGACGGGTACGGTGCCTCTGTTTTGCACTTCTTTGGTCTGAATCCCAGTGATGCGCCCACACTGCGCTTCATCAAGATGGAGAACAACCGCAAGTACCGCATGGAGGCGGACGCCTTCTCAGCCACGGCCATACGTGACTTTGTGCGGGCAGTGCTGGATGGGAAGGTGAAGGTGAGCAGATGGGAGCCTGGATCTGAACCTGGCCCCAAACAGGTCCCAGCAGAACATCCCTGCTGTCCCCACAGCCCCAGCTGCTGAGTGCAGAGCCCCCCGAGGACTGGAACACGCGGCCCGTTAAAGTGCTGGTGGGGAAGACCTTTGAGCAGGTGGCATTTGATGAGACCAAGAACGTCTTTGTGAAGTTCTGTAAGTGCTGAAGTCCTGTTCCTGAGCCGCATCGTGGGGCTGAGCCCCTCTCCATGACCTCTCCTGCATCCCCACCCCTCGCCTACCCCCGGTGCCCCCAGCCTGGCTGTGACCTCCAGCCCTGTGCCCGTCACACAGATGCTCCATGGTGCACCCACTGCCAGGAGATGGCGGCTGCCTGGGAGGAGCTGGGCGAGCGCTACAAGGACCACGAGGACATTGTCATTGCTGAGATGGATGCCACAGCCAACGAGCTGGAGAACATCACCATCAGCGGATACCCAACACTGCACTACTTCCCTGCTGGGCCGGGCAGGAAGGTGGGCAGGGACAGGTGTGGGGAGTCCCTGGCGCTGCCAGCACCTGGGGAAGGTCAGGCTCAGATGTCACCCTGTGTCCTCCTCCTGTCCCCTGGCTCCAGATGGTTGAATATCGAAGTGCCCGAGATGTGGAGACCTTCTCCAAGTTCCTGGAGAATGGAGGGAAGCTGCCGGAGGAGCCACCCACGGTGAGAGAGGTGCCCCATCCCTGGGCAGGGGCTGCCACCCAGGGCACAGACCCTGCAGGACACGTGGGATGGAGACAGGACACGTCCATCCCTGTCTCACCATCACCTTCTGCAGGTGTCCATGGCCCCAGAGAACAGCACAGAGTCACCGAGCCCATCCGGTACAGCCGAAGCCCGGGAGGAGCTGTGAGTCCTGTCCTGCTGCAGTGGGCATTATAAATGACCCTGGAAATGATGCGGGCTCTGTCTGTGTCTGTGGGATGCAGCTGACAGCCCCCGCTGGGGGGCACGTGGCACTGAATGCTGCCTGCTTGGCCTCCTGGGGACACGGTGCAGCTGGTGGGTGCCTCGATGGGGGTTGAGCCCACTGGGGTGTGCAGGGCAGTCGGTCCCATGGTCAGCTTGGCCTCAGGCACCCATGGCACTGAGCATTCCCATGGAGGGGGTGCTGCCTTTGCCTTCCTGTGATGCTGGACCCAACACAGCCCTGGGCACACTGTGATTCTCATCCTTCTGTCCCTGCAGTGTCAGAGTGCTGCAGGCAGCCCAGGTTGGCCCTTGTGCTGCTCCAGGCATGGGGCTGTCAGGGTGTTGGGGATGAAGGAACCACAGAAGGCTTTCAGCTTCATGGCCCCAAGGCCTCCTGCCTCACACCTGGGCTGCAATAATGCAGAGCTGCGCCAGGGTTCCAGTCCCAGGAGCTGCTTTCACACCCTGGGAAGGCAGGAGTAGCCCCAAATGGGGCTCTAAGAGCCCTCTGGAGCCTTTCCAATGCCTGGCTCACAGTCTCAGTCCCCAGCACCATCC
Organism: Coturnix japonica; assembly: GCF_054131305.1. NCBI lineage: Eukaryota > Metazoa > Chordata > Aves > Galliformes > Phasianidae > Coturnix > Coturnix japonica. The sequence continues at coordinate 18,817,846 of NC_140675.1, read as the reverse complement.
CCTCCCCCCTGAGCTGCTGCTCTCCAGCCATAAGCAATGGCTCTGGGACCCCCATGCCCACCCTGTGGGCAGCCCCATTTGTGTGCCCACGGCCCTGGGCACCCCTTCTGCCTGCTCCCATTCTCAGCCCGCTCCCACGTCTGCTCCGCGGGGAAGGAAGAAACCAGAAGGCACCGGGATGTGGGGCTTTATTTCATTTTATCCAAGTACCTTTGAAAAGATCATTGTACAAGTCAGCACATGAGGATGCACAGGAGACACCAGCAGGGCTGCACGGCCGCTGGAGGATGCTGCGCTCAGCAAATGTACATATTTACAGGGAACCCCCTGAGAAAAATAAGGGGGAGACGGAAATCCCAGGCATGGTAACAACCTCACCAGACACAACACCAGCAGAACTTAAAAAAGAGGGAGGAAAAGACGCTCGTAACACTGTTCCCTGGTTGAAAACGATTGCAGATTTTGCTGGACTTCACATAGTGGTAGGCAAGTCACAGAACCGTGTTTAAAGGCACTCGGTGACGTGTACAAGAGGCTGAGTTGTCCCCACACCGAACCACTGCAGGCAGCTGGGTTGTGCCCCAATGTGCTGCAACAGCAGTGAGCAATGGGGCATGTGGGCAGGCAGGGTGAGTGCTGATGTGGGACCCCCGAGGAGCTGGAGCTGTGGGCACAGGGTTTGCCCAATGGCTGGTGCAGGGCTGCGGCTGCTGGGGTACAGAGCACAGCCTGGGCTGGTGGGAAGGGCAGGGCTGAGGGCAGGTGGAGCTGAGATCAGACCCATCTGCACCCCAGTAGTTGCCCCTTACAGTGACTGCAGCATTCGGGGGACCTGGCTGTACAACAGCCCCTCAGCTCCTTTGCTGCTGGCTGGGGACCCCTCACACTGCTTCCCCAGAGACAGAACCTGACAGAAGACACCGGATTCATAACATGATGGTTTCTGTCCTCAGACTGGAAGTGTCTCATTGGTTTCCTCCCTGTACTACCCCTCTCCTAAGGCAACTCCCCTGAGCAAAGCCCAGCCTTGGCACTGGGGTCTGCACACAGCTGCCAGCCCTTCATTGGGGCTGCAGCAACCTCCAGGAGGGAACGTCTGCCCCAAGAGCAGGCACACGTGGGGGACAAGCACAGGGCATGGGATGCCAGTGTCCAGCCCCGCAGTGCTGAGCAGCAGCTGACCCTCACTGGTGGCCCACAGCCCTGCCCTGGTGGAAGGCACCACAGGAAGCCTGCAGCACCAAGAACTGGCACCCACCCTCCCTTTCCCTTGGGGATTCACTTGGTCACAAGAAAGCTCAGGAGGAAAACCACCCCTACCAGGTCCAATAGCTGCGACTGCCAGGGAGGCGAGAGCCCAACTCGTTCAGAGTGGCTCAATAATCTTCAGTGGGGGCCACTCTGGAGTGCAGCAGTGACTTCCACAGCAGCAGGGACAGCAGCTTGTCGGCTGGGTGCACCCCAGCCCAGCATTGCTCAGAGCCATCCACACTGAGGGGGTAGGGAAGGGGGGCTGTGAAAGCGAGGACCACACGGAGTCTGATGGATGGCTGTACACTTTGGGTGCGTTCTGCAGTACCTGCGTGTTTTTACATTTACATAAGAGCACTGTGACATTGGAAATATTTTCCTTTTATTACAATATATCAAAAATATGCAGCTTTAGTAAACAAGTTCATTTTACACTTTCTAATGCACTGTACAATGCTACATTACACTTATATTCGGTATGGAGAGGGAGCCCAGGCTCCCACTGGCAGGTTTGTGGGGGTGAAACGACTTCCCATGGCACAACAGAGCTTGCCCAGGTCCTGGCACAGAGTGGGCTGCACCGTGGGCTCGCCCAGCACCTCCTGGAGTAGCACCGCCAGCGTCTGCCCCAGACCTTCTCCTCCAGTCCCAGAGTCTTTCACAGTCCTTTCCTGCAGCCTTGGAGCCTAATCAATCTTCTCCACCTTCCCAATGATCTTCTCTTCGAAGATGGGCAGGATGGTGTCGTCCTCCCGCACCTCCTCGAAGACCACACCGCAGTCAAACTCATCACTCACTTTCTTAAAGTAATACCTGAAAGGGAAGGAACACGGGGACACAGAGGGGTTAAGGGCCACGTGGGACATCACAGTGATACCCAAACATGGGGGGCAGCTGTGGCTGTGAGCTCACAATGAATGGGAGCAGCCCCAGCAGACATGGAGGCTGGCATCCACCCCTGCCCTCTCCTAGTGAGGGTAATCAGAATGCAAGCAGGCATGTTGAGGAGCAAACTGTGATGCAGGATATTTCTGGAGGTAGGACTCCAGATGCAAGTCTGAGTTCTACCCTTATTTAAAAAGTAGATTCCTGGCTCACTTTGGGACTTACTTTTCTAAGTGAAAGGAATGTCCATTGGCAACCAGATGCTGCCACAACCCTGCAAGGCTGCTGAGAACCCCAGGAGCTCCCCTGACCTACCTCCTTTGCCTTGACAGGATCAACATCCTGGTGGTAGCAGCTGCCAGGGGGTGCTGACAGTCTGCTGGCACCACACTGCAAGTGGCGAACAGCCCTTACCTGTAGTTCCCTTTCTTGGTCAGCAGCTCCTTGAACTGTCCCAGTGTCACCACGCGCCCTTTGACGAGGGTGCGATACGGGATGGGCTCTCCACAGAAGTAATAAGCGACCACGATGTTCTCACACGGCTGGGATGCTCCGCTGCCCGGTCTCTTCTGGGGCTTCAACCTGTTGTACAAAATCACAAGCAATGTCCTGAGTATCGGCTTATGGTGCTCGGCACAGACTCAGCATCATCGGCAGCACTGGGTGCTGGTTGGGGTGAGGGGCTGCCCAGGCAGGGGATGCAGGTCCAGACCTTCATTTATCTGCAGAGAACTGGAGCCTTTCTGTATGGAGGTGCCAAAGTAACACTCAGGGCCCTCAGGAAACATCTTTTACTCTGACCACCTTTCTTGGCATACATCTGTGCACTCAGGCTGGTGAACAGCACTTGGAAAGGCTGGATGGAGGCCAGCTCATAGACAGGAGGAAGAGGGCACAGGTTCCAACTCAGCCCCTTCATGCTGCAGAAACCCATCCCAGGGACAGGCTTTGAAGTGGCTTTCCTGCAGCACTGAACTCTGAGAGCAATTGGTTTGGGCAGGGCAAGGCAGAGCATCACACACCCACTGCAGCCAACCAGTGTCACCACCGGTGTGCACCACTGTGCTTGGGCTTCAGGCTTCAAGGCTTGCTACCTGGACCTCAGTACAAGCAGTGCTTCGGTGATGGCTCCCAGGGCTCAGTCTGCAGGAGAAGCCTTCATATCATAGACAAGGAGAAGAAAGTGCCATCCATATCAGCTAGCAACTCCTTTTGTGAAGCATTTGGAGTTCCCATGTGCAGCTCTGGAATGTGCCAAACCCTGTGTGCTTTGCTGCTCATCCCATCCTGTCCTGCTCCATCATGCAAGGCCTGGCTGGGCTGCAGGCTGGATTTTGGAAGGCAGACACCATCCTCAAACCTCCAGCGAGCAGACCTGGAACCTCTCACACCTTCCTGCCTGTCGGGATGTCGGTCTGCTCCTTCCCTCCAGCCCACACACTGGCATTTGCTACTTGGTGCCATCAACAGATTGAAAGTGTCAGCCCAGTCCTCGCCTCATTTTCAGAGTCAGACAAAAGTAGCAACAATCAAAATAAGGGCACTTTGCACTTGTGTGGAGCCTTTCATCTGGGGCGCTGTAAATGCTGCACAAACATTTGAGCAGCCTACACAAATGCATTGCTTGGCAAGTGTGGTCTCAGCCAGAGGCAGCCTTCTCTTTCAGAATCACATAAAACAGATCTGGCAGCTTTAAAATCATTTAAAAGGCACACGGGGTAAAAGGGGAAAAAAAAGGAGAAAAAAAAAGGATGATTTTGTATTTATAGGACTGGAAAGTTGCTATAAGAGCAGAATACGCCAAGCACATGAGCTAATGGCAGTGTTGGAAATGGCTGTGACCTCAACCTTTAAATACAGTCACAGCACCTTTGTAATGGCACGTCCACAATAACATTGGCACTGCAAAACAAGACCAGGGAGAACTCTGTCACCTCTTTCTAAAGCCATGAGAGGTCTAAAGTTCAGCTCCCAATGCTCCTGGTGCCTGCTCTGCTCTGGAGACCATTGGAGAAACTGCAGCATCCCAAGAGGTGATGGAGCTCCTTGTGCCAGCACGGCTCTTAGAAGCCATCCCCGTATCAAAGCACAGGATGCCCTTTAGGCAGAAAAACATTAAGGAATTGAATCATCCTCTGGAAAAATAAAAAATAAAATCATGTATTTAAAGGAAAAACGGGTCATAAATTCAGGCAAATTCTGTGCATCCTGTGAGCCAGGAGTTAATTGAAGGGGTTTGGAAAACCTCAGAGTCCCTCAGCTTCTCTTAATGCTGCTGGAAACGAGTCATGACTATGAGAGAGCTGCTGGTGCCCAGGGGAGCTGGCATGGAGGCTGGTGGGGATGCAATGACACACGCTGTGCATGCAGCATGGTGCTTAGGCTGCTGGAGGGCAGCTCCTTGGTCACTGGGGGGGGAGGCAGGACTGTCACAACCAACACCTCGAGCTCCCCAGCTCTGCCATGATAAAGCCAGAGCAGGATTGTGCCAATGGCTGGGAGCCTTCCTCCTCCCACTGTGTAATTTGTGCCTGAAAAGCTGCTTTGCAGCCACCTCAGACTGGCTGCTGTGCTCCTCTTCCCCAGGCTCAGAAAGGGGCTGTGGGGACCGTGTGGCTTCTGGAAAGCATGTGAGGGAGAAAGAGCCGCCTGGTTCTTTCTGACAGGACCCCAGGAGGCCACCAGTGATGGAACAAGAGCCAAAGGTTTGGTACCTCCTTGCAGGAAGGAACATCACCCTTTAAAGCATCACAGAATACACACACGTCCCCAGATCTCTAGCAAACTGAAGCAGGGATGATGAATAAGAAATCATTGACAACACAGTTTTCCAGACATTCCTCCCCTGAGAACATGACAACACAACCATCTCTGCTGCCATCATCGCCCAGAAACCTCCTGAGGCCACTTCTAACCCAGATGGGCCCCTGCTGAGTGTGCTGCTCCATCACAGCACGCCTGAACCCTGCCTCATTGGAGCCTCCATCTGCACCCATCCCCTGGGTCTGCAGTGTACCCTCTCCATGAACACACACAATTAACTCTCTGTTCCTTCTTCTGGCCTCAGCTCCCTTTGCAAAGTTTGTCACAAGCAGGAAATGTTACCCAGCAAGATAAATGCAGTGCTGACTGCCTTACTGCACCTTACCCTGCCCAAGGAGCCCTGAGCTGGGGAGGCAGCCAGATCATGGCAGGGGTGGGACTGGGGGGGGGGGGGGGGGCTGTAAGGTCTCTTCCAACCCAACCATGCTGTGATTCTATGGTTCTATGACCAGCACTAACTCAGCCTGTGTCAGAGCACAGACACAGCCCAGCTGTGATGCTGCCATGCCCAGCACAGGGGAGGTTTGCTCCATCCCAGCCCTGGGGCCAAAGAGCTGTGGAAAGCCTGAAATACAGCCAGCAGATGTTACCTCAGGAGGTGTCCCAGCATCCAGCTCTGCCCCTCTTCCAGGCCTGGCCCAATCAAACTAATTCCAAACCAAGCTCACGCTAACATTTTTGCTGGAGAGTCTAGAAAATTCTTTTGCTGCTTACGAAAATCTTTTCTCTGCAGAGCTGCTACTAATTACTTCTTCCAGCTGGAAACATGCGCACTGTGACAGTGAGCTACAGAAAATGGCTCAAAAACTGGCTGCACAGGCAAGCAACCACCGGGACAAGGCTCTCCACCAACACAATGGGCACAAGAGGTCAGGTCAGCCAGCACTGGACACTTCAGCTTTCATAGGCTCCCAAAGATCAATGGCCCAGCCTCAAACACTGTGAGGAGGCAGCACAAGTGTGAAAGCAGAACAGCCCAGCGTGGCTCAGCCTGTTCTCCTGCTGGTCTGAAGGGCACATACCACAACGCCATGGGGTTTCTACAAAAGCTGCCAAGTTGTTATTAGAGTATTCAAGACACATGCATAAAGCCCAGGCTGGTGTTTCCCAAGTGTGCATCTGCACCTAGACGTTTCTTGGGAAGGTGTATGAATTGAATATGACTATAAATGACTCCACAAATAAACCTTATCCAATTACACCAAGTGAAAGTTAGATCAAATAAGCCTGGCCCAAGCTGACGTGGGAGAGCCCTCTAATTATTTAGCTTCCAATCAATGCTCTGATATAAATATGCAGAAGTCTGCTACATGACCACTGCAAGCACAAATAATTGCAGCTCAGCAATTAGAGGAGCTTGTTCTTTAAATTACACTCATGTTTCTGAATGTCAGACTCCAAAGTTTAGAGTTTTCAGAACACAGCTATAAAGCAATGAAGTGACTACAAGCAATTCCCATTGTGAAAGGTTTTTAATGGTCAAAGTGCTTTTAGTTCTTAACAGTAATTATCAAGCACTTCCAAAATGTTTTTCATCTGAGAGCTCTGTGTGCCTTGCAACTAATCCTCCCTGAAAGATAATACGGGAGCAGAAGAATTAGCTCTGCAACAGGCATTGAGCTGAGTCACAGGAAGCTGCAGTGACTTGGATACAGGCATGCAGAGAACAATACTGCTGCAGCAGTGTGCAGCGCTCCCCCTGAGCTGCCACGAGCTTCCTTTGCTGGAAGATTGAATGAGATGTAGATAAAGAGCACATACATATTCTTCTGCCCTTAATTTTGCTGCATTCTGCTGAATTTTGCCACTGCACCAACCAAGAACTCTGCAACCAGTGTGTGAACGAACCACAAGTGTGCTGGTGAAGATGAGGTGAGTACAGCAAACCTGAGGCTGACTAGTTCTGCAAAGAGCGCTCTTCCCTCTCATGCTATTTCTAAACAGGCTCCACCTGCCCAGGCTCATTCAGAACATTTCCAGACTTCCAATCCACAAAACTCAAGCCCAGGCCTTAAGGCAGCTTGTGGCATTTGCCTGTCCAAAGCCATGTCAGAGAGAATGAGGAGGCTTCCCTGACCTCTCTGCAGGTGCCTCCACTCAGTAAGTGCTGGAAACTGGAGCACAGCACCTCCCGTGGCACCCCAGCCACAGAGCAGCCTCCCCCCTTTTCTCCCATGCATACTCAGACCCCATGGCCATACCTTTGTTTCAGTGGGAGTTTTCCAGCTCTCTTTTCCTCCTCCTCCAACCTCCTGCGAGCTTCTTCCAACTGGGTGAGTGGGTTGGGTGCTGGGTTGGGTGGCATGGTAGGATCTTGGATGAAAGGATGTGAAGGCTGGACGACGTTCCGGAGCTGGGCACTGACCCACGGATGCACTGCAACAGGCCGCTCAATGGAGAGGGGTCGGACCATGTCGTGGGACAGCTGCTTCTTAGCACCTGAAGAGCTACACACAAATACAAAGGTTTTACACAGGCTGCTGAGTCACTCTGCACACGTGCACGTCCAGATGATACCATGAAATGCACAATAGAAACAAACCCAGCAGAAGGCAGATCAATGATGGATCAAATTTGCTCAGCAGGATCCACCAGAAGATGCCCTGATGTGCACTGCCAGGCTGTGAGCCACTGATGGGCAGTGGATGTTGCAGCACTGTGCTCATCCTTGCCAACCCCTGCGGCACTGCCCATGGCTCTGGCACGGCCCCAGCTGCCTGCAGAGCAACCTATCTCAGCTACTATTGTGAAACAAGGCAAAAAACTGTCCAGAGGATGCTCTCAACAAGCCCAAACGCTGGGCAACCCAGTTCTCCTTACCTGAGCCCTCTTAAACTGCTAACTCTGGACCAATGGCTTCAGTGCAGCAGGACCTACATTTCTATCAACACTTTGCACAACTGACAGCTGTTTATGTACAGAAAGTGCCTAAAGCAAAAACACTGCCTACTGTGTGCCTCATTATCCATTCTGTACCCACAGCAGCAATTTGTGAGATTCCTCTGAGGCTTCAACCTCCTCCCACCACCACAATTCATTCTTCAGGAAAGTAAATGAATTTTATGCTTAAAGCTCCCAAGCAATCCTCAGTCTCCAAAGGACCTTAACCCTTGTGCCTGGTGGATGCTTGTCTTCCCAAGACCTCCAGGAACAAGGCAGACCACTGCACAGCCTACATATGCCTTACGCAGGGGATACAATAGGATAGCATGAAGACTCCTCACTCTACCAGCCCTTACCCATGGTTTGTTTTCTTATGCCTGCTGATCTCCTTCTCTCCTTCTATGATCCACTGAAGGATCTTCTGGTTTCTCTCCACGTCTTCAGGAGATCCTGGCATCTCATAGTTGGCACCATCACTTTTCCCTGAATCGGTCTTCTTAATATTTCTTTTTGAGAGCAGACTTGCTTTCCCACTGCAAGAACAAAGCTTGAGACATTAGCGCTTTGCCTAAGCCAAACCTCCACAGACAGTGGCAGAGGATGGACACGTCTCTCTTGGACACGTTCAGCCCTGCCAGGGTCTGCTTGGTTCTACTACAGCTCAACCAACTGTGCCATGGCTAAGGCTCAGGGCAAGGCTGGTTGGCCTGAGGCACATCAGGCTCCCAGTCCCACATGCAAAACATGGAATGCATCTGGCAAACAAGCCATGGCAATGCAGCAAAAAGCCCAGCAGATCTCCTGCCACATAAAGGATTGTGTTCAACCCTCAGTTCTCTGCTCCAACATGATTAACAGGCTCAGAGCATGAGGATCAGCCTGGTGCTGCAATCCATTGGCTGCCTCTCTGTGACAGATCACTGCTCTTACTCAGAGCCCTTCCTGTGCCATCTCCACACCTCCTTACAGGTTCACTAGCACCCCAAATCCCCTCCTGCCGTTCTGCCATGCCAAGCACTTGTTTCTCACCACCACTTGAACTGAGGCTTCATATTGTACTAAAACATTTTTAATGCAGACAGCCTTCTGCAGGCTGTCACCAACCTGGGTAATACAGTCCCATCAGACTGCAGATAGACTGAAACCAGGCAGTTATGGAAAGGCCCTGGCTATGTTTATGGCTATAGCACATCACTACAATTATCCCATCCCTCCTTGGCAACGTGCTGCCCATTTGCCCAGCAGTGCAGCCAGGCAGCTACATGCTCATGGGGCTGCACAGTGCTGGCCTGTCATTGCCATAGCCAGCAGTTCTACCGGCCACCCCCGCATCCTGATCACCCACCTGCTTTACTTCTGTATGCTCATTAGCACTGACAGAAAAAAGAACAAGACTGTTCAGATGTGAACTCTTCTCTTACGAGGCTCCTACCCTGGGGAGAGTCAGGAACTGGGAGTTTGTGCTAAAGAAAGGACAGCTCTGAATGCACCCTCTGACATTTCCTTTAAGCATGTGTTGCAGACAGTGCTAGAGAGAAGCTCTGTACTTAGATGGGGCTTTGGGTTGATCCAGCATGGCATGCTCTGTAGAACCAACCCAGCCATATCTTAGCCCTTTTCCTATGGAAGCTGGGCAGACGTGGGGGCCCTTCCTCCCCATCTGCCTGGAAAGCAGTTTGCTTCAGCTGCCCCTGCGCTCTGCCTCCCTCCTCCCACCCCATAAAGTTGCTCCTACACATTGATCTGGCTGCCTGTCTTCACTAAATATCCTACCCCCAGTACACTGCTCCCAGACAACACACCTCAAGGAGCTAGTGAGCTCTGCACTGCAGTTTCTCCACACTTACAATCAGCATTCATTATTCAAGGTAGCCCTGAGCCTCACCTTTGCAGTAATGCAAACACAGGACTAGCAAAACCTGCTGCTGCAGAGAATGAGCTTCACCCTCTCCATTCAGCACACAGATAGAAGATGGAGGAATTGGGTGGTCATTGCAAAACTGAACATGAGCAGTGTTCACTGCAGCCCAGAAAGCCGGCTGAATCCTGAACTGCATCTAAAGAAGCCCCTGTCAGGGAGAATGTCCCCTTGGGATAGCAGGCCACAGCAGCACCAGAACATCCACTGCTTAGCCAGAAAGAGAAAGGAAACCTTCTGGTGAATAAAACAGGCCTTGCAAAAAGTTGAACCTTTTTGTTCTCTCATAAACAGCTTAAGAACCTGGTTTCTGTTACCCAGATCCCGAGACACAGCCCTACTTTTATCACCTCCCAAAGCACAGGGAAGCCCCAGCACCTCTGCTGCTTTAAGGAGAAGTGCTACTTTATAGCCAAGGCCATTAAAAATCCTGGTTAGAGGATTTCACCACCAGGTCACAGAGATTTTAAGTGCTGTTAGGAAGCATATTCATTTCTGAAAGGAAGCGCAGTGGGAGGCCCTTAAGCCACGTCCTGTAAGAAAATATGGCCCAGCCACCCTGCTGCCCTACTCACCTGTAGCCTAAAGAGTCCATGGGGACAGGGGCCATGCCCAAGTTTTCAGAGTAGTTTCTTGACTTTGTTGCATAGTTATGTGAATCTACATTCCAAGCAAAGCTGTTCTGCACTCTCTGAGTGGCCTCGGCCTCAATTTGCTCTTTTGGTTTCATCATGCTGTGGTGATGGATGTGGTGGTAGACATGTTTATGGTGGTATAAGTTAGCTGCATCCAGTTTCATTCCTGATTTCGTTGTGTGTTTGCCGTGCCCTGGAGGAATCGTTCCAAGTGTCCCTGACAGCTTCCCTAAGTGGCCACTTTCTGGAGACCGTGGCTTGGGAGAATGGCGGCCGGGGCCTGGAGACTGACAGCCTGGTGTTTTCATCACACGTTGCACGTGTTCATCCAGGATGCTTTCTGGGTTTTCTTCATGTGCATCTCTCATCTGCATCCCAGCACAGCCCATATCGGAGTAGCGAGGGGCAAAGTGATGAAAGGGTTGGGCGGAAGGCATCTTGTGGCTAAGGACTGAAGGACCAGAAGAGATATCTGCATCCTCGCCTTCTTCTTCCTGCAAGAAACAAGAGGACAATTATAATGACAGCAAGGAGGCAGAAGAAGTCTGTGGGGGTCTTCCTGCTCACAGCACGACTGTTACCAACACTCGGATGGGTCACCCTTGGCTTTGGCCAGCCATGTTGTGAATATGTTCAACATAGAGATGTTCCCTTCTTTGGAGCCCTGCCCCAGGCTGTGGCACCTTCCTGCAGCCACTGACACTGCAGCCAAACCCTCCACGCAGATAAAGAAATGGCTGTAACTGCCTGCTTGCTCTCATGGCCCACAGCAGCCTCGGACACGCTGCTGTTAGTGGCTCTTACAGCTGTGCCAGGAAGAATAAAACTCCTCCGTGCTGACAGCCACAGTTTTGATGCTGACAAACGATTTTATGCTCCAACATAAACTCAAATATTTATGAAGTTTCTTCATTGGAAAACAGGCTTCTTATTTGTTAAAAATTACATAAGTAGGATTCCAGCAAGTGCTTTAATCCCGCTCTCTTTTCTTCCTTTGGAGCAGAGAATCATTTGCAGCGTGTGGTATCTCTGCCCTGCCAGATAAGTGCATCTGCTGGAAAACACTGCCTTCCACCAGCTCTGCCTGTCGGATGTCCCCATCCATCACTTGCTATTCAGCTTCAAAGTCTCAGCTGCCAACCACAGTGCGAGAAAGCAAATAACAGACTTCCTCCCCACGTCACACCTGGGGGTTCAGAACTCAGCCAAGGACAATGGCAGCCTTTGAAAGCACCGAAGATGTGGGCGCCTGCTGTGCCCTCTGCCAGCAGCTCCTCCAGGGGGCCACGCTGCTGCCCAGCCCTCTGAGCAGCATGGTGAGCTCAGAGCTGGTAGGAGCAGCCAGAGCAGGGCTGCCCAGAGCAAAAGCATGCCACAGACTGAGTCCCAGCAGATGAATCAGGTGTGGAGCATGGCAGAGAACTGCAAATGTTTTCTCTTTACATTCCCCTCTCTCTGCAATATGAACCTACTTCAAAAGTTGTTCAGACCCGCCTCACCATGTGGCAGGGATCAGAAACGGGCTGTTGTGCAAACACCTCGGAACAAGGCCGATCCCACAGCACAGCAGTCGTGTTACAGTGACTCGAATGACAGCAGGTCACTCTGCAGATCTGCAGCTCAGGCTGACGTGATACCCATTTCCACAGGAGACAGCCCACATCTCACAGACTGCTCTTAAAACCTTCAGGAGCACCTTTCATCTCCAGTGACAACACTGCAGCCTGTAAAACCCCATCTCTGCACAGCTGGTTTAGGAACAAGACAGAGTATGTGCAGCCTAAACCCATAATGCTGGGTTAAATGACTATGAGCAGGTTATGATAACACAGCCACACACTTGATACTTTGGAGGCTTTTAGGGCTGGTACCCACATTGTTCTGCTCAAGGACTGAGGTCAGGGTGGGCTAAGGGAAGGGGAGGGATGCATTGTCTCACTGTGCCCTGTCTCAGCTCATCTGTTTCACCAAGCTCTGGGAAGTTGGCTTCCCCCAGACAACCAGGAGCTCAGTGCAGCTGCACTGGGCACAAGTCAGCCCCTCACCTGGCACTTCTGGGCCTGCTGCACACAAACATGAGGAGCCAGGAGGACCAGCCTCCACTCCTGCCCAGGGCTGTGCCCTATGCAGGTCCCTGCTGCCTGCAGCCCATGCCGGGCAGCCTCAGGTGGCACAGCCACTAGGTGGTGCTTGGGGGACGTGGTACCGGCAGGCACATCCTCTGCCAGCTTGCACAGCCAGCGACAGTGAGACGGATGCTTCGACTTTGCCGACTGCCTGCTGAGCTATTTTTACTCTACAGCCCAGCCTGAGTCCTTCCCTTGGAGCCGGGAGGCTGAACAGGCACTGCTGAGCTATGGATAAGCAATATCTTGCTTTCACATCTCCCCACATCTCCCAGTCCCACCTGCAGGCTGCCAGGCTGAAATAGCTCACCTAGCACAGGAGTGCATTCATATCTTCAAACAAAGTGCATTTTCCCTCTACTCAGACAACGTTTTACACTCAAATATTGAGCATCTCAGCAATGGTTTTACTTCTCCTGCACTTGGCATATTTGAAACTCACTGGGTTGGGAGGCAGTCCTGCAGCTCCCATACAGCTGAGAAAGTAACAAGGCAGCATCCTCCCATCACCTCCTGCACCTGCTCAACATAATTAACAAATTCAGAGCTTTTAGGTTTGTTGTTTTCTTTAAAAAAACAATCCTATTATTTTTTTCCAGCAGAAGACATCTGGTTCTCTATCAGGTATCTCTTTCAGATGCTGCTGTATGATGTGGCTTTGAAAGGGAACCTGCAGGCAGCCCAGTATGGGGTGGAGAAACCTTTTTTTTGAAGCTTTTGCAAAATATTTCCAGCTTCTCTGCTAAGCTGATAACTGCCCAGTGTGAGTAATGCCGTATGGTTTCCCCTGTGCAATGAGCCATGCAGAACCAGTAAGAGGTCACCCTGTAGTCCTAGTGCTCAGGACTGTGATCTCTGAGGATCCAAGCTCTCCTCTTGCTGATTCCAGCAGCTCTTGCACCCAAAGTACTGACCTAAAAAAACTACAGTTGCTTACTCTGAGTTTTTCCTGAATGGTTAATGCTAAATGCCAGCCAGTCAATGAAATATATTCTGTAGACAGCAAAGAGGTTTAATACATAGCAATAGTGGGAGGCTGGGGATTAAAAATAGATTAAGTCACACAAAAATATGTTTAGACAGACTTAAATTTATCCTCTGGCATAGGCATTTGCTGATTTTATGGTATTGCTACTGGCAACTTCTTCAGGGTGGTAGAGAGCAGGGCTAACGTAGCTGGGCACTGCTGGGGGCAGCAATGTAGCTATGGGAGGAGGAGGACTATGAATAGGAAATGCTGCTGGTCATATTGGCTTTGTCTAGAAAGCAATATGTATGGTAAAGAAAACAGACCAATTCCTAAAGAGCAGGAGCCTAATGACAAAATAGAACCTTGCTGGTGTGTTTCTGGCTGGATGCTGAACACAGCAGTGCAGCGAGTCTGATGGACAACGCTTGGCAATGAAATGCAGCTCAAAGGTTACCCTGCATCCTCACTTCTTACACTGGAAAAATGTGATTTAAATCAATACCACAGCCCTATTGTGCCTTTTCTGTTTAAAGAGATACTAGATTAACACCAAAAACTATCAATGAGTATTTAAAAATAATGAGCTTGAAGGGTCTGCCACAGACACTCAACTTCTCTAAAAGCACAGAGCTTGCTGAGATAGACAGGAACACCTCTGCTTTAAGGAGAGCTGCAGGGTGCACAGCACACAGCCTTTGCCTCAAGGCTACAGCAGCTATTAACTGTGGAGTCCCATAACTTCTTCCCACAGGGCTGTAGTCATATGACATTTGTGGTATTCAATAACACTATGATGCCCTCTGAAAAGTCCCTGTGTCTCCAGCACAAGATAAACACCTAAACACACAGGATCTGTACCTACCTGTGAGATGCAGTACATCAGAAGAAAAGATAAGGTGTCAGTACTGCTGACAGGGTGTCTCACAATTGGACTGCCAATCCCTCATTCTCTCCCTTGTGGAGCTTGTTGAGGAGCTAAAAGCTTTTGGTTCATCTACCAAATACTCAGGTTTCGAAGGGCTCCATCAGTACCAGGGCCTCCAGCACACAGTGCCATAGGTTGGGCTTCCCCAGCCATCTGTGTGGAATCCCTGCATTTCTCTGCCCAAGAGAAGAATTTTGGATGCTGCACCTGATGTAGGGAGCCTGCAGAAGCCCCATGCAGGTGATAAATGTAGTCAACCAGGTTGCTTTCATGGCAGCTGAGAAATTCCAGTCATGTGCATTAAGCAAACATCCCTGGGTTGGTACAAGAGACAAGGAGATCACTAACCGCTCGAACACGTTTAAGGCGCTCCTCCAGTTTCTCCTCTGCTTCACGTTCCTTCTGTACTTCTTCCAAACGATTGATCAGTTCTGCAGCAAACTTTTCTGGTTCGACATGGATATCCTTTGGCATTCGATATGTACGCTGGAGGGAAAACACAGTGTGGTTAGCAAAAGGTGCATGAAAATCACACATTTATCCTGGAGGCACAAATAATTGGAAATGCCAGTTGTCCCAATGGGAGCCCAGGGAAGACAAGCTGGCAGACACAGGGGTGAGGCTTGGGACTGATCAGTTGGAAGCTCATGAGCTCACTGTCTGGTACCAGCTCCGTATACCCCCTCACACAGGCAAAGCTGCCCTGGAGCCAAAAGTAGTAAGATCTTTTGGAATCAGACTCCATTCGGGGACATATGCAGTAATAATCCTTAAAATTACAAAAGGTCAACATGAATATCCTGGTCTCAAATGGTGGGAAAAGGACATATAGACAAGCCTGTCTCATACCAAAAGAACAAATGCAGCACCAGAAACAGACATCAGGCTTGGAGTCCTTAAAAGAGAATTAGAGACCACCCAAATTTACCCTGAGTCAGCATGAAGACCAGTGCAGGAGGCTAAAGCTCCAACTCATTATAATGAATATCTGAAGACATTCAAGGTCACTAGTTTATCTAGGGAGCTTGAGATAGTTCCACTTTGGTATTTTATGTCATGCTTCAGCACATTTATCCGCATTCTCTCAAAGCCTGGAAGTGACTGAATGAAAATAATTGTGTCTAAGAACCTTTACAGTGAACTCTTTTTCCTTTCTCTTTGATAAACTGCTGTATCTGCAAAACACACTACCTTATTCTGCAGGTTTTCACTCAGCACAACAGCTCACAGAGGTCCCATATCAGCCTAGGTGATGTGAAGGATGCAGTCCCCACCAGGAGGCTGTCCTTGCCCTTGTCCATCCAAGTGTAATTTATCAGAAATAAACCTCACTTTGCTATAGATGAAGAGCACACCATGAGCCCAATGTTGTTCTGGTAGGCACCCGTAATGGTGACCTGCAGGAAGCCAGCAAGCAGTATGATGCTCTGAACATTCCCATGGGTCCGCTTTTATTCCTAGCTCAAACGATGAGCAACTCAGACGTCTCCCAAAACTAACAGTACTGGGAAAAAAGAAATGCAAATTCCCTGTGCTGAAACAATACAGACCACTGCTGAGGACTCTTTCTCCTTGGACAGCAAGCATACACTGCACTGATCTGCTTCAAAAGGCTTACCACAACAAAGGAATTGAAACTTTTATCAAACAACAGGCCTGACTTGGGAAAGGAGACATGCTCCACTCCATGAAAACCCAGCCAGGCTGAGTCTGTGCCTGCAGAAGGACCCACAGGAGCCTCAGGACTTTGAACCTGCCTCTGTCTCCCCGTAAGCACACAGAGCCCTGCCCAGGGAGCCATAAATAAGCTCTTTATTGTTCTAAAATCAGAAGGGCTCCAAATGCCTTTGTTCCAAGTAAAGGGTGCAGCATTCTCCAAGAGCTGGCTGCTCCAACACCCGCTGCTTTTGGAGGATACAGCCCTCCAGTCTGGACCAGAATGAGATCTCTGGCCATTTTGGGTCAACAATCCAGAAAGGAAGCAGTTCTTTCTAAATAACTTTGTTTTATCTAATGCTTTATTTAATTATCTATCTACTTTTATTTAATGCCACTAGTTCAGATGAAGTCTGTCCAGAACCAAACCACGCTGAGCTGGGGAGGTTACAGAGAACAATGGCCGGGAGGCTGAATGCCAGATGGGCTGGCAAGAAAGAAATAGCTTGAATTGTTTTGGATGAAGGAATCTTTCCTAGTGACAGCTGTGAGGGAGGATTTCTTGGGGCACCTATCATCAGAACACTGTCCTTTACCCTTGACACACCGATTGTCTGCAGCTCTGGTATCTTTGGGAAGAATCAGCAGTAGATACAGAAGCTCCCCAGTAGCCTCAATTAGCAGCTGCTGTCACATTTCCTCTGTCTTTTCTTGGAGCTGATGGAGTGGGAGTTACACAGATTTCGCTCTGTGAGGTTGAGGCAAGTCTTGGGTTTTGATGGATTTTACCTTCTCAAACTGTGGTTTGAGGACCAAGTTGTGCATCTGAAACATCCAACTGGTCTGTCACCCCAGCTCTGCCTGGCTGTGCTTCCTAGAGTGGAGTTGAATGGAATCTCAGGCAAGGAACCACACATTTGGCTACAAGGTTAGAAGCCAGGACCTCTGATGTTTCGTGCTCTTTGTTGTTACTCTGCCCTTCCTCACTCTTTCCTCCCTGCTGAGTTGTTGCCACCTTTTCAGCCTCATCACAGGGGCACTGGCTTTACTGTGATCTACATATGAAAAAGCTGAAAGGGAAGAATCTCACTGGGGCTGGCAGGTTCCCCCTGGGAAGAATAAAATCCCATTGCATTAAGATGAAATGATTTTTCCAGTGTCATCATTGGGGAGTGGTCTTTAATCAGCCCCAGGGACCCATGGGTTGGGCTAAACCACTTCTGACAGATCTGACTGGGCCACAGAATTCTGTGTAAATCTCCTATTTCTTATACAGGCTTGATGCCACCATGATGCTCGAGTTGCCAGTGTTTGATCAAAAGTCAGTCTTGGAGATGAAACAGAGATGGCTGGCTAGAGAACTCAAGAAAACAAGAGCTTTTGAATCCCTGTTTCCCAACTCAATGTACTGTACTGAGATACGTTCTTAAAGGACAAAAGGTCCCTACCAGAAACATTTGTGGCAGAGCTTATGAATAGCTGGATTTCAGCATCTACTCTAGCATCACCTCTGGGCATGGTGACCCTTCTGGAAAGCTGAGCTTTTCCTCCCCTTGCAGGGAACACTGCAATGTGCTTCCTTGACTGTGGGGCAGGACAGGAAAGCTCCCACCAGATGAACAAGCTGGAGCAAAAACATCACAAACTGCTTTACCTGTGCAGGAAAACACACGCAAAAAAAGGAATCCCAAGTCGTTATGTTTGAGGTTGGATTCTTCTGACTTTGCCCAGGAGAAAAGACTATCTACCACCCTGACCTGGGAACTGAGGAATGCCAGAGCCAAGGTAAATACAGTACAACAGCACAGGAAAGACCCTATGTCCTCTGGGTGTTTACCCCTCTTTCTCTGGTACCTTATCTGCCTTTTTCTTCCTTGCTGCTCCAAGACTTTGCTCAAATCCAAGAGCAAGGAGGAAAAACCACAAGAAAAGCAACACGTGCCCACTATGCAATAGGCTCCTGGGAGAGGCACAAAGCAAAGGTCTTGCTAGAAACCTTCACCCACTGCATTCCTGGGCAGAGAGTCATTTCAGTAAACACAGTTTTTCCAAACTCTGAGTGTTTTTAAGTATGGAACATGAAGAACACAGCCATCCACTCACTAAGATCTCCAGCTGCGCAGTGAGGAATCCTACATGACTAACACACGTCTTCTCTGGTTGGAGGCTGCATGGCTGCAGGCAATCTCCTATGAACAACGGTTTATAGCTCCTGGATCTAACTAAGTATGCTGCTATTAAAAGCAATATTAAGTTCTTTCAGGATTTTGCATAATAGCCCCATAACTCGTTTGAAAGGGAACAGTTAAGGTCTCTGATGGACTTCTAAAATGACTTTCTGGAGGTTCTCTACCCTCAGTAGGAAAACACGGCATGCATTCTGCAAGCCAACTCTGCAGCATGGATTCTGGCTATCCTGGTTAGACTGAGTTCATAAAGACCTTCACCCAAAGGCTGCAATTTAGTCACTGCTTCATGTTTAAAATCATACTAACCTCCAGGTCCAGGCACCTCACAGAGGCTGCTCAGCCACGGGCTGCACAATATCCTAAGTACCAGCTTTAGAAAGCAACATTTGAAGAAACATTTGCATGGCTCTTTGCTAATTGGCCACAGTTAATTCAATAAACTTGCAGTTAGAGGTATTTTCAAACACTAACTTCATAACATTTCACACTGGTGTTGTCAAAACATATTGTCTAATTACCATCTCCTTTCTTGGCTGATTGATAAGCGAGGGCAGAGCAGTGCCCCTCTGAAGTCAATGCCAATTCCGTGTCAGTAATTGGCTGGCAGGAGGTGCCAGAGTGTCTGAACTAAACTTTTATTCCCTGCAGAAATACTAGAACTAACTTGACTTCCCAGTCCTCCGCTCCCATATAAATATGCACCAAGATGGGACTTAAAATTACAGCACAGAATCCAATGGGAACTCTGAACATTGCGCAGAAAAATCCTTGTGAAGCGCGTGTATGTACTTTAGAAGGAATATGTAATTCTAAAGGACCGTGTAGATAAGTAGGATAATATATAAATTTATAAGCAGCAGGTGGCCAATTTAAACCTTGTTTTCCCCCTCCTCCCCTTTTAACTGGTTCCCAATAAGGTCGATAAAATTTAATGCTAAGTAAAACTAATTAGCCTGCAAGGAACTGCTGCTGGAATGACACTTATTCATTTTAACAAAAGAAATGTTTGGCAGATGGAAGTTCGTTAAAGCACAGCTCACTATACATATTTAATGCTCCATACTCCGAGCTTATAACCTGCAGTTCATTGAGGCACTGCCAGTGCACACATCAACAGAAAGCCACTATTATTTTTACCCAAAAGGTAAAGCCGCTGACAAGCTTTGAAGTCAGGGAATATTCACTCAGTAGTTCCCACTGTTCAGTAACGGCAACAACAACAACAACAAAAATAAAGGCCGAGCTTTCAAACTTCCACTCTAACAAAGCAATGCTTACAGTAAAAACAGCATCAAGTGAAAGAGAGAGGCACCCAGCCAGCCTTTTCAAGAGCGGCCACACTGCGAGAGCAACTGTGTGAAAAGAGAGGTGGCTGAGCAAGGATGGCTGGTGAGCGCCCACAGCCAGGGCTTTTATTGTCAGCCCGCTGATCAAAGCACAGGAGACCCTCTTAAATCTAAGGAAAATAATCTAATTTTAAAGAGGGGGGGGAAAAAAAGAAACCAACAAAGAGTGGTGTTTTCTGTTTTTTTTTTCCTTTTTTTTCTAATCAGATTAAAACAAGGGTGTCTTTTCTGCTTGCACGGCGCTGCTTTGAGCAGGCAGGATGAGAACAGCTGTGTCAAGTTTGAAGGCACTTCTGGAAAAAGCAGATGGAGGGCTTTCTTTTTTTTTTTTCCCTTCCAATTTGTTTTGTGCTGCAGTCCAGCTGTCCAAAGGGGAAAGAAGCACCTTTATTCCCTGCTAAATATTAAATGTCACCTATAACTTCTCACAGAAAGAAAATAATAAGCAGAGCTGCAGATGGTGCTGCAGAGCCCTAACAGTTATCCTCATCTTCCAAAAGCAGTTGCTTACCTGAAGTAATTGGGAAGCTTATTTATGGCTGCACTTTCCTTGCTTCCCCACCTTGCACAGCCAGGCAGGCTTTGCAGAGAGCACATCAGGGCTCCCTTTTGCTGCCCACTGCAAAAATACTGCTTGGGATTGATTCATTTCTCCCCAGCTGACCTTGGCTGAGAGCTACATCAGCCTTCGTGCCCTGCAGCATTCTCCACCTCCCAGACATGCCCAGCTCCCTCAGAGGCATATCATCTCTTTGTAAGCAGCCACCCCAGCCTGCCTGTGCTTCCATTCTTGTCCTGGAGAAACAACTGGCCGCAGACAGAGCTCTACGAAAAATGTTGTGTTTTGGGCACCCCTGGATGCTGAGTTTGGCAGAAAGCTACCAAACCTTCCTTCCCCTCCCACACCATTTCAGCACCATGATTTCCAGCCCCAAAAGGAAGGTTAAACTGACACTTGAGCAAGCAGAGCGATGCAAGCTAGAGATCTCACATACTTTGCATATTTACCTCTGCAGAAGGAGACAGAGCTACTTACAGGAATGTGAGGTAGTGGCACACGTCCATTTGCTTTGGCACTTTCTTGCATCTCTCTGCGATGCTGTTTCCGGAGTCTGTACGGTGGGATCCCATCTCTGCAAGAACAAAGCAACAACACACCCTGCTTTAGTGCCCTTCATGAGATGGTCTTCATCACGCAATATTCATGGGATGGCAGGTAAGAAACTTCTTATGCTTGAGAAAGGGTAGGTGAAGGAGGGCATGAGGGATAATGCTGTGGGCTTGGGTAGCATTTGCCAGGAGCAGAGCAAGGCAGGGCTCCTGCAACCACTGCCATTGGTAGCAAGCAGGACCTGGACTGCATCTTGGCACCTTTATAGCTGGTTGCTTTCTATGAGAGGTGGTGGCCTCAAGTTGTGCTGGTGAGGTTCAGGTTGGGTATTAGGAGACACTCCTTCTCAGAAGGAGGTGATGCAGTGGCACTGTGACCCAGGAAGGTGGGGGAGTCACCATCCATGGGGGTCACCAGAACTGTGGGGATATGGCACTGAGGATGATCAGTGGGCATAGTGGGGTTGGACCTGGGGACCATTTGGAGGTCTTTTCCACCTTAATGATTCTATGATTATTGGGTGAAATAACCTAATGCTGGCCATAAAGGAGGTTGGAGGAAGGGAGGAGGGCCCTGGGCAGCAGCACGCAGGCCCTGCTCTGGTCCATGCCCTTGCTGGAGGAGCGGGTGACTGTGGGCTCTGTGGGGAAGCTGATGATGGTGGCAGCAAGCTCTGCCCCATGAATGCCAGCAGCTGGGGCTGGCTTCCAGCTGTGTGTGCTGAGAAGGGCTCCCAGCGGCCGGTGCTGGGTGAAGCACTGCTGGTGGCAAAGCAGCACTGACCAAGTACAGCTTCAGGGAAGGAAAAAAAAAGAACTGCATTTTTGTTTTTAGCATTGAAACCGTCACGGGATGAGAGGAATGCAACTGAAGTGGAGCTCAGTTATGAGATAAGGAAATGGCTCACATCCTAACGAAACGGGGTTATGCTGAGAAAAATCAGCTAGTGCAAAACCAAATGCTACCTTAGAGCTCAGCAATTTGGAATGCTCCTCTTTTAATTTACAGCTTTTGCTTATTCAACGACTGCAATGCCGCAGAAATTAAACGCGTTAAAAGAAAATAAAACCTATGATTAATGACAAGAGCTTCCGAGTAAGAAGACAAATGACCAAAGAGAAAATGAGCTGGGCTAATTGCAGCCCTGGCTGCCGGTCTCAGGTAATGCAGGAGGAGGAAGAGCACATCTTGGAGCATCACCTCCGCTGTGCCCCGTCAATGACACGCCACCGAGAAGAGCAATTTTCCCGAGCGTTGCTATAACAACAGGCGATGGTGATAGCTTTCATTAGAAAGCTTCATTTTCTTTAATGATGAACCTCCATTTGAGGAATAACTGAGAGTCACGACGGTTAAGCAGCTCCATCGCAGCGAGGCACAGCTTTTTCCAGAACGGATGGGAACAAAAGGTGTGACGTGTTATACCAGCCAAGCTTTTGCTGTGCCATGACATGAACCATTGCTGGCCAGAATCAATAAGCATTTCAGCCACACAACCCAGGGCACAGAACACAGCTCACCCACTACAACCACACAGACCTTCAGGGAAGGGCAGCATTATATTAGAAGGTGCAATTTTTCTTTCTTGCCTTTTTTTTTTCTGCCTTTTTCTTCCTTTCTTTTTCTCTTTCTTTCTCTCTTTTAATTCTCCCCAGCAGCAGTCCCAGCGGAAAGAGCGACTTTTGTTCAGAGCACAGTAGCGAAAGGCTGATAATGGCCTCTAATCTATCCGGCTTCAAACACATGTTCAGCCCTGCTGTGCTGCCTTTGATGTCATTTTAACTAGATTCCCCAATGCCACCTCTGAACTTGGAACATTCCTTCGTTCAATGTACTGTGCCAACTCAACCAGAGGAAGCAAATTCAAAGATAAGCACTTTAATTTTATCCCAACAAAACCTTATTCAATAGATGGGGGAAAAGCAAGGAAAAGCAATACCGTACTTTTGTTTTCCTTTTGTCAGGTAGCTTACTTTGAGATATTTTCTATAGATAGAGAAATAATATATAGATATATATATTTATATATATAAAAATCACAACTTTTTTAGAGCACATCTACTCTTAAAAGAAAACTTTCCCAAGCTGTTTTCACTTGTTTCATCGTGTGATTTTCTTTAGCAGCAGAAAGCTCCGTGCTAAGATGCAGTGAGAGGAATAAGAGTGTTTCTATAACTTAAGTAGTGATCAAGAATTATTTGCTACCCTGGAAATGCAGTGGCTGCCTCTCCTGTCCAAACTGATGGGCAGAGGATCTGCTGGTGCTCTGCAGTGGGATGTTATTCGCCAGTGCCTTCTTTGCTGCTCTCCACATCCAACCACTGCATTATCAAGTTGGAAATCCTTGTCTTGGATCTTTTAAATTAAACAGCTGTTATATAGCACAACTCAAGTTCAGCCCAGATCACTGGCCACAGGAAAGACAGGACGCAAACCCACAGAGAAGCTGATGTTTGTTACCAATTACTCTTAGTAAATCACCCCTGCACCGAGGGACCTTTCTCATATCAAAAAACACGATGGGAAAACCACCAGGCATTTTGGCCAAAGAGCAGTCATTGAATCACACTTCATATGCAAGGCGTTCTGAAGGAGTAACCACCATCCCATAACGTTCCAGGACACTGCCATGCTTGCTCCTTCGGAAAGATGCTGTTCACATGCAGTGTCCTGTCCTTGCTTCTGCCCCAGCTCAGAAGTCCAGAGAGCATCACTCAGGTTTTCTGCTAGTAGTTTTCTATAGCAGTGCATGCAGCCTGTGGGGAATTCACACTTCCAAAACCTGTTTTGCCATGATCAGTAGGATATCAAAGCTTGGAAAGGAGCTGCTGGCAACCACAGTATACCAAAGCAAAGGAATGCACAGTGCATGGCATGCATTAGCCTTCTCCTCTGCCCTGACCCAGCTAGCAGTGGAAGATCACACCTAGGCACCAGGCCGTGCTCTCTGTGAGCCTGTGTGCTGCCCCAGTTTACTGTTAGCACACTGGGGTGCCCCTCAATTATCCCTTGTCTGCATCATCATTGACCAGACATGTTCTCTTGTGATGTTGGGTCACAGAGGCTTCCACTTGGGATCACACGCCATCCACACAATGCCCGTGAGCACAAGCTAGATTCTTCATTATTGAGCTTGACTGCTATATGTAAACAGCATACATAGAGCAGAAGCTTGTTCATCATCAAACGAAGCTTTTATTGCCGTTTTCCTTAGAGGAGACCTAAATTCAAAGCACCACGACATGCAAGTCTTGTCAAGCAGCAGGAGTCCCCTCTCTAACTTGAATCTGGTTGTTCTTCATTTCTGCTGCCTTGAGCAATTCTGCAAAAATTCCTTTGAAATTCAGAAGGCAGACAGGTTCAGCAATATTAAGTGAAACTGTTACAAAATTTGGAAACAAAGGGCAAATATTCAATGCAGACAGTCTCTGCAAATCAAAAATCAAGGCCTTGTGTCCAGAACCCCAATCTGGGGGTAAATCTGCATGCATTCAGATTGAGATGCACAAAAGGATCGCAGATATACCCTTATGATTTTTGAGACTTACTTAAAAGGAACCACTGTGTGATTGGGTTAGTTAATAGCAGAAGGCAGTACATACACTGGTGATGATTAAAGTCATAGAAGCAGCCTATGGTGGGCGCAGAAGGGATAAAATGCCTTAAGGAAAAAGGAACAAAGAATAAAGAAGCACGGGATGGTTAAACAGAAATTATTCTGCCTGTGAGAGAAAGAAATTATGGTTACTGAAATAAAAATTAGGTGGGTGAAGAGCTTGGGCATAAATGATCACAACCTACAGCAGATATAACTATTAGTGCAACCCCATGAGCCCAATGGACCAGCGGAAAAGGAAGTGCTAAAAGCTAATTAGTTTTGAAGAGCTCTTACATCTGTCTCTTCTGATAACAAAGTTACATGACCCCTGCTAGCTTCAGAGTAGTCCTCCAAATAAATTAATGACTAAGAAGAATCACAAAAGTATGTGACAAGACAGCTGTATCTGTATTAAACTGACCCTTTAAATTAGTGGTCCTCTACAGTTCTCTGTCCCAGTAGCATTCTTTGCCTCCTGTGCTACTTCAGCCAAGGTCTGCATCCTTCATTTTGCAATACGACACAGATAAGGGGTGAGGGTGGCAGGTCACTCTGCCAGCAATCCTTAGAGTCAGCAGCCATGCTGCAGACTGACTGGCTCACTGTACTAAGCAAGGGCAGCTGGGAATTGCTGTACCTTGATGGGCAGTATCTCGAGTCCTGCAAAGCTGATCCCCTTCAAGGAGTCAAAAGTCTGTTGCTAACAGGGCAGAGATGAATACTTTCACTCTGGAAACTCCAGTTTTGTGATGAATCTCTCAGGTTAACTTACAGTTGCTGGCTCCCCGGAGGCAGAACTATCAGGATTTTCAGGTATTTGTGACACAGATGTGAAAATTTTGGCAATTTCATTACAAAAGGGAATGGCAGATGCTGCTCTATTCGCACAGCATATGGCACGCGCATTGTCCTCAGTCTCTGCACCACTAGACTTTTACAGGTGGATAATGTCATACAGATGGCCTGGATCCCTACGTACTTTTATGAAGTTTTGTGTTGTATGTCTGGCAATGAGATGATAACACCTTGTAGCTCCCCAGACAGCTTAGTTTTAAATCTGTGGCAGTGGAAGCAGGCTCCTATAGGCAGGTAAGGCCTAACTATGATGTGGAGATTCATCATTTTCAGTTTTTAAACGTTCCTGAACCATCAAAGCCACACAGAGATCATTTCACTTGTAAAGTACGCAACTGAGGATGAGCTACTAATGCACCAGCCTTTACCATCTTGCCATGACATGCACAGGTGGATAGCTTCCAAATCTGTGGTAACAAACCAACAGGTAGCAAAGCACATCCTGGATTGGAATTATGATGTAAAAGATCCTACCTGAACTCCAAGACTGATTCTGTCACCTCAACACACGCAAGCAGCAAATCCAGCACAGCCCTGCTGGCATATGCTTGCAGAGCTGACAGGATCCTCTGTCAGCTCTGGATGAACAACTTCCCATATGCCAGAGCTCTCTTCTTTTAGAGTACACTTTTACTGACATCCTATAGCCCAGCTAGAGAGTCTTAGTCAACATCTCCTGTCTTCAAAAGCTCCTCAGTCAACTTAATCTTTCTATTACGTAGACTTAAAGAAATAATGTGATACTTCCTTGTTTAACTTTTACAATGTGCTTTGATGGAAAAGCTGCTTCTAGGCATGAGCAAGGCATAAAGCAGTGAGGGCAGCACTATAATTTTGCAGTGAGGAACCTGGATTTGAGCCCAAGGTCCCATCAGTTGTAAGTACCTATCCCAAATCCAGGTTTGCCCTGCGATTCATTATACTAAACGAGAGTACACAGAGGTACAATTAAAATGAAGTTCTGTCTTAGCTTTGGATAAGAAGAATGAGGAGTTTCCCGAGCTGTATTCCAGCAAAACACACTGGAATTCTTAATGCATCCTTTTTTCCACCACCCCCTACCCCCCACCCCAGTAATCAGCCACCCAAATGCTGCGGTTTTCAGGAGCAAGTGGGAACTTTGAAAAGATAAAAGACATGAAAAAGAGCAGTCTTGATGGGGTTGCCATCTGATTCATCCTAACAAGGAGGAACCTGAAGAGGAACTCAAAGAGAGCTCACATCTATTTGCACTTGGCAAGAAACACTGTCAGAACTCCTACCTCATTTGTTTTAGCTCACTTAAATCATTTGATGTTGCAGATGTTCCCAGGAACAGCAAGGCTGTGTAGCCAGCACGGTGACAAAACTGCTCCACTTGAAAGAAAGCTGGAATGATCGTGACCTTGGTCTAGTCAGATATTGTGCCCAACACCACATGTTGTAATGTCAGACTAACACAACAACAGCACCAGCACTAAATAAAACCCAACACTCCCATTCTCCCGTTTATTGTCACATCAGATTCAAGTTACTTACATGCTGCTGTCTGTCAGCGACATCGTATCTGCATCACTGGACATGCTCTGCTGCTCGCTGTCGTTGGCACTGGTGGCTGGTGCCATGGCATATCCCGTGTTGACATAGTAAGGGTTAACAGGTTCTCTCCATGACCCATGCCTGGAAGAAAAAATGGAAGTGTCAAATTAAAGGGACACAACCTTGACCCCACTCTGCTGTGTTCTCTGCATCACTGTGTGGAAGGGTTCTGTCTTAGAGCCCCAGCATTGGTGACACACTACAGAATAAGCTGTGTTGTCATACTAAGTCGCACTGATAAAACCATGAACAATATGACTCATAGCTGGAAGCAAAAGGGAATTCATGAACTAAGGAAGATGATACTTTTAGAGCTGAAGAGAGAGAGGGAACAAGACTGCATGGCAGAAGTCCAATTCACATCAGGATTTATTGCATCCATTGGATAACTGCTTAGCATTGACATTTTATGAGCATGGCAGGACATCTAAAAGCAATTTCTAGATTATGAGACATTATCTTTCTTAGTAAAAGTAGGATTCTTTCTACTCTTCCAAGGTAAGCATGACTCACTGATTTAATGTTTGCTTTCACATCCTTCCTTACTTCACTCTAACATGTTTGCCAAGGCAGGGAATTAAAGTCAGAAACGGCAGTTGCTTGCAAAGTGGAACCTGCAGCCAACCTCAAATGTCACACTGGGGTACATCAAACACTTGCAAATTCCACTAGCAAGGACCGTCTAATAGCACTGGCTTTTCCAATGGAGATTCTAGCCATGAATCTACAGAGGCTACTTTGTACACAGCACCAGGCCTTGTCCTGCAGGCAGGTTATTCAAGTACATCTGCAAACAAGCCAACTTCCTTAAACAAAATGGCTGGGTGAGAGAGCATCTGCATGAGCTACCTTGAGGAGCGAGTTCCTTCCTTGGAAGGAGACCTGCACTCATGGCGAAGAAACCTGTGAAACAACAAAGCAAACGGTTCCTTTGCACTGATTGCCACTGGCAAAGGAAAGCTACAGCTACCAACACGCCTCCAGCTCTAGCGCACGTCAGATCAGCCATGTCACACGGGAATCTTATTGTCACTGCAAGTCTCTTTGCCATTTGGTGGATAAAGAAACAAGCTGAAATGTTCACACGGGCACAGCAGCAGCATTTAATCCCCCACTCGCCCTGCCTGCACCGCTGCATGAAGAACAGACATCCTGAAGTCTATGCATGCTGCAGTTTTCCAAGCTGTTACGAGAGCTGAAAATCAGAGGAACGTTTTATTCCAGGTCACCACATTGAGCATGATCTGTCATTTAGAGACTCAGCAACATGCACCCAATTGATGTGGCTTGTGATGGACCTTGAGCAAAGCCCTCCAGGGAGGGAAGGCTTCCACGTGGCCTGTGCTTCCCAATTCTGCTGTGAAAAGCTTTTCCAGCTGTACCGCAGAGGTCAAAGTCCTACAGGCAAAACCAAAGTCACTGCCCTGATGAGTTTACCTTTAGATAAGACCAAAAAAAAAACCCAAACCAAACCGTGAGAAACACACAGATGGAAGGACTGGAGGTGAGGAAGACACCGGCAAAGAGACAAGTCATCAGTTCTGGCATATTTTTATAAGTATGAACATACGATAACCATCATTAGGATATTGATCATCACCTGATCTCATTGCATTGGCCACTAAATGAGCAGAGACTTGCAGACAACTCATTTGAGGTAGAGGTTTTCAGAATGATTTATGAGTATTACGGGATTTAGGGTACGTGGATGGAAGCATTACCAAAGCAATTTAGAACTGAGTCAGACAGGGCTGTAGCTTTCACACTGTTAGTGTGAATAGTTTCTATTCACCCTGCCCTTTTGCTCCTGGAATCAGAAACACGATTTTCCTTATAATATAAGGGGTCATGGCCACCAGTGTGTTCATAGGTCACAAAAGATATATATTTCTATTGTTTGACAATAGAAATTGTCATTATCATGTCAGTTAGAAGCTATTTCACCCCTGTTCTCACAAAGAGAAAACCAACATTTTGCTCGCCACAAAACAAGAACTCCAAGCTACTTCTCCTTAGATGACGGAGCTCAGCATAGAAGCAGAGTAAAGAGCATCCAAAACTGAGTCACTTGAGGTTTATCACAATTATCACCACTGTTTGAGGCAAAGGGAATCTTGTGAGGTTCTGCCATTCTGCTGTAGCACAGAGCTGGCAGTGTTTGAACACCTACCTGTGCACTGGGATGTTGAGTCACCACGGACTTTTTCTAGCACACAAACTTTCTGACTGTCACTTCAAATGTGCACTGATGCAACCTTATTTCTATATCCATCAGATTTCCAAGCAGATTTCTAGGGCAAATATTTAAGGCTGGAAGTAATTTGAACAAGCTTGCCCTAAAAAGCAAAATATAATAAGTGAAAACCTTCCACCACCCATTCAGCAGCTCTCCACCTGCATAATGGTCAGTTCTGAATATTAAAGGAAAGCTACGCCGTGTATCCCTCCTGTCAAATCCGATATGACAGTTGCATGATGGAGGCAGATAAAACCTCTTAAATTGAAGTGAGAATGATGGATAGGTCAGGCCTTCCCTGCGGGCAAAGAGAAGGATGCTTTTTGGATAACCCAATTAAAATAGAACACCAACTTCTAGTGGACCTTTTGTCAGGCGTCTCTGGAAGCAGCATGGATTATTCTAGCAGTATATTAAGAAAGCACTGTGATATACAAAATAAAATGCATAGATCAATCAATTTCTCCTTTGTATCCGCTGATCACTTAAAAGGGAAAGAACACACCTCCTACCAACCCAGAGCAGCCCTGCTGATA
Source organism: Coturnix japonica (assembly GCF_054131305.1). Classification (NCBI taxonomy): domain Eukaryota; kingdom Metazoa; phylum Chordata; class Aves; order Galliformes; family Phasianidae; genus Coturnix; species Coturnix japonica. Next base: position 18,788,325 of record NC_140675.1, on the reverse strand, counting down.
AGGCAATGCTTCTACACACTGAGATGGACAAGGTGTGCAGGGGAGGCCTAATTTCTCTCTAAAACTACCTCAAAAAGGAAGCTGAACTGAGGTGGATGTCGGTCTCTCGTGCAATAAGCAATAGGACAACAGGAAATGGCCTCAAGTTGCTTCACGTGATGTTTATGAAGGATATTAGGAAAAAATTCTTCACTGAGAGGGTTGTGAAGCCTTGGAACAGGCAGCCCAGGGCAGCAGTTGAGTCACCATCCCTGGAGGTGTTTAAAAGACACGAAGATGTGGTGCTCAGGGACATGGTTTAGTGGCAGGTTTGGCAGTGCTTGCTAACGGTTGGATGTGGTGATTGATCCTAGAGGACTTTTCCAACCTGATTCTACAATTCTATCAATACACAGCTCCTTTCTCACAGCCTCCTGCAGGGCAGAGCCCTGGGGTGCAGCAGAGCAGACAGGCACATGCACAGGAGCAGGCCCAGGGGCTCTGAGCCTCCTCACCAGGAAACAACCAGTGCTGCAGCTGAGAGACTGGTTCTGTTGGGCTGCAGGAAGGCTGCCCTCCCTCCCCTCCAGCAGCACAAAGCGTTTTAAGAGTTATTGGGTACGAGGCTGAGAGGGCTGGAGGAATTCAGGTTGTAACAGCAAGCAGATGGGTGCCTCATGGCGCTCCGCCATTCAGCAGCCGGGACATGGAGGCACAGCAATGCACAGGGCTGTGGTTCTTCCACTGAGAACGCAGGGAAGAGTTTGGTCATGACTGTTGTATTTAGCTAAAATTACACACTTAAGCATGTATACAACAGGGATTACTTCCATTTTAGCTCTGCCTCTAATACATCAATGCAAATGTAAACTTTCGGTAAGCGTAAGTACATGGAAAGGGTATAAGATTTCAAAGCAATCATAACAGGTTACATTACTTTTGAGGAATCCATCTGTATTCAATCCTTCTCTTAATGTTCCCTCTCCCTGACAACTCTCTTCAGCTGGCTCATATCACTATTTGAATGTTTTGTGCTGTGCCTCTGAAGAACGCTTTCAACATCTATTAGCAGGAAAACATTAAAGGAACATGGAGTCTAACAAAAAACTGGTCACTTCTGATCTGGGAGGGGAGGCTGCTTTAAAAGGGATACAGACACACTCGGAGAGTTTTGAAATGTCAGCTAAAAACTTCACATACCGAGCTCTATGTGCTGATAAGGGCAATAAAAGGAAAGGTGAGCATTTAAAGTTAGACTTCACAAAAATTCCTGCAGACTTCTGAATTCGTTTTAGACCAGCAGTGCAATGAACTTTTTTAGAATTAACATGTAACATTTCACACGTTGCAGAAATAAAGCCTTTCTCCTCTGCAGCTCTCAGTTGTTCAGCCTTCAAAGCCATCGCATGAGGAACAGTTCTAACAAAGATCAGAGTGACCCAACTAAGTCAGCCCGAACGCTGCCTTTGCTTTTCATACATCAGCTCTCCACTGATCACTGTCAATTCCACTGCCACTGACAGGGGCCAAACCTTGCAGAAAACGAGTAAGCATTTCCTTCATGTTTCCTCCTCTCTGTTCAGAGTTTATTTTGCATAGCCCTTTATTTGGCAGAATCACAGAATGGTTTGGGTTGGAAAGGACCTTTTAAGACCATCCAACCCACACCTCTGCCATGGTCTCTTGCAAGATCAAGCTGCCCAATGTACTGACTTCAAACACTTCCAATCTTGCTCCTCAAACCAAGACCAGCACACAGGATGAACGTGAACACAATCAGGCTTCAGAGCTTCCAATGAAGTGAGAAGAGAGGCTGGGGCTGCTCCATTCCTATGTTTACCTCCACCAACAAGTGGCTAACAGGGACATCCTTCATTCAATACCACATTTCATTATCAAAGCTGGCCAATCAAATTAAGAGGTGATCATGTTAGCTTATAATATATGAGCTGAAACAAACAACTTCAGCATACACTGCTGGTCCACCTCACGTTTCAGTTTCCAACCCATCGTATCATCAACCATCACCAAACTTTGCTCCATCCTGGGTATAAAACTATTAGAAACACCCAAAGCATTCACAGCGTTCTCCACTAAATCTTCACTTGCGTGTTTTAAACCTTAGAACAAAACTCCTGTGAAGATGTAATGCTAAAACCTTCACTCCTGATGGGATTTAACCTGCTCTAAAGACACAAAGCCCAGTCAGGAGGTTAAAATAGGGGATTTAGCTGATAATTTGATTGCAAATCCTCAGGGTTCCTCCACTTAAAACTCTTCCCAATTACCATGGGCACTCAGATGCTGCCGTGCATTTGAACTTCGCCACTGCCAATGTCAAGCTAATCACATGTGTTCTAAGCAAGGGCAGCTTCTTCAAAGATCACATCAATTCTGGACAAGTTAATCTGTTCTTTGAGGTCTCCAGATGGCTCTCACCAAGAAAGTTCACTTCTAGCTCTGCAGCCTGCGAGCGCGGCAGCCCAAGCGCTCTGTAGAGCATTACAAAGAAACCAGATCAAAGTTCTGTCTTATGGAAGAAAAAAAAAACGAAATCTGAAGTTTGAAAAGCAACAGCAGCCCGTCACTTGTAGGCTTAAAGATGACTCCTGCATGCTCCAGCTATCAGGGAATTTATGATTACAGTCTGGCTTTTAAAAGCCAATGAAAAAAACCGACGCTCTTTAGCACTCCTTGCCTTTGCAAATCTATATCTCCTTCCGCGCTTATTCATCCTCCCACGCCGGAGGAAGAAGGGAAATAAATAAAAACTTAACTCAAAGGACAGATAAGAGCTCTTCTCTTTCTTCCTAAGGCATTCAATTCCATTTCAGGAGTACGCTGAGATTATTTTATGGGGACCTTCAGTAATTATTGCTTTGTATTAAAGCATAACTACAAAACCAAGACCAGAGTTTCCAACTCAGAACCCCTTCTGACCTACCAAGGACACACTGCTCCCAAGGACTATGGTACAGAGGGTGCATCCCACCCCATAGCACCCCACATCTGCTCCATGGGCTCAGCTGGGACCTGGGTGCAGCAAATGGCTTCCAAAAGCCTTTCTCTGAGGGGATGGGGAAGCGCAGGGCTGTACCAGGGTCTGCTCATAACCTAAAGAAGGCAGCGGCTCCGCTTAGAAGCACCACCGCCTGCAAGCTATCAAATTAATCCCGGGATTTCAACAGCTTTTCTACATTATTTTTCATCTCGACCAAACCACAAATTTACTTAATGACTAAAGCAGGCAAGCAAGCACTTTGTTTTCCAGGCAGAGGGGACCTTTCTGACCTGCTCCAGGTTTTCAGCACACACATCTACCCAGCATCACATGAGGGATAGGGCTGCTCCGGGGGCATGTGTGGCACTCCTTGGGCTCCCACATCCAGAGCCAGGAGACGAGCCAGGCCGCCAGTCAGGGCCGCCCCGACCGAGCCAGGGCCAGGCAGGAGGAATACAATAAGAACACTGTGTTCCAGGAATTATTGAATAAAGAAGAGAGCATGCTTTTGGCCGGCAGGATCCAGCGCTATAATTCTGTCTGCCGCTTTTCTTCCCCGTCTGAAGCAACATTGTTTGTCCACGCTTCTCTGAAATGGAAAGTATTTCCTCTTCTCGACACGTTCCAAAGAAAGATCTGAGGAGGCCTGGTAGAACCAGGCGTAACTGGGGATTCTCCAGCGCCTCGGCTGCTCCTTGCCAACACTTCTGCTCAACAAGAAAGGCCTTACAAGATAAATTATGAGCAGATTTCTCTGTAAGCTCAGAAACTTAAGACCAGAGCTTGCAGGATGAGTAAGTTTTTGGATGGGAACAAAACATCCAGCTTTGGCTAAAGACTTCAGAGAGTTTCCTCTCCTTCATCTGCACCTACAAAGGCTCTTATGCACTCCAGAACAGGGGATGGTGTTGCTCTGTGCACACAGGTGTGTGGGCCACACTGGGGAACTGGAGCCTATGGAACCAAAGGGCAGACCGGGCAGTCCTGGCTCTGCTCCTCTTTACACCACTGGAGCTTTCTGGGAGGGAATGAAAACCAGAAATGCAATGTGCAGTCCAGATTGCTTCCAGGGATGGATTTCCTGGTACTCAAATCAAAGCAGTGGTGTTGCTGATGGCTGAAATGAAAGGGGTAGATACGCAACTCAAGTGGGTTCCATTTGATAAAAATGAATTGCAATGTTGACGTTAAACTTCTTCCTTGCATCACTGGGTCACTTCACATAGAATGAGCTGGGGACCAACGTCCAGATTAAGCTGAAAACAAAACCAGAAACCTGGAGGGCCGGTGAGACCTGGCAGAGGTGGCTGTTAAAAGAACCTTGTTGGATCACACCAACAAGCGGCAAGCTGTATCAACAGCAAAATACTGGCAAGCTGCAAAAGGTGTTTAACCTCCTCTGTCATTTACTGCTTGACTCTCAAGAGCCATCAGCATCACAGTAAGCACATAAATCAAAACTCAGCCTTCTGGTCTCCACTGGGAGCTGGCAATCTGATGCTCCTTTCTCCCCTTGGTCTGACCTGACACGTATAACGTGGTGGCTGAGGCAAAGTCTTTGGTACCAGCCTTGACAGGGGCCATCAGGGAGCGACAGCAGAGATGGGCCCTTGGTGAACTGTACAGAAACAACCAGAAGGAACAAAACACAGAGAAACTGGGTCTGAGGGAGACAGAGACCATTAAAAAGGATCTTGCCCTTTCTACACATCCTTTTTAATTTTTTGTTTTTAAAGAGTTTAGCAGACTGACAGCAAATGATTTACTACTGTACCCTGGGAAACAGGCACACAGCTGTTAGCGAGTCTTCCTTTTAAGTAAAGACTAAAGTAATTCTTTGTTAGATGGTGCAGAATTCAGTCCTGGCTGCAGCTTTGGGACAGTCCCTTAACTGGAACCTGGAAGCCAAAGGATATATGGCTGCATTGAGATCACAACAGGTCACATTTTTAAATGATGAATGAAATCAGAAGGTTCAGTTTCTGATTTCTGGTAGCTGTACATTTACAAACAGATCTAAATTCAGCTGTAAGAATGCCTGAGATGTGCCTGAAGGCAGCCAGCACAGGTCTGTTAGCAATGCTTAGTTAAGGAATACACCTCAATTGTAAGGAGCTTTGTTAGGCACCTCTGCTCCAAAGCATGGCAAATACCTTCAGCTTCAATGAGAGCACTAGGTAAGCCATCGAAGGCTGATACGCACTCCATCCCATTACAGTGTTAAACCACCGCACAGGGAAGTCATGTTTGCTATTTCTGTATGTACTTTACAGCAAGCAAAACCTCCCTTTAGGAACTATGCTGAGGTTTGTTGTTATTTTGGCCTTGTAGAATTCTTCTGTTTTACTTCTCTGCCATTAGAACAGGCAGATATATGAGCTTTTACCTTTATTACACAAATTCCACAATATCCTTTCATCTGGTATGCATTATTGTGGGGATATATATGAAGTACTATGTCCATTTAAAGTGCTGTAAAAGAGCTGTTTGAACTCTCATTCCATTCCTACATATCTTTATGCAATTAAAACCAGTTGACAGTTCTGTTTAGGAAAAATAAGCAACAATGCAAGCAAGCTGTTTTGTTTGTTCCAAATAAGTTAGCCACTGTCCAGATAAAAGCCAGCTGTATGGCTTTTTAACCTCAATTTCTTAAAGACACAAGCCCAGGTGATCAAACTCTAAGCACTTCTTTCAACAAAGCAAGAGGTAACACAGGAGCCTGGTACACTTTCCTTCCTACCCCTCCTCCATTAGCTCCCATAGCACCTGCCATCCCACTCACTGAACCAAGCAAGCATCCTAAAGAGAATGTCTGTGATCACACACATCAACAAACAGCTACAAGAGGAGAAAAAAGTCATGAAATTCCATGTGATGGCACCTTGCATAAGACTCAGTGTCCTGTGTCTACGTGGGACAAACATTCCCAGCACCTCTCTCCCAGTTAGTTTTATGGGTTCAACAGCAGTTAAGATCAGTTCACAGACTTCCTCACTCAGAGATGAACAGGGTTTCTCCTATCTTACCTGCAATTTATTTGCACACAAGAGAATTCTACCCTAAGAATCCGCTGAGATTAGTGGGTTACATTTCTTGATGAGAGGATACAAAGTGACAGGCATGCAGATACAGCACACCAGGGGAGCTTTGCCTCCTGCATAAAGGCATAGAACTGAGGTTGAAGATGAACCCCCCAGCTACAGCACCTGAAAACTCCTGGGAGCATTGGAAAGCCCCTTTCCATGTTCCAACATTCCCTCTTGCTAACTGCTGGAGGATCTTGCTCTCTTTACCATGTCCCCAGTCCATCCCCCCTCCCAAAGCTGGTTTTTGTTGCTGCTGCTGTTTCTTCTTATATTTTTTTCTGAGTTCCTTTCCTAGAGAATTGGAGAGCTGGTTCAACCAGCAAGGAGCAGCCTCCAGAATCACAAGCTGCAGCAACAGGAACTGCAGATCTCAGTCTCTAAAGTCTCAGCCACGACCATCTCACGTTTGCTTCTCAGAGAATCTCACTGCCAGAACCTACAACAGAGCTTGTGCAATTTTCTAAAGCTTAAGAGTTTAGCCAAATTTGGGTGGTTTCTCACACGGACAGCAAAAGGTATGTTCACGCCGCCATGCCAACCCCACCCCCCAGCAACCCACTTGCCAAATGGTACATGCCTGCTTCAAAGAGGAAAGTTGGATGGTTATCAATGGAAAGTAAATTGTAAGAGTCTGACACGAGCAAAACAATGTAATTTCCTCCTCCTCTATTTTTGCTCAAATTTGCCAAAGTAATTCAGCCTTAGGCAGAATCTCAGCGTGGAAGAATACCAAACATAAGTCTGATAAAGATATGAGCAACTACGACAAAGCTTTATATAATGGGAAGTGTTAGGCAACCACGACTGCTGCCAGCTCCGCCTATAGAGTAAATGAGTGATATTTTAATATCGCTATTAACTGCCCCTTCAAAACTACAAGTGTGAGACTGCAACGTGAGTCATAACATCCTCGGCATCAATTCTGATCGCAAAGTTGATGAAAGCAACCGGCCCCAAACCTGTGTGTGAAAACGCAGCTGAATTAATCAAAACATGCAGCAGCTTGTGACATCAATGTCTGAGCCTGCGAACCTGCATTTACAGCTGTGAGACTCTTGCATGACATGATGGGACTGCAGAGATGCTCGGCTTGTGCTTCTGCTGCCAGCACCTTGTCCCAGCCACGGAAAAGAGTATTCACCAGCAGTTCTCATTGTAGGATGGATCTTTCGGAACTCTACATATCCATGATGTACAATTCACATCTGAATAAGTGAGCCAAAAGCTGTCATGGTTTATTCTCTGGGAGAAGTTAAGGGATTCCTCAGGACAAAGAAATACCTGCAGATTTCCCTGACCGCAGCCATCCCTAGAAGATGAAAGGGCCGCGAACATCCATTTTAGAGCAAATTAACTGCAGAAGGACTTGCTGGTGATCATCAGGTCCTGCAAAACCTTGTCTGATTCCGCAATGCCACTTTTCCAAGTGATGAGCACTACCAGCCCCAACGCCATCCACCTGGCTGAAATTCAGCCAAGCAGAGCTGGTGGAGCTCTGCTCAAACAGACCTCCAAAGCATTTGGAACTTTTAGTTCAAGAGCAAGAAAAGATTTTGACCCACTTTCAGATTTGAAGTCCATCTCCTAAACAAAAGCAGCTGAAGTTTCAATGAGCCAATTCTGCAGATCATTATGCTGCTATTACACAACTCCTAATCCCTGAAGTGGGGAAGATGTGCCAACGCCAACCCAGGCACATCTCTGTCATTTCGGCTGGACTTCCAGCCTTCCCACTGAAGATTTCATTCTGTTAAACCATTCTTGAAGAAAGCCAAACACTAAAATCCCCCAAATATTTATTGTAATTTCTTTGGCTACACTATCACAAGTGCCTAAATTCCCCTTCTCAGTTGGAGAGCTATCTAGACCAGAGGTCTCCAAATCTTTCAGCCTAATAAACATTACAAAGGCTCGCGAGCCCCTCTGAGTAGTAAGGGAGAGATTGTTTGCTGCCACAAAAGGAACAAAAATGACCAGCCATCCCCTGCTGGCTATTCTCCTCCCCTAAGAACTTGGTCTAATCCCCTCCACCATACAGCCCATCAAAGACAATGTGCCAAGGAAGGGGAGAACTGCTGTGCATGCTGATTCCCAGCTCGGCAGCGGTTCCTGAGGACCACAGCCAGCCAGCTGCTGCTCGCAGCACCCTCTGTGCTGCTATGCCAAGCCAGAAGGTCGCTTTTCATCCATCTCTTCCTCTCATGGACTGCCCAAAGAACCCATCAGGCTGCTCGCAGCTCTCCCAGGCTCCAGGAGCAGCAGAGCCACAGCCACACTCGGTCTGTCACCAAGCCAGCCACAATGCACCTTGGGTTCAGCCAAGCGTTCCAGACAGAATGCAAAGGATGCAGACCACAGAACACGTTGCTCGCTCTCTTCCAACATGGAATTTACCACTGCAGCACCCTATAGGTGACAAAGTGCATGTTCCTGTTGACAAGCCACGCAGGAAGCATGAGCACACAGCACCAAAAGAAGGGAGGGAGGCGAGCCAGAAGCACAGGGCTATGGCAGCTCTTAAATGCTGTGCCAAGGTCAGCCCTGGAAGCACCGCTGTCTCTAAAAGAAGCCATAATTGAGAAGGTAACATTATAAAGCTATAAAATGAAGTTTTACTGCTGCTGACTAGCTGGGACATGCAGAACATGTGTTGCAGGGAACACAGCATAATTTTATTAGTGAAGACAAAGCCATTCATGCAGAGTGGCCCGAATGGGGTGGGCTGAATTAAGAGAACAATAGCAGTTCATCAGATGGCCCTTCCTTTCACATATGTCTTCAACTTACTACGCTAGCAAATACTACAAGCGGCTTGGAAATATATTTTCATCTGAAGAGCCTCACGTTATTAACACATTAGATTAAAATGAAAATAATTGAGAATGTAACGTATTCCTGATGCTGTTCATTAAATGGCTAAATCAAAACCATCAGCACCCATCCAGCCTCCTCCTCTTTTGGAAACTCACTCGTGATCAATGACTGTTTGCACGCTTTAGCCCAAGCCAGAACTTTGCAACACTGCTACAACCACCCTGGATGGTTTTTCAGCACCCAACAGACCCCTTAAGCTGATCAGGGGAAGATGTGCTGAGATTGAGACCAATCTGAAAGGAAAAAAAAAAACCACGTTGCGTCAGTGCTTAATGCTAACCATGTTTCAGATTTGCTCATGGATTCCAGTTCCCCAAATAACAAAACAATAGACACCAAAGAGGAAAAGTGGAAACTGCTGCTTGGGGAAGCTTGCCACAACACGTTGGCTGCAAGTGTGCTGGGACATAAATCCTGCTCCAGCAGGGCTGGGGCTCAGAGCTCCAAGGGCTCTGCACGCATTAAAGGCAAGGCTGGTCTCCCCCTCTGAGGCTGCCTGCTGCCTGTCCGCCTCCTTCCTTGTTTCATTTCCAGCCATGTCCGGCTCATGCACGGTATTTATGCTGCTTGGCTAACCCAGGGTGGGGGAGATGAGAACAGATGAGCAGAAGAGAAGGGACAGAATGGAGCCAGCGGCAGTGAATGCAGGGCTTGGGAAGGACAAGCTCTGAAAGCTGTGCAGTGGGCTCTGGCACTGAATGTCCTTATAACAGGGATCCCTGCAGCATCTTTAGGACTCAGAGTTGCCCTCCTCTTAAGACTTGTTTTGCAAAACAGCTGAGTAGGTGAGCAGAGAAGGCACAGCTTTAAATACAGCGTGAGGAACAGCCTGCAATGATGGCTAAAATTACACATTTGCCACAGGACACCAGGAAAATGCTAAAGCAGAGGAACCCCGGCTTAACCCTTGTCAAAGGATTCCTAATCTTCTCCAAGATTAGACTTTTGTTCTTCCTAACCGCCAGCCCTACAAACACCACCCAGACTGCAGGGGGCCAGGCTCACAAACACGAATTAATTACATCAGCTGTAATTCACACCTCTGGCTGCTTTTGAAGCAACTTGTTAAGCACTTTTGAATAAGAGTCTGGGAAAAAGAAATAGTAGCTTATCAAACTGAAATACAGCTTTCTGTTCCGGAAATAGAACTACACAGATGAACTGTGATATCCCAATGAGAGATCAAGCAGATGCATTTGTTCCAGTGCTGCTCAGTGTCCCTGAGTCTACTGAGCCCAACTGGAACCCTCTGGGATCTGCCATGCCAGCAATAAAACAGCCATAAACCGAGTTCTGCTCATTGCTGCACCAAGCCACAATGCAGATGAGAATCCAGACTCCTTCTGCCCCACAGCATCAGACAGAGAGGCATCCTGGCAGCTGCAGATGGACATGGCAAACCACAGCAAAATGCAGCTGAACCTTCAGCAAGACTCAGCTCCTCCAGGGCTGGAAAAACCCGCACCCTAATGGAAATTATAACATTCCCTCCCTGCAGTTTAGAGAGAGCGGACCTCCAAACACAACCACTGTGCAAACAATAAGTGAGTAGTGCTTAAGCTCAGGCAACCTTTGCAATATGTCCTTGAGGCAAGCAATGTGATGCTGCCTGCGAATCTCTGTATCACCACCTCGACCAGCAGCAGCAGGCTTGAGATAGAACACCAGAGAACTGTGCTGCTGTTCCCATCACTTAGCACTCAGTTGGGGAACTTGTAAAGACTCAGTCAGTCCCATGCTGGTCCTTGCACAGCTTTCAAGGGGGAAACACAAACCCATTTTCCTATAACTCACTGCAAAGAAATTGCAGAGTGGCTTAGCTTGCTCTCATACGAGAATCCTCCATCCTACACATGACAACAGCTGCAGCAAGGAGCAAACTTGCTCCAGTTTAGTGTTCTTGATGGTGACCATAAGCTGCACGAGAAGAACTTCCAAACCAGCTAGAGACTGGAAAAAGAAAAACCCTAAGGAGAAATCGCTTAAGATAAAGCCGCCACTTATCTCCCCATTGCTTATACCTGACCCTTTGGTACACGGCAGCTCTCCTCGGAATAAAAACATGAGCTATTTACCCAGGGTGGGATATTCATGAGGGCCTGTAGGTGTGTCAAGACAAGGTCAGAAAGGAGAGGTGTTGTTTTTCTTTTCTTTTTTTTTCCAGGCCAACAGATACAGCTTGGAAAAACAAGCAAGCTGCAAGCTCTCAGCCCCACAGATTACTCTGCTGGTCTGCAAACGAAGAAACAAAACTGAAAGGCAAAGAAAAGACAGGCTGAGAACAAATGTTCCAAGTTAAATATATTAATCAATTAGATAATTAGAGGGAAAAAGCTGATGGGTGCCCCTCCAGAGGATGGGAGAGGTTAGCAGGAAGAGATGTGGTCCAGCTGCCAAAGACAGCTGTCCTCTGCAGAACACCGAGGCTACATGGCGGTGAAGCATTAGGATATGCCAGAAAACAAACATCCTCCCTTGAATTTGGGATTTTTAGGATCAGACACGGTTCCCAGGCCCATCTTTGGAGGCCTCCATCAGGAATGAGAGCTGTGAGCTCAGAGACTGAGCAAACCCGACAGAATCACCCACCCGAGAGAGGCAACCACCTCCCTGCAGAACCTGCCTCCAAACCCTGAGAGCATCGCGGATTACAACAGCGCTGCCACTGCTACTGAGGGCCAAAATCTTTCTTTGCATAGCCTGGAAAGAATGCCAGCAATTCCAATGGCAGGAATCTCCCTGCCTGCCCCGCAGTCTCCTACAGCTTTTCGAAGCGGTTCCTAATTCCACCTCAGTGCTCCACACAAGAGTTATTCCAAACATTTCCAGCCCACGTTGGTGTGTGTCGAGGTAGAGCTGGGTGTGAAGAAAGCGTTCATTTAGTTAACTCTGTTTTACTCAGCAAGTGGAACAAATTTCATCACCCCCTACAAAGTCCATTATGTATTCTATTTATACCACAAACATTTGGTGCACAATTCAGGAACAGCAGGAACAGGTGATGTAATGCACTGTACAAACAACATTCTATTCATACAGTGGGAAAATAAAGTGCATTCTCTCGGTTTCTTTGATCACGCTTAAAACAATCAGATTAGAAGTCACAGATAACCCAATACATGCTGGAGATGAAAGGGCTCTGGAGAAATAAATCACCCAAAGTTAGATATTAAGCAAGATTTCTCTCTCAACAATCAACTTATCTGTGGATAGAGGAGGAATGACCATGTGGTTTCAAAATCCTGCCAGGCATTTTATTTATTTTTATAATACCATAAAGCTACTCCACCCACTTTTTCAGAATGAACGTTGCATTACACAACACATCAAAGGGACTTTATGGCCTAAATTAAGCAATAAAATAGTTGAGATTGTGCGTTATGCTGAAAATTGGCCCGGCTTCTCGTGCCTGGTGAGCTGGGAGGTGAACACATGTTTCCCCAGCACCTGAAGAACGCTTGGGGCGGAATGGCCCGAGGTATCAAAGTGTGCGGCACCTGCATTTAATAGACCGACATCGAGTTTGAGGCCTTCAGTGCCCACTGCAACCCTGGGGGATGGGACAAGCCCTGAGAAATCCAGCACTGGGTGTGGGATGTCGGTGCTGCCCTTCGTGCTCACAGCCTTTGAGGCCTGATTCACAGATAAAGCTCAGTGTTGGAAGCTGTGGGCTTTGTGGATGTGGTTCTCTCACCTTTGGCAGCCAGCCACGCTGGGGAACGGAGCCAGAAATATAGGAGGAAAGCTGCTGGTCAGGCAGCATGGCTGCACCTCGTGGCTCCTGCCTGCCCCAGCAGCAGCTCCCCTGCTCCTCCCCTCTCCTGCCCAGGCACAGTGGGAACACAGCTATCAGGGCAGAGGCAGGCTGGCACCTCTGTCCCCTGGCAAAGATCAAAGGCCGGGCTGAGTTCCCACCAGGGCAGCTCAAGAGGCACAAGAAAATTCAGCTTGCACCAACGCGTGCTGGCATGTGAATATGTGCCCCTACCGCTACCTAAAAACAGGGTTTAAATAAACCACCGACAACAACAACAAAAACACAACAACAAACAAACCCAACGAGATTAATTAATTTGGGCCCTTCGCCTTTCTGCAGACTGACTCATCACCTTTGATCTGCAGGGCTGCTGAGAGGTGCCCAAGCCTGCCTAGCCCTGCCCAGCCCCAACAATGCAGCGGCCCATTGCCGTCAATGGGCGCTCTGTTGGGTGAGTGACTCATTGCCTGCCATCAAAAGAGCAAAAATAAAACCCAACGGCCGGGTGTTTGCGGAGAGGGAGCTGAGCAGAAAAGGGGGGGGTTATTTTAAGGTTTTGTTTTTAGGTGGTTCCTCAAAGGAAACTGGCATTGCTATTTTCGGAATTGGCCACACGTTTCTGCGGGAGACTCTCGAGCGGTTCGTGCTTTTAATTCATGCTCTAAAGACACAATAAGGTGGATATTTAAACCTGCAGACTGCGTTTAAGGAATACACACACACCAGAACATGTCCTGGAAGCCCTCAGGTGTGGGAGCAGTGTCCTGGCACAGGGCTCCAGCCAGGAATGAACGCTATTAATGCTCCCTTCCACCCTCACACAGAGGGTACAACCCCAGATGGGGACGTGTCCATCCTCATTACAGCCTACAGTCCCCAAGGCACAGCACAATATCAGCTCCCAGCAGTGAGCAGGATGTGGGGAGCAGCCCCCAATGCTTTGGGCTAAGGTGGAGCTTCAGATCCCGACAGCCACATCTGGCACAGCCCACTCAAGCTGTCTGCACCCAGGTACACATCAATGAGAGCAGGGATCTCCGGGAATGGAGGTTTCTGGGTTCTTTGAAGGCTGAGCAGGACAGCGGGCTCCTAACAGGTCACCTGATTCAGTTTCAGGCTATGGTGGAGTCCCAAACTCACCTCTATCAGACACTCCTGATTTCCTGTTTGCGGCATCGATAAATAAAAAGCTCTACGTCGTGGGTAATTATACTTCACAGAGGACAACAATTAAGAAATAGCCAATTACATTTTATAAGCCCGGGATAATCAAAAGCTTCCTCAAATATCTACAGATGCAATAAGCACTTAGAAACGGTAACTCCCAACAAATTGCAGGTCATTTCGAGCCATTTACAAAGATGACATATTTCCCTATCTGCACTTGTTCCTGGGATGTATCAGTGCAGATACCCAAAGCAGCACCCAGCTCATTCCTCCCTGCACTGTGCTGGGCTGAGATGCACGGCCTCCCAATGCAGAACAGACTTCACATCTGATATTTAAAGAGATACCAGAGGATCCTCACGTATATACTCAATCCAAGCAATGACAAAAAGAATAATCATCAATTCCCATCGCTCTATTTTAATCAAGCCTTGCAGTTTTTAAAAGGAATGGTCACCCGCTCTGTTTGTAACCCAATACTGCAGCTCCCACGCAGTCAGTGCATGAGAACGGAGATCAAACAGCAAACTGAACGACAGAGGAAAGGAAACATGCCTTTCTCATTTTTACAGCTTAACCTTTTAGATGGGAGATTTCAGAAGACCCCCTAGAGGAGCAGAGGCTGACAAGGCTATGATCCAGCAAAGGTGATTGTTACAGCATGGCAGCTTCATTCCTCACTTTCAGTGCAGGTTTTTGCTGTGGAAATAAAAAGTCCTCTTTGCTCACGTGGTTGCTGGAACAGCACTACCAGCACACAGCACAGCTCTCCTATTACCCCATGATTCCTTCCAGCAGTGGCTCCCTGTCTCCTGGCCACCACTTACACAGCTGTTAGTGCCATTACTTCAGCTATAAGAGTACACGGTTCTGCAGGGCTAATTGCTGCGTAAAGGCTGATGAAGTCCTCGGGACATGCATGTGACAGACGAGGATGTGCCTGGCTGTTATTTAAGAACCAGAATCACACAAGTGTCGGAAGGGACCTCCAAGGACCAGAGCAGCACAGCGTCCTGCTTGAGGCATGATGGCTGTCAGCACCACGCAGGGTGGCCGTGGCCCACGTTCTTACCGACAGCATTGAGAGAAGTGAAGCTCTCAGCAGCTGCAGTGAGGTACTGAACAGCCTTTTCTGATCTCGCCTCAGAGAGACCAATGGGAAAGAAAGGAGGGAGGATTAACGCAAGGAAAGCCAACAATGTGCTTAAAAGAGGACAAGTTTCATGTGATTCTATCCAGGAAAGGATGCGTGCTTGCTTAGTCCACATGGGAAGCTGGAGGTGGGATGGATACCCCTTTATGTAGATGGTGGGATGGAGACCCCTTTAAGTACTGGAAGGCCACAGTGAGGTCTCCCCAAAGCCTTCTCCTGTCCAGGCTGCACAACCCCAGCTATTGTGGACAATAGGTGTTCCTGCCATTACTGTCCCAGCTGGAACAGGAGGTTTGGCTCCAGTCCCTCCCTACTTCTTCAGTTCAGGCTTCAAGATGATTTCCACAGCTGGGAAATGAGAGGATTATCCTGCTCCATACCACACTACACCCAAGTCCACAGCCCAAGATGGGCTACTTGGGAGGGTTTCTGGCATCACTGGTGCCAAGCCACAGACAGCAGTTAACAAGGAAAAAGGGCTGTTTGTAGCCTGACCACTGGCAATGTGGTTGACAGCTCCAAACAGAAGAACCTACACAAGGTGATAAAGACAGCAATCCTCACAGAGCTGACTCAGGGCATCACCATCAGGGACCAAAGCCCAGTCGCTGAGTCCAAGCAAATGCTGACTCTCAGATCTATCTTACTTTGGAGGAGGAGGATGGAGCTGTGGGATGCATCCACCCTTCTGAGCATGGGGAAGACTCATGTAAAGGCACTGCAGGATCAGAAGGCCAGCATCTTCGCTTTAAGACTGGTGAGATATCAACTCTCTTATTACAGCTCCAACCAGCCACGTCACGCAGCCCTGGGTGTGCCAAACACAAGGCAGTGATATTTGCAAGGGGCAGTCGGCTCCTGATGAGGGGAGCTCAACCTCCGCATCAAGAAAGGAAAATAGATCAAGCTGGGGCCGGCTGGCTGCTCTGCCAAGGCTGCTGCAGGATCAGAAAAGCCTGCTTGAGCTCTTGCCTAAAACTGCAGATGCACGCAGCCAGGCTGGGGCTGCAGCAGGCCCAGCACGCTGCTCTGCAGGGAAAAGCAGTGTGGCTGCAGTGGGCCTATGGCAAGAGGAAAATGCACCCTGGGTGTGACGAAAGCCCAAAGCCCAAGCATTGCTCTGCAGTGACGCCCACTGCGGCCAGGGCTGAGCGTGGAGCGCTGCCCTCCCGGCCCCGAGCAGCCCTGCCCTGTGGATGCTTATCGGGGCGGCGAGCCGCCAGCACAAAAACAACAACCGCCACAAACGGATTTCAGCCAGTTCAGCACAGCGTGTTTCCAACTGCTTGGCAATCACAGAGCAAGGGAAGCGTTTGAAAAAGGCCTCTCGGTGCAGGCCGGCTTCCTTGGAAAACTGAGGGCTGAAAATACAATATCAACTTGTGCCCTGGTTGGGCAGGTAGCACCAGCAGCTGCAGTGCTGTGCCACAAGGAATATACGCTCCAACACTCCCAAAATCCATGTGGAAGGTGCAGGCAGTCTCTGCATCCCACACAGACCATACAATAAACCCACAGAGAGCAAATGTGCATGAAGCAGCTCCAGAGCAGCGCTCAGCACCCGGCCTGTCCGCAGCAGCCACCCCTACGACCGGTTGGACCTCACCATCCTGCACTTTAAAGGCAGGAGCCCTGGCACAGACAAAGGTGTGCTGCATTCACCTCTAAAGGGATTTAGATCTGGAGCCCTCGACACCAACAAAGTGCTGAGACAGGCATTTACTCAGGTGTATAAACATCACAGGCGGCAAATGCCAGGTTTGCAAGAACTCTTCTCCAAAGCTTAAGAATAAATTCAACTTGTTTTTGAATAATTATGGATGAATCATTCTACAAACCTTCCTACACTTTACCTTCCGTTGCCAACCACGCAGCTGATTTGTTAATTATTTTTTTTTGCACTTACACACGTTCCCATCCACTGTCCTAAACCACAGGCTGCCATTTCCTCCTGGTGTTTGGTAGCGACAGGACAGCTAACAGAAAACTAAACGTATTTTAAGCAAGAGGGGGAAAAAAAGGCCACAAATTAATTTCTCTCCGAAGCCAACGGTCCCCACCCAGAAACCTGCACACAAAAGAATACAGCCTTTTAAACTGGTAGGTTAGGTCTGAGACCAGCCGTAAGGTTTGTCAACCGTGACAAGCTACAGCTTGTTTAATAGTCGACTGGAGGGTTGAAAAGTCTCATAAAACCCGAGGGCCTTCCATAACAAAGCTTCTGCCACTTTGGGAGAGCGCTCACACCCATTCAGCAGGCTTCTCCAAATATGCAAAGGTATCATGGTGCAAAGCTAGATTGAAAGCTGGAAGTGGGAGCTGTGAAAAATTCTGGCTGCAAAAAACCTGAAGGGAACATTAAGGAACAAACTGCTAACAGTGAGAGTAAGTAACCACAGGCATGGGTAACAAAAATGCTGCATGACCTCCCTTCACTTGGATGCCTTTCTAAAATAGACACTTCAGCCTGACCACAAGTTATTGTGCAAGAATCACTGGGTGAAGCTGCGTGACCTGTTATCTCAAGGATTACAAAAGGAAAGTTCTTCCCAGGCCCATCTGGAAAGCTCCCTCTCTCCAGAAGGAGGATCAGACGGAGCAGGCTTCTCCAGCCTACCCTAAGAAGAACCAAAGCCAACAGGCAAGGATACGGGCAGAGCCAGCAGGATGCTCTGCCTTCAACAGCAGCAGCGCTCACAGCACCCCAGGCCACAGACTTCCCTGCACACACCTGGAGGCAAAAACCACAGTGCTGTTTTATGGTGTGACAAATCCCCCACTAAGGTGACACATCCACGCATCCTTTGCCGCCCATTTCCATCTTGTTCCCAGCTTGTGCATTCTTCCTCGCGCTGGCCCATCTTGAAGAGCGAGCCTTCTCAAAGCAGCTCTTCCCAAGAGAGGAAAACAAAGTTAGATCCTGAGTGAGCAGCCCTTCAAAGATGCATTAAATACAAACACTTCCACAAGAGAGAAGAAGTCCTTTGCTTTTTCTTTCCATGGTAGAGAGCAGGACCAAGCAGCCAAGCAGTGAGGGGTGATGGCTGCAACACTGCATGTACCTGAGCCCGTCAGCTTCACTACGTGGCTTTGCTCATGAAGGAACATTTTTCATTTCCTAAGGAAATAAATGTTATGACAGTCACATGGACTGAGTTAGAAGTACAAAGACAAGCCTTCTTAGCAAAAGATCCGAACTTTTTATTTAAAAAATAAAATTAAATTAAATTGAATTGGGGAAATACAACCCAAGCCTGGTCATAAGGAGAGCAAGAAGGTTCTGAGGTCACGTTTTACAATCTTTTGAAGCAGGAATGAAGCTGGTGCCTGTAAAGAGCTTCCTTTTCTTCGAGACACTGCGATATTACAGCGCAAGAACTTGATGTCTTTGCTTGGGCACTCTTCTTTATGCACAATAAAGCCCTTGTGCGGGAGATCAAGGCTTCATTTCATTGCTTTGACATGATGGTTAACCTGTGAACTTTGCCCCTGCTAATAGAATAATTTCTATTTGTTGATTCCTCTTTTGGGATCCTCGAGGGCAACAATCACTTCGTCTCAGCATCCATTTGCATGCCTGGTGCCAAACTGTTTTACAGCTTTTATCTCCACGAAGCACATCCAGGGCAACACTACCCAAATTCAGGCGCTGCAGCAGGATGCAGCCACAGCACATCCCATCCTGCACCCTAAATGGCAATTCCCAGGAGCTCTGCTGCACTTGGCTGAGTTGCACTTCCCTTATGAAAGCTCAGTGAGGTCCTCAGCCATCAGAAAACCAACCCCACAGGAATAGATGTGCTGGCCGGAGCTCTCAAAGGCAGCGCACGCACGGGGCTGGCAGCAACTGCAGAACAAGGAAGCCACTTTTCCAGATAAGTCTCTCCCAGTCTGTGAAGCTGATTGCCAGCCAAGAAAAAGACCAAAATTTACGATTCAAAAGGGTAAATCTGTTGAATGCTAAAGGCATGGCTTTGCAGTAGAGCTAAATCGCTCTAAGTGTGGATTGCTGGGGAAAAAGAAGGCGATTCCATCTTCCCACAATACTGCTCTGCTTCTTCCAGCCAAGAGCAGTGATGTGAACGCAGCAAGAAGACAAAATGACAAAGAACTAAGCCTATAGAAACAAGAGAAACCAAAAAGGAAAGTGCAAAGAGGGAGTGGACAGATGATGGCACAGGGAAGGTGGAAGATACTGGGACAGGAAGGAAAAAGAAAACCCAATAGGTTCTGGTCATTAGCTTTAGAGTTCAGTGCAGGGACTAATGGGGTCCTAACGCTGACCACTTCAGTGGAACATTTTACAGAGCTTTTTTCCCACCTCTGAATGTTTTTGATCAAAACAAGCTGAACACATTCTAAAAGCTGTTACTGTGAAGGCAGCTGTATCTCAGGGGCCACAGGACCAAAGAACTCCAGATCTTACCAGAAAATTGCACTCTGGAGTCTTCAAAGGTAAAATCCAATTTCCACGTAGGATTTATAGAATTTGGATAATCTGACTTAAAACTACAGCACTTCTACTTAAATTCATCGCTGTCTTACAACAGAGAAGACCTTGCACGAAACCTGTGAGTAATGAGGGCTTTGCTTTCACGCACAAGCATAACCTGCTGTGATTCCATTTCTGAGCGTGACTCAAGGAGAAACACTTGAAATACACAACGAAAGGAAACCTTTGGGTGCCTTCTGACAAGCAAATAACCCCAGGGTTCCAGCATGGTCCAACAAGGTCCCCCCAAACCCAACAAGGTCCCCCAAGGCCCATTGAGGCCATTCAAACCCTTCACCCGCTGCTGCAGCTCTAACCCAGCGCCACATCCTTTCAGAGATGCTCCCAATTACACTCGCGAGCAATTTGACTTTTTAATCATTTCAATTACTGTGACTAAAACCCTTCAATCAGAACAAAACAAGGGAAAAAAAAAATCACCCCTCTCTTTCTGAAGCAGCCTGCCCAGCTTAACGCACCATACCGAATTGTGAAGGTTTTCGCTTTTGTGGTCTTCACATATTTCATTTAATGCAGATAATTAACCTCAGTTTCTAATTTCCAGTCCTCCACGAGGAAGTGAAATGATTGAATACATTCACTGACAGACGGAAAATTAAAATATTACTGCAGCTTCTCCACGCGGCTCAAAAGGCAGGGCCTCGCTAAAGATCTTTCTTCTTTTATTTGACTGATTAACTGTAATTTGCTTAATGGATTTGAGGATGAGCCTAATAATCCAATGATATTTCCAGGAACTGATTTAGGATACGAGTACCTCTGTTCTGAGACGTTATACTGCAATTTTCTGCTCTGCGCATACGGTCATGGCTGAAAGCAGGTTTCTCTGCAGCTCTTATTTCTGGGGGCACTTTCTATAGCCCCAGAGCTTCAGTGGGATAGATGAGAAGCTCCACCATGATGTGAGACCAGCATGTGCTCCCCCAGCACTCCTGTGTCCTCCTCTACTCTTTTCCCACCAAGAAAGCTCAGCATAACAGGATTTCACACTCTGTCCCAATTGTTAATAAACCCAGGATTATTAAAGAAAGGACTATAAATCTAGCGCCATTAAAGAGAACAAATCCAAGAGGCAGTCATTTTTAAAACATCCAATAGTAACTAATTATTCAAGGGATTAATCCATTATAGCTTCAACAAAGAAACTCTTAAAACATAAAGCTCCAGAGTGCCGGGTAAAGAGGTAATGGAGACACCATCCCAGGGGGCCAATACCAACACTGATCCATAAGCATATAACAACGACAACACTTCTTCATCTTGATTTGTGCGGAGGTAAAGCTACGGGCATAAAAGGCATTCTTCTTCAATTAAAATCCATTTTAAGACTTGGCGAATGACAGTATCAATACTTTATGCTGTTAATGTAAGCATTTCCATGCAGAAGTTTCATCAGCTTAACAACGTATTGCAAAAACACAAGCCATCTTTGCCTTGTAAACCATAGAGCCCGGGAGTCACAACAAGAGCACCCACTGCTATCAGCATCAGACCCTGCCTCCCCCATCACAGCACAAGAACAGTGCAGAACCCAAACTATTCCACTGCAACTCACCTCAATTTGGGTACAGCCACTGCTCTGCACCTTGTTGTGGACTGTAATGATTACAAGTGGTGCTACAGGCCCAGAAGTTTTAATTGAAGCCAAGCCATTAGCTGGTACTTCAAGTCACACACAGTCATTGCCAGCCCTTCTGCCCATGGTACAGGAGAATTGCTGCTGCCTGATCATTCTGTTCTTGCAGACAGGAATAAAGGTAGTTTCTCTGGTAGTCTCGTCCCAAGCCACTGAAAATGTAAATATGTTAAGAAACAGACACTCCTGTGTGTGTTTCCAGGCCAACTGCAGCATTGCTTATAAAGGAGATACCACTGGAGCACTAGCAGTGTTACCTAAACAGAACGAATATGACGCACGGCACCAAGAGAGATTAAAGAGGCAAAAGGGAATAAAGGACAGAGCAAGCAAGCAGAGATGCCATTTGAATCAGGCAGAGGTGATGGGCAGCACTTCTGGTTACTTCCCCTACTAAACACATCCAATATCCTATCCAGAGTTCCACCTTCCATTCTGTGGATGCTGACAGTGCTTGAATGAGACACCTCTGGGTCAGATGCACCCACCCTTGGTGCCAACCCAAGCTCCACGCTACCAGACTGAGGCCAACGCTTTTCTTCTGCTGTTATATACAGGTACAACAATAACGAACAGCCTCATACAAAGCAAATGGTCCCTCCTGAAGCTCCAGTGGCTCAGCTCACAGACACACGTGCTGATTCTTCAGCTCAAGGCAGCGCTGGTAAGACAGCAATGCAAACATGGATTGCTGCATTCAGACTGTTCTGCACCAACTGCTGTGACTGCACATCTCCAGCCTTCTGCTCACTCAGCACAATTAACACCAACTCCTTCACCGCATCGTTTTCACTTAGAAGTGTGCAATTTAATATTTAATTGTTAATGAAGCAGCAAGCCTCAAAATCAAGTCTGCCAGCTAAATTTCAGCTCCTTCCTGATGCAGGCCAAACCTGTGACTGTCAGCCTGCTGATGTAACCCACACAGCAGAGATCCCACACCTGAACCAGGCCCTGCTGCTCCTCTCTCTTGCAATGCAGCATTACTCACTGAGGTTTGGGATGAGTCTCGGACTAGAGGTGTTGCATCCCGCTACAGCTGCTGCTCCTCTTGCTCAGCACCATGTTATGAAGAACAAGCAGTGTCCTGGGGAGAGCTGCTCCATTTCCACCATGGAAAGCAAAGGCAGAGCTTGCGAGTGCTGCTCCCCAAAGCCCTGGGAGGGGATGGGGAAACCTTTCTGATGCAGAGCTGAAGAGATGACAGAAGGGACCCATCTGTTTTGCAGGAGTGCTCGAACACTGGGCTGCAGGGCAGTTCTAAGGCACGGCTGTAATTTCTGCTCCTCATATCTGAAAACCCCAGTCCTGGTGTGTCAGAAGAAGGTTAATGAAAGATTTAGCTGCGCTCACAACCACGTTAGTGTCGGTTTCGGAAGCTGAGAGTTAATGCCTGAGATCTTCAGGGGTTGCCCTCTTTGAAGTTCACTGATCCATAACCAATGTCCAATTAATTTGCAGGAGCCTAACTATAATGACTATTGGCCTTTTCCTATGCGTACAAAGAAGCAGTGGGTAACAGCAGTGCTTTTTGCTTTGGGATATTCCCACATACACATACACTGGCACACTTGCCCAGCACTAACAGTGCGTTGCCTTTTGCACTCGTGGGCACAGAAATAAGGCATTAAGATTTACAAACCTGCTGCTGCAAAAAGAACTGGAGCCAATTCAAGATGCTCCCTGGCTACCAGAGACACGCTCCTATCGCATCTGGTCGGATTCCTCTTTATTTAGAGTTTCCATGGAAGCCAAGGAATAGACGTTAAATCTTGTGAAGATTAAACAGGCCTTCAGCTCTAACGCAAAACAGCTTATTGCAACATTCCCTCAACAACAGAGACGAGAGATTCTTCCACAAAGGAAAAAAAAAAGAAGCCTGTAGAAACATTCAAACCAAATCAGGACAGACTCAGCCTTCCAACCATGGCACAAGGATCTCTCCCTGCTGCACGCAGCTCCACCAGCTTCCAAGGCAGGAGAAAGCAGAAATGTTTGCACGTTAAGATGCCGCTGTTTGAAAAGCAGTCTGTTGGAGGCAGCTATTTCGATGCAGTGTTCAGGAAGCAAGCTATTTCAGCCACAAAGGCTTGCACAGAGACCAACAATCAGACTCCTAAATTAGGATCTCAGCAGAACAAAATGCATAGATCACCCTACTGAGCAGCACCCATCTTCCATGGAGATGCTCCAGACATTACAGCCTCCGACAGACCAGCACTTCAAATAAATCATCACTCATTTTCAGTTACTTACTCCAGGCTCCAAAATGACTCCTGCTCTGGTGAGAACAGTAAACATATCCCTGCCTCCGGACCCAGCAGGTCAATGGAGTGTCTGCAGCCACAATGACAGGCTGTCAGACACAACAAATTAACAGCAGCACGTTTCTCCTGACCTCCATCCCCCAGGTAAAGAGTTATTTTGGGTTGTTCCAATCTAGTCAGAAAATGCACGAGGTTGAGGAACGCCACCCCAAAATATTTCTATTTCACAATGTATTTCTGAACCGTTTAGAGTTTGGCACGAACACATTCAGGTAATGCATAAACAGCACTTTTTCTGAAGCAGGACCTGAAGAATGCAGCTTTCATGCAGGTTTTCACTACCTGCTCTAGAACAGAAACTAAACTCAACTGGAGCAAGTCATTGCCAGTCATAAGCCATTCTTACTTACATAAAAAGACACTTCAATTGTGGACTTTTCTAGTCCAATCCAGTCAGTACCCAGCACTGGGGGAAAACCCACTGCAAGAAACACTCAAGGTTTTTATTAACTCCATGAGAAAGTCCCAGGACTCAGGGGTTCTGTTTCTCAGACTCCTGATTAAAACAGCACGAGTTCACACCGATTCCTCTTGTTTTTCTTCCTGAGTTTCACATGCAAAACCCCCTCCTCAAAATCTGTTGGAAAACAGGAATCAAAATGAGAACACTTTGCTATCTAAAAGGCGCTGAGACCTTGTGAAGGGCGGGATGCACGTCCAGCTGCCAGCATAAAGGGATGGCGTGGGGAGAGGAAGCAAAGAAATGCAGCTTCCATGAGGACAGTTCAGCTACTTCATTTTGTAACCATCAGAGAGTGACAGATCTCAGCCTATGGAGGTCTTAAAACAAGGAGATTTTATTTTAAAGGAGGAGGAATGTGTGTCTGGCTGCGTTGTGTTGATTCAGCAGGGGTTACACACACACGCGCTTATTGATCCCAGAGAACTCCCTGCTAAGTTAATTGTCTGGAATTTTAACTGAGCTCTCAGCAAGTTTCAAAACGCGTGTTGGTTGGGAATGGGTGGGGGACCAAAAGAAAAGCACAGGCTGAAAAACTGGGCAACTCCTCTAGAGCAGAAAATCAAATATTGCGATGAGGAGAAAAGCTGCGGAATAATTTGAACTGGGTTTGGCTGGAATCCACTATCAGAAATCTTGACTGCAAAGCAATAGCACTTACAGGGAGCATCATGAACCCCATTTGACCCATATACACATTACAGACGTTAGGGTATTTCCCGCAAGCTTCCTGCAGCCTCTAGTTGTGGCTCATCACCATTTCCTTGTATATTTACAAGGGGTTTTACCACTAGCTGTACTCATCTGCACTCATGTAACTGAACACTGACCTTCCGTCACTGCAGGCTACAGGCCAGCCTGACACCGCAGCTCTCTGCTCGCTCTGTGCAGACTGGGGCTGCCCACAGCTCTGCACCGTCCACCGCCTCCTACCTACACCCAGCAGCATTTCCTCACAGCAAAGAACAGATCGTAGAGGTGATTTGGGGGAACTGGACAGGAACAGCCAAAGACACCCTTCAAATAACTCACTACATTCAAGTAAAGCTGTGTTTCAGCATAACACCCATGTGACACTGTCCCATGCTGATGCTCGACCAGCCCCAAGCACTTCCAGCTGTCAAACATCCCCCACTTCCCAGCAACTCCAACCTCACAGCAGCCCCCAGGGGCACCTAGAGGCCCCCAAAGAAGGGCCCAGCTGGGACACTCACATACCTGAACTCCCTGCCCTCGCTGTACCGCCGGGTTGAGGTGGCACGTTGGGTTGCAGTCTCCAAAAGCAGCTTCTGGGTGAGCCTGCTTGAGGGCGCCGAGTCCCTGCTGGCCTCAGGCTCGGTGTCTTGGTCACATTTCCACTCCTCGTCCTCATTCAGAGTAGGCAGATAACCAGGCAGCCCTTTACCTGTCCCAGACCCTGAGCTCGGATCGCTGTAAATTTTAGGACTTTCCCCACCTGTCCTTGTGTATTCCAAATAAATATCCGACTTAAGGAACAAAGGGTAGGTATTGTCTTCTATCATGCATTGAATCTCAGTTTGGGCCTGGTCAAACATGTCAGGGTCAATCTGCAGTTTCATGACACAGTCTTTTATGAAGCTTTTTGTGGCTGGTTTGATCTGCCGGGACACAATGCCGTTGTTGTCGAGAATGTACTTTTTGTAAATGGCTTTTGCCAGTTTGAGTCTTTTTTCCTCATTGGACACACAGGGCTCCAGCTTCCTGAAGCCACTGCAGGCAAACCAGAAGTCCAGCAGATCCGCACAGTCCTCCTGTTTCAGGAAAGTCCTGAAGAGATTGATGCCATCTTGATCATCGAGCAAGGAGTGCAGCGACTCGGCCCATTTCAGGTAGGGTGGAGTTGGCGAAGCACTCCCCTCAGGTTCATACCCCAAATCCAAATCGGAGCGTCGCGGCGTCGCGGTGGAGGTCTCATTTCTAACAACATCGCTTTTACTGGAGTAGAAACCGTGGCTGACTGGCCTTGGATCTGTGGACACAAGCTCACCCTCCTCACCAGGGACCGGTGGCCTTGGAGCATCTTCAGTGAAGCTTCCTCCCAGGTCCAGAGGGAAGCCCTTCCCCTGGATATTCATCTTTCTGGTGCTTGCTTGAACAGCTGGGGAAGAGCCAAAATCTCAGATCACCAATATCTGTATCTCCAAGGTGAACACGTTCGTTCTGCTGAAACAGATAAGAGAGAAAACCATTAAGCATCACTGTGAATAAACATTCTCAGGCTACAAGCTACTAATTTTGCCCTCCCCGATTACTGTATTAAATCCTCTTATTCTAAAAACGACAAAGAAGATCTCAATACTTCATATCCAGCACAACCAGTACCACGGGTGCCAGGCTCACAGCCCCCAGCCCCACACTATGGGCAGCTCTCAGGACTGGGATGTGATATACCCCATGTCCAAGAGATGGATAGCCCACAAGACACACATTCACTTCTACATTAACCTCTCTGCTGAGCCTAACTGGCCAGCACATGCACCAAGTCAAATCAAGGCAGTATGTTTCTATCTGGCTACCAACCTAGCAAATCCTCACCCTCAAAAAGGAATTTAAGGCCATGTTTGTGACAAATATTCTAAGAGAACATTCTGCTGGTAGCGAAACTGAGATTACACCTTAACCAAACACAGGTGTCTTCTGTACACTCACTGACATACAGGCATGACATTCCCCTCTGCATTTCAGAGGCACAACTGGTTCACCTTGCTCTAAGGGACTCCAAATCCATCACTGACCCCAAAACTCTGGGCACGTGAACAACATTATTGCTTTAAACGGTCATGGCAGGTCAGGGCTTTGGGTCTGGCATCATTTCTCATTGAAAAAAAGGTTCATTGGAGCTAACGACAGCGTGCTGAACCCAGCTCAATAAAGGAAGATGAGAAGATCGCCTCTACAAGGAGATGTGATCAAACACAGTGTTTTAAAAGAAGGTAGAGAGCCAACATGGAGGATGGGAGGTGTGGGGAGGGAGGGGAAAGCACCAGACAATCCCTGGGCTGCCACTTTCCCTGCTAACGCCGTAACCATCATTTCAAAGCAGCTGGACTGGCACCTGCAAGCAGCACAAGTTGTGTCTTACCGAACCCCGAGCAGCACGAAGCACCAGCTGCCCGACACAGCTCCTCGCACCGGGTTAAATCAATCGCACACGAAGATACAGCGGGGATTTCAGCCGAGCTCACCGCACCCACATGGACGAATCTTTTGGATGTTCTGCCTTTTTTCCCCCCTTCTCAGCTGAACCGAAACCCACCGCTGGGTCGGTCCTTACATCCCACCTGTGTGTGAGCAGCGGGATGGGAGCTGCTGTACCTGCTCTGCCCTAAGAGCGAGCCCGCTGTCACCCACAGCCGGGCTGAGCCGCACGGAGCCCGCAGACACACCGAGCCCATCTCGGTACCGCCGAACGGGGCCGTATCTCCTGCTGTGTGTCATTTTACCCCCGTGTGCTCCCACCTTCCCGACCCGAACCCCCGGGACAGTCGCTGCGGGGTCGGATCCGCCGTGGTGCATCGGGCACACGAGGCAGGGCGCTCATTGTGCCGCGATCCGGATCGTGGTCCCTTTACGGGCCCGTTCCCCGTTCCCGACCCGCCGCCGGCTCAAAGTTCCCCGCCGGACTCGGCCCAAGGCCCCTGAGCTCCGCGGGAAGCGGCGCTGCCCCGGTTCTACCCCGACGTGCTCGGGCTCCATCCGCCCCGCCGCCCCCGAGCAACTTCGGGGAGCCGCCCCCGTTCCCCCCCACCCCTCCCAGCCGCTCCCGTGGCGGCCTAGTACCGGCTCGGCGGCGCTCGGTGCGGCCCCGCTCCACCCGCACGGCGGCGGCCTCCGGCGCGGCCTCGTCGCAGGGCCTGGGCTCGGGGCCGCCTTCCCCGCCCGCTCACTCACTCACTCACCCGCACGGAGCAGCGGCGTTGCAGGGCCCGGCCCATGCGGCTCAACAGCGTCGGGCCGGAGCGGCGGGCGGGGCGGCACAAAGCGGGCGGCCCGGGACGCCCATGGCCGCGGCCGCTGAGCTCTGGCGGCGACACGGAGAGCAGCGAACCCCGCTCCGCTCCGCCTGCAACGCTGCCTCGCAGCGACGGGGAGAGCGGCTCAGCCGCGCCCCCCGCGCCCCCACCCGGTACTGCGGGCCCGGCCGAGCGGCATCGGGGGCGGAGCGGGACCGAGAACGGCCCGGAACGGGGGAGGCGACGCGAGGGGCTCGGCCGGTGTTTGCTATGGAGAGCCGGGAGTTGGGGTGGTTGATGCTGCTGTATCCGTATAGCTGAGGGCACGGTATATTTGCTGCCTCTCTTTATTTTCTTCTGGGCAAAATAAAGCCATAAGATGGGCAAAATAAAGCCATAAGATGGGCAAAATAAAGCCATAAGAGCTCTGCGGATGGGCAGGAGGTGCTCGTGCAGTGCAGGGTTCCAGCACGACCCTCCGGCTGCTGAGCCGTGCCATGTACTTATTTGAGCACTAATCATAAACATGGAGATGTGAGGCAAAGGATGGAGGGATGTGGAGAGCTGCTCTACCTCTGGCCTTAGCAAACAGAGCCGTATTCAAAGAGCTGCTGCCTCCTGCTCCTCTGAGCTGAGTTCTGCAGCAATGAGAAATAAAGGAGCTCGCCAAGAGGTGGCACTGCACGGGTTGAGATGGGGGAAACAACATGGAGACCTGAAAGAGGGATGGGGGGGAATGTGTCCTATCCATATCCAGAGCTGGGTGACACTGCAAAGAGATGAAAGGGGTTAATGCATGCAGGGGCCAAGCAAGAGTGGTCCTATAAAGAAACACAGCAGGTTCTGCCCTGCAAAGTGAGTGTGGTCAGAGCCCAGCAGGATGGTGCTGGTCCTCAGGCTCTTGATGCCGAAAGCTGATTTACATGTAACAGTGCAACGCTGATCTCAGGCGTAAGAATAGAAAAGCTGATGTGGGATTCAGCTGGTAAAGAATTAAAGGATGGGAATATAATTAATGCAATCAGCTTGGCTGCTGGAAAATAGCTCTTGTCAAACTCTGATGTCATCCTTTGAAGAGATTACAAGTTTGGCTGATAAAGGTTATGGCATAGAAATAACAGACCTGGACTCTGTTCAGGCATGTGACTTAATCCATATAGTGTCCTGATTAAAAATTAGCACAACACAACATCAAGAGGGACACCTTAAAGGGGCTGCGAGCTGGCAAACCCACAGGCATCAATGGGGAATCCTTGCAGAATGGGAGCACGCTCAGTGGGTGTCCGCAGGGTTTGATGTGAAGCCCGGTGCTATTCAGCATTTTCATCAATGGTCTTGAAATAGATTAAAAAACCCCGCTGAGAAAAATGCAAGGGCTGGAGAAATGAGGGGGGCAGGAGACACGGACGAGGTCAAGACAGCTGCAGAAAACTCTATAAGCTGAATCCAGGCAAATAAAAGGTGGTTGGATGTGAGCAGCTGCAAAACGACGCCTCCAAGGAGCAGAGAGTTCATACAGTGCTGCATCTCACTGCAACCTGCAGCCTGCAAAGGATTCATTGGGAGGAAGGAAAACAGAGCAGGAATAGCAGAGCCCTGGGGGTGCCATGTGGGAGCTGCAGCTAAGGGTCAGGCTGCCTTGGCTGCCCTGTGTTTTCCTCCTCAAACATTCTCTTCCATTACACCTAAATTCTTGCTACAGCCTTTGCAGCTGCTGTGCTTTTGGAAGAAAGCCTGCACGCTGCTGTCTGCGTGCACTACAGCATCATGATGAAGGCCTGATGGCACTGCAGCAGCCCTACAGGCAGAGGTTGCCTCTCATTGCAGAGATCCTCCTCCTTGTTAACATGGGCTGACAGCACACAGTGCCACACACTGCTGGTCATGCTATGGTGTGATCACAGCAAAGTCCTAATCTGGTTTCTTTCCTTATCTCCTGGCTCCATGGAGCTGGCTGGCTGTGCTGGCATTGTGCAGAGGGTTCATCGCATGGAGACCCTGCTGAGGGAAGGGCTGTGCAGCCCATCAGGATGTTGCTTTTCTGAGAAATTCAGGAGGGAAATCTCTGCCCCCAGCTGTTCATTGCATCCACAGCAGGATCAGATCCTCAGGCTGCCTACAAGGCAGGTAAGGTGTAGCCAGGCAGCCACCTCTCTGCGAGCTGTATGGTGAATACCCTCCGGGCTCATGCCAAGCTCTCCCTCTTTCATTTCGTGTTTCTCAGAATAGTGAGAGCCATGGGCTCCCTCTGGAGTCACCTCGCTGCTTTTCACATGTTGCTTCGCCCACACGAAGGAGCCCAGTCCCTACGTTTCGCCTATGGCCAAAATTACCAACTTTGGATTCACTTGTGGATATCAAATGAGTGAAAATCAAGTGTCCCTTGAGAGGAATCAGACTGCGGGATCATCCAGGACTTCCTTTGCTTCCCCTGTGTCTGAAAGGGTAAAGGCCATGCACACTTCTAATGGCAGAGCCCTGCCGCGGTTGGTGCAAGTGTGAGGGTCGGTGTCCCTCCAGTGCAGGCACTGTTGGGACAGAGTGCACTAGATGGTGCTGTTCAACCTTTGGCTGTAATTTAAAAGGCTCAAAGCAGGTCAAAGCTGATCCCAAATTTAGGTTTTATAAAAAAAAAATATGGGACACAGATCCTGTTTGGTTGTGTTGTGGGTGCCTGTGGAGTGTGGTGGTCAGGGCTGCCTGATAAGAAGGGCTGGGGGAACCATGGGCTCCCAGCAGAGATCATTGAGGATTGAGCTGAAAGCCCTGTGGGCCTCTTGGGTGACTGGAAAGCCTGAGAGACCGGGACACAGAGATCTTAAATGATCCCTATTGGAGGTGAGGAGCAGCTCTCCTCTGCTTACCTCATCCTGTACCCATGCCCATTCATTTAAGAGGTAAGAGATGGCTTGGCTGCATAAACATTGGAAAAGAGGGCTGCTAAGAAACAGGATTAAAGGATGCAAGAAATGGATGGGAGAGGACATTTTTAGCTCCTGGACCACTGGCAAAATGACACCTACAGAGCAGGAGGGGGAAGAAATGCTGGCTGTCAAGAAAGAAATATCAGCATCATGGCACTAAAGGGAGCTGGGTCACCTCAGAACTGGGGCCAGGCACACCAAAGACCTCAGCTGACTGCTGTGATGTGGAGAACACCCAGAGCCACAGACACAGCTGATGTGAGAGCAAAGGGTGAGGAGTGGGCCTGTGTACAGCTGGGATGGGGGCTGGAAGTCCTGCCCACTGCCACAGTGAGGATACCCCATGCAGCTGTGTCAGGGTAGATGTGGGCTATGAGCCCATCACTAACAGTTGAAGTTCCCCAAAGGCATCTGCAGTGCAGCAGGAGCTGCTCTCTGGTTCTCACCCTGTGGCTCGCAGTGCAGGTTCTGCGGGGTGTCTGTGCATCCCACCTTGTTTCAATTCACTGCCCTTGGGAGAGATGAACACACCCAAATTCCTCAGCTTGAATTTGCCTCCAGTGCTGGGCAAAAGGGATGAGGCAGAAAAACGCTTGTTCCAGCCCAGTTTGGCTCCCAGTTACAGAACTGGAGACAAACCACTGACCAAATGGAGTTCAGGACTCTATGCAGCAGCCACCTCCTCTCAGGCAGGGCTGAGCTCTGCCTCCTTGTGATGCACACTGGGTGAATGTTTGGGCCACCCCTATGCTGCCCTGGGGTTACTCTCCCCCTATCACCAGCCTTTTTGCTCAGATACTGCTTTCTTCTTATTATTGTTATTTTATAAAGACCACACGAGTCCACAGTCCCTAATTTTGGCTAAATAAGCTGCACAGAGGACCAGGAATCCAGAACATCTCCTATCTGACCAGGGAGAGCACAGCAGCTCACTGGCAGCTCTCTCCTGCTTGCTTCTACACCTCTGTAGTGAGAGTAATAACTAGTAATAGTAATGGCTAATAGCAGCTTTCCTACCTCTGGTTCCTTTGCCTTTGGCTGCAGTAACACCCATTGGTTTGGATGAGCTTTTCTCGATGCATCCCTGGACTAACTGCCTCAAGTAGTACCTCCTGGGCTTTCTTCCCATCTTTCTGCCACCAAATCTCCCAGTTTTTGCTCAGGTTTGACCACCTTGCCCATGTAAAGCAGGACATGGTACGTATTAGAAGCTGCTGTGGCCAGCAAAGGGAGGCACCCCCAGGTGACATCCCAGTCCAACACACCTTCCCACACCCACCTGTGGGATCCATCTCGGGTCTGTGTCCCCAGGCCTGCTGCTCCATGCTCTGTGCTCCTCTCGGGTGGCCGTGGATGGGATGCAGCCTCCGTGTGTCCCAGCATTGCTGCTCTGCAGAGAGAAAAAATGTCAGCTTGTCCCCTGTGAGGGACACAGGAATGCCCCAGGGCTGGCCAGGAGGTTGGGATCCTGGGATCCTTGCTTGCTGTCCCTTTGTGGCTGCTGCTCCTGGGCTGTGGCTGCTGTCTGCCTCCACAACAGGATGGGACAAGGTGAGTGTGTATCAGCCACCACCTTCAGGCAGGAGCACAGGGCTGAGCTGACAGCTCAGTGATGCTGCACTGGGACAGCTGAGCCCTGCTGTCAGGGTTGCCCTAGAGCAGCCCATGCCCATTCAAGGTGTTTGATCCTGACAGGAGAGGTGCATCTCTTTTATCCATCCATCAATGATCCCGATCAGTTGGTTGGCGGTGTAGGGAAAAGCTGATGTCAAGAGCGCTGCTGGAAATATCGGTTGCTCCACTCTTGTGGATCTGTTTCGCAATGTTATGAAAGATCTTAGGCTTAGATGTGGTCACTGGCCCAGCTGGCAAAAGCAAGCTCAGCACTCTGCAACGCCTTGATGTCTGTCCTACAGCCTACAACCGGAATGCTTTGATACGATCCCCATCAGCAGCTCAGCCTAAAGCACAAGTACTTGTCCCATGCTCCTGGCTCACCCACCCTGGAGGGTCAGCACTCCTGTTGTTCTGAGTGAACCAGCAAAGAGTTTTCACTAAGCAACGTGTACTGACCATGTTTCAGTGGGTGGCTGCCCCTTGTTTCTCATTCAAAGTGGTTTTCCTCACCGCTTCACACCTTTCAGGCAGGGAAGAGTGAGTTCTGGTTTGCATGGGACATATTATGGGGGACAAGAGTTGATGGAGAAGTTGATGGAGAAGGCCCCTGTGCTGGACTCCGGCAGGGCTGTAGGAGACAGCAGAGCCCGGGGCAGACAAATGTGAGTGAATCAGGCCTCAGGTTATGTTTCATCCTGATTCTTACAGTTACAATTGTCTGAAGCATGAGGAAACGTGGTGGTGGATACACAACACCAAACTTTGCAGACCTTGGGCTTTGCATCTTCATATGGCAGCAGCTTCCCCATTGTATGAGGACACAGTCTGTCCCTGTGCCTCACTCCACCTCCCTTCCTGCACACCTCCCAGCCTTCCCCTGCTTGGTGCAGCAGTTCTATGGCATTACTGATATCCCCTGTCCTGCAGGACGGTGATCCCTCCATTCCCAGAGTGATGATGCCTTCCAAGCAAAGTCCATGTAGATCCCAGGGCACCAGGATTGCCGTTCTGGGGGCAGCCACCTTAGCAGTGCCCAGCCAACATCTCCTGGTGGCCCCTTTGCTCCCACAGCCCATCCCCATGGGGACAGCACCCCACAGCCTGTCCTGGAGCACTGCTGCAGCTCTCCCTGTCTCCAGCACATGGCAGAGGAGCTGGGTGTGAAATACGGGATATACAGACCTGCCTGTGTCACTGAAGCTCTCCATCCTCCCAGAAAGCACGGTGCTGCTCCCTGTCCCATCCGGCACTCCGGGCACCTCAGAGCCCCATGCTCCCTGCCTGGTGCATGGATGCATTTCCTCAAGCCCAGCCATCCCTGTGCTGCCCAGGACACAGAGGGAGATGAAGGGTGCAGATCCCAGCAGGTCCGGGCTGAGGGACTGGCTGGAGCCAGGAACGTCCCTGCCCTCTTCGTGCCTCGCCTGGTAAGCGACACAGTGAAAATATCGGTCGGGTTCTTTGAAATGAAAATAAAACTGATAAAAGTCGGGCAAATCCTCCGCTCTGGCCCCTGCTGAGGGCCCGAGGAGTGTCTCTTTCTGGGAGCAGCCCAGCCAGCTCCCAGAGTTATAAATACATTATGTATGCCGGTGTTCGTCGGCCAGAGCCTTTTGTTGATGCTGAATATGTCCTGGCCAACAAAAGTGGACTGGATTAGCCACAGTGGATTAAAAGATTTTCTTCTTAGAGTTTACCTAATAATATAACAATTGACATAGAAGGACTCTTTGAAACCTACACGACTCTGTTATTTTACCATCTGTGAGTTTGCTTTCCATGAATATGATGGGGCGCCTGCCTGCTGGTGGTGCCGGTGCTGGGAATGCTGCCCGGAGCTGAATGTGTCACCGACAACAGAAATCTTATCTGAAGGGAGGCGGTGGGAAGAGAAAGTCGTACAACTTCTGTCCACCTCCCTTTGTCCTCGGCCCTTCTGCCCATGGCCAGCAAGGCAGCGAGGTGCCGCGACTTGGGGAGGAAAAGAGACCCAACGGAGAAGACCCGAGGCCAGGACGGCCCCATGGAGCCAGCGCCCCACGCCGTTAGCTGATCTGTAGTCCAAGGTGTCCCGAGAGGTCCCGACTGGAATAAGCTCATTTATTACTATGACATTTTGGAAGGGACCTGCTTGACTTTGGGAACTCTCTCTCCATCCCCGGTGCTGCGGGTGGTGGAGTTCACCCATCTCCAGGAGCTGGGGCGGCGTTCGGCTCTGCCCGACATCACGTTTGCAGTATCCATTGCAAGATGGGTCACGCAGCGGCAGCAGCGACACTGGAAACATGGAGGGCAGAAGCAGCAGGGGAGGAAGGCTCCCCCAGCATCCTGCGGCTCCGCTCGCCCCTCCGCCACCGCCACAACAGCCACCGCACGCCCCGCGCCCGGCCCTTGGGCTTTGATCTCATAAAGGGGCTCCATTTACAAGTCTTTAATAGCAGCCTTTGGAAATATCCGTCCTCAGAAGTCTCGAGTAATGAGATTTGGAGACTATGATCAATTTAGGCACCGCTCTTTCTCGCTCTCGCTTTTTTCTCTTTTCTTCCCCCCTTTTCTTGCACACACACTTCTCGAGCCGCGCTGACTTTGTGTGCGATTGTCGCACCATCCAAGGCCTGGGGGGGCCGTGTGGGCGGCAGGAATATGGGGCTTGTGTCTCCCAGCTGGGGGCCTTTGATGAAGCTGCTTTGCGAAATTTGATTTGAAAGGCCTACGATCACAATTTGGGGAGAATGGTGGAGCGTTTTTCCGCACGGATCTCTTTGTCTCTCGCCCGAAGGGGGGTTTCATTGTGGGTTTTGGGGCTGGGTGAGGGGGTCGGTGGTGGCCGCGGATGGGGTGGGGCGGCGGGGGCCGTGGTGAAGGAGAACAATGAGCGGGGAGATGGGGAGCGTTGGGATTTCTCACCTGCCTGCCCCGCTGCGTCGCGCGCCGGCTGGGTTTTCGCAGTCCGCCATGACGGGAGCAGCCGCCCTGCTTGCTGTCCGGAGCACTTTCCAACACTCTTGAACCTATTTCCCTTTCTTGGCAACTGTGTGGCTGGAAGATGGGAATCTTTACTTTATATTGCAGCTTTGGCTTCTCAGCCTGATTGGCTGCGGCCAGGACCAAATGATGGTCCTTCCAATCCTATTGTAACTATGGCAACCAGCCCCTTTAGGCACCACCGATTTACTTATAATTGCTGGGTAAATAGTCAAGACAGGCCGCTTTCATCCAGCATGGAAAGATTTATCTTCTTTTTCTCTCCCTTTTTACATATAGACATATATTTATTTTTTTATTTTTTGGAGGAAGCCCTGAAGAGCGGCAACACTTAAGCAAAACTCTTTGAACGCTGTTGCAGACAGCGCTGCCTCCCCCGGGCCAGCTGCTCCCCACCAGCTGCACAATGACTCCATGTAGGGTTAACCAGCACCACAGTGCAGCCCTCATCATCATCATCCTTGTGCTCCTCAGTGTTGGGGCTCCTCCAAAGCACAGCCAACCTTCACATGGCTCTGTCCAGTTGGGGAAGCAATGGGGAGGATGGGAGAAAGAACGTTTCCTAACACTCAACCTGAAGTGCCCAGGCGCAGCTTGAGGCCAACACCTTTCATCCTATCAGTGTTACCCAGAAGCAGAGCCCAACTCCCACCTCATTGCAGCCTCTTTTCAGGCGTGGAGAGCTGTAAGGTTTCCCCTGTAAGGTCTCCCTCCCTCTCCTCTTCTCTGAACAGCTCCACAACAAGGGGAGCTGCATGGAGAGCAACTGCACCTCATGGCACCCTGTGTGGAGTGCATTGGGATTGCAGCTGTGGGGCCATGCTGGTCTGTAGGGATGGTCTTACACTGCAGAACTGGGCAAAACACCGCTCCCTTCCTCTTCCCTGTGTCCTCCAGCCCTTGTAGGCACATGGAATGACGTCTGTGTATGGGATGCAGGGAAGAAGAGAGAATCATCTGACTGAGAATCAAAAAGGAAATGCACATGGTCGGATGGGGAGCCTGTTTGTAGCTGTGGACCCCCCGAGGTTTCAGACCTGTCCCTGTACCATTGCTGCATGGGCTCAGGGCACAAAGGAGAGCAGCCATGCCTTCAATGCTCCCAGCCCTGTCTGCTGTGTGGGGCAGGCGCTGCTGCACAGCTCAGCCGGTGCCGGTGAGTCGGGCACACCGTCCTGCTGCTCGAGGGGAGCCCGGCCATGCGGGGGAGATGAAAGGCAGCCATTGACGTCAGGGCTCTCACCACCCACACATGGACAAACAGGCGGCTGTTGGTACAGCCGGGCAGGCTCTGCTTACACAAACACTCCGTCCAGCTGCACGCAGGATGCTGCTGGCCCCGGTTCAGCGTGCAGCTCAGCCCCAGCAGAGCCGAGAACCAAGCAGAGCAATGAGCCGCACACAGATCCCACTGCTGCAGCCCCAGCTCGGTGCCAGCTCACTGCATGGCCACAGGTGGCTTTGAGCAAAGCATGGGCACCAACTGAAGGCTTGATGCTCTGCGTGGCTGCAGGTACCAATACCACGAAGCCATACCAGCATCTCTGCCCTCTGCACCCTCTGAGCATCCTCTGTCGGTTCCCATAGTAACTCCTGGCTCAGAGCAGCCAGAGCTCTGCCTGCCCACAGCCAACACCAGCCCTGCTGTGCCCGCTGCAGCTCCCCATGCCACACTGCCAGCACTGCTGCCACAGGAGGCACCTTCCAGCCCCCTGAACATCCCCATGGGGACCCACCGCTTCTCCCCATCACATAGAGCTGCTTCAGGAAACAAAGCACAAAGCAAATATGGAATAATATAATATAATATGGAGGTGGTGAGGGCAGGGCCAGGAGCACAGCCGTGCTCAGCCCCAGTGCCTGGTGCACTGCTTGTGCCTCACAATGTGATGTATTAAAGATGGGAGGCAGATGCTCTACCTGCCCGTCTGTGCTTTTGTGTGCTCTCAGGGGTTGTATCCAACAGCTCAGATTTGGCTTTGGAAGAGCCCACAGTGCAGGAGCTGCATCTTCCCGGTGCTTCCCATCACCCTGCTGCCTCTGCCTTGGACCACCAGCCCCAGGGCGATGGGTCCTGCAGGGCCCGCAGTGATGGGACACCTGAGGGTGCCCTGCAGGCTGAGCACAAGCTCCCATCTCCCCAAAGGCATCTCCTGTGCTCTAGCTGGACTGAAACAGCAGCACGTAAAGCATTGCCATGGCAACAGCTGCCTAGGGAAGGTGAGTGATGGAGATGCACGTAGAATGGCAGAGCACGCTGAAGCAAAAGCCCTCATGGATGGACCTGCACTGCCCCACAGCCCTCCTGCCCCAGCCGTGTCCTCCACACAGCAGCCGCAGGTGGAGGCAGCCATCCCCTGCCTTGAGCCCTGCAGCCAGGAGGCAGCAGGAGCTGGAAGCCGCTTTGTGATGGAGGGTTGCAGGGCTCACTGCTGGGCCCAGCCTGGTCTCACAGCCCACAGATGCTGGAACAGGTTACCCAGGGCCTGGCCCTGCTGTTCTGAACATCTCAGACATGGAGATGCTGCCACTTCTCCATCTCTGTCCTTCCAACACAGAACTGCTGCTTTTATTAAGAGCTCCCACAGCATCACTGGCCATTAAAGCACAGATGGGTTTGCTTGGAATTTACAAGTAAAATCCTATTGAATTCATTAATTTAAATGGCTCAGTTGGTGGAGGAATGCAGCCTTCACCTCATGCAAGTTCTCAGATCAGTGTCCATGATTTGCTGGGAACCACAAGTGAAAGAGGCAAAAATTCAGTCGTGGTTTCAAGGCACCAGCCCTGGCTTGGGAAGGCAGAACTGCAAAGCCTGGGCTCCTTGATAACTGCAGAGTGCAGAACCCACTCAGCCATACTGAGGCAGGATGATGCCTCTAACCTCTCACCACAGAGCAGCTCCTAATGTATTTCACAGAGCCAGCATTAGCTCTGCCCCAGTGGAATGGGAGGTCTCCCTGCATCTGGCTGAACTTTCCCATTATTCCTGCTTCCCTCCTCCTTCCTAAGATGGCAAATCCAGGAACAGAGGAGCCTCCAAGGACAGTGCTGGCAGCACTGCAGCTGGGGATGACCAAAGCTCTCCCCTGAGGGATATGGGCACCACGGGACAGGAAGATCACTTTTTATACCTACAACCCAGGCTCAAGGTAAGAAAGAGCTGCTACCTGCCCTCCCAACCATCCCAAATGGAATCAGCACGTTCGAGCATGGTGATGGAGGGTCAGAGCCACTGGCAGCAGCTTTGCTCGGAGCCACATTAAAATGCATGAGCTGTGCTAGCCCTAATGATGAGCAGAGCTGTCAATGAAGAACTTGTCCCAGCTAATTATCTCTAATGAGGGCAGAGTGTCAGAGTCCCTGGAGGAGCTGGGCAGCAGCTTCCCACTCAGCTCAGTTGCAGGAGAGGGAGAAGTTAAGCAAATGCCATTGTGTTGGCCTAGCTAAGAAATCATTCATTAGGCAAATGTGACCTTCTGTGTATGTTTGCTCTTGGGAACCTGGACTTGCCAGAGTTGGGACAGGCAAACAGGCTGGAAACACCCCAGCTTCTGCCATCCAATCTGTCCCCTGCAGTGCTGAGCCTCCTGCTCCCACACAGCACAGCCAGGGGCAGCACAGCCATGCTACACTCATCTCCAGACAGCAGCGAAGGCTGAACATCCATTTTAATAACATTTTTGAAGATCTAAGATGGAAAAACCAACATCTTCAAACAGAAAATAGCATTGGAAGCCACAGGGTTAGAGTAAGTTGTATGGCCAGCAGGATGGTTGTACTGGCTGTAAGTTGTACTGGCTGTAAGCTGTATTGGCTGCAGGATGGTCTGAGCTCGTGCTTTCAGGGCACAGTCTTCTCCTCTCTGCAGAACAGACCTGTGGACTGATCTAGGATACACCACACAATAATGACCAGTGAGTATCAGAGAGAAGTTTACTGACATTCTCAAGATACATAACATTTCATTTTATATCAGGATCAAACCAAACAGCAATCAACCACTCGCACAGGCAGAAGCATCAAGTCAGTCTTACAGTAACGCTTTCAGAGGCCACAGGACAGAAAACCTTTCCTCAGCCAACAAGGATAATTCCTCAGTTGGATTCAGGCTGCCATCATTAGATGCTGATAACTGCAACACGTTCCCCATCGTGCTCATTGCGTTGCCTCTTTCACAAGCGTGGCTCATAAATGGCTTCCTGCACCCCACAGCTTCATCTGCAGCAGGAGTCTGCTCTACGCATTTCTTTCCTTCTCTTTCTCCTTAAGTGCCTGTTCTTTCAGCTGGTTGACGAGTTCCTCAGCGTAGACCTTGAATAGTGGGACGGGGTCCTGAAACAAAGAGATTCAGCTGCTTTGGAATTCTGGAGTGTTATTTCCTTTACTCAGATCAACTTAATGCGCAGCCCAACACAGCTCAGATATCTCTGTGTTTGCAGGACAGCGCTGCCTCAGAAACTCACCTTCTTTTCTAGAAGCCTCTGTTTTTCTATTGCTTCTTCTAAACTCAAACCAACCCATTCAGCTTCTTCTTCCGGAATCACAAATTCCTGCAATAAAAAGAAAAACAGGAGGTATAATGACACCATCGTATCAACTGCTCTGCTTCTCTTCTGAATGGTTCTATAGCTGCTTCTCAGCACAGGCTGTGGATGTCAGTGGTTTCTATCTCAGTGCCCATCATCACACCAAGTCAAACAGTGGCATTCAGGCAGCCTGGAATCCTCGCTAAACTCCTGCCTGCTGTGGGCACTGTGTGTTCCTACCAGCTCTTAGTGCAGATTCACATCAAAAAGAAGCGTTTGTTTTCCTAACTGGCCAGTAAAGAAACGACAGCAACATACAGGGAGATGAGAAACAGCTGGGAGATGTGTTTAGAACCAGAGCAAGGACTGGGAGCAGCAGAGCCCAGCACGCACCCGGTACTTGTGATATATTGCCTCTCTCCTGGCTGGGTCGTTAGGATGCAGCTTGGGATCCTTCCGTGCGAGTCGTAGGAGCATCGTTCGCTTCAAATCCATCCCCAACTTGGAGCACATGTCGGCTTTAGGGGTCTGGGGAGAGAAAGGAAATGACACCACATAGAGAAGCAGGTACAGGACATGGAGCTGAGTCAGAGCGGGCTGGGCTCTACATGGCACAGGAGCCCCCGGAGCCCGGCAGGTGGATCCGGTAACACTGAGTGCAGCCGGTGAGTCACAGAATCACAGAATGACCCGGGTTGGAAGGGACCTCAAGGATCATGTAGCTCCAACCCCCCTGTCTAGCAGGGCCACCAAACATACACATTAACTACATCAGGTTGCCCAGGAGACCCCATAGACCCCATAGAGCCCCCATAGATCCCCTTAGAGACCCCATAGAGCCCCCATAGATCCCCATAGAGACCCCATAGATCAGGTTGCCCATGGCCCCGTCCAACCTGGCCCTGAACACCTCCAAGGACGGGGCATCCACAACCTCCCTGTGCAGCCTGTTCCAGGGTCTAACCACTCTCCTAGTGAAGAACTTCCCCCTCACATCCAACCTAAATCTTCCCTCTTTTCACTTCAAACCATTTCCCCTCGCTTTACCTTGAGGATGTAGAAGTCGAAGCCATAGGCCTGATCGATGAGATCCAACGTTCTCATGGTGACGGTGATGGTCAGCTCCGCATCCAGGATCTCGCTGTAAAACCGACGTTCGAACAGCTGAGGCTTCCAGATCTTCGGTACCCGAGTGGAGAGCTGAGGGCGGGACGGCGGTCAGAACCGAACCGAACCGAACCGGGTTGGGCTGAACCGAACCGAACCGTGCCCTTTGTGCAGCGGGTAACGTGGTTCTGACCTTATCGTTGTTGGCATATCGGAAGCCTCGGATCCATCCCTCTCCGCCCCACAGCCCCTCGTGTGCGGCCCTGGGTAGGTACACCGGTACCGGCACGTCCTGCACACGCTCCCGTTCCCCGGTTCGCGGGTTCCGCCGGTACCGCACGCCCAGAGGCCGCCAATGAACGGGGGTGGGCGGAGTGTCGTCCTGTAGCTGAGCCAGGAAGTGAGCGGGGAGACGGGCACAGATCCCTTCCTGCAGCCGCAGCGT
The DNA here is from genome assembly GCF_054131305.1 of Coturnix japonica. NCBI lineage: Eukaryota > Metazoa > Chordata > Aves > Galliformes > Phasianidae > Coturnix > Coturnix japonica. The sequence goes on along the minus strand of NC_140675.1, from coordinate 18,746,788 downwards.
CGGCCATAACCGCGGCGGGACCTTGTGCAGCGGCATGGCCGCCGCCGTTAACTTCCGCTTCCGGTCCCGGTAGCACACGTGGGCGGAAGCGGAAGGTGGGACGGCTTCCGTTGGCTGAAGGTGACGGTGGCCGGTGAGGGTCAATCCGCGATTGCGTTCCTCACCCCCCCCCCCCTTGCTGTATACAGTAAGACCACGGTTTGAGTTTGCCCTCCAACACCGTCACATTTATTACGTTATAAAATCAGAAGCTTCCAAATTGACCGTATAAAATAATCACAGGAGGAAAAAAACAAACAATAAACCAACAAAACAAACCCAAAACGAACCGAATTTCCTCCGATTTAACCCAAAATACAGACCCAACCCCCACCCACCCCCCCCACCCCCCCAAACCGGAGGGGGTTTATTGATGTATTGATTTATTGCTTCATTCTCGGTGCGGCACCGAACACGGACGGAACGAGACCGGGCTGGGGCTGCTCCTGCCCCTGTGCCAAGGCAGAGGATGGATTAACAGGCAGAGGATGGATTAACAGGCAGATCCATTAGGTAAAGATGAGATGAATGGCAAGGAGTTAAAGTGCAGGATGCTGGCAAGGAAAGCAATGTTTCCTATAAGCTTGGAAGTGTTATCCTTGTTAATAGCTCTTTCCTCCCCCAAAGGGTTGCTGGGTTTGCAGGGCGGCTCTGAGCAGTGCACACAGCACCATATGAACCTTCATCTTCCCCATTAGCACACATGTGTTTGATCCCAGAGTGGGAGGATATGCAGCGATTACATGGTCATACAACATACAACATACAGTTGTATGGACATCAGTCAGCTTGCAGCAAACCACAGGCTGCAACAGAAACACACGGACATCGGCATCTGAACTATCTTCTTTCTATACTAGACTTGAGACCTTTGTACAGTCCTAACTGCTCTCCCTCAGCCATCCTCTGCGGCTGGAATAAACAGGGAACCGTGGATTAACCGTGTATTTGAGCCCTTGTCTATATAATAAGGATGGGCAAAGAGTACTTTCCTAGTTGCCAGTTCTGTTTCTGATCTTGCTTTCTTATGTCTGAGTGCCCTCCAATAAGGCTGAGGTGAGACTGATGAACCCAAGGTGATTAAAGCTGCCTTGGGAGCTCATGGAGGGACTGGGATGTTGCCAATGGGCTGGGAGCAGCCGTGACTGCAGCACACACAGCCTGGCCAAGCACAGGGGTGGCACAGCTCCAATGTGATGCTGTATGCAAGCACAGGAAAGGTGCTGGGTGCAGCACCCCTTCAAAGCACATGTTAATAAGTCTGCTGTAAGACCATGCTGTGCTCAGATGACTGCAGGACTGGAGCTGCTCCAGAGCCCTGAGTTCCAGCTCAGCACAGGTTGACCCCAATACAGATACAGAGTGAAATCTTGCTGTCTAAAGGTGCAGGAACTGGGGGTAGTGTCACTAATTTAATTTGCAAGTGAAGTGTCACAGCCCATCACCAACCACACTGGAGTCCTGAGGGACGCTGCCACCTACGTTAGCTGGGCAGAGCTCCTGCACCCACAAAAGAAAGGAAGACAGCAAATACCTGAACATGAAGAGAGGAAGGGGAACAGTACAATTGCCTGTCTCCTTCCAGATGAACTAAGAGGGACAAAAGGAAAACTAAGACTAAACTCGTTCTGCTGTGTGTTTCACAGTTCAGAGACAGATGCTTCTGATGCTCTTGCATATGCCCACATTTCTTTCCACATTCTTGGCAAGTCTGATCCTGAAGTTAGGGCCCAAGTTCAGGTCCTGTTCATCCCCTCTAGAATCAGGACTAGGTAAGAGCAGCATCACCTGTTTCACAGAGAGGGGCTCTAGACTCACGTAGGATATAGCAATCAATGACCCAGGGCATGCTGAGATCAGCTCCCTCCCTTTTAGCACCAAGAGCACCCAAAAGCATCTACCTCTAGGTCAGGGGCAGAATAAGCCTGTTCTTCTCTTGATAAAGCAAATTCTGATTGCAGGATATCAGGGGAAATCTCTGTCCCACAGACCTCTGCTAAGAGAGCGAGTGCAGGGAAGAGCCCTGCAGCATCTGGCTCCAGGGCAGCACGGGCTGAGCCCAAGTCTTATCGATACAGTAGGAAGGGAAGAAGGGTTGGCAATTTCCCCCAGGGCCATGGGGGAGGTGGTGGGCAGACTGCTCCTTGATTTGGAACCATGAAGAGCCTACCCCATCCCAGCAGAAAAGCGGAGGGGGCCTCAAACTTGCCTTCACAAGACAAGCCCACCGTCTTCATCTTTAAATCCAGTCTAGATATCTGTGCTGCCCCAGTGAAAGAGCACACAAGAAGATAGCCAGTGTGCTACAGAGGGGCAGCCCAGCCTGGCCTGGTAAAGAGCAACCTTACCAGCCCTTCACCTCTGGGACGTGGAGCCAAGCAGTTCAGGTGACAGCGTAGAGCTCCTCACGGTCATTCTGGCAGATCTGATAGCGACACGTGAGCTTCTGTGACCAGGCCCAGGGCTTCTTATGCTTGTCCCGAGGTGGAAGCAGGAAAGCAACACTTCCAGCCACCAGCACGTGCCAGATGCTGTGAGTGTAGTAATAGTTCTCATTGGTTTCCATGAACGCGTATACTGAGATGGCGATGAAAGCCAAGGTGATCCCTGGGAGGAGGTAGAAAACCCATCGCTTCCACGAGGAGGGGTAACAGTGCCTGCGCTTCACTCCATGGTAAACCTGGAGGTGTGAAGGAACAGAAGGGTTAAAGTCTTCACAGCAAGAGTGTATACCTCTGGAAACATTAAATCTCCATCCATCTTGGGCTCATGTGCAAGAGCCCATATCCAGGTGTGGCACCAAAAGCCAGCAGGCAGAGGGTAGTGCTGATGCCACAGTTCCTGTCCAGGGCATAGGCAACAACCAACCATTCTGGCATGACACTCCAGCCATTATCATCATTTCTGAGATACTGGAAGGATGGAAGGTAAATTCCTTGCCCTGCACTCTGTCAACAGGGTGTTTCAAGAAAATCAGGGCTGTGTTTGGATGGGCTGCCATCCAGAGCCTGCTCTGCCACCATTTTCTCTGGAGAGGTGCAAAGGGCAGTAGGTTATCTGCCTGTCATTACTTACCCATGCTGAGATCATGATGGCAAGGGCAAACAGGCAGGGACCCATCATGTTCCACACCCCTCTGCGGTCCAGCTGCAGGGACATGGCGATTAGCAGTGACCCCAGGACAAAAAGAACCTATAAATGAGACAACACCACCAACATCAGCAGCTCGTCCTCTGCCAGTGCACAGCTGGCCATGCCAAAGGCCTAAGACAGGGAGAATTTTATCTCCTGGTTGGCCCAGCCCTACATACACACATGATTCAGGAGCACCACTTTTAGAAGGAGAAACTAGAGGATGCACAAATCTTTCACCTCAGCCCCTTCAGGGCCCGGTACCTACTAACAAGCATTCAGGTTCGCAGTGCAAAGTCCTAGGATAAAACAACACTGGATTAAAAATTAAAAATACATTAGCTATGTAGGGAACCTTGCAAGCAGCAGAGGAGCTGCTGAATGTGCCGTGCTACCGAAGTGCTGCCACAAGAGGGCACAGCATGGCCACCTGTGGCTCGGCCAGCTCACGCCTGGCCCTGCAGTACAATACCCACAATGAAATCCTGCACTCACGTATTTCAGAATCTTCTTCACCCGGGACATGCACAAGATCGTCACCCAGATGGACACCACAGAGCCCAGAAAGTCACAGTACTGTAGTGTGTCATAGTCCATAATGCACATCACAGCGATGCCTGGCTGGTCACATGCATGGTAGAACTGGAAGAAAAAACAAAGGCTAACTTGAATCCAGCACCACCACACAGCTTTATGTTAAGGAGCAGAAGAATGGGAGCTAGGATCCCTCCTGGCAGCATCCCCAGGAATCTCCACTAAACCAGCACAGCATTGCGGAAAGCAGCTGGAGAGCAGCCATCACTCTGAACCCTCCCAGCATTGTGCTGTGTTCCCATCTCAGTTCCCTGGGGTCTGCTCCCAAATGGGAGCACCTGCAGCACGGCTGGAAGAATCCAGTTCAAATAACACTTCATCCAAGCTCTGAAGGGGCAGGACATGTCCATGGAGGTGTATGTCCAATGATCCTAGAAGGAACTTGTGGAGCTCCAGGATGGACTGCTCCACCAAAGCCTTTAGTCCAACTCAGCAAGCACTGGACTAAGTGCTCCCCAAATTCCTGATGCTAAGGGGGAACTGGCAGGGGACTCGATAAAAGTTAATTCCTACCGTGGAGAAGAACATGGTGTAGGTGTAGACAGAGGCCTCCACCAGGTAGTATCGATAAACAGCAACCACTATTGCCGGCAGGAACATGAGGTTACTCAGCGTGAGCAGGAGGGTGGCCAGGTTCTGTGCACCAACAGACTGGGCCTTGGTATCATCTGTGCAGCTCCAGCCGCTCCAACCTGCAGAGCAGAGAGGACCCAAACAGTATTTACACTAAGCAGCTGACTTTAATTGTTTTGATGTTTGCAATTGCTGTCTAATGAGCTCTGCTGCCGCAGCCCTGCTTGCCAATACGCTCTGTCAGCCACTTAAATGGTTAAAATTACTTTCTTACTCGAGATTAAGATGCTCATGCCCTCCTTTTGGAGAAAGCTCACTCACAGGGCAGCCTGGTACATACAGGCACTTTACAGTCAACAAGAAGAGTTAAGAGTAGAATCCATCCCATAACAGTGCCACGAGAAACAAACCCAGCAGCTCTGTCCCCTTCCCCCTGCTGTCCCTGCGGAGCCCACAGGAGGCTGCTCTCTTTCAGTTTATTTCTGGGTCATGAATATTCAGTTGGGGCATTTTGCTCCAAGTGATTCAGCAGAAAGCTGTCCTCAGCCTGATTCCTCATCTCCCCTGGGGTGCTGTATGCTTCCCAGAACATGGCACTCTTTGAGGAAATTAGGATGTCGTTTTCTGTCACAGTCCAAGCCTAGAAGCAGAACTGCAGAAGAAAGCAATGGCGTCCTGGATCAGGTCCAAAGCAGCAGTGAACCACGTTTCACCTTGCCCTTCTGCTAAGAACAGATACAAGGATCCATCCAGGCACAGAACAGCTATCATCTTCCCTAAGCTAGTGACTCCCGCCCAGTTCTCTCATCTCATTATAATTAGCAGCTGACACAAATGTGCCTCCTCCAGGGGCACCTCTAAGCATAAGTGTTGGCTTGCATCCTGACTCTTGGCATGAGACAGAGCACCACAGCAAATCACGGAGATTGCCAGCCTGTCTCATCACATCCTGTACCAGGACACTACGTAATAAACTGCCCTGAGAGACACAGGCTCTGATGCTGACACTTTCAGGCAGCCCTGCCAGCATCCTGATCTCTTTGGGGATGCTCAGAAGCACCTCTCAAGGCCATCGGGGACTCAAAGCTGGAAGTAAAACTACTATTCAGCTGAAAGTTGTCTTTGATTCACTGTTCCCTATGGGCGCTTCCCAGAATCTGACACTCCTCAGGGAAATCAGGACGCTGCCCATAGAGTGCACCACAGGTACAGAGGGCACTTTGGGCAGGCACTGTGATTGCAGGTTGTTTGTGACAGCTGTGACAGTCCCGGCTCCGCTATTTAAACAACAAAATGGAAGGACGTGGCCTCCTAGGAAAACGCACTCACCAGCTTTACAGCTGCAGCCAGCATAGAGGTAGCCGTGTCTTCTCAGGAGGCTGCACTGTCCATACGGCCCACAGTCATTGAAGCAGGGGGTGAGGTATGCTATGACGGTCACTTTGGCTTCTGCGGTGTTACATTCACTGCAATGAGAACAGGCTGTTGGCACCCTGGCCATTCTGGACACCCTTGTGCCACAGGAGTACTGCTTCAGGGGTTCTGAAGGCTCTCGGCCTCACTGTGCCCTGCCATCAGGCTGCTCCCACTCTTATTTCAGCAGAGGGACCCTCACACCACAACCAGCTGTGGATCTGCTTCATTGCTCCCAGCAGAGAATCCTTCTCCACTCAGACTGCCAACCAAAGTACAGGCAGGCCTCAACTCTTCTACAAACTACTGTAACAGTCTCAGATTCTCATGAGTGGTCCTCAGACCCAGCAATTGCCAGCGCCATTACGCAGAGCATGCTTGGCTCCTTACACAGATGAATCACCAGGAAGGCAAACTGCTGTATTATGAGAGCAACTGTGCACGTTTCAAAGACCCCTTGAGGAAGTAACAGCACTCTGATTTACAACACTGCTCTCTCCTATTTATCACCTCAGCACGCATCTGGGAAAGCTCATCCAAGCAGACTCTGCCACCCTCATGCAGTCAGCGTGAGACACAGCAGGTCAGCACCAGACAAGCTGCTTGAGGGCTTATCAGAGAGCAGCACTGCCACTCATCTCTTTTCTTCCTCTCTGTATTCACTGCTTTACTGCTACCACATGTATTGAGCCTGCAGCAGAAGGCAGGACAGTGGGAGGCATTTGGTTTTGCTTAAGTGAGACAAGGGCAGCAGGACCAGGAGGTACAGTGCTTTGTCTCAGCCTCAAGGCTGGATAACACACCAGACTCACCTCTGGCCCTTCAGGCAGATGAGCTGTAAGGAAAGGAACCAGTCATCTGTCTGTGGGTACAGGACAATCAGCATTGCTTCCGCAGAGGACGTGCTCAGACTCAGAGGGTAGCCCTGGAAGAAAGCTTGAAGAGAAGAGAGTGCTGTGATATGCCAGAACTTGGGGAGAAAGGCCTGCAGCAATCCTTGGCTGAGATCAGCTGCACAGAGATCAGATATTCCTACTGCTCCTTAACCCCATCCTCACAGGGCCCTGGGGTGTTGAAAGAACCTGCCTGGACAGCACAAGAAAAGTGGAAAAGCTTGTTTACTTGCCTCTGGGGAAGTCTCATTGTGGCCTTCCAATATTTGAAAAGAGCATATAAACAGGAGGGAGCATGGCTGTTTAGATGGGTGGACAAGGGGGAATCGTTTTAAACTGACAGGGGAGGTTTAGTTTAGATACTGGGAGGAAGTTTTTCACTCAGAGGGTGGTGACGCACTGGAACAGGTTGCCCAAGGAGGCTGTGGATGCCCCATCTCTGCAGGCATTCAAGGCCAGGCTGGATGTGGCTCTGGGCAGCCTGGGCTGCTGGTTGTCAGCCCTGTACACAGCAGGGGGTTGGAACTGGATGATCATTGTGGTCCTTTTCAACCCAGGCCATCCTGTGATCCTGATATGATTCTATGATTCTAGTCCTCCAACACAGAGTTCAGCTTCACTGCACACCAACAAGGCCCTGACTAGCCTCAAACCTGCCAACAAGGCTGGAAGAGACTCAGTTGCTAAATACTGTTATGGTTTAATTGATGGAGCCTGGCTCCTGGTTCCAGACTAGCATCTGCACTCTTATACTTCAGGGCATTTGCCAGCACTGAGTGATGAAGGCCTTAGGAGAGCTTGTGCCAAAATAATCTTGCCCAAAACACCACACAAAGGACTTGAGTCAGTTAGCACCTCCTAAAAGCAAAGGTCTAAAAGCTTAGTCCTGAGATTCCATAGTTGAGCTGGTGGTGGCTGTCAGTGGCTCTCATACCTGTGCTGCAGTTCTGCGTGGAATTGAGAGACAGCACCGGCGAAGCAGCACTCACACATGCAACCACAGTGGCATTGGCCTGGCTCAGTGACGTCTGTGTAAACAGAAAAACATCCCACATCAGAGCAACTCAACGCCACCCCCCACACCCTATTAATCTCCCACACTGCTCACAATCTATGGGAGCAGCAGGTGATTCTAAAACCCGCTGATCAAAGTCATCCATCAATTCCCCAGCTCTTTCTGGACCAACCTGTATTCACCTCACCCTGCCCTGTCACTGCATTATATTTTTTGTGCTGAAAGGCACAGGAAAAAAGTTTATTGGGGAGACTGAATGGCTGGAAATGCCTCTCAGATGGAATATTTACACCAGCACATCACTTCAGCACAAATCCATGGTGGTAGAAATAGGAGGCAGACTGACATCAGGGCTGAGCTGTGCTCCAGCTCTCAGGAAAGCATTAACAAGCCCTTACAACAAGCTTCCTAGACACACTTTCAGAGAACTAATTTGTAAGTGCCACCATAGGAGTTCGGGAATCAGTGACTCAGATAGGAAATCCCTGGGTTTCCCTATCAGTCTGCTCTCCTGGCAACAAGGCTCTAGGCTTCCACGGAGGAGATGGAAAGCAGCTGCATCTCCATTTCCTCTGCCATCACATTCCAGTGAGCTGGAGCATTTGAATTGGAACTGGCAAGCAGTAAATGACACTAGTATCTAAAACAGGACAAGAGTGCCTTGCAGCATCAAGAAAGAAAGGAAAATAGTTCCACTGGTACCTACAACCCCTTGAATTTACCCAAGAGCTGGGACAGGGTCAAGCACTGCAAAGAGAAGACAATCACATGAAGAAGCCTACTGCACCTTGTTAAGCAGGAGATTCACCACAAGGGAACCCCCACTATCCATGCCACTGTTCAAGTTGAGGAGGAGGAGGGTTGGGGAGATGGAGTACACGGCTACACTGGGACCATTCAAGAGCCTGTACCGCACAGACACCACATCCAGGTCCTCACGAACAACAGGCTGATTCTGGAGGCAGAAGCTCCTCTGGTCAGAAGTGTTGCGTAAAACCATTCCTGTAGATGGAGTGGGACTCCCTGATCCAGAACCAGCCTGGCTCTGGTTTAGACTGCTGAAGTTAAGGAATGAACTGGTACTTCCCGGTCTACAATCTGTTAAGCAGAGAAAGGGAGAGGAATCAGCACAATCAGGACTAGCACCCCAACAGGGCCCCGGTAACTTCAGACCTTCATGTTATAGCACAAACTGTGGGGTATTTTAGTTGGTTCAGGCACTTCAGAATTTACTCTGATCCTGAAAGGCACCGACTTTACCAGGGAGACCCTAGAATCAGTGTTCAAATTTGGGACACTGACAAAAGCCAGACAAATGGTAAAGTGAATGACAATATTCTGGAGCTGCTGAGAAACAGCTGGGAAGCAGAGGAACTGGAGAAGGGATAATACATAGTATCGTAACACATCAGTGTACCCAGCAGACAGGGAATGTTCATTAACATTAAACCAGACACTGCTTTCTCAAACATCCTGATTCATCCTTGGGTGAATACTGGAGCCTACTCTTTTAACCCCTAAGCAACAATCAGATCTTAGCCCTCGAGATTATATCCAGGCAAAAAGCATGCTGGGGAACACAACACATTAAGCCATTCACACAAAGGCACAAGAGACACAGCAGACACAAAATTCTCTCTGGTCTCTCTCCCACATGAAGATGGAAGCTCACCTGTGAAAGAAGCCAGCATCTCCAATGACACAGTGGCATTGGCAGTACCAAGACTCTCCACCATGATTTGCAACCACTTCTCCCAGGGCAGTGATTCCAGGCTTACACTGCAGTTCACATTCCCTGTGCAGGTGACGATCCTCTGGAAGGACTGTGGCAGTGTGATGGAGCCCAGCACCACCCGCACAGCACATGGTTTCCGCTCACTTGTCACACAGCTTCGCAGCTCAAACCACATTCTGGCAGTGTATTTGGGAACAAAAACCCTGCAGGAAGAGGAACCAGCAACTTGTACTCTGAACAAAGGGCAGCCACAGCCCACCACAGAGTCCCAGAGGCTTTGTGACAAGAATCAGAATGCCCTGATTTGTGTTGTGAATACCATTCCCAGGAGAGGGGTCTCTAGAAGCTAACAAATTCCCATAGCCAAGCGTTAGGTCTACCTGCAAAGAGTCAGAGAAGGGCCCTCATATGCTGTGCCCACACAGACCTCATCAGCCTGCCACATGAAGCTGGTTAAAGGCCCTCGAGATCCAGAGTCCAGCCCAGCATGGAAACAACAGTGGCTTACCCCAAGCAGCACCAGTGAGAAATCTGACCCTCCCACAGACAGCCCCAAGTGTTTCCAGCCGCTGCTCTCACTCACTTGACATGCAGTGGCTTAGCAGGTGAGACGATGGTTTGTGGCATGGCAACACCAGGCTCCAGAACAGGCATATCAGTGAGTCTAAGCACAAACATATCTGCCTGAAACATATAGGTGCATGGAGTGGAGAAACCCTGCAGGAGGGGAGAGCAGACCGGTCAGATGTGGCAAGACACACTGGACAGTGTATGCTGGCTGTACGAGATGTTCATCAGAGCCCTTACCTTCACTTCAATTCTGCCAGCAGCCTCAGGGAGATGTGCAGCAATGAACCAGTCTCCTGCAGCAGGGGTGGTGATGTTCACAAAGGTGGTGTTTTGCACAGCGCTGCTCAGAGTGATACTGATGTTATAGGAAGGACGGACGGTTGCGTTTGCAGGAAAATGAGTGCCCAGTGGGTTAATTACAGGAGGAGCTCCATAGCGAAAGTGCCTGCAAGAGAAACCAGAATCCAAATAAATCACGGGATGTAAATACACGTGCAAGATGAACGGGAATATGAACTCGTGAATAGATACCCCAGTTGGCCTGAGATCAGAGAGGGTGCAGGCTCGAAATAACCCACATTTTAAGTGGAGCACAGAGCCATCATTTTCATTTGGTGAGGACTGGCTGGCGTTACCTTATCTTGGACTTATTCAGAGATTGATTTAACTTGGCTGCTTATTAAGATAAGGATTTACATCATTCCATCAAGCCTGAAAGCAAATTTCCGTAACACTTACTTAGGTTAAGCCCCAATCACAAAACTGCTTTCTTTTTTTTTCTTCCCCTTTCCTTTTTTAAAAGCAACCATCAGCAAATTCCCTGTATAGCCTGCTAGGCTAAACCGTCAATTAAGAGCTTTCTTTTTATAGCTAAGATCTGCATCTTCCCTATTTCCTCCCCTAAGGAGGGCAGACAGATTAAAACACGCTCACCTAGGAAGGCCTCTGTGACTGACTTCAGAACAAAAGTGCTTCTGCTTTCAAGATAAGCATCTCAAAATTTGAACTACCAGAAAAGTAGGCAGCTACATAACACAGGAGGCGTTTATTTAACCTTTCTGGGATGCAGACAGCACAATTGCTTTGGATCCTCTTAAGACCTTTGCAGTTCTGCCACATCCTCTGGTAACATGCACAGGATCCTGACAGGTACAGAAAGGTCCAGGAACACATTTGTTTCTGAAGAGCAACAACAGCCTCACTGTGAAGCTCTCTCCAGTGTTTCTAAGGCCTTTCTTAGACACTGCATTTGATAGCTCCTTGATCCGCTGGTAACATGAAATGCTCCAACAGGTTAAAAACCACAGATTCAATGCTAGTGTAACATTCAGAAATGATGTTTGCTCCAACCGGCGAATGAATTCACAGCCTCCTGCGAACAAACAACTCCAGTCATGAGTGACAAGGACAAAGAAAAGATAAGAAAGGCTGCATGTGCAGGCACTGGTGAGGGGACATACATACACTGTGACCTCCATGCTGGTGCACTCAGGTTCTTTCCCCCTGGATGCCTGCAGAAGCCAGCGAAGCAGCACGGTATCTTCTGGCACGTGGAAGTGGAAGACCTTGGCGTTCCCATACCAGCTGTAGAAGGACAATCTCTGTGCACTCTGTGAGAAGTACTCGGAGACAAACAGGGAGCCTAAAAGGGAGAGAGCACAGCAGCTGCTGGGTGGCTGGGAGCAGGCTGCACTGCTACAGACACCCATGGGTGCATACAAGAGTTTTAATGTCACTGGACAGTCATTCAATGAAAGTGCCATAGGACTAACGAGAGCCTCCATCCATCCCTCTGCCCAGTTATGCTTACAGATCACTCCCAGGCTGCTGGTCATTCTACATGCAGAACTACACTGCTGTCATGGTCAGAAAAGAAATGTAATATCAGGATTGGGAACAGGGCAAAACTGCACCGGGAATGGAGACAAAGTCATTTTGTCCACCAGCAAATGAGGTTCCTCTCAGCCAGCAAGGTAAAGAATTTACCTTCATATCTCTACTCAGCCCTCCCTGATGCTCCTTTTCTACTCTGGAATTTTGTGAAATGGAGAGACACTGTGGTAGCTCCCAGATTCAGAAGCACTATTTGATCAGACAATAAAGCAGCAAGTGGTGCGTAGCTTGTCTTCATCTCATGCTGCTCAGGGTCATGTGGAAACACGCAGGACACAGCTGAGTTTCAGTGAGGTGCCAGAAAAAGAGGAAAAAAAAGCATTCCTCAGGCAGGAGCAGAGCCTTGGGTTGTACATGGTGCCAAGAGGAAACTAATCCGAGCAGGAAATACGATTCATGCCCCAGAGCAGGATACATGCTGACCTGAACACACGGCACTGCAAAGAGACAGGAATAGTCATAACGGGTTTAATTTCTTGGCAAATGACCAAGCTAAAGCCTACAGGCACATTGCAAACCCAACTGAGAAAGGAGGAAATAGGAAAGCAAGAAATACCAGCCACGCAGCTTTCACTGCTGTCAAAGAATAAACCAACAGGAGGATTTACTCTCCAGGGAAAAGGTGCCAGCAGAACACACACAGCCACCCCAGCTGATGTCCTGCATCAGAGCCCACCCAGGGCCAAATGAGGGGACCAGGATTGGTTGTACCCCAGTACAGGGCAGCACAAACTCCAGCTACTGTCCTCAGGTCAGGGTTAGGTCACTCTTTGGGACAGTAAAGAGCAAATACCACTGAAGGGACCCTTCAAGCAAACACAGATGTGATGGCAGTACAGTACGGGCTCCCACAGTCATGAGTGGAGGCAGGAAATCAGCTGTGCTCTCCTACAAACCCAGTCTTATTTCACGCATAGGAACTACAGAAAAGAGAAGCCTTTAATCAGCAGCTTCTTTGCACCCAGTGGCACTGCATACACACAGCGTATTCATTGCTGGATGTCCATGGTGACATTTGGGTGCCAGCACAAGCCAAGGGTAGACAAAGACAGAGTAGTAAAGCCTGGACAGCCGTGGTCCTGCCCAAAGCTCACACTGGACAGACTGATCAGAGATGAACTGTTCCACCAGCACCCAGCAAAAACCCGCTTCAGCTCTCCAGCCACACTCTGCATGGCCAACAGCACCCATCAGCAGCTCCTCACCTTCAAGGGGCCACAGAAGAAGAAGAATAACTTATGAGGTGTTGTAGGGAGGAGCAGAGGGCTGTCAGTCTGCAGAATTAAGAAGTCAAGCATGGGTCACATTAAGGATGGGTCAGTTATATTGACTGAGGTGAGCTGCAGTTACAGCCCAAGGGAATGGCACAGAGCTGTGTGACAGCTGACAATGTGAGCACATGAGCCTGCAGTACAGCAGTGTGGACAAAGTCCAAATACACAGCTCTGCTTGGAAAGAACCTACCAGGGCCACAGCTCCACTCCCAGGTTTTGCTATGCTGGGCATCCAGGAAACAAGATGAGTTGATTCCCACTTCACCTGGTTTGAGAAGGAAATGCTACATGAAGATATAATAGATTATTAATAAAGAAAAGCCAGAAAGACGGGTCATGTGCAAGTGAGGCATGTGCTCCTGCTCCCTATTTGCATTGAGTGTGCATCTGAATACTGCTGTGCTCTGTATGTGCCTGTTTCTACCCTGTTCTGCACATTCTTCAGAAGCACAGCAACACCTTGGGAGTCAGACCTGACCATCCAGCAATGCTCAGAGCTCTTTGAACTGAACAGGGCAGTTGTGAAATCCCTGTGGGAAAGGATGGAAACAACATAATTTGATGCTGAACAAGAGCCTCCTTCTAATAGTTTCAAACACAGGATGCAAAAAGCAGGAAAAAATTGAAGAAGACAAACAAAATATGAGGAGAATCACAGATGCACAGAGGAGACACATTCTTTGAATGTCTGAATAAAGAACCACCTGCGACAGCTTGGATTTGTTCATCCAAAGATTATCTCATTCTGCTTCTAGACATTTTGACCGCTGGTTTCAGAGCTCCCCATGAGAAGGACGAGGTCTGGGTTTCAGAGCAGATGCAAATATCTCTGGGGCTTCATAAGAGCCAGCACTTCACAAGCCAGCAGGCTCAACCCTGTGCAGAGCTCAGGTCAAGCAGCAGTTCCAAAGGGACATAAAGACTGAGAACCCTGAGTACAGCTACACAGACAGCGACCAGTCTGACTCAAGACAAGGGATGACTGTGGCAGGCTTTTTGTGTGCTATTTATAATGTAACCCATGTCAAAACCACATTTTGATGTATCCCAAGACTCCTCACTCCTCTCAGGAGGATCTGATCCTTAACAGTTCTCATATCCAATGAGGAATTCACCTGAATTGGCAGGATGACGCCAAGAAGAACCCAATATCACACCTTGAACACAGTGGAGGTACCTGAGGGCTGGGAACCCACCCAGCAGGATGCCAGAGCAGGGTTGGCCTGGAGCAAAGTGACATCTCACCCTGGCGCCAGCAGCTCCCTGAGCAGTCTGTGTCTATCTGAAGCATGGGAACCACTCTCAGCAGCTGATAACCACAGTTACATACACCTACCTCCACATCAGGGCGAAGAGAGCAAACATGCTTCTCAGGACAAGGTACAGCCCTTGGATAGCACAGCAGAGCCCCTGCCATGCACACAGCAGAAGCTTCAGGCTCACGGCCACAAGGATCAGCCCTTGAACCTTCAAAACCATTGCAACTGCTTCCTGCCCATCGCCTGATGAACAAAACAACCACCACTGCTACACAAAGAGGGGAAAACCTTAAGAGTCATAGGATGGCTTGGGATGGAGAGGACATTAAGGATCATTCGGTTCCAACCCCTATGCTGTGGGCTGGCTTCCCCTCACACTATGCAGGGTCCCAATGACTGACCCTCTATGCATCCCAGTATGGGGCACCCACAGCTCACTGGACAGCAGTTCCAAGGTCTCAATGACTCTGAGTAAATAAATCCTTCCTAAAATCTTACCTAAGTCTCTTCACTTTCAGTTTAAAGCCATTCCCCCTTCTCCGATCACTATCAAGCCACGTAAAAATCCGGTCCATCTCTTGCTTACAAGCTCCCTTCAAACACTGGGAGGAAACACTGAGGTCTGCCCAGAGCCTTCTCTTCTCCGGACATAACAAACCTGCCTCCATAGAGATGTGCTGCAGCCCTTCAGTCCATCCATTGCCCACTCATTGCCCACAATAAACTTCGCCACGATGCAGCCGCAGAGGGATGCGAGGCTCCATCACGGCCGCCCCCCCCCCCAGCCCGCACTTACCGGCCCCGGTTCGGTTTCCTCGGCCCTCGGGCAGCACCAGGAGCTGCAGTATCGGTAGTAGCAGCGGTAGCGCCGGGCCGGCTCCCCGTGCCATGGCCGCCCCGCTCTATCCCGGCATCGCCGCCCGCCGCCCGCCCCGCAGCGCCATCATCGCCGCCGTCGCCGTCTCCGCCACCTCCCGCTTCCGCCGCTCCGCCCCGCTCCGCCCCCGGGACAACCGGCAACCACGGAGCTGAGCCGGGCCCAGGGGGGTCTCGGTGGCCGTCAGGGAGCAGGGGGCGGCCCTCATCGTGGGGACGACCCTCGGGGTGACACAGCCTGCTCCCATAGCCCTGTTTGTCTGGTTCTGGTACAAGCAGTTAAAAAGGCAGAGCTGGGTGGGAAACCTCCATCCAGCTCCAGCTCCAGCCTGGCTGTGTTGTGTCTGCCTTGCAGCTCGTTGCCTAAGTGAAATCACAGTGATAAGGGATCTGGGAAGGAAGATGACAGTGAAGAACTGCATCTCAGGGACGTGGGTCAAAAATCTGAGAGCTGTAGATTTCAATTCAAGATGGAAATATCAGACTTTATTCCTTCATTGAGGGAGAGTGAGGAAAGGTTTTCCATTGTAGTGTGTGGGTAATGCAATCCAGCAGTGTCTCAGGGCTTTTCCCATGCATCAGATTCACTGCAGGTTTGCCTTTCTTGCTTTGCTCTGGGAGCTCCACATTTGGTTGGCCAGGAACCAGTTGGTTCTTAGGATGGCTGTGCAGTTCTGGCCTCTAAATCTATGGACACAGTGCACGCAGATAGAGAGCTCAGATCAATTGAGATGGCAAATGAGATGGGCATGGGGAGCTGCAGGATGATGATGGTCTGGAAAGACTGGGTTTGTCAGGAGAGGGCACAGAAATGGCCTACTTTACACAGTCATAAGGGGATATGGATCTGATGCTCACTGGATTCTGCAGTACTGGAATTAGAGGCCATCAATGAGTCCCAATAGATTGGTCTGAAATGGATAAAAGGGACTTCATGTGAGGCAGGGAGGGAGAATGAACTTCTGGAACCTGCTGCCATGGGAGGCTGTAGAAACAAATGGGGTCAGCAGGTTTATAAACGGGTGAGTAAATTCATGAACAACAGGTCAATAAAGAGATGCTGAAGGCAACATGCAGGAACTTACTGTATGAAATCATCAACTGCTGATGCAGGTGTTGGAGGAGCACAAGCTAAAATGGCGAGGCTTGTGTGCTCCCCAGTGCCATCTCCTATTGCTGAACACAGCGCTGGGTGAGATGAACCAACCATCAGGTCCAGCAGGGGCATTTCTTATGTTCTCTGTGTCCCTAAGCACATTCAGATCATCTCAGGTGGCTGCTGTGTGGTAGGAAGACGTGTCTGCATGTCTACTCTGTACTGAGAATCAGATCAATCCTTAGTGGACAACATCCAGCAGGAATGACAGAAAAGTGCTGTTTCTTCACTGAAAAGGGTAGCTAGTGGCAAAGCCACAGTGGAAACCTGGCTGGATCTGATGACCAGAAGGAGCTGAGCAGAAAGTTTTTCTAAGATATTGTCTGTGGCATTAAACTTTTTGTGATGGCAGCGAAACACAGACAATGTTTTAAGTTCTGGTAATGCTTGTTTTTATCAGCCCTGTTCTCTCTAGGGACCCGTGCAGCTGCTGCTTGATGTAGCTGCTCCACTGGGAGCAGTCTCTGTTTTCATGAAAGGAAGGAGAGAAAATACTTTAAGTCCTCCATCAAAATTGACATTATGGTGAAGGAATACTGAGCACACAGGGACATGATCAAAAGACCAAGACAAAAAGTCACAAGGGTCTTAAAGCCTAAATAGAAAACATCCCCTGGGGAAGGTGTTGACGCAGCAGAGACAGGAAAAGTACTCACAGAAGAGAGAAAATAGAGTCAGCCTTCACTAAAATGTCATTTTTGATAAAGGACTTAAGGTAGATGGATCCTGAAAAGAGTGGATTAAAGTATAGTTCAATCACTTTGGTGTTTCCAGACTGCCTGAAAAAATTCCCCTTTACCTCAGCAACTGATTGAAGCCATTTCACTCCATCTGAATCTTTGAGAAATGGCAGAGGGTGATGGGGTTGCAGAATAAAAAAGGGTAAAAAGTGGAAACCAGGGAACTATAAGGCAGTCAACTTAAACTCACAACTAACAGTGGGACTTTTAATTGAAGTAAGAGATGAGTAATAAGCATTGCTATTGCCAAGAATGAATCATTTCAGATGAGTCTGTTTTCCTTCTGTGACAGATTCCAGTTCTTGGTTCAACATCATTATTCACTGTTCCTTCATCAATAACTTATGTGTTGTAATAGAGAATACACTTATTAAAACCTCAGATGGGTTTGAGCTGGAAGAGCTGTGAGCAACCCCAAGCATTGGGTTAAAAATGGTTTGGATATATCAGGGAGCATTTCAGTATGGAAAGGCTGACATTTAGGAAAGAAAAACTAGCCAAACCTGAGGCAAACAAGCTGCTTTGACAGGATGTTTTCAGCAAAAGACCTATAGGTTGCACCCCTAATGGGTTTTGCTATTGGCCTGCTGAATGCCCATGTCAGATGCAAACACAGAAGAACCTTTTGTAAACAGGTGATATTCTCCCTCATCTCTCTAGCAAAAGGATCTCACATCAGGGCTGGATCTGGGGGCTCTAAGGTCCCTTCCAACCCGACCATGCTGTGATTCTGTAATTCTGTGACTGTAGGAAGAGGGTGAGGGGCCTGGGCAGGGTTCCTGTTCCCACACCGTATCCAGCCCTGCCTAGCTGGTGGTGCAGACCCTCCTGGCAGTGGATCTGGCCCCTTAAACAGCATGGGGTTCCATGCACCCTTCAAGCCTGCGCCAGCACCCCAAGGTGTTCAGGAGCTCATCCTGGCCAATGCTGGAGGCTCTGACTCAAAGCTGAGCTGGCTGGCTCTGATAAAGGCACCACGGCTTGAGGCCTCCATCTTGTGGCAGCAGGGACAAGTAGCTGGGACAAAACACTCAGCTGTTTGCAGCATGGCATTCTTTAGCCAGACAGAGCCAGACACTGTCTCCTCTAAAACACTGGCCCTGCTGAGTCCTACCTGAGGTCATAGCAAGGTGTGAGAGCAACTGGAGGCAGAGGTCTGGCAGAGGCAGCAGGGACAGCAGCAAAACGTGGCACACATCATCCCCCTGCATTGCTCCTGACACTTTTCATGCACACACACAGATATGCTGCATATACGCTGCCATTTCTTGCTTCAGCTCCAGGCTGGAGGACATGCATTCCTTTACATGCAGCTTCACCCCACTTGTACAAGCACTGCCTTTGCCAATCTCAGGACTGCAAGGATCTCCTGCAGCAGGGTTTGGAGCAGACCAGATCTATGCAGGATTTGACACTGGCTCTTACCAGTGCTTGGCACACCAGTTCCCAGTGCCATGCATGCCCTGCCTGCACCGTGCCCCTGCTCCCTGTGCTCCCCCGGAGCAGAGGCTCTCTGCTGTGGGAAGCAATGCCCATAGATGTGTCTGGATGGTGTGAGGTGGGAGACTGGAGCACGGCCTGGTGGATTTGTGGCACCTGAGGCTGGTGATTTATAGGAGGAACTTTTGAGGGCTGGAAGCTCTCTGGAGTCGCCTGTGAGCACTGGTCCCTGATGGTCACTGGAGACCATCCCTCCATCTGAACTCATTTATATGGTACATGTGGCAAGGAATGAGGGGACCTGTGGTAACCCCAGGTTGGATTCATGCTGGGTTTTTTTTCTGTGCTGGCCGGCCTGGGGCTTTCTCAAACCTCCATCTCTGCATTAAGATCCCTGGCAGGGACAGGCTGCAGTTACTCAGCACCTGGCAGGTTTTACCCCCCCAGGGCTATCTGCTGTCCACGTCCCTCACCACACCCGTGGGCTGGAGGAGAGCCCGTGCAGCTCTTTATCAGCTACCTGCAGCCCCCACTGGCTATGGCCATCCCCAGCCCTGCTGCTGGCTGTGATAAGAGCTGGGGGCCATACACAGCACCCAGCACCGCTTCACCACCCGTGCTCATCCCCCTGCCCTGATGAGGTTCACAGCCCAAAGAGCACGAACTGATCCCCAGGTGCTGGTGGTTCCTATTGGAGTGCTGTGGTCTTCCCCAACCCTTCTGCCTGCTTGGTGCACCCTGGGACCCCCATGGGTGGCACACAGCAAGGTGTCAGGAGATGGAAGCAGAGAAGTCCTATGAGGGCCACAGTCCGTAGACCTGCATAGAAAGCTGCCCCAGTGCAGAAGGTCCTCAGCTTGTCCTTGCTGTGTCACCACACAGATGGTGACAGATGCTGGGAACTGTTCCCCACCTCCTGCAAGCCCTTTCTGAATGAGATCTGTTTCCCTACAGTTTAGGCTTCATGGGGTAAGGAGTGCATGGGATCCCAACATGGGTATGTGGCTCTGCTGGGAAGCTCAGGATGGGTTGGAGCTGTTGGGAGCCCTCAAGAACCACTCTCCATAAAGCCTCCCTGTCCACCAGCACCTGTAAGAGCTCCATTCATGCCCACAGACAGCAGAAATGCATCTGTCTTCTGGGCACCACCACCCAAACACCACCCAAACATCATCCAAACATCATCTAAGCATCATCCAGACACCACCACTTGAGCTCATATCCTCCGCACACCCACCTGGCCCTGGGGCCCGCAGTTCAGCTGCATGGAGCCCCAGAGCAGATCCCTCCCACTCCCTCCCCACAGGCAGCAACCAGAGCAGGACACCAGAGCTGGAGCACAAATGCAACAGATTTTATTTCATCTCATTTGGCTGCTCTCTGTTGGAGGGTTGGTGGTGGGTTGCCCCCCAGCTCTACCCGCCGTGCCATCTTAACGGTACTTGGCGGTCAGCACGGTGCCCACAGCGCACAAGAACTTGTCCAGGGAAGCATGGACCTCCGGGGTCAGGGCAGCAGGGTGGTGGATGGCCACCACCACCAGGAAGCATTGGCCCAGGAGCTGCAAGGCAAAAGGAGAGGGTGAGGAGAGGGGTGGCCACATGGCCCAAGAAAGGGCTGCAGCAGGGGCAGGGTGGGTTGCCCCCCTTCCCAGACACTCACTTTGAAGTTGACAGGATCCACGCGGAGCTTCTGGGCATGGAGGTCGCTGAGCTTGGAGAGGGTGCCTGCGATGTCATCAATGTGGTTGGCAGCCTCGACCAAGGCAGCCGCTACCTTCTTGCCGTGCCCCTTGATCTGAGCGGAGCCGTGTGACACATCAAAGTGGGGGAAGTAGGTCTTGGTCTGGGGGTAGGTGGTGAACATCCTGTGGAGCACAGTGAGTCAGGGCCAGCAGGGCAGGAGGGGACGGGTAAGACAGGGAGGGATGGGACACGGACAGCTGAGGATGGGAAAAGGATCAGGGACAGACAGGAGAGAGGCAGATGGAGATGAGAGGACACCTACCTGTCCAGGGCCTCGGCTCCATACTCCTCAGCATGGCCGGCGATTTTGGCGAAGATGCCCTTGACGTTGGTCTTGTCAGCAGCGGACAGCACCATGGTTGCACCTCCGCGTTGGCAGCCCCCAGCACGGGTGCCCCTGCAGTCTGCTGTTGGCCTTATATACTGTGCTGGCCATAGCCCGCCCCCCCAGCCCGCCCCATAGATTCTGGACCCCATCCAGGCAGGGCTGCTGTCCTGCCCCACCCACGATACTGCACAGGCTGGGGGGGTTGGTCCCCAGCATGAGCTTGGGCTCGATGCTAGGGTTGGGGCAGTGTGATGATGGCATGTTAGGGTTAGGATTAGGGTTAGTGTCTGCACCAGCATGGGTTGAGGTTAGGGTCTGCGTGGGATTAGGGCTGAGGTGCCAACAAAGGGTCCCTCAGAAGGCCAGAAGGGATGTGTTCTGCCCAGGAGGAGCAGGCAGAGTAGAGGGGATAGCAATATGGAATCTGTAGGTTCAGGAGCACTTGCCCCTGACCTCTCCAGCACAGGCTATGAACACATGCAAACTGCCCCAGTACATGCACTGCCCCTACACACCACTTTGCAATGTAGCCCCTGCACACCACCACTCATTCTCACTTCACCCTTCTGCTCTCATTCCTTCTGCGCTCCTCACACCAGCGCACCCCAATGCATCTTCATGTCCTGCTCCCTCACCCACAGCTGCATCCCTTTGCAAACAGACCCCAGAGCTCCCTCTGTCCCAATCCTTGCTGCTGTGGGGGAATGGGGTGGCCCTGTGTGCTGGAAATGGGGCAAACAGCAGAGCCGTGGGGTCAATGCCAGATCCTGATGCAGGCACTGTCCTGCAGGAGCTCACAGCAGGGGAAGGGGGGAATGTATGGCCAGGGAGGCCCCCAGTGAGCTCTGCATGTCCTGAGTGGTGAAGGTGAGGAGGATGAGGTAGATAAGGAGGGCTGGAAAGGTGAAAAAGGTTGCAGTGGTTCCAGTAGGTTCGAGAGCTGGCGCGGGGGGGGGGGGACAGTTTACACCCGTGTTTCCTCCATTTCCAGCGGTTCTTATCATTTGTGTCTGGGGGAGATTAGCTTGACCTGGCACCATGTCAGAGCACGGGAGGAGGGGAAGAGTGGAGGAGGGGGGCTGCTCTTCTGGGAAGCAGATGCTGGGGAGGCTGTGTGTGTCTGCTGCCCATGCACACGTCAGTGGGGCAAACTGCAAAGGAAGGAGAGCTCCTCAAACTGAAGGCATGGGAATAACTGGGTGTAAATGAACACAGACATGCTGAAATGTAGACAGTGCTTTGGAGTATGGAGGAAAAGCACTGCATGTTTGGGAGTGTGCTCACAGGAGCAGGGCATAGCATGGGGACCCCCTGTCAAAGCACAGAGCAAACCCAGGGCTAGTTTACTATCTTATAACCCATGATCTCTCTCAGATCTAAAGCCAATGATGTAAAAGCAGCAGCCTTGTGTTGGACTACAGCTCTGCCTGTGACATTTCCACCCCCTCCAGATGGCATGGGAAAAGCAGGCACCCAGGGCAGGAGTGGAAGGGCCCTTCTCAGGCAGCTGCTAGAGAGCTGAGGCTCAGGGACTTCAGGCTATGAAAGGTGTTTGTACTTCGTGGTTTACAGTGGATTTTTTTCATTCTATGAACTTGTTTTGTTGCCTACAGAATCCATGCGGGCATTTAGCTCCCACAGCTTCCCAGTCAAGTCCTAAACAGCCATGCTGATATTGCCAGGAGATGTCAATCCTTTTCCCATGGAAAATCATTCAAGGGGTTCAAAGAAAACACATTTGGCTTCACCCACCCCAAGTAGGTTTGCAGGCATGGGAAGGTGCAGACTGAGCTATGTCCTCAGAGTCCTGCTACCAGCTTCAGTTTAACCATCCAGGCCCCATGCCAGACCTGCTGGCAGCTTCCTTCCTCCCTCCCTCCCAAGGGGTGCAGGGAACCATTGAGTTTGCCCCAGCCCACCCTGGACCCCTGTGCCCAGCCCACCCTGTCCCCAGACCCACACACATGGACACAGTGCTGCAGCAATGGTGTCTTTATTGAAGACTTGAAGTTGTAGATGTTGGCTCATCTGTACTTCTCAGCCAGCACAGCAGCCACGGCAGACAGGAACTTGTCGAAGGCAGCATGCACCTCAGGGCTGTAGTCTTTGCCCATGTGTGCAGCCAGCACCACCTGGATGCACTGCGACAACAACTGCAAGGCAAACAGAGGCTCAGTACCCTTGCTCTGGGTGGAGGGCTCTCAGCCCCAATCTGTCCCCCATCATGGCTCTGGTAGCACCCCTTGCCTCCAGCTCTTGGCCCCCAGGATCCCAGCTCCCAGGAACCCAGGGAC
Source organism: Coturnix japonica (assembly GCF_054131305.1). Classification (NCBI taxonomy): domain Eukaryota; kingdom Metazoa; phylum Chordata; class Aves; order Galliformes; family Phasianidae; genus Coturnix; species Coturnix japonica. Next base: position 18,723,819 of record NC_140675.1, on the reverse strand, counting down.
CTCTAGAACCCAGGGCTCCAGAACCCCCCGACCCAAGACCTTTACTCTAGGAGACCCTGACCCCAAGACCTCCAGGACCCTGTAACCCCAGGACCCCCTGACCTGAGGACCCCCAGGACCCCCAGACCCAAGCATTTGCTTGCCTTGAAGTTGACAGGATCAACACGCAGGTTGTAGGCATGCAGGTTGCTGAGCTCAGACATGGCCTGGCTGAGGTTGTCAATGTTCTTCACGGCGTTGCCCAGGGCAGCCAACACCTTCTTGCCATGGCCACGGATCTGATCAGAGCCGGGTGAGAGATCGAAGTGTGGGAAGTACGTCTTGGTCTGTGGGTAGGCGGTGAACATCCTGCCGGAACGAGGCTGGTCAGCTCTGCTGCCCCACATTTCCCCCTATCCCAGCCCATACAACCCAGCACTCCAGGACCTGACCCGCACCCCTTGGCTCCCACTCCCCAATTCCCATCCCACCAGGTGTCCCTGGGCCTGGCTCGCACCTAAGCAGAGCCTCAGCTCCGAAGTCCTCCTGGTGGGAAGATGCCTTCTCCCAGGCCTGCTGGATGAGCTTCTTGTCCTCGGCAGTCAGCATGGTGGCAGCTGGTGGGGCGGGCTGGTGGCTGGTAGCAATGTGTGGTGGAGGAGCCTGTAGGGCCGACCTCTTATAGCTCCCTGTACACCCGCCCCGGCCTTATCTTATCCACATGGAGGGGCCGTGGCTGTGCAATGTGGGGAGCAGGGAGCGGCGGTGCCTTGGGGGGCCCTGACACCCACAGAGGGGGCCCTGAGGGGGCACTGCTGTCCTGCCTGCCCTGTCCTACCCTGCTCTGCCAACTGGGTCAGCCCTCTGCACTGCATGCAAAGGGGACCCCAGGCAGCCCCTCAATGGGCTGGGGGAAGGCATATATCAAGGCTGCACCCTGCAGTTGGCAGCCACTCTGCAAACAAAAAGCCCCTGGGTTTGCTCCCATCCTGTGCCTCCTTTGCTCTCTGTGTACTCCCATCATCTTTCTGCAGCAGCCCAGAGAAACCTGGGTGAGGAAGAACCTCCTTTTTTTGGTACCTGGTCTATCCAAAGTCCACACCTGCTTGCTCATGAGGCTTGGACTTGTTGCCTTTTTTCCATCCCAGTGTGTTCTCCTGCTGCTCTCCATAAGATAGGACATCCCATAGGGCATGCAATGGTTGGGATCTGTCATATCCCTCACTGAGCCTTTGCATGAAATCACTGATACAAATTTGAGCTTAGGAATGCCGACCTACATTGTAAATCATTGATTTAAGCATTCAGTTTACCCTGAGACCCACTAATATAGGATGCTTTAAAAACGTACTGCTCACAGAAGGTGCCCTGCTTAACATCAGCAGATTTAGATCAGGTCAGTGGTTTAAAACTTCCACATCTTATCAATCTTCCCCTTGCCCAAATACAGTGCTTACATTTTTTAAACAAGACGAGCACTGCAGCTTTATGTGCCAATTCATTCTTGTTTTCTTGAGGCTTTGCACACATCTTTTCATGTCAAAACCTGCATGTGCAGTGAGGGTAACTTGGTAAGGATCTCACTGGAAGAGCAGGGATATGGCTCAGTAAATTAAGCTGGAATTAAGGGCTCACTCTGCCCTTAGACACAGACACCTCCCAAGATGCACAGGATGATATCACAGTTATTGGCCTGCCCATAACACGTGGATCACTTAGGTAGAGAACACACCAACAAACAAAGGAGGAGCTTCTGAATCTCAAGCTGCTTTAACACTCCAGGTGTTTCGTGTGTGTGTGAACAGGTGATGTGTACCACTGTAAAGTCTTGGACATACTTTGGAAGGGGAAGCAAGGATGCAAACAAAGAAATTCACGTATTTTTTATCAGCTGGGATCTGGGGTATTGGCCAAGAGGCATGGAAGGTCTGTGCATTACCCTCAGGGGAATGTAAAATACCATTATTGATCTCCAGGGGCCATTAGACATCCCAAATTTCAAAAGCACACAAAGTTCCTGATATAAATATAGGAAATGTCAAGCTGAGGGGAGGGTCCCTTTACCAAACAAGTGGGACTAAGCAGGTGTGATAGCCTAAGGAGTTCACCTTGTCCAGACCCTTTGGAGAAGAGCACACACAGTCAATACACAGCATTGCTCCGTGCACATCACACCATTTGGCAATGCAGCTGTTGTTCAGAGCAGGCTGTGCTGGATTTTGGAGAGTCTAAATGAGAAGTCTGGGTCTGTTCATTATCCTAGCAGGGTAAAAGAACGTTTCCTGATCAGCTTTACATTTGGTTGATGTAGCTTCTGAACTGTGAGCAGTAATAGTCACAGGTTCTAACCTGTGCTGGGCTTCTGCTTAGCAGTATGTTATACTCATTGTGTATGTGAACTTACACAGCTTAGTATTTTCCCCTCTGTATTACTTAGTGGTTTCCAAACACACTGATGAACACTAAGGTGCAGGTGGAATACGAAAGATGAAAGCACAGAGACCATAGATCACAGTTGAATTATTTATTGCGGTCTGCAGATGGCCGAGCCTCTGCATAGGGGAATAGAGGGGACTGCATAGGAAGAATACCCCAGAACTTGGCAGCTGTTGCGTGCCGTGGGTGCAAGCCCCTAACACAGTGTGGAAGCCATTTATCTGTACTTCTCAGTCAGAACAGAGGAGATGCCGGCCAGAAACTTGTCCCATGCAGCATGAACTTCTGGGGTGAAATCATTGGGATAGCGGGCAGCCACGGAGCACAGGATACAGTGGGAAAGAAGCTGAAATGGAAAGAAAAAGAAGATGAAATCCATTGTAATCAGTAACAGATACCAATCTAAGAGTCTGCAACATGCTCCAGAGTGAAAAAAATCCATGTCCCAACCAGGTAACAGCTTAAACTGAACCAGATGGTTTGCTAGAAGGTCCAGTGTTAGGTTATAAATCAGCTGGGGAGCCAGCAGCAACGTGAGGCTGTACCACACAGTCAGGGATCAAGCTCCCATTAATCTAAATGACCTGTGGCCTCTAGTTCTGTGACTGGTAGTTTTCACCCATGAAAATGTGCCCACTCACCTTGAAGTTCACTGGGTCCACCCTAAGGATGTAAGCATGCAGCTCGCTGAGTTTGGCCAAAGCACCTCTAATATCATCGATGTTCTTCACGGCTTCCCCAATGGCATTCAGGACCTTGGAGCCGTGACCACGAAGCTGAACTGAGCCTTGGCTGAGATCAAAGTGAGGGAAGTAGGTTTTCGTCTGAGGGTAGCTGGCAAAAAGCCTGAAAGAGAATAAAACAACAAAGTTTAGCAGTGGAAAAGCTATAAGCTGAATGAACAAGGATTGGTATGAGTGGTACTTGGAGTCCCAGCTGTTTAAGTTCATTTGCTAGTAGTGATAACCCTATTTAAGGACACCGAGTCTGAACAACTTTGAATTTCTCTTTAGGGCTCCTAGCTTTGAATTCTTCTCAATTACTATAATGGGCAGATAACTAGAATTATAGACTAGAATGGTTAAAAAAACTTCTTTTGCTGTAAAATTTTGAAGCCATCTATCAGAACTTAGTAGAATTTAGGGGAAAAAAAAAACAACCTTCATGTTAAAATACACACAGCTCATCATGCAGTTCTCATCAATCCTAACACGACTGTACGAGCCTCACTCAAAAAACAAGATGCATCGTAACAACAAAGTCAGAGCAGGCACCCTCTGGGTGGGTGCTGTGGGTCACTTACCTCTCCAGTGATTCCACCCCAATGGCCTCAATCTGGGTAGCCACCTTTGCCCAGATGGTGGTCACGGCAGCCTTCTCAGCTTGGGTCAGTGTCATTGTGCAGGAGAGTGTTGGCTCAGGCTCCCTTCAGTGAACACCCAGAGCAGGTTGTGCTAAGTGCCCTCGCAGCCCTGGTTATAAAGAGGAAGAGTAGAGCGGGCCTTGGACGTCTGTCCACACTCATTGGTCACTCCAGGGGCCCACCCATGGAGGTGGGAGACCCTTATCTCCCTGTGAAACAAAGCCCATTTCGGTAAGGGTCAGTGCATTGGCCTCCTGGTTTGCTGGTGTTATCAGCTTCTTGTTTCTTAACACGGATTGGCCGCGTGGCCTGAAAAAATTGACCAGGCACATATGAACAGAGAGATAGTGCTGGAATATTCTAGTGATGGAGGATTAGGACGTGTCGTTAAGTGGATTTTGAGTAAACTAATAAACTTAGTCAAGAATTTGTATTTGTTATTTTGTTTCACAGATGCGCACACCAGACTGGGTCTTTCTGGGCCATATCATAATAACTCCAATACACATGGCCAATATATGGCCTAGTATTGCATATTCAGTACTTCCTAGGTAGTGTTAGGGACAGATGGGATATGTGCAGTACAGCTCAGGGTCGGGATGAGGGGGAGACCCTGATTCTGTGGAAAACAGTGGAGATTTTGGCACATGTTCCAGCACTGTCAGGCATTTACTGGCCTCTTGTAAAGAGTTAGGGACCTCTTTGTGCCTTCAGTGCATGGACACGTGATGGGTGAAGGGCTGAATGAGTAAAGGAAAGGCCAGCACAGGTCTGTAATCACAGCTAAGCGGGCAGAGTATCAAGGAAACACCCAGCTGGAGACGGTTGCTACCAATGCTTGGGGAATATTGTGCCAGCACATGAAGCAGAGGCGAGTCCCTCTGCCACCCCATTAAACCTCAGAAGCAGTGCACAGAAAGCTGATGGCACGGGCAGGTATCAGATCATGTTCTTCTCCCAGACAGCACTGCATGCTTGTGCTGAGCAGGTTGATACGTATAAGCCAGATTCCTTATCAAGATGTGTTTGTGTTTCACAGCACTACCAGCAGGCAATGTGCTCCAGATGTGGCTGCCCTGCTGACACAACAGGCACTAAACACTTTACACGGGAAAATGTTGTATTCAATTTACAGAGCTTAAATGGATGGAGGAACTGAGAGAAACTATCATCTCTCATTACCATGCATTTAAAAAACACGTGCAGTTTCCAATAGGAAAATACTTTGTCAATAATGCTGTTGTTGTCTCCTTCTGAAAGCACTGCCTCTTACATCGCCCACTGCGTGGCTGTGCTCCAAACCCTGCTGACAGTGCTTGAGGGAAGTCCTGGTGACTCAGATACAGCCAGGCAGATGCCAGCAATACTCCTTCCTATTTTGCTGCCAACTATTTAACCTGAAGAGCCATCCTCCACGACTGGAGGATTAAGGTCTCTATGTAGGCATGAAGATCAGGGTGATGCCTGCACTGGAGGCTTGTTGTTTTGTGTATGAACCTGAAATCTTTATTGAATTTGGATTCATTCTCCTAGAGCATGTGCTCCTTTGCTCTGTGCAGGAGTCCCCTCTCTCTCAGGGGACTCTCTGAAGAGTTTGGGTGCATTAAGGTTTGGAAAACTTAAAAGCAGAATCTATATCCTGGCTTTATTCCTTCATTTCCTACTAGCGCTCAAAGAGCTTTGCTTTAACTCATCTCCAAGAGCTGGAAATGACAAACATACCTGCCATTTTCTTATTGAAGGGCATGAAGTTCTGCTTGGAAGCAGACACACAGGGAGATTCTAGGCCATTTTCTTATTGAAGGGCATGAAGTTCTGCTTGGAAGCAGACACACTGGGGGGATTCTAGCGGAGCACTGGGGCACGATGAATGCTCTGCTGTGATAACGTGGCTGCTCTTTAATCACTCACCAACAACTCCCCCCCCCCCCCCCTCAATGACAGCTTCTCTTGCTCCAATTGTTATCACCTGCCTGGCAGAGAATGGCTGTGCAGATTAAGCCCTCACAGCGGGTGCTCATCTCCCTTCCAGTCCCCAACCACCCATCTCTGCTTGAAGTCCAAGGGAAGAATCTTGCAGAGAAAAATCCAGAGTGGGGATATCTCAGAGCATTCAAATATCTCAATATTGCTATCAAATACGTACAAATTTATGTGAAAAAAAACCCATGCCATCCTCTGACATAATTACTGACAGTTTTCTGATCTCAGCTGGACACACAATAAGATGAATGAGTCCTAAAGGGCTGCCAAGGGAACACAGCTTGTAAGTTCTGGAGTTGTATTCAATGAATGAATCCAAGTGACCAAAGGAGACTCCCCAGGAGGGGAGTAAACTCTTGGAAAGGGCTGACAATAGCAGGACACGAGGAAATGGTTTTAAGTTTAAAGAGGGAAGATTTAGGTTGGATGTTAGGGGGAAGTTCTTTACTAGGAGAGTGGTCAGGCCCTGGAACAGGCTGCGCAGGGAGGTTGTGGATGCCCCATCCTTGGAGGTGTTCAAGGCCAGGTTGGACGGGGCCATGGGCAACCTGATCTATGGGGTCTCTATGGGGATCGATGAGGTCTCTATGGGGATCTATGGGGTCTCTATGGGGATCTATGGGGTCTATGGTGTCTCTATGGAGATCTATGGTGTCTCTATGGAGATCTATGGGGTCTCTATGGGGATCTATGGGGTCTATGGGGTCTCTATGGGGATCTATGGGGTCTCCTGGGCAACCTGATCTAGTAAAGGTGTATGTTTGGTGGCCCTGCCAGGCAGGGGGGTTTGAACTACATGATCCTTGAGGTTCCTTCCAACCCGGGTCATTCTGTGATCTGTGAGACTGGGCTCAAAGTGACCAAAGGATACTGGGGGATGTGAAAGGTTGTAGGGCTGCACTGCAAGGTGCTGGGAGGCACGGAGGGCAGCGGGCTGTGCTGGGGCACGGCGCTGTACCGGGACACCGAGCCCTGAACACCGGCTGTCCCCCATCGCCGTGCCCGCAGCTCCGCCCCGCCGCTCGGCTACGGGAACCGGCGGCGGAGGAGGCACGGAAGCGGAAGCGAGTCGGACCGCTTTCCATGCGGATCCCCACTGTTGTTCAGCCCGGTGCTCGTTGTGAGCTGCGTTATGGGCGAGAGCACCAGCCCCATCAGCGTTATCCTTGTGAGCTCGGGCAGCCGAGGCAACAAGCTGCTTTTCCGCTTCCCCTTCCAGCGCGGCGCCGAGCATCCCGCCGCACAGGCCAGTAAGTGAGCGCCGGGCCCGGGGCCGCCCCGTGTCCTCACAGCCCCTACGTGGCCTTATTAGGTCTCTTGGTGCCCCGTTGTCCCCTCAGTCATACAGCCCTGTGTGGCCATGCCTTGGGTTGCTGCTGTCCCATGCACCCTGATTGCTGTCCAGCCCGGAGCAGACACCTTCCTGCCTTGCACTTCTGAGGGTCCACTTGAGCCCCCTGTAGGCACGGCCCCTTAAGGAGCATTAGGACCTCACTCTCAGGCATCAGGTTTGGGTTTGGATGGTCCTTTATGGAGCCAAGAGTTGGACTGATTCCCTGATGGTCCCATCCTGTTTGGGATGCTCTATGAGTTCTATCCATTCTGCACAGCCCTGCTTTGGGTTTGCAGTGACTGATGTGAAGCTGTGTCCACATGTGTAGCCAGCCCTGGTGTTTCTGTCCTGCACTTTGCTATGCGTTGCTGAACAGCCAGAGTGGGCTTGGGAGGGCTTAGCATGGTCAGTACTGTGGGATTACAGCATCAATTACAGCATCACCGCTTAAAAACCTGACCTGTCACCAGTGTTAGAATCAGTTTTCAGTTTCATGGTGTCTAGGAACATTTAGAGTTTGGGCACTGAGAACATAGCAAGGTGATGATGAGAGGCACATGATAGGTGAGCCCTGTATGGGATCTCGGTCTGTTATCCTGTGCTGAGGTTGTTTTCCATTTGCCAGCTGCCATATATCACAGAATCATTTGAATTGGAATGGACCTTTAAAGGCCTTACAGTCCAACTCCCCCGAAATGAACAGGGACACCCACAGCTCCATCATTGCTCAGATCACTGATGAAAAAAGCCAAAACCCAGCACCTTACTGTACACTGTCAGATTGCTCCCTGAGGAAACTGTCTTTATTCTTTGCCTCAGATAAACCACGGAGTCGATACGCGGTGAATAGCTCTGGTGACACCTCAGAGGACCAAGATGGGGACTCCAGGTAGGGAGAAAATGATTCTCCTTGTCTGACTTTAAAACCAAGGAGGAGATGGCCTCCTTTTTTCGTACCGCTAGTTCAGTAGGTAAGATCTTGTAGTGCACAGGAGACCCGCAAAGGGATATTGTAATACCAAACTGGGAGAAATTCAGTGTTTGGTAATGGGAAATGTCTCATGAGTGAATGCTGGTGAGTCTGCTGTATTCTGGGCAAAGCGTAGCTCAGGTAAGTTGTGCTGGCTGGAAAGGCAGTGCTTGTCCTTGAGAACCAGGAGCATTAATCCTCCCTGTAACTGGCCATCTTACACAGTTGCCTCATGTTCTTTAGCTCATGTAGCAAAACATAGGCTGGTTCTTAAGTCTGCCTAAGAACAGTTTCACCGAAATTAAAGCCAACCCTGGCAGTAACTTCATTAAGTTCATACATTTTTCTAGGACTATCACCTTATGAAAACAGTATAACAGAAGTAACACATCTTCCTTGAGGCCATTTGTGTCAATTACATCTGGTATTTTTGAAACCTTCAATTGCAGCGTTGTGTCTTATCTCCATGGAACACAGTGTGGTACAGTGCACAACTGAAGCAAGACCCAAATGTGTTTCTTAAGTTTGCTATCTGTTGAATGGCACTTCAGACTGTCCTTTGAACAGCGCTGAGTACGCACCCTGGGAGGGCTCAGTGAATGTTTGCTGGTTATCTCAGGGGTTTTGTTGGTTGCTGTTCACTTGGCTCTAGTATTTCCCTAGAGAGATTTATGACAGTGTGCCAGCTTCTTTCTCATAGCGATTCTTGCTGCCTCTGCCATGTAGGGAGGTTGGACAAAACACGCAATGCAGAGCTGTGCTTGTGGATGATGCACCGTTGGTAACTGCCGTGATAGAAGCAGAGATTTTATCACTCAAATTATGGTCAGGTGAGACAACTGCTCAGTTCAGTGTTTTACTGAAAGTAGTTTTGAGTGGGTTGAACGTCCTGACATGTAATCTGCCTTAAACAAAGAGTTAGATGGTTTTATTGTAGCAGTGTGCAGGAATAAGGGGCTGAGGCCTTCCAGTCTCTTGGGTCAGATATTAGCTATTGAGCTTTTAGGGAGCTGAGTTCCCTAAGCACAAAGTATCAGTTTTTTGACACTCCACCAAGTGGATCTGGGCTACTCCAAAGCACTGAGTGAAAGAATACTAAGAAATCCCCCTCTGTAGCAATGGCCTTCAGAGAAAAGCAGTTGCTGTTTGTGCAGTCTTACACAGCAATACATGCAAATCCACCCTGCACCATATGCACCTCGTGGTTTTTTGAGGTTACTGGGGTTTATAAGCCTTATATTTATGTACCTGACATCGAGGTGTTCACCAACACAGGTCTGTTATCAAGACATGCCTTAGTATTATCCCCTATGGATGTGACAGTAGCTGCCACACAGGTACAGGGGCGATGGGAGAAGCACCTTGTTGCTCACACAGCTGTGTGTTTGCATTCAGAAATTCAAAGCGTCTTTCAAAACTGTTTTTGCTTCACTTTTGTTATGAAAAAAGCTCCTACCCCATATTCACAGTGCTGTGAATGCACTGAAAAAGCTGTCTTCTCTCACAGGGATGTAGAAGGGAAGCTTGCAGGTGCGTTTAATGCAACAGCTAAAAATCCTTCTCTTCAGCAGCACCTGCAAGTAGAAGAAATTACCAAAGCTCTTTAGACACTGAGTACAGATAAACTGAGTGCTGATAATTCACATTAGGCAAGAAGTAGTTTGTTTTTTTCACTAGACTTAATGACATTTTAATCTGTTGGAAGCCAGATTGGTTACTTGTGAGCAGATCTCTTGTGGAGCAGCTGAGCTGGAAGTATTTCTTTACGGCTCCAGAAAATAACATCAGGTTAGGTGCCATAACTCTCCATTTCCATCTTTGTACGTAGAATTGAATTTCTTGAATCCCTCAGACATGAATTTCCTGGCGTTCATTTGCTTTGTTACTTAAAGAAAATTGCAGCCTATTCATGAAGTCCTACCTCCAGGTTACTGGTGTGTATTGGCTGTACTGATTTCTATTCCACAGAGTTGTAACTCCAAGTCTTTTGAACACAGATCTTTTATTCCTCCATTCTGGCCTCTTCTCATACTTCCCTAATTTGCTGTCTTCAAAAACATCCTTCAGATCTGAGTGCTATCCCAATAATAAATACCCCTCAGAGCTATTGCAGATGCTTGCCAGTCTCTTTTTTTTCCTCCAAAAAACGTGAAGTTGTGCATTAGCTCTGTTGGAACCAGAAGATAAAGCTTTGTTAAATGGGTTTGAAATGTCTTTTGTTTGTTTTTGAGGGGATACAATAGCAAAAATTCTAGTGCAGATGCACATAAAGCAAGAAACGTGTTGCACCAGATAATGTATTTTTCAGTGGCACAACTGACTTAACCAAAGAGATTTATCAAGCTTTGCAGCATTGATGTCATCAATTGGCCAAATACTTTTGTTACAGAAACCCAAGCTAATGAAACAAGGACGTGAATGTCCCTTTCTAACAAACAGTCTTTCTCCTGTGGTAATGTTTCTATATCCTCTGTCCCTCTTTCACTGGACCTCAGTGTTCTCCTTGTTATTTGTTCTGAAAGCCTTCCTTTCTGTAATCCTCTTCCTTTCCGGTCACCCATCCATCCCTTTCTGTAATATCACCCTCTTTGTATGGTTTATCCTCTAGGGTTGTTCTACCTTCTCAACATGACCAGTGGAAATCAGCTGTCTCCCGCATTAAGTAATTGTTGGAGGTTTCCATTTGATCTCCCGTTTCTACAGTGGGCAGCGTAAATCTTTTAAAAGCCTTTTAAACCACTGGCGATGCTCTAGGAAACAAACCGACTTTTGGGATCTGCTTTAAATCCGAGTGGAACCTCTTCTGTTATTTTGTTGTTGTTTATGTGTTTGTTTGTCTGTAAACATGAGTTTAATGAATGCAATTCCATACGTGCAGCAGGTTGTGGGGACACATTGTCATAGCATTGCTGAGAGAACTGAAATGCCACCAACCTCAACCTGCAGCACATCCCAGCAGCTCCCCTACCATTAACTTGTGCCTTTTCTCGATACTTATCGTTTTCTTTACAGGAGTTTAACTCTTAGTAGATCCTCCTGGTTTTTAACATGATCTTTTTCTCTTTTTTTGTTTTGTTTTGTTTGTATTTTATGTACTTGGTCATTTATTTTCTGTCGTTTTATGTTTTTGTTTTGTGTTTATGGCCATGTTCCCATTTCAGAGACCAATGTCCTCTAACTGATGAGCAATTGGTTTCAGGGTAAGAACAAATGTTCTCAACAACCACCTCTGTCTAGAATGGCTTTCTTTTCTCACCATCCTGTCAGTGTGCTTTGTTTCTGGTTTCTACTTGACGCCAAATGATGAGGCAATTATGTGCTAAATCACAATGTCTGTAGGAAACGTATTGCTAACAGTTAATGCTAGGATAATTACAGAGGTCCTACTAACACTTCTGTGCTTTCTGTAGGGTAACCAGAGTGTGGTACTGTCCCTTCTATGCACTGAGAAAAGTTGTGATCCTCCAAGAGCGCAACAAGAATAGCCTTAGCCTTGTAGTTATTCCAGCGAGGAGCCCTGAAGCAAATTGCCTTCTGACAAGCAATGACCGAAAAGTGCAGATGAGTGACTGAACTATTTATAATCTCACAATAATTATGCAGAGCTCGTTGCAGAGCTGTTTATGAGCAGCTGCTCCTTCCTGGTGCCCTTCTAAGCTGAATTGACAACTGCCTTCAAGCCCCTTCCTGAACACACAGAGAGAAAAGGGCTTGTCTCTGCCAAGGGCCCAAAAGTGTTAAAATACATTTCTAGTCCTTGTGTTGTGTAAAGATGTATCTGGAGTCCAGGTTGCTCTGGAGGTGCCATCAGGTAGAACCCCTGCAACCTGTCAGTTCTTTCCTATTTCAAATGTGATCACCAAGGACTGCCAAGCCAGGTCCAGCCTGACGAAGTGTTACCTTTTCTTTACCAGCTCAATGTGTTGTTCAACCCAGCCCAGTTCAGTGGCCGAGGAGCTTTAGCTCAGTGCCCCAGGGGTCTGTGCCCTGTATCCCCTTCTCTCTGCTAGCTCTCAGCTGTGCTGGGCATCCTGTTTGGAGCACAGCAGACAGAGATTTGGAAGCTTATATGGAGCTGCCCTTTCCAGCAGTCAACTATGATCAGGATGACTTTACAAGTGTCAGAGGCTTTGACTGCTCAGAAAGGCCCTGTGTTATCCTACATCTTCAGTGTATGTAGGTCTGATGAAACAATAGCCCCTGGGTCATATGCAAGTGGATACACACAAAAAACTTGTCTATTTGTCTCAGTTTCTGCAATGCACCATAACTCACTCAGAGTAAACCAGGAATGTGGTACATTGACTACTTCTGTGGTCACTGAGGGCCTGTTTGTGGCCGGGAGATAAGGTGGGTGTGGAACACACCCATGTCTGCCCTTTTCTCTGAGTGATATACCATGTTATCTTGGATACCTGCACGGTGCAGGGGGTGGTTTGACAGGGGCACACGTCGTGAGTGTAAATAAAGAAACTGAAATAAATATTGCCATGATTAAAAAAGCTGGTCTCATCAGGAGCTGGCTTGATATTCATTTGGTAAAATGGGAGTCAGAGAAATCAGACGAGGAAAGGGCATTGCTAATCTCAAACCTTACACTGCACCCATCCTGTAACAAAGAGGTTCCCTGGCAGCTCACTGAGGTCCTCTTTCCTATGAGTTTGAGCTCTGCTGTCTCAGGGGATGCCCTGAGGAAAAGGAGTATTTTTAAAGACCAGGCCAATGTTGTGTAGTCATGAGAAAGTAGTTGCAGACTCCTTCCCTATCGCATTGCAGTTCTGACCCAGTTTTGCAGCTGTGGATGTATTTTATTTGGCAGACTCCTTGTAGATACTTGCCTTCCTATTTCACGGCTGTGTTCTTCCCACCACAGTTCTGGAGTAACACAATCCCACTGCAGCATGGTGGGCACCTAGGAGGGCCCTCTGCCATGACTTTGTCTTGGTTCAGCACAGCACATGAGCCCAGGTGATGCCATGGGTCTCAAAAGGGTCCCACCGGGCATTTGACTGCAGCCTGAGATCTGTTAAGTGAAGTACTTTCATGAGGTTAGGTTTGAAAAGGAGGGACAAGCGTAGAATATATATATCTTTTATTTGAATCAGCTCTGTCTTGCCTTCCCCTCTGTCGCAGTGGGTGGCTTAAAGGTCTTTGTTGTGCTTGAGTGACAGGCTGTTTTGGTATGTAGTTGCTTAGTAAGTTCATTAACCTGCAGCTAAATCCAGGCAATGGCTAACTCGAGCTGTTTTGATATTTAAACAAACTGCATCTAATCTTTCCAATGTATTTTGCTGAGCATGTACTTAAATAAGCATGACCCTGCAGTCTTTGTCTTGAATGCTTCGTGTTTGATAATTGTGATGATCGGAAAGATATAATTAAGGGATTCTTAATTTTCCATAATTGGGGTACTCCAGGTACAGTAATTTAGACACAACATTAAAAAAAACCCTTACAAATTAAGTAAATCTGTGTCCGGAGGAACGTTTGAGAGGTGTGTTTATTGACAGCTGCCATAACTTCTGTTTCTGCTCTCCAAGGTTTTCAGATGTCATCCTGGCAACCATTTTGGCTACAAAGTCAGATATGTGTGGCAAAAAATTTGAGCTGAAGATTGATAACGTTCGCTTTGTTGGCCACCCTACGTTGCTTCAGCATGCCCTTGGGCAGGTATGGTAAGAGATCTGTATATCTTAGTTAGGGGACTTAACATTCAGAATGGATATGTTCTCTTTTGATCCTGCTCCTTCCTGATCTCTGATTCTTCACAACCCTTGGAGCTGTCTGTATGTATTTCCAGATAACCACAATGACTGGCAAACTGAGGAAGCTGAGCCAGTGGTTCCCAGAAAAGCCCATCCGGTTACTTAAGAAAAGCAGTGTGGGTAAAGAGAAGTAGCATTAAGCAACCCACCTCAAAACACATGTTTCTTATGATGCTGGTTGTTGCATGTTTGGGCCCATGTTTTAGCTGACTGGAATGAAAGCAATTGCCACCCAGCTTATGGAGAAGGCCCTGCTTAACTCTAAGAAAGAATTTGCATGGTTCTATATGGAAAATAATCCCTTCCCTATTCTTTCTTCCTGACAGACTGTGAAAAATGAAGTGGGCTTTGGTAATTTCTGAATACAACACTAATCTGTACCACTGAACTGCTTTCATCTCATTTTTCATCAAATTTACAAAACCGTTCAGTTTTTTTTTCAGGCAAAGATCTGCTTGCCAATTCTGTCATCCTTTCTATCTATAATTAGAGGCGCAAACAGATTGTTGGCAACTGCTGCTTGATATTTAGAGGATCGGATTGCTGTAGGACTACTTTCATCCTAGTAAGAAGCTGGCATCAAGCATCAAAAGCTGCTGGTGTTCCACTTCCGAAACTCATTCGTGAGCCTACAGGAAATGTGACTGAGTATCATTGAGGCTCAGTGCTCAAAGGTTTAAGATGCTTTGGAAGATAGAGTTCAAGTGCCCCCAAGCTGTGCAAGTACTTCAGAAAGCCCAGTCTGTGCTTAGGACAGCAGTGCCCACTTACCCTAGGGCACAAAAATTGTGCTGGTAGCTGAAGCAGGTTTGCAAGGTACTTCTTGTTCTGGCATTCATGGTTCTAGCTCAGGCTCATACAACTAATAATATGGTGTTAATAGAGAGACAAGAAGATGTTAACCCTCCCCATATGGGACACAGAGGTGTGGGTCTGACCACAGTGGTCAGGATCTGTCACCAGCCCCTCAGGATGCCCTGGGTCCTTCCAGGGAGCCCAGCCAGGAGCAAAGGGAGATGGAGCCGGAGGCAGGGCTGGAGGATGAGGCTGCCATATACTTGGTGGGGTCCATCCAGGAGAGGAGCTACCACAACATAGTTCCAAGGGCCATCCTTAGATGGGGCTGAGGATATGCACACAGCGATTGAAGGCCCCAGACTGAGCCTAAGCATGGCTCCTGGGCCATGGGCTGAGGTGGGGACGCAAGTGGTGCTGGTCAATGTCATTGAGACCTTTTGGTGCCCTCAGGGCCCTGACAGCAGCGCCCTGCTCTCTCACACTACCAGATTCATTTGTTTTGCCAATGTTATCCAGAAGGCACAGCTTCCTAAATGTGGTGTTGTGAATCTGAATGAATTTGAAAAGTCATATTTGCATTCGTTCACCACATGTTATACATTCTCTCTGCTTTGTAGTCACTTTTATCATAATTGCATGAAATTTCTCTTCGTTTCCAATTTGTCTAAATGAAATTGCATCTGGGTAAATAAACAACACGACAGAGTGCTGGAAACACCTTCTTGTTGCTTCTAGGAGGATCTTCTTCTTGGGTGTGTCTTATCACCCCAGCAGGCACCCTAGAACTTTCTAGCTTCCAGAATGTCCTGGATGTGGCAGCCATATCTGCTGCTTCTTTTAGGTCTAAATCGGGGACCTTTTGGCAGTTAGGAAGAAGCTAGATTGTTTCTTTCATTCTCTATGGTGCAGAAGCAGTGAGTGGAGTAGCCTGACAGTCTCTGGTTTGAATTTCCTTGGTGTTTGTACTACTGCCTTTGCCCTTTGTCAGCACCACATTAATGCTGGGAGAACATTTGTTGGGTAGAGACAGAATATTAGGTTAGGTGACTGCTCAGGTTGTTTTCACTTCAGGGTGGACTGGATGTTCATCGGGATCTTTGGGAAGGCAGGAATGGGCTCTGGATTTTGTGCTCCATCTTGTGGTGGTGCTCAGCCCATTGAGAGGGGTTAGGACTGGATGTGCAAATTCAGCTTGTTTGGCTTGACTTCCTCAGGCCCTCCCCAAAAGAAATCCTGTGCATGTGTTAAGGATTATGACGCTTGGAAGCAGAAAGAATATGGAGGGGGGTATGGAGAATGTGTTTGAGATCCTGCAGGAATGTAAACCAACCCTCTGTGATAGTATGTGTGATCGAATAGGGCAGTTCTACAGCATAGTTGTTCAGATGAAAGCAATGGTTTTAATCATGATGCAGCCCAAATGGAAGCTTTAGGGGGCCTTTTAAGAAGAGAGAAATAGATGTGGACAGGGGTGAGAAGTTTTCTGTGCTAACAGTATATGACAGTCTCTGTGTAGGCCCCTAATGGTGCTAAGATGCAATACAAGACATCTCCAAGATTCCTATTGTAACTGATACACACTCCTATTGCTCTGACCAAAATGCTTTATCAGCTTCTTGGAAAATGTAGAACAACTGTGATACTTTAATAAAAACAACAACACACTTTTATTTTTTGCAAGTCATTTTTTGATGTTGTAATTTGGTTTGTCTGCCCTCTCAGCAAACTCTTATTTGACTGATTTAGGCTTTTCTGGTTTCGTTTTTTCTTCCTTTCTCTCTTTTTTCTCCCTTTGTTACTGGTTCCAAAGCACACAAGCCTATGGAATTTCTTCTTAATCTTTTTCAGGTATCCAAAACGGATCCTTCACCAAAGAGAGAGATGCCCACCATGATCCTCTTCAATGTTGTGTTTGCCCTAAGGGTAAGGACTGTCCCTTGTCACCGTGGAGTGGGATGCACCTCAGCTGTGTAACAGAACTCAGTGGGCTCATGTTCCAGCAGTCTCTTTTAAAACATTCAGTGCCTGATTTCACTTGGAGGATTTCATTTCAAACAACAAAACTAAACAGTGTAGAATATGACACTGAGAAGTGGGAAATGTTTCCAGCCCGGTGCTCTATATAGCTCAAGCACAGTTGTTCTCTTCAGGACATACTCTTAGAGCTGGTTTATTGCTTGTTTTGTTTTAAATAGTCAGAGGTTTGCAAGATATCGCTTTGCAAATTATATATGACCTCTGTTGCAAATCTTGCTTATGTCTTTTCATTTGTGATTTGTAAAATGGTAACCTGCTGTGATTTTTCTGACAGTGGCATTGAAGCCTGTACAAATTAGCTGTGTTTAAAGGCAGCCTGTGTCTTACTGTGCTGTGTGCCAGATGCTGTTCTCTGTTTTCCTTCTGCCCAGAATAGGTCTAGATCCATTGTAATGCACTAGCACGTTGCTGGGCCTTTGTGGCTCTGTGCAACTTGTGACCCAGCCTTGTGAGTTAAGGCCTTGCCATGGCTTTGGTTAGCTGCAGCTTGCTGTTGAATAACAGACAATCGAGTCTATGGACTTAGCTTTGTCAAACTAGGCACTTAGCTTTGTCAAATGATGCAAATTATGTTGTGCTGTGGGATATGGTTAGGTTAGGAGGTGCTAAGTTTGTACAGAAGCTGATTTTATATTTCACAATTGAAGAGACATTGGCTTCAAAAGTCTTGATCTTCAAGTAAAGCATCCTACTTTGGATGTAAGTAAGTGACTGGACATGCAAACACTTAATTTTATGCACGTTGAGTGTTGAAAACAATGCTGCTTCACTCACAGCATTGCCATGGCTTGGTGAGGTGTAATGAAGACTTCAGCTGATGTGTGTTTATTTCAATGTTGGTTTAGTGGTTATAGGGAAAACTTGCTTTTTTTGTGTGTTGGCAGTGTGAGGATACTGATGTAGTTATGTGTTTAATGCAGCAGTGAATGGGATTCACCAAATAAGGCACTCATACTAAATAGAGAGCTGTCAAGTTTTTGCTGTGCGTAAAGCAAGTGGAAATGTGGGCACTGCTAAGTGTGGGTGGAGGTATTCAGAGATAAAGAGGAGAGTCCATCTGCAGCAGGCAGACGGCAGGCAAAGTCCCAAGAGCTTTAATCAGCACCGATCCTGCTGCCTTAAGCTTCAGGGCCACAACGTGTCGTGACTCAGCAAGAACAGCTGAATTCAAAAATGTCAACTCATGGTTTGCTGGTTTGCATGCCAAGTTATCACTTGCAAGAACTGTAAATTCCTCTAAATATCTTAACAAACACGAGGCAGCTGTGTGCTGTGCACTCCCTGACTAGAGCTACCAAGTCCCCCCTTGTCAGCTGTCCTTACGTGATAGATATTTCCAGCACAAAGGGGACTGGCACAAATATAGTGTTTGTAACAAGCCACATTCGTGAAACACTTTGGAATGTAAATCCACATTCATTCTGCTTTGGATCAAAGTGTTGATCATGTGTTGGTGTTTCTAATAAAATCAGCATGTGTCTTGTCAGTATGTAAGGGAACCGCAGTAGAAATGGGTGATGTTGAAGGCAGTGCTGTCCCTACACTCCCAGTGCACTCAGCTGAATATCGTGATGTTTAGGAAATGGGGGAAGGGTTTTAAACTAAAGGGAGATTTAGCTTGGGTGTCAGGGGGAAGTTGTTTGCTAAGGGAGTGGTGAGGTGCTGGAACAGGCTGCCCAGAGGGGCTGTGGATACCCTGGAGGTATCCCTGGAGGTGTTTAAAGCCAGGTCGAGTGGGACCCTGGTCAGCCTGTTCTAGTACATGATCTACTGGTTGGCAGCCCTGCCTGTGGCACAGGGCTTGAAACGTGATGATCCTTGAGGTCCCTTTCCAGCCCATTCTGTGATTCTATACTGTTCCTTCTTTTCATATAACTTGACATTTTCTTCTCTCGCTGTTTAAAACTGAGTTCTTTGGTTTCTCTGCTACCAAAAGGCCCAGTAACAACTGGAAAAAATAAACCAGCTTTGAGTCACACACTCCAAACACTGTGTTAATTTGTCGTGTAAAGAAAACCTTAGAAATTCCTCATCCTGCTCTTCCTTACCTGTGAATATCTGACAGCTTTTTTGCTCTCATAGCAAATTCCTTTTTTTTATGCCATTTGCCAAAGACTGACCATATTATCTGCTGGTTACTTTGATTACTTATGATTACTTATCCATCACTTTGGTTCCACAAGTGTGATTGTGGCTGATTGACCGACCAGTTTCTGTGTTGCCCGTAGGCCAATGCAGATCCATCAGTGATAAACTGCCTACACAACCTTTCCCGTCGGATCGCCATCGTCTTGCAGCACGAGGAGCACCGCTGCCAGTACCTGACCAGGGAGGCCAAACTCATCTTGGCTATTCAGGATGAAGTGTCTGCCATGTCAGAAAGTGAGTACTGAGCTTAGATTGGACGGGAATATGTTTGTCAGGAGTATTTTTACAGGAAAGTGCTGATGGAGCCTTTTGTGGCTGGGATCAGGATGTGCTTTTTTGGAGCCCTTTAGCGTTCTGACAGCTTCTGACTCCATTTTGCCTCATCCAAGATCACAATTCGTATGCAGAGGTGAAAAAAAATGAGGTAGTTTGGCTGATTTCCTTACTAGCTTAGTTCAGAGCAATCACTGGAGAGCGTTCACTGAATGTCTGAATTTGCCTGTCAGGCTGAGATGGAAGAACTCACGTGGTGCTGCTTCACTCAACCTAGAGCAAGCCTGGCGTGTGCTAATGTTGTATTCCAAGTAACCAGGCTTCTCACGTGGAAATTTTACCTGTTTACGTGGCCAACAGATTAAATTACACAGCATTTTTATTGACCGTGCTTTATAACAATTAACTACAATAGTAAGCACAGTCTAAGGTGAACTCTGATACTTCTTGCTGCAAGTGTTGAAAATTAAAACTGGTATGTATAAAAACAAAACCATTTAATATCATTGCTTGTCAAGTTCATGAGTATGTGTGTTTAACTGAGCTGAGCTTCAGGAGGAGCTGACATTAATTCACTGTTATTATCTTGACGCTTAATTTGGATTATCTTAAAAGCTTTGAAATAGAAGTGTGAATTAAGAAGGTAGGGATTTTGTGCCTAAGGTGCTGGTTTGTGCCAAGGGGGGGAAGAGGAAATTGTTTCTGCTTTGAAATCAATCATGTGCTTTCTTGTTTTGGAATGTCCCATAGCTACGGAAGGGCCACAGTCACCTTTTCATCACATCCTGCCCAAGTGCAAACTGGCCAGAGATCTCAAAGAGACTTATGACAGGTAAGTAGCATTTCCTTCATAGTTCATAGTACACTGCTTCTCACTGAAACCTCTCGGCTCTGTTCCTTAGGAGCTTATCCATCTCCTCATGATGCTGATCCACTGAAATTTGTGTTTAGACCAGGAAGAACGATGTGAAGGCTTCCTGTCAGGTGAAATGGTTGCAGAATTGCTCTCCTAAACATCACCATGGTGTCTCTTTGGGTATTTTATGTTTCTAAACAGTTGGTTGTCTGTCTCAGCTTTAAAAATTATTTTCCTCTTCAGAATAGAGGCATTTAATTACAAACAAATTGTAGAATTGGAAAGTGTCAAAAAATGAATGTCTTATCTCTGTAGAAAGTGCTCAAAACAAGCAGGTAAGGGAAAAACGCTCCATCAAGCACTGATGGCAATGTCAGATACGGCCTTGCCTTCATTTGGCTACACTGTGCATGTCTGGACTGAGAATTTGGATTAGACTGTGAGACTTTCAGCAGAATGGAAAGTACAACATGCTGTCACTTGACTGGATTAAAGGCTCTGGCGAGGATTTCAAAGAAGTGTGGATTAAAGGCTGGGTTTCAGCAGGAGTTGGGCACCTACCTCCCCCAGCATCCTCCTCCAGCAGCATGTCAGTGCTGACTCCCCATGCTGAGCAGACAGTTTCATTCAGGAAATGCATCTGGGGAAATAAGGACAGAGAACAGAAGGGTTTGGTGGGCAGAAAGATGTGCCCCTTGATGTGGGTGTATGTCTGGGCCTAGGCAAAATGCAGTTGAGTTCCTTCTTTGACTGTGGAGCTCTGCATTATCTCAGAGCAACTCTTAAGCTTCCCTAGGATGCAGTTGCCCTTATACAAAGGGAAGGCACTGAGAACCTAAATAATTTAACAAAGCTTTAATAAGATGTTTTTACACTGAGTTCAAGAACTCTGAATTTCAGCGTGTTTCTTTATTGTTCAGTGCAACTCTCACAACATCTGTTAGCATAAAGCACTCTTTGTGTAGCCTGTAGTTCTTACCTGAAACTTTTCACCTGCTTTTTACTTTGTTCTGCTCCTCTCAGGCCGTGTCCTGGTGACTAGGCAGTTCCTTATCTCGTTTCCAAACATTTTAGTGACACAGTGACATCTTGTGGCATGTAGCTGTGACTATGTGAGTAATACATGGGGTGTATTACTGCTGCCCTTCCACGAAACGAGGAGCAGAGAGTACATAGCAAAGCACACATTAGTGCTGGCTCCCAGAGGTAATATAAAGCAGTGTCTCTCATGTAGGCAGTGTGGGTGGGTGAGAGGGGATGCGTGGCATATTTTGACACTGCTTTGCACAGCGCTGTCACGAGCAAAAGTAAGAAATAAGCCATTAGTAAAAGTATAAAATGGCTTTGCATCTCAGTCGGCTGTGTTGCTGGATGGTGTTGTTGGAATTCCAGACAAAAGGCTTCTTGAATTACCCCAGTTGCACCAGAAGCGCTGCCTAGCCCTTGCTTTCCTGTAGATGGTGCTGAGGTATTTCAGGCAAGATCCAACACATCTCTTAGTAAGGTGGGTTTATGCAGAACCACAAGCGTGTGAATCTTTTTGTAATTCAACACGTCCTTTGCATTTTGAATGAAACACCCATAGTTTATAAAGCAGAAAGCAATTCCAGGTCATCTGGACTATAACACTGCTGCCACTGTAGGAACCGAGTGTTATTAAAGTGGTAATTTAGAGACAATCCGCATGACTTCTTGGGGCCTTTTGACTCTTAAGGGCTAAAACTAGAATGTTTCTCTTCAATCAGTTCAGAAAACTGATTTGGGAATCTTTCTTCATCTTTCCTCCTCCCACGCTCCAGCACTGTCATAGAACAAAGAGTGATGGATGATAGTTGTACAGAGAAGGCTGGAATCGTGCTGAGTATTGGGGAACTTTAGATTCCCATTTTGGGGCAGCAGCTCACAGCCGCTGATCTGGGCAGAGCATAAGAATAGACCAAAGGAGCAGTGATGCTGTATCCAATATTCCCCAGCTTCCTGCAGCTGGCAGCTCTGGAGGTGATTTCTGTATATTCCAGAGCCTTCAGCTGATCTCACTTCCCGAATTCAGTCCTCTCTCCTGCGAGCCAAAGTAAATATTTAATGAGCACAGCATCCTCTGATAAGGGGCTCCGTGGCTGCCCTGGTTCTTTCTGTTTCTTTTTGAACTTTGCTCCTCCTAGGCTCATTCTCCATCTCCCAGGGCTTACTGCTACTGAATGCCAGTAAAGTTCTTGATAAAACAGCAGATGGAATTCGGTACAGATGGTTGTACAGTAATAAACGTGAGGTAAACAGCCTTCAGGTATTTGCGTCACTGCTGGGATCTCCTGAGCCTCTTCCAGCTGAGCAGCCCCAGCTATCAGGACTCAATCCCAGTGTGCTTCCTGTGTCTCTGTATTTCATGCTTCACAAATCCTTGCATATATGGTGGTGTAGCTGTTTGCCTGTGACTGGCCAGGTGCCGTCCTGCCCGTTGTTGCTGGAGGTCACTGCTTATTCTAAGCCAGATTATTAAATTATTTTCACCTCAAGGAGGGAGGGGTGGAGGAGAAGCCACTATAGAAAGCTATAACGAAGGCTTGCAATTGAATGCGAATGTAGAAAAATGGAATTAAATTCAAGATCAGAACTCAAAATCTGCTTTTATTCTTGTCTTTAATTTTAAGCTATTGTTGTATAATGCACTACAGACAAAATTATGCTGCGGAGAGGGTAATTATATAATTAAAGCTTCTGCCTTTGTGCACATGGGCCAGAGAATGAAAGGAGCCAACTGCACTTATTTCTGTTTCCCAAACGTTCAGCTTCGCTGTGAAAACATCCCTGCAAGTGCTTTGTGCTGCCATTATTTGGTCATCTGCTTTAACAGCCCCTCTGGCTTTTACATCGTGTCAATCATTCATGGATTTTTTGTCATGTTTTCTTTTGTGAGTGTTTGGAGTGAATGGATAACTACTGCTTCAGGTTGCCCTTTATGTGGATGTATTTAAGATAATCCATCTTTCTCTGTCAGCTGTGTACACCCGGTGGGATAAGCAGCGCTAATGGACTTGCAGCATTTAATGCAAGAGATAGGGAGGTGTTCGCCGTGCTTTGCTTCAGGGCCCAGAGCTCTGACCAGGTGGGAGATGGCAGCACCAGGGAGAGCAGGTTCATCTCTTCAGTGCATTCTTAAGGGAGAGGAAGGCATGTGCAGTGCTTATTCCTTTTGCACCTTGACAAATAAATACCTCTTAGCGTTCAGTGTGGGATTTGAGAACAAAACCATGGCTGCTGCTTTACAAAGCATTGTCTGCATTGTTTTGCTTGAAATTTAGACTGGAATTTTCAGAGTGCAAACATTAAAATATTGTTTAGGAAAAAAAAAAGCCTTTTAGAACAAACTCTAAAACCAGAGGACATCTGGAAGGAGATGGAGGTTCCTTTCTGCCTGAAAACACAGCCTGTTAAGGTCTATGTGTATGACAGACCTACATGCAAACTCCTTGTGACAGATCCCAGGCAGTGTGTCCTTAGGGGCTGGTGCTGGGGGAGGCTGGCCTTGCTTCTCAGGATGAGATGTGAATTCATGCAGTTTTCACTGAGCTCTGATACACTCTGATATGCATCTCTGAGGACAACAGCCTGGAGGCATGCTGAGAAATTCAGCTTTCCAGTTGGAAAAACAAAGTTGGCTGTTGTTTAAGGATTGATTTGCAAGTTTGTGTTTGTTCCTCTCTCCCCACAGAAGGAATGAAGCTCAGCTTTGTCTCCTCTCCCCTGCTCAGTCCCACTGCCTCTACCAAAGCTGACCCCAGGCATGTCTCATGTTGACAGGCTGGGAGTGTTGTAAAGATTTGTAAGGTGTTGCTCAGTGCCTTGTTATCCTCCCTACATGTGCTCGTTTTCCAGTAGCTGTAGGTGCCTATCTGGGTATGCTTCATTTCTTGCTTAGATTCAGAGACTCCTGTTTCCATTCCTCTGAAGTGCTTCTGACTCAATTCTGTTCATCACTGAAGTATCTGGACGTCTCACAACCCAAAGCGAGCCCTGTGAGTGTGTTTTCTATTGTAGGGGCCTTGCAGTAGACCTTCAAGTAACCGCTCTCTCTTGAGATACTTCTGCAGCATTAATAGCAGAGGGAGCTGCAGATCAGTGGCAAGAAGCCTTGCAGGTTGCCCCAAAGCCTCGTAGGGCACAGTGCTCTGTGAGTACAAGGTAGATGAGCCCTCACAGCCAGGAGGCAGCTTGGCCTCAGCCAGCCTGGGGGTGGATGTGGTACATTCACTCCTTTCTTGTCCTGATGTGACTCACGTGCAGGAATGAATCTGGACCACTGTTTTCATTTGCTATACACTCTAAATGCTGTATGTGTTTTTTTCTTCCTATTATAGTCTCTGTACAACAGGAGTGGTCCGGTTACATATCAACAACTGGCTGGAAGTGAGCTTCTGCCTGCCTCATAAAATCCATTATGTTGCAACAAATTTTATTCCCCCAGAAGCGATTGAGAGAAGCCTGAAATCTATCAGGTAAGAGCAAGTCCTTCAGAATGTCCATTTCAATCTGTTGACTCAGGACTGATTTTACTTTTACAGGGGAGAGATCCTGGGCCCCTTGATATCTTATTTCTTGCTCTCTGTTTACAGCTTCATACCCGCAGAAGTAACCAGCTCCTGCTTCTTTTTTTTTCCTCTTCTATTTCATTCTATATTTCAGTCATGCAAATGAGTTCTTTTCTGTCTAATTCTCTGGGATTAATTGTGTGCCAACACGGAGCCATCATTTTTATCTGCAGTCACTGGAGCATCCAGTTATCATACGGCCCTCTCTCCCCTCTTAATGGGGAACATCTTATCTTGTAAAATAAAAATAGGCTTACTCTAAATCTGCTTACAGCAAAAAGATGTTAAGAGGTTCGTTTTACCAGTAGATTGACTGGGTATCCCAGCCTGGGAATAGCTACACCTTCAGGAGAAGCTGCAGTTTACTGAACAAATGTATTCCCTTCTTTTTTTCTGCAGGCCTTACCATGCCTTATTACTTCTAAATGATGAGAAGTCATTGCTTAATGAGCTCCCCTTGGACTGCTCTCCTGCCCTGGTGAGAGTAATTAAAACTACCTCTGCTGTGAAGAATCTACAGCAGCTGGCTCAGGATGCTGACTTAGCATTGCTGCAGGTATGGGGATCTGTAAGCAGTAGTTGAAATTCTTTGAATTCATGAGGCATTTTCTCCCTATGTGCCACTGTGCTTCTGTGGTGTATGAGATGCCAGTTCTTTCCATGTGAACAGAACTCTCGAGCCTTAAAGTGTGGGGAAGACTGGAGAGACAAAGATCAGTGGTGTAGTAACTGTGCATCCATGTCCGAATCATTAATTGCTGTGGGGTGGTGGGGCAGCCTGGAGGTCCCTAACCCACACCATTGCTCAGAGCAAGTCCACGAAAGCAGGCTGCTCAGGAACACGTTTGTCTGAATTCAGAATAGTTCCAGTGATGGAGATCCCATACCCTCTCTGGGCCCCAGTCCAGCATTTCACCAGCATGAGTGAAAAACTGTTGTTCATATCCAATGGGATATAGTGCTTGTGTTGGCTACTGCAGCGGGGAGAGCTATTCAGCCTTGCTAAGGGCTGATTCAGACCTAGGGATGTGTCTTGTGCTCAGCATGACAAGGGAGAGCGTGGCTGGTTGTCTCAGTTGCTCTGGGTCAGAGTCAATGCCCTCTCTTGTCCTGTTCTGTATTAAGATGTGCAGGTCTCCTGGCAGTGGTTGTGGTGTTACTTGGCATTCTACAGCTGTGGGATGAACTCTGGAAATTCCCTGCTTGTCTGCGGTTCTGTTCTCCACAAAAAAAGCAAAGTTAAATACGTCTAATGATATGGGCTGGATTTTATGTCTCCTAGATGCTACTTATGTGGCTCTTCCAGAGCCTGTAACAACCACTGACCTTTTTAAACATATTAAAATGCTTTGTGTAACCCATTACCGAAATACCTCCAAGCAGTAAAAAGACCATTTTGTTTCCTTTATGTTTGTGTCATAGTAGAGGCTGGTTCATTTTATTTCTCATGCATAACCTTAAGTGCATTTTGTGCATAAACAGAAATAGGTTGTTGGTGCATGAAATGCAACTAAACGCCTATTAATACAGTTTGAAGGGATTCCTTTGAGACAGGAAATGTTTAAGTTGCTTAGAAATGCGATGCAAACCTCTGGAGATTAATAACCTTGTCAGATGCTTTTTGAAGTGCCATGTGTTGTATTAAACCCCAAACACACTCTGAAGGCAGCGTGAGAGGACGGAATGTTTCGCTCTCATTTAGTTCCAACAAGACTTTGCAGTCATCCGACATGATTCTTCTGTCACTGTATGTAACTGTTGCTCAGAGCCTGAGTTTTGCTTTTTTGCTCTCCTAATTCTTCCCTGTTTCCTCGGTGCAGGTTTTCCAGCTTGCTGCACATCTCGTTTACTGGGGAAAAGCAATTATTATTTATCCGCTGTGTGAGAATAATGTCTACATGCTTTCACCAAATGCCAGTGTCTGTCTGTAAGTAGAAGGAAGATGAATGGTTGTATTAAGAAAGAGGTTACAAGTGCAGAGACCTTTTCCTTCCCTGTCTTACTGGTTGCTGTATGGGACATCTCTTGGTATAGCAGTTGTGCAGTGCACGAACCATTCCATGTGCTTGAAATTGCAAAGCCACGTCAGGGTTTGGTGCAGGGAGTAACATCACGTTCACGTGATGGCATTTCATACTCCTATGCTTTTTAGTAGGCAGAAAGTAATGCAGTTAGGCTGCAAAAAGTCAGTGGCAATGACAGAGAAGGTGTGGAAGCTTCAGTGGGTACTTGGACTTTGCTGAAGACCGACAGCCCTTTCGGTGCTGGATATTGAGGTGTTTATATAGTTTGTGTTGGAATTCTGCTGTAGGAAAATAGTTTTAGGTCAAAACTTATGGGATGGAGGTATAAAAATAGGTCTGAAAGAGACCTGGAGGTCACTCAGGATCAGCTGTGCCTCTGTCATAAATGGCAATGCTGTTCTTGAAGACAGTTTTCCTAATATTTAACTTGCCTCTCCCACACTTGTAATCAGCAGTACTGCTTTTCTTCTTCTGCTCCAGCAGGGAGAGCAGCCCCGTCTGCAGCTGCGTGTGTGTGTTTGAAGATGTGCTTACATGCTGCCCATCCCCATTCATCTCCCAGCCACACAGTCCCTGCTCCTTTGATCACAGACAGCCTGGATTTACACATTCTGTCACTTTTATTTGTCTCTTTTGGATTCCCTCAACACCTTGAATAATACAGTGAAGCTGAATTCAGTGCCAGCGTGAAAATACATACACTGCTTGGTTACTTAAAGCAAGAAGCAACATGCCATAAATTACCCTTAATGTGTTTCTAGATGTTTCATTTGGGAATTCCCACTTCTGCAATGCTTAAGCAGATAAATACTACACTGACCAGCAATATAAAACTAACTGATTTCTGCTCTGCTTCTCTTTTGCAGTTACTCTCCACTGGCAGATGCATTTTCCTGTCAGTTCCGGGGCCACAATCTGCCGTCGATGCTCTCCAAGTTCTCCCTCCCAGTGTCACTCTCAGAGTTCAAGAACCCCCTTGTGCCGCCTGTGCAGGAGGTGAGATGGGGGAGCATGAAGGAGCTGTTTGGGCACTGGGTCATTGCCCTACCAATGAGAACAAGGACTGGGTCTGCTTCTAGTGTACCCGGTTAGGAACTTGCTCTTGTAGAATTCACCTCTTGATGTGTTTCTAGACATAATTTGTTGTTTCATATCCACGTACCAAAAGGCTGTGGGGACTGTCAAAGCTCCCAGGTGAAGAAAATGAGACCCCTGAGCACAGCTCACTGTGGCAAAGGGAGCCTGGGCAGGTTTCATTGGGGTGCCTCCAAGCGCTGCTAGCCTTTGTGCTTTGATGACTTGCTGTGTTTATATGAAATTAGTCACAATTCAGACACCTAGAAGATTAACATCAATTAAGCGCACAGACACAATTATGGGAGAAGAATTTGTTGTAATTACAGGCTGGCAGAGATTAAGATCAGAGATAATTATTTATGAAGCTTCTAATCCCAGTAGTATGTACTGGTCAGCTGCCATCTTTGGAGGTGGGGGAGAGCAGCGCCTGCTGTCCTGGCAGCATTTTGCTGTATTACATACGAATCTGTGTCTGGAAAATGGGAGCATTAATTCTATTGTAGCTGCAGTAGCTTTGGGAGGCGTTCTTACTCTCAGTAGCCCATTTATGATTAATGACTTGCTCTAGTATTTCTCCATCGATACTTTGGGTTGTTCTCAGATATCTTCACTTGGTTTAAAACACATAACGAATCTCTGCCACATACTTCTTTCCCATGAAGGCAAGCATGCCTGTTCTTGGAGGAGTGCGGTCTGGAAAGGGCTTTTAGATGGTTTTGTTTCCACATTCATGTAGGAAAAGTACTTTCCTCTGCTTTGATTTACCTATGCAGTATTGTTATATTAGGAACCAGCATTTTAAAAGAGATGAATCTAATTCCTGTCCAGGAGTGGTCAGGCTCCAATTGTAGTTAACTATAATTAACAGAGATCTAGTCGATAGAGTGATTAATCTGATCAAATGTGGGCGTTTGGGTTTTTTTTCTGCTGTGCAGCAATAAAATATGCTGCACTCTGAACTGTAAATGCTGTCAAATTATGTTTGCTTTGCCTTTGAAAAAATGAACGAAGTTTGGACCTTTCACTGTAATTTTATTCTCTGTACATAGGAGTGGATTTTTTTTGCTGTTTTCTTTTGCCCTTTTCTCTTAAAAAGCTTTGAAGAATTTAACTGGTGGCCATATCTTGTGCCATTCATCCTGCTGAGTGCTGCCTGTAGTTCGGAAGGTCAGTGCACTGGGAAGGGCTGTATTGTCCGCAGTAGCTGTTGAGGTCTCATGGCTCCCATCCCATCGAACTGGATTGTTGGCTTTAGCCTGGGATTGGCTTCCTTCCTTCTGGCATTCCCTTCTGGATGAGCATCTGTCTGTCAAGCAGGGGATGTGTCCAGGCAGAGGTATCCATCAGCATTGCCTGTGCTCTCAGCTGTGTCCTGTGCACAAGACAGGAGCTTTCCTGGGTCCCATCTTCTTGACCTCTTTTCTTGCCTGGGATGACAAATTGTACATTGCAGTTGATCTCTGCAGTGGTTTTATGTCTGTTATCTGTGATCTCGTGCTCATATTTGCAAAGTTGTTGGACTTTGTGCAATGTGGCACTGAGCCTGTGACTGCAGCTCAGCTGCTCTAATGAAACCTTGGTGCTGCTGAGAGGTGGTGGCTGCCCTCTTTTCCCTTTCCACTCTCAGTACGTGCACACGCAATTCTCCTTTCCCTCCCTTTGTGCTGGAGCTCTGGCTTCTACCCAGCTCGACTCTATTCATATAACTCATTTCAGCCACGCTGGTTCCCTGCCAGGTTAGCAGGTGGAATTCTCTCAGGGGAGGATCAGCAGCTCCAGGGCTGGTGCTGAATGAGGGAGGCACTTCTGCAGCTGGGGATGTGAGTGAGGAAAGCAGATGTGATGTCCCTTTTGTCCCAGTGGTGAGTTGTCTGTTAGCAACGCTGAGAAGTGTCACCTGGATTTCCAGCAATCCCCTCCACCTCAGACTGTGTCCTGAACAGCCCGTGTATCACATGCTGCTGGTACTGGATCTCATGAGCTGATGTGGCTGGGAAACACTCATATTCCCTTGTAATGTTTTTACTGGAATAAAGAAAAATCATGGCATGTCCTTTCTCCTGACCCCAAGAAGGGAAGGTTTGAGGTTACATATGGAAGCAGAGGGTCTCAGCAAGCAGCTTAGTATTTCATCTGAAAACTTCTGGCGCTCACCTTCCTGTTTAGGGTCATTCTGTTTTCTCCTGCCGTAGAACAAAGTGATTTCTAAAGACTATGACAAGCTCTGCTGCTGAGAATCTGCCCCTCCAATTTGCACAGAATTGCTTGCAGAATTACCAGCTTCTTGTTCCCTTCCTTGCTGATAAGCTCCGATTGCTTTTATCATTGTAGCAGCATTAGCTAAAAGAAGCGGGGAGCTCTGAGCTTTGAGCTTAGGTCCATTTTCAGCTTATCTAAGACTACAGATTTCACTGAGGGTATAATTCAAATTCCCTTTTCAAAAACGGATCTGAATATAGTCTGAATCAGGCTGTACATTTGTAGATGCTCTTTGTCAAAAGAGGTGGGTGATAAGGAAGCACTGCATGGACCAAGTCTGGCCACAGCGCTGGAGTAAGGCTGCAGCACAGGAGGCCTTTGCTGTGCATGGAAAACGTGCTGTGCTTTGTGTAGCAGCACAGTGGAAAACAGTGTATGTCAGAGGATGGGAGTGGGAGGAGAGCTGCATGCAGATGCTGAGTGGATGTCTGGAAGGCGTTAAGAGTCACAGGAGCTTTTGCTGGCAGAAGTATGAAAGAGCATAAAAACAGGGTTTATCGTGTGGCAAGTTAAGAAAATATAGGGTGTTCTACATCTAAATAGAGAGAACAGTTAAGCTGATTTGGTGGAATTCAGAGCTGTCACATACTGACACCAGGCTGAGATCGGAGTGATCCCATGGTGCCATTCTCTCTTCCCTTTCCTGAGCATGTTGCCAGTCCCCGTTTTCTGGGCATTTTCTTTAGCTTTTTAGGCCTGGGAAAGAAACAGCTTTAAAGAATCTTTGTAAGAAATGCATTTTATTTAACACATACAGAGCAGCTTTACAAAAGCTCCCCTTGATTCCCAGAGGGACAAGAACAACGAGTGCTGGATCCTGCCCCTGCAGGACCTGGGTCTCTCCCAGCCCAGATGGGCTGACATAAGAGTGCCCGTCTTATCTGCTTTGGTCAGTAAGCACAAAGCAGTGCATTGTTGGCAGTGCCCTGTATTGTGTTGTGTGTGACAGCATGTCTGCTGTGCCACGGTGGGGGTGAGGAACAGGGTGGATGATCTGTGCCAGTGGGAACAGACCCACTGCTCCCAGATGGGAACCCCTCAGCCCAGACTGGAGAGAGGAATCACAGGGGGAGAGAGATGGGTGTGGATGAAATTGAGGATTGAGGGCTGAATTAAACAATGAAATCAGTCTCCTTTTGTATTTCCATCACGGTGATGATGTATTGGCCTCATAGGGCTGTGGCTTCCTGCAGTGCTGATGTCTCAGTGGGGTGGTAGTGGGGGTGGAGCATGCCCTACCCTGCAAAGTTACTCCCAGCTCTTCTTGGCTTTAGGAGAGACCAGCAAGTTGAGTGGACTGAGCCCAAGCATGGAGATAAGCCAGCAGACAGCACTGCAGTTGGCATGGGGCAGCCTGCCCTCCTACACACCTGTCTGAGAGATCCATCAAAGCTTAAGAGGAGCAGATGGAGAATGGATGTAAATTGTGTCTGTGTCCAGAAGAACAGGCAGCAGAGTGTGTTAGCAAAGCCCTTTCTAGATCTCATCTGTGAACACTCTTGCTGCTTTTGGTAAGAAGTGTTTGAACCTGGAAAAGGCACTTCACCCTCTGGGTGAAATATTAGGGTGGTGGAAAAGACTTTCCAAGCACATGGAGCTGTAGTGAGGAAGAGTAGCTGGTTTTGTGATTCACAAAGTCACCCAAGTGATGGCAATCCTGGCAGCATCTCTCCTGCTGTCTCCTTGAACTGCTGTGATTTGTCCCATGAAGTGTCAGACCCCTTTTGATCCGTTGTGACGCCAGCAGGTCAGAGATTTACATGAAACGTATGGGACAATCTTTCCCTGCATCCATCTGGAAGGTTTTGAGCAGTCGGCCTCGTCTTTCCTCCAGGCTGATTTCAGATGTTAGCAGAACGATACGCAAACTCCTTGTTATCTCGTGCCAACTTTCCTCTTCTGTACATTTTCTTTTAAACGTAGAAGATGAATTATGCCTTTTCTGGAAAAGAAGTGTTTGAAGGCGATCCCGGATAATATGTTTTAAGATTAAAATCCGTTCAGCCTCAAAAAGTATTAATCCCTGCAAAGGGGGTGTGGGTTTATCTGCAGGCAGGAGATGCTGCCTTTGTGATTCGATGGCAAAGGAGGAATTGAACATGAAATGACTTATGGAAAAAGGAAAATGATGTGGGCTGATGAACTTCAGTTTGGGGCTTTTATTGAGATTTGGCCGCTCTCCTGATGATGAATGCAGCGGAGCTATGGCTTCCTTCTCTGACTGAGCTCATTCTGCTTGTCTGTCACCAAAACAGTGCTGGTTGCTATGAAATCCCCAAACAGCTTTTGTCAGTGAATCAGTGTTTTCAGAGCTGTTAGCTACGGGAAGGGTTGCCTGTACTCAAATGAAAAGGCTTTTAGTGCAGAAATTCAGACACGATAATGGCTTTTGAATGCTTCTCTGAAACTCCTGAATGGAGGCCATGCCAAGAACCTACAGATGCCTCTCCATCATCCCACCCTGTGCAGTTGTTTAGCAATACAGAGGTGCTCTGCATGTTGGTTTAACATGAGGCTCATTTCTGGGCACTCTCACTTTTGCCCATCCACACCATGGAAAGCAAGGTGCCTTGTGCATATATCATAATGCAGAGACATGGTGAACAAATAGGTGACAGTATGCCGGCTCTGTCCTGCCTCCCTGCCTTCTCTGTGGCTTCGTAGGAGAAACTGGGCTTTAATGTGACTGCTTTGGGTCAAGCCTATGGAGATTTCTGACTGTCATGGGCCCCCAAACTGATCCCAGCACCTTGGCTATTGAGTTGTCACCTTATTGTGATGGGAAGTGCAGGCTAATGGTTCAGAAAAGATGTGAAGCTGTTCTGTGTCTTGGAAAGCATTTCTCCTTGTGATTTCTTAGGCTTTGACCATTGCTTTTTCTCCCATATTTCATTTCACAGCACTTAATACCTTATTTCTCACTCTGCAGACTCAGCTCATTCAAATGGTGATATGGATGCTCCAACACCGGCTCCTCATCCAGCTCCACACGTACGTCTGTCTGATGGTGCCCCCGAACGAGGAGGAATTCCGTGCCCAGGATGAAGACATGCCCTTCACCGCCAGAGTTGGAGGCCGAAGTTTAAGCACCCCCAATGCTCTTAGCTTTGGTTCTCCAAGTACGAGCCACCTTTACTCTGCTGTTCAGACTGCAGCCCACTTCTGGCCCTCCTCTTAGCTGTGCTGAGGGTGACAGGTCTTAGCAGTAAGATAACTGGTCTTTGCTGGGGTGCTTGCTAGTGAATACCAGCCCTTCTTCAGCATAGAGCTGGTATTGCTGGATGAGATAGTGCTGAAATCCCAGGATGCGCCTGCCCGTGCTGCTATGAGCAGCGTTCTCAGAATGCCAGACAACACTGAGGTTGGATAGTGGGAGAGATTCTCTGTACAACCTGCAGCTTTATGCAGCTGATGAATTAGGGCAGAACTCTTGGAACATGAGTCTGATAAGTCTGCAATCTGCTTGTTTTGGCTCCATCACAAGAGGATATTGCTTCTTGGCCTTGTTTTCTGCATGCTTCCATCTTCCGAGTTGTTAGGCTTTTTGTGTTACCACTTCATGGTGTTCCAGCAGAGCTGGCTGGGAAGTTTCTTTTCAGATACTTTATGGACTGTTTATAGTCTCCAGAAGTAGAGTTTTCCACATAAATTGATGGCATTGTTGAAACGCTTTACTTTCCCATTGAGAAAACCCCTCTGTTGTCATATCACAAACTGCAGTTACACATAACGTTTCCAGACCCACTTTCTTTGTTCTACAAATCTGAGGGGACTGTTTGGAAAGACTGCATGGATATGGCCTGAAATGTTCATCTTTACTTCGTTATGCCGAGCAACATAGAAATTCTGTGTCTCTTTTCTTCCCCTGATAGCTAGCAGTGATGACATGACTCTGACAAGTCCCAGCATGGATAATTCCAGCGCTGAGTTGATACCTGGCGGGGACTCACCCCTGAATAAAAGGATGACAGAGAATCTCCTGGCAAGCTTGTTGGAACACGAGCGGGAAGCGATCCTCAATGTCCCCGCTGCCCAAAATCCAGAAGATCTTCGCATGTTTGCAAGGTAGGAAACAGGGAGTGCAGAGCGTGACCTTTCATCCCTATCCTTGCTGTTTTATGGACAGAAAGGTGTGGGCTCTTAGCAAACACCATTAGCTTGGGATTTTGGAAGACAAATGATTTTGGTTTTGTTTCATGTACCTGTTTCATATGCACACAGCACTTCTCAACTAAAACTAATACATGTGTCACAACAGAGTTCTGGGTGGTGAAGGAGCATCAGGACGTGTGGTTGGACAACAGGGCCTTCACTTTGTGCCTTCCAGTTTCACTGTGTTCACACATGGTAGACATAATTGCCCAGCTTGAGAGCAGAATTCTAAGCATCCAAAGCAAAGTCCTAGTGGTGCCGGTGCTGTCATTTAGTGTCTGTTAGTATTTCTAAGACAGCTGTTACTTATTTTAAGATTTGTAAACTATGTACAAATAGGAGACAAAGAAAAAAAGCATCGGAGGTAAGTCGACCTCAGCTCAGTTCAGGTGTTTGTGCAGAGCTCTGTGGTGCTGCTGGGTAGGCAACTCCTCCACCTTCTGTAAACTATTGGGAGGATATTCTCTGCTCGAGTGGCAGCACTTGGACCACTTGAGGACTTTGAAATGTTTGTTCTTCATTAGAGGAGAAGCGGTTACAAAACCTGTGACAAAGAGAAAGAAAAACAGAATCATAACCGCTGCTATTTTAAATAAACTCTGTGGGGACACCAGGATGGTTTAATGGCAACGCAGGTTGTTAATTATCCTGGAGAGAGGAAAGGATCTCATGATTGCTTCCCTGTCACCTCTTCATCTGGGTGAAACAGCAGCGTGAAAGCTTTTGAATTGCAGATGCCAAAAATGACTTCAGTTTCTTCAGCAAATTGGCTCGGTAAGCAGGCAGCTGCCATAATGATGTTTGCTTTGCAGATTGCCCATGCATTGGGTTCTTTAACAGAGCCATCCTGGGCATCTGCAGCCTGAATTTCCATTCCGCTGTAGATTGAACTGATGACTGTACCTCATTCTTAAGTCAACAGCGAGGAAGAGAGAAGGTAGAATAAACAAAGCAGCCCTGCGGGTAGGATGCTAAGTATAAAAATAGAAATGCTAATGCAAGATGCTCTCGGTTACTTGTGACTTTATGAGGCAGTGTAACTTGGTGGGTCTGTGTGTGCTGTGAACCATCTGAGGTGAGTGGCTGGGTAAACCTGTGGCTCTTAATGAGAGTGTAAATAATTGCAGATGCAGCGAATGAGCTGATCCTCCTCATTACCCCAGCAAAGGTTACTGCATCAGCTCTGCTTTCTGCTTCATCTTCAGGAGCAGCACCTAATGAGGGCTGTGCTACAGCAAATAGCTGTGCTGGATCAGCTGCCTCCCGGAACAAATTCCTGCTATAAATGCATAGTTAGTGCACTAAATATACTGTAACTGACCTTCCAAGTATAGTTCTGTGTGCACAAAGGGATGGTCTATTTTCAGCATGGCAGTAAAGTTCAGCCTGATACATTTTTGCGTGCCTGTGTCTCTGAACTCCTGGTATTCATTAAACAGATGGCACAGAAGGGACTTGTGTCTGTCCATTGCTATGCACAACAGTGTTTGCAAGCAGAAACCTTAAGGGGGAATTGAGGAATATGGGAGCTTGGCTCCAGCATTGGCTGCATTAACCCTCACAACACTGAAGCAGAATTCAAAGCCAGCTCGATGGTGCCAGTATCAGTTCTTGCTGCATGCATTTGCTTTTAGCCCACACCTTCCTTGCTCTCCTTCCTTCAGGCTGCTTCACTACTTCCGAGGCCGACACCATTTGGAGGAGATCATGTACAACGAGAACATGCGGCGCTCGCAGCTGCTGATGCTGTTCGACAAGTTCCGCAGCGTGTTGGTGGTGACCAGCCACGAAGATCCGGTCATCTCAGTTTTTCAGTCCCTCTTGAAATGACTGATGGTGGAAACCTGCCGCGTTGTTGATGTCCTACAAGATGCCTAAGAAGTAAGGGATGAACCCAGTTCCTTCTCAGCACACGGAGCAGCTCTCCGCTGCTGTGCCTCTGTTTCACCCCTTCTCCATGTGTGACAGCTCAGTTCTCCTTCCCAGCCTGGATTCGTTCCATGCCACACTCACATCACAGGAGCTGCTGTCCCGCAGACCTTCCCTGGTGTAACTCCTTCACTGGGGCTACTGGGATAGGTGAGAGTGGTCCGTGACTTTGGAGTGTTACTGAGTGCGGGTGGATGCTTTGCACCAGAGATGCTTTCCCTGCTTTCCACCACCACGTAGCAGCAGGCACCGCTCACAAGCAGCCTGACCCCACTGCTTGTCCTCTGCTTAAAGGCAGAGTGAAGTTGGCCTGGCTTTTAGGGGAGCACTCCTGGCTACTGAGGAATTAATTCTGACTGATTGCTGTTATCTGGAAGCAGTGGGGGTATAAATAGGACTGCGAAGGATCACAAGTAAACAGTGTCATGAATGAAAATGATTTGCTTGCCTTGTTACAGCTTTCCTGTCCCCAGAACCCTTATTACAGAGTGTCTGTAATTGCTGTCAGCAGGCAGCCCATTTGTTGGCCGATTTGCAGGTCTGTTTTTAATTGTGGTGGGAGGAATTTGGTTGGCTCTGAGGACTGAACCTGGCTGGCTTTGCTGCAGGTGCAGCTTTGTTTCAGTTCCCCAAAGCTGCAGACTAATGACAGTCATGCTCGTCACTCTGGGGCCTGTTTTGTTGCTCTGTGCCCTCCCCACTATGGCTGCAGGGAAGCAGAGTAGGGAGCTGACCTGCTTTAAAGCTGTCTGGATGAAAAACAAGGTACAGGGATGTGCATGGCTCCACCTCTTGATGTGGTACAGTGAGATCCAAGCAACTGTTAGGCCCAGCTGCAGGGCTTGGTGCCACACGTGCAGGGCAAGCTGCCAGCATGGCTACAATTCTATGGATTCTCCCCTGAATCCTATTTTTTCCCTCCTCCTGTACCTCATGGCAGGTTATAGCTCTGCAGAAAGAGCTGCAAGGCAGAGATCTCAGCGTTGGTTCTTTCTCTATGGTCAGGCTCCCACACTTGGAAGCTTTGAACTGGTCCCAAAAGCAGCTGGAAAAATAAACAACGCAAAAAAAACCCACTGGATTTTATAGGATGGTGTAGGTTGGATGGGGTTTCTAGAGGTCTTCTGTCCAAATTCTGCTCAGAGAAAATGCGTTACATCAGGTCACTCAGGAGCTCGTCTCATGGAGGTCTGATTGCTCCCAGTTCCAGCATTTGACCACCCTCATGGTGAAACTGTTTTCCATACAGCTAATGAGAATTTCCTGTTTTCTAGCTTGTGCCCATTACATCTCATCCTGTCCCTGACAAAACTCTGGCTCTGCCTTCTCTGCACCCTCCCACCAGGCAGCTGTAGTCAGCAGCAGGATTCTTCTTTCTCCTCCTCATCTCCAGTCCGATCAAACCCAGCTCTCTTTCTTTCTGTCAGCCCTATTGCCACCCACTCTTGTGGCTTTCCACTGAAGAATCCAAGTGTTCTGGCCTCTCCTGGGGCCAACAGAAAGAGCAGCACAGCAGGTCAAAGCAATGAGCTTTCACTAGTCATCCACCTTACCAGAGCCTGGATCCATTCACAAGGGAGAAAGTGGCTTTCAGTGCTCCAATCCAACCTCATTTCTGGCTGGGAGATTCATGCCCGTCTGCCCCATGAATAAAATTCCACCTTGCTGTGATAAAGTTATGTTTATTGTTAAAAACCTGCCCTTCCTGCTGCCCCAACATGGCTTGAGGCTCTCCTAGAGAGCACAGCTCAAGTCCTGGTTGGTGGCACACCTGCAAGATTCATCAGCTGCAAGAGATGGGTTCCATTGCTGTCATCTCTCGCTCCATTTTCTTGTCTACAACACTCACAAATTTATTTCCCCGTAAATAAAACCTGAGAGGTTTCTGTGACCATTCTCCTCTGTTCCCAATACCAATCCTGGCTGTGGCTACCACGTCCTGCTCCCCAGGCAGCTCCTGTCCAGGTACCATCCAGATGGCTGCATCTTGAGTCAGGTCCCTTTGGTCAAAAGCCTTATCGATCCCAAATGCCTGGCAGAGCTTGGAGGGCCCATTACACAGCTGCCAGTCCTTCAGTGGCTTTGCAGGTCCTTTCCTTGATGTGCTGCGCAGTTCCCTCATCACATCTAAACCCTGGAGAGGCTCCAGAGAGCGGAGTAAGACTGCAGCCCCTTCTCCTGTGCAGAAAAAGAGCCAGGTGTTAGTACAGGTTTGTTTGGAAGGAACAACTCAGCAGAAGCTCTTCAGTTCCATTCCCTGCCCCTGATAGAGCAAGGAGTTGCCTGCAGCATTCAGCCACAGGGCCTGTGCTTCCCTCAGGCTGCTACCTGTGGTCAATGCACTCATTTCCCTATGCTGAATGCCCAGCATCCCACAGCTCCGTGTCCTTGGTTCATCTGCCCTCACCCAGCCCTACTTCCTGATGTTCCCAGGCCAAGCTGCAGCTCCAAGGCTTGCCAGAGGGCAAGAGGCTTTTTTTTTATATCACTGCAAGAATAAACACACATATGGTTCAGTTTTGGCATAACTATCCAAAGCTGCTCCCAAACCCAGTGGATTTATAATAAACTCTGATGATAAAGTCTCCAGCCAGCAAATGAGAGGAGAAAGAAGTCCAGATGCTGCCAACAGAACGAGGCAGAGCTGGGCTGGATGAGGACTGCTGGCGTGTAGCTGCTCCCACTCATTTTAGTGAGGTTGAAGCAAAGATGCAGCTCTGAGCAGAGAAAATCCCCTGCAGGGAGGATTTCCAGCCTGAGTGGGACAGAAATATTCCTCCAGTATTTTCCATCAGAGAGCAGGGAAGGTCGTCGTCTGACCCTGAGTGGGTGCAATGAGGGCCTGGCAATGCAGCCTGTGTGCTGCCCCACACAGTGCCTGTTGTGTGGGGCCGCCCACTGCATTCCTCCCCTCCGCCTCAGCACTGAGGATGCTGCTCTGCAAGGATTTCCTTTCTCTCTCCAACCTCCAACATCTGGAGCTAAATTCAAGCCTGGCAAAGGCTCTTAAGCCCAGCAGGTCCCCAGGGACCTCAATGTCCCAGAATAGATCCCTCTCCTGTCTTGTACAAGTGCCACAACAAGCTGCACCCAGCTCACACACACTGACAGCCCAATCTCTTGCTGTTACCAAGTGTGCCCCTTGCCTTGCACTGCACAGAGCCCCCCGGCCTTCCATGAAACACTCACTTCCAGCAGCTGTCCGCAATCTGTTTGCAGGCACTCCCTGTGCTAAGGAAGGGAATGAAGCTAATCTGGCAGCCAAAAGCTGCTACAGTGACTTAGAGCTCAAAGGTCCTTTTAGATTTTTAAGAACATCCCCCATGTCCTAATTCTGCTTTACATCCGTGCACATAGAAATATCCTTCACATTGGGATGCTCTCGCTCACCAGCACCGACTGTGAGACTCTGAGGAACGCCTGGTTACACTCCAGCCCTCATCCATCACAAATGCAAGTGGGAACTGCGGGCACTTGAATTCAAGTGTGTCCTTGTGAGCTGATGTGAATAAAGGCACATGCTGAGAGCAGCTGCAGCACTCCCAGACCCCCACGCAGCAGTAGCAGGGCACCTGGCATTTGTCCCTGGCTGCTCTGTGAGCTTTTCCACTAGAAAGCTTTCCAACTCTTAGCACGGATGAGACTGAGAGCAAGACCTCCAGAGGGAAGACAGGAGCTTAGGGATGCCACAATGAGCTACTGCCTTCTCTGCTCACTCCTCCATAGGTGGTGGATGTTTGGGACCTCCTGAGTGTGCTTGCACATCAGTTTTATTTTTACTACTAAACAGCAGCTGCATCCTTCTGGCTCATCTGCCAGGATGCTGCAGCCATCTCTGTGCAGCCTGCTCTGCTTACACCCAGGACTACCTGCCTTTAGCAGCTGCCTGACACAGACACTGCTGTTGGCAGGAGTGCCTGTCTTGTGCCCAAGCCCAGAAACATCACACACTGCCCTCCCACGCCTTACAGAGCTGCTCCATGTAAGGCTAAAAGCTGGGATCTAACAACAAGAGCCTGGTTCTGTCCCAGGGCAGCCAGGAATCACAGAGTGATAAGGAAGTCCCACACCCGCGCTGTGCTGCTCACTTCTCCTTCCTGGACTGACTCCAGTTCTCACTCTTGGAAACAGCTTTTGGCTGCTGGGGAGAAGAAAATTTGCTCCTCTCTCCACCCATCTGACTCACAGCTCCCAAAGCGCCGCCTTCAAAGTCCCGGTCTGGGATCCCCGCTGTGTGACCCCACGCCTGGGTACAGAATCACCGGGATCCCCATTTTACAAGAGATTACTTCAGGTCTGGCAGCTCACATTGGCAAACACACGAGAGAAAAACCACAGCAAAGTCAAGGAGAAGCTCAACCAGCATTTACTGCCTTCCTGAAGTGAGGGAAGCCCAGTGTGCCTCTCAGCTCTTGGGAAGCCTCTCTGTACTAAGATGATTCAGCTGCCAGTGCCAAGATGTGCTGTGGGACTCGAGCACTGAGAGACATTGGGTATATTTTGCTGTCATTGAGGATTTCTCCACAAAGCAATGTAGAGATACAGCACATGGCTCCCAGCAGCAACAGGAAGCTCATGGAAAACCCCCCTGCGACTCAGCATTACCTCAGTGATGTACACAAAGATTCTCCCTTCCTCCCTTTATTATTTCCCAGTATTTCAAACACTAAGAGCCCCTTTCTGAACAAAGAACCATTCTGCTTTCGTTATCTGAACAGCTTTGGCAGAGACACAGTAATGCAGTTCACACGTGTTCATCCATCAGACTCCAGACTTCCACTTAGGAAGGCAGGCTCTTCCCCCACACTATTACCTGGCACTGTTTTTCTGCTTGGCTACTATCCAAAGGCCAAAACCAGAGGGTTAATGGTCAATGTCACAACGCTTTCTGCTATGGAATATACAACATGCTGTATCTTGAAAATGGTGGAAAAGAATCTTTTGAGATTTTTCTGACAAAATCAGTGTTTAAGAAACACATACTGCAATTTCAAGGTATCCAATTAACCAAAGCAGCTAAAAAGCTTCTGTAGCAGCTCAGATAAT
Source organism: Coturnix japonica (assembly GCF_054131305.1). Taxonomy (NCBI): domain Eukaryota; kingdom Metazoa; phylum Chordata; class Aves; order Galliformes; family Phasianidae; genus Coturnix; species Coturnix japonica. The sequence continues at coordinate 18,682,805 of NC_140675.1, read as the reverse complement.
AATGCTCAGACATCTTAGACCTTTTTGTTTTCCTTGGCATTTAGTTTCTGGGGATAAAGGCAGGAGACAGAAGACTTTCTTGTCATGACAGTGGACACCGAGGTTTAGACTCTCAGTAGACCACAAGTTTCTTTCTACACCACCAGCCTGAAGGAACACAGTGCACCACATCACATGGATAAGGCAGCAGCTCAGGTCATCCAAATTGAAGGCACCAACTTATAGAGATTCCCTTCCAGTCCTTGATCTTTATTTCTGCATCTGAATTCACAGCTGGAACCAAAATCCCACCTGGCCGTGTAGCCAGAGATGGGCCCTGCTCACATTGTTTGAAGCTAACACATAGACACCGAATGTTCTTTGGCCTTAACTCACCTTGGCTGGAAACGTTCACGCAGAAATAAATTCCATAGATCTGATATACGTATAGAGTTCCTGGTTTCATGAACATGGCTGCGTTCCGTTGAGTTTGCTTCCCACCTTTTGAATGAGAAGCTTCATCTTCCCCACCCAGATAAGCTTCTGTTTCAACAATCCTCCCCCAGAGTTCCCTGCCGTCGGGAAGTTTGCGAACTAGAATCTGAAACAGAGGGCAGAGGGTATCAGTTAGCAACAGCCCCATGGGCAAAATAACCAGAGCACAAGGCTTCCAGAAGCACAGCCATGAGCAAAAAGGGCCTTTACGGCACTGCCCACTCTCCTCTCACTCTCTGAATGCAGTTTGTAAGCAACCATGAGCTATTCCAATCTCTACTGTCTGGACCAAACAGATCTGAACTCTTCACCAAAGACTCAGCGCTGAAAAATAACTTTATATCATGGCTATGAAGCATAAAACTTGGTGTCCTTCCACAAGCATTAAGGTCCCAAAATAATCTGTTACAGTATTTCTTATTAGCAAAAAGGGGAAACTACATCAAGCAAGGAAGCTTTGTTAAGAACTTAATAGAGACAGCCAGAATTCAAAGCAGGAAAGGCAAACTTCTAGCAGGATGTCTATAAAGAGAAAATACATTTGATGTATAAGAGGTTGAGAAAGACCTAAAATAAATCCAGCATCACTGTCTACAGGTAATCCCAAGTTATGTAGAACTGCAGAAATAGAAGGCAGATCAAACTTTTAGAGCATACGAGCCAGCATAAAAGAAAGTTTCAAGCAGGCTGCTGAACTGCCAGATGAGAACAAAATATGTCTGTACAATGTGACAGTGGGTATCAGTCAAGAAAGGCCATGCTATCAGCATCACAATATAATCCAATGGAGGTTGAGAAGGAAATGCTTCTGGCTGCATAGCATTACTTTCCAGTGGGAAAAGCAGGAGCCTAAAACAAACAACAGAGTACCTGAAAGGAAAATAATTGGCCTTAAACAACCTTCGAACCACAAACAGCGACGTGTATTTCAGTAAATCAGAAAAAAAAAGAGAAACTCCACAGAAAATAAACAAATTCTGAAGTGTGACAGTAAATTAAACCTAAAACATTACCTTTGTGACTACATCCAAAATAGATTTAATAACCAGTCTTCAATTTAACCAGAATTTTACAAGAAAAATAATGAGAACAGCATTCCTAAAATAGCAAAGCCCTGGAGGCAAACTGCAAAGAAAAACCATCATCATCCCTTTACACTGAATTATTACTGTGGCGGAGCATGTACTAGTTAATGCTGCTGCTAAGTCTTACCTGTCCCAGGAAGGATTTGGCCAGGCTTATACAAGGTTGGTTGAAGAAATCTGCTTGGAGTTGGGAAGGTTGTGGCTGTTTTTTCTCTGTTGCAAAATATTTGCTGCTCTTTGGAGAAGAGTTCCCATCAGGAGTGCTGGTCGTGTTCTTCAATGCATCAGAAGGAGGGCTGCTGGAGTTGCTTTGGAGGGCGCTTAATTGAGCCAACAGCTTTCTTTTTCTTGGCATAGTTCTAGGAAACAGATGCAAAACATATTTGGAAATGTAAAGATTATTTTAAAACAATTCATTTCCACAAGTTCTTATTTTTACGCATCCCTCTATAAAGGTTCTGGAAGGTATTATTGATGAGACAGACCACAGGAGCAGCAGACACATCCAGCTGGATCTATGTCAGGTCAGGCAAATATTGGGCTCTACTGACATGCAAACAGAATGCTGCAGTTTGAGCTTTCATCTTTTAAAGGCTTAAGATAACAATAAACTCCGGTCCACATAGCAGTAAAAATATGTTTGCGAACTGTTAGGTTAGGAAATTTGGAAGCAAAGGTAAATCTGTACCATCTCCTCTATACTGAGAACGTAAACCATCCATTAAGCAGACAAAAGAGAATACGAAAACACTTCTTAAGTTGTGCTGGTTCAGAAAGTTCACAGAAGTGACATATCAATCATTTCAAATAGTGATATAATGGGTAAGAATCCAAACCTCTGTGGGACAGAGAACACAGGAGCTGGGAGATGCCTGATCTATAGTGTCACTACACAAATACCTGTACAAAGATCTCCACAAAGTAAGGCTTCAGCTCACCTACCAAGGAGATAAAGAACAGTGTGTTGCAGACTACAGCGTGTATCTGTGACAACTGCAGAACCTGAAACTGTTCTTTGAGGTTTGTTACCAATACATTGGCTTCAAGAAGTTTGTGTGTCTTTCTGTGCCGCAGTCCTTATGCTTGTTAAGCAGGAACAAAGTTATTCAATACAGCTCTTTGGAAATCTCTGCTGGCTAATGGCACGATGTGGGAGCTGGGAGTGATGGATTAAGCACTGAGAATACATCTAGATTTGGCTGCAGCTATTTTACTGCAACACCTGCATTCTGTATTGCAATAAATAACTCAGTGGTGTTACAGACTTGCCACAGAACTGCCAGCTCTATGTCAAATTCTGCACTACAGCTTTCACTTTGTGCTAACTTAAAAACATCACAAGAAGCCACTTACCTCCCTCACCCAGCCCTGTTACGTGGAAACAAACAGCACTGATAACCACACAGACAGCGGGGTGAGACCTCACAGCCTTTTCTATGAGACACCCCGGCGCATTTACCATTCCATCCTGCACAAAGAAGCCCAGCAGCATCACACCGCTATCACACCGCAGGACGCGTTTATACCCAGCCCACCGACACCCGTTCAGACCCACCCGGGTTACAAGGACAAGGTTAATAACCCTCACCCCGCAGGGCCAGGCCTCACTGCGGCCTGCAGGCGGCCCAGCCGAGCCGTACACGAACCTACCGGGCCGCTCCGCCGCCGCTGGGCCGGGCCTGTATCGGGGCGGGCTGCAGCGGGGCGCCGCCTCCCGGCTAGGCCTCAGGCTTCTGCGGCCTGTATGTGAGGACGATCGTATAGTGGCTTTTATTCCATTGTGAAGCATTCTGTGGGTTTTTGGCTCTGTTTGAACATCCCCTCACCAGCACACTGTGCTTTCATATGAATAAAATCAAGGAGTGAATGTACTTTGCGATGAAAACAAGCCGACTTTACAGAGGGCCGCGTTAATCCTTCCCTCAGCTCCCTGAACGAGTGCAAGGCAGAAGATTCTCCATAGAGATAATGTAGTTATCCCTCAGGTTGCTGGGTTGATTTTTACTTGGTTCACTTACAGCTGTTACTACATCCAAAGCTCTCCATGGAACTCTCTGTGTTTGCTTTATTTTCTTCAGTCTTGTCAGTGGTCCAAGAAAGGGAAGAAAATAGGCACACCGAGTTATGAATGTTTTAATTGGAGATCTCGACAGAACTTCATTCTGCTAAAATGGATGCAGAGAAGCTCGCAATAGTTAGGATTCCTTGGAGAAATGCTATTTTCTGGCTGCACTTTGCTTCAGTCTGAAAGCAGTTTCTTGTGTTATTAGCAAAGAAATCAGGAGATCTTAAAAAAAAACCAAAACAACAACACACGTAAGCAGTGTTGAATGAGTGAATTCTCCAGAAGGGCTTTGTTAGCATTTTGGACCCCTTCACTCACATGGTTAACATCCCAGCTTTAATGTGGTGTTAATCTAAGAAGGAAGGCCAAGAATGTGTACGGAAAGAGAGACAGCCAGTCATCAGATCAGCCCTTCAGCAAATCCTGAAAACTCAAGGCGAAACGAGGCAAGAATGAGAGATGTGGAAAGGACTTCCTGGGGTCAGACCAGTTCAGCTCTGCAGACTTTCTCCTATGGGAGTCTGTGGGACAGGCGCTGTCAGGAATGCTGGCTTCTTTGATGGCAGATCTATTTCATGCCCAGAGGAAGTATTTCAGGCTTTTAGCACCTTAGGAATGTGAATTACTCAAAGCTACAGCATATGCCATGCTCTTCATTTGTCCAATAACTTCACTATTACAGAATCAACACCTAAAATAGCCTCCTGGAAAGGCTGATTAGTTTGGGAACATTAATGGGAAGATTGAAGTTTCCCCCTCTGTTGGGCAAAAGCATTTTTTATGTCTTCCTTGAAAGGAATGACTTGGAATCCGTTGTTAGAAAATCTGGCTATTGGAGACGACTCACCAGGATTTGCGAGACAGCTGCCATATTTAATAGGACACCTATTGAAGAATTCCTGTGGAGGAAGAGGTTCCAAACAGCATAGGCATTATATGACATCCATTCCTGGCCTCCTGTGACATCCTGTCTTGGCTGCTGCTGCCTGCTTTGCTTCAATTCCCAGTGTGTCTTGTTGGGAGCTATTCCCAGCCAGTGTCTGTTAGAGGTATGTACACATGGTCCTCAAATTAGTACCAGAGCTATCCAGCTACTGGATGGGAGAAAGGCTTATAGCCACTTTGGTATCTCCCACACCCAAGCTAAGCCATGGATCAAATATCTAGTTCTGTGAACCAGGCCCATTCAACTTGTTATGTAAGCAGATGTGTATGTTTTATTCTAAATTTGGTGACATCCATGATGGATGCCATTCCACCCACTTCATGCTCGGAGTGCAACGAATCCTAGCAAGTGCATTGCGTGTAATGGGAAAACAGATTATTAACAGAACTCCTGGGAACCTCAGCTCTGGGCCAGAGAGGGCAGGCAAGTCTTATTTAGTAACATATTAATGGATTCTATTGGGTCTCTGTTTTTGTTTTGGATACGGGACATTTTGGTTCTCTGACATGACAAAAATGTTTTGCTTTATGGGATCACTCGATGCAGAGAAACAAATAGAACAAAAACAAGCAAGCAGGCCAGTCTGCTGGGTTTTGGTGGTGTCGTAAGGACAGATGTGCCTGGGATCTTTCCCAGCTGCATGGGGCAGGACTTGTAGGAAGCTGGATACAGAGACCAAAGGGTCAAATGAACTGGTTGGTTGTTGGGAGGCGTGAGATGGAGCTGCCACAAGCCAGCAGCCTTTTCTGAAAGCTGCATTTTCTTTTCCAAAGGTGTTAAAGAAGGGTTTATTCAGTTGCCTGAATCAAGTTGTACTGCAAGCGTGACTTAGAAATCAGTTGGAACAGAATAAGTATATAGAGGGAATGGACTGTGTACATATGTATACATGTATGTATGTAAAGTCAGAGCTTTGCAAGCCTAAGAGCTACCAGCCACCTCCAGCACTGCCCATCTGCTTAGAGGGCAGAGAAAATGCCACTTCCAATGCTCTTTGCCTCCAGGCACTTATTCTTGCCTCTGTCCTGCAGAGCAGCTTCCTCCACTGTGCCAGTACAGTAACTTGCAGCCTTGTTCATAAACCAGCTCCTTGAACTGGTTCTGCTGAGGGGAGGAAGTGTGAGAGCGGTGTAGTGGTGCGGAGCTGCCTGCCTGTGTGAAAGCACTGAGGCATGTCTGTAATCCCTGGAGCAGATCACCTTTGGAATGCATAGGCTGGAGCAGTAAGAGGAGTAGCAGGAACAAATGAGACGCATCAGCAGAGCTGAGGTCAGGGTAACAAACTGAATAACACTTTTTCTGCACCCTGTGCAATGTCAGCATGCAGTGGCGTGTAGCAGTTCAGGTAAGTTTTAGCACTGTCTCATGAGATGAAAAACGTACAAATTAAGATGCAGCTGAGCTGCTTCTGAACATTTCTTTTTGGAGGAGTAATCCTTTACCCCTTTAAATACCGAAAAGGTGGAGGGAATCATCTCGTTACACACATTGGTATCCACCAAAGGGAACTTTGCAAAGGTGATGTTTGTATTGTGTGAGTGTGCTGGAATGAAGAATGGTCTTCTCCTATTTCCTCTCCTGGGTTAATAACAGAGCATTTTCCAAACAAAACCAGGTGCTCACCCCTTGAATGAGACTCAGCCTCTCACTGTCCTGGGGACAGTGAACAAAGACTGAAATGGAAAGAGCAGGGTCAAAAAGAAAGAGTTCACATGTAAATTGAGCAGCCTATTCACATAGGGCATTATGGATACAGAAAGTTGTATGGGCTCAAGAACTGTTTGAGTAAATGGTTGGTAGGAAGGTCTGTTCAGGCGTATTAAACACAGACACACCATCTCCAACCCAGGAAGTCTCTGAGCCGCAACCTGCTGAGTCTGTGAGGTATTTAGGAGAAATATGACAATCTGACCTGGTTTTGTACCGTCTGTAAGTGTTTGTACTTTGCACCGTTGGAGGCAGATGGTATCTTCTGCTTCGTGGAGTTGTTATCTGACTCATCTGCTTGTAGAGGCATTCTGTAGGAGTCACAATGGTTTTGCTTATCTTGCTTTGTTGATCCCACCTAATAAGTCAAAAATCATCCAGGCGATGGTCTGAAGGTGAAAGAAAATGTTCAAGAGCAAAAACACCCTAAAACATCTTTAGTGAAACGGAGCTGCCCAGCCAGACCCTGCTGGTTGCTATCACAGACATCCAGATTTAGGAGACGTAGGCGTGGGCATATTTAGTCATTGACCACAGGCATGACATAGCGCTGGTTGCTAAAACTGACCTGAAGTTGTTTGCCTTGCAGGATATAGGAAAGAGGGCTTGGATTGAATATCGTTGACTAAGGTCAGAAGAGTTAAGCTTGAAATAGCAGAACTTGAGAACATTTGGGATGTAAACAGGTGACCGGAGGGACGATGTCGCAGGCTTTTTGCAAGGGATAATCATTGACCAGAGCTGTTTGTATGTAGCCCTTGATCTGAGAAAGGGTGTGCTGCCCGCATAGCAGTGCTAGCAGCAAAAAGATGAGCTCTGTCTTAAGTGTAAAACAACGTTAAGTTAAATGTTTGGTAACTCCAGCTGCTGTCCCAGTAGATACAAAAATAAGAGGTTCTAAATGCTGCATAAGAGAGGCTCTTCTCAAGGCTTATATGCCAAACAAGAACCAGAGATCCTCCTCTCATAGGTTTTGCCTTTCAAAGGTAGTAATTGTGACTATTCATCTCCCTTTAAACCTTTCCCAGGGTAAGAAATCCTAATGCACTCACATTACATTAATACAAGTATCCTTCCTTTTTGAAATCTGCAGACTGAGTTCCCATAGATTTTATGACACCCAGTTTCTGGGCAGTGGGTACAGATCTAGAATGCCGTCTCCCTCCCTGCCACATTAGAAAAAGAAAAGGAAAGTGCTCAGCAATTCCCTGCACTGTTATTCAGCATGGTGGTACTGCCCACCCTCCTGTCCCATGCTGCCTATGGGGGCAGGTAGGATATGGGGTGGTGGAAGTGGGGGAGCAGGGGAGCTGAGGGCATGATGAGATCCTCAGGAGGAGATGGAGGCTTTTGTGGAGAAAAAAAAGGGAAATCAGACATGGAAGCCTATTTAATTGTGCTTTATGTCACTGCTCAGGGAGCAACCAAAATAGGAAAGATCTCCAGCTTCTCTCTGAGGTGTCTTTTTATTGTTGTTTGTTTGTTTTTTCTTTCTTAAGAAGGCTCTTGAACTGTCAAATCTGAAAGAAATGCCATAGGTTTGCTGTGATTATTGCCTGCAGTGGTGCGCAGGCTCTGGGGTGAGAACTCAAGGAACTGGAAAGCAGTGGGGTGCACCCTCTGCATATCAATTCTTTAGTTGGCATTGGACTTAGCGTCCCAGTTCCAAGTGCTGTCACTGCAAACAAATGCCTATTTTTTTGGAAGAGATGGGAACTCGGATATTCCCAGGAGAAAAAAAAGAAGCAGACCCAGGGCATAACTGCAATATAGGTGAAGTTTGCTTTTGAATGTAAATCACTAAAGCTTTCTGCAGCGTTCTCTCTGTTTTAACATCTGCTTCAGTGAGGAGTGGTCTGTGCTGCAGCTTTGCTGTGGCTTTTACTTAAGGGATTTTAAAAGAAAAAAGAAAAATCAGACACTGACCAAAAAAAGAAAAAGACCAATCAAATCCTGTTGGGAAAATCCCAGTGTAGTTTAATTATTAATGAAAAAAGTCCCGTTGCTAAGGGATCTTACCCTGTTTGGGTGGTAATTCGTCTATACTGACAAGGAGGAACTTCTGGCAGTATGAGAGAAAAACTCTCTGTAAGGGTTTCTAATGGGCTTTGAAAGAAGAATGAAGAAGTTGGAACCTGGCACAGATGGTGGAGGGGCTCCCACTCTTCAGCACTTCCAGCTTTCAGATGGACTTGTGTGGGTAACCAGGATTAAATAACTGATGCCAAATCCTCCTGTCATTCTATACAGTCTGGGGTGGTTATACCAAAACCAGCAATCCTCTGAAGCACACCTACCATAACTAAAGGCCTTGATGCTCATTGAACAGCGGGGTTAACTAACACACTGCATCTGATTCTTCCACATCTGTTCACCCTTCTGTTGTCAGGGGTGGCCAAAGAACGACACGCAAGAACTGCAATTGGGAGCATAGTGTGCCCTCATAGTGGAACATATGTACTCCCTTCAGGCTTAGTCCTGGAGCTGGTTAAGATATGTATCACTGGACGCAGTGATCTGAAACATTTCCCCCTTCTCCAAGCAGCCATAATGGAGATTTTCTGTACGTACAGCATGTACATCGATGGTGCTTTAGTTGGAATATGGATTGCTTTTGGCTGTGTGTTAAGCTATGTTGTCACATGGTGAGAAACAGAGTTTTTACTGGAAAGTTAGGAACACAGAGCCAACATAAATATGCACTGACAAAATAGGAATGGCTTCAAAATAGCTAATAGCTCCCAATTTATTTGTTCCTACTTCCTGAAAATTTATCACGTTTACTTAGCTCATGGCTTTTTCCTACTTACCTGTTTTCTCTCTGTATGTGCAGCAGGAGCTGGGCATTCATTGCTCTGTGTTATGGGCTGTGCTAGTTAAACCTTCATATAAAACTTGCCACTGTGTCTCTACTGGAATTGTGGGTTAGTCAGCTGTAGTCTTAACAAACGTGCCGTGATATGGGGTAACCAAAGATACTTCAGAGTTAAGTCAGAATTCCATAATTCCTCCTTGTGTCAATAAAATGACTGGAGTTGGGCTTTGGGCTTTGGGCAAGCATGACCCTGGTACGAGCTCACACTACATCACCCAGGAGAAAGAAATGTGGATCGGGCTCACCATTGTGTTATAGTTACAGGTTCACATCGCTCTGCTGAGCTGAGGTTGCTCAACACCAAGGCACAGAGGGAATCAGGGAGGACTTAGTGCTGCTCCTTCCGGGTCCCAGAGCAAGCTGAGAAGGAGCCCAGGATTCCCATGCAACTCTGGGCACTAAGCCACTGGCCTCCTTCCCATTAGCCATAATCACTGGTTTGCTGGATAATTTATGAGACTTACTGCAGTGATACTCATAAATATAGAAGCTGCTGTAAATATAGTTTGTTTCTACAGTTTGACAGTGTGTATTCAAGTGACTTCGGACACCCATCACTCACAGTGGTTAATGACAGTGCTTCTGCTGAGCAGAACAAGAGACTTGTGAGCTTCCATCAGTTGTAGCAGATTATTTCCTGACCCTCCTGGTATTCATCTTGTGCCAAGAAGCGTGGCAGTTAGTGCCTCTGGTTTAATGTTATTGCTAGAAATGTTATTGTTAGCCATTAAATCCACTAACCCCATTTTCAGGGTTATTACGGTATTTCACTTGGCTGCTCTAGGATGATTTTAAAGTTGTGTTTCGAACATATGATACAGGCTAAATATAGCTAGTGAATAATCTCTGGAGAAACTCAGATTCCTCACCTTCCCAACGAGTTGTTCTCCTCTCAACATGGCAGACACGTTATAGCTCAGTGATGGGCCCTTCTCTCCAAGGTTGGTCAAACTAGAGCAAATTCCCAAGAAGAATCCAGAGTGCATTTCACATCTGAGGACAGGCATCTTTACCAGGCATCCAGGCCTAAGTAACCCTATCAACAGCTTTACGTTTGTATTTAACTCCTCCAGGTGAACCCCTGGTGCTCAGAGCCACGCTGGGGATAGTGATCTGTGTAGGACATATATTGCCTCCCACCCCCAAACAGATGGAAATATTTCTGTTTTCCAAAATTAGTTTCCAAATGTGATGGAATTTCCTTTCAGTAGGAATTACCGACGGTCTGCTCCTCATTGTGAAACTGAATGGCAACTTTTCCTAATTCTCTGGAATTCTTTACCCAAAGCAAACAGCAAATTTCAGACGCTTGTGTTTATAGGACAGCTCTCAGTATTACCCTGCTGAGAGACTGAGGCAAAGGTTATGAGGGACTCTCCCAAGGTTCTCCCTTTGCTACGTGGCTGCTTGGATTTCTTAAGAACAGTGTTTTGGCTGTTAAAGCTAAAGAAAATCATGGGGATGGTTTGGATGGTGCTTCTCACCTCCTCCAGCTGGACGGGACTGCTTGGGTACCCTGGTGCATTGCACTGTGGTTCAACACACGGACACATGCAGCCCTGCACACATCCCTCCTGCTTAGCACAGCACCCTCTGTTTGCAAAGGGCTGTAAATCCAAGGGTTATGCACTCAAACAACACCAACACAATGACAGTATTTTACGGCAAGGCAGGACGTCAGCTATCTTACTTAAGAATGACATATTTTGTTTTCCATGTCTGCTGATACCATCTGGACCTCTGGGGACGTATCTGGAGCAGCCTGGCAAATTCCCAATCACACATTTGTAAAGAGTTGTTTTCGAAAGGCCAGCAAAGCAACTGCTTGTGAGAGCTGACTTCAGGGTCTGACTTCACTGTGAGCAGTGGCTTCTCATCAGTTTGGTTACCAGGGTTATGATTTTTTTTTATTATTTATGACAAGCTCCAGCTTTAAACAGAAAACACAACTGCCTTTCAGTATTAATACGGACTCTTTAGCTCCGAACAAGGCAGATAATTTTATTTGAAGCTCCAGTTACAGAAACTCCTTCTTTGAAATGCTTCCACAGAAGCATTATCTCATCGTATCAAACAACCGGCTTCAGTGGGCACTAAGGGAACATCTATGCTCAAGCTTATTTTGAGACTCTGATTCCAGTGGCTCTCTTGCTCAAAAGTAGGTCAGATTTTATTCATTTTCCAGCAGGATAATTAAAAGCAAGTTCAAATGCAAGATTTCCAGGAAACTAGAAGAAATTGCTGCTTCTATTTCTAGAAGTCCTGCCAGAGAGAAGCTCCTTTGTGCAGAGGCTAAATCCAATCCTGACTCTACCATATGACTGATGACTCAAATTGAGGTTTCGTTTCCCATTTCTACCTGAGATTTCCTGTTTGGGCTTTTCCCAGATGCAGTGAGAAATGTTACCACAAAAACATTTATGGACATATAACTCTAGCTGCTAAATTTGTAATTGCCCAGCCCCAGGGTGGAACATCCTTTCAGCTGAATCAAAGGCTGTAAGAATATATATAACATACCATGGAAAACTGGTCTCGCTTACAGCACCACTCACCTATGGCGTGCCAAAGCAGAGGGCTGCTTTGGTGTGATTGCGTGCAACAAAAATATATGAGATATTGTGACCTTACAATTGCTGAGCCTGAGTCAGCAGCACCAGATGTCACGTTCTGTCTGCCTTGCAAGCTCCCTAGTGTGGAAGGGCTCCTAGACCCAGTGCTGTGCTGAATCCTCCTGTCCTTCAAACTTCCTTAAATGTTTCTTTCAGGCCCAAAGATCCCTGAGAATTTACATTGCTTCTTTTGGAAACAGCGGCACTTTTCCTTGGAAACAGCCATTTAGAATCAGTACCAGCTGTATCTACTCATAGCACAGCTTGGCACCCAGAGCCTTACCCTGTGGATCAGCTGAACAAGGCATCAAGGTACTTCTGTTAATCAACAAGTCCAGCTGCAGCTAGATTCAATCTTAAGCTGTGTTTAATGGCACAAAAACATTTGTTGTGTTCTCCATGGCAATCACATGGAAAGGATGTTGATGTGGATAGGCCCATTTCCAGAAAGTAGAGATCCACACCTTGCAACCGAAGAGGACTGTAATTGCTCCCATATCCCAGGCTAGGAGACCCGAACCAGAGGATGCCCAGGCTTGGGTGGCTCTGAGCCAGACAGCTGCAGGGTCAAGAGAAAGCTGAGCAGAAGGGAGAGCACAAACAGCTCAGGGAGAAGAAGGGGAGACGCTGGATGGAGGCTGGCCAGGAGAGCTCAGGTCCCAGTGGTGCCATCTGTGCACTGTCTGAAAGACGTGAGCACCGACGTGCCTCGGCTCCATGCCTGCTACACCCATATCCTTCATCTCTAGTGTCTGAGCTGCCAAATCCCTCCTCGTTCCTGCTCTAATCCACCCTTGGCAGCAATTGTTGCTCCTTCTAGAGTCACTTCTGATCCTCATCACAGGACTGCACTGTGGCAGAGTACGGTCTGGTGCACTCCCACAGGCAGGTCATGCAGCTGAGTGCATGTGGCAGCATCTGTGGGATCCTCCAGCACCATCACTGCCATGGAGTCTGTGTGGTCAGATCCATAGGGTAGGGGGCTGCCCTCAGAACTAATTTCCAGGTTGGGAGCTCTTTAAGGAAAGGTGTGAGCAGGGATTGCACAGGGATGCAGAGTGCTGCTGTTATTGGCCCTGCAAAGATGCTCCAAAAGGGTTGTGCTTCATGGGGCTGTTTCCCTGTCCTTCCAACAGAACTTCCAGCTAATTCTGCGTAACTAACAGCTGGCCTAGAGTGTGTGTGATACAATCATAGATTTCAAATCCAGAAGAGATCATTTGACTCCTCAGTCTGACTTAACGCTATGAAGATCTCATGATTCCTCTGGCTTTTAGATCAAGGTCTTAGTTTTCTTTTCACTGCTCTGATGCTGGCTCTCTGACCATGTGTAATTGCATACATGTGCACATGCAGGATGTACTTACGAAAGCTAGAAATTCATTGCAGACTTTCTTGATTTATGGCCAAACTCTCTGGGACGTTTCCACAGCCATGAGGAAGCTCACCATTCCTCCATGCCATCTCTTTTCTTGGTACCATTGTAACTGCACACCTCAGTTCTGAGGAAGACCTTTATCCTATATACAGAAAGGTGCCAAACTCTAGGTTCTCTCACCACCAAAATACCAAGAAAGCTCTTGACCTTCAAAGGTCTCTGTATTTCTTGGGGGCGACGGAGCAATGTTTATGGCCCACAGCCAGGGTCAGGTGCGACCACTTTCATTCATGTACAAATAACCACAGCTGAAAGGGCAAACACTCAAAGGACAGGAATGGTCTCCTTGGGAGCTCATTTACCACTGACCTGCAATGAATGATCATAAGTGCATCTGTTGTACCAGCTTTTTAGTCAGAGTATCAGCATGCTGCTGAGAAAGTAATTCCATCTGATGACAGCCTGAGCTTCCAGTGTGTACAGCTGTGAAGGAATGTGGGGCTGCTGATGCAGTCTTGCTGCCTCACATCACCATCTTGGCAGCCATGAAGCTTGCTTGGTTATAAGAAGTGAGCTGTAATGGTAATGGCGCTTTAGAAGAAACACACCTATATCTGGTAGCAAAAGGATCCTTTCCCATAGGCTGTGCCATGCTCTTAGGAAGGCTGTCTCTAGTTTGAGGCAAGTCATTTACCAGAGATGTCAGTGGACTTGAAGATGCTCTCAGTTCTCCCCTGTAACCTGAGCAGCAAACATGGATGTGGGAATTGCAGACTCATACATGCATTTTCCAGCAGAAGGCCATGTAGGAAGCTGGAGAGAAGAAACCATGTTGCTGGCAGTCATGCTAAAGCCTCAGATGGTGAAGAACCCACATAACCCAAAGCTACCCTTGAGAAAACCTTGTGGTTACCTCCCCCTGCAAACAGGAGCCACAGCCAACACACTCACAGCAGACACTGGTTTTCCCATGAGCTGTTCACCTTCCTCACACAGACCGAGGGTTTTTTCTCCTTGCTTAACCAATGGTGTCCCCAAAACAGGGACACCCTGCCGTCCCAAGCCAGTCCTGGGAGCTATCAGCCCACCACTGAAAAGCACCTGGGCAGTCCTACAGCCTGACATCTCTGCACTTCCCAAAGTGTGATGGAGGTGAGCGGGTACCAGGGAGGAGCCAGCGCAAAGATGGCACTATGTTAAACTTTGTGCAAAGCTCATCCATTTTGCCTAATCTCCCCGCTATAAATGAACCTAAGAGCTGAGGGATAGCTTTGTCCTTTTTCCCATAATGTTTTCCTGTAGGTTTTCAGACAAGACATTCAGTCTCTTGATCCCAGGGAGAATAATAGCTTCCATGGCTGTTGGCAAGGGTAGGAGCTGGCTGCCCTCAGTGCTCAGTAGCTTGAGGCTGAGTATTTGCTTCATTCCCTTGGAGACAGCAGGAATTATTTACTGCCAGAAAGATCCTCATTACAGCTGGAACTTGTCCCAGGGAGCTGCAACCTCAAGAAAGAGCAAATTTGGTGATGAAACCAAAAGCAAAGGTGAAAAATCCAGTGTGGTGATGGGGCCTGAGCCGAAACCAAGCACCACCAATGGTGGCTGGCAAGATCTATGGCCTGAGGACTGTCCAAGGGGCAGGGTCTCCCAATGGCAGCCTGCACAGTGTATGGGCTCGTGCCCTGGCTCCAGCTCCACTGCTTTGCAAACAGGAAGCTGGCGAGCAGCTGCTGAATAAGTCATTTTGGAGAGTTTGTACCAAACTGGCTTTCAACTCCTGAATGTGTAGGAAGGAAAAAGCCGTGAATACGTCTTTGTGACCAAGTTTGGCACCAGCTGCACTCTGCAAGTGGGACAAGAATGTGGCCATTTAGAGGGGAGTCAGCTGCCCTTTAAGAAATGGAATGATCCCTTCCCTTTCCTGCAAGGCTTTATTTTGGGGGAGAATAGGATCGAGACAGTGAGCAGCTTCTTTCACTTGCTAGCACCGAGGGCTGCAATCCAAATAGACATGAGAACCCAGGAAAGGCCCCACTGCTGGAAAGATACACAGAGGGCACAACCCATCTGCTGCAGGACTCAGATTGGGGCAGCAAAGTTGCAAACTCGTCCTTCCCCAGAGAATCAAGTGTGACCTGTGGGGATTGTGCTGGGATACCAGTAAAACAGCTTCCTTCTCATCCACAGCACTGAGAGATCTTGGGAGGGAGCAGTCTGGAAGGCTTTGCCCTTTTCTGAAACAATTCCCCACCCAGTTTTTCAGATGTTTCTGTAGGTTACATTAAAAACGCACTTTTTAACACAAGGTGTCAACACCTTGGTGTTTTGGGGTTTAGTTTTTGAAAGACTCAGACATTTTGTACAGGCTTTTTGTGGTCAGCTTGAAATCCTGGGGCTTTGTAGCAATTAGGAATTTAGGAGGTTGGCCTGATTGTCTTTGTTTTCTGCCTGACTCTTTGACCATATTTACTGGTATGATCGTCATGCTCAGTTAAAGTAAGTCTCTGGAGCAGCTGGTCTGCCTTAGCCAAGGCTCTGAGTAGACCTCTTGGTCACACATAAACCCAAACATATTACACACAGCAACTTGGGACTTTTCTGAATGACTGGCTTTGGGGTTTCACAAGTCCTAGTGCAGTAGGAAGCTCTGTATGACTTCAGAATGCTTTGTGTGCCAGATTGTTAGGGGAGGATAAACAAGCAGCATGGATACTTGTAGGCTGGTTGGTGCTAAACCACTCCACTGGGATCATTCCACTGGGCTCATCTGCTCCAAGTGAAGACTTCCTGAAATAAATGTTTATAATAATATGTAGTATATGCAGAAGTCTTGGGTAGGAGTCAAGATTTCTACTCAGCTCTGTTGTTGTCTTTTTCAGCTTAAGAATTCTCATTCTTTGCTTGCCTTCCCCTGGTTAGCTAGCTGCCTCCTTTTTCTTTGGTTCCCATTACAACTTAGTTTAGTGGAGAGACCAAACTAATAAAGGACCAGGAAAGGGTCCTTTCCAGTTGTACCTTTTCCTACTGGCTGGGAAGCACAGGGATCCATCAGTTTAGGCCAGAATCCATGAAACAGGATTGTCTGAAATAGAGTTTACATTAAATATTGCTCCTTAAGTCTAACTCACTACTGTGTATCTGGTTAAGTTGGCTATTGTTGAAGGCAGGATCTAAGCTACGTTGCAGAAATAGAAGAAAAGGATTTCACTTTGAAATTTCAGCCTCCTATTTTGTCTCCAATTTGCTTATGCCCAAAGATTCCTACAAAGCCCTGTTACTTTGGCTCAGGAGGTTCTTCACACTCAAGTCTTTAGCAGAAGTTGGACATGAAGGTCACCATTTCAGATGGAGGCACTCCAGAATTACAAATCATTAACTCCGAGGGAATTTGTGCCACTTGAATTCTGCTTCTTATGTTCATGCACTGTGATAGCAAGGTTTGATTGCGGGCTCAGTGAACATGCTCCCTATTTGACTGCTCTGTAAGAGCCCTTGTGTGCCTCCAGAATAAATCTGTCTGCTTTCTAAATTCAGGAGCAATATGATTGAATCTCCTGCCAGCAGTGGATTGGGAAATGATAGGAATCTACATAGCAGACATTTAAGGCGTTTCATCTTGCTTTCCCCATCACATTTTTCTTCCCTCCTGTGAAACATATATGCACACGTGTATGTTCTCTTTACGCATATATGTTAAAGACTCTGTTATTTTTGATGCTGTGGGGTAAACTGTGGAGAAGGGAGTTACTTTACTAAGTGGTATTTCCTAAATATTTTGGATATAATGGCCTTCCTCACACGTGCTTTTTTTTCCTATATTATTTTTGCCAGTTCCCCCAGTGGTTGACCAACGTGAAAATTGCCCTTTTGATCTGAAAGGCTTTTCTGGGCGAAATGCAGTTCAAAATAAATATTTCTGTAAGGGCTGGCACTGAAATCATAGTTTTATATTATTTCCACTCCTCCACCTCCTTTTGCCACTGAAAACACACACATTTCCCGCAGCCAGAACTAGGAATCATCAATTGCAATTAATTGGGGGCAGGAAATGCCTGGGTTGAGTTTTGATGTGATTTCTTCATGCTCCTGCTGGGCAGCAGCTCCTGTGGCTGTAAGCGGTCGGGGAGACCACCAGCTTCCCACACTGTCAACATTTTGCCTCCTCACCCACCTTGTCTTCAAGGAGAACTCTGGTTTTGTTCCCCACATCCCACGTGGACTCATTGAACGTGCTTCAAATGTGAATGAGTTTTCCTGGTCCAGGACAACGGGACTTGGCTTCATTCTGAGGGCTCTTCCCTGGACCTTAATGCCTGGATCAGCTCCAGTCCCTGCTGTGTGCAGCCCCACCAGCTCAGCCCCAAACACACCCATCACTTTGTGTGTGAGCTGTGTGAAATTGCCAACCTGGATCCACTTCCCTGCCCCTTGTTGCCACATCGCGATCAAACATAACGGTGTTGGCAATATTTGCTTGTGCCTGAGGGTGACAGAGGCTTCAAAAGCCCTTTCAGCCCAACGTTAGTTTTTTGAACTTAATGTAAATTGAATGGATTGTAAGAAATTCACGTTGTGACGCAGCTGCTCGTTAGTGGCCTTTAGTGCTATTTACTTTGCATTCTAGAGAGTGTCAATATTCTTTTTTTGCCAGTCAGAACCCCTGCTGTTGCATATCTGCAGGTACCAGGAGTGGGGTGGGAAGGTGCTGCAGTCACTTGGGTCTGCCATCACCCATTAGTCACGCTTTATTTTCTTCAGTCTTTTAGTGCCAAGCGTGCCTTGGCCATCAGGTCACCAGTGCCTGAATTATGTTCTCACCTCCAGTCCAACCACCTGCCAAATCCTTGGTGATGGTGTTGAAGTGAAGGTTGAGTGTGCTCCCAAAGTGAGGCTGTGGCAGAAAGCAATACCAGCTGCATGTAGCAAGGATGAGCAGGGGACAATTACTGCAATAGCCCTGGTGAGCAGATCCCACAGTACCAGTCCCACTTCTGCTGGCTATGGGATCTTCCCAGTGCATTGGATACAAGAACCCTTCCTGGCTCGAGCTGAAAACCCAACCTAATGTGGGTGCCCAGGAACCTGACAAGGGGCTGCATGTCCAAAGCATTCTCCAAGGGGAATCCCTGTCCTCAAGCTCCTGGCACTTTCCTCTCTGGCTCCTGACCAGGCCACCTGCATTTGAAAGTCCATGGGACTTTGCTTGGGTTTCTGTGTTATTAATCCTCCCCGTGAGAAATCCCAGGCTGTTCTGGACCTCTTCCCTCCGTGCTAGGCCAGCTGCCAGGGCTGTGCTGCTGCTTCATGTCAGCACAGGAGGCACTGTGAAGCTGGTGTGCTTCCAGGGGGCCAGGGGAGCTCTGTTTTCCCCTTGAAGGCTGCAACCCAATACTCTCAGCTGCGCTTGCCGTATACTGGGATACTCTTTTTGGCCCAAACACTGAATAAAGCAGGACAAAATCAAACCATCTGTCTAGATAACTAGTGATACAGATAAAAATAGACCTCTATGCTCCTGACGTGTCCCAGCTGTCCTCACAGAGCTGCTGGGCAGTACACAGAGGCTATAGAAAGGTGATGGAAAAGGGACCGTGCTGGCTCTGATCATTACATGGCTCTGCAGTGCATCAACCAAGAGGGCCATGGTCAGGGTGGCTATGACCAGCTTTGTGCTCATAGTGACTCTGATTTATTCATGTGAAACACCACTAACACCTGATATCCCATCTCATTGCCAAGGGAACCATCCTCAGAGCTGCTGGAGAGGGATGGAGAATAGCCTTGCATCTTGGGGCCAACCCACCCCACCACCTACCAGGTTTGGAGGGGAACCTCCTAAGGCCTTCCTTGGGAGTGACACTCAATGAACAGAGATGAAAATACATTTATCAGCTCCTGGACCCACACGGGATCACCCAAACCCCATGTCTGAGAGCACCATCTATGACCACTGCCCCTTGGAGCCTGTTCTGTGCCCACACATCCTATGCACGTGTCTCATGTCATGACCACAGGTTGATTGTTGCTGCCAGAATCTGCCTTTACATCACCTCATTCCATGTGTTTCGGGCTGTTAAGATGTAACGTGGTGAAGGAGGAACACCTTAGCTTGGAGTGGTGTGGAGGGCTACAATGGTGTTGGATAGGAGTGAGAAATCACGTTTCATTGCAAGAACTTTGTTTTCCTCACAAAACACACCCGCTGTTGGCAGGAGGCTGAGAGCAGGGGTGGGTCAGAGCAGCTCTGCCTCCAGTACATTCCTTCTGAAGGGCCTGCAAGTTCATCTCTCTTACATTACTGGGCGCTCCTTCTCCTTGTTTGTGTGGTAGAAACATATGAAATCAATTTGTGGCTGTTAATTTTCATGGAGCCCTGTGGACAATTGGGGTTCTGCATGGAATTTGGTTTCCACCTTGTCAAGGGCTCCCTGGGGGCTGCTGAGTGAAGCAGTGCTGAGCTCCCAGCACACGCAGTTCTCCCACTTGTCTTCATCACCCTCGCATGACGGAGGTGGCAGTATAGCAAAGGATGCTCCCACCAGTGATTTCTGATATAAAAACCATATGGAGCTGTGGTTTTGGGACTGGATGAAGATGGACATACATGCTGCTGGCCTTATGGGAGTGTGTGATGGGGATCTATCAAAGCTCGGTGTGAGCAATGCATGCTGAGCAATGCTCTGCAGAGGCCGGATGGAGAAATCGTCAGCAGCAGCCCCAGGACAAAGGCTGAGCAGTGATATGGAGCCTGCCATGCAGGAGGGGGAATGGTTGGGCCAGGAGAAAAGAAACAGCTTGGGGAAGGGATGATACACGAACCAAACGGCTGGGGGAGAACGTGAAGGACATGATGGGAAACGCAGGAATAACGGAGGGGCAGGAGAGGCAGGAAAATGAAGCAGGGAGGACAAGGACAGTGCAATGGCAAGAAAGAAAGGGGGCTGAGATCAGCACTCTAGGGGCCAGCAGCATGCACCTGTGCTGGGGAAGCCTCGAGGGCTCCCAGGGGTGATGGTGGGACCCTGAAGGCCGGCTGTGGTCTGAGCATTGCCGGCACTAATGCAAACTGCCCAGCTCCTGGCTTTGGGTTCTGCAAATGCCCGTCGGGGATAAACTCCTCACCTCCCGGGCACGGCCGGGAAGGCTCGGAAGTAACGGGACAGGCTTTTCTGACGGCACCGCGGTACCGCGCAGCTGAGCTCGGCGCCGGGTAGGGGTTACCGCCCCGGGATGGGCTCCGAGCCGCCGCCCCGTGGGTCCGGGCCGCAACCGGCCGCGACGGATCGAGGCGGGGATCGGGATGGGGGCGGCCTCCGCACTTCGGGGGCCACGGGCGGGGGCCGAGGACCGGCCGCTTCCGCCCGGCGCGGCGCATTCCAGCGCCGTGAGTCAGGCGGCGGCTGTGCGGGATGCGCCCCGCGGCCCCGTGCGCTCGCAGCTCCTCGTCGGGGCGCACAGCGCGGAGCCCGGCGCGGCGCCCAGCGGCCATTTGCATGCCGGGGCTGTGAATGGCGTGCCCGGCCGGCCGGCCCCTGGCACGGGGGAGGAGTCTCCGCGCCCTGCTCGGGCCGTGCTCCGCGGCGGCGGTCCCTTAGCCGCACTGGGGCGGCCCGAGTCCGGCTGCTCGCCGAGGCGCTTCCCCGCCTTCTCGGTGAGTGCGGGGCAGGGGGGCGGCGGGGCGGGGGGCGTCGGGCGAGGGGCGCTGCCACGGCCCCGCTGCGCACGTGAGTCGTGGGATCCGTCCCGCTCCGCGGCCCCGCCGACTCCTCCGCGGCTCGGCAGCCCCCTGCTGGCGGCACCGCCCGGCCCGGCCCTGCGGGAACCCCCCGGGCTCCCCCCGGGCTCCGTGCGTCTCGAACGGCCGGTGGGAGAAGGCTCAGGTGCTGGCTCCGAGCGCTGTCCCGAGCGCTGGGACCGGGCATCTCGTCCTCAGCCCTCGGCTGGCGTCTCTCAAACGGGCACTGGAGCGTCCTCGGGTGTAGCTGTCGGCCTCGGAATGCTGAGGATCCTCGGCTCGTTCCGGTGCCGCAGGGACAGCCCTGTCCCGTCAGATCTCGGCAGGAGCTGCGGCACGGGACCCGATCAGCCTTTAGGACCGGGAGTGACAGGGTCTGCAGCGGTGATGTGGGGACCAGGTGACCCTGACGAGTTTGGCTGCAGTAAAAGGAGCATGTTTATGGCTCGTTTCAGTTGAGCCGGGTCCATGCTTGAAAGGCTTTTCCCAGCCCCATCTTGCCATGCGTTCCCACCCACTGCTCCCCTGGCGCTGGCACTGGTCGTTGGGCAGCTGCCTCGTGAGCTGAGCAGGGTTCGTGGTTTCTGTATGTGAGTTTTCCTCCGCGTTCAGTCCCACGTTAATTTTTTTTTTCCTCGCTGAAACGAGGGAATCACAGCGTGGTGCTGGCTGAAGCTCATGCAGAATTGCACCCTCAGTGCCAAGTCCTTTTGGACTACTCAGAAAGCCACTCGTCCTCTTTCCCCCTTGAAACACACCCATGTAATGGTGCACCAAAGGGCCCCCTGAGTGCTTTTTGTCTTGTGCTTTCCTATCGTGTAACTCAATTGGTGGCAGGGGCACAGATGAGGGTTGCCCAGTGTTCTATGATGTTCTATGCGGTGCTGACTGCTCGTGCTCTCGCAGGTTGGGTTTGTGGTGGTGTTGGTTGGGGATATCTCCAACAAGCAGGAAGTTGGTTCTTTTCTTCCTGTTTTTGTCCCCTTGGCTGCTGGTTTCCTCT
The DNA here is from genome assembly GCF_054131305.1 of Coturnix japonica. Taxonomy (NCBI): domain Eukaryota; kingdom Metazoa; phylum Chordata; class Aves; order Galliformes; family Phasianidae; genus Coturnix; species Coturnix japonica. The sequence continues at coordinate 18,660,925 of NC_140675.1, read as the reverse complement.
GGGAAGAAAGCTGTGCATTCTGCAGTAAAGGAAAAAAAAAGCCATACGTAATGGGAAGGGATGAGGGGCAAAAGCCAGAGGAAGGGATCTGAAGGTGCTTTGAAACAAAGCATGGGCTGAGGAGAGAACACCATGTTTTTGCTGTGGTAATGCTGATACAAAGACAATAAATACAGAGCTAGAAGGGCCCACTTGGGGCTGGCTGGGGTGTGGACCCTGGGAAGGAGAATCAGGTCTTTGCTCCGTGTGTGGAAATAGAAGAGCCGGAAAGCAACGTATCTCTGTGATGCAATGTTTGCAAGAGGAGGTGATAAGCTGTGTTGTATCTGTTGATATAGTTGGAAAGAAGAGATGAGCTTTTAGGTGCTTCCTTCCTTCAAGGGCTTCAAGAGAGGCCTTGTGGCTTGTTTGCTTCTTGTCCGTCCAGTCTGTTGCTCACAGCTATCTCACAGAATTTATCCTCTCACAGCATTTCCCCCTCCTGCTGCTCTGCACAGGGACCCTCATTGCAACTGAGGTCTTTCCATGGCCAAGAGGGCTCTGCCATCCCTGTGCTGGGTAAGGGGGCCTGATTTGGGCTGGAGAGAGAAGGGCGAGCTCTGCTGCTGTCCCTGAGCTCCTTGTCCCAAGCTTCCTGGCAGAGCAGCTCTGGTACAGCCATGTGTCAGCACTGTGCCCGCTGCAGCCCGTTGTTCCCATGAAAGGAGGTTAACACTGGGCAGTGTAAAAGCAACTCCCACAGAACTCGTTCTGCTCTGGGACTTCCCATGACAGGCCTTTTTTTTTTTTTTTTTTTAAGCAATCCACTTGGAGGAGATCTGCCTACAAACAGGCTTTTCAGGTTCTGGGGAAAGCCGTGGCCCAGGGCTGAGCAACACCTTGCTCTGTGCGGGGTGGGCCTCAGCTGGGCTATGGGCCCAGAGTCTGGTCTGCATCATCTCTTCCCTGGGCAGGTTGGCTCTGAGGGTGATGCCCCATGGAGGGGAACAGCTCCTGTCACTGGGTCTGGCCAGCAGCACCTTCCATGTCTGCAATGGGGACTGAAAGTGCTGCTATGAGAGTGAGCGCCAGGCAGGAATAGGAATTCCTTTTGGGATCATCCATCCTGTTCCTCTGGAATCCAGCCCCGGAGAGTAGCCAGCAAGTCCCAGCATGTTGCCCTGAACCAGGCAGGGTCTGCTGAGTGTAGCATGATAGGACAGTTTATTTCGGGCACAGAGCCCGCATGCTTAGATATAAATAGTAAAGATTTGATTCCATTCAGTGTATTGGATCTTTCTGTGGAGTGAGCACATTGCCCAGTTAGTGCTGAGGGTCTGAGATGGGCAACATGAGCAAGAGTCCAGGGCTCTTTTCCTTTCCTATTCAGTGCACCCAGCGACAGGGCTGGCACCCGGTGTGCTGCTGACCCTTACTTGAGACCAAACTCAATGCTTATTAATTCCCACAGCCACCTGCCTGTCACCGTTGTTTCAGTAGAAATACTTAAAACTTGAGGATAGATTCCTTTTTTTCCCCCTCTGAGCTCAGATGTTGATTAGTTTCTTTTCAACCGAGGAGGTGCCAGACCCTTTTGTGTAACTTTGTCATCATCTGGTTGGAATGAAGCAGACAGGAACTGTGCAGATCTGGCACTGTTACCGTAAGGTTGCCTCCCTGCTGCTGGGTATATACTTGTTGTTTTAGGTAACCCATGGAATGTGTGCATTGCCTGCCAGCTCACAGAGTTGTGTTGCATCCTCTCTAGCTACAACTTGCGTTGTGGGAGCTGCAACCTGGATTTAATAGCAATTATTGTGTCTGGCTCGTGGGTAAAATATCCTGGTGCTCCTGGAAAGTAGAACCAGCAGATTGAATGGATGTTAGGACTTGTTGCTCAGTCTGTTAGTGTTCAGTAACTCCTCTCTCAGGCCAGCACCCACCATGCAAGTGACAGAAGAGCATTTAGGAAGGATGTTCCCAGCTCTTGCAGCAGTCAGACCCCAGAGGTGAGGGAGGCAACAGGCAAGATTTCACCTTGGAAGTGAGTGGATCTATTAAGCACTATTTCTCATGGTCGTGTTCCTGAAGAGCCTTGAACAGATTCAATGTGTGGATCACAACTTGCATTGGGATGCAGAGCCCCTCACGTCCCTGATACTTTGATACTTGCAGCAATCCGTGCTGGTGTAAGAATGAGGAAGAGGGTTTTCCTTTCTTTAAAACAAAAAAGAACAAAAAAGCCCAAGTGTTGAGGTGATACCACAAAGAACAAATCAGTAGAAGAGTTTTTTCACCCAAACTCTGGTCAAATCCTTATGAATAACAAACAGTGGCTGTTTGCTGTATGGTAGAAGCAGAGTTTATTCTTCATATCAACTTCAGCTGTTGAGCCCCCCGATGTTATGTAGTGCAAGTTTATTGCTCGTGTGCTCTGTTTGCAGTAGGGACAGTAAATACCAAATTGACATAAGGCTAAAACTGCCTTTTGGGCTTGTTGTTCAGCTATATAGATGCACTGTTTGTTTCAAACTCAGTCGAAGCTATTTCGTGTGTGCTGCAGAAACATTAGACCTATTGCAATATAGACCTGAGCAATACCTGAAGGTACATCCTCAAAGGTTCTGGGCTTTAGTAATCAGCATCTCCAAAACTGTGATTATTAAAGGAAATTTAACTTCTCAGTGATCTCAGAAGTCCTCCCAGGGGAGAAGAGATCAGAAGACATGCCTGATCATGCCTTTTCTGGGTCGCCTACCTAGCTGCCTCCTCCCCCTTCCTGTTTCCACTTCTCTGCAAGGCAGCCCCTTGCTCTGCTGGTCAGCAGCAGTGTCTGCTTGGAAGGTTTTCCTTTTAGAAGGAGCAGTCTGGATGAGGTCATCCTGAAGCTGCACAAGATGCTGCTTTTACTGTACTGCAGGTCTGGCGCTCACTCAGCTTTAACTTCATGCAAGTTGTAGCAGCTTGAATGTTAAAACCTTGGGGACTCGGATGTCTGGGGTTGGTGAATGCAGCCTCTGTGTTTCGGGTGCTGTTGCCCCATAGAAAACAGGTACGTTTCTCCCTCACTTGAATGCAAAGATCAGTGCCTTAAAGTGAGCTGCAGAAGACAGCTGGCTCCGAGTTGTGGTGCCAAAAGATGTGAGCATGCCTTCCCTTTCACTGGCTGCCCTGGGACTGTTAGATCCCAGGGAGCTGTGGGGCAGGAAGTGCCATTCATTCAGACTAGACCTTACGTTGTAAAAATGTTTCACTTTTTTATCTTCTTCTTGAAACAAAGTTGATCGTTTTTCTTTGCTCTGTGAGTTACACGAGCCCACACCTGCAGAGCAAGACAAGCTCTTCCCACAATTGCTTTCCCATTAGACAAGGAAAGAGAAGATGGATGGCCAGCTGCTGAGCCCCAGCAAGAGTAGAAATCGGAGCAACAGGAGCATCTCCTTTTACAAGAAGAGCAGCCCTTGCTGCTGTGGACATTGCTGGTGCTTGTAGGCTTATTCTTTTAGTTGTATTCAGGGGAACAGAGCTCCTGTCACATTGGAGAAAGCAGATGTGTGATGCTGAGTGAGGATGCACTGCATTTCAAAGGAACGTGTAAAGAAATGGCCCGAATGGCTCAGATGCTGCTGCTTCCATCCCTCCTGAATATACAATGTCTTCCAGTGGCTTCTGCGTTTGTTATTTCCTCTAAGACTTTTGTTTCAGGTTGCCATTCATTGTGGATCTATGTAACTTTCCATAGGAAATGTTGTCATCTGCGGCAGTTTTGATCTCATTTGCCAGTGAGATATTTTTATTTAGCTCAACAAATAGTGATTCTTAGCTGCTTTTAGTGCTGAGGTTGGTGCATGGGCAGCAGCCATTCCAAAAACAGCCAGAGCCAGAGATCTCTCCGCCTTGAAATTCATTCTGGTGCCTCGTTCTTAGCTTTCCTTGTGTTCTGAGTTGCAGTACTTGCAATGAATGTGCAGGCTGCTAGAAAACCAAAGTTACAAATGCAGAATTTCAATGAAAAAGGATACCTTTGTTGAAACACAGTGATAGGACCTTGTTATCCTTTACTTTCTAATATGGGGTTATGGCTGTGCTGACAAAACCTTATTTGAACCTGCATCATCGAGGCAGTGAATGTGCCCATGGTATCAGTGGGTGAGCCAGTCCCTCTCTGTGCATCCCTTGTGCTACTAATGCAAACCAGTGCAGTGTCTTCTGGAGCCCCATCGAGCTTTTGCAGTGAGCTAAATGCGTACTAAAATAGTTTCTGTGATCACTCTTTCCTGCTTCTTTGTTATCAGTGAGCTCCAGTGACGCTGAAGAACACAGTCCCAGGAGCCTGCTGTGCTGCTGTTGGGGAACACAGGGCTCTGCTGCCCCAGTGTAGGCACCTTTAGGAAGGCTGCAAGAACAAGGCTTGTTTAGATGAACCTTCCTCTACATAAACTTCCAGTGTTGGCAGTCGGTTATTTATAATTGAATTTGTTAATACTTGGGTTGTTAATGTGATTACACTGTTATCCAGTCTGGCTGCGTGCAGTGTGGCACTGGACCAGCAGCAGTATCCTGGTGTCCTGTATAAGCATACAGAGACATGTCTGGGGGCTGGTGGTGGATCTAGGTGAAAGCCAGCTCCATTTGGAGGAGCAGGCAGTGGTCATTCACCAGGGAAGGGAGGTGCTGCTCACTGCCAGCTGCCCAGCTACAGTGCTCAATGTGCTGTTGCTGGAGCTATTAGGCAGTCCTGCTATCAGCCTGTGCCCAGCTGCAGCCCATAAGCAGTGTGCTCTGAGCAAGGCATGAGGATGTGGCAGCAGGAATGTGGCTGTCGCATGACATGCCAGGCTAGCGTTCCCTATGCAAAGCTTCAGGGTGTGTTCATGGAGAAATACAAACAGGATGAAGACACCAGAGTGCTCCAGAAAGCTTCCTGCTGCTCCCTCCTCTTTGTGTTTTATGCTCACTGCTCCCCTTGCTGCTTTCAGGGTAGGCTGTGGATAGCTCTGTGTTGGGCTTCATCTCAGAGATGGATCTGAGTGCCTGCTGCTCACTATCTGGGCTGTGCCTGGCCTCTGAGGCACACACTGCATAGTGCCACGAGTGTTCTTCTGTCATCTGGGACACACATGCTGCAGGAGAATGGGAAAGGTGGTGCTTCTGCCCCGTCTGCTGTACTTGGCTGCTCTTGCTGGTGCTGCTGGCCTTAGGTTAGCAAGGGAAGCTTGGAAGCCCTTCTGTGGAAGCTCTCCGTGTGTGAGGCTTGGCTGTCAGCTCTGGAGAGGCCCATGGAGTTGTTTTCCTATCCAACGACTCCAGCAAAAAATTCACTCTGCCTCTGGTGAAACAGTAGTACTTCATTCCTGCTGCACTCAGCACCTGCACTGAGAAAATAATTTAGGCCTCAAGAGATGCAGAACCGACCACCTCCCCCTTGTGATAACTGCAAGCTTCCCACAGTGCTACAAATGTGAGTTTTTGGCCATGTTTTCACAATCAATTCAAACTGTGCTGCCTGGAAAAGCAGTTCCATCATCTGGCTGCAGCTGCTCCTGCTGCTTCCCCTCTTCTTGCACTGCCACAAGTGTTCATGGAGCCACGTGGTGACTTGGAGCAGGGAAGAAACCTGGGCTGGAACGAACCTATTTCTTTGCTGAGTGATGTGGGTTGGTTTCTGCACCAGGCAGCTGCAGGGGTGGTTGTGCCAGCATGAGAAGGGGACAGCACAGCAGATGGGGACACTGCTGCTGTTGGCTCGTTTCTCCTGCGAGTGGCTGTGGTGTCTTCAGAGCTGGAATTTTAGTGTTTACTTCTGTGTGCTGACTCCACTCTGCCTTTTGTCTGCTGGAACTGAAGGACCTGGAAGATGAGAGCCTGCTGCCTGCGGGACTGTTTGCAGATTGCAGCTGGAGTCATCTTCTAACCTGTTTATGGAGAAGAACAGACACAGTTCTAGAAGGCAATGGCAGAAATCTGGAGAACTTTTTGAGCTCTTTTTCACCTCTTCCATATGAGGGCATCAGACCTGGGTGCCCCTCATGTCCTGCTGCTTTGAAAGCCCCTAGGAGCTCATTTTTAGTTGGTTTCCATCACGATTCGCATCTTCTGAAAATCAGGGAAATTAGTTGCTCAGAGGAACCTTGGATCTGCTGTCCTCCTCCTCTTAGGGTCTGACATCAGCATGAGTTGTCCCTCACTTTGTGTCCCATGATTACAGCTGCTTCCTGCTCCCTGGTTGTTTTGTGGGCTGTGTTGTTAGCTTGCCCCACATTGTCTCAGGATGAATACACCCGTTTTTCTGACTCCCTGAGGGCACTCAGAGCTACCACTGGGTCAGTGCATAGAGACAGCGTATGTTCCTGGGAGGGAGATGGTGGATGGTTCCATTGGAGCCCGTGTGAAAGCTGTTCTAGAGGGGAGGTGTTTCGGGAGGCACAAAGGCTCATGCCTGGTTTGATGTTTCAGCTAAGCTGATATCATGGTGAGCAATCACTGAACAGGCGGGTCCTACCCTTCCTGTCTCAGGTTGCTCAGAGCTTATCTGCAATTCTGAGCCTCTTTGGGATGTCAGATCAACAAGTAGTGGTTTACTTTCGGATAGGATTAGATTTGTGCTGGTGGAACACTTGGAGGTGGCTCATTGGGGTAAATCTGCCCCTTGGGCCACAGCATCTCTTCTGAACTCGGTGGTAAGGAATGCAGGAGAGATCCCCCACCAGGATGGGGTTGATGCTCTTGCTTTATTTCCAAAGGGGTTTCTTGGTGTGGGATGTAATGCAGCTCTCAGCCAAAGCCTGGGAGGTGCTGGTCTCTCAACAGCATTCCCCCAGCACGCAGGGTCATGAGCCTGTTCTGCCTACTCCGTCCCTGCCTGCCCTCAGCCCTCCATCTGGCTTGTTTTAAAGGTCTGGCTTGCGCCTGGTGTTTGAGATAATCCTCGTTACTAGTTGGGTCTGATCCATGTTAGATGATGTTATTGGCAGCACTGAGGCTGACACCCCGCTGCTCCGCTTCTCCTCAGACTCCCTGCCTTCCTCCTGCTAGATGGGGCCATGACAATCCTGCTGCCTCCCTGGCTGCTGTCTGGAAGCATATCGAGGATCCTGACTTCTTTGCTGCCTTTCAGCTCAGAATCCTGCTGCCTGCCTCAGCCAGGACAGGGAATGTGCGAGCACTGCCAGCAGTGCAGGCAGGTATAGAGCCCTTCTGCCTCCTTCCAGCTGCTTCTGAGCCCCCAAGCTTCTGTCTTACCCTGTAGGATATCCTAATGTGTGTGCAAAGAGGATGGTAAGATGGGCCTGGAACAGATCTGTACAGCCAGGACTGGAGTGAAGAAGAGGGGCAGGGAAAATCTATTTGCTCATCTGGTCCAAGAAGTGAGGCATCAAGTGAATGCAGGAAGTATCAGGTTTAAGGACAATCTGAGGAGTACAGCTCATCATACAGCATGTGTTTCTGCTCTGCCACTGGCAGTTATGAGTACTAAAAGGCTGCAATCAAAGATTGCATTGGTTTCTAAAGGGAGTTTATCCATCATTGCATGGACATAAAGATGAAAACAGAAAATGGTTAAATGCAAAGACGTCTCTGGCACAATAAGTCTCTGAGTTATTCATAGCTCATACAGTGACTCTGTCCTGGGAGATACGAGTGTCAAGTGATCCTGTGCTCTGTACTGATTGCCAGGCAACCTCTAGTAATGAGATACTGGATTTAGGCAGACACTTGGCCTGACCTTGCATGGCTATACTGTGTATGATCCTATCCTGCTGCTGTCAGTGATCTCTTGAAAATACTGATTCGGGCAGTACTGAGAAGCAGGGATTGAGGATATTTGAATGGTCATTCAAATGATATATGTGTCAATGCAATCAGCTTTGAAACCGAGCCTACTGATGTGATTAAGTACATGGATACTGTGTCCTGGAACACCCCTTGAAAATAGTCATGGGTTTAGTGTGCAACTCAGTGTTTTGTTGCCTGGCACTGAGGTGTTTGCTTGCTTTGTTGCTCTTCTAGGTGATGCTTGGGCCTTCAGAAGTGCACGGGAGCAGGCAGGAGCCCTCCTAATATCTTTGCTATCTGCATCACGTAGGAAGTTGGAATAGATGCTTTTAGTCACCTCTGCAGCTATAAATGGAGCAAAGTAAGGAATTGTGACCTTTTGTTGTGAGGCACTGCTTCTGTGCATGCGGGATGGTGGTGTGTGTACAAAGGGTAAGTCTGTACAGGCCAGATTATGAATTCCCAGACTTTTGGGGGCCTGTGGTATTTGCTGAAACCCAAACCTTCATCCACCTCCAGCTGAGTCTTCCCTTCCCCTCGTTCCAGCTCAGCTGAGCCCTGCTCTCCTGGCAGCCAGCCCAGCCTGTGTGACTGTGCTTGCAGCTGGTCGTCACCCGCTTTTAGATGAGATTCTCCTCTCCTAACCCAATCCAGGTCACTCTCCTCTCCCTTTTGTTGACCTGCTCCCCATCTCCACCACGTACCATTTGCACTGGTAAGCCTCAGTGTTTGTGTGGCTCCCTTTCCTGAGCAGTTGGGTGGGGAGGTGGTAGCAGTGCCACAGAAGGCAGGCGGTGTCAGAGAACCAGAGCCTAATTTAGCCTGGAAAGACCCTTGCAGACTGTCTGGTTTGTGTGCTGCACTGCTCAGAGCCTTGTTTAGCTGATTGCTGGATGTCTCTGAGGACAGACAGAGGTCTCACTGCCGCTCTGACCCTGTGCACGCTCAAGGAAGAATTCCTACCTTGCATTTTAGATCACTTGCATTCAGAATAAGTTGTGTCAACACTATAACAGTGCTTAGCTTTCTTTTGCTCCCTCTCAAATTGAGTGTATTTGCAAAGTTACCGGGATGCTTGTTCCATCTGTTTGCTTTGGGGAGAGGATAAGGCTGACACCCTGCTGGTTTTTGTCTCCTGTGGGATCTGTGGTCTGGGGCAGCTCAAGAAAGCTGGGAAGGAATTGGATCTGTTGGCCCATTCAGCACGTGTGCTTCCCACTGCGAGCCTGCTATTGTGCATGTGTTAGGGAAGGAAGAAAGAAATACGTGCTTGTGGAATAGCTTAGGTTAGAAAGCACTTGTGGAGGTCTGTGATCTCATTCCTTCAGTGACATCAGTTTTCCTAACTGTTTCTTTAGCATGTGCAGCAAAGTCATTGCTCTCACAGCCTGGAGAAGTAGCACAGTCTCAGTCCTGCTGCCAGAGAAGGCAGAGAGGTCGCAGAATGGGCAAGGAGTCCCTCTGGTTGCTTCGGTGTTTCTATAACTCAGCTTTCTTTAAGTACCACATCATCATTATTAATGTATGAAAACCACTCTTAGAGGACTGGCATTAATGCTGAACTGATGCTCGTGCCGCACTCTGTGCTATGCTGTATTTCTGGAAAATGATTACATTTAAAGGAGATTAGAAGAAGCGGTTATAAGTGGCCGCTTGCTAATTCCCAAATAGCAGTTAGTAGGGAAATGGTGCTGCTTGGCTTTGGGTGGGCAAGGGAGCCTGTGTGAGTCACAGGCTGTTTTTAGAGGGAGGTCAGCAGCTTTTAGCACTGCAGTTACTTAGCTGGTTGGACTGGCTCCAGATCTAATTAAGAGATAATTGTGACTGTTTCTTCTGGAATCTGGATTTTACAGTAGTCCCAGAAGATCTTAATGGAGTGTAACTCTGAAACTTGTGGCTGTGATGTCCCCCAGCCCTCGCCAACCCTTGGAAGTTGTCCTGTGCAAGGCTCAGGTCTGGGAATGGCAGCCAGGAGGAGGGCAGTCAGCCTGGCCCTACAGCATGTGCTGCATCAGGGATGTGTCTGACCCTTTCTCAGATGTGATCTCTCCCCTCTCCTAGGCCTGAAGACAAACGTGGGACGATGTCGGAGGCACGGCATGACAGCACAAGCAGTTTACAGCGGAAGAAGCCGCCATGGCTAAAATTGGACATCCCAGTGCCTGTACCCATGCCGGTGCCAGAAGAGCCAGTGCAGGTATGGAGACTGCAGTGATGCAGGGGGTGTGCAGAGCCCTGCTGTGCTGACAGCTTGCCTCTGTGATGGTCTGCAGCAGCCCTGGCCAAGAGAAAGGTGGTGTTGTGTGTGACAGGTCATTAGGATCAGTAACAGGCTGCACCTGGAAGGGGATTTGGAGGGAGGGTCTGAAGTGTGTTTCACTTTTTAGATCAGTGGATGTGGCTGTTTGGGTTCGAGGACTGTGAAAGCGGCCTTGTGTAGAAGGTGGATGTGGGAGTGAGGGATCCAAGTAAGAATTCCTTAAAGGAACTGAAGAAGTGAAGGGCTTCTATAGAAACACTAACCTGAAAGTGCTAGAGTTCCTGCTGAAACGAGCAGGGAATTAATTTGACTTACGACTAGCCAAGATAATGACAGGCTGTCATCAGTAACAGCAAAGAAAGAACAGTTACTGGCAACACAAAGTTGTTAATAACATGAGTGCAAGAAATTCACATGTGAAGAGAAATAAGTGTTATTGAAGAGCGGTGGAATAGAGATGAAGTGATAGTTTATTTGTGACTTCGCAAAGCAGGAGTAAAACACCCATGTTTCTGCTGGGAATAGGAGGAATAACAGGAATCTCTACTTCAGTGGCAAAATGCTTAGATGGATGTTCTCTTACCTGAAATCTCTAAATCCAACTAGGCTTGTTCTGGAGAGGCACTGTACTAACAATGATAGTTGGCATAGGTAATGTTCTCTGAAAGCCCAGTGCATGGGAGTGCATGCAGGCTCTTGTGGATTAAATTCTGAGTGTCCAGGCATTGTTTTATGTTAAAACTTAAGAAAAAGAATAAAAATTATGATTACTGAATGTTTTTATCTCTCTGGCTAGAAGAACTGGAGTTCCAAGCAATTAGAGATAGTGTCTGACCAGAGAAGCAGTCGGTTCACTGGCAAGTGAAGCAGAGAGGTAATCTGCTCAGTCTGTGTTTTAGAAAGGGGATGGTATCTGCCAAGCTAATGAAAAATTCATGCAGAGAAGCCTTGGGGTGGTTAAGTAGGTTGGGCTGAGAGCAGTCTGGTGATCTGTGTCAGGTTTGGCAGGTGACATTCAGCCAGGAGGTGCTAGGAGCTTTCAGACCTGAGTGCATGCAGACAATTAGGTTATGAACAAAGCTGATGTGGCTTTTCCAGCTTGCTTAGCCTGTGCCAGGCAGCAACTGCAGAACAGACCCACCCACGGCTCTCAGAGTCTTTTAGCGCAAATGCAGAGCTATTTATAAAGCTAATTTCACTTGGCCCTGCTTTGTGTACTTTACTTTACATTGTGCAGTGGTCTAGGAGCTTGTGATCTCTGTTCCTTCTGGCTAGAAAAAAAGCCAGAAGGATGCAGGAGCTCCTCTAACACACCCGTCTACAGATGGACATCAGTCTGTGGGCTAGGCTAGAGCCAGTCTGCACTGAAACTAAGCAAAAAAAAAAAGCCTCTGCAGATGCCAAGTCCAAGTGCTGACTGCTCTGTTCTGCAAATCCAGTCCTGTTTCTTCACATTAGCCAGTCATGAACTCAGTCCTTGTTAGGCTGAGTTTGCCACTCAGCTGCATGCACCCAGCTTGTGGCTTGGGCTGGGGGCAAAGGGGTTTGTTGTGCTGCTGACTAAGTGGTTCACACCCTGGCTGGCCCTGTAGATCATAGTTCTAAGAATGCTGACTCCCCTTCTGCTTTCCTTTGCAGCCAACAAGACGCCAGGCCTTTCTACGAAGTGTGAGCATGCCTGCTGACAACAGCCGCGTGCCCTCCTTGCCTCATGAAGTGAGGAGACCGGTGCTACAACGACAGACCTCAATCACCCAGACCATCAAGAGGTGAGCTGCTGAGCTCCTGGAGCCTGGTTTAGTGGATTCTGCCATCCATTGCCATCCTTTTTTTGTGGTCTTCTCATTCTCCTATTCCCTGGCACTTTAAGGCATGCTGTCAAAATAGGCAGAGAGGAGATATCCTGGGAGAATGCTGCAGGAGCCTTGATAAGAAGCACTGTATGGAAGGGCCAGGGCAGCCTTCTCCCTTCTAAGTCCTTATGGACAGGGCACATGGAGCTGCAGTGAGCAAAGAAGTGCTGTACAGTGATGGTGAAGCTCCTGGATACCAAGGGAGATGCCAGTGTCCTACTTAGCATCAAGGCCATGGGCAAGCACATATGACTGGTGCACTGACAGACCTGTGTCGTGTCCTCCATGCCTGTTTGTCCTGTAATGGCAGAGCTGGGAACCAGCTGGTGGCAGCATCAATGCCTGTGTCTAATGGTCTGGGTTGCAGTTTTGTAACCCTCAGTGCAGGGGGTTGATGCCATTCTGCAGTGCAGAGTTTTCTCGTGCAGGCTGTTGTACAACATGAAGAGTGGCCAAAACTCTGTCCAGGAGGAATTGCAGCTTGTACATGGTTTTTGCAGAGCACTGTGGAATGCAGGTAGGAAGGCAGGTGCAGCAGACTGAGACTGAGAGAGGCTGAATTGCAGGAAATGTGCGAGACATGAAACTAGCAATAAAAGCATGAAATAAATGGATCAGAAACAAAGACGGGGAATTGGAAAGCACTGAGGATAGCCTAAAAACCAGTGCTGTGAACAGCAGAGGTAGGTGTGCAGTAAAGAGATGCAGATGCACGAATGGAATTCAGCAACCTCCTGGATCCTGCTGTCACATGCACTGTGGCACAATTGCCGCTGATGAGGTTAAGTAAAGAGATGGGGAAATGTTAGACATAGGTTGCTGCCTGCCTCCACAGCACAGTGGGCTCTTTCCATTCAGCTTTCTTTTCTTTGCAGCAGACAGGTACGGTTTCAAAGGAGTCAGACCCTGCCTGCTCAGGGGAACCGGGTGGGCAGGAGTTCCCTGAGAAAGCGGCAATCCCTGCCCCGATCATTTTTCAGGTACTGGTAGAACTAAGTGTGCAACCCACCCCTGCATGTGTGTGCAAGGGCTATTGTGAACTGCACCGATTCTGGCTGTTGCTGAGACCACGTTGCCTTCCAAGGCCTGACCAGGAGGCCTGCAAATGGATGGGAGTGAGAAAGTCCCCGTGTGCATCTAACAGAAAACAATGGTCACTCCTACTAAATATGTAGGCAGCTGTCAATAAGTAGCATGGGACTAACAAACTGCCCACTCTCCAGCCTCACTTCTTTCTGTTTTTCCTAACAAGCTGACAATCTCCTGGTGTTCACCATAACTGCAGTATTGCTCTGGGGCAGCCGCTGTGCAGCCTGTCCTTGCTAGCTTTAATGCGACATGTGAAATACGCATATCTTGGTCCCAAGGCCTTCTTGGAGCAGAAGAGGAAAGAGAGAAAGCTGCACCAAACATGTGGTTTGAATGAAACGCAGAGCTGGTGAATTCAATATAGCATCCACCCTTTCCCGACGATGTCCTGTTGTTTTGTGATGTGTTGTACCTGCACATCTGCACAGCTGGTGCATTGCGCCTGTCTGTGGGCTTGGTTCAGGTGTTGCAGGCCGGGCTCTGACCACTCTGAGCTGAGACAAAGATTGCTGTGGGTCAGTGAGAGCAGAGCAGTGCTTTGAGACCTGCATAGCCCCTTCTCTGAGGGGTGGCACCCAGTGCCTAGCAGGAGAATTCAGTTTGGCTCAGGAAGGGCAGGTAAGGCCGGCAATCTGGCAATGGCTCGCTTGAGTTTGTGCCTGCTGGAGGGCCTGTTCTGGGTCTCTGGGAGAATAACAGTGCTTTTGGCAATGGTTGGTGGTTTGCATTTGCAGGTGTGAGTTGGAAAGCCTGCTTTGAATTTGCGTCTTTTTACATAGTGGCAGGACATCTTCAGTTGCTGGTTGATGATATGTATCTTTGTTCTGCAGGGTGCAATAAACAAAACACAGGATTTAGTTTCCTGTCTCTGGTGCTCTGACTCAGTTCACCAGTGTGACTTACTTCTAGATGTAACCCTCTTTTTACGTTGGTGTATGTTTTGATGCTCCCTTTGTGATTTGTGAGGTCTTCCTTCTCAGCAGCTGGAAATCCTACCTGTGAGCAGTGGCCTGAGGTGAGGTTTTTGGGTTTGGCTTGGAAGGGTTTTCAGGTTTCAACACCTGGGCCAGCTGTAGGCTGATGCAACTCACCATCTTCTGATGCAGGATTAGCCACAGGGGGAAAGGGCTGGCAGGGCTCTTGATGATCTTAAGCTTCTCCTGAAGTATTTGAAGGCTGTTAGCCTAACTTACACCTGTCCCTCTGCCTTCCTTAGTGTTTTGCTACTGACCCAATGCTCTTCCACAACAGCAGCCACTTTTGGCAGCAAACCTGCTTTGTGGCTGCAGCCTTGTGCTCCTGCTTCTGCCACCAACAGCTCAGAGCTGTGTGTGCCTGCATCAGGAGAGGGCAGAACCACAGCAAGCATTTGCCATTAATGTTACTTGTGAGCAGGATGGGAATCCTGCAGCATGAGATGGAGATATTGGGGATATTCTGGGAGTGTGGTGGGAGGCTGAGAGAGAACAATGAATTCTGTTGGCCACTGGGAAAAGCTACAGAGAAAAACTGCAGCCCCACAATGGGAACCTAGAGCTGGCCTGAAGATGGTAAGTGTTTTCTGTCAGTGCCTTTTAGAGATGACAAAAAAAATCATTTCACTAAGAGGGAAAAGAGTGCTGTTGATGCTTAAATGTTTCTGACCAGAACCTGTCAGGTTGCTAAAACTGGCTGAGAACAGGCTCTGAGATGCTCGTGGGGGAAAGTTCTGCCTATGTTTGGATTGGGATTGGCTGGAAGTGACCACTGTGGGTTTGATCTTTTCATTTGGATAATCTGAGCAAACACAATGTTCCTGCTTACATATATGCTGGCATTTTTTAGAGGCACAGCTGACTGGTTTGGAGTAAGCAAAGACAGTGATGCTACACAGAAATGGCAGAGAAAGAGCCTTCGCCACTGCAGCCTGCGGTATGGGAAGCTGAAACCTCAGGTCATCCGGGAAATGGACTTGCCCAGTCAGGACAATATTTCCCTAACAAGCACAGAAACCCCCCCTCCGCTTTATGTTGGGCCCTGCCAACTGGGCATGCAGAAGGTGAGTAGCGTGGGACAGAGTCAAGGCCATCCTGCATGGCGTCTTCACCATTTTTAACCCATTTGTGGGCTTAGTTCTGCCTAAATGTGTCTTTTCTAAAGAGTTACAGTCAGTGACTCAATGTGATGTCTATTGAGTCTGTACTGGGACTGGTACTACTTAATATCTTAATCAGTGACATAGTGGGGTTGAATGCGAACTCTGCAAGTTTGTAGATGACACCAAGCAGAGCAGTGAAGTTGATATGCTAGATGCCATTCAGAGGGACTTTGACAGTCTTTAGGAGTAGTCTCATGTGAACCTCATGAGGTCCAGCAAGGCCAAATACAAGGTGCTGTACCTGAGCTGGGGCACTCCTCTGTGTCAATAAGGACTGGGTGATGAATGGGTTGAGAGCAGCCCTGCAGATAAGGACTTTGGGGTGTCCAGTTACCAGCACTTTAGAAGTAACCCATAATATTCCAGCAAAGGAAAGACTCCTTGCTCCACTCAGCACCTTAATCCATACAATATTAGGGCATCGGTGAACACCACCGTGGGTAAGTGTGAAATCAATTCCTTCCAAAGCAAATTGATCTGTGACCCAAAGCCTGGCTGCACTGCTGAAACAGGAGAATATCTTGTCTTTCAATCCAGTCTCACCTTGTTGAATGCTTTGGTCATAGGATACTGAGAAATGTTGTTGGGCTCTATGTGGACTACATTCAATCTGAACTTGGTTTCAGTAGGTGTAACTCCATAAAGCTTCCTATTGAGTGTGCAACTGTGGATTAAAAAAGGCTCATAAAACATTAGGATAAAGCACAGAAGTCATAAAGAAACCACAGCTGTGATGATGTAAGGACAGAGGAAAGGTTTGTAGCTGAAGGCAGTGTTTTCATTAGGTTGATTCGTGTGTTTGGCAGCTTTGGTCTGAAGAGTCCCAGAGAAGGGCTTGTAGCTCCTGGAAGCTTGCCTGCTTTATCCAGCTGTTAGGATTAACAGAAACAGATGTAAATATACAGTTAAGCTCCACCAGGATACTGTTTAAATCCAGAGCTGCACACCAACAGAAAGGAAACTAGCTTTTGAAAGGGCCTGGCTCTATTGAGGGATTTCTCCAAGTCCTGATCAGATATCACGTTCTCTGACTGCAGACTTCTGTGTCACAGAAGGTGAATGAATCCAAGAGCTTAGAAAGGGCTGAAGGAGGTTTGAAGCTGTCATGTGAATATCAGAAATGTTCTGGATGAAAGTAATCAATACCAACAAAAACAAAATAACCCAAAACAATGACAAACAAAATAAATGAGGAGGGCTTTGAGGACTTGACCTTGGAACTCAGAACTTTATCTTTACAGCAAGTTATTTCCTATCTCCCTTATGTAGAATTGATCGGTGTTTCTTTCAGTCTGGTACTTGATTGGCCACTGTCCTGGTCTCAAGCGGGAGATGATGGAGTCTTGAAAGGAGGAGAGCTTGGTAGGCAGGTATTGCGGGGTGGCTGTACATACTGATGGGCTTCTTCTCTGGCAGATCATAGACCCTTTGGCCCGCGGCCGAGCTTTCCGAATGGCTGACGACAATGATGGCTACAGCATCCCCCACACTCCCATCACGCCAGGTGCCACGTCACTCTGCTCCTTCACCAGCTCACGCTCAGGCTTCAATCGCCTCCCGCGACGGCGGAAACGGGAATCTGTTGCCAAAATGAGCTTCCGAGCAGCTGCAGCTTTGGTGAAGGTACCGTATGTGGGAGGGCAGCAGGATGTGGCCCTGCCCTGGAAGAGGAGTGGGAGGGAAGGAGCTATCTTTTGTAGGGAGAAGCACTTCCTGTGAGTAGAGAGAGTGGAGGAGAGCAGTGGTGGAAGAGAAGAAACCAGGACATGTCCTCTCTTATTTTAGCTGTTTGTCTAGCAGACAGAATGTGCAAGAAGCAAGGATGCTGGCTGGTTTGTGGTATAGACTTTGCTTGCCATTTATCAGCCTTGGAGCTTTGATTCCCACAGCCAGCAGCCTTAAAAGGTTCCAGCAGGTCTGGTTAAGCTGGGACCTCTGGGCGGTTTATCTGTAGTGCTCATGGCAGAGTAGAAGTGCCTGAGCCTCTTACTATGCAAGGCTCTTTTCTGGGTCTCAAAAGGGTCGTGTTAGGGTGATCCTTTTGCTCTGTGTCTGCAGTTCAGTCTGACATCATTCTACAATGATGGAGCATGTTACAAACCTTCATGTGGATCAAGAAGTGGGGTAGCACTGGGACTCGTCACCTGGAAGGTGCAGCACATCAGTAGGACTGTTGTGCTTGATGGCTCAGTGTGACAGGGTCAGCGCTTGGGCTCCCTGTGTGCAGGCCAGGGTGACACTGTGTGGACCTGGGGCTGGGGTGTCTGGCAGTGACTTGATACCACTGTGTCTGTCTGCAGGGTCGCTCTGTGAAGGACAGCACACTGAGGAGGGCTCAGCGGCGCAGCTTCACCCCAGCAAGTTTCATGGAGGAAGATACAGTGGATTTTCCAGATGAGCTCGACACTTCTTTCTTTGCTCGGGTGAGGGGCAGGACTCCAGAGACTTTGCAAGACTGTAGCTCTGGCGGGGCTGTGTGGTGCTGGTGTCTCAAATGTGATGCCTCCTCCTTCTGATGGGACTTCTGTGTCTTTGCCCAGGAAGGAGTCCTTCATGAGGAGCTCTCTACTTACCCGGATGAGGTGTTTGAGTCGCCATCAGAAGCTGCGGTCAAAGATACTGAAGTGAAACCTCTAGATCAGACGGATCTCACAGGAGGTGCCTTGGACAAAAATGAGCTTGAAAGAAGCCACTTGCTACTGTAAGTATTTTCTTGTAAGGTGCCAAAGCCTAACATAGGATGGTGGCCTGCCCATTCAGATGGTGGCCTGCCCATTCAGAGTTGATTCTTTGGTGCTGGGCAGCTGCTGGGGCAGGACCATTGCTCCTTCATGAGGGAAGTTGGGATCTTAGAGCCATGGGTGTTTGGAGCAGAGCAGCGATGGGATTTCTTTAAGCCCTGTGTGCTTCTCTTGATGTTCTGGATGAGAGTCCTCCTGCCCCTGCAACCCCTGAAAGGTGACTGCGAGGCCACCTCTCCAGCAGCTTCCTGATGTGATGCATTTTTGAGGCTGTATCATAGCATTGGGAAACAAAAGACACTTTAAGTCAGCTGTGAGGATGCTGGAGACCCAGCCTTCAGCTGTGGAGAATACGGCAAAGGTAAGAAGGCTGTTGCCATTGCCACAGTCTCCAGGAACTGTTGAGAGGAGTGAAGTGAAGCATGGCTGAGTGTCAAGCTGAGCTACATTCCTCACTTGAAACCAGAGAAAGGTGTGGCACTGATGCTGAAAGCCCTGCAAATATGTGGGTGGTACTGTACTGTGTGCCTAGATTTTTTCCACCTGAGTAACTAGTACTGAGTAATTGCTCCATGTCGTTTCCGAGTTAGCTCTGACTTAGCTGGCAGCTCACCCCAGCAGAGAGTAGTGCTGGGTGTGAACGTATAGCAGACAGGGAGGTCCTTGTTGTGGTTCTGCTGCTCACAGCCCATCTTGCTGTGTTGGAGTTTTCCCTTCAAGTGTTTCCAAGAACTTGACTCAGTCTTAACAGAAGTGGAAGGAGCAAATGGTGGGAGCTTGTTGTCTCTCCACTGAGATGGTCTCAGTCTTCTTGACTCCATTTGGATTTTCTCAAATCTACATCCCTTTCCCACTTAGAAAACCGCTATCACAATTGCAGTCAGTTGTCCTTCTAGGTGGCCAGGTGTTTATTTTGGGATAGGCTGATAGTCCAGCATGAAAATACTGGGAAATAGCATGTCCATTATACAGAAACCACTTAAACCTCATCCTATTGCTTGTCCATACTTCAGAGCTCTCTTAACTTCTCCAAGACACTCTGGTTTCTGGTTTCAGAAAAAAATGTGGTTTCAGTGACCACTTTTGACAACCACTGTCTTTGTGCAAAGATGGTCACTTAGGAAGCCACAGAGTGTTTCTGTTAACTGGCTGAGGACTTGCCAGTCTAAACACATTAAAGGGCTTCAAGGGTTGGGATTTCCACTGTGGGGCTAAACGGTGCTTCCATTTCATAGAAGAGAATGGAGTGAGGGGAATGAAACAGTGGAAGAAGTAGATGTGTATGAGTGTTAGCTGCCTAATAAGACAGCTGACGCTGAAGATGCTGAGGATGATGTAGCCCATGGCTTCCATCTCTCTCCATTCATTTTGGATCAGAAAAGAGTTAAGGCTAAAGTTGAAGTTGCTAGAGGTGGTCACAGCCACAGGATGCTGTTCTTGGTCCCTACTGCAGTGTCAGTGCTGGGAGGCTGGAAGCTGTGTCTCACCAGAATGAGATGCTCAGTGACACCCAGCTCCACTCTCCCCATTTTAACCCATTGCTGACAATTCTAAAGCTCTGAGAGCATCTCAGGAGTGGGGTTCAGTTTGGCACCTGCCTTGTGCCACCTTCTGCATGTAGTCCAGTGCTTTTTTTTTTTTGCTGGGGCATTGTAACATTTGGAAATGCAACTTCTACTTCAGAGCACCTTGTCTGCCTATCGCTGTTGCTCAGCTTGGGTACGGTGGGACAGGCACGAGGTCTGCTGCCACCAAGCACCAGAGAAGGGCTGCTCCCTGTTACTGTGCCATGGAGAAGGAAACCATTGCTGTTCCACTTTTTATTCCAGCCCACTGGAGCGAGGCTGGAGGAAGCAGAAGGATGGAGGCCTGGCACAGCCCAAAGTCCGCTTGCGGCAGGAGGTGGTGAGCGTCAGCCCACAGAAGCGTGGCCAGCGCATCGCCGTCCCCGTCAGGAAGCTTTTTGCCAAGGAGAAGCGGCCGTACGGCCTGGGGATGGTGGGGAAGCTGACAAACCGTACCTATCGCAAGCGCATTGACAGCTATGTGAAGCGGCAGATTGAGGACATGGATGATCACAGGTGAGAGCTGCAGTTAATGCTGGGGTCTCAGTAAAACACCAGGCACTAGGAGCACCCCCTGCTCCTCCTGGTGGGTATCTGCATCTCTTCCCTGCTGTCCTGTGATAAACATGGAGGCTCAGGTATTCTTGCCTCTGATTGTTTCCATAAACTTGGTATTTCGGATGCATTACACATTTTGGCATTAGGCTTTTGTATTTGTGGATGCTTTTCTTGGCAAAAAGTGCCTTGCCTGGTGTTTAGGGGAGAGCAGAGGCTGTCTGCTAACAAGATTATTGCCTCCAATCATGTATGCCCTAGGTGATCTTAGTCCTGTCCCCAGGGTTCCTAGGGAAAGAAAGCAGCTTTTGTCCTTGCTCTGTGAGTAGATGTAACATGAGAGTAGATGCTACAAGATACAGTTTACTAGCTTAGTGGGTAGTAATGGTGATAGGATCTTGTAGGAACTTTCCAACCTTGTGATTCTATGATTCTATACCTGCATTTCTGCCTCAAATCTTTCCCCTTTCTCTCCATCCAGGCCCTTCTTCACATACTGGGTCACCTTTGTGCATTCACTCATCACCATCCTTGCTGTGTGCATCTATGGCATTGCCCCTGTGGGGTTCTCACAACATGAAACTGTTGATTCGGTAAGTAAATCACCCTGACTTGCCTGACTTGGAGTGTGACTGAGTCATAGCTCTCAGCACAATGGCCACTGAGGGCCTTGTTGGCTGGACACCAGGTGCCCAGGTCCTGCCTACAGCGTCTGTGAGCCCAAGTGCTGCTTGCTTCCCCTCCTGCAGTCAAGTTGCTCTTGACATTGAGCTCTATCAGGTGCTTTGGCACAAAGCATGGTGGGCTCCTGACAGGTTTTAGTTGTGGCTGTGTTGAGAGACCTTTTGAGCAACTTGTTCCCCTCCTGGTGGGGACCTGGAAGATGTTCATGGCAGGGAAATATTTCAAACCTCAGTTAAGTTTTTGTAACAGCTGCGAGATTTTGCTTCGTGCCAGGAACAAAACAGACCTGTCTGACTTTGTGAGCTGATCTTGAAGCTACTTGTAGCCTTCCCACATGTTGTCAGAGGTCTCTCTGAGGTGCATGTCTCTGTAGCACCATACTCCTGCTCCAAGCAGGGGGATGCCCGGGGTTACTTCACACCTACAAGTCTGATGGCTTTCACAAAGCTGTCACCAGCATCTGGACTTGTGTGGCTGACAGCTGCTGCTTGTGTTGCTCAGCTGTGTGAAGCTTTATACAGGATCTCAGCCAGATGGACATATTCACAGAAACCTTTAAATAAAGGTGCCCAGATCTGCCCTCCTACAAAAGACCAGTTTGAGAGAGCTGTGTATCCAGTCACCTACTGGGGGGATTTCTGCTCCTTCTGGGAGCTGTTTTCACCAGTCCCTGCCATTTGCTCATGGTACTTTTGCTTCTTCTCCTTTCAGGTTTTGCGAAACAGAGGGGTTTATGAAAATGTCAAGTATGTTCAGCAGGAAAACTTCTGGATCGGCCCCAGTTCAGTGAGTGTTACCATCTGGGGCTGGCAGTGGGTAGTGTACAGCAGCCAGATCACCCCAGGGACCTGGGCCCTCCACTGCTTGGAGCCTGGTGCTAGTAGATCTCATCAGCTGGGCTTCTCACAGGGCTCTACTGTCCTTGGCAGGGTGCAGTGCTGCTCCTGCCCCAACTGCCCTGCAGAATGGTTTGCTGGGAGCTGGGGATGGGCCTTGACACTCCTTCTTGCACATGGTTCTATTAAGCCAAGCACAAGGCCAGAGGAAATGTTTTGAGCTCTTGTTTTGAGCTTGCTTATTTGAGGCAAATACTGAGAATATGCCTGATGTATTTTGAACATCATCATGCAGGACTTGTTTCTGGCCCTGCTGGGGGTACCCTTTGCTATTCTTCCCGCTCTGCTCTGCCCTGGGCAGTCCTTGTGTTCATCTTGACTGATGTGAGCTTTTCCATCTCTCACCCAGGAGGCCCTGATCCACCTGGGGGCCAAGTTCTCACCATGCATGAGGCAGGACCAGCAAGTGCACAGCTTCATTAAGGCCAAGCGTGAGAAGGAGAAGCACTCAGCATGCTGTGTGCGAAATGACAAGTCCGGTTGTGTACAGACTTCAGAGGAGGAGTGCTCAGTGAGTCTGGTGTCCCTTTCCTGCTGTTACTGCAGGCTCAGGGCCACTTCTGTTGATGCTTTCTCCTGCCCTAGGACTCACAATGACACTTCTCCTCTCCCTTCTCTTGCAGTCCACCCTTGCTGTGTGGGTGAAGTGGCCCCACCACTCCAGCACACCAATGCTGGCAGGAAACAAGAGGCAGTTTGGGTCTGTTTGTCATCAGGACCCCAGGTAGGTCCTTCCTAGCCCACCTGCCATCCTAGGGACACCAGGGCAGCTGTGACAGTCAGGTCAGAGGCATGGGGTCCCAGGCCAGTTCATTGCAGGGTGTGTGCATAGCAGTGTCCTTACCTGCCCTTGTGGTGGCAGGGGAGCTGAGGCAACATGGGAGCTTTCCCATGGGATAGCAGCTACATTCCCAGCACAGCTCTCCTGCAAAGCCCTGGCAGCCACCTTTACCCTTGGCCACCACAGTCTGAGGGAGGGCTGAAACCAGCAGAAGGTCCATGTCTGGAGTTCTGTTATGTTGTTGAGCAGCTGCGTGCTCTTTGCCAGCTGATGCTGTGATCTCTGGTTGTGGGAAGCAAGCTGTAGCTTTGATCAGCACAGCCTTGGCTGACCTGAAGTAGTGTGTGACCAGCTCCTTGCCAGGGACAGAGGGGACCTATGGGAGTGTAGCCTGGGAGCAGGGACAGTGTGGTGCGCTAGGAAAAGTCATTTCTCTGGGTGATCTTTGCTTCCTGTTGCTGCAGGGTGTGTGAGCAGCCAGCCTCGATGGAGCCACACGAGTGGCCAGATGACATCACCAAATGGCCGGTGAGCATCACTGGTGGCACAGAAGCCTCCTGAAGCCATCCAACAACAAAAATTCCTACTGTACCAGATAAAGCCCTAAACCCTGCCAGGGTAATAGGATGATGGATACTTACTCCATCTAGGGGCTGTTTTAGTTACTTGGCAGGGAGGAGGCATTGGTTTGGGCTCCAGCAGCCCAGGCAGATGGGGGTGTCAGGTACCATCTTACCATTTGAAGAAAGCCTTGGGAGGCTGTGTCTGTGGGACTGGCTTCCTCCTGAGTGACTATTCTGACCTTACCCAGGCAGCGAGCCAAACCATGGATCTCTGACTGCAGCCTGTTGTCATTTTCCAGATCTGCACAAAAAACAGTGCTGGGAATTACACAAACCACCTTCACATGGACTGTGTGATTACAGGCAGGCCCTGCTGCATTGGGACCAAAGGAAGGTAATGAGTTTAATCTGTGCGGAGAGGGGCTGGGCATTGGGGTGAGAAACAGAGGGCTGTTTTAAGGTTGTAGACACGGCCATTTTCCTCCTTGTCCTTCCTGTGTGCAGCCCAGAGCAGTGCTAGGGAGGGGAGTCTGGCAGGGAGCCCTGATGGGTTTCCCATGCAGAGCAGGACTCTGGAAAGGCAGCTTGAGTTAGATGTGGCAGGGTGTCTATTCAACTGATCTTGCAGTTTAATGGGATTTGGAGCCCTGGGGATTAAATGTATCTCTTGGAGAATTCAGTTCTTTTTCCTTGGAATGACCAGCTTGTTCCTAACAGGCTACACTGACCCCAGCCTGGCCTCTGTGTGCATTCCAAAAGGAAATTATCTGATTTGGGTTTGCCAAGGAGGATGCTGTTCTTCATGTTGCTCCTCAGTTTTGAGTAGTTACTTAGTGCTTGGGCTGGGGCTCCCCTGCCAGGGAGGAAGATCAGTGCTACTGTCCCTGAAAGTCATGGCAGGACACTTGGCCCCACTTTCTGTTCTGTCAGTGTCTGAGGCACAGGGCTCCACAAGCCCAGAGCCATAAATTCCCCAACCTCCAGTGTTTCATTCTCAGCTGTAAGTAGCTGTTTTATATTACTTGTTTTGGAACCTTTGTTGCACATGCTCTGTAGCATGTCAGGGGCTGCTGAATGCCCCGTAGACAGATTTGGGTTGAGGTATTAGTGGCCAGGGAGGGCACAGGATGATTCACCACGTCTTTTATGTGCAACTTGTTCCTTCTTTTGATTACTGTGCCTCTTCCAGGTGTGAAATAACTTCCCGGGAGTATTGTGAATTTATGCGGGGCTATTTCCATGAGGAAGCAACACTTTGCTCTCAGGTAGGTGTGGAGTCATGGTTTGTATGGCCATCTTTCTCATTTCTGTTCCAATGTTGTTCATGTGTTGGGGTGATGAATAAGGGCGTAATGCTACTGTAAGTAATGGGTGGGGACACATGAAATGGTGCTGGAGGAAGGGGCTGGAACTTGGTATAGCAGAGAAGTGGAGAATTTCTTTTTCAGAGCTAGCTGCAGCCTCTGCTGTGGCTCTGATATTTGGCTGTGCCCAGTGGGTTGGATGGCACACCCCACAGCCCCCATTTTGCTGTCCTAGGTTCACTGCATGGATGATGTTTGTGGACTCCTCCCTTTCCTAAATCCAGAAGTCCCTGACCAGTTCTACCGTCTCTGGCTCTCACTTTTCCTACACGCTGGGTAAGTGTAGGTGCAAAGCTTCCATTGTCTGGGAGGGAACCATGGGGTTGTATGAGGGTGGTTCTAGCAGTTTCTGCCCTCGGGACAGCATTGTGGAGCTGAGCTGTTGTCCCTGCTGAGGCTTACCAGGCTGAGTTTGCTGGGAGGGATATTAGAGGCATGGGCTGCGCCAGGTGCTTTCAACAAGGCTCAAAGAAGACAGCAAAGAACGACAAGCACTGTGGGGAATTCGGTGGATGCTGCTTCAGCTCCTGTACTCTGAACTTGGCAGGATCCTGCACTGTCTGGTTTCAGTCTGTTTCCAAATGACGATCCTACGGGACCTGGAGAAGCTGGCAGGATGGCATCGCATCTCTATCATCTACCTGCTCAGCGGCATCACTGGGAACCTTGCCAGTGCAATATTTCTACCCTACAGAGCAGAGGTGGGTCTCCTACACACTGATATCTTGGCAGCTTCAATACAAGCCCCTACATGCTGTGCCTCTCTGGCACAAAAATCAGAGCTGCACTTATCTTTGCAGTATTTGTGTTGTTCAGATTTGTAGCTAGCAGTCAGCACCACACCGTCATTTAGGTGCTGAGCAGTAACATCCCCCACAGCACTCTGGTAGGCTTTCCAAGTGACTGACCCATTCTGGCTGCAACCTGAGGGCTGCCTCTCACAACATGAGATAGGAGTGATTCCAGCCACGTGCAGGTTCTAATTCAGCTCTGAAGCTGGTGTCAGTCCCTCCACACTCAGGCAGGCATAAAGTGAGAGCAAAGCTTGCCATTCCCACAGACCATCCCTGCCCACATTGCACAGTTGGAGAAACCCTGTGTGACTGCCCAGCTTCACCTTAGAAGTCTGCATGGTAGGACCTAGAGGACCGCCCTTCACATCCTTCAGTAAAGAAAAGCGTGTGGTGGGTGAAGGGATCAAGGAGATTGCCTCTAAGGATCCACCCTCTGGTAGTTCAACCAGATTCATCCTCCTTAAATAGAACATCTGTTCTGGTGAGCTCACACCTAACACCAATCCTCGTGTCAGACCAGGCCTTGAAAATCATTATCAGGATGAAGTATTGGGCTGCAGCATCTCAATCTCAAATAACACTGAACAGGGAGATGAAATAACCCTAATGGAGCTGGTTGCAGAAGCCAGGCTGCTGTGTTGTGCCTGTTGTTACCTGTACTGTTGTTCTTCTGCAGGTTGGCCCTGCAGGATCCCAGTTTGGAATTCTGGCTTGTCTCTTTGTGGAGCTCTTCCAGAGTTGGCAAATCCTGGCCCGGCCGTGGAGGGCTTTCTTCAAGCTGCTGGCTGTGGTGCTCTTTCTTTTTGCCTTTGGCCTCCTGCCTTGGATCGATAATTTTGCTCACATTTCAGGATTCATCAGCGGTTTTTTCCTCTCCTTTGCCTTCCTGCCCTACATTAGCTTTGGGAAGTTCGATCTGTATAGGAAGCGATGCCAAATTATTGTTTTCCAGCTCATCTTCATCGCGCTCTTCTCAGGACTTGTGATTCTATTCTATTTCTACCCCATCAAGTGCGAGTGGTGCGAGTTCCTCACTTGTATCCCATTCACGGACAAATTCTGCGAGAAATACGACCTGGATGCACAGCTTCACTGAAAGGCAAAGACCAGCTCCTCGAGCGGGCACTGGAGATGGGCTGTCTTTGCATTTGCTGTGCTAGTTCCACGTGGACGAAGCTTCTAATCTAATGACACTTCTAACCAGGGCTGTGGTGAATTGAAACGGTCTCTAGCACTCAGCAGGCGTGGTTTGCCTTATCAGAAGACTCTGAACAGAACGTTGGTGCCTTGTTCAATTGTATTGAACCTCTTCTGCTGCCGTTATTTTTATTACACTAGTTTCAATACTACATTTTTAACTAGAGTTATTGACTACTGCTAAGGTGGTGATTAAACGGAAAGGTAGCGTTTTAGCTACTGCTAATTGTTTCGCATAGTCTGTGGCTATGTTTGTTGCTTTATGTCACCGATGCTGTTCTATCTTTTAGCACCCAGCGTACCCCGACACACATTTACAGATGGAAATAAGAGCTTTAAAAGCCTCAGAAAACGAGTCTCTTTAATTACAAAAAGCACATTCTGCGTCCAGCTCAGAGGCAGACGTTTTGAACAGCACAAACGAAACATGTCAGAGCATCTGTTCAACTGGGGTCTGCTTCTCTGTGAAATCTTTCAACCTCTTCCCCTTGGGGAGCGCTGAATCCCTCACCTGGTCCTGGCAGGGCTGGAGTCTCTGTTCTACCTGTTAGAGACAAAGAAATACTTGGGAATAGCAGTGTTAACTGCATACTGGGCTCTGTTATCACCGCAGTATGGGGGCTCATCCAGAGCCCCGTGGGGTGAAGCAGAGCTTTGCTATTATAGCACGTGTCATATTGCACTGGGTGCTGCAGGTATGATAGCACTGAAAGAGAATGAAAGCCTCTGTGGTCACACAGTGATGATTTAACCCAGCCAGCTGGAGCCACTGAACAGAACAGCTGGAAAGGATGCAATTAGCATTGCTCTCAGCAACTGCTTGGGGCTCAGAATACACCCAATGAGGAACACCCAAATGAGGAGTGTTAAGAGCAAAGAGGGAGAACAGTCGCTTGGGTAAAGTGAAAATAAGATATACAGGAGGATCAAATGAACTGCGTGATGGCAATCAATCACTGCTAGCACAGAGACCTTGTCTTCCTGGACACTGGATTTCCAGAGTTCCATGAAGCCTAGAAGCAAGGTCCTAGAAGCAATCAAAAGGGTAAAGAGAGGATCACTGCATTTAATGAACCTCAGGGCACTGCAGGAGCAAATTCAGAGCCTAAAATGCACACCAAGGCTAGGGATGCACCACTGTCAGCTGCTCCCAATGTGGTTTGAACCACCATTCCCTGCCCTGAGAGGTGCACAAGCAACACAGCCAGGATGTGGACATGGGGCAGAGCCAGGCTGAGAGCCCCAACACACAGAAAGGCTCACAGAGCTGCTCTGTGTTATAAGGCTGAGTGCTGAGCCCCTGGGAAGGCAAAGCTGAAGAGCAGTTATTCATAATGGGCATTCAGGACTTACCTGACAGGTCACTTGCGGAGTTTCTTGATGAAGCTGACCTCATCCCTGTTCCTGATGCCGTACCTGAATGGAGTTGTGTTGTTAGGGCCAGTTCTCCTCTAACCACAACCTGCCATCTCTATGTGTTCTCCCTCCTCCTGCTGAGCCGCATCCCTTCGGATCCCTCCAACCCCCCTGCCTGGCAGGGCCACCAAACATACACATTTACTAGATCAGGTTGCCCATGGCCCCGTCCAACCTGGTCTTGAACACCTCCAAGGACGGGGCATCCACAACCTCCCTGGGCAGCCTGTTCCAGGGCCTAACCACTCTCCTAGTGAACAACTTCCCCCTAACATCCAACCTAAATCTTCCCTCTTTTAACTTAAAACCATTTCCCCATGTCCTGCTATTGTCAGCCCTTTCCAAGAGTTTACTCCCCTCCTGGGTGTAAGTTCCCTTCAGGTATTGAAAGGCTGCAATGAGGTCACCCCGCAACCTTCTCTTCTCCAAGCTGAACAAACCCAGCTCCCTCAGCCTGTCCTCATAGGGGAGATGCTCCAGCCCCTGATCATCTTCCTGTCCCTCCTCTGGACCCTTTCCAGAATCTCCATGTCTTTTGGACATTGTACAACAGATGGACACAGTACAACAGATGGGTCCTCACAAGAGACGAATAGAGAGGTACAATCACCTCCCTATCCCTGCTGACCACCCCTCTCCTGATGGAGCCCAGGATCCCATTTGCTCTCACTCTCTCAACTTCTTCCTGTCATCCGCCAGCTTCTCCCCTCCGTACGTGAGGTGGTAGGTCCTCCAGATGTATTTCCTGCGGGACAGCAGCGCTGTGAGCGGTGTCTCGTTGCGGGTTATCGCTCAGTGCCGCGTTGCGGTGCCTCTCACCAGCTGAGATGCTGCACGCCGCCCCTCCGTGCCTGCCGGAGCTGCACATGCCGTCGCAGCGCCTTCTTTAGGTCCAGCACCGTTGCGTTCTGCACCACCACCACCGCTGCGGGGACACCCGGCTCACTGCCCGCACCGCCCCGCACCGCCCCGCTCTGTTCCCAGCCCCGCAGCACTCACGCATACACTCTCCGTCCGCCTTGCAGACTCGCACCGTCATGGCCTGACCGTGCTCCAGCGCCACTTGGGAGCCGATCTCCTCCAGCGTCACCTGCGGGCGGCACCGCGGGGCTCAGCTGCACCGAGCCGCATCACCGAGCCGCATTAACCCCCATCCACCCCATCACCCACCCCCCATTACCCACCCCCATCACCCACTCCCATATCACCCACCCCCATCACCCCCCCATCACCCCCCCCATCACCCACCCCCCATCAACCCCCCCCCATCATCACCCACCCCCATCACCCACCCCATCACCCACCACCACCCACCCCCATCATCCCCCCCCCAGCCCCGTCCGACCTGCGGCGGTAGGTCACTGAGCAGCGGATCCTGCACGATCCGCTCCAGCGCCGCCTGGAACAGCTCGAGCACGTCGGCGTGAGCCAGCTCCTCCTCGGCCTCCGCCATATCCAGCCGGAAGAGGCGGATCCGACAATATGTTGCTTTTCTGCCCGGCTTGCGGGAACGTGTTGGTGGCCGAAGAAGGGCCGAGATGTCACCGCTTCGCCTGCACAACCTGCCCGTATGTGCGGAACGTGACGAGGAAGGTACACGGAGATGGGGGACGGGTGGGCTGGGGGGGGTTATGGGGGCACAAAGCGGGCGGTGCTGAGCGCTGTGCCCGCAGGTGAGCAGCAGGAAATACCCACGGCTGAAGGAGGTGGATGATGTGCTGGGAGGGGCTGCAGCTTGGGAGAACGTGGATTCCACCGCAGGTAAGGGGCGATAGGGTGGGCTGCATTGGGGGGGGGGGGGGGGGGTGTTGCTTGGTTGTTTGGGTCTCAGCCCCCCCCCCCGCATCTCCCCGCAGAGCCGTGCCCCAAGTGCGAGCATCCCCGCGCCTACTTCATGCAGATCCAGACCCGTTCGGCCGACGAACCCATGACCACGTTCTATAAGTGCTGCAACGCGCAGTGCGGGCATCGCTGGCGTGACTGAACCTCCACCTTAACCCCTAAAACCAATGAGGGCCGCTGGGACCCCCCCCCCTCTGTCAATAAACACGGTGATGGAGCTCTATCTGCAGAATGAGTTGCACTGGTCCCATGGCTTTGCCATTAACATTCTCACCTCAAATATATACAATATATATATATATATATATATATATACAAAATATATACAAAAGTATCAAAAAAAGGATAAAAAACCCTTCCTTTAGAACCAGAACGCAACACCAGAGGGCAACAAAGTGACAGCATTTAATCCACCTCACCACCTAAAGGGTAAACCCAATGGGTAAGGTCCGGCTTCACACCTTCTACACGTGGAGAACCTGAACCCATTTGTTCCAGTTCATTTCAGTAGGGAACACCCCCCCCATGCGCAGGGTGCAGTCCACGGTGGGCTCATAATACGCTGCACAGGCCTCGCTCAGTTTGGGGCTGTGCAGCTGCTCTGCTACAAGGGGCTGAGAGAAGAGGGACACTGGGGATGCTTTCTTCATATGGAACTTTCTGATGCAACCAAGAGCTTCCAGACCCTGCAGAGAGAAACCACGTTTCAGCTTAAACAAAACAAAGTTCAGGAGCTGAAACAGCCTGAGGTCACAGAGCTCCTTATTCACACACCTGCAGGATCTCCAGCACAGCAACAGGCTGCAGTATCCCGGTGTAATGCTGCAGCAACATCCCTTCTGTTATGCCTGGCTTTGTCATGATGTGATACAGCACAGCTTCCATCATCCCTTTACACACAGGTTTGTTCAGGTTCCCATCCACAATCCTCCACGGTCTCCCAATGAAGCAGACGTTCTCACAGACCCTGCAAAATACAGTTTCAATCAGCTCTGCCAGCTCCTGGATGCAGCCCTGCACCTGATGGACCCCATATCCCTCAGTGCCATGACCACGTGCCTCTTAAATATCTCCAGGGCTCAGGACACCACTGCTGCCCTGAGCTTTGCTTTACCTCCTCATGCACAGTAGCCCTAATACCCTCCATTAGTTGCCCAAGGCTTAACTTCAATGTGCAACATGCAGCAACAGCTCTCAGACAGGACACTGAAATGACTGTGTCTGTGCAGAGCATTCAGTCACTGCAGCCATCTCTGTTACTCACCCATCTGCAGCTGTATGGGACAGACCGGGCACAGAACTGCCTGCAAAGAAAAAACAAAAACATGCAGTTTTGAAGTTAATTAGCCCAAACTCTTTGGTGGATGTTAATTAACAGGTGGTTAAACTGCAAAAGGCAACAGCTTGTGCTAGGAAATAACAGAACCAGGCTGCTGTGCTGGGATGGCTGAGTAGCTCAGGGCTTGAGAATGCAAACATGAGATTGCAGGTAAGAACCCTGTGCTTACTAAGGGCTACGTTTTTATCCCCTCTGTGTTACACACAGGTAGACGTTCAGTCCACACAGTAATACTTAACATGAAACTCATGAAGTCTATGCCATTTAGGCAGCCCTGAGGTGATGTCCTGCAGGAAGGCTCTACACCCATTGGTTACACCTCATTGGCATGGCAGTCTGGCTGTAAACGTAGGGTAAGGGCAGACTGTGGCCAAACGTCACACTGTGTGATTCAGTCTGAAATCGGAGCTGACAGAAATGAAACTAGAAGAAAATCTCCAACAAGCGACTCGGTGTAAATACTGGCAAGGATTATTAGCTGTTAAAAAAGAAAACTGGCAGTACAAAGGATGGGAAAATGAAGTGAGATTGGGTCGCAAATTAGGCTATTAATCTTCTCACTGGCATGAGCTGCATTCTGGTGAGTGGTTTAATGACTTCATGGCTTTTAGTCATGGGCATTCTAGTTAAAGCATACGTAGTGCTGTGTTTTCTTGATTTAAAGATGTCAAGCCTTTGGACTGAAGCCAGAGATGGGAAAATTCATCTCTAAGTATGTCTTTGGAGAAGATTAAAGGACACAGAAATGGGTTTTTAAGGAAAACACATTCCTGGACTAGTCACAGACATTCCAGGAACAGGCACAGGAAGGAATCTTTGATGTATCTGACACTTCCAATACCTTCCAGACCAATTAGTGTAATGCTGTTGTGTCTGTAATGAAAACCTCTCTCAGTGGCACAGCTTCATCTAGTAAGTGCTTATAAAACACTACATGGTTGGGTGGTGAGGATGAGCCAGGTACTATTCCCTGGATGCAGAACATTCTGACATACCTTTAGAGACCTCTGGGTTCTCCTGTAAATCAGAAACATCATCATGCTGTTCTGTGGCAGAGTGTTCAAGGCTAAGGATGTGCTTGTTGTGCTCAGGGCTGAGATCGTCATTCCCTACTTCAAGCTGTTTGTCCTCAGAATGTGGCTTATCTTGATCCTTGGGCACATCCACATTAACAGTGGCTGAAGGGCCTCCAGCTGTATTTTCTGTCTGCCCTTCCAGGGACCCGGTTTCCCCATCTGGGATGAACGACTCCTTCACTGTAACAGGATCAGTTATACCTGCATCCAAGTTACCCTCATTTACACTTAGCAAACCGCTCTGCAAACGCTGGCAGAGCTGGTCACCCTCTTGAATGCCATCATTTTCAGTCCTGCATCTCTTCCTTGGGGGTTCTCCATCACTGGGATGGTCTGTATCTTCTCCCAGCTGCTCCTCCTCTCCTGAACATTCCTCTCCCTGCTTTGCTGCAGACAGCAGACAGTCCTGTTGTACCTCTGAGAGGGCTGTGTCTGCACACTGCTGACCAGAATCTTCTGGTTTATCCATCGGACACACTGTATGCAACAGCCATGGCTTGGCAAACACAATTGCAACCAGTCTTACACTATTGCCTCCTACTTCTAAAACCTGCTGCATTTCAATCAGGTCCTGTGGAAAACAAAACAAGAATTATCTCAGGATAATTAACACTGGATAAATGTCAATACAGCCAAGCACTGTGAAACTGCCATCTCTTAACTAGCAGCAAAGAAAGACTAATTAGCGGGATATTCAGTTTTACGCTCCATTGTATCCCTTAAACTTCACTGAAATTACAGCCCTAAACATTTTTGTTCAGCTTAAATTAATTTAAAATGTAACTGGGAAAGAGTGCTTCCCCTCCAAAGGTGACTTGCTGGTATCTGTGGGCTTTGGAAAAAGTTAATTCTTATCTTGGATTAAGTGTTGCTTTAATTTTTGGCCTTCCTAACTATGAGGCAAGACTGCTATCAGACTATTGCTATGTTAACTCCTGCCTAACAGGAATAGCTTTGTTCAATTTGTATTAGCAAATACAACACGCAGCTTAAGAGACTGTTCTGTTGGAGGGGAATGTCAGACATGCAGACATTAACATACGGAAATATGTTATTATATTAACATATGGACATATGGAAAGGTGCTGTTAAACCACCTGAATGTATTGCTGCAGGTTCCTAGTACGTGCAGGTTCGTCCTCTTCGTAGCTGCAGAACTGTTTGCCCAGCTCAGCTTTGCAAACCCCAAAGTGGGAAGCAGCCTCTATTGCATTACGGATCTCTAGAACAGCAGCTACATCTCTGGGGTTGTAGCCGTAGCGTTCTGTGCACTCACGAAGAAATGAATCCACGTTATAATTCTCTTCTTGGATTTTTATCAGCCTGGTAAAAGTTTCGGGAAGGGACGAGACTCCCACAGCCATGTTCTCAAGCTGAGAAGAAGCTGAAAAATCAAATGATAAACAAATAGTTAAGCAGTGATGCACTGTTACCATGCAACACAAAGATAGATATTCAGACAGATAGATTAGAGGTGTTCTGGATCACGCTGATTAAAAACAGAGCTCAGCTTTCCACGTTCATTACTGCAGCTTCCTTCCTTCTCACATATTTGTGGCTGACAAAACCTGTAGAAGCAGAGCAGGCTGCTTTAAGGAGGTTTATCTCTTATCAAAGTGAAGTATCACTGGAAGGCGGCGCAACTTGCTGGCATTCCCTGTCTCTGGGCCAGCTGAGCTTTAAGTTAATGAGGGAATCATCTTGGACTGAACAGCCTAAGGAAAGGCAAGGCTATGGAAGATCCTATTGAAAAATCTGAAACAGCTGATCCATGGCAAAGCTGTTGGCCAAATGTGAGACAGACAAATTCACAATGCCTCAGTATGTACATTGTGTGTGTCTGGGGACAGGCCCACCACTGTGTCAAAACTCCTTCCCCAATACTGAATATTATACAGAGTATTCAGAAGCTGAAGCAGCTTAAGACCTTTCATTCCACCCTGGATAATTAGAGGTCAGTTTTGGCAGTGTTATCTGCTCTCTGCCCTTTTATCTGCAGGCTGCCCTTACATCATGCACTGACAGGCACTTATGAGACAGCTGCACTTCTTTGACAGCCAAGGAAAAATGAGAACGACTGTAAGGAGCCGTTAGCAGACCTGGGAGCCATGCATGGTAACAGAGATAGGAGAAATAATTTCTATTTTATCTCTATCACAATAATAATAATAGGAACAGACAGGGACAGAACCATCCCACTATGTCACTATGGATATCTAACTATGGAAGGCTTTTTTCCCCTCCTCTTTACACACGTGAAAGCCTGGATGTAACATGGGATATTATTTTAAGTTATGTATAGGGACTGGAAAACTTCCTGGAGAAGGAAAAGCAAAGGAGAAAAGAGGCTTTGTTCAAATCAGAAAACTCATGAGCTGAGGAACCCCCTGTCCTGCTCCAACACATCTGTGCACATCAGGCCAAACAGAAACCAACCTGGAGAGCCGAGTCTTCCTGGGAGTGGTGTACAGCGCAGCTTCACCTGCACCTGGCAGGAATTGACCACGATGTTGTCACTGGGACTCAGGTTACGTGTGCTGACAATTCCAGGAGCGTAGTAGCCTCTCATCAGTAAGTAATTGGTATGAGATGCTTGATGAGCTTTCACTTCTATCTTCCGTTTGCCTCCAGAGCTGTCATCTAAGTCCTCCTCCTCCTCTTCCTCCTCCTCAAGTCCGTCTTTTCCCAAACTATGGCAAACAGAGACATTTTGTTTGGTGCTTTTTCCTCCCCCTCAAAATAAGACAGTGACTCATTACACTGAGCAAAGCCAAAGCGTGTGCTGTTCTGCATCCCAGCACTTAAGTCACCAGCAGCTGCAGAATGCACTGCAGGCTGAGTTACAGCACTGAGAGCAAGCACTGACAGAAAGCAAAATGCAGCAAAGGTCTGCAGAGAAGAAAATATTCTCTTCTTTTAAACATCTTCAGAGGAGCCCAAAATAGCTGACAGTGCTGAAACTCTCCAGTTCAGAGGCTTCATCATGAGGGAACGCCTGTCAGAGCACAAAGGCTGAGTCAGCAAAGGTCCCATGCAGGACAGACGTGAGATGTGTCTGTCACATACAGCAGGATTTATTTTTAATGGAGAAAAGGAGAAAGCATTGCAGAATAAACACTTCATCTGTTAATAAAAGTAGCACTGTTTACCTTTTTATCACTTCATTTTCCACCATAGTGCTGTCCACCACAACTATCTGCTCTGGGATTTTCACGTTCACAGATACAAGTCCCAAGGAGAACAGGGAAAGCATTGCCACGCAGTGACCACCAGGTCCATCAATAGGAAATGTAATCATGTCTTCTGATGCTTTGCTTTCTTGATCTTTGAACAAGAAGCTGTCTGGCTGGTCGGATTTTCCCATATCCTTGAGCTTCTGGAGGAACTGAAAGGACTCTGTGCAAACTGTACTGGGAAACCGCCAGGTAAAAACTCTGTGGGGAAACAAACAAAAATCAGAGCACAAATCTGGCAGCTCTTCAGCTTCAGTTGTGACAGTCAGGTTCTTTGCTACACACACTTCATGTATACTCTCCCTCCCATGCATGTTCTATTTGCTCACGCACACAGAGCGATCTGACACCCACCTGTAGTAACTCTGGGACAGCTGGTAGGACATGGCTACAAAAGGCAGAGCCCGGCTTTTCTTTGGGCCCAGTGTATGGTTTAACCGACGACGGTTGACCAGGCTTCTCTTCTGGCACTCCAGGAAAGCCTTCACCAGAATGTCATCCCGGTACTCGCGGTACAACCGAAACGTCTGCAAAAACACCAACGTGAAAGGCAGCACTAGCTCTGAATCCACTGTTAGGTCTTACTTACTTGAGGTTTATATTAACTAAACATGGAGCTACAAGCCAGAAAGTAAACGATACATAATAAATTCATTTAACTCATTTATTTATTTTATGACCAGGAGTGGTTGAGATTTTGTACCTGAATTGACTGGCAATATTTCATCTGGTTATTTGAGAGTGCCAAAGTGCTCTGCATAAGATTCTGTAGCACCAAGTAGTGAATATCATAGACACTGAAAGAAAAAAGCAAGAAAAAGAACAATGGTTTTAATCATGATGATTTCTGTGCATGAGGTATGAGACTGTTACATTAGCACAAGAAGCCTCGATGGCTGCTGTATTGGGTCTTATTCTTATTTGCTGTAGGCTAGGATTGTGCCACCCTGCTATTATTGCTGTACTTTCCATCATATTATGGCATTACAGTCTTTCATAGATGTGAGGGCTGACAACTTTGGAGTCATAATGGAAAACAATGGTATTGCTGTTCCTCACCTATTAAGACTGTCTTCCTTTGTGGTTTGGTTTGTGTCTTCTCCAATTGCCAGAACTCGAAACCTAGTCAAGGGAAAAGACAGCCCTGTAACAGAAGTAAACCAACATGCCTTGTGCTGATCTCTGTCATAAGATGATCTTCATTTTACACTGACTGTGAAATGCAGAAGTTGACCACTGCAACTGCCAATAAGGGAAGTACTGAAACAATACTGCTCCAACAGCTCTCAGTGTGTCAGAGAAAAAAAATACATACACAAGAGACAGCACAGCATTATACACATTGAGATTCAGGACTTGCAGTTACAACCTACAGCACTTCTGTAACACACAAGGGTAGGAGAGGGTGTAAATCATGCACAGGTCTGCACTGAACTGCTCACACTGTTTGCCCATGTAGAGCCAAAGCCACCATCAATAAAATACCTGGCAAAGAGTTCCTGCAAAGTATCAGGAATCTCCAATTTGGGGTTCCCCAGAGTTGAACTGAATTTCACTTTCAGCCTTTCCACAAACTGCTTGAACTCTGCTGCACAAACCTTCAAAAGCAAGAGAAAAACGTTATCAACCTCCATTCCTCAGAGCGGGGTAAGATGCTCTACTTCTAAAGTGCTCGTAAATGTAAATGTAGAAATAGCAAAGAGTTGAATTAACAAGTCAGAAAAAAACAGTTCAGGAGACAAAAGTGTGTAACAGCTTTTCAACTTGAAGTTGAGGTTGATTTCAGCCATTAGAAGCTCAAAACTTTTGACTAATCAAATTGAACCTCATAAAACATGCCTCCTGTTGATGTGCCTTTGGAAGGCTGTCTATGTCCATCTCACTGCAAAAACAGGAATGATGCTGCACTTTTACAATGATGCTATTTTTAAGCGTAGTAAAGAGTACAAGGGAGAGATAAGAAAACAAATCACAGTAATTGAAACAGTGCAAGTACTCAGTAACATGAGCTATTTCTCTGTGACCTTTTGGATTGTTTCCCTCCTACCTGTGGTTCTTCATAGTTATTTTCTCTATTCATGAACTCGTCAATGAGGGCTTTATCTTGGTAAACCTCAGCAAGGCAAACTCTGCAGTAGATAAAATTGAAGGTGTCACTGGTCGAAGCTTTCTCAATTTGATACTGCTCAGAGAAAATAACTTCAGTTGATAAACAGAACAAATGGAAATAGTCCGCCTAACTTGTCAACATCCCATCACTGTCAGTGCAATCAAACCAACTGCTCATTTTACTACTTCACTACTGACATGTAAATGTAAGCCACACAAATAGGTTTCCTCGGCCAATCTTTTTACAGAATCCATTTCCACCTGACTGTACCTTTCATTTATCTCCGATTTTTCTGCATCATTTTTGGAAGTTATGGGAGAGGAAAGAGCAAACAGAGCATCAGCTAAGAGCAGAGGTGTGCAGAACTCTGAACATGCAAGTGCGCGATGGATTCATAGAGCCACGTGATATTTCTTGCACTATTCTTTACGCCTTTGATAAACCTTTCCCAATGAAAGGACAGATTTGTTAGCACGTTGCGTGCAGAAAATTAGGAGTTTATAGTCCCATGAAACAAGGCATATATATGGGAGGAGCATTGCCCTTAATTTCAGGAGAATTTAGCTCATACTGGGGATGTAGAGAGAAACCTTACTTGTAGTTAAGGTAGGTCTGGGGATTTCTGACGATGTAACGAGCTCTTCGTCCAACAGAACGGGAAGTTTTATCCAGAGACTCCTCAAAACTGGCATGCATGATATCCCGAACTACTTGCCATGGAACAAAGGGCCCTTTTACCTACAAATAGCAAAAAACATTCAGAGTTAAACTTCAGCTTTTATGGACGCAAGCGATGGTTAGAACCAGAAGATTTCCAAGCACCAAAGAAATGTGTTCAGTACGCAGACATTAAATAGAGATGCTGGGGAATACCTTTGCATTTAGCACATGACTTGCAATTCGGCACAGCATGAGCAAGACATCTTCTTGCACTGTCCAGGTGACACGCAGACGCGTCATTCTCTGCAGGGCACTCTGGTCAGCTTCATCATGGTAGCGCAGCTTTTTGCTTTTTTCTACAGATTTTTCTTCTACTAAATCAAGAAAAAGACAATTAACTCAGCACTGCGTATTTCAGTGAATTCAAACTCCTATCACAGGCAATCATAGAATGGCCTGAGTTGAAAAGGACCTTAAAGACCATCTTGTTTCACCCCCCCTTGCTGTGGGCAGGGCTGCCAATCACCAGACCAGGTTGCCCTGAGCCACATCCAGCCTGGCCTTGAATGCCTTCAATATAAAGGCTTATGTGCAGCTCCAAGGACAAAAACCAAAACTAGAGGATAACTGGGCTAAATATGCCCTCACTGCTTTGAAAAATCAGCTTAAATCATGGGAAAAATGGGTTAAAGAATTCCACAGGACTTAACTGGTGCATGCATGGTAAATGGTTATAACGTACAACTTGTACAACAAGCGGGTGCTTTGAGCAGAAGAACAACAATTTTCTTTCTCCAGATCTAGTTTTGTTTTAATTTACACTGAATTTTTTTTAGGACTGGGTGCTGCTTGAGAATAGGAAACAGAATAACTGGCCTTCAAAAGACGCCTGAGTAGTAACCTGAAACATTACAACTGTATTTTATATTGAAGAAGGTCAAAACAATGGATCTTGGCACTATAAGCATGACCTAACAAGGATTTTCAAGTTGCAGAAGGAAAAGGTTCTCACCATGACTAGGATGAGAGTGGAAAAGCAACAGCCAGGCTTTCAGTTCTCAGCAATAGCTTCCCAGCCAATTCAGACAATAACAGAGCTTTCTCTACTGGTGCTGTCTTTTCTCATTAAGATTAAAGTAAGATAGAATGTCTGATAGGAAGAAATTTTGTTAACTACAATCTTTGCTTTGTTTCTTTCTTCTTGTACTGCTCTGTCAGTCTCGCTTCTGTCATTCAAAAGCAAAAACCTGATTGTATCAGGGGAGCTTATTGTGAGATACAAGCTCAGAAACAAGGAACAGTCTAGATATGCACAGACATGCAGTGGATTAAATAATGTTTATCTGTCTGGATGTGAATTCCTATGAGGACAATGAGGATTATAGGGCTAGGAACAATTCCAAAGTTGAGCCTGTAAGAATGAAAACTCAAAACAAGTCAGGAAGAACTACACAGCAGCAGTCAAGGAAGTAAATGCATAAATACCTTGTCCAGAAATGAGAAAACAAGCCTTTAGGTAGCAAACTGATTACTTAAAGGTTCTTAATGGTATGATACTCTAAGCCAGCTGCCTGAAGATATTGCTGAATTGTTCATCTGCTTGAGGCACAATTACAATTTCTTTAGCATTTACAGTAGTACAATCGGGATTCACACATGGGTTAACAGCTACAGCAAGCTGCTGCACAACTGAACCTCTTCTCCAGAAGTGACAGACCAGAGGGCTGGCCAGTAAATCTCCGTTTTGCACAATGTCACATCAGCTTTACTAAAGGAAACTACATTAGGCAGAGGCATTGAAAAGAATGCTTCCTCCTCACAGTATGTGCTGGTTACTTACCTTTCTTCTTCTTCTTTGTTGTCTTTCCTGTGTCTTTCTTAAGTCTCTTCCTCTTTTGGTTCTTTCCACCTCTCACTCGTTTGTTTCGATCCTGTGTAGCTTCTTGACTTATTTCAATACATTCCTTTTTCTGAACAACAGATTCAGGTCCTACCTTTGGTTCTCCCAAAATGTTTATTTTATTACCTGAGAAGATACGTGAAGGTAATTGATCTTCATAGTAATTACATTCTCCGATACTAAGGTATAAAAAGCAAGTGCCAGCTTCTCTGTAATTAAAGGCCAAAGCTCTTTCCAACTTGTCCTTTTCAGTCACCATGGTATTTCATGGCAGTTCTTAGCAGCTTACATAGAATAAAATCACTTAAATACGGAATTATCAAGTGATTATTAAGTCTCCAGTACAGTGCAAAACCACAAGGGAACTGAACTGAGCTTTTATATTCAACCCGAAGCATTTCTTCCTACTTAACATAGATATAAAGCTATGCAATTTTAACAGTACATTTTCCTTCTGAGTCCCTCTGGATGATCTGCGAACTGCACATCAGAAATTACAAGACAAAATAAAATACTGTTCCTGATATTCATTAACAGAAAAGGGAATTATTTACTAATCAATTATAATGTCCCAGGAGCATCCTGCGTTACTGCAAGGAAATGAAAATAACCCATGTAATTCATATGGGGTGTGATAAAGTCAACACCAGCTACAGCACATTACAGCCCCACCAGCATCACCACCTTACCTCCAGTACTGAGTGGAAGAGGGTGTTTGGTCAGGAAGGTTTGGAGTCTCACTGTCAGTCTGTTCTCAGAAACATTATTTTCCTAGAACAATACATCTTTTAAATGTGATATGCAAAAGGAATGCAGAGCGTTATCACTACAAATAGTTCCTTTGAGGAGTATAAATTAAAAGTTTTCAGTGTAAACCACAAAAAGACCTACAGCTACAGTGAAGGATTCATTTGTCTTTGTACTGCCATGTGTTTGAATGGCTCTGAAATTCTAAAGTGACCACTTGATTATGAAGGTTTGAATTTCAGTACATCACTTAATATAATTATTAGGGAGCTTAAAGTCTTTAAGAGGGAGTAGTAACACACAGGAGGTCTCAATCCTTACGTGAACAAAAATCCACAACAATCCCTAAAGTGT
Organism: Coturnix japonica; assembly: GCF_054131305.1. NCBI lineage: Eukaryota > Metazoa > Chordata > Aves > Galliformes > Phasianidae > Coturnix > Coturnix japonica. The sequence goes on along the minus strand of NC_140675.1, from coordinate 18,620,014 downwards.
GAGATAGTACCTTCTTAGATTTATTGATGATGTAGCTTGTCCAGATCCAATTGCGTTTTAAATGCCCATAAAAGCTGGAATCCAGACCTGCAGCTCCCAGCCCATCCCCAGGGATAGTTCCATCATCAACCACTTCTCGGCTGCCTCTAAGAGAAAGAGTAGCAAAACAGTGATTATTTGGTAAAAGCAGCTGAGAAAGGGTTCCCCAAGTCATGTACAGAGCTCTCCTCTTACCTTCCCTCAGGCTGGGAAAGAAGGGGAGAAAAAGATGCTCCCTCCTTTAACTCTCTTCCAGAAGTAAAAGCATTACACCATTAATTAAACCCAAACTCTGGTGTTGAAGTCACTTCCAGACAAAAACCAAGATATCCCATTGCAAGAGATCTGTTACCATGTAATATGCTAAAAAGTGGGCTGGTAACGTAAATACCCGTTTGATGGACAAGTTCCTTGTTATCAGTGACACAAGCACAAAGCAGACATACGTGGTATATTCCAACATGGCACACTTCCTTTCCAGATTGTGCTTATCCACTGCTGACTGTTGCTCCATTGCTAGGGCAGCCTCCTCCTCCTGAGGATTACTTTTCTTTGAACGAGTGCAGCGGACGACTCCTACAAACAACAAATGGTTTTGCCTATTAGGATGATCAGTTAGGCTTCAATCCAACTTTCATCTGCTCTGCTATGGCAAAGTTCTGCTCTTACCAATGGACCCAACAACACATGTTTGTACTGCTTCTCAATAACACCTGCCAACTTCTTGCAGAGCCCATAGTGCCCCAACTAACTCTGAGTACAACGCACTAAACTAATTCATGGTGTCATCAGGAGCAGAACCTCTTCCCACCATTACGTTTAAGGTACACCTGCTGTAGCTGTATATCCTACTGAAGAAGGACCAAGCGTGAAAATCAACTCTGAAAAAGAAAGGTGTAAAACTCCCTTTGCTTCCCAGCCAACTCAGGCTGTTTGCTAGAAGGTTTAGCAACATGTTTATAAGCAAGAGAAAGCTCTGTTTGAACCAGTGGAGGATTCTGACTACTATTTTCAATAAGGGTTGTTTTTTTTTTATAGCTGGACTGAAATCTAATGGGGCTGTTACCAAATTTGTTTCTTCTAATATAACTGCAATAGTTTTTCTTCTACTGCAGCTCTGAAAATTCTAAGTGTAGAGTTTGTAGTTGTCAACTTCAATGGAGTTAAAAGGATAGAACTCCAAGTTGCAGCTTTCTTTAGTGCAGCAAGGGAGCAGCCAAGAGAACAAAGCACTGGCAATTACAAAACAGATCCTGTATTAAGGAAAAACAGGAACTGTGGTATAAGTAGAATAAACAGCAAAGGCAGTAAGAAGGTAGAGTAATACCATACCCAATGGTGTGTTAAGGCAGACACACTGCAGATCAAACCAGAAGTTCTCCACATCCTGCATAGTGTTCAGGACATGCAAACGTCTCTCAAATGGGCGGCTGCTTTGAGCCAAGTTATAGTGGGGGTCACAGGTGGTGGTATCTACAATCACAGCGTTTCTCTTCATATACACAAACACCTGTTAAATACAGCATGTTTCAGGCTGATAGAAAGAGATCAATGAAATAGCATAAAGTACAGAACACAGCATTTACTGTAGTTTAGGAATTAGGAATGACTAGAGTTATCTCAGTCTTTTCAGATTACCTGATCTTTCTCTTGAAACTTCTCTGTTGGGCCAAACTGTATCAATCCCATATAACACAACCTTTGAAGGTTTTCTACCACTGTGAAGATGTACCTCCTGCAGCAATGTAAGAAGCATTACAATTAGCAGACATGAAGACAGAAACAACCAGATGATGTGCCTGCGGACTTGGGAAATGTACAAGTCTCCAACCATCCAAATCCATGCCTTTGGCCACGATTTCCTCAGGAAACTGATGTTTCCAACTTTAATGATTCTGTGTGATTCTGATTCTGTGTTAACAAATATGCTTTGAAACTAATAGCGCTATTAATTCCACGTACTCAAATCAGTTTCCTTCAGCGATGCTTCCCCTGTTAACCTGCAACCCAACCTCTATTTCTGAACCTTCTAGATGAGGAATGGCAAACAATGGCAGACACGTCAGTGAGAGCCCATAAGCAGAAACTGAATGCTGTGTACGAGAGGCATGAGCTAAGTAATGTGGCACCTTTTAAAAGATTTATGAAGGACAGCATCATTTAGACTCTATTAAATTTTGAATTCCACAGCAGTGAGGAGTGTGTTTTGAACAGAAATAACACCCTGCTGATGAGTTATGAAGGACAGTGCCTCCCAGTTCTCAAACACTGCCTGACAGCATGCATGAATGCCATTTATTAGTTTCTTATTACCTTCTATTTGGGAGAGAAAAATAGTTTGGCACACTACCCCTAGAAGATTGATGATCCTTGTCTTGAGTAACAAAGTTCTCTTTGACACAAACAGGAAATAACTGAGAAAACAGCCAATCACTTGTTTCCTCCCTAGAGCCATTTTCTTTGACTCTTCTGCTTACCTTCTGTAGAGAAGCTGCTGTCGGACTGACATTGGCAGGAATCTGATCAGTGTGTGCTTTTTTACTGGATCGTTTAAAAACTCTTCCAGACCATCCACCTAAAATTATTCGTTAGTTAATCAAAGTATGAAAGATAACTGCCCTTTAAAGTATCAAGCTTTGATATCAGAGCTGTTTATTCAAATATTTTTTATGCAAAGGTTACTGCTTTTGTGAAATGGTTAAACATTATCCATTTGAATCTATCAGATGGAAGATTCGGTTGGACTACAGAAAGCTCTTTGCAAAATACAAGATCCAGAACATGCAGTGTTACACAGCTATATGTAACTCAGAACCGTATTTCTCACACGGCTCTTCAAACAGCTTTTTTGGAAATGAGACTATAAAGAACTAAAATTTCTACTTTGTAATGGCTAGTTTTGTTAACACAGCCTAAGATGACACCTGTAACTGCGCGTAGGTACAGCTGAATTATCAGACTTTAAATTAAACCAACTATGAAACAACATGAAAACAAAGCAACATACCTTGTAGCTCACTTGCACTATCTGAACAAAGAGTGAGAGAGGCAAGCAGATAAGAATGTCACTAACAAGAGCCCATCCAAATCCAAACTCTCTGTGAAGTGGCAGAGGAGGGACGTAGCGCATCCACGATGTGTCATCCACATACACTAGGGACAAGACAATTGGCTTAGATTCATTCAGTGTGAACACAATTCTTGCACTCGTAATTTTACTGGTAGAAAACTTCAGGCAGTTCATTGTTATGCAATATTCAGGTAGCCAATTTCCTGCATTTTTTCATCCTTTTTTGAAGTGGACTTTTATATTTTTCACTGTTGGGAAGGACTCTTGAAAAGCATATTTAAGCCTATTAGCAGTAAGTCTACTCTTGTTTCTTTGCTTGTAGACACTTTAGAAGATGCCTGAAAGCTACTACTACAATAAATTCCCAGTATAATCTGTTCCAACACTTAACTATCCTTCGAGTACATTAAAGATCTAAATATCCAATCCAATTCTTTTTCTGTAACCAGCAGCATGAAAAACAGCTTATCAACCATCTCTAATACCTGTTTTCCCTTTGGAAGACACGCATCCTGTATGACAGTTTCTTTTTGTATAAGAAACAGAATGTGTTGTCATTGAAATCATATTGCCAAATGGTTACGGAAATGCTACACAGAACCTTGACAAAGCCTGTAGTAACGTCAGGGTAGGTCACTTCTTACCTGTTTGATTAGACAATTCTACTTCTGAATCCTGTGCAGCAACTTCAGGATTTGTCACAGATCTCGTGATTTGTGTGGCTCCATCTGCCTGGGCTTCATTCACACTCTGCTTTTGTTTGCTGCCTTGTTTCTTACCATCACTTCTTTTTCCATCTGTTCCACTTAAAGGGTGCCCATAAATTAAGTACCAGAGAAACATGTGGACTATTTTTAAACGGGGCATTTTGGGAAGAAAGCCAAGAGAACGCCCGAGTCCTGGAACTGGGAGGAAAGATCAAGGACCAAAGAGAATTAAAAAGTGAATTAAAACAGCAGAAATAGCTACCCCTGATGTGAAGAAAACTGGAAGGTAAGATGGAACATCAAAGGCATCTCTATGAGAGAAGAAAAAAAACCCAACTACTTCTATCTTAGGAGTGCCCAACATCTGAATCAGTTCATTAATAATAAATAGAAAAGTGGAAGATGACAGCAAACAAAAAGTCTGATGTACCTGTAACAGGGCGATAATTCTTTAGTTGTGTTATGCCCATTTTTTCATCAGTTTTATCTGCCCGACTATTTTCATCTTTACGTGAGTTTTCTTGTGTATCTCCTGACTCAGGAAATGCCTCTTGCCTGACGTTTTCTTCATTTCCATGGTCCTGGGATGATGGTGTTTGGGGAACTTTAACCCTGTATTGAAACCATACAGCACTTTGTTAAAACTAAGATATGATTGTCTGCTTCGGTTGAAAAGAGATAGCATCACTGCAGCTGGTAATCAAAAGAAATGAATGTTTCTTTGCAAAAGACTGTCTTGAACACTTACTCTGAATAAAAGTACTTTGATAGAAAAAGAGGCCCTTTTATGGGCTTATTTGAAAAGATAAGCTGGGTGGTGTAATTTAACATGCACAATACTATTCTCTCTTGATATGAAATTTCTTCTTTTATTTTAATCTTTTCAGTCATAAAGTAAAGGTGATTTTCATGTGAGAATGCATCAACAGCTCCTAAATAATGGACTGGAATATCATCTTAGAAAAACAGTCTCCTTATGAGGCTACTCACTTGTAGTGGAAGTGCTAAGTCATGGCCTGAAGCAGTGGTGGAACACCTGGAGGGAAGGCAGGGCCAACCCAGGGGAGCTCAGGTGCAAGCAATGCAGTCGAATAACCAGAAGGGCTGGAGCCAGGATCCACCCCTTCCCAGCCCTCATTTAAGGGTTGGCAGTGGAGGTGACGGTTTCTCACTGGAGATCCCTGCCTACCTGAGGCCTTCCAAAGTTAAGTGAATTTTCTTCCTTTGTTTCTTTATCTATGCTTGCTGCACTTAGGCTTATTCTTGCTTGCAGCAGCCTATGACTGCCACTCCACCATTACTATTGTGTTTTCCACCCCATTATAGCATTATGAGTCATATTCCTTCTTTTATGCCATATGTCTAAAGTCGTGAAGCTTATGCTCTCTGATTAAATCCCAAATGAAACAGAGTGGGGATTTCTTCATCATTCATCTCTACAATTCCCATATTTCTGCCTGTTGTCGAAGTGAGCTCTGAGTTTCCTCTAAATACTGCACCAAAATTATAGGCTTAACCTAGGTCCCAAATCCACTACTAACCTAAAGACATACAATTAAGAAGCTTAGTGCTGCCCATAGCAAAGTCCCACCCTCTGTGAAGGACAAAACCTCGAGTACATGATACCATGCAGAACAAGTCTCCCTGAATTGTGAAGCAAAATGAGGACAAAAAAACCAAGAACTTGAAGATAAGACAAGGGATTCATGTTCAGTTCCTCTTCTTCCCTGTCTTTGGGAAATATTCAGCACCTTGCTTCATCTTTGTGCATTGATTTCTCTGCTGTTAAAGAGAAGGCTAATAGCTCTTAATTTGTATTTATTTCCTCTCCATGTTTTTGAAAGAACCAGTTGTAATAAGCCAGTTTCCCCTGAAATCATACAGATGATCAGTGGAACTTGCCTGCTTGCTGTGCTTGAATTGGAGATCCGGAAACGCACCTGCTCAATGGCACTTCGTACAAGTGGATCACTAGGACTCACTGAAGGATGGACAACAAACTCTGCCTGTTCAAGGCAGAAGAGAACAAGTAAGAGAGGTTTATGGAGATACTAGCTTTTCTATGTTTTAACTCAGAATCTGACCTAAAGTTTCTCATATGCTCTTTGTTGTCAAAATGAGATAGAATATAATTGTGCTGTAGCCTGACAGTGCAGGGAGAGACAAGCAACAGAACCTCTCAGAAGGGAAATGCAGAGATCCAGACCTGGGGACTCATCATGATTAACTGCAGTACAATAATTGAAAGTAACCAATAATCTGGTTTTCATGGTAGCTAAATTTGGGACACTTCCCAAAAGGGCAGCTCACTTGTGGGTTCTTCTACAAAAAAAAAAGTAAAGTTCTCCTTGTATTTATCAGTAAAAAGGCCCAAAATACATTGGTAAATAAAAAGGTTGTGAGAAAAGCTGCTTCTGTCACCAGGATTTGAGCAGTCACCTTTTTACTAATGCCATCCTGAATGACTGTGGTACGATAGATTCGGAGGAGTCCTTCTTGTGAAAGCTTCTGTACCAATCGGATGATGGATTTCTTGCAGCATTTAGTGGAGACACCTTCTTGCTTCTCTTGATCCATGACCATTTTCTGAAGCCTACAAGATGTAAAAAACATGGTATTTTAAGCTTCTAAACAGATTACTCATTTTTAAGTTTCAGTTTAATTCTGATCTCCTCCCTACCCCCTCCCTGTTGCAATGTCTGCATCCTTACTGCATATACTACTACGAGGGACGAGAAAAGCCAACAAGAGAAGAGGCACATGGGACTGCTTATGCTACCACAGCACATCAAGCCCAGCCATGCTGCTTTCCATCACTCACGTGAACAAGCTTTCAATCAGCCGGAGGTTTCGCACAGCTTCCACAATGAGATTCCGGCGCTTCAGCAGCCTGTATGTCTCATGAGATCTCTCTGCTGCTGCAGCCCTGGAACGCTTTTCCTTCTTTTGGTCACACATCTTCTAGTGCACAGTATGGACACAAATATTTCACATGAGCTATTAAATGTTATTAGCCTGATGCTGTTTTATCATATAGTAGCATCTCAGCCATTCAGGGTTTTGATGTTCTTATTAAAAAAAAGTCAGTTGGGGATTTTCTTTTATCTCTCCTTCACAGGTATGGAGCTAAAGCAGAAACCAAGACTTCCATGCAGTTAGATTTGCTTTGCCTGCCTGTTCTATATTCTGAGCCAAATTCATTTGAAAGTTTCGGCCTAGAGGGCTGGTAACTGCACTGGTGTAGTGCTGAGTCCAAGCCAACAGGTCCTGTCTCTCAAAAAGGTTTCTCTTGCTCACCAGCAAGGCTACACAATGTTTATGCTGAGGCCCATGTGTTCCTCCTTAAGAGGAGACAAACCAGATAACACACATTACTTGTGTGGGCCAGCAGACATCAGGCAATAGGACATACTAAGTCAACAGAGTAAATTGTAGAATCCCAGGGGACTAACCCAGAATGGTATTTTGGGCATCTCCCTTCCTACATGCTGGAGTAATTTTATCGTATTAACTATAATGCAAGGAAGATACAAATATGCTCTGAAATGAAATTTAAAAGAGAAAATAACAAATCCTATAAATGAATTTAAAAAGACAATCCATATCTGGTAGTCTTGTTGTGAACATGCAGGACTTTGCTCAAACAGCTAAACTAAAAGGAAAACATTAAGACCTGCAATCTTACCTTAGGATCTTCAAGTCTGACCTCCTCAATCACAGCCGTGTCTCCATCTTCATCAGTGATGGGAGGACAGGTAGAAAGACTGGATTCCTGCTTTACAGCTTCCAAAGTAGAATTCTCCCCTGGAAAGTTGTCTGGGACTTCATCAGGTTCTTCAAGAACTGGAGGGGAAGGCAGCTTCTTCCCCAAGGACTTCAGAGCTGCTGGCTTTGAGCCTGGTTTAAAAGCAAACAGTCTTGTTACACTCTCAGTTTCCTCTGTATGTTCAGCTCTCTATAAAATGCCTTCCCCCCCATTCACACGTGTTACTGTACTTAAAAGCATTCTGCTATGTTTTTCACATGCTGTTCTACTCTGCTGAAAGCTGCAGTTTGATTGTAATAACTTTTTTTTCCCCTTCTTTTCTTAATAGAATGATCCTTAAGAAAAATGCAGTGCTTTTTGCATGTATCAAAACTAAGACCTACCTTTAGCTGGTGTTGACTGATGAACGGGATCTTGGAAACTTAATTTCATTGGAGAACCTGAATTGGCCTTCTGACCTTTTTTTCTCCTCTTGCCATACTTCACTACTTCTTCGTTATCAGACTCTGAGACCAAAGTGTCTTCTTCTGCAGAGAAAGCATCTTCTAGTGGTGGGGAATCTTCTGGCACTTGAGCCAAAGTAAATGTAGCTAACTGCTCACTCCTAGCCTTCTCTCTCTCAAACTGACGGTTTAAATCACTCTCCTCTGCAAAAATGTATGAAATATACTTTGTTGTCCTTTGCCGACCTTCATCTTCCATAAAACCCTATGAAAAAAGTTGGAACTGTATTTCACTACTTACTTTTCCATTCTTGCAGTTTCTATTCCAGTGTTGGATAATTTTTCTAACTTATATCAAAACATGTCATTTTTAGCTTTTTTTTTCCTCCTAAATAACAAGAATATTGACTAACATTCACATAGAGAAACCAAAAGAGACACTGTTTGAAGAAAACATTTATGTTATCCGTATATTAGAATGAAATATCTAAAATATGTGGGATGAATAAAATTGTAGAGGAGAAAAACTCTTATGTAGTTAGCACAGAAATCAATCTTTTTTCAGGAGGTCATTCTACAATGTAGTAGTTAACAGAATTAATCAGTTTTAGGTAGAACTGCTGCTATTCTACCACACCAGGTGTTTTAAAGCATCAGGAAACCCAAATGAACCATCAATGAGGGAAGATTTCTTTGCAGTTTGTTTAGAAAGTGTGCTATGATTTACATTGTTCATTTGTTTTTTGTTCTACAGAACTTCTTAGTAAATGACAAGAGCTTAGCAAACAATTCCCTGCTGACAGAAGATGGCAATTATCCTGCCCTTGTGGAAAGCAGTGGGTGTTTGCATGCAGGAATTTGTTCATCTATAAGTCACACTCCTGATTAAATGAGAAAAAACTTGAAATATTTGGAAATAAGGAGTTTAATTACCACAATCTCCATACAGGGAGGGAAGGGTATTTTTTGTTCAGATTTCTTACAGAATTAATGCTGTTTAAATATGTAAGTTAAGTTGACTGATGATTTTAAATGTACACAGGATCTCTGACAAAACCCTATGGTAAAGACAAGGAAAGCAGCCCATCTTGCAAAACAGAGGCTGTCTCATAGCATTTTTGGCTTATTTTTTTACTATTTAGAGTGAGACATTTATGTTCACCTCTAAAAAGTATTCCAGAAAATGCAGGTCCCCAAATACCAGTAGGTTACCAGGGATTACAGTAAGTGTACTCGAGTGGTAAAGGCCCATTTGTCTGCCCTGACACTTTTTGGAGGCTATATCTGCCCCGTGGTGCCGGGTTTTAGTAACGTATTACTACAGTGACCACAGTTAAACTTTCAGTTTCAGTAAGTATTGAAATTATTTTATTTTAACCTTACTTTGACAACTTTGTACCTCTCCAGAAGACGACAGAGCATCCTTGATTCCAGCTTCCCCACATTCATAGCCAACCGAAGTTCTGCCTGAGAAATCCCTTTGGTTCCTCTACTTTCAACTGTTTCAGACAAAAGAAAAAACAGAAAATACATCATAGAAATACTCCAGCCCAATTGTATACACATACATCTGTATATATGCTCATATTTGTTCACAATAACCATTACTGAGGCAAACTTAAGAGCTACCTGATTTTGAAACATATATCAGATCAAAATCCTTAACAGTCACTGCTAGAAAGTATGTAATTTTCAAAGGCATATACAAAATACAGTCAAACACTGTCATGAAATGCAATGCAGCATCCCTGTAGAGTGAGGTTCAAGATCGAAGTTTTGTATTAAAAGCAAGAGTGATGTAGGAGGTATTCTCCTCTGATACATAGACAACTGAGACACAAAGAGATGACATGACTGCCCACCACCTACAGGAAGCCCACAGCTCCAGTCTGAACAGAACATAACGTTCTTTTCCATTAAAAAAATAAACACATCAATGCACAGAAAGCATCAAACTTCCAATTAAAAAAACAACACCATAATTTTCTTTTATAAATATAAGGAATACAAAGGCAATGGGAAAAATCTTCAACATGTCATATCTGTGATGCTTTAAAAGCCTTAGCACACAATACTGTAATTTAGCTTAATATGAAATTAAGAACCTTTTGTACTCCAGGATTAAGCCAATCAAGGAAACACTTCTGTTAGTCTTTGTAAAAGCGACAGATAAACTGTTTCGCACACGAAAATATTCTACTCCACCTACTTAGCTCATAAGCCTGGGTGAGCATATCCCTTTCACAAACAATATCCACAGGCTGAACAACTTTTATGATCTCTTCTTTATCATCATCGTGATAACCTTGCATTTTCTTCCGAAATTCTTTCAGTAATTTAAGGCAACGAACCATGACGTCGGTACCTGCGGACATAGGGGAAGAAAGGACCAAAGACAACTGCTTATTTCTAGGAAAATGTTTGCAACAGCTTTTCCCCATATATGAACCTGTCAAAAGCATTCCTGACGTGCTCCAAACATTCATGGCTATGATAACTTTAGGGCTGTAAGAAGTTCACCTGTGAGACTGGAAGGAGTGGAGACTGACTGCACCTCTCTGCAATTTCATTTAAGGGCTGACTGTCACTACAAATTACACCACAGGAAAGCAAAATATGGCTCGGTTACCTTTCTTTGTCTTGTAAGGCCCTCCATTGGGTTGTATTTCTTGCAGTGGGATGGATATTACCTTGGCTAGGCCAGCATTCATCATATATTGATAGAGACGTTTGAAAATTCTCTCACAGAGACCCTAATGCAAAAAGAAATGACAAAAAGCAATGCAGGACAGAACTCTGAATTCCAGGAATTCCATAGAAATACCTGATGATCTTCACAATGGAAAAAAAAGAAAAAGACCAAGGAGTTCTCTAATTTTATAGCCTTTGCTATCGTAAGCCTCTATCCTCTTGGTGATTAGTATCAAGGACATTCATCATATTGACTGTTTTGAAACAGTACTTTGTGTTAGGATAGCAAGAAAGGGCGTTAAAAACTTGCTCAGTCCCTTCTGCCTTATGCTCAAGTAGAAGCAATCAACTATAAGGAAATGCACAAGTACATCGACTGACTATACAAAAAAAAGTCTATTACTGTGAAAAAACTTTTCTGAAGCTGTGGACTGAACAGAAATTCTTCCTTACAGCAAGCAGTGACAGCAACTTGATCTAGAGCAAAACAGCAGCAATAGAGCAAAGAGATTTTTAATTCAATGAACATTTAAGATCCTGTGTTTGATATCCTACCACAAAATACTACACAACTTTTACTGCCTTTGATACGAGTCATCCATATTCTACATATAACAATAATAATGAAATCTCACCAGTTCTTCCCTCAAGTTTCCTAATGTATCTATCTGTTGTGGACGAGCACTCAGCATACTGGAAAGCTTCTCCATCAGAACATCGTATCTACTCCTCCTAAACGAGATAAGAGAATTGCCATATTACATATCACATTATAAGCACAAGTTACAACATTCTAAAATGTTAGCTATTAGAGGAGGTTCGCTGTTCTGGACATTAGGAAGTATTACTTCTTGGAAAGGGTAGTCAGGCATTGGAATGCACTGCTCAGGGAGGTGGTGGAGTCACCGACTATGGGAGTGTTCAAGAAGCATTTGGATGTTGTGTTGAGAAATATGATTTAGATGGGAAGTAATGGTAATGGTTGGACTAGATGATCTTCCAGATCTTTTCCAACCTTGATAATTCTGTGATTCTGTGAAGCGTTCTTCCATTGCTTCAAGTGAGAACACTTAAAATTAACAGATGGATTCAAGCTATAATGAGAAGAGTTGTGTAGGCAAGTGACAGGCACCAGGAAGACCATTTTTCAGAGTTCAAAGGGGAGTCCAGCATCTTCAAGAGGAGTTAATAATGAAAATGAGAACAGTCAATACTGGGGAACTGCGATGGTTTGGTGAACACAGTACAAACATTCGTCATAGTAAAAGGTGACAGCCTACCCAGGACATGCTTTAAACATGTCTGCGGCACGTACCTGTCAGTATGAAAGCGAGTCAGAAGCAGAAGAATTGAGTGCTGCTGTCCTCCACTCGGCAGTCTTACCACATGAGACTGCATTGTTATGAGACCATTTCTGTCCAATACTCTTCGGTGATAGTGAATTTTTCCAGCATCCACTCTAAAGAAAAGAATGCAAGTTATCTATGGACTGTACAAAGCATTTTATACCACTTTTTCTCTAAAAACTTTTGGTTTATTCAGTGACCAGGAAAAAATAAGAGTGGCCGTACAATAGGAGACCATTTGGGGATTCAGGTTTTGTTGCTGTTCCAGAATTATAGATGAGAATTATAGGAGAATAATATGCAGTCCCCCAGGAAAGAGAACTGAACACATTGTTGTAAATTCTAAGGGATAATAAACAAGCCCCCTAAAGCCAAGCTTTTTAGAATAGCTCTTAATTAGAAGTTAAAAAAGAATCTTAGGCATACAGCTTAATGCATCACAACCTACATTTGTGCCAGAGCAAGAATAGGGAAATAGGTTCATATCCGTATATACAATACTTGTAGAATTGGAAATGAAACAGAATGCAAAATGTAGCACTTTGCAAAATGTTAGAGAAAGACGACTTTTCTAACCTATCTCTGAACTATATGCAAAAAGCAAGTTTTGGAGTACAATCTATGAAAAACAATGCATTCCTGCTGTCACAGCAATGATTTGATCCCAGTTTGTAGGTACCCAACTCACAGAAAGGAATGACCTCTCAATGTCTGAACTTCCCTACACAGAACTTACAGTATCATCTAGCTATTCTGTCACTGAAACAACGAATGATCTTGGCTGATTATCCCCACCTCGCTACAACCTCCTTTCAGGGAACTGGAGAGAGCAATAAGGTCTTCCCTGTATCTCCTCTTCTCCAGGTGGAACAATTCCATTCCCTCATTCACTCCCCATAGGACCTGAGCTCCAGACACCTCACAGCCTTGTTGCCCATCTTTGGACACACTTGAGAGCCTTGCTGTCATTCTTGTCATCAAAATTACAAAAGAGGTCCCAAGAAGCAAACAGTCCATCCCATTAGTAAGGATGCTACCAATACAGATACAAGCTTAATCAGTACACAGCAATACAGAATGTTCTAAGCAGTCAGTAGAAATTCATTCAATTTAATTTAATAGAGAAAAATATAAAAGTACTTGAAAGCTTCACAGTGAAGATCTCTCTGGAGCTCTCCTTGCCACCTGGCACGGCCCAGACGCTCCAAGATGCAGTAAGAGAAATCAGGGAGCTTTAAGTCGGGATCCCCCTCCCAGCCTATCAGGGCTCTGTAGCGTTGGTCCTGGGAAGCCACGATGACCAGCTTCTCTCCCCATCTAACAGAAGGAAATGAAACAAAAGATTATTACAGAATCAGAGAGGTTGGAAAGGACTTCTGGTTGTTATTGAGTCCCAACTCCCTGCTAAAGCAGGTTTCGTGCTGTAAACTACACAGGAAGAAGTCCAGGTAGGATCGAGTATCTCCAGAGAAGGAGATTCCCCTTTCTGGGCAGTTCTAGTAACAAAGTTCTTCCTCGTATTCATATGGAACTTAAATCCATAAGAACATAGAGATCAGTCACATTCCCCCCAAGCCCACCGTTCTTCATAATACTTTTCAAAGCTGGACTTAAAACAACCACAGTTTGAAAACTAAGTTAAACATTCCTTAACGCTGGATTTCACTCACTTTTCAACAGCTTCTGTGTAGGTACAGCAAGGCTGCAAGTCCTTCCTCCTTATCTGATCCGTGATATCCACCCTCTCTTTAAAGTACTGACAGGAGCCCTGCAGACCATCTTTATCATCCAGAATCATGTGGACAGGGTATATATCTTCCAACGGCAGCGGATCCCTCTTGGTTTCTAGTATCCCCGTCTCCACATCGATCTCCTCATACCTGCAATGAGAGCATCCAACACATCACCGGGGGCTGAGGGGAAGGATGCGGGGCGAGGATGGGGCTCAGCTCACCGGTCGATAAGGCGGAGAGGCGGCCTCGCCCTCGGTAGCAGATAGAAGCGGAGATCAGGCTGGCAGCTGAGCGTTGCCCACAACAGCTGCCTCGTAGCAGGCTCTAAAGGCAGCGGGAATGGCGGCGTGCGAGCAGCGAGGCGCTGCCATAGCGTTCCTATAGTGATACCATCCAACCCTTCCAGAGACACCTCGTCCAGCAGCGCCCATAGCGCCTCCATGCTCCGGCTCCGTTCGCTTCCTGCAGCGGCGCACAGGAACTGATGTCAGAACTGCGACCATAACCAAGGCAACGCAAAAACACGACGGTGGAAGCGAGGCCTGGTCTGGTGTTACCCGGCTCCGAGGGTGCTGGGAGCAGTGGGGCTCTGTCCCTTGGCTTTGTGTGGACGGCTGGGCCCGAATTCGAGCCCTTTTCCTCTACCCAGCTCTAACATTGTGCCTTGGTGGAGGTACGGGAGTGGTGTTGTAACAGGTACAGTGCAATTGGTAAGAGCTAAAGTATTAAGTTCCAGTGTTTTTGATAAGGAAGTAAATGTTTTAGCAACAAATTTTAACTTCTCAGTGTATATATATATATAAGTATATGAGAGCACTCTGTCACAACTCGTAGCAGCGTACAGTGACAATAATGAAAAGATGGTTGTAAATATCCAAAAGGTTATTTACAGGAATAACTCATCCATATGAAAGCCTTCAGTCTGCTGGGAACCACTAAGGCAATCTCTACCTAAAAACAATCTCCAAGAGATGCTGCCTTAGTGGTGGTCAGCCCTTAAATGAGATCTAGAGGAGGTGGATCGAGCTCCATCCCTTCTGGGAGCACAGCTCAATTAACTCACCTGTGCTCCCATAGCTGACCCCACACTTGCCTCAGCTGATTAATCAGAGGTTCAGGCTGTGATTACTGATTTCCCATACAAGCAGCAACTCTGGAATACAGAGTGGGAGATGTTCACGTTTCCTGAAAGGCAAGTAAGGTTAAAATCTTCAATTTATACATTTTTAAATGTGTACTGGCTCTAAAGTACATAAGTCTTAGATTTAACCGACCCTGTGAATGGTACCAGCGCAGGAATGACGTTGGGGAACTGTTAGTTCCCAGCTTGAACTGGTGATTGAGCACCTGGTGAAGGGATGTGGCTGCCCAACCCCCCTCGAACTTACATAAGGGGCAGCCACTGAAGTTTGTTCTTTTTTTGGACCTGGATCACTTTCTGAGGAGTCTTGTGTAGGCAGAGAGCCCTTTCACTAATGGGGTAAGTTCAGCTTTTCTTTCTGTATATGGTTATTGGTCTACCTGTAAAATCTTTGCTTCTTGTTGTTGAACAACCGTAAGGAGCAACTTTGCTTCATTGTGAATAGGGCAAGTGATATGGTCCTTTCAAATGAGTGTAAGTTCCTGGCTTGTAGCATCAGTCTCCTAGTTTTGATAGTCTGAGAAAAGCAACCAGTGTATTTACTGTTCATCTGGAAGCTTGTTACACAACTTGTCTTATAGTTTGTTGAAAGAGGAGCTTCTTTCAGCTTAGAGCTTTCATGGCTATGGAGGGTGCTGAACCAGTAATATTCTATAGTGAATAATTTATTCACATTGACAACTCTTTTCTTTTCAGCTTTATATTAAGGACATGGTGACTAACTTTGATGAAAAACATGATGAATATTTAATAGCACTTCAACAGAGAAACCGGTAAGCACTGTTCCTACTCTCATTGAGTACGTGATAAATGTATGGTAACTGTTGAGTCACAGACTGAACCACTGGTTGAGCACCTGGGAACCCAGGTGAAGGCAATTCAGATGTGTGACCAGAAGAGGTGGAGCCTGGCTGCACCTTTGTTAGACTTCATTTAAGTGGTTACTGCCATTGGGGAAGGATCTCTGGTTGAAGATCCCTACTTTGTGGACTTTTCCCTGTTACCCTAGATCTTCAGAGGTAAGTGAGCAATTTTCCTTTGTAACACTGTTCCATTTACTTAGTCCCTTTACTGTCACACTCCTGTATTGCCTTTCTGTTGTATTAATCCTTCTGATTGTAGCACATAGTATCAAATATGAACAGTGATGAATATTAGTTAAAAAACTTGGTTGTAATGTGAAATTTGGCTTGCTGTGTTGCAACACCTGACTTGGTGTGACTTGATTGAAGCAGCTGAGGTAACCTTGAGACCACAAAGAGAACTTTAATTCAGAAGTCAGCATATTGAGTTGAGATATCAGTGGTGTCTATTGTGTACTGGGAGGGAGGTGCAAACAATGCCTAAGCAGGTGGGAACTGGAAGTTATGATTCAGATTCCTGCCCTAGGTTTTTTTGTTGTTGTTTTGTGAGGAGCTCAATGGTTTTAAGGTTTCTAAGTTCCTAATCAAAGCTCTCAAAAGTTCTCAAGAAGAAAGTTTAAGCATATAGAATGCCAAATGGGTGGGAGAAAAGTGAAATGATAAACAATCTAGTGGGAGTCTTAGAAGGGGAACACTTAATTAGGCTTAAATCACATGATATCAGTACTCATACAGGCTTTGTAGAATGTAGATCATGGAAGTTATATCCTGAATTGTTACTTATAACTCTGTTGTGCTCTCTTTGCATTTATTGCTAACTTCACCTGTATATGTATTGCGGACAGATGAGTTACTATTCTTTTTACTTCAGGCTCCTGAAAAATTTGAGAAGAAAGGATCCTACACAAATCAAACTGGAGCAGTTAGAGCAGGGGTTTTCTCTGTATATGAATGGAGCAAATTCGGAGCTGAGAAAGTACTGCAAAAAAATCCACCCATTTGGTTACTTCAAAAATGAGTCACAGACTATCACGACAAATGGTAAGTTATACTGAGAGGGCAGTCTAGAACTATTTAAAGTATTTACTTATCAGAACTGTAATTTGATCATTGAAATTACTTCTCAGACTTTTTCCTCAGTTAAAATTTACTGTTAGCAAGTTTTTTTTTGAACCATTCACTGGATAGATGGATGTAGGTGTTGTCCAGCCTCTCAGAGGAGATGTGGCAATGAGGGCTGGGATGAGCCAACTGATGTAATTTTGAAGTAAGCCCTGCTTTGAATTGAAGTTGCACTAAGTGACCTCCAGAGGTCCCTTCCAGTGTAAATCTGTCTTTGGTTCTATGACCTTGGTAGGAAGACTGCTGCTTTTATTGGTTGTACAAGTTCCTGCTGGCTTAAGATGACCATTAAATTATGGCTTAAAGAAGAAAGGTTTTGCATCAGCTGTTTTTCTTCTCTGAAAAGAAATGGAAGCTGTAAATCTGTCTTGGACTTAGGAAATGAGATGCCTTTATTTAGGATGGTATTGAGAGTGTTGATTATGTCCTTGCTCTGTTGGGGTTGTTGATGTGACCTGCAGGATGTAGGTCTCTGTGTCTTAGTCAAAGCATCTTCTGAAAGATCCATTCCTTCATTGGGACCACTTCCAGTGTAAGGACTCTTTGTTCTTCTTGACCACACACTTTAGATTATGACACTTTGTTACCTTAAAAAATCAATGATTTTTCCTTAGTCTGACTTGTACGTGAAGAATACTTCTCTTCACAATATGTTAAATGTGTAGTGCATTCTATTTAATCTGCCAGTTACTTGTTTCCTTAGTTTGAGAGTAAATGCTCAAACTTCCTTTGTAAATTCAGTATAACATCTGCTGTTCACTAGGACCTTGCTTATCAGTCTGCCTTCAGTTTCTGAAGATGCCTTACTCTCTACCCAGGTAGAAGTCAGAAAGGTGTGTATCTATGCTAGAACATACTTTAGTACTTTCATATCAATGAATGTCTTTTTGTCAAGACAATTTATTGTCTTGAACACACAGTAGTAGTAATCCCTAAAGAGATTCAGCACTCTTGTCACTAGTACACAACCAGCCAGTGTTTGGAATGCCTTTCTAATTGTTATTCCTGTTCTTGTATCAGAATCATGCCCTTTTCTCCTCAGCTGAAGGGGAGTAATGGTTATGTGTATCCTTAAATACTGTATTTCTCTTTTGTCCTCTAATTCTTGCCTTCGTTTTCTGGAACAGCATCTCAGCTAAAAGCAAGTGAATTGGAAGTGCACAGTACACAGACTGCACCAAGCAAAATACAGCGCAAAGGATGGCTTCAGGTAAGAAACAGCTTGAAGTAAAGCATCTTTGAACTGTTTCTTATGACACAGTCTTGTAACTCCTCTTGTTTGTTGCCCATGTGTTTGTTTTCCATTAGTACAGAGGTATTTCAAGGAGGCACCCAAGTGTGCCAGTTTCCTGAGCAAACTTTAGAGCCTTCCCCTTGAGGCTATTCTGCAAACACTTCTTTATATTTCTGTGCTTTAAGGGGTTTAACTGTATCTGCTTTGTTGATTGCTATGTCCCTTTTCCCATCTTTTTTTCTCTCCACTCTGATGCCAGACATAAGCCATGTGCTGGATGTGATCTCCTCCATGGAACAGCTGAGGAAGAGATTGCTTTACTTAGCTATTATGGGAAATATGTTTATTGACTATTGTATTGCTGATAGCAAGAAAAAAAACAACAAATTATTTTGCATGTTTTAACAGAAAGCTGTGGAGATTAAAACAGAAAGAGGAACCAAACTCTGCATTAAACCTCCTCTTGAGTACTCTGAGGATTTTGAACCTTATGAAAGTGTGAGCATGGAGAGAAATAGTGATGATCCTCTCCATTACTCTCAGGTACAATTAGCAGTTGCTGATGAATTTCAAGTGTGTTTCCCTAGCTTGTGTTTTCAGAGGTTCAATATCAGCTTTCATTTTGATGTATCCCATGGATTATTGTTACTGGTTAAGTTGTTTGTACTAAATCAACTATCATCCTAATTAGCAAACAATTAAATCCATTACCTCTGTGGCCGCCTTCTCCTTCCACTACCCCCTTGCCTTTCCTCTCTGTGTGCCCTGGCCCAGCACATGCTGTCATGGAAAACGAGCAACTGTTTTTAGTCCAGAAATTGCTAAGCTGACTATATTTGGAATGGGAAGTAACACAGTATTTAAGAAGTGAAAGTTAATTTTATGAACTGGGAATTCAAAGCTCCTGTAACAGAAGATTTGAATAGAGCAAGTTGCATTGTAAAAGCTCCCGAGTCTCTCGATGTTTTTAAACCTTTATATTTAAGTTAGACATGTCTTAAATACATTGGTGGAGCGTATGTGTATTCCATGTGTTTGTATTCCAGTGGAATTATAGAAAAGCAGGCTACTTCCATTATCCTGCATTTCTACATTTTCTGTATTGCTTTTGGGCTTACGATTTTACTTGCTACTCTGCAAAGCCGTAACTTGCTTTCAGTGACAGGTTTTTATAATTCTTTGTGTAAGTAACAGGCTTTTAAATTTAATATTGAGACAAAACCCAGTTTTTTTTATATCCCAGCTGGAAATATGTTTGGCATTCCTGAAGCTGAACTTTGTTCTCTGAACTGTCTTACAATGCAGCTGCTGTGATGTTTTAAACTTAAAAGCAAACTCATAAGATTCCCTGTCAAATAGAAATATTAGCTTTGCCTGTCATTAAGACATGCTCAGTATCAAGCTTGAGGTTGTTTGTAGACCCTTTCTTGAACCTGAATTTGCTTTCTCTTTGTAGTATGTTTCTGTCAATGTGGTTTTCCTAACAAGGCTAATCTGTAACAGGAGAGCAGCGTGCAGCTTTCATTACACACTAAATGTACGCTGTCACAGTTCATTTGTGTCTAAGATAGCTCTGAGTTTTATTTTACTCCTGCAGTTTGCTTACTTCTCTCAAAGTGGTATCAGCAACAGTAGGAAAAATAGATTTAGGATAGACAAGATCTTTTCCTTTGACAGTCATAAAAATGAAAGGCTCTTCAGCATTTTCTATGCTGTTTATGGCATTTGCTGAGTGAAGCTGGGCAGTTTATTCAGTAGTAAATTAATAGTTGAATTTTTAGCATGAAATCTTGTTACAACGGGTCTAATTAAATTTCTTCACAACCTGGAAGCTCAATTCACTGGACTGTAAGTCTTTTCTACTGTTGCTTTTGCTCTTCAAGTATAGATGTCTACAGGAGCATTGCCATACGTTAAGTTACGTACAAAGGAGTTACTGTTGCAGAATCACAGAGTAGTTGATGGTGAAAAGGACCTCAGGGTCCCTCTGCTCCCAGCAGGGTGCCCACATCCAGGCAGATCTTGAAGACCTCCAGGGAGGGGATCCCACAGCCTGTGGGCAGCCTGTGCCAAGGCTCCTTCACCTCCTTATTTCTTGGTCTATAGAATTTTCCTGCAAGGGCTTCTAATGAGAAGAAACACAGGAGATGTAGGATGTTTTTTTCTTTAAATGTCCTCACCAGGGAAGTGAAAATATAACATGGAAATCTGAGTATTTTTAGCACCATCTGATATCTCAGAGGAAAAGGCAGCCACGTGGGTTTATTTTAAAATAAATATTTGAGTTTTCCTGACAGATTTTTTTGTCTGAATTGTGTCAGAAGCTGAAAAGCAGTTTGCAACTCAGTGTAGAAGAGGAAAAGATGGAAGAAGAATCTTCTAGTGAGGATTATGACTTCATTGAAGAGGAATTGTTTTCAGAACCATCTCCTGCTGAAGAAACAATTACAAGCTTTGCAAGCCTTCAGTTGCAGAGCAGTGGATCTATGCAGAAAGAAGCTTCTGAAAGCCAGGATACTGGAAGATGCTCTAGCCTGGTTTCTGGTGCCTCTAATGCATCGGAGTACAAGCAGGATCAAAGTAGTAAGCCTCTGTTGTACATTATTAAAGTTCTTTGATACATCTTAGAAGCAATGCTCTCAAAGATAATCAGTACAAATCTGAACCATAATTTGCAATACCAATGTTCACAGTTATGTGCTGGAAAGGTGTCATACCTGGATAATGTCCTTGCTTCTTTTTAATAATCGTGCATTCTAATCACCTCCTTCCTTGGTAAAGAGCAAACCAAGTTTGTGTTTTTGCCGTAAAAGGGCAGCCCTTTTACTGTATGTCCTTATAGAAATAATTCTTCTTAAAGTGCATTTGGAATTTAGTAAGCTACAAGAAACAACCTTCTTGTAGTTCCAGGGTCTGTGTCAGGCCTGAATATAATTAAATTCACGAGTACAACATTGTTTGTATACATGGATAGGCATCCTATAGTTTCTTTATGTATAAATACAAAAAATTATTGCCATGGGATGTTTAGAAGTTCAAATACAGTAGTGGCTTAATTAGTAGATGTTACAAATTACTAGCTAGCAAGTTCATTATAGTTTGAATTAAATGCAGACTTCAACCTCATGAAGAATGCACTGTATATTTCATATTTTCCGTGTGCTTCTGCTGCTCACTGCTGTCAGAGAAAAGATCTTACCACAGCTGGTTATTTGTTCTGACCCATTAGGGATGCTGTTATACCCAAGGGAGCTGTACACTGGGATTTGCTATGCTGTTTGCTAGGAGACAATTGAGGTTGTAGGCACATACAGCTTCTCAGTGTTGACAGCTACATCAGCTTTCAGCTGGGGCTCCAGCTTCCTGGGCTAGCTGTTCCCTCAAGAATTTAGTAACAAGTTTCAACCCCTCTGATAGGCCCCAGGTGTTCAGTTTTCAGGTTTGAGATGGGGAAAAAATAACCACCATCCAACTGGTATCTGTATTATTTTGTATTGATAGTAATATGCAGGGAGACTTAACTGGTTTTGACAGATAAATGTGCTTGCTTCTGATACAGAAGGCAGAAGCACAACACTGCTGACTGTGTGGTAGACAGGCTTTAGGTCCAGCTTTGGTGTAATCACATAAACCACAGTGAATGACTCAGTCACCCAGCCTGCACTTATACAGCACTAGACCTAGCACTTCTGTGGATGACTTCTGGGTACTGCCTGGGGATGAGCTTTACTCAATAGTATTTCAGTTCTTCTCAGCTACCTTTTCCACTGATTAAAAATCATAGTTTCTCACTCAGAAATTCATATCTTCTATTGCATCCTCGTTAACGCCGATTGTTTCACTTGATGGTTCTTTGTTCTTGTTAGCACAGATATTTGCTTTCTACTGCAGCAGAAAAATAGCTCCTTAGCAATGCCACCTAAAACTTGTGCTGGTGTCTAACTCCTGTCTTCACCCATTTTCTTCGTAATCTCTCTTCATTTCTACTATCTGACATCCTTTTCTCAGGTTGGCTTTCCTTCTGAAACTCCTTTGGCTTGTCTCAGAGAAACAACATCAGGCTAAGCTTTTTCTTTTCCCCTGGCATTGTATCATAGTGAGGTTAGGCTTACTATAGCTGCTTCTCTCTTCATCTGTCCTGTAATTAAGGGAGTAAGGGATGTGGTGGCAGTGAGAACGTGAGTACGTGGCTTATCCCCTCACCCCCAGAAGTAAGAGCAGATAAGTACTTCTATGAACTGAATGATCATTTCCTTTTAGTCTATGCTTCAGGAATAATTTTGACACAACTGCATTAACGAGTGACTCAGGGTTTCTTGCTTATTTTTGCTCTTCTGGTCAGCAGTGCTTGGAAATACCCGCCCCTGTTAAGATACATTGGTCTAATGACCTGACCTACCTTATGGTGATGTATTTCATCACTAAGTTGGTTGAGGCTATGCATATGAATAGAATATAGAACTGCATCAGTAAAAGGAAAGGAAGATGGTGGTTATCATTTTACCTATGCCAGCATAATTAAAGTGGCAAAACGTTAGCATTTAAGGTACAATAATAATTCCTGTCTTGCTACTTCTGATGATCTCTGAAGTTGATTTTTCTGTTTCCTTATCTTACAGAATTGAAGCCAGTGCGAGTTCTTTCAGCCAAAAGAAAAGATAATGCTGAAATGTACATTCCTGTCAGACCAGGTGTGGTAAAAAATAAAATCAATCGACCACTCTCTGCTGAGTCCTTGCAGCCAGACAGGCAGGAAGGAATTTGCCATAGTAAGGAATATGAATATATGTCAGTAAAGATGTTAATGATTTTGTTTTCCAATCTGATTCAGGTGTAATTTCATCTGTCATTATGATACGTTTTCTAACCCATTATTATTATTTAGCTCTTCAAGAATTCTGGCTTAAGTAGGATTGTGAGGAAAAAATCCAGAGCTTGTACACTTGAGTCTGTGCTGTGTCTTTGTTAACTTTCTTCTCTTTTTGCTTCTATACCATAAGATTTCCTCCTCTCGTTTTGGTCCTTATATTTGCTCCTTTCCATTTCTCTGATGGATTTCTGTTCTTTATGGCATTAGCAGAGGAGTCTTAAGATCAGGAAATCATGCTTAGTTGAAAGCTTTGAACACAATGCATCTGTAGCAAGAGAGGAACTGAAATTTCCCATGGCCAAAGTTGATGCTTTTAGATTTTAAGTCTCCTCTCCTTTAAACTTTTTTCCAGGCTGTGATGCTTCTGTTTTTCTGTCATGTTTGGGAAGATGGGCACAAGTTCATAAGGTCACCTATCTTATGCTGCAAGTAGCAATGTCTGACTCTCTTGATTTTTACCAGAAGAATCTTATGATTTCCCAGAATAGCTGAATACTCCAGTTACATTGAAAAATGTTGGTGGACTGAAATTATATGTACTTTTATTTCAGTTAGCTGTTGCAAAGCATTCCCAGTAAATGTCTGAACAAATCAACTACATTTTTAATGCATAAAAATCCCATTTGTCGTTTTTCAGTTTTGCTTCTTTTGTGATGCAGTTTCATCTGTTGTTTAGGGTAGATGTAAAAACAAATTGGAACAGTTTAACCTTGCTTTAGTTCGTTACTGTTTAGTTAATGTAGCACTGTACTAGTAACAGAATTGGATGTTTCAGATGTGTGCTGTTGAATATTCCATGCTTGTTTGTCTGTACAAATGGCTATTCCTTTGTGCTTTTTCATGGCAGGACCATTAAGTCGACCAGAAAGACCACTTTCAGCAGCTCGAAAGAATGAGTGTGAAAAGGACTCTGAACTCTCTGTTTCAGCTGTGGTTAAAGCTATGCAAATTGAAAATGAAGCCTTGCAGAGAGATTTGCAAAGCCAGCCAGTTTCCACAAGCCCTCAAAAGGTATGGCAAGAAAGAAAAACAAGTGTTTCTTCAATAAGGAGAAAAGAGGGTTTCCTTGAACACGAATTATAATAGTTAATTCTTACACAATTGTAGAATAAACAGTGATATCTCAATTGTAATTGGATTTGTATTACTTCCATAGGGTGTGGGTGTTTGTTTTTTAAATCTGGCTCCTTGGATACCACCCCACAGCTTTCTCTTGCTTTCAGGGATCACTGAGCAACTGATAGCTCACTCCTGTGATATGTCTACACAGTCAAGTGCTCAGCTGTAGGCCCATTTGAGCCATTTTCATTCTGAAAGCTTCTTAAACAAGATATGTGATTTCCTTGCCAATATTTCCTACCATCTTACTATATTTGTTAATACGAGCACAGTTTCTTGTTAATAATACATGCTCAGCATGTGCAGTGTGTGTATATCTTTTATCTCCAATAAGCACATTTAAAAGCAATTAAAAACTTTATAAACAAGGAAATTAAAAAAGTCTACTCCCTTCAGGTCAGGCCATTGTTCCCTTTTAAGTTAAAAATCGGATTTGTGCAGATGTGCTTAGAAGGTGGGATGCAAACAGGGAGAGAATTTGTTTTGTCATAAAAAATGACAGGACTTTTCCTCTGTTGGTTTTTATCCCTTACGTAATTGAATTACAGAATGGCTTGGGTTGGAAGGGACCTCGAGGATCATCAAACTCCACTGCCCCCACAGAAGGCATGGTCACCAACCTCCACATTTAATAACAGACCAGGTTGCCCAGGGCCCCATCCAACCTGGCCCTGAACACCTCCTGTGTTCATTTGCTATGACAGTTTTGTATTTCCAAAAAATGAAGAATATCTGATTTTATTTTAATAAAACTGAGATTTTTTTTTTGGGGGGGGGGGGGGGGGGTTAAAAATCTTCATGCTCCTTCATTGGAGGAGGGGAAATGAGAAAGTCCAGGCAGAACTGTGTCAATGCCTTGGCTAGCTCTGTGTCCTACCAAAACCATAATATTATAGGCATATTAATAACATTTGGTACATATACATAGTGTATTTTAATATATATGTGTGTATATATATAGTTATATTCTGTATACACATATAGTTGTTACAGAATGCTTTTATTTTACCCTTTGTTGCACATAGGAGATCAAGCTCAGCCCTTTCATTGCAAATTAAGACCAATTCTGCTTAACTCTGTTCATAGAGATACAGATTAACTAAGGTTAGCAGAGCCCAGAAGTTAGCCCGAACTCATCTATTCTGGAGGTGCAGACTGATCTCACTGGTATATAGAAAATGATGTGAATGAAATGTTTGTGGTTTTTTCTTTCTTACTTAGATGTTCTCTGTTTCATCTGTTCTCTCTGCAATGGTTGAACCTTCAAAAAAAAGCCAGGCAAAGACTGCTGTCACAAAAGATGTAGAGAGCACTTGTCCTTTTGGAAACAGGTATATCTATTTCCTCTCTAACTTCCTATCTAAGGGGATATTTTTTCCGTACCGAGCACTACTTTGTCTGATGGTCTTTAAATACCCAAGGGCAAGTATTGGCAAATACACGGAGAGGGCTCTAGCCTTAGACCAGTAGCTGTTAATCAGGGAACTGCCAATAGTTTATATTACCTCTACTCATATTATTTTGAATTACTTTCTCAAACTGCCTCATATCTAGCAGAGAACTGGAGTGTGGTCTTTTAAACAGACTGTGTTTATCTGGTGTGGGATGTTGTGACAGCTGTTGTTCAACATGGGGTACCTAAGTTGTTCTGTGGGGTGTATGGGTTCATTCTGTCACCTTCACACCAACAAAACCATTTCTCAAAAATGGAAGAATTAAAAGGAAATACAAAAGAACATGTGTTTCAGACAACAGGAGAAACTTCTGGAATTTCTTCAGGAGACTGAGAGCACTTCTACCTGTGATAATGGCATGCTCCTATCTGATGAAAAATTGGAAGCAGATTGTGTTTTGACAGAGAAGGTCTGTATATATATATGCGCTATAACTCCAAGTACTATTGAAATACAAATGTATTGAATGGTCAGCATTACCTTGTGGCAGGGTAAGAGAATTTATCACCTTCATAGATTACAGCCTTCTTGAAGATGTAAGAAAGCAAGTCTGTCTTATAGGTAGGTTCTTTATACAATTTAATTCTTGTAGTCTTTGAAGAAGAACAGAGCATAATGGAACCTCTTTAGCCCATAATTACTGCTACAGCTGTTTCTGTATTACATGCTTCTTGATTGAAGTCCTGTTTTAGTTTAGTGGTTTCTGCTAATTCATGCTTTTAATACACCTAAACAATTTTCATATTAAAACAGGTGCTTATTTGTTAGTAAAGATAAAGATCCTTTATTAATCATCAAGGTGAATCATCTAGTGTGTGAGAAAGCCCAGATGTTTCAGCAAAAGTTGATTTCAGAGATCTTATGTAAATTTCCTCTCCTACTTGTTTCCTTGTGGTCTGATTCTCTTGAACTTATTGGCAAAGAGATGTAAAAGTTGTGTTGCTGTTTTTGCTGTTTGGGCTCTTGGGAGCCAAGACATCAAATATCAGGAAGCTTGTGCTCTGAATTTACAGGCGTTTTTCTTCTGAACTGATATGACTGTAGTCTTAACAGTCTTTATATTGCTGCAGATTTTATTGTTGTCACTTACATGTACACTGTATTTCACTTGGGTCCAGATGACAACAAACATGGAAGTACGTGATGCCATTTATGTGACTGTGGAGCTTCTTTCTAACTGGGGAAATCCAATAAACATTGGCTTGAGAGAGGTGGAATTCTTTGATTTATACAACAAAAAGATATTTGTGTCTCCTCACGATGTGGATGTTCGAAATGCTGACTACCCGGGGGATTTGTGCTGCTTGGTCAATAAGAACTTAAATGTAAGATGACAGTCCTGGATATGTCAACTTCTGTTTTTAATGTTTACTATTCCATCACAAAGTTTCTTGTTTGGTTGCATGATTGCATTTTGAACTAACAAGTCCAGTTTTCACATCCAAGATGTTTCTATTCAGTTATGTTTTATAATTTGATTAATTTGGTCGACTTTATTAACTGAGCAACTGGAGACAGGTGTGTTTAACTGTGTGTTTTATGTGTTAATACTTTGATATTGTCTTGAGTGAAGGAACACATTTTTTTAGGCTGTTGTAATTATGGTATTTGCAGGAAAAGAAATCACAGCCTTAAGGATAGGGAATTTCACATTCTCAAAGTGTGTCTGCTGTTAAATTAATTAGTTCTTGTGATCTGAAGGCATAGGAGTATCACTGCTACCTTCTTGTTTCAGATGTTTAGTGAAAGTCTCAGTAAACTCAAGACTGGAATTCACTTCTTTGCATCTGTTCCCTTGTTATGCTTTTACCTAGAGAAGGACCATGGAAGAATGAGTAGACAGGTTGATTTCAACAAAAGACAAACTTAATGTACACTGTGTATGTTCTGTGAATCCTTGAAAACAGAATGAGTGGAAATGTATCTACTAATCTGAGATCACCAAAACTTTGCTTGCATGTGTATTTGTTTTGCCCTCATTTATTTCTGCAGTTGGCTAACACTTGGTGTCAGGTATACTCACATTCAGTGTTTCGATTCCAAAACTCCTTTCTTCTCTGCCATGTACTTCTACTTTTTTTCTTCTAAACATGAATAGACAGCACTTTTTAGCAATGTCCTGAGCTTACTTGGTACTTTAAACTGTCTATGCCTACCATAACCAATTGTCTGTAAAATCTGTGTTCAAAGCTCTATTCTATCATGAATCCTAAACGTAGCTCTAAGGAATAGATCTGCAAGTGAAATTAGTTGTCTGTAAAGACTGCAGGAGATAGAGGCGGTGAAATAAAATTGGTAAGATTTCCCTTGTTAGATGGTAAGATAGGAGCATAAGCACTCTTAAGAAATTGTGAAATGATTAGACAGTGTCCATTCTGCTCAGTGATCCCCTTTAGCGCTTGCAAAGCTGATTAATTTGATTAAAATAAACTGGGCTTGCATTGACCCTGCAGTTACAAAGCATGGCAGACTGCCTGTCATTTGTGAGCGTGCAGATGTCTCTCTGGGATAGCAAGCAGCTGACCTTTATCTAATTGTCAGGTTGTGAGCTGTCTTCCAGGCTGGAGAGTCAGATTTATTGTTTGGGAATGAGGTTAATGCTTTGCTTTTAATATAGCTGATTTTATTATATGATTACTTTTCTAATTGATTTTTTTTTTTTCCTGTGGGATGGTAAATCAATCAAAATATCCTGTTTCAGAGGAAAGAGGATTGGTGACAATCTGCTTGTATGTGTTTTTAGACCAGGAAGGAACGCGTCCCTTGGATGTGCCCTTTCCATCCACCCATCCAACTTTACTTTATTATCCGCAATCCCACCCGATCCCATGACTTTGGTGTATCCAAGATCAAGATTTGGAATTACAGCAGAACAAGTAGTGTAAGTAATCTTTTCTCACCTCCTTTGTATGTGTGCTCTCCTTTTTCTATACAAACTGCAGTTTGATCTTTACTCTGAAGTATAAAATAAAAGTAGGTGTTTTCTCTGATAAAATATGGAGTGTGGAGGTGCCCATGTCTACTGTACATTTCTGCTTCTGTTGCTGATTGTTGGAAGTAGATGTAAATGTTAACCTGTTCATTGGCAGTGTTAACATTTATGTATGTTTTACAAGCCCAATAAAAGGGTTGCATCTTCTGTCAGGTAGTCCTCTACTGAGAAATAAAGAGACAGCAGGGTAAGTGCATTTTAGTGTTCAGCATTTGTAGTTTTTATCACTATATATTTAAACAAAAATGCTTGGTTGCTTGTGTATATAGGTATAAACAAGCTGAATGTTGATCAGTTCAGGAGTTATTATTTTAATTAAGAAGTCCACTAACTACGTGTACATAAAATAACCAGTGATCTGATGTTACTAGAGAGACATCTGATGGCAGATGGTCTCCTGTTTGTGTGTTTGAATGTTACCATGGAAATTATTCTTGTTTGTACACTGCAGTGTTGAGGAGGAAAAAAAAAAATAAAAACAACAACCCAGGTACTGAATCCAAGAGGATTTGCTGCTCTGGATTATCAATAAGAGGCTTTAACTCTCTGGTTTTCTTCTCATCTATGTTCTTATAT
Organism: Coturnix japonica; assembly: GCF_054131305.1. Lineage (NCBI taxonomy): Eukaryota > Metazoa > Chordata > Aves > Galliformes > Phasianidae > Coturnix > Coturnix japonica. The sequence goes on along the minus strand of NC_140675.1, from coordinate 18,590,848 downwards.
AAGCATATATGGTAATTTATACATACAGAAATGGCTGTGGAATGAGCAGCTTAAAGAAGTTTACTATAACATGATGTATGTTCATTTTCTGGAGTTGTAACAGCTTTTTACTATTAAAATGTAGGCTACATAATTTTTCATCACAGAGGCTGTGAAAGGGACTGCTGGTTTTGGAGGTAATAGTATGAATTTGTTACTGAGCCTATTGAGTGTAATATGGGAAATATGCAGGAACATATTTGCGTATTGCAAGGCAATGATTTTTTTAATAAACCTCTATAAAGCAAATTGTAAGATCCATTAGGAGCATACCCCACACTTCAGCAGCAGTCCTGCAGTATGCATGGTCTAAATATACATCATTCGTATGTGAAAGAATAATACAAAGCAGTTCTGCATAATTCTATAATTTTCATGAGGAAATATTGTCTGAGAAATAACAAAAACTAAAATGTGATTAGATATGTTTTATTTCTGCTAATGTAAGTCTTGAGCTGTATTGTATCCTCTTTTGGGGTACTCGTTTTTGCCAAACCTTACCTCAGAAACCACATAAGGGAGAGGTGCCCATCTACTACTTCAAAAAAACAGGTGGAAGAATAATTCAGGCCACTATTTGTGTTCAGTTGAAAATATTTGAGCTTTAAATTTTGAATTGGAAAGTAGAAAAAAAATATTTTTTTGGAGGTTTTTCCCCAGGACTGATCAGTAAGCAACTCAAAGCTCAGAAGGGCAGAACAGAGTACATTAATTCCAGGTTCAAGTGAATAATAAAATCAGGCTTTCAATGGGTGCCACAGAAAACAATCTTATGGAGCTGTCTGACATAAAGGCCTTTTATTTATAAGGCTAGTTAAGTGTTTAAATAGGCTATCAAGGCATAAAGTTGTCTTATTTGAAAACTATTAAAAACAGATTTATTTGCTAAGGTATTGGTTATTTTACTTCCTTAAGTGCTAGGAGGTGAATGAGAATTTTAATATCCTTTCCAGCCTTGTATTTCTGTAAGTCCTTAAATCAGGTGGGTAACTGTTCACTCTGTAGTGTATGTGATAAATAAGTGGTGATTCTTAAAGACACTGAAGCAAAATCTACCTCTGGAATTTACATCTTGATCCAGAATAACTATATTTAACCTAGGTGTCTTTGCTCAAGCTTTTCTAAATGTGTTTATTTCCTAGATGTCAGCCAGAATGATTTGTAGTCGTGTGTAGCAGCATGGTTGATCTTCTTAAATACATTCTTAAAAATCCCAGAGTAGTTTATACTTATTTGAGCTTTTCATTTAAGAAGTGGTTATAAGCGTGTTACTGATATGAGCTTTTTATTGTTTTCATCAGAACAGTGATATCTAATACTTGAACAGCTTATTTGAAATACCCGTACCTTTATTTTTCCAGGACCTTGATGTTGGAGCAAAGAAGGTGAAATTATATGTTGATGAGAACCTTGTATTTGATGGTGAATTGGAAAGAGCCTGTGGAGATGTCATTGACCTTGGCACTACGATTGACCTTACAGAATGCAAGCAGGATATTAGCTGTTCTTCATATGACAGTAAAGAAGAAAATGCAACTGCAGTGACAGATGAAGTGGACCTGCATTTTGAATGTTTACAGACAAACCATACACCAATAAGCTCAAAATCTCTGCCAGAAGAAAATCATCTTGAGGATAAGGTGAACACAGTCAACTTGACTAAGGAAAACTTATCCGAGTTAGAGGATGATCTAGAAGTGTTGCCATCTCACATTTGTATAAAAGATACAATAGAAAGTGTGACAGTAGGAGAGGTTATTGATCGTGATCAGTCTGATGATGAGCTTCCTTTGAGTGGGCAAATGGAAAAACTTACAGGACGAAAATTGTCTGATTCTGCAAGTGCAATTCCTTCTTGGTTACACTCATCTTCCCAAGGAAGAGAGAATCTTCAAGATAGTTCTGGTAAGCAGAAGCCTTCCTGGCTTGCTTCAGAACATTGTTTAGGCTTGAAATGTCAAGCAGACTCGGATGTAATAAAAAAATTCCCTGATCTGACTAATGAAGATGCCAAATGTCACAGAAATGAGCTGGGAAGATTGAGTAGTAGGAATGCAAATGGTGATGTGAGATCTCAAATGCTGACCAGAAAGGACAGTGATGTTGGCTTAGATATTTCAGAGCAACTTTCTAACAAGCATGGCTGCAGCATGGAGTACCCAGCAAGTGGAAGGAGAAGTGTAAGAAAGCAGGGATTAAACACCATAAATCTTAAAAGGGATTCAGCACTCAAAGGTAAGAGCTCATAATAGCAACCTTAGTATAAGGGCCGGTATTTTTTTATTTTGCAGAAGCACAAAATCATTTTGGTTGGAAGATACCTCTTGACATCATCTTGTTAACCCCCCTTGCTTAAACAGTGAGCTGAAACAGATTATCCAGAACTGTGTTGGTGGTTCAGTGTTTGACTGCCCTCACTGTAAAGGCTCTTTCCTATTTTAACATCGAGTTTCATGGTTTTTAATTTGTTGCTGAAGAGAACTTGGCTCCATCGAGTTCACTCACTCCCACAAGGTATTTATACATGTCAATAAAATGCCCCTGAGCTTTTCTGGGCTGAAGATTGTAGTTAGGTTTCTGTCTTTCTCAGTGAGAATATATGCTGTCTACAGGAACTTTTACTATTACTACTCCTTTCATTTCCTTTGTCCACAAATCTCTCTCCATTTTATGTATACAGAAATTGGATACTGAGAGAACCAAGAATTCATTGAGATAGTTTAATCTGAGAATTGTGATCCAGAAGTCCAAGAATGTATCAACTTTGGGTATCATGTGCTGTCTCTCATTCTTGGGACTCTAGAAGCAGAATGTCTGGTGAAGTCATATTGAAAGGAGGAAAAATGTTTTGCTAGAAACACGTTTTGCTATGTAAGCAGGAAACAGGTTATTTTTCTTTTAACTGACTTTCCAGAGATAGCTGCAGCTTTCTGTGTTTGCAGTTTTGCTCAGGTGTGTATTTAAAGAAGGGGATAAAAAAAACACTGATTTTTGTTGTTGTTCTCAGTCTCAGTGTTTTAACCAAGCTTATGTTCCTGGATTCTCAGTTTCCTCTCTGTGACATGGGCAGGTATGCTATATATAGGCTAATCCATGAACCATGTTATGCAGCTCTATATTTGATGGAGCTTGATAGGCCTAAATCTTTCATTTCTTTGTTACTGTGCTGTTCATCTAATTCTAGGGTATGTTTTATCTTTTCAATATCCTTTACTTAATGCAAGATCTGATTTAAAGGAGTTAAAACCTACTTGTAATGGAAGCTCTTAAAACATATAATTTAACAGAGGATCCTGTAACAATGTAGAATGAGAGATTTCCCTGCATTAAAAGATTTGTCTGTATCTCAAGATGGCACAGAAAGCCCCTCGCACTGTATTATGTTCTCTTTTAATCTTCGTTTTGATGCCTAAAATAAGTGGAAAACTAATACTGAGGAATGACAGGAAAACCCTCAACATGTGGTTGTCCCAGGGGAAAATCCCATCTTGCAACTTTTGTTCTCCCTACTGTATGTTTGGGACAAAAATTCATTTCCAGAGAGCATTAACAGTAGCGAAATGGCTTTACATGTTTCCTTAAGAGTGGTGAATTTCAACTCTCACAGGGCTATGGCAACTTCAGTTTCCCAACAGAAGCATGCGATGGGGAGATTGCTGCACGCACCCATACACAACATCACAGCTCTTCTTTGGTCGTTCAATGAGGAATAATGAGAAAAATGGAAATTAGAAATAGCACATGCTGGCACAGTTGGCTTGAGTTACTGTTGCTATAAAAACATACATTTTTATCTTCAGTAACTGCTTCAATGTGCAAAGCAAATGATAAAAGTATGTTGATAAAATTTGCGAATAACATAATTTGGGGTGTTATGAGTTGAGAGGATTGAAGAACTGCACAGCAAGATGAACTTGAGGACTGCAGTAATAGGGGTGGAATGCAGTGCAGAAGTGCTGCTTGCGAGGTCATTTGGGGACTAATAGAGAATTAAGTTGTAAGCTGAGTAATCATCAGTTGCAAATGATTGAGGAAGAGAAGGATCCTGGCTGAGTAGCTGATCACAGATTGACTATGAAGTGCTGGTGTGACGCAGGCATGATTATAGTGAGGCACTCGAAGGATGTATCAGTATAGGCTTTTCTGCTAGTTAGGGAAATGTTAATATCTCAGCATAGGCACTTGTGAGACTTCAGTTGGAAAACTGCTGTTCTGATCATCCGTTTTCAGGAAAGTTGATTGCAAAGTGGAACAGAAGAGAGCATTTAAAATGATTTGGGAAATGAAGCGTGTGATTGCAGCTTGGAAAGATGATTGCTATTTTTAGCTGCAGGGAATAGGCATGAGATTAATACAACAGAGGAGAGAAGAGGAAAAATGTTGTTTTCAAGCTTGTGTTGCCCCCAGAATGTAGTTTACTGAAGTTCTGAGAGGAATTGCATGGTGTGTATTGCTGGCAGAAGTAGGACACGAGATTTGGTGATTGAAGGCACTTGTCCAAAGCTCACAAGGGAGATGCATGTTAGTGGGGTTGTTATTTCTGGACTCCTTTGGATGACATCCATCACACAATCAGGCATGCAGAAGATTAGGGATGCCTGACATCTGCAAGTGGATATTCTTTATCAAAGTTGATGGCAGGAATTCTGTGTCATGTTCACAAGGTTCCAATACAAGCAATATATTTTAGGTGCTAAAAGGAATGGTAGACCCTGTAGATCTTCAGCCATTAACCTCTGCTTTCTTTTCAGAGCTCCTCTTTTCCTGGTGTTGCTCTTTAATATAGCCAACAGACTTATTAACCTCGCATTGAATATCGCTCCCTTTGAACTCTTGTAGAAGCTGTGATCTCTGCAGTGCTTGGAGTGCTTAATGTTAAAAAAAGAACCCAAAAACAAATCAAGACAAGCCAATAGATTTAAAATAAACTTCTGTAGTTCCCTATCCTGAAATTTTCAAGCTTTGCTATTTCAAACTGGTAAAGAAATATAGGATATCTTCTTTTAAGTTCTGAGAATCTGGGAAGAACTGTTTATGATCACCCAGCCTAGGAGTAGATGTACAGGTATAGATTTCAACAAGAAAAAGGGATTTGTAAATGATCAGTGTTCTCTGAATTCACTCTCTGAAATTTGCTTCCCATTTGTAGTTCACTTGTGGCGTGGGGGAGGGTGGCCAGGTTGGTCTCCAGGCTTTCATGCTTATGCATATGGAACACAATGCTCTTTCAGGTAGTTTCCCATCTGCTTTAGTATTCTTATTTTTAACCTCAGTTGTCCCCTGTGTAAATGATTATTGGCCATAGACAGATTAGGAACATTGCTTCTTTCCCAGTGATTCTAAAAAACAAAGTTAAAAATTAGTGTTAAAAAGTCCTCTGGGAAAACGTTATTTTGCATTTTATTGCAATTGGCATTTATTCTTGAAAACCATTTGTTTTACTGCACGCTGAAGGACTTTGTACAGAAATGAAATCTAGCCCATGGGCCTGTAATTGTTCAGTACTACATTTGCTTTTCTTCATTTATTTGTTAAATAAATAAATACAGAAAGGACAACTTCATTGAAAATCATAATTGTCTGCTCTCAATTGTGCTGAGATGGAAATTAAGCAGCTCCTTGGTGGGATCACAAGGAGAGCACTGCTCCTACATGGCTCCACTGTGTTGCTCCCATCATATTCCTATGAAATCCATGGTTATCCCCCATCTGCACCTTACTGTTGTTGAAGGTCTTAAATTAAGAGGTTTGCATAATGGTGAGTTTCTTGAAGTCAAGAATTGCCAGTCTAAAACTGTAGTGTTGTTTATTGCTGTGTGTTGCTCTTTAATATTCAAGTGATTATTTTCATTATGTTGAAATGGAAAAGGCAGTTGTGACATAGCCTTTATAATAGGGAAGCTATACAGAAGTGCTAATATAGCACAATTTTATAGTCAGGGGAACATGAATGTGACCTGCATGGTTCTGGAATGTCTATTGTTGTGTTTTGCTTCCAGTTGTGTCTGTGTGTTAAATGCATATGTTATGTTATTTTCAGATGAGGACTTGTCTATCAAGGAAGTTGGCATCTCTAGAACAAAGTGGCACAATGAACAAGAACACACTCTGCAGGAGTCCTGGAACTCCTTGGTAAAGTTTAATTACTCCCATCGTGGCCGAATCTCTAACATGGATTTTCAAGGGGATATCTTTGATGAGTTTCTCCATCAGCAGAAAATCAGCCGACCTGGAGAATATCACCTCGTGAGAAAAGAGGGAGCACAAACACTACTAAAAAGGCGAGAAGAAGAAAATCCTGTGGAGGCACATGATGGAAATGATTTTAAAATACCCGTTTTACCTTATGGACAGCACTTGGTAATAGACATTCGAACAACATGGGGAGACAGGCATTATGTTGGTCTTAATGGAATCGAAGTTTTTAGTTCTAAAGGAGAGCCTGTTCAGATATCAAAAATAACAGCTGAACCACCTGATATAAATATTTTACCAGCTTATGGCAAAGATCCCAGAGTAGTAACCAATCTAATTGATGGGGTAAATCGGACACAGGATGATATGCATCTCTGGCTAGCGCCATTTACCCCTGGAAAACCTCACTTTATCTTTATTGACTTTGTGAATCCCTGTCAAGTAGCTATGATTAGGATTTGGAATTATAACAAATCTCGCATACACTCTTTTAGGGGTGTGAAAGACATTATAATGATGTTAGATGAACAATGCATCTTTAAAGGCGAAATTGCTAAAGCTTCAGGAACCTTGTCTGGAGGTATGCTATCATTTCTTCCTTTCTTTGTGGAAGCAGCAGTACAGTATAAACAAATACATTTATCTTGTTTATCTCTCTTCTCTTCAGTGCACTTTGGGACTTTTATATTGTGCTTAATCCTTTTAATTTTAAAATGTAGTGCAGAACCATCTAATGCATTTTCTGAAGATACTGTGAATTTTAGTAGTATATTGAGCTGATTTTTATTCATAATAACATCTTATAAACAAGATCTTATTTCAGTAATCTCGGATAGTCACTAGATATAAGTTTCAGGTTTTTGGTTTTCACAAATGATATTTTTAGAGTTTTTCCTCATCTTTTAAATGTACTTGAAATTTGACTGGGTTTTTTTGTTTTGTCTGCTAGGCATTTAAGGTTGAAATTGGATGTAACTGTATCAGTAATCAGTATCTATTCCATATATTATCTTTAAACACTGCTGTAGATTAAATGTAAGGACTGATTAGGCTTTTTTTAGTACTCTAAATATTCTGCATAGCTTCTCAACTTAATTCCATATGTTGCCTTCAGCTCCAGAGCATTTTGGGGATACAATCCTGTTCAGTACTGATGATGATATTCTTGAAGCTATATACTGCTATGATGAGACGTACGATGGAGAAATGGAGAATGTCAGCTCTCTGAGATATGAAGAAGAGCTGAAGAGGCCAACAACTGCTGATGGGGATGGAGATGAAAGACCTTTTACACAAGCAGGGTTAAGAACAGAGGATCAACAGGTAGGGGTCTCTGCACTCAGAACTCTTAGAAATGTGTCTTTCTGAAACATGTTATGGAAATAGGAGGCGCTGATTTCCGTGGTGGTGCAGAGCTCTGTAGAAGAACTAATAAAGCTATCTGTGTTTTGAAGATATTTTTTTTTTTTCTCCATCAGCTTAATAATTCATGGGAATTTTTCAAGCCCAGAGATTCTTCCACAGTTTGCTTTCTCTGGTTAATGAGACTACCAGGAAGGCTTTATGGGACTGTGTGTGTGTGGATATATATTTTTAACTAGAGCAGAGAACATAGGGGTTTCTTTCTTTTTTCCTTTTTTTCCTTTTTTTGTTTAGGTACTCCTGAAGATTTATATCACTCTCAGTGATTTTTATCATACATTTATTTGTGTAATGAGTAGCTCTGTTCCCTGTCACTCCAAAGATTTATTTTTTCCCTATTTTCCATACAGAGTATGCACTTGCTTATTTCTTTCTCCTGAAATAAAACATCTGAGGTGGTCAGTGTTAAAAAGGAGTGTTGAAATAGTAGGAAATTAGGCTAAATTTAAAAGAAAAGATAGTGGATAGTAATGGAATGGAGGGAACTGTGTGGCCAAGAAATGAGGAGTAAGGAGAAAAAGAGGTGATAAGCCACCTTTCATGATCTGCAAGAGAGGGATTAAGAAAACCATTAACTTTACTAGGTCCTCAGATCTTGATATTCAATAGTTTGAAATTTTAATTACCAGATTGGTCTTTGAAAGTTGCTTTGAGAAAAAGGCATGAGGCTTCAAAGATGGGAGTGAGTGCTTTGTGAGAAGGTACCCTCAGTAGCTGAGTTTCTCCATCTTTTGTGGGTTTTGTGTTGCAGTATATGGTTTTATTGGAGACAGAAAATCCCACGTGAATGAACAGGAATATATAGGTAGTATGTCTCTAAAATGTACGTGATCTGCATGTTCATTGTACCTCTTGGTTTGTTTTTAGGTTCAAAAGCAAGTAATTCTGCCAGATTCTCTCTCTGCTTGTACACCCAAGGAACCAGGAGTATTTACTGGAAAGTGTAAGTTTGCTCTTTTTCACTTTTTGCATATGCTACTCCCTACCCCCACTAAAGTTGTCAAGGAGGATCTGATTTGTTGTTTGCACAGACCTTTGTGGCAGATGTCAGGTCTGGAATAAAGAAGAGTAATTGAGTATTTAAGCAGAAGTTGCTTTTTTTTTTTACTGTGGAATCTAGCACACTGTATTGTAACAGATGGCATTTAATCTTAGAAAATAACACTAGCCATTTGCCTCGTCCTTGAATGGGATTTGTGGTAGCTGTGTCCATTACCAAGTAATTCTCTTCCAATCCTACATATTTATTTAGACTGATTTTTCTCAGATCAGATTGACAATAGAAACCTTAGAGTGAAACTAGACCAGAATGTTGCATCTGTACTGAAAGTATCTGGTTTGTTGATAGTATTCAAGTAAAATCCCACCCTTTCTGGGACTTCAGACTATTTTCCAGAGTGCCTCTGAATAGCTCAGAAGTACCAATTCCTTCTCCTTTGACCCAGCAGGGGAGAAATTGGCCCGTTGGGCATGGCAACCTGTGATGTACTCTGTGTAAATACACACAATACTGTTGTTCAGCCACGTATCTATGAACTATTCCTATAATTTATGAAGTGTATTCATCTATAAAATGTGGATGAGCACGTGTGTCATCAGTTTAGATTTACAAGTTGCCATTTCCTCTTCCCATTTCTCAATGTGGGTAAAGAAGATAGTGAGGGTGCAATTCAAAGCTCAGCAGATGTAGTCTCTTACTCTGGCAACATATTGTTAACCAGATGACTGGGCTAACTTGTTTCTACCAAATGAAGTCCTGACTTCCACTGAGTTCTTGAAGGGAAAGAGCTGGAGAAGGACTGAACCGTGGTTAAAGGGAAGCTTCCCTTTCACCCTGATGACAGGTTGACACGGGGATTGACAGAGTTTTTGAGATCTGAGGGCCTGGAGGCATTCACATCTTCACTGGATGGCTCCTGGGAGACCTGATCTAATGGGCAGGACTTTTAGATAATATATCAAGATATTTTTGCCTGAGAACTGTTATGTATTTCTATAATAAGAAATGGCCTTGGGAATAGCAGCAATATCAATGTCGCCATGGTTCCAAGCTTGTCAGTTAATAAAACTATTTATTTCTTAGTGTCCTTGCAAATATAGAGATCTCAACACCCAAGTGAATTTATGTGTAGGCAGTCTCCTGCAAATTGCTTCCGCTGTTTATAGGTAATTGGGCTGGATGGCTGAATAGCTCTAGTGCTGTTTGTTTTACAGTGCATCGTAACTATCGGTGCTTCATTAGACATTGTCCAACTTGATTCTTTCCAGGCTACTTTTAATGTATTAAATGAAACATTTTAAATTTACACTGGTGAATTTTTATGGGACCTGATCAGACTGGAATATTACTTGTTGTATCTGTGTATGTTAATTATATTTGGGAAGTATGAAACTGGTGGGCCTGAAAATAATGTTTTGTGTTGGTGCAATATTTCTGATTTAATTTCTGGATATGCAGGCAAATCAACAGTGCTGTTTTTCAGCATTGCTGTGCCATTAAAATACTTCCATGTTGTACAGTTTGGATGTATGGCTTACTATTATATTTAATGCACTGACTTCATCACTTCTTTCAGCTTAACCATGAATTGGTGTTCTCTAAGCAATCTACTGATGGGATTTATCAGAGACCGATTTTAGATAAGTCTGCATAGTCACCTAGATGGCAAAAGATAACAGATAACACCTATTAGTCTGAAGGCTCTCTGTTTCTGCATAATCTCAAAATCTGTCATGTCACTACTTTAGATGTATTATTGAATTACTGTCACTCTGCAATCTGAGTAATGAGACACTTGATAACATGGTTGATTGGGAGCAGTATAGTTACAAGTGAACAAGATGTCAGCAGCCCACTAAAGATCTAACACAGATTTATGACAGTTCCTGTGCTATTATGTGGAGGTAGGTGAGTAAAACCAGGAATTACCCAAATGCAGGATATACAGTTACTTAAACAAAATGCACATGGTGTTAGTTCTTGGGAACTGCACATATGTAGTGTATATATGGAGTATAGAATAAATATTTAGCTCATTAGAAGTTGTGTGATAGAAAATAGTAATTGATTGGACAGTAGAGTACGGAATGGAATGAATTTTGGCTTGAATTCAAACTGTTGGCAAGTAGGCAGCCTTGAATATACTCAGTCACTAGAAAACAGCTATGCATGTATTATCTACCACACTCTATTTGCTTTATTTAGGATAGTGAGGTCATGTGGCTGGCCAGTGCTAATTACGTCTGATCCTTGAATTAAGTGGGTTCAGATGCAGGCTGTGAGCTCTTGTTTGTACCAGTGTATGAGCAGTTGGACTTGGTGCATTAGTGGGTCACAGAGCGGAGAGTAAGTAGATCCAATAGCGTTGCTAATGGCAGTGACAGACCCCACTCAGAACAAATTGCTAAGTTGCTGGCTCACTTAGGAGTAATAAGAGAAACCTTCTGCCCCCAACAACATAGGTAAACACTTACAGCATTTTTCTGTGCTTTTATCCATATTCTTGTGAGGTATTCTGTATTACCTCATGGCATGAAGAGCAGCTTTTGAAGTGTTTGATGAGTTGTGGATTTGTAAGTAGCACTGTTGCATTGTTATTCTGCTTCTTTGGTTTCTTTTTTTTTTATCTGCTCTGTACCAGTGAGTGTCTTCTAGTTGATACTGATTACTGAGTTTTGAAGATTTGGCCCCATACTTTGAACTAGTATGCATGTATGTATATATGTATATTGTATGTATATTCTTTTACATAGGCTTGCAACTGAATTTTACCATGACTTGGGGAGATCCTCATTACCTTGGACTGACTGGACTGGAGGTGATAGGAAAGAATGGCCAAGCATTAAAAATAAGTACAGAACAGATTTCTGCTTCACCCCGAGACTTAAACGATCTTCCAGAGTATGCAGGAGATTCTAGAACATTAGAAAAGTAAGTAGCAAAGGGGTTAGAATAGGTAGAATTACAAGTAATTTCTGCAGATGTTTTTTTTGTATGTTCTGTAGCATCTGTCTATGCATATGTAGTAGTATTTATGCAACATTTTGGATAATTGCAAGGAAAACTTTCAAGTTAGCAAAGAGTGAGAATGTATTAGACAATAGCAGGTATAGGTGCTGCTCTCTAATAATTCTGCAGCTTTTGTTTTTATAATTTTAATGAAGTTTTATGCACTGGCAAATAAGCTTCCTCAAATCATGAAATGTACAGAAAAATCTCCTCTGTAGGCATCAAGATCAAAGAAACCTTCCCATGAGAACCCCCATGATGGAAAGGCCCTGGTGGTGGAGCCTGGAGAGGCTTTGAAGGACCCAGATGCAAAGAATTCATTTGACTTTCCTTGTGTCTTCTCTGGTGCTCCTTTTACAGCCCAGACATCTGTTGATCCTACAGATTTCTGGCAGGCTTTCTGCTCCTGATATGGTAGATGGATTTTATTTATGGTGCCTTTTGCTTGCTAGCCCACGTGTTCGTTCTTGGCATGTGCATATACATCTAGCCTTCCAGAGCTGAGGATCCTGTTGATTTAGTTTGTTTGATCATGACTTTTGGTGAATGATGGCTTGTAGTAAACTTCCTTTCTCCTACCACTAAGCCAAGCTGGCTTCTATTTGGATTTAAAAAAATTAAGTCCTTGCTTTTTCTTATGTCTTTCCTAATAAGTGAGTTAGATTTGTTCTATGTTTCCATTACCTAATCCATAATATTCTCTCTTCTGCATGTAATGCATGTAATGATTTTATTTTCTTGCTTTTTTTTTTTCTTTTTTGCCAGACTTCTTTTTTTTTACTTCAGAGCCTTTTGGAGCATAAGACATGGGGGCTTAATTTCTTTGGCTTTTCATATTTCTGTAAGCATGTTGAGTAACTTTAGTGCTCTTCAGTTGTAGCTTTTGGAATGGGTCCTGTGTAGTATTGACTACAGGACTAAGTCAAGTTTTCTGTCTATTTCTTATGGGCTCTCTAATTGATTCCTCTGTGAAAGACTCATTATTCATATCTGTTTCTCTAAGAAACAGCCAAATCTGGTGCTCATTCTTCTATTACACTTTAAAACAGTATGCATATAAGGTAATGTACAAAAGTCATTACAGTGGGGCAATTGAATCATCTTCTCCTTTATTCTTTGTATATCATACTTTGTGGTTGAAGGCAGATTCTAGAATGGGGAAATAATGGAATAGGATTTATCTAGTCAGGGTAAGGTCTGCTGTTATGAGAAGACATGGCTGTGTTGTAGGATGGTGGCAGAATTCTATTCCATCTCTGGGCCGTCCAGCTACCATCTCAGTCGTTCTCAGTGTAGCTGCATTTGCATAGTAATATGCTGTCAACTGCCAGATAAACTAGTTTAGGCTTGGGTCTATATTAATAAGCTGTAAAATGTCTGGGACTGAGAATTTTGCCTTTAGTGATTTTGGTAGAGGTACCAAATGAGTTTCTCTCTGCTTGTTTACTCAGGGAAGAAAACCAAAGGGTTTTTTCTGTTTTTCTTCAAACAGAGCCAACTAAAGAAAATGTTGTTCCCCCCAGCCACTCCATCTTTAATTCAACAGTTCTGTATTACTTTTTATGTTTAATGTGCTTTTTAGTTGCATGCACATAGGTATAATAATGGAATTGGTAAGTGGGAATAAGAAGAAAATTGACACCTAGTAAAACACCTGTTTTCATGAGAAAATCAGGCTTCTCCTTTCTGTTGCTAATGGATTTTTCTCCTTGTAGGTTAATAGATGGGACTAATATTACAGCTGAGGATGACCATATGTGGCTCATTCCTTTCTCTTTTGGAGAGAATCATCTACTCACAATCCATTTTGATAAAAGTGAAAGTATTGCAGGGCTTCGTTTCTGGAACTATAATAAATCTCCAGAGGATACCTATAGAGGGGTAAGTAAAAGAAAAGGAGCACTGCCAGCAAAAATATACAGCAGTGCATCGGAAAATTGGTACTGTGATAAATGAATATAGCTGCCTTAATGGAACACCATAAATCTTTCTAGATTGTCTGAGTCTGAGTTTTGTGGCAGGTGTAATGCATTTCTGTCTCCACAAACAGCAAATATTGAAAAAAAGCCAGAGACAGTTTAAAGAAAACTTCACTGATGATTTTTCTAAGAGACACGTAGTAGCACATATTATTTTCAAGATCTATGATTCCAAAGTGGTATTCTCTCACTATCCAGTATTTAAGCCTCCCATGTGATTCTTTATTTCCTGCAGCATGAGGAATGATGGAACAAAAGGCATTTCAACAGCAATCTGCTGTAGATAAGGTGAAGAAAGCAGTGTCTGTGTATTATAAACTTGTGTTTTCTCTGACTGTGGGGATCCTTTGGTTTTAGCATCTTGCTTTTCTGAAGTCTGCCACTTAAAAGAAAATTAATATCTAGTAAATTGACTGTTAGTGCTATTGAGCTATTTACTGAACTAGTAGCATTTGGTAACATAAATAGAGATTTGGTAAGTCTTCATAAAATCAGGAATATAATGAAAATTCCTTAAACATGCATTGGGAAACCATGTCTACAGGCATGCAGTGCAGTGACCTGATGGCAGCCTTTCAGTAACTACAGAGCAGCTAGAAGAAAGAAGAGGACAGACTCTTTAGCAGGGTCTGTGGTAATAGAATAAGTGGATACGGTTTCAAGCATGTGGAGGGCAGATTTATTTTGAATATAAGGAAAAGATTTTACAGTGAGGTTGGTGAGGCACTGCAGCAGGTTGTCCACAGAGATGTGGTTGATGCCTCATCCCTGGAGACTTTCAAGGTGAGGCTGGATAAGGCCCTGGGTAAACTGACCTAGTTGTGCTGTCCCTATTCATTGCAGGGGAGTTGGACTAAATCGCCTGCAGAGATCCCTTCCAACTCTAAGGATGTTATGATTTTTAGATAGTAACAAATATGTTGTCATATGATTGGGCTTAAAGAAAAGGCTTTTTTTCCTCTTTATCCTCTTGAGAGTGATATGGTACTGGGGCAGCATGTGGCGATGGGATGAATCAATTTGAGAGACCCAGAACAACATAACTTTGCAGGCTTCTCTGCTCTGAGTAGGAGTTGTGACTGGAGACATGCAGGGAGTCCCTTCTGATTTATATCTTACTGTGATTCTGTGTGCATAATGCAGTATGAAGAACAGCTGGTGTAGTGATGGGGGATATTTTGCCTTCCTGTTATAAGAGCAGGCCTTTCCAAGGCAGAACAGGGGGGAGAAATGTTTTTGCATGAGTTGTCAAACTAAATCAAGTTTCTGAGTGTATGTTTGTGTCTCAGCTATTAAAGAAGCTAAAACATTTCAAGGACTTGGCTATTTAAAATGCAATTTGGTCTTTGGAGACAAACCAAGACAAGAAGAAAGGTGTATTTTTACAGTTTATTTTGCAATGTAGGCGAGTCTGATCAGGTAGCACATCTCTAAGTCCAGCAGTTAGGTGCAATCCTGTAAAAGAATGAGTAAAATAAGGTACTTGAAAAACTGAAGATGTGGGATATCTGCTGGGCCACAGTTAAGAGGTTTAAGGCCATGGACCCAGGGTATCATGTCATCTGTTTTTTGAAGTATTGCCGTTCTTCTAAGAAATGGTCTCTGGACATGAGATATAATGATTTGCTAGGCAGCTGTAGACTGGTGAATTCTATTCTCAGCTTTAGTATGAAAGGGTAATGGCAGTAAACTGTCAAAATGAAGGCTTGTATGCTGTTTCCAGCTCTATGAAAAATTACCTTATGAAAGCTTTGTTATGTGATTTGTAAAATGCTATGTGTGATGGTTGAGTGCCTCCTCAGATGATGAAAATTACTTAGAAATGAGGGCTGTAAAGGGCACATAAATATAAGCAGCTGTGGTGTAATAGGTAAGATTTTATCTCTAAGTCTCCAGACTTCCCATTCAGTACATGTTCTCTAAACTGAAGTGTATTCCAGTGGATTTTTCAATTCTTCTACCTAGTCTGGCAGCTTGATTCAGCTAGGAAGTACCACGCAGAAGAATTTCTTATACAAAAAGTGTATTTCCTTTATTTGCTCCCAAGCTTATTAAAGATGAAACGTGCAATAGTTGTTTCCCTCTGCTTGCTGCTTTCACTCCTAATTTATCTTCATCCTCTTTGGAAGTGAAGCAAGCACCTTGCACAGTCCAGTACCTCAAGTTTTCAAATTGAGGAATGCTTTTGTAAACAAACAAAATACCAACAGAATGTACCAAAAAAATAAACCTCAAAACAAAAACCTTCTGAAACAGATTTACTTCTTGCTTATTGCACAAGTGACTCACTGAAATGGTAATTGTCTAAAAAACTTGAGGGCAAATTGAAAAAATATGAAAGCTTTTCATGAAGATCAGGCTTTATAGGAAGCCTGAAGTGTTAAGTTGTTCTCAGATTGACATCTAAAAGTAAATATTGCTTATGTTTTAATAAAAAAATACTAATAACAGATCATGAGAACTACATATTTCCATACAAAACTATTCTAAAATAATCATATATTCATCAGTAAGTATTAAATCCCAAGATGACAGAACTGACTCACATTACCTTTAGACTAAATTAAGTCTTTTTTGCTAGCTAAATGAATCTATTCTCATTCAGTCCATTAATCAGCAGGCTGTGATCGTAGGGGCAGTTATAAGGCTATCCTGTTCCATTTTCCAGGTATTATTCCTTCCTTAAGCAGTAATTAGTGACATACTCAGTGCAATACTTTTGATTAACATGAGACTATATTTAACATACCTTAGGGCAAAATGCAGTGATAATTGTTGCTGCATGATTGAATTGTTATGTGACTGTGATCCTGCATACGGCCCCAGATGGTGTTAATGGGGGAGGATGAAGGGGCCTGAACTCCTTCATCTTTTGATCAAGGATGCCTGAATTATTTGGTTTAATCTTCAGAGTTTATGTCAGATGCACACACATCTGTGACATGGTTGCGACTCGATCTTTTTTTGCCTGGTGGAGGTACCTTTTCTTTATTCATATGCCCTTAGGTTATATACAGCACTGCTTGATAGATGAGTTGGCATGATCCTGGAATAGTCCAGGTTCTGCCTGCCACACAGATGAATAGAATGGTGGAATAGAAATTTTCTATGAACATGGTAGAGATAGAAAAGGTGACCTCTTAAGATGTCACTAGGTTATGTGATCTCTTCAGCCAGGGTTGAGCAGTCAGGCCTGATGTACTGTTGCATTCAGGTGGATGATGAGCAAATCACCTGTGCAATGTATGCTGACTTAAAGGCTGATTCTTTAGACTCTTTATATGTGTTTTCCTTCAGCCCACAGATCTTCAGATTACTGACATCTCGAGGGGTGCAATAATTGAAGGAGCTCTTCCAATCATTTGTATTCTGTTTTTTTACCATTTTTTTCCCCTCCAAAATACTAAGCTCTGCCACTTGCATCAATCTCAATAGCTTGTGTCAGCTGCAATGCATTGAATTGCACTGGGTTGCAGGCTGGGTTCTGCTGATCTGGGCTTCCTTTTGCCGAAGGATGTTACACTGTAGAGGAATGGATTAAATACTGCAAGATTACAGGAACAATTATTGAAGCCTCTGAAATGAATGCAGGTGCATTGGATTTATGTTATAATTATTTTTTTTTTTTTTAAACAAGGCCAAGGTAGTCCATGTAATGCTGGATGGTCACAACATCTCCCCACCAGAGGGCTTTCTCATCCGCAAGGGACCAGGCAACTGCCACTTTGACTTTGCCCAAGAAATTCTCTTCCTTGATTATCTGCAGCCCCAACTGATGAACAGGGTACAAAAGAGGTAAAGTAGGATGTTTTTACAGTCTGAACTGCTCTTATTTGTTCAGTATTTGTATTCTCTGTTGAACCAAATCTGTATGAGACACTTGGATGAAATGGATTGTTTTGTTGAGATCAGAAGACAATCTGCGACTGGAGGGGAAAGGTGTGTGTGGTGTCTTTAGGTTTTTTATTCTGTTCTTAAGGATCCAAGAGTATGTAAATAAACTAATTTGTCATGGTTATTTTGGCAGGACTGGTTCAAAGAAAATGGAACAAGCTAGTATGGACTATGAAGCACCACTCATGCCATGTGGTTGTATCCTGTGTCATTTTCTTGTATAGTGTATAACTGAGGTATTCTATATAATGTAGTTATGAATTCCAGTAGTTCTGAATACAACGACTTCTCATGCTATAAGAAATGAATGAGACACGATGAATATGATGAGAAAGGCATTTGTTAATTATGACTTAAGAATAAATAAATGAAACAAAGTATATGAAGGTGTGTAGTCAGATGCTCTAGTAGCTCTTCTTCACACCTTATAGAATCCATGAAAGCCTAGAAGCCCATTAGCATGGTATCCTGCCAGGCTATCAAAGCTAGTAATCGTCTGTATTTTTGTATATCTTTAAATGTTCTCAGTGCTGTTCTTTGAAATTTGTTTCATTTTACATCTTTATTAATACTGTGTTGACTAGAACTGTGTAATATTTTGCTATTTTTCTTAATGTTTCTGGCTCTTTAATCTTATGTTTTCCTAAATAAGCACAGCCTTCTGTGGTAATACTTACTGCTGTGCCATCCATCTACCTGACAGCCCTCTTAAATCCATTAGGCTGTCCTAACCATGTTTGGAGTCAATGAGATCTCAGCATTACTAAGTTCCTGACAGTTTCATGAAAATCAGTGTCTTTTCTGAGATAAAAATAGGTATTTCAGTAGAAAAACAAACAGCACACACTCTTATATTCTCTGCCATTCAGTTAAAGGACACATTTTCTGTCCAATTATCATTTGTGTAATTCAAAACAGAGCAAAGGCATGTTCAGAAAACACAGGAAGGTGATAAAGGCTCTGGATAGGAGCTGTGGCATTAATAAGCAGAATGGGGAGATAGGATGTGCACTCATAAATAATTATGTATTTTTCTGGCAGCTGAAGATGTTATATGAGCACACATACACGTGAACAACATGTAGAGTTGTTTCAACTCTAGAGCCTCATTTTTGTGTGAGTACTATCAGTAACAGAAATGACAGGCTTCTTGTCTAATGTTGCTTATTCAGAGAGTATCAGCATCAAATTTTCCTTAATAGTTCCTTCCATTTTAGTTATTTTCCAGTTTCAGCTTCTAACAAGTTGGGGAGATCCATACTACATTGGTTTGACTGGTCTGGAGTTGTTTGATGAACATGGAGACCAAATCATATTAACTGAGAACAGTATCCTTTGAGTTTGATTCAGTGCTCACGGGTAACCAGTAGAGGGAATGCAGGACACATTTGAAAGATTCATAGTAATCAGAATTACTGAAGAGTTGAACTTCAGTCTTCTGTATCAGCTAAACTAAGTGTAAAAGGCATGGATGCTGTGTGAATTGTGTGTCTCAAGGGATCCTCATTGTTTAATTAATAGAAATCACGATGAAAAAAGAAAAAGCTCTTTTCTGAGTGATATTTTTATCCATAGTTTGTATGGTGCGTGATGAAAGTGTAATGGAGAAGAAACATTTGGAAATTGAAAAGTGTTAACAGATTATTTTTAAGAGCAGGGATCGTTAACTTAGCTTATATTCTATGTCTTTACAGTACAATACAATGCTAGGTAAAGCTAATTCAGTAAGTTTGGAATCGACATCTGTTTCTGCTTGTACAGCGGTGTCTCCTAGATATATCAGGATCCCAGAAAGTACATTTGTCTAAGTGCTGTACTAAATGTGGTAATTCAGCTTCCAAGTCTGAAGCAAGCTTTTCCTAAGCTGCTGAATCATCTGTGTCGTTTCTTGAATTCTTTTTAAGTACATACAGATTTTAGTCTCTAAGAAGGCAAAACAAGGGAGAGTTATTGTTCTTCAAACTGGATTGGTCGGGTCCTACAATTCTAAAGACAATGCTATTCATCCATATTTCTATATGTGCCTTTGATGTATATATATTTTTAAGCATAACATTTCCTTATGGAAAAAATCTTTTCTAGAAAGCCTTTTCACTGGAAGGCTTAATCTTACCCTCTTGAAGAAATGAAAGAAGGCGTTATTTTAGACAGTGAATTTTTATCACAAGCATTGAGGAAGTGAAGGAAAAAAAACTGGTCAGAAAGGTGACTGTTGTCTACAGGGGCATTAAGATATGTTTCATATGAGTTTCCACAACTGCACAAAAAATTCCCTAGGTGATGCTTCTTAGTGATAAGGGAACTTTATTGATGCAGTCATAAAAGTGGGCTTTAAAATAAATGAAATGCTGCTAGTTAATTTCTTCCTATTTTAGACACAATCTCGTATTCCAGGATGTGTATAAGGGCTTTCCTGCTTTTAAAAATATGCTCTCAAGTTCTTCAGCTATCTTAAATAAAGCACTGGCAGTATTCGATAACTTTTACTGCTGTACTGGAGGGTACTTGCTCATGGAATGTGAAGGAAGAGGCACGAACTCTTAAAAATGGGATTTTGGAAATGTGCTTTTTGGTTATTTAAACTGAAATGATTTTTTCCAGATATTGCTGCTTTTCCAGATAGTGTCAACATTTTAGAAGATGTATCTGGAGATATCCGAACTCCAGACAAACTCATTGACAGAGTAAATAACACAACTGATGGCAGACATATGTGGCTTGCACCACTTCTTCCTGGTTTGGTACGTTTTCCCTTAGCATCCCAGTCTATCGATGTGTACAGATGTGGCTAGAAGTGTAATGGGAAAGAATACGTAATTTTGAGGTCAATTTGATATTAGTAAGCTATGCTAAATGACTGCTTGTCAGATGGAGTTCTCTTTATTCAGCTTTCTCTTTACTGCACAGAACACAACAGTACAGATATGTTTCCCAGCTTTGTAAAGCCCTTGTATTTCCATGGAGCAATAGGAGAAGAATTTACAGTGTGCTCAGTTACAGTGAAAAAATTACTGATAAAGGAGTTTAATCTGTGTGTTGTGCAGTGAAGACCTGTCAGGTGGGAATGAACTGGGGTCTTAAATCGGTTCTTATAAAAAGAGTATGTTTCCTTTACAGTAGGTTTTTTTTTAAGCTATCTTGAATTTAAATTCATAAATTAGATGAGACTACTTTGTATTTTGTAAGCTAAGGCTCCAAGTGATCGAGCTCTTCTAGGAGCAGCATGTATAAAATAATGGGTACAAAATATCTAAATACAGAAAGGAGATAAACATAGATGAGTTTTGACTTCATTTCTGGGTGGACATTTTTTTTCCATGGACTTGATTTGGGTGTCATTAAGATTCATAACCCATTTTCTAGTCTAGGAAACGAATGCAAGTGACAAAATGTAAAGCTGAGGTGTGTGATATTCTGCACCTTACTGCATTGGAAAAACCTTTACTAGCGTATGTTGCAGTTTTTAATTGGAGTATTAAAAGCAAGGAAGTCAATTTTGAAAATAATTCATGTTGTAACGCATTGGGTATAGTTAAGATTAAAATTTTAATTGTGAGTACTGACTGTTTGCATTCTATCCTTAAACTGTAACAAATGATACCTTTCAAGGTCCATATAGTTGTGCCATATTCCATGGTTTTGTTGCAAAGCTGGACTACTTGGAGACATCCCAGTTGCTTAAAAGCTGCATAAATTCTGCTTTACTGGAAAATTTGAAGGCCTTAAGGAAGTTGTATATAATAGACTTTCTTTTCTTTTCTAACATTGAAGTATTTTTGTCTTTTGCAGATTTATTACTAATGTAAACGTGGTTAGAATTCTTTGTCACCCTGTCACTGATTGTCATTTTATTTATTTGCTTGAATGGATTTTCCATCAAGTTTTTCATTATTTATGACACCAACAATTGTCACGGGGCATCATAACCCAGATTTTCTTCTGGGAAAGAAGAGATGCAGGCAGTTCCATTGATCACATCTGCCTCTCCGTCTTCAGTACAAGTAAATGAGCAATATCTCAAGCAATAGTTGTTTGGCAAGCATCAAGAGAGTTGTTTGTGTACCTCACAGAAGCAGCAGGATTTCTGATAGAGCTTTGTTAGGGTTATGGGAGGAATGAATGCTAGCATTGCAAATAAGGTGCATTCCATTCATGTGCCAGCTTGTCTCATGCTGAAGCACATCTGTATTTTGTTGATGTAATACTCATTAAGAGTATTGCTGTGCTCCTTCCCTAACTGATTAGCAGTCCAAGACAACAAGCTCAGATGCAAATATCATCTTCTGATGAGTTATATGTACATTTGAGAGAGCAACTGTGGAGAAGAGTAATACCTGTGAATTATCAGCAAGAATGATAGCTGAATTTAAGTCCTTAGCATCAGTTATCTGCCCTATAGCTATATCTCTTCAAACACAGGTCAATTTGAGATGCATGTGAGATTCATTTTTTTCTTTGGGGGATTTATCCTTTAAAATGTAAATGAATTCTCTTACAGGTGAATAGAGTATATGTTATTTTTGATGTGCCTACTACTGTGTCAGTGATCAAGTTGTGGAATTATGCCAAAACCCCTCAAAGAGGTGTGAAGGAATTTGGTGTGAGTAATTTTTGTCTGCATCTTGTATCTTTTGCTGTACTTTTTCACAGTTTACTGATGTGTGATTTTTTATATGGTCTGAATGGATAGTATTCATTGCATTAACCCTGTTTGTAATATTAAAATGTTTAACCTGTGCTAGTCATAGTCCTTTGTTTCTTGTCCAAGGAAAGAACAGTTTTTCAGATAACAGGTTTAACAGAATAATGCTTTCTTTTCTCCACTGACTGTGGAGCAGGTCTGTAACAACCAGTTCAAACTGAAAACCCAAGTTTTAGACAGCTGAAGTGAGATGAGATTCCTAAATCTCAGAGTGATTTACTCCAGTTGATAGAAGGGTAATTATGTAAAGCATGAAATACATTTTTAATTACCTACTTGGAAACTTCTTTAGCAACATCAGTGAGAAGACGAGATGGGAGGAGAGGAATTCAAGTTTTAGAGACAGAAGCTAAACTGAGGACTGGAGTTGTGAGACAATCAGTCTGAAATGATTTCTAGTTAATTGACTGAAAGGACCATTGAAAGCAGCACCTGATTCCAAGATTTCTTTTATTATTTATTTTTTATTTGTAGCTTCTGGTGGATGACCTGCTTGTGTATAATGGGATTCTGGATATGGTGAACCATGTGGCTTCAGGCATCCTACCCACCTGTGATCCAGTAGTTCCATATCATACCATTCTCTTTACGGATGATGAGAAGATTGGCCATCAGAAGAGAACTGTAATTAGGTATGTGAGTATATCTTGACTGGAATTGTCTTGCTTTCGGAAAATGTTTTCATGTGAAAAAGCATCAAATATTAGACAAATATATTTTAAATGAGATGGAAAAACTGAAAAATGGAACTCTTCTAGAAATAAGTGTTTTTGTACATCGCACAGTTGAAAACAATGTCTTAAACGTGCATCACTTGAAGGAAAGGTGACAGTTTTGCATTCAGAAATGCAAACAGTTACTTCAGAATAATATCAGATAATTTAAAAATAAGTGGAAGGAATACAAGCCTGCCTGACTTAGAATTTGTTTATAGGGATTTCCTATGATTTTTCCAAAGGACTGGCTGTTGGCTGCTGGTACTGTCAGATGTTGAAATAGGTAATTACAGTTTGAAGGTACTGGCTTACGTTTTATTTTTTACAAGAAGCTGTGTTGTCATGGTGAAATTTGGAGGTAGATGGTTTTTCAAGCAAAAGAGTGGATTGAAAAGAAGAGTTTTGAGAATTTTTTCAGGGGGATGCTGAAGGGAGAAGGAGAAATGAGCATCTACTTTATTCAGTGCAACATCTTTGTGTGAGGAAAGTTGTTTTGCTGGAAGCAGGGTAACTTCAGCTGTAATTGTAGAGCTGTTCCATGCGACTTCCTTTGCACGTACTCTTATAATGCGTAGATCAGTTGGTTTAGTCTTGGGAGGTTTCCTTATTGGTCATATATACTGCAGATTCTGTTTTCCAGTAAAAATCATGCAGTCTTCCCTTCTAGAATTCCTGTGCTTGGTTTTTGTCTGTCTTCTATTCCCTTTCTGTCTCATTCTAACCCACTGAATGGCGGGGGTTCTTTGGCAGCAGAAGACACATCTTACTAAATATAAGACTTTTTGTCTGATGGGTATTTTCTTTAACTTTCAGTTCAGCTCACGGCTTCCTCTGTAATGAGTTTAACTTTGGTTTTAATAATTTCTTTCTCATAAAGAAGTAATAAAATTATGTGGCCTGCAAACAAAACTCGTCACAGCAAATGAATATTGTTTAGTTCATAAATTTTTCATGAATAATTGCTATATCAACATTACAAAACAGTGTGAAGTTCAATGTAGGGCTTTTAGACTCTTTGTACTGTAAAATCTCACTTTGGTTAATGTGGTTCAAACTGTGTAGGCAGGCAAGGAAATTGTAGAGTGAATATGATGTTATTTGAAAATGTGCCTGCTGCAACCTACACCACTCATTAGACTGGCAAAAAATACTTCAGGTAGATGCAGAATGCCTTTCCTTTTTAGGTAGTTTCATATTATATACACACATATGGTTCATAGGCACACCTGTGTATTTTGACTCCTGAACTGAGTAACTTATTTGATAACCTTTTTCTGTAAATCTTGTAACTTTTCAAAATGATTATTTTGGTTATTGTACTGACTTTAATCTTTCTCAGCAATCACGTGGGAGATCAGGATGTACGAATGATGAATGAAAATCAGATCGTCACCAACAGCAAAAAGAAGCAGGTTGTGGCTGATCCAGGTTAGTTCTGTCTTCTACAGTTTTCTTCTGCTTTTGTGGAACATGAGCAGAATGAATAGTAAACATAGTTATTGACCAAGCTGGGAAAAGAAGTGAGATATGCACCTCTCTTTTAATTTTGTTCTTCCTTAGGAAAGCAAACGTGGACTATCATGCTCTTAATTTTTATTCTTTACCTAAATCTGAAAGTGGATTGGATCAGTCAAAGGTTTACGTGGCGTGTAATCATAGCTCATACCAATACAAATGCAGAGGTCTTCAGGAAAGAAACTGACTCAAGATCAATTTATAACTCATGTGATTGTTCAGGTCCAAAGATAGCTTTTGGAGTAATAAGCTTGTTGCATCCCCACCGGCCTTATAAGCAGCTTTTGAGAGTGTGTGCAAGTCTCAGAATTACCTGCTTGTTACTCCTCGAGCAAATCCAAAATCACAATATATGAAACTGGGATGAAGATCCCAGATGTCTGTCTTGATGGTCTCTTCTCTCTTACAAGTGATAATTAAAAAGACAGCCTGTTTGTTTTCTTTTTCCCAAAGAGAGACAGTAGATTGTATTTATAGTCTGAAGTGTCCCAGTCATTCTCTGTAAAATCCTCAGGATAGCTCCCTAAATACGTTACATATTCTCAGCCAAGCTGGTATATTCATGATTGTTTTTCTTCCCTGAGCATGACAATTTCTCTAGTTCATTTATCTGGAAAGTGCTACAGAAATTATTTGATGGCTTTTAATAACACTTCTGTAGGAGAAGGATTTCAAATGCCATTACCTGTGCAAATATAGCTTGAGTATTAATACATTAGCACTATCTGTGTCAAAATTATCCTACACACCTCTCTACTTGTTGTAATGACAACTTGAGTTGCAGTGCAGACGTGCCCTGTATCATGGAGGAAAAAAGTTTTTGTCTCTTTGGAGTCAGTCCATCTTCTTTATTGGGAGATGGAATGAATTATGCCATCGTTGCTTTCAGATTTTGCTTTTCTACCTCCTCTTGTTGGCTCATTCTTTATTATACATCTTCTTCTATATCCATACTGTTCTCTAAATATAATCCCACACCTGTGATGTACACAGTCTCTGAAGCCATATTGTTCATGTAAAATAATAAATTGAAATGTCAAGGGAAGGATGAACCACAAGAAAAAGCAAGTGTTATGCTTTGGTCTGAAATGGAACAGCAGTCAGTGCCTGTATGATCCAGTTCAGCTACTGCCTTCTTTCTGGGTACCTTTCTGTGGACAGAAACTTGTGCATGTCATGTGAATGCTCCTCTATGTCCATTGCAAGATGGAGTAGCAGATTATTATAGAGTTACTTCCTTGCTCTGATTTAGTTGTTTGCTGTCCTGCAGTCTGGCACTCTGAGATCTTTCTTTCTATAAGGAAGTAGTTGGCATTGCTTGCTGTCAGTGTAGGATATGGTACTGAAAAGTGCAATCTTCGTTCTGGAATGGAAATAGAAATGAGAACGTTTCTTGCTCTTTTTAGTCTGTGACTTTGTTGTTGATGTAGGAGCATTTTTAAAACAGCACTCAATTTTCCTTAACAGCTTTGCGTCCAAAAACCTGTCTATGTGAAAAAGGACTGCAGAGGAGGAAAAGATAACAAGGGCTTGACTGTGAAGTCCTGAATACATCCAGCTCTGGACACTTGCATCTTGGAGAGCTAGATGACTTATCATCCAAATGGAATTTACTCCATGCTTGCTGCTGAACCACCTCCTGTCTTATGAGAGGAAGTTATCTTTGCTACAGGGAAACTTCCTTCAGTAATGAAATTTGAAGCATGAACTGTTTAGTTTTCTGGTTCTTTTCTTGTCATTATCTGCAATGACAGATCAGAAAAGTGGGTTTATTGGGCTTTAATGAGTAAGCTTTGGCTTTCACTTACCTTTTTTTCTTTTTCCAGTGAAAAAGTGATTTCTTCCATTGTTTCACTACTATGTAAAAGCAAAAAAAAGAAAAAACACTGGCACTCTATACATCCTTCAGAGTCTCTCTGCCCTTCGCTACAGCCTGCATTTGGTTTTGTGAAACAAGGAGGCCATCTCTCTGGGCTGCACCAACCAGCTCTGCTGCCAGCATTGTACTATCCCTTTTGAGGAGTGGTAAAGGCATTTTAATGAGCAGATGGTAAGGAGCAAATGGCATTTTAAAAACACTGAGTATCCTGGACATCTGGCCATCTAACCAGAAATTCTAACCAAATAATTGTGCTTCAGGATTTGTAGCTATGCAAATATGCTTTTCAGTGAATATTTGTCAGTGGTGACAACCTGTAAATCTCGTATAAGATCTCATAGAACATTCTTCCTTTCTCATTTAGAACTTATTCATTGTTTTCACAATGGAAGCTCTGAAATGCTTTTTTGTGTGAAACAAAGATACATACATACTATTGCAGCTCCTGATACAGCTCCTTCACTTGCTGTACCAGGTCAGGAGCTGCAGTAGCTTGTGTATTTGCTTACAAAATACTTAGCTGTTGTTAGCTAAGACCAAAGTTAGCAATACTGAATTTCTCTGTATCAATGGAGTTTTGTACTAAATGAAAAACACTTCTATATGTAAAATAGATACTGATTTGTTTATAATATAAGTAGACTTTGTTATGGAATTTAATTGTTGGTATTGTTATTAGCATGACAAGTGCTCATGCTAAAAAGAAGCATAGGAATAAAAGACATTTTCACAAAGCTTGCTTAGGAGCTTTGCTTTCGGTAAATAGCTGGCTTCGCATAAGTGTCTGTTGGCCATAATGGCATTCATACTAGTTATTAAACTTGTGGACATCTTGCAATACTGGTGCTTCTTTCCCCATAATTGCTACAGAATGAAAAGAGGGTGAATTTCTTTGAAATATTTCAAAAAGATGAAGTTGTGGAACATTCTCCTCTACAGTATCACTGGCTGAAAGGAAAGTTTGCTCTGGGATGATGTATGGCACTAAGGTGAGGCCTGGTGAAGTCCTTGATCCTGGGTAGTCATATGTAGAAAGTGGTGTAATGCTTTAAAGCTACTTCATTTGTCGCTATAGTGTAGGAAATTGCAGCATTTGCCCTCCTGATGAGTTATGATGACCCTTTATGTAACAAAGATGTTTTAGTGTCCTAATCAGTCCTATGTATTCCAACTACAAGAATTGTCTCCATAGCGAATTGGGGGGAAATAATGATTATTTTTCACTTATTTTTAACTTGTTACAGGTACGATTTTTTGAGAGAAGCATCTAAGGAGGGAAAAGAAGAGTATGCATGCTATTAAGAAAATCCTCGTGTGAAGTACCTTAGCCAGTGTCAAGTAATGTCAGAAACCCAGCAAAAGCAGTTCTCAAGCAGCAGTAACACATCTTTCCACATTATCTAAAGCATGACAAAGGAAACAGGACAGTTAACAAGAACTTTGGTTGAGTTCTTGAATAGGAATTATTAAACTTCAGCCCAGATCAGTTTCAGAGCGTACTCACAAACCTCTGAGCTGTAGCTGCTGTCTTTTTACCTGCATATAGTGGCTTCCCAGGGATTAGATCAAAATGGTGAGTTTGTCCCACTCAGGGGCAGAAGATAAAGGAATAATCTGTGAGGAAATAAATGTCGTGCTGCATAGTTTTTGATTTGTAAAAACATATTTTAATCAGTCGGAAATGAAATCTGAAACCAAAGATGCCTTAGAAGGCTTGCAACTTGTTTTCTAATTTCTGCCTTTCTTTTTCTGGTGTAATACAGTAGATTTTTCATTTCTGTGGCTGAGAAGCACCCATCTGTGAGCAGGGGAGCAAGCAACGAAGCATACAGTGTAAGAGATAACACGTGATACATGGAAGCTCCTGTATTACTGAGTCAGGAGAGTCATCCTCATCTTGGAGGATGAAACTGGAGGAGTTCCATGAGAAGCTGGTCATGAAACTATGCTGCTGCATTCTGCTTAGTTGGTTCTGTTTTCTGCAAGATTTCCTGATCCTGTGGAGATTTTACCAGGTTTTGGTATGTTAGCGAGTCCCTAAACGAGCAGTGGAGTGGGCTGACACTGATGCCTCTCCTCCAGAGAGAAGAGAGGGAAGCAGTGGGGAATGGAACATACTGCAGGAGTGTTTGCTTCCATTTGAATGCTGTGGTCTTTGTATTCAGATCAAAAGAAGAAGGAAGGGCTCCTGGCTCAGTGGTCTCTTTACCCATTTCTGTGACTGTTTGCTTGTTTGCTGAGAAATGACTTACAGCCCATGTGAGACACAAACATCCCTTTATCACGCAGCTTGTATCACCCTAATGGAATTCTGTCAGCTGAGGATAAAATGTGGACTAAAAAAGCAATTATAGAGTGAATCTCCTAGCTGCAGGAAGAGCTGAGAGATGGGGACAGAGTGCCCATCTGGAGTAATTTCCTGTCTGACTGGCCTCTAAATCTTGCTGGGAAGAGATCAATTTTCCACCCCTGTCTAACAGCATCAGCTCCATTCACTCTGCCTCAGGACCCTAGGAAGTGCTGCAGTGTTCAGGCCCAGGCATAAAAGGAAATATTTGCGAATTTCAACTTCCTTCTTACTGACCTAAAAATTACTGGAAAAGGGGAGGAGGAGAGGAATAAGCTACAGGCCTTCTACCTGACTGGGCTCTAGTGTTCTGTTTCATAGCAGCTGAAGGAGAGGACTGACCATTCCAATAACCAGCAGCGCAATAGGACTACTTCCAGTGGTGCTTGGTTCTGCACTTAGAGCTCACTGCTTTAACTCTGATCAGGAGAAAAACGGCCTCCTGATCTGCTAGCAACTTTCTCCAGGTATGCTGGTTGTTCATTTTTCCTGGAAGGTCCAAATTGTTCAGTGAAGTCTTGCCTTTCAGGTTCTGACACCCACAAGGTCTGTTATGTGCAACTAAACTCAGTTTGGCTGTTTATTACTTCACTAGACTTAAAATAAATCAGCACGTGTAGATTTTGTGTAGTTTTCCCAAGAAAACAGAGATTCTGGGGGAAATTAAACCTAGGGAGAGAAAAAGATACAAGTATTTTCCTGCTTTTTCTTATATGTGAGCTGTTGTTTCAGAGTATTCCTCAGCTCATTGAGTTTGAACTGGAAAAAGCATTTCCCAATGTTTTGTTTAAAAGTTCAGCATAATGGACTAGGCATGCTCAGGTGGGGAATATCAGAGAATGCTTAAGAAACTCAGAAATAAGAAATAGCCATCTCATCAAAGAAGCTAGTTCCTACCTGTAGGAATTCTGGCCCTGGAAGAGGCAGCATGTGCAGTTCTAAAGAGAGATGCTTTATTTCAGGTTTTGTATCTAGCTGCTGTTTCACTGCCATTGAAAGGAATGGGAAGAGGCTGAGGCTCAGCTGCTGTCACCTGAGAGCATGAACCCTGCTGAGTGTTAGAGGCTGAACAGACTTCCAAGTCATAGAGAAGGCTCACACAGAAAACGTGAGTGGTGGGCATAAGGATAGGGGACAACAAAAGCTGCCCTGGCTGAAGGTTTCTCCTGGAAGTGTCTCTTCAAGAGGAGCGTTATGTATGGGAGAAGAGATGGTCCCTGCTGTAAAGGTAATGAACCGAGAGCAGTTGAGCCCTTTCATCTTTTTCACTGAGATTTCTCTTCTGCCTGATAGCAATGTGAGGGGGCAGCCAGGACAGACATTGTTGTCAGTTACTGAGAAAAGAACTTTCATCTTGAGCAAGAAGAGTGTTCAAAGAGGATGGGGGCTGAGGCAGCACCAGTACAGCCTTACAGAGGGTTGACAGGAGTCAGCCAGCAAAGCTGAGCTAAGATCAGACACCGATGACTGCCATCCCTGCTTGCTCACGAGTGTAGTGCCTGTTATTCATACCTATGTGCTCCTTTTCATTGCAAACTTTTTGGGCCTCTTTCTGCAATTGCACAACTTTAAACCTTTTGAAATCATTAATGTTAGATAGTTATCTTTGCCAGGATGGACCTTACAGGCTTTTAAGATGTTGACTGTCAACACTGCATGGGAAGAAGGGTGATGTGGCAGTCTGAAAACGGATGGGCAGAGTGATGGGTTGTTTGTTCTCTCTTCTAATGCTGAGTAGGGATCAGCTTTGGAACATGGAAGATTGAGTCCTTATTTAGCAGATGGCTGAGGATGCCTTTACCAACAGATGCTTACTGTTGCTAAAAGTTGACAGCTTTGTGAGGACACCCAACAAACAGCAATCTACTGGAATCATTAATGTATAATAGATGCTTTCTTAGTTCCCGAGTTTAAAAATGTTTGAATGTAGGAAGATCCTTAGTTAAAAATATACGTGCTGCTTAATTCTTGTGTTTTCTTCTAACCATCTGGCTTAGAGACATGATACTGGGCAAGGTGGAACCCATCCGACCCAGTGTAGCACATTCTTACCATCAGGGTGCTGTGTAGGAGTTATCACGTGTGTTCCAGAGGAAAGCTCTCGGTGAGCTTTGAGAGTGATTGAGAAGACCTTTGTTCTGATAGCTGGTAATTGTATGGAAATGGGGTTAGGGGAATGCTGAAGTTGTTTTTAATGGTCGTTTTCCATCCTGCGTCTTAGACTATTACAGTCTTTTTCTATACGCAGTCATACTGATGTTTGCTGTTTGTTGGTGTAAAGCTCTCTGTGTAAGTAGCATAGGCAGAATCTCATCTCTGTGGGAGTCACGCATACATACGCATCATTAAATTTGCTATGTATTTAGTTTTAATCCTGCTGATGGGGGTCATGTAGAATGTAAATCCTTTCGTCTGGTTGCATAGTAGGAACAGTATTTGTTACAAAAATATTTTTGAGGTTTTTTTTGAGGATGTAAGGAATTTGCACACACACACACACACACACACACAAAATATATGTGAATTCATTCAACATTTACATTCCTAAAAGTCTGCACATGGTCTTGAACGTTGGCACAGAACCCTCAGCCTTTTAGAAAAGCAACGCAAAGCTGAAGTCAGGTGTGACACTGTCACAAAATCAGAGTAATTGAGGCTGGAAGGGACCTTCAGATATCCCCAGTCCAATGTACTGCTCAAAGCTGGGACAGCTGGGAGATCAGATGGGTCACACGGGGCTGCATCCCATTCAGCCCTGAAAGCTTCTAGGAATGGAGACTGCACAGCCTCTCTGGGCAGCCTGCTTTAATACTTGGCTATGAATAGCATGCTTTTTTTCCCCGCGACACATGGTAATTTATACTTTCTCTCACTGATTAAAGGCCTTGGTCAGCATGGATAAGACATCTGGCACCACAGAAAGGTCATCTCTTCTGTCATCATCTAGCTGTAAGATAATAAATTCGGTCTTCCAATGATAATTTTAGATTTGCAAATTAGCAGAAGTCTTATGATCTATCTCTCTTGTGCTCTACTGGAGTCGCTGCTAAGAAGAAAGTAAGCAGCAAAGCTCCCTGAAACGTTTTAAGCCTAAACAGTGGTAAAATGTAATCTACAATGAACGTCACTTTCTGGCTTGTTTCCAAAATAGCGTTTTTGGATCGCTTGCTATATACTGGAAATTATTTGGTAAGGATTGGTTGGCGAACAGATGAATCAAAGTGACATTTCCATTACCAACAGGAGATCTATCTGCGGTCAGAATTCATGGAGAAAGATGCGGGATGGTTGTAAGCCTATTCATTATGTTTAATATTGTCAGAGGAACGAAATAGCTTCTATTATTCATCTCTCTGGGATGGTAATGTATCTGAATATTAATACAAAAATGGGAATCTGATCAAAACCTACTGACCCAGCAAGACATTGATATGTATTTTAATCACTCTCTTTGGGACACTGAAAAGAAAAAAAAAAAAAAGCACTTTTCACAATAAATCTGCAAGAAATCAGGATCATCTGCATTTCTCAGTGGGATACCTGGATACATCGGTGTGTATCCTGTCCTTGTGTCTGAGGTCCTTCAGATCTTGTTTCCCTCCATAGCCCTTCTACCGGTTGGATGTGTGTCAGGCCCCAGTGCAGGTGGTATTTTTCATAGTGAAAAATAATCCCCTGTAGGAATTCATGAACAGAAGAAATGGAAAGAGATCTCCAGAGATGGTTTCACCTTGGGAAGCAGAGATGGTGGGTTCAATGTGAAAGTTACTGAAGTCAGGTTGTACTGGATTGTGCAAAGGGAGGTAGGTATGTAAATGCATAGAGATCACATAAGGAGAGCAGAACGGAGAAGGGATTAATGGTAATGAATGGTGCTGCCCGAGCACTGTGACTCGTATTTCAGGAAAGATGATGCTGATAATGAATATTAAAGAAGCTGACATTCCCTAGAACTAGTTCTGCTATATTTTAAACCATAAACCAGAAGGGCTGTTGGACTTTGCGGAAAGCATTCACATTATGCAGGGGTATTATTATTAACAGAACAAAGGTGTAAGCATGAGGTCATAAAATGTATGATTTAATGACCAAATTTGACTGTAATTATGCATTAGAAATATTCATGAGAAGTCTACAAAGTGAATCAGCAGTGCGTGATCTAACCATGGTAAGCAGCCCTTCAAAACAGTGTCGCAGGAACTTCGCCATTTATCTTCCTTATTCATTGATGCAGATGTAGATGAGGTTTCTACACCTTGGTGATCTCCCGGTGCAGTGCTTATGGAAGAATAGAACTCCTTGGGATTTCCTATTGTGAACCTGATCTACCAGCGGCTCCAGTACAGGTTGGTTCTATAACTGTTTAAATGAAGTTTTACAGCTTACTTTTTGCAGCGTATCTTTTATAACTTAGTTTCTTTTATAAAATACTGTCTGATAGAGCAACTGGACCTGCTGACCTCCAGCAGTCAACCAGAGGCCTAAATTATTCTCTGACTTTGTAAGCAGCGTGGATCAGGAACTTCTCTGTAGCATAAGTTATCTTCTGTAGGATCTGTTCTGCCAACTGAACTCTACTGAGCTATAGCATGATGAATATTAATAGATTGCTTAATTAACTCAATCAATCAGTGCAAATAAAAGATTGCCCAGGGCTGAGAACAGTATTCGTGTCCTCATGGTTCTGACCAGGCTCCTAGAGAAGGACACAGGGGAAGGCAGGCTTTTGGTCTAAGCTGTGTGTGCAGTACTCTCAGGTCCTCAGGTTGCACATAGGGATGAATGCATAACAGAGTGTGCTGCTTAGGTAAGGGTAATACTAATGAATCTCTGAGTCTGGGTATGGCTGGAGAATAGCAAATGTAATGTCTATAGTTAAGAAAGGATAGAAAAATTATTTAGTTCAGTATTGGCACTTCAGACTTGAAAGCATTTACTAAGTGGGGAAAAAACATTGTTACGTAGTTTAATGGAGAAGAGGATGGAACACAACATGGATTTGCAGACTGATTTCTCCTTGTGTGTCTGATTGCCTTCTTCTATCATGCATGAACTGACATAAGGACTTCCTGCACGCTTTTATGTGTTGACTCACCAACTATCTACAGTGGAGACCAGGTTTCTGTGCCTGGGTTTTTTTCCCATGTAACCCAGGATGTTGCTGTGCATAGGAGGTGGTTTGCTACATGGCTCATGTTCCATCCCAGTGTGTATTAAAATGGTGTTTGTTGATTGATTTTTTTTATATGCAAAGTATTTTTAGACCAAAAAAAAAAAAAAAAGGACAAGTACAGTTTTCTAACAAGTAATGTCATTTAATGAATGATATAGTCTAGAAAATAGAAACTACCCAGATGCTGGTTGGTTGGTAGGTCTGTTTGGGGTTAGGGAGGCCCTTGCTTGAGCACACGATGCCTTGTTTCAATTCTTTTGGCAGCATTTGTAGTTGCTGGAAACAAGGAAACATCCACGTATAGAAAGAGACACTAAGGGGGCAATTTTTTTGTCTAAAATATGGTAAGTATGCAGAACGTCTTCCCACCCTGTCTCATCAGGTGATGTGAAGGGCTCAGAGCTCACCAAGGTGTTAGAGATGATTCGTTCCTGGAAGGGATAGACTCAACCAGTTGAATGCACCACAGTCCAGTGCTCAAAAGTCATAAGGGATTTCCCACTTTGCAGAAGGTTTTGTGCACTCTGATGTTATCGCACTTATTTCTAGGTGCTTTTCTGCATGTGTTGTGTCTGTTCCCTCAAGGTCTGGCTGCTAATTCCAGGGAATATGCTTTTCAGAATGTCACAATACACTGTGTACAACTCTGGGTCTATTTTGGGCCTGGGCAGAGGTCTGGTGTTGCTTGCCTGTTCGGTGACCGAGTGCTGCAGCAAGTACACATCACTGAATAGTGCAGTCAGGATTTTGTGTGCAGCTTTGTAAGGATCTTCTTCAGACTGCACCATTGCCTTGAGCTCTGTCAGTGTGTAGCCATTGTAGCGCTTGCTGTCTTCTGCCAGGGGCTGCACAGTCTCACCAATGTGTCTCACTTTCCACTTCAAGCATTTCAGTTCGTCTTTTACATCTTCTAGTTCTTTCTCCATGGCTTGGAATTCCTCTGTGGTTACAAATCTCCTGCCAAGAGAAGTGGTGGACACGGTGTGCAACTGGATGGCTCAGTGGGGTGAAATCAGTCTGACTTGTATGGGGCCAGAGTATGGAACCCGAGGTTTGGGATGGGAGGCACCTGCTATGTCACTGAGTGCCATCTCCAGCCCTTGTTTCTCAGACTTTCTAAGAGCAATGTATTTTCTATGCTACTGCAGGGGCTGCCCAAAGAGATGGGGGAGTCACCATCCCTGGATGGTGTTCCAGTAATGTTGGGATGTGGTCACTGAGCATGGTAGGATGGGCTGGGGTTGGATTTGGTGAGCTGAGAAATCTTTTCCTACCTTAATGTTTCTATGGCTCAGCTGTAATGATGCCACCATCACTGAGCTGTATCATGATGGTTTTGCTTCCTAGGTGGCTGTGAGTAATGTGGGGAGAGATGGTTTCTCATTTGAAAGGAAATGAGGCCATGTTTAAAATGCTCTGTGCAAAGAGCTGAGGGTGACAATCTTCATTCATGTCCAGCCAGCTAAATAAATGAATGGAAAATATGGTCTTTTCACAGGATATAGTAGAAGGGGGGTATAGGGTAATTACAGGAAAACAGGAAAACAAACACTGGAAACATGTAAATATAAAATATATTTAAATTGTTTGATAATCATTTGAGGACTTAAACGTATGTAGTCTGGATACGTACCTTTCATGATCAGGATCTTCCAGATGTGATTGAAACCCCTTTCCTATAGTTCTTAATCCAGTTTTAGAAGAGCCAGGAGATTGGGAACCGTCTTCAGGAGTCGTTGTTGGAGGCCTTGTGCTTTTCCTGGTTGGGGTCAATGTGTAATCTGATGTTGAAGCTTCCAAGCTGTGTGCTATTTGAGGACAGAGGGCATAGAAGGAAGCAGCATTGGTCCCTGGACTGGCTGGAGAGGAGTCCGAGTATTGCTGAGGCTTGGCTGAGCTGGGTGTTAGACTGAGCCTGGGGCTGGCTGGGCAAGATGCTGGAGGAGTCCTTGTACTGAGTTGGCTGGAACATGATATTGCTAAGCTTTTCTTTCTTTGCTCAAATGGTTGAGGGCTTGGTGATTCTCCTGGGGCCAACCTAGAGATGGAAACAATGTCCAGCTGGGCTTGATCCTGAACGTGGAGATCTGGCAAGTTGGTTCTGATGAAAGTGAAGAGCTGCTTGATATGTTGCTAGAGGAGCTTGACATAGCAAATGGGGGTATTTTCTGAGCATTATGGTCACTCCTGTTCCTCTGTGTGCTAGTGACATTCAGAGCTGGGTGTTGTGAAGCCCTGAGGAAAGACAAAAACCACACTTTTTCATCTGGACAGGGCTAATAGCTTTGAGCAATTTCAGTTCTGTTTTAAGACAGTCTTAGATCTATTTCCCATAGCCACATTTTCCCATAGCCTGATTTGCTTCTCATCTCAGTATAAAACTCTTTGTTTCTGATAACCAAGAGTTTTGTGAGTGTTTAAGAATAAGGCACGTAAATTCAGGACCAGTTCCTCCTGGGTGCCAGCTAAGCTATCGTCAGCTATCATCAGAGTAATCACTGGCACATCAGTGTTCTCAGGTGCTTTCAAAGAGGTCTGGATTTTTCTACACTGCTCCACTTGTTTTCTGAGGGGGTTGAGAAAGACGCCTCTGAAGATCTCCCAACTTTGGAGTTAATACTTTCATGCTTTATTCAGCTCTAAAGGGATCTACAGCTGAAATATGATATACACAGCAACTGTGACAATGCTGTGAGTTCAAAGGATAATTCCAGTCATTTTACAGAATAGACTCCAGGACAGGTTTTTTGAATGTGTTGACTCATGGCTTTGATTCAGGTCACTGACTCTTTACTTTCTTCACTACGAAACCCCGTGATCAGAAAATACGTGTAAGAAACTTATTCTGAAAATAGCAGAAGTTGTTTTAAGCTGACTGAGATACGTGCTGCAGCTTCCTTTGTTGTGTATTTGTCCTCAAATATGGTGTAAAACTGTCTGAACATGGAATGAACAGCAACCTTTGCCTACACATTATGAGAAATACAACATGCACTGTAGTTGAAATGCTGTTTGGGCACCTATATGGCCCGAAATACTTCATCTCATCTTTAGCAGTGTTGGATGGGGCTGGTTGGACTTTATGGGTCCCTTCCAACTTGGGATATTCTTTGATTTTTATCTTTGTTCTTTTTTTCTTCTGCTTTTTGTTCTTTTTTTCTTTTAAGTCCTGCATTAACTGCAGGTGGTGGCCCATTTATGGGAAGATAATATTTAAGCAGAAAACAAGTTTTGCAACTAATATCATGGGTATTTCTACAAGAAGCTATAGCTCCTTTTGCTGGAGCACTGCAGGAAAGAGCAAGTATTATAAACTATCCCTTATTTTTACTTTGATATCCTTCAACTTCTCCTGGCCACAGTGCTGAACAGGGGGACTGAATTTGCATTTATCATCGTGCTGATCACGGAAACAGAATCACGGCTTGGGAAGAAATCTGAAGCTTGTTGTAGCAAAATGTCAGTCTGAATTTTGGCAGAGGCAAATGAGGACAGAACTGAGAGCTCTAACTTGGGAGCTTCCTAGTGGACATGGGTTTGTCTAAAGACAGGAGTGAAATTCCCTTTGCTTTCAGCACAGCAAGCCCAAATCATAGATCTGTAACCATAGTGCTTTATCAGAGGGGAATTTTTTTTCATGTAGTGAATCACTATGAACTGAATACATTACAGGAACAATTGCAGGACTCGGAGCTGAAATCAATGCTGACATGAAATAGGAGGGTGATTGCAGCTGTCATGTGCCTCCACAAGGATAATCCTTGACTCAACTTTGAGCAACATTTCAAACGCATCAAGCCCTTGTTGTCTGCCTTTTCCCAGCCCTGTGCTGCTCAGCATATCAAGCATGTTCCCTGTTGTTAAAGTGACCTTGCCTGCCGTCTGTGCCTTGCCCTCTCCAGCTGAGCTTGTGCAATGTACTTCTTGCAGCACTGAATTTGGAGATGTACTAAAGTTTCCTGTGAACCCAGCACTGTCTTCCTTCTGTGGCTCTCGCAACTAAGGAAAAGCAACAGATTCTAGTGAATCGTTTCTATCATATTTTCAATGTAGAGTTCTGGTGGCCTTATTTGAGTAGGAAAGAAATGACAGTTTGCTGTATGGTGAAGCTGGTTGTGCAAAGCTTACGGCAAATAGCTGGGGTGGGAGGATGGTGGAAGAGCTGTGGGGTGGACCCTGGGACCATGCCTGCAGGGTGGTGGTAGGAGAACAAACAGCTTTTTTCAAGGCTTTCTATCAGTCAAGTGACCCTCTTAAAATGCCCACACTGACAAAACAGTAACAGGATTGTGTGTGTGTATATATATATATGTATTGTTTTTAAATGCCAATTTCATTTTGAACAGGCTTTCAGTTTTCTACAAGCAAAGGTGCTGTTCTGGACCCTGGGTTAATCTGCCTCGAATAACAACCAAGGCTTTCAATCACAAGCAGTGAGCAGTAAAATGGAAAATATCCTCCCTCCTGCTAAGCTTGTGGCTTTTCTGAGCTACCTGACTCCTCTCCAGATCTGGCAGCATACAGACCCCTCCTTGTCCTCCATGTCCATCTCTCCTGCCTCTTCCTATTCCATGTCCTACCTCTGCTCTCTGTACCTCACCTACCTTCCCTGCAGTCCCCGAGCAGCAGGCTTGTTTGTTTTAATGCCCAGTGATTTGGGGGAAGGCTGAAGGAGAGAGTGGAAGTAGAGCGAGCACAGAGATGTCAGAAGTCAGGTATAGGTGATGCCTGGAGTGTGATAACAGCGAGCATTTTTTTGGTGCAAACAACAAAATATTCTGATGTGAAACTATCTTTTTTTTTGTATAGCGACTGTGCATCTGACAGGGAAAGTTGAGACTTGGAAGGTCAAAACAGGCAACTGAGAGTGTATAGACATTTGCAGTAGGAAGAGTAAGCTTGTTATGAACAAGACATGACTGGGGATGCTTAGATGAGTAAGTGCCAGCGCTGAATGTTTGCAGAGGAAGCAGATCTGGGAGAGGATACCAGCTTACAGATGAACTCCCCAACATTTCCTAGCCCAGCTCTGGAAAAGTTAAACCCTGTTAAAGGAAAGCTATAGTGTTGTGCTGGACATTACGTGGTTTAATGTGTAGTTCTCAAGACTGACTATTGCACTACCCTGATCAAGGCTCTTCAGAGCTTCTGAGAAATAAACAGCTGATGGCCACTTTTCCAAAGTTCTAGCCCCACCAGCAGGGCAGCCTCAGCTCCTGCCACAGCCTGGGCTGCTAGAAGCACTTTGTGCTACTGCACAGCTCGTGGGCTCCTCTTAGCCCTTAATATTCTCTTCTGAAGTCTCCTGTCCAGTGGCTGTTTGCCTTCTGCCACTGCTCAGCCTTGTCCTTTCGATGTTTTATGTATATGCTCTAGTGTTTTGCTCTACAATGGCACTCAGTAAAAGCCCTTATCTCTCAAGAAGGACCAGATGTTCTGTTTTGTCATCCTGTAAGGACAGGAGAAAGAATGGGATCTGAGAATGTGTGAATGTTCTTAATATGCTGTTTGGTCCAAATAAGTACAGCCTTGGAGCACTTCTAAGTGAGGCCAGCTGGCAAGGGAATACCAAGGGAACAGCAGGAAATAACTCCTGGTTCTACCCCTTTCTGTTCTACTGGGGCAGGACAACCTTTGTGTGAAGGTTGTGACACTGGAGATGTTGTCTCATTGCTGCCTGTCTGTCTATCGGTGGAAATTACGATGCTTGCTTATCTCAAGGTGGTTGCAAGCCTCATCACTGATGCCTTTGCTGCAATGTTGCATGGTACTTCTTATGCAGCTAATATAATGAGCTTGACTGGATATCTGCAACTCATTAGTAACCAGAAGGATGCACTTTGGGGAGGAAAAAAAGAAAAAGCATTGCTGCTAATCAAAGGAAGGAGCGAGTCTGAAGATTATCCTGAAATATCACTCAGAAACAGGGAACTGGGATGTTCTGGGGAAATACTTGAGGGTAAGGTAGAAGGAGGAAAGAAAGGGAACTTTTAGTGGCTTGGGAATGATGTTGGATCTACTCCTATATTAGCAGAGTGTGATGACTGACAGAAAACAAAAGAGTTTCTGACTGGATTTCACATCTATCAACCTTTCTATCTGGGTTTTGCTCTGTTCTGTGTCTCTTTTAACTGAAATGCTGTAATGATCTTTACAAATAAGAGCACAGCATTGTCTGGTTAACTGGTTATTTTTCTTTTAGCATTGTGTATAATGCTGCCTTTCAAGTATTAAGCAATAGCAGCAGCAGTAAATGTAATTTTTCATGTTTGCTTTGAGTAGTAATTGGCTGTAGTTCAGGACACTGGCATGATCACATTGAGTGAAGCACAACAGATGATTGGGGTGCCTGACATCTCACATGCATTTTGCTTTTAGAGAGCTGTCAGTACACCTACTGAGGTAGCTGTGTGTCCTGTAATAGAAGCACTGGGTCAGGACTGGGCATAGAACCAGTTGGTTCTATTCCCTTTGGAACACCTAACGAGATAAAGGCTTGTTATTTGTTCTTTATAAAAATCAAAACGGAAAACAAAACCAACCCATCTTTGGACAGTCTTCTTAATGAAATAAGCATGTTTGAGCACTACTTTGTAGCTTGGTAGGTAATTTTCTTAAGAAATATGACTCATTAATTTCATGCCAATGGACTTTTTCAGTCCAGAAATGAAGGATGTGGGTCTGTGTATGGGGAGGTTTACAACTGTCATGATATCTTAAGGAGCAAGAGTTAGCAACTGTGCTGATGGCAAAACAAGCTTGAGAGAGCGCCTGTATGGGGAACACCCGGGGAGCTGTTCCAGCAGGTCTGATACAAAGCAGCACCATCAATTAACGAGGGTTGTGAACACCTAGCTTCTGTATGTGGGTGAGATGTGCATCTCAGGAGCAGCAAAATGCCACGAGGTTTCCAATTTTTATTGGTGCAGAGTTAATCTTAGAGCTCTGCTAAGCAAGTCACTTCCCCAACTCTCCCTTCTGCTGTATGAAGAATCACTTGCTTTCTTTGTAAGGAAATTGATGGAGACACAGCACATCTTTCCTTGGGGGGTAAAGGCAAAATATAATATTCAGAGGAGGACAGAAATCATCCACCAATATTGCTCCCTGCATTGAACCACTGATTCCTGGAGCTTAAGGTAAGATGCTGGATAAAAGCATAACAATCTTTGGAATAAAGATTAATAGAAGTGCAAAAGGAAAAAGAAATAGGCATTTATTATACTAGTGTTATTGTCTATCAAAGCTGCTTTCAATCACTTTTATATTCAATAGCATGCATCATCATGAATTTGTGATAAATATAGATGAAAAAGGATAGTGATAATGAAAGCTATACAGGTGTAAATTATAGCATATTTTTAAACTGCTATGAAATCACAGCTTCTTGAGACAGCATAAAATTACAGGGTATAGATACATCTTAAACTGAATCCTTGGGGATTTTGTTCTGTTCACATACTAGTTGATTATTGTTTGGGCAGCACTGTCTGGTGAAGTTACGAACCTCTGTTTACAGAGCCTTCCTACTCCAAACCTTGTTCTCAACCCCAAGAAACCAGGTGTGGGGACAGTACAAGCCATTGTGCATTGGGTGTATCCAGAGCCATGGTCACTTACTATTTGGGGAGCAGCTATGGAGGCACTGTAACCTCAGGTCCCCAGCCTCAGCCCTCTCCTCCTCAGTCCTGGAAAAGAGAATATAGAAGTAGCACCTTTAACAGAAACAAAAGCTGCTCCCAAATGTACAGAAGTGGAAGGATTAGAAGGGTCAAAATAAGGGGGCAACATACCTGGGCTCCCCCATCTAAAGCCAGCCAGGCCCACTATGGAGATTGTAATGGTCTCAGGAAGGACTCAGTTTCATTGGCTTTGCACCTTTCTGGGGAAAGCTTATGTAAAGAGGCCATGGGGAATAGAAACGAGGGGCTCAGGGCTGCTTCTGTGCCATTCTTTTACTTTTTAGGATGCACCTAAGGGTCAGGGGCTAACAGCATTGTGTGTGTGTGTTGGAAGTGGATAGGTTGCTAGTGCTACACCATTTAAATGCTAGTGTGGGTAATTTTCCAGAGGGAACAGCTCTGCAGGTAAACCTTTCTGTGCTGCAGAATGAAGCGCAGTGTAAATCTAAGGCAGAGCATTACACTTATCCTTGTGTGCTAATCAAAGGTGAATAGCTAGATTTGAAATTCTTACTGATGTTCATAGGAAAAGATACTGACAGTGTAAGAGGGAGGTGCTGTAGGTCAGTAGCTTAAAACTTGCTGACATATGTAGGCAGCCCAGTTAGAAATCAGAGCAGGAGATGAGCATATCTTTGGACAGCGTTTTTATGCGAGTACAATGAAGTCAGAGAAAGAAAGGTCTGATTAAAGTGCATGAAAGAAATGAACAAAAAGGAAAAAATAGCACCTATAAATGATGACTGGACGAGTTCTGATTCTCAGAGTGAGGAGCAGTTCTGATTTATTACTTCTGCAGTAGCAGTTTTGGTTCTGACATCTGTTTCAAACTACTCCTAATATTCCAGAACTGCATTTTCTAGCCCTGCAGAGATGAAATTTCTGCACTGGAATCAGTGTCTGTTTGTGCTCAGCTCAAGTTAGAATGTCACCAGCAGCATCTGTCTGAAGTTTCATTGGTTTTGCAGATCAGAATAAGGGCTCAGATAGCAAGAAAAAATACTGTGAGACCAGCTCAGTGCCACAGATGGTGTTGATGGACAGCTGCAAGTTGGCACATCCAGTGCTATGAATGAATTAAATGTGGAAGGCTGAACCTTCCAGGTTTACTTGATAAATTTGTATGTTGGCTCTGGTCAGTAGTAAGTGAAATTTACAGTGCTTCACAGGAGCAGAAGGTTGGGTGTCTGACTGGGGCCCTTTTGCCACTCCATGAAGAACCCACTTGAATCCCCTATCCTTCACCCTAAATTCCAGTTCTCCCATACTCTCACCTAAAAGCATCTATTGTTCCCTTGCCTCTAATCTTCCTCCATTGGAGCTTTAAAGATCTGTGTTGTGTTGATCATAGCTGAGGTCGATCAGGTGTCAGGGCCACGAGCCACATGTTGATGTGTCTTATCCCATGTGTGCATGCTTCTTGAGTTAGGGGCTCTCAAGGGAACATCGCAGCTCTTTCATCTCATGTGTTGCTGGTGATTCTTATGTTAGTGTTTAAGGGAGTCCTTTTGAGAAGGTGATGCAGTTACATGTGGTAAAAATCAAATGCAATACAGTGATGCTGTTAACTTTTGTAATACAGATTTCATATCTGGGAGCAGGGGCCTATAAACATATGTTCCAACAAATCATCATGGAATTACAACATTGGGTTGGAAGGGACCCCAAGATTAAATGGGGATAACTCTTGTTTTGTTCCTGTCTCCCAAATGATGAATTGTAGCTGTGGAGACTAAAGTTAAAGTCTTAACTTTAATGGAAAAATAATTTACTCTTAGCAAACTGCCCATTGCACTGAGTCAGTTCAATGTGGGGGCTAGCTGTGTGTGTACGGTGGGTGCTGAATATGAACTGAGGCAGAGAAACATGCGAGGAAGAGGGGAATGATATGCACAAATGGAAGGGAGAAGGACTGGAGGGCTTTATTTATAAGGTTCGAAAAGGAACATGGAGATGCAGGAGTAGGAGGGAAGGAAAAATATGCCTGGATATATGCCCAGGAAGGAAGGGAGAATCTAAGTTAATTTCTACTTATGCAAAGGAAGATCAAAGCTAAAGGAAGTCACGTCCTTGCTGGAGCCGCTGGCACTTCCCTGGTGACATAAAGAATCCAGAAACACTGTGCTGCTAATTGGTGCTGCAGCACTGCTGCATTCACAGTACACCTTGGTCACAGTGCAGGCGCTGACTGACAGTGCTCTAGCATTTAGATAACAAACAAATGCCTGTATTGCTGCCCAGCTCTAGATCTCTGGGATGA
Source organism: Coturnix japonica (assembly GCF_054131305.1). Classification (NCBI taxonomy): domain Eukaryota; kingdom Metazoa; phylum Chordata; class Aves; order Galliformes; family Phasianidae; genus Coturnix; species Coturnix japonica. The sequence continues at coordinate 18,547,036 of NC_140675.1, read as the reverse complement.
TTCCATGGTAATGCTGTCTCTGGACTTCTTGTTACGTATTCAGATACAACAGTTGTAATGCAAAAAAAAAAACAAACCAAACAAACATCGTAATCATGAAGCACATTAGTTGACAGGAAATAGGAGCTCAAGTATCAACAACTTGCTAATTAAAAACATTGCAAGAATGCTGTAATTACCAGTACAGAATTGTAAAGCATCAGCAGCTGAGATGGGTTTGTGGAGGGGTCTGTGAGGTGATGCTGCAGTATGAGTGGGGATGTGGCAGAGATGTTCATTCTACATGAGAGGTGACAGCTAAACTGAGGGCTGTGTGCGTGGTCTGGGTGTGTATGTCTCCCTACCATGGATGGGAGGAGGATGGATGCCATGCAAATGTGTGTGTTTGGCAATATTACGAAAAGAAGCAGCTTCATTTCAGGGTGTCCATTGAAGGACCTTTAATTGTCTGCTGCAGCATGTGGTGTGTGATTTCACTTTGGAAACATGCCATGCTGTGTGTGCCACACATGAGTGGAGGATGAGCGACAAGTGAATTGTTCACACAGACTCAAAATGAGCAAGGAAGATGGAAGAAGTGAGCTAAATATACTGTCCTGCAATAGAGCAAGTGGTAGAGACAAGAGCATGAAATTCAGGGCATCCCTGATCAGTACACAGAGCAACCACAAGGAACAGACTGCTCCTATATTTGTTGCCTAGTATGGAGCTTGTTTTGAGTGCCAGTATATAAAAGGAGAGTTAACAAATGTGTGGATTTATACAGGCTAAGGAAGCACCTCTCTTTTCTTGTCTATGTGTCCTATTAGCTGCATAAGCAAAATGAAACCTCGCTTCGAAGAGAAGTGAAACAAACCTGTGGTGCTGCATTCAGCTCACTGCCACTGTGGACCAAGACCTGTTCATCTGGTGTGTTGGTGTGAATGCAGGAAGAATCAAAGTCCAACCACACAATGCAGGTGTGGGATGAAAAGGGTTACAGTTCTCTGTGCAATTCATATCTATTGTTGCTGTTCCAGAAATGGCAGTGATGATACTTTATCAAGTTTCCTCAGCATCTCTCAATACAACAAAACACACTCTGTTGTTTATGATCCTGCTGGTCTCACACCTCAAGTTCTCCCTTCAGTTATTCTGCTGACCATTTTCCCCTCGCTTGGTGTTCCCCTAAGGCACATGGTGACCACTTCCCCTTCCCTCTGAGTGTATCATTCCATGCAAAGAGTTTTTAAAAGTTAATTGCCTGACCTCTGAATGCAAAATTAAGGAAGTCATGGTTGGTTGGGTCGTTTCTTCTAAGATTGTTTGAAAGGCAGAGTGAGAACATAGAATTTGACAGAGGAACAATTGTATCGGCACAGACTATTTAAGGCTGACTAGCCAAAGCAATGGTATAAGCAGCAAAGTCTCTCATTCTTCCTGCTTAGGAGAATTCCTGGATTTGCTACTGAGATGTCTGATCCTACCAGGTTTCCTGTCTCCTCAAAGCTTCCCAGCAATGTTCTTCCACTTCTGAGAAGCTGCTGCTTTGGTCAGAAGAAGAACAAATGCTCATTAGGTGTGCTTTACCCAAATTACTTCTATGTGTTGCTTCCAGCAATAGGTTTTTGGTGAGGATTCTCTGAACTTAGCAGCTCCTTGTTCCATGAAGGTCTCCTAAAGAGCCTCTCACACCTTCCTGTTGTCTGAGGTCAGACATGTCCTAGTCATGAACCCCCAGTGGCCTTCAGAGGGATCCTACAGTCTGAGTTCTTTTCTATGCTTTTTACTGAATAATTATTCTATAGGTAATAAACAGTTATATGACATATGTCAGCACCCTCCACAGTGGTTGATCTGCTTCCAGCAAGTGGAATTGCTTTAGTGGCTCATGTGGGCTGTATTCTCAGGCACAACCCCACCAGAGATGAGCACGAGGTGTGACTGACTGCACTGATAGAAGCAAGATAAGCAAGCTGGGTAATGGTGATCCAGGGCACAGGGCTTGGCTGACAGCAGACTGACCAGAGTGTTCTTTGGGAAGGAGAATGATGTATGTCACAGATGGTTGTGATGAGCAAGCAGTGAGGTGAAGGCTGCTGCTGATAGGTGTGTATATGTGTATGGGGAAAGATTTTGTGTATACAGAATAACAGGGGAAGTGGAAGACATGATTAGTGTGTCATGGACCAAACATGGAATCGCATAGGAAGCCAAAGAGTGCATGAGAGGCCAGTCATGTATGTGAAGGTGAAGAGCAGTGCGTACGTGGAAATGCCTGTGAGAAGTGTTGCTGCTAGCTCTCCTCATGTCACACTGGTCAAGAAAAGAGCTGAATATGGAACTTAGATCTCTGTGGTCAGAGCCAGTTGGCTTTGAAGAGCCACCCAGGTCTGTAGGTGTGTGCAGTGTGTACCGATGGGCTCAGTGTGCAGAGACAGCAGTGTGGGGTGGGCAGTACATAGGGGCAGGCTGTGCTCAGAGACAGAGCAAAGGAGCATTTGTGGGCTTTCAGAGCCCAGCCAAGATCTGGAGTGAATCCAGGACCCTGGCAGCAGCGTGGGTGGAAATGCGGGTGTTTCTGCAGAGGAGCATAGCACTGCAATGTGACAGATGCACGATCTTGTGAGGAGGAGTTCAGGATGAGTTGCAGCATGTGAGTATGGAAGGTGGCAACTCCAGTGGTGACTAGAATATATCTCAGCAGCTATTAGGGATTTTAAGGCATGACCCATTACATGCTCTGAGAGAGGACAGCAGTAACATTTGCTATACCCTCCCAACCCCCCCACCCAAGTTTCACCTTTTTCAGGGTAGGAATATCTGGTATAGCTTTGTATGAATTTCTGTTAGTCAGATGCATATTGTAAGGACTGGTCAGTCTTGTGTCTTAATGAGTAGAGGGGACCAGGCAGGCACTGGGACATCACAAAACTTAAGAAAACCAGACCATGTAGGATCTTTTGACTCTTTAACACGCATCTTCACCAAGTATCTCTGAGACTTTGCCCACGTGCCTGGATTTTCTGAGACTAGCAAAATCCATGAAAGCCTCCACTGACCGAGAGACTGTCTGCACTGACCTTTCTCTGAAGTACTTGATGGCTTCCTGGTCTAGGAAGTTCTGTTCTTCTCGAAAGCCCTGCTCAAAGATTTTGCGCTTGTGTCTGAACTCAATGACAGTCTTAGTGTAAGAGTTCAAGGTAGTAACGGAGGCCGCCATGCAGCAGGTGAAAGAACCCCACGCCAGACTGTGGAGAGAGAAACCAGCAGACAGCTGGGTTAAGACAGTAGCTCACGTTATATTTCTGAAGCCAAGAGACACACATACACAGGATGTGACCAGGCAGGTAAGTCAGCAGTGACAAACCCGTGCTCCTCATCTTACCTCCAGAGACTTCTGGCACGTTCTTGGGCATGTGGGCTTAGCTAAGGGCTGGGCACAGCTTCAATCCCATGGGGAACCGTATGGAAGAGTGCTAATCTTAACACTCTGGGCACTCTGACAGGAGCCCAGCATGTCTTGATTTCCCTTTGTGGTGTTTCAGATCCTAGCAGGAGAGTGCTAAATGCAGTATGGAATTCCTGGAAGGAGCTGTGCAGAAAACTGTAATACCTCAGAGAGCATCCTTGGGAGACTGACTACCAACACAACTTCATGGGTGGCTTCTAATCCATTTTACCTTCATCAGATTAATCTCTTTATGTTTTTTTTTCTGTTTCAGGGTCACTTCTAGTATTCCTGGCTTACATCCAGTCTCTGGAAGCCCAACCAGAGTGGGAGACAGCACTTCCATTTTGTGGAGAGCCCCAACCTGAGGGCCATGACCCAAGCATGCAGATGGTGCTAGCCAGCCTCAGGCAGCCCATGCTGTGCATATGCAAGTGATAACCAGGAGCATGGGGAGACAGCAGGAGAAGGAAGTGGAAATAAAGTGACTGTGGCAGTGCCAGGCTGGAGCAGCAACCTTAGCATGGGGCTCCCAGCATGAAGAACTTCTTTTGTTTGCAGAAATTATCTGTGTTCAGACTCCCCTGGACCTTGCATTCAGCCCATCAGCTCCAGGTATGTGTTGTTCACACTGACTTCTTAACTAACTTAATCATCTGTCAGCTACACACTTAAGATGAAAGAAAGGAGCAGGTTTTCTATAACCAATTTTAACACTGTTATAAATTATGCAGGATAGGAAAAACATAGCACAATAGCATTACCTCATAAATAAACATTATAAACAGAGCCCTCAGCATGAACTGTTTTCCCATTCTGCAAATATTCTGCAGACAAGGAAACAGTTCTTTGTTGAAAATTAAGCAAAGAACGCTTATTCATGGACTGAAAAAATGGTTCAAGTAAACAGAAATGGCTCGTTTCAGTGACTTCAAAATTCAGTGCATAACAACAGTCCTTTAGGGACTCCTGTGGCAATGAAGTGTGTAGAGGCAGCCTTTTCCTTGGGATTTTTGAACCTGTCTGCCAGATGCAACCAAATGAGAAGTGCAGAGAACCCCAGGGGGATGAAGCTCTGTTAGGTTTCCTGTGGTTGGGTCAAGAAGTGGGAAGGAAACTTGTGCTGTGTGTGTCCAGGCACAGGGAAGCCTTGCAAGTGTCTTCATACAGCTGGTGGAGAAGCACCGACATCCCCAAACATTTCCAGCTGGTCTCCTAATTGATATCAAGGAAGAAGCCAGCTGAAACCACACGCTTCACTGTGCCTGCTTAGTGCCTGGTGAATAATATATGGAGACATTGTTTTCTTGAAGGCTTGTGATAATTTCTAATTATTAACTCACAAATACTGAAGAGTTCAGGGGAGGAAATGCAGAACGAAGACTGTGACCTCACATTTGGCATTCAGCAAATCATCATCATAAGCCAATTTGGACTGATATATTTCAGCCTCTATGGTGGATGCTGGTTAAATTTAATTTTTAAGTGTAAAGAGCGCTGAGATGCATCCTACCTTACTGGAGACCTCTTTAGCAGCAGTGCTTCCAAGCCAGCTGTGGATCAAGCGTGGTGTGACTGCATCTGCACTGCCTCTGGTGGCTCAGCTTAGGGCTGTGCTTGGCTTGTGACTCAAACTGCTCCCACTTGGGCATTTGTTTTCTTTCTGGAGGGGCCAAGCTTGGACGTCCATTGATCCTCTGGCCTTCTGAAATTCACTGCCTGGAGGGACACCCTGCTCCGCTCCTGACTTGTGCCAGGCTTTGCCAAAGGCTTGGGAAAATGGGGTAAAGTAACATGGACCAAAGGCTGCACTGCGAACCCTGTGACACCTGAGCAGATCACAAGCAACTACTCCTCATTTTGGAAGGTGTGATTATCATCCCCATTTGATAGAGTGGGAATAGAGTTATGGCAAAAATAGTTTTCCCATTGTTACACGGAAAATGAATGACAGCCTGGATCTCCATTGGTGCCCTTTGGCTCTTAGCCATGGCGCTGATCCCTGGCACTCCTTCCAGTGCTGTTGCATTTCTCTGTGCTCTAGCAGGTGGGTCTAGCAGGATGCCATACAGGGGCCAGGAGCCTCTGATGGCACGGCATCTCTTGTCTTGCATGAAATGAAAGAGAATAATCTAATGACTGATTTGTCATGCAAGACGTTTAGCAACCTTGTGAATTTTTAGTTTCATGGTAAATCATGAAATAGATGACTAAAACCAGATAGCAGGCATTACTATTTAATTATATTAATAAATATACAATTATTATTATTACGTATGTTATAAACACCTATAAATACAATTATGAGCTTATAAAATCGTATGCAATTATGAGTATTTACCATTAGTACAGATAATAAGGTGGTCTTTTAAAATAATGTTGCTTATATTTAATGATATGTTACTAAAATGTTGATAACTCCTCTCATAAAGCCTAGTCTAGTGAGGAGAGAAGGAGAGACTAATAACTCCCTGCAGTGCTGTGCATAAGATGTATTTGTATTCATTTATTGGTGCTTGCAAAGATCGTCGTCTGAGCTTTGAGATGGAATTAAACTGACGCAATATATTGAGAAATGAAAGAAAAGCTGAAGTATTTTCCCCATTAGCTGCACAAAGAGGCTGATGCTTCTGGAGGGATGTGGATGTTGTTTGCAGTGTTTGTCTTTTTATTCTCCACGTTCTCCTTTTCTTATCAAGCTTCTTAGAAATTTGCAGATGATGGAATGCAGTTGGTATCTCTTGACCAAGCCATTTGTATGTACATATATAACAATACTTCTCCTAAATGTCTGTTGCCCCAAGCCTCCCCTTGACTCAAAGGGAATGACCATGGTGCCAGGAGCACTATGCATTCCTCTGCAGCTGTGTTAAAAACTGCACTGTATGTTTCAACGGAGACATTAATTGTAAACAACAACAACAAAAAAAACCCTCTAAAACTCTTTGGAATGCCACAATAATTATGTACCTAAATTGAACTTTAATGAGAGTGCTCAATCTGCGTTGGTAATTGTGGCTGCTGTTTATTTAGAAATGCTATGTACCTGCTGATATGCACAGCTGCTGCTGCACAGTTACTGATAACTGTCCTCTAACACTTCGGTGATAGCATGGCTATGGTGGAGTTTTGCTCGCAGTGTTTTGGCAGCTGGAAATTCACATGCGTGTTCCCAGCAATTGGAGATGATACGTACAATCTCCCAACAGACTGATGGAGCAAGTCAGAAATGAAAAGATATTAAGAGGGTGGTGACACTTACCAGAAGGACCATCCGTAGTCCCATGAATGTGGCCTCCAGTCTTCTGGCCCGAGGCTGACTGTCACTTGGAACACTTGAGTATACATCATGTGTGCCACCATCCCCAAGAGACCTGAGAAGATGAGAGCAGAACAGCTGAAATGGTTTTTTTTTACAGCTCCAGCTACTGCTGGAAGTGCTCTGAAAGCTCCACTGCAGGCTTTGCTGCGTTTTCATGCCTCCTGTTGTACTGTGGAGGTGTGTGCAGAGGAAAGGTGTGACTGAGAGCTCGCTATTTTACATCATACTGAATCCTCAATTAAGAGAAATGTTAAAGAAAGAAAACCGCTGAAGAAAATATGGCACAATCAGCATCACCACCAACCTCACTGCTGCACAACAAGGGTTTACCACCCACAAGGCATCTCACAGCCCGACTCAGACAGGCCTCAGGTAAGAGAACAGGAAGAGATGCTTTTGTAGGCAGTGCTGGGGTGGATGCGTCGGTTCCAAACAGAACTATGTTTTAGCTGAATAATTGATAGATATGTAAATTTGTGCACATATAAAGCACTTGGATGCTGCACAAGAAAGTTAACGGCATTCTTAGTAACGTGTGGTGAGATGATCACAGGAATGCTTCTGATGATACTTGCTTTATGGCACAACTGTATTTTGCTGAGATAAGAGTAAGGCAGGATTGTCCATTTTCCTATAGATGTTTCAAAGCACACCGTGCTGCAACACCAGTTCCAGGTGCTTTGAAATATGGATGTTCTGCCCCAACAGGGTGCATTACGCTTTGCTCTATAACTGAAATCACCTCTTGTCTCTGACCATCCATGTTTTTTTCATTCTTGCCTTTCCCCCAGGTGGCAGATCCCATTTTTCTCTCCCCTAGACCCAAATTTTGACTCTTTTTAAACTCCTGCTTACTTCCAGAATTGAAAGCACTTCATTAGTCTCACACATGTGGATGATGTAGGGCAATTCTGGGGGAGGAAGCCAGGGGAATGATGTGTTTCTGTTGCAGGACCTTCAGTAAGATAACATTCATATTTGCTACAAACTGCTGCACAGGCTGAACGGAGATATTTTATTACAGGAAACTGGAGGGAATTGCTCAGCTGCTTGATGTCAGTGTGACACACCGGGTAGTCAGGAGGAGGAAAGAGCAGATCCCACAGGTAAAACTGAGAATTCAGCAGGGTGGGAGGCTGCTGCACACCTTCCTTGTCTCTGGCTACATTTAATTTCCAGAATTCACTGGGAGTTTGTTATACTTAAGTAAATGTTTTTTTTCTCCAGCTGATGGTTATGACATTGATGTTAAATTTTGTGCTTTGCTGTTCCTATTACTTCTGCCGGTAGCTTTTCAGCCTTGATAAAATATTACAGACTACCCTGAGGCATGTCATTGTCAGTCAGAGTCATCAGGAGGTTTGACACAGCCAGGACTAACTTTGGCAAGGCTGTTCTGTTTTTTCTTTCCTAAAGAATTTAGATGGATGTTTCAGCAATGTTCAGCCCGTTTGCTGAGTGGGAGGCCAAGATGACAGTCCATTGACTCAGGTGAGTAGGAGGTCGTGAACAAGGACTGCTGGAACACAGGGATGAAATTGAAGCTGGCACTTATTACTTATTACTTCTTCTGCCTAATGGGAAGAGGGTTGGGAGCAACATCTGAACCAGAAAATCATTCTTTGGTAGTTTTTAGCAGACTTTTTTTTTGTACTGTCAGATTCACTTCTGATCAAAGCTTTATATCACTAACTGTATTTCAGTTTGAGGCAGTCCCTGAAGATTGACACTCTTTCACAGATATGTGCACCGCATGTTATAATGTCTTCCAGCTTGAAACGCAGCAGAACAAAATCCTCTTAATTCAGAAGTTCTTTCTGCCAAAGAAGTCCATCCATGTGTGCTCACCAAAGCCACCTGTGGCTGGTTGCTTGTGTAAATCCTGGGAAGGGGAGATCTGAGCCAGCATAGAAGTGAAATGGACCTTCATTACATGGTAAGATCTGATAACTTTTTGACAAGTGAATTCCTTAAGTTCATACACTGAGAGGCTCCAAGTACAGACAGGGCATGAAAACAGTCTGAACCAGTTGTTCTGAAGGATATACATGTCCCAAACTTACTCTTGGGATTTCTCCTAAGTGTGATTACTGTGGAATCCTTTTCATTCTCAGTTTTGCTAAAGAACAAGATAAACATCCTTCTTTGGTTTGGAGTGTCAAGACTTCATATGCTCTTAGGATTGACATGGGGGGAAAAAGAAAATAGTTTTCAACACAATAGATTCCTCATTTCCTATTGCATTATCCAAGTGATGTTGCTGAAAATGGAGGTTGAGGCTCTGGAAGTGGCTGGGCAGAGTATGGGAGAGGCTAATTACTGCATTGCCATTGTAAAATCAGGACTCTGCTTTTTATTTTTTACTTCTCCCTGGTCAGAGCCTCCCAATTTGCAGTGAAAATATGATCTTTCAGTGGGGATAAAAGAGTCTTGTAGCCCCTAGTTTTTATCCCTTCAAAGTTTTAGCATTTGGATTTGTCCTGTTTCTTATGGCAACAAGGGAAAGGAACACTCATACCTGAAAGCACAGTGAAGACAGCAGCAAAGGCATTTAACTTGAGCCCATCTATTACACTGCTTGAATGAAAGAGCTCGAGGCACATAAGGCTGAATCCGACGACTAACAGCATGATGTATAACACCTCAGATACTACTGACAACCACAGGACACCTGCAATGTACAAGAGGAGCAACTGGTCACTTGCTAAATACTTCCATGAGATCAAAGGTAATAAAAACTATTAGGAAAATCAGGAAAAGCAGTAATTGGATATTCAAAAAGCTTAAATTTAGTTAACAACCACCAAAACTCTGAGAAATAGTAAAAGGTGATGAATGAGGATCTGAAGAACAGAAGGGTGATAAAAATGTCAGATTAAAAACAAGCTGTTGTGTAGGATCCCGGCTTGGCTAGAGAACCTCTTTAGGTGTAACTAGAGTATCTTGACTCCTGTGACCCAAAGCGTAGGATATAGAGTCTATTTCCCCCCCCCCCCCCCACTACATCATGACTTAAATAAGCAGAATCTAGCATGCATGGTCGTGATGGCACACATAATTTAAGAGTATGGTTGGTGGGAGATGTCCAGTCTTGGATACCTCTCTTTGGCAAGGCTGTTCAAAGAAAATGTCCTGTCCAGGTTTTAAAATACATATTACAGGCTTGTCTTGGGCTTTATTCTTAGAAATTCCCTTTCACACAAGTTAGTGTCTTGCAGAATGATTGCACTGCTGTGAGTTTTTGGAGATCCACTCATCTATCTGCCTGCTGGGATGAACATGAAAGCTGTCAGAATACTGGAAGGGTGGAGCCAGGTATGTGCAGTGTATTTATTTGAAGACCTGCAGGTAATAATCATAATAATTGTGTAGCCTTCTGTGTTCTCAGCCCTTAGGTACAGCCCTGCAGATGAAGGGAAGAGTTGATGTGCCCCATTTTGAACCTTGTTTTGTAGCTCCTTGGGGTTGTCCACAGATACGTGGTTCTGGCTGCATTTTGGTAGTGGCCATGTGAGGCTGATGCAGTTTTTTTAGGTGTTACATTTGGAAGTTTCAGCACAAAGCCTCTGGCAGGATTTGCTGAGTCTTTAAAAGGCAGCAAGCCATGGGGTAAATTCGAGAGGATGGTAACAGACGATAATAGTAAGTCCCTGCCAGATTCCCAATTGCTGTTTCAGCATTAAGGACCTACTAGAATTCTTCTGTACATTTGCTAGTGTAACTGCTAGTGAATCCACCTGGAAACAAAGAGCGGTGATGGAAAATTTCAGCCTCAGCAATTGAAACATGGAAAATTAAGCATTTGAAGACAATGGTGAATATTAGAAAAATGCTAGTTGTAACCATAGAGACTACTAAAGAATGCACTTCTATTTATACACTTTCTCCTCACTGTAAGAACATGTATGGTAATAATACGTAGTTGAGCTTAGTGAATCAGATACCTAAGTCTCACTTTTATCAAATATTTGAGTAAGTTAGTGACCAGGATGATCCCAGCTCACATTTTCTCTGAGAAACTGCATCTGATTCATATGTGTGATTAGTTGTCACCATGTCTGATCTTTTGAGCTCTTAAGCAGTGCTACAGAGATAGTGTAATAAATTAAAAGGTTTGTTTACAGCTGCCTTTGCGTAGTATTGCATCTATCAACAGCAAACAGCTGTTTCTTTCATGTCTATTAGTCAATTTGGTATCAAGGCAACTGGCAACACTTCTCTGAAAAGAAATAGGAGAGAGAGAGCCAAGGTATTGTTCTGAGATACAGCAGGATTAAGGAGAGATTTTACCTCATTTTCTTAAAACCATAAGTTTCTGTAACAGGGAAATGGTGAAATGCTTCGAGTTGGAATGGATCAGATTATGTAAACCTAATTGTAACCTGAGGCAGCAGAAAGCCCTGACTAATTAGTTCAAATTCATAAATTCCTCCACCAAACCTTGATAGAATAACACAAAGTACATCTGACCCAATGTTTGTTTATTCCCCTTTTTAACTTCTGGGGATACCCACTGCAGGTACATACAGACCAGGGTAGTGCTGTAGCAGTGACTGCAGTTCAAGGCTGAGGTATGGCTCTGTCCTCTACTTTACTGGATGTGTCATCTGTCCCCTTGTTTCAACCCTTCTTCTTGCAAGATTTCTTTTTTTTCTTCCACATGTGACCCCTACCCTCACCCTGCACAGACTCAGGTCTCTTGAATAGTCATATGCCTGCATTTGCTCTTATTATCTTCAGCATCTTTCCAGGACATTAAAAGTAAATCTCCTTGTGCTGCATAGAACAGTGCCAAGCACAGCATCTCCCAACACCACTGTAATATTAGTGCTTACTAGTATTGGTAACATGGATGTTTCTAAGAAAAGTGCTTCAATCTGCCTCCCATATCACTGTATCATTATAACAATCTCTGGCTCACTTCCAAATTAAACGCAGATTTGAGATTGGGTGTTCTGGGAATTGAAGAGGCTTCAATACTAAGTCCTGATGCTGAACATTGTTTGATGTAAGCTTATAAAGTAATCATGATTCATTTCCTGAGCAGATGAAAAAGTTATTTTCACCTGAGAGCCAGACCCAGATTTATTTGGTAAATAAAACATGCCACCCATTGTCTGTTTTGTTCAGAGTTATATACAACCAGAAATACTAACTTCACCTTCAAAGTTCTGGTGATTCTTTCAGCTCTGTCTCTCTCCAGCCTGATTGCTATTGCTTCCTCCCCAGCTTCCAGTGCAAGGCTTATCAACCTCAACACCCTGTTCCAAATGATGAACTGCAGTTGTCATTCATTCACCTTTCAGCCTGTAAATTTTATTCTGCCCAAAGAAACCAAGAGCTTGGAGGTTTTCTAAGCTTCCAGAATGTCTACCAGTAGCACAGGCAATTCATTCATTAATATTTGTACATCATTGCTATGCTTCAACCTCATGCTATTAAATAAGCCATCTGAAGCAGCTTACAAGGAGTAGGAGAGAAAGTCAAGCTTCAATAAAAATATCAAGAAGTCATCTGAGCCAATTGCTTTAAGAAGATAGGGAAGCCAATGTGGTTATATCAGGATTCCTACATTATGGCTTCTGGAGTTTACTTCAAGTATGTAAACTGCACGTAAGCTACCCATTGCCCACCTAGGAAAAGGTGTTTGAAACTGGGTGCTGTGGACACAAACGTAATGAGTTTGAGAAATGATGGGAAACTACAGAGAAGCAGTTTATCTCTATAGAAGGGCCCAGCACACAGGGACACGGCATTTAGCACAGCACTAACAGCCACAGAGGCATAAAAGGGAGCTGAAATTCTGCTCAGGTCAGTGTGGTACTGCACAGCACTGTATGTTGGTGACTGTGATGCACTGAAAGGATTCATTAGGAGTCTCCTATCTGTATGGCCTTCACCTGAGTGTTTGTATTCTATCTCTCAACATTTGGTCTTTGTGCTGTGTATGCTTTCAGTTTGCTTCTTCACTAAACTAGCTGTTATGTGACAACGGAGCGTTGCCATGAGCTCATGTACAGAGCTTACTGAAGATGTGTGTGTTAAGCCAAGGACTTTCCTTGTAACAGTGGAAAGGTGCAGCATTAGTCAGGCAGTGTGTCATCCCTGCTCACCTTGCAGTGCTGTGGCAGCAATGTGAGACCTCCTAGCAAAGAATGGTTTTCTACTTTAAAACAAAATTAAAGCAAAACTGCTTTCCTTTCACTCCCATACGTGCATTCTCACAAGCAAAATGTATTCAGACAGTTTTTCCAGGATTCCCTGAAATGATATTGGGTGAGAGGGATGTTGCCTGTCAAGTCCACCTCACACCTTCTGGGCTTTTAGCAGGTTATCAGCAATGTGCTACGTTCTTGTCTCAGACAGGAGCTGACAGCAGTCTGTCTCCCTGTTATGTCTCTATTACACATCACAATTTACTTGCTGTCCTGTGTCTCCCAGCATGGTGTCATGAGAAGCTACATGTAGATAGGAGGATTTTGATGACTTAGTAATCTCATTACCATCAACACCTGCTGTTCTGATATGCCTTATTTTGCCATTTTTTTCCCCTAGGTGTCTCTACACTAACAAGCCTATTGCATCCTCAACAGTGTAGCTGGCTATGATAGAAATCTGTGTATTGTGGGTCACTTTGGCTCTTTGCTCCCATTCTATGTGTTGTGTGGGGATATTTTGCAGGTGGGATTGTTGTTGTTTAGAGATTCTTAGGATGTTAGTGCATCCCTGAGCATTGCACTACTGTTTCCTTAATAGTGTGTTGTCTTTGTGCAGGTCCTGATGAAAATCACCAGTGCTGTCTCCCCACAGAACTGAATTCCACCTTTCAGATCATCCCAGAAAAGGACTCAGCCTCTGAATCAGCAGTATTGGGTGCCAAGGAAATGTATTTTCTTGCAACTGTAAACGCGGTGAACATCCTGTTCATTGTGACAAGATAATTGTTATTCACAGGAGTGCTGAAACTTGAGGAACTCGAGTACATCATAACCATCTGACAAGATCAGTCTCTTGTTCTTCTGTCAGATAGTGGAGGGCAGTATCAAATAGATTCATAGATACTAAGTGTGTATCTTCAAAAGTGGTGATTGTGTTGAGTGTAACTGCACAGTGACAACATGCTAACAAAAGGATGCTGCAGGCTGTTCTGGAATGGAAAAATGAGGCAAGCAGAATTTATTCTTGACAGTGAGATAAAGAGGCTTTACCTCAGACTGTAATGAGCCTCAAGGTTGAAAAATTCTTCATATAACTTGAATAAAGTCAAGTATGTCAACCCTGAGCGCCAGGCAAGGCACTGTAAATGAACACACTATTACCTCTCAGCAAGGAGCATCCTGAATCAGAAGTTTTCAATGTTGAGCTTCCTTTGAAAAAGGAATCCTGAAAAATGTCACAGAAATTGTACTTAGAACTCCGAGCATCAGACCATGTTTTGGTGAATTCCTGATTAAGCAGCTCGAAGAACAGTGTGGTCAATGACTTCTTGAAGTTTTGAGCAGGTTTAGGCTTTGCAATACCCAACTGAAGATGAAACTGCAGTAACTGCTTCTGTCTTTGTAGGGTGTTCTGGTGGTTTGCATCTGGCTTTTTTCATTTGGAGAAAGAAAAACTAAGGGCTGTTCAGAGTACTCTGAATACAAATCAAAGCATCGAGTACTCTTTGTTCAAACCCTGTGCAATTTCCTGTCCTAAAAAACAGGCAACAGTTGTGACTGCTCCTTTTGTATGAGAGAGCTCTGGTTAAACTGACCTCAAGAAAGTGAAGAAGTTATTGTTGTGCACTTTGGTGCTTTTTCCTTACAGGATGCAAAGATGATTCCTGGCTGTCTTGATTTAGTAAAGCCATTTCCAGACTTGTTTGCAATTGGAGCTGAAATAGCCAGAGTTTAGTGCTGTCTGAATGAGACTGTGCTGATAAAGAAGCCTTTGCCTCTGTTTATAGAACCATGAAGTTGCATAATTTCATCTACTGCTCTGCTTTTGAGAATAAAACCAGTTCTAAAGAGTATAAAAACACATCTATGCCTTCTCTCACATGCATATACAACCATGCTCAGTGTGTGTGATAATATGCTTGCTGGAAACTCAGAACGTTGATTTGTGATGCCAGCTCCTTGTGCCAACAGTTTCCGATGCCAGATTGTAAGGCCTGTCTCTGGATGAAATAACGATATTGAAATCCCATCCTGGCCTGTTTCTCCAGGTGGTCAGGTCATGAAATTGACTGTCAAAGATCCAATATTAGTGCTTGTTCTCAAGGCAACACTGAAGAGGCGGCTGACAGAGGAATTGCTGTTAAGAGTTCAAAGCATTTTTAATCCATAAACATGAGCTGTTTGCTCGTAAAGAATCTCTTCTGGGAAAATCTCACTGCTATTCCTGAAGGAGGCTGCTGAGTCACGTTAACTGTGTTATACGTGGTGCAGGCAGTAATTGTGTGCATGGAGATATATCATATATTTTGGCTGGTGGCTTGGAAATGTGTGCTACCTGCCACACTGGTGGCACTGCTTCCTGAATGCATGCTATTCCACAAGTGATGTGCATGGAGCTGTGGACCAGAGTCTGTATTGATTCCTGTGGGCCTTTTCCAACAGAAACACAGCTTCCTTATTGTAGTAAACTATATTCAGGACATTGCAGTGGGATTTTAGCCTCCTTGGAAACAGCTCCTGCCTCTGCCTTGAACTGAAGGTGGAGTGTGGTTACTGCTCACCAGCTGTTCTAATGGTAGAGCTGCTCTCCTGGTTGATGGATTCAAGGATCTGACCAAAGTGGCCTCATTTGAGCTGCGACAGTGTGCCACGCTGTCCCTGTGCAAGTCATAATACTGAGCCAGTGTGAGGACAGCTAAAGAAATCTTAAAAACCTTTATACTTACTAGGTTCCTTGTAATTCAGTGCTAAACATCTGCTCTGACAGTCAGAAGGAATTCTTCTGAGCTATGATGTGACATCATCTCAAATCACTCCTCTGTCAACTCAAACTTGATCTGTCTGGAAGTTTCTGATACAAGCAGTATGTTTTTGACATCACACTGCATATGACAAAAAGACTCTATGTGATAGAAACAGACTGAGCAAAGTGTCTGCCACGCTGTGGAAATCTAGTTATTTCTTTAACATTATTTTCTTTAATATTCAATTCCAGAACTAGTAGCACGATGCTGCTGCTGCGCTGACAGCCCCTTCACCCTTCATAGAATAGATCCTGCTTTTCTGGTGAGTGCTACATAGATTTACTGGATGTGTGGTTTTCTTGCTCTTCTGATTTTTAAGGTTTTAAGTGATATTTTCTTTGCATTTCTGGTCCTCTCTCTTGTTTCATCTGCTCTGGGTTTTGTTCTCCCTGTGTTTCTAAGCACTCTGTCATAGCTCTGCTTTTCCAGACTCAATTTCTGCGGTGTTGGAACTGACACCTGAATCTCACATTAATTACTCTGCTTCACATTCATTGCAAGAGAAAAGAGAGGAAAAATATACAAACAGGTACAGATTGTGACATGTTGTATGTCTTGTTTGGGAAAAGCGTTAATGTAATCTTAAATTGGTCGTGTAAATCTCATGCTTTCTCTTCCATTTGCTTTCTGATGGTTTGAGTCATTTGCTCACGTCTGCTGCTTCAAGACTGGAATTAAAAGCCAGAAATGTTGGAATGATCGATAAAAATTGGTGGAAGGAATAAACCTTGAGCATGCTGTTGTGGCTGGCATAGGGACTCAGCTCTGAGCAGTCAGTCCATCTGTTGGTTAATGCAGTCCCATAATATCAGACCATCTGCCTGCTCCTCATGTGCTGCGGTGTAGAAAAAGTGGAAGGAGAGAGACAGACCTCAAAACTAAGTAAAACTCCCCTCCAAAGCAAATAAAGCTTCATAATCCTAAGAGCCATCGGAGGTATCTGAAACTATCTGCTCTTGTAAAGCAACTAAGGCAGTCAAAAAAGCTCTCAGAGAAGAGACTGCATTCTCAGAACATGAAAGACCATTTGACAAATGTAATCGCTGGGATCTGTGTAGCTGATAGAAGAAATGCCAGCTGTTTTGTCTAGCTGTGGTTCTTCGTGGGTTTCTCTGTTTTGAAAGGCGAGGTTTTGCTGTGAGCTAAACAAAAAGATTCTCTTTGGCATGCTGATGTGGTTTCTGTATCTTTTTGTGGCTTTGACTTGACATTTAATCCTGTACGTGACATTGAACTGACTGTGGAATATCTTGATTCTATATTCTTTTTCCTACCGTGTGTTCTCAGTTGAGTAACATAATGTGAAATATCATGAAAAATACTCTAAATCAGGATTGTCCTGTAAGCATTGATGAGTGTATTTTGGCCAAATGTTCCCTCTGTAGAGCTGCAGTTCAGGCCTGGTCGTGTACTTCTCAGTACTGGGCTGAGGGATGAATTATGCTCAGACCTTGCAGCTAGCATTCCCCACAGCCAAGAAGCAATATTCTCCAGACCTTTTGCATTATCAGCATGAAAAGCAAGCTTACTGCTTCCTGATGCAAATGTAGCTGGAATTCTGCTCTTAAGCATGGTTTCATCTTTGTGTATTTGCTCGGCTTTTAAATATAACTAATGATTCATAACAGATGTGTACAAAAACCCAACCAAACAAAAAACCCCACTGATAAAAGATAGGTAACAGGGTAAGTAACATATTTTTTCCTCCTCTGTGTTTAACTCTCTTAATACGAGTGCTCAGGTACTGGTTTGCATGAGTGCATACATATATACACTCTGTTACAGTTCTATTAAAACCAACGTAAGCCAAAAGTGAAATATATCAGAAGACAACAGGAACTGTTTGGTAATGCGTACAATTCCTGAAGGGAAACCAGTCATTTCTTTTCACTGCATAGAGGTCTCTGGGCATTTGAAGCCCTTATAGAAAAGCTGACCTCTTTTTTATCAGTGACACGGTACATCACCAAAAAATTGTGTTGGTTTTTTATTATATCCTGGCTGTTCTGAATATCATTTATCTGTTTTCCAGCCTGAAATTTGCTTTGTGTTGTCCATCCTGTGCAAAAGAGCATTCCTTATCTTGGAGTATAGCTGTCATTCTCCTCTCTGTTTCTTTAAATGTTATTATATCCTTTTTTGAGCTGGGGGTGGCAAGGGAGGGATGCGAAGAGCACACAGAGTGCTGTGGGTGGTACATCATGAATACATGTGGTGTTAGGGAGATCTTTTTTGTTTTGTTCTTTATTTCCTACAGGGATCCTAATGTTTCTTTTCATCTTTTCTTAAGCTCTGCAGAGCAGTGAATTGATGTTTTCATACAAGTGTCTGTCACCAGCCCAAGAACTCTATCCTGAGTGGTTAAAGCTAATTCAGAACCCATCACTGTATATGTAAAGGTAGGATTATTTGCATTTATCAACATAGAATATTATCTGTCGATCTCTTTCTCAGTAATTGCAATCTCATTTTCCTGCAATTCCTTTTTTTTTTTTCAGTGCCATGAACAGCCCATTATCAGCAATAAGCTGCTTGTCCATTTTCTCAAGCAGTTTTGTCTGTGTGGGAGAGCAGTGGCTCCTGTGTCATTGCCCATGGAGAGGTTTTAGCTGATCCATTGGTTTCTTTTCATCAGCTCTTGGTTTTATTACATCCTCTCCTTCCCAAGGCTTTATTTTATTTTATTTCACTTGCTGCTTTAGCAAGGATGCTAAATGTGTGTTTATTAGTCACAGATGTGAAGCATCTCCTGGTAACACTTTGAACTAAGTTCTCTGCTCAGGAAAAAAGCAAAGAGTTACAAGTTTCTCAACTCCTTTCTCCGTGTTCATTAAGTTTCTTCAAATTTTAGTCTGTGCATCATATCTAGAGGGATGTTTTCTCAGCCTGTGTGCAGAGTTTTGAAGTTTTCCCCTGATATTTTCTTGCTTGTCCTCATCCCATCCCTGCTCCCAAATTTGACCCCGCTGTTGACAGCCAACCCAATGGGTGATTGCGTCTTTAATTCTGTGCTTTTAGTCTGAGCATGGAATAATCTACAGAGATTGTTAATGGTTTTACCTTGTTGTTCTTGTTCAGCTTTAGCACAAGACATCTGCTTTGACTTTCAGTGCAATCAGTGCCATGACATTACTGTCCTTCTAGTTATCTTTCTCTTGTCAAATTTCTGATACACCAGTTATGTCAGTACCCATTAAAATCAGGCATCTCGTTTTCCTTCTCATTAGCCGCTATTGTAGCGCTGGCTTAAAAGCATGTATAGATTTAGCTAAGCTTTCTCTTTTTTTCCCTGTGCTTTGTTTAGGTGAGACTTTATTTACTTCTTGTTTGTCATCCTAGTTTTGCCAGCTACTTTTCAGACAGCACAGACTTTTATTTTTCATCTCTGCAGGATGCATCATTGTGAGCTGTGTAGAGGACATACAGGAGTCGTTTTCTATCTCTGCCAGTGTAGTCTATAATTTAAAAAGTCCCCTGTAACATTTTTGAGCGTTAAATACTCACCAGCAATGAACATTTTCCTTCTGTAAGATTTTATGCTGCCTCAATTTTCACGGTGTCTAAAAGGCCTTGTTTACTTTATGCACGTGAATTTCCCCATGGATAAGTAAAAAGCAGTGCTGTGCAGGCAGTTGCCCATGACCTGCTGTTATTTTTTGTGGGGATTGTTCCATGGATTTGACGTTTGAAGCAAGTGAGTTTTTACAGAACACTAAAGTAGTTTAAATTGTACCATCCTTGTAAAGAGATTGTCCTGTGAATCCCACGTGTGAATCTCGCCCTATGTGGGTGCAACCATCTCAGTTTTGAGCTTGTTGAGCACAATGATCTTTCAGCTTGCTCCTGAAGCAGCTTCCCAACAGGACTCATCAGGTTGGAGCACCTCATTCTCCTTCTGCCCTCACTGTCATTGTGGTTGATGGCTGACATTTATGTTATTTAGAGAAGGCTGAGGGAGTTCAAACTTCCACACAGTTTTATGCATGGGGAGGAACAGGCCTGTATTTGTGTGTAATTGTGTGTCATTCATGAGGTCAGATCTACAGGGATGGGAGAGGGCAGTTAGGAGGTGAGCCCAGAATGGCTGATGAGAAAGGGAGTATTATGGAGTGTGTTGCAGCCCAGTGTGCTGGGTGGACATTGTGGCAGGTGCCTGATGAAAAGCAAGCTGTGTTGAACAAGTGAGGTCTTGAGTAGCCCGTAGGCAGAGGAATGGCTGGGAGGAACATTAAAAGATGAACCAAGTAGCTAAAAACTGGATGTGTTTTTCAGTAACAGATCAGCACCCCTTACTAAACCAGCTACCCCTTTTTGATGTCAAAATAATCAGCAAGAATGAACTTTTGATTTGCTTTGTTGAGAGAATTCCAGGAACAATCCAGGACTTAAAGCTCAGGTGGCAGCTTTCTTCCAGCTCCTTTTGGAAATACTTGCCATCTTATTACTCATTTCTGTAATGAGATTTAGAAAATAGAAGGCTGCATGGGACCCAAAACCAACTGCTCAGTGAGAGCCCTTTAAAAGTCCAAAGTAACCTAGTTGGTAACCTATTATCCTACCTTCCTTCACCATTAGTGAATGAATAATGTCATAATAAATGTGCACACGGAAAATATATTTTTTTCTCATTAGATCTGCCATCACAAAGCTGATTTTGTTAAGCAGATTTAGCACTAACAACCAGCAATAGCTAATAAATTCAATGTTAGGCTTACAGGATTCTGACAGATTGTTGGCAGCTGTCTTTAGAGCAGGGAAGGGCTCTCCTACTGTAGGTTGGAAATGTTTATTTATACCACACTGTGGGTCTGTTGGCCCCAAATCTTGCTGCTCAGATCTGCCTCCTTTTAGTAGGTGCAATATATACAAAAGCTGTAATAGCTGAACAGAAACACTATATCCAGTTCTGCATAAGCAGACTAAAGATAGGGAGCTCTAAATCGTGGATCCTTATGTTTTAAGGGTGAAATAAGAAACAGGTTTTCATTTATGAATGTAAGATCTGCACCTGGGCCCCAGCACGTAGTTTTAAATTTAGTTTACTGTAAATGTTTCAGTGATCAACTTTTCTCTGTTAAAAAGGTTGTAAATATTCTGATGGGGTTTTACTGTGACTTGTTGCTAATTGGTGATGGGCTGTAGAAAAACTTGTTATACAACCAGACTAAGTCTGTACTTAGGCTTCCTTCTAGCTTGCCTTCAAAGTGAGAGATGATGTGCTTTGGAGGTGTTTTGACAGACTCCAACAACCTGTACTTAGCTGAGAAGTTGGTGAGACACAGGCCTGATTTGGAGCAGGGAAAGCCAACTTGAAAGAAAACTCTGGAAAGCTGAGTCCCCAGCTGCAGTAATTGAGCATGCATACCTAGAGACATTTTGGATAATAAAAAAGCCTTGAACAACCACTTTTTAGTGGTGATAGATGCTAAGAATGTGTAAAGAAAATGAGTAAGCAGAAGTCTCATTGTAAAGACAAGTTGTGTTCCCAGTTACACAATGTTCTGTGAAAACCAAAGCATATTAGTACAACTGAGCTCAGAAAAAGATTCTCAGTTTCTATATATTTGCTGCATTTTTATCATATCTCAATTACTTGAAGAGGAATCAAGTATCTGTCCCAGCACCAGGTGCTACTGAATAGCTGCAAGCTTCTGCCCTGAGCACAGACCCAGTCAACACCACAAGAACCTGGAGTTGTATGCAGGTTTCTAAGTGCTCCAGAAGTGGGGAAATCTGTCTCCTGCCCCTTGCCAGCAGCTGAGCACAGTTATCCAGCTATATACCTTTCCTAAACAGGTTTTCACTTTGGAATTGGGAAATCATCTCTCTCTGCAATCATCTGCTCTGAATAACTTCATTGCTTGCTTGAGCGATACATGTTAAAATGCAGATTTCTGTTGGAATATTATAACAGCACAAGGGATACTCACAAGATCAATGCTGAGTGACAGGATGAAGAAATTAAAGGAGTTGGAAGTTCTTTCTATTTACGAAGGAACAGAATAGGTCTATAAGTTAAATAATTTGCAGTGAAAGTCAGCTGGGCATCACTGCCACTGCTTTCTTTCCACGTGTGGTGTAAGTATCTCAGGACAGTACAAGGCTGATGGTGAAGAAATCAGGCTCCAGCTGAGCATTCCCCCTTCTGTGAACGTGTCATAGAACTGCACAGAAAAGCTTCAGAAACAACAATATTTTTCTTCACTAAAACTGCCCCAGAAGAGCTTGACTGCTTCAGAAACGAAAAATGAAACAGCCTAGAAATATACACTGGCACCACGCAGCAACTCTAAAAGTACTTATGGAAAAAAAATTGCTGACAGCATTTAGCACCACCAAAAAAATACCAACTTAAAGTACTAAGTGCTGTTTTGGAATGAGTGTGGGTGAGGCATTATGAACTGTAATGAACTTGCACAGAAAATGGATAAAGCACAAAACCATCCTCGTGCCTTTCTAACAGACGGGCTGTGCTTGTCTCAAATCCACATTTCTCTCCTTCAGGCTAAAGGATCTTAGTCTTTCTTGTACAGAACTTTCTAGAACTCTTGCTGCCATTCTGTGAACTGGACTAGAAGTGAAAAGAAATACCTCTGTGTGTTCTGTATATGGGAGAGGCTCTTGGTCATGTGTGGTCAATCTGCAACAGGATATTCTCTGCTCTGTTCTCAGACCCTTTCCTTGGGATTCCTAACATCCAGTTTGCGTTTTGCCCTTTACAGTGTGGAGTTTGTGGTTTCAAATCTATTCAGTCCCAAGGTCACATTTCTGTACATAAGGTTTAGCTCACAGCTCATCAGTGTTAGTAATCCCAGGCTTGTTGTTCCCTTTGTGCATAATATGTTCAAGTTTGCTTACAGTGACCTTCATAGAGGCTGTTAGTATTTCTCTCACTGAATGCCCCACTAGTTTATTAACAGAAATCGTCCTCGTCTTTCAAGCTGTCCAGCTGATCAGCAATTCAGACTGAGATCAATTGTTCCTTACACCCCTCTCTGCCTCTGTCAGACTTCATGAAGGTACCATCTGCTCAAAAGGCTTTGGGTCTGTCTCATGTGACCTAAAAAATGGTGTTGCTCCTCTGTACAAATGTGAGTTTCCTCATCTTTTAGATTCTCCATTAATTCATTCTGAGCACGGAGGGCAGCACAAGGGTCGTGCGCCTCTGTGGGCAGAGTGCTCAGTCTTGAGCTGGAAGCAGGATGTGCTCAGCTGCCCAACTTGTTAGTTAATTGAATTCTACCTTTTGTTTTATGTTTCTGATGATGAATTGGGAAATATGGATTAAATTGCTATGGGGGTTGTGCACCTCTGGTACAGGGGTAAAGGAAAGCTTTGCAGCCTGCCCTTTCTTTGCACCTGATTATTTCCCCCGCTCTTCTTTCCTTGATGCTGGGTCACACAAGCAGCTACGTGGTTCCCCCTCACAAAGAGACATTTGGGACCTGAAAGTAAGTGTCACTGCAATTTTCTGACTATAAATGTCTCCATGGCCTGAGGAAACTATGCAGTGTGTCCTTCCTTACTAAAGGAAGCAGGGAAATGTCTGTATTACAATATAAATCTTAATTTACTTGGAAAAAAAAACACCCCACCAAACAGCTGAATGAGAAAGGAATGCATCAGAGGAATGACAGGTCTGCAGGAACTGAGTAAACAGCTGTCTTAACCCCTCAGCTGAAAGTAATCTGGATGACATGTAAGTTCTTGTGTGCTTAGGAAGTAATGTTTCCCCTGGCACTGAAGTATGACAAGAAACAGTACTGGCACAATTTGTAAAAAAGGGAAGAAGCCTTAACTGTATTGTCTTACCTTTTTCAGAAGCCGGAGCAAGGTCAATAAAACTTCGGCATTTTTCACCTTTAAAAGAAAAGGATTATTTTAGGAGACAGAAGGTGTTTGGTTTTGCTCTGCCTCCTCTTTCTGGCTGGTGTTCCTGCCATCACTCCCACCTGAGACTCTATGGACCACCACTTGTTCTCAGCCACAGAGCAGACGTTTACTGGCCCTCCTCACAAGGCAGGAGTCACCTTTGATGAAGTGTATGAAAAAGCCCATCTAGGTTTTGGTTCTGAAAAAAGGATGTTCCTGTGCCTTTTATCAAGAGAAAACTACTTGATAGCAGAGAAGGAGCCACATCATTCACAGCTCACCAACACTGGACTGTCATTTACAAGCATGGATGAGCAGGACTCCGCAGATTCTGCATATGATAGGTAGCTGTTATCTAAAAATAATCAGTTTTATAATGCTTATCTAAAGCTGTCTATCAAAGAAAAGAAACACCACCACCATCAACAGCAAGTTTTGAGTCCCAGTCATAGTATTTTCAGCTAAGACTCCAGCCAAACAGCCAGAGTTCTGTATAATTACTTAAGGATAAAGAAACTTATTTGGAATTTGAATTCATTTGGACGACTTTTCCATGCTACGTTTTGAAGGATGTTGATAGATTTGATTCCAACAGACTTGAGGAACCAACTTGAGGGGACACACTTGGCTCACTTGAATGGGGACCAATATTCACGCTGCAGCTGCACTTTCTCAGTGCCACGAGCAACATATTCTTCTCTGAAGGGAGAAAGTGAGTGAGCAGAGAATGGCTGAATTCATTTTATAGGCCATACCATAAAAGCATGTTCTCAGGGAACAGACTAAGCAGAGCAAAAATCCTGCTGATCCTACTTGTAGACATTAGTAGACTCATGTTGTTAGCAGCCTGTCATTAAATACTTTCAGAATCAACATGGAATTCTGGTTGGGCACTTGATATTACAGCAGAAAGCGAAGAAGCAGTCATTTTCTACAAGAATCTGACATTCAGGACTATTCACTGGAGAGATGGAGAACTTCATCTTTTGGGAGGACTGAACAAAGGGATTCATCCAGCTCTGGCTACCTGGGTGCAGACATTTAAGCTTCACTCACCCCAGTCTTCCAAATGGGATGGATCAGGCCCTGATTTAGGTATGAAATGTGGGTATGAAAGACAAAGGCACAAAGCAAGCTAAAAAATATTGCATAGCATTTTCAAGTCTTTTAAGACCCATTATTATAAAGCAGGCTAATGTGTTGCCGTGACAGCCTCACAGCCCTGTGTCACTCCCTCTGCCTTGTGGCTGCCTCATCCATTTATCACTGTAAATTAAACCTTCTCTCTTTAGGACTCTACCTCAGCAAAATGTATCTTCAAGACGGATGCTTTGACTTTTTTCTTCTTTATTTCTTCAGGCAATTGAAGAAATTATAAAATAATTCCTGTGCTTTGGTGCATCCGTCCAATGAATAACTGTGTTTTTTTCAATAAGATGCATTACAAAGTGGCCAGTAACTTACCTGCTCTCTCCTGAGTAATCAGAGCATGGCATGCCTGCTACAGGTAATGGAGAAGAATGTATTTTGCCCATTCAGACTTGAATTTATGGAAAGACAGCTAAAGTTTTTTATTAGTTTTCTTTAATTCTTGTTGCACAGTTAAAAGACTGAGGAAATGTGAGCCACTACAAAAGAATACTTGGTATTGAAATGAACATTTCTGTAACCCTGTGTCTGAGCGAAGGACTTGTCCTCTGTGAATCCATGCGTTAAAAGGACAGTCTAGAAAAGAAAACAACTTATCGAAGCAACATCTCTATTTCCAAAAGAGGTCCGTATCTGAACAGAGGGAATGTCAGGTGAACAAATTTTGCTATGAAACAGTCTGAAAGATACTCGGTGTATCACAGAAACCACAGCATCTCAGAAGCTCTGTGTTGACAGGACTTTGGTCTCCTTTCAGCCTTGTGCTCAGAGTAGGACTATTTCTGGGGCCAGATCAGCTCACCTCTGACTTTATCTGACCTGATGAATGGTGATATACCTTCTGTATATACCTCCCAGGGCTGCAGCTTCTGGAGAAGTGCTTCCAACTGGAACTCCTCTAGCTTCTCTTTGTAGCCATTCTTTCTATATTTGTAGAGACATGAGCAAGACCGGCTCCTTCAAGTTTTTTTCACGCATGGTGTTCTTAGGAACCTGATCAAGAAATTCAGGCAAGCAGGCGGGCTATAAAAGATACTGTGCTGTGAGTAGGAATCATTCTCAGTCAGTCTGCGTGATAAGGCATGACGTCTGTCAGGGATGCGCTGATATCAAGTTAATATAGGGAGAATGACCTTTAGATTTGAATTTGATATAAGCAGATTAAGCTGGATTTTTCATTCTGGCCATATGGATCTGCATTTTTTTTGTTTGTTTTCAGACGTAATCTATTAATTTTATTTCAATATTATCTTAACCTGACTTCTCTGAGTCATGGCTCTCCCAAGGCTGCAGTGAACCTGAAGCTGTATTACTGGAAGCCTTTAACAAATACCTGACTCGCCCCCATGTTACCCCAAGAAAGCCAACAATGAATGGAAAACATTCTGTGAAAAGGCCTCAGGCTTAAAAAGCAAGGACAGAAAATGCTGGAATGATCAGAAAAAGGCCTTTTGGGGCCATGATGCAAAGACTGGTGGCAGACAGGGGACTGAGAAAAGAAAAGCATGGAGGATGAGGTAACTTTACTTTCAGCTGCTAATTTCCAGATTGTGATGGCCTTAGTGCTAGAGGTTATGCTCAGAGCTACGTAAGAAGTTCTCGATCAAGGACTCTTCCCTCTCTTGTTCCTGTCTCTAGACATAGGAGTTCCTTCCTCCATTTTCAGAGGTAACCACCAGTGGCATTTATAGACTGTTTGTGCTTGGACATGCAGACGTGCATCTATCTGAGAACTGAGTATGTCAGCAGTGTTTTCACTGCTCCTCTTAGGATTTATTCTAAGTTATTTTGGGATATCTTGTATAACCGATCTCTTAAGCCCTCTTAAGTTTAATTTTAGACTTTGCAGAGTTTATCCTGCTGTGCCGCCCTTTTCCAGATGCATCGTCACCTAATAACTAGGTCCTGCAGAGTCTTTGGAGAATACAGAAAAGGCTGTCATTTAGTGCTGCGACAAGAATATTGTCTAAGGTTCCTTCCCTTAATAGTCCTCACCCATCTTGTCTCAGTGATTCCAACAGACAGGAAAGCCAAGGAGTGGTCTCTCCTGTACATAACTCTCTTGCATAGATGGAGGAGGTGCAACTTGGCTTCAACACTGCTGCATGGTATGTGAAGCTCTCTGGAGCTCAGGGAGTTGCTGCAGGTTGAGGATAAAAGACTGACTACCCAAACATCAACAGGAGGGAAACTACATGGTTCCAACTCCTCCTACGGCTTCCTAAGGATGAGGTAGAAATCTGTGATGCCATCTGTGCAAGCCCTGGCAAATGCATTCCACCCTAATCATGCTGGCTGTGCACAGGCTCACTTGTGTCTATCTGGACTTCTTTAGGAGGTCATAATGACCTACAGGTCTAGGTACTAGCAACTGAACACAATAAATTTGTGTTTTTCTCCAGTTAATATTACTGAATTGTGCAGATATGCATGTATTTGTAATTTAGTAGGGATCTTCAGAATGAACCAGGCAGAGACTAGAAGATATATCTGGAAATACCCACAGTCTGAGCTGGTACCTGGATGAGCATCCTGAGGTCTTGGTATTGACAACAGACCTAGAGCCCATGACAGTATCTGAAGCCAGTGGTATGATGTGCTTGTGTGTCTACAGAGAGGAGTGGGCAGTTTATCGGCAGTGACCTTGACACTTGCTCAGATGGTGAGGAAAAGAAGTTGGTGGAGTGCTGCTCATGTTTCTGTGGGTGCTGCTATGGGTCTGCTCTCTGCATTGGTCTGCGTGGCCAGAAGGTAAGCATCACACAGGCCTTTGTATGCGTGTACACGTATGTGTGAACTTGCATCTTGAGTACCTGCTCAGCCTGAACTGGGAAGTGGCAAACAGGCAAGAGGGGAGAAATCCCCTGGGTCTTTAAGTCCCCTGGGCTCAGCTTCTGGTTCCCAGGAGCACACACAGCATTTTCTCACACAGGCTCATCGGAACTTTTCCCATTTCATGGCTCTATAGCTGTGCAAGCACCCGTAGCGCAGAAGTCAAATGATTGTCAGCTCCTCAGTGGTTTCTACTGTAGAAAGCTTGGCTTTGGGCTTCTGTTCTGAGGAATTGGTGTATGGTAAGAAGTGCTGGCCTCAGGGAATGAGAGAGAGTTATGGCAGCATCAGATGATCTCTCTGTCTAACTTGCAAGGTGAGCCCCATGATCTTTCTACAGTTCTTTGCCTTCTCCTGCTCCTAATGCAGTCAGAATTCTGGAGCTTCCAGCAAATAATTGTAATAAAAATTTTTCTTATGTCTGAGAAATCAAATCACTTCAGGAAAAAAGGGAAGTGGCTATTCCAAATCCTAACAATTCAACCCTGCCAGAAAATTAAGAAAAGCAAGGGCCTCCAGAGCCATCAGGACTGCACTGTATATCAGCTTCATGGCAGTGCGCTGCTTTTCCCTTTATGCTGTGCACATCTTGTCACTGGCACAGTGCAACAGCTCAGGTTGAGATCCTTCTGTAGGGAATTGGTAGACACTAGACAGCAAGTGCACAGCTATATAAAACAGCTGGAGATGCAGCTGTGCACGTAGATTGCATCTAAACTATAGCATACAGATGCACTTTTTCTTCTGTGAGTTCCCTAAAATGTCTGGTTTGTTCATTCCTTTCCCACTCCACAGATGGAGAGTTCAGATTTCTACCCTCCCCTGTCACAGTTTCAGTCACTGTCTTCAGGTCAATGCAACAGTGGCTGAACTGGTCCAGGATACACTTCAGAATATAAACTGATGGTTTGAGCTAGAAATCAGGAAGAGGGCAGAAAACACACAGAAAAAAACACAGGCTTTGTGCCAATATGCTGAGAGTATAATGCACCTGTTGCAGTAGCAAGGACCAGAAGTTGTTATCCTGGATCACATTTATTAGTCCTTTGTTCTTTCTCTCTTTAGAGGTCAGCGCTAAATGCCTCATTAACAATTAAGGCAATAATATAAAAAGCAATTCTGTAAAATCCTAACTGGTTTGTCTTCCAACTATGCTGTTTCAAAATATTCTGATAAATAATTTGTCTTTAAGACAAATGTAGTAACTCTGGGTGAATGGAGGAGCTCCATTAGAACTCTTAGGGGGGAAAAAAAAAGCAAGAAAAAGCTGTCTGTGTTCACTTACCCTGCATAAAATTTCATGAGCTCAGGAGTACAGTTTTGTTAAATGATTAAATTTCATTTGAACAGCATTCCCTTTTAGAAATACGTTGGCTCCCAGCCTATGAAAGACAAGGTCCCTTTTTTTCCCAATAGGCCCTAGCAGGCCTTTGTCTCTCCAACTATATCTGGAGCTGTGTGATTTTAACAAGATTCCACGTCGTCTATGGAGAGTGAAATCATTGTGTGTATCTGAAAAAATGAGGTAGCCCTCCAGGAGTCTGAAGGAGTGGATGAGGATTGCATCTCTACTTCTGTCAATTAAAATACTACATGAGGAAAAATATAGGTTAATGAGCTCACTGAAACTGAGTTTATCGGGTTAATTAACAAGTGAAACGTTGCAATTTTGATTAAACTTATCCCAGACAAAGCACTTAACTGGCTTTTTTTCCCCCGTAATGAAAATCAAGCCTTAATCTCCAAAGCCAACTGTGAACAGTGTTGATTTTGCTGGAACAATATTTTCTGCTGGAAAACAAACCAGTTTTTACAGAGTTGCACTCAAATATGTATTGAGCTATGCAAATAACTGTTTTCTACCACTCCATCAGCTTTCATTTATAGCTGTTGCCCGTCAACATTTCTCTTGCTTCCAAGTAATGTGGGAATTTGCTCCAATTCTCATTTCTGTTTCTTTCAATGAACTCAAACTCTTAAACCTTCCTACCTTTTATAGCAGAAGACCACTTCTTTAAGCTTTCTGCTTTTCTCATTTCAGTCATGCATTTTTTTCCCCCTCAATTCCCATATTCAAAATGAAATGCTAATAGTCTTATCAGAGAGGGCATGTGCACGCTGCAGTTTCCCTTTCTCTTCTTTGGAGCAGCAGATGGCTGTGCAGGGGCACTGGGTGCAGGTGGAACAGGGAACATACAGCGTGCTGTGCTAAGTCAGACTGTGTGCCATGGCAACTGTGTTTTCTGCACCAAAAACCCTGACTGATGGGAAAATCCTTCACAGTTGCTGAAAGAAAGCTGCTTCATCATGCTCACGTCTAATTGAAACACATGGAAGTCACAAGTCTCATCTGACTATCTTTGTAAGGCCCAATGGGTTGATGGGCCCTTTGTGTACACGCATATAGATGGGCATAATTTGAGTAGATGAAAAACAGAACTTGAGAGCACAATGGTGCCAAGAGAGGCTTTCAGTGATTCTGATCTCAAGTTAGACCTGACTTTATCAGATGGAAAGCATGAAATCGGGCATGGTTTTGATTCAAACCAAAGAATGGAAAGATGAGAATTTGTACCTGTCCATTGCAGAGGTGACGACTTTGACCCTTTGTGATCAGAAACATTGCACTTAGCTTGAAACCTCAATGGCTCTACAAAACTCATCTCTTTCCAGATGCTAAGGTGCCATTCCAGACAGCTAATGGGAAAGCAGAGTTGTTTCCTACTCACTGGCTCTGTGGGGACCTCAGGGCGCAAAGCTGCCATTTTGTCCGCTTCCCGTTTGCTGTCATTTGTGAGTAAGTGCTGTGAAGAGTAATCTTGCTAATGTAAATATGCCAAAACGTGCTAGTTATCAGGGAGTCCATTATCTGGGGGACTATCAGGTTTCCAGGAAACCGTGGATGACCAGAAATAATGCTTCTGACAGAAAATGTAGCTGATATATACCTCACTGTATATATATGCATGATGTCTTCTACAGTTTCTTATGTGACTGCATTAGCAGTTCCCTTCAGGCTGGTGATTAGGAAAGATCAAAGGAGTATCTTCCACTCTTTCCAATTAGTAGCTGTGGGTCAGCATGGATCCTCTTTTAACCGTGCCAGCACTTCTCTCCAGATAACGCCCAGCCAGAGTATTCGTATTGGATCTGTGCCCTAGCCACAGAAATGCATAAGCAGAGCAAGCAGAGATGAAAGTCTCTGAGAGCAAAGAAGGAAACTCTGTTTCACGGTTAGGATTACTTCAGAAAATGAAAACATCAAAAGCTAATGTGCGCTAAAAATGGAGGAAAGGACAGATTCAGAACAGAGTGTTACTACAATGGCAAGGCATGGCATGTTGCTGTGAACATGAGTCACTAGAAAGAACCAGAGAGTATCCTAATTTGGAAGGGACCTACACTTGGTGATTGCCCAGCCCTTACTTTTGTCAGGATCTCTCTGCAAGGCCTCGCTATCCTGGAAGGAGTCGCCTTCTCCTCCTCAAACTTAGCATATGTTGGAGTCCTGCATCTAGACACCATCTCCAGATGAAGCCTTTCCTTGACAGATTAAGTAATTGATCCTGTAAAGAGAGTTGTGATTTAAAAGGCTTAAAGTACATCATTCTTTTTTGTTAGCTTGCTTTCTAAACTTTTAAAGTATCTACTAAAAGCACAGGAAGCAAAGAGGGGTTGCATTAATTCATTTAACATTCTTTGGTCTGGTCAGATAACGCAGAATGAAATCAGTCTGAGTGACAGTATGATATGGTGTTTTTGTCTCTAAATCTAATGAGTCTGAACATAGTGGAATGAACCCGATTCCCAGTAAGCGTGGCTTATGCCCTTCTCTCCCTGTGCCCCATGAGGCAGCCAAGTGCAAGGTGGAACAGCTTAAAGTAAATTTTTGCTTGACTGTGATTATTCATACAGGCCATGTCATTCCACAGTAAAAACATCTGCTTCTCATTATTTGCTACCGTCTGTAGTCTTTAAGTCATTGGCAAGTTAGATCAGTGAAGATTTATATTACCATTTAGATTACCAACAAGAATACTGAATAACATTACAGCAAAGCATGATTAACAGGGGATCATGCTAGAAGTGACCCTACTCCCTGATAATTCCTTTCTTTGAGATCTGTCAGGTAAGTCAATTTTTAATTTTACCTATTTTAGCTCCGCTAATTCCACATAAGGGAAAACTTAAAATCAGGAATTAGTATGGTGTAGTTTAAATCCAGGAGGATATTGTGGTGATTGATATTCCATCTGATCTGTAGTCTTGAATGCATCTGATCATATTTTGCAGTAACTGTTACTGAGGTAACAGTCTCAATTATATATTATATGGGACCTGTTTGTTTATCTTCTAATTCTTTGAAGTTTATTCCATCTACAAGCAACTAGACAGCTTCTTTAAGACTGATGGGGTAAGTGTCCGAGGATGGGAGGATGGACTCATTCAAGGAGAAAGTGATGTAGTTTGTAGTTTTTGTTTGTGAGATGGAGAAATTTAGCAAGGTAGGATTGGTGCCTTGCCTTGTCCCTTTGCTTTATTGCCAGTCTCAGCATTTACCGTGCTAGCCTCATCTTTATATTCACAATTTATGATACATGTTTATACAGCTATCCTGTGTATAGCAGGATCAGGAGGACCTCAAATCCAGAATTCCCACAAAACATCCCCATTACTGTACAGAAACCTGAAGGTCTGTAATAAAGCAATGACCCCAGAAACCACAGCTGTTATGTACAAGAGGGAAAGAAGAACAAGAATCATTATGAGGACTCCTATTACACCGGTTAAATTCCTATGGCCAGCATAATCCTACCTTACAAGCAAAACCTCAGCATTTGTTAATAGGAGTCGCAGGTGCTTTCCTGAAATGGACCTTTCCCCTTGTTCTAAAAGAAGGCAAAAATCCATTACCATCCTTGTTATCTAACCTGGAGGAGGTTTCTCTTCTGATAGCAAATTAGATC
This sequence comes from Coturnix japonica, assembly GCF_054131305.1. NCBI lineage: Eukaryota > Metazoa > Chordata > Aves > Galliformes > Phasianidae > Coturnix > Coturnix japonica. Next base: position 18,514,502 of record NC_140675.1, on the reverse strand, counting down.
ATCAATTTAATGTTCAGTGTATGAACAGACATACCAATTAGATTCTGAGAAGCTGTAATAATGTGGAGAGCAGCAAAGCACCCTTGCACAATCTCCATCTGTAGCCAATTTCTGATGCTTTAGAGAAGGCATAAAACCCTCCAGAAAATACGATGTGCATCAAGCCAGCAGCTATTTTTTCTTGGCTCCTACCAATGACCAGTGGAAACCCTGAAGCATGGATGCTATATAATTTAATACAATATAAACATAGTGTGACAAAAGGCAGTCAGACCAAGATGGCTTCTTTCAAACCTCCTCAAGATACCAACAAATCAGTTATGCAGGATTCACTCCAAGCTTCCTCGTGCCAGAAACATTGCTCTTTTGTCACACGGCTCTTTCTGCAAATTTAAAACTATCACTATTTCAGTCATTTCCTTTGCTCACACTGCCCTCTGTGGCGGTGAATTCCAGGCACTCTGTTTCTGAGAGCCCCTCCTTGCATCTTCATGTTTCTTCTCAGTGATAAGTAACTTAAATCACATTATTACGTCAATATTTGAATATATATATATGTATATGTGTTTATATGGTACTATTATAGCCCCTCTTGATATTTGATTTGTTCTGCTAAAGAGGACAGCTTCTTTCTTTTCTTGTCTTGAAGGAAATTCTCTTCTCAACTACCTTAGAAATCCCACAGTGCATCTATTCTGCACTCCCCTTTTCTTACCCTAACAATTCATGGTGTTAACCAAATGCACAGTGCTGCTGATTCATCCACAGAATAACACTTTTACTTTCTATTGAAGCACTCTGGCAGCTGGCGGCCACCTCGCAGACAAATGCTGGCCCACATCTTGTTTCTTTTTCCCTACCGTTGAGTTCTTGTGACCTCACAGAACTGCATAATTTATGCTTTTAGATTTATTTACTTCAATACTATTCTTACTGCTCTGTGATGTCAGCTCATGTTTTTAGTTATGGAGATAAATCTTTGTAACAGCAATATAATATCAGACTTTGTGACACAGCGTATGTGAGGAGTGCGTTTAAAGTAAGATTGTTCACTTCAGATTAAGATTCCCATGTTAGAATGGCAACTTCTTGGACAGATTCCTTTTCTGGCCAGTGAGGAGAACAGGTCATCACAGGGCTTTGTTCATCCCACTCCAGGAAGACTGAAACCTCCCCTCAAAGTATTCATTACTCTCTATTGACTGTAATGATGATGTTGATCAGTAGAGGCACATACACCTGCTTTGTTAATGTCCATTGGTTTGCTGTGGGTTTTGCATTGGTTTTGATTTCTGTTTTACTTTTATTTAAAGAAACTGGATGATGTTAATTGTGTCTCTGGTTCTTTTCTGTAGATTGCTAATCTCAGCTATAATCAAATCAGTCTCAAGACCAAACCTGAGGACTGCTTGATGTATCTGATCTCCACTGTGTTCTTTGCTCTTTTTATATTAATTGCCTCAGCTTGCAGTCCTCAGTTTTCACCTTCACATCATTCTATGGCAGGGTACTCTTTAGAAGGAAATATTTCTATTTATCTGTTATGCCTCTCGTTCTTAAATTGTAGAAGAAGTCAATGATATTTTTTGTTTGAACCCTGTCATTCCCCATCAATATCACTGTTATAGTTCTCTGTGCTTTGTGCTTTTTCTCCAGTTTGAAGAGGCTCTGGCTGTTTTCCACTGTGGAAATATGTGGATACCTAGCAACCTGCTGTTACCATTCCCTCTGCAGTCTGCAGCTCTATGAAGAATTTTCAGTGGGACATTCCATCAGATGCTTTGTGAAAATCCACAGAGGCTGGCTCTAGTACATTACTCTTGTCTAGTTCTACCTTAGATAAAATTGCACCTTTGACGGTATCCAGTTGTTGCCTTGTACTGACTGCTTTCCCTAAAACCTGTCCTAATGTTGCCGAGTCAGGTGGTCTCTATTATTTTTACCCATCTTCCTCTCTGAATACAGAAATGTGAAGATTCATGAAAGATTATTACTACCAAAACTGCATTTTCATGTGCCAATTATTTCAGCATTCTCAGATGGAAACTATCTGTGCCCCCTGAGTTCAGTTCCTCTATCGCTGGAAATTATCTCTTTAATACAAAGCTAAACCTCCTCAATTTCTTTTACCCACTCTTTCCTTCCTAAGCAATTTGTAACTAGCAATTTTTACGTTCCAGTTGTGAATAGACCCACCAGGTTTCAGTTATACCAATTATATTACATTTTTCATAATGCAATAAGATTTCCCAATTCCCCTTGCTTTTTAATTATTTATTCACAGGTACTTTTGCCCTGGACAGCTGCCTATGGTGAGTCACATATTCTTATTATCATGTTGTTGGAGAGAGAAGGGTGAAGCAGTGCTGTTTCTATACTTCATGCTGCAAAAATGTATGGCGAGCTTTTGTCTTCATATGTTACAGATTTATTCAATACTGCAGGATGCCCCTCTCCATTTCTCTGGCTCCTTCCGCAGATGGGATTCTATGCTTTTAGTGGCTATATTTGTGGTCCACTTTGATGCATCTTTGTATATCAGGTCAGTTCTACTCTCCTGTGCTCCAGCCCTGGTGGTGTTCAAGTCTGGATGGGGTCCTGGGCAGCCTGATCTCATGTCTTGTAGAGTTGCTGGTAACCCTATTTGTGGCAGCGGGATTAGAAGTAGATGATCCCAACACAAACCGTTCAATGATTTACTCTTTGAAGAGTGCTAATGGATATCTGGTGGCACAACACATCTTGCTTTTGAAATAGGATTCCAGTAATGCAAAACAAGACTAGAAATACAGTTTTCTTCACTTGTTTGGTATCCAAAGCATTGAACCCACTCTGGAAAGGAGAACCACCATCCTCCTTCAAGGAGGTTGGAATTCAGCATACTTTTGAGTCAGAAGCTGTGCTAAGTAGTTACAGGATTCAACTACAGGAGGGATATATCTGCTCAAGTGCCTCTTTTCCCAGAGAGAATTCAAAAATGTTATTTCTCAGGTCCAAAATGTTTTTCAGATTCTGTAGCAGACCTGAGGATGCTGGATAAAAATAAACTTTATGTTCACAAAATATTTCAGAAATAATCACAAACATTCAACATCTGTTAGAGATGTTAGTGAAACCTAGGAACGAGAGGAGGGCTCACTTTGCTGGTCTCCATACAGGCATGTTTTTGCAGCCCTACATCTGGAATTTAAGCAGATGTTTTGAATAAGCAGTGGAAAGAAACTCAAACCATTTTTGTTTTGACGGTATCACAACAACACAGACAATTACTGGCACTGCCGGTGGGATTCATTCAGACATCTGCAGTGAGTGTTCAGGGAAAGGTTAGGAGCTGTAGGGATGGTACTCCCTGTAGTCTGTGGCCATATGTACTGTATACTGACTGGTGTAAAGTTATGGAGCGGTTACTGAAAGGACTCTGCCTAGCTAGTGGCTGTTGATGACATCAAAAGTGGGCTAAAAGAAGACTGTTAAGCAAGCATTATGTTTATGAGAATGTCCCATGTAGGTTGTTCAGAACAGTTCTTAGTGTATAGTGTTATTGAAACATGGGGTGAAGGGTCTCCAAGACACTGGATAACACTGTTAGCAGCACAGTAGACATACAAGACCTGTTAGGAACAGCACTTCGGCTAAATGGAATATGCTGGTAATTATGCATTCAGTATGTGGATTGTGTGAGAATCTTGGACATCTTGCCATTCAGAAAGACCAAGAATTGGATGGAGAACTGACTGGAATTGAACCTTCTGATAAGAGGCTGAGAGAGTTCTGCTGAAGAGGAGTTCTGCAGAGAACAACTTGGGTTTACTGATGGACAACAGGTTGACCATGAGTCAACAGTGTGTTCTTGTGTCCAGGAAGGCCAATGATATCCTGGAGTGCATTAAAAAGAGCGTGGCCAGCAGGTTGAGGGGGTAATCCTCCCCCTCTGCTCTGCCATGGTGAAGCCGTACTGGAGCACTGTGTCCTATGCACTTCGGTTCAAGAAAGACAGGGAAGTTCCAGAGAGAGTCCAGCAAAGGACCTCAAAGATGATTAGGGGTTGATAAATTTCCTATGCAGTCACTTTCAGTATTGTGTTTGTAAAGCTTTAAGAAAAACAGTATCAGAAGTATGTGGTGCCTTTTAGGTACTGATTTGGATGGATTTAATACTACGATTTTCTGTATGATAAGTGGCATATTCTTGGCATTCTCCTGGCATCCAAGGGTGTTTATTGATGACATGGTGACTTGCAATACTTACAGAACTGTGGTCAAAAAATGTACTGTGAGCAGTGCAGTAAACCTATGGAATTGTTTACTTGCAGATGTATTGAGCAGAGGGACTGTATGTATAAGCAATGACCACAGGCCGAGACCACTAAGTCTGGATGAAGACCTTTCATGTGTTGACACTCTTATGGGCCAAATTCAGATCTGTGTCCATCACACCGTTCCTGTCTTTACCAGAAAATCTATTGTAAAACCCAAACAAAGCAACTGTTTGTCTAAGCCAACATAACCTTATACCTGGTTGGATTCTAAAGGTTGCCTGCTCCTTATCTGCTAGTTGAAAAGTTCTTTTCACCAAGTTAGTGTTATAAGTAAGATAAAACATCCATGATGAGGCTGCTGTGGTGGTGTGCTGGAGAGGAGAAACAAACCTCTCTCCTGCTTTCACCACAACTTTCTAAAGCTGGCTTTCAGCCACCTCCTAAAATCACTCACTACAGCATGGCTTTGTTTACTCAACACAGAACTGATCACCATATTTCTCTTTGCCCACAGATAATTCAGGTTTCAGATTAGAGCCCCATTGTCACAGGTTATGCTAAACATAAAGCTTGGCTTGGAAAGCTTGCAATATCCGCAAGGAATCAGGCATGTTTGTCTGTGATATAAAAACAACAAGATGCTTATAATGTTGGGGGATCTTAAACTACTCACATAGTCTGCTGTGGCCTGAGTTTATTTCCAAATCCATAAGAAAAATGTTCCTTTTTCTTCCCCCCCCCTCCCCATAATGCCAAAAGGGTTACTTTGGTGCTCTTATTTTAGCATGGGGTCACTTGTTGACACTCTGAAGGCTGGAGTTCCTCAGCTTCTTTTTTCTTACATCAAATTGAGTTGTAATGGCCAACTTGAAGTGCTAACCCCAAACTACCAGTGAGTGTTCACCATCGCCTTGGGATGAAGTGGACTGTGAGCTGCTCACTAAGTTTGCCCCGCTGTATAGCAGATGCTCACAGGGTAGTGATGGGATGATGTGCTGTTCTCCTCTCCCCACAGTGGTGAGCTGCTCTTGATTCACTCTTTGGGTAATGGCAGGACAGCTCCTTCACATCCGAGTCTGGATGTGAGCTTTGAGAACTCTGGAAGCAGGACTGCCTTCCATCCATCCTCCAGTGTTTTATTTGTTGGTAAATTCCAGGGTACAGAAAGGGAAATGAATTCACTGATAAACTGAAGCCGTCTTCTCTAGTGGTTCTCAGTAAGTAAATGGCTGAGCAGCCAACAGAAATGAGCTTTTCTGTGCCCAGTTCTGCCCTTTAACTACCTTTTCTCTGCTCCAGTATATACCGTGTATAATCTAGACACCAGGAAGGATCCGAGCGCTCATTTACTTAGAAAAGAGGAACTCTAGGCTACAGCCTGATAAAAATCGGGAGCGCTGCGCTTTTCCCGTCATTCAGACCACTGCCCTTTGGGTTATTTAGGGGGCAATCTCAATCCGATAGGGTAAATGTCAGAATCTCCATAACAACTAACAGCCGGTGCCTTTAGTGCGCTGCATGGAGCAGCTCTGGGAGGCGAAGCTCTGAGCAGTGCCCAGCTGCAGTGCCCGCTAAGGGGGATAGCACACAAAGCTTAGACCCTGCATCAGCCAGCAGGTAAACAAGCAAATTTCTGCTCTCGTTTGGAACAGGTTGTGTTTCAACGAACAACTGTTAAAATTCTGCCTCTCTCTGCAGGGCAAAATCTGTGTTAGCTACAGCACAGAACAGCTTGTCTGTGTGTTCATTACACTGAGCCAAACACAAAACAACACAAGCTGGAAGGAAGTTGTTTTACACTTACCAGCAGCGTTGATATTTTCCTCACAGGAGTACCAGATCCCAGTATGGAAATACCTGAAAAGGAAGCGGTCATCTCCCGTCTCCCAGCTGTAATGAACCACATTCTGGTTTGTCTCATTGGCAGTCTCATTCCCACTGTAGTTGAGGCAGTTTGTCTTCTTCTCTTTCCCACAGCTCGGCTTGGGGACCCTCTGCGTGCCCTCACACCAGTGGGTCGTGATAAAAGCTGTTGTAGAGAAGAGGAGAGCCATCAGATTCAGACTCACTGCTAGCAGGGCTCTGCATCTTCGATTTGTCTTCATGGTAAATCCGCCCTCCCTCCCCCTCCTGCTGAGAGAAGAAGTCAAAGGTTTTTGTTTTATTTGGGGGGCGGGGGTGGTGTTTCAAAGCCTCTCACGATTCAGAATCCAGTTTTCCAGGCACCGAAACTCTCAGTTTCTTCCAATCTGCTGTTGTAGCAGCGAAGGAAACGCTGCAGCCAGACTCCCATTCTTCTCTTCACTTGAAATCCTGCCTTTGTATGTTAAAGGAGCAGCTGCAGGCGCCGGAGTGCGGCCGTCCTCTTGCAGGCAGTGAGAGGATCAGAGAGGGTCTGTCTCACCAAGAGCACCGAGAGCAAGTCAACATCTGCTCGGGTACCACACATGATCCCCAGGGGCTCTGCAGCTTCCTCTGCTGGGAGACACCTGCAGGCTGCAGGACTCGCTGTTCTCTTCCAGCACGGAGAGACAGGGGATGCTCAGCAGGAGCCGGGCGACAGGGACAGATGCTGTGCCACCGCGCTCCTGAGCATCCCTCGGAGGAGACTGCATCATGCTGACGGCTGAGCAGGACTGGGGCAGAGTCACACCTTCCTTCCCAAAGGGATCAGTGTGGCTGCGAAATGCGTTGGTCGTGTACCAGCCTGGCAGGGATGTGACCGGGAGAAGGAGGGGATGGAATAATGCTTTGGCTTTTCTATTCTAAGCTGATGAGGAACAAATTGAAAGGCTGATTTTGCTATGGGTATGGCAGTGTAATTCTCTGTCTATCAGGGTTTGCTCTGGAGGTCATCAAAGCCCCAGAGGAATTCGAATTTTAAAGTATGTAATAAGTAGAAGTGATGTCTGTCACAATACCAAGTGAAATGGGTCTGTAGGACGCTGCTGGTTGATGTGCTGTGAGCATGGTCTGTGTGCATAGGGCACAGACCCTGTACCCAAGCACTGAGGCTGGTGATGTTTGTCATGCTGTTTTTGTGTGCTCCATAGATGAGCACAATTATCTGTGGTGAGGAAGTTTGCATTTACTTGCTGGTCTTTGGATTGAGTGACCCTTCCTTCCACCCTGCAAGGACCCTGGGGGGTCCTTTATACAGAATCACTGGGCTCCAGCCTTGTTCTCTTAAAAATAATGTAGGAAGTCCTTAAGAGATGCTGCTCTGTGAGAACAGTTATGACGTCAAATCTGCAAAGGTAATGCTTGGTAGAGCAGATAATTCCTTGCCTTAGCGGACTTCGCTTTGCCCTCTCTTGCCATCTTGTCATCTACAACTGCTTCCTCAGCACCAGATCTTCTTTTATTTCAGTGTCCTGTGCTGGAGGAGTGCTTCTGTGCAGTGGTAATTTTGGGACCCTCACTTCAAGAAAGACACTGAGGCCCTGGAGTGTGCCCAGAGATGGGCAGTGGTGCTATGAGGTGCCTGGAGCACAAGTCTGATGGGGAGCAGCTGAGGGAATGGGGTTGTTTAGTCTTCAGGGAGCTCATGGGAGATGTTATTGCTCCCTACAACTCCTGAAAGGAGGCTGTGGTGAGGTGGGGGTTGGTTTGTGCTCCTGGGTAACTGGTAGGATGAGATGTGATGGCCTTAAGTTGTGCCCAGAGAGGTGGTGGAGTCATCATCCCTAGAGGTGTTCAGAAGGGTGCGTGGCAATGAGGGACATGTTGGGATGGGGTTGATCTTAGTGGTCTTTTCCAACCTTAACAGTTCTGTGATGGTATGATAATTGCACCGTGCCCCTCCAGCCCTTTGAGTATGTCATCACAAAGCCAAATAATCAACATTATTATCAACTGCATGTAAGAAATACAAATGATGGTTATTTAGATGACCGCAGGATTATTACTTCAATTATTTTTATATTACGGGGCATTTCACTTAGCAATGAATTTAGACATTTCTGCATTCTAAGACATGCCAGCTGCTTAGGGAAACAGTGTACCTTAAAGTTTGACAGCACACCTTCATGGGATAGCTAGTGCTCTGCAGGATTATCTTCCAAGTGGTTGTCAGCACCTGACTCATCACACTTTTCCAAGTGTGAACACACATCCTTACAGACCTTTTCTCACCAATCTCCTCTGTCTGCTGCTCTATCACCTGTGTTTTCTGATCCCAGCATCAACTTTTGGACGCTGTTTCTTCTCCCAGGGAACTGGGCATCCAAGAGTTTGGTTTACTGTGGTAACTTTTGTTCTAAATGCTTTCAAGATTTTGTTTTTACTCTTAATCCTAGCAGATATTTCTGTTTCTCACCTTTTTTCTTGTTTTGGGCAGACGGGTCCGCTGAGAAGAAACACAGGGACAGTATGGAAGAAAAAAAAAGGAAATCAAAATAAAGAAGAGGTTTGGTTTCTTTTGTGATTTGTGATACAGAGCTTTTAAAGCCTTGAGAATTGGAAGTATTCGGCACAAAGTAAAGCATGCTCACAGTCAGGGAACCTTCCAACCACTGACAGAAGTCAGTTCCTCACTAATTGTTAGACTCCACTGGATGTTAGGATCGCCTAAAAAAAGGGGAAAACAATCTTTGCTACACTCACGCAGTAAAGCTCAAATGATTCCTCTTTATATAATCTCTGTTTATCAGATCTGGTGTGTATAAAAATGGAAAGGTCATACATATGTTACAGAAAGCAGTTCAGATGCCTGGATTAAATTGTATTTATGTGGTATTATCTTGCATAGTAAAGCAGAAGGGTTTGAATGCTATGGAGAAGTAGTTTTTATATTGTGGCCACAAGAACTTTAAAAATCCTTTTTGCAGCAATAGTTCTTATCAGATGTTGTAAGTACAACTGCCTTTGTGAGTAATAGATATCTTCCTTTTGCTTTACTATTTCCTACAGTGCAAATTGTTATTGCTTAGTATTTTCTTGAGCACAAAAAGAATTTTGCAGGGAATTTAAATTAATCATAGTGTTTGCAAAGGAAATGTTTCAGTGAGGATGTTTTTCACTAGTTGAAAAAAAAGAAACATTCAATAGAATAAGAGGACTTTTGGGTCCCCTAATGAAGTTGGGGGGTGGGAGGTGCTTGACGTGCTTAGTTTAGTTTAGCACTGTCAACTACATGGGATTATATGCTGTTTCTAAATCAATAGTTGAAAGAAGCTACAGCTTTTCATCAGCTTCTCATTTCTTACAGGTCCATCCTCCTGAGCTTTTCCCATGTGTTTGTAAATATCTTTTTCAGCAGTCACTGGACTGGGCTTCTCACTTCTTTCCACCTTGGGATGGACCCCTCCAAGTAGCTGATCTCTTTTCCTCTGCATCAAATTCTCCTTTTCCAGACAGGATTTTCTTCCTTTAGCCTAGATATCAGAATAATTCATCCTTTTCTTGCTGTTTTACTGTGGCAAAATGAGTTATCATAGTCTTCAGTTTAACTTTTGACTTTTCACTAAGGATGTGTCTCTCGTGCACTTTGTGGCACTGAGTCAAGCCCAACAAAGCTGCTCAGGAACTTTTTCCTGATCTGAGCAGATAAAAATCTTTTCTGACATTATATTAGCAAAGACCTTCAGAAGTCTCAACAGAAAGGTCTCATAAAAAAACAAACAGTATAATCAACAGGGTTTTTTTTTATTGCTTTCCAACTACAATTACCTTGATTCAGTAGGTAAGACATAGCAAAGTATAGGTATTTTAACCACCAAGATTAGATCTAAAAGCATGCTTTCTCCTGAAAAAAATTGTCATATGGAATGTCTTGGCACCGTTTTCCCCAGAGATCTCCTTGAGGTCAGAGAGCAGATTATTTCTTACCCTCTTTCATTGGAGGATGTGTTTGCATGGTAGCACATCCACGTTGTCATTTCATAATGTGCCTCTGCTTGTGTTTCAGGTTTAGAAGAAGTAGACTATGCACAAAGACATCAGCACACAATGACACAGCAATGCAAATCATGCTGCATTTGGTTGAACCGGACAGGTTTACCAGCATCAGTCCCAAAGCCAGGGCAGCCAGACACCACGTAGAAGCATGCTGGAAATTAGGAGGGCTGCAGCTTCTGTATTCATTCCCCAGAGCAGGCAGCTTTCACATTACTGAGCAATTTGGCAGAAAACAGGCTGGGCAGCCTCAGGTTGTGGTACTGCAGGTGGCACAAGTAGAGCTACAACAGAGCAGTGTCAATGCAGCTGTAGTGATTATCTGTTCCAAGTGCTTTGTTATGGCACTGAGTAGAGCTGAAAGTTGATGCCAACAGTTGCCTCATAAAAAGGGACTAGACATGGCTGGGTTTGGGTTGGAGCTGTGACCAGGGTGAAATCCTCCAAAACAGACCAGTGCAAAGATGCACTCCTACTCTATGTCACACTGAGTAATTTTATATCCCTCCATTTCTTGAGTTACACCTTTTGTTAAATTGATTCATAGATATTTTGATCTCATACTTACTGGGTAAAAAGGAAGCCTTTCTTCATCCTCAGAAGAAATATTTCCAACATAAAGCATGCTTGCTTCCCAGCTACATCTTTCATTCTTTAATTTGCTGCAAGAGACTTTGTTATCCATTTCTGACCCCGAATTATAAATCCTACTGTGTTTGAATTACAAGTATTGTTTCCTCACAATCAAGATGCTGGCAGTTAGATTGGGTAAGATAAACATTTAACTAATTTTTGTAACTTCTCCAATGCTAGCTTTGCTCAGACGTGTTTAAATTATTACAAGAAGTTACAGGCTTACTTAAGCGGAACTCTTGAAGCAGAATTCATGTTCTTCACTGCTAAAATTAAAGAAGCATTCTTGCACATCCAAGCCTTATTGGCAGGTATTAAGCCTTCCAATATTCATAGACTCCTTGGCCTCACAAAATAGTTGCCCCCAGAACTCTTCCATTTCTTATTTCAAGTACTTTATTATTATTATTATCAATATATTTTTATGGACAGAAGCTAAAAAGTTTAAATGATGTAGTTTTCTGACTCTGTCTGGCATGTACATTTGATAGCATTTGTGGGAAGAACAACAATGTTGTTTAATCATGTATCTTTGTATTTTATTGCCATAACTAGAATTCATCCATATGGCCATGCACTGTGATTTACCAGTGCATGTAGGGGAACTGTTACGTCATGGCCTGAACTGATGATTGAACACCAGGTGAAGAAGGTGGCTGGTCCAGGGAGCACAGGTGCATTCAATTCACCGGTGCTTCCCACCAGAGGGGAAGGGTCACCCTTCCCTGGGCTCATTTAAGGACTAGCTTCCAAAGAGAAAATGTCTTTTAGGTGAAGGCTGTTTTGCTGGGAAGGTGTGTTCGACAGCTGGACAGACTCTCATTGCTGGTTGGGTGAGTCAACTTCTTCTACATATGTTATTGATATTTCTGATGATGCTTTCCCTGATCTTTTTATCACAAAGAACTTATCAGATGTAATTTGAGTGCTTCTAAGGACCAATGGTAGGACATGATTTGGCAATAAGATTTAAAAAGGGCAAATTTGTTCGAATTAGATTTGTATTTGGAATGCATTAATGTTACTTAATTGCTGCTTGTTACCGTGTGCTGTAAAGAAGGGAATATGCTATAGCATATACATCTTCCTAGCTACTTCACTGTGCTGCTGTTGATGAAGGAAATGGGATTATGAATGTGCAGCAGTAATGAAGATATGGAGGTGTACAAACCAACTTTGTCCTATGAGTTTTTGAGGGAAAGAAAATGGATGGCAGAAAGTGTTTGTTGACTAAAACCAGGTTCTTGTTTTGACTCTGATGTGATTTACGCGTATCCTTTATATGGTAGAACACTAAGTCAACACTGGCTCACGATTCAGTTAGGATATGTAGGGCTATTCCAAACCAATGGATTGGGAGCGCTGAGGCTGTGGTCATGATCCCAAGTAGTGGCACTGGCTCAGAGACAAATGGGAGCTGGGTAGTTATCCTGAAGCTAAGTGCTAAGCACGGCAGCAATGGGTCATCAGGATGGTCAGGTTGAATGCAGAGGCTGCGGTTTATGTTGAGACAGGAGCTTTAGAACATAACAAATTTATTCATTCAGCAAGCAGATTTTAAACGTTTCAGTGCCAAATCTCAATTTGAGCAGAAGTCTTTCCCTCTGGGAAGGCAGAGGAAGGTAAAACAACAAAAGAAAAAACCAAGAGATTGGTAGTAAATGCAAAACAGAGAGGAAAAAAAAATATGTCTTTGTGGAAGAGCTATATAGTTGCATAACTGTTCCAAGTGGAAGGGAATAGGTCAATGGGAGGATGACAGACTGATGCGCAGAAAGCTTGTGCCTGGCAGACAACAATATATCACAGTGCTTTGGAAGAAAAGCAAATGCCTCTGAAGTAGTAGCTATGAAAATGCCAAATTGTACGAGTATGAGAAGCTGAGAAGGCCTGGATAAGGCTATTCCAACATAACATACAGTGATGGTGAGAGACATATGCTAAAGTGGTTTAGTTTGGTACAGTATTGGGAGTAGTATCAAATACAGTGATATGATGAGAACAATGTAGAAATTAACGATGAAGTAGTACCAGGTGGCAGGAGAGAGAGTCAGGACCAAAACTTGGCAAAGAGAAGGAAAAACGTTAGCCATCCACCTGCCTGGATAGCAGCAGGAGGGATGAGATATATGAGCAACCTGGAGGACAAACAGGATGCTATTTAAAAGAATGAAAGCACAGCAGATAGAGGTTATACATCTAAAAAGCGGAAGATAGGTTTGAAGACCACAATATGAGGAAAAACTATAGAGATTAAGCTGGTTTGTATCAAAGTCCACTTTCACAGGACTATATGAACTCTGTGACCTCAGCAGGGGTGCAAAATGAAAGAGCAAATGTTCAAAAGAAAAATGCATTAAATCTTCTGGGAACTTGAGAGTGAAGCTTGTGGGAGGGGGAAAAAGCTCAGCAGTAGCAGATCTGTCTGTACAGCTTGGGATCCTGGGGTAGAAGTTGTGGGCTCACAGCTGATCCCAACTAAGTTCTTTGTCACCTCTTCCTCCATTGAGTTTTGTGTCAGGAAAAATCCTTTCAGTTCTGTTTCCTGGAATGTCTGAATTCAGGCCACCTGTCTGCTTGGCCTTTAAAGCCATGTGCATCTTTGAAGAGATCCCCATTTCTCCACGATATGCTCTCCTAGGAGGCTCTGTATTATTCAGGTTTCACAGAAGTCTGTTATTCTCCATTTGTTAATATAATTCCCATGAAACAAAATAGACTGCATAATTTGATAGAGACATAAGAGCATTCAATTAAATTAGCTCTGCCAAAAGCGAACTGCAGAATATTTTTAATTGGAATGAATCTCTGGAGGTCATTTAATCCAACCCTAAGCTCCCCGCTAACATGGAGTTAACTAAATGTATCTTTCCTATAGTGGAACTACTGGGCCTCAATAAGTTCAGTATTATGGCCAAAATAATACAAGGGGTGAGTGACAAGGAGTCACTTTTTTCACTGGGAGGACATGAAGGTGAGCATTTGCTGAGAGAGGTTTTGCAGTCTGTATGTCTAGAGATGTCCAAGCCTAGAATGAATAAAGCCCTGAGCAGCTTGCACTGACAGCAGTTGGCCGGGCTATGAGCAGGAGGTTGGATTAAAGACCTTCTGAGTTCTGTCACAGCCTAAATTCTCCTGAGATCACATGAGGAGCCATGCACCACAGCTAGTACTCAAATATCCCACCCACATGCTGTAACTCAGACTGAATACTTTCAAGATTGTGCAATTTATTAATTTTCTTCCTAATGAACAAACAATCCATGCACACCCACTCGTGAAAGGTAATCCTGTGTTTTCAGGCGTACAGATTCAGCACAGAAACCTTAGTAAAGTTCTTGGCAGCTAACAAAGTTGTTAGAAGGTCCAGTTTCCTTGTCTGCTATTAAATGTAACAACAAAAGGGGGACCAGGGCGAATGATTTCCATTGATGTGAATGGTCACCTTACAAATAGAAACACAGAGCAGAGATGTTTGATGCCTTCTTTGCCTCTGTCTTCAACACCAGTGATGGGCTCTGGAACACCAGGTGCCCTGAGCAAGAGGGCTGTGTGGGATTTGCTGCTCTACCTGGACGTGTAGAAATCCATGGAGCCTGACAGGACTTGTTTCAGGGTAGTCAGAATTGACCAGTGTTGTTGAGACCTCTCAGTTATCATAGAAGATCCTTCACTGAGAGGGTGGTCAATCTGGGTATGGAATAGTCTCCCTAGAGTCATAGCACTGTGTTTGTTAAGAGTTAAAGAAGTATCTAGACAACACTCTCAGTCATATGGTCTGCTTTTTGGATGGTCCTGTGTGCAGCCAGGATTTAGACTCTATGATCCATATGGGTCTCTTCCAGCTTGGGATAGTCTATGAGTTCTTTGTTCTAACTCCTCTGAGAGCTGCGTGTTAACACCACCATCTGTTGGCCCTGTAGACTACTTGGCAAGCATCCCATTTCTAATGTAATTGGAAAAGGATTTATTATTAGTTTAGTTGTTTTTAAGAAGATGTATCTCAAATTCTTTTTATCTTGATTTATTGTGTGTTTACTTTTAATCAGACAGAAATTGGGATCCCTCCTTTTTTCTCACTTGGACATGACTTCAGGTTTCTGAAGGGTGCCTTGTCGCTTCTATCATCTTCCCTCACCTTGCTATTTCACCATGACAAGTTTCCTCTGTTCTTATTAAGGTTTTCTGACAGGTAGAATACACTTTAAGTCTCTGTGTCTTTAAAAAGGCCTCAATCTATTTGCTAAGGTTTTCCTTTTGTTTTTCCCTTCCCTCTTGTTTTTAATAAACTACCTAATGTTCCCGTGATACCATTGCTTGAAGTCAACACAACAATGTCCAGTATTTTGTTCTTTATTTCTATCATGGGTGCTGAGCCTGTTTTTGTTCACTTAAAATGCCATGCCATGTGAGGTTGGCTGGTGGTAGCAGTGTTGTAGACCTGAGGCCAACCCCTGGTGAACTGTATGTGTGTTCATCCCAAACTGGTCAGTTAGGGCAGTTCCCTTGATTCAGATTTCTAGTAAATCAAAGGATATTGTAGAGATTTGTGTCTTGGAAAAATAAAATATCAAATGCTGTTTATGTTCTAAGGGAAAATGAAGACTTCAGCTTGCTTATAAAGGAGGCTGCGAACATGTGGAATCAGTAGGTCATGGGCTTGTGTCCAAGCCAGTTCTGATGTGGTGCACCTATGTTTCCTGTGGTCAGATTGTGTGAGAGAGCTGTGATGAGGCTTATTACCCATCTCCCTCCTGCAGGAAACTGCATTTGAGCTCGTGTCCTAGCCCTCATTCACTGCTGTTGATTATTCCATGTGTCTGGACCCACTCCTCTCTTCCTGTGGACAGAGGGGAGCAGGATGCCCACCTGCTGGTCTGTGCTGTGGGAGCATATCCTCAGCTGTACATGTGTGTCTGTGACCGTCAGTGAATCAGGAGCACGAACTCTCAGAAATAGCCACTTCTGAACTAAGAGCTGACTTACAGCCCATAGAATGAAGGAAACCAAATTAGAGCTCTGTGTGCAGTATTTATTTGCACAATTTCACTTAACCTTCCCATCTTTTAAGTCTGCTTATACTTGGATATAGAGACTTTTGTGTACTTTCATAGTTCATTTTATTGAGAAGCCCACAGTGGGTCTGAACTGAGCTGTATATTGTTTCTGCAGTTGTGTTCTGATAGCAGTAGACTTATGTAGAAAAGTCTTTAAATAATAAACATCTTTACACGCAACATTAAATGTTTTTGATCTCTGTAGTGCTCCATTTGCAGTATATCACCTTCCCAGGAAACTGGAATCAATTTATAGTCCTGAAAAAGCAGTGATCTTGGTTTCTTTTTCCTTATAAAGAAAATGACAATTTATCAAATTAAAGATCTCAAGGGGAGACTCAAATGCTGGGTTGTTTATTAATGTCAGCAGCCCTTAAGAATTGCCAGCAATAATGTACTTCTAGGGAAATATACTTAGAGGAAAAATTAGACTGTATTCCAGGCAGGTAGTGTTATGGATCAGGTAACTGAATTTCTCATCTACTTGTCAATCGAATCATATCATGTAACCCTTCTAAAAGTTCATGTAATCAGCATGTTGTGCTGACCTGTGTTCCATGGACTGGATGGTTTTTCTTTGATAAAAGATCTGATGGACATTTCTTCTGTTCCGCTCTTAGAAAGTCTGCAGGGAAAGGCTGTATGGAGGAATTGCATCCCACAGGTTATATGCAGCTTAAGAACCAAATGCGGTGACAAGGTGATGCAAGTTTGTACTTGATTTCCATGTGACACTTTATGAGGAGAGTAGCAAAGAAATGTGTATTTAGAAAGAAATGGAATCACTTACCACCACCCCATTGGGAACAAACAAAGTTCATCACGGCTTTTTGCTGCGATTACTTGTCTGATCCTGTCTCTGAAATGTGGCATTATGGTCGTGGGAGCAAAATCAGTTATCAAAGGCAGCCGTTGCCATGACTGCTAAGGCACAGTTAACTCTTTCAGTGCATGGTAGTGAATGGCAGGAGTGACTGATGGCAGCTCCTTAATGTGGTGCCACTGTGATTCTACATGTGGGGATGGCAAAACAATTGCTTTTGTTCTATCCCCTAATTTTCAGGCACAGCAAAATGCAGCGTGTACTTCAGAGCTGGAAACTTTCCAGACTCTTTCAATCAGCATCTCAGATTTAGTTTCACGTCTCCACAGACACAAACAGGCACATCCTGATGTAAACGGAGCACAGTCTTGCTAAGATGGCAGCAACACGTAAACAGTTCCTTCCTGTCTCTCTGCTGTCAGATTCTTTTCTTTTCAGATGCATCTTTGAAAATTGCCTGGGTATTTTTGTGCAATTGTTCAACCACTTTACTGGCAGTGGGGAAGGTCATAAAATCTGTTATTGCAATGAGAAAGAAACATATTCGCTATGCTTAATATGCTGCTGGGAAATATGCATTTAAATAATTTTCTGAAGCCATTCCTGTCCAAATTAACAAAGCCTTTTCCTGCTTTTTTTTCCCCCTGTTTCCCTTAGCGGTGGCTTGTAGTGCTGTAATGCAACTGTGTAGGAGGGGGAAGAGATAGGAGGAAATGCTAAGGCTTTTCAGATAACAGCCACGGGCTGGACAAGCAACAGGACAATTTCTTTTATGGGAACACCACTGTGAGGCACACTGGGAACCAAGATGCTGAACGATCCAAACCCATGGAAATAAAATCAGGACAGATGTGAAGCGCTGGGAGCTCACTAAACCAGCTTTACCACCAAGGTCACTGCCTGTAAGACGGATCTGGGCAAAGCCATTCGAGGAGATGTTTGATGAAGAGCCCACACCAGTTACATGCTGACTTCCCTCCTTGCCCATCGCTCCCCACATCACCCAGCTGCTTGTCCCCTGCTGCAGCCCCCAGCTCAGCTCAGGCAGCAAAGACTTGCAGCGACAGTTGTCTGGAGCTGCTGTTATGTATGTGCTTGCAACTCATCATTTCCCAATTAATTAGCGATAACCTGAGCATCACACTGAGCCAGTGCTCAGGCTAGCACAGATTTTCTTATCCTACATTCTGCTATGCACCCATCACCAACCGAATGGTGACTTAACTCCTAGTGGCCAGATTCTTGCCTAGTCCAGACAGAAGCTGGTAGGGAACGCAGAGCTCAGATCCTTCGGTTCTGCTGTTCTCGTGGTGCTTTAATGCCACCGGGTGGCCTTAGCTGACATTGCAAGAATGAAAGTCGAGGCGAGGAAAAGCTCTGCTATGGTTGCATTTGTTCCGCTGGTAGTTGTAAAAGCATCTCTCCAGATCAAAGCCTTCCCGTGCCCTCCCAGCATAAGTCTCTGCTGAGCAGGTGTTAAACCATTTATCCTTGCAGTAACAGCCATAGCTGCAGTATATGTGAAAAAAAAACACCTGTATCTTATTTCTGTTTAGCAGGACTTTCACTTTTTAGATTTCCTTCCTGAAGGTGGAAATGATAATAAGCTATCTGGAACAAAATGGTGTCATCAGGTCTGAAATAGGCAGTGATGTGGTCATGCTGGGATGCTTGATTCATCCTTCCTGATATTCCCCTCTATGTAAGCATTCCTGTTGATCCCCCCAGCCCTCCTGGCCACAGAATCAGGTTTGCTGTGCACAGTGCAGTCAGCAGCTTCAGCTGTGTTGCTGAACCATGGGGCTGCCCAGCATGCACCCCACATGGCCCTGACTGCATGATCTTTGTATCTTTCTATCCCTCTTTCTGTTTCTTTTCCCCTTTTCTTGAGTCTACTTTTCCCCCTGATTTTTCAGCTCCAGTCACCTCCCACTTAAACAACTCATCCTTAACTACCTTTCTCCTCTATGGCATCATATGTCAGTATCTGTCACATGGAACCAATTCTCATCTCCTATCTTTGGGCCTGCAGCCCCGATAGCATTTTATCTCTGTTCATTTCACCTCTTTTAGCTGTGCAAGGAACTCTTCCTGGAAGGTTCATTTCATTAAAAAACACAAACATCTGAGGCAAAATTACTGACAGTGAAGTGGTTTGGGGCTCTGTACTGAGCTCTACATACATTGCTCTGTTGTAGCTGAAGTGTGGGCTTTGCCTTGGGACCATCGATGTGACTGCGAAGGAAACATGAGTTAACCTATGTGTGCTCATAGGTATGGATATGAAGGAGAAGTACAGAAACTGGCAGCTGTCACCTGTGGCCGTTTCTGGCTTTTCTCTAGATGAATGAAGTTAGGAAGAGGATGAGGGCCAGCCATGTGTTCATACAGAATGCTTCCTTGCAGCAGGCTTGGCACAAAAAGAACAACGTTGCTTGCTGGCACTCTGTAGACACTGAAGCACATTCTGCCTGGTCTGCAGAAGATTTTTTTATAGGATACTCTAAAGTGTTTCTTGAATCCATAGGCAGAGAACCTCTTCTGAGGGGATCACGTGCACCATCAGATCACATTCCTCAGCTTCTTCCCTCCTTTGCAGTATCAGCTGGGTGGGGAGCTCTGGTACTTTCTGTAAAGCAAATTCACTCATTCAAACCCCCTCAGACTGATGAGCCTGGTCTCTTACTTCTGCCTTCCCCCATAGGCCTCCTCTCATCCTGCCTGCTGCAACCAGCTGGAGTCTTGGGGCTCAGATCACGACCACAAAAGATGCTGCCTTACATTCTCACCTAAGAATTTAAGCACATTTAAGCTACTGACTTAAATATACTCCTCCTGCATGAGGAAGAGAAGAAGGTGTTTTTGATTACTGGATGCTCCTCAACAAGGAATTAAGAGCTCATTGCTGGTACCAGAGGACATGGAGCTGTGTTGCCAATGACACAGCTGTTTTGCTTGAGGAACGGCTGGTCAGTCCATGCTTCCCAAGCTGCTTCCCTACAAGAAGCAGGAGCACCGTCCCTGTTCAGTGCTCTAAGCAGAAGGCAGTGGCAGCCGTAAAAGCCACCCCATGTGGGCTGCCTGATCCTACAGCTCAGCTGTCTGATCACATGAACTCTTTGCTGCCGGTTTATGAAGCTATGTTGAAAGATGTGCTTGCTCTTTCTCCTAAATTCCTACTCTTCATTGCAATGTGAAAAGCAAGTCTTCCTATCTATGTGTCTGCTTTTTCTGCCTGCCCCATGATTCTGTGAATATCCAGCGCCCTGGAAACAAAGTGAAAACGTCACCAGTGCATCAGGCAGGACTGCAATGGGGCAGCAGGAATACTGGAAGATTTTCCTTGTTTTCCAGACAAGGAAAGGCAGAGTCAAGGCAGCCGCAGCAAAGCCAGCACAGGACATAAGGACAGTGATGAGCCACATGGATCCGCTGCCTACAAACAAGAGAAGCAATGAAATTTTTCAGCTCATGAGAACAAACTACTCAACACAATCAGGCTCAGCCCTCTGTGGCTGCCATTCCAACACACCCTGGTGAGATTTTTTTTGTCACCATGATCCATGGAGGGATACCCATGCTACTATAGGGGGGCTGCACTCCAAACCTTCCTTGGAGAACAAATGGGTGGCACGTTTACAAACGAGACAGGAAACCATAGATCACAGAATCATACAATTATTTGAGTTGGAAGAGATCCTTAAAGGTCATCTAGTTCAACTCCCCTGCAAATGAATAGGGACATCTGCATCTCGTCAGGTTGCTCAGAGCCTAATCCAGCCTCCTGGTCCAGCCTGACCTTGAATTACTGGCTGCAAACCAAATAAATGCTGTTGTATCCTATTGGGCATGACTACAAGACTGGAAGATGAGAGAAGGCTGGCTGTTACCTTGTGCCCTCACACACTGTGTTTGGCTGAAGCTACTGCTTCTGTTGATCGTCTCAACGTACGTCTGGGCTTTTACACAATATTCAGCTGCTGCCTCCATGGTGGCCAGATGAATTGCAGAGCTGACCTCCTTCACCATCTTCTGTTGCATCTGCCATAGGCCCAGAAAAGACAACATCAGAATGTTGGACTAGGACCTAAATGAGGGCAGGAGTTCTAATGTGATGCCAGCCCTGACATTTCTGGGAGAAAAGAGGAGAATAACAGAAACAGGTGGTGTCAGAGAGGATTGCCTGGATAGGAAGAGATAGAAAAAGAAGTACAGTGGAGTGCAGATCACTCATGCTTGGAAGAGTAGGAAGGGCATAAAGGAAGAGCCATGAGCTTATTGATGGTGGTCAGCCACAACACTAGCCCATGACCTACTTCTCAGTTTGATATGGGGTCTTAAGTCATTCTGGAGGTGCCAGGATCCTGCCTGTTCTAGCATGATATGGTAGGGGAGCCAGCAGGGCTCGTATCAGGCATATCCTATGTGATAATTAGTCAAAAATGAAAAGAAACCTGGTAGAGATCTGGATGTGTACTGAGCAGTAAACCTGGTGTTGGTGACAGTTCAGTTGGTAGAAGCTATTGTGAAGCTTGGAATTAATGTTTAGGTCATTAATATCATATATATCAAAGAGTTAGCGTTTCATTTGCGAAAGGAAATGAGACACGAGCCTGTAGGATTCTCTCTAACCCGTGGACTTGGTTTGACCAATTTACTTGGATTTCCAAAAAGGAAGGAAATCCATTTCAAAAGCCCATTAAGCTAACAGCTGTGGAATAGTAAAGCACCAGCCTGCAGTGCAGAGGAGTATGGCACATGCTGACACCAGGCAGGTGCTCCAGCCTTGCAGCAGCAGCTTGAACTTGAAAAACAGTGCCTGTTTTTAAGTGTTTTTATGCTTTTGCTCTAAGACACATGGGCTCTTTTTTTCATGCCAAAATCCAAGGGTAAACTCACCCTGCTCTCCTGGCTCTTCTCCCAGTAGAAGACGCGGAACTGAAAGGTAGGTCCCATGTCTTCCAGCTCCACTAATAAATGATACCCATCTGCTATGACCTTCATCAGAGGTGGGGTCAGGGAAGCTGCCAAAGGAGAGAGAGCAGAGTTACCACATCAGAAGTAAATCTTCCAAAAAAAAAGTCTGCTTGGGCCCAGTTAGGAAAAGGAGAAGCTCCTGCTGTGGCTGTCCTCCAGCTACCTCCGTCAGCACACTAACAATTATCTGGAATAATAGCTGCTTTCTTCAATGGGGGAGAAACCTCTCTGCCCTGCTTACCAGCTTGTCTAGATTTTGCAGCAGATTTTGAGTAGGAGGGGGGTCTGTGACTGGCATTGTCAATGGGAATTTGGCAATAGCAGACTTGCATAGGCTTGAAAGGTTTTGAATTTACTCCAGTGGATGAAGCATCTGGCCTGAGGGTCCCATGTGATCAGCAGCAGAACCAGCTGGGCAACCAGAAGTTGAGACACCATGCTAGGCCAGTTCTGCTTTTGGGTATTAGCTTAGTGCTAGCACACAGAGCAGGAGCTGTGAAACCACAGCTCCTTCATGTGAATTTTGGCAGTTATTCATAGGTGGAAAAGAAGGCAACTAAAGCTCTAGGATAATCTGTTCACATGAATCTTTATTATGTTTCAGTATCTGCACACTTCTAGAAGGACTTTGGTGAGCTGATGACCTGCTGCCTGCTGTGATGTGTTTTTGTAGCCAGTGTGCGAGTAAATCTGTTGGTGATGTGCTTAATGCTTACTTTCATATTCAAAGCTTGGTTTGGTCTGGGATTCTGCTGTGAGGAACAATCAGAATCAATGAAGCATGGATGAAACTATGCACTGTACATTCATGAGTTTGGAATCAAGGGAATACAAGGATCATGTTTGCACTACTTACCTACGCCATTCCTTACCACTCTGTTGTAGCTGAAATTGGTTTCAGCCCTCTTGCTTTCAAGAAGGGAAGTAGAGCATACAGAACATACAAAAGAGATGTTCTTAATATAATTTGCTCTTGCACAAAGTGAATTGCTGTTGATACTGAACAATATGAAAATATGAAATGAGAGTATGTTTATGATTAATGTGCCACAAAAGTGAGGCTTAGAAAACCACTTTGTACTTTTAAAAGCTGATAACATGCTTAACATGATGATGTCTCGAGGAAAAAAGGAACGCCATTCTGAGGTTAAAAATAATATTGGGTATTAACAGATGAATATATGAATATACAGTTCAAATCTTGGGAGATGCTGATGGCTCCAGCAGTTTGGGAAATGAAAAATTCTGGACTTTATAAAGGTCATCCATTGTCTGCCATGAGTCCTTCAGCAATGCTAGAGCTGGCAAGAGCTGATGAGGCAGAGCTGCTTACAGAAAGGGAAGATGCTCCAGTCAAGAGCAGACTGATGGGGCTAATCTGAAATCCTGAATTGTTTGAAGCAACTTCTGTCTGATAATCTGCTGTGGACCTGACAATTTGCTGTGGAAAACTGTAAGGTCCTTGAATGCTGGAGGTCTGTTGCATTATGATCAAAGCTGTAGAAACCCTCAGAAGCCTGATTATTATCCTTCCTGACCACTTGTGAGATAATCCACTCTATCAGTCAGGGCATGACAAAAGAACAGATTTTCCAATTATATTAGCTAGCTTTTAAACATGTTAGATGGGGAGTTTTGATTGAACTGAAGAAGGAAGCTGTATAACTACCAGTGCGTGAACAGTTCGAATCTCAGGATAAATGCAATCTCTGGCACATTAGTATCTCATTTCTAATAACTAGAAAAGATCTGATGCCAACTGCAGGTGCTGTGTCAAAATCGTAATTTATCCCCTGATAAAAAGACTGCTCCGTTCTGAGATCTGCTTGGGAAAAGGAATAGCAAGAAAAGTGAGGAAGCTGCTGTTCTTGTCCATAGAATTAAGCTAAGGAATATCCTCCCTCTGTCTCTGCTTGACAGCGTGGACTGCACTCAATTCTGTGCTAAAGTGGAAAAGGGAAAGATTTGTCATCCAAAGCATCACCTTGAAATCGCTACTACACAAACAGACGCACTCGGTATTTCATGTGGTATTTCTAAGGGTGCTGCTTTGACTCAGTGCTCTCTGTGGGTGAGGGCTGCTCACTCGTGAGGCAGTAACTTCCAGTGATCCATGAATGTTTAAGGTCAGCTCTGGCTTCAGACAGGCAGTTTCATCTGACAGCATGGTTGGAAATAATTGTGGCTTGAAGGGAGCTGGATTTCCATGGCAGCACAAAGCAGACGTGGGTGTTTTCTAGAGTATCTGCTTCTCTAGGATCAGGTTCTGGACCCTAAAAATGACTAGGCTAAACGGATTAGGTAGAGCATTGACAACAACCCCTGTTGATCAGTACTCCTTGAAATCATCAGCAGGACTGGCCAGCCTGCTAAGAGAAATGCCTGGAGTCTTAGCTTTCTTTGAAGCCCTTGAAATTTAAGCCCTGGTAAATATTGCCATGCCTATGGAGGGAATGATATCCAATATCATAACATGGCAGTCTAGGAGTGAAACGTCCCAACTAAGCATGAGAAGAGTTAAGAAGTAGGATGTGCTCTGTGCATTTATGGGCTTCAAGTCACATGCACAATACACAGACATGCGTGAGAGCTGACCCTTATTATCAGACATCAAGAAATGAACGTAACTGGTGCAGCTTAACACAGATGTCAGGACTTACTTGTGTTTCGAATGAAGAAACCTTTCAGGGTGCCCCACTCTGATCTTTGAGCACCATTGTCTGCCCTTACACGCAGGTTATAGGCCACGGTGGCTGAGATATCCTCTGTGATGTTACATACGGTGACTGTGATGAGGGAACACTCACAGATGGGGATCCAGCTCTCATTAGCGTACTCTCGTTCATACTCCCTGGTGAAAAGAAAGCAAAGAGGCAGCATTCTGACCAGTACTGGAATACAGTAGGTTGATTATTGGGAGTTTATGAAACCAGTATGAAATGGTTTCATAATTAGAGAAATTCACCCAGACTCAGCTTGTTCATCAGCCAAAAGCATCACAATACTTTCCCACAATACTGTGGGAAGTGGGAATAGCAACCCAGAGTTGATGCCTCAGATGCTGCCCAGTCACTTGATCATCCCTGGTGAATCACATTTCAAAGGCCAAACTATGACACGAGTCACAGCTTGAGTTCCATCAGAATTTCTTATGTTTCCTGTAGAAAAATAAATGTATATACTATGTTTAAAGGAATAACACTGAAAAAAAATTAAGCCTTTTCTCTTTCCTTTTCTAAACAAACTTCTGCTAATCTTCCTAATTCTTTAGGCAGAGGCAGTTTTCAACTATGGGGTTAGTGCCTTGGATTATGCAGTTGGTAAAGCCTGGTCTGTAAATAATCTCAGAATTAGGCCAAATGTGAGTATTCTTCCAACTCACTATTAACAGTGCTGGAGCATCAAATTTCTACACTTGTGAACTGAGCAGTATCCATGAAATCCAAGCAGTGTGGGATTGTAATTGGTGACAAAAAGCAAAGAAGGAAAAAAAAAAATCATAATGAAAACTAAACAGAAGTTACCCCTGAAACTCAACAGAGTATCTCACAGTTTCTCCCTGGCCGATCACAGGACTCCACATTAGGAAATGTTTCATGTTGGTAGAAAGAATAGAGATATTGTGAGGTGCTGGCAGTGGAGCATCTTCACCTAAAAGTCCTAGGAAAAAAATGAAACAAAGAAAAAAAACCACATATGAATGTACTGGAAAAAAAAAAAGTAAAAGAATTGTGCAATACTGTGCTTTGCATCAGGAATACTCTGCATTTTGACACTGTCATTTAAGTCTTTGAAGGCATTTTACAAAGAGGAATGACAACTAAAGAGCAAGCGGCAGAGCACTTAGCTGCCACTGCTCACAGAAAGGCAAAGCATGTCTTTTTTTGTTATTTCAGAGGTTTTAAATATATAAATAAAATAGTGAGAAAAGGCAAAGCTTTTAGAAAGCTATCCAATTTATTTTAATGAAGCCAAATAACAGATACTCCGTTATGCTCGACAGTCTGTTCCAATGAACAATTCCCATCATGGTTAGAAATGTACAATTTATTTCCAGGCTTGGCTGGACTGGACATTTGAAGATTCTGGCTTTAGTACAGAATTTTTTCATGTTTCAGGATTCTAATAACGTAAATGCTTGTAGGCTGTAATCAAATTACCTCATTAAGTTCTTGGATAAACTTATTTAAAGGACTAATGAAGTTAAAATGTTTCTCCAGCAAAGCCTAAGTTTGGGATGATGCCTACCACACAGTTGATAGATTTTATCCTTTCACTTATCCTTTTATCTTAATGTAAAATCCCTACCAGAGTTTGGACAAGAGCACAAGAGGAAGGCTTCCCCATGGGTACGCCCTTCATAGCATGATAAGAATGGTCGTATCCCTGCTCTGCTGTTTTCCAGTCCCAAGAAAATGGCTTCCCTTGTAAGTGTTTCCCTTTTTATTTTCCCTTTTAATTTCTTATTTTTAAATTTTAATATAACTTGCAATAAAGGGTGCCTCTTAAAAGCTGTGATTATAAAGCTAACCAGTTAATGTCAGTTGTTCTACCCAAGATCAAAACCGAGTTGACAAGTCCACAAGCAATGTTTACATGGTGATTATTCTTTAAAGCACTGGAAAAACACATTTTCCCCCTTATAATATTCCCCATATTCGTAGCTTATGATGTGATACTTTGCAAGATGTTTGTGATGCTTTGAATCTGTTGAGATAATGCTTGGCCTTTCTTTAAACTGAATGACAGAGATCTCTGGGATGAGATGATTTCTTCCTTGCCATTCAGATAGTGAAAGACTTGCTGCCTGCTCTATCAGCAGTTCTGTCACTTCTGTCTGGTTGGGGCTCTGTACTACAGACAAGACACGTCTCATCATCATCAACAACAACAAAAACCAACAGATTTTTTTGTTTCTTTTCTTGACTGTCTTTATTGCCTTTCACTTTGCAGCTCAGAGACTTGTTTGGTCTCTTGTTCAATTCTCTGTGCTTCCTGACACTTAGGCTGTTTGCTCCTACTATTCCTTGTACTCTCCCATGTGAATTTCTCTAGTTGGAATATCTAGGTGTGTGAATTACATAACAAACTTTAATTACATGACCAGGCACCAGATTTTCCCTATGACTCACACATGCAATGTTGATCCAGGTCTGAACAGAGGTGGTTTGCACTGGGGATATATAATGTATTGCATTCAGAGATATGGAACTCCTTCCTACTATATACTAGGAAAGAATTTTACAAGGAGAGAATTGATCTCAATTGGGATGGAATGGGAATGGAACCTTTTGTTGGCCCTTAAACTATTTTTTTGTCTAATTGAGACCAATCTTCATTTCCAGACTGCACTTACCTTGCTACACTGTGTTACTATTTTGTTGACCAAATCTGTGATTGTTCTTATATTGGCACAGTGAAGCCTGTAAACAAATACATTTAAAAGTGGGAGGAAAGATGATTGCAGGCAGTATAGAGAAGGCACGAAGTATGAACAGTGAAGTATGCTGTGTCAGTACTAACATATTCCATTATCTTTAGTTATTGTAAGGGAAAATAAAGAGCAGCCACACAGTGCACAGGAGACAACTGGGCAGATACAGCCAGCAGGATCCAGAGAGCTGTTAGCCTTGGGCTGCTTACTGCTTCCATTTGATTTTGTATTCACAAGCAATACCAATAGCAAGTAGCTGCAAATAGCAATAACAAACACAAAAGCTTTATAGGAAAAGGCAGGCTAGTCTTTCAAAACAAGGTACTTTTGGACAGACGTCCACATCCAGACATCAGATTTGTCACAATCCTCCTTATTCTGCAGAATAAACCTGCAGAGAACACACAATGTGGAGCTGAGGTTTCCATATTAAGCAACTGAGAATTATAAATAACAGTTCAAAGTGTTCTGCTGGCCAAGCAAGCTGTAAAATTACCTTTTCTGGCAGAGAACTTGAATTCAGGAGCAAAGAAGGAAGTTTTGGAAGACATCACTGAGCAAAATCAGCACACCTGCAAGTTGTGCTTCCTTTCTGGAGTACTGACCATTGCAAGAGCACTGAAGTGTAATTAGGAGACCAAGCGTATCTAGGTGATGTGCTTGGAGACAAGCATCTACTTGGAGAAGCAAATTGAAAAATGCACAACCATCTTCCAGGGCAAAGGAGACTCTCAGTGAACATAATTGAGCCAGTAATTAAAACTTTCTAACTCCCTGACCCTGCATCCACACTACAGGCAGTGTGTTCCCCTGTGCTCAGAGATAATAGCAGTTAAAGAGGACTTGTACAGCTTCTCACGGAGCAGCAAAAAGCAAAGGCAAGCACAGTATTAATACATCAATTTCCTTCACTTTGAAACGTCCCCTTAAATTATCGCCTTGTAGAACGTAAAATATATGGACTTCTTTTTCATTTACTTCTAGTAATTAAAATTCAGGGTCATCTGACAGCATGCTGCGTTGCTTTGCAGAGACAGGTTTGACAGAAGGACAAAAGACTTTTAGTTCCTCACAACCCCTTGGTCATTTGGCTTCTGTCAACTGAAGCTGTTTCAGAGGTTTACCTGTGAGACTGGATGCAATCAGAGTGCAGAGGACGAAGCAGATGAGTTTTAGTGGCATTTTGCTCACGCCTGCTGCCTTTTTCCCACATTCACACCCAGGTATGCAGCTCAGAATTTTCCCTTCCCAGATGGAGAGCCGTGCCTGTGCAAGACATGGTGAACTGGGGAGTGTTGCAGACACTGCTTCTCTGCCTGCCTGAGCCCATGCTGAAGGCACACGTGCATGCTTTGTGAGGGTGTAGTCAAGGGAGGGGCAGGTGATTAGGTGCCAGCATTTCTTTACAGGTCCCTGCAACCACTCACCTAGACAGCGTAGCACAGTTTCACCCAGTGATTATGTGCATTAAATCTCACTGTGAGGAGGAGATGGGATTAACTGGCTATTTCTCTGTAGCTTATACAGCTGTATATGCTCAGCCTCCAAGTTGGGTAAATCCAGATGCTTTCAAGTACCTGGAAAGTTTCCCAGTGCTTCCCACAGTGAGGCATGGCTGTAAGCTTTGCACAACCTGTGGGTTGGCAGGAAGGAGGTTTGTTCTCTGTTTTATCTTCCAATGGTATTTTGAAGGCAGCTGCATTGGGCTGTGCTGAGCAGGGTGTTATTCGGTGTAGGAATCCCAAGGTTTTCCCATCTTCCAGTGCCCACCATATTCCACATGGTTACCCATGTACCAGTCTTACCAAGAGAAATTAAAACTTTCATCACTTCATAGGCAGCCCCACTGCTGTGTTGATGTACATGGACTGATGAGGTCTGTGCTTTCATCTGTGTGCTATGCAGATGAGTTAACTCATTTACAGAGCAGCTGTGAATGAACTGAGAGATGCTATCTACAAAGAGAACTCCTTAGGCTCCTCAGTGACTGTTAACTGAAGTACCTCTGTTCTTTCTAGCTCAGCTTGTTACTAGGCTGAAGGTTTATCTTGTTCCTCTCACTGCTGTACCAGCCCTTGGTGCAGGTTGGCGACGGCTACTGTAGATGGCAGCAGAAGCTAAATAAAATGCAGAGAATTTGAACACTGATTCAGCCCCTCTATGCTGCTATCCCAGATATGTTTTTTTCTCTCTGTGTCAGCCAGCTGTTGTTGAGGACTGAACCAATTCTAAGCAACAGAAGCCAAATGAAATACATTATATGCCGAATTAATGCTTTACTTATAAAAAGTCTGTTATCTGTTGCTGTTGTAGTCTGTGTCTATAGCGAATGACAAAAGCAAGTTTGGAAGCTCTCCTGATAATCTCTGATTTCCCCCTGCTTGCTTCTGTATAAGGAAAGATCAGTAACAATTCTGACAGATGATTTTTAGTGCTGATTTTTCTTTTGGGAGTATCTATTTTATTTCCCCCCCCCCATTATAAATGTGCTGCCTATGATGACGTAACATGAAAAAGCCTTCAGGTTCAATCAATGTTCCCACTGTGCACTACCTAAATACTGCATATATTGGGAGTCCATGGCAGAGATGAAGTCTGCATTTAGTTCTTCTGCAATATTAGCTCTTGAATTGATTTTCTAGTGGAAGCAGGCTCCTTATTCCCCTTTCTATCTTACTCTTCTGTCTTCATCTCTTTTCTTTCAACAATCTGCAGTAAATTAATTTCCTTTTTTTTTCTTTTTTCTTTTTTTTTTTTAAGTCTCTTTCCTTAATTATGTGCCATCATGCTAATTAGCTTCTTGATAAGACATCTTATTTCCTCTTCCCAATACCTTAGCACGAATGAGAAGCGTAAGGGGATTCTTATAACAAGTATCTTCCTCTTAGAAGTATTTACAGCATTTGCAATAGTGGAATGATCTTTAATGGAAAATGTCTCCCATCATTAAGATGACTTTTAAATCATGAAAAAGCATAAAAACAAATAATTATTTGTGAACTTGAAAGCAGGCTTCAGGGGAAAGCAGTAAATAATGAATGCATTGAAAGTTCCATGTATGATTAGAAAAATGCTTTGAAAAGAATGAACTGTGAGAGCAAGGGGTCTGCATTCTTCGTTTTTACCTTTAAAACCATAAAACTCAATTTTCTACATGACAGACATTTAAAATTAGGGAAAATAGAGTGTATCAAAATGTGCTTTTTGAAATATTTCTGAAATCTCTTTATTATGAAAAAGATCTACAGAAAAGCATGGAACTGCCGCTTAACAACTGTGTTCAACATATAGTGAGGATGGCACAAAGCTGAAGGTGTTAAAGTTTATGAATCTGTTAATGCACTGCTTTGGGGGAATTAAAGTTTAATATTGATGATAAACCTTCCATAATAACATATGGGGAGAGCAAGAGTATCTTGTGCAAAGCAAAAACTGTAAGTCACAGGATCTCCTGTGGTGTAAATGAACTTCTGTATAATTATGTGCATCTAAATGGATGTTGTGCATATTTTTTGTATTTCTTTTTCTTTTTAGGGAAGCTGTGTCCTGCCCCAGGAATACCTTTGGCTTCTGATTTTGTTATCCATCATAGAGAAAAAAAATGAATATAGGTAAGAGCATCGAGCAGCTACAGAACGAAAAAACAGGATGATGAGCTATTTTCTCCTGAAAAAAAAAAAAAAAAAAAAAAAAAAAAAAGTGTAGATTTGCAGCATCAGCCAAAATTTACAATTCCAAAGAGGTAAAATATTTCCTATTAGATAGTTTGATGCATATCAGATTGACAAAATGCTTTTTGAAGATGCTTATTTGACACAGTAATGCCGCACTGAAGCATCCTGTGGTACCTTTTATTCCCAAAGCCTTGCCCATATGTTTCTAGTTTGATGTGTTGGGTTCTTGTTACTCTTATGTAGTTTCCACTTCCTACAAGTGTGGTAACTTCTGGTACCTGTAACAAGATGAGCCATGGAAGCTACAAAGGACACTGGTGCGAATATATTGATGGAGAAAAAATGATCATTGTGTTTAGATCACCCATTTGGAACACATGTCCTGATGACCTTCCAAGTCAACAAAATGGGTAGTGCAGCACTGAGGTTTTTTTCATTTATACCTTTGCAAAGAAGGAGGCACTTTTTAATTGTGATACCGGAAGAAATATGTCTTTAATTTCTGCTTAATAGGAAATCCTTATGTCTGATCAATTCAAGACATTCTGAAGCAGTCACTGCTATTACTAAAGTTAATCAAAACTTACTGCTATGTAAGAAAAATCGATAGAGAACAGATTGAGATCATTTAAGTCGGGATAATTTTGCTGCAGGGCTCCTATATTTTGTCCCATCATTGAACAGGAACCTGAGTGAAAGAAGCTTCACGTGCCCTGCTCATGTCTTTATTAGTCAACTGAGTTGACTGAAGTTACTGAACATTGTGGATCTGTTTTCACTTTCTTGGTGTTATGGTTGTTTTTGACTTTCTCCTCTTTAATGAATGATTTCATCCTATTTTGATGCCTGCACCAGGCAAAGTGCATAAAACGTTCCCATAGAAGCTTTCAGAAATTTCAAGATGCTTTAAATGCAGGCGCCATGTAGTGAGTTACAATTAGAGCTGGTTTGAAAAGACACTTTCACAGACATTTTGATCTGGGCAAAAAGTGAAGGAAAACCTCTTTCCCACTTAAATGAGAAAAAAAAAGATGAAGTGTTTCAGTGTCTCATTTGGACATGCTTTCTTACCAAGCTCAGTATAGACAGAAGGAAATTGAACAGATGTAGGACAGTGTCCCTGATCCAATAGTGCTCTGGCATGAGGCAGAAATAAGGCAAATTCCATTTGTGGGTCTCTCCAGCACCTTATAAAATAGATGAATAGTGTTTCAACATAAGTTCCAACAACAGAATGAATTTTGGTATTTGAAGGACTAGGGAATACCTGCATTGTCCCCATTGTTTCTGGTGTTCGTGCCACAGTTATAACAGTAGGCAAATAGCTGGCAATCCCATCTGGTGGTTTACTGTTGCAGAAAAGGAGAATTATCCTATCTGCACTCTGACTCTGGGCAGAGTTAAACAGTCACTGACTTGAGGAAACATTTTAAAATAATATTTGCTTAATATACAAATTATTATCCATTAGATTATTATTTCCTGGTGTTATTGACCTTTTATTCTACCTCTTCCCATAGTAGCATGCATGCTACCCTGAAATTTAAATAAACATATAATGGCAGACTGTGAAATTCCTCATTAGTACTCAGTGTGTTTGTGTTTTCCTCCTGAGGGCTTTTTAGTAGCTATTCTGTGCACACAGTAGACATGGATCACGTGCCAGCGAGAAATATTTTATTGGTTTGATTTTGACTTCTTTCTCCTTTATTGTTTACAATATGTCTCATTGATCAGGCTGTGGATAGACTGAATTTCTGGTTTGCTTTTTGTAGATGGGAAATTTCAATGATCGAAGTCATTTCTTCTGCTTTCTTTTGTTTATGCTTACGAAAGTCAGCTGTTGTTTCCACCTACTAGGGTTGTTCAGAGTGTGCACAATCACTGCTTAGTCCTAATCCAACTACCCCATCTTGTTTTGTCTGTGAGAACTGCTTTTGATCTAAT
The DNA here is from genome assembly GCF_054131305.1 of Coturnix japonica. Lineage (NCBI taxonomy): Eukaryota > Metazoa > Chordata > Aves > Galliformes > Phasianidae > Coturnix > Coturnix japonica. Next base: position 18,481,804 of record NC_140675.1, on the reverse strand, counting down.
TAGTTGTATGTGATTCAGCTGTTTGTGTCTCTGCAGTGAGCTTGGTTATGTTGCAGCTTTTCCTTTTCTAAATGTTTTGGAGCTTCTTTCAGCAGCTACTTAACTGTGTATCCTGAGAGGGCTCAAGTTCAACATCTTCATGTAGTACTGTGTGAGCCAATGGAAGTTTAGAGACCTGCACAAAAAGCCTTCCTTGGTCCCCAGAACCCATATGGTTGTTTCAGTGTCTGCAAAAACCAATACATCGCCAGGTGGATTGAACACTAATTATCTGTGTAGCTTGGAGGTTCTTATTGAGATGGCTTTTTATCGGCTGAGGCTGGAATCAGGATTGTACTTGTCAAGGTAGTTTTATTCTGTAGCTGTTATTTTTATCCAAATGTTCCTGAAGTTCCTGAAGTTCATGCGTTGATAGCTTACTAAACAGAAGAAAAGTGGTGTGCCTGTTGGTTGGCCTTCACAGTGATGTGCCAACAGTGCAGGGATTGTAGTTTTTCACTGTTTTATTGAATTTATAATAGAAAAAAAAGGGAATGCAAAAGAAACCAACCAGTTCATCTCTAACTGCACATGTGTTTGAATTTAACTACTTAATTGACCAAAAATCATGTCATAAAATGTAGGTGAAGTGTTAGGTAATGGCTGAAGTGGTGATTGAGCACCTGGGGAAGCACTGTGGCTGGGCCAGGGAGCAAAGGCAGATGGTTTGCACCTGTGCTTCCCAGGTGACCAGAAGGGGGTAGGCCCAGGTTGGAGCCCCCCATGGCTTATATAAGGGTCAGCCACAGAGAAGAGAGCATCATGTGGACGTTGGTTGTTTCTTGGGGGTAGTGCTGTGTGGCTGGAGATCCCTGTCACCAGTTGGGTGAGTTCATTGCTTTTTTCTGTCTATGACTATTGGCTTGTCTGATATTGCTAAGAATCTGTTGACAAATTTGACTCCTTTGTGAGCAGGATATAAAGGAATTCTTTACACGCTTGGAAAACTTGTTGGGATGTATTGCTTTCTCTTTAAGTTTTGTTATAGAAATTGTTTGACTGTTTGTGAGTTCAGTAATACCTGATGGTATGTTCTAGTGATGGAGTGCTATGGTGTATGTTTTTATAGGGCTCCTGGCATGGTATTTTTTTTGAGTTGGGGCAAACCAAGAATTGCTGGATAGGCTGTTTGATGGGATTTTCTGTAGAACTGCTGCCAAGCTGCGTTCCTGAGCATTACACAAAGGGAAAGTTTATTTCTTATCTAAACTGACCTGAAATTTTGGAAGTCTGCCTGTTAATGTTACCTATATCCAAGGGCAGCACTGATTTTCCAAGCTATGTGGAGTTACTTACTGGCTACTGCAGTGTGAGGGTGAGCTGCTGGTATGCATGAGACTCCAGCTATGACTATGATTACTCTACTGGTTCTATTCCTGATTGCCTTTATCTCTCCTGGATAAATGTCCCTGGTAGACTCACAGGTTGTGGAAAGCTTCTGCCTCCGTAAACCTAAAGTGATTCTACTTAAGAGATAAACAGTTAATGTAGTACATCACAATCTTAGTGCTTGTATCTGTGATTATTTAGTATTTAAATTTCCAGATGTTTTTATTTTCAACTTGAACGCACAGCAGTTCCTGCACTGATTTACCCACCTGGAATATCCTGCAGTGTTTGTGTTTAAAAGCCTTCACTAGAAAAACTGCTACTGGGCTGTAGTTGAAGAACAGGAATTGAAGGCAGTGGGAGAGCAACTGTGGCTGATATTGCACAGCCTGCAGCCTTTGCAATTGCGGGCTGTGACACCTCCTGATCTGTTCAGAATGACTTTCTGTTTGTTTTTGTGAGCCCGAGTTCCCATTGCTAAGTTTCTTCATGGAAACACGCTGGAGAGGTGAGGTAGTGATGAAACAAAAAATGAAAGGAACAATTCAAATGCTTTCGGTGTTGTTGTCCTGCTCCATTTTGTGCTGCTGCATCCTCACCTTGATTGCTGTGTGTGGTTTTGGGCATCTCAGTGTAAAACAAAACCACAAGCGAGTGCTCAAAGGAGGGCTGTGAAGGGTCAGGAAGGTCTTAGAAAAGTGGAGTTTCTTGCAAATTCAGACCCTTATTCACACAAGAGCTTCATGCGTATGTTGGAAGTTCTGTGATGACAAGTGATCTGTTCTGAATCTCTCTTAAGCCTCAGATGTATGGTTAAAATAGTCTATCCTGTGTATGTGTTACCTTGATTTATGTGAAACATCACATATTGATGCCTTTATAGACAGTAAGTTAGTGTTTCAGAGGAGTCTGCATGTTACAAAAAGGGCAGCAGGTGTTATTTAGACTAAATTGACCTTGAAATTGATTTCTTTATTTTATGACTTACTGAGGGGAGATTAATACTTTTTTTCCTTCAGCCTGAAACAATTTACATGGTAATGGAAGGCACAGTCAGTCAAATAAATTGCTGGAAGTGGTAGTGTTCCAAAGAGGGGAAGAAAGAGAAGCATCTTACTTGCATTGACTCTCTTCATCCCCTGGGGAGCTGCTAAGATTTCTAACATGGGGGAAGACTACTGAAATCTGTTTCTCACATGGAAGGCAGAAGAGTGGATAGTAATGGCTGCAAGCTGGCGTTCACTTGTAACTTTCATCTGGAAGAATGGGGAGGAATTGTGTATGGAGAGTGTTTTAATGCTTTTTCACCATTCCTTTAAGTGCAGAGGGAAGTCTACAACTTTGGTTACAACAGATGTGTCGGCAGCATAGATGCCTGTTGTAACACAGTTGGCCTCGGTAATAGCCTGTAAATGGCTGATGCAATTCCAACTTTGAGTGCCAAATAGAAATAATTTCCAATACAGATGTTCATGAAAATATGGAACTACAAGGAATTACCTGTAGAAAGCACCAAAAGGATCATTAACTCTAATTCTGTGTGTGTGTGAGAGAGTTTTTATTGTGCAATCATGGATACTGCAATGCTGAAACAGAATTATTTCCATTTCCTGCAGATTCCTAAGCAAGCGTATAGCTAAGTGATTTGTTGGTGGCCTGATACTTTGCAGGCCTTGAACGTATGAGCTATTATTATCTCATATTGCATGAGAGCAAATGTGAATGCAAATCCACTTTTTCTTTTTTTTTTTGCTTTGTTTTGAATAGTGTATAGGAAAGCGTCACATACATGAAAACCATTGTGATCAGCCTCGGGTTGTGAGTGGGGGAATTAATCTCTTTGGCCATCAGAAATCTGCACCTGAATGCTATTAATGCAGCTGTAGAGAATGAGCAATTATCTCAGCTTTGCTGAGAGGAGAGGAGGAGATTGGTGTTTGGCAGACCCTGGTGGGTCCAGGCCAGGTGTCTGGCTCTGCTGGGGAAGGGACTCCAGCCCCAGTTAGCAGGCTCAGGTTAATTTTGGCCCTGGAATTCTGTCTCCCTAAAAATCACCTTTGTCTTTGCTAGTTTTATCTAGTTTACATAGTCTTATCTGGTTCAGTGTGCCCTGGTTTATTACAGCTGATGAGAGTATTATGAATGTGAAACACACTGCAAGTTTGAGGCACTGTAGACTTGAAGTTCCTTTTTGGGTACAAACGTGGGATGTAGAAAAGTGAATTGGCTGTCGAATTCGCTTAATATTATAGCCAAGATCTGTTTTACTGAACAGAATAACACTGATTTGAGTCATGAAATCTAAGTTCACTGACAGCTCTATCAGGTTGTCTGGTGTGCTACTGTCAGCATCATTAAATACAGACATGGCTTCAGGTTGTGTCTTGCTGTTGTGCTGAGGAGGGGGGTATCTGAATAAGTTGCAGGATGTGTTGCAGGTACAAACCTGCTCCCCACATTCCATTTGGTAATGATGTCCCCTACTGAGGATAGATAGGGAATTAAAAAGCAGAAGCTGAGACAAATTCGGTGGTGTGCGAGACCATAGAGTTCGCAACAGTAATGCCACTGTTTGCTTGAAAAGAAATTCAGTGTTCCTTGTTCTCTTTTTTGTTCTTAAGAAATACTGAAGCTGTTTTTGGCAAGGGTATTTTTTTCCTATTTGTGGGCATAATGTATGTAAGTTGGAAAATGAATTTAAATACTGTGGCATCAGAAGTAGTATAGAAAAATAGCTTATTTCAGTAAGTCCTTCTGATCTGATCTTCTGACTAGAACTGCTTTGGTAAGCTTTCACAGCAACTGGAAAGTTACAGCCTTTTTCATAGAGGCTAACATCTGATGAGCTTTAAAATAATATTGTGAGAGGCAAAGGCTTGTTCTTTTTGAAACTCCTGTGGCTTATTGTGTTAGCATTGAAATTGGGTTTGTGTCTGTGGAAAGCAAACCTTTTAAAGTAGTTGTTTGTGGTGTATTTTTCATCTGAATGTATTTTTCTAACAGAGAATACGATCTGATTACAAGTGCAGGACAAGTCTCATTAGACATCTGTCATTTTAAATTGAATATATCTTTCTTCCCTCTAAAAAGACGGAGAGAAGGGAAAGGAGGATGGTTTTATAGTATTTCTTGGCCATATTAAACCTGGAAGGTCTGCTGTTTTTTTTACTTCGTGATTTAATCTTTTGGTTGCTGTTGCTTGTAAGATGTCCTCAGTAAGTATCTATAAAACAGAATTTCAGTTGCCTCACTTAAGCCTCAATAGTGTACAAACTTTTAATTCTGCTTTTTTGCTAATCATTGATTTAAAGGTAGATTTGAGCACCACGCTTGGATTTGATGAGAAGGGGTGTGATGGAAAGACAAAGGAGCTTCGTAATTGCCATGATGTTTCTGATGCCACACAATCATGGCATCAAAAATAATGAGTTAAGTGTTGAGCAAATCTCTCTTGAAATCACACTTTCTCTCTCATTGCTTGGAAAATTGTTTGTTGTGATGGATGAGAGGGAGCACAAAGATATTTCAAGTGTGGTACGTGATCATTACTTACAGAACAATGTGGTAATAAAAGGACAGTTGACAGATAAGAATTCAAATGGAGCTGAGAACAAATTATTGAGTAATTTCCCAGTTCCAAAGCTTGAAAGGCTGATTTCCAGGCCTAATTCTTAATTCAAGAGCTTCTACTGCTCTTGATGACAGAACCTGTATGGGAATCTTATACAGCTAAAGCTTGTACAATGAATTCACTTCTCTGTTATGAAATGGAGACTTCACTGGAATCACTGAAGTTAGTGATGCAGAACTACCTACGGTGGGAGCTCGGTGGTGAATTAGACCTATCCAATATGGTGTTTCTTGATAGGTATAGCTACTTAATAGATAAACAATCCAGTATGTATGGAAGCTGAGTTTGTCTTTAAAAGTCTTTGGCTGTTAAGTCTCATAAAGTGATCAGTTATGACTGTGGAGCTAAGAAAATATGGCTGTTGGGAAGCTTATGGAGATGATTAAGCTACTAACTGCCAGACTCTAGAGGTGTGTACTTGGGCTTGGCTTCTGTAATGTTTTTTTTTCTTTTATGCCTTATATGCTTTCTCCAAGTGATGTACTCTTCATGGTTTCGTACTCGAAGGTATTGTAAAATTTGTAGCTTATATAAAGGTTTGCATCTTACTAAGAGGATTTTGCTTTATCCCCAGTCTCCATCTCTTAAAATTCGTGCCTATATATTGATATTTGGTAAGAATGTTCTTAATCAAGAAATGCTGAGAAAAGATATTGTGCGTAAAATAAGACTCTTCAGGGTAATTCAATAGGGACAATAATGATTTTTGCTGAGAAATAAAATTGCTGCAAGAATTGCTGCCTGTGATCGGAATAGAAATGTGCTAGCTACCTGAAGTTACCTTATCTATATTGCTTCTTTGGGGAAAGATATCTATTAGCTGAAGATAACGGTGTGTGGGGGGAAAAATAGATTGAAATTTTGGGTTTCTGTAACACTAAATGCATCTTAGAGCCTTTTCTGTGGAAAACAAAAGAGAAATAAAAAGGGGGAAAAAAAAGAAGAGGAACAAATGAAAGCTTAATAAGATATTAAGATTTGTCACTATCAGGGACAGACATAAAACTGAAAGAAACCCAAACCAGAACTACTCATTAAAAATCATCACACGCTGTTTGGAAAGGCTTCTGCACAGGAGAGAAGGGGAAAGTACACTGTGCAGGAATCTTCTGATATCATGAAACCGTTTGCTCTTGATTTTTAAGTTCTTAACTTGATGTTTGGTTGTTCTACATACTGGAATTTGGCAAGCATACAGGAGGGAACTGTTCAGTGGATTCACGATGTAAGATTGTATTTTAAGTACAGGTTTGAAAAGAAAAGTCCTTTTCACATTCATGATTTTGCGAACTTTCATGTATGTGTGTTGATGAGCAACCTGTGAATATGGATCTTCTTCAATTCTAAGTGACTCGCAGTAGAACAATACATAGAGCGCAGCAGTGAAGACAGTATTTCAAGAGTTACAGTGAATTGAAATGTCTTCAGGACTTTTTGTGTTCACAACTGTCATTCCTTCATGACAAAACAGTAATGAACTCAGTTTGAAGTGCGATGACGAGATGCCATCTAGTGATACTTTACTGGAAGTCTTAGTTCCCAATCTTTGTTCAGAGAGATGCTTTGAGCCGAAGTTTGACCATCATCATTAGCCAGTAGCAGTTTTTCTAGACTACTTTTGGTATTAGATTTCACTTCTGATAGATTAAATGAAGGACATTGGTTGACAGTGGTAGTATTATGTTTTCCTCTTGTTTTGCATTATAAAGCCAAATACTGTGTTAGAAATATGCTTACCAGAGAGACCAGCAATGGCGTAAAACGTATTTTGTGGTGTTTCATCAGGATGAATTTTTGCAGCTCTTTTATCTGGCAGAGGGTATCTGTGATAAAGGTAGGAAAGAAGCCGCTTTGAATATAGAACATTGCCTCAGCAGAAGGAAGATCTGTTAATAATGACAATTCCTGTTTCTGTACTATCCTGAAAGAGAAAAACACCTTCTTGTGCACCAGTAAATTGAGTTACTGGAATAAGTGCAAAGAAATTGGACATAAAATAGAAAAAGAAAGAATAGGGTCTGATCATATTTAGGGAGTCTATAAACAGGAGGGGAGTCAACTCTTTGAAAAGGTAGATAACAGTAAAGTGAGGGGAAGTGGCTTTAAGTTTATGGATGGAAGGTTTAGGTTGGATGTCAGGGTGAAGCTCATTACTATGAGAATGGTGAGGTGCTGGAATAGCTGCCCAGTGAGGCTGTGGATGTCCCGTCCTTGGAGGTGTTTAAGGCTGGGTTGGATGGGGCCCTGGGCAGCCTGGGCAGGTATTAAATGCAGAGGTTGGTGGCCCTGACTGTGATGGGGAGCTGGAGATTCAGGACTTCATGTTGCCTTAAAAATCAAATACATAATAAAAATTAACAAGCACTATGTTATACCATTGACCCTAATGTAACTTCTTATGTTCTTACCTTTTCGAGGCATCCTACTGTTTTCCAATGTAGAAGTGCAACCTTTGTAACAAAAATATGCAAACTGTGTTGTACATGGAGGGACCTTGTTAAGGCTGGTAATTTCCATGATGCAAATTTCAGAGCAGAATGAATCCATTAATGGAATTAGCAATTCAAAAAGGCAAAAGGTCATGGTAAGGAAACAATCAAAGCTTTTCAGAAGGTGCAATTTAATATTATTGTAGTAAAAGTACGTGCACTGATTGTTTTCTTTGGTTTCTTTTATTTCCTGCAGAATGAATTGACATGTGACACAAGAATGCTATTTATCTAAAATAAATTAGCATTTTTAGAAGAGGAAATAATGCCATATTAAAAATGTGCAGCTCCAGATTTGTGCGAGTAAGAGCGTCTGTAATTACAGAGGGTGGCTTTTTAAATGCAAGGGGAGAATGTGCTGAGGAAAGTGAATCCCAGCCTGCAGAAACTAAATGGTTTTCAGGAAGGACAGTTATGCCTTAATTTGCATCCAATATCATCCTTATTGAGAGTTCTTAGGAGCTCTTTAGTCGGTGCACCTTCACTTTTCCTCTTCAGTCATTGCTGAAGTCTGGTTCTGGAAACATGTTCTTACACAGAGACTTTGTTCTACTTTGTTCTCTGAAGGTGTGTCAACATATAGAAAGGGTTACTGAATTTCTGGATAACACAATGAATTAATTATGAGGTGTGGGATATGATGTTAAAATGTAATGTATCTGCTGCTGGAGTCTCTGTTCAGAGCAATTTGCTTGTTAATCTGCTTTTTCTCCCTATGTTTTACCAGTGTCATTGTAACTTTGCATAATAAGCAGCTCAGGGTGATGAACTATATGGATTTTTTTGGAGTTTAGCACAACTGGATTTTGATTCTTGACTGCAGAGAGAAGATGAATATTATATTTCTTTAGTGCTGCATTTATTTATAGGTTAAGATGTTCAAATATGTGAAGGTGGGAAGATTAATAATAAAAAGTAATCAATTCAATGTTCTGTGTTGTAGTTAGGGGCTTCTTAATCTCACTAACACAAAGGGTGTACCTATATGTGTAGTGAACTGGCTTCACAGTATTTTGTGTGTGGGGAGTTGAATGTTGGATCTCAAAGCCAATGTTTTCTTTTTTCACAGAGGTTTCTAGTGGTATACAGAACACTTCAATGTATTGATATAGGCTTGAGCCACTATTTCTAATGTTTTGCAGTAATATATGCTATGGAAGTGGTGCTACAGAATGTTCCAGTATTGTTGGTGTTTAAGTGTAGCATATCAAAAATGAAGAGAAAAAACTGTATGTTAAATAGTAGGACTCGTCATTATATCATTTATGGAATCTCACCATGAAAGGCTCACAGCTGTAGAGCAGGGAACAACAGTCACTATTTCTCTTCTCTCCCTGTCAAGAGATGTTTAACAAAGACCAAAAGTTTCTCAAACAGAAATATATGGTTATTAAATATATCCTTAGCAGTTTACTCTTTCACTCTGCATAGAGATTTTCTCTCAAATGCTTATTTGATGGACTGCAGCCCCGCTGACCCCTGCTGTCTCATACCCACACAGAAGCTTTATTTGTGACCAGCAGAAAGTTTGCCTGTGCTTGTTAAACCATAGCAATTATTTTTTTAAACCATCCTGTCTTTTCCCTGGAGTTCCTTCAAAACTCAAAAGCAGCCACTTTCCTAATCTTGAGGATGAGATGCAGTATGGTAGAACTTGCTTTATAAACTGAGAAGGCCAGGAGCAGTTATTTTATCATCCTGACGCTATGGGGTTTGCTAATGCAAATTTCCAATAGAAGAGGAAAAGAAGCAGAATTAAACTGCTAATTTGCACGTGTGGAGTTGGGGGAAAAATATGCAACTTCCTCCAATTGGGTGTGGAGTAATTAATTATAGTGGGGGGAGTTCAATTCATTCTTAAATTTCAGGAATGATTTTTGTAAGTGTGAAAAATGGATGGTAATCGTCACAGTAATGACATTAGGAAAACCTTATTTAGTGCTTTAAATAAGCACTATAAGGATAAATTTGGATATACAATAAACATTGTTTGGATAAACAATGATGCGCAATGCTTAGGCCTCAGTACATCATTCAATACCCTGTCCCTGGAGGTGTATAAGGCTTGGATGGAGCCATGGCAGCCCTGGCTGGTATTAAATGCAGAGGTTGGCAGCCCTGCATGCTGTATGGGGTTTAGAGCCTGATGATCTTTGAGGTCCTTTCCAACCCAAGCCATTCTGTGATTGTATGAACTTTATGTTTCTACTTCTGTATAACTTCTTGACCCCAAACCCTCAACTTTCTGACTCTAACATTCTAAAAATCAGTGAATCAGACTCTCAAGTCTTGAGACTGTAGTTCAGAACTCTAAGTATGTTGTTAGCAATCCTATTTTTGGGGTGCTCTGTCATCCCTACTGTGAACTAATTCTCCTTTAAAAATTGGATTTATTGTGTATGGATGGAATTGGTAACCAGGATCTTTCCTGTTCTTTTTCAAGTGGTAAACCAAAAGTACTTCTATAGGAGAGACTCCCTGTAGTCCTTCCATATGTTAGGATGCATCAGGAGGAAGTCTCTGAGCTCAGAAGGATTACAGGTGGAGGCAGTGCCTGTGTGTAATCTTATTTCACAGGGATCCATAGGAGAAATGAAAAGTAATAGGAAGTTATGAAACTAGCAGTAATGTTCAGTGGTTTTTTTTGTTTGTTTGTTTTTTTGTGTGTGTGTTTCTAGTGTGAGATTTATTCAATTGGCAGAATAAACTTTCTGGCTCCACAGAAATGAGCTGTCAGCAAATTGGCAACGTTTTTACCCATCAAATACAGTTATGCTCACCTGTCTAAGCAGTGTATCGCTGTCCTGTTGTAAGCCTGCCACCTGTGTATGCACCAGTTTTGGTTTCCTTTAAAGTTTATTTTAACTATTCTTTATTTCAAGTTCTAAGAAGGAGAAATTTATGAATTTACAGTAGCAAAATTGAGGCCATCAAAATAATTAACTCAGTGTTTAGTGGTTGAATGATAGTCTACCTTTTTGCAGAGTTAAGGTGTGAGTAAAATTCTTATATAATTTCACAACATAAATGTCCCGTTCTCCTTTACAGGCTCATGCAGATGCTAATCAATCATGTTATTTCATAGGACTTCAGAAAGTTTAAAGGTTATTTAGTTGGTGAAAGTGTTCAGGTTGATTACTTCTACTTTGCCTATTCTGCACTTTTTTTAATAAAACAATAACATTATATGCCTAGTAAGCTCTATTACTCCTCATTTGTTTGCAATGCTTCACTTCACATGCAGGTGCCAGGTACCTGGGTTATTATTCATTTTTGAAAAATGCTTAGCACTGTTTCTTCCATTAGCTTCTGCAACAAATAGACTCTGATTAATCACACTCGGCCGTTGTACCTTCCAAACCTGAAGCTGCAAGTGGAATGTGTCACAGCAACTGAACAGTGACCATGATGCTATTGATGCTTATTGTGTTTCTACAGCTCCAGTGGGAGCCTTCGGGTTAGGAGTGTGTGGGGAGAAAGAGGCTGATGTCTGGGTATTTCAGGTGTGTCACTCTGGATGAGAACTTGTTATACTTATTTTCTTCCAGTTGTTGCCATCTATGGTGAAAACAATTTCATAAAAATAAATTATGCGAGTTATTTGGAGTGCAAGCATGTTTATTATAGTAGAGAATGTTTTCTATGTTGTAACATAAATTAGACCTTCTAGTAGCATATTAAGCCACATTGGAGGTTTTAGTCTCAAGAATGTATAGTTCACTGTGTAGATATTTAAACATGCAAAAATGGGCAACAAAGGCTGGTGGTAACTGAACTTGTGTATTGCCATCATTACTTTCTTCACTGTTGAATCAGCTGTCAGTGCAGGTCCGTGAAATGACCTTGGGAGTTTCTGGTTTTGATCTTTTTAGAGTAAGAAGCTCCTGTACTTGCCTGGAAAAAGCATCGTGGTCTCAGGGATTAAGGGCTGGCCTGAGGTACTGTTCAGTTTCTGATTCTTTCTCAGGCTTCCTTTGTGATACTGAGAAAGTTGTGTGATAATCTCATTGTTGTGATCCAGGAGAAGCATTATATTTCTCAATAAACCACCATCTAGGAGTTACTAAGAAGTCTCTTCATGCTGACTCAGGACAAGGGATAAAACCATCCTACCTACCTGTATCAAGCAGTCCAAGTGGAGACCGAGAGCTGGGAAGCACGTGTGTGTTGTGTGAGTGCATCAGTGCTTGTGATAGATGCAGATACTTGAGAGCTAGGGCTGAGGCCCCACTGATGGGCTGTTTATGTTACCTAATACTCTTATTTACTTATTTATGTATTTGGCAAGGTAGCTGTTTTTGGAGGGAGTTATGGAACCTTTTTTTTAGCATTCTTGAGGAAAAGCACTGCAGGTGCTGTTTGTGTCTGTACAGCCTGTCCTAACGTAAAGACACCTGTTGTTAAATCTGCAGTGCTGAATTCATTAGACCTCATTAGGAAGGTAGAATGCTTTGAAGAGAATCAGGTTTAATTATCTCTGTATTCTCAGATGCTGAGGAAGGTGACGCTTTAAACTTCATTTCTTTATTAAAGCTGTTGTTGTAATGGAGCAAGGCTGGTTGGTCAGGTAGTGTCTTACATGGCCACGCTCTGCAGTAATTTGTAAGTTAAAAGACTGACAGTTTAAAATAGATTATTGTGAGAAATTCTGTATTCAACTCCTCTCTTGTTTAATTCTAGTTATGCTAATTTTCCTATAAACTCAGTTTTTATTGCTGGGATGTTTTATGTCCTTGCTGTGGCTTATTATCAGGATGGAGTAAAATCTGGTTCTTAAGCAAGTCTGCTGACTTTCTTGAGCATGCATTTGTTTGCCTGCATTTGAATCTTTGGCTGTTCTCTTTATCTAGATGTTCTGATTCTCACATCCATACTGTAATACCTGGGAAGGAAGGAGCTATGGAAGGAACTAGCATGGGCTGACTGCAGCCTCTGTGTTCGTTTTTTGATTTTCTTCCTTTGATGCAGGGTTGAGTATCTTTCTGTTACTACACCTAGTTTTGAAAGTAGACTTCTGGCTTGCTCATTTCAGTTAGAATCAAACAGATGAAATCCTCACTTGTGAGAAATAATCATTGGGTAAACCAATACATCAGGAGCAATTGGGTCTCATTAAGTCTCTTATATGTCCAAAGTCTGGATTTTGGACTCTGGAAGTCTGTGCAACTCTGAGATTCTATAGCTTTCTCATCTGTTAGATACTAATAGAGGTTTTTATGGAAACATCTGGCAGGAAATGACATCTGAACTAGCAGATGGCAATCAGTGAGGGAAAAACAAAAGGAATAAAAGAGACTGAGAAAAGATGAGGATGGGTGGGGTGCTGAATTGTGGGTTATAATTATTTGCAATGTTTTCTGAATTTGGCATGATCCCATTAACAAACTGAATAGGCTAACAACCATTTGTGGTTATTTACTGGGCGATGCATGAGCAAGAGAGCAGAAATTTTGTTAATTTCAAAGCGTTTCTACCATATTATGATGTATTTTAAGATGTACTGTGAAAAAGAAAAGCAAGTGGTAAAACTTTGCAGTCTGGTTCCTGAGTGGGGATGGATCGATGTTTATGTACCTTAATATAACTGCCCTACTTTCTAGGATTGATGAGTATCGCAAATTCAATTTAAAAGGTTGTTTTAATGTTTGTAGGTGTAAATTAAATATGGTGCTCTTTTGAAGTGCTGTTGGACTGCAGTGCATCAGCACAGGCAGTGAGCTGAAGCCTCTTGAAGTCTTTGTGGAATAGGATGTGCTGAAGTAAGCCAATTGTGACAAAGAGATCGAGGCTGTGATCCAGTTGATTGCACACAAAGTTGTTCATTTAGAAGAAAAATCCTAATTAGGGTGTTCCTAACAGGTTTAAGTTGTCTAAATGGACAGTAGGAGCTGTATGTCACTGATCTCTGTTTGTGATATTGAATTCAAGAATGAATTTTTTTCGTTGTTTCATATTAGTCAAGCTGCAGAACCCTTTGGGTGTAATGGTCCCCTCTCATGAAAAGAGAGAGCACTGCTGTTACTCTCCTTGTGCTTAGCCATGAAGAACTAGAATTCCTATGACAGCACTGATTTCAGTAGTGTTGAAGACAAAAAATGATCCCTATCAACACAATTCTCTCTAGGTTTTATGGAACAGTTACATTCAAAGGGATGTATTAAATAGATAATTCTTAAAAGCCTATTCCTTCCCCAAAGCGCCAGTATTATGAGTGCAGAGTGTTGAACTGTCATATCACACAATGGAACCTTCTGAGGGAAATGCTGTTGAAAGCGATGACAGTTCAGACCTGACCATCAGCCTGCATTATCTTAACTGACATTCACACAGGAGCATTGGATCTAAAATAAAAATGAAATAATGGCTCCCGTGTCCAAGGGACATAATTATCCTGAAGGGTGGATGCAGCAATGCATACTTGCACAATTTTGCGGTTATTGTTTAGGTTTCTACAGTTTGTTATTCCCTCATTATATCATTTTCCTGGGTTTTGTTTTGTTTCCTTTAGACTGCAGAGTGAGCTTGGATTGGTTGCAAGTCTTCTGTGTTCAGAAATACTACAGTTTTTCTGCAGTGGGAAAAAATATGCTCAAATTATCTATTTGAAGCTAAACTGATAAGGCAAGCATCTGTAAATTGTTGTGAATTACACCTCAATGTACGAACAGTGCTTGCAGGGGTGGGTGAGACTGAGATGAGGCAGTTATGGCAATGCTCATCAGGAGGAATGTATTTTTTTTTTTAATGCTTCATTGCTTTCTGCTGGTGATTTTGTTTGCAGTGTCCCTGCATAAGGGTGCTCGTCCCTGTGCTGTAGTTATCTGTAAGTATGTCAGTCAGATACGTATATTAGAATTTGCCATTTCGATGACTTCAAGACCTATAGCCAATAGCCTGGGGTGTGGAGTTTGGGTTTCTATTTAACAACCAAACCAAACAAACACTTTTGAATTACAGATGTTTATCCTAGAACCTGATGAAAATGTTTTTGTCCCTGGTGTCATGTCTGTCATTCTTCTTTTGATCCAGTCACCATAGACAGCTTAAGGGACAATTTGTCTCTGCCTCCTGGAAGTACATATCTAATAAAATAAGAAGAGAGGTTGCTGTCAACAGCACTGAGTTTTTTTTCAGAGAAATTTGCCAAAAATGGGGCTGTGGATGTGGCAATATTGAGAGAGATGTAAGGGTAGAAAGTGTCACGAGGTGAAAAGGGTAAAACTAAGTCAGTAGAACTGCCATGTGCTCAAGCCTGTCAAGGCTTTAAAAGAGAAATATTCAAGCTGATGTTTCTAGGACTGTATTGATACTAAAGCAGAGAACTTGAAGGGCTTCATAAAGACATTTTGTGACACTTTCCCTGATAAAAGCATTTCTTTTAAACCACACAACATGAAACACAAGGCTACCAGGAGACTGCAGCCTCTTCCGAGCTCTTTGCGGACTTTGATGAAGAGGACATTACAGGTGAAAAAAGACATGTGACACACACCAGCTTTTGAACTTTGAATGTTGTGTTCAAAGAAAGAAAGAATTACCAACTGAATAACCTTGTAATAAATGTGTTCAAGACAAAATCCGTAGATAGGCACCTTGCTGGATGTTAGCAAGGTTATCAATAACTCAGTTGTTAGGATTAAGTGTATGTGGCACTCCTTGCTTTCCCACGTGACTTAAAAGTGAAATTAGAATGCATTTTGAAATGTTGTGAGGTCATTTAAACAAAAAGTAACTTGCAGAACTTAAATTCTCGATTATCGGCAGTCTCAATCTTGTCCTTATCCCAACTCCTAACATCTAAAGTAAAGAAAAATCTGAAGTTGTAGAAGCATTTACGGTACTTTCCATATACTTTCAAATGGCATGCTTCTCATCTTGATTTAATTATTCTATTTTAAAACTTCAATTTAGACGTTTTAAAGACAAAATGGAAATTTAAGTCCAAAGCATATCAAAGCTATCCAATGACTCAGTGCATTGAGAATTGACATTTTACTGCAATTCTGGTATTTTTAACATATTCATGGGCTAGAAAAAACATTTTCTACTCAATCTCCAGAAGAACAGATTTTGCAGTCAATCAGACATACATTAGTTTCGCTGAAAAGTACTGAGGAACAGACTCTGACAGTTGCATCCATTTCTGAATCTGGCTTGCAGATCACACTGTTCATTTCTTGTTTTTGTTGGTTCTCACAAGTGAGAAATTCAAAAGCAGTCTGCAGAGTCAAAAAGCACAGATTTCCATGCATCCTTCCATACTCCAACACTTAAGTATGGGCTTAGGGACCGTAGCTTAAGTGCTTAAAAGTCCATTTTTGTTCACGATAGTTAAGAGAGTATTTCCCTCTTACGATCATGACTTCAGAGAGATTTATGTATGAAAATTCTAGCAGGTTTATTTTACTGGGGGATCTGGCATGGGAAAGCTGTCCAATTTAGAAGAGCACATATGTGTAACATCATTGTGTTTCTTTATGCTGATAGTGGCTGTTGATACAGTTCTTGTTTAGGGAATTGCAATTTAGGTATTTTTGATTGACATATACTGTATGTTCTTTAGGGTCTCTGCTGTGTGGTTTGGATTGTTAAGGTCACCACAGTGATGTCCGAATCTCGTCAAGGTGAATTTGTTTCATCCAATCTGGGGATTTCATGTGCTTGAAGGGTGCTCTAGGTTCCACCTGAATGTTTTCAGGGGCCAGTTTGCAAGGCCGCGTCAATACAACATTTACTAATAAGCTTTCACCAGTAAGAATCCATTTGCTATCTCACCATACAGTCTCTGGCTCTGAAATCAGTAGCTATTAATATTCTTAATAATGCTGTAATGTCCACGTTGTTCAGTACAGAGCTATGCAGAAATGGAAACCAGCTCTCCTGATAAATGATGTGTGGGCAGTTGTCAGCTGGGTGTTGATGTTGTATTCAAATATGCTAATTCTGCTTCTGGAGTTACTTTGGGATACCCTGGAGATCTCTGAGCTCTACTGCTCATCAGAGATGTGCCCACAGTGAGCTAGCATGAACCAAATACAAATCCATGTGAATTTTTCTGGCCTTAGAACTACTGAGGAGTGCAGAAGCAAAAAGAAGAAATTGGCATCAGGATTAATAAAGAATTAACACGCAGAGCATTTTGCTCCTTTGACTGTTTGTCATTAGACCGTTTTCGTTCCCCCTTTTGAAAGGTTTGTTCATTTTCAGATTTCAAAGCAATGTGACAAGATGAGCTGGTAGTGCACTTTAGCCAATGCTGCACTGAAATTCAAAGGCAAGGACACAGGAGGAGAAAGATTATCATCTTATTAGCGTAGGAGGGTAAAGATTATCAGACTGCAACGATCCATTATTTATAGGAATGCTGTCCTTTTCAGTGCACTTCACTGAGGCATTTGATGTATTTGTGCTAGGGATTAACATTGATGTTATTTTCTTTAATGTCTGTTTATTGTGTATGCTATGCATGTTGGCACTCAGAAAATTCAGCCAGAGGAGAAAAACAATAGTATTAATTAGGGATGTCAGTCATGGGTGTTATGAAATTCAAAACTGCCAAGTTTCCAGTGCAGTTTGGTGGTAATTATAATAGACTGTGGAGACAAGCTGTTCTTTGTTCCCTCTAAAGAAATGCACAGTTTGATGGGCTTGTTATCAAAGTGCTAATGCAAATCCCGGTGAATGGGATGCAGTTTCTAGAGAAAGTTTTGGATGTTTGAAATTTTGTTTTCAAAGATCTGTTGCCACATCTAATTCATCAATAGTAGGATATGTCTCCTTTTCAGTGCTTTTCACCCCAAGGACTTCGCATGTTCTGTGAATTACCCTCATTTCACAAATGGCAATTTTGGCATGATGAAGCAAAATCAAC
Organism: Coturnix japonica; assembly: GCF_054131305.1. Classification (NCBI taxonomy): domain Eukaryota; kingdom Metazoa; phylum Chordata; class Aves; order Galliformes; family Phasianidae; genus Coturnix; species Coturnix japonica. The sequence goes on along the minus strand of NC_140675.1, from coordinate 18,464,445 downwards.
TTAATGGAGTTTACCCAGTCATTGACTGAGCTGGATGCTGGTGTTGGCTTCCACCTGAATATTGCTATTTTTTTTTTTTTTTTTTCCAGGAGAGTTGGAATTCCATGTTGCTTGCTGCTGAGTTTCTGAGTAACGGTTTTCAAACTGATCTGCAAGCTGGTGTGAGGCATATATGATTAAAAACTACATTAACCATATTCATGGCCACTTAAATTTGCTCTACGGGGGTTTCCTTTCCACCAGAAAAATTATCACGTAACTTGCAAAGATTGTAAACCACTAGGAAGGAAAGATGGTGCCATTAGCAAGCCCTGCAGACAGTACTGAGCTACCTTTGATTCTGAAGTGTTTAAAAAAAAAAAAAAAGCAACAACAAAAAAACTGCACCCATTTTATTAAGTATGCTAAAAATTTGTTGCCATCATTCATAACAAAGAAAAGTCCTCACAAAGTCATGCAAATCAAAAACAGTCTGAGATTTTTTTTTTTTCTTTTGCAGAAGGAAAACATCAGGCTTGAGCTGCATTTGCATTTGAGTAATGCTTTAGAAATCAGTTAAATTCTATTTGAATAATTGAGGTAAATTAGTGGTACGAAACTGAGGTGTCCTGACTGAGGATGCAATTAACTTCTGATTAGGCAACTGTAGAATGACTAGAAACAACATATGCACTTCCGCTTGTAAATATTTTATTTAAGAGTGGTTGGGAGCAGAAGTAGTTTGGTTAGACTGAATCTAGAATTGAATTCTAGGAACACTTGAAAAATAAGCTAGGTTTTGTGTGAATGAAATGGAAATGATGAAGTTTATTGCTGCATTTATAGAGCTTTGCTGAAGTCCTTTGGAATTCTCATCTAAGACCTTAGCTCTAACACTAATGATATGAATGATGAAAGTTCCATTTGCCTGAAACTCCCTGGCTGTGTGACTCAGACTGGAACATCTTATGGGTCCCTTCAGACTCAGGGTATTCTATGATGTACAGCAGTGCATGAGATAGGTGCTGCAAATATTGCAGCAGAATAACGAGTGAAATAGCTAAGCAAAGTTAAGAAGTTTCGAGGTTTCTCATGTCTGTATTTAGCATTACCTGAGTAATATGAAGTAATTATAGGACATGATAGTCAAAAGACTATGGAATTGTAATTTGTTTTTGTTTGTACACTTTCCTTAAGCAGTACAATCAGGCATCTGGTAATGTACTCTACTTTGTGTTTAAAAAACCCTAATTTTTACCTGCATATGATTTAAGATTCTCTTCTTATTTCATCATACTGCAAGATTGTTGAATCGAGTCAATTCCCTATTGTATATCTTAGTGAATATTTATAAAGCATTTGTTGTCACAGACAGTAACTTATTGATCTGCAAGGAAAGGAAGTTGTGATTTAGAAAAACTGTATATGCATCTTGCATTAGTGACAGTTATTTTATGAAAAACATGACCGTGCTGAAATCTGTACAGAGTAGCACAAAAGGAATTAGTCGTGTCCTGCAAAATTATGGGTAGAAGTAAGGAATATAAGAAATGATCTGTGTTAGTTTATGTTCAGCTGCCCGAGAAGAACTGGTTGTTGCCTTCAACAACATCTATAAAGAAATTCTGCTAATCCAGCAGGGACAGTGTGATGGCCAGGGCCAACAAGAGGAAAAGTAAAGCTTGAATTCAGGCAATTCAAAAGATGTATGTATTATAAGTGGAAGAGTAGTGAGAGAGATTTGTGAAGAAGCTTCATGCTGTTACATTCATTGCTCTTAGATAAAAATGGCTCCATTGACATTGACACAATTGCAGTGCTTCAGAGATGGTTTTCTAGGAATATTGTAAAAAGACTCAGCTACTCAAATGGAGAAGAAATTGTTGCTTAGCAACATTTTTTCCCATGAATGAATATGTCAATATGTACCTGAAGAGCAACCTACCTAACCCTGACCCTATCTCTTGTCACATCTTTAACTTGCATCCCACTGATTTCACTTGAACTCTATATCCCATTAAGATAATATTTACCATAGGTAGGAAAATGTAATTCAGCCTTCTGCAACCGTGATGATTTTAAAAAGCATGTGAGCATATTGTTTTCATTAGAAAGCAACTACCAAATGCATCCATTTATCTCGCTGGCTGCTGCTGCTGTGTGCTAGATAATATCAAATATCCATCTTCTGGAAATAGTGTCTGATACAATGACTTCTATGTAACATTGCATACTGGAAATCAAGACAAAGCCTGCCATATGGAGAATCAAAATTAGGAAATGTGTTCTCATGCTGCAGTGGAATGTTGTTATCTGAATTAAATGCTTAATTTCATGTTATTCTATTAATATTAGAAGGTTGGGAATTTTAAGGTAAATCATCACTCAACTTGGCTCAAAATTAGGCGGTGTGTTAAACAAATATTTATGGTTGCTTCTGTAAAACTTGTGTCAATAGATAGGCTCTGTGTTATTGTAATTATCTTTGTCAGGAGAAAATGTTGATCCTGATTACAAATGTAGATTTCTTGCGGAATGTTTACAATATTTTAATCTTGAAATGTTGATTAGAATTAGACTCTTAGATTTCAGTGGAAAAATATTTAATTATTTAATACTAATGCATCTTGTCTGGGCAAGAAGCCTTATTAAATGCTGTCTTGTTTAGTTGCTGTTTCAAAACTGATACCAAATTGTAAGAAATATATTTCCCAATAATCACTATTTCATCTGAAACACTGGAGTAATATCATTAGTTGAGGTTCAAGCAATATGAGTAATATCTTTATTGTAGTTACTGTAGGATTAGCTTTATGAGTGCTAATGAGCCTGAAAAGGACTATGTAAGACATGTAGGTTCACCCAAAAGCAGACCAGTGGAGGGCACACATGCTATTGCTTTATACTAGAGCGTGAGGCACTTATACACTGTTATTCTAGAGGTGCTTTTGTACAGACTGCTTCCTTATGGATAACTACACAAAGCAGAGTGTGGAGTGAGGAAAGTGTGAACCAAATGAAATTTAGAGATTAAACATTTGTAACTGGGAGTTAATGACTATTCTAGGTGTTAACCACGTTTCCATGTAAGAATTCTTTTAAGTGATTTTAGAAAGGCATAAAGTTCACAAGGATAATGTTGCTTTACAATATATGTATTCAATTTAATGCAATTTATTGTGATACAATTATTCCATCACTATTTTTACTTCAAAAATCACCTTATGAGAATGATCCATCAGTTGCCATCATGCAAAATAATGGGGACTCTCTGTGAAATTATTCTCTAATTGTAAACTCGGTGCCTATGAAGAGCAATTTTTGCCACTCTTTGGCAAATTATGATGTTACTATAGTTTGCTGTTGGCGCATCTTGCTCTCTGTTAATTATGCACTTATAGGTTTTCAGAGAATCAAAATGCAAATAGTTGTTGCAGAGTGAACTCTTACTTCGAGCTCTTCAGAGTTTTTTTGGTTTTTTTTTTTTGACTTAGGCACTACAGCAAACCACACTGAGAGCTATTAATGTAAATTAATTATTTCTCCTGCTGGCATCTTTACAGCTTACTCAGATGAGGGATTATTAAATGCATCATGCCTTTCAAATTTGCATGCATTAAAAGCCTTATCATTGACTATGAACTATTGACCTCATTGCAGCCTTTCAGTACCTGAAGGGAACTTACTCCCAGGAAGGGAGTAAACTCTTCGAAAGGGCTGATAATAGCAGGACTAGGGGAAATGGTTTTAAGTTGAAGGAGGGAAGATTTAGGTTGGATGTTAGGGGAAAGTTCTTTACTAGAAGAGTGGTTAGGTCCTGGAACAGGCTGCCCAGTGAGGTTGTGGATGCCCCGTCCTTGGAGGTGTTCAAGGCCAGGTTGGACGGGGCCCTGGGCAACCTGATCTAGTAAAGGCGTATGTTTGGTGGCCCTGCTAGGCAGGGGGGTTGGAACTACATGATCCTTGAGGTCCCTTCCAACCCGGGTAATTCTGTGATTCTGTGTGTGTGACCTCTATCAGGGGTCCAGGAATTAAAAAAAAAAAATCACTCAGACATTTCTGCTGGTAGGTGCTGATCACTGTCCACGTAGCCCTGAAATATAAGCATAGTGGTCCTATTGTTTGAAGCACTCCTGGTGAGTGAGATTTTTGTGATCTGGAAGAAGTTGGACTGGGTTCATATTGTTACTGAGGCCTTCTCATGAGAACTTCGTAGGATTTCCGTATCAAAATTGAATAGGGTGGATATGGAATATGTTATTAGAGTCAGGATTTGGTTTGTATCCCTTTTTGGTAGATAACTGAAATGTTGAGACTTGGGGATATTTCCCTGTGGTGAAAATAAACTACATTTTTAAGAGTTCATTGCAATAACACACTTCAATCAATTTTAAGTGAATCCTTGGAGATTTTCTATGTCTGAGTTTATCTTTTCTGTCTAATAAAGTAACACTAAACAGCTAATAAATATATCAGAAAGCTTTCCACTGCACTGTGTTTCTTTGATAGCAGCATGTGTTGTGTCTACAGCTACAGCATTCTACAGGGTTAAGATAAATGAATTTCATAATCTCACACAGGAGAAAACCAAGACAGGAAAAATTGGAGCCGCATGAGCTGGATAATGTAACATTGCAGCTCTGAGAGACAGAGCTCTAGAAAGAAAACAACGAGGACATTACTTTCTTGATTGGAGATTCAGATATCGATGCTCTGCTTTCAGTCCCGTAATGTTTTCAAACTTTTATTAACTTTTTATCATCTTTCATCTGGCCCTCATAAATCGCTGCTTTGAAAATAAATCATTTGTTGTAGTTGTCAGTTACGAGTAGATTCATCTTCAGAACAACATTATCATTTCCTAAAGACTGGTATTAAATCCATCAGCAAGAATATAAGCTCAAATGTGTTGCATTATTTTGACCTATTATTCATTGAGGTAATTTCCTTCTGGGATTGTGCTTAATATGTTGAATTATCACAAAGGAGGAAATTGATTGGTCCATTATTAGCTTTAAGAAATACTACAGCTGATGATTACAAATCTAAAAAAAAAAAAAGTGCAGTAAAATCTCATTTTATCAAGTAGGCTATTAAATTCCCTTTGCTTGAAGGAATGAGGATGATCGCTGTTAGTAAATATTACCTTTATGAAAGGATTTTTACATGTGAATAGGGATAACCTGTTGTACTGGACTTTGTGGTTACTGATCTGATTGTGGTTTAAGTATCACATATACTTTTGACGTGATGTGAGACTGACAACCTTCTGTCAACACAAAAATATGTTCTTAGAGAAACATCAGTATGTCTTGGCTTAGAAACAGACTTGGGCAGTCAGTTCTCTTGGACTTCCCGTTGGTGTTGGCTGTTTAATCATTTAAGAATCTTTTCTATCAGCTCCTGAATGCATGCATCATATAGTCTTCCTGTACTGTACATTCCTCATGCTTTCCCGTCTTGTACTTCAAGGAACACTGTTCCTTGTATCTATATTTTGTTGTTTTTTCTCTTTTGTGTTTGCTGCAAAATGAGCAAAGCTCTCCTCTGGAACCCTGAAAATTCCTGCCAGGTGATTTGACTGCCTGGTGGAGTAGATGCTGGTAACATGATAAATCTGATAAACTGTTCCATTATTTATCCTCATTCTTACTTTCAGATTTAGAGACCGAGGGATGGCTTAATCTTGACCCTTAGAATATTTGGTTAAATAGAAACATGTGAAACTGTGATATTAGAGTCTTAAACCCACAGTCCAAAAAAACTGAGCTATAATCAGCCTGCCCTACAGCTGCTGTTTTTCTAAACTTTCTGATGTGTAAAAGACCTGTGTGGCATGGTGTGTCTTATTACAATACTGAGTAAAGCCTCTTCAGCTACGTGATCAAATCCACAATGACTTAAAAATAAATTTCAATGATTTAAGTAATCCTTCTGGCATTGCAACCCAGGTTATATTAAACTGGAAGTCCTTTTAAGAAGTGCCTGTTTTTTATAGGGACAGGAAGTTCAAAAAGTGCAATTGAAGCTGTTAAGCTGTTAGATTCGACAGGGTACTGAAAGCTAGTTAAAAATAATTGTAACTGGGGAGTTTGCTGCACATACTGAGGATTTTTGCAATTACAGAAGAGGATAAGGAATCTCAACAGAAGCGGGTAATGGAAAAATAGCTTTTCTGAAAATAAAAGTACACGTAGAAATGAAGTTTCCAGTTTGCTTGTTCTGTTGGCATATATGCAATAAATAATCCAAGTACGAAAAAAGGTGTTTGGAAACTAGACCAGGCTGCTGAGGCAGTGTAGGGGGAGGGAGCAGGATGGACATGCAGTTCTTGGAGATGGCCAAACATCCACTGGGCCCATGACAGGTCAGAACACAGTGCTCTGACTACCTCTGCTCATAGAAGGTTGGAGTGGACTATTTCTGGTGGTGTCCTCCAAGCTATGTTGTTCTACAGCTGCGCGTCTGTAAGGAGCACAAAATGGTAGATTGTGGAAGCCAACTATTTCATTCTCTTCTCTCTGAAGGCAAAAGATAAATGAGACAGACTGGGAGAACAGCATGAGAGGCCAGTCTGGCTGACAGGCTGGGGAAGCCAGCTCCTCTTCGGTTCTCTTGCAAAAGGTGAACTGCCAGTAGCATCCCTTGGGTCAGGTGCTAAATGTTCCATCAGGATATTTCCAAGATTGGTTTCATTTCTTTAAACCTGCTGAGACAGTGAGTAACTCATCTTGCAGGCACTGCAGGATGCATATCCCCTGAGGTTCCCTTTAGTCTGACAGGCTGCAGTTTTGTAGTGTGGTTAGTACTTCTGTGAGACATGCTGCCCGTTAATATGTAAAGAAACTACACTTTGAGCATCTTACAGCATCTGAGCAGTTTGCAGGGTTTTCTTGAGGTGACTGCAAGCATTTACATTATTTTTTAATATTCATTTAGTATTATTTTTCATAGAAAAAATATTTATATTGAATTCTTAACTCCCTTTCCAGCTGTCATAGCTTGATTTAACAGCTTACTTTTTTAATGGCAAAGGGTCTATGGCACTGTTTAAACTACTCATTTTCACAATGTATTGTGTTGCTTCATGTCCTGTTAGAAATGATCATTATAAACAACAGTCTGTATCTCCAGACTGATCTGTGGATCATTTTATGAAAGAAACTCTTCTTTATTGCAACTAGTGGAAAATCTGGCTGAGCGTTATTGTAGTCGGTACTCAATTTTTGATGGGTTTTAACCCAATGGGGCCCTGATTTAAATCATTGTCCCTAGCAGCTTGTGTACTGCAACTGAAGACTTCCTATTTCAGTTGCTGTTGCAGAAGAATGGGGAAGGTAATATAGAGTCTGTTAAACAGTGCACCTAATGTAGTGTTCTGAGATGATGATGAAGAGTGGCCTTTATATAATTAAGGGGTGGTATAAGAAAAGGACATACACTTGTTATCCTTCCAAAGAAAGGTGGAAGGAGGGTAGCCACAATGCTCCAATCCCTTGTAGCTTGTCAATTTTCAGAGCCAAATACAGTCTTAATGTCTTCAGAAACCATTGATGGTTCAGCCTGTTGTTCATCTGTGTAAACTTCTAGTTTTGCTTATTTTTGCTGTATCAGGAGCCACAGCTTGGCTTCCTTTTATGATCCTTAGCTCTCACCCTGGGAAAGGAGATTCAATATGAGCCGCCCTGTGCCTTCTGCACTGCACTTCAGACTTCTGTAGTCATCTTTCTTGCAGACCAGGGCATCTTGGACTTAATCACTCCTTTATGAAAGATTTTCTTTATTTAGGAAACTACTTTAAAAACGCCTCAGAAATGTTTTCTTCCTTCTGTTATTTCATTTATTTCTTCTATGTGTGTGTGTTTATGCATAGAAGCACAAAGCAGTTAATGGCACTGGCTTTTCATACAGGCACAGATGCCTGTGATTTTTTTTCTTATTTGTTATTTATCAGAGGAAACAATGCCACTCCTGTGAAAACAGGAACTGGGAAGCAGCGAAAGAACTAAAATGTCAAGGGGACCATAAAAGGAAAATAACACAGTTTTGTTATATAAATTGTTCTATGACAAGTTCTGTAATCATTTTGACAAAACTTCTGTAAACGGAAACCTTCTTACTTTTTCAACTGAATACGCTCCGAGGGCGCAATGCATCAGCGGAAATATAAGTTAAACAGAGTTCTTTCTTCATTCTCAGGAAGAATCTCTGCGTTCTGTGCCTCCAGAGGGAAGATATTCATTGAAACAAACAGGGAGTTTTGTGTGTGATTTATTATAATGTGTACCACTTTCTTATCGTTTTATCCTGAGAGCTGCTCTGGAAGCAAAACAGATCTGGTTTCTTTGCATACTGATAAAGATTGGTGCTAGTTATTACTCAGTGGTTACAGTAATATTCCTTTGAGATGAATTGTTGCTTCTTTATTTACTTTTCGCTGTTTAAACTATTCTAAACCTCCAGTTCAGCTATGGAACACGACTTTACTTCTTGCGTTGTTGGTGTGATGCATATTGCCTTTATATTTTTCCGTTTATATTACAAGGATTGAAGCAGTTGCATAGGACTAGATGCTCAGGAACCATTCACTTTCCATCATTTTTTGAAGAAATTTTGTATACGTGTTGTAAAAAAGACATTTATCTACTTCCGTGTCTTCTTTAGTGGCTTTAGTCAAAGTTGAGCTTCTTATGCAGGCATAGATCAGAGTATTAACATTACTTTCAAGTCACCACAAGTCTATCTCTCACCTCTACTCAGCCTGAAGCCACTGGCTCCTACTTTACTCCTGCAAAATAAAGCATACCTTTTATTTCCCCAGTGTATTCCTCCAGTTATTCATAAGATTATAAAGAATGGTTCTTATAACAAAGGAATAACTTAAAATACAGTTTTTGTAGAATTTCTTCATTCAAGATGTATTTTCCCAAGGAGTTTGTTTATATCACCATTTTGACTGGAATATTCTACAAGAAAGAAAAAGTCTTAATAATTGAAACTTGCATTGCTTTAATTGTCTCTGGAGTTTTCAGCAAGTGGAAAGCAAAGTTGAAAACTCAATACTGTTTTCATTTTGGATCGTTAACTGCCAGATGAACTTAAATTAGCTACTTTTCAGGTAGTTGCGATTTTCCCATAAGGGATTATTTCTGTGCTTTCTTGTTGTCTCTCTGGAATTATAACGCTTCTTCAGCTGAATTTTGAGATATGAGAAATAATGAGGCCAAAGCAGATATTTCAAATGGAAAGATACATTCTTGTTTCACCTGTGATATCCAAAACTATGGGTAGTTTCCCTCCCCCCCCTCCATAGGAAATGAGAATGCAGCAAGAACGTTTCACACATTTTTCCCCTTTAAGACTAAAAAAGACTAAGATTAGGTTTCTAAATGCATTTTCTCATCATTGTTGCGTATCACAGGAATAAGAGAATCAGATATAAAGCAGAATTTTCGACAGGCTTGGGGATGTTTTATTTTTAATTGTAGTCTTGACCCTGATTCTTACGTCTCATCAAAAGTATTTACAGATAAAAATCCTTAATGCCAATGGGACATCATCAGTAAAAGTGGATAATATGACAAGAGATTTTTGAGAACTATGAAGTTAAATGAAAATTGAGCTTTTAAACTTTTCAGCTGTATATGAGAAGGAATGATCTCTTTCTTTCTCAGTGCTTTTGTGGATGTACCACTGCCACCAACACACTGGTTGCACACCGAGTGCTCCAGCCCAGGTTAACTCACTTAAGTTACTTCCATCTGTGTTGGTGTGTTAACTCTTGCTGTAGGAAAGCACAGTATGCACTTGTAGAAATTTGTGTGTGATTTGGAATCTGATATATGAAAATGTTTTAATAGGTTGGTGGACAAATAATGTGTAACAGTTATGATTTTTTTTAATAATAACCCCATGTTTTTGCTACATCTGTAATCCTGATGCATTTGATGATTGCCAGTATGGATTGAAAGGCTCTTTCAGGCTGGGGAGTTTGGGCTCTTGTATCTTTCCAGCTGTTGTTCTGTAGGCCCTTAGCCTAGAGGAGGAGCCATGTGCATTCCCCCACAGAAGGAACAGTTGCTTAGCACAAAAGCACAGCTCAGATTCAGCTGAAGAAATGAGCAGAGGTTAGTGCAAATGACTGTTGTTTTTTCTCCCCGAACTGCTATTTTTCATCTATAATTTCTGCTTTAGAAAAGGATTCGACTTGCTCCGACATCTGCAGAAGCGCAGTGTTTGTTACTTGTACAGACTGCATTGATAGGCAACAGCTTTCTTGGTTTTGTTCAAGATTAAATTTCTTTTAATGAAGATACGTTCACTGAAGGCATTTGCAGGGGGTGAACAGCACTCAGCTGAGAAGTCAGCTCTATTCCATCAACATCTGCTTCTTCTGCCTTTAGTGCTCTTTCTGTATACTGTACTTGTGAATAGACCCTGAAATACAAACAATTGCTGATCGTACTGCTGGCTCTGATAACATAACTCATAATGTTGCCCTAATTACTTACATTATAAAACTGTCAGGTCTGGAACATTTGGTCTCTGAAGGCAGCTCTCCAATTAATCTTTTCCTTTTTTATTAGAGATCTTGCTATGTGATTGTCTTTTGGGAAGAAATAAGACAGCCTTTATGATATAGTGGTGTTTCTAAAGGTTTCAGTGATAATAGGCAGAGCAAGAACACTTTGGGGTTAACGGGAATGTGATGTTAGACTTTTTTTTCCCTTTCTTTCTATTACAGCATCTGAAAGGAGCTCCTACAATGTTGGCTTCCAAGGGAAAAAGATTTTTGTTAAAGCAGTGTTTGTTAAATAGAATCATAGAATCACAGAATGGCCTGGGTTGAAAAGGACCACAATGCTTACCTCGTTCCAACCCTCCTGCTGTGTGCAGGGTCGTTCAACCACCAGACCAGGCTGCCCAGAGCCACATCCAGCCTGGCCTTGAATGCCTGCAGGGATGGGGCATCCACAGCCTCCTTGGGCAACCTGTTCCAGTGTGTCACTACCCTCTGAGTGAAAAACTTCCTTCTAATATCCAACCTAAACCTCCCCTGTCCTGGCTTAAAACGATTCCGACGTGCTTTCTGATAGTTCCTGTAACCCGTGTGACCATGTATTAGAACAATGGGCATCCAACGTGTAGAGCGTTTTATAAGTCTTCTATTTTCAATGGGCAGTATTGCCATGATTGTTCTTACAACTCTGAAGTATTTCTTGTAGCTTGCCTTGGAACTAGCATGGGGGCTCAGAACCTTCCCCAGATCAATAGAGCAAAAGGTGCATCACCATTCTGTGGGTTCCCTGGCAAGAACCAGGGACTCCATCACACACACTTGAAATCCTGCGCTGCATTTTTGTTTGCTTTAAACTTTGTGTGTAAGGGATCCTCTAGGTGTCAGCAGAATGAATGTAACAAACTGTGATAATATCTTGTTCTTGGTCAGCTCTCACACAAATCCTAAATACTATAATTAGTAGTTTTAAACTTAAAGACATGAAACTAGGTGGATTACATCAAGAAACACTGTTTGTACAATGGTGCGCAGGAAATTCTCTCCTAGTGTAGTGTCTATGATGGGATGTTTTCTCTGTATTCACTTGGCAGTGCTGGAGACCTCTTTGTTTCACAGTCTGTTGTTCTTGTTGTGCTTAAGATGCTGGAAGCATATAAAGGATGGTAATGATATCCAAGCAACTAGATATATTAAATTCATTCACCTTGATAACTAATCCTTATATATACACTGTATATTTCCAAGATCACTCAGCAAAAATGTGCTTGTTCTGCCTGAGGTGAATTTTATTGTGCTTATGGTTTATCAGATGTACAGAAAATCATCTTCAAGGAAACAGCCATGTATCATTTGAACTTCAGTACTTACTCCATTGTTTTAATGGAAAAATGTTACAAATGAATGAGTTTTGTTCATTGCAACGCTTACATATTTCAGCTTGACTTTCTCAACACTTTGATTCTGTTCTATTGCATTCTATGAGGACACAACCTTTTTGTAAGTTTATTATGAACAAAAAAATCCTAAAATCAAAGTAAGCAAAGCTTAAGATTATTTATCTTAATTTGAAAACTGTAGTTGAATGAGGAGCGTCAGCAGTGCTTTCATTGTTTCTCTCCTATCATGTGTTGAAGGGGTGAGGATGTTTGTTACATCCCTATTCAGGGAACTTGATGCTTGATGCTTTGTTCGCCTTTTGGTTATTTGCACTTGAAAATACTGGGTATAAGAATAAAATAAGGCTTGAAATAGGTTTTATTAATTACAGTGTTTAACTGTTGTGGTTATTGTTTCTTAGAAGATTAATGAGGTGAATTATTGTAACCTAATTAAACTACAGTATATCTAACCTTCTATGTAGCCTTTTGGTTTACTGTAACTCGAGTACCACTTGAAGGTTAATTTCACTTTAGCTGGGATGTATTTAACTTTGGCAAAAAAAAAAAGTTTATATCCAAATATGCTTTTCATTTTATTTGAAAGTCATCGGGTAACAACTTTGCTAAAATTATCACTATAGGCTTTATTGGTGAAGGTAAGGACGTAATATGCAGTGCAATCAGCAGCCTGGTGTATATGAAATCTGAATATTCATATGAAAGCAGAAGGTAACATCTGCTGCAGCTTGGATGCTAATGGCATCTCCTGAAGGTTATGCCTTTCCTTCTGATTGTCCACTCTTACAGTCCCTTCCATCCTGAGTAATTTATCAGAGACCTGCTGTGGGCTTTCCTTTTCCCCTTGCCAATTTACTACAGATTTCTTGGTTGTAATTCACCTGGAGCTTTGTCAGTGTTTAATAGTTAGAATAGTTACACTTATTTAATATTTATAGAATCATAGAATGGTTTGGGTTGGATGAGATGTTAGAGATCATCTAGTTCCAACCCTCCTGCCATGGGCTATAATTGCCTCATTAATGTATCAGCTCTGATAGAGCAGAAACTTCCTTTATCCACTGTTTCCAGTTTTTACTGTTACAGCTGAGTGCTCATCTTCGTGATGTGTGTTGCTTATTCAGTATTGGTTATCCATCTGTGGTTAAAAGGGAGCTGCTTAGAATGCTTCCTTACAGGTGCCTGCATAATGAGAAATGTAGTTTTGGAGTTTTTGTGGGTTAAATGTATGGCCAGTCATTTAAAATGATGCAAATATGATCAAAGAGTGTCTCTTTCTCTGCTCGACTCTTGCAGTTTGTTTGTTTTGCAGAACATGGCTGCACAAAATGAGCTGGAATGTTATTTTAACAACTTAAAAGCTGAGGTTTTTCAGCTCGGAGTGATGTATGCCTTCTGAGTTCTTTTGCAACCTAATAGAGGATTAAAACAATTTCCTACTTAGAGTGTTTGGGAAGGCTTCCTCCGTGAGAGTGATACTCTGTAATTAAGGACGTAGGGGGCGTGCATCCCAAAGGCAGATCGTGCAGAGCTCTCTGAGAGCATCCGACTGCCTGCAGCAGAAGCAGGGAAGTGAACTGCTGTTCTTCTCCGCTGTGACGTGATTTGTATCTGTGAATCGATGAGCTTGCATCTGGTTTCAAGTTAGCTTAACATTTATTTCTGTAAACATGTTAATGTTTGCTTTCAGACAAGATGGTTAAAATCCTGTAGAGGATTTGTACATTGCTGCTTTTTCAAGTTCTAACATTTGTGGCCCTTATACGGACATCTAAGCACTTCCTCTCTTGCAGTGAAAATATCATTCTGTCAAAATCTTCATCTCACTGCATTAAACTGATGGTGATGAATAACTTTTTCACCTCTTAGCCATGGTCATGTCGAAAATAGCATATTAATGATGCCCTATGTGTACTGTGGCTTCAGAGAGCAGAGCGGTGGATCAGGAGAAGCTGTGATGTTATATGCAGTATGATTTTTTGCAGTTGTGTTGTATTCTAGGAGTTGCTTTTTCTAGTTGATGCTAAGGAAATGACCTTATCAGAATAAGGGATGTAGACTGCATTAATACCACCTATAAGTAATACAAAGGGAAGAAAGCTTACTAGGACTGACTGCAATGGAATTTGAGGCTAATAGGAAGTTACAGTAGAAACTAAGTTCCCATTAAAAAAAGGGGGAAGGGGGGGTGAATTCAACAGCACAGTGTGTTCTAGGCAGAAGGCAAATCGGGCCACACCACTGCTAAAGATAATAGGAGAATCCAGAGAAAGACAATGGTTACAGCAGGGAAGAGGCAGGAGCAGGTTTTGAGCTCAGCCACACTTACCTTGTTTCCAGTATTTTTGGCTGGGTGTATCAGTTTCACCCCATAAAGGTGGGTTTGGAATCAGGTCTTTCTGACGAAAGGGGAAAAGTTAAGGAGAAAAGCTAAGAAGATAAATAAGATAGTATGGGAGAGCCACATTTGGGCACTGCCTCTTTCTCTTAGGTTTCTCAAATCATAGCTAACAAGAATAAGTGGTTGCAGCATCGATTTGTTTTTCAGTTTCCAAAGATTTAATGACGGTATCTGTAAACATTTCACGGGAAAAATACTTATACAGGAATGCTGAGAAACAATTAAATTAAATACTTAAAATAATGTTTTTAAAAGTTCTAAAGCAACCCCTCCATTTTGAAGAAATACATCTTGCCCCATAGAGCAAAAATAATATGCCGGTTTCATCGGATGCAGATATTATCTTCTTTATGTGTCTGTTGGATAATCAACATTCCCATTTGTTATTTATCTGCTTCTTGAATTTTAACAAGTAATTCTGCTTATAATTATGACACTTCATGATTTTGTAGAAAATTGGCACCTGCCGTGTGTAGGATAATAGCACAATTCAGCGTTCGCTGTAGGAAGAACTGATTCTCTGCTTATTTTATCTAGAAATGTCTGAATTATAAGTGGAGTTGCCCTTCTGTTAAGACTCAAAATTGCTGTGGAGACAGGAAAAAATAAAGGGGAGTAGTAAAATCTTACTTCTAGGATGAAAATCATGCTTATTTTGGGTTTCGTTGCTTCAGAATATTTCAGTAAATTCTCCTTTAGGAATCCTTCCTCCTTCCAAAGGAAATGACAGTGGTGAAAATACACAGCACAGGGTGCCTTGCTCAGTATACACTACAGAAGAAAAGCCATACAAATGTATACCATGATATTTCCAGCTCCAGTTCTGGGCAAACAGTTGTATTGCCAAGGAGCTGTCAGGAGGATGAAGACAAGGGAACAGATTTTTTTCCAGTAAGTGTTAAAAATGAACAAAACCACAGCAAATTTTGTTGTTGAATATTTATTGCTTATCTGCTTGAGACTTAGGCGCCCACCTTGGTTTTGTTTCTTGCAGATTATTTTCCTGTGACTCTTAATTAAAACTTCCCTTGGGCACAGGGGAACCATTGGTGAACCATTTCTACTTAGGAAACTTCTTTTTTTTTTTCTTGAACTGTCTCAGCTTTAATTACCTTTAAGGATTTCAAATAAGCCTCAAGTTTCCCCATGATCGTGTTTACTATGGGAAGAAGCAGCAAAGGGATCAGCAAGAATATTTTCTATAAAATCAAAATTTCACATGGAATGTATTTTAAATGCAAGCCAAGCAGATGTTCCCTTCCCCCTCTTGAAAAGCCCTATGGCCAGGTTTAATATTGTTTCATATATTTTGAACCGAATAACTTGTGTCAAATCTTCCATTCCAGCACTACTCAGTTTTTACTGGGAATATGATTACATTGAAATGAGAATCCATCAGAGAAATAAGATATTGGATGGGCAGTAGAGCAAGGTGAATTTCTGAACAGTCTGTATAACTGTTTTTCCAACCGTAATAACAGCTTCAGAACTTGAGCAAAAGAGCTTACCTGTCAGATTGCAAATTCTATTTATTTTTGCTTGAAATGCCTTATTTGCAGGAGATTCATCAGGTTTGTTTTGTGTTTACCTGCAGATAAATTTGATCTAAAAAGAGCTCAAATGCATATAATAATGTCATTCCAAAAGTGAAGGGAGGGGAGATTTTTAGCCCCCAGTAGGCTTGTGTATATATAGGTCAGTCTATTCAGATACTGTTTGAGCTTCTCAGGATGCACTATTGGTGCAGTCAGCATGCAGCATGGATAGGAGGAGCCCATGGTGCAAGGCGAATAAAGCAATCCCAATAATTTCCTGTTGTTGGCTGCAGCAGCACTGGCAGGCCTGTTAAAGGAGTCAAATTGCAGTCGTTTTTAGAGTAGGGAATTGTGTAAAGCTCAGAAGAAGAAACATTTTTGAAAATTATCTTTCAACTGAGAAGAATCCTTTGTGCTATCCATACCAATGAGATCCTTTACATAAGTGCTTTTCTGTGGCTTGAGCTGGCATTTGGAGTTGTACTTCTGAAGCTCCAGGTCACAGTCAAAGTGCATTTTGCTAATGCTTTTGGTGAGTGTATACATACCATATCTCCCCATCTTGGGGGTTAGATTTTCACTGGCACCCAACAGCAAAGATTTGGTCACTTCATGGTCACTATGGCCAAGGCGGCCGTCAGTCACTTGACTCGTGGTGATGAGACTCTTTCTTTGCAAGGAACAAGCCCAGGAGGGCAGTGTTCTTGGTTAGCTCCTTTATTATCTATGCCAAGAATTTGGCTTCATTGTGCCTCAGGAATTTCCTGCACCTGTTTGTTCTGCTGTGTGTTTTTCATGGTTAATAGTTGGGAAGTTAGTCTCCTACAAGGGCAAGAACAGCTGATCTAGAGATACTCCCTTACTCTTTATTTAGTATATCAAGAAAAAATAGAGACACAATGGGAGAAATACTTTTTAAACAAATAGCAGGCAATGAGGTGGTGTGCTTTGGTGTACCCTTTCTAACAATATAAAGAATCAAGGACATTAACTTAGAAGCAAGGTTGTAACTGATTAAGAGAAATAGTATGCAATGCATAATTAACATGTCTTGCTGCTTCCCAGAAGTTTGGTGCCAACAAATTAACGATTCAGAATAAGATTTGACATTTATGTGGATAATAAAATATTGACAGTAACGTTAGAGATTTTTAAGAATTATTTTGTGAAAGAAACTCTCTTAAAAGTGTATACCAACTATCATTAGCATAAGTCATCTCCTACTGGCAAGCTGTTCTGTAATAATTCAGTGCAACTCAGGCAATTAAATACCTTTAAAAACTATCTGGCATTAAGTTACTGAGAACTCTCACAGTATTCTGTATTTTAAAAAAATCACTAAATTATACTGTTCCTTCCGTTATGTTTAATGGACTGCTTACATTTATATAAATGATCTTTGTGTTTGAATATATGGTTACTAGATTGCTGCAAATTAGCTAACCCAGCTCTAGCCAATATTGTTCCCCCTGTCCCACTTGCTGCTATGGCTGTGTACACGTCTCACCACACATTTTAATTAGAAAACCTCTGTATGACTCTGTTAGGGTTCTGAGATCCACAAGACATAACACACTGTGATCCCTACATTCTCTTATAGACGCCTGATAAAACATAGGCAGATCTCTAATTAATTACTGCAGAGCCTGCAGGAAAGCTTGAAGAGGAAGGCTACTTTTTCCTCTTGATTACTGGTTGCTTAAAGGAAAAGCATCACATGAAAATCATAACTCTGAAATTCTTGCACTTGTTTTTGCTACAAATGATGTTAAAATTAATGAAACTGGAAGGAGCTGGTCGGTGTGAAAAGGCTTTTTCTTGCTGTGTTTTCTTCACTTTGGTTCCGCTGCATAACTGGTATTTCCTGTAGTGTCCTGCAGTAAAGTAGGAACTAACAGAAAAGACTCAGAAGAGCATCCACAGCTGGATAGATGGAAATTCTTATGTACCTTTGTTTCCAGGGAAGTTTAGGGCAGATTCTTCTAACTGTTCTTTGATGTATCAAGAAAACTGGTCAACTGCTTTGGAGAATTTATCCTTTGAAGTTCTTACAGGAACCGGAGACCATATTGAAAATCTGTATTGTAATAATTTGAAGGAATGAGCGTCAGGAAGTTGAAATGCTTGAAAGGGGTTTATTTCAAATGGAATATTTTGAAATTGTGCTGAGTGTTTCAGGTAGTGTGCCTGAAGGATGATCCTGTTGCCATGGTTTCTGCCTGAGATTTGGGTTACCGTGGTGGCAGCCTTTAGTTCTCACTATGAGGGAAAGTATTAAGTGACCTGGGCAAGGTCAGAGAGACTGAAATCCTCAGGTAGGCTAAGCTAGAGCAAAACAAATGAGCCACCACAGTGGTTTTTGTGTCTGTTGCTGAAGGGAGAGACTAGAGCCAAAAGTATGTCTCCTTATGAAGCCAGGACGTTCTGCTCCTATGTAGGGAAGCAAGCACTGTGATCTGAGGGACCGACTGGCATTTTATTGTAAAGCACAGCCCTTTTGTGCTGTTCTGATCTCACTATCCAGTTAAAAGGAGGTGTGTGTCTTATAGCGCCTTATTTCTTAGTTACAAACAGCTTAATGGCCTGGCATGCTAAAATGGTGTGGTGATGTTGGGGCACTCGAACCTACAGCAGGTTTCCTAGGTCTGGGCCAAGGCAGTTTTTCTATAGAAAACATAGACTGTGGATCAAAATAGCCATTGGGTTTGGGATGGAACACAGTCTGTTTGTACTGAGAAACAAGAGTCAAATAAGCCCCCAGGCCTGAAGAATTCTATAGTAAAAATGTAGATAGTAACAGATTGGTTTTTAATTTGTTCTTTAATTGATTTTTCATGTTTTTGTTGTTTGTCTACTTGCTTGTTTGTCTGGTTTTTCCTTTATCTAGGGCTTTTAAGTCTCCATCCACAGATTTAAGTAAATACATTCCACAAGATCTTAAAATCCTAGTGCAGTTTTTGGATTTTGTGTTTTGATTTCACATTTCTGTGGAAATCCATCTCTGGAATGGAAAGTGTAGCAGCTGGAGCAGCGATCGATATCTGTGATGGATTACTTTCTTTCCTTGACATCTACTGCATACAGTCAAACCCTTGAGTCACCTTAGGATCTACCAAGGGAAGTGCAGGCTGTCAAGAGAAGTTGGCTGTGAACATTTTTGTTATGTGGGCAGCATCAGAGCAGGCACTTTCTAACTCAGGTAATAGTAGGTTTAGGCTCAGGGAGAGGGTTAGCATCGAGAGAAGTTGTGCAATGATGAGTTTTACTTTCTTTCTGAATTAAGAAGATCATTTCCTGAAAAATAATCAGAAGAATTCAGTATTAAACGGCAATCTTGATTATTCTGTTTCCATGATTATGTTTAGAATTTGTTGGAGAGAAGAAAATCAAAGATGCTTAAATGTGCAATGGATTAAAACCAGCTCTGATTGACAAGAACAGACTAATGAATGCAGTTTTATTCTCATGGTCATCGTTATCTAAAGAGTAACCATTTCAAAATCTAAGATTACTAATAATCTATTGGCTAATAGTCTGAGAGAAAAGAGATGTATATGGCCAGCCCGGTCTTCCAGGAATGAGGAAGACACTCATGTAAACATAACATTTTTTTTTAAGGAAAATTTGAGAAGTTGCTTTCTTTTCTTACATAAAAGTTGATTAAAAACAAAATTGTAGGTTTAAAGAATAGAAAATGTTCTCGCTCAATTTCAGTTTAGGAACCCAGCTTATAATAAGCAGATTTATAGTAACGTGCAGCAAAGTGAGAACACTACTGTTTGTGAAGTCAGTGAGCCTGAAAACTGTTGTCTTGGTGCTTAAGCATAAAATTTTACAATAGTTTAGTCATTAAACTTGCAGAAAACAAATTGGAGTCTGATCCTGAATGTGCCAGTAACTTATGTAAGTTGACCTCAAACTCTGTCTCTTGTGTAAGCAAGTCAAGGGGCACCATCTGCGGTTTGCTTTCAAAGCTGTTCTGGGTCATTTGTAGTTTAGCACTGAATACCAAGGTAGTGGTTATGGAAGAAAAATAGAAATTTTAAATGACTAACTTTAAAATGAAGGATTCCAGTGTTTGTTAGCTATCATGCATATAAGTGTATTTCCGTACTTCAATGATTAGATGGTCTTTGCAACTTTTCGGGAGGAATAATATTTAAAAAAATGCGAGTAGTGCAAATAATATCTGAATATTCAGCAAACAGATGTTGGTAGAATGTTTAATTGTGTTTTTTTAAATTATTTTAATTTTTGGTTGAGGCTTTTTGAGGTGGGTTTTATTTTTGTTATCATAAAAAGGTGCTTTAAAAAGATATTTTTGGGGATGGTGCTGTCTCATCTGGGAAGTGATTTTCAAAGAGATCTATTCTAAACAAAGCTGAATTTACTTTGCTGACTTCTGGGGTTTTATATTATGTAACTCAATCATCTTGCTGGAAGGAATTTTTAGAGAACTGAAATGAGTCAGTAACATAAATAGGCTCCTTGTTTTTGCAGGCAGGAATGCATCATCTTCCTTTCAGTTTGCTATCACAGAGGGCTTTGCACAGGCACTGTGCGACTCCAGGGAGTCACCAGAAGAGGAGTGGATAGTAGATATAAATGATGTAATAATGTGCTGTTTGGTGCTAGGTCAGCTCTTGGAGTCTTAATGTCAGCAAAGGCTTCACAGTCATTCCTTGTGAGACTGCTGTTTGCCTGGCCTCGGCTGGCTGCCAGAATTAACCAGATTTTAATACTAACATGTGAATTACCAAGGCCTACAAAAACCTTAATAACTCTTGAGAATAAGGTTATTAACTAATCTTCATTTGAAGGGAACCTGAAAACTTTTTAAATAATTAGGCTTAAGTAAAAGCCTAATGAAGTGCTTTGCTTTGGAAGCAGTTATCAGAAATCATCAGAGGCAGAATGCTGGACTGGGTGGATTGTTCCTTTGGAGGCGGGGGTTTATGAGAGGGATTCCATATCCCCCTCACACCCATCCAGTAGTGGGCATCTGCTCCCAGCTATGGGATCAAACATCAGATGGGTTATGTAGTCTCTTCAGGTTGGATTAGGGCTGTGTGCCACCCTCGTGAATGTATTGCAGTGGGAGAATATGAGATGTGTATGTAATTATTACAAATCTTTCTGTATGCTGGAAACTTGGTAGGCAGCAGTGACTGAATCCTGCAGATCGTAGTTCTGTTTAATTGCATTTTGGTTTCTGGTTCATGTTTGATATCAGTTATGCTATGTAGTATAGCACAGTGAGTAGGGGCACAGTGTTGTAGACCTCATGTAAGCATCAGCAGACTTCAAAACAATGGCTGTAGTACTGGGGCGATTTCTAATTGTTTTAAGTAATCTCATTGTGTTATTTCAATCATGCCTCTCTCGCTGTTATATTTTAATCACCAAAGCTTTCTACTTTGTCCTCCTTTAAAACATAGTACCATATTTCCTTCTTTATGTGCTTCATTTTCAATGTGTATTCCTACCTACTGCTTACTCTTTTCTGTGGCTTGTAGGTTAAAGGCAAAATGTCATGCATGTGAACCTTCTGTTATGCATATCACCCCCTCATTCACACTTAACTTTTCTCCATTTTTCTCAGATAAGCACACGTGAGCAAACATATGTGGATAATTGCAATTCTTGTATCTAGGTTGGTCAGAGACTATTGCAGCGTAACCTTTCCGTACTTGCATGATTTGGAAGCTGTTAATCCCTTAGCTCTTTATTCTTCAATGAGTACTCAGGTTGTTCTTGCGGAAAGGTTAATGGAAGGAAACAGTGTTATCCTGTGCAAGCATCTATGCAGTCTGATGGGGTTCTTTTAGGTATTCCATATGTGGGGGGTGTGATGGACTTAGTGAAAGGTACTTGATATTGTAAATGGTTATGACTTAGAAAAGTGATACAGCAAGGTATGGAAATTCCTCTACAAGCACAATATAGCAATTGCAGTATGCAGCTATGTCACAGTATAATGGTGACTTCCATTGCTGTTCTCCGTGGTCAGCCACAACCTGTGCTATTCCTTGAACTCTATGGGCATGAGACCCTTGTCCATCATTCCACCCCTGCATATCTGGTCGGTCACATTCTGATGTTAATACCTGGAGTGCATTAGTTTGACCAGCACAGTACCAGATAAAACTTGAATATCATTTCCAGTGTAGATTGTTATCTTAAAGCTGAGGAGAAGCTTTACTAGCCTACAGAGAATAGAGAAATTGACTTTAAAATTGGTGTTGAAAGAAAAAAAATCTAAAGGCAGATCATTATACTTTGGCAGTAATGTATTCTTCAATATACCAGACTAAATTCTTAGAATACTTTTAAAGAATAAAATGGGAATAATAGTGTTCAGCTATGAGTAGTTAAAAAAAAAAAACAACAAAAAACAACAACAACAAAAAAAACAACCACCCACATTTCTTAGCTATAATTGAATCACAGATACAACTACATACACTGAGACATAAGTACATAAATACTTACCTATCACTAAGCTAAGAGAGATCTCATGGCTGTACCAGCACAGCATGCTTAGTTATCCTCTCCAGTCTATGTCAGTCCTGCCAATACACTGTTCCTAACAGCTTCTCAGTGTTAATTAGAACTTTAGGCTTCATCTAGAATTTCTTTTCTGAAGCCTTTTCAGAGGTGCTTCAGTTATATCTGTGTACAGTAGAGAAAGGAGCATGGCAGTCTTTCTCCAAGTCAGTATTTTGATGTCTCTGTGACTTCTGACCCAGAGCACGTGTTAGTCTGTGACAGAACTGCAAATGCTGATGGTGGTGATGTGCTTTGGTCACGTGCCCTCCAAAAAAATTCAATTTTCAAATTGCAGCTTAGGAATTTCTATTTCAGACACTGCTGAAAGCGGCAGTCCAAAAGCATCCATATATAGTTGTGATCAAACAGTGCCTTGAAATGGTGAAATTTTACACTGTGAATACATTTTAAGAAAACAATAACAAAAAATCACAAATCAGTGGGAGCTCAGTGTAACAGATGAATAACTGTGGATAATTCTGATATTCCTATATTTAGGGAGACAAGGCCTTTGTGGTATGGCGGTAATCACAAAACTTGATCTGTGTGAAGTACCAGATGGTGTTCTATAAATGCAGATCTTAGGGCAGGCATCCGTAGAACTCTTATGCTGTGCGAGTACCACAGAAATTATAACAACTGTCATCAAATGGGTCACTTTATATATTTTGAGTCTGCAGCGTAACTGATGAGAAAGATACTTCCTTTTGCTAATTAGACTGAAAGGGAAAGCTTCATCTGGGAATGTTTTCCAAATTGAAAACCTTATGGGTTCTTGTAGGAGAACGTCTTTCTGCAGATACCTCTTCATCCAGCCATGAGATATTATTGCTCAAAGCTTTCTTCTGTGCTGTTGTTTTGCCAGAGTAAATGCTTGAGCATGAGGCAACTGAATATTGGTTAACTAATTTAAGGTTGTGTAGAATAAGATGGGATTGACAAAAGTGATAAAGCATGTATCTGTGCCAGTTGTTTTCTGGAAGTTTGGAATCCAATATCAGTTTTGAATTGAACATGTTGAAAACTGTACATAGTTTTCTTATTTATGTTTTATGTCCCTTTTTTGGCTTAGGTTGTACAAGCAGTAATTTTAGGAAGTCAGCCTGGCTAAATTGGCACCTACCTGTTCATATAGAATAGGGCTCGTTCTTCCCTGGGGATTCTTGCCAGGATTTTAATAACTTGAACAGCATAGAGGGCAGTAATTTTGCCTTTTTAAAAGCGAGTGGACAGTGTGGAGGCTTGACCTTTTTCCTTTGTGAAGCACCGGCTAACGTAGAATGGAGGTGAAATATGACAAATGTAGAACATGTCTGTCCAAATTAAGAGAGAAACTGGCAATCAGTGAAAAATATATCTGGTCTTCTCTTCATGCAAATACATGTACAGGCATTTCTTTAGAGCTGATTGGGATTCTGCTGCTGAGCACTTCTTTCTAGCAACTGCAAGAGCACTGTCAAACTCCTGTTTAATGTTAATTAAAGTAATGGCCAAAGATGATAATAAAATGAGGGAAAAAGTTCAGGTGTTTCACACAGTATTGTAAAAACAAAAGCGAAAAACAGACTCTTTAGGTTATATTTTTATATAAGGAATACATCCACTGACAAGTTCAGAGATGTCTCATGGAAGCAGGAAAGCCACACCAGTTTTCTGAAAGCTGAGAAGCAGAAGGCAGAGCAGGCAAAGGGTGACCTTTCTTCCTTGCTTTCCACTTCAGCATATCCCCAGAGAGTGTGTAGCGTTGATTCTCATCGTATGCCTGAGTATCACTGATAATGTACAGGACAATGAAATGCACAGTGATAACTTTCTGCAGATGTCTTCCTTGCATGAGTCTTGAAGTGACATGGTTGCATTCCTTTTTTTTTGCAAGGGATGGAAAAGAATTGAGGCACAAGAAGCAAAGGGATTGATGTGGAAAATGAGTATGTAGCTTTACATGTACTGTACTCTTTCTAATGCAATCAAGTTTCAGAAGGAATGTGATACCAGATGGCAGTATATGAATCAAGAATATGCAGTGCAAATAACAGTAATTTATAGTCAGTATCACAGATAAGTCCTCAAATTTTCTTTACTAGATAGTTTGAAAAGCTTGATTTGCTAGAAAACTTACTTTTCTTTGAACCTCTATTTTATTTTCTTTCTGCATTTGTAATTGGTATCTTTGTACATCTTAGGTCAGCATTGCTTTCCCTGTTGACGCTGACCCTCTTATGTGCTGGTTGAAAGTCTTCACAACTTTCATCTCAATTTTTAGAGATAGAAACAAGAAGATGGGATTTTAAAAAGCACTTAGCACAGCTTTCCTTATTTCCTTAAAATTAAATCAGTCCTCAAAAATATTGAATAAAATTCTAGGGAGCCCTGACAGTGTTTTTCAGGATCCTACCCCAGTCCCACACAGTTTATACAGAGGTTTCTTAGTGCTATATTGCTGTATTGTCTCTTTTCCTTGACAGCAGATTGAGACAAGAGGAGACAAAAATTGCAGCTGAGGTCTTTAGAACACCTTTTATTGATTAAGCAGTTAACAGCTTTAAGCTGTAATTATTAATAGCAGGTATCAGCTCTCACAGTGTATTTACCTATTCCTGCAGACAGACAGGTAGACACATGTGCAGTCATTCACAGCTGCCTGGTTGGAGCTGCAGCTGGGATTCCAGTACCAGCTGGATACTCAAAAAGCAGAGGATCAGACCAATGTCATGCCAGTGGCTTGCAAGTAGGTGTTCAGAAAGTCCCTCAGAGCATCCTTTGTTCCATCAGATGCATGTATAATCTTGTTGCCTTTGCTTGCATATAGCTGCCACTGTCTTGGACATGGTCCAAGCTGTACAATCTGTTGTTGATGCTAGTGTATACTGGTGGCCTTGGGCAGTTTTGGCAGATGCTTGGTGTTCTCAGTTTATCAGCTCTTGCAGGTCCAGCAACATTACTAATCTCTGGAGCTTATCTGCTCTTGGGAGACCTTCACACATCTTTCTGCTCTGAAGCCTGCTGTTTTCTGGCAACTATTTTTCCATGAACATCCGTAGGTACCTGCAGAATTCACTTGCACGTAGGGAGCTGTTATAATAACATGAAGTAAGCAGAGTTCCTACTCCAAAATTTTACAACTTCAGCATTGTAGTCCTGATTCCAGCATGGCAGGAACACCCTTTACAGTGATTTTTGAAACCCTGTGCATGGCAACAGCTGACAATACTGTGTCAGGTTATAGACTTTTCATTTGCAGCTATTTATTTAGCTGGCAACATCTAGTCTAATAATTGTTCACTTAAGTTTTGATTAAGGTAGACAGAAATGTTGCTGATAAGCAACTCATTAATACTATTAGCCTTTGATTTTTTTGTTTTTTGTTTTCCCTCAGAATGAAGGAAAGGTAAACATAATGGGTTTTAAAACTCATGGTTTAAAATGTGTTCTGTTGCAACTGTTGATATCCCAGTATCACTTCCTACCTCAACTCTCCTTGTCTGAAATAAGTAAAATACATGGACTCAGTTCTACCCAGTCATCACAATTCTTTGTGCACATAAATTACACCAATGCTGTTCAATCTTCCAGATTGTTTTTCCATCTCTCAGACTTCAATGAATTCTTAGGAAAAACTACTACAGTTTTTCTCTAAGCCAGTTTCTTGCATCAAGTCATTGTAGTGTACGTAAAAATAAGACAAAACCTATCAAGTTGCTTCTCCCTCCCCACCTCCTTTCCTCAGCCTGGAGCATTTATTGGGATTCCAGTTGTTTGCTTTGCCGATCTAATATTCTTCCCTTACCAAGCAATGTTTGGCTCTTATTTTTTCCATTGACACTCCTGGAGTTGTAGATTTTATTGATGTCGGCATCAGTGACTGTCAAGAAACTACTTCATAACTTCCAGCTGCCCCCATTTTAAGAAAATAAATGAAGGACGTAAAGGTTTTAAGGCAGTGAATTAATGGAGGTGCAGACTGATCATTCATTGTATCCAGTGCTACTTTTGAGGTACACAGAAAAAAATCTGTATATTCTGCATGTATTTCTTGTTTTAATGTTTTCTTTTCATCATTTCGTGCCTATACCTTTGTCCTGTGAACATTTTATTTTCAGCTAGAATGAGATGAGAGTGAATAATGGGAAGGTGGGTGGTGGAAGGGAGCAGGCAGGAAGAATTACCAACTATTTATAACTTTGTTTTTCATAGCAGGCATGGTTTTGGTGATGAGGGTCATTCATATCACTATTTCCATGGTCCTTAATGTCAGTAAGTTTTGTTCAAGTCAATAACAAAAAAATCACCTGGACCGTCCTCATTAAAGTTAATGCCTTTCTGACCAAAGAATAGTATCTCTATGTTATATGTGGAAAACAGCATGTAAAATATAACTGCAGTTTTCAGTGATTTATAACCTCTAGTTTCCTATGATTTTTAATCATTAAAGAGTATGTAAAAACATATTTTATACACAATCTTTTATCTCACATTTATTTTTATATTTCTCCATAGCAATTTATTGCTACAGATATATCACCATTACTATAGACATTTATAGTGCCATTAAAATTCAATGCCACCATAAATTCCTGCTCCTTAAAGTGTTGACATTTGTAACAGCTTCCACAAGGGCATATTTTATACTGAAAGTGAAACTTGGAGTAAAAACTTTTTTAAGATTTAAGATGTAGGTGAAGAAAAAGTGTCTTTTATCTGCTCTCAATAAATCCAGTCACTTGAATGAGACACACTGTGTTCCCCCTCACTTCTGGGCTTTATTTGCGTAGGCTACTTCAAACAGGTTCAAAGTGAAGCATGGTATACAACGCTTGAAATTATAAAGCAATTATTTTCTGACTAGCACACAAAATCTGGGCAGAATATAATGAGCTATTAGTGTAATAATTAACATCCTAAGGCACCTGAAGGGTCTTTGCTTTCTCAACAAACATCATCTGGGAGAGGAATGCTTGGCCTCCACACACAGCTCTGCATTGCCAAGTTGTTATTTTCCATAAGGTCAGTTGAAACTGATGGTACCAACACATGTGATCACCTGACTCAACTGACTGCTCTTCACTGCTCTTCATATTTTCTTTTTTAATTTCTTTGCCCTGTTGGGATCTTATTATATGCTGATGTTTTCCCCATTGAATCGAGTCTTTGATTCTGCCCTAAAAGTCCCATATCTACCTCTGCATCTCTAATGTTTACCTTTCTTGCTTCTCTATTTAACTTCCCACAGCTATTTCTCAGCAGTCTCAGTAGAAGTTGGGTACTTGTGAAGGTTCAGAGATGAACTGTGGTTTCGTGGCACACTCCCTGGCTGTGGTGGGAGGAAGCTCACAGCAGAGATTACAGAGAAAGGGCTACAGCTGATGACTTTTTTTTTTTATGTGTGTTTCAAATTTACATTTCAAGAGGTGGGAATATATAATTTAACTAAATAGCTTAAGAAAAGAGAAGACAGTTTTGTATCCTGAATATTGAAGAGTATCTAAAGATTGTTTAGTCTTTATCTTTTTCCACATAGATTGAAACAGCAGGGACAGAAGTCGTTGTTAGTAAATTGATTTATGGAATAGAGGCTGCAGACTTCACCCAGGAAAGCTATCAGAGTACAGCGCCAAAATTTCTCTTGCTTTAAGTGCATAAGATTTCTTAAAACCAATGCATCCATTATTTATTATTATAGCTCACCCAAACTGCTTCTTGGATTTGGAGGATTTGATCTAGATTCTCTAAATTGGGAATACAAGCACATAACCTAATTTATTGTGATAGGTTGTCTCTCCCTTCTAAATTGGGAACCTTATGTTCCTGTCTTTTGCACTGCTTTGGCACAGGCAGTGAGCACAAGACAAGTTACATTTTTTTTGTTCCTTTCCACACAGAATCAGAACAGAACTCATCCATAGTGTCAGTAAGTGTGGAACAATGCACTGTTACAAGAGCAGCTCAGAATATAGGGATTGCAGTGTTGTGATGGGGCATGGTGCAAAGATACAAATGTAATATCAAACTACACTAATTTCAGCGTTACAGTATTGAGTATGTCATCATTTAGTTCAACTGCACTTTTTTTTAACATGCACGCAGCTCCACAGCTAAAAGTTTCACAGGCTGAAGAGAAAGGAGTATCAGCCAAGTGCTCCTGGCAAAGTCAAAAATAAAGTGAGAAAAAGAAAGCTGACTTTTTGTTACAAAATTAGAGACTACTATACCTGTGTCTCAGCGAAGTTCACAGGGGTGCTGCTCTACTCAAAGCCCTCTTTAAAGTAAAAACTGAGAGACCTTGAGGGCTTGTGGTCATTAGTGATGCCACAGGACTTTCCATACAAAGTGGCTTGTTAGCACGATGGATCTGACTAACTCATGTAATTACTTTCAACCAACTTAAATTACCCTTCAATTTCAATTGTAGTGAGACGTTCTGGGAGCACAGTCTGATGAGGTTAACCAGGAGAAGGTTATGGGATCACAAATTATG
This sequence comes from Coturnix japonica, assembly GCF_054131305.1. NCBI lineage: Eukaryota > Metazoa > Chordata > Aves > Galliformes > Phasianidae > Coturnix > Coturnix japonica. The sequence goes on along the minus strand of NC_140675.1, from coordinate 18,435,590 downwards.
AGAACTCGCATCGTGAACAAAACTTTGCTAATGGAGTTTTTACATTCTGCTAGGGGAAAAAAAAATCACAAAAGCTGCTGACAGGGAGTTGAAACTTAAGGAATTCATTTTAGGAAAAGTGTAAGTTTTGAAATTGTAAATGTGATTTGTTGTTTGGGATGGTCACCCAGGAAAGGCTACAGAAAGATATTTATTGGTAGCAGTGTTAAAACCAAGTTTGGATATTCTTTAAAAGATAGTATTTTTATTATCTACTGTTTCATTAATGATAGCGTTTCCCTGCACTCTTGTGCCTTTAAATGCTGATGTGTGGTTGGGCCAGTAGACATTACCTTTCTAACCGAGGCAGCGTGGATGGAGCTGTGGCCATGCTTTGGGGTGTACCTGTTCTCCTGTGGATTTATCCGCAGGTTGGACTCTATTCAACTCAAGTTCTCATGGTGGAATCCTGTAGAGTAGAACAGGATCAGCAGAAATACTCTGACCATCTGCCAGACCATGCACATCCCACTGCAGTTATCAAAATGTTCCCAGGCATAGCAGAGCAAGATGATAAGGAGCACAGCAAACAGCAAAAGCAAAAAGCTGCCACTAACAAGCAATAGACACTAATATACAGTAAGGCAAGCAAACACATGAGCCTGCCAGTTAGAAGCTAAACAGACATAATAGCTATAAATTTGGTTTAGCACACTCTAATTAAATTTGCTGTTATATCAAACCCTTTGAGCCTCTGGATGCCAAAAAAGACTGCTGTGGGTTAACACCAGTAGGCAGCTGAACATCAACCAGGTACTTGCTCACTCCCTGCCAGAAGGATGGGGAACAGAACTAGAAGAAAGTGAGAAAACTCATGTATTGAGATAAAAACAGTTTAACATATAAAACAAAGCTACACATGGAATCAAAGCAAAATGTGGAGTTTTATAGAATTGTAGAATGAATGGTGAATTCATAGAATTTGTTGAGCATTCCCGATAGCAGGGAGACATTCAGCCCCTTCCTGGAAAGCAGAGTTCTATCACACATTACTTGGGAAGATAAACTCTCTATTGCTTTTTGAGAGAAGTACCCTCACTGCATTTGCATTCTTTTAGAGTTTCCAACAAATCCTGCCACTGCTTTTTAGTTTCTCTAAAACAAACCTTTCTTTGTTGCAGGCAGGAACAGACCTGGTAAATTTAATCAAATGAAAATCCCCCCTCATGTCAGTGAGATGTTCATGGGCAAATTGCTCTCCTGGTGTTCTGGCAGTAGAACATCTTACCATCCCTCCTTCCCTGAGCTTGTTGTTCTAGAGCCGCACCTTTCTACACAAAGTCGGGGGGTCAATGAGTTCTTGTCTTCTGCAAGAGAATTTCCATATGAGTCATTGCCAAGCAGTTTGTGTGTCCTTGGAGCAATGCCCTGTCGTGGTGCCTTGGCCTTGTGTGATATAAAAGGGAGAAATCCTGCAGCTGTCAATGAAGCAGAGTCCCCAGAGGTGGGGTTGGTTTTGCCAAGGCTGCTTTCTGCTGGGTTGAGACTTACGTAGATTGTTGTTGTTTCTGCTGACCGAATGCTTCTAGAAGCATAATGCTGCATCTCAGTGGGATTGTTTTATCTGAAGAGGTCTTGATAGAAAATACAGCGGTGCTTTGGGAGCAGTTATTGTAGCTCAGGCAGAATTTAAACAAAGATTCCTACAGCATACCCTCATAGGAGCTGCATTTTTTTTTTCTTTCTTTTAATCATTTAAAGTTGGATTTAAGGATTAGCTGAAAAGGGGGGCAGGGAAACGTGTTTATGTAAACAAATGGAAATGGCTTTCTACGTGCTAATTGCAATTACACGATTCTGTTTTCCCATTTCATTAATACCAGACTGTTTATTTTCACTGCTAATATGAAATAAATCATAATTGTTTTTAGCTGTTCTTCATCATGAACAAAAATATGACTGCTGTTGGCATTTGCACAAGGAATTATATTTTTGCCCAATAAGCAGATAATTTCTACTATTTGTGGTCTAGAGGAAAACTGCTTTGCCCTTGAAGGACATCTCAATATTGTAGAGATTTTATGCTTGGTTATACATTTAGGACACAAGTAGTGGAAACTTGGGAGCTACAAGAATTACTTAGATGCAGTGTTTTGTGGAAGTTTCTGTAATTATAACTGAAAATGAAAAAGCTGAAAATGATGAAATATGAATCAGAATATTCAAGAATACAACTGTGCAGATGCACTGAAATTCCTACTGTAGAGTCTGTGCATCTACTTATGAAATATCACATTTCTAAAAACATCATTCTTTGTGTAATCCTGTTGGATTTTTTTTTTTTGTAATAACTGAATTAACGGAGGTCATTTCATGTATCAGAGCATTTTAACAGGCGTAATTAAGCAATTTTGGAGACTGTTTCTGTGTCTTGTACGCTTTGTGTGAGCTACGTAAATAATGACTGAGGGCATTTTACATGGGCTCTGTTGATAGTATGCAATACCTGGATACTCCACAGTAAAAACTTTCAGTGCATTTCCAGATCTATTTCCTTCCTAATACTACAGGTTATATTATAAGCTTTATGTATTTCAGAAGGAAGCCCAGAGTTACTTGCATTAGCTCCGAATCTACTTAAAGTTCCTTAAACACTGATATCTGATCTGCAGCAATATTAAGTCATATCAAAGTTTTCCAGCCGCTATCTTGCTTATTTATCTTCTTTACAAGCAGAAGTAGGATGTTTGGAATTAGACATGGAAGCTCATGTGTTTTCCGTTTCTTCAACAATCTGTGTATTTTTTATAACTTGTCTTTTGTCATTGGGTTACTCTTGTTTGTCTTAGCTTTAGGACATTTGTTGATCTAGTTCTGACCATGAGTATAAAAACTGGCAAAGACTTCGGTTGTAGCATTTCTGCAATTTCTGTTTGTTTTTTATTTTTTAATGTAGAGTTGCTTTAATACGCCAAAAGTGAGCATTTTTCTTTTGTCTCTTGTAAAAAAAGCATCAGCCTGAAATTCAGTTTTGGAGTGCTTTAACAAGGACTGAAATTGTGCAGCGCTCATTTGTTACTCCTGCCTTTTATTTATGTGTTGATTTTGATCAGACTTTTCTTTTGCTGCAAGCAAATGGTATATACTGTCCTTTCAAGTGTTCTCTTCTTGAATAGAATGATTTGAGTCTAGCTGAATAGCAAGCTATTATAGATATTACCAGGATATTAAGAGTACAGTGCTATTTAATAGTAGCAGCAATTAGAGATAGTAAAAATCAGTGTTACAGCAACAACAGTATTATAGGTCCAACAAAACTTACCAATAATAGTATGACAGCGAATGTACTTACTGTGCATTGCAACTATCAATACTGTTACACCAGATACACTAATGATGGGTTATAGTTATCAAGAATGTACTTATAATAGTTTATATGTACATCTATGTGCATCTGTATATTTATAAAATCATTATTGCAAACCAATCACCAAAGAGGATAGTTGTTTTAGTTTCTTATTTTCTTATTCTTATTTTCTTAAACTTTATTTCCCCAAACTGATTCTACTCTTAACAGTATATTGTTCTTCATATCTTGTTTTGCTCTTATTGATGGTACTTTTAGGACATCTCCATTTCTCAGGGTGCCAAATAAGTCAATGAGAAGGACATCCCTAGTTCCTGGACTGAGTTCTTAAACACCAGGAGAAGAACATACCTGCTGGCTGAGCTCCCAGGCTGGCAGACATTTTCTCCTGTCAGTCTTTGGCAGCCAATTTTACATCAGCATTTTCTCATTGTTGTCAGGTTGCCTCTGTAACACCAACATGTTTCAGGGTGAGCTGCTTACCCATGAGTTTCAGTTCAACTGTCCTTGTCTCTCATTGATGTTCACAACTTCCTTTCTTCCCACAGTGGCATGCATTTTTCACTTTCATATTATAGGCAGCCTTCCAGTGGATTGTAATTTCAGTACACAGAAAAGGTTTTTTCATGCTTTCCAGAATTGTTCTAATGTCCTTGCATTGTTTGCTATGAGCAGCAGACCCAATTGAATCACCATGGGACCCTTTTTCAGTCCTTCATTGCAATCTAGGGCTGAACAACCAAGGCCAAGGTGTTTTATTCAGTATGTGATTGCATTCAGTTGATGGTTGTGTTCAGTCTATGATCGTTCATCACAAAGTGCTCATTGCAGAATCCTCAGTGGTTTTAATGTGGCTGTCTGTAGTGTTTATTCATGGTCTTAATGTGATTATTCTTTTTTAGTCTATTGCTGTATGTATAGGCAGAGAGGATTTGTTGTAGAAAGCTATACAAACAGACCTTTACACCTGGTCTTCTTAGAAGGTGTGTATGAGATTAGCTAATTGTTCATTGCTTTTTTTTTGTGAAAAAAGCTTGATATTTGGAAAGTGCAGTAGTTATTTGACCATAGTGAATCTGATGTCAGTACACGCACTCTCTTATGCATAAAAGCAGTAGCATTTTTTTTTTTTCATGGACCCTGAGTTGGCCTTAGGGTGAAACTCACCTCTTGTCACAGGATTAAGAGTGATTAAAGCTGACAAGACAAATGCAGACAAACTTTAAAAAGCAAACAACAACAAACCCATAATAATCAGAATTCCTGCAAGAGTAGAATGTGAGCAGTGTCCATCTTGTACAATTTGCACCACCAGTAAGGTGATTATAGCCTATAGATAATAGCCTTGATTGCATAATAACTGATGATTCTTATGTGGCGATCCAAAGTACATCTGTGATTTCTGGTATAATCTCCATTTATTATTACTTTGAGATACTACAGTAAATATCCTTCTAAACTAAATTTCAGTTAAATGCTATCAAAAAGCTATGTGTTGTGTCCAGTATACATGTTCTATTTAAATTTTGCTTTTTGGAAATGTGTCAGGAGCCATGGTATTTAGACAGAGTGATGTACAAGGACAAACTGAGGTTGGTCCTATAGGGGCAGAAAGGGGCAGCTGGGCATTGGGGTTATTGCTGTGTGTGCACTAAAAGCTCTCAAGCCCCCAGTTCTTTGTGTGGTCAGGAATTCCCCAGCTGCTGCCTGTGGGAGAGAAATGGAGCGTTTGGGGGAGTTGGACTGAATGATTGACTGAAGTGCCTGGGGCCTGCACAGCGAACCAAATGACTAACCGCTACTGGAGCTGTCATACTGGGAGTTGTAAAACAGCCTCAGATTCCCCCAAGGCTTTCCCAGCTGTGCATACACCAATTCATGTGTGTCAGTGTGCCTGTGAATTTGCTGGGTGAAAAATCCCAGTCCCAGACCTGTCCCCAGGAGACCTTCGAGGCTGCTCTTGCTGCAGAAGGGACCTGACTGGAAGGGGGCTGGTAGGCAATCAGCAGAACCTCATAGTGCCAGTGCAGGTATAATAACAGAGGGCAGTCTTTTGTGGATGGTTAGGCTAGCTGGATGTTTTCCAATTTATGTAAGATCAGAAATTCATTGTGCATTTACTAAAGTGATCACAAAGGGCCATGGATCTAGCAGCAGATAAGAATTGCTCAGAACTGTGCTTCGTGGAGTTCTTTCTTTCCCTTAGGAGATGCCACTGGTAGCATACTTGCAACGTAGACTGCTCTTGTAATGTGATCATGTATTGGAGAGATCTGGCTCTCCATGCAAGCACTGCCCAATACAGAGCTCATAACAACTGGTTTTTCAGTTTTGCTATCCTGTTTGCAGGGACAAGGCCTGGGGTTGATGGTAGCTCCTGTCCAAGTCACAAGGGAGCTCAGAGCCATGAAAACCTACTGTTGACCTCAAGACATGTAGCATGTTTTTACCTGAATTCAGGACTGTCACTTGAGGCATTCTCGAGACAAATGAGGCGGTAACACCATTGCAATAAGAATATCTTGTTTATTTCATGTAGTCCTGATTATGCAGAGAATATGCTGAACCAAAACAAGCTGAGGGTTTTGAATATAAATAATGATCTATGGAAACTTCTAAGTAAATTATGCCATTAATCCAGAGTGTGCTCTCTCTCTATTTTTTTTTTAATTTGTTGAAAGGAATAAGAAGCATGATTGTGTTATTTATTACTAGAGCAATGTTGCTATAGTAACCGTTACACCTCATCATTAGAGGTATACAGGAGTTGAAAAGTTACTTGGGGGGAGGCAAGAAATTTGTCAGTAATTGGGCATTTTCAGTAAAAGAGGTGTTTGCCTTCCTTGAAAGGCTGTGTATGGCGAGAGATCTGAGAGAGCTTTACAAAGTGCAGGAGGAGGCATGAAAGGAGGAGAAAATGTTAGATGTGCAGGGACTTGTATTATGCTAAGTTGGCTCATTTTTATCATTGTCTTTCTGTGGCAGTTCTGAAACGTGGACTGTGCGGGTAACCATAGAAACAGAAACTCTGCAATACAGGCACCTAAACACAGAGTATTTTAAGAAAACTTGAGATGTGATTAAGTAGATTATTAGAGATAAAATGCCACGCAAACGTCTCATACAGGGTAGGGAAAGCTGGTGTTTCAGAACTGGAAAAATGGCAAAATAACGCTTACTATGGAGTAATCAGAAGGATAGTGGTTGGTTGGTTGTTTTTCTTCCAAATCTTTAGTCACATAATGTTCAAGAGTAATTCTGATTAAAAAATGAAAAGGCTGAGGCATTCAGAAAGGGCCGGCGGCACACCAAACTTCTTCAAGTGTGGCAGGTTAGTTGGCCGTGTGAGAGAGGATTATAAAAACAATTTGGAAACATTCATGCACTTCAGTGAAACTTTCTGTTGTCTGTGATTGTGCCCTGAATGTGAAAGAAGTAGACAATAAACCCGACTTAATACTAGTGATATTTTAATAGTGGTGCCAGTCACATGAAGAGAACATCTCCTTTGGAACTGTGATGAAATGTGCAGATACAAGGGAATGTAGAAGTTTCCCCAATTTGCCAACTTCTTTCCTCCAAGTGGCTGACTTGAACCAGAATATGGAAAGCACGTTCTAAGGCACGCAGGCCTTTCATTCTCCTTCAGCTACACTGCTCACCCCCTGAAGGTAAAACTTCCTACACCATATGATAATCCAGTCCTAAAACAAATAATGGAGTGTGCAAACACTGTAATTAATCTGACAAAGTTCTAACTAAGACGAGTGTATTGCTGGAAGATTTTGTTTGCAGAATGTCACTTCCAACGGCCAACACTACGCAGGTGTATTTGTATTCTCAGCTATAGGCATGGATAATTCTTCTCATTGTTAGAGGTGACTGTGCTGCAGCTGCAAAATACACTGCAGAAATAATGGTTGTCACAGAAAAGCTTCCTGTGTGCTGTCAATACAAATGGCTTGCAGATAGTCTTTCAATTGCCTCTCATTATGACATTGCAGTCCCTAAGCTGTTGAAATTGGCGTGCAACGGTCTACCCACCAGGGCAACTTTTGTCCTACACCTCACCCTGGCAGCAAGGCTAATAGCTGTTCAAGAGGCCAATGGATCTTAATAAAAAATGGAAATGGTTTTGCCCCTCCATTTTAATTAACATTATGTCTACATTTCTATGATAATGGATAATTAAGTGAGTTACTTTGACATTGGAATGTTCTTGGAAATAATTTACAGTGCGATTTCATTAAGTTGAAGACATTTGTCTGTTTTATTTTGAATAGGAGTTTCATCGTAAGTATTTCTAAATGTGATTTATACGTGAACTCGTTATTATGCACAGAGGAAGGGTTTCCCAAATGGCAAACATAATTATTTGCATTTTAAAACCCTTTTTGTCATCACATGTGGCCTACCTCATCTGCTTCTTCAAAGAACTATTCTTGTTCTTTTTTGTAGGGTATCCAATCATCTGTTCATTCTGTAAACACATCAGGTGCAGATCGGTGTTCTTGTGGAATAGTATTATTTTGGGAATAGCAAAGCCAAAAGGTTTTCTCTGTCTAGGTTGGCTTGTCATCCTTCAGCAAAAAATGTTAATGAAAAGTGTTACTTGATAACATTTGGAAGAATTACAGAGGCAGTTTTGGCCTATGTTATATGCCTTTCAAGCAAACCATGTTATTCCCTAGTAGTAGCATCCTTGTTTAATCACAGCTATGGACTTTCCAGATCTAGTAAGGATTGTGTTTTGATCTTACATCTTCTTGCATATCTACTTGTAAAGAAATGGAAGATGCATGCACTATTATACCTTTTTTGCTGGAATATACCATCAGAAAAACATATTGGAAGCAGTTATGCCGCTCAGTTTCTTTATGCGTTCACGATCTTGACTCAAGGAAATGCTTAACAGTGTTTAGTTTGTCCTATGGAGATACGGTAAATTCAACTGCAGAAGTTTCTATTTTGAGAGGTGCCCATAGCTCACGTCAATGAAATGTTGCACTATTTTTGATTTAATAGACATGACTATTGAAATCATGCATTTTAAATACGCCTTGGAAAATGATCATTAAAATTTAACTTATTCATTGTTTTTAATATACCTGTCTACTGTGTGAGAGCTACTGGGAGAACTTCCAGTAAAGGTGTTGGTGGTGAGATTAGTCTTCAAAGATAGTGACAAAGAAAATTTTCAGTGCTAGATGTGGAGAGGAATTTTTGAGATATCTACCACTTTTGTGATGCAAATTATCAACTGCAGCGTGAAAACAAATTGCGCATTTGTTCATTTTAATTCGGCACTGCTGGTTTGCATACATGGGCAAGAGGAAGGGCAGCTGATGAAAACATTGCATGTGGTATTACTGCAGAAAACCTCTCAGTAATAATCAGATCCCATTAAACATTACAAGAATGCAGTTGGAGTAACTATGGAACTTTAGTTAGTAATGTTTTTCTGTCTGTGATATTGCCTCTGGTGCCTGCTTCTGCACTGAAACTAGAAATTCAAGACCTAGGGGTGGTTGGGCTACACTTTGCCATTGTTTGACTCATCTGTTGCGTCCATTTGAACAAAAAGGCAATTTAAGTTTTTGTAAAGCAAATGAGTTCATTTGTTAACTTCTGAGGTGGGGGAATCTGTAATATTCAGTGACGTAGTTATATTTTCTTGCCTCTCTGAGGAACAATTTGGATATGATGTCTATTTAGTTCCTTGTTATTTTCACTTGGCAAAATGCATTTTTAATTGTAAATGAGAATGTTATACACTTAAGTGTTTCTTTTTAGGCTTATATTATGGAGTTGAAGAACCGTTTTCAGCTTCCAGCTCTTTCATTGTTTTGAATGTGGTGCAAAAAAAAAAATGATGCATTTTCAATAGACAGAGCAAATCTGCATTTCCTTTAGAAATATTATTTTCAGATACAGTGCCAGAAATAGATTAAGAAGCAGAAAGCTTTCCTGGAAGAAGAGGATATATCTGTCTCAGAAATTCCCAAGCCAGCCAATACTCCACTTGTATGGCTTTTAGATTTCCATATTAATTATAAGACAGCAAGTAGGGTGGTGGTGGTTGTTGTTTTAATAATGCAAACACAGATTTTATTTCTTTTCTTTATATTCCTAAATATAGCTCATGATTCCAAGCCAGTATAGGCAACTAGAAGCAAGTCTTGGTAAACCTATTTTCTGTATTGTAAGAGGTGACCTACTGCTGAAATGCACCATCCACCACCTCGCTGCACTCACAGCCACTTTTCATTCTCCTTAAAAATTCAGCGAGTGTTGATGAATGTCAATGGATGCCATTTTTTCCACATGGAGGAATTCAGTGACACATCATTGCTTCATCCTCACAACCATGTCAGGCACCATTCTGTCAGAGTGCCCCTCTGCTGCCATCTGTCACATGGCACCAAAATATAATGGAATACTGATGGGAAGGCTGAGCTTCTGCTGCCATCCTGCCAATATCATAAAATAGGAGGCATTACTTTCAGAGCAGCCCTTTTGCAGTTTGTCTCTTTTATTATTTCCCTTATTCTGTCCAGTCTCACCCCACTCCTGCATTAGCCAACTGAACTACAGATTTTAGGATCATTAAGGTATAGCAGTCCTCCCTCCCAGATGAAAGGTCCCATCTGCCTGTCTTCCAAGCTCAACACATTTATCTCCCTGGTTCCCTGGTTGGTGAGTCTGGAAAGGTCAAGAAGCCATCACCTGCCAAGGGTTAGCCTGGCTACCTCCACCCATATAAGACATCTGATTTTAGACAGTAACCAGGAAAATAGTACCTAATTGCACTTGGAGCTCCAGTCTTCACACTTGTAGTGCAGAGGGGCACATTAAGGAACAGTACTTACTCCTTTTTGTTGTTTGTCCTTTTCCTTGCAATCCCTGTAAAAGAAAATACTCCAAGCCTGACTGTTTTTCTGCTTAAATGTCGAATGTTGCACTGACTTTTAGTGGGAACAGAAATCAATAATACTAATTAATGAATAATTAATACCATATAATTCCTAGCCTGTGCTAAGAGCATGCAGTCCATCAAGAACCACTTGATGCTGGTAAGGCTATTTAATAAAGGAAAATTAAAATGAGTACTTTTAAGTTTATCTCTAAAAATTATTGCTGTAGTCTTTCTGCACTTCATAAAGGTTTTCCTTCCATCAGATTTCTGATCTCTCATTAGGTCGCCTCACTAAAATGGATATCAAAAACTTTTCTTATATTACCATGGGGGAGTCAGGCTTGCTAAACCTAAATAAAACAAGAGAGACATCATTTAAAAAGTTCATTTATGTGCGCCATGAGAAAATGAAATAAGATTTAAGATCATATTGTAGCAGGATACTCTTTCATGGGTTTATCACATACTTTGGATACTACAACAACTCATTAAAAATCTAAAAAATCTTTAGTGTGTACATTGCAATAATGTAAATAGGAATCATACTTTTATGATCTGTTCTTTTACACGTTTTGTCTTATATTCAGCAGCTAATATGATATACATAAGGATAGTCTGTGTCTATGAGATCAATTTAAGGATATGTCTTGCTTTAGTTCTTGTTGAATATTCTTCCTCCATGTGAAATACATAAGATATAAATCAGTCTTGTGTTCTTGAAAGTCAGTTTAGACTTTTTGGATGGGAAAAAGTTTGTTGATTAACCTCTGTGAACATACGGATGGCACAAAACACATTTTTTCCTTCCATTTTTGAAGCAGGAGGAAATTCATGAAGCTTGCCTGCTTTTTAAAGGAACTCTGTCTGTGCTCCTTCTGTCTGTCTTCATAACAGAATCCTCATTTTTTGAGCCTGCACTCTCAGTTCAGCTTCTCTGAAAATGTCAGTGTTGGCAGCTGACAAGGTATTCCACTCCAGGTCTAACATTAATGTGGTAGACAAGACTGTCATGCTAAGAAAAAGTTTATCAGAGTCTTTGTACAAAGGAGTCTTTTTTTTCTTTCTTTTACCTTTCCTTCTTTCCTTTCCTTTAATTTTTTTTTCTTTGTATTTTATTAGAACACAAAGTATGAAGGCTCATCTAAGTAGGAAAGATTCTTCAAAATCTCTAATTAAATACATGACAGCTGGTGAATTAGAGCATTTTGTCTTAGCGCTGCCGTCCTGTAATACTTCATAATCCTGAGAGTCCAAAGCATGAATTAATTATGCCTATAACTATCCTGATACCCAACTAAAAGGGAAAAATAATCAAAATCACCCCCCTAAAAGGCCTCTGAGAAAGCAGGTAGTTCTGCTCATAATGAATAACTACAATGAAATTTATTTCTGGAATTTTCTATGGTAAAGCTTTGATTTAGGAAGTACTTCTACTACAAGACTGGTTAAAGAAACTGCTTATTTTCAAAATAACATCTTAAAAAAGCATTTAAAAAGAAAAGCCATGATCTTCACTCTTGCAAAGTCAGATGACCAAAATCACTGCTTTAGAGAGTCCTTTGGGATACAAGAAATGGAATTTTAGAGACAAGCTTTTGCAGATCCACAGATTGTGTACGTTTGCTGAGATTAGCTGATTTTGAAATGTTTGGGTTGTTTGTGTTATTTAAGAAGAAATGGAACATAACCAAAGTAGGATTTTTTTTAATTTTTATTTTTTTTTGCTTCACTGTTGAGGCAGTGATGAATATCTCCTGGATGTGTAGTTATGACACATCACGGAATACATGGACCATATGGAGAACTGCTGCTTATATGAGAGGGTGGGCATCCATGTCACTTACTGATGGCACCACATCAGATCAGCTGGATGTGTTTCAACCTAGGATTAAGTGAAATGTTTCAGTTCATTTTGAGACTGAGAAGTATGTCTGGATAGACAACTTCGCAATGTTTCAAGTGGAAAAAACCAAAATAATAATAATTTAAAAATGTATCCATTAAATTTCCTCTGAACTTTGTGTTATACATCAAGGATCAGTGAGGTAGAAAGTCATCTCAGAGTGGAAAAAGAAATATATATATATTCATATAATATGTATGAAAGAGTATTTGGTAGCAATATTAGTAAAGTGAAGTTTAGTTATCAGTTAATGTGCCAGTAGATGGCACTCAGAAATCTATGTTGTTCCATATGGGGCTTCCTATGGACGCTGCAGCTAGATGCCTCACATTGCTGTAAGCAGCTCTTGCCATGCAGAAGAGCCTTTGTGACTTCTGGATGGAAATAGTTGTATGTAATGAGAACACCAAATGGATGCAAGAGGTGATTGATGCATCATGATGTTGGAGGCGTAAATGATTGGGAAGGTGTTGAGGTCTGATTCAAATGTTCTGAACTGTTTGCTGTAAAGAGAGAAAGAATGAGACTGTCCAGTGAGAGTTTCTAACAATAGTTGCATTATTTATTTCTGACAATTCCAGATGAAATATATGAGAAGGCCTGAGTTAAACCTGGGGGCTGCACCATTTTTAAAGATTGTCCTAAGGAGAAATTAATAGGTCTTATTATTTATAGTGCTGATGATGATTTGCCTGAAATATTCTGAATTGTCAGCTTGGAAGGATCTCTGTACACTTTTGTTAGCTAATCTAAGACAGATTGCAGTCAGAAACCATATCTAAATTTATTAAGAAAATTAATAGACCATTTAAATTTTACTAGAATTGGGCTGAGACACAATAAGCATTTACACCAGCAGATATTCATTATCTGTAACATTGACCCAGAGCCCATATGCGTAATGAGAAATTGACATCTAGATTCAAACTGAGGCAATAGTACTAATAGCACCAGTCAAAATCATTAGGAAAAAAGACTAATATTATACATCTGTCATATTTTATTTTTCATATTAATCCCTTTATGAATATTATAGACTGCAAAGTCAAGGTTTGAGGTTTTGCGTTTACTCAATGCAGGATTTTTCTTCCATTTCTGTTCTGTAAACTTCTGTATTAAACTTCTGCCCTGGCAAGGCAGTATATGTCAGTAACAACAAACTGTGCAGGCCTTTTCTTTTGTTTTGTTTCCGTAAGTCTTTATTCACTTCTGTACCAGTAGTATGTGTGCAACTCCATGAGGCAGAGATCTCTAATCCTACTGAGCAATTATTCCATTGCCAGAGGAATGTTAATGATGTTTTACCACCTAAGAGGGGGATGAAAGGAAAGCATTGCGACACCTGAGCGTGTGTAATTTAAACGTAATAAAATCACAATATGAGTTCTAAGTAGGGAAATTAGCACCACTAATTAGAGCTTGCTGATTTTTGCTGAAAGCTTTTCTTTAAATTTATATATATATTGGGAGCTATTGGTAGCAGGTGAGCAGTTGGACTGGATGATCTTTTAGGTCTTTTCCAACCTTGATGATTCTATTATATATATTTATGATTCTATTATATATATTTAAATACGTGCATCTAGCAGATTCAAATGTCAGAAGAAAATTACCTCATGGCAAGCATACTCAAATTAATGGCTGGTACCAACTTCAGATCTATCTCTGCCCATCAGCTTTTTGTTGCATAGTTTGACATGGACATCTAAGAGTCCTTGTTATAAAAGAAAGTGAACCTATTTTTGCTTATTTTTTCTCTCTTGAAAAAATATGCAATGTGGAATGGACCAAACCATCCTAATCAGAGTGTTGTACAGGTAGGGTGAGATATTAGAATACTTATGTTACATGTGCTGCTCTCATACAAACATGCTCTTTCTTTTTTTTCTTTTTAAGGAACAAATTATCAATTAAGTATAAAAATCTCCTTTGCTGCCATAGGAAGTGCTTAAGGTTACTAACTGCATGTGTGACATAAATGCTGTAGAGCATTTTAATTAGATCCTTTCACCAGAACTCCTGACCTTCTGTGTAGCACATTAATGTATTTTACTAATTATAAATGCAATTAAAAAGTACTGAAATAAAATTAGGCTGGTCTATCTAGTTTACATTAAACACTTTCAGATTGTGCAGATTTTAAAAGTTTATTTTTCTTCCTCTCTTTCATTCCTTCATTCTTTTTTTTTATTGTTTCACTCATTCTTTCTCTTTTTTCCTTTCTCCCTCTTTCATGCTTAAATATCAGGAAAATATTGTCTCTCTTGTAACAGCTGGAAAACATCCCTGTAGAAAAGGAGATTTCCTTTATTCACAGTATATGAGTTAATTTTCTAGGCAGTAATATTCTTAGCTACCACTAGGATGACTCATGCAGTAGAACCCATATGTGCATTGCATGCAATGGTGGCTAATGCAGTAGGTGTGTGTGTTTCTTCATTTCATTTTCTCTTATAGCAGCCGTGTCCAGCACGTGGACTGTGTGAGGCCTGGCCCAGCTTGCACTGTGGCCATCCCTGCCTTATAACATCATCTTCTTGCTGAGTGGCCCAGCCCTGGGCACACAACCATCACTCAGCACCAACCGAGTATTAGTGCACTATTAATGCCAGCTGGGCTGAAATCAGAGCACAGGGTTAACAGTGCAGCGCTAACTCAAGTTATGGCAAATAAGTTTATGTATCTTGATGCATTGGCTAAAGGCAATCTTGTGAACAGCAAAAAATATGCAGCTGTGCTTTCTGTTTAGAGGAAGGAATTTGAGAATAGGTTATAAGAGTACTGAAAAAAATCATCAGTTTTTTTGTTTACTGCAATCAAAAATGATTGTATCTCTTTACCTGACTTTTCTAAGCCCTCTTTTAACCAGAGAGCAATATCCCTCACCTCGCAGACATGCTTTACTCATGTCATTGCTTTTGGCAGCATGCACATTTGTGCACAACAGTTTTCAAGCACAGAAAGAATGAAATTTCATCAAAAATCTCTGATGAGCAACTTGAGCTCACTGTAAATTGCATCATTGCTCATGCTGGATGCATGAGCTTCACAAAAACAGGATCATATGTCCCACTTGATTTATACTGTTGTTGCTTACTTATTAGAATAAGACTTGTTATTTATATACATTAACTATATTTTATGGGGGCTGCTCTGAAAGTAATGCCTCCTGTATTATGCTGTTTGCCCATGATGTCAGATGTGGATGCTGGTGGGATGGAATCAGAGGTTGAACCTTCTCACCAATATCCTGCTGTTCTGGTGCAATGTGACAGATGGCAGCAGAGGGGCACTCTGACATAATGGTGTCTGACGTGGGAGTGCAGGTGAAGCAAATACATATCACTGAATTCCTTCATGAGCTAAAAATGGCTCTCAGTGATCTTCATCAATGCTTGTTGAATGCTTATAGAGACCAAACAGTGGCTGTGAGCAGAATGAGGCAGTAGTGGTGCATTTCAGCAGTGGCCACAGCAATAGTGGGTCATCTTTGTTGGTTCAGGGGCAAAATGTTTTTAGTCATTAAAATAGTTTGCCTGTTTTCTCTTTTAAATCTCTGTTTAAATAACGTTATGAAGAGACTTTTAGATACAAAATGTTTGATTTTTTTAATTTTTTTTATTTTTTATTTTTATTTCCCATTATTGCTGGTCGAGCATCTAAAATGGTTGCAGGCAATGTGCAGGGAAAATAAAAAACACAATCCTTACCCGAAGGGATTTGATCTAATGTTAGATGGTTGCAGAAATGGAGGCTAGCGCTAAGCCATGAAGTGAGATAGAGAGGAAGAGTCTTAAAGTAGGAAAAAATGTCAAGCTACAGTGAGATTTTAGTTCATGTTGTTTATCCTTAATACGTTTTCTGTAAAAAATAAATAAAAGGATTAAGTTCTAATAAATGTGGATTTTAATACAAGTTCACTGTTTTTATTCACTGAAAAATGAAACAAAAGTGCTTCAGCTTTTTGTCCTGTTGTATCCTTTGCCTAAGGAAGCAATAATAAGTAATTGAGAGGAAATAAATTCTGAATATATCACAGCATTAGAATAACTGAAGAAATTTGGTGTTCCTTTCATGTCCAATATCCTGCACTAAGAGCTTGCTGTTTTTTTTCTGCATTGTTATGTTTAGATTGTGTGCATGTGTCTGCTCTGTTTGAGTCTGATACGTAGGATATGGATGTAGAAAACTGAGCATAATGCTTTGCACTCTGTTATTTTTCAAAATTCTATAAGGTAGTACTAACTTACCATTTTGATGGTCCTTTGGCTGTTTCTTAGATTTACAAGACTTTGAGAATTAAAAGGACCAACATTTGAAATTGTAAGAAGAACATTTTGTTGCTGATCACGTAGAAAGTTTACTCTCCCTTTTTTTTTTTCTTTTGGCAGCAGGAAGCACTGTGATAACGTAAAACAATGATCTCTCAGTTAGAATAACTTTTACCTTTTAATGGGATGCCATCTACTTATCTCTGTTTCCATGAGGACCATGGATGGTTTCCAGGAGTAATTTCTGTCGTTAAAACTCTAAGCATCTCCCCTCTCTATAGCAACAAAAATGTCTCACTAGTTCAGTATATAATAGATATTTTGAAGTAAATAGCTCTCAGTGGCAAAGTTTGGAACTACACAAATTCAGACATTTATCTAAAATTTGTTTTATCTTATGGCAAAGTCCAAAAAGAGTTTGCCTTTATTTTTCCAACCCAAAAAAGTGGCTGAGGTTTTTGGTTGTTTTTTTTTTTTTTTTTCCCTAACATTGACATTCTCAAAGCTTTAAAATCCATTTCTCCCTCCAGAACTACAGACCAATGTGTAAAAAGAACATAGAGGTGACACTGAGATTATCCTTCAGTTTCTCTAAGATACATACCTGATTATTAACTCCTGCTTGGTGGAAAGGCAGAGAGGAGTTTATATGAGATAAAAAAAACCTGCAGTAATAGCTGCGCTGGAAGTTAACTTAGACTTTACTAGAATTTGGACCCCTGGGACCTGGTTATTAGCTGGTATAAATTGGCACAACTCTATTCATTTCAATTAGGTCACACAATTTACACAAACTGAAGATATGGACCATTATTTCTTCATGCCTTTTCTATCAATGACTCCAGGTATGTGATTATGAATACAAGAATGCTCATTAAAGTTAATGCTGTGTGCTTAAAACCATGAACCTAATGTTAAGCTGGTATTTAAGTGCTCTGTGGTATCAACATCAGAATGTGGAGCTGCCTGGTGACAGCTAAAATGTTGTTATAGCAATTCTTTAAAAATGAATCTTCATTTATAGTGAGCACCCTTCCTGTCAGTCAACATACAGCCGGCTGGATTAACTGTTGTTTGCAATATCATCCTCTGTCTCAAACTATTTCTTAACTTGTGTTATGGATGTAGAAATAAGGGGAGAATTCAACTAACAGTTTCTTTATCATTAGCTTGTCTTACTTAATTGGATTTGTCTTAATTCAAAGCGGAACTCTGAAATTCTCTTTCAAATCCTGTCTTACTGAAACTCATTAAAACCTTAAACAAAAAATATCACCTTGGTAGCTCACATAATCCTGTAGGTAGAATATCTATATATATAAATATTTACATAAATGACAGCAGTTGCTATCTTTACTTTGTTAGTAGATATACATATAAGAGAATATACACTACAGTGAGACATAGGATTAATCTGGTTTTTTTCGCATTATTAAAGCAGAGCACATCATGCAGTGCTCAATGAGTCGGGCAGTAGCAGCCCAGGCAATGTCCTGAGATTCAATGAAGGTTGAAAGACCTTTCTAGAAATGTGTGTGTCTGTGATGGTTATGCAGGCAACTTAGTGGACCTGAACTCCATGTTGCTGTAGTGCTCCTGGTATCTGTAGCCTAACTGGCTTAAATTAAGCTTTGGTATGCCCTTAGGACTGCAGCCATACTTCTGACAACAACCAGCATCCACAGCATAACATGATGTGTATGGTATTTCTCATTAGGACTGGAATGAATTTGCAAAGCAAACCAATGACCAGGAGCCCATTCTCTTCAAACACGTAATTTTACAAGCAATTATGATTATTGTCATCTAATAAATTAGATTCATATAATCTTTTATGAATTATCTGCATTATCTTCAGCTCTTCTTTGCTCGCTAATCTTTGTGGCATTCACCCTCACATTTCTGTGACTGAGTCTCGCTTTGCCAGAAACAAACTCTTAGCAGGTGTTTTCATCGTGACATTAATAATAAGAATTGACATGCTCTAAATGAGGAATCCCTTGTTGTGCCTGGTAGCACTGATGGATATTTGGGGAAATTGACAGCTTCTGAAAAATGTTTCTGCCATTACCAGCACTTCTCTGACAGATTTTTAATGGCTCTGATAGAACTCTGAATAACTTGAGTACTTTTGCAGATGAAGTGGAAAGTGTTGAAATATGCTGCTTTAACACTTGTGAAAGTTAGAGAAGAAATATGGGCCAATTCTGAATTTTGCTTCGAAATCGTGATCATTTTTCTTTTCCCCTGCAAATAGTTTTTCCTCTACAAAACCTAAAAGATAGGGATGGATTAAATAAGAAGGCAAGCATTTGTTGTGGTACACCGGAACTGAGCTACACAGCTCCTGCTAACCCTAGTGGGAATCAAAAGGCTCTGTCTCTTGTAATCTAGATGGAAATATCCTCCTTCTTGCCAGAGATCAATTGCACTATGTATGACCTGTTTTCACAGCGTCTCATTCAGAATGGGAGTCATTTTTATGACCTTGTATGAGATGAACTATGAGAAAGGAAGAACAGATACAATGAGACCCTGAGGAGAAAAAACAAAACCCATCAAATAAAGATATTAGCTAAAAAAGGGAGAGAAAATAGAGAAGAAAAGTTATAAAGGATGGTGCATTACTCATGCTGGGAGTTCCAATGAAATGTAATTGCAGTTGAATCACAAGTGACTTCAGAAGTTCGATGTGATGCTGCAAAAAAACCCAACATCATTATGAAGACAATAACGTGTAGAATTCAGGTTCTGAGAATTCATAAAATTCAAATAATTTTACCATAAGAATATTATAACTCATTTTCAAACTTTAAGGAGACAGGAATAAGATAACTGCTTGTATTTTTTTCTTAACGAAGCTGCACATTGTGTACATAAACCTGAGATACTTATAGAGATGGTGCTATCAGAAAACCTCTTTTTAAAGTTAGCTACACCTACGTGTCTAAAGCACGTTCATGTTTTAATACCAGTCAATACTGAAAGAATTATTAATATTTAATATTACCAGTATTAAATGTATTCAAAAGCTGTATGAAGAATAAAGTCCCAAACTTTAGGCTACAGATAACAGTGATAAGCAAGAGAAAAGAAGCATCGACATTGAAATTTCCAGTTCTTTATTCTAACAAGAAGACATAATTGGTGTTGTATCTCCAATAGAGTCTGTTGTGAGATTATATCATTTTTCATCCTATCATGGTGGCTGAAGGTACACATACACCATTTTCATTTATGCCACTCTCTTCTCTCTCTGCAAAGACAGATCAGCTAGAAGCTTATGAAAGACATTGACATCAATCCAGTTTATCAGTCTGCCACCCAGTCCTGCATTAGGATGACTTCTGAATCAATTTATCCTTGCAGTTATATAAGCAGGTGTTTTAAGTTTGGCCTCGTTGCAAACAAACAGCTTATTGATGCAAGAACAAAGCCAATATTCCTGAAAATCTGCATGCCAGACTTGCACATCTCATTGATAGCAAGCACTCAATCCAGACCGTAGTGAAAGTCCCCACTGTGGGGGGTGAAGAGCCATTGTCTGTTGAAGGAGTTGGATTTAGACAAGATATTTAGTAAGATATTGAACACCCCTTTGAGCAGATTTTAACAGGGAATGGCAACAGCACTATAGAGCCAAACTCTACAGTAGTAACCACTTCAGGGCCTAAGTTACCATAGATGAGGTACCAGTATTTATGTTTTTCCATCTTAAATAAGCGAGGCTTTCCTTTGACCGCTGGAGGCATTTCATTTCTAAAATGCAGTAGAAGTACCAGTTGCTAGCGTGTAATCAGATTCCAATTCCTAAATTTCCACTTTAGCAGTGATATCTTTGGTTCTTATTTGAAAGATTTCAGTTCTAATAATTTCTCCTGTGGATATTCATTGGGATTTTATTTTACTGAGAAGTGGAATGCAGCAACATGTAAAGAAAAACATTTTCCATACGTTTATTTATTTCCTTTCAGAATATTTTCCAGAACTGGCCTTATCGTATCTGTTTCTTGTTTTTCTTCCAGTCATAAATAACTGCTGAAGACTGATGTGTTTATTTTGTCAAACCATGGCCGTTGTGTTGAGGACACGTTAAATCATCCTCAGACTCTTATTTGCAGCCAATTCTGAAAGTAACAGAGTAGTGACATAAAATTACTTCATTCTGCAGAGCTTTTATATTGGCCGGAGTCTCTGAAGTCTCTACTACTTTATATCAGGACATTAATGCTAAAACAGTGACAGCAGCGATGAAAGTCCATATTGAACTGCTTCGCAGACAACTCAGGGTTTGCTTAAGGTGCTAAGATTAAAAAAAAATGAGAGAATATTTTCCTATTGTGTTTTCCATCTATTTATTCAGATTTAAAGCCTATTTATATCTTACTAATAGTATTCAAATAATTTGTTGTGATCAAAAGAGGAAAATGATTGTAACAGTTACTACGAATACAGTCTATGTATATGTCTACATACATATGTGTGTATATTTGTGCTTTATCTTTGCTGCTGTTAAATAATTTGACTTTTTTTTTTTTAAATTAGATGCAAACAAATTTCACTGTTTATAATTGTCTACTGTTGTGAAAAGAAAAAGCCACTTTGAAACTTTAGCTTGTTATATGTTATACACAGTTGTAATGCATCTCCAGTCAGTAGCACATCAGCCCAGCATTTGCAGTGTATCTCCTTCTATTAATAAATTGACAAGGCTGCATCACTGATTTATTGCACGTAATTAGCAATGACTTATTGATATGTGTCTAAGAGTAATATCTCTATGAATTACATGCAAGGTGTGTTCCAATATTGTTTGGTGCTCACTCTAATGTAAATTGCAGAAATCAATTTGTAATTCTCAACTCTCTTCTTTCTCAGATGTCTGAGGAACAAGATGAGCTTTCCCAGTGGTTTTAAAAGTCTGAGCTCGATTATATCATGTTTGGAATGAACTGCAGAACACTTAGGGAAATCATTTAGATTCCATCTAATACTACAGTCCTTAAGTCAAGCTGTTTTTAGGCCAAGAATCATCTCCTGAGGGATGAATGCATTGCAGGTGCTAGAGAGTCATTTGTCCCGAGGTCTGGAAACAGGAAAAGATGATATGCTGCAGATTCTTTTTGTTGTATATGAATAATACATTTAAATTATCTTTCTTACCGTGACTTCAATCTCTTCTTTCAAGGGAAGTAACTAAAATGTTAAGGATCTTATTTAGTAATGCTGGTGGGAATATTAGTAATAACGCTTTGGTGTTTCTTGTGGGAAGTGGGACTGAACAGTGAATTATATAGAAAGCAGAAATAGGAAATTAAGCATGGTGAACATTGAAGTCAGTGTAATCTTGTTAGAAAAGTTATCCTTTATCCACTTGTGATAGAGAAGCCAAAGCAATGGACAGTTTGGTGGATTACTTTGAGCCATGAAATATGAAATATATCAGCAGCGTAAAAATGAAATTTTGATGTGAAGAAGCAATCAGTAACAATATATATGAGCAGGTGTCATGTTTGTAAGTTTAGGAAGTGGTTGAATTTGTAAGTTGGAGGTGGTTGTTGTTGATTTGTAGACTTTGAAGCTTTCTTTCTATTTTCTTAATGCACACGAATTCTAGATTAGAACACGCAAAGAGAAGAGCATATGCAGTACTGTAAATTGAGGTAATTAAAGAAGGTGAAAATGATAACTGTTTTGACAATGAATGAAGTGAACTTTTATAAGTATTTGATTGGCTACAGAAAGGTGTCTTTTTGAGAAAATAGATTTGGATTTCTCTTTTGTACGAATTGTGCAGGAAGTTGCATTGCAGGGACGACAGTGCAGTCCACCAGTGCACTTCGTGCAGCCAGCTGGCTTTCATTTGGTAATGGAAGGGCTGTAGTCAAACCATGACCCTGTGGTATGTTCAGCAGCGTGGTACCAAATCTGATTGAATCATTAAATTCTTTTTCAAGGGTCACTGTTAGTTTTGAGAATTAGACTGAACGGGGAGGAAATGTTTAAAATGAGTGTTTTGTGATTGGGGAAATAAACCAAACAAAGCAAATAAGAAATCATTTCAGCATCAGTTAATTCATTAGGCTGTTTGTTCTAAATGTTCTGAAAAAGAAGAAAAATCGAGAAGAAGTTTTTTGTTGTTGTTGTTTTTCCTCCTTTTTTAAGGTAGTAGAAATTTTAATTTAGCAAGGCATAAAAATAATGTTCCAGGAGAGCAGTTGCTGCTGTCCTACTAAATCATTGTTTGTTGGGTTCTGAAACCATTCTGAGTGACACAGTGCCCCTTTCTGCCTGAAACTGCCTCAGAGGGGTTTAAGTGGATCAGACAGTTAGACGAGCCAGTCCAGATCCATCACTTATCTGACATCAGTTTCTTACTTGGAGAAAACCTTGATCTCATTTACAGCAGTTAAGCTTTATCCCATAGCTCAAGCTTTTCTGACTGACAGTTTTAACAAAACCTCCATAAAAATTCTGGAAGTGTGTGATCCATCATCACTGGAATCATAGAATCACAGAATGGCTTTGGTTGGAAGGGACCTTAAGGACCATCTGGTTCCACTGCCCTGCCGTGGGCTAAGAGGCACCTCTACAAGTAAGTGCCAAATAAATTTGAGTTTCATTGGACTTTTAAGCCCATTTATAACTTCTGCAGTCATCTGCTTTGGGGAATGACTTTCTAAATGAATTTTGCTGTTCTGAATGATTCAAATAAAACTGTGCAATTGTGTAAAAGCACTTAAATGTTGCTCAGCTTCTTGTGGAAGTTGGCACGCACCTACAAGCATTTATTTACTACAGCTCTTGTATGCTCTGCTTGTCAGATAATTTTAAGTAGAGATGTATCCTTAAATGTGCAAAAGCTTCTGTTCTGTCACCATAAGAAGTGCTTTTGTGTGATGGATGGTAGGAGTGCTGTGTACACTGTGTTTTCATTGCAAGTTTCTGGGTAGTTCAGCTCCATGGCTCCCCTGCTATGGCCAAAGCCGTGGCCCCGTGCCATCTGGGCAGATGGGCAGGAATACAAGTAGCCAAGAATCTGTGGTGTCACCACGCAGGTCTCAGAGCGTGCAGCTGTACCAACTAAAGAGTTGCTTGTCCAGAATGCTTGGGCAGGCGAGCTGTAATTGCACCATGGCCATTCTCACTCTCTCCTGTGGGGTGACCTTAGGGATGTGGTAATGATACAGTGGCAGAGTCTGCAACTCAGTGCCTAATTGCAGACGTCTGTGCTACTCATCAATTTTATTTATTTATTTATTTATTAGCAGTTTTTTTTATTTTTTTCATTATATTTTTCTCCTGTCTTGTGACTCAGGAACTTACTGTTCACAGCTCAGGAGTTTAAAATTAAAACCCTGGATGCTGCTTTATTTTCTTTTTATCTCACAGCTGTGTGCTCAAATATGAATCAGTGCCCTGGAAAAGAGGAGGCTCAGGGGGATCTCATCAATGTCCATAAATACCTGAAGGGAGGGTGCAAAGAGAAGGGAGCCAAGCCTCCTTTCAGCATCTCCTGGCACTGGGCACAACCTCGAGCACAGCAGTTCCCTCTGCCCATCAGGAGCTCTGGCACAGGCTGCCCAGAGGCTGTGGGGTCTCCTCCATGGAGCTCTCGCTGCCTGTAGGGCTGGGCTCTGCTGGGGCAGAGGGAACCTGAGGTGCCTCTAACTTCAACCATTCCATAACCTG
The DNA here is from genome assembly GCF_054131305.1 of Coturnix japonica. Classification (NCBI taxonomy): domain Eukaryota; kingdom Metazoa; phylum Chordata; class Aves; order Galliformes; family Phasianidae; genus Coturnix; species Coturnix japonica. Next base: position 18,411,462 of record NC_140675.1, on the reverse strand, counting down.
TAATTCTATGAAAGAAAATAATGTATATGATATACTGTGTGTGAATGGGGGGACTATTTGCCACAGTGTCTTCCAGTTCCACTGAAGTGATGCTAAATGCAGCTCACCACTTTCACTATCATTTTTACTCAAACAGTGTGTGCAGTATTTGTGGAGTAATTATATGTAAGACTATTTATCGTAAACAATTTATAGTTGCAGCTATTTTCTAACTCTTAATTGTGCACTGTTACAAGGGAATGCAGAAAGTGAAAAGGTACTGGCATTCAGCAGCGTACAATCCCAGGCTCTTGCAGAAATATTTCGCTTCTTTCATCCCATGTGCTTCTGGTGGAGTTTGGAGCTCTTCAGTTTTATGGATGATGGCCGTTGTCCATGAGAGCTTGAAGATGTCTATATAAAGTGACAGAATCTGCAGCACTCAGATAATCAGGAGAGAGGAAGAGAGATTAAGTTAAATTCTAACAAGATTTTTTTCTTATGTCTCATCACTTCCTATTTTCATCATAACAACTTATTCAGATTAAAAAAGGAAGTCTTCATGTTAGGTTTACTGCTATCTTTTGGTTCAGCAAGAGGTTATGTGACTAGGCACTGCTAGTCTTTTCCTGTTCTTAGGTAATCATTTTTGTCCATGAGGCCCAGGAGATTGGTGCGAGTGATGGAATTCTTTGGGCTCTCATTTCAGCCCAATGCCATATGCATGCAAATGGGAAATAATTTTCTTTCATACAGCCCTAATTCCCAGTCTGTGTTTACATGCTCTTTGGGGAGAGGACAACTACAAAGCTGAAGAAAAAGAGCTTAGCTTTTACAAGATCTGTGTCATCGGGGTGATGGCAGAGCCACTTGTTGCATTAATAACAATAATGACAATGAGAAGAGGCAGTATGAATCTAGCAACAACATTCAGCCATTTTGCTAATGAAAAATCTTGACTCTTTACAATTGTGCCAGACACAAATATACATAATTTCCTTATATCCAGAGATAGCAAGGGCATAAAATATTCAGCACACTGAGAACTGTGGAGTTCTGGATAAAAAATTCTCATGAAAAGAAAATCAAAGGTCTTTTTGGTTTCATTCATCACAGCGTTTTAACTGATCAGCTTTTGTTAAGGCACAGTCCACTTGGCTTGCAGAAGAGCTCTGTGTTACGGGCTGTATTAACTGCAGTCCTCTTCCAGTTTATTTATGAAATATCAGGAAAAGTGCAACTGTTATGAAATCATTCAAAGCAGCAAAACATTGACAGTCAAGTCAGATTCAGATCCTGTATTTTGTGATTTGGTTACTGTGATTTATTACAGATGCTCCATCCCTGGCAGTGCTCAAGGCTAGGCTAGGCTGGATAAGACTTTGGGCAACCCAGTCTGGTGGCAGGTGTCTCTGCCCATGGTGTGGGGGAGCTGGAACTGAATGGGCACTAAGATCCCTTCCAAGCTGTTCTATCATTCTGCATTCTGTTTCTAGTGCTATCCTCTCTATATCTTCTCATTGAATTAAATTCAACACAAGGTGCCAACACACGACAGTAAGAGAATTGGTCCAGAAAATAATTCATTGTATAGTATTAATAAATGCTTGGTGCAGTAATAGCAATGCCATCAATCACTTGTGGTGGTGTTTGATGGCATCATATCAGCTAATTCAAGGTGTATGTCCTTTGCTTTAACCTTGGTTGTATTTGCAACTTACTCTAGAGGAAAGTATTAATCCTTTGTTAATCTGTGGATGTGAAACATTCTCTTTCAAGATGGTAGAGAAGCTGGCAAATTAAAATCAGTATCGGAATATGTCATAAGACAAAATCAAGTCCTTTTCTGCTTTCTTGCAAACTGCATTAATTTTTTTTGTGTATTTTTTAAGGATATGTGAATGAATTGTTGTATTTTGCAGATTGTTCTTTGATATATTTTTTATTTTTCAAGGCATCCAAAATGTACATACTAAAAAATATTCAAGGGCACATTGGATCTTTAATCTTGCTACACCTTTAATTTTTAAGAGACTACGTAAGATTGTGTTTTACATTATGCATTAAGACACTTGTAATTAGGAACTTGTGGTAATGACCCATTCTCACACAAAGTAGCTCTGATCCTTGTTTTCCATTAACTGCATAGAGAGTTTATTTGCTGAGAATTGGGTTTAATTCTATTAGCAGGAATTGTGAGACATGTGCAAGACAAGGTATATTAGCATAGCACTTTGCTTTTAATGAGAGCCAAAAAGCATTTAGGGGAAGAGCTAATTATTGGAGATTTTCCTTTTTTTTTAATAAGGAAAGTTTAGCTGAATTTTAGTACTCTGCTCTCCAAGTCCCTTAAATTTTAATTACTGGCTGAGAGAAAATAAACTGGATTGCAGAAATTCTGTGGATGTTTTCTGAAAGTTTGTACACTATGTTTCTGAAGGCAAACTATGGGTAGAGAATATGCATAAGGTATGCAAATTATTTAATAATAGTAATTATAGTGATGAAAAATTTCAACCATTTATATATAGAGGGACATGCAGATTTGCAAATAAGAAAATAGAAGACTGTAATAATTTCACCTGTGAATCAGATATTAAGAAAAAAAACCACAAAACATAAAAGCTTTTGAATGCTTTGTGTTGCTAATACTGTTGTGTTCATCCAATGATACTGTTACAAGAGCAAAAGAGCCAGGTTTCTCTAAATAAATTGTCAACAGTGAAATGTTGTTTTTTTTTCCCCTGTAGTATAGGCCCAAATGATCTAATATATTAAAGGCAATGTTGATAATTACACATCGAATTTGATTGAGTATAGAGGACAATCCCAATAGATTCCAATATTCTCAGATTAATGGAAGGGCAAAGCGTGCAAAGAAAAGATTTGCTGAAGTCCGTATGCTGGCACTTCTATCCTTTCTGCGAAGAGGAGTCTGTCACTTCTATGCCTTTTTTTAGCAGTAATTCAAAACTAGACAGCAATAACCTTTGAACTGTATCAACAATGAATCTTACATTATGACTTCAATGAAGGATAATCTAGTGTGAAATTCTTTTGGTCATGTTTCAAAGATAAATTCAAACTATATGAGGTTTTCCGAGAACGAAGGATAAAAGATGGTGTTTTCAGGACCCATAGGCTTAAGCATGTCATTTTAAGACTGTGACTGGATGCATGCATAGAAATGAAAACTGAAAATAGTCTTTACAAAAGACATATTCATATGTACTTTGTTAGAGGATGACTTTGGAGAGGCAAATAAAGAGAAATATGTTGAGTGAGTTTAGTAGGTCAGCTGCTCAAAACCAGCTTGAGATTGAGCTTTATCTCAGTAGTATGTCCTCAAAATACTACTGAATCAGTGTGTTGGAAAAATACATTCAAAGTCACATAGTGCATATTTTGTTCATAAGCTTCATAAACAAAGATATTTATCTCCCTGCTAATTAATTATGAGATGTTTGCAATTTCCCAAGAAGTTCTGCAAGACATTAAGGTAGCTAATGGTCTTCGTCACATCTCATGAAACATCATCAGCATGATGTATCTGAACTAGCATTTCTTGTAACAGCGTTACTGGGGGTAAACAAAGTTCAAGGATTTTTCAGACAATGTTTTCTGTTCATGCTTAAGAGAAATTTAAAGCAACGCTTATTGTGAGGAATAAAAAAAGGATTCTTAGAATGTAAGCTGCCAGAATCTCCAAAATGCAGACTGTAAACATTTCACTTCTACGGTGACAGCAAGTGAAGTTGCCTTGTTCATTATCTGCAAAGAAAATGTGGCACAGATGAGCTCAGAATATAAATTCATAAGGAAACAGAGAGAACTTAATTCACTTTCAGGAAGAAATATGTTTATTTTTTTCATGCTGAAAAATTAATGGAATATTAACTAATGGGCACTTAGCAAATGTCTTTCCCAGGAGCAAAACATACAATGTTTTCTACATCAGTGCTTTTTTTTTTGTACATCTGTGCAGTGTTGGCTGTGAGTTGATGCATTCTTTGTTGCTTCTGAGATGTAAGAAAAGAAAATGAAGTGGTAACCTAAAACTGCGACGTGCGAGCCCTTTTAGGGAGAGAGGTTTTACATTTGTTATGTATTGGTGTGACTACAGAATCTCGTTTTTTGTTGTTGTTGTTTTTCCTGGGTTATCATTTCAAACTGATGGAGCCCTATATTGTTCCCTTGGTTTAAAAAGATGTAAGGGTCTGATTCAAGGCTCACTGACAAGTGAGGGAACTATTGCCTGTTTTGGAAGAGTCTTGTCGGGATTGAGATCAGCACACAGGTCAAACAGATTTTGCTTAAACAATCAGATAAAACTGTTTACTTGTCTGCTGGAATTTTGTTTATTTAAGAGTGTGCTTTGGAAAAACAGACAAGCTGAAATGCACAAAGGTCACCCTTGGTATTAGTATTACTTCAGGGACCTTTTTTTGTAACAAGTGTATTTTGGTCAAAATAAAACGTAACTGTCTGAAGATGCTATTCCATGACCCTTAGTGTTCTCTGGATAAAACGGAACTGGATGCAGTTACACACTGCTTTTCTGATCTGATAGAACTTTTCGATGAGGCCTGACTTCTGATACTTTACGTGTATGTAATACTGATGTTCAGTGGAGTTTTAAGAGGAATGTTATAATTTAAATGCTTTCACATAGACTTTTTTAATAATTTATGCATAAACTCTGGATTGTGGGGCAGAGAGCTTGTATAGAAATCTGATTATACTATATACATCATGTGTTGAAAATGTCTTTCGTGGAGGGAGAACTATTTTAAATTCCCTCATATTTAAGTGCTGGATTTTTCGGTTTCCTTGTATTTAGCAATCCCTTTTGTCTTACCTACCTTACTTCTTAAGCTTATACTGAGAAGCTGATGTGAATGGCACCTTGTTTCACGTTACAAAATGATGGGCAACAATTCTTTCACGCAGTAAGTCTCCAACTTTAGGAGGTTACAATTAGTATTTCCTCAAATAACGATTATTTACATAACAAAGGGTTTGTAAGATAGGCCTTAAGTGTTAAGCACTGAGCCCCACAGAGGCAAGCATTTGAAGTAGTACAAATGACAATGATTAGTATAAGCAGTCTGTTGGCTGATTCAGGTCATTTCATGTCTCCTTTAATAACTGCAAGATTGATTTAGAAAGCTGGGAATTTCAGCCTGATGCTATCAGTTTCCCAGAGAAAGTGACTGCCTTTTGTCTGTTGTTTGTTGTTTAAAAATATGACTCAAAATGTTGTATTTTCTGATACACTGACCCTGCATTCTCTATAGCTCTTAAGGTACTACTGCACTTTAAATAATGTGTGTTCAAGCAATATCCTTCAAAAATAGTAAAGCTACTCAAAAGAAAATACTTTAAATAATTAACTCTTAACCATCAGTGACCAAAAATCTTAAACATCCTTCTGAAGTAAAGCACTTGCTTTATCCTGATGCATTACTTCACTGCCTTCATCACACTGAGGTATACTCAGCCTATTTTTGATGTGCCGTCTAAAGTTTTGTTGTTACAAGATTATCAAGGAAGTGTTTATTTTGCTTCCCACCTATTTAAAACCTGCATCACAATCAGAAAGCTACTGCATTCTGCACAAAGTATAGCCTTTGGAAACATCAGCATCTTACTCCTCTCCAGGGTTCACCACAATAATCTCATGCAAGTTTAACGAAGCTCAGAATAACCATGAGTAGCTCTGAATACTTAGGAAAAAAACACGTGGAAAAATATACGATTGTTTCTTTCTCGGTGTAACAGAACAACATGAGCTACAGATATACTAAAGCTGTGAATGTCAGGGATAAATAAATAGCAGCTCATAAATGACTTCGAAAATATACTGCACAGAGGAACAAAGATTATGTTTTATTGTTCTGCTAGGTCTGATTTGAAGAAAAAAATCTGACTTGTGTGTTTTGATGAGGATGTAACTGAGTAATGGAATTTAAAATTGCAGTAGCTCTTCTCTTCTAATATTTGCATTTTAGGCTGAATTTATTAGGGCTTTTCTGTTTGTCAGGTTTTGCCTCACCTCGTACAATGACAACCAGAAGTAGCTCTAGTTTAGCACAGCACTGGAATGTGGCACTAATATGGTAACATCTGTTCACTGCAGCAGAGGTACAATGACCTTGGTGTATCACCATTAATTTCTTGAAAACAAACCATCCAGAACTATTGCTAGTAGAAACAATTTGAAGAACATCAGCATCTAGTCAAACTTATTTAGGCTTTGACATTGATAGAAGGGTTGTTGCTTTTCTGACTGAAATTCATCCAGACAACAAAGGAAGGGCCTTTGCTTTACCTAAGTATTGCAAAAATGTTTGGCAAACTGGGAATGCTTTTACTCACACCTGCAAAAGGTGTAAATGAGTGTAAAGACTTTAGAAAACCTTGGCAACTTCACAGGCTTCCTTTTTAATCAGAATACACGTGCATGTTGACAAAGAACTTTGTCTTCATTTTTGTGCGTTACAGACTCCAAGCACGAGCATATCAATTATGTAAGAGGCAATATGTTCCCTCGGAATATGGATATCTATGCACATATTAGGCCAGTTCTCCAACTAGTAGAAATCAGCGAAGCTCAGCTGGTTACAGCACAGCAATGCAAAGGGAGGGGATGTTGCTCAGGGGCCTTGTCTGGATGAGTTGTGAAAATCTCCAAGGATGGTTCTGGCAGTTCCTGTGTGGGCAGCCTTCCTGTCTGTTTCCCACCAGTTTGGCTACAGGGTTGTTACAGGACGTTGTACCAAAAACAATGTGAAAGTCAAGGTAAATAATGTGCTCTACTCTCTCAGTGTCCTTGGGTAATACTGATTGCATCACAGAAAGTATTCTGTTTTTTGAATAGGATTTGCCTGCTGTAAATCTGTTCTGGCTCCTTCTGATCATTTCTTGTCCTTTATGTGCCCAGAATTAGCTTCCAAAAAGATTTGTTCCTTTATTTCCTAGAAACCAAGGTAAGGCTTAGCAACACAATCCAGGTCTCTTAGCACCTAACTTGTCCCATATTTCCAGTCTACTTCAGAGGACCCTCATAGTCTTCCTCTACCATGAACTTTGCTGCTGGACAGACTGAGCTGGGAGAACTGAGAGGAGGTCCAATCAATAATGGCAGGGAGACTGAGTCAGTGAGCTGTAGGGTTATTGCTGAGATGACTTGGGAGAATCTTTCAGATTGTTTAAAGTATTCACATGTAACTGTCACCACTGTTATTTATTACCCCTGTTTTGCCCTGTGGTGTTTGGAATTTTTCCTTGCTAAGGTATCTTTATACAACTTTTGTTTTCTAAAGGATCTATTTTTGTTTGTTTTGTGATTTCAGAGAGAGGTGCTGAGATAAACATTGAGGAAGCAAAAGGTTATTCTCATCAAAGTTATTGGTTACTGGCACTTTGCTAATCATCTTTACAGACCTTTACCTAATAAACTTTACCTCTACTAATTATCCTTATCTCACTAATCATCTGCAACTGAATTCCAGAGCAACCACAGAGATGGAAAAGGTGAGGGCATAGGGAGGCTATTGAAATTCATTAAGCTCCTGAAAGTTTCCAGAGATGTGGACTTCCTTGGAGATCGGAGACACACAGTTCATTGTTAATGGGTTACTGGGTTAAGTTCATCATAATGTTTGACCTCCTGTTTAGGAGCCTGATGATGTGTGAAAACCTTGCTGTCAAAGAGGAGTGATAGTGGTACGATTGTAGGGGCTAATGATTCTGCTGACCTAATGTCCTCATACAGCTGCTTTCTATTACTGTCGCTTAACTGGGACGTTGTAGGCTCAAGGGACTAGCTTTATATAATGAGCTGGCTATGCAATTATTGCAGCTACTGCAGGACATTGGAGTTAAGTCTGTCTTCTTTTTTGCTTCATCATTTATTTTTATGTTATTCTGGCATAATGTGATCCTTTTAAAAAAGAACTTACTGCTTGGAGGTGGAACGAATGGTGCTGGTTGTGCTTCCAAGCTGCTCTGAAGCAGAGATGAGAAAAGAGTCGTTTCATTTCCATACTACTCTCTCACCTGTGTTCTGTATAACGGCACAAAATTATTGTTGTGAAAAGTATCATTTTCTAGTTCTTTCTGTCTGTTTTCATTGTGATTAATTTTATTCTTGCTAAGTTAAGAAGCTAAGCAGGGAGCACCAAGGGAATTTTTATGAGATTCCATGTAAAAGCTCTCAGTGGCTTAACAGTTTACTTAAAGATGTTTTGCTTATCCTGGATTCCAGATATGGCTTATTGCATATCGCTCTGAATTGTTCATAAACTTCTACTATCTAAGAAGCAGGAAATCCTTCTTTTTGGTTAAATTATGGAAATTGAAAAGATTGCCACAGGTTGCAATGCGGGAGCGTGTGTGGATATTTTGCTAGCAGTATGGATCAATCAGGCTTAGATTTATTTCTAGAAGGACAGCTAACAATTTCCAAACGTTTTTATTGTTAGCAATAGCTTTGTGCTTTGTATGGTCAACTAATTATGCACTGCTGTTTTCCCTTATAATAAGTAGTGGGATTTATCCCCAATATTAAAGGGAGATTACTGGGAAGTTCTACCCAGTGCAGCTTTTTCTATAAAAGTGCAGTTAAATTTTGAAAATCAATAAATTAATCACCTTATGTCTGCTTTGTAACAGACACATGAACATACAGCATCCTTTGGGAGATGCAAAAGGATTTGAGGATCTATTTTCCATTAATTTACTCATCTTGCAGAGTTTACTCAGATTACCCCATTGAAATAACAAAAGCTCTTGAGGAAATGGGTGGGTCTCAGCCCCAACCAGGGCAGAGATGTGAGCAGAACTGATGGCAGCTCCTGGAACCAGGTCAGGGCTGTGGATTCATGCACTGTGCTAAGTATTGGAGCCAATACTTGGGAGAGCCAAAGCTCTTTGATTCCAGGAAAGATCCTACAGACATTCAGCCCAGAGTGCACAGCCCTGTATATCAGTATATTTGCCTATATACTGACTGAGCTTCCTTATGCTTGGAGTGATCTAATGCTGTTGTGCATAGCAGTAAGTAAACAGAGCAAAATTTAATTAAAGATATGTATCTAGGAAATACAATTCTTGATTCTACCTGTTCTCTATTCCACTCATGTGTGTCTTTAATATATTGGATTCTGTTAATGGGCAGTCATGTGCAACTGATATAGACAGAATATTCTGTTTGGAGTTGTACAAGATCCAGTGAGATGGCCCTCAGGTATATTCAGAGAGCTTTTCAGATGGGCGTATAGGGGCAATTGCCTATGAAGAGTGTTTTATCCACCCAGTTTCTGTAATGATGAGGACTTGGTTAGTTTTGAGTCAGACAAGTTCTCCATGTGGCATCGTGGATATCCAAACTGTGGCTTATTCAAGTAGTTAAGATTTAATAGTTCTGGTTTGTCTATGTACTTCTTTATATGTGGGTGCGCACATGGATTTTGTTAGCTGGCTTAATTTGCACATGACGTTCTGAAGTTAAACTTCAGCTTTTAAACTCATAACTATTTACTTTCAATGCTTAGATGAGACCATATTTTCTACTTTTTACAGGTTATCAGTTTGGCCTGCTTGCTTACTGCTATGAAGGGAAGAGCTGATATTTAAATGCCTCTTTAAGTCTTCCTAGCCAGTTTAACATGAGTCAAAGTCTATAATTGCCAAATATTTAGTTCAGAGTTTTATCTTGGCATTAATCAACACAATATTAAGAACACAATAAAAGAAACCCTTACATGAATAATTGTTTGATCAAGTCTCACCTTCCTGGTAAGAATTAGTTTTTATAACTGGAGGTTTAGGGTTTCCTGGTAGTCCAAAGAATGAAGAGGTAAAACTTAATTTCAGAGTGCTTTCCAGTATTGCTTTTAAAAAGCACGAAGGCAGTGATTAGACCCTAATGAATCCTAACTGGCTTAGCGGGGAGGTAATAACTCTTGCATGCCTATTTATGTATGCTTATGGCGAAGGAGATATTTAAATGCGTTAAATGAACAGTTTAGATATATAGCTCTATTTGTCATGATTACTTCACTAAATTTGACTAGCTGCAGTTTCATGTTTCATAGACATGGTCCTTTAGGAAGTAATACAACATGGTTTTGCTTATTTCCTTAAATTTGATCAACATTTAATTGTCAGAACTTACATTTCAATATTATTAAAGGGGCAGCTTTTTTTCTGTTGGCTTTTATTTTTTTAGCTTGTTTCACTGCTAAATGTTTATCAGTGATATAACTTCACATAATGGAGTGCAGATGTAGGGAGGGATACTCAGCATAAGGCCAGTTTCTCTGTTACAAGATAGCTCCAACAACTGAAATTCTGTTCAGCAGCATGGAGTGTGAATCACAATTAGAAATATGTGATGAATCCTCTGGAAGCAGACTAAGGGCTGCTCCAGGCAATTGGAAGAGGGGAGAAAACAGTGAGCAATCAATCTTGCTTGTCTGTCCCAACTCACACATGAATTCACATATTAAGAAAAGGCTGGGATGCAGCAACTATCAAATAGTAAATTTAGAAATTTCCTGAACTTAGTAAGGTAAATTAAAAGTACTATTTCATATTGTTTTATATAAATACCAATCCATTCATAAAGCTCTGTCACTTCCCTGCCCTTGTGCAAATCATAGCTATCTTACAAGTGTGTCTGTCTACTTCACAGTTCTGGGGAATCAGAGCTATGGCTGCCTGCTTCTTCAGGCACCCTGTGAGAAAACCTTTCTAAAAGCTGGAAACAAACAAACAAAAAAAAAACACCTAATAGAGTTTAAAAGACTTCTTATTTTATTCGTGATGTTGTTCATTTTCATCAGTAGTTACAGGATTCCTTATGCAGAAAAGGGAGTAACAAAAAGTGTGCACAAGTCTTATGAGTAACAAACATTTCTTGAAGTATTTATAATGATGATTTGTCACAGGTATCTTCTACTGCATGTAGGCACACAGAACTATAGCTTCCCTGTGAAGGTGGTATATGACTACATTTTCTATGTCACAGAACATTTATTGTGGGAAAGGGAGGAGTCCCTCACCCAAGCTACAATTCCTCTTGGCTGAAGTTGCTTCATTATTTAGAGGTATAAGAAATGTCAGAGACGTAGCAAAAGAACATTACACTTAATACAAATCACTGCTAAGAATAGTGAGCCATGGCAGGTAGAAGGTGGCTACCTGCCTTAGAAAGCAAGATCAAGCAGTTTTGACAGGCACATTGCTTACACTCCAGTTCTTTCTTCTCTCCATGGCTTGTCCTCATCCCCACCTGTCTGTAAGAATGAGCTTGACATGTTAGAAACCAAAAGAGAGGAAAGGGAGGAGGGAGGTGGGGAGGACAAGAGGAAAATACTTCATGCCGTTAATTTAGATATAAGTACTTGTAATATCATAAATTATTGATGAACTTTGTCACTGTGTCTCCTGTTGAGGCTAAGAGTCAGGTAGCCATTGGTATGCTAGATAGGATGGTAAGCACTTATTGCCCAAGGGGGGGGAATAAATAAAGCAGTTCTGTGTTTTGGGTGCTTTGGCTATGGATCTTAGTGTGTGTTCTGCTTAAGGAGCAGGATATCTGGCAGCACTTTCCCAGAGGATTTAATTGAGCAATCACGCTGTGACATACAGACAGGTTTTGTAAAAGCCTACAGCAAAAAGTGAGTTCCAGACTGCTATTCTTTCCCAATCACACGTCTGTACTCTCCTGTCTTCATTTGCTTGCTTCTCAAGTGTGACAGAAGGTACAGCTGCTGGCCTACAAATCAGAAGTTTATGGAACTATGGGAGAGGAGCAGGGCTGGTGGGATTAAGGAATCAGTCGTACAAATAAAGCAGTAAATACCCATGTTAAAATACATAAGCTAAAATAAAAACCTTTTAAAACTTTTAGATAATTTTCTGGTTCTCATAGACTGACAGTTTGGTAATTTCATGTATGTAATTTGAGGTGCTGTACTAAATTAATGATGTCATTTTAAATTGAAAAGCTCTATCCCTGCCTCTGTTTATATGAAGATGAGTATCCTTCTAGTCTGAGAATCACTTTGCAGGATAACTCACAAATAACTTTATGTCTGTACCACTGTGCCTGGCTTCTCTGCTCTGTAGCTTGTCCTGGTTAATATTTCACTTGTGTATCTGGTATGACTGCAGAGTAACCTTCCCTGCTATACAAGTGTCAGTATAGTCCTGCATCGTTCCAAATAATGCTTTTCTTAGCAGCGTCACTATACTGGCACGGCTGTATTGAGTTATTTTTCATTTGATCTGATAATTTTTTAACAGTATGCTTGGCATAACAGTGTGCTAATGAAATTTGATGAAAAGAGAAGCTGTGAGGAACTGCTAAAACAGAAAAGCCTGGTGTGTTATCCAGGAAGAGATGGATGGTCTAGCAGATTGGAAAAAGAGAAGTGAATTAATGTTAGTAATACCAAGTAAAAGGTCATACTTCTAGGAATTAACAAGAATTCAACTGCTGAGCAGGGATTTATGAGATAATAACTTGGTGAAGAAAGATCTGGACATAATAATATATCCAGTGATCCAGTTGACCACTGCGGGACTATAAAGCACTGGGAAAATATGACTGTATAAAAGAGAAATACAATCTTTGGACATTGGAGGTGAATTATCAAAATGGAAGAGCATTTAATTACTTTGGAAGGCAATAGAGTCGTTGGTTGAAATTGTCATATTGTTCAGTTGTAGTCACATTACTTATGTAGCTGATAGAGAGATAAGCCCCTCTAAAAGATGGTTTAGAGGAGGATTCACGAGAGTGCCAAGGAACTTGCTTCAAATTCTAGCATTTTAAGTTAAACTAGATTTTGGGTGTATCCTCTGCTGTGTTTTTTCTAGTTATTTCTATTTTTCTATATAGTTATTTCTATATTTCTGTATTTACTAGTTATTATATTACTAGTTATTTCCTCCAAGAAAGATTAAATTCTAGTGAGCAGAGTGAGGCTCTAGGTGACTTCAACAGCTGTAATTAAATACATTTTTAATATTACCTTTTGGTAAAGTGAATTATATTAGTAATGAAACTAGGTAAACTGTGTTGATTGTGCTACTTGCTATACTTGAAGTCTTCATCCCTGTTGAGCTTGGAGTAGTTTTACACCATTCTTAGAATCCCTGGAGTTACTAGCACGAAGGTGGAGTGACATGACAAAGAAATCCTGTCTACACTTTGGGGAAGGCACCATTCCTTTCCATCTTCCTGAAAAAGGGTTTGTTACCAAAACAGAGAACAGAAAGCTGCTTATGTTTTCTGCTTTCCTTCCTGCCATGTGAACAAATGATTTGATGAAGTTCAAGGCCATCTTCTTGTGAGAATTTAGTGGCAATGTCTGAGCTGAAATATACGTTTACTATAATGATCAATAAGTTCTCGGTTGCTTTTATGCGAGGTATGTCAAGGCAGCCTTTTTTAACTGTCATAAAGAAAAAGCTGCCAACATCTCAATGTAAGTGGAAATCAAAATCAGTTCAAACCAATGAGGTTATTACATCAGAGCGTAAAGAAAACCTCCAAATAGCAAGCAGAATAATATGGCTCTAAGAACAACAAAAACCTGTGGCTGATTTATGCTGCAGTCCTTAAGGTACTTGGTTATCAGGAAATGTCATTGCTAAGCCCCCTACTTTCCGTGCATTGAATGAATAGGTCAGGCCTAGTGAGTAACACGTTTCTGAAAAGGCCAATAAATGTATTACACTTCAGTCGCCCTTTTTGCTGCTCTGTATGTGTGGTGGAGAGAAAAACCCTATGACAGCATTGACAAATGTTTGATTTTTTTTCTTCATAAATTGTTTATGAAAAATCATGGATGCTCGCAGTGCTGTGAAAATGTGTTTGTGTGGATGATGTATGAGATGCATATGCAAGGTATCTTAAGCAGATATGGTCTGAAAGCTGCTCAGAACATTTGTGGTTGCTGATATAATTGTTTGTTTGCATGACACTACAGCCTTGAAGCCTTAGTTGGAATCCTAGCCTTTCAGGTTTTGTACAGGCATGTGTTGTACAGCCAGAGTGAGAGAAGGTCTTACATAGTTAAGGCACAAGAAGTGGAGAAAATCACACAGAAGGTCAGTAGCAGAACCATGGGATTTCACTGCTAGCAGGACCATACAATGTTTTTGCTGCCCATTTTCTTTTTTTTCCAAGCAGTCAGTGGGAGAGTATGTGTACATAAGTGAGAGAGCTTTCTAAGAAAATACGTGCCAGCATATTTCTACCACAGCCGTTGTTTCAGTAGTTCACAGTGAGCTATGTACCTAGCAGTCCCACAAATCATTTTGCAACTATATGAATAATTTTTAAATCCTCTTGGCTTTCTGATTCATTTCTATGGGGAAACAGTGATGGAAAGTTCCTCTGGGGAGACATGAACGCTTGGTTGGGTGCTCTTAGGATAAATAGCAGGTGTTGCATTAAAAATCCATGGTAGATAAAACATATTTCAGTTTTCCTATGCTCTACTTTTTTCTCCAAAGTACATGCAAAATCTTAGTCTGCTATCACTCCAGGTAGATACATATTCAGGACACAAGATGTTTTCATTTCTATTGTTTTCATGGAATGAATTAATGGGTTGCGTTTTCTCCCATTTCTGATGCATCAGTTCTTTGCATCAGCTGAAGATAAAGGCATGGAGTCTTGATGAGTAATAAATATTTGATTTGGTGTTAGGTTTAATTTAATGTTTATACCTCTAAGTTATTTAAAGCAAGAAGATGCTTGCGTTTTAAAGAGCAGTAGCAATTTGTATAAAACTGTAGCCTAACATTTTCTGTGCGTTGATAGCAATCACTATGTTAAGGATTTAATCAACTTCATTGTTTACAAAGAGGACTTTGGAATTTATAAAGAAAGTAATAATTACAATGAGGTGGTCTTTGTTTCTTGACACGGCTGTCATAAGCTGTCACAAATTGTATTTGAATTGGAATATATCACTAATAAAATATATACATACAGTTACTTGCAATAAATTATTAGTGGATTGTATTGTCATACAGTTACTTATTCATCACTTTAAGTATAAATTTAAGAATTATGTGTCAAGGTCGATTTTACTTGTCAGATTTATAAAACTGAGCAGTTAAGGAACTGCAGGAGCTGTGATTTTAATGTTTACTTGTAAGCAATTTCCACTGAAAAGTATTTTACAAGCATGTAAGCTGAGTAAGGGTCTGAACTCCCACTGAAAGGTGTCTGCAGCTAATTCAATGTCACATATAAATCCTGCTGAGCACATTCCTGTGCCTTCAGATACCTAATAAACTCTCAGTTGCCAGTCATGGGAGCTCCCAACTGTAGCAATTATCTTGACAAGTTAATATTGGCATTCCAAATGTGGCAGAAAAGAAATTCATAGCAGCGCATGCCTGGTAGGTGACCTTTGAATGTGATCTGAGTGCAACTCCCTCTGAACAGTTGAAATATCTGCCTTCATTTGTAATTGCTAGCTTCCCTCCAACTTCTATTATCAAAGGCAGAATCCTGAATGTCTTCTAATACTTTAAAGGTTTAATGATGTTGGTTACATATATATATGTATAAAAAAAACTTAACAAAATGGATGGGAAGGAATTGTAGAAAGTTCTCATCCATTTTTTAAATTGAATATGAATTTATAGGATCATTCTCCTTCAACATGAAATCCTCTACAGTAATTTTAAGCTGTGCAGTAAGAGACTGTCTTGCTGTAGCTGCTACTGTAAAGTCTAATTTGCTGCATAAAGTATGAGAGTTATAATGAAATACGAGCCTGGAGAGCAACTCTTTTGATCTTGAGTAGTCAGAAGGTTGGCATATATAGTGCTGTGAAAATAAATGATGTCAAAACTGTAAAATATAATTTATGGTTTGGGGACTTTACTGATATAAGTAGAAGCTTCCTCCATTGGAAAAGCAAAATAGTTCAACATAAGTATATGAATAGAAATAATAGAATTTTGTAAATTAAATTTTGTAGTACATCACTTTGGACATAACCAGTTGACTAACAATTTGCTGATTATAGATTATGAAAATGGTCATTTGTAAGAGAGATAATTGGGACTTTAGCCTCCATTTCTATGTCTTTAAATAAGTATGAGAAGTTATCTGTCAGCTAGTTTGCTAAATACTTGCTTATGTAAAGTTATCTTCACTTGCACCCTCAGCAACCTGACCTAGCTATGGTGTCCCTGTTCACTGTAGGGGAGTAGGACTAAATGGCCTTCAGAGGCCCCTTCCAACACTAAGGGTTCTGTGATAGGGTTCATACAGGGGCTTCTTAAGATAATTAGATTTAATATAAATTAAAGGCAACAATAATCCACCATCTATGTATTCTATATACATATATGCCTTCTCTCTCTCTCTCTCTCTCTTTATATATATATATATATATATGTATATATATGTGTGTGTGTGTGTGTATATATATATATATATATATATATATATATATATATATATATATATATATAACCCACATATTTAGAACTAGTCTTTACCAGAGAAAATGTAGCTCCAGGACGTTTCAGCACTGCATGTCAGCAATTTGATGGCAACAGAAGTGAATATAAACCAGGTCTGCTAAAGAGTCAGTACTGACTTGAACATGTGCTTTCTCTATTGTTCCTGCTGGTTGGGCTACTTTAGTGTCTCCTTGCTAGATGCTGTAACGTTTCCCTGGTTAGGAAAGAATCACAACGTGCTTTGATGAAGATCCTGAGGATGCTGTATTAATCACACCCTCCCCTGTCCTGCTGAGCATTTTAAGAGCATCATCCTGGATGGTTAAATCAACCAAAGCAAACCTGATTTCGAAGCAAAAACTTAATATTCTCAAAGCTCAAATGTCTCCTAAATATTTATAAGTTACAAAAGTTCATCAAACACCTTTGTTCTGTGATCATTAAACCGAAGGGTGACAGTTCATATTCTTGTCATATATTAATGTGAAGTAGTAATATCTAAATTCACCTGTATGTGTTTTCAATCATATGAATACGCAGAGGTAACTTTTATTTTTTCTATCTTGGCAAGGCAAGAAGATAAATAGGTGAAAACGTGTATGTGTTTGAGCGATAAAGTTGGTTTAATGATTCTGGGGGAAATGTTTCCTATGGTACATACGCAAGTGACTTGATTGAACAGGACAGACTCATGCAGTTCAATTAATGTGCAAATATGTGTTCACTGAACTTTCATTCCATTTATCACATGGACATGGAAATAGGGTCATTTTTTATCTTCATATTATGTATATGACATCTTAGTTTGCTTCTTGCATGTTGTTATGTGAAAAAAATAGTAATGTGGCACACCATAGGCAATAGGAATTGAAGATAAATTCCTCAGCTGTCAGAGACATCTTTAAGCAGATCTTTGTTTGAAGATAAACCTCTTCCTTCTGCGGGGATTAACATTAAGAAAGCACGCTCTACCTATTAAAACTGTATGCTTCTTTTGGCCATATGCTGTGAAAAATCATTGGCAACAATTGATGTATTTATAAAGTACAAAATGTACAGAGACATTGCAACTCACAGGAAAACTCCAAAGGCAGTTTCAGTTGGAAGTACATTAGTATTTATCATTGATTATTTGAAATAGGGAGTCACCTCTTGTAAACTTATAGGCTTCCTTTCCGACCTACTGAAGTTTTTTTAGGAACTGTTTTCTTGGCAAACTTTTTTATGCCTTGGGTATCACTGAGAAAGCTTAAATTCCTGGCCTGGCTTTTTCTGTTGCTGTGGCCCATGCAGGCAGTAAAGCAGAAGGCAGATATACTGACTCTTCACCAGCTCAAATCTCTTACAGTCTATAATAACAACGGAAAGTATTGATAACAGATCCAATCCGATGTTTTTGTTTAGGGTTTCATAGAAGTAGCAGAGGAATCCACAAAATCTGGCCCTTCTGACTAACTGTTCCAAATCAGACTATCAAGGTTACAGTTGGTTAGTCAGTTTGCACACTGGAAGCATATGCAGGAACTTGCTGGAAGCATTGTGGATAAAGATTTTTCGTGTTTCTTTTTTCTTTTTCCAATAATAGAATACAAACACATCTTTTTGGTTATTATTGAGCAGAAATAATTCATAACAGTGGAAAAAATCATAGATACAGTATAGAATAATGTAATATAAAAATTCCTTTTCTAGTTTAATATAAGGATATAGGAATGCATTTAAAATTTTCACTGCTCTATTTCATTGATGGTCTAAAGACCTTTTGGCTGATACAGGCAGCCATATGAATCAAAGACTAGCTAAATTCTCCATGGAATTGTAATCTTCCCAGGCAAAGCTTATAACCTTTAAACAAACCACAGGGCAAATTCTCTACCATGTAAATTGGCAGAGCCTCATAAAATTTAATGGAACTGTGCCAGTTTTTAAGAACAGTGAATTTCATCATAGGTGGAAGGTAGCAGAAGCATTAAGAGTCTAAACTGGTAATTATCATACCAACATGCTTTGTTAAGCAGGGAGAAGTCCCGTTGGCTTGGGGACTGAAATATCTAGTCAAAAGTATATTATTTCAGCAGTTATTTAGTTTTGTAACTTAATGCTTTAATTTATGTAATCGGTTCATTTCTTCATCTCTATGTTAAAAGCTCCAGGAAAGAGCTGTCAGTCTGAGGCAAAACTATCAGTGAACTACAGTTACATTTTGGCCTGTCACCTGTTGATATTGAAGCATCAGATAAGATCAGTTTCCTCACTTACTGTCTGGGAGCTGAGGTAACAGTCATAGCAATGAGAAGTTACAAAAACCCAAGGAGAGTGAGAAGAATGGTGTGGCTATGTCTGGCAGAAAGTTAGGTTAACAGCTCTTTGGTGAATGGCTTAAATACTAAATTAGAGATACAGCATAGTCAAATGTGTCACTTCTGATTATTAGAAGTACTTTATGGTAGAGAGAATGTGAAAGATTAAGAACCATATGAGACTCTAATTGAGCTGCTTTTCCCACAGGTGATTTGGCATTTAATTCCTTATCACCAATGCTTGTCTTGCTCAGCTGCTCTGCTATAAATAGTAGGTGGCTTCATATCAGCTTTAGATTGGCAAAATTTCATCTGAAAATTCTTTCATCCCTTGGTCTCTGTACTGTCTGTTCCCTCCTCTTTTCTCCCTAATCTTTGCTTTGTCTCAGTTCTCCTATTTTTCCATCTCTAAAGTGCTCCTTTAGCCTGTATGTAGCTAAGAACCGTTATTTGTAGCTATAGTGTCAGAGTCAAGAGATAGGAAATACTGAACTAATTATTTTATTATTTGTTTATAAATTACTAAATTATAAATTACATATTATTAAATTATTTGTTTATATTACTATTTGTGGTTTGGAACTTCTGCAGAATTCATTTTTATTGGCTAAAATGAAATGGGGAAATGCAGAATAAAGTCATTTTATAAACAAATGATAGAAAACAATGTGCAATGGAAGGAGAAAGTATAAAGCCACAAAGCTATCAGCTTGGAATGACATGTCTTAAAGGTCATGTTTTGCTGGTGACCTTAAAATAACAATCATAAATGATCACTGTTAGTCAGGCTTCTCTCCCTCTGAGCTGTATAATAATTAAAGACTGTGATTTTTTTCCCCCCTTAAAATTTCTATTTATGCTATTTTGTTTAAAACATGAATAACAGTAGAAGACATGATAATATATACAACTGTAGAAATAATTATGAACAGAAACTATTAGAATACTTAAGTGTTCCAGCACTGTCATTTTACTGTTTGCAGTAAAATAGACTTGCAATTAGTTTGCAAGTCTGTTAATTAGTATCAGAGTAAACACCTAACACATTCTCCCTGTTGATTTGGTATATGCTAATCATGTCCTTCTCCAGCTCCCACTGTTGAGTCATTGCATCTCATTCCTGTACCTGCAATAAGGCTGCTGTGCCTCCATGGTATTATGTCAAACAGGAACTGAGTAACTCAAACTTTTTGCTGTAGAATGGAAGAGTACCTCGTAACATGATGATTAAGTATTGATTTCCTACAGCAAGTCTGTTCTTGTTTCTGCTCTTATGATCCGCTTATGCTTGCCTCTGTGTCATTCTAGAGCAATTGGGAAGGCGAATGGATTACACGGGTAGGTCCACTGATGCTTAATATCAAAAGTGGCTGCTAAGAAATAAAGGGACAGACTCTTTTTGCAGAGTCTGTGGCTAAAGGACAAGGGAGAATGGTTTCAAAATTAAAGAGCAGATATTTAGACTGGATATAAGGGGAGAGTTGTTTTTCTAGGAGGGCAGTGAAGCACTGGCACAGGCTGTCCAGAGGTGGTGGTGCCCCATCCCTGCAGACCCATAGGGTCAGGCTGGCTGGGCTGTGAACACTGATGGATCTGTGGGCCATAGAGTCCTTCAGTAGAATTCTCTGTCAAAATAAAAGCTCTTTGTAGAACAGGGAGTCTTTTTAGAAAATTTTTGCTTTTAAATAAATAAATAAAAATTATAATATAATATATATATATAGTGGAATTATCAGGAAAAGGAACCAGTCCTGAATTCTCTTTAATGTGGGATAACTTCTATTTTCAGTTAGTTTTGTCTGGGGGCTGGAAGAATAGAAGGGATACTGTTGGATGAGCTGATGTGTGGCCCTTACCATGGAGATGCAGCTTCCGATGGTCAGCTGTAGCTCAGTGTTCTGTTTCTGTTTTATTGAGCTTGACTGTGAAGAGAAACACTCTTAAAGTTCACTTTTCTTCTTGCAAAATCTGCTTTTATTTTTAAGACCCCAGATTCAGCTGTATAAGAATGCCCATGTCCACTTAATGGCAAAATTTGATGTTCTTGGCTGATCTTCACCCATCCCTATTCTGTATTCTGGTTCTATGACTATGACTGACAGGCATACACCAGAGCTGCATCAGCTACATGCTGCCAAGCAGGGACTGCTGATATGGAGATCTGAAGTGTTTAAATTATGTCACTGAGCTCACTAAAAAATAAAAATAATTTTAAAAGATTCCCCTCTTTGTGAAGTGTTTTAAAGTGAAGACATGATTGCATTCTGATTAAAAGTAATTACAAGTGACCTTAATTAGCTCCTGATCCCATGAGTCCAGAGGAATGCTCTATTTAAAATGAACTAAGATGAAAAATGAATATTGCTATAGTGAGACTTTTTTTTTCCCTGAGTGTTTTCCCGGTGTTTAAAAGTAAAGAACTTTGAATCAACAAATCGAATGTAAAACACTCAGAACAAGAATATAGACATAAAGTCACCGGGAACCTTTTTGTAATCATTCCCATAACTGATTTTAAACACTGGATTTTCATGGGTAGGTAACCATTTACTTTCAACATGAGTTGCTGTGATAAGAATTTATTACAGGACCTCAGGGAAATGTTGTTACATCTATTAAAAAAAAGTTACCATTAATTTTGTGGAATTAGAACATCGATTTAATTTGGCCTTCTTTAATTGATGTTAGGTAGCTTGGGAACTGATGTCCTCACTTTGTAAATGCATTTAATCACTTCTTGCTGCAAAACCTTGAACATAATTTTTCCAATCACAGCTGACAGTTCTAGGGTTAAAGCTCAGAGCTAATGAATTCACATAGACTGGGTACTGCACTACCTGGTGGTATCCTTAAAAATTGTTTACATTACAAAGCAAGTCTGAGTAATTTTAATTAGATAAGCCCACTAAGTTTTCTTTTTCTAAATAAATTTTATCTGCTCTTGTTAGTACAGTAATTCAATTTGATGCTGTTCTCCTTCATGGGTAAATATTCTTATGCTTGTAAGGTTGTCAGCTAGCAAACAGTAGAACACGGTTAAATATATGGTCAGAGTTCTTGGGGTTAAGTAGTACTTTGGTTGTTGTTTCTGAAGGCAGAGGATTTTAGCAGCATCTGGACAGACACTGTCAGATTAGAAGTTGTGCATTTCACAAGATCAAGTGTCAACGTGCTCAGAGTAACGATGGCACTTCAGATGAATAAAATGGAAATAATTGCTTTAAAAATTAGCCTGCTTATTCTCATCTGTGGTTTTTCTTCAACATTTTATGCTTCGTTTGGAGAATAGGAAGAGATTAGGAGGTGAGATGCTTAAATGACTTATTCCTATTGAATAGTCCTTGTTGCAACCATTGCTTTTGCTTTCACTAAAGATGATGCCTGCCACCCAGCCCTCAAAAAAAGAGAAGAGAATGGGGAAAGAAATAAGACATCCAGAAGTTTTCTTACTATTGAATATCACTTTTCACTTAAGTTATTTCTGCTCTTACTAACCTAGTTTACAACCACTCAGGCACCTGGTGAAAACAGATGAAGAAAGTAACTGTGTTTCAGAATGACTCCCAAAAGCTACTAGGTTTGGTAGGTTGCTTCTATGCTGCCAGTGAAGAAAGCTCTGATTATCCTTAATGGAACCTGCATAGATATAACAGTGTAGGAATCAGCATAGCATGCTGTATCCATTGCTTTTCTCTTTGTTCGTAGGGAAGGACATAATTTTATTTGTACTTAACCTAATGTGTACTGCCCAGATCTCTTAAAAATCAGTTGTAAGTAAATTCCTTTATCGATCTGATTTAGTACAGAAGTACGCAGAAATGCTTGTGGGATATCATTACTAGAGAGTCTGTCCTAGGCATTTTATTTAATTGGATTTGCAAAGTACACATTTCTTTGAACTGATGTTCCTATTTTTATTTTAAATATTTATCTTTCAAGTTGGTATCTTGCACTTACCATTTCGTTGATGAAACTGAGGACAGCTTGGGATCCTGTTATTAATGTCTGTGTTTAACCTGTGCCTGAGAGGAGGAAATTCATTGCTGAATATACAGTTTCCAGTATTTCCTTTTACTTTTTTTTTTTTTTACTCGTGCAGTAGTGCCACCTCTCCTAGACCTAAAGCCATCTGCTTATTTCATTTATTTAATGAGTTACAGCTCCTTTAGGGAAACTTAAAATGAGGACCAGATTTAGGCACAAGTTAGGCAATTATTTTCCGAGGACTGCAAGCCACCAAGAGCAATGAAATCTTGGCTGTAGGCTATAGGGAACTTCACTGCATCTCTCAGCAGCAGCTGTGGCCCCTTGCCTTGATTTCACTCATGCTAACAGCAGAGCAACTCAGTTGATAACCATGAGTTATCTGGGGATGGTGAGATGGGACACAGCACACCCAGCCCTAGTTTTGCCTCATGTCCTTAATCCTTCTCCTTCCGAGAACAGGAGGTAGCACAGAAAAGGTGTGACGTGATGCAGGGCTTGCTGGCTGATGCTGGTGACTGCCCACACGTCTCTTGTTGCGTGTCTTCTGCAACCTCTGTTGTGCACATCCATGTATTTCACATGGGTAGCACATCATTCCCAGCATGCACGCACCTATGCTTTTATGAGTCTGCATTTCCTCAGCTGATTTGTGAGTGAGCCTTACAGGAATGAAGGTGAAGTGCAGTCAGGCTCCAGTCTTAGATGGGGAATGGGATTGTTAATTGCTTTCCTCTAAATGACACGCTTATCTGTCTGTGAATATATTACTGTGCTATTAGTCTCATCAGACCACTATTCTGGACTTGAACCGGGTCTTATCATAACATGAGAAAATAGCTTCTTTTTTAGCTCAAAGAAATACAGAGATCTGGGAATTCAATTGCCATATTTTAGATCCTAGCTACCCCTTGCAGAGTGTCCCTGAAGAATTACTTTCCTGGAGTCCTCTTCCCATGGCTCTCTGAAGAGGAGTGCAAGACAGCTGGGCTCTCTGCATTAATTAGACTAAGGAATTATTTCATGAAAGATGAGAAAATAGACCAGAAATCATCCAATCCCCTGGTGGAAATGCTGCTTTGAATAGTATTGGAGGGGATTGGCCTATAGCTTAGGAAACTTCAGAAGGCCAAACTGCTGTCAGCTTTTCACCTACCATTTAAATTTCTGTGGTAAGAGGTGGGCAAGTTAGTCAGACAGAGAATGGCTGCATTTATGTGGTTTAAAACTGATGCTTTGCGGATATCTTGTAGACATGTGACATGTTTTCCCTATGATGGCTCATTAAGTCATTATTGTTGGGAAAATACATGTGAAATGGTTTCATCAAGAAATGTTCACATCAGAATCCTTGTTAGGACTGCATTGTTCATTGCTCACCCGTTCTTCTTAGGTAAATGCTCCAGTCACCGTGTCAGGATGCTGAGACAGTGCCTGTGGGTACAGGTGACAACCTGTGTGTAATGAATTCAGCCCTGACCAGGCAGCTGGGAGAAAAAGCAATAGCTATTGCATTCACAAAAGTCAAAAGTGAAGACCAGGTGATACAGTTTCTGGTTGAATGAGGGAAGGGAATTTAAATAAGGGAAGAAATGAAGAAAATATGGTCCCAAAAGTTTCTTCCAGCAAGCTAATTTATATAGATAGATATATTGATTGATTTCTGCAATGTTTGAGAATGAAATTATAGAGTATTTTATAGGAGAAGCTTTTTAAAGTTAAATAAATTCTCCCTGTTGAAGTTTAGAGCTGCAGAGTGCAGATACATCAGACGTTGATACTTGAGCCACTAAGTCTGGAAAGGAGCAATATTTTCATTATGGATATTCATATTATTGTGTAGTGATCGTCCCTGTAAATTGCTTATAGAAACTGAAAAGACTCTAGAGATGGAGCATGTTACCATTTAATGCAATTCCTTTCCCAGTAGAAACAATTCAGAACCAGAGGAGAAAGGATTACAGCTTGTATTCAGCTGTCTGCATTTCCCAGAACGTTCTGCCCTAGGCAGCAGGTTGTGTGGTTGCTCTTCCTAAAGACCTGTGTGATGTGATGGCAGAGTCACAGTGGGTCATACACTGCACTTAAACTACCCATCAGGGACTTAATAATCAAAACAGAGCAACAAAGCAATATCTGTTTATAACGAACAGTATTTATTTGCTACACTCAGATCAGATCTCATACAAAGCAAATACAGACTTCCTATTTAAAAACAAGCAAACAACAAACTTTGGGGGGTGGGCTGTTTATTTATTTTCTTGTAAGCTTTTGATAGAGAATCTCCTAAACTAAGAGAATCTGGCTATTAGCAAGTACATCTGCTGTGTAATCTGTTTGAAAATTAATGATTAGCATTATTCTGCTTTGTAGTTTCTGTGTGGTGAATGAATTGGTTGTCTCTTTTCCCTGTGTCACTGAGTTCAGCTGGGTAACAGGCAATGTTTAGTCATTTGTGTCTGGTATGTGTTGTGCAATATAATGAAAATTCTGAAAATTATGTGGCAAAAAATTGTCCAGTACCAAGCAAGGCAATGATGGAAGGAAGAGGCTAATACATGTGCAACCAAAGGATTTCTATTTCCTTTCTATTTTTAATGACATTGTCTAATACTATAGAGAAAGGTGAGTGAACAACAAAAAAATTCACGTTACTGTTTTATATAGGAGATACTCCAGCCACCTATAACTGCTCTGAATTCAATCTAAAATTCACAGTAGAGAATCTGCTTGAGTATTATCTATGACACGCTCAGTGAAATCTTTAGTTATTGATTAAAATAAAGCCAGGCCTGGATTTTTCTCCTTCATGAAATTATTTACTTCTGAATTTGTGGCACTGCACAGCATTTGCTCTGGGCTTTATGAGTACGTAGGTACACCAGCCTGGATCTCTAGGGCACTGTCACATCTTTCAGATCTCACCTATAAGCACTGTGAGCTTTAGACACCTCCCTTTGTAGATTATAATGGCTTAATTATTTTAAAAGATAGTTTTTAGAAGAAAGATGGAATGCCTTCTCATCAGACCCAATCTCAGATCTGTCTTTGATGTGCGATGTTTGTCATATGCTCAGGTCAGCCCTCTGTGTCCCATTGTAATTTCTCATTTCAGTCATCAAAGTGTGCAGAAGTGTACTCAGTTAGCAATTATTTTACACAGCCAACACCAAGCCCACTCTGGAATGGATGAAGCAGCCGCGGTTCTAGTAATAATCTAATAGATTTAGGAAAACGTCCACAGGAGCCTCAAGTCATTTTCAATTGCTTGTAGAACCCCGAGCTTGCATAGAAAAAAGAATTAGTTTTCAGAATTCTTAAACAGAAAGTTAGAAAAATATGCGTATAGGAAATGATTACTTTTGCTTCCATGAAAGAAAGCAAATTTGCTTTTTAAAATAACTTGACTATTCTGTCTTCCCTGAACAAAAGCAGCTGTACCCATTTCAGGTGTTTGGGTTGGGTGCTGTCAAGGTTTGTTTTCCATATTTACTCATTTGCAATGCACTCTGTGTAGGTCATTGTAAAGTGGCAGAGTTAAGGACAACTACTGCACCAATAGTACTCTGATCATGTTTCTGTTAACAGTGCTGGTCCAAACTTAACCCTAGTTAAGTGAGAGGAAAACTCTTAGAAGCTCTTTACTGGGCTAGGGTTTGTAATGTGTTGGATCAGTCAATGGATACTTCCTTTATAAGGCGGCAGGACATCAGATCAGTGGGTGTTCCCCACAAAATGCTGTTTTTTGTTCTTCCAGGCCTCATGTTTAATGATCAGAGTGATCTACTAATAAGTGGGATGTAATAATAAGTAGATACTGTAGTAATTTATTTATCCTTTGTTTTCAGACAAACTGACAAAACACATAGAACTAACTCTTTTAAGACATCAACATCTGGATTTATAGCGATCATTCCTGAGGGCAGATGACAGTTGAAATTGTTGGGATTTATCAGTGAGTCTTATGTGGGAAACAAGCTCATTTCTTGTTTCATAATGATGCTTATAAAAGTTGAAATAACTTCAGTCCTGTAATAAATGGGTTTTCTTGTGTAGTACGAGGAAGTGATAGAATCACACCCATTTTTTTTATTGCAGTGGCTCTTGTTTATTTGCGGCTGCAGAAAAAAGTAGTACGATTTTTACCAGACTCTTTCCTTCTAAGAGGATAATCTTATATTTATGGAGTATTTTGTACTTCAGCACTTTCCCCCCAATTGTAAATATTTTCCATTCTCTTTGGAGAGACTCATCATGAGGACAATCGCATATTATTAACGGCCTTGAAAAATAAATAATGCATCCTTTTGTTGCTAAGAGAGTACGTGCGTCTTATCCTTCTGTCCTCCTTCTGTGCTCCTTCTGTATTATTATTCTACAAACTCTATTCTTCCAGAGAATCTATTTGATGCTTTTTTTTTTTCTTTTTTGTCTTGTAAGAAGCTTACAGGATACAAAGCAATAGAAATTCACCTGAATATTGTTCTTGAAGAGTTATTTTCTTACTACCTTGAACAAACTGCTTGTATTAAAAATGAAAGAGAAGGAAAACATAATAACATCTGCCTTTTAGCTCTCATTTAATGAAGCAAAATTCTCCCTAAGAGTGCCTTGGAGTATTTAAAAGCATTAGTGATACAGTAATTACAATCTCAAGAAAATGTCACTGCTTTGTGTGGTACTCTGGATGAACCTTTGCAGGAGTAATGAAGATGAGTTTTGCCAACATCCTATTGGTGGAAGTTAGGGATTCTAGAGGCATGAGAGCAGTTCCTGCTGTAGGAGTGTATGAGAGTCCCTGTTGACATGGCATACAGATGTAGTGCTAAGCAGTTCTGTTGGCCTGCCTGGCTGCCCTTGACTCATAGGAGAGGTTACAGCAGCGATGACAATTTAAGTGAGATATTAAAGAGAAACTAGAGGGTTTTCTGTAAAGCCACAAGCACTCTATAATAAGTCCTATTAATCATGAGTAATATTTCATACTCATAGCTGTTACTTGGTTACGTGTGTACCACATCATCTCGAGCCAGTAATGCTGTCACTTTGGTTAATGATGAGCTCCAAGATTAATGGCTTGACATAGCGATGCCTTTTGATACTTTCCAAGTCCTTTGTTATTCTCCTCTCCTTGCCTATTTGAAGCATTGCTTAAGGTCACACAGTTTTGAGAAGAGAGGGCACTTTATGTAAATGCCTTTCTTGTTGGAATAAAAAAAAAGTGTAATTTATCACCATTTTTTCTTGGCTGAAAATAAAAAATAAGACATTGTAACAGTTAGGCCTAAAATTAAATGGTGTAGGATTTGCTTGAGTTGGTATGTATTTGAGGATCAGAATACTGACTAATGTTGGTGGCTTTTATGAGTTGAACCCCATGTGGTATGGGAGTTTTTGGTAGTTGTGGTCAGCTCTCTGGACTGTGTGCCCCCAGTTCCTTGTGGGCAGTGTAACAGTCCTTGATTCTATGCAAGCACTGTTCAGCAGCCGCCAAATGGTGGTTCTATCAGCACTATTTCCATTCTAAATCCAAGAATGAAAAGAATGCTCACAAAATAGGAAACCCAACAGCCAATACTCTAAATGCTGATATATCACAAATGGTCTTGCCCATGTCCATCTTTTTTATTTTCTTTTTCTTTTGTCATTCACCGAGTGTAAAACAGAGTAATTAATGGCATTTCTTTTAGCAAACAGAATCTTTTCCTTTTTATGGGAAGCAGATTTCCAGTTTCTGAAGATATTTCTTGTCTGAAAAATTCATTGCTATTTAATGTATAACTGTATCCAGCTTGAGAACTAATTCCTTCAGTTCGCATCGCTGAGCAACTATTCTGCATCGTGTGCAGTGGAAAGTTGACTTAGGCAATTTTCCCTATAGATTTGTGCATATGTCACCTTTGGGCAAAAGATGAGCTAATAGAATTGAAGTTAATGCAATTGACAGAAGGTCAAGCAGGGAGCCTTATAAGTCTAGAGCTTCCAGAAAAGCCAGCGTTGTTTCATGTTGCATATTGCTTGATTAGTATGCAGGTAAGGTGATTGTGCCTCAACAGAATAATTGGATCATTCAAATATCTGCAAGCCCTGGTGTATCTACAAAGCCAGAACAGTGATTAGATCCTGCCTGTTCATTGCGGCAAGCCTTGAATTTCTTCCCACTGTGAAAAACTAATTTTCTGTGGGAATTTATTAAATAAGAAATCTGCATGCCACTTTACCTTGTAAGCATTACCCGCAGAATACAGAGATTTCCCTTGACTTTGATGTATGAATTTTATGGCTGCTTTTATATCATTGTTTGGTTACTTTTCTGCATTCAGTAGAAATTCGAGTATTTCTTTGTTCCATAGATTTCTAGAGAAGAGTCGCATGTCCATTCAGTGATAAAGAAGTGGTTCATTTAAAGAACAGGGCTGGGGCCAGGAATGTGCTCTGGGAAAGGGGCACAACTGAAGAATGACAGTGCACTCAGTGTGCAGTGTTAAGGGAAATAGAACAAACATTGTTCTTCTTTTCAGTCCGTGTGTTTCTAGGCAGTAGTGGTCTGTTGCAGCATCAGTAAACAAATGTTATAATCTTGCCTGTCTTGTCTTAAAAACAGGGAACTCTAATTTGTGGCAGTAAGGAGCAACTGTTATTGTAGTGTAAGATTTCCCCACTGCCCAGCAGGTTATAAATATATATTGTAAAAAAAAAGGCAGAATAAGAAATACAAGGTCCTAGCAGACTTGCAGAGTGTGTTTCATTCACACATGAAAGCACTTTAAGGTGCAAAATAACAATGTGTTTTCTATAGCTGCAAAGTGAAACTATGCTGTATCTTGAATGCCTTGCAGCCAGTGCCTCTCTCAAAATACCTTTTCAGTAAGGGAATGCAGGTTTCAAATCATCTTCTGATCTCAGCTGATGGTAGTCAGCTCGATTGTAGAGGGACAGAATGGTCCCAACTTCTGCTCCATTTCTCTCTCCCTCTCTATTTCTCTTTAATGCCATAGTACTACTCCTGCAGACCAGTCTGGAGCTCTAAATGCTGTATCCCTTCAGCTACAGCATAACAGAACCACCTTAGTGGATAATCACTTGATAAGAGTAAATCCTCTTCAGTTAAGGGAAATAGTTATGTGCAGAGCTAAATGAATCATTCACTATAAATATGTTTTATTTTCCAGCTTGTAGAAAAACTTGAGTTTCTCTTAACTATGTATTAACTGTGTATCATTCAAGTGCTCTTTAGAAATGTTTTTCTTAAACTTTACTGTAAAAAAGAGAAATTTGAGCTTTGTTCTTGCTCTGATTAGTTTATGACACTGTGTGGACATAGCAGAGCACAGCTGGCTGGGCACACAAGCATCTGCACAAGTATGTTTCCAATAGAATCTTCATCTAATGAAACTTAGAAACTTCCTCTGCAAAAACTCAGTTTACAAAGTAAATCATAACAGCTTTAATTTTTACTATGGAATTGCTCATTTAGAACTCTCTAACATGACTGAAAGTAATTCATTTGGAGGTTTAAATAATTCTTAAAATATTTTTTTCTCCATAATTTGCACTGCTGTACTTGTGTGATAGTGAACACTGCTTAGTAGTGTTGTAGTTGTATTAGGCAGCAGGGAAAGAAACTGTCCCTCCTTTGCTACATCTGGTATTCACGTGGTTGGGAGACAGAATGTGAAACTCCCATGTATCTGTGTAATGTGACATGAATTGGTTTTTTTGCACAGCTATAAAGGATGGATGTTAACAAAAGGGCACAGAAGGTACAGGCATTAAGTGTATTAATGGTCACCTGCCCTGCTTTCTGTTACTATGATAGGAATTAAAGTCATGCTAATGATCTCACATAGAGCCTCAGATGTACCCAAATTGGAAGGCCCACCTAAAGGCTGGGCAATGGATCACAGGCAGGAAACCTGGGGACACTGTTCCTGAGACCACAGTGGGCTGGAAGGACACGCTGTGTTGAGTTAAACACAGCAGAGAGTGATTCTGCTCTGCCAGCTTCCAGCTCTGCCGAGGACTTACAACGAGTAATTGAAAATTCTTATTAACTCATTTCTGGAAGAGAGCGAAATCTCCCAGAGATGTTTTAAATTTAATTGTTTGTGAAGCACATCAGGACCCAGCACAGCAGTTTAAAGGGAACAGCTTTCAATTTACCTTGCAGCCTATTACGATACCACGCTACTGATACAGAAACGTCTGCGTACTTACATCTGTAGGTATACACAATGGAAAGACATAGCTGTGTCTGTTAGTGCAAAGCATTCACAGACACCAGCAGGAGGTGGGAGATGAGGGGAAGGGCAGTGTGTCACTCCTGAACAGAGCACCTCACGCACTCTCACCCTGTACCTCCAAATGTGCTTGTTACCCCCTAAGAATTAGTTAAGCATAAGATATTAAGACAGTGGTGAGTGTCTAAAGAACAAAAATATTTTAGCTTAATGTGTCTTCTATTCTACAGGCTACTAAGCAGGTTAAAATGCAAAGCAAACCAAATGAACCAGCCCATCCCAAAATGGAAAAGCTTCTAAAGAAAGTGGACAGAATTGCATTAGTCTCAGAGAAAAAAAGCAGAGAGCTGAGTGGTGTGAAATGCTTCATACCTAAAAAGGTGAACTCATTTACTTTGCTTCTTACATCCCAGTAAGGTAGACTGATAGTTAAACAATAAAATATTATTTGTTGCAGTACCCTAGAAAATATGTACGATTATTACATAAAAACAAATTGATAGAATAATTTTATAATCACCTTGAATTTTATTATTAATTTAATGATAGTATTGACACATTCTTAGTGTGATAATGGTGTAGACCCAATTTGCCAATGCACTCCTGTTCTGCACACGTTTATTTGCAATGCTATACAGCAGCCCTGGTGTACTTAAACAGGTATTTAACTACTTTGCTAAATGAGTCTTAGTGCACGGCTTCCGCAGCCAGAATGAAATGTGCCTTATTAAGAAAACTCCGGAGGGAATCTCGAGATTATTCTCTTAATGACTCTTATAATTTTAAAAATGAGATTAAAAAGTTAAAGAAATAATTTAAGCAATGAAGCACCTTACAATGTGGGGCTTCGCTGGGTCTTTGAATAAATGAAATCTGAGAAGGGATGACCCATGAATAATTGTCAGTTCATTTTATGACTTCCAGCCTTTCAATCTCGCTGTTCGGTCTCACTGAACTTTAAAAGTAATTAATTAAAAAGGGATTAGACCCAATCTTCAGAATCACGCTGTAGACTTTGAATGCTGAAATAGAAGTTATGGAATAAGGACATTGTTCCAAAAGCTTTAGCAAAAGCACTCAAAAATATGTTTCTTAAAACAAGCCATACCTAGGTAAGACTATCCATCAGGATCTTCTCAAATACAACACCAGCACTTTTGCTACTGAAAACATTACATCACTGCTTAACTTCATTTTGATGCAGCTCTTTATCCCAAGTCATTTATTACATAGCCACCAGTGGGCAGCTGGTATCTGAAAGGTGCCTGCAATTGCAACAAGTGAACATTGCATGGCAAGGAGTAGTAGGCAAAGCAACAGAGGCCTGTTGATATTCCTGCAAAAAGACAACAAGGAAGTATTTCACTTTTTGAAAACAGTGCTAAATTCTGCCCTAAATTTCTAATTAATCTTTTTCTGCCCGCTTTATATCATCACTTGTTAAAGCAGTATGTAGAAATGGCCATACTTGTAGACTAATAAGTTAAAGGTTCATTGTGCTGTCACTTGTGAGTGAGAATGACTTCCAGGGATGCTGTGATGTGCAGTGTTACACAAAGGATGATAAATGTAATTTTAATGCTGAATTCTTTATCTTCTGAAACATGCAGTCTGAAAGATCCATCTTGTTTAACCAGTCAGCAGATGCTTATTTCTGGTAGAGCAATGAGAGAATGATTTCTGCAATCTTCCTGATCTGCAAAGATTTAGAAAAAAAATAGCTTTAAGTTAAGAAAAAGAGAGGGATTTGGTTTCACTTAGGTGGCAATTCAATACAAAAGGAAGCCTACTAAAGCTATTAGAGACCTTAATTTCTAACAAGGCGGTTTCTATATACAGTTCTTTTAAAAGAGAAAGCAAAATGCCATCAGCACCAGAGCACCATTTAGGCTTCACACCAGTTATACAACTGGTCATTATGTGCCCCAGAGGTTGCAAAGAAGTGAAATGAAGCAGTAACATGCCTTGAGTCCTTTCCTCTGAGAGAACCAAGGTCACTGCAGTGGCTTAGTGAGCGATATCTGATCTCTCTCCATCCTTCTTGCCCTGACTGTTCTTTAATCCACTGACTGTAGTGTTCCGTCTTTTTTTGGAGTGCGGAGGAAATGAAAGCAACCTAAAGAAATGCATATTTATGTGCATATTTCTGTAATTTAAATTTCCTCATTGAATCTAACAGTACACAGACCTGCCACCAGTGGGAGGACTGAAATCTGTAAAAGTGCAAACACTGCTGATGAGAAGCTCTTTGCACTACAAGAAAAAGAAATGGAAGCCTACCCTATGGTTAATGATGAATATCATCAAAATGAGCAAATTCAGAGGGAAAAAATGTACCCTTAAATACCCCATGTATATTTTCCCCATGTTTTTTTGTTTCATAGCAGAACAGATAAGAAATCAATATTTTTTTATGCTTTCTAATGTACAGCAATGTGTGTGTATATATATATATAGAGAGAGAGAGCTTAGAAATACTGTTAATTAACTATAGGAAATAAAGGATAAGCCCAGTTTGCTTACCTGGGGGGGAGGCTGCAGGCATGGTAAAGGAAAAGATGTATTTTATACCAGTTTCTCTTTCTATAGTCTATAAACAGTGAAGTGTAACCTCATTTATTTATTTTTAAAGCAAAAACAGAACAGTGGGATGTCACTCGGTAATCCACGAGGTAGTCTTCATTAAAACCATAAATCAAAACCAAGCTGGGCCCACTGTCAGTGGAATAACAAAGCCTGACTGCTGATCTTGGGACACCTGCCCTATCACAGTCACAGCATTGCTGACAAAGGGGAATAGTGCTCTCTTCGTGTTCAGAAATCAGAGAGGTTCCTGAGGGTGATTATCAAAGGAAAACTGGGAGCTCTGCTGAGCTTACATTCATGTCTTGAACATTTATCTTACTCTTTTTTTTATTATTTATTGTCTACTTATTTACTCTAATGAGCAACCCCAGTATGTAACCTCATAATGAGGACATTACAGAATATCTCATGCTTAGTTGGAGTTGAATTTATCTCTTTGTTTAACCAGGAAATGCATTGTGAGGGTTATTAGAAAATAATGCACCCGATTTATATATTAAAATAATCGCTTGGCATGATGATTTGCAAACTATGGAAATTATTAGAAAACAGCAGTACTTCTGGAAATTCATACACATTATTATAACTACTGTTACTTCTAGTATTAGTGAAGATTGCTAGGAGCCATGGGACTGCATTAAACAGTAGCTGCCATATCAAACCAAACCAAACCCTGTTCTTACTTGACAAAGCTCATGACCTCAATATAAAACAAGAGATGACAATAAGAAGTGGCTACAGCCATAACACACCAACAATCTAAGCTTTATTTACTCAAGGGAGGGGAAAAAGGCGTTACGACAAAGGTGAACTTTAAGGGGGAAAAGGAGTGAGCTTGATGGGCTTTATTTTTCATTATTGCAGGCATGAAAGGCACTGTAATAGGGTTCCTTCTGGGACAGTGGCCGTTGATACTACTCACTGATCTGACTAGGTCATCTACCATCTACTAAGCTGTAAATATTGTTAGAATATCATCAGAGTTTTTGAGCTCTGAGATCTCAGGGACCTTTCTGGTGACTGGCATAAGCAGCTTATTAAAAGCGAGTTGTTGGCAGCCATGGCGGGGATGTCTGGAGATGCATCTGAAAAGTGTGACCAGGGAACAGCACCACAGCACCGTACTTGGTAATTATTGAACATTTTGAATAGCCTTGTAATCTTTAATGTAACTCAGACTGTACAAGATACTTAGCAAGTACAAAGTTAAAAACATGTAGTATCTGTCAGCTATATTTCTGACCTTTTTGGGAAAGGTGGGGCTCATTAAAATAGAGATTTACATAAACTAATGATGTGGTTACAGAAATATGCTACTAAAATGGGTTGTAAACAATGTTATAAATGATTAAGTTTCAAGCACCTGACAGCATGCATTGCCATAATAATTATGGCAATCTTTCTGTCCTCAGGTGGTTTATTTGCAAAGGTATATTCATACCTGTTTTGTAAGGAGTCATGAGGAATCTGTGACATAAGCTTGCACTCCTTGTAGAGTCAGCTCTCCATGACCCTACAGTTTGACTGCCTGCACTGAAGCACAGTTAGCATTCCAGATATCTCCCCCTTCCTACCCTTGGAGTCAGCATATATTTTTGAGGTGATGTTCCATGGTACCTCAGGAAACAACAGCAATATATTTAAATATGCATTTAAATATATAATATATATAATATATATTTAAATCAGTCTGTTTTTATTTTTCACTTCTGTTATAAAGTTTGGATTACAGTAGTTTTAAAAGGCTCTGTTATATCAGAAACTAGAAGGCTCAGTGGGTGTATGTTCATCACTTGTTAAGAAATTAAAGACAGATATTAGAATAGATTTAAAAAATAAAAAATGGGGGGGGGGGGGAATGATGTTCAAGCCAAATCTGTCCAAAGTGCTGCATTGTCACAGGTTTCCATTAGGCCCGAAGTCCCATGAGGCTTCCAGGCTTCAACTGAAGTGAAATTGAGGTAGAGATGTTCAGAAGGGCTTTTAAGCTTTCAGAGTATCCTGTTCTTACATATTATGATCCCTGCCAGCTGTTGCAGAGAACAGTGTGTCCTCTGGTTTAGTTTACCTGTCTGAGACAACAAAAATTCAGTAAATCAACAGTAAGTCATTATGTATCCTTTGTTTTCTTTTAAAAAATTTCTCTTTTTTTTGCTAAGTAGATATGTATGAACTTTTCATTGTGAAAAATCAACCTTTTGTAAAAATCAGGTGCAAGCAGTTCAGCATTTGGATGTTCTGGCATTGTTGTAAGAGAGCACATAAACTTAACACGTAATGGCTCTTGAAATGTTGAATAGAAATTTCTGTGAGAAATGCAAATTGCTTGGCTGGAAATTTGTCCATGTATTTTGAACTGACCATGAGAGATCAAGGAAATAATAATTGAAACTTAACAGAACTTGACAAAATGAGGAACAAAACCTGGGGAAATTTAAGTGAGCTCCTTTTATGCTCTTCAGCACTTCTGAGAAGTGTTTTTATTTGTTGTGTGAGAAAAGTTTCTCCTAATGTTGAATCCAAAGTGCATTGCTAATGTTACAGTATTGAGGCTTTGAAGCTGCTGTGATGGGCAGAGCATTAGAAATGCTGCTTAGTGCACATCCCCTACGTGCATTGAACGTGAAACAGAGAAGAACCATTGCAGTTTGTTCTCACTGTAGATCTCTGGTAACTGTTATCCCAAGAGTAGCAGCCACTAACAACTGGGCAGCATCAAGCCTGTCTTGCTGCAGGTGGTAACTGCTGAGCTACCTCCCTTTCTCCATCTCACCCGGGGGGATTCTTCCATTCTATTTCCTCTCCGTGTCCTCATGAGGGGTTGGTGTGAGAATGTGGCTGGCCCAGATCTCTCCACTGCAGGCACTGATAAAGCCTCAGCATGTCGTGATTCTCCTTATGCTGCAGGGATTGTGTGTATGTTTGTGGCAAGCCTACCCAGAGGACATGCTGCAAGGCAGCAAGTCCCCAGTGGGATGTAATAGAATGGAAGCAGATGGTGAGCTGAAGGAAATTTCAGGGGAGGATTACATTTTCCAGTTACTGTCTTTTTGATTTCACTGTTATTGTCTGATGAATTGTGTCAAATTTGATCCTTCAGATTGAGAAGCTGCTTCTCAATGTGCTCCCAAATGAACAGATACAGTAAATGGCTGCTGCCAATGTACTCTTCCAGAAAATTAATTTCTAAATGCATGTTAAGAAGGGAGTCTCATTTTGTCATGTCTGCTTTGTGATTTTTGCCTTCAGCTATGTAATTTTCATCTGCTATTAAACAATCATGGACTGAATCTATTCTTCTTCTAACCACGATTCTGTGCTACAGATGCAATAATAGCCAACACAGATTATTGAACGCACAGACATTATCTACATCCATCTTATCAATAAATGTGTCATCAGCCAATTTGATGCACTTAGATAGAGGTGCCCTTTCTACAATACTGGTAGATCACTTTGATGTGCAATTTAAAGAGTACTTTAAAATACCTATGAAGAAAAGGAAATCCTAGCTTATTTTCTATGAAATCCTATTCTCTAGGTATTCATTAAAGAGAAGGCTGATAGTTTAATTAAAACAACAACAAAAACAGCAGTATATAGTCCTTAATACAAATGCTGCAGAATCAGGACTTAAATCTTGGGTGTAATTAAACCCATCCTCCATGTATGGCTACAGTGTATTGTGCCTCACCCCATATCAGCTGTCCCTAGAATTAACAATTAGTGTTTCTTTTCACAAAATGGTCATTCAGATTTTGATGGCTGCACCAAATGGAAGCATAAAGAGCAACAGGCCAATCCTTTATCATTCCTTTTTGTACACTTACATCACGTTCAGTCTTATTTTTCTCTTTTTTCATCTAAATGCCCCGTGCTGATTTATCCCATTGTGGAAGATGAGTTTTCAAAGACTTTCAATTTCCTGAAGTGAGTACGAGGAGTGGGTAACTCTGAATTCCTCCTATGAAGTTGATGTTTGTAGTAGGTCATAATGACAGCTTTCTGAGTGCTTCCTTTTATTTATTGTTGCTTTTGTTGCTCAGGCTTAGAAGCTCCCAGAGATTGTAAATAAACATGTACATGTAATGGATTTATTATCTAGACTGTTCACCTTCCTTTGGTATGTTTTAAAAAAGTGTAATTTTGTACTGGCGTGGCAGGTAACTTGAATATTAGAGCAGTTTCATCTATCTGGCTTAGGCAGGGTAAGATAAGTTGTCTCTTTGGGTAGATGCATGTGGTCCTAGATTGCTGCTGTGATTGTGCATCTATTTTTTGAGTGCCAATTCTGCATTCATGCAGAGCTCCATGAATGTCACCTGATATTTGTGTGCATTTTGGCTATAACAAAGTGATTCCATGGGAAACAAAAAAAGCCAATAAGGAGGAGCCAGATTTGATGGTCACTGCGCGTCTCTTCCAATTTGGGATGTTCTGTGACTTCAAGCACTAGAATTTAACAGCAATTAGACTAAAATGTGTATTTATTTTAAATTTACATGTATGTCTTTGATAGAGCGCAAACAAACACTTGACTGTGTTTCACCTGATTTGCGATCTTCCTGAAGGATGGAATTCATGAAAAAATGTCTTGAGTTTACTCTCTGTGAAAGGAATTTGGGGCTGCATAAGGCCCGTTTCAGAGCTATCTCAAGTATTTCTATGTTTCAACAATCTCTATGCTTAGAAGGCCTCTTAGGATTTTGTATATATGTCTTTTAGTTCTTCTTGATGAAGCTATAACAAGGCATCAGATCTCTCAGACTCATTTTCCTAAAAAGGAGTACAAAACCAGT
Source organism: Coturnix japonica (assembly GCF_054131305.1). Taxonomy (NCBI): domain Eukaryota; kingdom Metazoa; phylum Chordata; class Aves; order Galliformes; family Phasianidae; genus Coturnix; species Coturnix japonica. The sequence continues at coordinate 18,373,065 of NC_140675.1, read as the reverse complement.
GCTGTGTTGCACTGTCACAGTACTGTCAGTGTTATGTGTTAAAGCATAGTATAAATATAAATTTCAGCAGGAACAGTATTTTCTGCTTAGAGATGGGAAATAGTACTTTTCTATGCAGGGAGGCTAGAACTAGATGATCTTTAAAGGTCCCTTCAAACCCAAATGAGTCTATGATTCTGCAATTTGGATTTAAATGTAACTGCTGATTGAACCACAGCAGCTGTGGGCATTATTTTAAATGAATGCCAGGAACAGTACAGTAGCAACTGAGCTGCATCAGCTAACTCTTATGAAGTTAATGGCAGGAGGAAAAGCAGACATTTGAGAATGCTTGGAAAAGTATTGGAAAATGAAACTGAATTGGTCTTAGGTTGGGTCAGAAGAATGTCCCAGTGACTCTCTGGGACTTCAGTAAACAAGTAAATCCTCCAGCTCAGGATTGCAGCTATTTAATTTAGTATTTCTACCATAATCAATAGTCTCATCAGAGTGTACTTGTTACCCTTTCCCACTCTTAGTGTGCATAGAACAGATGGGACTGACTTATCCAAGCTACTGTATGCAAGTCAAGGTAATAGACATTTCTTTCCATCTCACTTTGAAAAATAAGGTTATTTCAAAATGACCAGGTAATGATATTGCTCTAAAAGAACTACCTAATATTTTAGCAGCATGATTTCTCTTCTTAGTGGTTTAATGAATGTGGAAATATGGGATTTAAAGTGATTGTGGTTTATAATATTGCAGATAAATGCTACTTCCACTTGCCTCGTGAAAATTGCTTCTCATTGAAACTTCTAAATTGCTCTCTAACAGAACAAGTGGACAGAAAGATTTTTAACATGTTTTCATATTAGTTTTTTAACCAAATGTGTACATTATGTATATTTGCCTTTCTTATCCCAATGTACACATTGTCTAGAAAAAAAAACAACCCCATAAATTTCACTGGAACTTCTGTCATTTCATATGGCTTATTAAGGAATCATTATACTATACCGCATAAAACCATGGGGAAAAAAACAGACATTGGCATAAACATATACTTCATGATTTTTTGGGATTCTGTATCAGGATCAACTTACTTAATAATCTGTAATCTAAGTTCCTTAAAATATTTCTCTAAGTATGAGATAATACTGAATGCAAATGAATACAGTCGTGTTCTTGAAGCATGGAATGTGTCCATGTGTAATACTCAGCGTATTTTTCTCTACTCTCTCTATTTTGTCACTCTCCTTTTCCTTTTACCAGGCTCACATAACTTCAAATTTGTCTAACTTTGTTCAGTTTAATTACAGGTTTATATTTGTTATAAATAACAGCGTTTCAGAATAATCTTTTATTCTCCTTTGTGATATGTCAGTTTAAAGTACATGTTGCCATGAGTGAAAGCACTCAAAGTAGCAGACAAGTATCAGCAGATTTAGGTCAGTAAATTAACGTCCCCATACACGTTCTTATTACTCTACAAATCAAAGTCAAAACTGTGAGGAAAAACTGAGAAATCTTGACTTCATTGTTCTGTATGCTTTGTGAATACAAAAATGGGCTGTTCTGCAGCTTAGATTCTATACGTGATAAAATCCACAGGCTTGTTTTCAATAGGCTCTATTTTTCACTTGTTTTTTAATCACTGTAGCTCTGTGAAGGGCTTTAATGCAAAGGCAAAACAGTTCTGCATGTAAACATAATTTTAAATGAATGAAAACCACCTTGAGATGCCCATATTGAAACACCTTGGTGTAAAGGACTGAAAATATGGGAAAAATAATAACCCTGCTTAAACCTCAGGAAATGAAAGGCAAAGAGATATAATTTAATTTCAGTGATGTATTGTGGGAAAACCTTTGAAATTATCACTGTTTATGACTACACTGAAAAATGAAACAGGGTGGTGAAGATATATGATTTAGTGATAAAATAGAACTGATGATGTTACTCTTCCATAGAACAGTGGTTTTCTCCATGTCTGGAAAAAATTAACGTAGTTCAATGAGAACTAAGTTGTAACTTGTATTGAATAAGGCGTGGAATATGCAGGATTGCTGATAAATGAAACAAATGCCAGAGCAGTTAGGTGTGGATCATGTGAGTAAATTCCTTGGCCCAGTGCTGGGTGCGTTGTTCTGCTGCTCCACATTCCTCTGCTGAACCACCAGAGGAAGCTGCTCTGCTTCTATGTATCTCGAGGGGTTTCCTTGGCAGTAAATCTCAGTTTTCAGATGGGATGAGGTAACCTACCACCTATAGCAATTATTTGCATGGATGAGAGCATCAGAGAGGGTGCGTGTATGTGTGTAGTCATGACAAACAGTGAAAGAAAGCCTCTACAGACTTCCTATTCTGTGCTAAGTGCTTAGGTTTGGCCTAAGTTAGAACTCTGGGGAAGATCACAGAATCACAGAATTACCCGGGTTGGAAGGGACCTCAAGGATCATGTAGTTCCAACCCCCCTGCCTAGCAGGGCCACCAAACATACACCTTTACTAGATCAGGTTGCCCAGGGCCCCGTCCAACCTGGCCTTGAACACCTCCAAGGACGGGGCATCCACAACCTCACTGGGCAGCCTGTTCCAGGACCTAACCAAAGATGTGTGAATACTTATGTGATATGTTTCCAGAGTCATTATTGCTTTGAGAGCAGCATCAAGATTTCTCCAGTTCTGCCCTTTGCAGCACAAGAAATATGTTTTTCTAGCAAGGTGGAACAATATTCTGGTTGAGCCCCTAATATTACGCAGAGCTAAGATGGAAGTAGCAAAGCTACTTTCATGAGGGAAAACCAAGACTGTGTGTGCCAGGAGGAATTAAATTACATCATGATGTAATTTTCAAGTCTAAAGCCTTCAAAGATACACAGGTGTACAGGTACACATACACATATGTGGGCCTACAGAAGGAACAGGAAAAGGTGAAAAGGAAAAAAAGGAAGGGAAGAAGAATGGGAAGGAGACAAGGAAACAGAAAAGGAATCCATATGAGCTACCTGTTAGGTGTAAATAGGTAGGAGCTATTTGTTAGCAGAAAGGACAGAGAAAGGAAGCACACTGGCTCCAGGCCACAGAGTCTTAGTTGGTCTCATGAGGAACATAGAGGTAGTAGATAGGTGTCCCTGCTCTCTTTTAATAAGAGGATTGAGTGCAGTGGTACTTGTTTTATAAGATTGATGGAGATCCTTGAGTAATGTATATCTGTCATTTACAGAGCACGTATTTTTCTTTGCCTTTAGAGAGCATAAATAAATCTTATAAATCTTTATTTACATACAGTTGAAAATTTGTGGAGTCTGAATTGCCCAGATGCTCCTCAATGTTGCATCAAGATGAACTGAGCTCATGGAATAAATGTTTTTCTATGTATTTCAGTTCCACATATTTTGTTTTTAGCACGTGGTACAGAACAAACAAAATGATGTCCCCGAAATTGCAGCTTTTCCAACTTAAATATTTCCAGTGATGCTAAATTTTTCAAAGACAGTTTTCATAACATGTAATCATGCTTTTTTGGCTGCAGACTGCTAATTTTTCAATCATAGAGAGCTAAATCTAAAGTGTGTTCAATTTCTTTTGCTTTTCTGTTACTTTTTTATTAAGAATATGACATAAAATGTTTTTAAACTAGGTTACATACATTAAAAACAGAACATCTCTCGTATTGTTCTCCAAGGCACCTGGTACACATACTGAAAAATGAAAAGCAAAACTGTGTGTAGGCATAAACCTTAAATCTTTTTGTTAGTGACAAGTGCACACAGACTTCTCTGCTTCTGCACAGTTTTTGCATTGTAAATTGTTTCCCAAATTGTTCCCTACATCCATTCTTCAAGAACACTTTAACCTGTAAGGCATATAAACTGTGACTTCCTTGATGACTGACATAGCATAAAACACAGGTAAGTGAATTAATGTCATTTTTTCCCAGTGGCAAGAGTCTGTAATTTCCCTACCACTTGTTGATGTTTGGATGCACCTGTCTGTTGCTGTATTTCACGATAGTAGATTTGACTGAAATTGTATTTTGAACTTGCTAATAGGGCTCCTTGTAATTACCGTGTAATACTTCATTGGAATTCATGTAATTATTATGATAAACTAGTTTACGCATTCTGATTTGAATTTTTAATTGAGAAAGCACGTAGTCAGATCCTTGATCTGCTTACCTTTGGATCACTGAGGAAGGAGCATGCATTTTCATGTCTCAGGTTATTGGTATGCAACAGGATTTCCCAGACACCTGAGTGCGTGCTGGTATTTGTATATATACATGTGCACAGTCACCTGTAACTATCCATGTTCAGTCTAACAGTAAAATATTTTAGATGTGAGATATAGTTTATGGAAATAGTTCGGTTGGTGCTTCCCATACATCTTAAAGGCCAGCCTTAACATTTTAAAACTGAAGCTTAGGCACAGCTAAGCATGAGTCTTGTTATGTGCATGCATCTCTTGCGCTCACTGCTGCTGCTTACCCTGTCCAGCATTCAAAAACAAGGCCCTGTGCACTTCTTGACTTCTGCTACCCATAGAATAAAGTTTTTCATGTTTATCTTTCTGTTAGCCATGCCGAGTGGTGTGTATCTCAATGCCTAAGCTCACTTTTTTCTTCACTGATAATGGCTGATAGAGTGAGAATAGCAATGGCACAGTTTATGTGTCCTGACAGCCTCCACTTCTCCTAGGGCTTCCCAGAAGGACTGGCGTAAGTGTGAGCTCTGTGAAGGAATTTAGATCCCTAGCAGTAGAGTGAGAAGCAAAGTGGGATTTTAAAACTCTTACTATAGTCCAGATTCCTTTCAAAGAAAAACTAAGCCCAGAGTGTTGTCTTGACTATCTATCACACAATAATTTGAGGAGAAATATTTTTAGTTCTGCACAGATGGTATAATTTTGGCAGATCAATTACAGTATTGTTAAATACAAGTGTACATAGTTCCACTTGTTTCAAATGTTAAAACATGTTAGAACACCCAAGTACAATAATATCCTTGAAAATGCTGACTTCATATGTCAACATTTAAATGCAAGTCTGTCTTCCTACCAGATAGCTCTTCAAGTTCTTTCTTATCATAGTAGTCCTTAATTAAAGTAGTTCAGTCCAAAGGAATTGGCTCATAAAACTTCATTGTTTTGTTGTGCTAAAGTAAATTTCTGCACTCAGCAAGACTTCATCAGTTTTCATAACTCAGCAGTTGATTCAATCATCTTCTTTTCACAATAGTGACCCACACATTGGAAATGCTGTAAGCAGTTATTTAATCCTTGTATCTCAGGTTTAGTTCAGGACCGCAGTGGTCTAATTAAAAAGTTCTTCTGTGTATCATTGATTTCTTGATACGATGACGAAGTCCTACTTCATTCTGTGTTACTTGGAAGCCAATAAAGCTCACAGCCAACCTTTATACATAAAGAATGAAGGGTAGGGAAAGAATCACTGATGTCCAGTTTGTGGAGAAGAAAGGCAAGGAAAGAATCAAGAAAGATCAGAAAAGTGAGAGAATAATTCAACTTGTAGGGGAAAAGCAAGGTCAATTATATTGGTTAAAAATACTTGTTCAATCATCCAATCTAAATTCTCTGACAGAAGGCTTGTTGTTGTTTTCTCAAGATAAAGCTTTGCAGAAAATGCTGCATTGTTTGCATCAGGCATTGGACCCGAGTGATCTATTCGCTTGTCAAAACATCAACATCACAGATTCATTGCATTGCCTTACGGATGACCTCCTCTTAGCCCTGCTTTCTGTAGTTTAGAGTTTCATTCATTTGTCATGTTGCAATCCTATTTCTGGTTTAAATTTCCACTTCTGTTGAAGACATAAGTCCAAGTAGTAGGGTAAAAAAGCTCATAACCTCATTCATAACTGTCATGACCTTTAATTTGGAAGTCATCGCTCCAGAGTTGATGCAGTTAATAGTCTTCAAGAACACTATTTTCAGTCCTTGACTATAATTTCACATGGTGATGTTGATTGGGAAATCATAAAGCTCATGCAAAGGGTGAGTTGGAAAATGGGATTTTTCTTTTCTAAGAGAAAATAAGAACCTCAGTATGTTTCTTCCCCCCCACCCCCCCTTATTCAGCAGTCCTACCAGTGTGATTCTGCCACACAGTTTTGTGCTTTATTGCATTTTTATTGCACATGAAGGTGTATGTGTTACGGAATATTGTGTTTTGAGATGATGCTGTGTACTTGACTAACTCAGGAAAGAGAAAGATACAAAAGAATTGAGTTGTAACAACAGTGTTGGGCTAATCATGTGAAATACGCTATTTGAACATATGAGTTTCCAAAAATACTATCTTTACATAAATTTGCTGCTCAGTTGAAAACTGTTGTTCACACTTAAAACTTCAAAAACAAGCAAAAGAGACCCACCAACTGTCAATACCTATCTTGCTAACTTCAGTGGAAAATAAGATGGTATAACTTGCATTCATTTATGACAAACAACTGTGAGCAACTGTTAAAGGAAGGCCACCTTTATTGGCTCTGCATGTATTGAACTATTTATAATGACAGTACCAGCTCTAGCAGAAGAGAACTTCCCTGTTCTTTGGAGCTAGTTCCCCATCTGCTTTGTTAGAAACCAAAGTAGGTATCTTCTGTAGGATAGAAGGAACTCCATGTATTTCATTTTGCAGAGTTTTGGACGGCTGAGTTATGTGAAGGACTGGGAAAAAAAAAAGTTGTAAAACTAAATTAAGAGCTCAAGTCCACTGTCTTCTCCAGACTCCTCACTTGTTATTTAGAATTCTGCTTCCACCCAAAACAGCTCTGCTACTGTCAAAAGAATGGCATCTGTCAAAGTCAGAACAGTCAATGTGATGTGCCAGAAATCCTTTATGTTTTTGAATCTTTTCCCACATATCTGGAATTGCCTTGACATGTTGAAGCGAATGCCACCAAGCTCATTTTCACATAGTTTGGATATACTGAAATTCTTAGTATTCTTCAGCTTCGTGCCTATTCTGTAATGATGCGATACATTTATCATCACATCTATAGTGACAGAGGATTATCCTACTTCTATAAAGTTGAAATCAGATACAGCATCTTCCTGTTCATGGCAAATTCAGGATCATGCAGTGCATGTATTTCCTCCCTCTCTGACTATATTAATGCTCTTATATAGTTGGCCCTCTCGAGAGAGTTAACTGAGAGCCATTCATAATGCCAAATGCTTTTGAGTTATGTTAAAATAAAAGCTGCATTCTCATAGCCTTCCTATTTGCTCAGACTCTCATCTTTGCAGTAAAGAAGGAAAAAAAAAATAGTAATAAAAAAAGCTTGGCATGGCTTGTGTGAAGAACTTTCCCTTATTTCCAGAGAATTGATTCAAGGATTTTAACAGCTCCCTTCCTGCTCTTGGCTCACCTTGTCAAGCTGCTTAACCCCAAAGGACTGTGCAGCCTCTTATCATTTCTCAGCCCCAAGGACTCTGACAGAGAACTGCTGCCAGCGTCACACCAGCGGTGCCTAAAGTCACTGCCACCCTCACAGTCTGCCCTCTGATGGCTTCTCACTGAGCTATATGAGAAAAAAAGCAAATCTCGTTATTTTCTTGCTAAGTCTGTAGTGTTTAAATTGTACTGACTCAGTGGTCAGAGTTCAGCGCAGCAAACTGTAAGGAATGTTTTTTGACTGAGATGAAGTTTTAGGGGACATACTTTTTATTGTGTTCCATTTTGAAATGTGGCCATTGCTGTAAGATGCTTTTCCCTGAGCTAACTCAGAGCCGTGACTTGTGTACCTTGCCTGTTCTTGGTGGAATGGAAAATACATTTAGAGGAGTCTTTTGGTTGAATTTTAGTTTTAAAATCAATACCTACATGTACAAGTTGTTTGAGATGTGTCTCTGGCACCAAAATTTGGAAGCATTGGAGTTTGCTATGTTAGTAAGCATTAAAAATATAGAGAATTTTTATTTTTTTTTTAATCTTAAAAAAAGCCCATAAAACTAGCTGTGCAAAAAAATATACATTTTGAACTCAGGAAGTGTGTCTTTTTTCATATGTGAGTATGTGTAGATTTTATATCTGCGGTTCACAAGTCTGAAGTATCGTTGGCAGCTGTTGTGGATGGCTCCAGCAGGGATCTGGGCCCCATCAACTCCTCATCCTTCCTATCTGGAGGGATGGGGGAGAGAATTGGAAGGGCAGAAGTGAGGGAACTCAGGGGTTGGGTTAAAGACAGATTAGTAGACAAAGCAGAAGCTGGGGATGCGAGCAAAGCAAAATAAAGTGTTCAATCACTGCTGCCTATCAGCAGGCAGGTGCATCCCCATTTCAGGCAGTTCACTTGAATATAGAAGGCTGTTATAAATGTGTCTATTTGCATCATAGAATTTGAGGATTGTCTTGGGATACTGCATTTTCATGTAGAGATGAAAGACAAAGGACTTGGTGCCCTAAATTGGGAGATTTGACAGCAGTCTGACCTACAGCGATTTGTGCACAGTACCTAGCAAAAAGTAGCTTCTTTCTTAATTAAATCATGGCTGAATCCAACTTGTGTTCATTGTACTCTGCTTGGATGGCAGAAATAAAGTCTGTCTCATCCCTCTTCAGAAAAATCAGATTGTTGATCATGTGAGATTTACAGAGTAGTGTAATATGTTTTCCTGTAAAGCTGAGAACATTTCTAGATCTGTACTACTTAAAGATAGATTTATTTCTTAGAGGAATTGCACTGGCTTAAGTTTGTGTGTGACAGTATAGCTTACCTTGGATTTCATGCAGGAGGCTATCATGGGAAGAAGTCATCTTCCTTTCAGCTCTTCATAGAACTCAATTTCTGAAACGACAAGATTTTGTGGGGGGAAAAAAATTGAGGTAAATATGATGAATCTGATACAGTGGATTGTTCAGCAAACTGGATCCAGCTGCTATTTTGTGATTGAGCAAGGAAAATACTAAGGAATAAGCTGCCTGTGACTTCTAAACATATACATAGTAATTCATTATGACTGTATTTCAGGAAGCTGAAAGGTATATAATTCCTTCAGTGCAGCAAAAATCAGCTGTTTCTAAGGTGCATTACTAAGTGGGTTCATCATCATCTCAGTAAAGCGCGCACTCCTCGTTCGCTCATTCATTCATTCATTTTCTGTGTGTTTCATGATTCCAGTTCAATACAGAAGCTTTTTTGTTTCCTACTCTACAGAAAATATTTTTGGTGCAAAGGGAGAAGTGCACAGCATTTTTCTGTTCCTTCAAAGGCAAATACCTGACTTTTGATATAGAGAAACGTAATTGTTTTATAGGCTTGCATGTATTCTTCTCCCACGGACCCATCGTATCTCCTTATAGATGTATATTTCGCTTATAGTGATATTTACTGGGGTAACAATCTATTGACCCTAGTTATGTCAGTACGAGGGACTGGACTATTTGACTCTCACCAGGTGAATTAAAAACTATGTAATGCTGAAGGTTTCTAATTTTTTATAAATAACCAAAGCACTGACCTCATTCTAGCGCTATAACCATACCCTCTTCTCCATGTACTATTCTTTTAACCATGTCATTGATCTTTCATCATTCTTTATACCATATTCAAAAGCTTTGTTCTTGCCAAAAGAGATGTACATGGATTCTAAACTCTGTCCTGAAACCATGGAAAACGATAAGGAAATTTGAAGCAAGAGTAGAGTGAATATTTTGCGGTTGCCTATCATTAATTATATGTAGCTGTGCTTATGATTTTATTCCTCAGGTGCTTATGCAAGCTGTGGATCTTCAGAATATGCATTATTTATGTATATCACTTATCACGTGGTAGAAACCAGCATTTAGCTAGACTTCAATCTGCCTTTCACTTAGCTGTCCTAAAAGTGAACTGCAGGTGTGCAGCTGCAATTGCTCTGTGCAAGTATTGCTCACCTTTAAGAGGAAAGGTACTGTGCTACAAAAAGTCCATCACCTTCAGCAATGAGAGTCTTCTCATTGACTTTAATGGGCATTAATCAGGCCTGGTGCCAGTGACTGTTCATGTATATATTTATATTTAAGCAGTAAACACCGCAAGCATTCATTAAGCTCAACAGTAAAAGTGCTTGACCTTTTAGCATCAAAAACAGTCACATGCAAATAGTAAATTAAATCAGGCATTAATCAAAACTGTAAAATAGCCTGTTTAATCCTTTCAGGAACAACACACCCTCAACCTTCCCCCAAACCCTTGTCAAACAAATGGTTTTTGCAGCATATCTGGAAGGTCATCAAGTCCTGAGCTATTTCAGGAGCAAGTTCCAGATGGTCTCTAACATGCTGAATAATGTATGTCTATATGGGAGTGGGGAGAGTGGGGCTCGAAGGAGTTATTATACTGATATGGGAAAAGTCATGTGTTTTATATCCATACCTAACAATATAGGTGTTATAATTAAAAAGCTCTTTCAGCCTTTCTTTCAAGAGGTAAAAATAACTTGTTTTGAGGATCTATACTGAGAATATTGATTTTGAAATTTCTTTAAGTTGCATTAAAGTCTACATTTTGCAAAAGCTTTTTCAGACAGTGTTTCATCTTGGCAATAGGAGTGCCGCTATTTTCATTACATGTGAGTATTCATCGCTTGGCATTCCATGAATAGTAATCTTTTCTCTCGTCGTTCTTAGTATGTTATAAAATGAAATTCTATCAGCGCTGAAAAGCTATGTGTTATTATATATAATTTCATTACATTGTGTAAAGCAAACATGTATGTTTAGTATTATTTTGTATTAATTTATTTTAAATGTGCTGAAAACCACTAAATGTTTATTGAGCAAAACACGCAAAACTTCAGCTCTCTGTACTCCTCAAATCGCATCTCTGCCTTGAATGAGGTTGTTCTGAAGCTACCTGTCTGCCCAAATTATGTGTAACAGGGAAAAGCACTGACTAGATATTATGTTAAGAACAAAAGCGGTCAGACTGAGGCAGTTTTTTCCCCTTGGGCAGAGCAGAAAATGGAATTCTTTAACCAACGCTCCTTTTCAGCTTTGGAGCTCTTAGGTCTGATGTTACATTCAGGCCAATGTTTCTGTATAAGATGAAGGATATATAGAGTAAATATACTTTTTGTGGTTTCATTTCTGTATGCAGGAAGTGAGAGATGAAACTATCGATATAATCATAGAATAAAAATGAAACATAGCCAAATACTCTACAGTGATGTTAAATAATAGTAAGAAAGTTAATTATATGATAGAATGAAACAGTCCTTTTCCCATTTCTATCTTGTGAGTTCTCTTCTGGTCACAGCTGTAAATCCATGATCGTGGCTGAATTCTATTCAGATATAAGGAGGCCAGGGATATGGATGAAATTGCACATAGATAAATCAGTACAACATTTCTGTCCTATGGAAGTAGTATTTCAAAGCACTTTAATTCTCATGGTTTTCAGAATAAGCATTTGAAGTGAATTGTTGGCCTTGGACAAACTCCTAGAGGAGAGAGTGACATCCGTGTCACAAAAGAAATCATTGTTATGGGGCATAGCCGGGGTAGTGCATGGTGTAGACAAACGAGTAAGTTGACACAAAGCCTACCATTTGATTACTGGTATAAAGAAGTCTCCTCTAAGACAAGATTGAATGCATGTCCTGTGGCACCTCAAGTTTGAACAATAAAGCTATGGTATAAAATTGACAAGAATAGCAGTGATGCAGTAAAAGAAGAAATTAAGTCTTTAATCTTTATCCTGTGCACATTCAGTTAATAAAAATATTTAATTTCCTGTACATTCAGCATTTAACATTTGTATTTTCAGAACTACATATGCATAACTAAAAATGCATTTCCAATTTGACACTTCGACTCATAAGATACGTAATATTTCTCAATTTCATTACAGTTTTATCCTCCAAATCTGTCAGTGTTCATGAGCTCCGAACTGCACTGGTGTTGCTTAGCCAATCAACATGTGCAGAGGAATACACAAATCCATTCACAACTGCCGATTATCTCCTAGAACATGTAGCTCAATAAAGTCAATAGACTATTGACAAAACGTTATTCAGAAGAAAAGTAAATAGAACCAAAATAAAAATCATTCTCAAGTACATCTTATTGCTATAGCATAAAATAATTATCTGGCTTAACAGTACTTTAAGGTGACTGAAGAAAACTAACTGCAAAAATTCTCTAATATTATGTCCTTCAAAACACAAATCTAATGAAAAAGCAAGGAAAATATGAGTTTCCCATTGATAACTAGCAGTAGGTAAGTAGTCTTATGGAAATATATATTAATGAAAGAGAACTACAGAATGAATTACATCACGGTCATGATTAATGGACATGTGAATTTGGAAGTAGACAGTAGTATGTTCAGAGAAGCCTTTAGTGATCATACACATCCCGAAGTCTTAAAAGAAATAGGTAGCATTCCAGGAACACGAAAATGACATGAAGATGCCTTCTGCTCTCTCATCGGTCAGTGTTACTTCACTTCCCACTGCTGCAGAGTTCTTGATGTACATCTCTGCTTTGGAAGTTATTACAATTTTTTAAATGATCCCTTTTTACAACATAAATTCTATAGAAGAGGAGAAACTAATGATGTTATCACTTATGAAAGTTTTAATTTAAAAGACAGATACTTCGTTTAAAAAAAAGAAAAAGAAGAAATAACCAGATCATTAATTCAAGCCATTTGATTCTTTCTGCCAAAAACCAGATAGTTACACAGGAGCTAACAAAAGTAACTCAGACCATTTCTGCAGAAGCATATCTGTCCTTGAGGTGACTTTTATCTACAGCTTCCTGCCTGCACTGGATGCTTTGTAGGTTTTAACATATGGTTTGATTTTTTTTTTTCTTTTGTTTTATTTACCTTAAAATCTCTCACAGTTTTCCATGCCTACAAGTATGGGTAGTGAGTTTGATTCCAGAGCATTTAATATTTTACAAACAGTTGAACAAGAAATCGTTTTTTTTCTTTGCTTTTCTTTTTTAATAGAAGAAGCTTAAAGATTGATTTTAAGTCAAAAGACTTCCCAACACTACACAAGAGGATTGTGATGGATTAACTGAGTGCATAACTGATATTGTTTTAGTGCATTAGCCCTTATTTCCTGTTCAAAGTGATTGATTGAGCCTCAGTCAAGGCACTGTCCACAGCAAATATTAAGCAAACTTACCCAGACACTATCAATCACTCTTATCAAAGAATCACCACTTTAGCACAAAAAAAGAGAAGAGCTCTCTGCTTTTCACTGAATTCATCCAGTTGAATATGTTTTTCTTAAAAGCACAGAAAAAAAGTCGCCCTTGTAAACTATTTGCTTCAATGTGTTTCTTCAGGCTGGTCAGTTCAAATGCAGAGCTGTCATTTACTTATACTTCAACTTGTTAGGTATTTCAGAAATCATCTGACTCAAAGCAAAGGTGGGCAAAGCATCATATGCCAGCTGGAGCATTCAGGAAATCACTTGACAGCAGGAAGGATCATTCATCTATAAAAGATCCACCTTGGTGGTTTCAGCCGTCACCGATTAGCAACAGCACTGCTGTTTCTTCCCTGCTCTGAGAACTGAATTTCTGCATAACTGTTACATTAATTCTGCTGGTACTTCGCTTGCTTTATGTAATAACTATGTCAGCACCTATAAATATTATTTAGATGTAACTGCTTATGGGAGAAATTATGGAATTAGGATTTCTGCTTGGCCCACAGCTTCCCCACTTCACAGCAGTACGTGCTTATCACTTTCTCCACTGGTTTAGAAGTTATAAAACAGTGATTTCAGACGTATTTCCCTGAAGGAATTCTCGTAATGAATCTCTGCATCACCTTTATAGACACTACATGCCATACAAAGCAATTGAGTGAGTTTTTCTCAGTTTAATATCAGTACTGGCGTACCCTTTTATAGGACGGTTGCTGGTAGCTCAAGGCACTGCTATCTAGTGTTTCACCTCTCACTTTTTTTTGCAGATGATCTATTAAGATCACTTCCTGAGACCAAGCACTACTTTCTGGCAAAGAGTTTCCTCCAATCCTGTTGATATTCTAGATAAAAATAAGAGTTTTCCCCAGTTTTATGATGCGAGATTTAATTCCATGCACAGTTAGGCAGGTTTCAATTACCTTCCATCTGAATAACTCATTGGAAGGACTGTCTAGAGTCTAATGTTCCATCAACTTCTAATAATTCTGGTTAGTTGGGTTTTATGGTACCAGCAAAGTAAAACAACTTCTCACAAATCAGACAAGAAAACAAATGCTTGTCCTGTTTACATCTAAAAGAGCATCTGTAGCACACTTTAATTCTCTCAGAACTTGCAGTGGGAATGCCTTCAAATGAATTTAAATTGCAAGCTTGGTCACCTAAAATGCTTTTAATTTTACACTGGCAGCCATTCAACCCAATTTTTACGCTGATTATAGTGCATAGCTACTTTGGTGTGTATGTGTTAATAATACACAGATAACTCCATCCAGAAAACATCATTCAAATGCATGTGGTGTCATGTATTAGGTTCTGAAAAAAAATGCAGTCAGAGAAAATATATTATTCAAGATCCATCTCCTAAGTAAATACTTTCCCTTTTCTATGTATTCATTTTCTTCCTTCACCATAGCGTGAGAGTGGAAGGAGGGGAAAAGGAACAACTGCTCTTAGCAAATGGCACTGCTCCACTCCTATCTGCCTCCTTTTATCTCCTCCCCCCTCATATGCTTCTAAGCCTTCTCTAGTGTACGTAGAAGATGTCTGATGTCTCCTTCCCCACTTCTCTCCCAGGGAAGCTCTTTCCCCTGGGTGTGGTAGCAGAAGAGTAAGTTTAGGAGGAAAAGCAACAGAAAGCGTCAGCACAGAAAGCCGCACCGGTTGTCTCTGCATGATTTTGTTTTCTGTTATGCGAGTCCTAGAGAATCAAGCCTGAAAAGTTTATCACAAAAGTATATTTTTGACATGTTGTCCAATTTGGACTCATCATAATTCTGCAGTTCTTTCCCTTGAGGCACCTGCATTTTTCTTGTACTAAAATACACAATAAATCCCTTGAAGTTCTTGTTTACAAGGTACCAGTGAAATCCGTGTTTCCTTATTCTTAGGCCTCATCATTTGAAACATTCAGACTAAAAGTGGAAGTTGCCTTTCTGTGCTACTGACCCAGTTACAGCAACACGTGGTAGATGATTTATGTGATTAAGGAATTTCTTATTAACCTCATTGAGGCCCTCATTGAGGACCTCAGTAATTTTTTTTCTGTTATATGCTGTCTGTGTGAAATATATTCTCTGCAGCATTGCGGAGTTGTCATTATGATTTGTGAAAGCTTTGCCAAGGTATTCAAAGTGACTGACTGGCTCTAGCATTTGATTATCTAATATGGTATTTATGGAGTCATCCATTCCATTGGAGTAGAGAATTTTGCTTTTCTGGATTCTTGCCTAATGTTTCTTTTATGTTTATATGTATATATCTTCTTTCATTGTATTCAGAGCATTCCTGTTGATACCAAAGAGGATAGCATTATGTGAAGCATAATGTAATCCCGTAAGTAAAATTTAGAGAAAATTTCTGCAGAATGTGTGCTTCAATAATCCTCATTAAGTTGTTACTTTTTATACCATGTTGAGACCACCTAGAAGGATAAAAGTGTAGTAATAGCAGAGTTGTTCCTTTGTGTGAGGCGATGGCATTTATTGCAACCGTTAACAGTTAATATTGAAATGAAGCAGTTACAATAACTTTTTTTGCAGGCATAAGTAGCATTAAACTGTGTTGAGAATCCACTGCTGAAAAATAACTGAGAATTTGCTTTAACAGCTTCTTTTATTGTGTTCTTTGTTTCTGTTGTAGTTTCTATGGGAGTAAATAGGAGGCATTATTTTCAGAGCAACTTATGTATTCTAGGGTTTTGTCAAAATAGCCAAGCACAGAATTACATCAACATCAGGAAAAAAAGACTTCAAAGTCAGCATAAAAAAAACCTGTGAGACTGCAGTGATGGCTGTTTTGGGGGCTCTGACGAATATCATGGCTTGGATAGGTGTTATTTTCACAGTGAATTCAGTGGATAAAGACTTTCCCTTTAAAGTCATCCAAGCTCTAAAATATTTCTTAATATCCAAATCAAGTAGAGTTTTTAAAAATTATTTTAAATGAAGATATTTTAGAAACTTCCCAAAATGTGATCTGTTAATTTACTTTCTTTAATGGACTAATCCAAGTTAAACCATTGGAGATCAGTGATCTGTCAGTGAAATGTTCTCCTCAGCCAGAGATTAAATTAGGTTATGCTGATAACTTGATTCTGTGGTCCAAATTGGTATGTGATAGTACTTCCTTTGAGTTTTGAATTAAAAATAGTGAAGTAGTAAAAGAAAGTATCTAAAAGGAATTTTGCATCTCAGTGGATGCTTTTCCTTTCAACAAAATGATGTTTCATTTTGTGATTGAAATATAGCTTGCCTTTAATTCTGTAGATTTCTTAAGAGCTTTCCTCCAGTGGAATTAAACCATTCAAAACCAAAGAATAAGAATTAAAATCCAGGTCCTCATTCATCACTGCTCTGCAGTTCCTTTGTTTTCTTGCAGTGCAAAGAACAAATAAGGAAAATGGAAGAACACTTTGGAGAATAATGTTGCTGCTCAGTGCTAAAATTGTGTCAGGTCCACCTAAGAGCTCCTTAATGCAAAAATGACGCACTCTGTGGTGGCTAACAATAGAATGAGGGACATTAGCAATATGCCAGAGCAGGGTAGGAGAAAGAGTGACTGAAATAAATGGTTTCACAGAGAATCTGCATTTACAATAAGTGAGTGAATTGATGGTGAAGGTCAGATCTGTGCAAGTTAGCCTGCATTTAAACTAACAGTGCTGTATTTTCTAGCTCGCAAGTCTGTGGGGAAGCCGCCCCAACCCCCTCCCTCCCAAAAAAGCATTGGATGGTAGTGAAAGGAAGATGAGACATCAGAACATGAGACAGAAGCATGTGTTTCTTCAGAGATCTGAGCAGGACTGTGGGGTGAATTGACCCCAGCTGCTTGCTCGCTCCCCACAGAAGGATGGGGGAGAGGACTGGGAGGGTGAAAGAAAAGAAAATCCAACACATGAGTCAAAATAAAGAAAGTTAAATAAGTTCAGCTAAGTGCCACTTGCTAGCAAAGCAAGGTAAGCAATTAATTCACTCCTTTACATCAGCAGGCAGGAGTTTAGGCATTTCCAGGCAAGCAAATCTTTGCCTTATGTGTTGCTGGGAGCACAAACACAGTCACTCAGATGTCCCCACCATCTCCAGATATCCTGTTGAGGACTGGTAGTGAAAGCAGCTGTGGGACATCTTGATGCTGGCCATTGTCACCACCATACCCATAACCTGGAGACATCTTCCTTCTCTACCACATGAAGATGTCTACAAGTGTGGCTCCATTACTGGCCTCCATTTGTAGTTTTCAGTTTTCCCTCTTTTAAATCAGAAGGAAATAACATAATCTCAAGCTTCAGTCAGTCAGAGCTCACTTTTATTTAGCAGACTGATTTTCAGCTAAAAGTATTCAGGCTTTTTTTTTTTCACATTCAGTTATTTTCTTTGCAGTTAATGGGCTCATAAATCTGTCAAAACAAGAACTGCAAAGATGACATGTATGAGTTAATATTCACCTTTTTGG
Organism: Coturnix japonica; assembly: GCF_054131305.1. Taxonomy (NCBI): domain Eukaryota; kingdom Metazoa; phylum Chordata; class Aves; order Galliformes; family Phasianidae; genus Coturnix; species Coturnix japonica. Next base: position 18,355,456 of record NC_140675.1, on the reverse strand, counting down.
AGGAGACGACATTTCTGAGTATGGGAGGAGGATTTGGGGCTGAATGCTAACACTCAAAAGTTTAGCAAGGACAACTGTATCTTTTAACCCTGAGGACTGTTCTGTGTCTCTGCACCTACAGCAAGGCTCCATCTTTGGAAATCTACATCTATCTTTGTGGTCATGTTTTGAATTTATGAAAGAAGGCACCTTTCTGGATACCAGAATGGTCTGTCCAATATGAAGGCATTTTATTTCACAGGAGGGCTTTATGTCATTTTTTCTGTTAGGGCATCCTGCTAGGTAGGTTTTATTATAAAGTCATTTTTGCCATTTAATGATAGGAGAAGATGTGATCATTATATGGAACAGATGGCAAGTGTGTTAGAGCAAGGCTGAATCTCAGGAACAGCCCTCTGAAAAGAATCTAAACCATCATGCTGTTTAATATGCATCACATACATACTATATTTCAATGATTATACATCTTAGAAATATAGTGAATACTTTTCTCATCTATTTTCACTCTCACATTATTCAGGTTTTTTTTTTATCTTTGATTGGGAAGATCACAGGAAAACACTGTGAAAACATTGTAAACATTTCCACAAAGACTTTTATTTCTTAACCTTTTCTGGGTCTTCATCTACACTCTTAAGGTTTTGATGGCTTTTTGTGGTTTGTTTTGTTTTGTTTTCCTTCCTATTTGTCCTACATGTCAGGCAAGATGGGAGAAATCCTTCAGCTGTTTGTACTCCCATGTCATGCACTTCTCAGGATTCAGTTATTTCCAGTCTTCCTCTTTCTTAGTTCTTGATGTTCTGATATTCAGATGAGTCACCACTGCTTTTTTTTTTTTTTTTTTTTTTTTGGTTCTTAGATTGATTTCACGTGTGAAATTCATTTCAAATGCCTGTTCTGAATATATTTGTCTACCTTCAATTTGCCTGGCATACTGAACGAAATCCGATTGGATGTGTTTATAAAATGACTTATCTTTCAGGCCTGCAATTCAGCTGAAAGTGTGCAATGACTGGGAAATTCATAGCTTGCAAGCTTCAATTGCTGGAACATACTGAGTCATCAAATGCATATTCCTTTGTAGATGCTAAGCAAGTTTCTTCTTAGGTATTTAATTACAGCACTCAGCATAGCTAGGTAGTGTGGGTGTTATTTAGGTCAGCTAAGTCTAAAGCAATACCTAAACAGCCTTGTTTTGACTATCAGACTACATCTATTGTCTATTAAGATACCCATGTCTGGGTTCAGTTCCCTAACCTGTAACTTGTATTTGAGAGTGATGTGATAAAGCATTAAATCCCTTGCACAAAACTCAGCCATAACATGCAAAATATTTGTGATGCATTTCTGTTTCAATTTTTGCTCCTAAATATAGCATTTGTCCAGCAGGATGCTTCCTTTCAAATTGGTTGCAAAAACTTGATTTCTCTGTATAGCATTGCATTAGTTTATCTTCTTGATATTTATGAGAGATGATTGAAATTGTTGTTTTAGGCTTCTTTCCAACATTACCTTGAAAAACAGCTGTGATTGCATGCTGCAAACTAGAATAATCAGCATGTTCACAGGCATTTATAGTATGCTGTGATAATAGAAAATAAACAGAAACAATTTAGTGCTATGAAAAGTAGTATGTGTTATGACAGTAGCCATGACCAAGTATCTGACAGGAGGAAATGAATATTAAAGTGTTTTCTCTGTATTATCAGAGCAGGAATGTTGTTCTGCTTATGTATTAACACTTCACTTGTCTCTACCAGCTAGAAATGATACACTCCTCCTCCTTTCCCCAGAGCCTTCCCACCCTTTCAAGAACTTTTCTGGATGTAACAAAGTGCAGTTGCCTTTATAGAAATGGAATCTATGTGCTTTCAACCACCAGGCTTTCTCCAGATAAGCAAGGATATTCCTTTGCTCCTCATTTCCCTAGGACTTATTAAGTTTCAATTATATTTTTGTGCATTAGAAACATTTTCATGGGTGTGATAATGAAGGCCAGGAAGATTAACTTCAACATTACAAAGATTGTTTACACCTAACACAGTCCAGAAGTACTGATATTGAAATAGGCAGCAAAATATCTGTGTTCATCTTGCAAGACAAATATAATATTAAGTTGTGCAAATCTCACTTTATTGGGCTAAGCAGTAGAAAATGAAGAGGACAGAGTACCAGAATATATTCCAGTGTGGTTTCTTTATTTTTTATAAACAACTGTGTTTCAGTTCAAGGCCTAAGTTTAAGTGTTAAAATGAGTACTACTTCATGACACAGCTAATGACGTAAGTAGTTCTTCAGCAATTCCTAATGAAATTTTACTGTGATTTTTCTGGATCCATAAAGCATGTTATGTTTTCCAGATCTATCCAAACTGTCTTTTTGTTTCTCCTTCTTACTAAAGGGGAAGTTACTGTAGGGGTACCCTACTTGGGGTTTTGCTCACCTTGCTGAAAGCTGAAGAGCAGATTGTATCTGATTCAAACAGAACATAATTTTTGATGTACCTGGTTTTTGCTCTTCTAACCAATTATGATCATGACTCACAAGGACCCTGTACTGAAATGAATTTACTGCTCGTTATGCTCCAGATGCTGAACTGGCGATCATCTCCTTTTGCACTCTGCTTCTCCTCCCTTTTCATGTTGTACAGACAAAGATTCACACTGACAATGAGAAGGAAATTGAATTCTGCTGGATTTCAGCAAATCAAAGCAGTCGCTTCTCAGCCCCAATATGTAGGAGTGAAACATAGCAAATAATTGCATTATAAACTGTTCAAGCTACAGATGTAGTGTGCATTTGTACATAATACTTGTACCTGATTTTGTTAAGGTGTCAGAAGGTATTTCTAAAGGATTTTTAACATGAATTTCTGCATGCAGCAAGCTGTGTTTGCTGTTATGTCAGTCATAATTCTGTTTGACTTTACTTATGTTCTCGGGTTGGTATGTTTAAGATTAATGAGGCATTAGCCCTCAATCAAGGGACTGCTTGAGAATATCCATTCAATTTCAATGAGTTGTGTAGCTGTATTAATTAATATCATTTGACCTTCGTATTTGTGTGGAAAGACATAAAGCATTTTTTTTACATAAGCAATGTCATAAAACTGAATTGATAGCTGGAATATTGTTCTCTGTACAGCCCATCAATTAATGTAAGTTGCATCCTGTGTTTTAATGCAGATTTGAGAATATATTTCTGTAGTAACAAGAGAGAACTCAGTCATTTGGGTAACTTGGGAGGCAAAGGACCATTCGTAAGCTTTTTTTCTTTTGTTTAGGGCATGGTGAAATGGAGGTATTTGAGAAAATAATGTGATGCGTAAAAATTCCTCCAATGTTAATACCTTATTTCATTGAAAATGTGGTATGTTGGTACTTCTGCCTACATGGCTGCATGCCTTGTGTACAGTTGGCACTATGTGTGCTATGTAGCTAGAGAAATAAAATATTTAAATTAATGAAGACATATTTTAATATAAGTCAAAGCAAGTAAAAGCTTCAAAGATAGAAAAAAAATCTCATCAGCATTGTTTCATCATAATTCAAAAGGCTGCTCAGATGTTTCTTTCATTAAATGGCTGCTTCGTGCACAGCTGCTGGCTTACTCCCAGCAAGGTGTAAATGTAAATGAGCATTTCTAGTTAAGAAAGTAACAAAGGTAAAGTAACCACAAAGGGCAGAAAAAGCTTCCAATGAAAAGGAGATCTTGCCAAAACCAATTCTTAAAGACAGCTGGGGAAACAAACAAACTTTTGTCCAAACGGTGCCAAATGCTGGCTCTGTCGAGTGCTCAGTGGGTGAATTTTGCATGCTTTGTCTATATGTAGAACTTGATCCTAAACATAAACTAATTTGGAAATTAAATTATTCATGACTTTGATATTTTCTCCTCTCTAAGCAGTGCTGTGGTGCGAGTGCTCCGTGGGCCATGCAGTAGGAGTGTGGCTGCTCCCTGGGCTTGATCATTGCTCTCCATGTCTGCACATCTTATTTCAGACATTAAAAAGAAACGTACAAGAGGTGCAAACAGAGGTAAGTGATGCAGAGGTGTAGAACCTTTCCAGGATATGTTTAGGAAAGCCAAAGCTGACCTGGAGTTGAATCTGGCAATAGACAGGAAGGACAACAAGAAGTATATAGGCAGCATTCACCACTGAATACAGGATTTTGAAGTCCCTCGCTGTTTTTTTTCCTTGGATCTTTTAACGTCCATGGCAGAAATCAAAGATAAATTATTTAAATATGAATAATGAAAAAAGTGAAATAATAATTTACCTATATATTTATAAGAATGAATAAGCAGTTCATACTCATGATAGGAGATTTAGCTTTTAAAAGATTAAATTGCACATTGTGCATCTTTGTAATGCAATGTGACTGCAAAGTGCATTTATTATAGCGAAAGCGTGTAGAATATATTGTGAGAATGTGACATGAATAAATTCTATCCAGCTTCCAGCCATTACTAGAAACGTGACCCTTGCTGAATATTCACAAAAGATACCTTACAAGAATTTTCTTTCCTCTGTATTGTGATGTAGATTATTTGAAGAAGTACTTTACGTGACTATATTTATCTAATGTTTGCCCTTCTTTGTTGTTAGCAAATTATTCTGTTTCAAACTACCCACCTTTAAAACAAATGTACACAGTCTGTTTTGTAAAGGAGTGACCAGATGAAAAGCTAATAAGAATGAAGGCTCCAGTTTGGGAGGATCCACCAATTCCCAGCTTCTTGTTGCTTCTCCCTTTCTGTTTGTCATCTTTCTTCCTTGTCTGCCTTCTTTCCTCCATCGAGGATGAGCCAACAGCTATTTCATTCCTTGTTTCCATATAGTACCTCTTTCTCCTAACAAATCTTTCACCACTCAGGTTTTCTATGTAAATAAAAAACCAAGTTAAACCAGTAAGAAATCTCTACCAGCACACATATTAGAATGGCTGAGGGATATTGTTTAATGAATCTCAGACTCATTGTAGCCAGCACCTAATCTTATCCTTTAAAAACGTAGCATCATGGAATATTTATCTATGATGCTACATAATTTGAGGCTTAATACATTTTCCAAACTTTCCTCTTTTTGACAGAGGTTAGTGGCTGGATAAGCAATGTATGCTGAAGCTGTCTCAGTTGGCAGTGAAAACCCAACAGAGGTGACTCTTTTGTCATTGATTCTTGGGGAGTTTTTATCCAGCTGGATGCCTTCTGCATGGCCACCATAAATTAGTTTTGTGTCACTGCCTCTAACAACCACAATACACTGATAGTCTTTAAGTGATGGTTTCTATGACCTGAGACAAGATCTAGCCTTATTTTTCTGCTCTGTTACTTTCAAACAGGTCTTTCTAATATTAACATGCTGTAGTATTATAAACATATTTTTAACTCCTTTAAAATTTATAGCAATACTTTTCCTTGCATCTCAGAAATGCAATTCTTATAGGAAGTGTAAACTGTTAACGAGCAGATCCAAAGCACACCATTGGACAGGGCTCTATAAAGAAAATTAACTCTATTCCAGCAAAAATTGGGACAAGAACCAAAAATGTCAGCAAACCTTATTCACATCAAACTGTTGTTCATTTACTGTAGTAAAGTCCAGTGTTCCAGTAATGTGATCCTTTTGTTAAAAACACTGGAATTCTTTGACCTAAGAGGGCTGCTCTGAAAGTAATGCCTCCTATTTTATTATATTGGCCCACAAAGTTAGAAGTAGATGTTGGTGGGATGCAGGTAGAGGTTGAACCTTCCCATCAATATTCCATTACATTTTGTTGCTGGGCAACAGATGGCAGCAGAGGGGCAGTCTGACTGAATGGTGTCTGATGTGAAAGTGTACGTAGACAAAGGTGTGTCATTCCTTTATGGGGAAGAAATTCACCAGCTGACATTCATTGATTCTTGCTGGATGTTCAAGGAGACCAAACAAACAGTGGATGTGAGCGGTGGTGAGGCATTTCCGCAGTGGTGGTATCAACAGTGGGTCACCTCCACTACTGCTGATTTTTATATGCATGGCATGCAGGCTCTTGTTCATCACTGATGCAAATGCATAGCTAACGATGGTGACTGTGTTGAAAAACAGTGGTTTGTAGCTGAGAATTTGCTCCATCAACTAGTGTTATTGATCTCTTTGTTTCTGTTAATCTTCTGGGAGAAAAAATATCCTCTTAAAAATATCCTATTATTGCATTTGGAGAAATAATAATAATAATCACTTGCTCTAAAAAGAGTAGTCAAAATTTATGAGTCAGTCATCATTTTTAGTTTTGAAAGATATGAATGTAGTATAATGAATGGTGTCTAATGGAAGGCACTGGACACAGCCCCCCAGCAGCATTCTGTGTTGGTACTGACTGGTCCACTAATACAAATTATACATCTGTTTTGCTTGAGTTCAAGAAAATAACTACACACCTACTCTCAATTGCTGTCTCCTGAAAACTCTTCAAAGAGACTAAGTATGGGCAAAGTATCTACATTTGCATACAATCTTATAAAATTTGGGTTTATTTTACACTCTTGTGCCACAGATGTGCATTTACAATAATAATGCACATACACTTTTTATTACAGACTCTATTAGTGGCCTTCAGTATCTCTTCATCTCAAACAACCTTGGAGAGAAGTTGTAATGCACTACAAAGGCTGGAAGTGCTATGATAGTAATTGCTTCAAGAATACAATTTGCCTTCTGCCAAGAGAAAGGTAGGGATCAATCTGTAAGTCTTCTCTCTCATGTGTATTAAAAAAAATGTTTGAAATTCCACACATTATCACATTCCATTAATAGTCCCATTAATCTACAAGACATGAAAAACCTAAAATAAAAAGTGGTGTGTCCCTCTTTCTTTTAAGTCTGACTCTGAAGTGCTCCCATCTAACAACAGAACGTAGAAATTAGTTGATTTAGAAGCTTTTTTCCTCCTTCATTTGCATAGTCAAAAGTCCTTGATGAGAAGGCTTTTCTAATCATTGTCCAATAACATTGGACATAAAAATGCCAAAGGTGGTTGTATGGTCAGAAGAGCAGACTATTAGAAATAACTAATATTTGAGGAGCTTTGTTTAAAATATGAAAAAATGTACAAGAACTCCTATGTATCAAGTTTCACATAAGTTTAGGAGGAGGCTGGAGAATTAGCTCATATGTGCTGCCTTATACATTTGGATGGTTGAAGGAGGCTTTACATTTCTCAACTTATTTCTGACAGGTTCTGAATTCTAGTCAATTATGTATGCAGCCACTTATCCAAAAAAGATTGAGCTGATGGTACAGACTGGATTCACAAATGCTTCCAGAAAGCTTTCAGGTGATAAGATAAAAGCGGATCTTGGTTGCTGCTGATTTGAAACCAGGTCTTGAATTTGTGTGCCTATAGTTAGTTAGTTGAAGGGTGCTGCGTCATCTATTCTTCATCCCTAACTCGTGAATTTTTGCTGTTCATGAACAATTCATGAACTTCTATTTATCTTCAGCAATTGCATTATGAATTGAGGATTTAACTGGAATAAGATAATCCAGGAAATAGTAAATTTCAATTCATTTTTATGAATCTAATATATATTCAGCATACGAGAGCAGAGATGTGAATACATTAGAGATAAAAATACTAGTAAGAAACGAACTCATTCTATAACTTAAGTTTAATTCTCAAAGATATTTAAGCAGAAATGGTGGCAGATCTGACTTTATGTAGCTCTTGGATTTTCTGGGACTCTTTCCCCTCAGCAGTGAGTGAATACATCTTTGCAGATTTTTGCTCTGTGATTTCTTATTTATAGTGGGCTATTTTTTTCAGCTTGTTTCTATTTCTAGAGCAATATGGATCCGCTGCTAAATGTTTTGGAAAATATTTCATTATTTCCAGGGGATTTCTTTCTTTCTCTTGGCTAAAAAAAAACCAAAAAACACCAAAACCTTCTCCATATTTGTTGCTGATTAAGTTATTTTAAATCTTTTCTCTCATTTCAAACATAGAATGCAGCGTGATGTTGTGCAAGTGGTTGTCAATTACGCTAGTGTACATGAATGATTATGCTTTTCACATGAACTGAGAGGATGAGGATGCCCACTGGTCTAGGCCAGTACTTATGGTATTTATGATGAGAACTACAAAACACTTGCAGTATGTATTTTGCTTAAAAAAGAATGTATGCCTTGAACCAATGACAGCGTAAGGCTAAGATTGGATTCTACATGTTTACAGCTAAATGGTTTGATAGCTTTTGGAGTTTTACAAAAAAAGTCAAGGAAAGAAAATCTTTTGAGAGCTGAAGAGAAAGGGGAAGTTGCTTGTGGTAGTGCAGTCATCAGGAGCCAAATGGAGATGGAATTGAATGAAAATTTCCTGGGCGTGCTTCCTCCCTTAGAAATGCCTCAATCAAACAAACAAACAAACCTAAAGCTGATAAGTAAACAAATAAGTAGATAAAAAGAATGGTTAAATCATTGCTTTTAATAGTTATTTTCAACACCTCTAGCCTGGCTGACATATAAATGGATGTGGAAAGGGAAGCACAGATCTCACGTACTAATGTTTAACCTGTGAATCAATTCATCCACACAGGACAACAAAAAGGCAACACACAAACCTGTAATTTTCTTTCAAGGAAGATCATTGAAACCGGCTTGACCTTTTTCCATATATAAAGCAAATAAACTATCAGCCTTATCTGAAACCTCCAATCTCAAGATGATGAAAATAAAGATCAGAGATGAAACCCAGTTGATGCTGATGAGTTGGGCATGCAGTTGTTTGTCTAAGATGTACCAAGAGAAAATTTACATATGCTGTAAGTTAAAGTAAGGAGAGAAAAAAAATGTTATTGCAGAATAACTATTCCCTAGATAAATTAAAATTAATATGTTATCAGAGGAAAATAACTTGGACATCTTCTCATTTATAGATATTTAGACATAAGTGCATCAAGATACTGCCATGAGGACATTAAAAATAAGACTTCTAGCCTTCTGCTTAAAGACTGTACTAAATAACAACATATTGCTAATTGAACAGATGTTAAAACGCAGTTCATTTTATTCTGTGGGGCTGAAGTCTGAAACCTAAATGTCATAACAACTTAAAACTGCGAGAAAAATATTCCAGAATTATTTTCCTGAACAGAACTTTGAACAAAACCAGTGGTCATGGGGCACCCTTAGCTTAGTGCTGCCTTCTGATATCAAGACAAAACTATTAAAAATAGTATTAATTAGAGGCATTCAATGCAAACCAAATAATCCTTTCTCTGCGAAGAACGAGAGAATGACAAATTCGATTTAGCCAGAACTCCTCAGCTATAATCATTAACCTTATTCAGCTCAACCTCTTATCCAGAAAACAAGTGCTAAAGGTGCTATAAATTGTCAAGAAGTAAAAGGCACTGAGGTTAAACTAAACAACAACAAAAACAGCCACATCAGAATGGTACGTGTAAAGAATGGACTTCTTTTTTCCATGTATTATTATGTGGAAATTGATTCATCAATTATGTCCCATGGCAGGATTTCAATGCTTTGTCGTGAATGTTCAGGATCAAGATGCCATCATTCACAGCTGCCCTTCCTGATGTTTGAAGGGTTAACTATCAACAGATTATTACCATAGAAGGTGGTAATGCTCGATTGTTTTCAAGTTGGAGATGATTCATGACGTGTTTGTGGCACCAAAATTTATATGTCAGCAACCACCACAAATGCATTAGTGTATATTTCACTGCAAGCATCTAGTATGCTCATGTACCCACTGGTAGTGAAATGAACAGCCCTTAAAGTAATAAATTCGCAGTGGTGGTTGTTGTGTTGTAGATGTCCTTTGCTGCAAGCACATGATGAATTCCTAAAGCATTGTGTGTGTGTATATTTATATAATTCTTCTACCAATACACAGAATCTTTATGTTTTTGAGGGCATCAAAAATAATTTTAGCTTTCTATCTTGAATTTTATCTCTTTTCTGACAGCACCTGTGGCACGTTATTGTTCCAAACACTTCTTTTATCCAAGAAATGACTTTTCTTGACTTCTAGTTCATCACTTACGTGCTGTAGACCTGCTTTGTTATCAATCGTGTTGCCTTTTTTTGATTAGCAATGAAACCATGATATCTTCTCCTGCTATAATCCTACTTATCTGTTTACCCCATGTAATTGCAGTATTGAAGAACAAATTAGCTGTGAAGACATGGCACTAGGCACTGAGTCTAATGATCCTTCATTGTCCACAGATGACCATTTTGGTCTTGTATTACGAATGGGATGGCATTCCCAGTCTGAAATACAGCTTAGGTAATGCTGAGAGATTGTTAACACATGTTCTATTGTGAGTAACACTGCCCTTACTCAGCAGGCAGTCTGTGATAAGCTGCTTAACCCTTTGATTTCATGAGTTATACAGAAGAGAAAGAGTGTCCTCTTGCCTCCTGGTGCTGATCAGATCAGAAGCAAATCACTCTGACAACTGTGCTCTTCCCCAATGTTTTTAGGTACCAGATTGTCTCCTACACCATTTATGGTTGCTTTATTTCCTCCCACTAGCCCATAGAAGTCTGAAATGTACATCCACAAATGAGTTTGAAGACATTGAAAATACCGAAGCAGGCTGAAAACAGGCAAACAGATGGCCTGGGTGGGAGCTGGAGGAACCTTCATTGTTGCAGCTTTAGAAGATCAAAATGGTGCACAATAGAAGAGGAAGAAAGACTGAAATATTTTGGTACAACTTGGGAAATTTCTGCTTTTTGAATAATTTCCTTCAATAATCTCATCTCCATCTATTTGTTTCTAGTCCAGAAACTTCCAACAGCTTATTAGGTTGACTAAGTTTTACACAGCCTTGCTGACCTTTGATCTGCCTCCTGTGGCCAGCTCCATGGATCTCCAGGATAAGCCTGCTCGACCTCACACTCCACAACCACAACCTTTGGCAGCATAAGTCTTCTCCCAGACGTTCCCTCTATTACATAATTCAGCAGCCAAGAAAACAAGAACAGTTTATCTTATGCTGACCAGCTCTTCTCTTCCAAAAATGCAGAAGCTGCTGCATTTCATAAGTATAGCTGAGTGCAGAGATTCATAGTTTAAATCCAATGCATACACTAAAGATACCTAAATTCTAGAAGTAGGAATACAGCCTTGGAGATAAAAATTAATCTATCCCCTGTATCAGCATTGTCAGAGCCTCTGATGGATGTATTATTTCCTGGTTTGGTCACTGTGTTGCAAAAGAAGATGGGGAAGAATCTTCAGAAAAGAACAGAATAATGGCAACGATCAGAAGTGGAGAAAAGCAAATGAGGAAATTTATTTTAAAAGAGGTGGGGAATCGCATAAAGGAGAAAGTAATACTTGTCAGGGAAGGATGAGAAAAAGGAATGACATGATAACTTGTTTTCTTTTCATTAAAGAATCTTGCAAATGGGAATGAAACAACTGTTCTCTGTACCTGAGGGACAGAACAGATGGAAAAGAGCTTAAAAGACATAAGAAAGGCTCACATTAGAAGATAAACTCTCTAAACAATAGGAAGTACATCGCTTTCTGAGTTGCTGAATCTCCATTACCAAAGATCTTCAGGAATGAATTAAGAATGGCACAGCCACAGTCTGGAGCGTGAAGGGACAAGGTGACATCTTGAGAACTCATTGAGGTTTTGCTCTGAACATCCCATCCCGTTTGTGTTCCTGAGCTTTGTGTTGAATTTAGATTTTCTCAGCTTGTACAATTCTGCTTTCTCACACTTTATAGTAAATATGGATTTAGGTATCTTCTGCTGCTGGGAGTAATGGTAAAATCATTTTGTAGTAGTTTAAAGGACTTCAGGGTATTATTTTGGTCTCTGTCTTCCATGAGTTGGATGCTTGAGCCCCCCTGTTATTTTGTTTTGACTTTAGATTGAATTAGAAGGGTGAGATAAAAAATGTGGGAAACCCACAGAGGAGGATTTAAAGATACATTTTGAGGTCTTCAAAGGAAGTAAATGGTGTTTTGGGGACCCAACAGCCAGAGCATTGAGATGGCAAAAGAAACAGGCTGAGCACCAAAGGCACGGGTAGAAGCATTGGGTTATGGGATTGCATTGGAGGACCTTCTGTATGGGATGTATGTGTAATTGACAGCTGAGCTCAGAAATACTGCGGCTGCTTTTATTTTCTTTGCAGATGAAAGTATTTCTAAGGGCATTATTCATGGAAAGCTTTTCTTGAATAACCATACACATAGGATTTAAAGCTTGCTTCCTCTCATCACCTGTTCCATTGTTACTGTTTTCCATTTAAAATCCACGTATTTAAAACAACTCGCTATCTGTCTTACCCTCAGAATATCAGTCTATGACTAACACTGGTTTACATGTTGAATTAAATCCCAGTGGCATTAATTTATCAACTGGAGGTTGAGCAGCGCAAAAAAATATTTGATCATCTCAGAATTAATGTATTGAAAAGGACGAGGCAGTGCTCCGGCAGGTCCTGGTTTGTTTTCCTTCTAACTTTGTCACAAGGAGCTGCTATCAACGTGGTGTGAGAGCAATCCCTGTGTGCAGGGCTGCGCGCTGCTCTTCTCATTAGCTGAGCGGAGGATTCGAGTAAGAGTTGCTTTCCTACGGGCAGGAGGAAGGGGAGGAAGCAAGCAGAGATGCCTGAGTAACGCTAAGGGCACGGTTTTAACCAGAGGATTCCCAAGTGCCGCTTGATGTCTATTTATTCAGTTACCATCGGCTTCTCGCGTGCAGCACTGACATCCCGTGCCCTATTCTCCCATCGAACCCACAGCTTTCTGGGACAAGCCCCGTAGCCGTGCAACCGCGGACTAAAAGTTGGGATGGCGAGGCGCTCCGGCCTCGGGTGCTGGCACTGCGGGGCGATACCGGGCGGGGGGCGATGCTCTGCGGGGCGCTCCGGGCCGCGCTTTGGAGCCCCGAGGGGCAGCCGGGCGCCGCCGCGTGGCCACCAATCGTGGCTTCGGGCGTGCCGCGGAGCCCCGCTCCCCCACCCGGCGCTGCCCGGGCTCCGCACCGCCGCCGTGCCGCCCGCCTCCGCTCCTGTGCGGCCCCGAGTGCCGCCGTCGCCGCCGCCACCTCCCTCGTTGAGCCCGACCCACGCTGCTCTGCCCCCAGCTCAGCCCACCCCGCCGGGCTTGAAGGTCACCTCTGCCCGCTCCCGGAGCCACTTTGAGCGCGCTATAGAGCAGCATCGCTTCAGCCCGCTCCGTTAAGGTCCCAGTCCGAGCGGTGCGAGGTTCCTACTGGTCGGAGAGGAAAGGGAAGGGAAGAAAAGCGGCCGCTCGCCCCCTCAACCGCCCGACGCGGCGGGGACGGCCCCGGGGTCCCGGAGCTCGGGGGCGGGCGGCGAGCCCGGGGGAAGCCGGGCAGCGGGGGCGCGGCGTGCGGCCGTGAGGGCGGGGAAGGGCGGCTGCGGGGAGCCGCATCCCGCTGCCTTCGGACGGGAGAAGCGCCGCATCCTTCGGCCGCCGCCCGCATCTTTATGGTGAGTTTGGCTGGGGCCGGGAGGAGGGCGGCGGTGGAGGCGGCGGGGCGTCCCGAAGCGGCGGGTGGAGGGATGGAGGCGGCGCTCCTACCGGGGCCGGAAAGTTCCCGGGGCCGCCAGGGGGCTGTGGGGTTGGGGGCGGCGAGGTGTGCGGTGGGGAGACCTTAGGGCGCTGCTCTGCGGGTGTGGGGCTCCGGCTCGGCTCCGCCAAGCGCTGCGGGAGGGGTGACGGGCAGAGCGGCACGGCGGAGACTCGGGAAATCAAAAGGAGGGACGAGGAAAATGGCCAAGCTGGGGTCAGCCGAGTTACTGGCTGAGAGAGTGGAGATATTTAGCTGCTGGAGAACTACTTGCCTGTAAGTCGTCGCTATTTACTTCCATGGTAGGCTATTCATCATTTCATTTTCTCCTGCACGTTTCTATCGGTGAATGGGGGATGCTCGTTCCCCGGCTGCGGGCTCTGCTCAGGTGAAGCAGCGCTGAGGGTGGTTTGCTCGTCCGGGTGGTTCCACCTGGAGCTGCATCCCTCCAGCAGAGGTCCGGTTTGGCGCTGTGACAGCCTGACATCTCCTGCGTTTCCAAAATGTAGTAATATGGCTGTTAGAGATCGTGCTGCCAACGTGACATGGTTCACACAGATGGTGAAACAAATGCGGGCTAATGTTTGAATTGATTCACAGCGCCGAGGTGTGAAAGATTTTGTCCTAATCTGCAACTTCTATTGCTCGGCTCCCTTGGCTTGCAGATGGGGCACGGGTTTGTTCGATTCTTATGTACTTGTGTAAATAAAATCCAGTTTGCTCAATGCGAATTGAATTTTAAGGTATAATAGAGGTTGGTGTCCCAAAGTCTCTTCTTTCTCACTCTGCACGTGATAGTGAAGAGAGCAGAGACACTGTATGTTACATTCGTCATTTAGTGTGGAAACTGTGTTACGTACAGAATATAGCAGTAGAAGCAAGAAGTTTGTGTTCTGTGGTGGAGATTAATGATTGTGGGTGTATTGCAACCTACAATGAAATCTGTATTTGCCTCACGGTCAAATAAATCTTTTCTTTATAGACTAAATAGTCACAGCAGCCACTTGGCAAAATATATATTGGGAATGGCGACGAGGGTGTGGGGAAGTGGATTTCCAGTGTGTATCTCAATAGATCACTCGTCTTTTAGGACAGCATTTGGCACCACATGCTCCAGTTACCAGGGCTGTAGCAGTGGCTTAGTATAGCTCCAACTGTGGCAGCTTTACCTTGATGTTCTTTCTCTTGAACAGCTTTGAGTTCCTAAGGTTTTAGGAAGCTCTGTGGTGTTTCTGATGATAGGTCCAACATTACCAAGATTACTGGGTCACAATGACTTTGGAGGCTTGGCTGCTGCAGGTTGCATTTACAATTCATGCTTTGGTTGTTACCTTAGACAAAAGGATTTGGCTTTCCTGAAATGGAGTTTCTGTTTATAGTTGTCAGGGCTGTATTTCCCTTTTCTATTGGTACTTAACTGTCGGTACTTAGCTGACAAATGTAATGAATGAAATTTGCAGAATGCTGATGATTTTTATAGTTCTTGTAATTGCGGCACTTGTGTCCTTGAGGTGACGAGAATGCTCTTCTGGCTTCATAAAAAGACATCCTGAAGTGACAGAATACTGGCAGGAGCCAAGTGTTGAGGAAGAGGGCAGAATTGTTAATTCCTGGATGCATAATGTGATGCTTTCCCTGTATGAAGTGTGAGTACAAACCTAGGGTTACAGGTCCGATCCCCAGCACAGAGCATTGTTGCTGTGACACCTCCTCACTGCCTGCACACTGCCTGGCATGCACTGCATCCTGCTGCCAAGGAGAACGTGATGGCCTTAGGCCACGGCTGCCAGGAGGTGGGTTTTGAAGTTTCTTCTTGTTTCCCGGGCTGCAGCCCTCCACAAAGCCCCTTTGAAGTTAAACATGGAATAGCAAAACTGAAGGGGACTCAGCCCTCACACGGCCAGCCCTGCGCCCCGGGCAGGATCACTTTGTACCTGTGTCATCTCTGATGGATGTTTGTGTAGCTTTTCTAATTCCCCTCTCTCTGCTTTTGCTTCTCCTGCTTTTGCTATTTGCTTGTTTATTTCATCTCGTGGTTATTATTATTATTTTTTTCTCTGTATATGCTCTTCCTTCATATTTTTTTTTCTCATTCCCTCCAAACGATCTCTCCCCTGCTATACCCAGTTAATCCCTCTGTCAGCTTTTCTTGCTGCTCTCTGCAGGACCTCACGCTTCTCTGACAGTCCCACACTCTCCCTGCCTTTGTGCCCCACACCTGGTACTGCTGCCTCTGTACCAGCACAGCAACAGTCTTGGGATGGGTTGTGATGGCACTCAGGAAAGCTGAGGAATTCCTTCAAAAATGTTTAGCTTTCATCTCCCTGTTGTTTTGTGTTCCCTGGGGGTTGGCGACAGTGCAGTAAATGTATTTGGTGTGGACATTTCTTTGTAAGTGTTGATTATTATTGCTATTATTTTAGGAATAGTGTAGTAGAAGAAGCGGTAGAACCGTATTTATCTGTTCTTGGATTTAGTATCGTTGGGTTTTGGTGAGATCACAGAGTTGGCTCTCATGAGAAATAAACTGAGTGGATGTGCACTTTAAGACCTTTGGAGAGACTTTTTTTTTTAAATAAAAAGCACTTAATTCATTACTGCAGGTACATTTGAGAGGCACTGTAACAATGAAGTGTTTACTTTTGTATGTAACAATGTTTACTAACTCTGTTAATAAAAAGGGGAACATGTAGTGGTCTTAGTGTTGCTTCCAGCAGTGACTGACCTGAGAGCAGATCCATGTGTGCACCAGGATGGGAATTCCTGCAGTCACTGTGCTGGGGTGTATGGCTGTGGAGGGGCTGTACTCTATTTGGCAGAGCATCCACAAGCTGGATCACAAACGCTCACTTTAATATGACATTGCAGTCAGAGCACGGTGGTGATGTGTGCTTGGAGTGTGTGTTCTGTATGTAGCCAATCTCTGCTTTAATATTTGGATTAAGTACGGCTGGTTAATGCTTTCCCAACTCAAAAGGTAAGTTGGCATTCCTTTTCTTGTCTGTGAATGTCTTGAACTTAGACACGTGATGTGGCCCCAATGGCTCACTGCAGTTTTATGGAGCTTAATGTTGTCGTAGAGGTGAAAATGTAAAAATGGCCAGAACAGGACAATTAATCAGCAAAAATTACCGTAAACATCTTCAGAAATCATATACCTAGATAATTTTTAGAGGGATTTAATGGGAATTCTGTCCTCAGTCTCACTTTGTGCTGACAAATATATGTCATTTAAGAACAAAAGAGCTGTTTGCTTGGTATTCTTCTGTAGCAGGGGAAGTTGAACTGTTTGGAAATACAGGATGGAAGGAACCAAGGGCTGAGTTAAATAATTCACCATTACTAATAGCTGTAGCTTTGAAATGGCAGTATCTGATCTTTAGATGTAATTGTTGATGTATACTCTAAAGACAGAGCTCCAAGTACTGACCACGAGAAGATGTATTATTTAGTTATGGAAGGCATGGGTATGTTAAACATATGGTTTTCCAAAAGCTGTAATAGGCTAAATAAAATGGACCTACTTTAAGTGAGACTGATATACAGTACTACAGCCTGAGAGAATATAGCAACTGAAAAGCATTTTTCTTCTAACTCTTTTGTGCATCTGGCAGAACTCTGATCTACTTTTTCTCTGGGGTGGATACATGTTCTATTCCTTGTAGAAATCTGGAGATGCTGTTGTCTTGTGTGTTCGTAAATATAGCATGCGAGTAAAACTGAAGAGCACGGAGAGCAGTGAATGAACGGGTCTTATAATAGAAAACACAGTATTAGTTAGCCTAACTATGGGTTTGAGTGCAAAATCAGTGATGTCGGTGGCAGATCAGTTGACTTGATTGCACAGAATTTGTACAGGTAAGAACTGCAGTGATCCTTGAGAACAGAAAGCTCCCATCCCTGAGGATCTTTCTGTACGTAATTAACGGGAACTCTTATTTTTTTGTTGTTTGTTGTTGCTTCTTGTTTTTAACTATTTAATTAAATGCTAGATATTTTTAGTGCCCGTAATTATTTTGCTCTACAAATTCTCCTTGGAAGTATAATGCAATCTCTGAAACTTAACATTCTGTATTCTTGAATACACGATTAGTAGATAGATGCTGCTTTTATCATCTTTTCTGAATGTCTGCGTGTGATGAAACAGGAAATTGCTTATGAAGTTACTTGGCTAAATTTTAATATAGCAAAGACTACAGCATACTGTAAATGAGATCATCGTACTCGTGTCCTTTAGCTTGATGTGCTGGAAAATGAATGTAAACTGAAAGGAAATCTCACTTGACGTGGGAAACCACTTTGGGGATGCTGGGATTTCACAGTGGTAAATAGCAGGAGCACTGAAGCACATGTAACATTCTGAAGAGCACAACAAAGCAGCAGCGTTTGATGCACAGTATGGATTACAGTTAGATATCAAGCAGAACTGAATGCCACAGATGTGCTTGTCAAACCTTGAGAGTTTAGTTTCTACCACGTAGGTTTAATTTCTTCAGAGTTGGAAGGGACCCACGAGGATCACTGAGCCCAACCCCTGGCTCCATACAGGGCAACCTAAGAATTATGCTACTTATCCAACTTCGTGCACTCCAATAGCTTGCAACCGTGCCCTGGGTTCCATGCCTGACCACCCTCTGAGGAAGAACCTTTCCTGATACCCAATCTGAAATTCCTGTCTTCTGTTTCAGATTTTGTACTTCGTGGAGAACTTGTTCAGAAACAAGAATATTTATAAGTGGAGTTTTTTACATATGTTTTATGATTGATTCTGAAATGTGTCGTGACTTTGGATGCAGTTTTAAAATTCAGATAGCAAGAAAAGGCGTTGCAGCTAATTATTAGAAAGGAACAAGGTAAATAAGGCGTACGAGGTGAAGTTAGATGGACAGGTGCCTTAGAGCCCATCACTGGGATGCACTGCCTGAGAGTGGGAAGCACTGCACCTCAGGCTGGGAGATCTGTCTGTGTGAGACTGACTGCAGTTACTCAAGATTTTATGAAAATTGCTGAGCAAATTCATATCTATTAAAGTAATTGCCATTCTGCTTTAGATGGAAAGTCATGGGGGAATATCGTTACGGCAGGTAGAGATGAAGGTCTTGGATTGTGTGAAAGGGCAAGTGTGCAAAACAAAATCACTTGTGTGGCACGTGATGCCAGATGGCTGTAGGATCAGGCACAGCGGTTCATGGCCAACTTTACAAATGCTCTGAAAAATGTAAACTTTCTTGGTTGGCAAAACAGCTGAATAGAGCCCCTCTCCAAGAAAACAGGGTGCAAAAAGCAGTCGCTACACTTCAGAAAAAAAAATCAAGAATGTATTTTAACTAAGTGCTATTTTTAAAGGCTCTCATCATTGAGCAAGTAGTAGCGAGAGCTGGAGTTCGTGAATGCCCTCTTCCTGCTGTGTTTTGTAGTTCATTGATCTTGAGTCTATCAGGATGCTGGCTGTGACTGAAAACTTTTCCTTTGCTTTCTGGCATTTACTAATAACTTTTCTTTGAATTTTTTTTTTATTATTGTTTTTTTTATTTTTTAATTTTTTTTAGCATCAGATAAAAGTGTGAGCATGTTTTGATGTACTCTTCACAGAATCTTGTTCTTCTACTCATCAGCAAGTTCCATAGCATTTGTATGAATTCTCTTCTCTCTGCGTTCGAGTGCCTTATTAGACATGAGTGAACATTGTATGATGAGAATAATAAGAAGCCAGTCTGAAAATACCTATTGTTTTAATGAGAAATTCAAGAAACAAACTTGTGGTAGAAACTTTCATCCCTAAAAGGGGCACTATTTTAGTGGTATGTGTATGTGCAAATTTAAGAGGTTTAATCGAGGCAGTATTCTTGCTTTTGAAATCAAAGTATTCTACAGATAGAGCGGTTGTAGGGAAAGATACAGGTGTAACAAAATCCAGTCTTACCAGGCAATTGTTCTAAAAATGGATTTGTTTCATAAAGATCATAGCTATTATCAAATGAGATAAAACAGCAGAGAATTTATGTGTTTTGCCCTGGTGAGAAAGCCTGATGTGGTTGCAGTTGGCTGCTTTGATGAGCCTCTGTTGCTCTCTAGTCTGTCTTTGAGATGCTCTCTGGCTTCCTTAAAAAGTTTTACAAAAACTGACAATATCATTAAATCATATAGAATGGCCTGGGTTGAATTGGACTGCAATGCTCATCTCATTTCAACCCCCCTGCTGTGTGCAGGGTCACCAACCAACAGACCAGGCTGCCCAGAGCCACATCCAGCCTGGCCTTGAATGCCTGCAGGGATGGGGCATCCACAGCCTCCTTGGGCAGCCTGTTCCAGTACGTCATTCTGTGAGGGAGCCAATATTGATATCTTTGTCTTCTCGGGCAAAAAGAATAAAAATCCTCTTTCCTCCTAAGTATTGGTTTTTGATATAGCAGGATCCAAAACTCATAGATTTCTTCTTTGGCTACCAATTAAAAATATGGCGTATTAATCACCGTGGGTAGCAAAATGAATATTTCATATATAACTTGTTGCAAATTTTCTTACTAAAATAAGGACTGTGTGATTATAAAGCAGTTATTTCATGGAGCAAATGAAGATCCTCTCTACAGTCTCTGTAGGGAAATATGGAATACAATATAAAACACCTGTTTCAGAACAGCCTTCCATCTTCACATTTATGCAGTTGTGTGAGTACTTTGCCTTTGGATGCAGCATTCTCTGCATTCCTTTGGCACAGAACTTAAGTCTTGCTTTTTTCTTGAGTGAGGCCACAGTTTCAAGTCATACTACCAGGTTGCTGTCTTTGATCAGTGGCATAGGAAATAATATGATGAAATCTGCTGCTATGATGAAACTCCACCATGAAGCGCTGGGATAAAAAAAAATTCTCCCTGCACTGCAGACAGTCCACTCTGTATGTGAGTAGTTACTTAAATGTCCTTTCCTCCAGCTTCGAAGATGAACTACCTAAAATGTCATCAGCCACATGGTGATATCCATTTTAAGACTGCAACAATATAAATGCTAAGGAAGTCCCAGAGTGCTGTTTGAATTGAGTGACACAGAGTTACCCAGCAGGAAGATTAATGGATCTAGATAGCCTCCTGATCTTTCTATGGCATTAGACTGTCTTTTCCCACTTCTTAATTTAAGACACACTCCAAATGGCTTCTTCACTTCATGATGATCTCTTCTATATTGCCACCGTGATAATGTGGTTGTCTGCAGCTGCCTCTGCAGGAGACGATTGGGTTTCCCCTGGTCGTTGCAAGTAATGAGCTCTCACCAAATACCCAAATTGTCCATATTGCCTGTTGTGCACACTTGCCTCATTCTGCATGTCCTCAACTTACATATAGATTCTTTCATTATTACTGTTTTCCAATTCCTGATATCTACCCATAAGCTTTTATGTTTTCATTTCATTGTTTATGGTTTACAGTGGTTCTTTCATTTTGATTCAGTCCTGAATCTGTTCTGCATCACTTACAGATTGTAAGTGGTTATTCTGTGCGCTGTGGGAAACACCAACATGAAAACCCTGTCGTCAGGTGGAGCAGGTCAGCACTTACGTGGTGGCCTAATGTAAAGAGCACTTGGTTCTGCAAGACCAAGAGATTCTTTTGCTTTTTATAAGCCTTATTAAAAAATCATATGTTCTTTGGTATTGAAGGCCATTTTACTCCTCCCCCTGCAAAATGCCTCTAAATCAGTCAGTTTTGGGGCCAATGCGATCTTTCCTCCTCTCTTTGGGAACTGTCATATCCAATATAGAGCTGATTAATTACTTACTGCTTGTTGGGACACAGAAGTTCAGATGCACACAGTCATACAAGTGTGTACCCCAAGTCTGTGATAGCACACATTCATTTTCCTTGCAGTTCTCTTTGCGTGACTTTTCCTGTTTGCATGGTCTCAGTCCTCATGGTTGTATTCTTGCCCTTGAAGTAACTTTCCATTTCATTGTAGCCAGGGAGCCCTCCTTAGGCTCTGTATGTTTGCCGGGAGGTGGAAATCTGGTTTGGTTCTAACTTTTGCACTTCTTAGTATCCCATTCTTACGTTAAGAGCTCTGTCAGTTTTGCTCGCTGCAATCAAGAGAAATGAAAGGCTTTGCTGGTCAGTTTAAAGGTTTTCTTTGTTCTTCTGTGTTGCACTAGCCATATATTATGCTCTCTCTTTGAATCTAGTTGAATTATTTCCACTTAAAAAAGAAAAAAAGAGAGTAGGATTTCTGTAGATGTATCATGCAAGCCTTTTCAATGTGTGTATTTCCTAAATGTGGCACTTTGCCAGTTCTGATTTTCTTATTTGTTCTTATCTGCTGGTTCTGGAACTACCAAGGTAAAAGTAGCAATTAGGAGTCTTATTTCTGCTAGTCTTGTAGCTGTCTGGTTATGCTAAAACTGCTATTTAGCAAAGGGGTAGGGAGGGAAGGTTTGCATGAGGCACTGTAATAACACTGAGGTGTGAAAGAGCTATTGTTCTGAGAACACGAGAATTCAGAATGCTTTGGACTTATTTAGCTTTCTTTTTTTTGTGGTTTGTTTTTCTCAGTTTGCCCGTGACAGAAATTGCAGGGGAAGGGCTGTACCCACAAATCACTGTTGTGTGCAGTACCCGATGGACTGACTTTGAGAAGCATTTTTATTTTTCATTTTTTAGGCTTTGGCAGTACTTTTATAGCAGGATGTAAAAGAGGAAGGATAACAGAATCCACACTTTGAAACACAAGGCTAAATCCTTCCAGAAAGGACATAGGTGCGGTGCCCACAAGCACGACTCACACATGGTGGTAGCATCCTATGGTGCTGTGGTTGCACACAAACACAAAGCACCAACAGGTTGTCTGCGTATTGTTCCAAATCTTTTGTGTCTCCTCTGCAGAATGAACAGTGCCCATTTCAACACCACTTCGTTCCAACCAGAACTGTTAACTGGGCTGGAGTAGTGAATTTAGAGAGCAGCTTGTAGTGGAGCTGGAACCATCAGATATTAGTTTAGATGTCATTTTAAATGGTTGGAGTTACCATGTTCCCCTTTGTTTCTTTCCTTTGTTTCTTCTATTTTTTTTTCATTTTTAATAATCTGTTCTGCTGATGTTTAATATATAAGAAGTTTAAATAATTTAATAAAACTGTCTCAAACGAGGAAATTGAAAGGGAATTCCAAATGAATGTTATAATGCAGTGCTATTAAAGCTTGACACTTCAGGCTGGGTGGTCCTTCTGCACAAGGTGCTGCCACAGCAAGAACTGCCTCGTCTCAGGATTTGGAATCTGCACACCTGCAGAAGCTGGGAGGGCTGGAGGGGAAGGAATGACTGATGTCCCGAGCTGATCTGTTGCTTGTTGTGATAACTGGACACGTGAATTGGACAGTGTCTACTGCTGAGAGTGTGAGTAGTTTGGTTCCGAAGATTATGAATGATTTGCTTCCATGCTGATGCTGTGTGGTGCATTAATGGCCGCCTCTCTGGGTCCTTCTGTGTGTTAGTTGGGCTGTCAGCTCTGTTCCCTGGCAAGCTGTAGGGTCGCTGAGTATTGGTTTTGCATTGCTGCGTGTTTGCTTTGCTTCAGAGGTTGGTGCATACCGACTTCTTGCTGCAGGCAGAAAGTTGCAGGACCTATTGCTCCATGGCTGCCACACACAGAGATGTGAGCAAGCTGGCACTGCTCCTGCTTCTCCTTGTTGGGATCACGTGTTTGTTTTCTAATGGTCTGTAAGGTTAATGAAACATTTGTAAGGGTGAGATTTGTGTATTTTTTCATGTTTAAAGACTACTGCTACTTGCAGTATATCTTGCCCAGGAAATGTAGATGCTGGTTTGGGCATGCAATAAAATACATGATTGCATACAGTGAGAATACACACAGGTAATGGTTAAGAAATGTGAATTTGGTATTCTCATTCGTGTTTTTTTTCACATCTCTGAAACTCAATAAGAATGTAGCTAATTAGCTGATAAAAGGAAGTGACCTTGCAGCTGATGGTTGATTTGGAAACACAAAATATTAAGGACAGTATTTATGATTTCCACTGAGCACAGCTTAGCAATTGCTCATTTTCAGTGCTGCGCATCATCGTTTCTAATACTAAATCTATGCCTCAGTATGGATCTGCGACACATCTGAGTTGTTGATTCAATATGAACCACGATTCTGGATTTCTTCTGTTTTCCATTTAAATTATTAACCATAACTTTGCATTATAGCACACATGAGGGAGGAAACTTTAAGCTGTGATTCCAACAGCAAACATTAAAGGAATAAATGGCAAATATTTCAGATAATAATTTCAGAGGTATGTGATGATTTACAGAGCATTCCATATTCACAATGATGCCAAGTTATAGCTGTTCTAGGAACTGCCATTAACTGGAAGTTCTGACTCACATGAAGTTCTGAAACCTGGTTGTGAGAAAACCCATAGGGATGGTGGTGAGTGACACGGATAATGGATCTTATCCAGGATGAGGTGCCACTCACAGGATGCTCGGAGCTGTGGGTGCCCCATCCCTGCAGGTGCCCGAGGCCACTGAGGGGATCTGGACAGCCTGAGCTGGTGGGGACAGCCAGCCTATGGCAGGGCAGGGGCTGGGGGCTGAAAGAGCCCTTCCATGCTGTGATTCTGTAGTCCTGCACTGAGTGTGTTGCATGTATTCCAGTCTTTTGTTACAGTGCTGATACAAATAGAACCAGTTCTCTTAATTTGCTAGCTGCTACTGTGAAGCAGCACGTACTGTTGTGAGACCCGCCTGAATGATGTCTGTGGTTAGATGCTTGGATAGTGAATTGGTTATTCTGGTCTTCTGTTGAGGAAGAAATTAGGGAAATAATTATTTGAATGTAAATTTTCAGACCTATCGCTGGGCATTTTCCTACAACACGGGCACAAATCATTTCCTGTGGTACTTTAGAGATTGAATGTGAAAGAGAAGCACATTGATGTGCACTGCATAACTACAGAATGTCGGGCACGCTTCAGCATTTGGAAGTATAGGATATGTTATTCATTTACTGTATTAAAATATGGACAGTATAAATTTATTATGGAGCACTGTTAAATAAGAATAAGGGTGAGGACATTAAATCCTCATCTCCCAGTGAAATGCTCTTCTAGCGTGCCAGCAGATGTCAGTATGCTCTTGTTCCATAGCCCTTTTATTTTTTAAACAATAATTATCCTTCAGCTTCATAATATGGGAGGAGACGATGAGTGCTATACCACCACCTTAATGCAGGTCTATTTAATTCAAATATTTTACTTAAAAGAGGCTGGGGTTTTTGTTTGTTTGTTTGTTTTTATAGCGTTTTCTACTGGCACAAAAGACTCTGTGAAACATGTCTAAGAACACACTTTAAAATGCTTTGCCAAAGGGAGATGTATTATTGATAGCGTAGCGCCTTTGTTTCCAACTGAACATTTCTGTATAACTTGAATAATTTCTTTCGTATATTCAGAAGAATTTTGTAAACTGTGGCACATTTTCTTTCTGTTTGTGCAGCCAGTGAGTGTAGTTAAAGTCTGTGTTTAATCACATCTCTCTAATTTGGAGATTATTTTGTTTTGTCACTGTTTATACATGGTAATCAAAACCAGCTGAGCTGCTTCTTGCATTTCAAAAATCAATACTGTTGTGGCAAAGTGATGCTATATAGTAGGAAAGGATAACATTTGCAGGCTGGAGTACTCACCACATTCAGCTGACCTGTTTTTATAGCAGTGATCATAAGGGGATGTTGTAAGGCTGAGAGTTGGTGGTGTGAGGTGCTGGAGAGCTGAAGCCAATGGCCAAGTAACCCAAAATGAATCCTGCTGGAGGTCATGGACACTGGTAGCACAGAGATGGTATTGAAGTTATTTTTGCAGATTTGCAGCTGTAAGGTGCTGTAGCTGTTGCTTCAGGATTCTACATTGCACTTCAAGACAAAAACTATTTCACATTTCATCTTTCTTTAACCCTCTTTTTGAGGCCTGTCTTCCTAGACATTGTTTTACATGCAGTGTCTATTCATTGTGATTGATTCCTTCCATCTTCTCATCACAGGCTGTTTGGGTGATTACTGGATCATGCAAATGAGAACTGAGGCAGGCAAAATAGATAAGAAGGATACCTGCCTCTCGAGTGAAAAACATACGGCGCTGCTGAGGTGGCAGTTCTGGAAATAAGGCTCTTTGCTTTTCATACAGTAGTTTTATTGCATTCTCCCATAAGACTGTTTCTAAAGGTATTGATAGATACCCCAAATCCTGGTAAATGTCACATCTGAATGAGTTCTAAGTGACTTTTTACATGATATATTAGTGCGATTTAATCTGGACTTGGGCTTGATCACCTGGAGCTGCATCAGAGGAATTATAGAATGATAGCTCAGTTTTTCTTATTATTGGGGTGATGTAGATATTTGTGGGTCTGCACATGTAATGTTTGGAAAGCGATTTGTCATTTCTTTTTATAAATTTATTTTCAACTGTTTGGACTGAAATAGAGTTGTGGCTGCTCTTTACAAATGAAGCTGAACATTTCTAGGGAAATTGCAGCTGTTACAATAATTATACACCTACATTTCTTAAATCCTAGTCTTTTATATAAATCTAAACTCTGAAATGAACTGAAAAGCATTTGAAACTTGGAAGCGCATACATGCCTAGATGGCCCTGGACAACTATAGCACCAAAAACTGATGCAGTTTCTTATCTTGTGCCATATTTGGTAGATATCATGGCAGCACTTCCTTAGTTTTGACTTTAGTAGCCTTATAAAGGCTTATGAACCTATTCAGGGAGAGGTTTGCTGGGATATTTTCCACATCCTTTAAATTAATAAGTGTAATAGCAGATACTATCCTCAAATACATTTGTGTTCGCTTTATTGCAATTTATTTGATGTTTTTATTTCAACTCATTAAAAACACTTTTAGGAATAGACTGTTATTGAAACAAAATCACATTAGGATTTGCTTGGTGTAGTGGAAATGCTTAGAAGTCATGGCTTGAAACAGTGATTGAGCACCTGGTGGAAGGCAGGGCCAACCCAGGGGAGCTCAGGTGCAAACAATGAACCCGAGTGCCTGGAAAGGCTGGAGCCAGGATCCACCCCTTCCTAGCCCTCATTTAAGGGTTCGCAGTGGAAGTGAGGGTATCAAACTGGGGGTCTTTGCACGTCTGAGGTCTTCTGAAGGTAAGCAGCTTCTTTCCTTTATTTCTATGCCCACGGCTGTTGTATTTCAGGAAATCTTCACTTGCAGTAGCTTGGTATCTTGCTGTTCTTTTATTATTGCTGTGCTTTGTGTTACACTTGGGCAACCGTATCTCTGTGTGCTTTATTGTAACAATAGGAATACCAAAAACTTCCCCTGACTCTTTGATTGTTTTCATTGAGGAAGTTGCTGCAGAGAACAGTGTAATGTCTGGTCTGTACAAGTGAAGAGTGGTGGGTGCTCTGTTTGGAACAGACATAAACCATTGAGTTAGTCACCTAACGTGGTAATTAGTCAACAGATGCAGGAATCTGTGCAGAGAATGCTCCACAATATATGTTTCTTCTCCTGAGAGAAAAGAGAAATGTACCCTTACGTATAGAAATGAGTTATTGTAAGAGTAATTTGCCCTGGTAAGACAGAAGTGATAACACCCATGAATGTTTCCTGTGGAGCTGCACTTGTATTTCCTTGTAAGAAGCCCTATTTCTGTGTTTTCAGCAATGGCAACTGGAAGTCTGGCAAGCCCTATTTCTGGGTATTTCCACTTGAAATTAAAAAAGTACTTGTTCAAAATTGTTATTTATAAAAAGTAAGTTCATCTGGGAGAAGGACTTGCAATGAGTCTGGGGATTTCCTTTTGGTTCTCACAGAAGTTATTACGAAGCCCTCAAAATAGCACAGGGATTGTGAGATGTTCCAGCTTTAAGATCTGATCACAGCTCAATTTTAACAGCATCTAGCAGTGACTTTTACTTAGGAATTAAAATGCAGGTTTTTCTCATTTTCTATGTGTCAGTTGTGTGTGCTGTCTAATTCCTGAGAATTTCCTTTAGTGAGATTTTCCAGAACACCAGGCATCATCTGTGTTCTCTCTTCCTTTGCCATCTGGTACTGTAACAACCCTCTCTCAGGCTATGCTGGCAATGGGGAAGCAACCATTTAGATGTGATCTGACTCTCTCGTTATCTGGTTGTGAGACCCAATATCTCTCTTGAAAGCACTTGAATTATTAGTATTTCTTTGGTGCCTACTGAAGTCATTCTGACTTGAGAAATTTCTGGCAAAGCGTTACAGCTGCCCCACTAAAGTATTGTCTCTACTCAGCTGTGCAGCTCCAGCTTTACAGCTGTGTGCTTTGTCCAGGTGCTCAGTGCATGTTCAGTTTCTTAACCACAGAAAAGAAGACCACTAAGTGGATAGGCTCTGAATGCTGTAGCATTGTGCTCTAATCAGAGTTGATTTATTGGTGTGAACAAGCAGTAGGGACTCAAATTGTGAAATTCCAGGCTCTCTGTAAACAAAAACCATCCTCTTCCTGAGCACAGACTTGTGTGTATTGTTTTACTTGTTCCCAGTAGACTTCATAGAATTCCTGAAGACCCCAAAGCCAACAGCTAAGTGAAATTTCACTCCCACTCTCTCATACGTGAGATGCCAGGGTTGCATGATGAGAGGGCGCTGTGACTCACTACCCCTGGGAGCTGCACAGCACTGGGAGCTGGTGACACATCTTGCAATATACATAGTCCTAATGCCTGTTTTGCTTTTATTAACACATGGGATGGTTGCAAGGTAGAAAAATAACTGATAGGGTTGCTTTTTCTTGAAAGAAGGTGTAAAAACAAGGTCTCTTGTAACAGGACAGATAGTTGACATACAAATGTGAAGTAAGAGTAACACAAATGCTGTAGCAGATCTGTATCTAGCTCTCTTGTTCCCCACCAATGTAAGCAATGTGTGTAGTTGTTGATGTTTCTCTCTTAGTAGGTGGTTTTGTTGCTTGGAGATAAGAGGCAGGGTCAACAGTATAACTGTGAGTATTTGCAGAAGTGCTGTTGTCTAAAAATCAATCATTTCAAGTGGTTCCCTCAAAAGTTGGTGACTTTTCCACTAAGTCAGCAGGTCTAGCTCTGCCCCTCATTTCTCCATGTCTGCAATAACAAAAGATTATTATGACAATTGTTTTTGCTCTGACAATGTCCAGTCCAAGTTTTGATTGGTTCCAATCTATACTTTAGGTTATCAGGGTCCCATGGTAATTTCCAAATGGGCTGCAGGTGGGTTGGGGCTTCACCTGCTGCCAGTCCCCAGCTGCTTCCATTGTTGCTCAGCAGCACAGGTGGAAGAGGGGAGATGCAATGGTGGACCTCATTGGCTGAGACAAGGGCAGGAGATCACTTACCACTTACTGTCCTAGCAAAGGAGACTTGTAGAAGTTGATTTGTTGCCAGTAAAAACAGAGTAGAGTGGTGTGAAACAAGGACAAAAGCAAAACCACTGGCCTTACTGTTGCTTCCTGGGCTTGTCTTCCTGCTCCAGCATCCTGCCCCAGCTGCAGGGCAGGTGTCTTTTTTGGTGTGCTGCTCTCCTGGGGCTGTAGGTACTCACCTGTGCCACCTTGATCTCCTCATGGACTGTAGGGAAGCTCAGCTCCTGGAGCTCCTTGTTTCCCATTCCTTCCTCAGCCTCAGTGTCTGCAGGGCTGCTTTTTTGCATACTTTTTCTTGTCCTGTTGCCCTTTCTTAAAGATGTTTTTTCAGTCCCTGCTGGCTGTGTGTGGCTGGGTGAGCCTGCAGCCCCTGCACTAACACCCTATGCACCATGTTGCAGCAGGGCTCCTGTTCTGTTACACTCTTGTTGCAGCTGTTCTGTTTCACGGATCACAGAGTTGGGACTGAGTGTGTCTCAATATCGGCATATTGGAATGAAAGTTAAGCTGTTTGTTGTGCTTGACTTCCACTCTGCTGGTCAGGAAGGACAGCTATGCTACCTTCAACCTGAACTGTCTTTCTTTCAGTGAGATGGCTTGTTTTGGGAAAACACCTGTTCATTTCAAAGTAATTTCTTTCATGATAGGAGAGTGTTGAAAGAGGTGGCTGATTTCAGTGTCTTGTTTTGAGGAGTTTTGTCTCTTGTTTTCCTCCTGCAGGGCAGGTTCTGCAGTGCTCCAATCAGGAGTTCACTGTTCATAAATGATGTGGAGTGAATGGTTCTGTAACTCAGGGCTGTAATGGTCAGGAGTGTTTGCTGCCTGCTGTAATGCAAAGCCCCATGGTTACGCTGATTTCCAGCCACAGCAATGTCTTCATGTTTTCCAGCTCCATATGCTCAGACATATCAACATGTTGGAGACCTAAATGGGAAGTGCTGAAGACAATTTCTGTTTAATTTCTTTATAAGTTAAGAACAGGCTGCTACTGAGGATCCTTTGCTTAGCTAGGTAGTGTAGGAAAACAATCTTACCTTACTTTTTGGTACTGATTGTTTAGCTACTATGTTCCTGAACTGTAGAAATCACTGTTTGGAAAAGGCCTCTGCGATCATTTAGTCCAACTGTCCACCCACCACCAATATCTCTCCCTAAATACGAAGAGGTTTCTGTTCAGCCATGCTTTTTTCATGGCTTTTTTTTCCAGAAGAATGATTTCAATTGCTTTGAACAAAGCAGAAAAATGTGGTCTGCTGACTGGTTTGCTTCATCCTGGAAGGGAGATCTGAGATGAATTCAGCCCTACTGCAATCACAGCACTGCTGTTAATGAGAGATTTAATTTTAAATAGTTAAACACCTGCAGAAATGTCTGTAAGCAGCGACTGATTTAAAAAATAAATAAAAGTCGAAGGCTCATAGTATTTATAGGTTTATCCAGCTTTGGGTATTGTAGTGGGAAGTAAGGGATGTTTTTTTTCATGTCGCTATTGGCAGGCACTTTTTTTTCTGTGGACAGTGCTGTTAGGTGTTTTATGTGTTGTGTGTTAGGCTTTTCTCTGTTCTGGGTTAATTTCTTGTTCAATTGCTTTTTGATGTTCTGTCTTCAGTTCTTTAGAAGAAAAGAGTGGGGGGGAAAAAAAGGTAAAAAGAACGAAAACCCAAACAGTTGATATTTATTTTTTCTGAGTGAGGGGAGTGTTGTTTATAGGATGTGTGCCCATGGAGGAGTTCCTTATGAGGGAGAAACTGATGGAAGGTGGGCACTTGATGCCCTGATGTAATGATGCTTCATGGATGGTGATCCTGCCCAGCAAGTTAGAAACAAACAGGCAGGAGTCGGGGCTGTAGGACTGGTGTGTGCTTGTGTCAGGTAAGCAGAGTCAAGCTTATTGCCTTCAGTTCAACTCCTTGAAGGCATCACACGGTGGTACCCTGATCACAGGTCTGCTTATCTCTGGTTCAGCAGCTTGCTACTTGGTTGCCTCAATAACAAAAGAATGCGCAGCAAGGCTGCAGGGCGACTCGGCTGTCCAAATGTAGTGGAACTCCATTCCAGAGTCCAAATAGTCCGAACTGTTATGCATGTTAGCATGGCTTATGTGTATCAAAAAGTACAGGAGAGGTGTTTTTAGCTGCTGTTGATATTAGAATGGTTTTCTCTTAATAGCAGAGGAAGAAAGGTGAGAGATGAAAAGCTTTTGAATATTTCAATAATATCACTCTGATTATATTTGATAGAGGTTAGGGAGAAGACAATATGGCTCTTTTATTTAGGGTATGTCTCATTAGGACTGTGACTGTTCCAGAAATTCTAAGGAATATGTTATTTGGTCTAGCATATATATGGAGTCTATTAAAACCGATAGTAGCTTGCTTAATTAAAACAAGTTATCTGTGCAGTTTTATGGCCTTCATTACCGCAGTGTGACTGCGTTCTTTCCCTGTGTACAAAAGCAGAAAGATGATCATCTTCTTTCAGTTGATCTGCAGTTGATATTTACCAGCTTTCATGGGATTATCAGACGAGGCTGCACCATGCAGCAGCTCTATACCTTGCTGTAGCAGGGTAGTTGGTTGCTTGTGTTTTGTGGTGTTTTTTTTTTCTGGCAAGCAGCTCTGAAGGTTCAATTCTACATCTGCTTCCCTGGGATGTGGGTGAACCAGCAGCAGAGCCTGCAGTGAAACGTGGGCTAAGGCATGGGGGAGTGGTGGTGAATGGGGATCTGCTATGTAAAGCTTTGAAAACCAGCAAGCTGACCTAGAACTGAGCTGTGTATTAGTAAAGAGCAGTGTTTTGCATTGCTGAGCAGGTAGGTTGGTGAACTGGGAATGAGCCAGAGTGTCCTCAGGGTCTGGCAGGGAGTGATAGTCTGGTTTGCATGTTGCACACGTGGTGCCCAGAATGGTCGCATTTGCATTTAGTGAGCTGCAGAGGGTAGTATGAGCTCCCCATGAGATGGGTTAGATGTTTTTTTTTTTTTTTTTAAAAAAAAAGTGTTTTTTTTTTCCTTTTTCAGCAGTATCCCTTAGGATCTGAAAAAATGTTTGATACTTTCATTGCTGTACTGGACCAAAAAGTAGACAAATGCTTTAAGGAGGAGCTAAAACAAGACTTTTTGTTTTTTCCCTCTCCATATTTCAATATGTGCTTTATATATTAAGAAGGAAGTCATTTAAGATTTGGTAATGCTTTTTAGTTAGCTTCATCCTATGCTGCGTAACTGACATTCTTACAAACTGAATATAACACCCAAGTTTGGGTCATCAGTTTTCTGCCCTATGGTATTTACACTGATTTAGTACTGCTTTTATGGTGACTCAAAGCATGGGGAAGTGATCGGGTTAGCAGCAATTTGTTTCAGCTGTCTGTATCTGAACTTTCCTTGGGAAGCTTCATTAACAAACCATCATGGTTTAAAAATAGAACCTGACAGAACCTCGTCGCCTTTAATTATGTAATACAACACATCAAGAAGCTTTTCATTTCATGTTACAATTATTTCAAAACAATTCAAACCATCAGCTTTTCTGCTGCGAGGAGAGTTCTGCACACAGGAATTATCTATCTCTGAAGCTCTGCATGTAGATTACCTGCAGTGCTCCTGTCCTTACATTTAGTAAGCTCCTAAATGAGTTCCATGTTGTTGCTCTCTGTGTTTGCAGCAGTTAAGAGCTGACTGGAGCAGCTGGAAGATGTGCAGAGCTGTGGATGCGCTGCATGACATGGGTGATTTCTCTCTCCCAGGAGCCCACAGCAGGGTGCTCTGCAACACCCAGCTCCATTAGCATTCTGTAGAGGAGAAGATAGTTTCTCTCCACCCACGCTAAAAAGAAATATAAGTTCTTGATAGGTGTTGTCATCTGGACTGCCATCTCTGTGGAAACAGTATCAGTAATCCCACCAAAATGTGATGATGCTTTAAGCACAAAAGAAATAGAAAGCCATTTCTTTACTCCTATATTACTCTAGTGACATGGTAGCAGTCTCTTTAGTAATTGGGTTCTGAAGATTTTTCCATTGGCTTGTGAAATGAACAGAAACTTTGCTTGGAAACCAGAACTTGCTTGCTGAGTTGCCTGTTTGGAAATGTGAACTATTTATTTCAGGGGCCAGATTAATATTTTCCTTCTGAGTATGTGCGTTTAAATGTGCCTGTGTGTGTTTGTACACACTAAGTCACAGAAGGGCTGAGGTTGGAGGCACCTCGGGGTCCCTCTGCCCCAGTGAAGCCACTCAGAGCAGAGCCCAGCCCCAGAATGGGGTATGGTAGAACAGAGTTACAAAACGTTGGGGAAATCCACAGCTATGAGAAACAGCAGTAATGTTAACAACCAGTCAAATAACCCTCAGAAAGGTTGCAGCTGAAGGACACCGCTGCAGGATAGACAGATGAAGATATATTCCTGGACTCAAGAAGGAAACAGAGGATGCATTGTTGTATGGAATGATTAGATGACTGACTAATGAGCCTTGAGGTGCAAGGAAATTGGCTACAAAAGCAATTAAATAAGTCCCTAATGTTCTAACGTACTCTATAAATGCTGAACTCTTACTCTGCTTAGTTTTCTTCATAGTATTCCATTAAATGTTTGTAAACATAACTAAAAGTAAGTTAGAGGTGTCAGTGTTTGTTATTTTAAGGCTGAGGTGGATCAGGAGGTGTTCCTTGAGGTCAATCTGGTTAGGTCTCATGCTAATTCTGATAACCTACAAAGGTACAAGGATCTCACCTGTTTTTGGGAAGGGGGTTTCTGCACTGGCATGGGGGGGCTTATCTCTCGCAACCCATTTCTGTGTAGATGTGTCACTGATAAACATGTGCAACTAAATGAGGCTTGCTTATTAAAATAGGCGATTTGCAATCCTCCTTTGTGGCTGTGGCCATGTACTGGGGGCTGAGCTAGGTGTTTGAAGTGGTTTATCTCCTTTGTAACCAGCTGGAGGCCAAGAAATGAGCATGTGTGTGTTCCGAGAAGTAGCACTTATTGCTGGCTGATGTTAACTGTACTCGCAGAAAATTGTGTTTGGTCTATAAAGACAACATTAAATTAATCATGTATTTGTTTCTGATTCTCCTCATTAAAATTAGAATCAAAGAGCCCTCTGCACTTGGACTTCACTGTATGTACTGCTGAATGTACCCTAAAATGTCACCTAAGTCCTGTTTTCTTAACAGAGTTCTGGATTGCTTGTCTGAAAGAGCTTTGTAATAAAGTGACTTATTTGGCTTTAGATCCAGAAATGGAATTGGTACATCTGAAATGAATGAATAATATATAAGGGTTGGTACTAGCTTTGCCTCATGAATTGCCCTTACTATTTAGCCATAAGCAAAAGCAAGAAACAACAAAAGATTGTTGAGGTGGAAAGGTAAATATTTAATATTAACCTTTGTGGAGTACATTCTCCTTTTGTTGTATTCATGGAGATAAGTCTTGGAACTGAAGGAAAATGTCACTTGGGTTACAGCAGTAGCTAAAAGTGCTTGTTTGAGGTATGTAAGTGCTGGACTTGGTTCAAAGGCACAGGAGAAAATTCCTGAATTAGTCTTAAGATCTTCACTACACGGTTGTTTTTCCTTGAGATAGAGTTTATCAGAAGCTCTTTCAGGTGTTATAGGTAACTTTGCAGGTGTTGTAGGTGAGAGTGATGAAAGAAATAAGGAGCTTGGGGAAGATTTTGTAAATGAATTCAACTTTTTCCTACTTTTTTTTTGCTGAATCTGTGGCTAAATTTGTTAAGACAGCCTGCTTACAATGGATTGTGGGGGAAGGTAAAAGAAATTGAAAAGTAACAATGTTGGAGGATAAGTTCTGATGTGGTCTGTGTGTTTATGTATGTAGCTTCCTTGCTTATGAGCCAGGTTTTTCATGTTAACATGTGGTGACTTGCTTTATGTGGAAGATATTGCTATTCTGGACCAATATCCTGACAGATAGAGAACTCACAATTAAATAATGTATTTTAATCTTTAAACAGTACTTTAAGACCCAGCAGAAGGAGACATGAATAGAACATTGGAAAATATGAACCTAAGTACCTTCTGCCCATCTCTCCTGTTGATAAATGTTGGAAGGTTTGGATCGCTCTTTGTAGGGCGGGGTTTTGATTTCTGTCCTAAAGATAAAGCTCTGTATATGAAAGTTTTATTCAGAACAAAATAAGAGATGGAAACTACAGCGTAGTACTCTAAGGCAGTCACATTTTCTGTGTTACCTGTCTTGCCTCATGCAATTAATCTTGGTCATAGCTTTCTTTTTTCCTTGCCAAGTAGGATGCTGTAAAAAGAAAGGTGCCACAGAGTTCCCCCCAGAATAGTCTGCCAGCCTGCTTTTAGGAGCTGTCTCATGGAAGACTGCAGGTACTTTCTGTTCCACTCAGGCAGAGAAGGGAAATCAGCCTGGGCTTCCTACTTGCTGGATGAGTGCTCTAACCCCTATTGAGGTACAGGTGTTCTTCTGGGACTGTTGAGTTTTGAAAGCTCCAAAGAATCCTTGCTCTCTTCAACTGAAGAAAAAATATGGATCAGAGAATGGGAGGCTGTGGGAGTACTGGAGTATCTCTGCAAGCTCACAAAAGGGAATGCAGTAGGCAAACATATGGTTCAAATAAATTTAAGTAAATAGTTCCATTTAAATGTAACCAGTAATATTTCTTGAGCTGCTGTTTAGCATATTGTTGTCCAAAATACTGGAGAAGGAGGAATTTGCATGGCTTTATTTTCTTTATTTTACTTATAGTTAGAATATGGATAAATTCAATACGAATTATACAGAGCATATTAATAGTGAATATTTTTTTCTTCTGGTTTGTATTATTGAAATTGGTAAGTAAGGAGGACAGACTGAATTCAAACTTAAGAACAACAGTTGGGGTAAAGAAGTTGAGATTAGGGTGAAAGACATAGAAAAGCTTCATGTTTCTTAATAGATGTTAATGGTTTTCAAAGCTTCCTAATTCCTTCTTGACTCAGTCATCTGTAGCAGTTGTATAAATCACTTCTAATGATGCAGTAGTGCTGAAGAATGTTGTTGCGCCTTTGCAATGTGTCATTATTACTTTGAAGGGGCAGGGGAAGAAACACCTGTATTGTTTGGCCTATCTAAAGGGTATTTAAGATCAAGATTCAAACCAAATGAGGAGGAGACTTAAACCTTTGCCACAGATGTTTCCTTTCTAAGGGAAATGTAAATTGTAGCTGTGCAAAGTGAAGTAAATGGAACATCTGTGAGTCCTTGTTTTCATTCTTTAAGACTTGATTCTTTTTGTTTCTGCTTCTCTTAGAGAAGCATATTTTCCTTGATCTGGCTTCCATTGCTGGGGAACATCAGTGATGCTGAGCTCAGCCCCCTCATGAGAAGAGAAAAAGCTGATCTTGATATGCTATAAGCATGATTGGTTCTGAAAGGTTGGACAGCACTTGCTGTGTCAACATCAGCGGAGTCCAAAAGTCAGTGTGAGGTGGTGATGTGCAGGCAACCTGTGTTTTGTTTGTAGTAAATGAGAGGAAAGGAATAACTGCAGAAGAAAGGCCATTATGCTTAATTTTTATTATTGATTGTGTACAATAAGTGAACCTTTAGCAATGGGTGCTCAGGTTTGTATTGAAGCTTCTGAAACCTGCTGCTCAGAAAGAAAGAGCTTATAGTGACTCAATGTGGTACTTAATTGTTTTGATTCTAAAATAATTGGTGGTTTTAGAATAATTTGTGTAACTCTTGAATGATTGTAGCTGAGCCAACAGGTGTCTGTGCACACTTCAATGCACATGCAGCCCTGCACAGCCTGACTGTGCCCTTAGTTGACTTTGTGGTGTTAGCTCCTGAAGGCGTGGGAGTAGATCCATTTGTGTTGCTCTCCATGCTGTAGGCAGCCAGCTCCATTTACCTGACCTGGGGATTTGCGGTGCTGACCTTGCAGTGCAATATATGTTCTTTCTTGAAATAGTAACAAAACGTATTTTCCCATCACAGAGTGAATTTTAAAAAGCAATTGAATATCACTTCTAGGTGGAGTAATTGAGATCTTGCACAGCTGTTTTTGAAGGGTCTAGAACAGACCCTTGACCTTTGAATACAGGCATGAGGCTCAGGCCCAGCCAGCAGGAGGGGATGTGCTGCATCAGTCATGTCTGGCTGCACTGTCTCATTTCCATCCGGGGGATCCCATCCAAGGCAGGAGTCATCACTGTTAATATTCAGCTGCTGTCTGGTTACATTAGCCACTTGGGAAATTTGTTTCATGGTTCCATCTTGCTGATTTTCTTCACAGTGGATAAAGGATGCTGTCATGTATTTATGCCTTGTCTTTGAGCAATTGAGGTCTGTGCAGTGACCGTAAAGGTACTGAATTTAAACCTTGTTAATCATAGTGTTTGTTGTCCATATGGTTCTGCTTTGTACAGATTTATTAAATGTCACTTCCTACATTCCCTTAGTTCTAATGTAGAAGAATTTTAATACTACATTTTTAGAACAAAACATGCAAACATAATCTTTTTTTCTTTCTTTTAATGCTTTTGTGTTTTTTCTCCTTGATAAAAGCTTCTGGAGGTTGCAAAGTGATCATGAACAGTGCTGGCGTAGTGACAGTGAAGCTGAGCCAGAATCTGGGCCTGCATGGTTTGTTTCTTTTCTCCTCAAACAAGGGCATTCAGCCTTTTTAGCATCACTTCATACTACTAATTTGACTTGTAGGGAGCAGTCCTAAGTCATGGAAGAAGAGATGGGTGAGTCCCATTAGGCAGGATACATATTTTTAGTATATGATGTTACACAGTTGGGAGTATAATTAGTTTTTTCTTCTGTTACTCAGTCTTTTAAATATTTAGCAGCTAGTCAAGTCTTAGAACCTCTCTTCAGGTGTTGATCAGTAAGTATTCCAATAGGCTATTTCAGTCAATTTGACATAACATTGTTATAATCTTTTAGTGCAAAATCAGTACTTCGCTCCTATCTAAATTGAATATTCTGTTCTTAATATATTGCACATGTTGCATTCTTAACAAGTTTGAATTCTATCAAGATGATTGTCCTGCTTCTGCTGGGATAGAGTGAGTTTTCTTTGTAGCTGCTGGTGTGGTGCTGTGTTTTGGCTTTAGGTCTGTTGTCAACACTACAGCGTTACAGCTCTTGGGTCACTGGTTTGGGTCCAGGTACATCCATGCTCATGTCTGCTGCTGGTAGCTTGTATTAAAGAAGAGGTTGCTGAATGGTCTCAGTCTAATGCACATCCCCCTCCAGTTTTTGGAAAGTGGTGTATTGTCAGTGAGCAACAGGGAGCCTTACATCACCACAGCTAGCATCGTACCTACTTTGTGAATAAACTGACTTCATCTTTTGTTATTGATCCATCAGCTTTCATGCAAGCGCTAAATTAATCCTTAAAAAATAATTAGCTCCAGTGTCTTGGCAAAACTCCAAGCAGGCAATTACATTCTGCCTACTTAAAAATACCCCCTGCAGTTACAATTGGATAAGTTGCAGTGACAGATGATTGTGGGTTTTGTGATATGTTGCGTGGCTTTTCATTCCTGTGAAGTCTGCTGTAATGCTGCGAATACCTTGCCTTGAAAGAGCCTACTGACCAACAGAGCTGATTAGAAAGACAAAGAAAAGTATGTAATGAAAAATAGTTGTCTAATGCTGTGAAGACAAAAGAGGAAACTTGTAGGTGGTCCTGGCAAATCTCAGAATTTGAAAGGCATAAATCTATAAGGTGGCTTTAGGAATACATGTTTATAATTTTACATAACAGAAAGCAAAACTATACAGTGCTTGTCTTGTGTCACTACCAATTATGGGAGTTTCAGAATAGCAGAGAAAGAGGGAAGATGCTGATTTTATTTATTTTGTTTGGCTGTTGTACTTTAGGTATGGAATAGGCCTTGTATTGGTTTATGCTCCCCTTTCCAAATATGATGAAACACTGAAGACTGTAGTATACAAAGGCAGCTCAGATGGTTATGGTATGTTTAGGGATTCAGTTATTGCATGCTTACTTCTGGTTTTCAATTCTCTTGTTTTTGCTGTCTTTAATCAATAAAATACTACTCTCTGGAAGTTGTAAAGGCAGTTCTATGGCCTTATATTTAATACTGTATGTTACTTAGTAAGTGATCTAAACAGTTGTTTTAATTCTGATGCGTCTCTGCAGTATAAATCCTTTAAAAAAGCAAACATTGTGAAGTGCATATTCAGTAGTTCCACCCCAAATTGTTTTTACTTCCATCTTTTACATCTTTCTGTGTGCACACCTTTCTGGGCATGTTCTTCTAATTTAATTAACTCTGCCAGCATTTAGGATAAGACTGATCCAACTGTAGCAGTGTGACTTAAGCATTTAACGAATAATTATTGCATTGTTTTAAGATTTGAGCTAGCAATTCTGTCTATTCCTTTTTTCTCA
Source organism: Coturnix japonica (assembly GCF_054131305.1). Taxonomy (NCBI): domain Eukaryota; kingdom Metazoa; phylum Chordata; class Aves; order Galliformes; family Phasianidae; genus Coturnix; species Coturnix japonica. The sequence continues at coordinate 18,316,079 of NC_140675.1, read as the reverse complement.
GGGGAATATGTGCATTTAAACTACTAAATGTCTCATGGTCTTCATTTTGTCAGCATGGCTCTATTGGAGGTTACCACTGAGGATGGTATTGGGATGCTTTTGTTTCCTGTGGATGGCCTTGAAATAAATGTGTTCTTGAGGCTTATGTTTCATTCTGATACACCAAGGCACGTACTGTAGAATCTGTATTAGGTGTGTAATTCAGAAAAAACATGGTTATTGCTGTTGTACTAAATATTCTTTCCTGGCAAGAAATTTGTTTGCTTACTGTTATTACAAAACTTCTTCAAGCTCAATTTCAGGTTTAGGGAAGAACTTGTTCAGCATGGAACAGGCATTCCAGTGCCATGGGCTTTGCAAAAGCTTTGCTTCTCTGTAATCTATGGGCTGAGGTTCAAAATTGAAGTTCTGAAGAGATTATATTAATTAAACGAGTTCAATTGAATACTTGGGGCATCGTTGCCATGTGGTAGTAAGGGGTTGACTTTTAACTGAAAGAAGACAAAGTAGGGAATATCCGTGAGCAGAGTGAAGTACATATGACTAGTGACTAATGGTGAATGCTAACTAGAAATTCAACTTCTGAGCATACACCTACCTACAGAGATGGATAAAATACATGATAGATTTTAAGACAATGTTGCTTACAACAGGATTAAAGCCCTGATGTTTGATTTTTCTTGTTCTTTATGTTAGTGTAAATTTACAGTGCTACCACTGAAACAGCAGAGTCGCTATTGGTGTGAAACTGGAGAGAGTGAGAAGGAACATCTGCAGTTTGCGAATTTTTTGGTAAACCTTTCTTGGGGAAATCATGGGAGTTGCTTACATAATGGAAACATCCTATAATTTTCACTGTGCCTTTTCCCTTGTTGCCACATATTTCTGCTACCATGGTAACCCATCATGAATTGTTCATAGTAAGTGACCTTGTCATTCCCTTTATATATGCCATGAGTTATTGTGCAGAAGGTATTTATAGAATTCAGAAGGTGATAGTGACTGCCTGAAGATAAGCAGGTTATGTTTCTTTTATTTTATTTTTTTTCTGAAGTAGAATAATAGGCTAAAAAACTGTAAGAGGAAAATGCTAATGTTTGCCTGCAGAACAGTTCTTGGTATTATTCACTTAGGAAAAATACATCTGCTAAGTCATGAAGTAGCTGGGTGGGAAGTAGTTAGCTCAGCCTCCTGTGTACAGCTTTCAGCTGACATTCTTCTGGCCCTGTCATAAATGTGTTTAGATTTACTTTCCCATACCTGATACTTCCACGAGGCAACGGAATAGGCAGCATTTCTGTTTAGCTATGTTGAAAAGACTGTGTTGATGAGTGTGTGGGAATCTTCAAAACAGAAAACATTGTTTTTTTTCAGCCATTTAGAATGGCAGGAGTTAGCCCTTTTTCTTCTCACGTTTCATAAAGTTAAGATTAAACCCTTGCAATCATTTTTTGTAGACTGATAATAAGCACAGAACGAATAAGCTTGATGGGGAGTAGACGGGGAGAGAACAGCAAAACCAACAGTATTTTACTCCTGAAATACAGAACACATCAACTCCAGAAAAGGAAACTTAGAGATTTTATAACTTAAAATAAGAGCATTGAATATAGTTCAAAGATATGCAGTCTGTAAACTTGGAATGTGTTAGTTTGATGGCTTAAGCTCTGTAGTTTTCATCATGGTGTTTAAATTTCTAGTTGTTATGCTGTGTGGATGATAAATGAATAATGCTGGTTTGGTTAGGAAGAGTATGAAGAGCATCTGACAGCCAAGGAAAACTCAGTATACTTACAGAGTCACCGAAACGGTGGAGCAGTCCCTGTTGGACCTCTGACTAGCTGGATTGTAGGAATTCAGCAAAGCTGTGATTCAGGGAGCCTTACCAGATCCAACTCCAGATGTCACTGCAGAGACTCTTATAATGCCCGGAGGGGCAGCAACTGACTGTTGTGTTCCAGAGATTCAATTTCCCACATGAATGTTACACAAAAGATCCCAGGAGTGTCTTTGTGGCAACAGAAATGGGCTTATTTCCATATAGCAGCCAGCAGGAGTTTTTCGATCAATTTATGATGTCATAAGATACTTGTTCTGCCTTTGAAATTAGCTATTAATGACAGAACGTGTATTTTACAAATTACAAATTGAGTTATCTGCAGTTTAACAGTAGCGTAGCACCGAGTCCATCAGTAGAAGAGCTCAGTGTTTTACATAATACAAGAAAACAACGAGCAAGAATGCAGAAGAGATTGCCTTAGGAATTTTGCATGCTAAGCATCAAGTGCTCAATTGGACTAAATGATATAGCAGTACAGCACAGTCATTTAAACTGTCATTTCTTTAATGGCTGGGAATGGCAATCTCATGGGGGGGTAGTCTAATAGGACTCATTTATTATTCTCTTACAGTGTTTTTGTCCTAGGTATGTTATAATTAGACTAACCTGACCAGCCTGAAACTCAATAAATATATACAGAAATAACATTTCTTCTGAATGTAGTTGCACTTAATTAGCCTTCAAGCTGGTCTAGCTTTATGCAAGTACTGCTGTGCTTATGCTTAGGTGTCAGATTACTCTGTTTTGGTGCTTCTAGAACTCATTTCTTCCCTGAGATCCTGCCTGTCGTGGAGGCATGGTTATGTAAGTTAAACAAGTACTGAATCTTTAGAGAGTTTGGTCCAACTTTGTAGGATGTGCATATGTGTGGATGAGGGCAGGTGACAGAAACCAAACTCTTCTGGGTAAATGTGAAAGTCTCCAGAATACTTTAAAAATAGTATAAGTTTTTGCTTTGGATAATTAATTGACATTAATTATCTGTGTATTACACAAATGCTATGAATTCCCTACATAATCTTGTTGCCTTGATTACATCAGAGCTACTCTTCTTGTTTCTGCAAGTCTCCACTGTAACATAATGAACCTAAATGTGTAGGTAGTGCATGCGAAACATGGTATATTTTACTGAAGGTGAACTCAGATTGAGACAGGATCAGGCAAATAATGTGTATATATATTTAGGGAAATCTGAACGTAAAACTAGTGAACAGTTTACATGTGCGCTGTAACTTATGAATGGATCAACTAGGAAATGTATCACTGCTTTTCTGTGTATTGTGAGGTCTATCGTAGAAGGTTTTCTATCTATTCCTAAGAACAAAACATCCTTGTATTTAGCTTATCTTTTCTGAGCTCAGCTTCTCAAAGTGGAACATTTTGTATGGGTTATTCAGAAAGGCATTCTCAACATGCAGCACAAGGGGCTGTTTGCTGTTCTATTGCATGTTCAGAAGGTGCAAATGTGGGTAATGACTGAAGGCTCTAAAGCAATACAGTTACCAAGTTACCTTACTCCATACGAACTTATCAGTAACTAAATCAGTCTATATTAATGCTTTAAATTTGTGCTTAAGATTTCTGTGATCTGTATGGTTGCCTTTTTGATAGCTGGCATTGTATGAATGTTGATTAGCTGTAAATAATTTCAGGTTTGGAGAACCATATTTTTTTCGTGGCTATTAGAAAAAACTTGTGAGTTTTCTCATTCTAACACTGGAATATCTCAGTTCTCTTCCACTCATTTGACTTTTATTATAATCTCTAAGCCAAGTATTAGTAATGTTCTGTACAAGCAGATACTCTGGCACGGGTTCATTCAAATTCCAGCTCTGGACTTAGAAATAGGAAATGAAGCTTAGGAGTCTCTCTGGAGATTTCTAAGAGAATATACAATGCAGTTTAACCTGTCAGACCAGAGGATGACACTGCTGTTCCACACTGATAAAGGTGTTTGAGAATGCAATTTCACTCCTAAAAATTATGATTTAACTGTAAGACCTTCAACTACTTAAAATGTTGTTTCTGAATTAGTTGTTGCAGAGGGCAGCTGTGAAGCCTTGCATAGCACTGCATGCAAACTCTGTTCTGCAATGATAGTGCGTTCCCATTTGCTGTAGTGGTGATACTGAAATGGAAGCACAAAGGCTCATTTTCTCATTGCATGGTACATTATATTCAACTTCATTTAGTTATGGAAAAAAAATTGTCCAACAAATGATATTCCCTCTGTGTGTAAGTCTTCTTTTCTTCCTTGCTTGGCCCCTGTTGAAAGAACAACTGCGTTAGCGTTCAGTCAATGCAATAAATGGTATCTAAAATCAGTGGTGAGGTTTTATTTTGTCGTTGTAGAGCTGTAACAACAGCTAGTGACTTCAAGAAATACTTTAAGAAATATATACTAATTATTTTTGTTTTTTTCTTCTGAAACATTTTTAATTGCTCTGTGAAGGTTTGGGTGAGCAGACAAGCATTTGGGTATTCTTTTCCTATCCCTAGATGTCTTATACTGTCTTAGGCATTCAGATTGGGAATCACTTGATCCATTCTTCTAAATAATTTATGAAACGCTGTTTCTATTTCAAACTATGGAACTTCTGTGACCAGTTTCTTCACAAAATACCTCCGGAGAATGCTTTTAAGAAACTGGAAATGTAATTCTGGGTGCCTGCTCTGAACTTTAACAAGACTGCCATTTTTTGCTTGTGAATTCTGTTTCCTATCATAGCAGTGTACAGGATGAGCTAATTAAAACACACTAGAATTTCCCCCAAATAATGTGGCTGATTGCACTGCACCAAGCTAAGGAAATATTAGCAGGCCTTTCTATACAGTGACTTGAAGAGCTTCATTTTCTGTTCCTTCTTTCTGACTACTCCGCTTCCTACCCCAGAAGTTGCTATCTGCAATATGAACCTTAATTTTGCTGCAGTTAACTCAATGATTAAAAGTTCTCTTGAATTGTTATATTCTTCCTCCCACACAGAAGGAGCTGAGTCTGGTTTTCTAACAACTGGAACCGCTGGCTTTTAGACAGTAGTTTAAAATACCTCCAGGGATGTTATTTGGCAGCCTTTGAGGCAGCTCCTAAAATACTTAAATGAAACAAACCTTTAATTTGACTTTCAAAAGCATTAAGTTGTATCGCTGGATGAGATTAAATAAAGTGCCCTACTTGCACATAGCAATCTGTATGAAATGGTTTTTTGATCGCCTTCATGCATATCTGAAATGCACCTCCAATTTCTTTTCAGTATCCCAGCTTATTCTGCTTTTTTACCATAATGGTTCATTAGCCTTCTAGGCTTTTTCTTCAGCGTTGCAGTCAATTTTCCATCGCTGCTCTTTTACATTAAATCACTTTGATTCTCCTAAAGGTAGTAATGGGGGCGAGTAAGCAACAGTCATGGAAAGAGGAGTTATGTGGTGTGGATGCATCGTCTCTATTTTGCAGCATACTTCCAATATTGCTAAGGCTTTGCCCCTGGCTGCAGTGCTGCTGAATTGATCAAGTATTCCCAATTCTTAATAGAATAACTTAAGAATATGCTACTGCTGTCACTTGTTGGTGCTTCTTTACTTTGGGATCATTGGGAGTTTGGGTAGAACCTTGGCGTTTACCTCACTGGAGCACGTTGCAGTGTTCAAGTCTAAATCAGTTTGAGAAGCCAATAGTCACTCATTCAAACACATCACCGAATGCCTGTAACTGAGATTGAGAAATAGCTCTTCTGTGGCACACAGGTCAGTAAAACCTGCTTTCTAGCCCTTTGCTGCTGTGTTGGGTGTTGTTTTTGGCTCCGCTTGCAGGCACGGACAGTTTACATTTCTTTGAACTATGTTTTTAAGTGGGCTGAGATTATGGTCAGCTTCCATACTCAGTAAAATCAAGGGAGAAATTTCAGCCCTCTCTGTTCTACTTTGCTCTTTGGCTTCAAATAGCTGAAGCTCTGTGTTGTCTCCAGTGTGCTTGTGCTGTGATCCCAAAGATGAGGCTGTAAAGGGATCACTGCCAACATTGCTCCTTGGGTGGCCACAAACCTCAAGCAGAGCATTGGAGGCTGGTGAGGTGGAAACTTTCTCCCTTTTGGTCAGAGTAGCAACTTAAGGAGGGATTTTAAAGAGATTCAGTGCCTTTCCTTGTAAGTGTAATTTGCTTTTTATGCACACCATTTTACCATTATGGTTTCAGAGTCTGTGAACTTGGTCTGAAGTGCTGTTGGATTCAAGAAACTCAGGGAACCACCGGTGTTATCTTGCTAAGCAAAGTAAAAATGAGTGAAATTATATTTTTCCAAAGTTTTCTTCCATTTTAATGAGTTTACCAGTAAAATGGGGTGACAGATCCTTTCAAAAAAAACCTCAATAAAAACTACATAAATGTATAAAGATATTGCTGACCTCTTAATTAACCACCTCCATAAAATCTGTTATTAAATCTGCTCTGAAGAGTTTTAATAGCATTATGCTGAAATGCACTTTAGCAGAAATAAGCCTTGCTTTTTCATTAACCGATACTTAATCTTTCTAATACTTTCTTGGCAACTCTATTTTTAAACTAACAAGCAGCTCTAGGCTGTAGGACTCTTGCACCTTTGCAGTACCCACTGAACCATACCCCTGAGAGATGCAGGACATCTTTATTTGCAGGATCTTTGCTGTGGGAGACATGACCAAATAGTAGGTATGCAATAATACAAATCACAGCGGATAAACGCAGCAAATGATTACAAAGGGTTACGGAATGTTTTCTGTATTTCGTGATGTGTTTTCTTGGCTGTCTATGGCAGCAGAAAATAATTTACTTGTAGCATATCCTACCATGAAACGCTGGCTGCTGAGATCTGGAATAATTTATTTCTTATAGCTTGAGGGTTTGCCAGGAGGATATTTTTGCTCTGCTGAAGTAGTCGGGTTAATTACTGGCAGCCTGCTGCACTTCATTGTTTATCTCAGATTAGTATAAACTTGAGTTTGATTTGCAGTCTTGCTTTTGTTACATCCAGTGTATATTTTCTTTGGCTGTTAGTCTTGCAGTTACTTTTCTTAACAGATAGCGTAAGTAAGAATAGAACAGGTTACATTTCACATTAGTGTATAGTCATAAGGTAGATTCATATTTTTTGAACATATATTCTTAAGTGTCTCTTTCAAAGTGTAAGAAAAGTATGGTGGTGCTGGTTTAGGCAGAGTGGTCTTTTCAGAAGCCAGCATCTTCCTTTATGGAAAGTAACAAGCAAATGTCTTTGGTTTGGGAAAGTGCTTACTGATGCTTTAAAGTTAATCAGTGTCTTGTTCTCTTCTTTTTCCTGTTTGTGAAGTGTTATAAAAACACATGCAGAAAAATGTAACTGATAGGAAGCCGATTCTTTTGCTTTTGCGTTTAATCTGCATCTCTTTTTAATTTCTATTCCTTTGATGGATCAGTTTTCAGATCTGTGAATCATAAAGATGAAGAGATGACAGTTGAATGGGACACAAAAGAATGTATTGCTGTTGAAATTAAATAATCATTTTTATGGAAACTTCCCCTACGATAGGAAATGGAGATGAATGAGCACAGAATCTTTTTTTTATTAACAAATTAACATTCTAGTCTGTCTGTATTAGTCAGCTTTTCACAGGAGGCAACAGTTAAATAGTTTCTAATCTGTCTTCATGATGTCTCTACAGGTCATTTAGGGAAGAATACTGAAATATGAAATGTAAATCCTTCACACACACACACATATATAGATTTTTATTTTCCTTGTCAAGACTTTCTTTCTTTTCTTACTTGGTAAGGAGATGCATATGCTTTTATCATCACCTTGCTTTTAGCAAGCGTTTATTGTTTCTGATTGTCTGGGAAGTCTTATATGAGCACATAATAAGAGTTCTGTTTTGCAAAGAAAGTCCTTAAGCAGGTTACAGAATAGGGCCCAGTGGTGCATGTGGTTGTGTTGCATGAAGCAGGAAAACTTGAGTGCTGATATTAGTATGCTGGCAACCTTGCCTAGTGTGTGAGGGAGCTTTGGGTGTTTTGTCCTGGAGATAGCACAGCTGTGTGATTTGAAAGCAGTCAGAGGAGGCGAATATCCAATTCTTTAAATCTTTCTTCTGTATCCAACTAGGCAGCATGGAGTAAGTGCGTGGTCTTTTGTAAATGCTTTCTTTTGAGAATGTAACCAGCAGGAGACAGAAGCTGACATTGCCTGTTGGTAGAGCGGAGGTCACTTCTTTGTAACGATCAGAAAGGAAGCCCAGGGTGAGGGTCAGCCAAAAATAATTCCTTTTCACTGCCCTTTGGAGCCACAACAGAGAGCCAGATGCAGATAATGGCTATGTTTTAAGGAACTTCTGTGGGAAACTTCATGCTTTCTAAGTAACTGATGTAAAGAGTAGAATAAATAGAAGAAATGCCATGTTGAAATTTTTGAAGGAGTGAAGGAGGAAATTAATAGAATTTAATTGTATACATATATGAATAATTATTGATGCTTTTGAACCGCTGTGAAGGAGTGATATCCATGCTCAGGGTTTTTATTACCTAGAATTGTAGGAGGATGTTGGTAATTGATTTGAACTTAAATCTCCGGTGTACACCTCAATTTCTGACTAATTGCTACACAGTGCTACACAAAGCTCTGCTGCTCAATTTGATGAATGAGGGAGTGTGTCAAGCTCAGAGCTCAGCAGGTGCCATCCCCTCAGGCTGGAGGCAGTGAGGACAGGAGCAGTTTTTCTGGGGATAGGACTATGTGAGAGGCCTGGTTGTCTTGTAGGTGAATGTTTTGCTGCAGCATTCCTTGTGGGACTGGGATGGTGGAAGTACATGTGCAGCAGGACACAGAGGTGGTTCCTTGGAGAGCTTATTCTGAAGGACTTGGGTGAAGGAAGGAGAGTGTGAAGTGGTCTGCCAGGGCACGGAATGCTTAGTTGCAAGTAAGAGCCTTTTTCATTCTGCAGGGCAAGTTAGAATGTTAGAATGTAGACAGGATGCTCCCAGATAAAAGTGCTCAAACCTAGGAGTGCAAATTCTCTTCCTACACGAAGGTGCCCATCCTGCTAGCCAGTGCTTGGAAGCCCATTGCAATTGAATTACTCTTCAGCGATTGTCAGTGCAATAAAGCCCTATTTCATTTTCCAAGAGGAATAGCTCAGAAAAGATTGCGTCCTTCTACTCTTCTGTTAAAACTGTCTGACAGACAACACCTTTGAGCTGATGATGAAGACTTGTACAGAGTAGGTAAAAGCCATTGGTGGACACTGACTGTTTTTAGCGCAAGGAAAATGGAGGCCAGCAGGGTGGTTCAGAACATAGTCCAGATCTAAGGCTTTCTGAGATCAGCTTAAGAGCAGGGATGCACTTGCAAGGATTGTGTGCATTGGCAGCAGCTACTGCATGGCTTCCTTGCAGGAGCATTCAGTGAGGCCTGTGGTGATGCTGGGCAGCCTGTTGGTGGGGCACAACCCTGGCCTTTCCTTGGGACTATGGGAGGCTTATCTCCCAGTGGTGTATGGTGGCAGGCTTCACATCATGGCCAACAGGAATTGCAGAGTTTTGATTACGATTCTCTATTCGTGTTGCCTCGTTTTTTGCAATCTGTACCCTGTCACTGAAAGGGCTACAATGAAGAAATTTTCAAGGCAATAAACCTTCAAGTTTATTTTAGTTTCACAAAGTGTGTGCTTGAAAGGGCTTATTTACATAATGCATTTTTGGTTGTTTTAAGATAAAAACACAATTAAACTGAAAATATAATTATCCTAGAAGAACAGAAGAAGAGGCTTTTAAGTTGGGAACGCAGTTATTGGCAGGACGTCTGTGTTGGGTTATAACATCAAATTACTTGAGCTTGTGGGAGTTAAAGGAGTTTCTCATCTCAAAGATATATTTGCAATGTAAATGTATGAGATGCATTTGAAAGGCAATAGATCTAAACTAGGAAACGCAGCCTTTGCTTGCTGTCTTGTGTTCTTTCATGCAGGTATAAGAAGTCTTCTGAAAAATGTGCATGAAATGCTATGGAATCATGAGAGAAAAGTCTATCAAAGCATGGCAATCTTTTAAAGAAAAAAAAAAAAACCAGAAGGAAAAATAGCTGCTTCTTGTTCTCAGCAGATCAGGAAAATTGAACCATAATTTTAAGTAGTCAAGAAACCTTTCCTGTCTGATGTGATTCAGTGTCATCAGTGTGCCTTGAAGTAGTTGATATTTGAGTCATCTCTTAACCCTCGTGGTGTGTGGAAGTGATGAGTAATAATAAAAAACAAGAATAAGACTTTGCCCTTGATATTCAGGGGACAGAAAAATTTGAAGGATTCACTGACACAACAGACCAGATTTCAGCATTTCTTTGGTGAAGAAAAATTGTGTCCGTAGGCTCTTTGGCTTTGACAGTATTGTAGCAATAGTTAAGTGTAAATTGCAGGGTATACTTGGAGCTGTTGGTTTAAATTGATGAAATTAAGGAAACAGTAGCTAAAGTTCATAACTAGACTGTGATAGAGTGAACAGTTAAGCATAAGGACTCAGTAAATTGGACTATTTCTGGAGTATATGTACTTGCTCAGCATTCAAAGGCAGATTTTTAAAAGTCTTATTTGCAAATGCTCCAGAAACGTAAAAATAAGGAAGATGTTTTAATAATAATATTTAATAATTATTAATAATAACTACAGCTAATGTTTGCTGTACTAAAGGAATCTTTCAAAATACTAACATATTAACATCCATGTTGTAGAATTATTTGTATCTTCTTGATGCGAAGTTTCTTTGCTTTCCTTAGTTTATGAAGCTGTTTTAGATCTTGCTGCTGCTTTTTGAAGTCTGCTTTGCCATCGGAGAACTTGCTTTTCAGCCAGTAGAGGATGACACTTTGATACCAAATTGCTTCTGCTTAGGTAACCTTTGGGCTGTTTTTCAAATTAACATTTAAATTCTGTCATTCAGTGTACAAATGATCCTTGGCATTTTTATTTATTTATTTTATCGTGGCATTTTCATATCCCATGTATTTGTGCTTAGCTAAATCCTTGTTTGAGATCTGTAAGCGTTAAGCTGAATCTGATAATGACTTCTGGTGAGATTTTTATTCTACTTTTCACTTGAAAAGGTAATCGATATTTCTGTATCTTTATTGGATGAGGAATAAAATCAGTTATATCATTGAGTATTTCTCATTTTATCTTCCTTTACTCTCACAGTAATGAATTCATCAGACATCATCAGACAAGTTTGATATTTCATACTGAACAATCAATATTAATTTTGAAATGTCTCTTTTCCTGCAGTGGCAGGGAGATAATTCCCATATGGCTGTCTGTTTTTGAATGTTGATGTGTTTCTGTTACTGTGTTGGAGAGGACTGAGATGTTATCAACACCAACTGAATGAGCTGTCTTCTCATTTAAAGATTTTCCCTTAAGATAAATGAGGCTTTGGAAAAATTAAAAACTAGCCCCATGTATCATGTGTTGGGTTTTAAATGCATAAAGTCACTTCAGATGTCATTTCAATCATTAAGTAAGTAAAAGCAGCAAGTTCTGCAATCCAGAAGCACCATTAAATTTATCAGTGGAAATTTGTGAGGAATTCCTTTGTTAATAATTTTCCCTTTAAGTCAGTCAGCTTTGCATATTAAGAGTTACTGAATCAATATGGCGCTGGCTGTTGCAAGAGCTACAGTGGCCATTCTTCCAAGGCTACTTGGTGTGATCTCAACACCACAAGGAACAACAGAATTAATTCTCATCAGTTGGATGATATTACTTCATTTATGTCTTCTTAGAGAGACGGCATGTTTTCTTTAATTAGTTTTATGGAGGATTCTTATTAAGAAACATGCAACATCTTTTTGTTTTGAAGAGGTTGGTACTGAAAGAAGGCTTGTAGTGAGCTTTAACAATGTCCTCATAACACAGGTGGAGGTTTTTCTGCAGCTTATAAGAATTCCCAATTTAATGGTTGCAATGCAGAGCCTGTGGGAGTCTGCTTTTCATAGTTTGTAAAACCAGAAAAAGTACATTAATAACTGTATATTGCAATGTCAGACTTGCAGGTTTATAAGATTTCTTTGTTATTTGATGTCTTCTTCTCATCTCAAAAATGTATAGTACTATGTTGTACATGCTGCACAAGTATGATGTGTTTTACCAACCAGTTGTCCAAGGTGTTGTCCTTGAGATGGAATCCCCATGTCAGAGGTGCTACAGCTACCCAGTGTCTAAGCATGGCTGCTGAATTTTTCTGTATGTGTTAGCTGGTTGAAAGCTGGTAGTTATCTGCATGGAAGTCTGACTCAGCCTGTAGTCTATGTAAATATTTACCTCTCAAATTCTATCTGTTTAAGGAAGTGAACTGTTTCACTCAATAATGATGTTAGATTTGAATGGGCAATGCTTGTGGAATTCTGTAGTACATTTCTGTTGCAAGCATGTTACAAAAGCCATATGGATTATATATCAATTGTATATAATATTTTCTATTTAGCAGAGGGTTGTTAGTTAGGATAGTATGGTTTCATTGTGGTTGGACTCGGTAATCTTTAAGGTCTTTTCCAACGTGAGCGATTCCATGATTCTAATTTATGATTAAATGTTCGCTTCAGATCTTGTTCAAGGTGGCTTTGCTAGGGCTGCTATGGACATGATGCATCACATTGCCAGTAGGTTACTATCAAAGTATGCTAATAATAAGCAAGGGGGAAAAAAAAAACAGGGAAAATAAAAAATTATGAGCTTCTGATTACCAAGTGGAAATAATGAAAAGCCATCTTATAATGAAGTTTTATCTGTGACTTATCTCTTTGTCAGCAGTACACATTAATTTGTTTCCGTAGTTTTGCAGATAAGTTGCTTGTCTTGCTAAATAATCTGCTTTCATGCAGAAACTCATGTCAGTTTTCTGCTGAGTAAGCTTCTTTGCAGCCATTGAAAATGCTCTGAAAGTTTTTAAAAAATTAAGTATTTATTTAAAAACAAAACACAAAACCAAAACTGGATAAGTAAAACTAAAAGGAAAAAAAGGCTGCAATATGGAGAAATCCAAGTGATTATAAGGTGCGGTTTGCATGGCTAGAGTAAATGCGTACTTCCCTTGATATGAACCTCAGGAGAAGAAAAATCTTTTGAAGTAACTTGAGGATCTCTTCACTTTATTTCCTCTATCACCAAAGCAAAGTGTATTTTCTAGTCTGGAAGACTGAAGAGAAAAAGTGACTAGAAACACACAGAATCCCCCATTTTTATAGCACAACTGTGCTACTGATGTTTCAATTAGAGTACTGGCCCTTTTTAATGCAAAATAATTTTTATGGTGTTTTTTATTAAGTTGAAAAACAGCTAGTATTTCAGTCTTCTAGAATAATCATTCTTAATCATTTGCCTAGCAAAACAATTTATTAAGCAATGAAGGATAACGAACCATAAAGTTTAATTTGCCTTTTTTAATTGAGTTGTTAATTAGTACCCCTCCACAGTTGGTAACTCCCAACTTGCTTTTTGCTGCTTCTGTATCCAGGACGCTTCAAAGAACCTAATCTATCTTCGTTATTTCAAAAAGGCAGTTCCATGAATCAAATCTATAGGTGATTATGTTCTAACTGTTCTGGGGCTTCTACGAGTGCATATTAATTATGTCAGTGGTTAATGATCAGGGATGAAATATGTGAATGCCAGCAATGATTGTTTAACAGAAATGGAATAAATATCCTGTGTTCTCTGAAGTTTTAACTCCTGCCATCTCACCGAGTATAGCAACTTGAGGTCACATAATCCTATCACAGCTTTGGCAAGGGCTTTGGTTGACATTTTTGATGTATGAGCACGGCTGAGGTCTTGTTATCCATAAGAATGAGTATTGAAGCCTCCATTTCATTGTGCTGCAGCCTGTTCATAAATGTCATTTTACTGAAATCTTAAGTTGTAATTGCTAGTTATGAAGTTAGGAGCTCTTAAATCCTGTTGTCAAAGAGTTAAACTGCCATGTTACCAGATTGCACGAGCTGTTTTGGCTGAATAGAAATGGCAACACAAGAGTTAAATATACCTGCATTGCCTGTAAAGTGTCACGTACAGTGTGGAATTGATTGTACTCTTCTTTTCTGGGATGCAGGAGTAAGCCCTCAGCTCATCCTCTGAGTATCAAATCTGGAATTCCAGTTTCTGTATGCATTCCGAGTTTCTTTATGCACTGTAGATGCATTGCCTTCTGTCCTTTTCCTAGAGAAATGGCTGTTTTAACAGAGGACGGGGGATGCTATGCTAGTTTTCTCATTGAAAACAGTGTGAGTAAACTTCACGAGGCACTCAACACCAGTTTACAGTGTTCCAAATTCCTTTAAGTGCCTTTTGCTTGTCTAAGAATAAGTGTGCTTAAACAACAATAAAAGGAACGAAGGCCTATCTTTAAGTTAAGGCATGATTTTGAATTAGCCAAATGTAAATGGATATGTAGTGAAATGTGGATATGTAGTGAAGCATTAGTTGTTGGCTGTTGCCCAGTGAGAAAATGAGAGCCAGAATCGTTATGCACTGATCCTTTTTCTTTTTAACCCAATGCCAGTTTGTAATGGGGCAGGAATGGGACTGGAAAGGTTGTAGAGGACGATTATTTAGCTTCCTGAGAATCTGAAGGCCTTTCACCCCTATCCAAACTTACACTATAAGCAGCAGCAGATGACTAATTTACAACATCAGGTTATTGTGCCTAAGGGAACATATGCCAAGCTTGAGTTGATGAGACAGTCTGGTGAGTTATGAGAGGCAAGAATGATTTATATGCAGTATTTCAGATTTCTAGATTGAAGTGTGCCTTTCTATCACTTAGATACCCGTCAGTTTAGGTGGGGCTATTGAAGAGAATGCAAGGGTTTAAATTTAAAAAGGACTTAGCTCATAACAACTGAGATTCTTTTTTCACCTATGTATGTGCATGTATGCGGAGAAGGCACTTGGATGCTGGAAATGTTGGCTTGTTCCAAGAAAATGTTAGGAAATAAATTTCCCTTCTCTTTTTCAACAAAACCAGAAAGCCACATGTTGACATGTTCATGTTTACAAGGTGTAATAGCTACAATTGATAAAAAATCTACAGTTGCTATAGCAGTAAATGATAACAGTATTAACTGATTTCTTGAAGCGCTCTGTTGAATGATTGCTTTTCTGCTCAGCAAGCTTTCTCTCTTCATTTCAACATTCTGGTTGCTTGCATTTCCTTCAGGGATTTGTTCTCTCCTAGAGTCCCAGCTTGCTTGTAGCTTCCCAACATGGGAATCTCTGTATAGCATTAAGAAGTGAAATTTTTTCCACTCAGGCTGCGGATGCAATGGAACAGACTGCCCAGGGAGGTTATGGATGCCCCATCCCTGGAGGCCAGGCTGGATGTGGCTCTGGGCAGCCTGGTCTGCTGGTTGGTAACCCTGCACATAGCAGGGGGTTGAGACTAGATGATTATTTATTTTATTTTATTTTGATTTTTTTTCAACCCAGTCTATTCTATGGTGATTCTGTGATAGAGGTTTTAATGCTGCTGTTCCATAGATTAAACTGATCTGATGGCCTTGGGCACACCTGCACATTGATGACAGGGTTACTACTGTGTACAGTACAGGTTCAGTGTATGCAGTGTGAGCTTTAGTCAGGTACCAAGCACCTGAGTCCCCAGGACACAGCCTGCTTCCCGGTGCCCAGAGAAGCTTTCAGGCTTCTGGTTATTTCCAACTTTGTCAGCCATTTGCTTCAGCAGCTTTAGCAGCAGCGCTAGAATTCAGCTGGAAAAATAATGAAATTCAAATCTGCAAAACTCAGTGAAGATGCTGGCATATTCTTTCTGTTATACTTCATGTTTTCTTTTTGTACAGATGCTCATGCTGACACCTTGTCTTAGTTCACTGGGATAATTTAAGTGACTGACATAAGTAGCTTCACATGGTACTTCCCAAGTCTTTAAAGTTTAGATTACCTTAATCCTTAGGTGATTTTAGTGATATGAGCATTATCTGGAGGCAGTCTACTGAAAGACATTTGGAATTAGTACTAACAAAACATGTAACGGGAGCTACTAGGAAGTTTTCCTGATATTCATAAATTGTGTCTTAAAAATATGGGGAATGTGATTGAAATGCTTACAGCTGTGAATAAAGCATTCACAGTATTGGTGCAGTGTAAATCAAACCTCCTTCCTATTGTTACTGTTGTTTTACTTTAGTGAAATGGGATTTGGTGGAACTTTTTTGTTCTAGATGTTCAATGGAGTATCTTGGTTGGTACCTGTACCAGTCATGAGTATGAAGGCAGGTTATGTAGTTTTCCTGCCGTAATCTTAATAGCAAATAACCCAGTAAGACTATTAAAAGCATAATGAAAACCTCATTCGGTTTCCTGTCAGTTTTCAGAGCTGTAAGTGGCTTCTAATTTGCACAAGATTGGAATAGCATTGAAGAATTACAGTAACTAAGTGAAACACTCATTGGTTTTGCAATTTTCTGATAGCATCCCTTGTAATTTCTTGTAATGCATTTGTAGCTAAGTATAATGACAAATGTCAAGGCTCATTGTACTAGTTTTACGCACATCAGCACTAGGCTGGGAGGTGTAATGTCAGTGTCTGTCTTGGGAAAAGCTGGTGTAACTGCTGGATGCTTTCATGTTATATTGCAGAAAGAATTATTGTTTTAGGTGGGGGAGGAGAGGAGAAAATCATTGCTTTCCTCATCTTTTTATTACTTTCAGGGTTTCTATTCTGTAGAAATCCCAATAATAACAAGTAAGCCTTAGAGGCCTATTAAAAATTTAGTTTGACCTTAGAAAATGAGCTCTGGGTATCCATCAGACGTGTACCATTACAAATTACAGAAAAGCCAAGTTATTACCTAAAGAAAAGACATTAAGTACTTTAGCTATGTATTATAGTTACTTGTGTGTGTGTATATATATACTTACGCCTTTAAGTTGACATGGTGTACTTGCTTAAAATGTTTTGTTGAAATATCATGTGTGGTGGTAGGCTATGATAATATCCTCATAGTAACATGGTTTAAAAAAGAAATGCTGATCCTCATTTGAGATTAATACAACCAGTAAATGCTTGGAAAACAGATTACATAAAATACTGTTTATCTAAAGGAAATAAAATCCTGTCTTACTGTTGATCACTTACTCGTCAGCAGCATGTTTTGTCTATTCAGTAAAGCTGAGGGGAGGTTAATGTGATTGTGAACAAAGATTTATGAACATAGGTAATTGCTTGGAGCTAATTTCTGTCTGCTATGGCAATTGCAACTTGAATGAAAGCAACCATATTGATTTTAGTGTTGTTTTTCTTAAGATTTTTTTCTTGTAAACCTGTAATAACATAAGAGTTATATTATTTAAAGGATGACATCTGATCCAGCTGTAACTATCTAACCTGAATGGCAAGCAACTGGAAAAACACCTTTTTTGAACACACACTTGCCAGGGTGTCAGTGGCACTGTCAGCATGTCAGCCCCAAGTTCCCAGTGCTGCACTTGTCCTGCTGCTGCTTTCTGTTCTGTTCTGGGCCTGCTTTGTGCCAACCACACAGCCAGTTTCCTCTGTATTCGCCCATTTCCTACTATGCCATTTCAGAGGCCTTTCTGAGAGCATCCTTCCAGTATTGCTTTTCATCAGTTGCGTTGCCTGCCAGTTTTATCCCTGCTCGTCTCCCTCTCAAGTAGGTTCGGTTTCATAACTGCCAAGAGGAAAAGATTAATTTGGGTTTTGGTTTCGATGGATGGCTGAGCCACCTGTGTGCGACCTGGCAGTTTGTTGTGCCCTGCACATAGCTTCCATGTCTTATGTTTACTGGGGGGCAAGGGGGAGGAAAGAACTCTGCCCGTTAAGCAGAAAAGCAAGTAGCATTTCCACTTTCTCAGCTGTGCTCTGGGCACTAAAGGCTATGGGATATTCTACTGTTTTTATGCTTGCAATCAACTAAGTATTAATCATCAGTATGAACCTGAAAGGAGAAACTTATACCTGGAAAGAAGGAAGGAATTTTTATGTGACCTTTAGAAACGTGTCAAATATCACTTGCCAGCATTCTTTCTGCTCAGGGAAAAGCCATGTGTTGATTAAAAAATATAAGCCCTCTGCAATGCTGTCTGGTCAGAATTTATTCCTGACCTATCCATCTCACAGTCACATTGGCTGGAGAGAATTTGCAGAGTGCAGGGGGTCAGGATGTCTCGTCTCCGATAGATCTATTTCTACAGCAAAGAAGTTAAACTTTGAATTTTGTGAAGCAAGGGTTTAATTTTTAGCTAGCCTTATCGATCTTTTAAAATAGAGATTTCATCTCTAAGTTTTTGTGTGTCTTGTATCTACTGGGGAAGTTTTTTTTCCCCTGATATTCTAGAACGGCTTTACTTTGAAATAATTCTGCCTGTGAACAGAATGGTTTTGTAGCAATGGTATAACTTTTATGTGCAGACAAGGCTGCGATGTCTAATTGAGACAGGTTGAATGCAATTGCATTTAATGTAATATCTTTAGTCTTAAAGCTAATTACTTTTTAACATTGTTCTGTGCATTGTGGAATACAGAGTTAGAATAAAAACATTGTGATGCATCAGGATTATTTTTGTACTAAAGCATATTACAGAAAATTAGAAGGAGAGCATTTAGAAGTCAGTGTGTGTTTTTTCAAGGTATGCTGAAACATGTCGCGATCTGAGAAATGTTCATTTCAAGCACAGTTGTTCTCTTTTAACCTCTGAAACACAATGGTGCAGATCTTCATCAGTCAGGGTTCATTTTGCAGAGTTGTGCCTATGTTTTCAATGCAAGGACAAAGCTAAAGGTATGTGCTAGGAAGTTATTAGATGTATTTTAAGAGTTCTCAGGAAAAAGTCACTTATTTTCTAGAGAATATTTAGAAAAACGAGTAGCTGTCATCAAGTTGCAGAAAGGAAAACAAACAGAAGCGAAGGCATTAATGATGTCATCACACACAGATCTCACTGACCAGTAAGGCCATTAGTTGTTTCTGCTGTTGCTTAGTGTAACAGGGCTCTGCTAATCCAATTTGGTGTCAACAGGCATATGTGTCTTTTGAAGGAGTCTTGCAATGAGTAGATTTTAAGATTTGAGGAGGTACTATATGAAGGTACTTCATTTCTCTCACATTCAGCATGGAGTTAAATTTAATTTAAACCACTTGATATTTTTAATTAGCTCATGTTCCAAAATATTGAAAAGTGTTGTTGCGGGTTAAGAAGTCATCACTGGACTTCAGTTTGATTTTCATAACAATAATGCATTATTGATGATGCTGGGGCCCTTCTGCAGTGTTGGCTTGTTGAAGATTCAGCACAGCCCTGGGTGGTACTGCTGATGGCTGGGCTCCTGGCCCCCACCTGGCCATGCAGGTGCTGTATGCTTGGCCCTAGAGATGCTCTGCAAGTTTCAGAACAGACTTGGTGCAGGATCCCAATGCTCTCCCTCCCCATACTACTGCCAGCAGTTTCTCTTGTCACTGCCACTGTGCACAGCAGCAGCCTTGCTTCAGCTCTCAGTATGTTTCATTAAAGTTAGAAAAGTCACCAACCATGCACGGTTCTGTTGTCTGTTGTGCTCCTGAGGAGTGCTATGAGCTCTGCTGCTCATGGCTGTGGCCTGAATTGAGGTGATTTTTCATTTCCCGCTGATCTGATTTGCACTCGACTAAGCACGATACTTGATTTAAATGTGAAGACCAGGAGGACAGCAGGAGAGGCAGTGAGTGGTGCCAGGGCAGGGGCTGGGGGACCTGAAACGAGCAGGGAGGAGGTGATGATAGATGGCTCCCACCTCTGTCCAACAGGGATGGGGGTTGTGCGAGTGGAGGATCAGGGAAGCCCGCTGAGTGATGACAAACTGCCTCCTTGGCCAGCTTTCTTAGGTCAAAACTGCAGTGCTTCCAAATAAGAGCCTTCAGCCTTTTGTTTACATAGCAGGCGGAGTGCTTATTTATTAGCATTGAACCTCACTTCTATCTAACCTTGCTGCAAAGAAAAGACCCAGGAATGAAATGGCTTTTTGTTTCTTTAGTGCAGTTGCCTTGAGTTATATGTTCCTTGAGATTCATTTTTCTATGCGTGAAAAAGGAAAGTGCAAGTTACTGTAAAGTGAAACTGATACAGGTTCCTCTGTATCACAATTTAAAAGATATATGTTTTTTAAATCACTTGGTACAGTTTTTGAATTCGTTAATGTAATCAGCTTTTAGCAATTTCTTCCTGCTTAATGATTCACACACCGTGAAATTTTTTCATTAAACCACTCCCAGGCTCACCAAGTAAAGAATATAAAGGACCCCTGATACCTTTCCAACATAATCAGTTCACTTCATATTGGCTGCTGGCCTTAATTTCACTGCGTAGATCATTTAAATGAACTGCTGGATTAAAAAAAGTCATCTCTTGTTTTAGGAAATAAAGCAGGAACACCATATTTAGTTGATGCATGGGACATAATTCCTTCAGATGTTGCTGCTGTAGTTTCTCCTAGTATTGTTATGAATTTAAAGGAGTATGCAGTAGCAGCAAATCTGAATGAATTAAGCCTTTTAGGCTTCCTTAGCATGCATGTAACAACTTAGCATGCTCGCTAGCGTGGGTAATACCAGTGTGGATGAAACTGTCCCCA
Source organism: Coturnix japonica (assembly GCF_054131305.1). Classification (NCBI taxonomy): domain Eukaryota; kingdom Metazoa; phylum Chordata; class Aves; order Galliformes; family Phasianidae; genus Coturnix; species Coturnix japonica. Next base: position 18,295,608 of record NC_140675.1, on the reverse strand, counting down.
GGGCTGAATGTATATCCAGCTCTGATGAGGACAGTGCTGAATTATTTGTTTGCTGCTGTGGATTATGCTGCAAAGCCACGACAGTGCTAGTACAGACACTGAAGTCCATAAGCATATTTGGTATAATTCTTTAGAGTTTAAAAAAGGCTGTGATATGCCCAGGTATGTTTGCAGGTTGTCTGCTTCTCCTTTTTGTTTCTGATCCTGGTGTTTGTAAGCTGAAAGATAATGAGCAAAGTACACAGTTGTACATTTCTTTCCCAGTTTGGAGCTTGCAAGTGAAGTATGGACTTAATTTTTTTTTGCATTTGGTTTTCAGAAGCTGGGTAGAAATCTGTTTTGTGAAATGAACAAAAAAAGCTTTAATCCAGTTAACTATCAGCCCACTAATGAACTACTGCTGAGAAATATGTACAGCCATTACTTTGGTGTCTAAATTATCCTCACTCTCAAGTCTTATTTAAATTTTTAATAACTTTTGTTAGATAGAGGAGAAAAAGATTCCACCCTGAAGCCTTCAGCCTCCATTAGATCTGATGGAATACACTGATAAAATAATGTGCTGAATTAACTATAAATTATAAACTAATATAATATCATTCTAAACTGAGCTAGTAAGTAATTAATAGAGTTTTTGATAATTAATTGGTAGGAGAAAGAATCTGAAAATGGAGTATTTTTTTTTTAAAGAATTCTATTGGAATTCTATTGGCTATTGGTTTTTCATCAGGACATGCCTAGTGAATGAAGAGCCCACTGCTGCTACCAGTGGGGATACTATAGGATATGCTGGTAAGGTTGTGCTGCCTTCCATCCTTTCTTTTTAAATAAATATGTAAGTGGTGATGTGTCCTTGGGGATGTGACCTATTAATGCTGCTCTCAATTCTTCTAAAACCAAAGCTAGCATTTCAGTTTGTTGCTGAAGCACGCTGTTCTAGAAATTCTTTCGAAATTGAACCTTCTTTAGCTTTACATGTGGTAAATTCCTGTTCATCGTGGTGATTATCAAGCTATTTGATCAAAAGTAATGGTAAGGTGGGAAAGGTTTTTAATGGCTTATTGCTTTGCAAGTTTGTAGAAGGAAACCCATTAAAACTCATACTGAAGACCTTTTGAAGACAATGAAATCTCTTTTTGGCATCAGGTACCTTTATAAATCCTGTGGTCTCACCTTTCAAATAACACAAATCCTACTGGTAGTCTTTGAAAGTGCATAAAAACAACAATTGTGCCATCTACTGGATCTAGTTTTGTGAAGTTCTTGCTTGTAAAAGAAGAACTGAAGTATCGTGACATATTACAAGAGACTAATTAAGCCTACTGAATTTAATTCACACTTAGGTCCTACAGTCATTTGCAGTACTTGGGTATCTTCTAAACAAAACAGAAAAACACAAAACCTCAACAAAACCACCTATACTGCTTTTCTCAGTATTTGAGAAAAATCACTGTATGTGATTGAGAAAAATCACTGTATGATTTTAGACAAAATATCTAGAGTTTAAGTAGCTTAGACTAAAGCATTTATAGGAAGCACGAAAGCAAACTAGGATTGTTGGGTTCTTTAAATCTGGCAGTACTTGGTTCCAGAGGCAGCTTACAAGGGGACACACATGTGATAAAGCTTGGTTACTGTTGATTACCAGCCCCTAGCACAGGAAATGACAAGGATTTGGGGCTCTGTGGAAGAGATGCCTGATAATGCAGCTGTAAACTAGCATCCTCCCTTACATGTATGCTTAATAGTCACTGTGTGTGTCCTTTTATGTGACAACATTTCACTTTTCTTTATATTGTTGTTTTTTTCCTAAAGGCAGCTTATGTTTATAGTCAGATATGAAGCAGGCCTGTCCATCTTCACAGAGCCGTAGGCTGGGGCATGCAGTATGGGAACCTACAGTAAAACTGAGTGGTCATCTTCAGTTATTTTTTTTAGGATTGTAACGTGACTTAGGAATCTCAGTTTGTAATGATGGTTTAGTTCTTGCACGCTCTGTGTGCTGCTCTCTTTTATTGCTGAAGGTTCTGATATGAGAAATCCATACCTCTCCTTGTTTTGCTGGGAGAGCTCTTCATCCCCCTCCAGCTGTTGGTGCTGCAGACAGAGCCAGGGAGTTGAAAATCCTTTCATTCCTGGATGGCAATAAAAGTTCAACACATCAAATTATCTCCTTATTTATTACTGTCCCACCTCATCTAAAGGCTACTGCAGGAAAAGTTGTGAGTTATGATATAACCTGCAGAAATAACCGATCCAAGACATAGCCCAGAGTCTCTTAAAATAACAAGTGTTGTTTTCAGCTGGATTAGTTCTGCTCTCTGTTTAGTTCTATTGTTCATCTTCCCCCCTGAAATTGTCCTTTTTCTTTTCTACTGAGCCTTTCTGTCACTCTTTTCCTCCGTTCTCCATTCATCCCTGCCATAGTCCAGAACAGGTATCTAAGGATGATTTGCCAAATTGATCAAACCTGGGAAATTCCCCTAGTTACATACAGTGGAAACAGGGCGTGAGCTTAATAGTGAGTGTTCTGACACTGACATAACTGGAGTGATCTTCTGCAGGGTAGTTCAGAAAACAAGTTTCAAGTTTTGCCTGTATCACGCTTAAAACATTTATGTTTACAATGCTTAAATTACTGGAGAAACACACAATACAATCAAGCTCATTCTTGGGTTAAATTTGAAAACCACATTACTCAAAAAATGATTCAGTTTTTCTGCACAAAACAAATGAAATATTGATCTCTTAGGGGGAACATGAATGATTTCAGATGTTCTGGGTTACTGAAGTGGTACATAGCGGCTAGCATACAAGGTAATTAAGTGCATATTTCAGTACTAGTTTGGACGTTTTCTGGTAAGAGGGGTAAATTAAAATTAAGCCCAGGGCTTGTTTTTAATGCACATAAATGGTTGTGTGCAGACAAATAATAATAGGTTGGGTTTTTTTGTTTTTTTTTTTTTTTTGGAGGGCTAGAGTAAGAATTGAAAAGTTCTTTAACTTATGTTGGAAGAGGACTGTGGTAATGAGCATCTCCATGACCTTGTTTCATGTACACTGATGAGGTAATTCTGTAGTGGAGAGAGAAGTGATAGTCATCTTACGCGCTGATGTTTGTTCCGTGTTTCCTGGTGCGTTAGTAAACAAAGAAATACAAAACAAAGTCTGTTTAGTGAAAAGGACACATTAAACTTCAGTAGAAAGGAACTGCTTACAAAGTAACAACGACTGATAAATATAGTACAGTATTTCACATTCTGAGCCTTATTTCACATCCAGCTGGCCTATCAATTATAACCTATACTCTGCAGATGGTGCAATATATCAGAATTAAGTCAAGTTAGTTTGTCCCCAATTAACTGTTAATGCTCCCAGTAGAGAGTGTTATCCTGGGTCTGAGTTCAGTTACTCTCCTGTATTATCCATTTATAGTCTTATTTTGTGAGTTTTAGAGATGTGGTGTTTTGTAGGACAGGGCTTTGTCCTGTTTGGTTTTCCAAGTGCTGCCTGCAGTGCATCCCTCATCTTTATTTTAACTTAGATATGGGATTTCAGATCTCGGGGGTGGGATGAAAGAGGTGTCATGAAAAATAATGTGAAGATAAGAAAGGCAGCCATATGATGTATGTTTCTTTATACTATATGCTTGAGTGGGTGGGTGTGCTTGCCATTATAAAGTTGTAATGCTTGGTAAGAAGATGGTGCATTGTTGGCAAGAAATGAGTATTGTAATGCCCACCCCCTCATTCTGTGGATTAGAAGCTTAATGAACTTGTTTCCCAAGGCTTACTAGAATTACAGGAATCTCTTTTTTCAATGACTTTCTAGACAGATTACTTGAGCTTGTGTTCTACTTGCTGCATCTATCCTCTTTTACTTGGCGTTACATGCCAAGTCAGTGTTGCTGCTAATAGGTAGATTGATATCCAATTTCATTTCATGCCTTTTGGCTGTTAGGTCCCAGACTTTGCCTAGTTACGGGCTGGTTAATTTTCAGACACCTTTCTTCTTGTGCATTTAAATGTCAGACTGATGGCAGATTTGGTCACTTGATCTAATGGACTTGCTGTCTACCTCTGTTAAGTCTTTAAGGTGGCCCTTCATTGAGACAAAACCCTTTGACAGAATTTGTTTTCTGAAGTGACTCCAGAGAGTCCAGGCAATTACACAAGCTTCTGAATATCTTTATTTAGAGGTTTAAAAGGCACGCTCTTCCAGTGCCACTTAAACTGCCCTTGTGGATTTGTTGCCATGCTATGGGAGATCTCCGTTTAGTACACTCACTGAATCACAGTTGCTTCGTGATGTCTTAGTTATGCAGAGATGTATACAAACATGCACGGTTTTACTGTGCCCTTTCATCCCTGACAAACTAATTTATTTTTGTTATTGTTTTGATGGGTCATTTCTGAAACATGTTGTGATCATGAGAAGAGCACTGGTGGTTTTCTTCCCTTTCCTTTCCTTAGATCACAAACCTACTAGTCTTGATCTCAGGTGATATTCAACCTGGGTTTTATTGTTTTAATTCTGTGCATTTTCTACTTGGTGTCAGCAATAGTGTACTGAACTATAACTGTCGGCCTCTTGAGATCGAGTATCAAGGGCTTCCCCAAAACTGCTGATTCTGAGAACTTCTTGTGCATACAGAACCTTTAGCTTGATTCTTCATTGCTTGCTAATTCAAATTCCCAGTTTTAGTTTGTCTATTAACAAAATTCACAGTAATTCATTATGTAGTTCCTGCTTAATTTGTCAAGATGCCTTTGGAGTATGTTGATCTGTCAGTCATACTATGTATCTTTAGTCCTTATTTTCTGGATTCAGCTTCTAGGTTTAAGTCCTTTTGTAGCATTGGATGAAGTTTTAATCTGAGTTTTGAATGATTCCAAGTGTGTCCTTCTCTGTATCGAATATTTCATGACCTGATGGCCAAAGTGGGAATCTGTAGATAAGATGGTCCTGGATTTTATTTTGTCTCATCTCATTTTCCTCTAAGATTGAGGTAGTCCGGAGGAAAAAAATACACAAATCCAGAAGTCTTTGTTTTAAGGCAGCCTTTTCAAAAGCTCAAATAATCTTCAGTTAGTATGGAATTGTTCACAGGATGAAAGGCACAAGGAAGAGGAAAAAAAAATCTGTTTCAGACTTCATTTTCCTTTTTCCCTACTCAGTCTCCACCCTCTGTCCCACTTTACTTTCTCAGTCAGTAATTTGGGTATTACTGATGATTCAGGCATGTGCTTTATTTGCTTTTGTGCTTCTAGTAGGAACTACTAAAATAGTAATTTGCCAGTTATATTCTATTTTCCTAGGTTTCTTTCTGAATTTATTTGCTTCCTGTTAATGGAAGGATACATTCTTTAAATTACTTGTCATTCTGACTGACTTAACTGTTGTCTGACTGCAAAGATGAAAAACGTGGTATATCCCTGCCAAGAGTTATAGGGAGGTGTATTCCATTGTTGTTCTTATGAAAGTGGATTTTCTCTTTTCTTCAGGCAATTGCGAGTAAAGTTGCAGCAAATAAAGTCTGACCAGTAAAAAGACTGTTTAGGAAAACTTCATAACTTGTTAGTTATTTTCAACATTTCATAAAGCAAAGTATGAAAGCTGCAGCTACGTACCTACAAGGATACATGAAAACATAGGCAGCTGTATGATTTGCATGGTGTACATACTGCTATTAATTCAGATTCATTGTAATGTTACAAAGATTGAAGACCTTTAGCTGAGCATGCTATGAAAGTGATAAATCTGGGTTAGATCTACTTTTTGCTCTCTTGGGATTAGACCTTTTGAAGAGATCTATTAATGTGCTTTAAATCTATTGATTCATAGTAGAAACACAAAATTTAAACCCAGAAGTCACCAAGTGAACTTTCCATTAAGTTAGGGAGGCTGTGGTCACAGCTCATTTGGTCTTTATGAAGTAGAAAATGTGATGTAGGCCACACTGGCATTCTATTAGAGGAAATCATGCATTTAACCATGTAGCGAAATACTGTAGACCAATTATGTGAACATACACCTATTTTACACATGGCTAATCTTCAGAGCATAAAATATTAACAGTGTACCTGCTATCATGTTTTTAGGGCTATTTATTTTAAAAGATTTAAAAAGCAATGTGTTAATGCTTAGAATAAAAAATGAATTAAAGCATATCAGTTTTCTACCTGGAGATCAGCCTCCTATAGGAGATGAGTTGAATTCTTTTGGTTGACATCAGCATATTTGTAGACTTCTTGTGTCCTTTTCCCTGGAAGACTGCAGCTTGGCCAATCACTGAGGTGACCCCAATGTGATGAACAACAAAAGGCAATTTATTGAAGCTGATACACGCTTATATATTCTATGCTTATCGTGTATGTCCACTAAAGCTACACACATCATGGATCATTAATGTAAATACGCCCACTAGGGCTGCACATGTCATTGGCCCTTATCGCATGGGGAAGGGCCTAATGCGTCACAACCTGAAGCCCACGTACGCCTAATACAACACATATTGCTAATAGTGCACATATGCTAATAGTAATCCTGTCTTATTAAGAATGTCTTGAAAAAGGGAAGGAAAACCTTACATTTCAAAATTCATTTTGTAAAAATTCCCGTATTTTAAAAAAAAAACAACAAAAAACACAACTTAAAGATAGGAAAAAAAAAAAAGTTGATTCTCAACTTTTATGACACTCTTCCTGCTCTTGATAAACTAAATCAGATTGCTTCCTGCCCAGCTCTCCAGTCTTTCCAGGTCTTGTTGAATAGCAGCACAGCCTTCTGTTGTGTCAGCCTTTCCTCTCAGCTTTGTATCATCAGAAAACTTGCTGAGGGTGGAACCTGTTCCTTCATCCAGGTCACTGATGAAGATATTGAATGAAACCGGACCCAGCATTGACCCCTGTCAAACACTGCTAGTTACGGGCCTCCAACCAGACTATACCTCAATGATGGCTCTCTGAGCTCTGCCAGTTGACCAGTTCCCAATCCACCTTTATACAGTTCAGTCTCTGTATAACTTAATCATAATAGATGCTTCTGTGCTGCAAGGAAATCAAGGGATGTTGAAAGGTGGTATGAGAGTATAGATATAGGTATAGAAGTTCTAAAAGTGAATGTTAAGACACTGTGTGTGTAACTTGAGGGTAGCTATGGTAGGTAGCTGTGTTTTTTTAATTCATCTTTCTGTTTCCATTCAGATGTCACCACACCAGCTGTTTAGTCTCTGGGCATCTTGACTGGCAGATTTTTTTCCCCATATCTCTTGGCCTTCATGGCAAAAATGCTTCTGGGAGGAAAGAAAATCTTTACAATCTAATTCATGATGACATGAACTCTTTTCACCAATAGTTTTGACTTATTCCCTTGCCAGAAATAAATTATGAGCTGGGAAGTTGCAACCTCTATCATTATGAGCTTATTGTGTATATTGGCACAGGAAGATTGGAATGGACATATGAAGATTAATGTGTTGTATGCCAACATGTCCTTTCCTATACAAAACATTTAGTGAATATTGAGGTGATTTGTACAAGAATTTTTCAGAGGATGCCAAAGCTAAGTCGAAGCAAATTAAATGTCCCCATCTGGCTTTGCTATCTTGCAAATGGACGTAGCTATACAGTCTAATTCAAATAGCTCCATTATAGCTTTTATTTACAGTGCAGTTTTTCTGAAGTGCTGCTGTATGACTCATAGGTCATGATTTTTTTCAGAGAGATTTCTGGATCTAGAAGATGTTGTCTGAGCTGGGGAATTAAGAAATCTCAACGTGCTAAGTAGTCAATGTATTCTTAAAACCTGACATTGGGTTGTTAACAGTGGCCTGGATTTAAGTGACAGGAAAACAGGTTTTTTTTGCTGCTGAAATAAAAGAAAATAATAAAGAAAAATGGTAACCTGTAGCTCTGTTCTCTGATACAGGACCAGGGAGCAAAACTGAAATCATTGTGGAGCTTTACTTCCAAATACAGTTAAAGTAGTATTTGTCCTAGGAGCTCATGGCTGACCCACCTACCTACCCTGTAGTCTGAAATGATGAACAGCAACATCAAGTACCTGGGAAGTGGCAGAGGTTTTGTGTTTAAGTGTAAAGCTTGAATGGCAAACTCTTACCAAGTATATGCTGGCATTTGCATATATATGTAGGCCCATATGTCATATGTACACCCAGTTATGAAATTCCTTCCCCCTTCCAGCCCCCCCCCCCCCACTATTGATCTTAGAAACTTTTTACATTAATTCTGACACCATGAGGAGGGTAGCTAATAAAAGATATTACGATTAAAAGTGTATCTCAGGTGTTATTCAGGTAAATGTTTTTGTGCTTATTTAGACAGTTTTTGTCAGGAAAGCTTATGTTATGCCTGTGACAGAGACCACACTGTTTCCAGATGGTTATCAGTATAATTTAAAGCATGGGTACTTGAGAATGTGCAGTGTATGTTTATGTACTGAGTATGTTTTCTAATTTGCTAAGTAGAGGATGAATTTCCATCACTAAGACATGTATGAATTTGAAGATGACCTGTACTAAAGTAAAGATGGGCTAAAAGTAACCAGAATGAGATTTTGGTTTCTTATCAGCGATTGCTCACATTTTTCTACTGCCACCTGACCAGCATTACATCTCACGGGAAAGTAATTACAGATAGTTTTAATCCCATATTCCAAAATGTCAAGGATTAGTCCAGCTAGTAGGTTTCACAAAAACTTAACTGTAAATACTCTGCATTGTGTCAGCTGGAATTTCCATTTTAGTTCAGCAGATGGTTCTAAGTTGGGGATTGATGCCAACAGTTGGGCAGTTTAGTAGGATAGAAATAAATATTGTAGCTGAACAGCTTTTGTTAAATGATGTGATGTTGTGTTACAATATAATTCTACAGCTGAAGAAAATATGAAACGTCCGAAGTATGGGTTAGCTAGCAAAATGTAAATTCATATCCATTTCATTTCAATAGATAATACTTAACGTGAAGAGATCCTGTATTTGGCATAATCCTGTCTTCTGAGCACTTAACTTGGTGTCAAGGATTATAGATCTCAATCTAATCTCTAAAAGCATCCTTGGTTTCCTCAGGCAAGACTGCTTGATTGCAATTCTCCACTTTGTAAAGCACGGATCTGTGTTGCTTTGCTTCTGTGGTCACTATAGGGCTCTCTTAAATTGCTTTTGTGTTCTGCTGACCTAGAGACTTTGGTCTTGGTTGGAGTGTGATGGTCTTGATTTAAAAAACAAAGAAATGCTAATAGTCTTGATAAAGTTTACTGAAGGCATACAATCAGTATTAAGTGTAACTTCACTGATTAGTTCATAACACCTGAACGAGCGATTTATAGGATAGAGAATGTTGAAGATGTATAAGTAGATATTCATGCTGAGAAAGAATGTTGCAAAGAAAAAAGTAGGGACTCTGGTATTTAAAGCTTAACAGTAATGTGACATAATAAAAATGATTGTGCCCTGTGGAACTGTGTGTGGATTCTTAGGCTGTTTTTGTGCTATGCCAAGGGCAAAGCAGGAATTGTTTCGTTCTACTGTACTCTATTCACTCCAAAGTAGGTGGAAGAGATGAAATTGTGTTTCAGCATATTTTGTTTTATGGCTTCAATCTTTTTTTCCCCATTGTCAGCTATATGGCGATTTTGTTTTTCCTGCTTCATTTCTGATTTCTTTCTGTTCTTTCAAATATGAAAAGCGTTTTCTTTAGGTGAGGTTTTGATTTAAGCCTGCAGGAGTAAGCAGTGCACAGTTGTTTTCTGCTTCCCTCTCCCATTCTCAGTGGGGATGGGGGACAGAATAGGGGAAAAAAAGACAGCAAAGTCAAACTTCTGGGTTGAGATAAAACTATTCACTAAGAGAAAAGCAAAGTGGTAATAATTATGACTAGGTGATAAAACTGCCTTTATTGTTTTGAGCACAGTGAACTCATATCTTACTTTTTTCATCTGATGCATTTATATTTTTATAACAAAAAGACTTCAAGGAGGAGAGATTAAAAAAAAGTAAATAAAATGTAAAATGTAATTAAGCTTTGACCCCTTAAATTGCTAACCTTCAAAGCTAATGCTGGAGAAGCATGAGATTATTAACAATAAAAATAATTTACTTTGCCCTTTGAAAATTACCATAAACCGAGTGACTGAGATGGAATGATTTAAATATTTAAGAAGTAGGACACTGGATTCTATTATCTCAGAAGCTCTGTCACCTGGTATGCTCCATAGTCATGTTATCTAATTATTGCCCATGAATTGCATTAGTGTGCCAGCAATTTGTCTACTGTAGGAAAAGTAATTGACATTTGGGTTACTGCTTCGCATTCGGAAGACTCCTAGGTAGTATCAGAGTCTTCTTCTGTTAAAGGAGATTAGTTTAATACTGTCTCTAAGAAAAGAACCTGTATTTTAGCTTATATTGGTTATATGTGCGCTTACAATCAACTGAGAAGAACTGTATCTTTTTTTTCCTCCAAAAAAACAAGTTTCTGTGGAAAACTGGCAAACTACTAAATGACTCTTCTGAGTTTAAATTAACTTCAGGGCATTCTACTCTTCTTTCACTGGCTGTGTAATCAGTCATATACTGATGCAAAGAGCCAAAGTAAACATTGCAATGAAGTGGATAGAGGGAAATATTTGTTTCTTGCCATCTGCCGCACTTGTTTAAATCTACACGTGTTTGGTTAGTAGATGGATTCAGTCGTGGAGTCATGGTCACATACACTTTCAGTGACCTTTTCTGCTCTCAAAAAGTGAGCTGTTGCAGAGAAGCTGAAAGGCTTACCTAGTGGAGGAGCTGAACTGAAATTTGCTTAGTACACACGTGATATTGTGATATTTGTCTCTTTTAGATGGGGTCAAAAAACAGATTAAAGATTTCTTTGTAAGTACTGATGCTGTTTATGCTTTGCTATTTTCCTGTTGGATTGATAATGCTGACTCCTACTTGGCTTCTTCCTTGTCTGTTCCTAAGGCTGGGAACAGACTTGGTTTTCTTTAACTGTTCTTTCTTAAAGGCAACTCATAGATAGAATTTCAATTAAAAAATAATTGTATTTCAATCTTTTTTTCTAGCTAAAATGTGTAGTCTTTCTCCAAATGTCGTAGGGTAGTTTGTTCCTATTTTGCCATCATTTGGAGAGGCACTTGCCAACTCTTTATACGAGTTAGTTTAAATTTACAAGGTACTTATTACTGCGTATTTCTGAACAAGGGAAGAGCAGGCTGTCTTTCAGCAATTACACTGCACCAGATATGTTCTATGTCTCTGTGAAGGGTTTTGGTTCGTGGCTGTGTCTGGTTAAATGCTTGAAACTTTCCAGACCGATGCAATTTGGGACCTAAAGTTGATTAGAGATGCACAATTACAAAATATATGAAACAATTTATGTGACAACTGGAATTAAATACAAAAGCTATGTTGAATTGCAGTGAGGAATGCAGTTGTCTATTGGTGGTGATAACTTCCCTAATAAGATGCATTTAGGAACTTTATCAGTTCATACTTGAAAAGATTTAAGATTTTCTTGTTTTCAGTTTGCTTTTTTAATGCAGCGCTTTCGCATTAGCTAAATTTAATACTCAAACTTCCTGGTGATGGCTGTCTAATACAAAGGTATTTGTATTAGAATTTCTGTTGTATTCCTCAGATAAGTTGGAGTGAAGGAGAATGTGGGGAAATTGTGATGGCTGTGTTGATAAACAGTGTTTTGTAGCTGATAATTTGTTCTATCAAATAGTGTTTCTGTGCTCTTTGTATCTGTTGTTGTTATCGTGGAGGTAAATACACAGCAGTATTTTTGGAGCAATCTGTGTGTGTAGGACCCTATGCTAAATACAGAAGCAAAAAGCATTTGTGTTCATGGGGTACACACATCAGCTAAATAGCAAGCTTGTAAGCTTTCACAAAACTGATTGTAATCCAGTTTGATATAACTAACTGATGACAATCTGGGAATCCAGAGGTAAACCAGGCTTCTTGGCTTATCTTTTTTTATCCCTTTTACAGGCAGGTCTGTGAAGCGTAGCAGTACCAGTACATTTCAGGTGTACCGGTGAGCTCCCTCCTGTTGTGTTTCTGAGATCTGATTATTCTGTCATACTTAAAGTCATTATCTGGAGCTCTCACTCTTTGCCATAACATTTCTGCTCACGTGGGCTGTGTTTGCTGGACTGGAAGTGCTGCTTTGAGTGAGAGCTGCTTGGCACTGTGCCGTGGTGTATGTGGAGCTGCAGCTTTCACAGGGTCAGTGTTAGTACGACTGCAGAATGGGAATGGAAACCATGATTTAGGGTTATTTGCATGTTTTCATTTAACAAGAGCATTACTGAACTCCTGTTCCTTAGGAAAAAAAAATCATAGACCGTGCTGTAGAGCTCACCTCATCCAAATGTACATAGACTGTGTTACTGGACTGAAGGATTTGATTAAATGCTCAGTGCAATATAAACAGTTCTGAAATGAATCTGGTATGATTCTCTGAGGTGAAAGCTGGCAGTCCAATTCCCCAGCTTTTATTCATTTTGAAGTTTGTTTTAGTCTCTTTGGTCTTATTTCTCTCTCATTAGCAATTAGAGGGGATCACCTCAGCAGTAATTCTTCCCATCTTAAAATAGCAGTCAGAGATGGTTCTGATGAGCTGCTGCTGTAAATATAGATAAAATATGTATTTTTTTTAAATCCTTGAATTTTGTTTTAAGTATATCTGTTGGAACTGTGATAAAGAGTATTGAGAGATGCCTGTATGTATGTTAGACTTGAGGTTGTACCTGGAGAAGGATGTGTGTCTCGTGGTGACCAGGGGTTTATATTAGCATAACTTTGTGCATCTCTAAGTCAAATGCTGGGCATTATTTTTCTTCAAAATTTTAATAGCACCAATAATAAGGCAACTTTACTGTTAAATCAGGGAAAAAAAAACACACAACCTTTTTGCCTTCAATATTATGTTGAAAAGGTCACAGCTATACGTGGAGGCAGAGAGATGCCTTGCAATCACGTCTGCATGTGTATAATAATGATAATCCAGAGTTCCTCAAATGCAGTAAAAATGAAAGCACTGTGTGAGGAAAGTCTCCAGTGGAAGGAGCAGACACTAGTCAGTGTTTAGGATTCTTGTTTAAGATGCTGTTAGGAAAGTTAGGTAAGGCCAGACGTGGAGCTGACGACCAGAATGTCACATTCACAGCCTACACAGCAGCTGCTAGGTTTTCAAAATAGATCAAATCTTAACAGCTCCTGTTCTGTGAGGCACAGAGCTCCTGCAGAAGCCTGCCTCTCATTTGGATGCCAAAATGAGATCTGAACTCTCCTGGGAGTCAGATCTTTATGACAATCTGTGAGGACACAAAAGTTTTGCTTTTTTCTTTTTTTCCCTGTGTTATTGCTGAACCATTTTCATAAGCTTTTCTGTGGCATTCATTCCCAGGGGACAATGATTTTTTCAGTGATTTGTGGTATTAAAACCTTAGCGTTTCTTAAGCTGCCTCTTCACTTCCGTACTTATTAATGCTAGCAGCCACTATTTGTTATCAATATGTATTTTATCACTGAATGCATACTGGAAAGTATAATGTATATCTGCATATACACATTTATTGCATATACCTGCACACCTACATGCACATAATAGAAATGTCCGTGCATACGGAGTGTAATTGTTGCTGTATGCCTTTCCCACCTCCTTATTTTGGAGTTAGGTTTGAGATAGGAAAAACGGTTCAGTGAAGAACTGGGGCCTATTCTGGATTATAAAAGAAATTTCTTGTTTCCTCTGAATAATGGCTCTAAATGTGAATGGAATATTTCAGTTTATTGTTCTGATGACACATCTCTTGGGGTACGAGTGCCTTTGTGCTTGGCATTATCTTTGTGAAATATCAAGTAGGAGAAGGAGAGAGAGAATGCCTCTGTGCGCTTCATGCAAGTGTTATTAGATAAGGTCTAGGTTGTCAGTGAGTCTCTGGGAAGTGGGGAAAGCTGCTTTTTACTGTTTTGCTCAGGGAATGAGTAGCGCTCTTAATGCACATGGCTTGAATCTCCTTCAGCACATAACAATAAAAATGCAAGTTATGCTTTGAGTGGGGGTAAGATTAGCATAAAAAGAGAAAAAACATGGTATTATACAAGTTTTCTGCATTACTGAGTATCAGGAGACCTTTTTCAACAGTTGTTAAAAAAGTGTGACTAATGTTTCCGTGTTCCCCAGGGGGAACAACAGAGGTGCTGTTTCCTATTAACAAGCCATCTTAATTGTTTTTCTGTTTGTAACATTTCCATTTGTACACATCTTCAGGAGCGTATCCCATTTTTAAACACTAAAAATCTCCAAGTTTTCCCTAAAGATGAACCACCTTGGTTTTGCCTGCTTTAGTTTTGTGCTGAGCAATGTTTTGAGCAAAACATGTTTTGTTTCTGAAGTTAGTGCTACAGTTATACTCGTAAGGTGTAGGAATAGAAATGTATGTTAAATCCATCTGGAAATCAATGGCTTTTGCTGTCATCGTTTTGTTTTGCTGGTCTCTTATAGTGATGCTTCCACATCCGTATATTATAGCTACCTTAATGCTTTGCTGAATCATTCTTATTTAGAAATATTTAGCTTTAGTATATATTGATAAGACAAATGCTCGAGCTTCCTCCATTTTTAAAACTTTGTGCCTTTGAAGTACTTATAAGGTTTCTCATTAACTATAGTGATTTGGGATAGAACCCACAGGAAGAGAAGTAGTCACAGTAATGATATGTAGAGGTGGATATATAAATGGTCTCTAATGAGCATTCTATGAAAGCTTTTTTCAATAGCCAAATGGTTGTGCTGGGATGAGGAACACTTGATGTGCAGTTTAATGGTTATTGAAAGTAGTACTTCTCCAGATGACCTTCATGCTATTTCAAGCAAGCCTTTTACTTGCTGGGGGTAAAATTAGTTTATGGAAGCTGACTTGAAGTGTTGAATTACACTAGTGAAGAAATGTAACAAAATTGATTTTTTTTTTTTGTTTGTTTGTTTTGTTCTTAAAAAGTATCAGTGCATTAAGTGGGAATCATCCTGCAATGTGAAATAGTGTTTAGTAAGAGAAAATCGGACAGTGTTTTTTCAGGTGACGCTTCCTTACTTGAGATTTTTTGTTGTGTGAAGAGCGTTGAGCATATTTTTGCATTACTGGTTTATTGATGTAGTTGCTGGAAGATGGAGTGCTGCATCTACAATTCTAATTTTAAAAGTTTTACTAGTTACAGGGAAGCTGTATTGATTTGTGGTACGTTCTGAGGATGAAGAGAAGTTCTGAAAACTAAGACTCTTACTGAGGGGCCAAAAATACAGACTGAAAGCACTGCTGGGAACATCACTTGGTAAATTTAGGTTAAAGATATTAAATAATATGTGAGAGTACAAACAGTCTGAGTTAGAGACAACTTAGAATGCTCATGCAAGTCTATGGCCTTACTGTCATGAATTGCTTGTGCTTGGAAACAGGTTTGTGACTGATAAACAACCCCAGGTTGCTTTTAATGTAACTGTAAACTGTGCTACAAGCAGAAATGGGGAGAAAATGATTACATCTAATGGGGTAACAACTGTAAGGGTACTGTTGTATTAAGTGACTTAATGAATACCGACCTTAAAGCAATAAATCAACATGCAAACAGTCTACACTAATCAAGTAAGCAGAATTTTTCAGAGACTTAATACGTATTAAGAGAGCACTTCAGCCAATAAGTGCCTATGTATTTTCTTCTTTGATCTGGTTATTATTTGAGTAACATCACACTAATCTATTTCTCCTTTGCATTTTCTATTTTCTTTTTGTTGCCTGTTTGCTTTAAGAACTAGTAGAATTGGGAGCAATCAATGTTAAATCCTGTGCCATTGCTGGAGGGAGGATTTTCTGTAACATCGTCAACAGGAGGGTTATTGTGAAAGCTGTGACTGGGGAATGGCAGGGACTGCTTCAAGTAGGCAGCAGTTGCATGTGGGTATGCACAAGTGAATACAGGGGTATTCAGGTCTGCTTTTTATGTGTTCATGTGCACGAGCTTTTGTGTGTAGACAAAAGTGCAGAAAAATGGAGAAAAAGGGAGTCATATTTCTGTGTTCTGAGAGTATTATTGATTTTTCAGAGACAAGTATCTGTTTGACGCTGTAAAAAGTTAATAGAGAAATTACAATTTGCACGCTGCAGGTGTAATTCTGGTGTCACTTCTTGCAGGCTTATGAAAGTGCTCTTTCACAGTCCATATGCAGTTGGGTCAGTTTAGGCCTTGAGCTTACAGCCATTCACATGTATACAGACAGGCATAATTTTAGGAACACATTTACAGTGCAGAAACAACAGAAAACCATGTGTCCACACCTTTGCAAGGTGCAGATGATAACTTTTTCCATATGTATTTGCACACCTTGGCTTTCTCCTACTTATCTCCTTTCGCACAGCTGTTTAATCTTTCCCCCCCCCCCCACCCCCCCCCTTAAAGATTTATGGTACATCTGGTTTACTTACAAATGAGATTGGTAAACCTCCAGATCAGAGGGAGGTGATGTGTGTTGGGGCATTTTTGGGCCACGCTAGCATTTCTGTTTGAGTTGCCTGAGAATCCATCACTGAAGAATCAATACCTACCTTTTACATTTCTCAATTTAAACTTGCTGTTTTTTAGATGTGGAAAATAATACCAGTGAGACTTCTGATTAAAGTATTCAGAGGTCTTCAGTATTTGACTCTTCCCTTTATTTTGGGAATAGATGGATGCTTTCGCATCATGAATCATTCAGCTCTGCTTCTGCAGTCTCTGTACTTTTTCCTGAGATCAGAAACATGCCGTTGACCTGCTTCTTGATAGTTCTGCAACAGCAAACTTGATTTGTAACAGTAAGAGTGGGGAAAAAAAATACTGAGCTACCTCAGTTTTTCAGGCTGCTTGTCAAAGCTGTGAGTAGCAGGTGAAGGTCTGCATTGTCTGCTAGCAGAATGAGGAGGATGGGAACGTATTCATCTTGATGGTGACTCAGAGATGGACTGTCTTTGCATTAACGAAGTAAAAGGATGGGATATAGCTGCAAGGAGTAATTATGCCATGTAGCTCAACTGCCTGGCTTTTCAGTTTGCAAGATGTAAGAAACCATCAGGAGGAAATCCAGTACAATAAACGTCTTATGACAAGTGTCTACTTCAGTGGATTGACTGGGCTGGTTTACTGAGAGTCCAGTGGTAAAATTCACAAATCAAATTGGTACAAGCCTCCTATTTGGCCATTGTTATCTCTGACTGTAAGATGCTCAGGGAATGCCTTAGGGTAGGCAAGGATGGAGGTGAAGAATTTTGGCATCAGTTTTCTTTAATTAATTGACATAATGGGGAAAAAACTTCACAACACTGCAGTAAAGCAGCACTGAACTAATTTTTGTGTTAACCCAGCCCTGTTTCTACTAAGAAATAGGCAGGTGCAATAGGCTTATCCTGCATTATTTTGTGAATTTATTTATTTATTTTAGTTCTTATTATTGGCATCAGTTAAAGCATTTACATCCAGAATGACTGCTAGGTAACAAATTACAAGCAGAGCTGATCTTCAGTTGTCCAGACTGCAAATCTAGTTAGCTCAAATTGCGAGCCAGTTGAACCACATCCAGATTTTAAGGTCAAACCTTGTTGGTTGCAGGCTCCAGCACTGTAGAGTCTGACAGTAATTCAAATTTAAACCTGTGTAAATGTTGCACTTTTCTACTTTACAAAGAACAGAAAATGGTTTTGTTTCTTTAAAAATGATGTTGCTGGGGAAAAACGGCCATAAGCAGTTAATAGAGCAAGAATTGTTCATACTGAGACTATCAGTCTTTTGCGCACTGACATTGATGTTAGTGTCAGTTGACAGTGAGCTTTTATAGTCAATCTATTGAAGTACAAAGGGCCATGTTTTGAAAACTGTCATTAAAATGCCTCTGGTTTGTAGAGCAGCACATCCTTTATTCACTTATAATGGAATACGCCATAACAGATGAGACAGGGCGAATGTTGAAAATGTTAGCATAAGAGGGAAAAATGGGATGAAGTGCTTTTATTCTTGTTAATCCTTTTGTTCTTTCCAAATTAGAAGCTCCTCTTAAACAATGGTTCAATCAGTTTGGTTAATTCAGTTATATCATTTTTATGATCAGAAGTTGTACTGCTTTCCAGCATAGTCTTTCAAAAGGGTTTCAAGCAAAGCTATCTGTTAATTTGAGTAATGCAGCCACAAACTAATCACTTTGAAACTGCGTGCTACCACTGCTTTTCCGATTGCTGTACCATATTGATTGGCCACATTAATCGCACCAGGTAATCTTGAGAAGTAAGCCCTTTTTGTTGTCCCCCATAGTACCAACTAGATTCAACTCTAGTTGAAATTTGACTGCCCAAATTTCTCTCTACAATGGCACCTCTGTAGTTCTTCTATGTTGCCTGACTTCATTTTCAGTCTCTGTACACTTCCCTTTTCTGCTTAAGCTACACAGATGCTTTAGCCAAGCCAAACCTGTGCCCTACCTGCGTGATGCTTTGGAATTGCCTGCTCCTACTTTCTTAACAAATGGCTCTTAAAAAGAGACCAGTTCCTCCTATTATTTTTGGCATTTTCTTCACAGATGTAGTGGTTTGGATGATAGAAGTTGAGAACAGAACAATGCTATGAATGCTGATCAGCTACAGCTTGCTTAGGTTGAAATTAAATCGCTGATTGAATAGTGGAGGACTTTCCATTCCTTTTTAAAAGATGTTTCTATTCTAGTTCCTCAAGAGAACTGTTGTACTTTATGTGAAGTATCCATACGTTTACTAAGAGCATGTTGAGAGCCTTCCAAAGCGCAAAGTGCATGCAAGTCTTAAAGGCTTGTTTTATGTTTTCTTAAAGACACTGTTTTCCAAAAGGAGCTTATTGTTTTTGTTCTTTTGACTGACTTTTATCTTCCTACATTTTCTTGTGTTAGAAAAATAGGCTGGCTTTCAAAGTATTATGGTCAATTACTCCGCTATGGATTATTGACTTTCACATACAGTAGGCTTTTATACGGTGTTATGGATATATGAATTTGGAGGGGTATGAGGGTCATTCTTTACCTTTTTGTTTTCTTTTTTAAAATATATTTGTAAATGATCTTGATAGAGTTGGATGGGGTGAAAATACTTCAGGAAGTGCTAAAAATATCCAATTTGTGCTAGAAAAGGTTACCAAACTTGTCAGTCCCAAGGTTATTGTGTGTACTTGAAGCAGATTTATGGCAGGAGGACAAAAAGAAAAGGTAAGAGGACTGAATTTTGGGAATTTGTATTCTGAAAGTCTCTTAACCTTGATTTTGTGAATGCATGAAGGACCATGTTGAGCTGCTCTGATCATATTAGTGAACTGCTGAACTCCCCACACCATAGTAATCAGTCTACCTGTATCACTAACAGTGGACAAGGAGAAGGCTGAGGTATGCCTTAACTATTTTGCCTCAGTCTTTACTGGCAGCTACTCTTCACACACCCCTTCATTATATGTTCATTATATTAATTTTAAGTTCAATCTGAGTTTATTAGTTCATTGCAACAATGTAAATGTAAACCGAACTTCCACACAAACTAGACTAGAACTGTTTGCTTTTTGAACTGTTTTGGAATAACTTTAGTATATATAGAAATAAAGCCTTTCACATGACACACCCTTCAGAAGAAATGCTATTTAATGTCAGTCAGAACTGACTTAGTGTTGATATCTAAGCATGTTTACTTAGATTTATATAGATTAAAAAACACTTCAACATAACATGAATTAAAGACAGAATGCTTATGCTTCTTGATCTTGGTTGGTTTTATAGCTCGCTGAATCAATAGGTTGGCATTCATCATTTGTCAGCAAGGAAAGTGAACGCAGTCTCTCACTCAGCCTGTCCTAGAAGGACTCTGGGAATTGAGTACTTGTTCAGCTGCAAAAGGATATTGGTGTGTAGGCTGCTGTATTCACATCCACCATCTATTGAGCCTTTCCTCTGCCTTCCAGTGCTTCTCATTGCCACAGAATGTATTGAAATGGGTTATAGTACTTGGTTTTTGTCTAAGTAGACCTTACTGCTCTAAGTTGTCATTCAAATTTGAGAAGATGATAGGTTCAGCCTCTAAAGCTTCAGCATTTTTTTCATTATTCTGGCCAAGAACTGGGAAATGAGTTATCATTTTACTCCATTTACGGAGAAATTGCTGCCTGTAGTTCAGAATTCTTGCAAATGATAGTTCATTTTCAGACTCAAAATTATAGTAAAAGCATTGAAATGTAAAATTTGGACAATTTTCAACTCATTCCTCTTCGTATTTTCTAATTGGTGTAGTTGAGGGCTTGTGAAACTTTCTATGCTTTCGTGGCCTTAGAAATGGCTCCCGTGTGTATCGCATTTGGACTTAAATTCCAAATGTTTTGTTTCATTGTGCACTGGAATACTGTTTGGTAATTAAAAACAACTAGGAATTTATTAATATTATCGGTTTCGAAGACGTACCAGGTTACAATGTGCTGGCAACTGGCATATGCTAAAATGTTGATAAAAATCTGATGTAGTTCACTATAGATCTTTTGAAAATGTTTAGCTTTAGAATTTAGAAATCATTGGCAAGGTATTGATTTGTGAATAAGGATGCATAGTGCAATTAATACTGATTTGGTCAGTTTTTATCAGTGACCAGATTTCTAGTGTATTAAATACTCTGTATTCATGTCTGTCAGCTCTGGGCAGTTTTATGTTTGTGAACCTTTTTATGCTGTCATGTCAAATGTTTTCCATTTTCTGTATACTGAGACAAAAATCTATAGATCAAGTTCTCTTCCAGGTCCCATAATGCACAGGGGAAAAGGTTTTGCTTGCTGACACTTATCTGGCTGAGAACATAGCAAAAATCATTGTCTGAGTTACAGGGCTGTGAGCAAAATGCATTTCATACTGTTACCAAACTGGCTGCTATTGACATCCCCATCTAAAAATGTAATACTGTAGGAAATAACACCTTTATTTCTGAGAGAGAGAAGTCTAATCTTGGTTCTCGAATGATACCTATCCATGAAAGAAGTGAAGGGAGTCAGCTGCTTTGTTAGCTTTTATATTTTAATTTGGGTAGCTTGTCTGGTCTGACCTTTGTCCTTTACCACAGATAAAACTTCATTGATGACAAGTCCCAAAGCTTGAGTAACTTTGGCTGAAGATAGTTGGGGTTCATTTTTGACTTCCCAAGCATGGATTTTTTCACATTTAAAATGTTTCTGTGTAACTGTCCTTCAGTTTTTGGACAACTACTTGTATAGTGACTGATACTCCTTAAGTATTGCTTGGGATTTTTTTCTTATTTGAAGCTGAAAATGTCCTTGAACTTCATTATTCACATTTCAAGGGGATTCTGCACCAAAGAGGGGTTGTGTATATGATGATAGGATAACTTATTGTTGTAAAAGTGTGACTTTTCTTTCTTTCTTTCCCTCAGTGAGGGATCAACCTTGTGAGATACGGAGCTGACAATTGTTATTATAGCAGGTAGTAAAAATGAGTTATTCTTGTTTTGCATTGCCGTGTCTATTTCTAAGTTCTGATTTTCACTTGAAGCGACCCAGAAGCTCTGGGTCTGGCCAAGGTGTGCTCAGTGTACAACAACTCACTTGGTGCAATTGCTGGAGCTGCTCTGTAATTCTTAACCATAGCAGCACACTCTGTGACACAAACTTAAAGCACTCGATTTGATGGAAGGCTTCTGTGTCATTTTGGTTTTAAGACTGCTGTTCTCAGTCCTCTGGGGAAATTGCAGGTCAACGCTTGATGGCAAATGGTTGGAGTAACTGTTTCAAAGCACTAACTGCAACTTCTGTCCTATAAGGATCTTCATGGATTTAAAACATCAATTTTCTGAATTCTGAATAAACAAAATATAAAGCAAAATGCAAAGCAACTCCTCAGAACTTGCATCCTGTTTGGAAGGTTGACAGTTGTCATTAATGCCATTAATCATGATGTTGTTACAGCAGCAATCTGTATAAATAATTTGGTATCGCATTACATGGATTTCCATACAGGACAGAACTATGATGACTGTTTTTTGTCTCTATAGCGAAAAGGGTTATTCTAGCTGATTTTTCCAAATCATCCATTTTTAATGTATTTCATTTATTCTCATTTAATATTGCTTACAGATTTTCAGCTCTGCTGCTGTTGCTGATAAGCAGCTACTTGAGACTGGGGAGTGGTTGCATCGGTGGAAACTGTGAAATTTGTTATATACTCAACTAAAATGAAATAGGAAAGTGTGTACTTTTATATTGGTTGCAGGAATTGGAGCATTTACTTGAGCTGTAGCATTATGTTTAAAACCATTTTGTTTTAATGTAAGATGAAATGAGTTACAAAAACCAGTTCGTTTCTTAAAACAGTTGTGACTGTTTTTTTTGGCATGTGAATACGTTATTGAAATGTAGGGCAAACAAAACTGGGACCTTATTGAAAGAACAGAATGATGTAATTATTCTGGAGCTGTTGCTTAAGAACCTTATATTTTCAGGGAAAGAACTTCTGATTTGAAACAGAAATGTTTCGACAGATTTCAGTATCTGTTTCTTCGTAGTACCAATTCATTTCAGTTCTTCACATTTCAATGGCAGTGCAACTGTGCTTCCCACAACGTTTATTAGTGATAGTGTTTCTAAAATGCCAGTGTTGATTTTGAGCTTTTAATATATAGCAGTGCCTTTTGTCTTGGATTCAGTGTGTTGTGGCAACTGGTCTATTGTTTCTGAATGGACTGAGGCTTTTCTCATTTGTCATGGGTTACTCTAGGATGGAGGTGAATTTTGTTTGTAGCTGTTTCAGATCACTTGTATCAAATCCCTTTTCTTGATGGGAAGACTTTCAGCTAATGGCTTTTGTTAGTTATCTGCCTGATACAGATCTTGATCATCTGGCCAGAATATCTTATTAAAATAGCACAGAAGTGAAACTAAAGCTTTTCTACCAACAGTTACTTTGGAAGTTTCTTAATGCTATTGAACTACTCAGGCACAAACTAATTGCTTCTGTGCTGAATAACATGATACGCTGAACCAAATTAGTCCCTTCTATAGCTCCCATTAATGGTGAAATTACACTCCATTGAACCTGATTGGGTGCAGCTGAGTTAGAAGTTATGATCTACCTTATTTTTAGGAATGTGTTAAGGGTTTATCTTGGTCTCAGCAAAAAGACTTGAGTTGCTCTACTTTCAGATAAAGCATCAAAATTCTTTTTGTTTCTAACCAAGGCGGTTTTAACCCTTCACAAGTAGCAGAACAACAACAACAAAAAAATCTCAGATCAACTTTTCTTCAGTATCACTCATTTTCATTTCAGAATTGCATCAGCATCTTGTCATCGTAATGTAAAGCTTATAATCACTTGGGTGCAGGCCTTCTGAACTCATCTTCGAAAAATGAGGGCATATTTCAGCTGCTGTTTTCGTATCATTTCATATGCCTTTATTCATCTCTGACACTCGTTCGTGCAGTGCTACTATTTTTCTTATGCTTGAATAATAGCACATCATTTCTGTTTTGCTTCAGTGTGCCACATAAAATGTGAAAAGATGAAGTATGCTGCTGTCACACCATGAAAAGAATATTTTGATTCCAAGGAAACACAAGCAATACATTGCCTTTGCAATGGAAATGCATCCTACCTCAAAATAGCTAATTAGTTTTATAGCTTGTTAACAGAATATGTAACTTGAGTAAGGATTCAACAGTAAATCATAGAAAGTAATTACATAAATCGAAGCAATGTCTTGAAGTGGGACAATAAGTTGTCTGAGAGTGTTGTTTATTTAATACCAACTTAATATTACAAGAGCAAACAGTAAGACAGGTAAAGTACATCATAATATTAATTATATGGATTCATCCGAAGGTCTGTAATAAATGTTCACTTACTGCTTCTCTTCAAGGAAATTGCTGAAATAAGTTAAAGCATAACATCTTGAATTATTCAGAACTATCTGAATTATGATGGGCAGATCGAAGTGATACCCAGAAGAGCTTTGATATTCAAACAGCACAGAGCCATCAATTCTCTAAAAGTTGGTTTTTTTTTTCTTTATTTTTAAGAAAACTTACAGTGCTTGAGATTTTGGTTATTCCTTCACATGTGTGTTTTTAGAACTACAAAATAGTATGCTACGGCTTTTAGAACAAAAAGAAAATAGTCATGCTTGGTGTTTAGTGGCCCATGATTTTCTTTAAGGAAAAAAAAACAAACAAAAAACCCAAAATAAAATAGTAAAATATGGCAAGTAGTAGTTATTCCTAGCTAAGAAGGTCAGTAGGCAATAGATGCTATTCAGACTACTTAAAGCATAGTTACATATACCTTCTTTATGCCAAAGCCTTGAAGGAGAATTTGCAGATGAACAGAAATGAGAAACGTGAAAATAATGGTAATACAAAACATTCCTCCAGCTGCTGTTCCTTCTCCTCAGTTCCTGTAGGAGAGCTCCAGTAGCTGGAGCTAAGACACCTTCCCAGCACCACTGGGTTAATTCTGCTGAGCACCTAATCTGGATTATAAATTAGCTTGGAGAAGATTCTATCTTCTTAAGGTTAATGATACTGAAGAGCACGTTAAAATAGCAATGAGAGTTGTTCAGGTGCTCTTGTTGTGATTCAACATCGAGAGGAATTTTGGCAAGCATATACTTCTAGAATTGTTTTAGTGACTTCATCCTCAATTTGAGTTTGTGCTACGGCACTTGTCTGTGTGCCAGCTAAAGAAAAGCACTGATCTGTTGCTTGGCAATAGAGATTTTTTTTTTCTCCCCCTGAGGCTCAATCAAGAAATCTGTGAAGAATAGGATTCCATTTTTCTGGGATTAGGGAAGTTATTGTTTCATTTAAGTAAAACACAGTTTTATTTCTTGTGGCGTTGGCTGACTGTGTGTAAGGAATGGAAGTGAAACAGGTGAGATTAAATGCAAATTTAGGATTGTTTTGGTTAGCAGTTTGGCAGGAAAACTTGCAAATATGCAAAAAAAAAATGATAGTGTTATTGCTGGGTGTGATGGGAGGTTGAATTATAAAGAATCATTGCACAAAGTGAGACTCATCATTTTCAAAAGTAATGTGAGGAATAGGAGAAGAAATGAGGTAATTTAAATTTGAAAGGCAATGAAATGAAATGAATCAAAGTATGACTAACAAGGTGTTCTAGTGAGATGTTGTTAAGCTGGATGCAGCGTGCTTTTAAAAGAAAGAGATTTAGTACTAGAAATGTAGATGTTGAGAACTATGTGCAAAATAAGCAAAGGATTTTAAATGGAGCTAATGTTTGGCAACGGTATTTTCAGTGTTAAAGCTATTAGGCATTTAATTATAATTCCTTGAATTTTAACTTGCTTCCTATGTACTCTAATGCACTTTAAAATAAGGGAGAGAGCAAGTTGCCGGGCTATCGTGGTGCAAAATAAACATGGTGACATTGAAAAAATGTCACGACATTACACTGTCATTGTAATATAAACAATCCATTTTCTGACTGTGAACTAAACATGTTGAATGAAATAAGAGATGGATGAGATTGAAAGGTGAACAATAAAAAAGGAAGCTCAAATTCCACCTAGAAGCCAGAAGCTTGTTCTATGTGATGGGCAGGAAATAATCTGGAGCTTGACAAACGATGTTATCAATTGCCACTTGTTGGTGATCTAATATTAGTGACTTAATATCTAGTTTAACCATAGGTTCAGTGTCTGGGTGGCACGTATCAAACCTTTGGGATTCTATCTAACAATCCATCAAGATTTAGAGCCTTTCCCATGACTCTGACTTTCACAAATGGTGTGCTGTACAATTTACAAGCTGTAAATCTGATGTTTGGGCAGTTCCTTCTTTTGTTTCTGGTTTAAAGTAGTGGATTTTTGGCATTGTGAAATCAACATGTATGCATTACTTGATGCATCCCAATGTCTGATTAGCAGGATAAGGATTTCCTATGGTGTATCTATACTACAATTAGATACAATGATTTTAAGGCATGCTTCTTTAACAGCATCTAAATTCAGACTGAAGTTTTGTTTTCTCATTTTGTTGTTTCTCTAACTGGATGGGAAGTACTGATGCTTCATTTAAAAAAAATAATATTCCTGAACTCTCTTTAGATTAAAATAAAATAGTATTGAAAATGGGCTCTGTGCTGAGAATTTGTATGCTGAGCTTGTCAGACCATGAATCTTTATTATTACTGAGCTTTATCCTTGAGTACATCGCTTGCAATTCAGTTTGAATATTAAGTGTCAGGCTCAAACGCGCTGGTGAGAGATTTGCAGCAACCAGCAGGTTCCTGTTCCAACCTTAGAAGCCTTTGACCTCTCTCTTCTTTGATAAGTGGTCTTATTTCACATGTGTCAGCTTACTGGTGTGAAGCTCCTGATGCCATAAGAGATTGAGAAAAGACCCTTACTTGCAGTTTGTGATTTTCTCAGTACGCTGTGGAAGGTTATAGATAAAGAATAAGGTGGCGTGGAGCTGGTTATTCAGAAATGCGTGTGAAAACCTGTGATTCTTACAAATCCAATGCTTTTTCTCAATGAATGGGTATGGTGCAAGTAGAAAGAACTGTAGATTAGAAAGAGGAATAAAAAATCATTTTTTCTTCCTTACAAATAGCAAATCTGAAACAAGTGGTTCTGCAGAGATGTTTGCTGTGTCCCTATGCTCTAGGTTTCGTAACTTATGTTTGTGTCTGTCCCTTCTTCCTGTGGAAACCAGCTGAAGTCGTTGCTTACTATAGTAAGAGAAATAAACGTTCAGTGTTAATTCCCCTGGTAGTAGTGTACCATTTGGGCTGCAGATATAACGTCACCTGTACTCTGAAGTATTTTACAAGATAATGATTTTAATAAAGAACTGAGTGTAGCCCAATTCTGTATTCCTATGAGCAGGAA
Source organism: Coturnix japonica (assembly GCF_054131305.1). Taxonomy (NCBI): domain Eukaryota; kingdom Metazoa; phylum Chordata; class Aves; order Galliformes; family Phasianidae; genus Coturnix; species Coturnix japonica. Next base: position 18,268,644 of record NC_140675.1, on the reverse strand, counting down.
TAAATGCTTCTGCCTTTTTTCCTGTATGTATGCATGACTAAATGCTTCTGCAGTACTAACAGAAAAGGTTTATTAGCTCTTCTTAAATATAAGCCGCTTCTAAGGCATACAGGCGTGCTTCCCTGATTTAAATTACGGAATTAATGTTCATTCAATTTATAGCATAGTGATTAACTGAATGAAAATGAGCTATCAAAAGTAATTTTGGGGTCAGCGAGATTAGCGTTAAATGCTGTATCAGAATGCGATATCTGAACAAGGTGAGAGTAAGCTGCATTTGGCCTTTGCTGCTGCTTTACTGGTTCTAGTGAGGCACACTGTGACAGCTTCATAACCACCAGGAATTAGTACTTAAGTGTGATGGTATTACCTGGTACCTGTAGCTACCTGATTCAGTCAGAGCAAAGTGCTGTGCCCTTTAACTACAGTATTGCTTTTAGGGCTGCCAGCTGTTCTGCTGTTACATTATCCCAGTCCAGATGCATCCTATAGCTGAGCTCTTTCAGTTATAGTGAGAGTATCCATATCATGTTTGCAAAACTATTGGATAAGCTGCCTTTGTTTTCCTTTCTTACAACTTTCCCTTGTCCTGGTCATTAACTTCAGATGATGTTTATTAACACTGAAAATGCAATGTCAGAATTGTCATTTATAAAGAAAAGAATAAGTAAGAAAACTATTTTTTCTACATCTGAAACTTCTTTCAAAGCTACTTTGCTTTGTACGGCTATGATTCATTTCTTGACCTGTGACAGATGAGAGAACTATTAGTTTCAAAAAGGGAAATGTAAGAAACCCCACTCTCTAAGTATAATATTCCAACTTCTTGGTCTTTGTCAGCATTGCAGTATTCAGCACTAAAAGCTCACCACTGCGACTGATAGGAGAACTCTACAGTTAGTTGATAACAGCTCAGCCTTTTTCATGTTACTTCATTGTATGCCCTCTTCACTTGAATTTATGGTAATCTTCTAATCTAGCTGGTGTGTAAGTGTATTATTATGTGGAATTGTGTGATTAATCTTACTGATGTTCATGGGACTGTTCTTCCTGCTTAAGAGCTTTGGTAGAACAGCCTCTTCATGCAGAAGAATGAGGGAGAAAAGCAAAAATTCTGAAGAAAAGCTTAAAAAAGTGATTATTTGTTAAGTAGTAGTTATGATATCTATATTAATAGAGAAATTTGGACGCTTTCTGTGTGGAGGGAAATCGTGTAGGAACTGATTTTTCTGGAGTTGTAGTCTTCTGCATGTTAGAGAGCCTTCTGAGCATCAGAAGTTTAAAGATGTGTTTTTAAGGACCGTTGAGGGGCTGCTCAAGAACTTAGACAAGTAAAACAACTGTCTGTACTTCTCATGTACTTGGCTGTACTTTTCCCTTCTGATGTTATTTCAAGTGTTGTTATCCTCAAGTTTCTTCTCTATCTCCTTCAGAGTCCAGTCTGTGCTTAGTGCTTCATTCTTCTCCTGATGCTTTTCCTTTTGGGATCCTGACACAGGGCACACGGTCTGTAGGTCACCCTTCCACCGTAGGTTTCTTAGCAGCAACTCTAAGAGGAAAAGTGAATCAATGACAATCTTAACATGAATCATCATTAAGCTGGTGTCTGTGATTGCATCAGACTCTTACTGCCAGGTTTAAGCAGTATTGTCTCAAATACAGGAGGTCTGGGGCCAGCTGGCTGTTCCTGAAGGAAAGCTGGAGCTGAGGGCACCCTCTGCTACTGTTGAGGCTCCCCCGTGGGCTGTGGGTACATTGGACCTCAATGGGGAGAGCAGAACCAGGCACTAGAAGTGGGGGAGCAATGACAACTTTAGGCAAGGCCAGCAGCAGTAAACTGGGATGGAGGTGAGGTGATGCCAGTTGCCCTTTTTCCCTCTTTTTCCACTTTTTTTTAAAGAAAATATTATTTTTAACCTGATGTTTGTCGGCACTGAAAGGAAATCCTCAGAACATCTCCTTTTGACAGACAGTGCAAATTAAAAGATACGGCGAGGCAAAGGAAACTGGAACCCAAATATGCCCCCTGGGTTTTCATTTACAGTTAGGAGCTACAGATACAATTACTGCTGACAGAAATTCAGAAGCCAGTGGCAGAGTGCATGTGGCAGTAGACTCATGCCAGGCAGTAATTGGGAAGATTATTTTTAATCAGAGCATATCCTACAGCCCAAACATTAGCAATCTCTTGTAAGGCTGACAGGAAATTAAACTGATACCAAACAAAAAAAAAGCCTCAAAATAGAAGTAATGTGGTTAGAAGTCTAATGATGGCAAAGCTCAATCCTTGTTGCCTTTTGCTGTTATCAAAAGGGAATTGCTTTTAACTTAAAGCAACAGATTACATTGTTTAGTGGTATTTTAGAGCAGAGTTGAAATTGTCAGATTAGGATAATTTATACATAGGCTTTTTGATGAAGTTGTGTAGGTGTAAATCAAACCTGGAAACTGAATGTTGGTATTAATATTTTTCTTATTGTCCTGGGACCTATATACATATATATATGTGTGTGTATACATATTTATATATGTATATGTAAAATACTTAAGGGAGCTACTTATAATGAAAAGCACTGTAATGGCTGAGATGCTCCTGGAATGCCCAGATATGGTAATTTTATAAGGCTGCATGGCCTGTGGCAATGACCCTGCAGGAGAATCTCTGCTGCTCTGGCTGCATGATCTGACTGCCCCAAGGGAGTCAAGGTTTTCTAACCCGAAAGCCCAACACTTGCATTTTTAAGGGGATATTAACATTTCTCAGCCAGGCTTCTTCATAGATGCTTGGTAAGATTTCTTTTAATTGACTCAAGTCTTCCTTTTATTTGTGTTTTCAGAATAGAAGGACTTTAGCCCTGTAGAATGTTTGTTCTGCTGTTGACAAATATTGTTGTATCGTGTGCTATAAATGGATGCAATGCAAGAAATTACTTCTTGCTTTTCTGTGCTATGTCACAGTTGTTTGAAAATGGAATTTAGCGCTATAAAACCAGACAAGTTTCCTTATAGTGGTGTGGACCATCTTAATGATATCTCATGTCAGTCCAAAGCATAACATCAACATCTGTGACGTTCCACTGGGTTATCTTGCGGCTCGTGAACATGACATTGTCAAAATGCAGGTTTTCTCACAAAATTATTAGCATTTTTCTCTCTGTTTACTTATATCGAAAATTTCTTTGCGGAACCATGTGAATATGACTGAAGAATAATACATGTTGTTTAGTTGTTGTCTGATATGATCAGTAAAGTATGGTTCCTAATATATGGATAACTTGTGCAACTGTTACTACCTGACATGGTATAGAATGTGTGCCTTGGTGGTTGTTCCTATTCCTCCTCAGCTACGTTAGGGATATTCACTATTGAAATTATATATATGTATGTGTGTGTGTGTATATATATATATACATATATATATATATATATAAAAATTATAAGTAAAAAATAACACATTATGTGAGGAAAAAAATCAACGTGTTTACTGTTGGGAATTATTAAAGTGAATAAAACATTATCAAATGTATCTGTTTTAGTAATACAGGGACTTTGGTGTGTGTTTTCTCTGTGGACTCAACATGGACAATATTTCTATCTTCTGTTTGTATGAGGGAATGTACACCGCTATGTGTGCATGGAAATGAAAATGCATTTAGGGTGAATTTGTTATGAAAAACATGTTTGCGCTTACTGTAACTGCTAAAATTCAATGAATAATTCAGTAAAATATTAGATGTCAACACCTGCTCATCGATTTAAACAAAAAAAATAACAGTATGGGATAGAATGTTATCCTATTTTAATTCAATGCTCTGTGTATGTATAATATATTTTGGATGCTCCTTTCTGTTTATATATTTTATGGTAATTGTTCTTTTGCAAAATTGCTTGAAGTTTACAAGTGAAAAACATGCAAGTAAATCGTAGTTGTGTTTTCCTATTGAAACAGAAACCTGTACTGAGGATGATTTTGAATTACAACGTTGTATTACATTATGTGAGTTCCTAATGCATACACAAGATGTTGGTTTCAAATAAATCGAAAAGTGCCTGGTTAGCTTTTTCTGCCTTTTTAATTAACTATTACTTAATAAGTAATAAAGTATTTATTGCTGTTTATGCATGATTGAATATTGCTGCTTTTCTTTGTTTTGAAGTAAAAATGCTATTATGTCCTTATAATGGATGGTACATCACTTCCTTAACAAAGTTTTCCTCAGTGCAATATTTTCCATTTATTTATTTTTTTTTATGACATTTTGAATCTTTAAGCTTACCTTGGGCTTTCCATGTTTGGAAGGCCAAAATATTATCTCCTTTGAAACTACCTTGTACAATATGAATTCATTTCTCTTTGCTTAGGAAACTACACAGAAGCCCCATGCAAGTGGTGCCTATTGTTTTCATGACCGGAGCCTTCTTTCTGTAAGTACGCTGATTTTTATTATTATTTTTTGCTGTTGTTGATTTTATTGTTTTTCCTGGGAATGTGATTGGAATGTCTGCTTTGTTATTGCTGTTATAGCATATAAGGTAATACACTGGCCTTCACAACTTGCCTTGCTGATGCTGGATCTCGAGACTCATAGGCCATACTTACAAGGTCAATTGTCTTTTACTCTTCAATGAGTAACAGCTTGTTTGTGGCTTGCAACAGAACATCTTCCCTGTTTCTGTCCGTAGGTTAAAATAAACAGTTCATCCCTCTTTATTTCCCTTTTGCGTGTTAGGGTTATGTTGCTCTGTTTATTTTACTTCTGACTGATTCTGTCAGAAAGAAATTTTAGTATATTTATTAGTTGGTTCAAACAGTCTTCCCCTTAGAACAGCTACAAATAATTCATTACGCTTTGTTGTTCAAGCTCATAAATTCATAGAACTCGTGATGCAGTGGCTGTGTTAGTTCATTTTTCTCTTTTTTCCTTCCTGAAAGCTATTTTACATTAGATGCAGATGTTTTCTTACCCAGACTTTTTGTTTCTGTTTCATACTAAGAATTTATTTTTTTCTTGCAAAGCATTTTAACCCATGCTTGGAAACGGTATTAAGCAATTTTATTAGGATACAATTTCATACTCAGTTGAATAATAGTTGCAAAATAACAGGTAAACTAAACAAAGTGTACGATTTCTTGATGTGTGTGTTTGATACTTGAGAAAAATTTGTTAGCAATCCTCTGCTTAAAATAATGCGTTGTTCCATCTTTGTGCTGTGTAATAGCCATGGTTGATCCTGCGATACAGCAATAGGAGTTGCACGTGTGGTTACAGTGAGTTCTGTATGGGGGCTCATGGAATAACAGAAATATACTTTAAATTAGATTTAGTTCTGTGTGTAGTACATGTGCTGACAAACTAGTGAAGCCGGCTCACTTTTCTCATAACAAGTGTTAGTACTTGAATTCTACCCCAACGGTTTAGTGTCCGTGAAAGAATTTGGCTTGTAGTCCTTGTTAGGAGTAAAGAGTCTTACACTTACTGTCCTGTATCGTACACGATCTACATCTTAATGTCTTTGAAACAAAATTTTAATATTTCTAGACAGCTCCCTGGTTTGCAAGGCAAAAATAAGAAAAAGGCTTGTTCATCTTGAAGGCAGATTTAATTCTATAGTGCTCAGCATGCTTGTTGCTTTTCTCTTTCCCTCTCTTGAGTACTGCTTTCTATCACAGAATAACTTTACAATTCTGAGCAGAATTGGACACAATTGACAGCTTTTGTTAGAAAAATGGTAATAAGGAATGTAAGAATGGGGTTGGGGTTTCCAACCTGTGGGAGACGGTGGTCCCCAAGATAATTACCAGCACATTTTTAGGAAGCCTGCATTAATTTAACTGTGAATATACTATCTAAAAATGTACTTAAAGGAAAAGATATTCATGTTCTTTCAAGAAGATAAATCAGAGATTTGGGGTATATGACAAGAAAGAAGAAGAAAATACTCATTTGGAATTTTGGGAAGGTCTAATGCCTCCAAATCTCCATACGCATAATTGATTTTATTATTTTCCCTTGTGATCGTAACCTAACCGGCATGATGAATATCAATCAACTTCTGGGGCTAAGAGGTCATTTTTTTTCTTACCAGGCTGAGACTGAAGTCCAGCATGTTGCCTGGTAACAGGCGATGCAGATGAGTTGGCTCTTAAGTGCACCATATGGCTGGGCGTTATGCCCTCGTCACCCATGACATGGTGTACACATGTAGTACATTACTGATTATGGAATGGTTTGTCCCGTTCTCTTATTTAGCACATTTGAAAATAGCAATAAGAATCCAACACAGGTTTGTTATGAAATGGAATGCTGTGCAATGAAACAAATTTCATTAAACAAATTTGGGTTTTCAACTTACACTGATTGTTTAATAGTGTCTATGCTACCAAAGAAAAGGGCAATCAAAATTGTACTGCATTTAGCAAACCAGTAAAGCAATCACAGACACTTCTGGAAAACAACTGAAAATAAATGTGAGAGGCGAAAGCGAATTGTTTCAAATTTGCAATGGGGAACCAAGCACAAATTGTGACCGGATAGGAATTTTTAGTAGAAATGAATATAAAGCCTAGATCAGCAGAGTTCTTGTTCATTCCCTTAGCTAGAATGTTTCTCCCATTCTGCTGTCAAACTTGAAGTCATTCTGAAAGGAATACTGTGGAGAGTGGAATTAAGCAATAACACATGCTATGATCTCTGTGCTCTGGCTGCCCAAAGCCTGGATAAAGTGAGAGATGGGGAATAGGATTGATTTTGTATGTATTGCCAAACGTATATCTACACATGTGAAATGGAAGATGATTAACTGGTATCCCAATTCAGAAGGCTGGGCAGTTAAGCAGCAGATATTCTGTGTTTTTTGTATTGTGTGATTTATTTAGAAAGATCAGTTGCTGTCTGTAGCCCTCCCCTATACTGCTACACTTACCTAAAGCTATGTTATATGGCAAGTAAGCTGTCTATCTTGGGCTTTTCAGCTTAAGTTCTGTGAAAGTATGTCAGGGGGAAAAAAAACGTAGAAAGCCACATTATCCACGTTGTGAGAGATGATTTTAGCCATGCTTTTTGAGGGAATTTCTGTATACTTGTTGTCTCAATCAGGTTTTTTAGTCATTGCATTGTACACAGTTGCTGTTGGTGAATGTACTGTAGTTGAGTGATCCCGTGTTACTTCTGGCAGTTTTCCTTGGCTGTCAGTTTTTAAGGTAATAGAATGAAAAGCAGATGGTTCTCCATGTTAATCTAATAGGCATATCCATTGGAAGATCTGACATAGTGATCCACATTTTAAACCCTGATGGATGTAGATACGCGTGTGCAAGTATTCTGTCCATCCCAAGTCTTATCATTAGTTCAGCATTAGGGACAGTTGTCTTCTTGCAGAAGCCTGTAGTCATTTAATGAAAGGCATTTCAAGTGCTCTTCTGTCATTATAAAGCCATGTTTCGCTTTGAACTTGTTATCATGTTAAAATAATTAATGGACAAATACTCATAGATATTATTGCAATGAAAATAGATTCTCCCATTTCCCTCCCTCATTAAAACAAGTCTTTTAAAAATGCAAAGCAAGCCACTGTTTCAAATCAGTGTAGCATACCACGGGGATCTGGTGAGTTGAGTATGATTGAAGGATTTCTGCCTGAGAGGCATGAACAAAATGCTAACAAAGTACAGCAAAGAACGAGGTTTTTTTGCTTTGTGGTAGCTACAAATGAAAATATCAACTGTCTACTTTCTGCTGAACAGGTGGATGTGCTGCTCGTTTTGTTTAAATCTTGATGTTCTTACAAAAGGGATGGAAAATAATATCCTTCAGATAATGCTTAATCACTGCTTCATCATACGCAGCAGTTACTTGAGGAGACAGATGTCACAAACAAGAGCGTAACCTGTTTCAACTTTCTCTGAGCATTTATTGCAGAGAACATTGTGTGGTGTGCAATATCCTTTGGTCAGTTCAGTTCAGCTCTCCTGGCCTTGTTCCTTGCTGTCCTGCACACCCACAGCCTACCTGCTGGGGAGTTAGCATGTATGGGGGAGCAAAAATAAGCAAACAAAAACAGCAACACAAAACCACTGCTCAGCACTATGCTGACAGCAGCAATAATGCTTTTGTTGTGCCAGCATGGTTTTAGTCACAAATCCCAACCATAGCACCATATGGGCTGCATTGAAAAAAAAATTTATATCCTAGCCAGACCATAACATAACACATACCATAAAGTTGCTGCTTTTCTTCTTCATTCTTAATGATGATCCTCCTTGCTTCATCTACACCCCAATGGAAAAAAAAAGAAATTATGAGCACATCTGGAAGAAAGAAAAAGTGGTGGGATATATATTTTTTTTCCTTATCTGGAAGGATGTTTTGCACAGCTAAACGACCCAGTAAAATAAAACCCTGTGAAAAGATTGATCTGAAATTCTTCTCAAATTATGCTTTTATCTAGACCAAGTTGTTGTGTGGTATTGATTTTTAGATCTGAACAGTCTACAAGTAATAAAAGTTTCAGAGCCAAAATAATGGAAGGTGGTTTTCTGTCTTTTGTGTAAGCCGGGTTAGGATATTGAAGTATGAATCAATTACTTTGTCACTCAGGGTCCTTGGAACTCAAAAGAAAGTTTTAGCATGACATATTGCTTCCAGATGCTTTGGTTCCTTGAGTCTTATCATCCAGGCAGTCATTGTTTGTTTTTCTTCACAAGGTTGTTAGCAGCCTGGTCACTCTTAGTCCAACATCTAGCTATCAGGAAAAGCAGGAGATAGAATGATAGAATTGATGTTGAGGGGGTTATTTAAGGCAGGCGAAACTAAGCCTGACTTGGAATGTGCTGAAGGAGTAAGTAACAGCATAAAATCCACTTTTGGAATTTCATAATGGATGGTAATTTGTTCTTGAGGAGGGAATAAATGATTGTTATTACTCAGAATCCTTTCCTGGTAACATCAGATGGTGTTCCCCGAAGCAGTATTTCAATGCTTGACAGCTGTCAGAAAAAGCAAATTGAATATTTGGTAATTTTCAGGAAAGGCCATCAGTGCAGAAAATATAGTACTGTGCCTGCTAGGATTTGCATTGGTCTTAAATGTGCTCACTGTAAGCAGCTCTTGGTTACCCTGTATCCTGAAATGGTGTCATACAGAGAAATGAAAGGAAGGGTTGGAGGTATCGAATAGCTTCCATCCAGGGGAGACATGAGCTCACACTCTTTATCTTGGAAAGGGTGACACCTGAGCAAAAATGCGAGATGTCATTTCAGTCAAATGATGGACTGAAATTGTTATTGATATGAATATTGATGTGATAATGATATGACTCATAAGACAAGGATCACAGACTCAATGAAATGATCTAGCAGTGATGCGAGAAACTTTTCTTGCTGTATGTTGCTATTTTATGTAGTTTTGCCACTCAGTATTTCAGATACCAGAAATATGAATAACTGTGTGATGGACAGTGAGTGCCTTGCAAAAACACAGTGTTTTCTAAACTTCAAACAAATGTTAGAGATTTTAAATTTGGGTTTTCTCCCATATGAAGTAGACTTGAAAGTATCTAATTTGAACCTCAAATTCACTATGAAATGCTTTTCAGTTTTGTTGTTAGTATTGTTTGTAATGATCTACTAAGGTTCAACAAGCCATTAGCTTGGTATTATCATCTTAAACACAGCAAATATTTCTGAGATTTTATTGATCTGAAGACTTTGTGAGTTCTTTATCTATTTTATAGATATACACCAGAAAGGATTTGGAAATGCTAGCCTTTTTTTCCTCCTTTCTTTTTGCTATTCCAGCAAACGTGTTTGAAATGAAATTGCTGGACTGAGGTGGTATTTGAATACGTCATTAAGTGATGTTGTTCATGTTATGTTTTCAGCACTGAGATGTTCTCTATCATCTTGCTTTATTCCAAAGGAATATCTGTAAAAGGGCAAGAGAAACAAAATGTAGTGGGGGCATCTCTGAGTAATGTCTGCTGTATTGCTTTTGATCCAGTGCAAAAAGCAGTTATAATGCTCCTAGTATCATAAATAGCAGAATAGTAGTAAAACTCAAACTGAGAAATTATCTTCTGTATGTTTTCTCAGTATGTGTGTGATTGGCGTATGAAAATGAAATATTCTGCAATGAAATATTTGTTTTCTCCAGTGGCCCTGAGTCCCTCTTGAGAGAGAGAACAAGATAGAAGGGCTTCTGCTATGGAAAAAAATAGGAATCTCTTCTGTTGAGCTATAGCCTGTCTGCAGCAGAGCACTTGTTTGCATCCAAAGCTGCTGGCTGTTGTGTGAGAGGCGCTCATAAGTGTATTCTGTTAGCACAGGTGCAGTGGTTAGGGTCTGAGTGCAGAAAATACTTCATGCTCTTAGACTGGGAATATGAAATGCTGAAGGACTGCAGGTCTGTGCTCTGAGCCAAGCTGTACAGATGAGGAAGAAGAGCAGAAGGGTGAGCTGTATGAGCAAGTACAAAGAGGTTCCTTTCTCAGTCAGGTGAATTCCTGAGAATCCAAAACATGTCAAGATCTATTTTCCTATCCTTGCAATGTCAGACTGATCCAGTCAAAATGGCATTTTAGCTAATTATTTGTGTACTTGAGGTATTAGTGATTACCTTTGTATTCACAAAGCTTAAATTATTCCTAGTCTATTTATTAGTAAGAGAGGTTCTTCCAGGTGGTTGTTCAGAGAAAAAAGTCCCTATAAATAATATTCTCTTGGTTTGAAGAATCCCAGTGGGATTGAATAAACTGTACAGTATCACTGTCATACCTACACTTGCAGGCTGTGTCCATGATTTCATTGTGTCTGTGTTTCTTTGTCTGTGGCTGAGCTGTTAAAATCCTTGCAAACCCCAGAGTCATCTCCCTTCACCCTGTGCCCTGGGTTGCCACCCTGCCAGTGCTCTGCTTCATGCAAGCAGTACCACAGCCTGTTTGTATAAAGGTCTACACCACACGAATAACCAGCTGTGAACTGAGTTGTGCACAGCTACCTGTCTATGAGGGTAGTGGCTGTTAAAGCTAAATAAGGCAAAAGAAAACTTATAGGATTGTGGTGGAAAACTCATTATCAAGCCATCCCGATGAGGCTCAGGCCTTGCGTACTCAGTGAAGTGCTTGGAGCCAGTTACTTGCAGTGAGACTATGTTCCAAGTCATAGGACTATGCTCTGCACGTCTAAATTCAGCTCTATTCTTTAGATTTTTATTTGGTTTTTCTAGGAGATAGCCTGGCTCCAGTTCAGATCAGAATAGGTCAGATATGTGTTTACACAAAATCAGAGCTGTGATTGTAAAGCAAACCTCATCTCAGTGTTCAATAGGGAGGGATGCAATTTCACTCAGGTCTGATACTAAACTACCCAATATTTATTTTTTCTTAATTGCCACTAAGAAAATACTGTTACTTTATATCTGTAATTTCTACTTATGTTGGAAGACAACTATTTTACTGGGTAGTCCAGATATGGTAATGTTTTCGAAGGAAGTGATTTTTTTGTTAGCAGTCTGCTTGTCTTGGATAGAAAATCTATTATTGTGGGTTCTTTTACTTCTGGCTTTGCCTTCCTACAAACAGAGTATAGTTTCATGAGCTCTGTTGTATCTCTAAGTTTGGCAAAAGCATTCAAATTTATCTTCCAAAAATGCCTCATTAATTGTGGGTTTTTTGAATGTTCTTGTAATTCTGTTGTTTCCTGATGTTCTCAGAGATCCTCCTGTATTCTCATTTGTGCCCATTGCCTCTGGTCCTGGCACTGGGCAATGCTGACAGGAGTTTGGCTTCACCCTCTCTTTGCACCTTCCCTCTGGGTGCTTCTGGACATTAATGAGATCCCCCTGTTCTCCAGCTGAACAGCCCCAGCTCTTTCAGCCTCTCCTCACATAAGGTGTTCCAGACCCCTCAGCATCTTGTCCAGCACATCCACATCCCTCCACCTGTTGGCAACCACTGAGTGTTGTTGTAACATTAACAGTGAGCTGTAAAATGGAGGAGGCTGACGCTCTGTGGTGGATATCATAAATATCATAGGATCAATGACAAATATGGATGATTTTTATGAATGTGATAAATGCCACCATACTTTGCTTTTTGGCACCAGTGTAACTAAGTTCAACAAAATACATGAGGAATCATGTTTTATACATGAGGAAGCTTCGTTTGCCTCTTTTTTTCCCCAAGTAAATGTGAAATAAATTCTAAAATAGAGAAAAGTGGGAGGAAAAAGAAATGACCATGAAGATTCAGGTGCAAAACACAAGTAAAATCTAGACAACGGCATCGTTATTATTACGTTTGAATGCAGCTTTTAATGAACTTCAATTTTACAGAGAACTTTTTTCCTACATGAGCATGCTTTGCAATGTCAACATTATCTGTGATGTGTTATTGGATCAGCTAATGACAGCAAGTTATATTTAAATCTGTTGAAATATAATGACTGTCCTAAGTGCAAATGATCTGTAGCTAGCAAGTTACTGTCCAAGTACTTGGGATAGACTTGCAAGGGAATGGCTCAGAGGAGTGGAAAAAGTAATATTGAACCCATGTTGGAGGAAAAAATACATGAGATACTGAGGGTACCGTTTATCACCATTACCAATATATTTTAGAGCAAACCTCTTGTCCCTGAGCAGATAATGGTGATTTTGTTTATGTGAAATTTCTTAAAACTCTGCTGCTTTGCCAGAACATCTTTCTGAAGTGAACTCGGAGCCTTTGATATATCAGGTTTGCCAGTGGTTGTTGCTGCATCTGTGACTGCTAAAATTATCTACAGCTGGAGTTTAGCAGTAGCCAACTCTCAGCAATTTGGCTGGTTTGCTGGCTTTTAGTGGAGCATTTTGGGGCTAGGAATAGATTCCCATAAGGTAAAATAACCTTTTGTGATGGGGGGCTGGGGGAAGGAAATTAAATTAACTTCCTGAAAGGCACTTGTCAATTGTAGATGAATAACAGCTATTTTGAATGTCAATTGATTAATCCCTTAATTAAAATGATTTCCTTTTTGTAGTCAGAATACTCAGATGAATATAGAAAAATGTGATAATGTAGAAGATGTATTTGAAACGTATTTCTGTCAATCTAGGTTGAGATAGATGCTTCTGTAATTGAGTTTGTCAGAGGAAACCAGGGCTGCAGGCATCTTCTCATAGGTGTATGCAGAAAGCTATCTCCATGCATCATTTTACATCCCATTATTCCTAAAAATAAGGGAGATAGTGGTGTTGTGAGTTTTGTTGATGGTATCAATATAAAAATTGCGACCAGAGTTGTTGCCAATGGGAAATCAGGCGTTTAGGTAGAATTAAATTTACTGTCAATACCTGTGATTTCTCAGTTTACAATAAACTGACTTTGCCGTTTCATGATGGATTGTATGACTTTTCCATATCAGCAAGATTTTATAAAATTTCATCCTATTTCTACTGCCAGTAATTGTAAAATGAAAGGTCATTTAAATAATAGATACCCTTGTGATATACAAGACATAATAGATACCTTTGGATTAAATAATAGAATCCTTGCGTTGAAGGTTTACCAAAGCAAGGAAACAAAACTCCAAAAAGATGGAGCTTCTACCACAGTCATGCTTTCCCTTCAGGAATTATAAGCTTAAAAACTGGAAGAGAAAACTGAGGCAGGAGCTCTGAAATACCTGGCAACCAGTCAGAAATGTATTTGGGTTATAATTTACCTGGGCTATGAGAAACATTTAGCTTTGGTCAATTAATGGATACGTGCATATATTCTGCAATAGACTGGAATATTTAAAAGGGACTGTATCTTACTTGTTAAGTGTGCATGATTTGTGCACATGTTTCAGGTGCATCTTTGTGGAGTGGAACCAAATTGCTTCCTTATGGTAATCTTGTGCATTAAGTAGTTTCTTCCTACTAAAGTGAAGGTTTCTTAATGGAATAACTCTTAACTTAAATATCAGCTTGAAATCCTCTGTGTGCTTGCAGCTCGTTGCAGTTCATCCTGTGTTATATTTAGAACATAAGCCTTATACTTCATTTTACTCACGTTTTGGTTGTTCTTATGTTTTTTTTTTTACTTGATATGTATTATTTTCTGTAGTGCTTTCTAAAGTTTGTTTAGGAAGTTGATTCAATATTTTCCAGTGAAAATTGCTATGTAAGTATTATGCAGAAGAACATGTTTGCAAACCAAGATGGAGAACCACTGAACACAGGTTAACATTTGTTTACTTTTAATGAAGGTAAATAATCCAGCTGTACCCAGCCATCAGCTCCCCTGCTTTCCAGGGCAGCTAGGAGACTTGAAGAGGAGCAGTTTGCTGTGTGGCTAGGATCTGAGCAGTCCATTTGGTGATGTGTCTTTGGAACAGGAACTTTTTCTTAAGTCTGTGTTCCTCTCCACATAAGCCTGGAGTTGAACCACTGATGTATAAAAAGCTTAGGTGGATTTCTGTTGTAGTGACTACTTAGAATTAAGAGTGCTCGGTAATAGATACTGAAGCTAATGATTGCAGAGCTTTCTTGCATCTAGTGTTAACAGTTTCTCAGTATGATAGATACTGAGGTGTGTGGTGGCTTGTACTTTTCTCATTTTAATACCTTTTAGGTTGCTTATGCTTTCGCTTAAAAGCAAATTAAGCAGTGATTAAGTTTATAGAGCTGTATGTGCCTTGCTCCCAGTTGTGCTGAGTTATATTTCTTAGAGTTTGAATCTCTATACTCACAAATGACAGTCTTACAATTCTGCAAGGATACCAAAGAGAAAACATTGCACAGAGTTCTTCCAAGAGCTTTTGAAAGTTGATTAATGTTTCATAGACTTTATTTACAATATGTATAATAAAACTTTGCATAATTCAAAAGCGCGCTGTTTGATCGTGCAGCGTTTATTGAACTAAGAGTTTTTATAAAGTGCATAAACAAATACATCAAACCAATGGTAGATGTACTCCAGGGTGAAAGACATCAATTTTTCTGAGAACTCTAAGATACAGCTCCAGATTTTGGGCTGGTGTGATATCAAATACACAATGAGCTTTTTACAAACTATTTTGACCTTTCAGCTGACTCCCCTCTACTCTCTGGTTGAAAAATGTTTCTTGACGTTATGAAGATAGGAACTGGTAGATGCCACATAAAGATGTGAGTTAGAAGAGCCCAGAAAAGGGTGCTTTCTGGAACGATTGCTGCAGACTGCAATAAAAAGAGTAAATAATCTGGGAGTCCCTTGGCATTCCCTTGGATTGAGGGCCTGGCGGAGGATTGTCATGTAATTCATTCAGAAAATGACCAAAATTAAAAATAAAAATGCTTAAAGCAGGGTTAGGTTTTTAAAGAGGCCCAAGAAAGCTGAGTAGCTGCTTTCTTTGATGCTTCAGGGAGGACATAGCACTGAATACCCACAGATAACAAAGAAGCTACCGCAAAGGAAAGGGATGAGAAGCTTTAGTTTAAAAGTAGGTTTCAGGTTTATGATTAAAACTTATGAAACCGATCTTTAGCAGGGTGCTGATGGAACAAGGGGGCTTCAAGTTCATAGAGGGTAGATTTCAGTTTCGTTGCCTTGAAAATGAGTTGAAATGAGAAGAAAATATCCTACAAACAAGACAACAGATACAGTGAGTGGGACTGGAAGTCTATTAAAATGGAATAGCCTTATTAAAAATAAACAGCAGAACAGAAATGAAGCATTGAATGCTGTAGTCTACTGTAGCCAACTCTATTATTTTCCTTTGCTTTTCCTACCTGTGCTGCTTGCAAGCAACACTTATCTGAAAAAGAATTCTCACTCTGTTGCTTTCCTTGCTGTGCTAATCACCTGTATCTTGAAATACATCTTCAGAATTGTTTTATTATGACAGGTCAGCAGATAAAAGCTGAATACTGGGGGGTAAATAGCACTGACTCGCAAGCTTTCTTTCTATAGCCTAAGCACTATTCCAGAAAAAAATAAAGTTGGTTCATCATTGCTGTTGGGTCTGAAAGCATTACTGGAAAATAGAGTTCTATACTTAGTTGCTGGAGGTGAGATTTTTGTCTTACATTCTAGTTTTTCCTGTCTCTCAGTAAATTTATGTGATAATTGTCACCACAGCTGTCTGACCAAAATCTTTAATGATAAAACTGTAGGAGCTGAGGCACCATGGCGAGGGTTGAGCTATTAGTAGTTTTATGTGTAAGAGACACAAAGAGTGCTTTGCCTCATAATTTCTTTTTCATTCTCACGCAGCACAGAGATAAACAACAAAGATACGTGTGCTCAGTGTCTTCTGTGGAGATGCGCTGAGTTGTGTTGGAGTTTCTTGGCTAGTTTCTGGTGTAAAAGCAAAGCAACCAACACCACCAAACTCCCAACTACCAGTGTGCCTCAACAAGCCATTCATTGCAGCTACCAGCGTCTGCTGTAAAATACTTCTCCATAATGTAAAATACATTGGTCAGGTCCGATGTTCCTATTAAACTTAAGAAAATGACACCTATGTCTCATGGACCACCTTCTGCAGCCACAGAAGCAAGTGAGGTGTAATTTGTAATGGGATGGACATTTAGTATCTTAGAAAAGCTTCATGGTAGGGAGTTGTTTCTGATATGTTCTCATTCTCACTACAAATGGCTGCTTTTAGATTTGAGTAGAAATTGATCTTTGCCTTTGGAGGAAGAATTTTCTACCATTCTGATTCTGTCAATTGCTGTAGCAGGGGAAAAGCATGAGGAAGGAGAGGGAGGGACTAAGAGTTACAGACCCCCATTCCCCTGCACCACTTAGGGGAGTGAGGTTAAAAAGAAATAAACCAGGATTGAAGATAAGCCTGGAAGAAGCAGCAGGGGTGGAGGGAAGGTGTTTTTAATTTTGATTTTAGTTCTCATTATTCTGCTTTCTTATTAATGGGCGATACATTAAATTAATCTTCTCCAAACCAGGTCTGTTTTGCCTGTGGCAGTAATTGGTGAGCAATCTCCCTTATCTCAGCTCCTGAGTTTTTTCATTGCGTTTTCTTTCCTCCTTCTGCTGAGGGGGGAGAGGAGGAGGGAAGGTTGGTGGCAACTGTGGTCAGCTGAAGTCACTGACCACACAGGTGTGGATACAGCCTCTTTACTGTGCGGCCATGTAGGTTCTCTGTGCTTTAGTTTTTTTCAGTATGTAAGCAGAGCTTCTGTTTTAGAATGGGCTCTTATTATTTAAAAGCAACTGGGATGTGGCCTGGGCTAACACGCCATGCTCTGTTCAGAAGCTCCAACAGTTGCAGGGACATCTGCTTACGGCTCCCAACCAGTGCTGGCTCCTGTCCTTCTGGGCTCGTGCTGGGGCATCTCTACTGCTATTGTGCCTGCCTAGATTAAAGCTGATCAAAACAGCTGGGAGACCTCTTCAATATTTATCATACTGTACGTATAATGAAACTCTCAAATCAGTAATTGCTAGGAGATTAAACCTTTTCAAAGATACATTTGGTGAATACTAATGCTCTGCTCTCAAAAGGAGAGGATGTTACAAGAACCGAGAAATGGAGAGGGGGGGAAAAGAAGGAGGGAAGAAAATTCTTTGTCTTCATGGACTAAGAACAAACTTCTTGTGTTGAAGGAGCCCAGAAATGGATTATCTTTAGGCCAGAGGCCTACTGGTTCCTTAATTCAAAAATAAGCTATTATTTCATGAATGTTGTGTAACAGTTCAGTCCTGGGCCCTGATCTGCTCTGGAGAGGCCTTGATTCATGCTTTTAGTTGAATATTTTTTCTGGAGTGGAATTCCTGAACTGATGAGTGGCTGAAATTGCTATATGCTTAATATCATTTCATAAAGCTGATCTTAACATCTGTGGCTCTACAGATGCTTTTCTGCTCTGTGGTTCAATTTGTATGTGATCTCTAGTAGAATATGCACAGTAAGTGAGCAATCCAGGAATCCCTTTGCTTACAGCTGTATGCCAACTAAGTGGTTTGGATCATGCCCTGTGATAGACAGGAAGATGAGTAGTGGGTATTTCCTGACCTTTAGTGCTGTGAGCTAGCATGTCTAACATTGCCATCACTCTCTTTGGCTTTGTTTACGAGGCATTTTTCTTTATCCTTGCAATCCTCATAGGGAAATGATAGCTTGTCTCAAACTACTTGCCTATCGGTTACTTCAGTGTTGGTAGGATGGGTGCCAGGTGAAGGATGCATTTTGTGGAGTGCTGACCTTGTCTGGCTGCTGGTGTCCCCAGCTCCCCACAGCCAGTCACTGCCCCGCTGCCCTCCTCTGCAGGACAGGAGGAAAAATCAGGTAAAGATTGTGGGTTGAGATAAAGACAGAGAGATCCTTTCTGAGAGCCATCGCCAGCAAAACAGACTCAGCTTGGGGGAAATTAACTTACTGCTGATTGAAAATAGAGTAGGCTGGTGAGAAACTCGGGTAAAAGCTGAAATATCTTTCTCTCACCTTCCTTCTTCCAGGCTGAACTTCAGTCCTTTGCTCCTAACTCCTTTGGTGTGATGGGGAGTGTAGGCTGTGGGCAATCACAGCTGTTCCTCCTCAAGGTGGATGGCATCAGGGCAATGAGATAACAAGATTTTGTTGTTCTACACAGAATGTATGAAGTGCAGGTTAAGTGACAGACTTTCTCCAAACCTGTATGTTGCAGTGTAAACTTCAGCACAGCTCAAACTCCATATCTTATTAAGTACTTTTTGAATAGCTAAGGAAAATATCTGGCATAGACAAGAGCAAGCAGGAAACCACAATTTGCCTGGTGGGAAACCAGTTTTTTAAATAACGAAAGTTAACTTTTATAGTTGTATATTCAGGTGAAGGTATAGCCATACATAAAATCGTTGGAAACGGTATTAAAATGATGAAGAAAAATATTTAAGCTGATCTGGAGGGGAGAGGTGAAATTTTTGTGGGCTTTACTTTTAAGTTAATGTCCAGTAGAAACTCATAGCTGCCTTCTAAATTAACCATGTCCTGTGAGATTTAAAAAATAATAATAATAAGAAAATAAAAATCCAAGCTTTCTTCTATGTATTAAAATTATTACAGAACCATGGTGTTATTAAGGAAACTCAATCCATGGAAATAAATAAAAGGGAAAAGAAAATCTTTCAACATATACTTGGACTTTATTTTGGAGGGTTCAAGGAGAGCACTGCTTCATGTGTGCAACAGCTGCCCAGAGAGCAAGCAAACCTCTGGAAAATGGGGAATAAAAACAGGATAGGAAGCAGTTCTGAAGATTTATTACATTATGAACTCAATTTAGAAAGTATTTTTCTAGCATAGGATGCTAACAAACTGTCATTCAGTGGAATCGAATGATAGCAGATGTACAACTGAGAAAAAAATGTGCTTTGGGACATAATATGAAATTATTCCATAGCACTCAGCACAGCAAGAGGTCACTGTGGGCAACCACGTGTGTAAGATAAAACGGGGTTATGTTTTCTAAGCTGCCTCAGCAGTATAGGGAAATGGAGTGAAAAGAAGATGTGTTGTACAGGAAGGATGTGTAGGGGGTGTGGGCTGCTGGGTGACCTCTTGAGTTGTTCTGTTTCTTACTGCTCAGAGCCTTGCTGAGGTACCTTGAACATCTGTCTTGGTGAGTCTGATGCAGACTGGGGCTTGGCATAGCCTGTCTTTTATGTCTGCCTCCATATCACATTCCTGCTGCCTTTGCTTTAGGACAAAGCCCAACATCCAGCAGGATGCAGCAGCCTGTTACCTTACAGCTCCCTGCCTTGGCTGTGCCTGCAGCTAGCCCTGGGTGTTATGTTGTACGAATACCATTGAAGTATTTTGCAGTGCTCTATGAAAAGCTATTCCATTTGTATATAAAAATGTAGATGTGTGTTTTATAAGTTGTTATGAAAACTGGAATATGCTTAATGTAAAAGGGATGTCCTGGTTCTGACAGTACGTCAGCTGACAGGCACTGGGAAGAAATATTGCTACAGGGAATTTAACTCTTCTTCAGGTTTTCTGTGGGCTAACAGCTGCTGATGTACAAGAATGACTGTTAAGATATCACAAGTACTATCAGTGTTTCAGATGCGTTGTACTGTGCTATTTCCATTTCAAACTGCTGGGAACTGGCTGGTGAGCATCTCTGCTATGGAAAGAGGACTGGAAGATTGTGGTGCAAATAGTGTGGCTGTACGGTATTGCAGAATGAGTCGACAAATGAAAGCACATTTTCTTGTGTGCTGTTCTTTGTATTTCTAAATACTATGAGAAACGTTTCTTGAAGTAATTCAGGGATTATCTAAGCAGGGATATAAGAAAACTTTACTATGAAGTGCTCAGGAAATCCTGATGTAATTAATCTCTGCCTGTACTTGACCTTTGTGTTCCCATGCAATGACCCCATGTTTTCCCTTGGTTAAAGAACCTCTGGAGGAGACAGCAAAAATACCCCTAAAATGGACATTCAGTCATGTTTTTGTGTTGTGCTTACACTCATTTTTTCTAATAGTCAATTTGATTCTGTAACAAATTTATAGACAGTTTTATTACTTGAATAATGAGTAAGTGACTGAAAAAGTCAGGTGACTTTTAAGTCCTAAATCTTGTGATGTTAGAGTGGGAATTAGAAAGTGAGTCTATGAGGAATTGGTCATTCTCTCTTTGTGGAAAGAAGCTGTGTTTGTGAAGGCAGTAAAACATAACAGGCTGTCCAGCTAGACTAGTTACAAGCTTGTCCAACTGACTGTTAGGCGACTGTTTTAGTGTAATGGTAATGTAGTTCACGTTGTATTATCCTTTGGACTGAAATGCCTGTCAGTCAAGAAAGACCAAAACAACACAATGGAAACACAAAATATGACAGCAATGATTTATATGGTTTATGTAAAGAGAATGCGTGCTGCTGATCCCAGAGGAACTGTAAAGGGCACCAGCGACCCATACTGGTACTGAGGAGCTGTGTACCTGACCTCGGCATGATGTGTTGGCAAGGTTTAAGTGTCTTTTTTAAGCATAGAGTTAGAATTCAGCCAAGGTTTGGAATTAAATCTGGACCAGATATGAAAATTGAAACTATAAAATAGGCAGCAAATGAAGGTTAGATAGTGAGACAAGGGACAGAGGAGAAAGGCTAGACAGTTTCTTTAATATCAGAAATGCTTTGTAGATTAAAAGGAGACACAATAAAATATAGTTAAGTCAGAGGTGGTTTTTGAGGGGGAGAATTACTTGGTCTGTAGTTAATTTAAGTTGTATACTGAAAATCTCTTAAAGAAATGGTTGTGCTGTTGATGAAATATTATAACCAAAGCTTAGCCTGTGGTGACCTCTGTGAACAAACATGAGTTAACAGCTTGAGAGGAAGAGCGGTATAATATGACCTGGGCTGCAAGGTGCTGAAACTGTGGGCTTGTACTATGGGTACAATACTTTATTTATAACAAATAAGACTATTTCCAGTGGAAAGATGAAAAGTAGTTCCTACAGCTCAGCATATGAAGATGAAAAGGGAAGTAGGTTCTGCAGCTCTGAGATGAGTCCGGGGCTGCAGGAGACTGCAGGTCAATACTTGACTTTGAATCGGATGGGGGAATGGTATTAAAAACCAGAAATGTTTGCATCATTTCAGAAGAAAATCCCTTCTATGCTCGTGTTCCCTATTTAAATGTCCCTTAAAACAGCATTTCATATTTCTACCTGTGCTGCTGAGTTTTTAATACATCTATTTAAATGCAAATCTTGACTTTTGGTCTGTAATCATGGAAATGTTTGTCACTAAAATTTATATCAGAAATGTAATTTCATATAGAAGCAGCAGTGGCGTGGCAGGTCACAAATAACAGAATTATCCCTCAGTGCAGGGAAGTGCTTAGTATCATCTGAAGAGCATGTTTTTTTTCCCTGAAACTCCAACTTACTTTAATATATGTGCTACTAATGTACTTTTAAGCTGTGCTTTGAGTGTTTGCTTTTGCACCGACTGCTCCCTTATTACCTTTTTTTTCCCTTTCTATCCTCTGAATTACCAGGATGGCAATCCTGACAAAGTGTCTAACCTGCATGTTCAGGAAATGAATGCTCTCTTCCAACATAATGTTTTTTCCTCCTCTTCACAAGCAGGCTTAATAAAAGAGACTTGACTGGATGGCAGGAAGTTTTGCCAGGGCGATATTGAATCAGCGACAGATTACTCTTTAGATGCTGCTGAGTGTGTCATTTGTATTTCATTTTTTCCCCACTCGCGGAAACTGCTGGCCCTCATTAGTCTGACTGTCTGGGTTTCCATGGCCAGCAGCCCCGTGTCTGCCAGGACCACAGCTGCTGAGCAGGGCCACAGCTGTTTGTGGTGACTGAGCTCCAGCTGCAGCAGGCGAGGTCAAAATCGCCAGAATCGTTTTCCTGTCTGTCTCATTTTGATGGATGTGGCAGTGCTTAGTGATGAGCAGATGAGTTGCCACAGCTTCAGACCGCTGGTACCTCTGGCTCGTGGTTTGGCACAGCTCCTCGGCGGCATTGCAGCTCCTGATACCACTAAGCCATGATGTTTGCAAGTCCCCCTTTGCCATGCAAGCAGGAGAAAGAACCTTACCTGCTTGTTCAGAAGGACCAGTCTTTGGGCTGGTCAGCTGTAGGGGGCACGGCAGAATGTGGTGTGGGGAATCAAGAGCAGAAGATCCAAGCTTAACTTCAAGGGACGAAGAGTTCAATGTGTCTCAAGATACCTGTTTCAAAGAAACACTATACAGACACTGAGCCCTGGAGACCCTGTGCCTCATTGTAATAGCATGCTTCTATTTACCTAATTCTGCGGAGTGAGTACAGGTGGCTGCTTTCATTTTGCTTGTTTAAAATAATTTGATATGATTAAAGGGACGATGAATGTGAAATGCCAGATAGATTACTGCAGCCAAAGAACAGAATACTTCTTAGATCTATCACATTTTGTGCCTTATAATCTTGAGATGTGCCCCTTGTTAAATACTTTAGATTTCAAATGATAAGAGGATCTGAGGGACACATTCCTTCATTTTAATTTCAATCTTCTCTATTTATTTCCTGAATCTGGATGGCTTAAAAAATACTACAGTAAACTCATGCTCTATTGGAGTCATTTCAAAAACAGAGATAGCACACCATGTGTGTTGAGCAGTGAGATTCCTGGCTGTTTGTAATATTCCAGTTGTTTTGGTCATTGTATGTGTGTTAGAGGCAATGGGAGTAAAGAAGATGGGATAACAGCAGTTAAAGTCAATCCAAGGTCACAGCCCAGATGAAATCCAGAAAAAAGAGAAATCCTAAGGGGAAGATGACTATTTTTATAAGCACTTTATCCCCTTATAGTGACCTAGATACCTGTGCTGATACTGGGGAAAAGGGAAGCATGATATTACCAGTAGTGAGTGAAGTTATTTGTGCTGGTCTTAGGTTGCAGGGGAAGCAAAGGCCAAAATGAAATGCACTTCAAATTGACAACATAAAAAGGGAGCTTGTGTATAAAAGCTTCAAGCTTGCTGTTTTTCAAGTCTTAAGGATATTTCCTATATATTTGATCTCATGCACTTCTTTTTTAAGTAATTGTCAGTATTTTATTGCAGAGGAGAGAAAGTATTGGCAAAAAGATGATTAGTGGTAAAACATCTATCACCTGCTGTGTGAAAGGAGATGGCAGATGACAACTGAGAAGGTTTGCATGCAGATTTGTGGTGCTTGGTTCTATGCCAAGATACTGTTCAGTTTCAATTGTGTGAAGGTGTGTGTATGTTTGTACAATTACTTACTGCTTGACACGATCCAGAGGTCAGTTCCTTAATGGAGGTGACACGCTGGCCAGAAGGATGGGACAGATTTGGTGCATTGCTTTCAGTAACGATGATAACTGTGTGCAACGTGTACTTATGTTTTTTGAGGGTGGCTAAGATCATGGCTTAGGAACTTGAATTTCCTTATGTTAACAATTGCATGAAGGACACATTTGTGAAACCACTGTAGAATAAGCAGTTGTGCCTTCTCTGTCTGAACTCTTCCTTTTGTCATGAAATTCTGAAGGGCTCATAGTAGCACATCATAGTAATGGAATTCTGAAAAGCAAAGTGATGCCTTTCCTTTCTGTATTCAGTAATTGGGTTTGAATACTGTATTAAAAAACAAAGTATAATTTTGAGCATATTAATGGTCACTTGTATTTGATCACCCCAGTTCATCTGAATATTCATATTTCTTTTGTATCGTTGCATGCCATTCCTTTCCCTTCCTCATAACCATATTGTACATAGAAAGGTTGAGAGAACTTCAAGTTGTGTGTTTACCCTCCAACAAGTGTAATGTAGTTACGAATAGATGTGAGTTGCGTGTCATGAATCAGAAAGCCTCGAGTCAGCAGTGCATCTTTAATCTTTTGGAAGGTAAGCTTGCAAGTTAATTGCTGGATTTCATAGATTGTAGGAGTACATCAATATAATTGATTTTTGACACACTGGGAGAGCAGTAAACATACGCAGTTTTGAATTTTAACAAGTGTCATACCTGATAATTTATCTGCTTTGGAATTAGGAGGTCTGGAGCTGGCTCCTAGGTAATTCACACACATTAGTACACTGTTATCTGCATAATTCTGTGACATCAGTGACTGGGTGATTCGCTCAATTTTAAATTAGATAAATAAGGCATAAATGTGCTATGTTTAATGAAAATTGCAAGTAAAAGCAGAAGACTATCTTTTTTTGATGTCTTCGAAGATGTTCTGTTGATTCTTGATCGTTTTAGCTAAAATTTCTTGTGATGATGATAGTAGTTGTCCCCAGTGATAAGCCAGGTGTGATATTCAACAACTTCTATTAGCAGAGGCAGGAATTTCCAGTCTGAAAACTGTTGCTTCAGGTAGTGCCTAGATCTCAGCATTGACTTCTCAGTAACACTCCCTTTTGGTGATGCAGTTCACAGCCCCCAGCACATGCATTTCGCAGGTGTGTTCCTCATGCAGTCACACCGTGTGTTTCAGCCTAGTGTTTGTATTTGGAATAGTAGAGACTTTTAAAGTTATTCTGTCCTAGCCAGTATCTGACAAACCAGTCTGAAGTGCTTTTTCAGAAAGTTCTGTCTGCATTTTTCATCCTTCCTAGATTTCGTAAAGTTGCTACTTTTGTCTCAAGGAAAGAATATAAAAAAATAACTCAGAACAAGTAGCTGTGGCTCTCTGAATAAAGATACAGAACCAGTCCTGCCTGGTAAATAGTGCTGATCTTTGTAGGGAGACTGTTTGGAGCAGATCTAGTTGATAGGGTTGCTGGAATCAGTATTTCATGTTATTCTCCCATGCACAACTAATGCTGCTAGTGGCAGTACTGCAAGAGGCGTAAACCAAGTCAGGGCCACAGTGTTCTGTCTGCTTATCCAGGAGACAGCTGCTGCATCTCTTGCTGTCATTTGTTCAGGTGTTATCTGATCAAAAGGAAGCACCGACCGTCCTACAGCATCTGCAGATACATCTTCCTATAACCTCTGCTCTCTTCTGGAGCTACACCATGAAAGTAGAGGAAAATTTCTGTAGGGCTGTTGGGCTTTTTTGTCTTTTCTATCCTTAAACTGAAGCACTGCTTTTAAAGGATTCAAATTTCATTGAATCAAAATTTGTTACTTATCTTGGAACTATGAAATACGCTCAGGGAATTGATCTATATTTGAATCAGATAATTATCACAGTAATGGCTTGGTGAACTCCCTGGAAAGGTGGATACTCCGTGGCATTGATATTTGTGAGTTAGATAAAGGAGCAATCTGAAGAGGGAATAATGAATTAGCAGGAAGTCAGAGAAGTTGGAGGAGCATAACTGGTGTCTGTGCCCATGATTGTTGCAGTTTTCTGACACTTTAAGTGGTTTGCAAGTCTTCTCTTATTACAGCTAATGTGAGACAATCAGTCACCTAAGCATAGCAATGCTGTGTCTGTTAGAAATGCTGCTGATAATTGATGTGCAGTAGCAGAACTTATAAATGAAATTAGCTCCCCAAAGTTAAAGCGTGGCGGTGATTGAAGCAGTAATGATAGGGTTCATGCAAGTACATTTGCCATCTATCTAAATGTATCATTACTGACAGAGCTATTTCGTTAACATATTGTTATGCTTATTTGTGTCATTGTTATAATGTCCCCTTAGATATCTGCAAATTATATTTGCTTATTCTATGTTCTGATCCTTCCCGACCGCCTGTGCCCACTTCCTTGCAATTCACTTGTGCAACATTTGATTTCTAACTTGAAGAGCATCTTTAGTGGAAAGTGCTGTGCACACAGATGGGGGATAGCTTTGATTTTCTCACAGACAAAGAGTGTTCTGTGTTTCATCTGAAAAGCACAGCGTTGCTTTTTTCTTTCAAAATTAAAGAAGTTGTCTTTTACCTCCAAATGAAAACGAATAGAATTTGTAGCAATAAGGTGTTGTGTGATACTTGGAGTTCAAAATGAAGAGCCCCACCTTGTGACCAATTCGGTGACTTTTAAAACTCTTTGGGGCAAGTAATGAAGGAGTAATGCTTAAAGATTATGTGATAATCCAAAAACACACTGACAGAACAAGTTGAGGCAAATTGGTTCTAGGAAAGACAAGAAAATCGAACAGCTGTTCTCTGAATCTTCTGAAATACCACTTGATTTTCTCATTTTGTGATTTTTGGTGTTGTTTGCATCTTACTACTGGATATAGAAATGTTAAAGGGCTGTAGGACAGAAGGTTTTCAATGGAAAGTTTGCAATATTAATGATTTTATAAGAAAGAAGGAAAGCAATCTCTGAGACCTTGTTTTAAGAAGGTACGTGTCTCTGTGCTTTTATACCAGAGAAGAACAAGCATGCTTTTCACTAAAGCACTGTTAGAACTGTTGGAATTATCTGATTTGCTTTAAATGTAGATAAGTATATGCATTTATTCTTTTTTCTTGCTTCCTTTTCTTCTTTTTAAGACCAATTGCTTTATACTGGGGATCTATATTGAGATCTGAAAACGAAAACCCTGTACTCATGTTTCCTATTAACAGAAGCATTTTTTTTTTCCCCCAAAATTTCATTAAAAAGGAGGGAAAAAAAATAACAGTGAATCAAATGAGTCAATGTGTATAAATTCCAAAGCATGCTTGTTTTTAGCAACTCATCCGACTCTGAACGCTGACTTAATTTCAGACCTCAGAACTGAAACAGTTTTAAAATTAGCTTATAATTCAGTTCCCTTCCAACTACAAATTAAAATAGCAAAAATATTTCAAAATATTACCATAATGTTTGCATCTGTTTTACGTGTCCCACGAAGCTTCCAATGGCATCTCAGCTTACAGCACATTCTTGTGAATGAGTTCTGAAGGCAGCCTGCATTGCAGGCAGCATTTATAACGAGGGCTCATGGAGATGATGTGAAACTGAAATGCATGTTAAGTGTTACACCCTACTATACAGGAGAAACAAATGGGGGATTCTTTATTACATGTGATTTGAAGTCTGTTTTGTGGTCTACACTGCTCTTGTGCGTAGATAGATGTATCCATATGTATGCCCATAAATCTATACACATAAACATGTACCTCTGCCTGTATACCTGTATATGAGATGTTGATTGCTGGGAGACCGTTTCAGAAGAGGCAGAATGTGTTTGGGTAAAGCAATGCTGGGAGCTGCAGTCCCTCCTGGCCATCCTGCTGGGTTCTGCTGGCTTTTGCTGCCTTCTTCCATAAGACAGAGGTATGCCAAGGCTCAGCCATATTGCCAGAAGTCTTCTTAACATTATATACTGTTATATTTGTGAGAGTGTTGTCCGAGTATGGGTAGATCACAGTTAATTACTTGTAAGTCTTGTTACTGCTGTGGTTAGCAGAGCTCCCACAGTATTTGGCTGTTTGCCTTCTTTGTGGCCCAGCCAGGAATCTTTCCTGCAGAAAACTGTCCCTCTGCTGACTTGTTGGGTCACCGAGGAAGATGGAATGGGCACACACTCACATATATGGTTTTGGTATTATGACAACAATTGAAAACTAGGATCCGAAGTAACTAAAAGAATTGTAGCTTGGATTCAGTTAAAGTCTTTGCGTGGTTAGCATTTTAGCATTCATAGAATCTTAGAATGGCCTGGGTTGAAAAGGACCTCAGAAATCATCTAGTTTTCAACCCCCCCCTGCTATGGGCAGGGTCGCCAACCAGCAGACATGGAGGTTTTTAGTCTGGTATGATTTCCTGTGCACCTTTATTTTGAAGTGGCCTCTTCAGTAATGTGACATGAGGTTTTAGTTGCTTCGTTGCATGCAATTTATTCTTTTAGTGCTTTATGTTTAATAATTAGTAATGCCATTTAATACCTAGCTTTTTTAAAAGCCATTTCTCATTTCCATTTCTACCTTTCTGTCTCTAGAGATGCACTCTATGCAAATTAAGAGAAATAGGATTTTTGGAAGCTGCCTTACTGTTCTAATAGCAGAGATCCAAAGTCAGGCTGGGGTTCTGGAAGAGTGCAGTCTGTGCTCCCTCGTAATGGTGTTGAGGTCTTTTTACTGATGTAACCAGGATCTGCAGTCTCAGATTCCTTCCTGTGAACTTTTCAGAATACCAAAGTGTTTCACTTCACATTTATTTCCATGGGATCTTTGACCTCTCGTGTTAAATACATAGAAGCCCAAGTGTTGAGCTGAAGCTCAGCGTTTAAGGTGATGCTCAGAGAAGTGCCTCCATCCATGCAGAATGTTGAAGCAAAGAGGTGCTTTTTAATTTGGCTTCCTTGTTTTGTTTGCTTGCTTTAAGGACTCTGTAAACAATCTCTTTAATGTAGTTTTGGATCTAGTTTAAAAAAAATCCAACAGCATTGGCTTCTCTTCTTGTTGCATTCAGGACAGCTTTTTCAGAGGAGTTAATCTGCCTAAGCAAACAATATC
Organism: Coturnix japonica; assembly: GCF_054131305.1. Lineage (NCBI taxonomy): Eukaryota > Metazoa > Chordata > Aves > Galliformes > Phasianidae > Coturnix > Coturnix japonica. The sequence goes on along the minus strand of NC_140675.1, from coordinate 18,239,816 downwards.
TGATCTGTAGGTTCCATCCTCTGCTGCTTTTTAATAGTATTGCTCTTTTAATATCGCTTCTTTTCTAACAAGATCATACCCCGCTCCCTCAGGCCATGTTAAAAAGGTCAGCTGCTGAATGGTATTTTAATTTAAATAAAGAGTGAAAGACGGACTGTTTTTGCTGGACTACTAAAAGATCACCTGTTTAAATCTTCCTTTTAATGTCTGTTTAACTTTTTTCTTTTTAGGCTTTTTCTATGACCTTCACATCATTTAAACACAATTTTTTTTTTTAATTCATTATTCACTCCATTAAATAATGATACAGGTTTCTTTCTGCAGTTTATTTCTCCATTATGTATTGCATATTTTTTTAGTTTGGTTCAGTGATGGTTTCTGTGTACTGACATATAACAGAACAATACAGAAGAGTGCCAACTTTGAGAAATGAAAGGGAGAAATCTATGCATGTATCGGAATTACAAGTGAAGTGGGAAAGGAAAGAGCTCAAACCCAGGGCTTCTTCCCATGGTGTGCAGTCCCTGGGCACGGCACTGGTCCCACAGTGTGTGGGCACTCGATGAGTCATGGAGCTGTCCTTCAGTTCTGAGGCTCTTCAGCTGTGCCACAACCTGCTGTTCCACTGACACGCTTACCTTGGCTTTGTATTGTTGTTTTGGCTTTTCATTTCTTCTTTTTCCTCACTTAGTAATTGAGTTTCATGACTTAATGCAAAAGATGGGACCAACTCCAGATAGTTGCATTATAACAGAATAGCCACAGTGATGCTGTGCTTTGTAGGGACTTGATATACTGCAGAAAAGTGCTGAAAACTGATAACACAGGATAAAAGGAATAAATTAAGCCCTTTAAAATGATGTATTTTCATGGCCATGGTCCAGCTTTTCAACCTCTCCTGAAACTAATGAGCTGGTATCTCACTTGTTGTCCTTATATAAAGATCACACCCTTTGAAGCAGTGTCAAGGTACAGAGATGCTCATTACTGCAAAACACTTGCGCCGTTATTTTGTGTTGTCTGTCAACATTCAATTACTTTGTTAATATAAATTGCTTAGGCCACTGAATCAACTGGAGAAAGGTGTCTTAAATACAGCACATTCATGAGTGGTTTTATTAAGTAAATGAGAAAACTCAATATTTTCTTACCTGCTCTTTCCAGAGTTGTTGTCTGATGATCATTTGAATTACAAATTAATTAATTGTGAAGACACTGCATTGTAAATCATGGAATGGCTTGGGTTGGAAGGGCCCTTTAAGATCATCAAGTTCCAACCCCCCCTTCTGTGGGCAGGGATGCTTCTTTGTAGCCCAGGTTGCTCACAGCCCCGTCCATCCTGACCTAGAATGCTTCCAGGGTGGGTACATCCACAACCTCACTGAGTAAATATTAATATTAATTTAATTTTTTTTATTAATTGAAAAAGTTGCAAAGGAAGGTTGGAAGTTGAAGCATCAATGAGGTTATCTTCCTGTCCTAAGGCACACTTCAAGTAACTTTTTGTACACCAGAAACCAGCCCAATAAACAGTATCACCAATTTCATTAACTTTCCATAGTAACCCCAAGAAATGGATTCTCCCCAAAGAGCTGTTCAGTCCACATCCCATTTCCCTAAGAAACACCAGCACTGCTGCCAAGCAGCTGTTTACCTGTACAAATTAATGGACTCCATGGCTGTATATTCCATCAGTGGAATCCGTGTGTTTTACACCTGGTTATATGAAATTATTTCTCCTTGTGTTGCTCTTGGGGAAGAGTTATTGTACCAAAGCTCAACTGCAATAAGATGATTTTTTTTCCCCTGAAGTTATAAGTCCATTTCTCTCTTTCTTTTTTTCTCCCCTCCCTTTCTTTCCCACAGTCTCATTTTACAGCTTTGAAGGAGGGTTCCAATTTCTGTCAAGGTTAGATTGTTATACTGTGTTTTGAAACACTGCACCTCGTTAGGCAGTAATCTTAACAATAGTAATAAAGCAACGATTTTATAGTGTGTCATTATCAGTTCTGTTTGGCAAACTGCTGTCTTGCTGTTACATCAGATAGGCCGTGTGTCTTGGGCTGTATAGTTGTTTGTATGGACTGGCTGGGTTATCATATTGCATTGATGCTTCTTTGTTGTTCTTTACTTTGGTGATTGTGGGGTATTGTATTGAGGTACAGACAGTTCCATCCTTCTTATATTCTTGATAATGAACATTTAACTGTGAGGTACAGATGGATCTAGGCTATGTTATGTTATGACATAATGTTATGTCAAGTTTTGTGTGAAATACTGTTGATAGGTAAAAAATAACAAAGGAGCCATGTTGCTGTATATGACATTTAGAGTTTATTTTTGCTTTGGCAGTGTAATAGCAATCAGGCTAGTTTAGCTAAATGATGCCATACAGATTTTCCCAGTTTAAACACAAATGGTATTTATGGAAAGCTGAAGATCAAAAAATATCTATAGTCTTCAGAGAATTGAGACTTTTTTTTTCTCCTCCAAATCTGGGGCTTGTAAAAGGGTTCATTTAAGTTCACTCTTCACAGAATTTTTGTGAATTGATGAGCTGAGCTTCCCTACCAGACAAAGTAGATAAATAAATAAGAAAAGGATTATGTGAAGATAACTTCTTTATTTTTCCATGACTTGAAGCTTTTTGTTTGCTAAATTACAGGACTTGAGATTTGTAGCACAGAATTTCAGATCTGGAGTCGTTTTGCATCTCATTGATGGTGCACTGATTTGCTTTATTGTGTTTGACAAGCAGAGCTCTCTCCCTGGCAGAGAGGCCATGTGGCATGGATCCACAGACCTGATGTAGAACTCTAATTTGTCAACTGTTCGGATTTTGCCTCAGAAATGGCACTGCACTCTGCTACTGATCTTTGGTATGTATGTTGTTATTAAATAAGGCTGTCGTTCTTTTTCAAATATTCTGCTCTGAAGTTTAAAATGTTTCTCTATAACCAAAAGTCACTGCTGTGCTCTGCAGCAGCACTGAATCCCAATGTCATGAAGCTTTGTGCAGTGAGACAGGCTTGTAAGTCCCAGCTAACTCAGTTTGGGCAGATCTAAATGTGTGTGGCCAGCCATTTAGCAGAGCTAACTTTGCATGTACCAGCGTCACCTGGCAGGACATAAAAAGATGAAGTTTAAGTGAATGATTTTTATAGCTTGTGTTGTTTTAGTGCATGCATATGGACACAAAATATGACTTTTCCATGGTATTAGAAATGTATATTAAATAAAGCCTATTCTGTGTGAGTGTTGAATATATTGGAACTTTTATTACCAGCAGAGGGGGCATTGGAATTCACCTTGTTTAACGAGTGATCAAACGTACAATTTGTAGTATTCTTTTTGGCCCTAGATGCTTTATTTAAAGGATATATTTCATGTGATCCTTTGCACCTACAGAGGATTATTCTCCCTGAACAAATTCAACCAAACAGCACATGGGTATACAACCTAGTATTTTCCTAGCAGGATGTTAAAGTTTGCTTGTCTCCTCTTACAGACCCAAAACACTTAAGAAAACCAAGCAGGTGAACAAGTTGCAGCTCTAGTGACTGGGAGTCAGCACTGTGTCTCCAGCTGGGAAATTCATTCCCCATTTCAAAGACACTTTGCTCTGGAGACCAGGGCATTTCATGCTGCCAGTAACTGCTGTGTCTACTGAGCAGAAGTCAGAAGCTCCATTTTGTTTTTTTTTCCAAACAGACACAGGTTCTGCCCGCGTTGCAAACCTGTTCTCAAAGTAGGGCCTGGCCATTTATTTAATTTTCAGACCCATTCTGACAGGGATTAAGTCATTTCAGACACCACCCGCCATTCTTCCCTCTGTGACTTCATTGGCATAGTCCTCATAGGCAGAAAGAGGAAGTCCGAGTCTATCAATATTAAAAGGCATTTCTTAGTGTAGAAGAGGATTTGTTAAATTGGTTAACCTACTTGTATCATAAGTTATTCATGAGGGTAGATTATGCTGATAAAACTTCCTATTTCCTGCTTCTGTTGTTGTGGTGTTTTGGTGTTTTTTTTTTTTTTGTTCAACTGAATAAACAAATATATCAAATGAAAAATTCATTAGTGTTGATTTGAAATTTAGAAGACTTCAGAAAATGAGAACTGTACTGCAGAATATATAGGTTTATGAATAAATTAGCACAGGGTGATCACGTTTAATGGAATAGCATCCCTTTGAAAGACCATTTTATCTACGTACCAATTTCCACCATAAGGTTTGACTCAGCTGGTACTTGAGTGTGATTCTGATGTTACCTGAGTATTGCCACCAATAAAGCCCTAAAATTAGTAATTATAGGATGCACTGAAAAATAAAACACAAAGAAATGGCATGAGGTAGTAATATTGTGTTTATCATTTCATAATCTCTTTATACAGTATTTAATTACCTGTTAATTGCAGATGTGGAAATCCGTATTAACTTTTATACATGTAATACAAGCTTGTCCTGATATGGATTTCTTCCTTTTTGCTGAACTTGGATTTTTTCCACCCTGTTGTTCATTCCTCTTTGTTTGCAGTTATGAATGTAAAGTGATTTGCCTTCTTCACAGCTGACAATGCTGCTTACAGTTCTCCTGGATAGTAAATGTTTTACTTGCTCTTTCTACTCTGTAGTAGCTATCAGCTTTCCAGTTCCATTTATTTTCATCATAATGCTAAGAAAAATGGCAGATGTCTGTCAAGTTCCTCTCCTCTATTTTATAAAACAGTAATGAGGATAATGGTGAGTTCAAGACTTCTCTTTCATATGGCTTATTTCAGACTTGAAGAATTCCTGTGTTGCTTTTGTTCACCTGCAGCTAGCCACTTCTGAGCTGGGCACAGCAGGCTTTGACTAGATAAGCCAACTTCTGTTCCTCACTGATAGTACAAGATGAACTATATTACTAGTCTTACTGCTGCAATTAACTTCAATAGTTTAATGGGTAAAGAAGAAGAAACACATTTAGCCAGATCTAAAATAGAGTTAATCAGTTTAATTGAGGCACTGAGATGTAACGTTCAGATCTGTGAATACCACGGGTACCTTTGTTGGTGTATTAATGTAGCAGTTGTAATCAAGTACTTTAGTGGGGGATTTTTGAGTATTTTATGTTTATTATACTCCTTCTGTTCTGAGCAAACGAAAAATAAAGCAGGAGACTGATTTTATTTATATTGTAGAGTGAGAGATGAATTTACCAGAATACCCATTACAACATGAAATGATAAATGATAAAACACATTTTTTAATGAGAAATAAAAATGTCATGACATCACCAAAATATATTGCAGAACAGGCAGAGAAACAGTTCTTGCCCAGCATACTGATAAGCAGCGCTGCTTTGCTTTTTCTCCTTCAGGAATGAAGAACGTATTTTTATTCTTTTTGTCACATTTATATATCTTATTCTCTCTCTCTCTCTCTCTCTCTCTCCCTGTCTCTATATATAATAGAAAATAAGTTTTCTCATCAGGAATCTTTGGAAACTATATACAAGACTGTAAACCATTGACAGTTGTTCATTAGAACTTCATGGTCTGATGACCTTTTATCCATTAAAAAACCAAACAACACTATTTTTTTTATCTGCTTTGCATGACAGGTTGCTTGGTGTATTTCTTGTAAGGAAGGGTGGCTCTGCATGCCACAAAAGCATTGTTTAGCACTTGCAGATGTAAGCAGGATGTGTTTGAAAATGTTGCTATGCTCTCTAGTGGATAATTTGGTTATAAGTGTCTAAGAAAGTAGTGTCATCAACAGTTGTAAATTTAGTTTTGTTTAAATGAAAGCCCTCAAGTAAGAGAATTAAGAATTACTAGAAGCTGAAGCATAGTAATGCATTGGTATGGAACAACACTCATATTTTAGTACACACGTTCAATTTTTGCTGTACTTAGGGAGTGCCCACATTCTTCAGCTGCTTTATTATAGACTTTGATATTAACTGGTACAGGCAGTGAGGGTACTGTCCTCAACTTATCTCAGCAGATGAGTGATGTCTGCAATGCCCACTCCCTCATTCCCCTCTTCCAAGGGAGCCTCTTTTTTCTGTAAGCTGTTATAAAACCAGATTACTCCATCTTGGCTGACACAACCCCCAAAATGCTTTTATTTGTTTGTTTTCCAGTGAAGTCCTGTGATGAGTTTAGTTGAGGTGCTTTGGAATTACTGGATTTGCTTCTGCAGTCCAAAGGAAGTCATGTTAAGTGCAATACAAGATACTCAAGTGCTGAGTGAAATCTAAGGTTAGATGCCTTGCATCTTTTAATATTCACAATTTAATCAGCTTCTTCTCCAAAATCATTTTGTTGTGATAGTATTTCTACTTCTATCGTTCATTTAATGGGATTCTTTTATTGAAATCAGTGACCTTGGCTCTGATCTCTACTTTTCATTATTCTGTAGTGTGAACAGTTTTGATGAGATGCAGAGACTGGCACAATAATCACTTTGTTGGCATTTCTGTCCTTACTCTCAGTGAAACCTGAGCCATGATAGTTATTCTTTTTTCACTCCAGTGAATCACAGGGGCACACTGTTTGCTAGGGAGTCTGACCACTGTGGCTGTGTCTTTTTGTACTCTTATTCTGTTTGGGATTCAAAGTAAACCTGTGTTGGGCTCTTGTCACTTCATTCGTATTTCCTTCAGTCTGTTCAAATTTCTGTTCCCTGGTCTACTCTTTCCAGTCTCTAAGCCATTCTTTTCCAGCCTTTTCATTGTGAACATGACTACTTTAATAGTGGTATCATGCAGGTTTCTCAGATAGTTCAGTGGCAATTTACAATGTGATTTGCAATTTAATTCCTTTTCTTGGCCTGACAGTCATTCTGGATTGAAGGCATGTCGTTTTTGCTCATTTGAGTCAATTCCAGAAGCATTAAATAAGCATTTTATTATTTTAAGATTTAAATGCTACAATTGGCACAAAGGAAAATGGCTTTTCCCAAGAAAACTGCATTGCCAGTGCTCTGGTATTGCTATGTTGTAGACTGGCTCTGTAAGAACTGTGTATTGAGGTGCCCAGAATGGTGAGGTTATTTTATAATGACCAGGTAATTGAAGCAGCAGACTTTGGCAAAGCAGTTCCTGATTCCATTTTGCAAGACTTGCTTTCTTTCTTTACTGTGTCTCATACCGCACTTCGTGTTGTCAAGATCCCTACTGAAGGCTGCCATAACTTTGTCTTATTTCAATGGATGTTTTCATGGAATACCAAAATTCTGCTCTGTTGGTGCTGCTTTTGCTCACAGGTGCAGGCATAGTAGTTCAATTGCTTTTGGGTTGTGCCCATGCAAATGATACATTATTGCCTCAGATATGGTACAGACTACCCAGTTTTGTCTAATGGTGTTAGTCCAGACCCGTATATGCTATATGAATTCAACAGAAGAATTAATTATTGCTGTATTCTCATAGCTTTCAGATTCTAGATCTGGAGTAGCTTTAGTTTCTGTTCACATACATGCCTGCCACTCCAGGTGGTTCAGTTATGACTGTCCAGGTATCTTTCTTCTCTCTGTTCTGCAAAAACATGCGCAAAAGGGAACAGAGTAAGAAACAGGAAAGATGATCTAATTTTGAAATTTATGGCATTCTTCTTTTCCTCACTTTTGGCAGTTAACTTCTGGCATCTAACCAAATTGGCACTTGGCTTTTGGCAATAGGTAAGATTTAATTTAGTTTCAGTTTTACGCCAGATTTCAAGGTAATGATGAGTTGTAATTATATCCGTGTTGCTCTGTGCTTTCACAACAACAGCATTATTTATGTGATTTCTGTAAGTGCTCATAACTTCATGGGCTGGACAACAAAGTTCAAACAGTTTATTTGCTTGGGTTGATGTGTAGCTTTAGCAAATGCAGACACAGTAACAGAAGATTATTTTCTCTGGAATATTGACAAGTCTTCGAAGGATGCAGAAGGATTGACCATCTAAAATGATATCTCAATACGGATATGTTTAGAAATCCACATAGTTGGTGCACTTGTGCAATGAAGGCATTTGTGTCACTGCAGAAACAAAGTACCAGAGCAGGGTTGATGTGGTGGTCAACTGTCTTCTCCAGGTGCTTGTATTAGGAAAAGTAGATGAATCTTTAAGTGGGGTGCTGTTCTCAAAATCACTCCACTCCAACCACAGGCTTAATTAGGGCAGTAATTCAAAGCCACAGTTCTTAGCACAGTACCGAAAAAAAAAAAAAAGACCTAATGATGTGTGATGACTCGCAAGCATAAGGAAAATAGTCTTATTTTTTTGTAAATTAAGCCTTACTCTTCCTATCCTATTTAAAGGTGATGTAACCTTGTTCTCAAAGCATTGGTAGTCAGCCTTCCAACCTATTTCTAAATAGCAGATCAATACAAATTCTGTAAAATATATCACTGGCAGTTGTTTTTGGCATTGCAATTCAAATAAGTTTCTGTCACTTTCTTTTGTTTTCCAAATAATTATAATCAACATGTGCTGTAGTTGCTTCCCTATTAAGGATATTAAATATGTTTGTATAGAAATATATGTGTAACGTTTATGCAATGCAGCAGATGTTCAGGAGAGAGAGAAGTAATTTGTGCTGCATAATATGTTACACGGAATGTTAACCGTTTTCCTTCATCTCTCTTTCCAGTTTGTTCCTGTGGCAACATTAACTCAAGCCTAGCAGTAGACTTGTGAGAAATGTGTTCTTTTTCGCTTAGTTCTCCCAACACCAGTTTGCATCCCATTCTTCTTCCTCAGTGCTCTGTCTTTTACGTTTTGCGTGTGCTGTGTGCAGTGAAGGCTGTCTGAAGTCACTGCTTGTCCATTAAGAAATTCATGCCTTGAAATGTTAGGAGTTACCTGTGCCTGCTACAACTTTTTTCTATCCAAAAGGATCCTGTTTACTGAAGTGCTGTGGTACTGTCTTCTCTCTCTAGGAGAATAGTATGGCAGGGAATGAGACTTGTAATTACAGTGAACGTTGGGTTTCTGCTGCTGCATGTTCTACATCTGTTAGACATAGCAAATAGTGGACAGTGGATCCACATCTTAATGTTGGAATTTGTGGCAAGAGTAAGTGAACGTTGCTATCCCTATATTCGTGATCTGACATGGAATTATTAGCAGTAACAGAAACCAGCATCTTCAACCCTGTAATTTTATGTGCATTTTAGTTATTTGGTACATTTAATTGTGCTTTGTTGTGAACTGTTTACAGTGATTATCACTGGAGGAGAGAGGGAGGGCAAACAGAACTGAATCTGGAGTAAAACCAAGGGAAATTAAAGATTCACCAATGAATCTTTGCAGACTTTATGCTAATCCAGTGGGTATTTTGTGGAAGTGTTAATGAATGTCACATCCTGATTGCTGCAGACTTTCCCTTACATTTCCAGCCATACCAAATCCAATTGAAAGAGCTAAAATTAACGACACAAGTCCACAACAGTTTGTCAGAAAAATGTGTGAGATTTGTTTTTAGCACGTCTTACCCTAATTATCCTTGGAAACCCATTTTGCCATGGCGTATGCTTGTCCTCTTGTGTTGTGTGAGCTGTGGCCTGTGTTGTATAAAGCAACTCCGGACACACTGATTTGTTTGCTCTCAAAAATTATGAAGAAGGCAAAGTACAAAAAAATACCCCACCACCAAGGACACTTAATTAGTATGCTTCTCTTTACGTGGGAATTCTTTCCAGGGATTTGGATGCTTCAGCTGCCAAACTTGCCCATGTCCCTGATGTCATCGTCTGGGCAGCCTCTCCTCTGAATCTGCATCCCAACTCTGGCAGGTTCTCAGTTTCTGAGATCATTTCAAGTTCCCTTTGCTTTCTTTTCACTTGGTCTTGCATACCTGTTCCATCCTTAAACAGGGCTATACGTGTGAATGTATTGTCAACGTATAAACATTGATGGGGAGGAATGTTTTCATAATGCCGGCTTTGGGATAGCATGATACGAAGGCATCTAAATATGATAGCTGGCCGTTAGTTCAGTATCTTTTGTTTAGCTTGTCTTTATCTGCCAGCTTACTGTTAATATACTGTTAATAGAATTCTGAATGCCTGCATATATGACAAGTCATAACCATAATGAGCCTGTTTATTTCAAGATATGAAGTGGCATCATTCATTTGCACATTAAAGGAAACTTTGCTGGAAGAAGACAAAATTGAGGCTACAAAAGCTTTGTGATGATTGTAATGCTAATCTGTATTCAGTCCTGTATGTAAAGTGTCACATCTTGAATACTTTAAAAAATTAATTAGTCAACTGTGTTATGCCACAGATGAGCAGAAGCAAGCGGTTGCTTGCATCCACAAGCTGTGACAACCTCTGTGCCATCATGACTTTAAAGGCCCTTGGCTTCTGAGCTGGAGGAGGTCCCACCTCAAACCTTATTGAGTATGAGGTGAGATAGTGTTTGTGTGGCTGTGCCACAGGACTAGCATTCCCTCAGCAGTCCTCCATGTCCTATGGTTATAAAGATATTTAACCCTTCACAATATCTGGGTCAGAAACTTCCTAGAGATCTCTAAATAACTTTCCTACCACTGATTTATTTATTTCCTATCTGCACGGAATTATCTGTAGTGGTAAGCAATTGCACCTCCAAGGTTTTTAGATGCTTTCCATTGTGTTTTAACACTTGCGCTCTCATGAAGAGCACAATCACGTTTACGTATCTTGTGGCTTTTTAGGCAAATTAACCTTTATTAGTGTTTTGCAGCTGAGGGAGCGACTTGTGGTGGTGCTTCATGAATAAAAATAAGCTCGTAAAATAAAAAATTGGAAGACATTTAGAGTTTGCAATAAAGCAAAATGCTGAGTTTTCTGAATTTTACTAAACAAGGAATTGTGATTTGCTTGTGAACAGCAAAGGTGATTCTGATTGACTCTGAAGGGAATGGATACTGAAGTTTGAAAAGTCTAAGCTGCAGACTTCACTACTAATCTTTGTTCATGGTTTGCCTCAGTAATGTAATTTTTGGGGGATAGTTCAGCATTTCGACAAAGTTGTGAATATGTATAAGCACATAAGGAATTGTTTTGCCTCAAGACTTCTCCAAGACCTCTTCCTTCTTGGTATTTGTAGATGCATTATCATACTTTTCACATTAAAGGTAATGTGAACTAAAAGTAGTGGGAGCCTAAAGAATGCACGCTGCTGCAATCTGGGTTTCTGTACTTTCATACTTCTTTTAGACCTGAAAAAAAGAGAGACCATTTCCTTCTTCATCTGTTGCATCTGCAGATTTTTTTCCTTCATTTTGGGACTTAGGGAAGTAATTATTTATTGCACGTAACCTGCTATAAGCATCATTGGCTGTGCAATGATCGTTATCCCATGGTTTTGTGCTCATTTTGTGCTTCATGGGGATGAGGAGGACGGAGGGATGAGTTCTTACTTCTGTGATAACTTCCGTAGTGTTCATACAAGAAACATTCTGCAGTGAGGTTTGAAGTACCCCATCTTTTAGGTCATCACTCTTTTAGTTGCATCATAATTGCATATAAACAATGTTCCACTGTTATGGTTTTTCTCTGTGTACTGATGATGCTTGTTTCTAGGCACAGATAGATGGGATTTATTTGGTATAAGGATGGCAAATGAAATTTTTCACTTAGTACTTTGCAATGTTTTGCAATTAAAATCACAGTGAAAGTGGCCACTTGAAAGCGGTGAACACCAATAAGTCACCTCATTTGTGAGCTACTGTTAATTTACAGCCAAAACAATACTGGAATATTCAAGTAAAATTAGCAGCACCAATTTCAATATACAAGATGTAACCAATTAATAAAACAAACTGCAGTGTTTCAGATCACATTTACAAATTCTTTTTAGATACTCCTTGTAAGCACGGGGCTGCAGAAAAAAATACCATGATTTGTGTATATAGAGAACTCTCTATATTGTTTGTGAACTCTGCTAATGCTGTATCTCCCCGGTTCTTTTGAACATCTGTTCTGTAGGTATGGCACTAATTTTTGTGTCCTCTTACAATTAGTGCCATTGTAAAGCAAGCAACTGTGTGAATGTCTGTGGGATCAGACCTCTGCAGATTGCTTTTAATTCTGCTTAGTAGAGAAGAGCCTTGTGGTTTCTGCTTGTATTTTTAGACACCTCCATTTTGAAGATCTTTATTAGTTTTAAAAATCATTGTGTATTGTTCCCAAAGGATTATTTGGCATGAGCCTAACATTATGAACTCTTTGATTTAGGTTTCCTTGAGCTACACTAGGATTGTTTGGGTTGTGATGTGATAGATGTTGTCTTCCTTGTCAGTCGTCTCCCTTCCAGACTCGCACGCTGTAAGCATTTAAGAACAAAACTGCAGCACGTTTATCACCAATTGCACAATGCTTCACCATCTGAATATGCTTCATTAGGCTCCCATTCTGCAGTGTGAGTGGATCATTAGATAGCACGTGGAAAGAAATCATTTCAACAGTAATCTGTCAGGTGTGGAGAGCCCCCATGTGTTTGATGTATAAAAGCATTATATTTCACTGTCCTGTATAACAGCACTTGCAGATGGTACAGGTGCAGGGTTACCTTGCTCTTGAGGAGTTACTTTTAGATTCCAAACCATGGAGAGAACTTGTTCTTCCCTTTGCCCCCAGAGCTCATCACAGTGAATTTCTCCTGGTCTTGGTCTCGCTCCATAGATGTGGTCACTCCAGTTTTGGTCCGCACAAAGCTCTAACGTGCCCGTGCTGTTGGACAGCACGCTGACATCTCAGAGAAGGTTTTGCAGATGGAGTCACTGTAGTAATGGTTTGGGGACAGTGAGTGGAACTATTTGATGCTGTGAGCACTGAAAGTACTTCATCTCTTATGCATGTATGAAGGGGGAGAAACTGATGACCGAAATCATCTGCTACTTAGGATAAGCAGTAAAAATGAATGTGTGTAAACATACACAGAATTTATCAATTAATTCAATAGATTAAAATGGGGCTTTACTGTAATCATTTCATTTAGCTGTAGAAATTTGAAGTATTTGCTGGATGATCTGATCATCTTCACAACCTTTTGCAAAGATGCAGCTTGCTCTGCAGCCGCATGTTCTCTGCCAGTGCTCCCCCACCCTCCCCCAATATTTATTGCTAATGAGATAATTAATTAGTTTAAACTGTTTTTCATTACTTGAATAAAGACTTGTGGTCTCTGAAGAACAGCACTGAGAACGTGTAACATCTGCCAGAAGTGCTGGTCTTCTGATGAACTGACCATATGTGCTGCAAAGGCTGGAACCAAGGGGTTGCAGTTAATGGGGGGTTCCTGTCAGCGCTGGCTCCAGGTGACCTTGCCCTGGCAGCAGAAGCAATTGCTCCTGGTGCTGTTTTTAATTCAGTTCTGAGCTTAATGATAAGAATGAGCACAGAGAAAAATGAGATGTGTAAATAACAGGACAACAAGACAACCCATCATATATTGTTGGTTGCTAATGCTAGGAAATGGTGTTTTTATAACCCATGTGTTTTAAGATATCCATGTTCAGATGCTTGAGGTGGCTTCCATTGGATTTTCCAGTACTTTTTTTTTATTTTAACACTCATGAATTCTGGCCTTGTGGTTGATGTTTGCTCTTCTCAGATACTGTGGGTTCATAATCCTCAGAGCCCTCCGGAACAGCAAGAGCAATGCACCACAACTATTATGAATCTAATTGTACAAGTGGGAAAACTGAGGAGATGAATAATGTGGTCAAGGCCACAATGAGCCAATGTGAGCTCTGAGGTTTGTTTTGGCCAGTAGCCCAGTGCTCTGGCCAGCCCTTGCAGCATTCTGCTTTTTAAACGATGCACAGCTGTACTGTGTTTTAAATTAAAGGGATGTCCTGTTTGTCTCATAAACCACCTAGATAGATAGATAGATAGATAGATAGATAGATAGGGGAAAAGAACACTAAGGTAGCAAGGTGAATGTGTCTCCACCAAATCTACCCAACAGGAGAAGTCTTCTAAAATCAGAATCTGAAGTTTTCCCATATTTCCCATCAAATTGAACTCTGGACATCACTTTGTTAGTCTTTTCCATTGCAAAGCAGTGGTAAATATTGATAGGTATGGAGACTATATATATGAAAACTATTCATAGTTTTCAGAAATAGGGTGCGTGTAATAAACCCACCTTAGAGAATTAGAAGAGTCCTCAGAGCAGTTGTATGGTCTAACTGGTGATGTGCTTTCCCTGTTGGGTTAGGTGTGCTGTCCCTGTTAGGTTAGGTGTGCTGTCCCTGTTAGGTTAGGTGTGCTGTCCCTGTTGGTTAGGTGTGCTGTACAGGCAGTTCTGCCGCCCAGCAGCAGGGTTATCCCGCTGACCCCGTGCCCCCCTGCGCTGCCCGTGGGCTGTGCTCTGAGCCGAGCGCGTGGCACCGCTCTTCCCGCACGCAGGAGCACAATGACTTCACCGGCTGTGGATGCTGCAATCCCCGTCAGGGATACGGAGGGGAAAACAACATCCAGGGGAGCTTTAACGGCTGGTGGTGTCGGTGTGTGTTGAGCGGCGTACTGAAAGTCGTAAATACTGTCCCGGAGACGTTATAAATCATGTAGGCACAGTGTAAGTACGGGCAGCGTTTCGCACGCGGAGCCGCTCCGGGCGCTCGGCGGTGCTCGGGGCCGCCTGACCTTGAGCCGCGGCTCCGGTCTAGGAGCGTCCGATCCCTCCTAGAGCGGCAGCGGGGGCACTTAGCAGAGCAGCACGATGCCCTGGAGGCTCGTCGCGGGCGGGGGGGTCGCCCTTCAGGTAAGGCAGCAGGCGCTGGGGAATGAAGGATGGAGAGGGAAGGGAGGCAGAGCGGAGACCTGAAGGGATGGCGGGCGGGGACCGCGCTGCTGCTGCGCGGAACGAGCTGCATCCGTGCAGCGATGTAGTGATGCTCGTGGAAAATGAGGCTGGGGGTGGTGATGGGGGAACATGGGGGGGTGATTGTCCTTCCTCTGACTGCCTGAAGTTTGTGTGAAGTCGCCTTCAAAGAGCTCTTTAACTTCTTTTGATGGGAGCTCCATTAGCATTTATATAAAGTATGGCAGGAATCTCATTAAAGGCGGTTTTTGTGAGCTGAGCTATTGACTTTTAGCAGACAGCTTACAGGATTCCTGACCAAAATGGTTGCTCGTTAACTTTAAGGCACATGTGTACCGTGTGAGCGTAGCATCGTGGTGCCTGAATGCACGTTGATGTGAGGATTGCGGAGCTTTACTACCAAACTTGTTAAAGAGTGTGGCATTAAACGACGGCAGTGTTTTCTTCACAAATGCAGCTTAAACAGAGCGATAGAAATGAGCAGCGATATATGCCCGTATCCATCTGTACGGTTAAAAAAGCAGAAATAGATTACAGGATGGGGATTTCAAAACGTCTGTCCGTTGTCAGTGAGGTGTACTTGCTGAATAACTGCAATATCTTGAGTGATAAAAAGACAAAAGCGTGCATAAGTGTTGAGGGGAGCAGGGCAAATGGGGCTGGCCTGCTTCTGCAAACAGCAGATAACCCCTCAGCCCGGAGCAGCGCCGTGCTGGACCGCTCTGCACAAGCAGGAGCTCACGCTGCAGTTTGGTGATGGCCCGGAGGGACGCCCAGGGATGTGATACAGACTGGGACAGCTGTGTTGGGTTAAGGAATTCGGTCGCGATAGGTGGATGTCATTAGGATCAGCGTGAGATGTTTTTGCTTTTGAAATACTTATGAATTTTGGCTTGCGTACTTGCGTTAGTTCTATATCTGCTTCTAAAACGAAGAAAGAGATACATGTGGAGTTTGAACGCCTTGTTATTCTGTTTGTAAACTGCAGATGTTTTCGTAGTTGTTTGATATTCAGGTTGTTTATCTGCGTGATAGAAATTAAGCTTCTGAAAAACGAGCAGTTACTGTTACTTAGTAAGCAGCATTCCCTTCTCCAGGGAGGAACTCGGGGGTAAAGTCTCAGCTTTCACATCTGAATCATTTCAAAGAAGCAAAGCAGACTTTTGGGTGTGACCCTTAAAAGGTGCTGCTCTGTGAGTGTGTGTGCAGCGTTGATGTCCATCTCCAGTTTCACTTCCTTTAAACCTCTGTTGTCTGTTTGGGGTTTGACTGTTTCAGTTTCTCTCCCTAAAGCAGCACCACATTTCTTGCTACTATAAATGTTTCAAACAATATCTCATGTTCCTATTACTTTTCCTTCAATACGTGGAAGAGAATTGACATTTACTTACTGCCTTCTCAGCATCTGAGTTGGGATGGTTGAGATCCACCTGATAGCTCAGGAAATGTCAGTAAAATGATTGATACCTCATTCCAAGCACAGAGTTGCAAAGTTTGAGTTGAAAGTTTTTCAGCATTATTAAATACCAGCAATTAGAGAATGACTTAAGAATGGTTGGATAAAAGCATTTTGCATGGCTTTCTAGCAAGGTTCTGTAGTTGATAACTCTGAACCAGTAACTTCTCTAGTTCTTTTATCTGGGAATCAATATTTGTTGATAACGTTTTCATGCAAGTCTTCAGTTTTGCAAGCTTTTAGTCTGCTGTAGTGATAAGGCTCTTGGAGCTTTGCTTAGAACAATTACCTGACGTTCTTGGGCATCACAAACGCTTCCATGAGTCTTTGTTATTTTTGATAATATTTAAGTAAATCGTTTTGGACACGGGACACATCATAGTTGCACAGTTGGTGCCTTCAATGACATGGCTCAGTTGCTGCTTTTATTTTACTTATCTTCACTTAGGACAGTGTGAGAATATGTTTGCTCTGGGGGACCAGAATGTAAGCATTCTTGCTTTATGTTTGCCTTGATAATGCTTGTTCCTCATTGCATTTAAGTTAGCCATGTTAAATTGCATAGGCTGAGATTTCTCATCATTGTCACTGAAATTAGAGCCCAGCGTGGCATCTTCCATCAGGTTGCGATATGAGACTTATATTTGCTCTGTAGTTAATTACAGATGTCATGCACAACAGCAAGGCTTCTGGAGAGTGAACATTTTCTGACGGTCAGGAATATCAAACAAAGTATTTGGTATCATAGAGGCTTCTTCAGTGTCTTACATGAACACATGGACACAACAACATTTTTTAAAGTACTAAAATGCAGAAACTGCTTGAGTCAGCAGCCACGTCCACATTCTGCAGCACAAGGTTATGAGTTGAAGCAATTAAGCATGACAGGAAGCCTGTTTTACTGCCTTGATGTAATAGGCTTCCAATATTTTTTAGATGCATATGGACTTTAAACTGTTCTCTTCTTTTGGGTGCTGACAAAATAGAACACCTCCAAATCTCGAGAGCTCTTGAAACTCTCCTGCTCTGCATTTGCACCTGCAGTTTTTACTTAAATATTTTATTCTCAGTAGGATCAAATGCAAACGCTTTCTTGAGTTCACCATTTGTTTATGTACTTACATTTTAGTAGAGATAATTAAAAACATAGCTGAATATTTTGGAATTAACTCGTTTTCAACTATTTTTATGATGGGAACTTTAACATTTTTCTGAAGGGGGCTAGAGATGCTGCAGGCCCAAGTCATCTTTGTGGACTTCTGCTGTACCCCCTCTACAAGTTCCCTATCTTTCTTGAATCAAGGAGCCCAAAACTGGACACAGTGCTCCGGATATGGCCTCACTGGGGTGGAGTAGAGAGGGAGGACCACCTCCCTTGACCTGCTGGCCACATTCTTTTTAATGCAATTTGGATTATCATTGGCCTTCTTGATTACAAGGGCACACGCTGCTTGCTCATGGCCAACCTATTGTCCATGGCAGTGTCAGAAGCCTTAATGAAGCCAAGGTAGGCAACATCCACTGCTCTCTTCTCATGACATAGACCTGCTCTCGGACATGACATCATAGAAGGCTACCAGAGTCATCAAGCATTATTTCCCTTTGGTGAATTGATGTTGATTAGCCAAGTGTTTCTATTCCTTATAGATCTATTTGACCAGTTTAAAACATCTACGTCTAGAAAAGATCTGAAGGTCTATTCCTGGATATTCTCCTTCCAACCCAAATTACTTTATGATCCTGTATTAGCAACTGAGTGGACCTGACAAGCAAAAGGTTATTTCAGTAATTCTGAACTGAAAGTAAAGTACAATAGTGATGAAATGGAAAATGCTTCTATAGTTTGGGGAGATAGGGGAAAAAAGCTATGGGAAAGTGATCCAAATCTATACCAGAAACTTCTATCCAATTCTGTTTAGGTAATGAATAATGGCTGTTCTTATTTTCTACAAGTTTATAGCACTACAGAGGAGCCAAGGGCATTGTGTCCATTAAGATAACGGAAGACAAAGATAGATGAGGGATCTGAGATTCTTATGGGGAATTATCTTTAAAAAGGCATGCAGGATATATATGTTTAATTCTCCAAGTATTTCTGTCTGTGAAGCATAAAGACAGAGAAATCTTGGGAGGCTGAGGGTTCTTTTTAATTATTTTAGAAATTTAACAAATTTTATCAATATTTTAATAAAGCTGGTAACATGGATGGAAAGAAAGTAATAGCGTTACAACTTTGGTGTTTCATTTTGGCATTTTAAAAGGAATCATCCCTTTTTTCCCTACTCAGAAATTTCCCTTTTAGTTTCCTGCATGAAGGAGAACTACAAGAATAAATTTGACTCGAGTTAGTATCAGATGTTTTATTTGATCTCTCAACATTACAGGCAGTAGACTATTTTTCTTTGAAGAGATTTTAAAGTTCTATTTTTTTTTGGAGGTAACAGCATTGATGTTTTCTTCTCCGTGTCTGCAGTGAGGAAGACGTGAATCTATGGGCTTTAATTGCAACAAGAGAAAAAATAGGTATTAGGAAGACTTGCTGTTAGTAAAACTACTTAATATTTAATTAGTTGGACTAGGAAGATTATGGGATTTCTGTCACTGGAAGCTTTTAGGGAAGTTTCAGATGTTTTCTTTACATGTTTTACATGTAAAGACATAATATAGAATTAATTTATCTTATTCCTGTATGTTCCTTCTACTTTAGTAGAAAGTCTCAAAAACTGAAGTTACTTCCCACTCAGCAGACCTATTTCTAGTATGTATTTTTCATGAAGTTAACCAAAGCTCTGATTCAGTTGTTTGATTATTATGCATAAGTGAGGGAGGGCAATGATTCAGTATTACAAACATTTTCCCACCAAAAAGTAGAATTCTCAATATAGTGGCCTACTACAAATTTCTGGTATGATTTTGGATCTTCTCTTGGGCCTAATTTTAATTTGAGATAGAGTGCAATAGGAGGCATGCATACGACAACCTTTCCCACTGTGTGGACCAAGGGAAGGCTAAGGATGTTGGTTTTTGGAAGGTTTAAACAAAGCTTTTGATATACAGAGTGTCCAGCAGACAGCTTATGCAAGCATGTGAACAACTGGCTGATGGGTTGAACTCAAAGACTCATCATATACATGGGGTTACCATCAAGCTGGTGGCCGGTCAACAGTGTGATTCCCTGTGATTGAAATACACTAAAATTCAATGGCTGTGGGTTTCAGTGTGGGTGTCCAACCTTTTGGCTTTCCTGGGCTACACTGAGTGAAGAGAGAGGACTTGAAGGGGTTGAAGGCTGGATGGGGAGCCTGGGCAGCCTGATCTGGTGGCTGGCTAACAGCCCGTGGCAGGGGGTAGGAAATAGGTGCTTTTTAAGATCCTTTACAGCCCAAGCTGTTCTATCATTCTGTGAACTTTGTGAGTCCCTCACAAATCAGGATATTCTGTGTTTCTCTATTTATGCCACCGGCCACAGCAGTTCTCTGCTTTGGAACTTGAGACACTGAACAACCCTCGTGCCCCGAATCCAGGAACAGCAGCCGCCATTTCGGGCAGCGCCCACGTGCTGCACGTTTTACTCCGAGTAGAACCGAGGCAGAACAGCCGTGTAGTTCTCAATGTTATTTATTAACAACGATGGATGCTGCTAATGGTGCCGCGGGGGCGGCTTCTTTCGGGGTTGCGAAGTGCTCCAGGAGCTGCGGGCCCTCCTCTTCCTGGGGCGGCCGGACCTGCGGGCCAAGCCGTCCCTGCCCCGCTGGGCAGCGGTGGGGCTGCTGCTGCTGCTGCTGCAGGCCTGGGCTGAAGGTGCCGCTGCTGCCTCCCGTTGGGGGCTGCTGCTGCAGGCCTGGGCTGAAGGTGCCGCTGCTGCCTCCCGTTGGGGCTCGTGCTCCTCCCCGGGGACGGGTGTAAGGCTGGGACCGGCGTCTGCATCCCTTGGAGCCGTGTGGGACGTGCCGGGGAGCTCCTCTTCTCCGTGCCCGGTGGGGCTGCCCGATGGAGCGGGCTGCGGGGCGGCCACGTCCCACAGGGAGGATGTATCGTGGCTCTCTGCCTCGTACTCGGATGGCAGCGTGATGACACAGGGCAGAGAGCCATCTGCCCGCACTGCGAAGTGGATGGTGCTCATGAGCCTCCTGCAGAGCGGGCAGGTGAATTTCCTCAAGGTCCACTGCAGGATGCAGCGGAGACAGAAGTGGTGCTCGCAGGGCACCACGTAGGTGTCAGGTCTTGCGTCTCGGCAGATGGCACAGAACTGCTCCTCCATGGCCACGTTCTGGGCTGGGCAGCAGGAGATGGAAATGTGCTACCCTTCTGGAGTGAGTCCCAAATGCTGCAAGGAGATGCCATAGTCAGTTTGTGTCCTGGGGTAGGCAGCAGTTGTGGCCTGGTCCATCAGCCACCCCATTCCCTGCTGGCTGTAGATGCAGCCTTAGCAGCTCCCTGAACCCTGTGGCCACCCCAGGGATGTGACCCCCCATCTCTCACCTCCTCTGCCTCGACTGCGCTTTTTGGGACCTGGCTGCCTGATCCAGGCAGTGCCAGGGAAATACAGGCAATGTGGTGGGGCTGGGCACTGAGAACAGCTCCCAAAACCCCGCAGCACAAACCAAGAAAGCCTCCCTGGGTCTCTAGACCTCGCCAACGTGCTCAGCCAGACACCAGGAACAAGCTCGGCTGGGCCAGGCTCTGCTGCGCCCCAGTATGAGCAGTGGAGAGCTGTGAGGTCACAGTCCATTGCCCGGTGATGTCACACTCCATGACTTTACGGTGTCAAGACTCTTGCTTGGTCTTGTTCTGGGGAAGCCTGTTCAGCCTGAAAAGGCTAAAGACGAGTACTTTATCATGAGCAAAGTGATAGGACAAAGAGAATTGTTTTAGGTTGGATATCTGGAAGAACTTCTGAGCCTGGATACAGGCTGTCCAAGGCAGTTGTGGTGCCCCATCTCTGGCAGTGCTCAAGGCTGGGCTGGGCGGAGCATGGAGTAGCCTGGCCCAGTGGGAGGTGTCCCTGCCCATGCTGCCTTGCAACCTTAGATGAGCTGTAAGGTTCTTTGAAGACTGTTTTGTTAATATATGTTTAAGGAGTATTCACGTTTGTCCTGGTTTGCAAACTGAAAGTGAATTTTCTTGGTTTAGTATAGGTGTTGTGAGAGTGATAAGCATTGTGCACATCCTCTTTGCTCTCTCTTTAAGCTTGCAGAGCTAGTGGCCAGTTTGCCATACGATAGAAAATTATGTGAGAGAAATCTGGAATCAAGTCTGCGAGGACAGTGTTCTACCAACAGCTGTTGAAAATAAATATCACATCTGTCTTAATGTCAGAGAGGAGACAGAAACAAACCAAGTCCTGTAGTGCTCCAGATTCCTTCATGTGCTGACACAATTACCTGATGTGACTAAATTTAATCTTTCTAATGTGATTTTATCGCTCATTGGTAATCAGACAGACAATAACTAAAATGCTCTTTTCTGCTTAGAAGTGACATCATTCTGAATCAAGCCGTGCTACTACTAAATAAGCTGAGTGAGAACTGAGTTTAGAGCAGGCTATGTCAAATCTGAAGTCAGTATGGGAACACTGCATAGTACACTGTAATACCTGTATTAAAGAAGTAGTTGCCAAGATAGTGATTACTTGCAGACATTTCATACTTCAACAGGTTTATGGAGAATTTAATATTTTCATATGCTTCAGTGTAAAGCCATCTGTCGCGGTGACAGAACAAAGTGCTGAGAACAAGACCAAACGTATGTTTGTGGAAGTGCTCTATGAAATGCTAACAAGAGAGACACGAGATACACTGCAGTATCTTATAACA
The DNA here is from genome assembly GCF_054131305.1 of Coturnix japonica. NCBI lineage: Eukaryota > Metazoa > Chordata > Aves > Galliformes > Phasianidae > Coturnix > Coturnix japonica. The sequence goes on along the minus strand of NC_140675.1, from coordinate 18,217,745 downwards.
AATGAGAGAGGGAATGAGAAAACGTAGCAGTCATATTCAATATTTACAATTACGATTCCTTTTCTAATTTCTCATTGTGATGAAGTGTTAAAAATGTCAATACAGATGGTGAGACAGGAAGCCTGAATAAAACACCTCTACCTATTGTAGTATTTTTCATTTCTGCTTTCTTTTCTGATAGTTTAAAGCTTGAATGTGGTGAGGGAAGTGTATTTGTTATTCCTTATGTGGTTATTCATAGATCTGCTTCTGGACTTTTTAGAACAAATTAAACAGCCTCCAACACTCACAGGAGCTGAACTTTACAAGAACCTACTTCCCATCCCCCTGTTTGAGACAACTTTTTAGTGATGGCAGTATAAAAGAATGAATCACATTATAGTGTGTGAAGTTGGAAGGTGATGTGGTCTGACTTTTAACATACCCCAAATATGGGGCACAGTGGGCTAGTGAGGAATACAAAGGGATTATAGAGTAAAAATGGTCCTGATATATCAAAAAGAAGGCAAGTGTTCAAGAAAAGTTTGAATCTTTTGTCCGTGGTATGGCAACAAGCAAAATCCAGTTCTAAAGGATCTATATGGTTGGATTTTTAGTTATAAGGTATAAAGGACATATTTTACAGGAATTCTGTTATCTCAGGTCTCCATTCTCTGTACAGCTCGAGTGACTGGGAGACAGGATTGAATGAGGTTCAGCCCTTGCATCAGTCTGAATTTTCTAGGAAGTGCTTTTTATGTTTTAAAATGATAGACGACAAAAAGACGTGTGCTGAAGGGTCATGGAGCAGGTTATGGTAGGATTCCCTCCCCCATTTGGGTATGATGCCTCAGCAGCCTTATGGGCCTGTCATGCAGTTTATTTTGTTCAAATTCCACATTGCCATGTGGGCAGACTTTTATCCTTTTTAGAAATATAATGTGCTATAATAATGCATTGATGTTCTTAATGAGGCTTATAAACTTGGAGGAGGTAAGAATACAAAACTAGTCCAGCGATACCTCTTGAGTCAGTAAATAGCAGAAGTATTTTAATATTGACAGTATTATGATGTTTTTGCATTAACTGGTTGTGTTCAGATCAGATTGTTTGGATTCGGACAATCTGAAAGATGTCGAATCATCCAGCTAAGTTAATCACTGCTGTGATATCCTTGAAGGAACAAACAAAATGTGAAATTAACAGTACCTCACCATTCTATTTTTTTCAGTTCAGATAAATATGCCATTTTTCAAATTTGATTTTAGCAACAGTGACATCTTGTGGTTAACTAAAGAACCCCGTATCTTTTTCAGTATTGCAAAGGAAATGATGGAAACCACACAAATTTATCCAAGTTCTTAAGTCACGTGATGTGAATTATCAGCTGTTTCTGAAAGCTTTGCCAGAAAAAGACAGAGAACCCCATGTGGAGAAATACAACACCTTAATCAGATTTGAGCTTATTTCTATACCTCTGTTGGTTTTTGCAGGATGGGGCATTGCGTGCCAGGTAATTCAGATGAAGATCTGTGCAGCTCTCCCAAAAGCACATCTAGAGCACCCCATAAGTTCTGTCTTGACTCCATGTTGAGGAGATGAGTTTAATTCCTAAGGAAACAAGTTTTTTATATGAAAATATCACAATTCCATTTAGAACAGTCTTTAAATGTCTATGGATACTCAACTTCAGTAACACACTCTGACAGTGATTTCTACCATTATATATATATTACCTGTTGTGTTTGGAAAAATACTAACAGGTTGCAGAGGGAGCAGTGATGTCCCTCTGCTTTTCTGTTAATTTTCATTGCACGTTCTTTCACGGTAAAGAGAGTTGAACTTTCTGGTGCTCTCAACCATCTGTCGGTATTTATTTTGACTCTCTTTTTCCTTTAAAAAATAAGAAGCCTCAGTGTTACTTCTTTCTCAATAGACTATCCCGTCTACTTTTTTTCCCTTCAGTTTTGATGAAAATGGTAAAAGGAGACCTGATATGCTGCCTAGTGTTAAATGATTGTGAAAGTTATTACATTCTTCCAGACAATTAAGTTAGATCAACATTAGCAAAATACACTAAAGGTATTGTTGCAGTTCCCAACTGTTACCAATATTGTTAGGGGAGCAAAAGATGGGAAGTTTTGTTCCAGGGAAAAATTGCTTTTATAGTAGCTTGTCATGTACTGCAGTTCCTGTGTTGTCTGTTGGTAATTAGAATTGCCAGTAGACCCTCCAGTTATTCCACAGGAAGTGCTACTGTTGAAGTATTTTAGTGTTTTTTCCCCTTGTAATAATGATTACTGCTGATGTTGTTATGATGCTCAGTGCAGCTGATGTGTACAATTTGCTATTGGAGAAACAATTTGAGATTTCCACCTCCCTCCCTCCCAAAGAGAAAAATGCCAAGCGCAGAGCTTAAAAACATGTCTTCAAGGAGTCTAAGAGGAACTTAGCTCTTTAGGATAGATTTAACTAACTTCTAATTCCTCTCCCTATTAAGTTCATTGAGAGGTGAAGGTTTCTTCTGTTTGCCATGGGCTATTAAATTCCTCATAGAGTTATTCTTTCACTTCCTTATGTTACTAGCCCATTCCTTCTGTTTTTTAAGCTGCCAGAAAGGTACACTTTATTAAGAACACTGTAGTAATGTTTAAAATTTTTTGCTGGCAAGAATAAAGCAAAGCTTCAAATACTGTTTACTAGACACACTTTTGATATTTACATGGAATATTCAAGGTTGGAAATGCTTCAGTGTTTATTATTAAGATTGTTGTTCTTTTGGTATTGTAGAATAATTTGCTATTAAATGAAACACAAAAGCTATTTGACATGAAAAAGCATTTATCGTGCACTGGTTTATCTATTTCACAGTTTCTGTGGGGTGTCTTAAAGTGTGGCTTTACATCTGCATCTTTTACATACATAATTAATAGAGATATACAAGGAACTAGAAAGGAAAGGATGCTTTAAGTGAGATGGCTAAGCAGTTAAATGCTCATTGAATTGCAAACGGAGACCTTCTGGGGAGAAGGAAGGGTATTCATTTATAATAGGCGCAGGTAAAGAACTATTTTGGTGCAATTGTTTGTATTTTTCATCAGCTTCTCCCATGTGGGTCATGATTCCAGTACACAGTCTTGTAATCTCCTGCAGTGGCAATGATTCAACTTAAAAATCAATAGGGCATGAGGTGTTTCAAGTTCTCATTATTGTAATGTGTCAACATCACTTCAGTGACCCCAGAGCCCTATGTTGGCTGATTTGTTCTCTGATTTATTGTGCAATCTTGTAGGGCAGGCTATAATTTCACTTGGAACCAGAAACTCTACATTTATGGTTGGTGTCCCGGTCTCCAGTCGTTAGGATGTTCGGAGATAATCAATATCTGTGTTTGCTACTAAGGGTGAATGAAGTTGTCAAGCAGTTAAATTACAGGGATTACAAACAAAAGAATATTGTTACAGCTTAGCAGACCAGGAAATGTTTTTATTTAAATTTTCATTCTCTATCAACACAACAGATGTTTTTTATAGCTTAGCACTGTCATAACTTATACACCCCTCTATGCCTATGATTTTCATATCTTAAATTTTATACTTTGAAGTAATTACCATACCACTTTGGTTTCATATTATCTGTGTTCTTTTATGAATCTTTTCATCTCCTGTGTACCTTCCCAAACCTAATAACTTGATCAACAGGAAAACATTTGAATTTCTGAAACTGAATAAAGTGATTGTGGCTTCAATGCATAACACTTAAAGCAGTGTTGCCGATTTGTTGGTTTTCTTCTTCCTCCCCTCCATCAAAATTTCAATGTTTTTTTACAGTGATCGACGTGTTGCAAGTGGTAATCTTGTATTCTCTATGGATCTATTCTGGGCAATATCATACCTATCAATATGTTTAGTACGTGCCTCAACACTGAGGTAGCTGAGCACAACTGCAAGCTCCTAAGATTTTCAGTTCATTGACTTTTATGCTTCATGTGTTAATCGGAGCATAATGCAATGCTCTTGAAGTGTAATATATAACATTTCAAGAAGTGATGACCAATTATCTTCAGTTCTTCACTTTTGATTACGTGGAGCTTTATCTCCTGAAGTTTCTTGAGATGTTTTGGTGGACTCTTATTGCAGTATTTAATAATAGAACTACAAGAAAACCTTCAAACAGTACGTGTTATAGAACTAGTAATAATTACAGAACAAGAATGTAGAATTCCAGAAAATGAGCTTCATGTTTTTTCTTTCAAGCACATATTTGTGGTCCTTTGACCATTAGGAAGTTCTATGCCAAAGTGCATTTGGCAACAGCTTCCCATGTTTAACTTAGGGAACGTAAAAAGCCTGTAAGACACATGGATGCACTTGAGCTTAAGCTGAAGTCCAGCTTTTGTGAAGGTAACTTCACATTATATTTTGAAGCAGAGCTTGAGATGATCATTGTTGTGACTCTTTCAAGGGTGCCTCTTCTGTGTTGAGTGCCTGAGCTTCCCTTTTCTGTGGGAGTCATTCATTGCATGGTTCTTCTCTTCCTGTATCCCAGGACAGGAAGACTTTTGACTCCTACTGGAGAAAGGAAAAGAAGGACATCCGATCTACACTTGTGTGTTAATTCTTGTATTTTTGGGAGTGGGTCTTATTTCATGAATCTCACCAACATTTAGTTTCCATAGAACTGTAGTGCTTCAAGGCCCGCAGCAGAAACGCTTGTGTTCTTCCATCTGGCCATTGCTCTTCAGATTCAGGAGGAATGCTAAAGCAGGTTAGCAGATTGTCAATTAAGTGAAAAATACCTGGCATCTGGAAATACACAAAGTAGGTAGAAGCACACCATCTGTATATTTTATGCCTTTTGGAAAAGTGATGACTGGGAACTCTTTCTCCAGTATGCATATACTCACATTTAATACTTTCTTATTTCTGTAATACTTCAATAGAGCTTTCCGCTTAGCAGTTCAGAACTTAGAGCTTACCTAATAAGAATCCATCAGGCAGCGTATAAATGTGTGTGAGTCTTAAATTGAATCAATGTGAAATTAGGCAGTTTCTAAAAGTTATTTGAAACGTTATGAGCCATAACTCAAGTCCAAGATCAGCAATTTTCATTGTTTTGTAGCAGCAATTTTGCAGCTAGATAAATAAATGTTATCTTATTGTGTGTGTGTTTTTGTGTTAAAAAGTTAATAATTCTCAAGAGTCTTTGGGTTTTGTCCTCCATTCTCTTACCCAAACCATCACTTTTAATTGTAGTGTCTGGAACTTGTTTCTTTCTAACTCATGCCAGGTAATCTGAAGGCACGCTACAGAAATCCTTAGTGCTTAAAAATCTCACTCGCAAAATTATGAACGTGTAGGTATTATTATTACTCAATAGGTTGTTACTCAGTCTCATTAAGGAGAGGTTGACTTATCAGTGAACATCAATGCATGCACAAATTCACCCTTACTTCTCAAATAATGATAAATAGGTATGTTTGGTTACTGTAGAAAATCGGGTACACCAGATGCTTCCTGAAAATCAGCGGTTCTACATCACTGCAGAAAGTGGGATTTTTTTTTTTTTATATCAAAGTATCTCATGCCATTTACAAAGAGAATCTATTTAAAGACTTTTCTGTGAAATTAAATTAATTGTCATGGGGTTGGTGAAGCTTTAAAAACTTAACATCTGTGGCCTTATACATCACAGAAAGATATGGGTCTTTTCTGCATGAAAATTTGACCTATATACAAGAATAAACTGGAATAATGCGGGGAAGGGAGACGAGGGAGAAGGTTGGCTGTAGCAAACCTTTCAAGCGTTTCACAAGCCATGAAAATCTGTGGAGCTGCTGCAAGGTAGATAACCTGTGCAAATTAATTTGTCTGCTGTGACTCCTATGATGTATAATTTGTTTAACATTGCAAGTGTCCCACATTCTGGAGGCAAGGACTTTTTTTTTTTTTGAAGTATCTCAGCTGAGGGTCTCTTCTATCCCTTGAAATGCTTATTTACAAATTAAATATCATAAATACATGGAAAACTTGCTGGGAAGTTCTCTTCATTATGATTATTCTTTGAAAAACGTCATCCTCAGAGTAATTTGTAATGTTTAAAGAAAAAAGCCTTTGTAGTTCATTGCCTAACATTCTTTTCCTTCTGCTGGGTATTTGTTCCACCCTCACCCAATGACTTCCAGAGTCTGCACAATATCAGAGATTTGGTTATTTTCGCTCCTGAATACTCTCGAAAAGACAAATGTTACATTGCTGCAGAGATCCCTGTCTGCTATTTTCCCACCTGCATGCCCTAGAGTGCACACCTGGTATGGCTTGCACTGAGTGGATTCTGTGAGGGATAACCACACTGACTGCTGGAAGTCATGTGTGGAAAGGGCTTTGGCACTACTGAGTGCTGACAGCTGTTGCAGGACTGGTTGAGTACTGGTGCTTTTCGACTAATAATGGAACTGAGAGAATGAATAAGCATGCAGCATCCTTGTAATTGCATGGCATAAGGAAATGGTTTTTGCCAGAGAATGAATTAGAAACTTTGGAATTATGCAATTACTGTGGTATGTATTCTTAGATAAAAGTGAAAAGCCACTTTATTTCTCCGTGCTTCCATTTTGCTCTGTGAATTGGGGATAATAATTGCCCTTTTTTTTTTAACTGTAAAGGCTACTCTCAGTACTTACTGCTCTGTCACATTCTTTCTGTAGGCTTAGTACGAAGTAAAGCTGCAGAGATAATAAAAAACACTTAAAATATGTTTTATGGCACACACGTAGCAGAGCAATCCTGTTTATCTTCAGGTTGTTTGTACAGTAGTTCAGATGGGTGGCGAAGAGTCTCTGTTTCCATGGTAGGCACAGTAGTTCTTTAATGATTTATGTGTGCCTTCTTGTGTTCTCTCTGAGGTACCTCTGTGCATTGCCTCAAGGCTTATCGTATTGAGCTCAATAACTGATAATTCAGAAGTTAAAGAGGTCTGGTGCCTAATGTTGTAGAATCAACGGGGAGGTTTTTGTTTGTTTTTGTTGTCTGGTTGGCTTTTTTACCTTTTTCAAAACTCGTGTTTTGGATTGACATAAATGAGGAAGATGTCATTAAAATAAGAGTTAAAAATACGTGCTTAGCTTCCACCTGCTTAGAGCTTGAGTCACTATTGCAACTGACCAGCAGCTTGATAACACCCACACAAATCTCTTAGAATAATGATGCACTTTCTTGCATTGCCTTTTCATCTTATGGAGTTCAGTTTGCTAAATAACCTAAGGAGCATTTTGCCCATATGGAAAGAGAATGGGGAATGATCACAGACTGAAGGAAAAGTGGCATGTGAAGCTCCATCGTGTGAATTCATTTCCATTCCAGGGCTGAAGGGAGCACCAGTGCAGAGGCAAAGGGACGGGATCCAGATTGACAGCTGACCACATTCTGCTTTCTCTCCTTCAGCGTATTTTGTGAGATTATTCCTTTAATTAATTGCAGAATCTCAAGATGGAAGAGCTTTTTTCCTTTTAAATGAGACTCATACAGTTTGAAACATTCCTTCATCCTGGTTTCTGATATGCAAACAGCTCACAGAAAGTCAGGAGGGAACACAGCATCTACAGCATAGCTCATCCTCCTCCTCCTAAGGTGTAGGGACCTCACTGTTTGTAGGTCTGATTGAAGCAAGTAAAGCATAGCCTTTATTCAGACACTCTACTTGCCTTTAAATTTGCTGGATAGAAAGCTGAATCTGCAGATAACTAATGGCAATGGAAACAGGAAACCAATTGCGTGAGGTAATTGGGTTACTTCTGTTTCTTCTGATGTCTGACACAGTAGAGAACAGTGGATTGATAGATTGCCAAGTGCACTGGTAACGTAAATGTAAGTGAGACGGCTGAAGACAGGCTTAGGCAGCCCATGCTCCAATTTTATTTTGCTTTTTGTCTGGATAATGTACTTCTGAATTAGAACCGCTACACAGCGGAAAACACAGTGAGAGGAGATGTCTTTTAATCACTACTTATTCAGTCATTTCAGTTCTATGCACAGTGCCATACAAGTGGCATCATGTTAATTGTTTTTGCTATAAAATAAAGAAGTTTATTTCATGTTTGATTGCAAAGCAGACCATCTGAATCCAAGTATGTTTGACTAAAAGGTACAGTGCAGTTCTCTGAAATTCTGGACAACTTCATTAGTTTAATGGTGATAGTTTTTTATTTGTGAATTGCACCGAGGTGGGGTGAGACTTTGAATTGAAGGTGTTTCCACTAAATTTATGGAAGGCATCTAAATGAAACTGGATCCTGCTGGGATTCTGTCATCAGTTGCTGCAATTAGTTGGGGAAAACAGGGAGCTGTGTATGGGATCTGTGAGTACTGATGCTGTTGCTTTTCAGTTGTCCAAGTAAAGTAGTTCCATATCAGAAAAAAAAAAAAGTCTGTTAAACATCGAGTGGCACAGTACTGTCAGCTGGGTGTGTTGTTTTCCTTGTGCACTGTTAAATGCCTGATGATTCCAGCCCCCATCCGGACTTGCAGCTACGCCTGCATCGTCCTTAAGCACCTTTTGGTGGGGGTTGTGAAACTCACCATCTTCAAAGCCCTTTGAAAAGTGTTCTCTTAAAAGGATATTATGTGTGTGTAAAATACTGCTGTTCCCGCTGAAGCCTGGACAAACTGTAAACCTCTGTGGTTGCAGAAAATTACTGAGTGCTGCATAAGCTCTTCAAGTGCTGCTTTACCAAATCAAAGACACTGCGCTCAAGCACTATAAAAAAAAGAGAACTCCCATGGTGAGAGGCAGCTTGCTACAATGGCATTCAATTCAAGGTCATACATAAACGTCAGTCACGGGAGGAAAAAAGCCAAATTAAGTGTTTTTTAGCAGAGAAAATCTATTGAGATATAACATTAAGAATGTGAAGATATGGGTAAGGGAAACAGTAAAATCCATGTATCGGAATAGTTGTGTAAGCAGCATTATAGAAATGGGTATCGACACACTTTCATTTACATTTTGTCTATCACTAAATGCAAACAGCTTCTTTGCAAGATCTTGCTTTTGCATGGCTTTCCAGCACTCGCCTTTGTTATTGCAACTCTTAACCAGGCACTGCCCAGAAAGGGGTGGGTGGGTTGGGGGGTGGAAGTATAAATTAGATTCATGTATTTTCCATAAATTAGGTATGAATTGTGCAATGGACAGGAAGATTGTTGTCACTCTCAGTACTGATTTGGTGATGGGGAGGTGTTTGGTTTTTTTCTTTTCTGGGCATCCAGCATTCAGAATTAGTGACAGTTTGTATGTATGAGGTGTCCTCAGACTCACCAGCCTTTCTACCGTAGTACTCTGTGTGCATACCGATCCCATTCCTCTTGTTTTTGTTTTATTTCAGGACAGTCGATATGTTTTGAAATTGTAAATTTCCTTTTCCAGAATTGAGGTAATTTTGTCATTCCCATTGGATACCGAAGCCTGAGGAAAAGCTTTAAAATTTAATGTCTTTATATGATATTAAATAATAAATATCATTTTGAGATATTTTCAGCATGGAGTGATGTTGACCAAGGAATATAGCATTGCAAAATTGCTTCTTTTGTGATGTAGATCTTGGTAAATTAATAAGGCATGTGCCAGTAAATAAATGCATGCCACTCTGAGCTCCTGTAGTTAAACAGGCATTAGAAAGTTGTGTGATCGGGATGTGCTGTTAGTCAGCATAGGATGGTTTTGTAGTTTCGAGTGTGTTTTCATGTTGATCTTGGCTTCTTGCTGAACAGCCGCTCTTTGTCAGCTCTGTAGCCTGGAGTCAGCCAAGTCACCATGCTGAGCAAGGAGGTGGGAGCTGTGCTCTCTGAGGAGCTGAGCTCATGATTCAAGACCTTGACACGAGCTGACACTTAGGAGAAAATATACTATGTGACTCCTGTCCAGGTTCATCTCCTTTCACTATATATATGTAACCTGGTGCTGTTCTGAGCCATTTTACTTTGCTGGTTTGTTTTGAAGAGGTTGCAGTTGAACCATGCTGTCTTCTAGAGAAGCAGATGGAGATGCATGGATCCAGTGCTACAGGCTCACACAGGTACGGGTAATGGGTATCCAGAAAGATACATGGGAGAGGATTGATCTCCCAGGTCCTTGGGTACTGCTTGCTTATTATTCTTCTGCCCTCCCCTGAACACTTAAGTTCCTCTGGTTCATAAACATATGAATCCAATGAGGCAAAATTTAGACGGTTCTGGTTATTCTCCTCTTTTGCTGGGGAGTTATCATAAATTATTAAATAATTGTTTGTGAAGATGCTTTCTTTAGTACATGAATCATGCACTATAAAAGTGGAATCTGGACGCATTACAAGGCATAGCAGGGGGACATATGTCTCAGAGTGGGAATAGAAAATTTCCTTTTTGACAGGTTTTCTTGAAAACTAGCTTCACACTGGCATACAGATTTTTCCCAGCGAAGGGAATGCCAGAACTCTGTAGTCAGGGCTCCTGCTCATTTTGAGTGCTCCATAAATTGGCAGAGAAGGAGAGGTGTGTAGCCTGGGGGTGTGCAACTCCCGCTGGGCAGTGTGCTGCGTGGCAGTGCTGCAGGGTCAGGCTGAGAGTGAAGCTCATGGGCTTCACATCACTGCAATCCCACATTTGCAGTGTAAGCACAAATCTAAACTGGAGGTTCACCTTGGTAATGTTACTGTGGTTTTGCTGTAATATACTCTGTTCTGATCTATCTTACTTGTTGGCCAGGTACCTAAAGCAAATGTCCCTGAGATAAGAACAGAGAATTCCATTTCTTGTTTTTTCCTAACTCCTGGCTATGTTTTGTTAGTCAGTTTTAAGCTTTTTAGTTATGTTGTATGTCTTCCATTGAATGAGCTCATAATTAACTTTTGCTGCTCCTGCACATCTTAATTCTCATCACAATAAGCACCTCTTCCTTTCTCTTCCACGCACTGTTCCCATCACCTCCAAGAGATAATAGAATTAAATTTTAATGTTAGCATTCAGTTTGCAATTGTGGAGCCTTGAAACATCACCTGCTCTGTGTGTAGAGAGGTTTGGTGCATCATCTCACCTCTGTGCTGGGAAACATCATGAAGCAGATCCTTGTGGAAGCTATGCTAAGGCATATGGAAGACAAGGATGTCACACAGGAGAGCCACCGAGGCTTCACCAAGGGCAAGTCCTGCTTTATCAACCTGTGAGTGATGTCCCCCAAGGGTCATTGCTGGGGCTGATTGCCTTTAATATCTTTGTCAGTGACAATGACAGTGGGGTTGGGTGCACCCTCAGCAAGTTTGCTGATGACAACAAGCCGTGGGGTGCGGTCCAGATGGACCTATACAGGCTTGAGCAGTTGGCCCTGGTGAACATCCTGCAGTTCAAAAAATCCAAATGCATGGTCTTGCACCTGAATCAAGGCAGCATCCACCATTAATACAAGCTTGGGGATGAAAGTGCAGCCTTGCTGAAAAAGATGCATGTTTCTCATACATGCATGTTACTAACCAGGTCCTGTCTGAACAGTTACATCTCCCTTTCCAAGACCTCCTCTTAAAAAAACCCCGCACTTTGTTCTCTCAGCCTCTAGAAATGGGAATACATTGCTAATGTGCTCATCTACTGTTCTCCCCTGTTGCTTTTAACTTCCTATTTAATAAGACACAGGTTATCCCTCATAAATTCTGTATCATCAGTGTAATGTTGCTTTGATGATATATTACATGTTAAGTCAGCACGGGCGTGAAAATACAGTGCAAAGCTCAGGAGAAATTTTATTTTCCATTTTTACTTCAAGTGTTCTAAGTTTAATTATATTTAGCAATTGAGAAAGGCAGCTGATAATCTACAAACTTGCCATTCATTCAGGATCTCCAGGGTGCTTGAAAAATTCTTTTTATGTTCATAAATTGACAAGATTATTTGTTAACTCAGACTGATACTGCTCAGAATCATCTGCAAAATCAATAAATTACACTAGAAGTAGGGGTTTATATTGTCTAGTTGTAAATGTTTTTGATGTGGAAGATTAAAGATATAATTCAAATGATTTAATTTAATTGGGTCTCAAAATAATTTAACTGGTTGCCCCGATTTTCCACTCGTGTCCAGACAGGATCTCACTGCTGCCTTTATATGCTTGTTAAGAGTGTGGAACAATAAGGCTGAGTTCCCACCCAGCCTGTAGCTGCTTTCTGATACCTTCCCTGTCTGTTTAAGGCATGGTTTAGCTGGACCAGTGATGCTCCACATCTGCACAGGGAGCCATTAACAGTTCCCTTGGTTGAGATGTTCTGGTTTTTGCCTCATTTCCCTCTCTGTCACTTTTTCAGAGAGTAGAAACTTCCTCTCTGCTGCTGTTTGTCATCATGTTTGTATAACTCTGAATCAGATGTAACGAGTAACTTACACTTTGTGATTTGGGTGACTCATATGCATACTAGACACAGTGAGAATGGATCTTCTCATGTGAATTTCAACGGAAACAGAGTATTTGATCAAAAGACCATTAGTGTCCCAAAGGAGACAAACATCAGTTCTTCTGTTGTAGCCATCCTTGAACCACAAGCCAGGTTGGAACAAGAGCTGACCTGGGTGCCGTATGACCCAGCTCTGCACCTCTTTGTAAGATCTCTGTAGAGACCCTCATCTGATGGCCTGAAATGTGCTTCCGTTTGGCCATAGGGATCCTGCTGCATGTGCTTTCTCCTGCTCCCAAAGGTTAAGCTCTTGGTGCCCTCCTTGCAGTTAAGAGCCAGTTACTTTTGCAACACCCCTCCTCTATCCTCAGATTTGCTTCTCTGGGAAGAGCCAGGAATGAATCTCTGAGGGAAACAGAAGATTCACTTCTGTGAGACTGCGTGTAGTAATGAGGAGTTGTAATGCTGTTGGTGTGATGCTGAAACACTAAAACTTAACTGCATAGACTGGCAGGTCCTAGTAGGTATAATGACTTTGAAGCTCATTTCAAACCTGTGAAAATATTTAAGTAAATTTCATTTTCCTGAACGTTTTTCTGTATACGCTATCATTCTGGTGACTGTCTACCTGCAGAGCAATCTAAATTGATGCTGTTATTGCTTTCCCTTACATGGAATAATGAAGGTTTCAACAGCAATAATAGCCCTGGGAGCAAAATGCTATGTGGCCACCTCCGGCCTCCTTTTTGAGACCGAATACCATAACTTCATATAGAATGTAGAATCAGAGAATGGCTTGGGCTTGGAGGGACCCTAAAGCCTGTCCAGTCAAACCAGACCAGGCTGCCTGGTGCCCCATCCAGTGTGGCCCTGGGCAGGTAGAAAGCAGCTCATGTTGCAGCGCCCTCATAGTGTAGAATTTCTTCCCTATATCTAATCTAAATCTCTACTCTTCTAGTTCAAAGCCCATGCAAGAAGTCCCTCTCCAGCTTATTATTATATATAATCTGTTATCCTTTCTAAATATCTATTATCTTCTGCTTTATATGTACTTAAATATGTATTTTTATATATGTATCTTCCTAAAGCTTTCTCACCTTTCTATTGTTCATTTCTATAGTAACTCTTGCTGTCTCTTGCCTATCTTGATATTTCTACACTTTTTATCTCTTTTCTTGGTAGTCTGTATTTATTTCCATACTCCTTCCACACAAGTGAATTCCATCTCTTTCTTCCTTTCTTGTATTTTAGTTCTTTCTTCAGGTTGCTGTCTTTTTTGCAGTGTAGTACAGAAGAATCAAACCACCAGACTTTGTACTTTTTGAAGCAGAGGAGTTTGAACATGTAAAAACCCACAAAAGAAAGGCAGATCAGTAGTTCTGGTATTCTTCAAAATTGCTCTTTCATTTGACAGGAATAGAGAAACTCTGGGTGGGCAAACTGAATGCTGTAGTGTCTATGTAAGAATAATGAGGCCGTGAATGGAGGCAAGAAGTGTATCTCTAATGAATAGATGTGGCTAAGGCAGATATGTCCACTTAAAGGAATAAATGTGCAGTAAGTGAAGTCTGATGTCTGATAGTCACGCTGAAATTCTCATGCATCCAGGGGATCCTCAAAAGCCTGAGGTCTGGGCACCTGCTTTCTAGATGTGAAGTTCTAGTAGGAACTGGGTGAGCTGTGCTGAACCTGAGTATGCCAGCTGAAGTTTGGAACGTAGGCTTTTATCTTAGAACCCATTTACTGCTCCTGTTCGGTTCTCCTGACCAGACTTTTAAGTGCTCCTATTGTTTTCACTAGAGGTGAGCAGATAAAGTGACAGTATCCAGATGGCATCCCTGAAAGAGTTGTCAGGAGGTGGTAAACTGAGGTGCATGCATGGAGTGCTGGCTCTACAGAGCAGTAAAATGGGCTTTACTGAAGGCTCACAAAAGATGTATTTGGCTAATATTAATCAATTAGGTATTGTAAATTTTGCTTAAATCTTGTTTTTCCTCCAGGCATTACACTGTGTATGTATTTGAGAGTGTTACGAAAACTCCCATGTACCTACTAGTGTAAATGTAATGGGTTTCATTCTTCACACTAATTGGTGAAGTTAGGGCAGGTAATTGTTTCTAACACAATGCATTACCAAGGCAGCAAGCCAGATGTGCATGGCTGTGGTGCCCTTCTTCAGGAATCTTAGCATTACACGGCTTCTACAGGTAGAAAAAATGAGTAAGAATGGCATAGGTTGGCTCACTGTTCTGCATTCATTCCACCAAAACAGTGTTGTAAATACTGAAGTATTTAATTAGCAATAATGTAAGCTTCTGAGTTTGCTATTTTGTAAGAAATGTTAAACTGTTTGTGATCATTATTTAAGCGGAATGTCTGGAATTAATTTATTTAAACAGCTGAGCAACTCACATTAAAAAATAACAATAGATACAAAACAAATGTGTTTATTGCAAAATCTCATCGTTCATAATGAGATGACATGTTGGTTAGAATTGAAATGCCTTGTTAAGGAGATGATCTCCCAGATCTCTTATTTCACTGAATTCAGAGCACATTGTTGTATATAACACAGGACTACCAATATGTGGTACCTTCCTTGAATCATTTAGGACAATTACTTGCTTTATCTGCAGTACTGCACTGTTTTGTATCATCATCTCTTCAGATACGTTATTGCAACTCCTGCATGCATGCACATAAAAAGATCTTTCTCCTTCCAAGCAAAAATTGTTAAATAAGGACTTTTTGTTGTTAAAGTGTATCTTTTCAGAGCAAGCAGATGTTGTTTGAATTACTTGGTCAGCCTGGGTCTGTGCTGGTGATGGTAAAGAGGTGAAAAGTGTTGAATGGAAATAACATAGTTCTCAATCTAAGCGAATGTGTGAAAATGAAAACGCACTGTACCAGACATGTTATTTGTTAATAAAAAGTCCAGAAAAAAAAAAAAAGTTGAAAGCAGTTGTGCTGTAAGAGGGAAATATATCGGCCTTCACTGCAGGTTGTATTTTCAGGCTGACTCATCCTTTATCATATCTTCTTTTAGATTTTAGTTGACAGAGTGCACTTAAATGCTTCTATTGTGTGGTAGAAATTATTATATGAATACTGCAGTTCGCTCTTTCATTGACAAAAGATAAACGTGAGAGGATTTTTTATTTTTTATTTTTTTTAACAGATGACAATTATAAACTGTGCTTAATTTCTGATTCTCAGGGACTGCTTTGTTGTTAATATGCTATGCAACTTTCAGTCGGATGGTAGAGATGTGCCGATGGTTGCAGATTGTTGTCAGTCAGTGCTGGAGATTGCACCCTGGCAGCCTTTATTGCTGTGCATTGCCAGATATGGCAGCTCTGACATCTGGCTCACTGGAAATTTTTTTTATTGTAATGTCTGGTCATAATTTTCAGTCTGTGTTCAGTTCTGAGTGTTGATAAAGCATTGATTCATCATCACTTAATGCATCTGCAAAGGCAGAAGGCACTTTGAAAGCTCCACGTGCATTCATAACTGTCCTTTAATCTTTTCCTGTGTTGCAACCCGTGATGTGGACTCAATGTAGTTATGTGTGCCTTGCAGTCTGGTCACAAAACCCCATGGCTGGTGTAAGACACGGCCATATCCAGCTGAGCTCTTATTCTGTGGCAGCTTCCCTTCCTTTTCAGAACAGCTCTGATCACTGGTGATCACTGTGAGCACTAATTCTGAACTGGCCAGGGTGTCATCAAAAATGAGACACATCAGAACAGTGACTTTTTCTTTTTCTTTTTTTTTAAACCGAACAACAAAACACTACCTTTAATTTTTGTGAACTATAATAGATTTCAGTGTTGGTGGCTCTGTTACATTCCATATGTGCTGTGTTTAAATACGATAGCTGGAAGATGGGGGGATGAAAATTTCCTGTGATGGTGATGAGGTAAACAAAAGTCTGTGCTTGAATTAATGTTTCAATAAGATGCCTAAGCAACATATGTCTCAACCTGGCTACAGTCCTAAAGTGAGAGTAAAAGACTTTAATTACATGATTGATGGGTACTTCAGGAGAGAGCTGGAATCCACAACGACTGCAAGGTCGTGTGGGCTGCCTGGCAGAGGGGGAGGAAGCCAGGTAAGCAGAGAAATAAGTTCTGATCTTATACATGAAACTGTATGATAAATGTTGCGGTCTTTTTGTGGCTGTCGCTACATAAGCGTGGTAATGCACTCCTAAGAGCCCTTCCTTGATATTGCTCTCACATTCAGTTCTTTTCCTGCATTAGTCTTCACTGAGCCATGCAAAGAAGAAGATACAACACTTTCCAAAGTATTTTTTGTTTGCATCTTATGGCAGGTCATCAAATATTTGCTGTTAGGAAAAGAATTACACGTCTGAGGTGAAATTACAGAAACTGGGTTAACTAATGACTACTTGTCCCAGTTCAAATTGTGTCCCAGATTTGAACGTGGCATTATGTAGTCAAACCAGATAAATTAATGAGCAGACTGCTTCATAGCTGGCTTTTAGTCTCCCGTGAGATGATACCTTATGGAATGAATTTGATCTTCTGCAGTTTCATGTACTTCTTTGCTCTTAGAATTATTTTCTGTTTGCATTGGAGAAGGGCAGGACCAGGTAGGACTGTTTTTTTCCTTAGGGAATGTATTGTTTTTCCAAATAAATTTGGGCAATTCCAAATATTTTTTTATACTCATTGCAGTGTAATTTAGCTCAGTAAGTAGGACTGGAACTGTTGATTTCTGGGTCACCGTTTCAAAAATGCCTACATGCAAAAGTGACTTGTATTTTCTGCACATTGTCATTGCTGTCATTCTCAAATAAAGGCCAGGATAAAAATGGGCCAAGGAGCCAAGCTGCCCTCTCCCCCTTCAGCCTAATTCACCAAACTCAGGTGTGGGAGGCACTGTCAGTGTAGTGTTTATCTATTTTTCAATATCAGTCTCCATGGCATTTTACTTAAACAGTGTGTTACTGATCTCAGGTAACAACTGCATAGCCCTGTGTCTACAGAAGAGGTGCAGCAATCAATGCAATACAAACTAATATACTTGGCATACTGTAAATGGAATAGGAAAAAGGAATTTGAGTGCAGTGAACAGAAGGGTGGCTTTTTCAACAGCTTTATGCTGCTCTTCGTGTTTGCTGTAGTTAAGAAAAAAAACGGTGTAGGAAATCACAACAGTAGTTTTGGGGAAAATGCTTAATTTGAAGATGAAATTTTATGCCAAGTATAACTGACATACAAACATGATATCACGATGACTCACAGAAAAACCTCACTATGTTTGCTGAGGTTTATTGCTTGTAAAACATGGCTTTCTATTATCTCATTTACCACCGAAAGTGCTATTTGAGGTTCATTTTACTGCTGACAGACTAGTATGAGTTAATCTGCACTGCGAGCAGTGCGAATCATTCCACTATGTAGTAATTAAATAAAAGACAAGATGGTAGAATCAAAGGAAGGCACTGAGGCGACAGTGACCTACTTTACTGAATCAGAGGAACAGACAGAGAAAAACTGCTCTAAGATCCAGGAACTAACCTTTTAAGTGCTGAAAATAGCAGATCTTGTGTAGGACCCTGAATCTCAAGCTTGTGACATTAGTACAGTAGACATGAAAGGCAGCGGATCGCTATTAAAACAAGCTTAGAAATGATTTGATTTTGATGTATCTAAAAATGAGATGTCTTCAGAAATTTGCATCTGGAAAGCAATGGTGCTGTGTGTTGTGTTGGGGAAACTTTATTGTATGACTTCAGGCAAATTAAATACATGCTTGTACTTAGATATAGAAAGATTTATTGAGCAATGCATTGGACAGAGTGCTGCTGCCAGAAGCAGTTTTACAAGGTCTTACTGGCTCTTGCTCTCAGCAGCTTTGGCATCTGGCATGCCTTGCCTGTCAGTGTTAGAGCAGTTGTAGTCCTCTCTCTGTTTTCTTAAGCTCTTGAGTTTCATCCGTGAGCTCCTATTTATTATATATTTGAAAGTGAAATTCATTACATCACCATTATTATTTGTATCGGCAAGCTGTACGGTGCAGTTTACAACATGCTCCATGGAGATATTCTCCAGAATCATAATGACAGATGCCCAGTTCTGGAGGCTGTGCTTCTCGGAAACAGAAACTGACACAGTTTCTTTTGAAATACTCTTCCAGGGATGCTTCAAGGGAAGATCCAGCAGTTAACTCGGATATTCTCAGGCTGCCAGGTGCCTGCTGATGCTCCAGGGATTTATTGAGGGCTGTTAACAGTTGTTCCAGCATGGCACACTGTAGTCTAAATGTTTATACCATTTTGATTTTCTCTTCATCAATAGCTGATATTGATGAGCTGATAAAGAGAACTGTTTTTCTTAAGAGGAAAGTAGGTATGATCTACATTGTGCTGGAGAGAAGTTGGTATCCTGAAGAGGTTTTCATTTCCTCTGGTGTTTTGGTATTTGAAAATAATGCCCAGTACACAGGACTAGGAAATGAACAGTGCTGAGAAATTCAAGAAGAAATGAAGTTTAGATACTGACTTGAAATGTTTGTTTTCCTCATTGCATTATTTACATTTGGTGGATTAATTCGAGGCAGTGTGATTTCCCGTTATTTTAGACCCTTAGGTGTCACAAGCAGCAAAAGATGTCATGTCTCTGATTTACTTCTGCCCACGTGGGTGTTTACCTTGCTTTGAGCAGTAGTGTGGACCGGAGACCTCAGTTGGTCTCTTCCCACTTCAGTTAATCTGTGGTTCGAGCATTTCTTTCTTGGGGCAGTTGCACAGCTGAAGGTGTTGCAGCATCCACTGTGTCCAGCTGTACAGACCTTGCAACAAACACCGTCCTTCCTGTTAATTCAATCCAGAGGAGCGAGTCTTTTTTTTAAGGAAACTTGCTTACCACGTTTTCTTCACCCTCTCAGCTGCTCCAATCTATTTAAGGAAAATTAAATCTCTTCAATCAATTTTAATTCTATAATGTATTTAGAATAAGTACTAGAAAATTCAATTGTCTTCAATAACAATATTTATTTTGTTAGATCTTCAAGTAATTTGGCTTTTTTTTTTTTTAAGGCAGCTTTAAGAAACATTTGTTTCATGTTATTCAGAGGACGACCTTCAGTACCAATAGCATTTTGTTCCAGCGCACTTCTCTTTTTTTGTGCCCTGATTAAATAATGAGTTGTAAATCAACAGAGTTAAATGGGATATGACTGCAAAAATTTCTGTTTAAATTGGAAATCTTTGCCGTGTGTTCTACAAGGACAACCTTTACTGATTGTGGATATTTTCTTGTTCCAAAAAGCCTTTTCAAAGATATTCCAAATATCTTTCTTGCCAGAGCAATAATCTATGCAAACAAACAGGCCTTGTGCAAACAAAGCTAAAAGTACATTTTATGATTTAACTGCTAAAACGCTTCTTCCAAAAGACTTAGGGGAGTAAAATGAGTAGAGGATTCCAGGCAGCACAACATATGTTTTGCTTCATTGTGTTTGTAGCATAATAGGTTTTATAAAATTTAGAATTAATACTAAATAGCACTTTGGATATTCGATAGGACTGCAAGTACTATTTTTCTTCAGATGTATTGGAACATTTTTTCTTACTATTTAGATTTGCTAAAATTATCATATGCAGATGATTATGCAATGCCTGCCAATGTCCTACCCTAAGACAGTCATAGCAGATGGTCACATGTGGCATTTGTGTAAATGTAACTATATCTGGTTTTTCCTGTAATTATTAACACTGTTTCATGTCTGAAGACTCAATTTGCATGTAATTAACTACTTGTAGACTCTTTCTGCACAGTTTCTGTATTGAAGAGGCAGTATTTCAACCTTCTGTTTTATTTGCAAGACAAATACCTTGCTAGTACAGTCTGAGTTATATGTCAGCACACTGCAAATTTACTCTGAAATGACAGATAACTTACCTTGTGCTAAATATAATGCTGTGTGAAGAAAATGGGTTCTGTTTACTTAGTTGTGTGACTCTCTTCAAGTGTCACATTAGAAGCAAAAGGAGAGTATAGATACTAATCTGACTTTGTGCATTGAATCGGTAGTATGAGATGCATATGAAAAATGCAAAGGAAGTCAATTAGTTCATTAAATACTTGGATACATAGGTGGATAGATGGGTGCAGCCAGACTGAAATACAAATGACTTTAGTCTTTGGGGTAGTTTTGGAAGTTTTAGTAATTATTCTGTACACATGTACAGTGGAGGATTATGTTATCCTCCCTAATCCTTTGCTCTTTAAATTCTTGTTCTGTGTTGTTTCCGTAGCATACTTCATTTAGAAGATTCTTGGATTCAAGCTGTTTTAACTTCTGCTGCTCTTCCATAAATATAGTGGTAAATTAGTAGGTGATGTATACTGTATTCAAACCAATTTGCAGCATTAGTGAACTCAACACAAAGATTAAATTTATTGTCATAGATAGTAAAGTCAGCAATGGGGTGTCTTTGTCTTTTTTGGTTTATTCTGTCTTCTGTCTTTTTTGGTTTATTGCTGAGATCTGTGCTGCAGTTTTGTCTGGTTATCGTAGTTGGTGATTTCTTATATTTTATTAGGCATAAAAATAAAAGTATGGCAGTGTTATTAGCTACAGAATAAAGCACTGTTATCACTCACTATTATAAATTCAAGTACTGCATTGATTTTGCAGTGGGAAGGCACATAGGTGCAAAACAGAGGACACAATGAACAATCAACAGCAAAACACTGGATCAAGATTCTGTTGTTAAAGAGTTCCAGTAAGAAAAAGGAAATCAGAGTAGATGGTAAAACCAGAAAGCAAGAATTAATTAAAATAATATTGAGGTACATTCAGGTAGTGCACTCACCATTTGCTATGGGGCATTGCCCTATTCATCTCAGTACTTGTTTTACTTTTTATAAATTTAAGCCTAAAGCATGCACAGTAACATTGCAGTCCTTGACTCTTTGGCTGCCCTGAGCTCTAATTAAATTTATTCAGAAACTTGCACAAGTTTCATACTGATGTAGATTTTTATAATTCCATGTGTTTGCAGCATCTACTATCTGTGCATCCAGAAACACCAGGGGAGCTCTGCTCAAAGTAAATACCTAGTAGGAACCGGCAGTTCTCTGATGAATCTGCATGGTACTATTCTTCTGTCCTTCCAGATGAGAGAGAAAGTGTGGCACTGCATTCTGCTTCCCCACCTTGTCCTTCCTGTGTGCTTAAGGGTAAGGCTCAACTCAGAGTCGGGCTTTGCTGATAGACTGTGGTCCACGAAGATGCTGTTACTTGTAATGCTGCTGATTTGAATTCTTGTTCTTTTGGGTGCTCTCACTGCTTTAGGGCTTATTGCTGACTGAAGTTCTTTCCTCATGGTTTTGTATTTTCCCCCTTTTTTCTTCTTAGCTTCCATTAAATTAACATGGTGTTGCAGATGCCTTTTATCCTCATGTCAGAGTGTTTCAACCAGCAACAAAGATCATGTGCATCAAAATGATTTGATACACAAAAATCTCAGCCAAAATCTCTAAAGTTCTTATGAAGGGCTCAGATGTGCGTTCCTTCACAGAGGAGAGGCAGAAGTGGGAAAGCAGTGGGAGGTGCTGCAAGAGTCTCTGTTAATTTTCATCCAGCTTTAAACTGATCTTTTTCATAGAATCACAGAATGGCTTGGGCTGGAAGGGTTGCCAAGGATCATGAAGTTCCAACCCCCCAGCCACAGGCAGGGCCACCAACCTCCAGATCTGGTAATAGAGCAGGCTGCCCAGGGCCCCATCCAACCTGGCCTTGAATACTTCCGGGGCAAAACTTAACTTCCAGTGGATTTGTTTGAAGTAAAAGTAATGTATGCTCTCTATTGAACAAGTAACCAGGCAGTCATGCTAGCATCTCTAGGTTCACTTCCCTCTTCTGTCCTGCACTTAAACTTCTGATGGTCATGTAGGGCACGTTGCCATCATGGGACCCTAAACAGTGTGACCTCTGTGTGATGCTGAAAAATTTGCTAAGTTGTATTTAAGAATAACCTTCTGAGCAAAACAGATCTAAACAGATATCAGGTAAAATAACTTCACCTGCGAAAAAGAACTGTAAATCTTTTCATGACCCTGTTCACTAAGGGAATTTGTTTATGGCATTACATTAAAAAAGGAACAGCAGAGAAAGCTATATAGATATTCAATAGTAATTGAAGAGGGAGAATTGCATGGCTTGTGGGACTACAGAATACAGAATTTTGTACTTCCTTGTCATTCCTTTGAATTCAAATGCACTCATGGTTACCAGATGACCGCTTTTCAGTTGCAGGTATAAAATGAGTTGAGGTTTTCTCTCCAGCTGGTAATAGGCAGATAGCTACTAAGGGGAAAAAAAAGGAGTATCACAGCTGACAATACTGGGTACTTTCATTGACATTCTTAATGGAGTGGTCAGCAGTTAAATAGGTAATTGCTGTCCCCTTTTTGACCTTAGTTCAGGTATTTCTAAATTATTCAATGGTATGCTTTGTGCAGATAATAAAAAATTAGGAGAAAATATATTTTTCTCCATTATTATTATTGAACATTACTTCAATGAGTGTAAAAATTAAGGGTATTTTTAAAATGATTGCTAAGTAGCAGAAATAAATTAATAGAAATTATATGTTGCTCCTTATTTTGTATGGCACCAAACAGCCCATCAGCAAGGGAAGCATTGGTAAGAAAGTATATTTAGTAAGTATTTTGGCAGAGGCTAGCAATAATTTTTCTCAGTTTTTCTCACGGGCTTTCTCTTGTTGACACTATTGAATAAGAAAGCTAATTTATTCTGAATGTGTAGGTGTTACTGAACATAACTGCTTTTGAAGAGAAGATGCAGCGCATTTAAGATGTCTGGTTTTAAAGACTGTCATTCTTTGCTGTTTGTAGAAGTAAAAATGCTATGGCAAGTCTCTGTGAATAGTGCGTGACTCGTTAAGTGGGAAGTTCTTCACTCGTGAAACTAAATCATCTCTCTTGTGCTTTCTCAGAGGTTTGTTTTGCTCATGTTCTGAGGGAAATTTATGGGAAGCTCTTGCTGTCGCATAATAAATGCAAAGGGAAAAGCAAACTGCATGATGATTCCTGAGACAGGGAGGCTGCCATTAAAATCTGAATAAATCTGTATTCAGGTAGCTAGTGCTACTGAAGTAACACAGCTATTGTGAAATAGAAAGACGGATTCTACAGTAGATATATATATATATATATATATATATATATATATATATATGTGCACACACATTTTTTACTCCTAATTCCCAAAGTAAAGGATGTAGAAGTGGTTCATAATGGTGACGGGGGCGGGGAGGAGGCTCTGCATCTGTGTAGGTTCCACACTGATCTGCAAAACAGCATTATGTCCTGCAACTGTCAAGTTTACTCTTGACCTTCTTGAAGGTGGACACCAATCATTTTCAGGTAGATCACCATCAGGCAAAGAGAGAGCAGATACGTATTTTGAGCCAAATAGTTTGGCTGTTGGAAAGGATTCAGATTACTGTTTATAAAATACTTCGACTAATTGTACTGCAAATAGTGGTTGCCTTTGGCTGGAGGCATTATCAGCATAGTTAGATGGACACTGGAAGTTATGGTGCAGGGGAAAAAAAAGAGTCTGTTGTTGAAATAGCTACAATTATTTAAGGATTAAAAAGAGAAATGAGATTTCTTTTTTATTTTTGCTATTGTGATCTTGCTCTGAAATTAAAATTCATTATGCTTTTTTTTTTGCCTCTGACCTTAAACACCCTTCAGAGAAGCCACTCTGTGCATCTGTCACTCATCGTATAACCTCTATCAGTATTTCTGAATTATATGCAGCATTGGTAACAAATGTATTCATTTGTACATAATTATGAAAATCAATTTATAAACTCAACATAGAATATTAATTACCCTTAAGGTTAGCTACAAATTTCAGCACTAGGTGTTTTTGTTATTTTTATTTGGAATTTTTGATGAGAGACTTCAAATAAAAATGCTGATCGATATAATTATTGTTATTATTCCATCATAGTAACTAATGGAACCTAATAAAATAAAACTTGGCATGAAATAGCAATCTTAATGCTGATGAACGTGGCAAGCTTGCCCTCTCTCCACCTGGGCACAGCTAACACATGGCAGAACTGATTCTACCATGTGCTATATGTCTTATTAATTGCCATGCCTATTAATATGAACTGTAAAGCGTGCTTCTTTGTTCTGCTATTCCGGACAATAGTTAGTCTTGTGTATATAATGTATCAGGATTCAATATTTATTTCATTTATTTCTCTCCCCTTTATTCACCCCACATCTTCCACTCAGCTCCTTTCTAGAAAGAAATCTCCTCTATTTGTGTAGTAGTGCTTCTCCCTTACTAAACTAAAATTTTAAATCCAGTCTTGTGTGTAGGTCTTATTCTTGTGGAAAAAAATCATATCCATTTCAGAGGGTGATTTAGCATCCAAACAGACAATAATTGAAATGATATTCTAAAAACAAGTATAGTGCTGTAGTAGAAATGCTGAGTCTTGGCTTGAAACAGTGATTGAGCACCTGGTGGGAAGGCAGGGCCAACCTAAGGGAGCTCAGGTGCATGCAGTGCATCTGATTGACTAGAAGGGCTGGAGCCAGGAGCCACCCCTTCCCAGACCTCATTTAAGTGTTGGCAGTGGAAGTGAGGGGATTTTGCTGGAGATCCCTGCCTGCCTGAGGTCATCTAAAGGTAAGCAGCTTCTTTCCTTATTTATGCGCCTAGGGCTGTTGTGTTTGTGCAAATCCTTACTTTTTGTAGCCTAGGACCTTGCTGCTTTGCTGCTGTTGTGTTTTTGTTTGTGTTACAAGTGCATGTTTCTGAAATTTCCATCAGATCTTGGAAGAATTAGGTTTGAAATTCATGTTCCAAACTCATTCTGGTTTGAAGTGGTGTGTTCTGTCTCACTTCTGTGTTTGAATAAAAACAAACGCACAAATCCAAAATTTTTAAGCAACACAGCATGGTTTATTGTGTCCAGTGGCCTAAACGCATGTTTTGTATCTCCAACAAGGAGCATAATCTGATTTAAAGAAAATTATTAGAGAAATGTAGTAGTGCTACATTGATTTCTTCCTTGATTTATTTATGGCTTTAGCAATTCATGTTTAATAGCAGAAGAATGTATTTGCATGCCTTTGTACATCTTGAGTTGAAGCACCTCTGTAAATTGGAATGCCAGTATATTCCATGTTAGCCTGACGGAACAGAGTGTAAAGGGTGTCTGAAAAGCACATACTCTTGGATAGAGAGCTTTCTAGACCACTATTTCATTTAGAACGGACCTTGATATTACTATGGTAACACATTTTTGTCATCTTACGTTGAAGAAATGATGGCGAAAAGTGACCTAGGATGTTGCTCTCGTAAGCCTATTCTTTTATGAGCACGCTGTGATAAATATTGAGCTTAGTTGTAGCCTGTAGATACGGTTAATTATTAAAATGTCTTAATGGTAGCTTGTTTAGATGTGTAAGCATCACATTTATTGGTATGTGCACAAGTACAACAGTCCTGCTTCTTCACATAACTCCTGAGATGCCATCTTTTTCTTCATAGGGTGTGCTGGGCTGTCAGCTTTGTTACAAGATTGGTAGTACTAAAATAAATCGTAGTAAGGACGTGTTCAGTAAAAGTTGAGAATGAACTCCATCTCTGCAGCCTAGCTGAGATTTCAATAGATAAACTGCCCCGGGTAGTGCATAGAACAAAACAACTCCAACCCCTCAGTTGTTTCTCTTAGCAGGGAGTGCCCCATGTTGGGCACAGCTGACTCTGGGCTGTAGAGCGGTCCATGGTGGAGCGCGCTGTGATCATGTTCTGCCCATGGCAGACCCTGTGCTGGAGCAGTTCATGAGGCGCTGCTGCTGGTGGGAAGGACCCAGGCTGGAGCAGGTAGCTCTGCTGTCTGCACGTAACTGCGACCTTGCCTTAATCTGCATTGATTTTTGAAATGTTCTTTTCCGTAGTTTTGACGTTATTCACACCAGCGGGTTTGCATGGTTTCAAAATGCAGACAAAGAAAGTCTATCAGTAATTCATGAGGTGTAAGTCTTAATTACTGCAGTGAGCACTTAACTGACCTTTTCAGCTGTCCTTGTCTTTCTGCTTATCCATTGAGCTGTACGTTAGACTCCCTGACTTGAAAGTAAAACAGTTCTGTGACTTTTAAAAGAGCAGAGATCCTGAAGCAGGTCATGGCAGTGGCTGTTCTGGCACGTTCCTGAAAGCGATACTGAGGATGTGCTCGCAGTGTACGAAACCCAAACGTGAAGAAAATCACCTCACAAGAGAGCATCCGATGTAGGATTTCCTGCAAGGTGCTTTTTGAGTTTATCCTTTCAGTTCCCAAATAATTCTTCACGTTGTTTCAAATGACTGTAGCATCATCCATATATATTTCATCTTAGATTGTTCTTCTTCCTAGCATGGAATGGCTAGGTTGGAAATTAATATAAGTCATGATGGTCCGATTGGAACTAAAACAGAGCCACAGCATTACAATATTGTTCATAATTATTTCTGTGTAGTGAGAATGGTCAGCATGGAAATATGGGAAGTTTTCAAAGGACTTTTTTGTATGAGTTAGTCCAATCATTGCTTTAGTCACGAATGATTTCCCCTTCCTTTTTGGAAGAATTTCCAAATAAGAACATATGGGAGGACATATGTTTATTATACAAAATATCAGATGCTATTTAAATTAAATTTGGTATGAGAGAGATTGATGTACTAAAAGAATGTGAGCAGGGGACCAACAAGATGCTTTGAAACTTGGAGCACAGTATTCTTTATGGGTATTAGAAAAACGTGTGCACAAAGAGGTTGCACAAACACTGGGCCCAGAGAGGCTGTGGAACCACTGTTCTTGGATACATTAGAGGGCTTGCATTGTTTTAAAGATAAGCAGATGGATGTTTGTCTCGACAGTAGGTTATTTGTAACTTATTTGGAGGAAGAACACCTTTATGGGAAACAAGTTATGTCCGTCTTTTTTGAAGCTGATATGACTACAGAGAGATGCAGGATGCTGAGCTGAGTGGCTCAGTATTTTAAAGAACACATTTTGCTCAGACAGCTAATGAGCTGAACACAAGTCTGTGTTTTATGCTGAGTATTTTGTTTTAGTGCTGAATGTTAGGCTTCCTGTTTGTCATACAACTTTCTGAATTTTCATCTTGAGTAATATTAGAAATCTATCTATATATTAGTGGATTCACTATCTAATGCTGTAAAGGGTCCCCACTCTTTCTCTCTTCTTCCTTTTGTGTTTTTTTTTTTCTCCTGGTACTGTTATGTAAATAAAGATTTATAAAGTGTAAGCTTAATAGCACTAAACACTTGTTATTTAATTGGTAGAGATTTGGGAGAAAGCCCAGACTAATTAACACCAATTCCTACTCGGCTGCCAGTTTTTAATGGATCTTATGACCAAATCTTTTGGAACTGAAGTTATATTGAAGGCATGTTGAAAATAGAAAGTAAAGTTGGATGTGGCTGCCTTGAGAAACCATCTGTTCCCAGTATAATGCTTGGTTTTTGTAAGTAACAAGAGATATATACAGTATAAACAGTTATTTCCCTTTTGAAGAATTAATAATAACTACAGAAAATCACCTGGAACTCTCTTTGCTCGTGTCGATACACCTTTCATTTCAGCCTCCTTCCCTTTAAGTATGATTTTGATTGTTAGAGAAATGCATTTTTTGTGTTTTTATTTACCTGAAGACTTGAAAACGGAGGGGAACAACCAATTAGTGCATGAAACACAGTGGGCCATCCAGATACGGGGTGGGGGAAAGAAAATGTAGAATGTATTGTTTGTCATCAAGGTGCACGATGTGTGACTGGCCTTCTAATGGCTTTCAGGAATGTGCTTCACATAATTTGAGGCAAGCTTTCTTATCAGTATGTGTTGCAATTAATTTAATCTTGTTTCTGTTATTTCCACAGTATTTTTCAATTCAGTGAACCTCATTACATTTGCAAGTGCATTAAATTAGAGTCTGGATAGAAGAAGAGAGATGATTATCAGTTAATTTAATTATGTTTCTACACTTGCCTATTTAATGATATGTCTGCCATTGTTGTTGCAAGCCCTTACTGCAGTGGCACTATGCAGAACTTCCAATTCCACATGAAGTTTGTTAGCTGATAACTCCTGGTGAAGGCACGTGTTCAATAGTTTGGAAGCATCAGGAAGCATTTTAAGTTGAATGGCTACAGCATCAAATGGATTTACTATATTTGCTACAGCATTACAGTGTTTTCTGACCATGTATGTGTGGTAGTGTTTTTACAGTTTTACGC
The DNA here is from genome assembly GCF_054131305.1 of Coturnix japonica. Lineage (NCBI taxonomy): Eukaryota > Metazoa > Chordata > Aves > Galliformes > Phasianidae > Coturnix > Coturnix japonica. The sequence goes on along the minus strand of NC_140675.1, from coordinate 18,189,016 downwards.
CATTAATTTAATTACAAAATAGAACTTTTCATTCTTACTGTGACTGAAGAAACAAGCATGCCATTGCGTGTCTGCGTACACTTAAATGGTTTAGCCAAGCAGTGGTCTGTCAAAGGAAGATGGAAGGAGAAGAGAGAAGCGAAACCTTGCCACTTACTGTTTCTTTGTGTAAACTCTTCTGTTATGAATAAAATTGTAAGGTCATTTAGGGAGGCAAAAAACTGAATTCTGATCCTTTGCTTATGCTTGTCACTGCTATTGCTTTAGGCTGAAACAACGTTTTCTTGAGGTATTTTGTGAGTCTACACTTCCTTTCCTGAAGTTTTTCTTCATATGTTTGATATTCCCAGATGTGTGGGATTTAGTCTGGCGTCTGGGAATCCTGAGGATAGCTACTGAGAGACCCCAGGCAATTCTGTGTCACATGTGGAGATATGTAACCAGACCAGCATCACAGATATGTATCAGTTGTATAGCTTGCTATGGGCAGGCCTTCGGTTGAGAATGCAGCATAAAAATACAAATTTTACTAAACTTATAGAACTGCTACTCCCCTGATTATTGGTATGTTGTAAGTGATATGGCTGGAAAACAGCCTAACCTCCATCTGCATACACATGCAGATTTATGATAGACCTGCAAATAATTGCTGTATTTCTGATATGGTAAGAATTGGCCGTGTTGTTTATAAGTTATTATTGTACTACTTCTCATAACACGTAAAATTGTGTTGCCATTTAAGAAAAGTATGGCACATTTAGGGTATATTTGAAACTGACAGCTGTGTGTGTGCTCGTAGTGGGAGAATAAAACTGTGTAAACTCAAGGAAAGCAATTTACTTAATAAGCCCAGCCTGATGTTTCTAAAAATGTGAGTTTAAGTGATTGTTTTATTGGGTGCCCCAGGGGATTATTGCCATTACTTACTGTTGTTGTAGAACTTACCATCTGAATATTAATTTGAATATTGCTCACAGTAGCAAGAGTTGAATGTTACTTCACTTGGTTTTAGTAACTTTTTAATGGCCTCTAACTGGAGTGAGTTTAGCTGTCTAGCTCCATTTGTGAGGAAGTGTTTTGAGTATCTGCCATTGCCTGGGAGCACCCTGAGCAGAGTCATTGCAATGATTCCCCTAGGCTAAACCATAATGGTAGGTGCCCTTATTCTGGCAAAATCATCAGTTAGAGACTGCAGACAGGGATAAATCAAACCTTTTGTCCAAACACACACACAAAGCAGGGGTTAATTAGATAGTTTTGACTGTAATAAATGGCATCAGTTGCAGAATCTAGTAATCAGGTGCTAAGGAGGAAGAACATATTCTCTGTAGCTATGAACAGCAACTCGAGGAATTAAATGGATGTAATAGATTGGTGAAATTTTTGATTCTCTATGGGATGTACTGGAGAATAAAATCTCTTATTAAATGAGGATAGACCTATTTGGTTTATCTGCATACTCCATTACAGTTATTCTGCATTTTCTGCATTTCCATAAGTTCTTCCATTTCATTTTTCTTTGTGTTGCTTTGAACTAATCAGGACTTAGTAATTGGCTATTACTTATTTAGTATGCTTGGTGTACAGTGAGTGATTTCTACTCTCCTGCTTCTTTTCAATTGACTTCTCTGATTGTTGCTCCAAAATGATATTTTTGGAGGGAATGAAATTGAAAGATTAAATCCCTTAATATTCTGTGCTTGAAAAACACTGTGTTTGTCTTTTTGTCAGGTAGAACGCTTTCAAATCCCTCCTTGGTTGAAGCTGATGTGCTTGACATCTCATTATTTGACTCAGCTGTTTCAGTTTCACCTTCACCCAGCTAATTAAGTAACTCATTGAATGTATTATTCAGTATTTGATTCCCCTATCTGAGTGGTGAGAGATGGAACCTAAAAAAAAAAAATATCCCCTTGATAGGATTAGAGGGAGGATTGTTGCTCTGACATGGTGGACTAAAATGAGAATGAGCTAATGAAGTTGGCAATATATGAATCGCTTTCTGTCATTTTAGCAAGTGTTTGGCTGCTGGTGTAAGTATGGGGATTAGAGGTGCTTTAAACCGATCATTCCATAACTAACCAAGTAGTGACTTGTTAATTGTTTCAGGACATCTGCAGCGTGAAATAGGTTCTTCAGCTTTATTTATGATTTTGTTTCCTTCTTCAGCTGATGTCCTGTAGGGTGTTATATCTTCATGTGTCACATCTAGATATGGGCTTTAGCTATTTAGGGAACTTGGCTTTGTTCATCATTTTGGCTCTGTTAGCAATGTACATTTCTTTCCAGTGCTTTTGGCAAATTGTGAATAATTTCTTTTTTCCTTGGATTCTAAACTTTAACAGAAGTGATTTGCAAATGAGCAAAAGCCAGTGTTGAGCTATAGGTTGTCTAATTGCATTCCTATTTGCTAAGTTTGATTGCACTTATGGCTATTCCTTAAGATTAAAAGGGGCGTGTTATTAAATTAATCTGTGTTACAGTTGAGAATTTTCTTTTGCATTGTAGTATTATGCTAATATTTTAGTGTTTACGGTAAACCTGAATTAAACTGAACACTAAAGTCCTATCCACTTAAAATCTACATATTCCCCTTCATCAGTGTGATAAAAATACTTATTTACATTCAGCATGTCACCAGGGAAGTCAAACCTGAGAACATGATCCATTCTATTGCTTTTGAATAATGTTCTCCAGTGTATGGTTTGAGTAGGGAAAGGATCTGAGTCTTTCTGTAACTTTCAATAGAAGTGGTAAAATTAATTTACTGGCAATTATTCAAGTGTCTCACTCTTCTCCTCCCAGCACTGGGTTATCTTTTCAGCTTTGGTCAGAAATTCTTTATGTCTCTGAGAAGCCAGTCCCAGCAATAATTCACTCTCAAATAATTCACAGCCCAAATGATGTTTTGAGTGAAAACTGTTGTTCTCCACCAAAAACTCAATGGAAGAGTCTGGCTTAATTGTTGTATAGAACATGCTATACTGTGTTTCAGAAAATCCCAGTTAAAAAACAATCACTAGAAAATTGTTCTCTGAATGGTGAATATTCTTCCTGTTGAAAAAATAAGTGATAGAATTTTGTTGCGAGTGCACAGTACGTTCTCAGCAGTTTCGTGACTAAAGAAAATGTAAACTTGCTAATGAATGTTGTTTGTGTATTTCATTTTAAATTAAGGGATAGGTCTGAAAGCTAAATTCTGAATGTTACTGAGTGTGCACATGCTTTAAACCAGGGGTAGAAAACACTGGAGCTCAATGTCTTTGTTAAATGCATATTTGATTATTTTTTTAATATAAAATTCCGAAGCAAGTGTACGTTTTATCTGTTTACCTTCATCTGTTTTCTCTTGTAAGAGATACACTCTCCTGGATCTTGGTATGCCAAGGGAAAATAGTTGACCTTTAGTAAGAAGTGATAGCCTTGGAACAGATTTGACCTCTTTGCCTTGCTTTTGCAGTTAGAGTTTTGTTAGTCTTGGAGGTTATCGCTATCTGCAAAGAAAAATAATTGGAATGGGACGTCTTTAGATTGCAGTTCTGACAGGGTCCCTCTTTTATTACACTTCTTCTTGCTAATGAGAAGGTGTATAAATATTTTATTAAGCAACTAAAAGATTGGGAATGTTGTCCTTAATGAGATATGAAGTAGAGTAACTTTGACTGTCAGTTTTTCAGTTATTTGAAACAGAGGAAAAATTTAACTGTCTCATACTGACAAGAATTAATAATATTTATAATAGTGTCAGCAAGCTGAGCTTCTGTTCAGCTGTTTACTTGTACGAGAGGTCTTTTAAAGCTCTGCTTTTTACTTTCCAGGAAATAAGCTCAAATCTTACTGGTAGCAAAGCTTTTTTTTCTATTTTATTTTCATGAGAAAAATAATAGCTATAAGAGTTTAACCAAGTTCTGGTAAATTACATGCAAAAAGCTTAGCTAGGCTTCTGATGACTTAGTATTGGATTTAATCAGATTTTTTTTTATCAAAACAGTTTTTCTTAGTGCTAATGATTTTTTTTTTTTTTTAAATATTTCCACAGTATATGAAGAATTGCTGAACTGTGCTCTGTTTGTATTCACCTGAAAGTTCTGCCTAAACTATGCTTTGTGGAAATCCTTATTTTAACTTATTTTCAGTAACTTAACTGCTAGTTTTAGAACCTCAGCATAATTTTCACCTAGCACTAAGTATGAGGTGATTATTTATATTAAATACTCCTGAATATGAGTTATATTTTGAGAGCTTAGCGTCCTGCAGGTAGTAAGAGCGGTGCGAGTCACAACAGTCTGTTTGCTAACACCAACTAACTTTCTTTTGTGACTTCTGTGCTGCTTTTTATATCCAAGTAACTTCCAAGAAGTGTTTGTTTTGTTTGTGTTCCGCACAACTGTGTTGAAAGCCGGAAATTATGCCCAAGGTGAATGTACTAATCTGAGTCTTCAAGGCCTCATCCTCTTTTCCAGTCTCATAGACAACTGGTAGGATGCGCTCATGCCTGGACCACATCACATTGTTAGCGGCTCTGAACGTACAGAAACCCCTTGTATGCAGCCTTGACGTGCTGATTGCTTTGGCTAGTGAGTTTCACATCAACAAATCACTTCTCTCCAAGGGGTAGTTATAAAAATATCACAGCACTTATCCAAGGCCTCACCACATTCTCCTGATTGCTGACATTTCCATGGAGGATGTGAACGTGGCGTTTTCTGAAGTAGATACAAAAAATGCACCTTGAAACACTGAAATGTAAGTCAGTCAGAACTTCAATGTTCTAAATATGTATAGTCAGTAATAAGTGCACAACTTAAACTGCGTGATTGCTATAGGAAAGAAATGTGGCTTGGGACTTCTGGTTATTGGCATTTCTTGTTTTTTATTATTATTTTTAAGTTTCGGTACAAGGACTTGTTATTCAGTCTTTAAGGAAAAGCTGACAGCTCTTTTTGGGGCATAATGTAAAACTCAAGATTTTTAGAAGAAGAAATAGTGCTTCACAGAATGCTGTAGTTGAGAGCGTGGGAAAACTGACAGCTGGAATATCATGTTGAGAATGGGTACGGAAATTCTCAATGAATGTCTCTGGGAAAGGAGTTTTGGAGGTGAATAAGATCTTATTTGAAACATTGGTTTTAGATATTATTTATGTTAGGGTAACTTTGATATGGTTACTGGGTTGTGCTTAAGAAACCCAGGATACTTTCCTAGTCAGATTTAGAGTAAAAAGTTTATTTTTTCTGTTTATATGGTCTTCCATACAAAGAAACGAAGCTGCTGGTTGGGAGCTCTCCCTGTACTGTTCCAGAGGAGTTCCCTTGGCATTCCAGATTGTTTTAAAAGCAGCAGTCAGTTGCTGATAAAGTAGTAGCTGTGAGTGACAACTGAGAACAGCTATTTTTGTGTTTGAGGATGCCAGATGGGAGTTATGTAGAGCGTGGTTAGTTGCAGCCTTCAGAGGAACAGGCACGTTTTGAAGCTGTGCCCCCAGGATTGCAGGTGTGAGGGCAGGACGGGATGATGGGTGCTTTGCCTGTTTGCTTGTGGTCTTCTGGAGTCTTTGTTAATTTTGACACTGGCTAAATTGCTCCTTTGAAGCTTTGTTTATAAATGACGTTCTAAATGTTAGTGTTTTGATGTGACCATTACAGGCAGTATTTCATTCAGTAGCTGTGTTACTGAATCTCAGTGCACGTACTGCATGCTGGATCTGCTTTCCTGAAGGTTATTTCAAGCTCCTGAGTATCAACCAGATGTTGGCTTTACTCTGTATCATTACACCATGACTAGAAGTGGATTTTTCCTGGTGTGGTTAACAAACTGCTAAAAATCATAAACTATATGGAATAATTTAATAAATGATTTCATTTGATGATCATTATGTAGCCTTGCAGATTGTATCTTTTTCCTTAGATTATTAATAATCGTTGAGATCAGTAAGAGCACTGTAAATGGTGATCATTATCTCCTGCATTTTATTGCAAAATTGGCCACTGTTTTAGATTTGTTGCTTGATTGTATTAAAAACAATGCTGAAATCACACATTTAATTAGCTTCAGCAGTCAAAAATTCTCACGAGGTGAAGAAGAGGTTCATATTTAGTGGGAATGGAAAGCCACAGAACCACAGCAGAAAGCTGATAGGAAAGCTTAGATTATTTCACTTTGAAGTTCTTCATTATCAATTCCTTTAATTAAATGTCTCTCCACTCATGACAGTAAAGCACTGTGAATTCCAAAGGGAAGCAACAGGATTTATTCCTGCTATTAATGTTGGTCATCCTGACAACCTTCTGCTCTGTTGTAGTAGAAATATTATTTTTACTGGGGGGTTTGATATATTTCTTTAATGAGTCAATAGGTTGTTCAAGAGGGATTTTTGAAGTGAAGCAGTGTTTTTAAAGGTAACCTTTGTATCTGTGAACTGTCACAAATCTTAAGAGAAAAGGCAACAGGAAGCAACAACCCAAAAACGTGTCTCCCTGTCTAATGTTATACTTGTGCACTAGTCTTAAAGACCACCAGCTATGCTTCAGTAGAAGGTACTGCCATACTTGGGTGATGTCCTGTCATTGCTGATCATGGCAGCGTTTTTCCTTGTGTTTCAGAAGCGTTTATATAAGCATTTTAATCCAAAGGATGGTTAGGTGTTCTAATAGTCTTCCTCTGTTTGAAAACACCAAGCGTGCCTACAGATGAAACCTCAGGAGCTTACTGCTGATCTTAGTGAATGTGTTTTTAAGATACCACTCTGTGTTGGGTAACGATGGGTTAAAACATGGCTATTTTAGAAAATGCTGCTCTTCATATCTGACAAAGGAACTTAACCATTTGATTTTTATTCTGCCAAAGAATCTGGGATGTTTTCTGTGCACGTTAATGCTGTGTGCTTTGTGTTGAAATGTTGTAGTACTTTGCATTGATCACTGTAACAAAGTTAAAACTGCTCAGCAGTATCATAGGATCTCTCCTTTCTCGCTTGAATATAGTGGTGATACGATTTGATTTGGAACTATTATTAAAATTACAATTAACCATGCAGCACTGAAATTTTCCAATAGCTTTCAAAGCAAGGAGAGCTGCAAGCTTAATTAGTGTGTGGCTTTTATGAGAGATTGTTTGGAATTGATACCTTTGTATAAGTAAACGCAGGAGCTGGTTAATTGGCCAGGAACCAACTAAGGAAACGCTAAGGAAACTCTCTGATTCTGTTCAGTATCAGTTTTATTCGTTTATTTAGGCAGCATGATTTGTTAAGAGAAAAACTTTTGCCTATTTACCTTAAAACAGTGATGTTTTTTATAATGATTTAATAATTAGCTGCAAAATACAACAATTGTCAATGACAGCTACCCCCAGTAAGATTCTTGTTTTGATAAAGAAAACAATATCTCATGGGTGTTTAGATTGCCGATCTGATGTACTGTATAAAGTACTGTTAGTTTAGGCACAGACTTTTTAAATTGATTTTACTTTTCCCACTTTGTAAAGAGCATTGGATTTCACAATTCAGTGAGTACCTGATCTCCACTGTTCATGTGTTTTATTGTAGTTATCGCTAATGGGTATCTGAACAGCAAAATAGGAAGCATGTATCACTTGTCTGTCTGTTTTATACTCCCATTTTGGTTTAAAGAAGAGCGGGACAGAGAGGAGTAGTTGCTAAAATTAAAGCTCCGTGGGGATGGTGTGGATTTATTTTTCCTCCGTGCTTCAGAATTCACTTTTGTTTTTTAAAGGAAAAATACAGCCTCTCAGAATATTAGGATCATAAATTTTAAATAGATTTTGTGAGAAGTAATTCAAAAACGTTAACAGATCAAATAAAAGTGTATTAAGCTAGTATATAAAGAAAGGGGGAGAAATGCATTTTTCTCCTATAATATGATTTTTCCCAGCTCTTTACTGTAAGGGAAGTGCCTGCAGTTACACTTACTTTGGGTTGAAAGTAATTCTTCAAGAATGCTTTCTCAATTCAGGAACTATGTCATTTGTGCTCCATCAGAATTGGTTTTGATGCATACAATTTGTTAGCACTTGAAGCTGCTGCACTGACTCTGTTTGACTTTGTTTTAGATGGTGCAGCTTGGATGCTATTCAGTATTTATGCACAGGAATCTTGATTAAACTGGATTAAAAAAAAAGAATTTTCTTTAATGTTAATTCTTTAATGTTAATGTATATATGCTTGTGTTGTTTGAAGGAACCACTTCTACTGTGTAAAACGTCACCTCTGTTATAACTAATTTTCATCTCTACAGCATTTTAGTGAGTTGGAAAATAGTGTTAGGAAGCAAAGCCTGGATTTAATTTAGCTCTTGTTGGAAAGTGAAAGGTGTGTATAAATAAAAGCTGACCAATAAAGTAATAGATGAGCAACCTGCTCAGTGCGGTAGATGTATTTTTCATGGAGTTGAGCACCATTTTAAGAGGTTATTTGCTTCCACCTACTGACCGTTTGTGATATTACATACAGAAAACAGCGTAGTGCTTCGAATTCCCCCGTTCTTCATCTTTCATTCTGATGCAGGCCAGTGGAGCAGTGTGTGTATGCAGGAATTGTCTGCTGTCTGCATTCCATTCGTTTCAAATGGACAAGCAGTACACTAGCAATTGAAGTAACTCTTGAAGTTTCTTAGCTTGTGTAACTTGTTTCTGTTTTGTTTTGGTTATCGTGTGTTATACTGCTAAGAAAGTAGTGGAAAGAGGTAAGGATAGCAGGGAGACACCAAACTAAAAGAAAGAAGTATAATACAAACTATTCACAGCTATTGTTTGGGTTAGTATGGCTGGTGGTTGCTTGAGGGCATCCAGCTTTTTGCTGTTCAGAAAGTAAAACTATACATTTTACATGTGTAAAATAATTGTGTGATTGCCAGAGTAATACAGATAATCTGTGCTGTCTAGGGCTTTTCTTTCACTTCTCTTCAGTAACACCTCTATTATGCGAACACAGGTTGAAGGTGCTGGATGTGATTTCCTAGGGCCTACCGTATTAAAGTTCAGCATCTGTGGAACATTAAAAATATAATATCAGGGTGAAGGAAGGGAGCCTTCTCAGGAATGAAATAGATGTCACATCTGATGTATTTTGTACTGTGGCCTTCCAGTAGATTTTGCTGTTGACTTACATAAATCATTAGTTTATCTGCAAACTAGCACTGAAAGAAAAAACTCCTTCTCTGGGAAGCTGTAATACTCAGTACAAGCATATGTTTTATGTCTGTTAATTAGGAAGTATTCTAAAACTGATAAATGTTGGAAAGAACATTTTAAGGTTACCTTTCAGAGCTCCATACCAACAAAAAAGGCTGAGTGTAACTGCAGTTCTGCTGTTAATCATACGTGGCCCTTACGGTACTTTGACTCTTATGAGTCGTATTTCCCCTTAATAACTCTTGATATGCTGCATAAAGCCTTGGTTTGCTTCCTTCCTGCTACTCAAAGTAACAGACAAGATAACTAATTACCTTTTGTTGTGCTGAATCAGTGCTCAATACCCAAGCTCTCAGAGTATTTATAATATTATAATTTAACTGGCAGTTATGCAGTGACACCAAGTAAAAAGTGAAGACTTTTGAGTACTACTTTCCACAAGTGCTACCTGAATCTTGGCTTATATTTTGAATGTAAAGAGTGTTTGAGATACTTGTTTGTAAGCGAGGTGTAAAACTAACTAAAATAAGAGATTGCTTCTCTGGAGATAGTCTGGAAAAGTGACAGAGAATTGGATATGCCTCACGAAAATGTCTTTAATGTATCTTGCTGAGAATGAAAACAATTTTTCATGGAACCTTGATTCATTTTATTTCATTAAATGATTCCTTTTTTAATATTTTATGAATAAATGGCTAAGGTAAGAAGTCTTTGATATTGAAATAGCATCAGTATATTTAAGATGAATAGACGTGGTGCTGAGGAAACACAGCTTCTTTATTTAATTTGCTTGCATTTTTAATGGGAGCTGCTATTGGCTGTCAGCCTTAAATCTGTAGTTTGAGATTTATGTAACAGGTGACTTCAAAATTTGATGAGAATGGTTCTAGGTTCACTTTAAGGCTGGGGAAGGACTTTCTTTGAACAAAAGCAACAAAAAGGGCCTCATCAACAGAAGTCTCTGAATTTGTAATATGTGAGAAAAATGAGCTTCAGGGTGTGCCACCATGGAAAAAGCAAAGTTAAATACAGTGAAAAAATATAATAGGTCACTAACCTTGTGTACAGTCTAATGATGTGGAATATATTCAGTTTATTCTGTTTTCAGGAGTTACTTGTACAAAGGGAAAAGATGAAGACATAAGTGCCTTTCAGGCAATCAACTGTGATAACAATTGGCTCTGTATATTTCCACAGATAAAAAGGACGTATTCTCTAGCAGGTTATATGTTCTCTACTGTTCAAAGCTCTGACAGTTCAGTGAGAATCAAAATTCCAAAGGAATAAGAGTAAAATGTTTTGGATGTCATTAGATTCGATACTGCTTGATTCCTGAAGTAAACATAAGTACAAAATGTGTGCACATACATAAATATAAACATGTAGATGTACATATAAAACAGGTGCTTGAGTATTCTTGCATACTGCAGTGAGATTCAGACACAAGTGTCTTCAACACATCCAGTAGTCCATGGTTATAAATGTGGACTTGTAACACATTGTAGACTTCAGAATCCTCACCAGCACTTCTGACAACAGATAGAAGATCTCACATTTCCTCTTAAGCTGATAGTTACCTTACCTTTTAACTTATTTCCTTTTTAATACTGATGGTAAAGGAGAGTGTAAATGACTATTTTATCAAGATGCATGTAGAAAAAGCTTGTACTACAAAGATGATTTAATTTTATCTTGTGCACTGGCTATGGCATATAGAAATCAGTTTGTTTTTTTCTAGTGCATCAGTCCTACCTTTACATTTACAACACAAATGTTTGCAATGAAGTTCATTAAATTTTCAAAATGCCATAGTACTGAATATATTATCCTTTAGGGTACTGGTTATTAATAGTTAATATAGTTAATATTAATATATATATAAAAATATAATATATATAATATGTATATAGTTAATATACAGTAAAATATAATAGGCTGAGTTACCTGCTCATTGAACATGGATGCCTTTTCTTGAATCCTGAGTTCTTCCCATCATTGTGAATGTGTGTTGTAACAGTGTCTTCTCTCTTTGTCTTTTCAGGATACTAGAGCGGAGTGCAATTCCTCTGTAGAAACTGAGGACAGAAAAGTAAGTGGCTTGTTTTAATGTCATTTATGTTTGGCAGCTCCAGTAAGTTACTGTTTCATTGTATTTTATTTATTTATTTATTTATTTTTAATTTAGCCATGTTAAGTTATTTTATGGTGTTTTATGTATGTGTGTTAAAGTTCCCTAATAGCATTGCTGATGTAGTTGTATTATTACTTCAGTAGGCACAAAACTGCTTTGCCAGATTGAATGAATTTGTTAGAAGATTTCTCTTCCTGGTTCAGAAGAGAATTAAAAGCACTCAGAAACAGGAGGTGCAGAAGGCTGCTTTCTAGCTCTCAAGCTGCATTTTGAAACAGTGGGTTTTTATGATTATTCTAGCATTAGTTTAACTGTGCCACAATGTGTAATATTCAAGTTCTGTGGTTCAACTTTCCGAAGTTCTTCTCTTTCAATGGACTTCTTTTGGCTACTGCACCTTTCTATGAATATTCAGCAGCTCCTCTTAATTGCAGCCCAATTATTCTTTCTGGAAATGAAAGAGACTTGATAAACCAATGTAATCTCATATGCACTTGAGTTGTCCATGGAAATTCAGATTGTATTAAATACTGTTGTACAATCTCATATATTATGCTGTTGAAGTTATTGCAGGAGAGCACAAACTGTTTTTGTTATGTGATGAAGGTTCTGCAGAATTTCAATGATTTACAGCATTTTCAGGAACAAAGAGGAAATTATTGAGTTAGACAAAAACATCCTAAGAATTCAATTAAGATACTGAAATGTGAGTGTAATTAGCTTGCAAACGCAAGAACTTGCATAAAGAGTTGTCTGGTTGTCCTCCTCACTTCCTTAATTCGTTGGAGCATATTGAAAGAACATAAATGTTGTAATTAACTATCCTTGCGTGGCGTGTCTCAGGTTTGGTCTCAAAACTGAAGCCTCTGTTGAGCTGAAATGGCAGCTTTTCGGTCCAGGGATATGGGTTACTAACGGCCTGTTCTGAGATAATCAAAGAAAAACATATCAGTTTTATTAAATAATAATGTGTTTTTATTGCTTACTGTATTGCAGGTGTCTGTTGGTACTGTAAATAAGGGGCTTAGTGTAATTTGTAGAACCTGGAACATTGTAAATAATTATTTTTATCTATGGTGAAATCAAGACAAACTACTGCAATTAAGACATGCGTAATTAGCATCTCATAATTTGCACTTCCATAATGAAATATATTCCTAATGAACTGTATCATTAGTAATTAATGAAAAATTTTCCAAGCTAACAACAAAACGTCTGCAAGGTGCCTTCCTCTTCTTACCAACTTTCTTCATGATGCTCCTTAATCTCTGCTTTCTGAAGTAGAAATGTATGAAGCCTTTGATAAAGTTTTGACTGAAGGCAGACTTAAATTTTGTACAAGTAATTATTATTTTGAATTCTGTTGTTCTACAAATGTCAAAATGTCATCTCATGTCCTTAATGATGTTAAGTCTGTGATCTGTGTATCTCTTAATTGTTACTTTTCCTGAATGTTTTATGTTAGATTCTACCTTTTCTTTTTTTTTTTTCTTTTTTTTTCTGTGAGGTTAGAAGTCTTCAAGTTTTAAAATGACAGCTGACAAATAGCCAGTGGTCTGTGGTAATCAACTGGTATTATTCCTTCGTGATCTTCTCATCCTTTGGATACAGATGAACTCCAGTCTCAGCATCACTTTAAGATTGCTAGTATGCAAAACAGTAGTTTTTCAGTTGTTCTTATAACAGTTTAATCATTTTTCAATAGCTGAAAAACGCATTCCCCCCCTCCCCCCCCCCCAAATATTTTCCCAGTCTTTTGTTTATTCTGACTTCATATCTTTGGTCTTAAACATGTGGAAAAGATTTGCTGTATGGGACTTGAATTGAACAGGAGTCTTCAAAAGTATGGAGGGGAGGGAGGGGAGGGGAACCAAGAGGAAAAAAGCAGTATTTCTCCCTGTCCTACCCTGCCTTTAAGGTCTGAACAGAACATGAGGGAATACTTTGTTTTGCTCTCCAATTGTTGCCTTGTCATCAAAGAAATTCACTCCAGTGCTGTGAAACCAGCATTCTCCTATGGGGTTATTTTCCTCGTACTGTCCTACCCTCCCTTTTTATTTTATTCTGAGATGGAGAACTGTTTGAGACACTGAAATCTGACTGGAAAGTTAACTTGCAATGGCTGTTCTGTGCCGGGTAATTTCGTTGCATCTGGATTTCACTGTGCTTGGGATGTTTTGTTCTTCATATTCGGTTTCTTCATTTTTGCTTGATTTCAGTGTACTCTTTTTAGTAATAGACTCATATTTGCTGTAATGTGCAATGACAGTCTCTTCAGTATTCCTTTCAGGAAAGTAAATGCTGACCATTAACTAGCAGCTATGTTATTAGCTTGGGTAACTGAAGGTCACCCAGGATATCTTGCTTCATTTTCTGTTCTTGAAGTAGCTCATGGAGAGAACGTTTTTGAGATGCATCTTGACTTAAAAATTTACCGGGTTTGAGCTCAGAGTGCAGAGGCTTTATGAGAGCAATAGACTTAATGGGTGTGCATTAGGTCAATAACATGATAGGTCAGTAAGTTAGAAAATTTCCCTGTAGCGACATAACGTTTCATCACTCTCTTGTTACTTTCTGTGGGATATGGTAGAGGCAGCACTGCCTTTCCTTATGTATTTTGAAGGAAAAAAAAAATAAAATTATTTTGGTTTTAGTACCATCTGTCAGAGGATTTTCAGGCACTTCACAAATTAAAAACACTTTTAAGGAAAGTACTTACATTTATATGGCTCAAGTTAAATATATGGAGATAGAATGATGAAGGGAAGACAGAGGGATGGCTGCAAAGTTGGTCTTCCTAGTTGGAAAAGAACTACTTTAACATTGTTCTTTAAGTTAATGTGAGTGGAAATTAATAATGGTATCAAATAGAGCTTATGAGTCAGTCTGTCCATGATGCTTAACTGCATACATTTAAGATATCACTATAATGCTGTTTCCTTTTGTTGTGAACCCTTCTTCTGTTTAGTACTTGTGGATCTACTTATTTTTTTTTTACCTTTTGAGGACATTATGCAATCTGTATCATTTTGGAATGTTTGGGGTATATTTTTTCCCACCTTAAATGGAATTTTTTGGTGAGTATGGCTTGCAGACTCAAATGTATTGTATCAAGGTGTTCTATACAAGTGCCTTTATTATGTTAGGTGACTGTTCTATGAATTGTGCTTGGGTATAGATTCAGTCGAATCTTATGCAATGCTAATGGACCTCCTGGTGTCTGCTGGAGTGAACGAATAATTCCTATTTCTTCTGCCTCTTTAGCTGTGGGACAAATAAGAGTATTATTGAAGCATCATATGACAGGATAGAATGTAGAGGAAACAAGTGGGAATGATGCACGAGATAGAATAACGAGCTGTTCGGATAATGTCTACCTGTCACCGTATGCCAAAAGTTCCCACTGAGATCTCAGCTCTTAAGTTGGATTTGAATGACATTCCTGGAGTTGTTTTCATCACAGAGGTGGAATTTTTCAGAAAGGTGAAATAATCTCAGGCTTATTTTCTTTTGCAGAAAAGCTGCTCGAAATCTGTGGCTCCCTTGGTAATATTTTTAATTCTAGATTTTGTGCTCTCCATATAACTACAAAATCAGACAGTGAGTTGAATCAGACCTGTATTCTGAATTCCATAGGTATAATTTTATGTTATTTTTATGTAAGAATGTATAATTCTTTATGTAACTCTTAATATATTTTTAGTAGTATCTTTAAAATCTAAGGATCCTCCATTTCCTTGTCTTAGTTTATGTTCTTTGCAAATAGAAACGTTAGTTATAGAAATATGGACAGCCGAAGCTTGCCTTAGAACCTAATGTGCAGTGTTGGTTGGCTTAATAAGTATAGGAAACACTGAAGAAAGGAAATAGTCAGAAATCCAGTCAATTTCCTGGCATGTAGATTGTCACAGTGCAAAGCCTTGTTGGAAGGTTCCACAGCATTTGAATGATCATAATGGCAGTCCTATTACTGCTCTCTTGTTCTTTCTGTCACTGACATGCAATTATGGAATTTCACAACTGAAGTGATGACAATTGCTTGTGTGTGTCTGTCTTTCCTTTTCATCCAACTGTATCGAGCAATCCGTAATTTGATAAAGTGGAATTGAAATGACAGACTTGATACAAGTGCCAAAACAATAATTTGACCTCCCACTGAAGTGTTAATGTGTTCGGCTTTATGACTTTTACTCATGCTGAATACACATAAGGAATGTGTATGGTATGTTTATTATGTTAGAATACCAGCTAAGGCAGATTGCTACTCAGCTGGCTGAAGCTGAGCCAACGGATGTTTCTA
This sequence comes from Coturnix japonica, assembly GCF_054131305.1. Taxonomy (NCBI): domain Eukaryota; kingdom Metazoa; phylum Chordata; class Aves; order Galliformes; family Phasianidae; genus Coturnix; species Coturnix japonica. The sequence continues at coordinate 18,173,435 of NC_140675.1, read as the reverse complement.
TTTGAAAGGATATCTAAGAAAGGGCAAAAACTGTTGTATGGCAGCTGAGAGAGAGGAGTGAGAGAATATGAGAGAAACAGCCCTGCACAGAGGTCAGTGAAAGAGCAGCTTTCACTGGGGGGGGAGGGAGGGAAGAGATACTTCAGCAGCTGGAGCAGTGATTTTGCAGTTGTGGTGAAAGCAGACTCTTGCAGCAGTGCACAGGGTGGTGTGTAATCCAGAGAGCTGTGGTCCTCCAGCCTGCCAGAACCGTTCCGTGGCCTCTGGTCACACCACATAGGGTGCCCTGCACCCCTAGCAAACCTGCTGTGTGCTCCCCAGGTTGGAGGGATGTGCTGTGTACTGTGTTGTACTTTGAAACAAGTATGGCTGGTTCATTAAGCGAGGTGGAATCTAGTCATGATGACAGGAATGGAATAGGTCAGCATTTGATGGGTTACGGAACCAAAATAGGTTGCAGAGCAACTCCTAAGAGGACTTCAGATAATGAGGCCGCTGTGGGAAGCCACTTAGAGTGTTAGTGTTCACAGAGAATCAGTGAATCGATCCAATAGGGTATTTATTCTTGCATAACATCCCCAGATGGTAACGTTTTGAAAATATAGATAATACTTTTCTTCTGTTACGCATCAGGCTTGTTGATGTGCTTTTTGTATTAGACAAGCAATCTCGCAGATGTTGTTTCATTAAACTGAGGTACAGAGATACATTCCATTAATTTTCTATTCCCAAGTTCTAGGCAATGCGTTTTAATTTTCTTTCCTTAAAAATTGCAGGACAGCATTTCATGTATGAAGTGATACACAGATTGCACATTAACTGATTAAACTTAGCAGAACACCGCTAATGGAACACTTGCTAACTTGTCTTTTCAAGTTCTTTAAAAGATAAAATTAATAAATAAGCAGCTTTTATTGTTAATTCAAAATATTAGGAAATGGTGCTTCTTAGAGAAAACAGAGGAGCCATAAAATAAGTTATTTTTCCTTATATCTGTATGCCTACATAGTCAGCCTGGGGTTTGTATTCTGAAATACGTGGGACTCAGAAATGTTAGTTTTCCATATTCAAACCTCAGTTTTTGGAAGTAAATGCACTTTAAAAGAAAGTATATTTTTAAAAGTATTAAACTTTTCCTTTTTTCCTGGCTGAAAACATATGGCTGGCCATCTGTGCGTAGCCATATAAGTGTTTCTACACTGCACTTTAATTTTCCTTGCGGTGAGAAGTAAGCCTCTGTTGACTACAGAAGTGTTAGGAAGGCATTACATTTTCATGACGTTTCCTCAAAGAGGCTTATGGGTGAGGTGAGGGTCTGGAGGTTAGATTTTTCTGCAGGTAAAATTTGGGGAACGGAGTTCTTTTGTAATTTAAGCCCTTGTAACAGAGCTCCTGTTGTAATAAGCACACAAACAGTGCTATTCAGGAGATTACAGTTGCTTTCTAATAATTTAATGGTGTACCTGATATGCTGTCAAACTGCTTCATTTCTAGTGGAAAACAAGAGATGTAGGGGAACTGGAATGAGTGAGACTAGTGAGAAAGCTATGCTTCCAAATGTGTACATGCCAGTAATCTTTTGTTTGTGTGTACAGACAGAAAGAAATGCTGCATGTCTTGTGGAAAGGAGTCCATGACTCCTTCAACTTCTAATGTTTCAGCACTTTCTTGAGAAGCAGAGGGTGATTTTACAGAATATAAAAGAAGAGGGAAAGCTCAATTTCATTTGTTGAGTTTGGTCTTTTCCCGCTGTTTAGGTGTAAATTGTTTAGATGGCTTTCCAGGTGTACATGTGTGGCTAGATTATCAGTGGCAGATTGCTTTCATCATATTTGAGGGGGACAGAATGGGTCAGACTATTGTTTGCTAAATTAATACCTGGGAAGTAATCCAACCTGATTAATGGGATTGCTATGATTGAATGATAAAAGGGGAGATGGATGTGGAAGTCTTTTTTTTATACCTGCTGTCTCTATTACCTGGAACGCATGCAATAATACACTTCTATTCAGTAATCCAATTCATTTTCCATTGATTCTAGTTAGTCATGTTTGTTGTTTTGTTTTTTGGATCTCATTCCAGGTAAATCTTTTTGCTGTAGCAGTACATTGCTTTCTACAGCTGCCTAGACTTCTGGTGTTGGTTGGTTTATAGTTCAGTTACCTTAGAACTGACTTGTTCAATAATCGCAGCACAGTCTACTTTCCTCTGAACTCTGCGATTATGAGGCTTAGGTTTAAATGTACATCTCTGTTTGGAAATTAGGATCTATGCACTTCTATCATCTCTAAAATCCCGTTGATGAATTTTAGGGGGGAAAAGTAAACTTAATCCTTTTTTTCCTCATTTTTCTTAAACAGGTATGTTTTAGTGTCTGTATGTGATATATGATTGATAGACTTTATGGTTTATATCTAAACCATACCCTGTTCAGAAATGACTTATGTAATCATAGCAGTTTTGCACAATTCAGCTGAAAATTTCTTGCTGTTGATTGAGGTCAGAAAAATCCTGGGGTTCTGCAATTTATCCTAGGTGCTCGAATACTGAAATAGGACACCCAAGGCAGTACTGAAATAGCTGCTGTGGGAGAGGTGGTGATGGAATGCATGCCATATAACAGCTTCTGAAAGCATTCAGGGGTTATGTCTTAAAATACATTCTAAGTATTGAAAGAAGAATTCTGATTTCAAAGTATGAAAGCTCTGTTTTCTGCTAGCAGACTAACATACAGAAGTGCTTGTTTATATTTTTCTGGATAATGATGATATGAATCCTATTCAAGTTGCAACTCTCAAATTTAGATAAGTTGCTCAAAAGTATCGAGAACTGATAGAACATGGCAATTTATTACTATTATTAATATATATTTTGATGGATTGCCCGAAATCTAGTAAGGAACACTTGCACTTTCATGAAAATCTATTTCATCAAAGATTGTTTTGCCTGACTTCTGGGTGTCTGCAGGGATGGGGTACGCCCCCACCTCTGGGCAGCCTGTGCCAGTGCTTCCTTACCCTCCTCATTAATGAATAAATAAAAACACTGTGATTTGAGATCAGCCTTGCCATGGAGTCTGAGAATTTGTTCCTGATATTCCACGTGATTTATTGTAAGTAAATAAAATCATGCCCTTAACAAGTCAGTTTTAAGGCTTACTCCTGATTACGCAGATAGTCTAGAGAACTGTAATTTCTTATATGATAGAGGTATCAGTCTGGGAAAAACTGGATTGATTTACTCTGTATAACTCACAAGGATACTGGAAATACTAAGGATTTTCATGTGCCTTCACATACGTGCAGTACTTGCTATGCCCATTGAAATAATTAAGATCAATTGAGTAAGGCTTCTCTATTTAAATTACTGCCTTGGGAATAGCTATGAGTCCTGTGGGACTTCATCTTATAGCACGGAATGAAAAGCATTCAATTTCATCTTAGGAAAGCAAGGCAGACAGAGGCCTGTGTTGGTTTATAGCCTCAGCTGAACCCAATGCAAATATTGGTTATTGCTACTATGTCTGAAGGTTATTGGGTCCAAAACTTTTAATATAGTTAATATAGGTAAAAATTGTATTTGAAATAAAGTGCCTTTTAGAAGATCTGCTTCTTCATAAGAATGTAAATACAAAGGCTCTCAAGGGATATCAGCTTTTATTTTGGGGCTCTCCCTCTTGAAATGTGGCTTGCTTACCTTCTTCATTGGAAGCAAAGAGCAGTATATGCGGTGTATTACAGTCTAGCACAGATAATAAATATCCAGTCAGATCAGAACTAGGGGCAAGTTATTCTGTATGCTAATAGACTTAGTAACACCTATCAAAATACTCCCCTCTTTCACATCCAATTCTTGCCTTTTCAAAACTGGTTTGAAAAGCCCGGTGACATAATATTTGCTTTATAAGGGGGTGTTCTTGTAAATATTAGTGTTCTTAACCGGCCTTTTATTTTCATCTGTGTTTAAAACCTACTCAAATTTGATTATGTTTCAGAAGATCTCACTCATTAAGTTTGATCTTTCCTTTAAAAGAGTAGTTCTTGTGTAAGGACTACAAATCTCTTCATATAATCTATTAAGAGTTGTGCATACTGCTAAGACTTGGTCAGTTTTAGCCTTAAAGGTGACCAATTTTGGCAGGTTCTGGATGAAATAGCTTACATAACCAGAAGGTGGCAGTGTAAGCTTAAAAAATAAGAATTAAGGCATTTACTTAGTAAATCAATTTTTAAAGGAGGGTTTTGTTTTGGTTTCTTGTTTTCCTCCACAGCAACCCAATTTCATAACAACTTCTAAATCATTATAAGCCTTGTTCATCCTTGACATAAGCCTGTATTTTTATTTTGTCCTGTTTTAGATCTGATGGAACTCCCCAGTAACTTTTGCTCCTGATTCCATGTATCGTATCCTGATTTGGTGCACTGTCACTTAATTTTTTTTGTTAGCATTTTGCATAATAAAATTGTTAGCATTTTTTAAGTTACTTATCTCAAGCCAGTCTTTCACTTCATTTTTAATGTGTCATATGTATAGTATCCATATCATGCTGTCAACTGATGTTACTGTAATGTATTTACACTTGCAAAGGTGTTAGCCCTGCAGATGCTGAAAGGAAATGCCAGGACTGATGTAAGAAGGGATGAGTGTTTTCCTTTTCTGAGTGTGTTTATATAACATGAAACATAGAGGATGTTGCTTCCTAATGGTTTCCTAAATAAACCAAAAAATCCTAAAAATTGCTATTGATTATAATACTGTACTAAATAAAAAATGACTGAAATTATAAACGTTAATGAAACCAGCTTTAAATGATGGTTTGGCAAATGAAAGATCCTTTATTCTTTCCCCTCTTGTTTTTCCTTGAGGTAATGGAAAATGAAAAATGTTCTGTAAATGTCAAAAACACGATAAAGAATGAATCCTTTGGGTGAGTTAATGAAACCTTTCTGCCTGGTGGCAAGTGGCAGGCCCTCATCTCTACAATGACTGGCGCTAGGATTCTCTGAGCAGTAATATCTGAAGAGCTGTGCAGCAATTCCATCACTAATTTCTAGTTTACTTAAAGTCTCCTTGGCACCTCTCTTAAACAGAAAGGAAAAACAGTGGAATTGCTATAGCATCTTCCCTGCAACTACTGCTATAGTTTTTTGTTGCTTCTTTCATGGAGATCTGCCATCTACTGTACACGTATCAAAAACAATAACATTGCATGGGTTGTGGAATCCATGTGTTCTCCATCACAATTTAATTACTAACTAAACTGTATGAACAACATACAATACTATGTATTTAATATTAGGTATTATAATACATAATTATAAGATAATATTGTATGTTGTTTATGCAATTGAGTTACTAATTAAATTAGATATCTGAGATGCATAAAAAGGATTTTTTGTTTGCCTCTATGATTTCAGACTCTCAATCTGTGTTGATGCAGTTGCAGCTGTATGTAGCATATGTTAATGGTATAAATAACAAGAAATTGAATTGAAAAGTGAAAATGAAGTATGGAATATCCCTCAAAAGGAAAGTTAATAGATCATGCACATTACTCTTTTTCATTGTAAAACTGAAAATACTTACATTGAGAAGTATGTCTGCAGTGATGAAATGATTTTATTTTTTCCCTGAAATACTGAAGTACTTCAGCAATATGTATGTGCATTCTACTGTTTTACATAGCAGATAATGGATTCAGGCCTTCTAACCAATGAAGAATGCTGAAGAAACAGCTGTTCCTTACAGTATTCTTTTGGTTATAAATACATTTGTCTTAGAGGCTTTCTGCAAAGTTTGCACAAAACAATGCTAGTTAATATGAGTAGAGATTATATGTTAATAGTGTGTGGTAAATGGTTCCAATGTAAGACCTATTCAAATCTGTTGAGATTTTGCAAACAGAAGTGGAATTAATCATACGTGTTTACAACAATTATCTGAATATCCTTACTTTCACTACAGCTTCCTGTGAATAGAATTCTTTATCTCAAAAAGCACCTCTAAGGTTAGTATTTGTTTATTTTAAATCTTGGCAGAGCACGTAGCGGGTTTTCTTGATAATTTATTTATATCTCTTTTAAGTAAAGTTTGGTTTGGACCTGGTTGTTTTTAAATTTGTTTCCTTCATGGCCTTATCATGAGATAGATGGCTTGGAGCTCATGAATGGTCTTTTTAGTTATATATTTAGTGTGGTTGAAAGGGTGATGTTTGTTGAAGTGGCAAAATGTGAAACTGTCAGGAGAACAAAAAAATGATAAATGGAAGTTCAAAGAACACATTTTTAAGTAAGTCAATTTGGTAATTAGAAGTTGGAATACCAGTAGGTTTTCACAGTAGGGAGGACAGCAGGGAAGGCAAAGAGTGCTAATTTTATTTTAATTAAGCTGTTCAGTTAATGAGAATCAGAGGATTCTGCTACTAAGTGGGAAAGGAGGAGCAGTATGATGTTATAGACTTGCTCTGTGTTTGACTCTGTCAAGTGGCATCCATTTTATTGTGGTTGCAGTATGAAGTGTTTTCAAGTATTATTGAAGGAGATACTCAAATTGAGAGCATGTGTACAAGTAATAAAGTAGCTCACTTGATCTCTCTCCGGGCCTGTGGCTTTTGTCAGTCTCAGGGAGCTCTTAGGGCTAAGCTCTTTCTCATCTTAATGAGAAAGAGCAGTAGGTAGAACAACGGTCCTGCTTGTTGAGAGTAAATGTACGAAACATAGTTTTTAATTTTTATCATTACAACTCTGTGCTTAAACTAGAAACATGTGGCTTACATTATGACATGGTTCATATGGGACAACAGTCATCGTGATTTGCTATCAGGATCTTCAAAGAGCAGCAGTTAGGTCCTCTTAAGTCACGGCTGTGAATAGTAATTACAGACAGCTATTTGCTTTCTATGAATAAAGTGTTTCACCCATATAGAGATTACTTCAAAACCAAAATCTAGCTTAGTGTAGAAAGTAGCTTGTTTATGTAACTGTGGTTTAGCTATCACGCGTAACGTGCTTTAACTCAAGCAGAAGTGTTCAAGCAGGATAGTGTCCCCAGTGATATGCCCTTTCAGAACTTCTACCAGTATCCCGTACATAAAAAACCCTCTATCTTCCAGCACAGTACAAAATTACCGGCCCTGATTTTATCTTGGGTTTGCAGTGTGCCTCTGGTCTCCTGATCTGTGCCCTGACAAGCTTGCTTAAAATGCTCAGTTTAATAGTAAAGTCTATGTGTAGTTTTTTTTATTGAACTTCTTAAGAAATATTATGTTCCCAACTGGGGGCTTACTGTTCTCTTCTAAAATTTTCTTAACGGCCTTGCCGAATAATGGGAACGATAAGAATAGTAAACCTATTGTCTGATAATTACCAACTGTAGTCTGACTACTCATTTGCATGTTCTGATTCCAGAGTTGCATTATATAATGTTAGCCTTTTCATAACGTCTCTGTTATAAAGAGATTTTACTTGATTCCATTAGCTATGTTATCAAGAAGCTACTGCATGACAGATTTTGGATCCAGATGGTAATGATAGGTCGGGATGTGCCAGGACACAACTAGGTTTCACATACCAAGCTGAGCTTGCAATTCTAGCATTCAAAGTTGTTTTAAATTGGGGTTGACTTGTGATCAGTGAACGCACGATGAAGAAGAAATGTCAGAACCCTGTTTTTGTGGATTCTGAACCATTCATTGAGAAATGAACAAGACAATAGTAAACATTCTTTACTAAGTTACTCTAAAATAACACGCATTTGAAGCATAAAATCTTGAACTTGTGTTTGTTAACAGTTGATGATTCGTTTCTATGGGAGCCTTTTCCTGATGTTTCTGGACTTAGAGCTTTTTCCTCTGTGTTACTTCTCACAGTCACAAGGACCACTTATTCCTTTGCTTTCCTTAGCAATATGAGGTAGATGGGACATTAATATGTTTATGATTTCACTCCTTGTGAGAATGGTTTGTTCAGTTTTTTTGTTTATGTGCAAGCGTACCTTTGCATCAGATAATTCTACATAGGTAATTCATTTCTATGATTTAAGATGTTGTTAATTGTCTTTCTGAAGGCAGTTTGAGCACTTTTTAACCAAACATCTGAACAATTAGCTATGACAATTCTGCCACTGTGCATTCACTTAATTTCCAATTAATCAAACATTCAATAAATCATTAGTATAATTACACCTGCTCAAATATTCCTACCCCAGCACATTAGCTACGCTCGGGCAGACTTCTTTGCCAGCTGTGCGAATGGGTTCATTTGTCTGACCCAGTTGGTTGCACGCCCTTGCTCCTTGTGAGCCTTGAGAAATGATAGGGCAGAAATTTTAATTATTTATAATACCACAAATTCTTTTGATTCTCTGTTCGTACTTCTCACTCGGGTGCTCCTATAACAACTCTAAACCAAGCATCAGTGGAGTGGTAAGAGTGGTTAATTTCTGAAGCTTTTTAATTCATTTTTATGTCCCTTCTGTGTCACTTTTCTAATTATGTTGTCTCCCCAGGTAAGCAATAATTCCCTCATCACCATATATCTCAAGCACAAATTATTAAAATAGTATCATTTATGTCATATAAATGCATCTGAAACTATCCTAAAGGTACTTTATTGGTAGCTAGTAAAGTGATTCAGGAGACTAACATTTTAGGACTTTGTTTTGAAAGGCTGCACAAGTACTAAGCTACTGGTGTAGCTTCACAATATCAGTGCATTTATTTTTAGCATCTGAGTAAGACGTTCAAAATCCAACTCTGAGTATTAACTTAAATTTGAAATGTGTGTGAAACGTGTTTGTTATCTACTCCTTCCATATAAATGAGGCACCTGAAAAGTGATGAATTGCCTCAGGATCTATCCCGAAAGTGGGTCTACTCAGTATTTATATCTTCCTTGTCTCTTCTTGTAAACTTTATATTGTTCTTAATGTACAACTGAGTTGTTAGACTCAAAGGAAGCAGACTGGGCCGTGTAATCTTAGTCTCTGTAGTAACTTACATATACTAATTAGGCATTATTTTAATGCCTTAAACCTGTCAACTTTTATCATCTTTAATAGTTGCTGGTAGACTGTATTAGCTCATGGGTTATCAAACCCTCTCAATCTCTTAGAGTAGTGAGTAGATTTGTGGATTAGTACTTCTTCATTCTGCATGGTGTGAGGTCTTAATACTGTTGCATGATATTATAAGTGCTGTTTACGTTTTCAGCTGTTGGTGAGTGTGTTACGTTCTACACCGTATAATGTACTATCAGAACAGGAATTTTCTATGCAGTGCTTAGAAGTCCTCTTTATTTTGCATTAACAGCTGATTAAACTTAATAATACAGTGAGTATCACAATGAAGCAGGATAATTGCAAAGTACTTTGTCTTTTGAAGCCTGAAGCAGTTTCTGTGGTGATAACTTTGGAGGCTTATGAATGTTTTTATGTATTTTTCTCAGATTAATAAAATGTTTATTATTTTTCTGCCACATTTGAATAGTCTACGATTACATGACTTTTATGAGCAATCTAAATTAAAGACCCTAGTCATCAATACAGAGTGAATTACTTGACCAGGGTTTCATTTGTGCATTGTTTTTGTATGTCCAGATGGGCGTTTTGGTTTACCATATTCATCAGCAAGGAATCTCAGAGCATTGTAACATCTGTGTGAAGCTTGAGCACACATGCTCAATTATTTCCAAACTGCTATGAGCAGCTTAGTTTTATCTCTCTGAAATATATGATTATCTTTTTGTACTTTATTTGTAGAGGAAGAGGCAGTTTCACTTAGCACAAAATCTGTTGATTGCATGGCAGAATGTGGGAGGCGATGTTTACGCTGATGGTCTGGTTCTTATGACTTAAAATCATCTGTCATTTCAGCTGGATTTAAAAAAGCAGGAATGTTACAGGGCTGGCACTTCTAGAACTTCCCCAACAGTTGCACTAGTCATCGAGAACGTTATGACCAGAATGTAATATGTTCTTAAGCTAGGGCATGAGCTGCATCACTTTGTGATGCTCAAGGAAGAACATAAAGAAACTCAAGAAGAAAGCAGGATGTACTTTTTCCACTGGCAATAAATCAGTGGGGTTGGATATCACGCAGAATGGGGAAAGCAGGCTGATAACATGTTGATATGTCAAGTAATCTAGGAAATTAATGGAAGCTTATTTAGTCCTGGTAGAAATGCTGTCTACCACCAATGTATGGGTTGTAAGAGTCAGTCCTGCTGTAGGACTGGCTTAGGTTTAGGTTTAACAGCTCCTGTTACTAGATGATTCTTTGTTGCATTTGGTTTCCCAATACCCTGATTTCTCAGCTTGCCCATTTATACATTCCTATACAGTGTTTTGCTGAATTGTTTTTATTATTATGATTTCAGTCCTTAGTCTGCTCTTTGCCAACAAATATGGATTCTTATGCTACCTTTGTCTAACAGAAGACTGTAAATATAATCCCTATTTAAAGTGAGAAGCCTTGTATTGGTATTCTACAAAGCTCTTGTAACCTGTTTCCTTCCAATGTAAGCTTTGATGTTTTTTTTTCCCCAAGTTAAATTTAGCATGGAATCATTTTATTTTATTTTTTAATGAAATCGTATGTAGCTTTTGTAAGGAGCTATTGGCTTTTTTATTTGTAAGTTTGCGACTGTTCTGTGTCTTATAGTAGGTAAAGTATATTTCTAGTAAGGAATCGAATTAATTTTGAGTTTGTGCTCTCAAATTGTATGCTTGCATTCCTTAGTTTATTAGTCACTACTCAGAACTCATCTAGGAGTTCTGTAAAGCTCTGGCTACAGTGTTTGGTAATACCTATGCAGTTGAAATGTTCTATTTAGTACTATCATAATGTGTGATTTGTGTCTTTATTGAGAATGTGCCTATTGGTTTTACGTGCCTCGGGAACACAAAGCAGCCCTACATCTGGCATAGAAACTGTCCCACAGAAGTAATTGCTGTTTAGTAGGTGGATGAGTTGTGAAATGCTTCCCAAAAGAACTTTTTTTCTTTAAAGCCATACAATTTTGTCATTTAAAATGTGTGCAGTTGCTGGTTCGTGATCCATGATGCACCACAAACAGTAATGGCTTATCTCTACTCAAGTACAAATTGCTGTTGGAAAATGCCTAACATGCTGTTTATATTTCAGTGCTGTAATTTATTGTTTTGCCTCCTCCTACTGATGTTAGTATGCTCTATAATGATTATTTTGTGGAAAAAGAAGTCACGGTTATATCTTCTTAATGCTATTGTTTGAGTTAGAGTGTGTTGATGGGGAAAATGTATTTCATATGGGCAGGTCTCTGAAATGAATTTTAGCCTAGGAATTTGGAATAGTAGGCTGTAAGATTGCGGGAGAAACTTAGCTATGTGGTATGGATTTTAAATAAGTAACAACTATATTGAGTAATACAATAGTTATGTGAAGTGCTAAATTGCTCAAGCCAAAGTTATTGAACTCAGGTACCTAAAGGTGTGTATTTGATTTTAATTTATTTGATATCCAGAGTTTGAGGTGACCATAATTGATAATGGGAATCAGTGATGACAGTTTATATGTAACAGCTGTTAAAAGTTAAGGTGCTTATGGATATTTTAGCATTTGCAAATAAATTAGAGCAGTCTGGTCTGGTGTGTGATGGGTTGAATTTAATTGCATTCACTGATGAAAAGTCAGAGTTTGATTCATAGTGTGACCGTTTCAGTGATACTCATCCCCTTGCCTCCTCTTCCCCCTCCTTCCATTTTCTCTATTTCCTGTCTTCTGAAGGTTATTTATTTAGGTTTTTCTCAGTGGAACACAATTCCACGTTCCCACCTGTTGAAGTGTGTAGGTTGTCTCTTCCAAGGATATGCCAGTAAGCACATCTGAAAATGCATCTGATGAACCTCTCAAAAATCCATGCCTGATGTTGCAATCATTCTTGTCCACTGTTTTGGATGGTATATGAATTAGATTAAATATCTTGATTATTCAAAGAAGTTTAGCTTAATGACCTGCAATTACTTTAATGGCTTTGAAATTCAAAAGGTAGGAAGGCACTATGTTTCTTTAAATGAACATTAAATATAAAATGTCTCTGACTGTTGTGAAAAGCCAATTTTATTGCTGTTTAAATTATTCAAAATCAATATTTTACTATTAGCTATAGTTAAGAAGTTTATGAAGACAGAAGCATCTAAAAGCTACCTTTTAAAACATTGAGTAATTGCATGTTGTTGTTAAAATAACAGGTTATTTACCATGTATCACTGCTTCAGAAGGTAACCTCTTTATTTCTTGTAGAGTTGGTGTTGCAGCACACTGTATCTGTGTCTATTTCTCTCTAAATATACTGTACAAGTCACTGTCTTTGTAACCAGAGGATGTCTTGGATCAGCCTACACCTTTGCAGCACTGTTTCATAATTGGGGGTTATTCCAAAATGGAAATTACCTCTAATACTGAAGTACACACTGCTTTAAATAAGTCCAAATTTTCATAACAATGGAGTATAATATAATTAAAAGGGAGGGTGTAAAACAGCAGTATTATTTTTATCCTTCTTCACAGGAATTGCACTGTACTTTAAAGTATAAAATCTCCACAGAAATGAAAGAAAAATACCAACACTTTTTCATACCAATGTAAAAAACAGGTGAATGTTTTAAGCTCTGTGTTAATCAGGCTTGTATGTGTTCCCTGAAGTTCAAGGCAATCATGCTTGCTGGCAGATTTTCAGTGAAGATGATATTTATTAGTTTTGACCATTCAGAAACCAAATCAAAGACATCAATTTTCCCTTCTGCTCTGTAACAAATGAAATAATTTTAAGTTTTTGTAAGTTTACAATAAAAAAATGCAAGTCTTGAGCTTCAGTTCACACTGGAAAGTTCTTGAGATTTGAGGCATGAGATTTTCTGTGGATTTATGTTTTTTTTTTTTGTTTTTTTTTTTTCCTTTGGCTGATTCAAGATAAATATACCTGATTTTATTTACCCTCTGATTAGGTGAATGTGTAAGGTAACTTCAGTGAAATCAACAGGAGTTAGTTTTCATCTTATGCAAGAATAACACCACTGATTTTAATGGACTTGACTATTTTTAGGTCATGTTAAATGAGAACTGAATTGCCTTTATGAAGTTGGGAAATGAATGCAAGTTCATAAGAACTCCTCATTTTGAAGTACATTCAGTTTTTAATAAGTATCTGCAACTACTGTTCTCAACAGTGTTTTGAAGTAGCTGCAATAACTTTAGAATATGAGGTAACCCACTTGCAACTTGTTACTGATTTTGTATTCATAATAAAATATGAACATAAATAACAATTGAAATATTATAATGTACGCTTCCTGCTTCAGATATGTCTGAAATATGCGTTGCATTTCAGTATCTCATTTAATTCTGCTCAACTGTCTTCACCATTCAGTAAGACAGAGTATTTTCTTCCTATTTTATTTCATTTTCAATGTTGGTATTCAGTGTTAAATATCAAACTAACTAAAGAAAGAAGCTCAAACTTTCTTCTTCTACAAAGATATTGATACAGAGAAACTCCTGAGTTTTGTTGAGCCCACCTCTCTTCAGGACAGTGTGCTAGGGCTTTAATTAAGCTAGTTACGTGTAGGAAGGCTGAGGGAAAATATATATATATATATATGTGTGTGTATATATATATATATGTATATATATGTGTGTGTGTATATATATGTATATATATATATTTCCCCTGTTTAATTGTTAAAGATTTATTTTTTTAATTACTTTGTTAACTTGTTCAGCTAGTGGTGCATTTGTTGTGTTCTAAAAACAGTGTTGATGCTTAAATGGTGTTGGTATTTAAGCATATACATTCTATTTGAGCCTCTTGAATTCTTTGGAGTTTATTCTACATGTTTTGTCTCGCTCAGAGCTAATGAACTTCGTTTCAACTGGAGTTGAGTTGCTGACCAGTTACTTCTTGTTTTAACTTCAAAATGACATTAATTTTTCAAACTCCTTGTGAATTTTCAATGCTTACCATGACCTATTGCTTCAAGTTTCATGAAAATAAAGCATTTCACTGTGTTCAAAATGTAACCTTTTTTATCTGCATATTTCTTGTAGGCTATGCTGGCTTATTTCCACTGCAATACATTAGAATGGGAAAGTATTAAAAAAATATTGATTTCTCATTTATAATTCTGAAGTGACATATTGAAATGAAATTTGGATGCCATCCAGCCCTCAGATAACATTGGCTTTATTGGATGAAGCGAGATGATCTCATTCTAATGAATATGCTAGTTCTACATGAAAAGTGCAGAGAAAATAAACTGGAGATTTGGTAGCTCAATACTGTTGACTGTTAAGGTTTCTAATTGTTTAAATATGCCACTTTATATATTTTACATTCCATGTACAGGAAAATAATCACTTTGATTTCTCTCCCCTCTGTTTCCTTCTTTAAAAAGAAAAAAAAATAATTAAATATCCTGGTATGAATTTATTTGCAATTACTGTGTTTTAAATGTGTTAAACATGAATACACACATTATACGCACAGAGTTCTGATTTACGTCCCGCATCACTCTTGGTTAAAACAAAGCTTATTTAATCAGATGAAGTTGGAAACAAGGGATTTCAAACCCTTCATCCTAACCTCAAAGTGTTACCCTAAATCTGTGAGCCCCACCTACATCATTTCAGTACTGCACATTCTATCTTTAGCACTTTCTGTAGCAGGGAATGATCTGAAAATAAAGCTATTTTGATTACTAAGTGTGTCCTGTACATGGAGTGATGGCTATGTTCATTGATTTTAGTCTTTATTAATCTATTTGGCTTTCTTTCCTTTCTACCAATCAATCTAATGGTCATTGAACTAGCAGACATGGTTTCCACATTGGCTTTTTTAAATATGCTGTGCATCTTCTTGTCCATTAGGCTTCTAAAACTACTGTGCTCTTTGTTTTGTTTTGTTTGGTTTTTTGTTGTTGTTTTGTTTTGTACATGGAAGTTAATGGAGGAAAACTGCCTGTCATCAGATTTATGCAGAGTTGAGAGTGAGTGAATGCTGCCATCACCTAAGTTGCCGTTTATTTCACAGTGATTGAGCTTCCTGAGCTTGAGGGATTTTTGCAGGGCTGGATTTTTGTGGTTGATAGGTTTTTGGTGATTTGTCATAAAATCATTCCAACTGAGCTGTTTACTGGTCTGAGTACTTAATTACTACAGTAGCAGAGAATGGCATAAGCTGTAATTTCGACTGAAAATCATGTAAAAATGTGAAGTAGTTGATACTTTTTGTTGAGCAGTGTCTGTGGCTTTCTTCTGCTTTTACCCCATCATGTAAAATGAGATAAAGGAGCATACAAATGCATGTTTCATAGATTAAATTGGACATTTGAGATGTTGGGAGAGGATAAAGATGAAAGCCCATAACTATGCTCCTCTTACTCAACTGGCTTTTGGAAATATGTGAACCTCTCAGAAATGTACAGTTGGAGCTGGACACCTTAAGTTACAGTGAGGAACTTTGCTTCCTATTGCAACAGTGCTGACAACTTTTCAATTAGAAGTCTTTGCCACAGGGTTTTCCACAATGTTGAACGTAATTCTTGTGCTTGTCTAATATTCCGAATCAGGTCATTTACTATTTTGGCACCAGGCATTTAACACTTCATGTATGTATTGCATGGGAAGTGAGATTTAGTAGATATTCGATGGCTGTGTTCATTATCTCATCGTAATTGACAGTGTTTTGTCAATGTTTGCCATTAATTAAATCTGCTGATCTCTGAAACGCTGGAACTTATTCAGATCTGGAATTCATGTAAGAATAACTTGGGTATTCTGTTTATTAACTCTGATTTGGCTGTACTAGGCTTGTTCCTGACTTTGTAAGCCTTGGAGCTGGGTGAATATGACAAATCCTGCCCCGTATCACAAACGTTTGTAAATAGAATTCATCAAATACATTTTGATGCAGAAAAAACTCAGAGAGTCCCCTTCATAAAACAGATGGTGATAGCAACACCTTTAGGTTTGGTGGTTCTGTGTGCAAAACACTGTCGAGATTTAGGATGATCTCCATGATAGATATGCAGAAAATAGCAAGCACTGAGATAGAAACCAAGGAGATTGGTATCTTGGATGCTCAGGCAGAGGCAGTGCACAACGGTTCTGAAGTCTTTGCTAGTTGTCTGGATGTTTTATATCAAGCAATACATTTCAGTGGAAGGTGTTGAAAGCAGTGCCCCTATCAGGCATTGTGCTAAGTATCCCTAACTGAACAGCAGCTTTAGACAAATGCCTTCATTTCATTTTGTCACTCAGTTGCATGGTAAGCACCTTCTCAGTAGTAGCCAATATAATAAACAGCCATTCACCCACAAAGTTTGTACGCTGTGTTCATGCATATGTATACAAAATGGCATCTGGTCTTGTAGTCTTCCTACCAACATCCTTTCCTCTGCTCTGTTTTTGTTCCAGTGAAATCCTGAAGTGTTATAAATGAGGCAAGTTACAGAGAAATATTTCATGTGCAGCTCACCACATTTTAAAACAATCAAGGCATTTAAAGAGAGACAAATTCTAAGAGGTCTAGAGAATAACAAATCATAACATAACTTTGAAGTTGTAATGAGAATAAGTTGTACGGGAAGGTCTCTTTACAATTATTGTCATGAGGATGAAGTAACACAGTGCTAATGTTTCATGTACCCTGTGAAAGATGATAATAAACTGTACTCCTTTGACCTTATTAATGGTCTGTAATTTGACTTGTTTGCTATTTGCATTTTTTTCTTTGCTTACAGAATTTGTAACCTATGAAGATTAGGTGGAAGTGACAGTGAAACTAAACATAACTGTATGCTAGAAAGGTCAATTACCGAGAATGATAATTCTGATACATCCTTCTCATGACAAAGACTGTAGCACGATGGCACTACATAAATCTCTTGCAGTAACAGAGGCTTTTCCAAAAATGAAAATGATAGTGTTGCTGTTTTAAGAACTGCAAATGAAAGTGCCCTTTTTTGCCTTGCAGTTCCTTGAATACTCAAATCGTGTTTACTTTTTGCTCCTTTAGAAGCAAATACATAGTATGCTCTTTTTATGTTCTTATTTTACCTTAGAAACAACAGCTTTCAATATGGAAGGACTCCCTGCTAAGTGTTCAAAGTTGAAGGAGGCTGTATTTTATGCAGCGTAGAACATTTTCCAGTCTTACCTGCCAAGCATTTCCCATGTAAGACTTTGGCTAAGTAATTAAATACATTTTCAAGAATACCAAGGAACCAGCATTAAGGATCACAACGTATTGGTGTACTGCCTGATTCAGTGCTCAGTCTGATGAACTTCTTAACTGTGTTCTTTGATTTCTACCTACTTGACAGAGCACTGAATCTGGCAGTGCACCAGTACTCTGTGATTCTGAGTACCTTGTGATTATTCATCAGTTTATTCCTGCAAAGTGAATAAAGTTGCCAGTTGCTCGTGTTTCTGGTGCTTTATCACCCCTCATTTTGAGGCTTGACAGGATGGGAGGTGTCCTTGTTGCTGCTATTTCACTAGCTCAATGTAGGTGTTGCCACTGGGGACATAGAGCCCAAGAATGACTGGAGATACTTTAGGAAGTCATGTACTGTTGGAGTGCAGAGTGGTTAATGGACTCTTAAAATATTTTTACTAAACAGGCCAGCAATTCACTTTTGCTGAGTTATATGCTTTTCTGGTTACTATGGCATTGTAATTTGCTCTGTATTCCGTATAAATTCTTAATTTGGAATAGTGCAATGAGTTTTCAGTTATCTAAATATGAATTACAGTAATTTTCTAGGATGTCTTGCTTGGCAGCTATTATTATTTTCTACAGCATTCATATGACAAATTATATTGCCACATAAATTATACCATTAGTTTGCTATTAGTTTGTAATTAAAAATGGCTTAATCTGTACATACATTGAAGATCTTACAGATGGAAAAGAAAATAGATTCAGTAAGAGCCTGTTCTCCTCACATATAAATGGCTTTTGAATAAAGCAGAAGAGTAACAGGGTTGATAAATGAATTTAATACAAATGTTTATGGTTGTGATTACTTATTATTTGTAAATGGCCAAGCAACAGATGCAGCTCATAGTGCAGAAACACACTATTTCCAGTGTTCTACAAAGTTATGTTGGAATAGTGTGTGATTTTTATCTTGTATTCTTCAGAGAACACATCTGTAAATCAAAAGGAGTGTTAGGTCTACGTCAGATATTAAACAGTGCTGATTCCAGAAGGAGTTCTCATTCCAATTTTAAGGCATCGTCTTTTGCTGTGTTTCAGTATTAGATTGGGCAACTGATAGTTCATCTAACACATTTATTGTTAAGTCTTCCTTATGTGAGAGCCATACAGGTCCTAAGAAAATATCAAGGTAATGATGAATAGGAAGGAAACTGGAGGGAATGCAGTAGTTACCCAAAGCCCACTGACATCCCTAAAACCAGTCCAGAAGGGACATTAACTGCTCGAGTAGAGATGTAAGGAAATTGTCTGTGAAGTTCAAATGTGGGTTTCAATCCAGTGCTTCTTGTTCTGTAAAGTCTGAGCAGTAACTTCTAAGAACAAGGGTAAAATCCAAGAATATTCTTTGTTTTGCATAATTAATATGTTTACCCATTTAATGAGTCCAGGAAATACACTGTCTCTGATTTTCTTTCGGAGAAAGTAGGCGAGCTTCATGCTGAAGTACATCTTAGGAAATGTTCCATTTACTTGACAAAGGGTCTGAGTGGAACCTTAAGGGAAATAGAGTATCTCTAGGGAGATGTGATCTTACAGCAAATCAGAGCCAGAGAAGTTTTCCTTTTGAGCTTTTTCAGTAGCTGATCAGACTTTCAAAGGATACAGTTTAAAATTTTGTTCACCAGATTTATTTGATTATGCACACATTATGGGAACATTTCCAGAGATAAAATGTTAGATGTCTTACTGACTGAATGTCAGAAATGCATGTTGTTTAATAGCTCTTTCTTAGACGGAGCTTTTTGTGAATAATCCATACTCACATACAGGCATGTTTTCCTTGAGCTCAACCATCCTGATCAGCAGAAGCCTTTCGAGTGACCACTCTAGAAATTCCCACTTCTGTAGATGTGCTTTTACCTGTCTGAAACATAAATGTCACCTTTTCCAGAGCAGACTCTCTTTGTTTCAAATTACTCCACTCTAGCGATAAACAAAATGAAGTGCATATACTGAGTAACATATGTGATGGGAGAGGGACCTTTGTGGAGTGCTGTTCTGCAGTAATCTCTGCCTGCCAATGGGAGTCTGTCTGTCAGCCTGATGCTCCATCATAAGTCTTTGCCACGTCATGCTGTGCGTTGTTCAGAGTGCAGGATTCCCATAGCACATGCTGTAGTTAGCGGGATGTTCTTTAGAATGTAAGACCAAAAATAAGGTCTGGAAAGATCTCTTCAGACTGTGGTTGAGTTTTTAGTGTTTTTCTGCTTAAACTCGAGCTCTCTTGTAAGTAATGCAATGAAAATGGCAAAATCCACAGTCATTTGTTCATTCTATTTGAAAACCCTTAAATACTTTTTGGAGGCTTTAATTGTACAATGAGAGATAAAGTTATCACCACCAGAATTTCTGTGGGCATATGTTCGCCATATGTAACTCTGTTATTATAGCACAGAATCTCAGAAGGTTACAGCCTTATGGAAATTTTTGTCAGCTATGTGTTCAGAATTGTTTTGCTGCTCACATACAAATATTATGTTGACATCTGGCAGACGGTTTACTAGTTATTTAAAATCAGTATACTTAAAGATTTTTTTTTCATAGACACACAAAATCTGTGTTTTTAAACAGTATTTGATAGCTAGGGAATGTTGTAGAAGTGGTGTCTGTGGATGTTGGATGTGATGGCAATTGGCCATTTAAGGTTTGAGAATGTCTTCTAAGCTACATTACTTTCTTTAGCACTGATTTGGATCATTATTATTTTCAAAAAGTGATTGGAAGCAAGTTTGGGTTGTACTGTGCAACCTGGTCCAGAGCTCCTTTCAGTAACACCGAACATTTGTAACTCTCTGATATCTATGTATATTCAAAAGAAGCTAAGCTTATGTCATGGTTGAAACTGATACTAAAGCTAGATGTATTGTGGTACTATATGTCAATGGGTGCCATATTTTCTGCATAAGGGAATTAGGTGATGCATGTTTGTTTCATCTGTACTTCTATGTCAGATATCATTTTTGTCAGTGTCCCTCTGGTGCTGTTTGCTGCATGGCAACAAAACGTAACAGGATATTGGTGGGAAGGTTCAACCTCTGCTGCCATCCCACCAACATCCACCTTTGATATTGTGGGCCAACATCATGTGATAGAGGAGGCATTAATTTCAGAGCAGTCTTTGTGATATAGATACTTAGTAGATGTACATTATGTGTTGCTTGTGTTTCTTTCTTACTCTGTTTATAAGTAAATCCTTTTATATTAGAAATTCATCTAACATGTAAATAGTAGGCTGCAGCTGTCTCTGGACGTCACTGAGGACACTGTTTTTCTTGTAATGAGACTAACATTGGGGTATATGAATTAAAAATGTATTTCAGCTTGAGTCTCATGGAATAAGCCTGCAATCTGGGAAAGAAAAGTAAGCAGCTACAGGATTCTGAAAGCCTGTACAGTTAGTGTAGGGAATAAATAAAAGGAGCAGTACAGATGTTTTCATTGTGTTAGCCTTTGTTTGCTCTTTTGTAATCTGCTTTCTTGTATGGGACTGTAGACCTTGAATCTCTTTTTCGTATTCCTCTCATCTAGAAAGTAGAGTAGCATAATGGAAAATTCACAAGTTGTTCAGGAAAGAGAAATCCAGTTTCTTAAAGCTGTGAGCCTTGATGTTTTAATCTCATGCATTTTGATAGTGTTTGATATTCATAACCGATAGATTTGATACATTTTTAGCAAGGAAGTTGAAGATGATGAGAAAACACAAGGGGAGCTTCACGTTTCTCACCTTGTACTCAAACATTCCGGTTTAATTTTCACTTTTTGCAACAACACTGTTCCTTGCATTAAGGCTGACTGGGTCTTACATTGCCCTTTAGCTTTAATCCATTTCATGTATATACAAAGATTACCACAAAACAACTACAACATCTGAACTGCCAAGTTAGCTTTCTAAAACTCTAATTTTAGCATTGATAGCGATAGAAGCGCTTGAGATTCAGGAGAGATCCACTTAAAACCAGTGTAAGTTTGTACTCTTAACGTATGGGATAAATCTTGTCATTTCTATGTAAGTAAAATAACAGATTTGTCAAGATAGAAACAGAACTGCAAAATATGCATGTCCTAGTTGCATTGTGGAAGGAAAACCTCATAAGACAGCTTAAAAGAGAAGGCCAATAAAAAATTAAACTGAGACGGCAACTTGGAAACGCAATTCAAATTATTTTAATTTGTAGCATTATAAATATTTTATTTACAGTTCAGAGAACTATATTAATGTGAGATTGGAGTTCACAAGCTGTTTTTCAAGTGAAACTATTAGCTATCTGTGCTATCGTAACAGTTTTCTTTCTATTGCATGAACCACTTTTGATTAATATATATATTAACTGCCATACAGGTATCATAGTTAAGATTGTGCTACATATCACTGTATTTACTCAGGTGTGAATGTGGGTTCTGACTCTTTATGAAGTATAAATTAGATCTGGAGATCATAGAATGGTGACATAAGTTAATGGTTTGGGAGGTAGGAGCTCAGATTGGATTTCCTGCATTAATGAGAGGAACAGAGAAATACACAGAATAGCCATCTCTTGTTTAATGACATCTTGCTTGCAGTGTGCATGTGTACAATGTGTATGTGGAGTTCTTAATGCAATGGGTAGTGTTGTTGAATTCAATTCCCTTCTAATAATCAATTGCTTTTATACCTTATATACCTTTCCATATCTCACATATAAAGGGGTGGCTGGCCTGCTAATTTACACTGCTGCCAGGTTTCCTGATAGTTAGGAATATCACTGATACAGTGAATGTTAGTGAAAACTTTTCCATGGTTTCTAAGGCAAGTTTAAACGCTACCATGCAAATCTTAGCATCTTGATTCCCTTTGAAAGACCTTTGCTGAGGAACTCATGATGTTCTGATGTGCTAACGTGTTGAATGTCTTTATAAATACTTGTGGAGACACCTGGTGTGTGGAAATATTATGGTTTAAAAGAGTAAATGCATGCATTTCTAGTTATGTGTGAGCTGCTCAGTACGTTGTAGAAAGGATTTCACCACTTTTTAAGCTGTGGTTTCTGTTATTTAGGGGGTCCTGCTGTTTGCAATCTGTGTGTTTGTACATCTTATTGTTTAAAATGTAGCGCTGTTTAATAAGATGTAATTGGAAAGTGGGACATAAAGAAAATAGATGGCCTTCTTTTAAAATTAATTCCTGTTGTATAAAATCCTGTTCATTAAAATTCCATTCCTACATATCAAATTAAGAGGCCAACTAAGGATTAAAAATGTTTCTAAAAAGAAAATGCAAGCTGATTTTTTTTGGTGTGTTCTATTTGCTGCTGTTGTCTGCTAGTTCATATTTTGTCAGTTTAGTAATTTCAGGTTATTTTGTGATGCTGAAGTTGTAGTGAAGATTTTGCATTTTAAAGCACAGCTTTCAGGATTGGCTCAGTGACAGACTGAATTGGGCTTTTTGTCCATGGGGTACGAATAAGCACAGGAACACTGCTGAGGTGAGGAGCTGGCCCCAAACCTTGTGCTCCAGGGCAGTGCAGAGACAGGTAGCTTCTGAAAGAAGGTGGCTGGTGTATTCAGGCTGTCAGAAGAAGAAGATGTAGATACTTGTTAATTTAAAAAAAAATAAATTAAAAAGTCAAGTTTTAGTACCCTTCTATTGACAGTACTAATCAAGTGGCAGCCTGTGTTTTGTTTTGTTCAGTATGGCAATATGAATCTTGTGTTGATGGCAAGCTGCTATTGGCTTCATCAGAAGGAAATCTAAATTTCTGGTTTAAAAACTATGATTCTGAAACAAGACACTGCTGCTTGCTAGATCTGATCCATTGCTGAGCAGTTTATTTGCTGATGGGAAATGCTATATGTGGTAACATTGAATAGAGCAGGAAATAATGCTACTCAGAACAAAACCATACCAAAAAAGTGACCTGAAAATAATTAAGTATAGGAAAGTAGAATAATTGTTTCATGAGTAATAATGTTCATTTACAAACTATTACATTAAGCAAAATTTAAATTAGATTCTGTGGCTCATTATTAGAATTTGTGGATGGGAGAGGATGGTGTGTAAAAGTGCTGGTATTGGTAATGCTGCAGGGGATAATTTTAAAAGTAGGATACGAAGCATTTTCCTCTCTCCTGAGAAATAGGGTGGTGAAAAAAAAATCACACAGTGAAATAAGAATGGGAAAAGGAGATTGCTAAGAATGTCCTCTGATTTAATAACGTTCTTGAATTGCTTTGTTGACTAGCTAATGAAGCATGGTGCCAAATTTCAGTACTGACATAAGTCAGTGTATAGCCAACTAACAGTTGCAATAACAGGGTTACAAGTCCAGGAAAGGAGGCCTGTTATGTAGTAAATATATTTCAAAAAAAGAAAGGGATAGATTGAGTTTTACATTACTGCTACATGCATTACATTGCTTTTACTGTCTAGGGAGGTCCAATACGTTGTTTATTACATATACATGAACACGGGTTTCTTCTAAATTAGATTATCAAAAATAACCTTTCTATTGCTGTGACAATACTTTTCTTCACAAACTAATACTCTGCAAAAATGTTTAAAATTGAATTATTCCCATTTCCTTACCTCAAATATTTCTAGTTGAAATTGCAATTCCATTGCTTAGCTTTACTCTCAGATACCTGGATTTCTTTGTGAGGACATCAGCATATCAATTCGATATAATTATCTTAATGGCCACATATGAAAATAGTAACAGTGGTTCAGTCTGGTAGCTAACATTGGTCAATATGAAAGCTGGAGGTAACCTCACAAATGTCTCTTGTCTTCCTTGGCGTACTGTCTCCTTTTGTTTGTAGCACCGTGGTTGTTGCAAGGGGTTTCTGATCTGTCTGCTAATGGACACATAAAGGTCAAACGTTTTTTGTTTTTGAAAAAGAGGAACTCTTTCTTGTGATCTGAACAGTTGAGCATTGGAACAGTTTGCCAAAGAGATTCTGTAGTCTCCAGCATTGAAGATGTTCAAGAATTATCTGTATAAAACAATACGAGTAACCTGCTCTGATGTTGGGGCTTGACCCTGCTTTATAGAGGTTAGAGATCATCTGAGGTCTCTTCTAACCTGATTTGTCCTGTGGTCTGCATTTTCTCCAGGCAGATCTTTTCAGCATATTGTATTTCTGTCTGTACCAAATCCCATTTTATCCTTTATCCATTCTTCTCACATAGCCCATTTCCTCCTTATCAGTCCATTCCTGCTGCCTGGAAAGGTTGTGCTCCCTGATCCATACACAGTCATCCTAGCCTAACCTGATCTCCACTACTGTCAACCTAAATACCTATTCTTACCATCTGTCTGAAAACTACTTCCAGTCTAATTCTTTCAATCTGCTTATCTCTTTCCTTGCATTACTGCACAGATCCCTTTGCACTCATTTTTTTTCCATTCTGACATGAGTTAGGGATCTCTCTGCATTTCAGTTTTCTGAAAGCCTTGTGCTCCTTCATCAAATATTCTGAAGGGAGCACACTTTGGAACGTCAAATGGAACTCCTGTCACAAGATTATCTTTTGTCAAACTTTTAACTTTCTAATCCAGTTTTATAGAGCAGGACACTTCAGTTAATCCCATGAAGTAGGTTAGTAAGAGAAACTTATTCTTATCAAACTTATGTTTTAAATCTTGGAGTTTAGCTTGTTTTCTGAACTTGAAACAAGGTATTGATTACCTGTATAATCAAAGAATGATTTTATCAGTTCCCATGCCTACTTTCACATTCAACTTTGCAAGTTAACAAAGCAAGTATTAGAAAGTAAAATGACTTTCCATGCTAGAATAAGAGTTATATTGATTGATGCTTATCAGAGTTGTCTGGACTTTGTGTGGGATACAAGCCTTTCCCATGCACTTTTTGCTGCAGAGTAGCAATATGTGAGTAATGACTGTAGAAAGACTGGTGAGGTATTAGCACAGTCTTCTCAGAGAAGTGATGGAGTCACCATCGCTAGAGGTGTCCAGGAAACATGGAGAAGTGTCACTGAGGGATGTAGTTTATTGGGCATGGTGGGGGTGGGTTGATGGTTGTATTGGATGATCTCTGTGGTCTTTTCAAAGCTTAATGATTCTGTGATTCTATGGTTTTCAAATATTTACCATTTACAGATTTTTAAGTCAGCTACTACTTTAGAATGATTTGGTTTGTATTCATTTTCAAGTGTTTAACACAGTCCTAGCTGTATTCTTCCCCAACACCTTCTCCACCCAAGGTGTATGTTCTGGATAGACAGAGTGGGGAACAGAAGCCTTGCTACCAGGTTCAGCAAGAGCTAAAACAGGTGCGTTGTCAACACTGTTCTGGTCACAAATCTAAACCATCAATGCACTGGATGCTGTGAAAAAAATTAACTTCAGCCAGACCCACTCACTGAACATGTCTGTGTTTGTTGAGGATGTAAGAACTCATGCAGTTCCCTGTTTTCATGATGCTACTTCAAGTGGGAATATGGTTACTCAATGATGTGGCAGTGTTTGTTGGCCTTTGCTTAGGTTGGTAATATGGGAGCAATCACAAAAGCAGATTATTTCCTTAATCAACAAACTCATTTCTGAACTTGGTTTAGGGTTGACAGTCACAAGCAGAACTTGTCTGTGGTTTATTCAGTAATTACTGAGGTTATGATGTCAAGCATTAATGTTGCATTGCCAGCTGTGTTATTTTTCATTGTCTTTACTGAAATTTGTATTTGCGTGAAGGGTCACTTTGTGTTGTGGAAAGAATATAATTGAGCTTTTTCTAATACCAGACTTCCAATCATTATAGCAGCACTATGATTTTTATAGGGTAGAACTCTGCTTTTGTGTCATTGTCTGTGTGACTTAGCTAATGCAGTCAATCCTTTTCATTCATTAACTATTGGTTGTTTTGTAAGGGAATTTCTGTTCTGTGATATATTTCACTTGAAGGAAATAATGTTTAAGCAGCAAGACGTTTACCTGAATCCACACTATCAGTTATTGCCCCTTTTGTGACAGTACAAAATTGCTTTATGCTTTATGACTTCTCAGCTTCTTGAATAATGCTATTTCTGTTTAATGCATGAACGTCAATCAAAAATGTGGACCATAAAGTACACTTAGGGTTAAACAGAGATTCCTGAGAGAATAGTAAAACATGCACATTTTTACATTTATGGACACTGAATCCAATCCATTTTTTAATGATATGGATTTTTTTTCTTTATTGAAGGATGGAACTGGCCATATATATTCTTGTCGTTAATCAATAATCTCTATTGTTTTTAATTTTATGTTATGAAAGTCTAGAAAATACAGCTGACCTAGAGAGTACTGACTTGATCTCAGGTAGATGGCAGCCAGGGAATGCTGATTTATTATGAAACCTGGGAAAGATCCAAGTGAATCTTCCTGCCCATTTTTATTTTCCCTATTGAGTGGCATCAGATTTTCAAGTAACAAATTCAATGTTTGTGTGTGAAAAGTGCTTGATCAGTTCTTTCCACAACAAAAAACATGAAACCTGAATGGATTATTGTGAAGTTTTGATTCCAATGCAGATTTTATTTGATTCTGCCATTTAAGGCTTTAGGAAATACTAATTGAGTGATGTAATGATTGACAAGATTTAGGAAATTTTACAGTAGAGAGCAGATTTCTTTTAAGATTTTGTCTAACAAGATTTCTTGGATTGTGTTCCTGATTTTAAAGTTTACTGTTACTACACATTCCAATCTATTTGTCATCTGGGAAGGGAATTGCTGTAGCCTGTAGCTGTGGTTGTTCATTCCAACCACTGCTTAGAAAATGTTTGAAAACCTATTATCAGGAAATAGTAGTGGTTGCAGTACTAACAAAGTTGCTAAAGTTACTATAATTTCTGTGCTTGCAGTATAGCCTCTCTCCTGCTAAATCTGCATTCATGCAATTTGGCTGAGATTTCTGAAGGCCATTAATTTGCTTGCAAATGTTCGGCATTTTTAAATTAACCGGTGAGTTGAGCTGCCCATTAATCATAAGATGAAGAGCCACCACTCAGAGTGACAATAAGGCTATGTGTCTTAGTCAAAAATTTTACACCAGTTGTAGCAGCTACAGTAAAATAATTTCAGAAGATAAAACACAGAGGGCTCTAACCTTATTAAAACATGTCAGTAAATAATAGTTGTTTCTTACTGGCTTAATTTCAGAAGTTTCTAAGATGTTTAGTTCCAACACCTGAGTGGACTATTGTAAATTATATATAACTGTTGTTACTTTGGTTAATAAAAATGTTAATAACTGTGCAAAACTGAGCTCATTTCAATGCCATGATGTCATTTTATCATGGAAAACAGCATAATCGAGCAAGACTAAAAATCTAAGTGTGTTTAATATCAGGTTAAACTGCCTTTGGAATGAGAAGTATTGATCGGGTGCTGCTGCTGTTGTTGGAAATTTATCAATTTACCTTAAAAGGTATTATATCTATCTATAAATTATCTATAAATTTAGTTTGGGTCTTTTTGTTTGTTTCTTCTTTCCTACAGCAGAATCTGTGACATAATGTTGACACTAAAAATGAGCATTCAGTTCATTGTATGAATGAAACTGATTGTTTTATTATCCTTTAGGGTCTTGTCGCCAAGCATGTTTTCACATTTAAATGTTAAGAAAAAGCTTTTTGTCTCTCTTCCCATCATTTGCATGAGAATAATTACTTCATTTTAGCTATGGCAAAAGTTATGTCCTATTCTTTCTTCAAGTTGCACCCTGTGGTCAGCAAATTATGGTCCTGTAAGCTGCATGTCTTTATCTGATATCCTTTTAATTAACTTCACGGTATCACAGTTATGGAAGTGTATCAGACGTTTGGACAAACTGAAGAGTACTTGTTATGTTAACAGTTTTAACTCCTTATGAACTCATCCCACAAGCTCTGTATGTTGAAAAACCAAGCATTAACCCAATCTGTAAGAGGTGTGCGTTTTTGCCAGCAATGAACAAGAGCCTGCATGCCATGCTCATCAAAATCTTCACCAGCGGAGGTATCCCACTGTTGCCCCTGTTCAAACCACCACCACCACCTTACTGTGCTCTCAGCCACTGTTTGGTCTCCATATACTTATTCACAAGTGTCAGTGAATGTCAGTGGATACCATTTGATCTACATGGAGGAATTCAGTAGGAAGTCAGCATGTCTGTAAGGCTGTGAAGGCTTCTTGACAAACCACTTGCTAAGTAGTCTTTTCATGTAGATTTTATGTGATGGGTAATTTAAAATTTTCACTGAAATTATAAAACTTCCAACAGATTTCGTGTGCATTTCCCCTCAACCACACACAACAGAGCAGATTCTGCAAAGACAGACCATGCCATGCAGCCTGCGAGTTATTTTCCTGAGGACAACGTTTAATAATGTTGTCTATTGGAAATTTACTATGCTACAAGAATAGCTTTATGTGAAATCTTATGAATTTGGAATATTAATGTAAGATAAATGACTTTTAAATTGATTTCCAGAATGCAATTGATTGTGTTTGCCTGGGATGAATAAGAAGTTATCCACACTTATCTAAAACGTAGATATGCTGCTTCTGAGCAAGTCAGAGAATTATGTAGGAGTATTTCTGATAAGGTGCAATGTATTACACAGTGCCTTAGATTATTTGACAGAAAGGAAAGCTGTGTTTTGGTAAAGCATGTCTTTAAACCATCCTGTATAGGTGAGGAAAAAGTTGGATTTTCAATTTATTAAAAGCAGAAGTATAACAAACTTTGTGCTTACATCTCTGGAACTGATTTCTCCTTGTGTCTAAAGAAGAAACTCGAGTACCACGAATAGAACTTTCTGAAAGAAGCGACATGGTTGGATCTGATTTGAAAAGAGCAATAGTAGGCATATGTCGTGTATCATTATAGGGGGAGAACTGGTGACAGTATTATTCATTATGTGGTTTCAGAGTGTCCTAAATTGGTGTATAAAATTATTGGAAGTGGATGATTTCCCTAGATTACTGCTTAATAGTGACTAAAGGGCCCGCATTACTCATATTTGCAATGAAAACAGTGCCAAAAACAGCAGTAGTTGACTGGAATGAAATGTGGAGCCCTCAGGGTTTTAGCTTGAGATGCAGCTTAATTGTGTGTCTCTTGCTTAATACAAATGTCCCTGAGTCTCTGAGGCTGGTGTATTTTCAACACTTGCAAATTGATCCAGCATTTTCCAAAGTATTTACTGTGTTTTTTCTTGATTGCTTTCTAAACAAATTATTAGAATTACTTTGCAGAATAAAAATAGGTTTCCCTGTTTCTGACTGTTTATCATTATTGAATTCGGTGTTCTTTCAGCTTCCTATCAGCTTTTGTTTGCTTTCTTTATCTGCTTAATCTCCTAAAATGATGTGGTTAGAAGACAGTCTGAATTTTCATGAATGGAATATTCCTTTTGCCTTTCTTTAGAAGGTGTACAAATAATGTGTTTCTTATACTTGTAAATGAAATACAAATGTTGGGAATTACTTTTCAATGAATGTTTTAATGAAATTTTACTGAAGAATTTTAAGGAAGAGTTTAAACTATGGCATTTCTTAGACTTTAGAAGAAAATGTTACTTTTCCTTGAATAGTAACATTATTTTACATTTTACATATTTAACATTACCCTGTTAGTCCTAGGGTATGCACAGAGCATGCCTATAGAAGAACTAAACTAAACCGTATATTAAATGTGATTCAAATGGGACATATTTCTTATTGAGTGATTAGATGCCATTGATCAGTACAGTTGCACATCAGTGTCTCATCCCTGTA
This sequence comes from Coturnix japonica, assembly GCF_054131305.1. NCBI lineage: Eukaryota > Metazoa > Chordata > Aves > Galliformes > Phasianidae > Coturnix > Coturnix japonica. The sequence goes on along the minus strand of NC_140675.1, from coordinate 18,143,438 downwards.
GCTTTATTTCTACTGCTATCAATATCCCTATCTGTTAAACCCTTTGTCCCAAACTGTAAAGAATGCACGGGGATATTAATTGAAATTACTATATTTATTTCTCTCTGAGGCAAATTATCTGTGTAATATAGTACTATGTCTGATGGCTGCAGATCTTGGAATTCACATTCACGATAGCAGATACTTTGTGCTAAAGATAATAGGAGGCTGCTTTTCTAGAAGCATCATCTTTTATGTCTGTTTAGTTGTATGAAGGCAAAGCTTAAGGCATTTATATGACGCATATCAATATTCATAGTGACAAAACTTCTAAAATATTCAGGGAGTGAATGTTCACCTCTTCTGTGTTCATCTGGAAAGAAATGATGACATCTCCCATAACTGTGGGATATAAAACCAGATGGAGCGGCATCTCTGCTTTTCTGTGGAAAAGATCTTAGAAACTGGAAACAATCAGACAGTCAAGCCAGTAGTGCAGTGTGTGCAGGGAGGTGCTCAAAATAAAAGTCCATTTCTTATTCCTCTTCCCATATTATCTGTAACTCCAAAAGTAGCCGTAAAACTCCATTTTCTGTATTTCTGGAAAGAAATACGTACTTTTCTTCTACTTTCCACTAAAACTATAGTTAGTCATTTTTTCAGGTTTGCAGTCTGTTTTGCCTGTGTCAATAATTGACATGTGTAATCTCTCTATCCTTACGCTAAATCACAGGATTCTTTTCCAAAGTGAGAGTGGAGTGGTGATGCGTAGCTGCCCACCTGTGTTAAGCCCCCACACTCTTAAGGTATCAAAACTATTTTTGCAGTGAACATTTACGTTGCTTTGCCCCTAAACCTGTAGCAGATTCACAGTAGCCACTGTGTTTATATTCAGCTCTGTCAAAACAACCAGTACAATGCACGGGCTTATTTATAGCAGAAATATTCAGGAGAGAATTGCTGCAAGTGAGGCAGTTCCGGCAGTTCTTATATGTAGAGAAATGTGATGTTTTGGTTGTTTTTTTTTGTTTTTTGGTTTTTTTTTTTTGAAAGGAATAGTCAGTGGCATGTATGTTTCTAACTGTATTTTTGCCTGACTGTTCTGCAGTATCAAATACTTAAAATTCTGCGGCACTCTAAATCGATAGCTCTATATTAATTAGTCCTACTTCCAAAGCTGTACTGATACCATCAGCAATGCCTGCAAGTGAAATAAAGTGAATGAAGCAAAAAGATGCTCTGGCATCAAGCAAATTTTACTGGAGTTGATAATGTTGACTTAGTAGGAAAAAAATACTCTTGAGTTCTTGAATTACTAGAGAAATTGTGTGGTCTGTAGTACAAGGAAGGTTTACAATAGTATCTCTTACTCTTTGAAGTTCTCATTGAGTTATTTTGTCTTAGTAGGTAGGTTGAGTATAAACTAGTACAGTGTTCCTTCCTCTTCTTTTCATTCAGTTTAGAACGATAGCTGCCATTTAGAGCAACATATCAATGTGGCATGAGCAAAGAAACCTATATATCGTTGTGTAGTCTTAATATGCTTGAATTCCTTCCAAGTTGTACAGAGTGATCAATTGATTTATTTTAAAAATCATTCAAATTTTGGAGCTGTGAGCAAACCTGGTTAAAACACATTTAAATATTCAGATCTAATGAGAATTGGGTATTTTGCTATAGCATAGCAAATGGAACAAGAGGTGCAATCATTACAGCAAATAGAACAAACGCTGCAATCATTACAGCTCTGAAATATTTTTTGCAAATCTATTGAGCCTTGCTTTTTAATTCACTAATTCGATATTAGCATTCTATTTGATGTCATTCCTTGAGCACCTCCTATTTAAATTAACAGTACTGACATTGTAACCTAATAGGCTCATCTTTCACCCACACTTTAATTTCTCAGAAACGATTAAAAAATGAAACATTTATTATTTATCACTACATTATTTTGCATTTTCTCTGATCAGTAAGCAAAACTCTATGGCAGTAATAAAATTTGGAAGATGACACTTGAGATTTTCATCGTCAGCACTTCCCAAGACTTAATATTTGCATAAATCTTTGTTTAAACTGAGAAAACTTTTAAATTTAATTTTAACTTTATTATTTTGCTTATCATAAGTATTAAATGGCTTCATTTACTTTCTGAACAAGCTATTAGAGACTGCTGTGTATGAAACATAGGCAGAGTAGCCTAAAAATAGGGAATAAACTGTGACTCAGTTGGAATTCCTTCATTGCCATATGCAATGTCTTATGTGACCTGTTTCCTATTCACTTGAATGGGACTGGGGTTTGGCCACATTATACCATAGGCATACATACAGAGTAGGTCTGCAGTATAGTGTGGGAGCGAGAGACAGACATCATGAATTTGTGCTAACACTTTTCCTGATATTTTCATTTGCTTAGAGAATTAGGAGATACTGATGCAGTGAGATATCAGTTTCAGAAATAAGCTTATTTTAAAGAATATATACTTAAAACTGTATATATAAACTGTATATTTGTCTCTTCAGCCTTTACTTAAACCAACATATAATGTCATTATTTTAGAATATATTATAAAACAAGAATTGTAATAATTATGGCTGCCATGATGACTGTAGGCTATACTCTTCAGCCCACGGATGTACTCAGTGCAAGGAATAATTATTTTCCAGTGGCTTTTTTTTAAGGGAGAGAAACTTTTGAAATGCCAAGCTCCTGTAGGTACCAGAACTTGTCTTGCCCCAAAGCACTTCTGACTACAGTCTCTTTAGAAGAGGGAGATGAAATTCTCTGTTGCCAGATCCACACTCTGTGTTGTGACATCAAGTGCTCCATTATTTCTTAAGCCCCGTCAGTGATTTCATAGTGTCCCTGTGCAAGCCTTTTTAATTTCCAGTGTAGAAGAATTTGCTGATTACTGGCAGTTCTTTGATCACTTCTTCAAACAACTGATTGTAATAATTATAATGTTCTTATTTAATGAGGCAGCACCCCTATAAGGGCTAAGCAAATATTATTTATGGCTCAAGTAATTCAGGTAGAGAAAAGTTTAAATCATTGTGAAGGACTGAAGGAAGAGCTCCAGCATTTCTGTCTCAGATTTCTTAGAAAGAAATATGAGTGTTTACATCCTATAAGATTTGCTCAGCAGATCTGATGCTACACAAAAACATGGAACTTTTTGTACATAAATATGAGGACAGTGCATAGATCTTTGCTGTCATAATTTCAATTCTTATTTGAAAATGAACCTCCAAGAGTTACTGCATAGTATTTGTTCATATATTTTCAGTTTGTCACTTTTTATACTTTTCTGCCAAAACTTCTGTACTCTCAAAAAAAGCTTATGCAAAGTTTCTGCTTAGAAACAAATGATTTTTCAAGGTCTTGCTTGCATCCAGTAACTTGCATTGGATAGGAGTAGGACCTAAGGAAACCAACAACCCTTGCTACAATACAGCCTCTTTAACTGAAATACCTGTGCTGGCATGTAGCCCTAATAGTGACATAGTCATACGGGTAAGGATTATTTGGCAAAGAACAGGTGACATTTTAACAGGTGTTAAAAAGTAGGATAAGGTACATCAGAAAGTGGTGTTTGTTGACATAACTTGTAACTCTGGGAAGACTGTTTGACCAGCAAAGTGCACAGTACTCTTCCTTTGGCAGCTTTCACACACGCCTGAATTAATTTATTGTGTAGTTTTGCAGAATTGCTCTTGCAAGCCTTAGTTCCCATATGTGATTGCCTTTGCAAATGTGGAGTTAAATTCAAGCTAACACTTAAGAGTAGGTTGGAGTATGGAAGAGTGGGCAAAGAAATACTGTAGGCACAATTAACGTTTAGAATGCTGAATAGAAATAAAACCTTCTTAAGATTAGCCAAATTAATATATTTGTTGGCTTTACATTTTATTCACCCCCAAAACTCTTTGAGGTTTCATAATGAGGAGCCTCTGAAACAATGCTGGGAAACTGTCACAAATAGTATCATAATGTTTGATGTAAGTATACTCTTGAGGCACTGTATGCCAAGCAGCAAAAACTGAACAAACAAACAAAAAGATAAAGTTTGCAAGCATCTCTTCCAAAAACAAGCAGGCTAATTATGTTAGCAAACTACATAGGGAGGTTGCCTTTTCTTTCCTTGGTCTCTGAAAACATTAGCATCCATGAAATTTTATTTTTTAGTTGTCAGTCCTCAGAGTCTCAGTGGATTCTTTCACAGATGATTCATGAGGGCAAAGGTCTTCAATAATTTCCACATCATACTGAGCGAGTCTCTGACTTATAGTCTGCCACTTCTTCCTTGCATATTACACCATGCAGATTTCCTTTGCACCAGGCAGTTCTCCCATATTACTGTTCTTCATTTCCCTTATATATTATCCTTATTTTCTCTTTCCATATTTTATCAAAACTTGGTACCTGGAGCGGGACGGTGCATTTCTTTCTTATGTCTGTCTGCCTTTAAATCAGAGGAGGATAACCAAATATGATTAGAATTTATACCAGGGACAGATTTTGTTCATTTCAAATCAGAGTGACCTGTGGGTAAGAGGATTTATTGAAAGGTAATGACATTAACTGCTAGTTCAAAACCGAACAGAGATAAAGGGTCAGTCGTCAGTTCAGTGAGAGGGCAAGCAATATTAAATGGATGGAGTAGGTTAAGAACATCACACTTGGATACCTGCTTTCCTCTTGAAATAAGGAAAAATACAGTAGCAACACTGGCCATATGTGTAATATATTCAAAACAGTTTGCTTTAAGTTAAAACAAATGGATGTGGGAAATCTTTCAAAAATATTATGGAGTGCTTTATAGCAAACAACTACATATAGAATTCATTTGGTTTTTTATGTGCAACAGAACAATACTGGAGATAATCAGTAAGAGAAGAAACCTGCAGATCTTTTAAGAAACTGTCTTTGAATATGTGCACCATTTTAAAACTAAAACTACAGTTGGCCAGGGGTAGCTGCTGCTTGGGGATTAGCTGGGCATCAGTTGGTGAGTGGTGAGACCTCACGTGGCTGGTGGGGTGTCAGATGTTAAGTGGGGATCAGTTGGTGGGTGGCAAGTAATTGTGTTGTGGAGGTAGATAGTTACCATTATATGTTAATATATATATGTTAACCAATAGTTACCATTGCATGTTTGTTTCCAGTCAAACAAACAAACAAAAAAGTAAACCTTTAAGAAAAGCTTCCTTTTTCTTTTTTCTTTTTTTCCCCCAAAATAGGCGATATTTTTTGTTTCACCAAAATTAAACTTTACCTAATAAATCACAATCTTGAAAGCGAACATACAGCCAGTGTTACAATTAGTGAAGCTATGTAAGATAACCCAGTTTTGTAGTGTCTTGTAACTTTCTTGGTGAAAGTGAAAGTGGTTGTGCTCTTATTAAATCGGTACCGATGATACTCTTAATAATTTACTACTGTGAGGTGATGATAAGGCTGCATTTTTGAAAAAAAAAAAATAATTTTAGCTGTACTTAAAATTGCTTGAAATATTTAGAATGCATTTCGTGAATCAGTAATTTGAAGAATCATAAAAATAATTACAATTGGGGAAGTGGTTAAAATTGATGTATTTTGCCTAGTTGTGTTAAGGAAACAGCAGTAATTCCCATTCTAATTATAAAAATATTAAATTTAGGTTGTGGCATACAGAATAGTAATTTAGGTAATCATGTAATGGAGCTGAATTTCTTCTTGGTTACCGAAAGGCCTTTCTCTATTCTGTTGCAATTGGTAGTAATACAGACCTAATTTCAATGCTAAAATATGTATTCTGGCTGGACAGTGGTCTCTTTTTCCACTTTTCTTTATTCAGATACCAGTAACGTGAGGTGGTTTTGGACTTCAGAATGGAACCTTGCTTATATGAGTTATCATCAGTGGGACTCTATTTAGCAGTGGCATTGGCAAAGACTTGGAGGAACTGGTAGAGGCCATTGCTCATATCACCTCTACAAAGCTGACCAGAAACAAGGGAAGGTGAGCATTACATTATAAACACAACCTTACTTTCCATTTGATACATCAAGTTGATAATGGCTCGTAGGGGTTGACGGAGTTCAGAAGGGAAGTCATTCTGAGTATAGGGTTTCCAGTAGGATCAGCACATAAAAATCACTCATTTGATTTGCTTGGAACAGTTGTGAGGCATTTATCTTTACAAGCTTTGTTTGCGTTATTGTCGTTGTCCATAGAATAGAAGAAATTTTTAAAAGCTGTTTTAAAAAAAAGTCTTGGTTTCTCTTTGACTGATGAGTTGTCCAAAGATAATAAGCTGGAGAAAGTAACCATATAGTTTATTGTGGTCTCTTTGTTTCAATAAAAAGGAAGGAAAGAAAAAAGGAAGAAAATGCATTTCCAGAAAGAGTTAAGCCATTTTTCTATTTACACGGTTTATTTCACAAGTGTCTGACTCATTGGGCATAACCAGCACAGTTAAATTACAAAATTACTATTTGGTTCTTTATTATTGACTACAATTCAAAGCTGCTTCAAGCCTTCCAAATTTAATCCCCCCAGTTCTTTGCCAAGAACATTACCTTTTATTTTCAGCATTAAACTGTATAAGATACCCCTTAGGCTACATGTGAGCTCACCCTCCATGATAGGAGCTAACAGAGTGTATCAATTGTTCATGATTTCCTATTCTCCTGTAAATTGGGAGAGGCGGGAGGAGCAGTGGGATGCGAATTCTGTATTGTCAGCAGTTCTGCAGGCTCTGGCTCAGGCAGTGCATGTCGAGGTAATTAATTCTGGAATGTTTTCAGCTCTTCATTCTGAGTTACCGTTTAGCAACCTGTCAAAACTGAACTAATAAGGCCATTGCGTGTATTTTGATATGGTTACTTTAACTGTAGGAATCCTACTTCTCTTTCCCCTTTTGGTTCAAATGATGTTAAGAAACTGCAACTAGACAGTTAACACAGAAGAAAAGGCTTTTTCACCAAGATGCGATACAACCTTTAGTGAAGTTTTTGCTCTAGCCAATTAATTTGGTTTAAATACTCCGAGATTTATGAGTATACTTTGTGAGCTTAATCATCCTTGTGCTCCTCCTCCTATTCCAAAATGGGGAGTTTTCTCATGATTTTATTGCATTGCAAATGTAGAATGGTTATTTATATCTATAACTGCTTAATTGTAGTGTCTTTTATTTGTCGAAATTAGCTCTGAACTTAGGTATAAATTTAAACAAATGAAATCTCACATACATTTTGAAGCTCAAATGTATTTTGATAGATTTGGATTATAAATGATAGAGAATTAGCTTTCATAATGCTGAAAAATCTGTTTAATCAGAAGAAAATATTCAGAAGAAAATATTTTGAAATGTATTTATTTGTTTTTATTCCTAAACAAACTACAGTCAAGTTCTACCCATAATATTTAGGAAGTAATGCCCGAAGTTGTCTAGAAGACAAGTATAGACTGCTTTTCAGATGTTCTCAGATACTGGCTTTAAGGGGAAGATCAGCATGAGGATACAATTACAGGCACAGCTGCACGTATATCAGTCTTTTCTGCCTTAGACAATGTATATAGTCTGTAGATAGAGTCTGTGTGAGCAGTATCTCACATGCACAATACCACATCTGAAAATTTCCTGGTTGCTCACTGAATGTTGAGGTGATGAAATCTGACCAATTTGCTTATACTTGTGTATAGAGAGGCCTCTGTTGTATGTGTGACATGTCAATCTGGCTTTTAAATGTAGTATAGTACGTAACAGGCATACACTGAGATAACCTATTCCAGCCTACAATTCTGCTAATACTTATATGATATGTACATGGATACATATGTATATATCACTAGTACAGTTTAACATGTGACTTCCTGTGTGCTGCGACTGACCACAAATGAAATAACCTTATAAAAATGTAGATATAGATATAAAGGAAATGTTGATATTGAATACATTGTAAACACAACCCAAACTTATGTAAAAGATCTTTTGGGAAATGTACTGCAAACATAAACCGTGTTGATCCAAATTTAGAGTCTAGCAGAACCCTTTTCTTAGGGATTTTTTTGTTCTCCCTTTTATGAAAGTCTTTTTCATGAGAAACAGAATGAAGCCTTTTCTTTGTTCTCTAAATGACTTTCTGTCCTAATGCTTAAGCCAGGAAACTTTCTTACACATTTATTTATTTTTTTCTGTAGGCCTTAATCCTGTTTGGTTTATCTAAGCCTTGCAGTGTTCCTCCCTCATCTTTTCTCTTCAGCTTTTCTACTGTTTCTCTTCAGTCTATTAAACAAGCCTAAAACTGACTCCATCCCCAGATTCTAAGGCTGTGCTTTCAGGGTAGTTTATCAGCTTTACGATATATTAATTTAATGTGCAGCTATTGTTTGAAGTTGAAATAGCTGAAATAATCTGACTTCTTTTTGTTAGTCTTATATGTTCCCGAAATCTATACTTATAGAACAGATATTGCAGAAGGGCATTATAATTCTGTTTGGAAAGAGCTAAACTTTTCTAATCTAAAGATTATCTAATCCATCATTTTTCTTTAAAGCTTAGTTCAATCCTTAATTATTCATACTGGTATATTTTTATCTGGTTTACACATTCTTTCTGTGATTTAGTTAATTGCATGAGAGCAAGGCTATTAAAGGAAATAAACTTTTGAATAGTTATTCTGAGAGTTTAGCTGGAGGAACGAGGTTACACCAGGGATCGAATCCAGCTTAGAAAAAAATCTTTATTACAATCAGTGATGGAGAGAAATAGGAGAAGAATCCAATTTGACTTTCAAATCCCAGGTTGCGATTGAGCTGGAATTTGGAGCGAGCAACTTTTAAGTCGTAAACAAAGAGTGTTTGATAAGGAAATATTTGAGGGAAAATAAATGATACCCCAGGATACCATTTTTACAGAACCATTTCTTCGAGTTGAACCAAGTTGTGATAAAATCTGGTGTGAAATAATTTTATGGGATATGAATAATTTTAAATGCACATTTAGTAAGAGGATTCTTTTACTTCCATCAGTTTTCTGTAATATTTGGAGGTGGCCAGCAGGATTTTGCAATTTTAGATAAGCTTCCCTACTTTAAACGTCTTCTAAGCTAAGCAGAGTAAGCAGCTTGTAGTTCAGAATTTAGAATTATATTTAAGCATTGCTATTCAGAAAATCATACAGCTTTAACTCTGTATTTATATCCCAGTGAGATAAATAAAACTTAAGACTGAGTGTCAGGTTTTTACTAACAAAAGTACTCTACTCAGTTGGCTTCTTTACCTGGCTGAAGCCCTTCAGGCCTTCAAGTGCTCATTAGCTGCCTATTGATTCTGTTAAGAGACTGCAGTCTTCTGAGCTTATCCAAACAATGACAAAATCACACTGGACAGTTCCCTGCTCTGTCTTATCAGAGCTGGCTGCCTGAGCTATTGACAGAGCTGTTATTTGAAGAGAAATAAAGTAAATGCTAGGCTTGCATTTCTGGGCTGTGGTAGGGTTAAAAGTCACCTTTGTCGCAAGAACAGCTTCATTCAGCTTCATCCATCTAATTGCATTGTGGCTAGGGATCAGAGGTGTCAGAGGTTCTCCTACAAACCTTTTGTATGTTGGTGTGTTTGTTGTTTTGAACTGTATCTTGATAATGTTTGAGTAAGATTAATACTTTAAGGACAGTATGCCGATGAGCCTGTGTCTTCTTTCTTTTCTCAGCTCTCAGCTCTTCTAATTCTTAAGAGAAGATTAGTTATATTATTTGAAGTGTTTCTGAAATGAAGGTTTTGGAAGATAGTTTTCCATTACAGGGACCAATCATCACTTGAGCATTCTTAGACGTTGAGGGCACTTTTAGGTGGTGACAAAAAAAAAATCTAACTTAAATGTTGTTTAAATTCATTCTTTATCTTACTGGAGTAAGAGTATGTGTGTGTGTGTGTGGGGGGGGGGGGGGGAGAGGGAGGGGAACAAATTAAGTTAAGACAGGAATGTGTGAAGATGTCAGTGAACTCTGATCTGCTATTCCATCCCATTCTTGAGTTCTTGGATTAAGATCCTACGTGGCATTAACAATATGCAGGTATGAAATCAGGTTCACCTCAAATGCTTACACTCTGTTGAGTAAAACGCTGTTACACTTTATTCATTTATTTATGCACCATAAGGCATCATTAAAGCATTTCTGGTAAATTAGCAAACAAAATAACGAAAACATTTTTACTTCCCTGACTAGAATCACACTTTGCTTCATCTACTTGAGAACTGTTTTTCTGACCCATGGAAATAATTTATTTATTGTAGTAATTCCATATTTGCTTATTATAGTCATTCTGTATATAAATATCGACTTCTGGCACAGAGGCTTTGAAAACAGTCAAATAATATTCCTGGTAATTCACATTTAGAAATGGTGTTTCAAGCTGTGAGCACAGCACTAACCTCTGTTTTATCAACATGAGAAAACCTCTTATCACATCAAATCAGAGCTTATCTCGTGCTAACAGATGGGGAAATCCTTGCCACACTTCTATGACAGGAATTTACTACTGTATTATTATGTACTCAAAAAGTTATCTTCAAATATTAGTGGGGAGGATTATTTTTGTTCCTGATTTCACAGGGTGAGAGTTAGTGTTTTGTGTTAGGATAGCTGCTTTCATTATGCTTTTACAGTGAACAAGTGGGTTTGAGCACAGAATCTCAGAGGTTGTCGTCGTGCTTTTTTTCCCAGGAGTGTTAGAGCAAATTTATCATGTTTAATTCTTCCAGTGCTATCTTGTTGTTTGTTTCTTTGAGTAAAAAGAAAGTGCTTTGGGGATAAGAAGATCAGTTCATATGCTTGTTGAAGATACTGAACTTGGTGTTTTATTCTACATAACAATTTGCGTAGTGCTTCGAGTTAGGATGTACGTGTTTCTTCTCCTGTTGTTAGCTTTATGACTCTTCTATTGCATGGAAAGTCCATATTGGCACATCAGACAATTGAGTAGGTCTAACAGCATATAATTTTAAGATGCATGTATTGGGTTCTTAACTTGCGTACTGTGGGGGAGCGACCATGGGTGGAGGCCATTCCCTACCCAGCTGCTCTCTCATTCCTCTCCTCAGCAGGACAGGAAGAGAAAACAAGAGTAAAAAGAATATTTCATCTTGTTGCCTTGATTGCTCATGCTAGGAGTCTCAAATATAGAATGTTAAGGTGAATGTGTGAAAAGAAGTTATGAGAGCACGTATACTGATCTGGCTTAGAAGGGCTACTGCTTATTCATCACTGCACCTCCTAGGATTTATGATCGATGAGCTTCCTTTCAGTTAATTTCTAAATGCTTGTTGGAGAAAGTTAATAGAGTCTGTGGAAAATGGAGGCCTTGATCAAAAATGCGAAATGCTGAAATTAAACTCATGAAGTTTTATGAATATACACGTAGCTGACACCAACCCCTATTTTTTCCTGATTGTTACCAAGTTCAGAGAGGGGTGAGAACAGGTCCAACTACCTCCTCTCAACTTTACAGCTTAGGTTAATTGCATTGTACTTCTAGAGGGGCTGTAATTGCTAGCTTGGGAAAGCTGCACAAGTTCTTTAAAATGCATATTTGTTAAATGACCTTTTTTTTTTCTTTTTTTTTTAGTAATAGTAATTGCATAATCTAATATCTTGTATAATCAAAGAATGTTCATTATAGCCCTCTGTTATTATTGTTGTTCAGTTTTTATTCAGAGTAGTTATCTTATGGAATTTCACTGTGTTTTGGGGCAGGAGAGGGGCAAAATTGTAATATTATGAGGAATTGGTGTGAAATTACTCAAGCAGTACGTGGATTAGAAGTGGACACGCTTGTGATGGTTCAGTAGATGAAAGATATAAAAATAAAAAGCTTGTATAGGGTTTTGTATGCAATTTATGTTTTTAAGCGGTGAACTTAATGGAGCTTTTTCATAGAGTAAGAATCTTTTGCATCATTCTATCTTAGAAGATATTGAAGAGGACAGGCCCCTACTACTATCTTAGAGGCTTATAAGCATTTATATACCTCAACATTATTTTGGGGGGTTTTCCATTTAGATATTTAATTTTCTTGGAAAGTAATCTGTGCATTGTTCAAATCCAACATTTTCCCATAGCATGGCAACAAGTAGGGAACTACAATGTAAATGAAACCAATGCTCATGTTAAGAAATTGCTGCTATTTTCAGTTGTGAGTTTTCTGCATGTGTTTTTCAGCATGGAACTCCTTCATAGGCAAATCATATTCCTTTTTTTTGAGAGAGAAAGAGGGAGATAGCATCTTCAAAAGGAGCTAAACCTATTCCAGTCTCATCATTATAGAAACTCAAAGTAAAATAACTGAAAACTGTTTTGGTACCCAAGGCCCTGTGTTTATCATTTTCCTTATCATCCTTGATTACAGCACTTGTTCAAAATTTAATTTGAAACCAAACACCTCATGTTTTATGACATATCCCCTTGTCTGGTTATATGTTTAGAATCTCTGAGATGTATGGCTATGGGTGGATTGTGTGGTGAGAAGGAATTGTTCTTGAGTCATGAGCTACACATTTATATAAATTAAAACAATGAGCTTTGTCAGTTCTGACAGTCATATTTTTACCTCCATGTAACAATAACAAGCTCAATAATTTTAAAAAGAAAGAAAAAGAAATGGTGTATTGTTATAGGAGTATTTTAACTGCAAATTTTAATTATTTGGTTCAGTAATGTTCAATAATTATTTCATCATAGAAAGCCCTCACAATTCTGTCCATTCAAAAACTAAATGGTTTAATTACCAGTGACTAATTTACAAGGCAACTTCAACATCTCATGACTCCTTGTCTCTCTGAGATTTACAGTCTCTAATAAAAAGCCCTGGCTAGGAGTTATGAATTAACAGCTCATTAAAATGAGAGCATATATTTAGTATTTTCACTTTCTGTCCTCTGCCTCAGTCCTGGCTCTCAGCCCTGTCTCCTCTCACCTGTTAAGGGAAGACAGCGTGGTGATTTCAGAACACTTTTGTCATCTCAAATGAAAATGGTGTGTTGTACAAGTGTGTCAGGGTTTGGATTTGTTTTCTTCTGTAATGTTCTGGAATAGTTCATATTCTAAAACACATTCCATGCTGATAAAATGCACCTCAGCTTGATGCGCCTTGGAGGCTGAGGATGTTCCTTTTCCTGCCTGAATATAAGCCACTTCAGCATTTTTGATCCTAGGAAGATGACTATTTTTTTTTCCCAGAGATTAGTTTTAATGTGTTTTCTTTCTTAAAATCATATGTTTTTTGGAGATGTACAATCTGCTTCTAGCTTCAGTTGTAGCTATTTATGGAAGTATAAAATAATTTAGAAAGGGTTTAAAGTCAAATTTCTGACTGCTTTAAGATAGATCTTTATTTATTACTTAAATGGTAATAGCAGGTCTGGTATTTGTGCTCTGTTCTGCTTTTAGTCTGATTTCTGTGTATTGATCACTGTCTGAGTGTGCAGGCTCAGGGATGGCAGTGAATGGCAGTAAGTGCAATGGCAGTAAGTAACAATGAAGGGGAGAGAGCAAACAAAACAAAGTTTGGAAGAGAAAATATCTGTGACTACTAAGGCTTTCTGTTCTGATTTGCCTATTTCACCAACACTTGAAAGATGTTCACATAAACCCTCTCCAGAATGTGTACATCTATGAACACACACACACACACACACACACACACACACACATTTGTGTGCACATCAGTTTCTGTTTTAAATCAAATGGGATGAAAGCTGCTTATTGATTTAAGTAAACATAATTAACTGACAGTCAGTGACCTATACATTCAAGATCAATATTAATAACACAGCAGATAAACTAGTCACTTACAGAACATTAATAAACACCTACGAGTTTCTAAACACCCTTCTGTAATCAATATCAGAAAATTCTGGCCTCTGCCCATTACAGTGTGTGTTCCTTGTTGCACACAGCAGCTGCTGACCCATGTGTGCTTCTTACATAGAGAAGTTTGAGAAGTTCACATTGACTCCCTTATTTCTCTACAATCTTTAATTATTCCTTTGCTTGCTGTTCATATGGTTGATGATAACCTTTCTTGGCAAAGAGTCTTGGATGCTTCTGTCTGAATTAATCCCATACAATGAGAACACATTCCCACCCAGCCCATGGGCTGTGCCTCAGCCACATAACATGCTCACACGGGCAGCTTGTCTGTACTTTAACTTATAATTATGGCTGAGTAAAGAGCAGCAGCATTAACTCGACCCACCATCTCTTACAGTTAATTTAAGGACGCTTGCACAGTTACACAAATCAACTGAAGAAATACTCGGAGGCGTTTTTGTTGTTGTTGCTGTTATTTCTCAAATAGCTCTTTGCTTTTGGCATTACCATGGGCAAGTGAGATCAGCGACAGTGCAGTGTTCAGTTTTCTTTGCTTTCAAAAGGAGGATTTGTGAGCCTGGTACCATTCAGTAAATTGCCATATTTATGTGAACATATCTGAAGTATCTGGAACAACAATAACAAAAATGTATTAGCTCTCTGTTCATGCTAATGGAAGATGACTTCTAACTTGCTTGTGTGCACTAAGAAAACATCAAATATCTTCATTCCTTCAAACTGACCAAAAGATGGATTTCAAACCCACAATGGCACTACAGTGCATCAAAAATGAAAATGAGATAAGGATTCATCATAGGTTGGAAAATGAGAAGGCTTTTAAACTATCAAGAACACGGTACGTGCTATTCTAATTTTTTTTTTCCCACTTCAAGTTTCTGAAATATTTATTAAGGAATAATCTGTAGAATAATGAATATTGCTTTCCTATAGAAGTACAGAATGCATACTTTATTTCTGCTATAACATCTTATTAAATATGGATGTTGTGAATTTCTAGTACCGTTGGGGCCTACTAATGACTGCTCTGTCTTTTACCAAGTAGTTCAGTTAAGGTAAGAAACAAACAAAACAAGGCCATTAGTTTAGTGATGGCTTCTGAAAACTGGGGGGAAAAGAAAAGCAAAACAAAAGCAGCTGCAGCTTTGCTGTGTGTTTTTGGTTTAAGAATGTTAGAATGCCTCATCTCTGGTAGGATAGTGAAGCATTTCTCTTCACATTCCACATTGTTTGTTGCTGGATAATACTGCAGTTCCAGTGCTCCGTTAGTTGAAAAGAGAAAACCAGACCACTTGGTTTTATCTGCAGCTTTGAACTGTTGAGCAAGCGTTGTGGTCACTCAGTAACAGAACGTAGCATAAATCTTTGTGCTGTTTGTCCTTGTATAATCTGGAGGCAGAGCCTGGCTGGAGAAGATTTGACAGCACAGTAAATGAGAAGTATAAAAAGTAAGCTTATTTGCTTGGCTTTTGTATATGAGAGATCAAACTGGATTATTTAATGGTGTTTTCTGACCTAAGCGATTGTGAACAAGTCCTTAAAATGATATTATAAATGGATTCTACTCTGTAGTGCAGGGACGTTATGCTATGAAGGCATGACCTGGAAATGAACTCAGACTTAATCCTTGTGGCTAATTTTGCTTTGTAACTGACATCAAATACACTGCTGCCCCCAGCTGTACCCCAACACACATACAAGTAGTTGAGTTTATCTTAAACTACAAACCAGGTTACAAGAAACTGTGAATTAGGGAGATTTTAAAATATTTGGTATATCTTCATTTAAAATGCTTAAATATGTGAGAGCTGCTCTGAATGTAATGCCTTCTGTGTTCTGATGTTGGCCCATGGCATCAGAGACAGATGTATGGGAGTAAGTTTGGAACCTTTCTGACCATGCAGATTTATACAAGCAGGGCATGCAGGTTCTTTTTCACTGCCAGTGACAGTGAATAAATAATAGTGGTGATTGTACTGAAAATTAGTGGTCTGTGGCTGAGAATTTGCTCTATCAGTAGTTATTGTGGTCTATGGATCTGCTGTAGTTTCCATGTAAATAAAGAGGAGGCGTTCCTTGGGAAGTGACCTGCAGGGAGGAGAGAGAAAAATAGTCTTTTCTATATTTAAGTTTACTGTGCTTATGGCTGCTGAATGGTTTGTCAGTTGAAGTGTCTCTCACTATTAGATGTTAGATCTTACGCTGAAATGTGCTTGTACGTCACTCTGATCCTTTACATTATTTCTTGTATTCATCTGTGAGAACTCATTGGTGTGAAATGAGGGTTTGCTGCAGCTATTTAAGCTACCCAGACATGATTCTGTTTTTGTTTGTTTGTTTCAAGCACTGACAGGATAAAAGCTAGTTTTTAATTTGGCTTTAAGTTGCCATAAAGCCTTAAAATAAAAATTAATGTCACATACATTCCTCTGTATGACTCTATATGGCATATCGAACTCCCTGGATCCATCTTGAATCTTATACTGCTCCTTCTGTGTTTGCCTATAGGACAATTCTAAGTGGTTTTTCAAATTGTACCAGCCTGCCTTTTTAATATCCCCTATGAAAGGGACATAAATTAAAACCACAGCATACTCAGCTGTGTAGTGCTGCCAGGTTTTCAGTTATTTGACTAAACAGCATTGAGTTGTTGGTTTCCTCAGTACTGAATTTTATAAGGAATAATTTTTCAAATAGAGGAGAGTTTTTGAAGGAGGTTCCTAAGTTGCTGATAATTTCATTATCGAGAAAGTCACGTTTTACTGAATACAGTTGCTTTAATTTTGAGAAGTATGTTTCATTTTCATTATAATGTTGTCAGCTACATTGCAGCACTGCTGTGTGAGGCTTTATGGGAAAGCAGTAACTTGACCAGGGCACTATTGGAGAAGCAAAATGTAGTGCCTGTTTATATTATCTGTTTGTCAGAGATAGTTGCTTCTCTGACAGTTCAGGTCCTGCGTTCTGCAGGTTCTTAGTGTAAAATTAGTACTAGGGATGCCATCAGATAGCACAGTGTAATGGCAGCCAGGCTCCAGCAGCCATTTTGTATGGATGGACTTTTGTTCTGACTTGGCTCAGATAACCACCTCAGGCTTTGTGGATAAGTTAATGTGTGCAGATATACCCTAACTGTAGAGAAGTTTTCAGCATTATTTAATTGAGGTAGGCAGAATAGTTCTGGCATGCATTAAACTGGGTAGATATTGTGCTAACTGCGGCTCTGAGGCTGACTGGTTTTCTTGGGTAATCTTGTGTCATGTGATTTAATTAAAAAGGAAGTAAAACATTTTCTTAAGTTTCTTATTCAGATAAATACCACAATGCAGATTTATTTTTCACTGTTTTAAACAGGAATCCTAAGATGAAGTATAGTTGATGACTATTAATGATCTTGTGATCCTGCACTGTTTTATTTTGCCTGCAAACTGCCACACTTTTACCTTTCTTTATAGAAAACACAGGCTGGTAAATTCATTAAATTTGCTTAACAGATGGAATATCTTTAAAAAGTTAAACAAACCTTAAGCCAGACAGCTCGTATCTTTCCATTAGTCAAAATGCACCCTTTAAGTACTGCTGTGAAACGTGGAGTTGAATTCTAAGAGTAGTTACTCTGATTCCATGTTGAATTTGAACACAAACTAATGAGAGTTGTTAATTTTGTGAGGAGTTTCATCTAGATTAGTCTTTACCTTGAACTCCCACTTCCATATTCCCTAAGACAACAGAACGATAATTTGCTGTATAAACAATAACAGTAGGGACTGAGTCTCTCTGGATACCCCCATCTGGCAGAGGAAATCTGGCTGTTAGCATATCAAAAGACTTGGCAAATTTCTTCAGTTTATATATAGACTTGACTTAGTAGATCTTTCTAAAACTTTCCATTATTAATAAAATTAAGAACTTTATGACTTTTATTGTAGGCAGTATTTTTATATTTATTTTTATCATTGAGAAGAATGTATCTAGCCTCCGTTTCTTTATGAACGGAGTATTCAGTTTCTTAAGAAAACTTCCATTTCTCCAAATATGAAGTTGCTGCTTTCTCTGTGAAGGCAAATGCCCGTCTGAGACTGGATACTGGGGTCTCTTATGGAGTTTTTTGGTGGTGGTGTTGTTTGCTTTTTCATGTTGTTGTGTTTTGTGTGAGTATGTTATGAGTAGTAAAAAAAAAACAAAACAAAACAGAGAAAACATTATAGGGGAAGCCCTGGTCCATAGCGTTTTGTTTTAGAGTAATTATTGAGATGGATGATAGAGGCTTTTCCAACCCAAATGATTCTGTGATTCCGTGAAAAGTCTCCAGTAGCCTTAAGTGCAAATTTCAGAGGTGTTCTGCAGATAATGATCTCAAAAACTGTGATGACTTTGGGTTGTCCTTCATGAGTTGACCAAAGTTCTCTAAACTCTTAGAAGTGCAGCAAGTGCTGTCATCTTCTTTAGCTGGGATGAGGTAGTACAAATCTCAGTACTTCCTTTTCTTCTCAGTGCCAGTCATTAGTGCTTTCTTGCTGGGACTCTGTAACACAGGTATATTTCTCATGCTGCCTTGCTGGTTAAACAAGAACACGCTGTGGTCCTGAGTTTCCTGGGACCCATTTGGGACACTATATCATGGTTACGACAGTGACTCACGTAATTTGTACCAGCCTATATTTAGATGTGAAAAATCTCATTGGCTTCAGCACATAACTTGCTTAGCACCTTTGTCAGAGCCTGCCTCTAGTCTGAGCCACAAAGGAGCTGCCTCTTTTGTTCAAGCATTTTTCCTTGTAGGTTTTGAATTTCTCTTCGACTCATTCACGGCAGGCATATCTTTGTTGGAAATTCATCCCTTTATTTCTTTTGGGACTGTTCTGTTTAACTTTGTAAGCCAAGGAGTTCCAGCTGTGTCATGACAGTTTTGTAAACAGCTATTGCTTGGTATTAACGTGGTTTTCAGGTGGAAGAATGCTATTAACCCCTGCATTTTTCTCCTCGTGCCAAATTTCCTCCCTCTCCCTTTTATTTTTTAATTTCTGAGAAGGTGATGTGCATCTCTCTGTGTGAAATAGGCACCATTAGTAATCAGAACTCGATAGAACACAGCATTTGTCAGAAATCCCATTGCTTCCAAATTGGTGGTGTAAATGGATGCATTTTACATGAATACGATGATTTTAAAAGCTGTATCAGAGAAACTGGAATTATTTCCTCCCAGTAAATTGATCCTTAAATCCTTAAGAACTTCACAATTATTTCACTAATTGTCGTGTTTCTGTTATTAAATTGAAAAATGCCATTAGATTGCCAGGTATGTGTTGCATTGCTGTAACTGGAATACATCAGACTGTTTTGAATCAAAAGCATTTCTGGGAAATAAATCCAAGTATTTTCCTACTTCTGTTAGTTAGCATCATAAAGGAGGCTGAGAAAATGGGAGAATATCTGCACTGCTTATCCTCAGTGCTTCCAAAAGCCAGTATTGATTAAAAAATAATAGTAATAGTTAAAAGATAACAGTGTTTAAAAAGAGATTATAAGCCTTGTCAAAGAAATAAATCCAAGTCAAGCAGACTAAGTTGCATGACCAGCATGCATAACATAAACTATTAGAAAATGAATTTACTGTGGGAACTTTATTTTTCTTCCTTAGCAGATCACAAAAAAATCGATGCTTAATTTGACAATTGTTGTCCTTTTTGTAGGACCTGATATTGTTCAACTTTACATTAGTATATGTTGGAAGTTCTGTATCAGGGCTTGTGGTGGGGAATTGGTTAGTTGCTTTTTTATTCCTTGCTTTCCTGTCGCTGTTTCTCACACTGAACCCAGTAAAACAGAGAGGTGCTGCTTTGTTTTCCTAATGGTACTGTTTGGAGACACAATTGTCATTTGTGTGGATTACAGAATTTGCAGATTAAGATGTGTTCAAACTATAGTCAGAGGTGCTCAGTGCGTTTTATAGGCTTGTTGATGAACTGAGAGGGAGAAGTATTTATAAATTAAGCTCGTCTGAAATGGCTTGGCATATTCTTTTATATTTACACATTTAATTTATGTTTATGTACTTTCAGTTCCTGATTTATATGTACAGCTTTGGATTTATCCCTCAGGCCACTCTGTTCTGGTTTGGTTTATAAATCTTGGGATACGCTGTATGTTAAACTAAGATGTACCCGGATACTCAATACCCAAATCAGTGATTTGAACTTGGTGCTGATTGCTCCTAAACCAAGTCAGGACTGTTTTGTCTGCAACATGCATCTCTCCACGATGCCTGAGAAATAAATTGCTCCAAATTCTTCAATACTGGGTATTCTTTCCATAGAAACAACTTAGTTCACACCAGACCAGTGTTTGAATGAGTGTTTCAGGAAAGAGACTACGTTAAAGGAATTTAATATGACATCTGCAAAGCTTTATTTAGTTGGCTTAACATGTTTAGAAAGTCTCTTATATTTGCATTTTATTATTTTGCACATATAATGGAATGTTCTTCCTGATGTGGACTTAAAAGCAGGAAGCATTTCAGCCACCTTTAAGAAGCAGCCATCTCAATTCTATAATACGTAGAAATGCTACAAAGTACTTGAGATAAGAGGTGCTGTTTACAGTTCGTTTTCAAGCAACCTAGTGTTAGAATATTATAATGACTCAGAAGCACACCGTGTGTCACCGTACAGATGGATGCTTTACCTTTTGTGACTTTACACCTTCCTCTCATTACTAATTGTTATGTGGAAACTCCAGGGTCTCACTTTGCCCTGGGGAGAAGCTATAGGAGAGGAGGTGTGTATTCTTCAGTTACACAGGATGTATGAGCATCAGTGTAGCATTGGTCTTTTACCCAGCACAGCCATCTTCTGTTTTTTTCACAGATATTGCTGTAGAACCTTCTGTAGCTTTGTATGTACAGATGACCGTGAGGGGCTTGGAAACTAATTCATGTGTGTGTGGGATGGAGACGAGTCTATAGATGACTCTATAACAAACAAGACCTTCCTTTTTTACCCAGTGTCTTTCACCAAATGACGAGATTCAGCTGCCATTACAGCATGCAAATAAACCTGTATGTGAACCTGTTGCATGGAAAAAGGAAGCCATCTAGCAGATGGATTCCATCTAGTTCTGTAAAAGAGACAGAAATGGACGTTTTGTCCATGACCCTTTTTTTTTGTTTTTTCTTTTTCCCATTTTGCTTTTTCCTTTTTTTTATTTGAGACTATTTTTCTCAGTAAGTAAACGAATGTTTGAAGCACTCTAACAGATGTTTTCTTATTTTACTCAGGTGGGTTATTTATGATGCATTAGTCTTTTATGTCATTTAATTTTGGCAGCTGCATTCTGGACTAATTAGTACACTAGAGGGATCTCTAAATAGGAAGTGTGCGGGCAAGCAGTGGTTAAGTATCTGATGCCATATTGCAGAGTCCATCATGACTGAAGTGTCGGGCTGTGGCACACTTACTGTCACTGCATGTGGCATAATTGTGTTTTTGAAGCACTGCACTGTTACTGCTCTGCAATTTTTCATTGTTTGACTTTATAAAGGAAGCACAAAAGACCTCTTAAGCTGTGGTGAATTACAATTTGGAATAATTTACCCTATCTTGACTGAGTTACTTGCATAATCTATTGTGCCTATGTTTTGCCTGAAATGACTGGAGGTGTGTAAGCAAATGTATGTTCATACACACGTGTGCATGCATTTAATGCACAACTGAGATTCTGACTTCTTCTCTAACAGCTGAAATTACATTTTCCATGATGTAAAAGTAAGAAGTATAGAAGTAAGGATTGTGCAAAGAAATGTCAAATTCATGCTATTGGGAATGCAGTGAACTTGGGTGACCACCAGCCCATGGTGGGAGGTTGGAAGGAGATGATCTTTAAGGTCCTTTTCCAGCCTGAGCCATTTTGTGACCTGCAGTGTGTGGTCAACATGTGTTAACTGGCTGAGTGCTCACACAGGAGATAACTGGGTATTGTTCACGACAGAACTGGGTGCTACTGCATGAATGAATAGCATGTTTTTCTGTTACTGTGTGACTGTGCATGAACTAGTTTGGCATCCATGCAGAAATCTGTTGGACACTCATGTGTGAATTGGGCTGCGATTGAACACTCATGCATGAACTAATGGGGTCTTCATGTAGGAACTTTTGGGAAACTCAAACATAAACTGCATGGGCATTTGAATATCAGTTAATTAGATTCTCATGCATGATTGGTCTCCTTCATTATTTCTCCCTTTGTTTTATACACCTGCTAAATCATTTCCCACTTTCACAATTAATACTTAATTATCTGACTACTAAAGAGGAGACTGTAAGCTACACTAAGTGTGGAAAAAGTCTTCTAACTAGTTCTGCAAATGGCAGGAATAAAGGCAGCTTGTGTGGCTGTTGCCTTGCTGGGAAAACTTGAAGCAATTCATTCCTATATAAACATGCTATGCCACCTATGTGTTTCAGTTATGGTGAGTTTTCTTTCATTCATCTTCGAATATATATACATATGCAAAAAGCAAAAGCTATTCCTCAGTTACTTGTAACTATGAAAACTGAAATAAATATTGTGCAAGTCTTTTCTAATGTCAGTATTGTATGAATGAATAAATAAATCCAATTGTATTCGAAGAGCAATGATAATTTTTCCAGTTACTTTAGCAACTTTCACAGCTGAGAATCTGTTTTCCCAATGTAAGTGATGTGAGAGGTGCAGCAAATAATGGTTGTAAATAAGAGTGAATTCCTCAAGGAACTCTGGGATGTCAGTTTGAGGGTTTGTCTCTATGTTTTTTGGGGTTTTTTTTTTGAGCACCTGTGTATGCATAATTATAGTAGGAGCTGATTTTTACTTTACATGTGGCTGAATCTTAGTGAGAGAGAGAAAATAGGATTGTGAGTGTGCTTCAGCAGGTGGAGGCTTCCTGCTGCTGGGAGCATGGGGCTCTATGGCCGCTGCCAAGGACTGAGCTGACAGCTTCACTGCAGCCCATTGTGGCCTTGTCTCCCCAGGCACCTGAAGTTTCCATGAAGAATAGAAAGAAGTGCACATTTTCAGGCAAATTATTTCTCATACTTGGGGATTTAGTGTGGGTGAGACTGTTTCTCTTTTCCAGTCCTTTTCTGACAATTAACTCACTCATAATTATTTATAGAAGCATATCAAATTACCTTGACAGAGTATGAATAAGTGATACGGGTAAAAATCTGTAACAAAAAATAGTGTTACTTTTGAGAAGATAAATTCTTATGTGACATTAAACGAATAATATTTCTCTATTTTGTAAACCAAGTTTCACTTAATTGCAAATGAGGTTTTTTTTCTAGGAGGCTTAAAAATGCAGGTGGGAGGGAGAAATGACTGCAAGGTGTCAGAATAGTTGAGTTTTGCCTTAAAAACCACAGTGCAGTCCACTTAACTCTTGTCACTTTCAGAGAATCTTTTAGCCTAGTTGCATAAGGAGTGCATGAAAAAATGTGGTACCAGTTCTTTTGGAGTATTCATTATTTATGAAATGCGGAGAAAATGGTTAGAAATTATTGTTTCAGGGGATTTCCTGTAGCTATTCTGTTTTGTTGAAAGGGTTTTTTTTTTTGTACTTGCTTAATTCAAAGATAAAAAGCAGAAGTTCTTTTTATTCTGACCTACATTTTAAAATAAGTTACTGCAATCCTTTTTATATATAAATGTGTGTATACACACACACACACACATCTGTATATGTATACGAAAAGTTTATTGGTTGAAAATATCTCATGTTTGTTTAATGTTCGCTTAAGATATGTGCTTCAAACTTTTTCTTTGCTTTGGCAGTGTTTTCTTATTTCACCTTTATTGTTGTCACCGTGAACATGAAGTGTGTTGCAGAAGTTAATTCTGTAAATGGGCTGTTTGAGATACAATCCGTATGGTGTTGTAGTTTGGGTTACATTTATAGTTGTCTTTTTTGATCGCTGAAGTGATCGCTGTGACTGTGCCAAACATTTAAGAAGGTATAAATAGAGTCCAGGTTGAAAACAGAAGGCAAGCTTATAAAAAATGTTATTTTATACTAATTTATAGATTCAGTGAAGTATAGAGCAAAGCCTTGCTGGGATCCCTTTCTTTTTTTAAATGGTCTGAGCTCTAAATCATAAACTGCAGTATTACAAAATCGTTAGATAATTATTTTAAACGGGGAGAGGAGGAGAGGTGGGAGGTGGTCTTTGTGTTTGTTATGACTCATTTTACTTTCTAAGATTATTTCTGGACTCTTTCCCCTCCTCGTCCTGAACTCCAAGAATTTATATTGAATTTATATTCCTGGCATGGATGACTTGTTGTCTTTTAAGAGTAGATGCTTTTCTTTTTTTGTTCTCCCCCACCCCATTTGAAGATTGAGGTTATTAATATTTCTATGACTGGGAAAAATCAATCTTGAACTTCAGAGATGACAGATGCTTTATGCTGGTGTTTGAACTATTGGAAATGTGTATAATGGTGACAGAGGTGTTCATATCCAGAAGGATGAGAAGAAAAGAGTAATGCTTTTCCTAAGGGAAGAGTTTCTCATTGGAGGCCCTGCTGCAGTACTTTGCCCTGCGCTGCATTAACAGTGAACCTTTGCTCTTGCTCTGCGTTTTCCATCCAACTAATTTAAGAAGGAAAAAGAAAAGTTTCCTCATCTGTACTAAATGGGATACTTTCCTTTCATTTTAACTAAGAATGAAATAGGTAGAGGATAATCTCCAGAAGGTAAATGCAGTTTTTCCTTCATGTTTCTGAAACCAAAGTTGTGATTTGCAGATAACCATTTTGCTTGGTTTTGTTGGGAACAGCAAAGAAAGTTCCTCACTGTGTTTCCTTCACCAGGATATTAAGAATATTTAGTATTTGAATATTCAGTCTATACAGCAGATTGAAAACGATCCTGCTTGCCTGTGAAATAATCTGTTCCTATACTGTGTGTCCTCAGTGTTGCAATAAATGGTGACAGGATGATTGGTTTTCTCATTCTACATTATTCTTTTTATTTTTTAATTTTTTTTTGGCTGTGAATAATATGATCTCAAATGAGATCCTGAGTCAGCTGGATCTTTTAAGTGGATTTAAATAGACCTTCTCCTTAGAGAACTCCCTAAAGAAAGTTAAAAGCCTTTTATGTTTTTCGAATGACAGGTTCTATTAGAACTAAAATTAGAATGCTTTATTTTTTGAACCAAAGACTCGGAGTAAAATAAGTCATAAATAAAAGTATTTTCTTCTGATGTCCTTAGTGGCAGGTCCTTGCTTTCAGACTTGGTTTCAGTTGGTGGCATTCTAACACATAGCAAACTGTGTCTTGCTCCCTGTAAAGTTCTGTTTCTCTCCTCCTCACCACATTTTTCTCTGTCTGAATGGCACCCTGCTGTCCCCTTGTGCCTCCTCATCCTGAGCTTGGGGAACCTTTTCCATACTGTGTGAAGTGCCCAAAGGAGGGAGCGCTATTTCCACTATTGTAAGGGGTTTCCCCCTAACCCTGTGGCTTTTTCAAATAGCATAAATTGTACCAATCTAACATACAGTGAAATTAAAATATTTATGACATGTTAAATCATTTATCCTTGTTTTATTAGCTCACAGGAGGTTCTGTTGTGTTCTTGATGATGAAGTTGTAATTGGCAAGGTTTCCTATTTTGATGTGGATAGAACTCACTTAATCTTCCCAGCTCTGGTTCACTGCAGTAAAGGATTTTTTCTTTTTGAAGTAACGATTACCTTGGATACATCATTTTCCTCTTCATTTCTATCATCTGCTCAACTTCAACTTTTGTTTAAGAATGCTTTCCTTACTCTGCTTTAAGAATGTGTAATCATTTTTAACTCTTAAATCTTTTCTACAAAATACTCCTGTATTTTCTGTGGCAGATTTATGTATTTTGCCAATGCTGGACTTCTCCATTGGGATGAAAATAGATCCCAAGTTCCCAAGTACAGGAAAAAAGAATTTGCTGTTGGTTTATAAATCTGTTGAAGTTATGATGTATTCTCAGGATTATTCCCTGTGAATTTTTGCTGCAGTTATTCAGCAGAACTCACTGAGATACTGGTACAGTAGGTTGTAAACTTTGAAGGCTTAATCTTGTCTTCTGGAAATGTTTATGATGCAATATAGGAATATTCAGATAAAAGTCTTGTCGTTGGTGCATCCCGGTAAGTTGACAGAAGAATCCTTTCTGTTGCAAATGGTAACGGCTTAGTGCTGGATCTGATCTGTGACCATAAAAGTCATGCTCTTAGATCACTGATAGAAAAAACAGATGTTAGACCCTCCCGATCAGTTTGCCATCTGTTGCTGCACAGCAGCGGGGGATGAGGGAGAGAAGTGCGAGCAGCAGCCCTGAGCAGGCAGGGTGCAGCAGGAGCACAGGAGGTGCTGCAGTGCTGAGGTTGTGTGCAGCTGCTGGGGAGGCCATGGGGAGCAGGTAGAAGCATCCTGAAGGAAATGGGGCTATGGAGAGCCCGTGCTGGAGCAGAGTTTCTATCTGATGAACTGCAACACGTGGGCAGGACCCGTGCTGGAACTGGAGGATGGTGGAAGGAGCAGCGGAGGAGCTGTTGTGGAGTGACCACAGCTCATGTTCTCCATCCCTTCTGCATGGCTTGGTCAGAGGAGTCAGAAGTGAAGGAGTGAATCTGAACCTAGAAAAAGATGAGAGGGAGGTGGAGGTGTTTTAAATCAATTTGCATTTCTTACTTTCTAA
This sequence comes from Coturnix japonica, assembly GCF_054131305.1. Lineage (NCBI taxonomy): Eukaryota > Metazoa > Chordata > Aves > Galliformes > Phasianidae > Coturnix > Coturnix japonica. Next base: position 18,116,866 of record NC_140675.1, on the reverse strand, counting down.
GTCTGTTTTAATTTCTCCCCTGGTCTTATTAAGGAGGGAAGTGAGTGACTGGGAAGTGCCGGGCTGCTGGCCAGAGTTAACCCACCACTGTGTGCTATTGAAGTAGTGAAGCCATGAACAGGAGAAGATACAGAAAACTGTAATCAGATTCTGTTGCTCATATATATCTGTCAAGGTATGTCCTTTTCTTTCAGAAGAAAAGAAGTTTTGCTAACCAGTACTTTTGTTTTCTTTTAAGACTTCTCTTTTTAAGTGGTGCAGGTGCTGAATTACTTGATAAATCTCTAAAGATGTGTACGTTTATAGACACACACACATGCACACATATAGATACGTATGTGTATATACTTGTTTTAGTCCTATCCAATATAAATAAATCAGAAGTTGATCCCAAGTTATCTGTAGACTCTGAATGATCTTGGTTTTCTTCCAGCGGTTCTTTTTTGCTCATTGAGATATTAGTTAACATCACTGCAGGCAACAGGGTATACTTCACCATGGAGGCTTCACAGACTATCATTTGTTTCAGGTAGTTCAGATTCAAAGTGTAGCACAAATGATCAATGTTTCAAGCTCTTCTTTATCATTAAAGTCATTTATACTTTAGAAGGAAAGTTTTCGCTCAGTAATTACTAATTTATTGCAAGGAGTCAATGTACTGGACTATTGATAACACATCTACTGCCTCTTGTAGCTCTGGAATTAGCAGAAAAATCTCAATATAAGCTTTTCACAGAAAGCTTGGTATTCTTCTCTCCTTCCCCTCTTCACTCAGTCTTACTTATTGTAGAGTTCATACACAAAGAACCCACACAACTATGTGTGTGTCAATCTTTCCAGTTAGATCAGTTGGACAGATGGCTACCTGGATTTTCTACCTGCAGTGAAGACTCTCTTTGTCTGAAGCTTTGTTTAGCCAATAGAAAAATAAAACAAAAGTAGTAGTACAGTAAAGCAGCAGTTATATGTTCCCAGAAATTGTGTTATGCAACATATAAGCATTCCAGGTTTTCTTTATGGAAGGGCATGAGATTGGTTGTAAGACATAAATATTAAGATGAGTAATAATTTACTGTCTATTGATGAGTACTATTTTCTAAATACAGTATTTAATCAAAAGTCTTGCTGAAATGAGGCAGTAAAAATTAGATTTGTCGTGATGAAAGTTTACAGAATGTACAGCTTACATAGATTTATGATATAAATGTATAGGCATATAATTATGCCTTATCTTCTAACTCTAGTGATTCTGATTAGAATGTTTTTAATTACAGTTCTTACTAATTATTTATTACCTGACACAAATAATGGGCTCATGTGACTGAGTTATTGTGGGGGGAATTGCACACTGTTGTAGTTAATGCATATTATTATTTGTGTTAATTGTGAAATTAATTTGCAATTATTTTATCCTAAACAGAGATACACTGAAATGGGAAATACTCTGCTTTTATGTTCTAATAGACCACGTTTAGTTTAGGGCCCAACTGAGCTAATGTGTTTCAAACTTACATTCTGTAGAGCGAGTGAGATAGTAGGGTAAGTATGAAAAATAGCTTTCCAAGAAAGATGTAGAAAATGAGGAATATATTGATACATTGAGCGTATTAGGTCCTAGTAATTTTACTTGATAAATATACAGTTTAACAATAAAGTTCTATTTACATATATATGTTTGTCTACCTAGTAATGAAAACTTAATCTCAGTGATTCATTCCATGTGCAAAGTTCTTAAAAATGATCTTTATTTTTGTACCTTTCATCCAAAATTTTTCTATATATAGGAAGATATTTTTCTGTGTTCTCTATACTATATTTTTCCCTTTCAACCCTGTTGTTAACTCCACTGTTTTAGTGAGTGTTCAAATACTTAAGGTAGTAATTTGCTGTGCAAATGTATCATCTGACTTACATTGAGTTGGTTCCTGGTCTTGGTTCCCTTTGCTTCATGTACGCTTGCAAGTGAGACACAATTCAGCCAGACTGCCCCTCTGCTGCTGCCTGTCACACGGCAACAAAATATGATGGGATATTGGTGGGAAGGTTCAGCCTCTATTGTCATCCCACCAACATCTGCCTCTGATACTGTAGGCCAGCATCATAAAACAGGAGGCTGTTTGGAGCAGCCTTCATATTTTCTGAACTGTAATGAACTAAATCACGCTAAACAAAATAGAGAAATTAAGTGATGTTGAAACTGAACCAGTTTCAAATTGCTGGAGAGCACTGGAAAAGGAGAAGGAATAATAGTATGTATTTTCTGCACAGCTTCAGCATCAGCAGCTACTCTAGTTTGTGAATTAACTTTGTATTCAATATTTTGTCATGTACATTAGGTGTTACAGTGCATGAAATGAATACATAGTCACATACCAGTAGTTGCAGCTCCAAGTAATGATCGACAATAGTGCCTCTAGCTAGCTAACACTTTTTCCTATGAAATATTTTCTGCATGACCACATCACATGGCAGCAGGCAGCAATGGAATTTATGAACTAGCTGGAGCTATCAGGGCTAGTGAGAAAGCAATACGGAAAGATGCATGCTAAAATCTACAAAGAGAAGGGAAAGAGAAAAGGGAGGAAGTAAGCGAAGGAAAAATAGCTATCCTGGAAAAGCTGTCACTATTTCACTTAGTTATTTTTAAACCCAGCAGCCTTACATCAGTATAAATTGATGTCATTACCAGTTTAAATGTTCTGCTTTTCCTAAATATAACCTCCAGTTGAGGTTATATTCTTATTTCTTCTTATTTAGCTAAAAAAAACACCACACTTAAAAACCAAGCAAACAAAGCCCTCTTAGAAAAACAATATTCCGGCTTTATGTCAGTTCAGTAGTGAGGTTTGTTTGCAATGCTGGCAGGTAGGAACATTCAGATACTTTTATCAGGTCAAGTGCTTTGCTCAAGTCAAGTCAAAAAAGATTGACTGAAGAGAATTCAACTTTTTCCTCAAGTTTTAGTGATTTGAAATAAGTCTCTGCACAATGTTCTTTTTACCTCAACTGGAATACTGTGTATAGTGTTGTACTCAACAGAAGTAGGATGAAATTGACAGATGGACCATGATCAACAAAGGGCCCTCAGGTTGGTCAGGGAAGGGCGTACGCTGTGGGAAAGCTTTGAAGACCCATAAGCAACAATCATAGAATCAATTACCCAGGTTGGAAAAGACCTCAAACATCATCAAGTCCAACCTCTGCCTAACCATAGTACCCTAATGTCAGAGAATTCCTACACAATGTAGGGTATTATAACCTAAACTGATCTAAATCCTTTTGATTGGACCCTGTTCACTCCAGAGAAGTATTCACTGGAGTTAAACTTCAGCTCTAATATATCAGGTGAGTTTCTTACTCATCTGTGTATGGCTTGAATGCTTTCTGCCTCAAAAACTATTGATTTTTGCATAGAAAGTGAAAGGCTTTTAACATGGGATTAAACTGATGGTCAGAGCGTGGCTGAGGAGGAAGGAACAGACAATCTACATTGTTTGCATTTTGTTTGCTTTTTTTATTTGAGCTCTACTGCAAAGAATGTACCGGAATATTCAAAGAAAGATGCATAAGAAATAGTGCTAGATCAACATGCGGATGCTGACAATGTTATTTGCCAAAGACAGTCTTATTTGCAAATAATAGCCCTTCTGTAAATGACAGTTTCCCACACTTGGCCTTTCTCCATTGTTTCCAAAAATTAGTAAAAGAAGCAGAGTTCAATGAAAACACAGATTTGAATAACTGAATCTAAATGCACTCAGAATAGCTAGAGAAGTATTAAAAATAAATCTTGATATATATTCAGGCCCATTATATTAATATGTGTGCCTTAGCCTTGACTAAGTCAGCCAAGTGTTATAAAAGAAATTTCAAGTGGGTCACAACGTTGCTAGGTTATGTGAATCTGAGCTAACTTTGGCTCGTCTCTTTTTAATATACTTGATCCAAACAGAGATAATTAAAAGAAAAAAAAAGTGAAGCTCCCTAATACCATTTGATATCACATCTATACTTGTCATATAAATACAATGCCTGTCTCATTTTTATTCAAATAGCAATCAATCAAAATTGGCGTTTGACAGGATTTTGACTATTTCTTATAATAACTAATAGTTCTTTTTTAACGTTTCCCAGTGGAGGAAAAAAAAAGTAAGTGTGGGGGAGGGGGACGGGGAGAAATAGAAATGCTGAAAATAATTTCCATTTTTACCCTTGAAATGACTAAGGAATTTTAAATATCTGTTAATTTTCATATAAAACCACAACCTGTCAAGGCCCGCTGTGGAGTCATACACATAGGCTCCATAGGACATACAATGAAATCTCAGAATTTCGATGTTAAAAAACACAACCAAATCTGTTAATGGAGGATACTGGGCACAGCAATCTGTTATCACAGTGTATAGTGTTGGTTGGGCACTCCTCAAGGCTGCTCTGGTGACTTGCAGTAAGGAAATGTAATTTTACATTGACCAACAAATTAGTATTGGTGGTAATGCTTTAACAGTAGTCGTAACTTGAAAAGCTTCGGTAATGAAACAGTGCATATTTTTCGTCTCACTAATAATGCCTGTATGCTTGAACAAAACAAAGTGTGACACAGTTTTATAGTTAAGAAAGGGGTATTTAGAGTAACAAGAATTATTTTTTCCTAAAAATGTTTGAAATAAAGCATGTATCATAATGCAGTTTAGAATTTAAACAGTTTTAAAATGTTAAAATTAATGCCTTCAGTGCTCACTACTGATTTTCTTATTCAGTTACTTGGTAAAGTTTCAATTGGATAATTCTAAGGCAAGATGTAGCTCTTCTGTTTTGTCATCTGTGACCTTTAAATGCTTGCACTCCATTAAATATTGAAGAGGTTAAAAGGTTTTTTAGAAGAGATAAATTCATTTTTGGTCAAAGTTAAGTAAGTCAGATATCATTGGCCCCATGGAACCCATAGCTTTGTTGGAGCCAGTGCTGCACCCTCTCATAAGGTGAAGAATGCTGTCATATTTCTTGCATAACCAAAACCTCTCCCCATAATAACAGCACATTGGCATTGACTTAGGCACTTTATTCAAATACATGGTGTATAAGTGCTTCTGCACCTTGTAGGAGCAGAGATGGGGTATGCTGGAGTTCGTGGGACATGTCTGTCCTCTTCTGCTCATATGTAGAAAGAAGCAAAATATTCTTTCCCAGTTCACTTAAGAATCAAAGGCATCAATTCATTTAATAAGCTTACGGGAATATGTGACAATGGTACCAAAAAAAAAGTTCATCAAACATATGAGCATGGATCGTAAACACGTCTCCTTTGCTGCTACCAAAAGCAGATATTTCACTGGAAGGAGTCTGTGGCATGGGAATGGTTAGAATATATTTCAAGTTTCTGTAACTATTTTATCACTGAAAAAATCTTCCTTTGGACAATTGAATCACATGATAATCCCTTTTGTAAGTATAGAGATTTTTCTGAAACTTTGTGATGCTATTTGAGTCTATCAGCATAAACTCTTTATACAGCAATCGTTTAGGTTTTAAGCCAGAATTATTTCTGGTTAATGCGTAAAAGGAGGGGAAAAAGCATTTTTTAATGTAACATTTCTAAAATAGCCAAAGGTAGTAAGATAAAACAGTGTGCTATTAATGGTAATCGTGGAAATGTTTTTCACAGTACACTCTGCCAAATGTTTTTTGTTTCATTCAATAATGATGAATCTTTCTCGTATTATGGTATGGACTCTTTTCTTTCTTTTGTTATAGATCTGCAAGAAACAAGATAATAAATCTAGTGTTAGCTCAGAAAGGAATACTGCCAGAAGTGGAAGAGCCTCATAATGAAATTGTGTTTGCAAATGATATTTCTCTGTGGTACTCAAAACCTTCTGCTGACTTCTCCTGTTTTGCTCTTATTCTGATCATGTTTATGTAAAGAGGCACCTTTAAAAATAAGAGCAATCATTAATTGCTACTTGTAATAAATCTTTTAGGAATAGACAAAGTTATTGATATACATTGCACTCAAAGGGCTTTTAATATTTTTGTGCACAAGTGATAATGGGTTGGAAAAACCAAGTTGAAAAGACTTATCGCTAAACTGGTGATTAATCAAATGGCTCTGGTAATATGTCTTATATACGCTGTCTGTAATGTTCAGTTTATGACATCTTAAGATCTCAGTATCTGATTTATTCTTCCAGTAATCAGTGTTCTGGTCCTTTCATTTCTCTAATGTAGAGAAATGTCATTGTTTTTCCTGAATTACTGGTATTTTAAAATCATGCTTCTGTCAATCAAGGTAATATCAAGGATTTTTATTTTAGATAGTGATATAACTACAGAATTACCAGCGTGCATTGATGTTTGTATGTTACTGAAGTCTGAAGCAGAATGTATTTTGTATGAATTGGTACTTCTTAGGTATTTATAGTAGAAATGACATCAGAAATCATCATACGAGATTGCATCTGAACGTTAATGATTTTGAAGCCCAGAGAAGTTTTAGCGCTGGACTTCGTAGGACTGTGTTTTCATCTGTCATTTGTCAAATTAAAATTAGTGCTAAATCACTGGATTGAGAAACATGAAAATATCCACCAGACAACAACAAAAAGCCCAATCCAAAGCACTTGTACACATTTTCAGAGAAAAGGTGTACAAATGTGTGGATTATGGCTTTCAAATTTTGTTTGATAGTTTTAATCAATCAATAGAGGATCACATAGTTTTAATTAGCCATTTTTGGAGTAGTAAATTCTGACACTGAGAAGTAGAGCTTGGGCATCCTGTGTGATATTTACAATCCTTTTCACATGTGAGTGACTGTTGGCCTCTATGAAAGCAAAGGTGTGAACTCTGGAAAGCTTGACTGATGGCCCTCAGTGCTCTGTGTGCAGTTGGGAAGTGAATGAAGTGGATGTGTGTGAAGCTGTGGTGTGCACTGAATGCGATCTGACTCTCATGAATTAACTGTAGTGTGTAAAACCAATTTGTTCTCATGCCACAGCTATACAGAAAGACTGAAGAAAGGTTTTGAGCTGAAATCATGGCAGTTGTGTTCTTGGAACTTCATTGATAACAATATTGGTGTTGGATAAAGACAATATTTATGTTAGGAATATTTCTTAGCAAAGAAATTTGTAACGTTTTTGTAATCATTACAAATGTGGGGATACGGACAACTTAAATCTCTAAAATGATATAAATTTCAACAGGTGATTATTTGATTCTAACTTTTACTTGTCTCCATGCTTTTATTTTTTGCTGCACTCTGATATGCTTTTGCCACCGTCTCCCTCTGCTGTCCATACACCCTGGTTAATACACACAGCCCAGTGAAGCAGCATGCAAACTATGGGTGGTTTGATAAAGGTAGAGATATCTGCGTGCATATCTGCGATCTTCTCAGTGTCTCTTACTTCCATGTGAGGGAGGTACTTGAAGAAATAGGTAAAGACTTCAAGCAAAACTTAAATGTTCTGTTGTTTTGAGGCATGCAGAAAGCATTGATAGGTAGGGTTTTTCTCTGTCAATAAGATTGTTAATGAGATGTTTTTGAGCTACAAATCACTTCATACTCTAAAATGTAATCAATGCATTGGTTTCATTTCAGTTACTGAGTGGATATTAGACTGCATTGAGAATAGCAAAAAATAGGTGAAATTAGTGTCTTGGTTTACACGAGTGAAATGTGACTGTGATTTCTTAATGTTTCTTGTAGTTTTCTGGTTTGCCTTTTTATATGTTTGTTTTTGTTTTAATAATTTGGTTTTATTGTAGTCAGAGGGAGGCAGTAGAGGTTTAGTTGGGGGATAATCTTTGGTATTAGTTTACAAAAAAAAATTATGTGAAAAAAAGGAAAAGTTAACTTAAATGTGAAGCTACAAAAGTAGTGCCACAGCATTTTTTCCAGAAAGCTTGGCACTCTTTGCTGAGTTTTGCACTATGCAGCCATTAGCAGGCTGGTCAATGCATTGCTTTATGAGGCAATTATTTCAGCATACTCTATTCAAAATACACATTAGAACTTAACCTTCTGAATCCTGAAGTAGCATTTTTATCACCCAACATTAGGAAAGAGTTGGAGTCAGCAATTTCCCCTTTCTTTTTATGATCTGATATCATTAATAAAGCATTGGGCTGGTAGCTTCTTGCAGCTTTCTGGGATAATTTGTGACACAAAAGGTGCCACTCTGACACTGTTGTCTGTTGACTTACTCAGTACCAAGGAAAACATAGGGATTGTTTAATAATAAAAATGAGTAAGGCCTCTTACAACAAATGTAGGACTCATACGCAGTATATTAGGCCCTCTGCTTTTGGATATGCACAAGTAGAAATGGGAAGTTAATATGGAATTTCTAATTAGGGTCACATGCTAATGAACTCCCTCTTCATGTTAGTTTTATGCCGCTTCAGAAATTTTTTATCATATGCTTAAAAATTTATGGCTAGAAACATTAATGAAAATGAGGCGTGAATTGGAAATTGTGCTATTATGGAGATGAGTGTGGCAGTGGCTAGTCTGATTTCTAAGGAGGGATCCTTTTATTGCCTTTTTTTTTTTTTTGAGGGATGAGGAATGATACAAGTAAAATTAATGGCTAGACATATTCTTTGCCCTGACTTGGCTGGCATTATTATATTTAAAGTTATAAAAGCTGGATTTAATAAAATTTTGAATTAATTATAAGAGGAATTTTAATCATAATTGGAAGAGTTCTTTAAGAATAAAACCTGTAAATCAGCAGAAGAGCTGAATTAGTATTGCAAAGGGCATATGTTCCTATACACATATACACATACATATATATATATATATAAAATTCACAGCTCTGAATTTCAATATTGACACACACACATGCACATACATATAGCGACACTGTTGTTTTATATAGACTTTGTTACTGAAGGCTGTCTCCTTTTCTTGTTATTTGACAGCACAATTGCTCTTAAATTCTGTGGATTAATGTTTAAATATAAATTTTCCAGAACTGGCATTTTTGTTTCAGGTATCTTGTAAAAATCAATTGGGCTTGCCGTTTAAAATGTCAAAACTCAACACGCTATCTGTTGTATCATTTCTTTCGGTCCCACTAAAATTATCATGCAATCTTCTATAAAATATATTGAAAACATCTGGTAGTCTGTCTAGTTGGAATTGCCTTTGGAAATAGTCTAGTAACTTTTGACAGCTTAACTTTGCAAGGATATTGATTTCACAGTGGTTTTATCATGGAAAACTGATGAATGGTCAAAAGCTGAATGTGATGTAAAACTAGGTTTATAGTTTTTATATGAAAAGCGTGTAATAAAGTAGGTTTATAAAACATAGTAAGGTATGCCCTTGTGAAAACATTGGAGTTAAAATAGAATTTTGCAGCAGTTCTGTGTTGTGGATTACTTGGCCTGGGGACACTGAAAACATTTTAAGGCTTAGCAGTGATGGCCAAAGAAATGAAGGTACTTATTAAAAGCAATAGCATAGACTGCTTATAATTCTGTGATATTTGTGAAAAGATGAGCTTGAACAATGCACTGCTATGTAACTTTTTCCCTTTTGAAATAAGCTAATAATACCATACAGAAGCTAACGTGGGGAAAAAACAACAAAACACCTTATTCCAATAATGAGGAAAAATAGACAGCAGAAACACAAATAACCGAAGAGGCACATAACATGGGAAACAGGAACTGCAATTTGGATGGAGAAATATGTTTTCTATAGAACTGAAGAACTGGGTAGGAGGAATTACAAACAACATTGGCTGTCTGTATTGCACTGACTGCGATAAAAGAAAGTAAGGAAAATATAGGAAATAAAATTGATTTCTTTCTGGAGAACGTAATTACTTTACTGGTCAATTAAATATAAACACAATGGGAATGTGTTGAAGTAGAATCACTTGTGTTGTTCCTACAGAGCAATGCATGGTCTTGTGTGTAAAATCCCCTGGAGGTTTTTGAAGTACGTGTTAGTCTGGAGTCTGGTTAGGTCCTGTTCTATGGGGATAGGATGTAGGTAGGGTTCTTTTTGAATCTTAGTAAGAAAAGCCTGAAAACAAATAGCTTAATTAAATAGCTTTAATAAGATGGAGTAAAAACATATAGATAACTGGATTAATCTTACATCCCCTTCAGATGCTGGGAACCCCGTGTTCATGCAGCGAAATATCCATTGTGGTCAAGATTTCTTGACGTGAAGGTAGGACTATCATGTAGATCATCCAGACTTGAATGTAATGATCAGGAATGATGTGGACATACTGGAGTCAAAGATCCACAGTGAAGCAAGCAGTCCTTGTCTTTTACTTCCTCTACGCCACTATATGATACAATACTACTCCTCTCTCACCTCACTTCCAGGCTGTCTTAAATTTCTCTTTGCTATTCCTTTTATAAGAGGTGCTCTGTACTGTAGTTAGTCTTGCTTCTGTTTTGCATTCTTATTAGATGAGTTAGAGCAAATTGAGTGACTTGTTGAAGACTGTGCAGGAGCTCAAGTCTCCAGAGTTTCTGACTAGTGCTGTAATCATTCTTCTCTAAGAAGGTAACAGAAACCTTAAAATGGTTAAAATATATATTTTTAAAACAATAAAAAGAAAAGAAAGGCAGTTAAATTTTTAACAGATATAATTGTAAATGGAAAAGGAACAGAACATGCATTATCTTGTAATCTATTGTCTTCAGTTGCCATTTTTGTTTCATTGGATCACAGAGTCCCACACTGGATGAGACTGGCAGGGATTTCTTAGTCCAACTCCTGCCCCAGCAGAGCCACCCAGAGCAGGGCTCAGCCCCATGGGCAGCTCCAAAGGGGAGACCCCTCAGTGTGTGGGCAGCCTGTGCAAGTGCTTGAGCACAGCACAGCAATGCTGCCTGACAGGCAGAAGAGACTGCTGTGATGCAGGATGTGCCCAGTGCTGGGACCAGAGGAGCTGCTGAAAGGAAGCTGACTGTGTCCTTTTCATACCCTCCCTTTGGGTATTTATGGATGTTGGTGGAATTTCAGAAAGCCTTCTCTAGGATGAATAGCCTCAGCTCTCAACCTCTCCTCAGAGGAATGGCGCTGCAATCTGTTAATGATCTCTGGCCATACATTAGACTGCTTATAGTATATCTTTGTCTCTCTTGTACTGGGAAGCCTAGAAGCAGACAGAGTACTCCAGTGGTGGGCTCGGTTGAGAAGAGGGGAAAGATCACCTCTCACACTCTGCCTGATGGCGGTCAGGGTACCACTACTGTTCATTCCATGAAGGGCATGTTGCTGTATTGTGTTCAAGTTGGGGTGCACCACGGCCCCTCAGTCCTCTTCTGTCATACAGTTTTTTAGGTGTACAGGGTAAGGATAATGCCAGTTCATTTTTCCAGTCTGTTGTGGTTGTTCTTTATAGCAACCTGACCTACTGATATATCAGCCTTCATGTAAGTTGGCCAGACTCTTCCCATTAATGGTCTGTGCTGTCTTCAAGCTTGCTGAGGATACACTCTGCCTCCATTTTCAAGACAAATACTTATTTTCAGCATTTTGGACTTATTTGAAACCTTGAATCATATGATAACTGTAGGGAACGTGATGAAGTACTCTGAGCTGGGGCTTGTAATTGCAGGCAAGAAGCATTCTGTTAACCCTTCTCTGCACTGAGGGACTGTAGAAGAGCTGATCACCATTAAGAAATTTTAATTCACATTAAGTCTTTTGAGTTTCAGGATTCTTATATTCTACTCTAAGAGACAAACTGTAAACTTATTCCACTGCATTATATTGGAAACTCTAGCTCTTTTTTAATTGCCAAAATCTGGGTAGCATTCATTGATTTTTTTTTCAGTCTCTTTTTGTAAGTGAACTTGATTTTTTACGTTGTTTCTGCCTTTATATTCTCCAGTAGGAAATCACTGCACACCATTTTGACAAAATACTTTTAAACTTTCAGAATCTGTGACACTTATGAATGCTGTAACATAAAAGCTAAAATAAGTTGGTATGAAAGCATTGCAACACATTGCTTGATGAGGTAACTTAATAGGTTTGCTACTAGCAAACTTACTCTTAATGCCTCTCACAAGCTATGGTTTATTGTATCAAACTGCTGCTATAAAGAATAAGGAATTAAAAAGAATACATAAGATATTTTTAAAAAGAGAGAAAACTCAGAATACTTAAAAGCCTGTCTGAGGTTTATTTTGTGTGTTTTATTTTAGGTAGTAGCGTAAATAATTGCAAAGTTTTAAATTGTGTGTAAGTTTCTAACATAAAACTATAATAAAAAATTAGAGTATAACTTTAAAACATATTCATCAGCTGTAAATGCAGTCATTAGGCAACTCATCTCCCTGTGTAACTGGTTCTATTTGACATTTTGCAGACTGCAGGATTATACTGAAGCAGGTTTCTGGATTTGTTGTTGTCTGCAGCCAAAAAATCAAGTAGGACAGTAGCCAATCCAGATCAGGTTATGTTTTGTGAGAATCAGCAGGAAAACAAAGTGTGGGTTTGGTGACTGTTCAAAACCACTGCTCTCACTGTTACTTCTAGCTAAGATGAATGGGCTTTGCTCCTCGTTTTATTGCATTTTTCAGAGATGCAGGCATATTGCAGTTTTGATTCTGCAGCATGAGTCAACAGTGACTGATAAAAGTAGAAAACAAACCTCAAAACAGGCTAGTATTTTCTTTTAGTGTAAGTTAATTCTTTCTCATTTATTGTCCTAGCACGTGCTAGATCTATAAGACATGGAAATTACCTTCTGCAAAGCACATGCTAACCAGGTTGCATCAGCAAGGAGAATGAAGCATTAGTAGTTTCAAGCTAGCATGTATACCATGTGGCACAGCCATGGTCATTGGGTCCATGGTCACTATAGCATAGTTTTGTCCCGAAGTCTTCCAGCTATAAAGTGAATATATATATATATATATATATATATATAGTGGGTTTACTGCTTTTGAGTTGTTATGGTTTCCATTCGCTAGAAATTATGGATTAAAATGTGGTGGTTTGTGGTATCTGTTTTGCTTGTGTGTGTGTGTGTGTGTGTGGTGGTGGTGGTGATTGTGTGTTTCTTGTTGTTACTGTTGTTAAGTAGTTATATATTTTACTTCTGAGCTTTACGATTGGATATCTGGAAAGTTTTGAAATAATTGAGTTTGAGCTGAATGTATGTGAAATAGAAACCATCTCTGGCCTAAAATTTGCATTTATTTGTTCTCTTCTTGCTGCCGGCACACACATACATGTGTACGTAGATCTGAACAGATATAGTACTTATATAAAAATGCAGAGGAAGAAATAGTGAAATAGAACCACTTGTTGGCCAAACACATTATGCTTGACTGAAGCACACAAAGGATATTTTAAGTATATGCTGGGCTAGCCTCGCTACGAGCTTAAGGATTCCATAGACTGTATTGCCAGTTCTTTCCTAATTCAAAATCAAACTACTGTGCTGCACCAATAGATTTTTTTTAGGCTCATGTTAAATAATGAATTTTCACAGTACATACCATAAAATGAATTGGCAGATTTTGTGAGTAATTGGACTGTAAATCTGAAATGAGGCGCTCCCTTCGTCACAGTTTCAGTTCTTCCCACCAACTGTTCAAATGCCTCAGGTGCCAGAATGGATTAGAAAACCCTGTGAGAAAGGATGGCAGTTCTGCTGATGATAGTGAAAATGCAACACTATTTTTTCTGCTTTTAACTGAACACTGTGAGCACAGTATGAAGCTTTACATTTTACAGTCCTAGTCTGGGTCATAGGAAGATTCTATTACAATGCATCAGTTACCTTTATGTTTATAATCAGACCTAATGCAATAAAGCTATATCCTGCAGGTTTTAACTCTGTTTTCAAGCATTTCTTTTTGTTATACCTTAAGATATAAAACATAACCGAGTGCTACACAGTGACAGAAAAAGAATTAAAGTGATAGTATGCCTTTAAAATTATATTTTCATGACGAAATGATACTAGCACAATTTTACAATAATGGAGTCATGTTTTAAAAAATCCTCCCTTTGTTAGTCATAAAATGAGTTTATGTTCCCAAAGACATTGTAGGAAACAGCTGTCGTTAAAGCCTAAGCGTGCAGCAGGAGACAATTGAGAGTGGCTCTATTAATCATGTAATCCTAGGAATTAATGCTGTTAATATGCTTCAGTTAATAACAGAAGCTACCACTAGCATTGTTAGAGTTCTGACTTGCCCCTGAAGTTTAAGTGTACTGTGTTCTAACACACTTAAGGGTTTTGTTCTGAAGCAGCTCTGAGCAAACCAACTTTTGTCATAAACTTAATGCTAACACCAGGGAGAGGTTCCCCATGCTGGTTTTAATTTTCACAGGCAGTGAAGAACACCTTTATTGGGAATCAGTGGATTATTCATAGAATAAGGCTGGAAGGGACCTGAACAATCTAGTTTCACTCCCTCCTCCTCCTTGCCATAGGCAAAGACACCTCCTACCAGCCTAGGCAGCTCAGGGACTCATGCAGCCTAATCTTAGGCTCCTCCAGGGATGAGGCACTCACTGCTCTCTGGGCAGCCTGTTTCTGTCCCTCACCACCTGCACATCAGATTATTTCTTCCTTATGTTCAGTCTTTCCTCTTTCAGTTTAAAATCTGGTGTCTTTCAGGTGAAGGCTCTGATTGGCAGGATTATTTTTTTTTTCCATAGATCAGGCAGAAATGATTTTTTTTTGTGGCTGAATTCTGGAATAGACATGTCAGCCAAGAAAAATTGCAGTGGCACAATTCACCTGAATTTTCCCAGAGCTGGTCACTGTTCCGTTTGGTTAGAGAACCCTTTTCCTCAGTAATAAATCTGGTGTGCATTCTGTTTATTCCTTGAGTTTCACGGCTTCTGTTCTTTTAAGTGAGGGCAACAGGTAATGTTCATGTGTGAGGAGATGACTTTGATTTATTGTTAGCACTCTAAGTTAGGAAATACTTAGCAGCTCACATAGGAAGCACAGTACCAATAAAAGTGATGTTAAGATATTTCTCTTAAGAGAGCGAAACTAGATGGCATTATGCATTATATGTATTTTTTGCACATACTTTGTATATAGATAGAGATGTATATTTGATTATCCACCTGCAGTTGAAAATAACACTTGATACAAACTGTTAGAGGAGAATTGTCATGCCAGTGCCATCGGCCCTTTAGGAAGCACATTACTTTTTGACATGGCCTTCAGTGTCTTTGCTCTCAGCTTCTGTATGTATGTATAGGCAATCTGTTAATTCTCTGTCCCTCTTAAAAAATATGTTAAATGATGGCATTTTAACAGGTAATACCATACCGTGTGTCTCACTCAGTTGTGGAACACTGAAAAATGACTTCATTTTATTTACTGAAATATGTGCCTTTTATAAGCAGATACCACACATTGTTACATCTGTTCTCATTTGTTCTGAAAAATAAGATCTCATTATAAGCCCTTGCATGTGAGCACACCAGGATTTAAGTATAATTTGAATACTAGTGATCTCTTTCCTTTAGACCATTCTAAAAGAGATGGTTTTACCTTATTTTGTGGGAAGCATTAAAGTTATCCAGTAATGCTACCAGCCTTTTTACCTAATTTCCAAGGCAAAGCAGTGATCAGACTTAAATTCAAACAAATAGATTTTATGTTGTCTAAGGTATATGGATGAAAAGTTAAACCGAATGTCTTTCAAGCAGAGAACTAACAATGATTAAGAGCTATGTTTTGTTGTTGTGTTGGTTTTTCTTTTTTGTTTTGTTTTGGTTTTTTTTTCCCTCTTGTAGCTTTCAATTGATTGTGGGGCTTACGTGGTGCGATTGATTAAAATCAATAATTTAGAAACTTGATTTTTGGTTTAGAAACCGATGAAACAATATGTTACAAAAAGGACAAGAGTTAGTATGATAACAAAATGATACAAACAACATTTAAAGCTTTTAGAATATGATATCTTTCTACTTTTTTTCCCCATCTTCTCAAAAATTGCTACATTGCAAGCAAATTAATCATCTTTGTGTTGTCACCTGTGGGGAGAACAGCTTAAATCATCTCAGGAGTTTAAGAGGAAAGAGGTAAAGTCGGTCTGATGATGTAGAGAGGCAAGATTTAAAAAGATATCTGAAATTACCTCTGATATTTTAACAATATTATCTCTGCAGCAGCAGTCTAAAGGGTTGTTAGTAGAGGAGAGCAAGGAAGGTGGGAGAAAATTTTGCTTGTATAAATGGTGTGGTGAAGAATGGGGTGGAAATTTAAGGTTTTGAATATGTAATAAAATCTTAAAATATTATAAAAAAAAAAAGTTGATGTTTTCATAAGCATTCAAAGTGATAAATTTATGAGGGCCTGGAAGCTGACGGGCAATAGGAAAAAAAACTTGAACTTTGTTCTACTTTGTACTTGAAATAACTGTTAGATATCCATGCAGAGATTTGAGGAAGACAAGTTAAGATTTCATTCAAATTTCTATGGAGATGACCTTATGAGTCATGACAGATGATAAATGACCAAAGATGTGTAGGAAAAAGAGTGGGAAAGCAAGGACGGGCACCTCTTAGAGAACCTGGAAAAAAAGCTGATGGTAGACAAGAAGGAGACACAGATAATGTGAAAGGGTAATTACATGAGGAATTATGATCAGCTGTCTGGCTGATGTTATAGAAAGTGGTTTACTGATTAGATGAGTATGTGCATGAAGTATTAGCTTTTAGCCTTGGCTTGGAAAACATTCATTAGAAGGCATTGCCAACCACATTTTCTTAAACAGATGGATTGCATAGGAGAATAGAACTGGAACAGAAGAGGGGAACTCCAAGATGTGATTGTAAACACTGTATTCAGCAAATTAAAAAAGATTCAGAATATAGAAACACAGCAAGTAGAAAATTCTTGTCTTAGATCCTAGTCTTAAAATGGAAGAAATGTAGAGTGAGTGATTATAGGTAGATATAAAGAGAGTTAATTTGTGTCAAAAGGTGGAAGGAGGGAATAAACTTACAGGATACAGCAGAGGCTTTAAGTCTCTAGCACAGGGAATATGTTTTATTGGAATAAAAAATAAATAGAGAAACATGGATCATTTTAAGTAGGGCTATTGTCCTAGTTGTCCTAAGCACCAAACCATTATTTTAAAGCCCGGGTGAGTACCTCTGTGAATTGCATTGTACTGCAAAGGCAACCAAGACTATGTAGACCTAGCCTGTGTATTCCGTTCGAGTTGCTACATGGACAGGTGCTGCATTAAACAAGGTTAAGAATTTATAGTTTATCTGTGTGTGGAAGGCCTTACCTAAATATATGAAATATATGTGCAGTTTCAGGATGTTAGATAATGAATCTTTCATTAGGTTAAGACTGATCACAGGCTTTCCCAAACGTGAAGTTGATATATTATCTAGATTATATGGTTATTGGGGAAATAATACCACATACGATTGTTTGAGATGATCTCCTAGGTAAGAGAAAAAAGCGGCTTACTCTTTATTATTAGCCAAGATTTCTTATTAGTGTCTAGGAAAAAAAAAAAAGCTCCTTAATAGTCTTTATAGAAATGGAAATTGTACATTCTCATTTTCATAATACTATTAAACAGAATAAATACATATAGTAGCAGAAAATGTGTTGCCTTTAGTAGTTTGAGATGCATCATTCTCAGCTTCATACATAGTCGTTTTTAAGAGCAAAATTATTAATTTTCCTTGTGAAGCATTCTAGAGCAGTGTTGCTTTATATAATGCTAATCTTATTCCCATAGCTCCTTCATTTGCTTCTAATAATACTTACACAGTAATTTAGTCTGCAGGTGTAACCAAATCTGAGCCTTTAGGCTATCCTGATCACAGCTAGTATGTAATTATTATAAAGAGACAACTTTATTGTTATTCCTGATTATAGTTCGAAGAGGAGATAGTTGACTTAAAAGAAAGTGAGTTCACAGAAAACTTATTTCTCAACTTTTGCTGATTTGATCACATTTATGTTCATTCTTTTAAAATAATTTATCATTTCTCTCTAAATGAACGTTAAATTTGCAGACTACTTCTGTGATTTTCAGACAACATTGAATTTTTTCCTTCTATACCAATATAGCGTAGCACAGTGCACATCAATGATTAAAAGATAATAATTAGTGAAATTGCTCTCCATGTTATGACTGTTTTTTCCTTTTCTTTCTACATAGAATTTTAGGGTATATATGGTTGGGGTTTCTTTTGCTGTTGTTTGTTTGCTTATAATGAACAATTCTTATGCTAGTAGCATATTAAAATAAAAAGGTGTTGATATCATTAGTTGATCTGGATTTCAAAGACCACTCGATGAATATTGTCATGAAAGACTACTGAAGAAACTATTCAGCTTTAGGTTAAAGTAGAAAGTCCTTGCACAATCAAAATAATGCTTGAATAGGAAGGCTTGAGAATTTAATGGGAGAGAAATCTATCGCAGAATATTAAATGTGAAAATATGCATAGAAGTTTTAAGATCACAAACTACATTCAGGAAATAGCTATTCCTCCTTCCCCTAAAGGAAAATCAGAAAATCTAAAACTAGGAACAATTCAAAGGGATAATATGCTAAAGCTGAATTTGTCTTTAAGTGGAAGGTTTCTCTACTCGATTAATTATGAAATTACTACATGGAGAGAGGAGGAGAAAAAAAAAAAAAAAGGCAGATGGAATGAAGCTGTTGTCCTAATATTAAAAAAACCCAGACTAATTATTTTTGATCTGAAGCTATCTGCCTTAGTCATTTACCTAACCAGCCTGCAGTAACAGCCAAATGAATTAGTAGTAGCCTAATTATAGTCATTAAACAGGTGTATCCAGTGGGGATTTTTTGTTGATTTTTTCTTTCTTCTCCTACTTGTGAAGCTTTATGGCATCCAGAAGTAAAATGCAAAAAAAAAAAAAAAAAAAAAAAAAAAAAAAGTAGGCAACAATTAGGTATATTGAGATAAGTACTACAAAAATGCATTTGGTCTAATTATCTGTTTCTACTGCCAAGTCAGCAGTTTCTGCAAACTTTTAAATAAACAGAAAAGCTTACTTCAACTTCAGGAAAATATGTAAGCAATTCCAAATTGTACTCTCACTCTAGGGAGAGTTTGAAAATATTCTGAGTAGTATTTGCTGGAGGATAACACTTTTATATTAATTTTCTAATTTCTGCGATGCTTAATTGTAGATCTTAGGGGCATGAGGTTAATGCAGCATGTTTCCATGGTGAAGATATGCGCTGTATTCCCTTTCTTTCGTGTTTTTGTTCTTGATTTGGGGTTAGTGTTGTTTTATTCGTGGTTGTTTGCTGTGTGGGATTTTTGTAGGTGAGAATTTTTTTTCCCCTTTCCTCCACATTCCTGGGTTGTTTATATATTAATGTAGTGTGTGCAAGTTGTATTCATGTCAGCTACACCTTTGTCTGCTGGTTATTCTTTGAGAAAGTTCAGGTACAAGGCAAGTCAAGGAGGTGGTGTACCGTGCAACTTCATGAAGTTGTACAGTTTGTAGATAAATATCGTATGGTTATCAGTTCCTATAGAGGAAATGGTAATGAAGTCCACAATGCATTTCCTGGAAATAGCTTTAAATTAGTGAAATAGTCACCGCTGTAAATAGCAATGCTTCAGGCTTCCTTCTCCAATTAGAAAGATGAGAGTCCATTTGAGTTAACCTTGTGAACTTGAAGGATTATTGGTTACAGAATGAATGGATATGTTTTCTCCAGTTTTTGTGCTGAAACTGTAATTGATGTTCTCAATTTAAAGTAGAAAGGAGCTTTAGTCAGAGTGAAGCACTGTTTTAAAGGAATGCGAATCACTTAAAATAATTGAAATTTGTTTTTTAGGAGTTCACTTGGCGTCATTGCATCAAAAAATTATGAGCTGCTGCTACTTTTATTTTACTTCTTTATTTTTTCCAGTTTGAAAACATAGTGTGGTGTGCTATAAAAATTACCTGCCATAGTGTTTCTTCGCTTATCTGTAGTGCTGTCTGCTGAACGTCAGGAACACAAGCGAAAGCTGCCCTGGTGCTCATAGTGGGTGTTGACACAAGGTTGGGAACTTGCCCATTACATAGAAGATAAAGAATTTGCATAAAAGATCTGTGCTGTAACTTTAAAAGGCAGCTTGTAATTATTTTATATATGTTATAGTTGATCCATATATGTTATAGTTGATCCTGCTACCCTAGAATAACATGCATTTATGTAATAAATTAACTTAATGAGATAATTTCATGGAGTTCTCCACAAAGTTATGTTTCCACAATGTATCATATTGATGAAGTTGAGGAAAAATCTCTCAAATCCAACAAGGGTGGTTGGCCCTTTGAGCTGCCAGGGCAACCACATTGTGGCTTACATAAGGAGGTGCCAAATTCTACTATTGTACCCACCACAGTAGGAAAAGCAAGAAGTGCTTTTAGTGCTGTGGAAACGATGGAAAATGAGAAACAGTTGGAAAGAATGTAACCCCATGAATGATATTCAGATCGATAAGGCCTCACAGAGTGTCCAGGTGCCAAACTCTGCATTTATCCTATCTGTTTTAGCGTTTATGTCTGAAAGCAGTTACATACTCTGATGTATTTTGAAAGAGATGATTGTAGGATCAGTAGGAATTGCAGGTGTGTATCTGAATGATTAGCTTTGTCTCAGTAAAAGTATGAGTGTTTGTTTTATTTTAAAAATATTCCTTTTTTTGATACTTTGTATATACAAAGACTTATTTTTGGACTGTTTCCATTGAGAAAGTGTGATGCATTCCTCTTTGAGTATGTTAGTAATAAACAAAAGGGCAAACAGAAGGAGTAGGAACCGCACCGTGAAGTTTTGGTCATGCTTCCAAAAGAAATGAGCTTAAATAGATGGTAAAGCATAATCTGAATTAAAACTTGTCACTGAGAAAAATGCTTGTCTTAAAAGTGAAGCAAAAGGCTTCCTGATTAGGTTTCTTATTTAAAAATTAAATACATATAATTGCGTGCAGAATTTTCTTTGATTGATAGATTGTGATTTTGCAGTTCCAGCAAAATAACCTAATTAAGTGTTGGATGTTGTATTTTTTCTTATTTTCCTAGTCGACCTCATTAGTAATCTGTTTTATGTGTGTATGTGCAGATTTTGGTTGTCATTACTGTTACAAATACAATTTTGATTAGTGACATATTGTGTGGTGTACATATTAATTGTTTCCCAATGCATTGCATCCTATGGATTAAAGAAACATTTAATACTCTTTTATTGGCGTTAATGTTTTTTTCCAGTCCTAATTTCACTGTACATAGCAAGGCACAGAGGGTGTTGGAGCATGTGGAATGCTTGAGCTTTTGTTTGACTTTCTCTTTGCCTATTCTGACTCTTTGCAGTGATTTTCACTATTTAGCATTTGTGTGCATTAGGTAATATATTTAGCGTTTCCCAACTCAATCCAATTTATGTATGTTTGGCTGCAGACCAGACCTGTGGGCACACAGTATGGAGTTGTCATAAATCTGCCTATGCTGACTATAAGTGCTATACCGCTGCAGTTGATAGCATGCTTGCATGAACATTTCAGAATGCTTGCGGAGCAATACCGCCTATTCCCAGCAAATCTCCTAGGGACTAAATTAATGTATCTCATATTGTATTGATTGTAGCCAATAAGTGCCTAAATGATTTGATGCAAGGCAGAGAGATTATGAAGAGAAGAGGGAAGAGGCAGCTTGAAAGAAATATGCGGTTTAATTACAGGATGAATTTCACCAATCTGCCTCCCCCTAGGAATTTAACAAATAGGCCTAAGTGCACTTAGCTGTTCTTGACATCTGTTGAAATGATATCTGCCCGTGATGAGCGAATCATGGGAGTTGGTCTGAGGGTATTGTCAGGATCAGTGAGCCACAAGGAACTGCGTTTCTCTCTGCAAAATTAGAAGAAAAGCCTACATTAGCAGTTTTAGGTTAAGCTGTAATGATTATGGCTTCTGTAGCAGGCTTCCATTTTCTGATTTAATGACACTGGCACTGTGTTTTAGAAAGATGTTAAGTAAATATTAAAAATTACGTTAAAAATTAAGCAATGAAGTATAAGTTCAGGCTGTAATAAAAAAAAGAGATCATGGTGCTACCATTGGTGGAAACAACTGCTTTAGAGAGAAACACCCAGATTTATATGTTATTTTATTACGTTTTATAATATCTTTGGGAGAGACACCCAGGTTTATACCTTTGGTTTTTTTTATGGCATTTTATTCTATGTTGTGAAACTCAGAAACTCTCAGATAAACAGTGGAGACTGCATATAAGATGGAACCAAAACTGAAGATTCACCTTAAATTCCATGGGAAAGCAAGGATAGTGAAGATTGATGTTGTGTGTTTGCTTGTCTTGATTACATCTATAATTCAGAAGGAAGTATAGATCACTTAGTGCTTTCTACTGCACTTTATAGTATTTATACTATACCTCTGCAAAGGAGAACTTGGCAATTCCTTTAAAGTCCTAAGAGACATAAGTTCCTCTGTATTATTTGAAAGCTGCATTTTCCAGTGCTTGGAGCCTTTATGTGTATCACCTCATAAATAACATGAGTTGTATCCTTTGAAAAGGTGGTAAGCGTATTTTGGGGGTAGGAACAGAAGGTGAAATATGTATCACATTAGCTGAAGCTGCGTGTATGCACGTTCTGATAATGCAAAATCATAGGGGAAAAAAAAGCCCAGATTAGGCCTTGGGGATTATTTCTTTTTATATGTAATGTACATTCTCTTGCCTATGGTGTTCCTTTGGCAATTAGAAAGCAAATCTACTGTTCATTTGTTCTACTCTGAAGGACAAAGTAGAAATGATGTCTCTAGGAAGTTTTTGTTTAGCTGTTCTGTGCAAGTATATGTGAAGAGATCCATACAGCACCAATGTATGTACATAGCATATTATTTCTTTAAAGTAAAATTAGTTAAGAAAGCTAGGAGGAGCTCTAGCAACTCTAGCCTATGTACTCCCATTGGGTGTTCAGGTAGCAACATCAGCTGCATCACAGCTCAGTGTGTGGCTTTGCTCAGAGTCAACTATGTCATTTGGTGAATATATAGAATAAAGCCATTATTTCACTCCTAAGGGCATGAAGGAAAGAAAGGGTGAGAAAATTGGAGATAGAGCAGTGATGGTAAATGGTACCCATTCTTTTAATAGCGGAGATATTTCCCCCCAGGATTGAACTTTGAATTTACATTACAAATTTCATTTTCAATCGTGCAGTTGTAAAACTGGGGATTGGCTCCCATTTCTTGTGAATCATGTCATGTAAATGAAAACAAAGGAATCTAAGATGAAACGTTCTTCCTTCCAAACACGCCAAAGTCATTGCTTGGCTTTATTTCTCTTTATTATCTTATTATTATCTTACATTTCTCTTTATTGTCTTATTTCCCAGTTTCCTGAAACTGAAAGGTAACATCGATTCCTATGCTTAGTGTAAATCTTTTGGCAATAGGATTAATTAGAATGTCAGTTTGTTTCCCCTTACAGTTATCCGTGCTTCATTCTCTTTAAAACTGTAATAAAAATAAGATTGGAATGTATGATTAATTATGTATTTTTTCACTTCTATCCATATATAAGCTATCTACTGCAACTTAGCATGTCTTAAAGCAACCTCGAAAAAACTGTGGTGCAGTATATGCTCATCTAGGCAAAAAATTTGAATTCATTCAAGTCTTGCACTTGTAATTAGGCATCTAAATATAATGGCCTGATTTTTTCAAAGATGTGAGAACATTCAAACACGGTGTCTTACTAAGTTTTGCTTTCCTCTGCATTTTTGAAAACCAGGCCATATACGTAGGTAGCCTAAATAGAGATTCATGAACTAATTTGAAACTTAAATAGACTAAATTACTGAGCCTGTTTCTCAATTCACATTACTCTTAAAGGAGAAAAGCTGTGACTACTAGCAGGGAACTCTGTGTTATTGGTACTGATGTCAAAACACTAACATTTCTGTCTGTTTTAAAAGTATTTTTGGTAGTTGTATAATGGTCCAGTGTTACATTACCCAAGCTTAAAGGACAAGCTCTGTCCTTTACATTCTGAATTATAGAAGAAACAGAACAGAAGTGTTCAGGTAGAACACTTTCAGTGAAACTGGATGATGTTTTGGGTTATCTCAAATGGTTGCTCTCCTTTAAAGCCAGAGTGTTTAAGGAAACACTGCGTGTTGTGAATTAAATACATTGTGTATTTAACAGACCATTTACACCTGTCAAGTCAAGTAGTGTGTTTCTTTCTCTTTTTAACAGGTGTATTTTAGTGGCTTAGCAGAAACTTGATTCAGGGGTTGTTCTGCTTTTGTAACTGGAAGAAATGTAACTGGTTTGGTTATCAGTTCTTTGTATCTCTATATTTAGATTTCTCAAGGGAAAAAAAAAATAAAAAATCTGGTATGACTGTGAGAAAATGGGTGTAATTGTTATTACCAGTACCTTGCAGTTGTCACTCTACTGGCATTGGCAACTGGATGAGACTGAGTGATGAGAAAAAGCAATTATTCTTGGTTAAAGGAGGGCATTCTGTGTGTAATGTGCAAATTAGTCCAAGAAGTTCAAACTCTAGTTTGAATGTATAGATAAGAATTCTTTTCCCTTTGACCAAATTTAGTTCATTTACTTTCTTATTTAAATTTGGTATAGTGATGCTGCTCATAATGTGTATTAGGCTAGGATGCAGATGCTGATGCTACTGTACTGTTGGGTACATTTTCATGCAAAGCCTTTCAATTTCTTCTTCTTTTTTTGTTTTATTTTTCAATATAAAATGGACTTTTTTTTTGGTAGGCATTAAAAAAATACAGAAGCGTTGATACAGGTATATCTGGTAGCATCCAGAGAAAATGTATACATATATATGTATATATATATGTGTGTGTGTGTGTATATATATATATATAAATAAAGAAAAAATCAGAGGCTGTATAACATTGCACTTTGGCCTGTAGACTGTTTCTTTAGAAAATATAGTAACTCAGTATTATTTCTTGTTGGGTTGTGTGTTAGCGAGCATGGTGTGGATTGGTGGTTGGACTAGGTGATCCTGGAGGTCATTTCCAACCTGAGTGATTCTCTGATTCTTTAGAGAAAATTTTCAAGTGAGGATGGTTATAGGTTTTACATAGGGTAACAGCAGGGAGGCATCAGGCAAATATTGCAAATCAGTATTTTTCCCAGCATCCCAACATTAAATTCTCCCTCTCATTTTGGGGAGAGACTTTCCTGCAAATTCTTCTACACTTTGGATGAAGAGTAACTTTTTGAAAATAATGAGTATTGCAGTGTTGGCAAACTCTTAAAAATAAACTTATTAACATGTTTCCATGTCTCGTGAATGTGCTGGCATGCCTGCACAAGAAATAGCTGTGGTCTTGTGAAACCACTATGTTTCTTTGGAAGCAAAGTGCTTTCAAGTGCAGCATTCAGCTGCCAGAGCAGTCAGTGCTGAGGCCATCAACAGTGTCATTTCAAAAAGAATTTGTTCCAATGATGAATTTAGCAACTCTTTTGCTCTCTCATTTTTTCTTGTTAGATGAGTAATTCATAAACACTTTGTGACTTAGGCAGCAGGGTGCGAGGAGAAGTATCTGAGAAACCAGAAAATCTCTAGCCAGAAAGACAAATCCTTAGGCACAGCTATAAAACAAACAGATCAGTAGCACAGAGCCATAAGAATGTATTGACTGTGGCCCAAACTCATCAGAAGATTGATCAATCCAGCTGGCTTGCATTAATTGTGAAATAGAAGGAACGATGCAATCAATGATAGGCATGAAAGTGCAGCGGTAATGATGCCACATCTAGCTAATCCAATAATGGAGAACCTGATGTATAGCGTATTGGAATTCCACTGTTCAGGCCCTGTCACAATAAAGTATATCCTGCAATTATGGGGAAAAGTTAAGCAGGCAGAAGTTGAGCCAACCCAATCAGCCAGTGCCACGGTAGTTTTTCTGATTAAACTCTAAGGTTAGTGGCACTCAAACGCTGCAGCTTGTGTTCATTAATAAAATATCAACCTTTAATTAATGTGAAATTTTGTATTTGAATCAAAGGAAACTACGAAAACCTAGCAAATTAGGTATCATGCACATATATTAAATTTGAACAGTAAAAAAAATAATAAATGAATTAAACTGATCTCTCAGTTACAAGGAGGAAAGACCCTATGCTGACCTGAAAGCTTCTGGTTTCCCATTCTGGAAATCAATAAGACTTGATGCGGGCTCAAAGACATGGTGGGAAAAATAATATACTTAACAGACCATTAGAGAGCTGAAATTTAGTCACCTTCTGTAGCTGCCTATGGGTACTAATTCTAGTGTGCTCAGTGTATTGTGTTGGCTGGAGGAAGAGTTATGTTTGTAGAAAATAGCAGTCATGACCTGCAGCTGAAATTAGGAGTCATTGGTCATCTACCTAAATAAAAACTACCAATCAAACAATATTCTCTCCAAAATATTGCATTTTTCACATTAAGGAGCTTAAAGTTTTTCAGTTATTGTTAAAAGTATTGATTTTTCATAGCATTACTTTAGTAATGAAACCTGAATAATTAATAACTTACCCATTGTCATTTTGATTTAATGTTGGCATTGGCTTTACCTTTTGATCGGTGCGGAAGATGCTGCAAGATGGTGCTGAGCAGACAGGAGCACCTGGGAGGTGCATGCTTGGAACACAGGCTGTGCAGTGCTGTTCTCCCATGAGACAGAACCAGATGCTGAATTGCTACATGGGGTTGCTTTCTCCTGTACATAAAAGGGAAAATTCAGAGGAACAGTGGAGACAGGATTGTGTTGTCTTTCTTTCTTTAGCTCATCCCTTTTCAATAGCATTTCTTGACTTATTTCTTGTTGAAAGGAAATAACAGCTCTCAGAGCAGCTCAATGTTAGAATACAAAGCACTGCTTATGTGTGGTTTTGAGTGGTTCCAGAAAGGGAATTGGTTGGCTTCTTAACCACTGTGAAAGCACCTACACATACCTATAGACTCCTCTAATTCCAGTACTGAATATATATATATATATATACTAATAATACTTATTTGATTTAAGTATATGAAATTACTGCTTTTCTGATGCAAAAAATCCATGTATAAATTGAAGTTTTGATATTAATTAGTTCTTGGGGCCTTTTAATATTCACCATTTCTAAGTGGAAAAGTAAAAATGTGGAAATTTATTTTCATAAACAGAATAACTTTCCTGTGCTTGCTTTGTTTTTTGTGTTGTTTTTTTTTTTTGTTTTGTTGTTTTTTGTGTTTTTTTTTTTACTTGAAAGGAGTTGCTGTCAGAAAGGAGTTTGGGAACCATTGTCTAAGCAAATAACAAATAGACAAAAGGATTTGCATTCATGTATGTTAAATTAAATTGGTTACAATACCTACGACAGATTAGAAGCCCTACATGTCTTGGTTTAGCTTCCTTGATTCAGGAGCAGTCAGGTCCAGAAGAAGAATGGGTAGGAATGATGAGTACTTCCATGCCCTAGTGCAGAAAATCCAGCACTCTAAGTCTTCAGCTTGCATCATCTGTTTTAGATAGCAAGTATTTGTGCAGGGCTTTTATTTTCCTCTCTAATGTTTACATCTATGGGAGTTAAATGACAAAAGAAACCAAATCATTCCCATGGTTTCAGTGGGAAAGTAGAGAGAAAATTGAGAAGATGGTTTCTTGTAAGACTTCTAAATATTTCAAGATTTTTCAATATAATGTGATTAAGAATGATATTAGAAAGTAAATATTAAGTACACTTACATGAGTATTCAGCCTTCTTAAGTGAGCTGAAAGGAAAGGCTGTTAGAGTCTGTGGTCAGCCAAGCCGCGTGCTGCCTGTCACAGCAGGAAATTTAGCCATAAACTGACCTTGAAGACCTTGTCAGTTCTGTGTTTTTGTAAAGAATTTCCATGGAGTACTTTAGAATTTGAATGAAGTAATCAGGATACCATCCAGAGAAAGTCTGTCTGCTTGTGAAAACAGAAGAGTCGTAGTAGAAAAGGACCCCAGTGTTTCCCTGCACTGGAAAGTAGCAAGATTCAAGAACGCTTCTTATAAAACCTTTTGTTGAAAAGACTAAATATCCCCCAAAAACCCGCAGTCCCAAAGTACTGTATTGGTCTTTTGTATATTTTTGTTTCTCTTTAGAAAGAAAATAGAATCAATGTTCTTCATGTTTTTTTACTTAAAAATACTGCAATGTAACAACAACAACAAGAAAAAGTTGTAATACTTCCATAACTGGATCTTAACAGCAAATGCCTCTGTGAGAAATTAATGGTGCGATGTATAATTTCTAAACATATTTCTAATTGCATGAACTTGTAACACTTAGCTTTACATCTCCCCATCGCAAAAATGATTACTGAAGGAGTCCAGACTCTGTGGTGATACATAATTGCTTTGGAACACTCTTGTTTTTCTTGAGTCTTTGGTTTGTTTTTGTTTTTTTTTAGTTTTTTTACCACTAAGGAATTATTTCCATACCGGGAAATTGTATTCAAGTTATATTACAGCAGTAAATGAGATCTACTAAACCTTGTTTCTTTCTGGGATAATTAATTTCAAGCCAGCCTATTTTAAAGAAAGTACTGAGCAGTGTGTTTTATAATTGCTGGAAATCTGAACTAGCAATATTAGAATAGAAATATTGGATTTCTTTTCAAGTTTTGAGTAATCCCAGTAGACTTGCAAGCTGCTATGAATAACTCAGTGATGTCTAAGTAGAAGAGTTGAGGTGTTTTTCCCCCTCTCTTACAGATTAGAGCTGTTATTTGAGGCAAAAAGTCAACATTAAGGCAAATGAAGATACTTTGTTAGGACTGAAGTAGTAACTGATAGCCTGAAGACACTGACCAATAAGCTGACTGCAGCAATACATTTGTATGTATTTCTTCACTCAAAGAAGTAGCTAGATGCCACCAATCATTTGTGATATTAATATCCAAGTATATTCATAACGGAAGAACTTATGCAAATACTTTGCTTTCCTCCTAGCAGTTTAATGTAATTAAGGATGTATGTATTGCCTGCTTTATCTAGAAAATACTGTTTCAGCTTTCAGTGTCGGTGTCATTAACTTTTATGATTTCTACTGAATGCTCTTGAAGCATAAGACAGCAGGTAACCCTAAAAGATCTTACAGACTTCGAAGTACCTGAAGAATCCTAAGGTGCTAATGTTTTCCCCGAGAGATAGGGAGGGGTATTGATTAATCTATAATTAGCAGGGGCAAGATCATCCAAATACAGAAATCAGTGAGCTAATCGAAATGTCACAATGAGGGACTCTACTGAGATTGATTAACGTGATCTAGATTATTAAAGGGAGATCTTTTCCCCTCCCGTGATTTACCATGCTTGTCTTAAATTCAGACTCCTGAAAACAAGAAGATAAAGTACTCTTAACATTTTGAGAGCAGTAAAACTTGCCAGAATGCAATGTTTCTTTTATAGTCTAGGCAAAGTAGTATATTTATCTGACATTATAAATGGTTGTTGAGTGGCCATTCAGCATTTTTGCTGTTGAACAGCAGAATCACTCTGCTTTTGAAATTTAGGCTTTGTTTCTTAATCTCGCTGTATTATCTTCCATATTTATGGCTTTTCTGTGTAACTTATTTCTATTATGAGTTGTCTTTAAAATTGAACATAGGTGATTTGTGTATCTTTATCCACTGGTATAGTGTGTCTCCATACCATTTTACAACATGTGCGTGATTACATTTGTCTGGTGATCACAGTGGACAGACTTGGGTCTTTGTGAAATTGGTGTGGTAAACACCAGGAAGTCATCTCAAGATCATCAAAGACTTAAAACTTCCCAGGGTTTTTTAATTCATTTTTAACTGAAGGCCTGCAGGTGGCACTGCTTAGATGACCCAGATTTGGTCTTCTGAAGCACATAAATGAATCAGCCTATGAGTTCAGTTCACCAGCACGCATCAGCAGTGATGAGTACTCTAAATTTACAGAGAATGGACGAGTCTGCTTTTAATGTGCAAGCTGAGAGTGCTCATTAAGGGAGAAAAGAGGAAACTTCAAGCACCTAGTGCTAGGCTTAAAATCATTCCAGTGCCATTAGCATGCAGTATTTTATATCCCACATCAAATCAGTTCAGTTTCTGTAAGAAGAGGCGGGATGCCAGCAGTTCTTTCAGGAAACCACACACCAGTTTTAGGAAGGTTTCAACTATTTCATGCAGATCAGAGCTAAAGATTCCTAGCTTGATCACAGCTGACTACCAAGTTGAAGTAAGAATGGGAATTTCTCGCATGTCTGTGTTCCTCCCCTCCCACAAGCAACAGGCTACACCTGTAACTTTTACAACCTGGTTATTAAGCACTGTGAGGAGTAAAATGCATCCAGACATTAGAGAGAGACTCTATATTATAACCTTTATAAGAAGTCTGTCTTTTCTGCTGTCTGGGCCTTGGGCTTTGCATGATGATCTTTTCCAAAGATGGAATTATAACATATACAGCAAATATATTTATCTTAAATAATCAGAACTATCAATTAAAAGAGACTCACTGTTTTCCCCAGTCTCTGCAGAAATGTCAATTTTTTTCCTCATGGGAATGGATATTTAGGAAATGATGGCAAAGCTAGTGAAAATACTGAACTCAATCCTTGCCTTATTTCAAGTTCTACTCAATCCCTTTTCCACTATATTGGCTATGAGTTTTTGATGGGCTTTGAGCTAAATGGGATTTCTGTGTTGTGTGTGTGTGTGTGTGTGTGTGTGTGTGTAGCATTGCTTTATTTTTCGGTTGGTTTAGGTTCTTTTGGTGTTTTAGTTTTCCTTAAGACAGATGGTGGCAATGCTTTTCCCATACATTAAAACAAAACCCCCCAAAACCAGCTAGTAAGGTGATAGGAGAGACCAGACCAGCATTGCATGCCTATTTGCAGTGTTGCAAAATCTCCCTTGTTTTTTAGGAGGAGTTCGCAAATAAACTAACCATGCAGTTCTATCCCCACAAACTGTAAGAGTAAAATAAATAAATAAATAGCAAATAATTCAGATTTATGGCACACTGTAGATTCAGTACCTTTCTGTCCTGGCTTGCATACGTAAATCCAGACATGGCTTAAGAAAAAAAATACTGCGGTCTAAGAACTATAAAATACTAAGAGGAAATAAAATCAATGCTGGCCCAAGTCTTAGAATGCAAAACATAGAGACAAGCACGTGTGCACACACACTCTATAAAATCTTACAGAATTCTGCTTACTCAGAAGATTCAGCTCCAGGAGTCAAATAACTGAAAATGAGTGGAAGAAAAAAACAAGCAGTTTAATGGATGCCTGTGTTTTGTTGTTTTCCTAAAATCAAGGCATTTTTTTCCTTGCAGTAGAAGGCAGTCTCAGTACTACTGGATGCCCAGTGTGGGCAGATGAAAGTTATTTTTATTTCCTCTTTCCAGAGTTCTAAGCCACAAATCTCCTGCCTGCTGAATGCAAACACTTGAATTATGGTGTTTGGGAAATCAAGTGAAAGGCTTTGGGAAAAAAATAATAATACATTTCCATAATGTACTTTTAGTCTGGTTTTATTTACCAAAGAATACTGCATATTAATTTCAACAAATTATTGCAGCTTCCTGGAGTGCAGAGCATATACTGAGGAGAATGTATGCGTCGTCAGTCTGTGTCCCTAACCTGTCCAATTTATGTACAGTTGGGAAGTTTAGATTCTAGGTTTCCTGTTTCTTAGTAGAACAGAAATCTTCATGTATCAGACAGACACTGTGAGTGCAAAGACTGAGGAAATAAAGAAAATGGCAATGGTGTTTCATGGAAGATTCTGATATTTCAGAATAGATTTTGTCTTTATTTAGAGCAAAAGCAATGTTTAGAACACTGTAAAAATGGGCAGAGCTTTAGTATATGCCTGCTGTAATGCCACAGGATCTCACTGACTTGAGGTCTGCTCTAACACAGCTTGTTGGGATTGTTGCCTGTCGGCTCCGCGTGCTGGGAGCTTTAGCCAGGGGCCTGCATTGTAGGCACAGAAGGCTTAGCTCCTTGAAAAGCAGTGTGGAAATGTCTCGGTGACTGAAGGAAGGGAGAATTAGATAACAAAAAGCTCGTGGGATTTGTTGGGGTTACCGTGTTGAGCTCTCTCTGCAAAATTGTCCTGTGCTGTTTACTTTGCAATTCTAATGGCCAGACATCTTTTTCAGCACACTCATAGACAGCTCAAGGTGTGTAGCAATGACTGTTTGGTTGCTTACTTGGTGACTTCGCAGCTTTGCTGTCTCCGTGCCTTTGTTGATTTTGACCAAAGTCATCACTGTATGGGAGACTCTCATGCTATGCTTGCAGACACAAGGCAAAGGCTGTATTTTAACTAGCGGTGCTTAGTTCCTGCAAGACTCACTTCTTTGTCACAATGGACATTAAGTACTAGAAGTACTATTATTCAGATTCATTTGTCCACGACTGAAATTACAGTATATGTAAGCCCAAGTTGAAAGAAAATTTTTAAGTATCTTAACCTAATGGAAAATAATTAATGATTGTAATGACATGTGCTTTTTGAGACACATTAGGAATTTTTGTGTAAGTAATAGGAGGCAACTTTGTCTCAGAATATACCTAACAGGGATACAAAGGGCCTGAATACAAGACTGTGCAAAATTAGAAATCAAGCAATTGATATGATATACTGGCAAACGAGACAAGTAACCTAATGCAGAGAAGCATTAGCTACCCTTTTAATTGCTGCTTATCCTCTCTCCGTAAGTGAGGTAATTGATGTTTGACTCTCAGAATTGATCTCAGTGTTTCAGGTAGTTAGCAGAACAGAATAGCTTTTACATCATATAACACTAAAAATCGATGAATCACATAAACTAATCCCAGGCTTGAAAATCTGCTAAACTTGAAGACTAGCTGATTGAAAAATAATGAGGTTGTTTGGACCTTGATTTCACTAGACTAGATGGCGTTTAATCTGATGTAACAATGTAGAACAAAGACATTGTTCCTTTCTTTTATATTTCCAGTGCTTATATGTTCACATTATTATTCCCTCCTGTTTTTGTTTGTTTGTTTGTTTGTTTGACTTTTTTTTACCCTTTTGCATTTCTTTCATTTCTTTTTCTTGCACAGCCTTAGCTTTCACTTATAGTGATGCAGGATTGCAAGGTGTAAAAGAATTGTTTCTAATGTCTTACCATGCTATACTGAGTGCAAGGACTATACCATCGCACTGTGAGCGTTACATGCATGCAAATTGAAATGAAATGGACATTTTGCATTGCACTCTTCAGTTATTATTTTAGCCATGAATATTATAACATGATGTTGAATTTATTTATAGATATAGTAATTTGATTTATCCTGTGTTGCAACTTAAACACCAAATATATGTAGCAAAATGTTTTCCTCCTTTTGTATAGGGCTATAGATAGATATAAGCAAACTTGTAGGTAGAATTCCTTCTCCTTTCAATTTGGATTAAGATATGGCAGGACAGTGAAGAAATGTATTGCTATATGAAGAAGAAAATAGGTTATTTTTTATTGTAAAAAGATACGGTATTGAGATCTTTCATGTATATATAGCAAAAGATGTCTCTATCTCATAAACTCTGACCTGAAACTCTGTCAGCATAGTTCACCTTTGGGCAGCTCATCACAAAGTCTCAAAGAAATGTTGGCAGCAGCTCTTCCATGCATAACATTTGTATGCAGTGTATCATTAAAATTACCTCAGAATGTATAGATACAATAGAATCTTGAGCTGCAGTTTCAAGCTTGTTATCACGGAGGACACTGAAGAACATGACATATAGTTTGCAAAATGAGCATAGGTGTGCGTGCATGCACATGCCTATACATAAGTTTAAATATTTCCTTCTACTTCTCTATTTTTAGGGCAGTATGACTGTTACCTTAGTTTCATTAAAGGGTGAAAAATGTTTAACTTCTCCAGCTGCACCCAATTTTTGCCAATGACTGTTCATTTTCTTAAGAGAAAAGCAAAGAATATTTTAAATGAGACTTACTTGTCCAAGGTAACCTGAGTGAGAAGAATACACTTCCCTAATGGACGCCCTGATATGATAATCTCTAGATGTCCTTCATTACGAAGCGTCAAGGTTTTTTTTGTAGTTTTTTTATTTTTTTTTAGGAAGGCTTTAAAAATTCTTGGGAAAAAAGGTTTTGTTGCAGCAAGTTGTAACGCTGCCACTAAAAATATATTGCTGATTAAATTTTATTGACAGCCCTTGTAATGCATTCTTAGAAGCAGTAAATGCACTGAGTGAGTAATTATTGAATGCTAGACACTGCATCTTCTATACTTAGTTAAGCTGTTTAGGGAAGGAGATTAAGGCAGAATGCCCTTGCCTTCCCTGTGTAACTATTAGGTGTGGACATTGTGCAGAATAAAACACCTTTCTTTAGGATGCCAATACTACAAAGGTTGAAAGAAACTTTGGTTTTGTCCCTCGCTTTTTCACTTGAAAACTGAGGACAAACTGGGAGAAAAGATCAATATTTGTAAGGCCCACAAGATAGATTTCCACATGGAGGAAAATAATTTTGGTTCTTTTAAAAGAAGCCCTCCCAAGGACTGTTCCTATGTTGAGTATTCAGAGTTGCCTTGTATGTGAAAATAAATGCAAAATTTCTAAATCAAACCTTTAGGATGCTCAAAGTTTTGGGACACTTCTTATTGCTAATGATGAGCCATATTCAGCTGTGGTCCAACATTACTAATCTGGAGTAGTAACACCCATGTTTCTAACTTGTGAAGCTGTACAGTTTGCGGTGCTGGGAGGAAAACTGGAACATTGCTTTCCTCACCCCACAAAGGGATTCCTGTTCTTGTGCATGATGGCTCCTGGGGTGTAAGTCAGTAAGAGTAATGAATTGCAAAATAACACTTGGAGGTTGGACTTGAATCCTAGAGAAGTTCATGATTTGCAACAGCCGACATTGTTATGACATTTAATAGAAACATGAGAAATTTTAATTTGAGTATCCTTCTTGGTAATGGTATATGAGCTTAAATATAGCCAGTATTGTTATTAGATAGCTTCTGCTCTCTTAGTTCTCACTTACTGGCCTATTTTGTTCTCAGTACTACTATGTTTGGTGCAGCAATTTGTCATGGCTTTGTTTTCTTTGACATGAATGTTTCAGGGTAATCTACTATTAATTGCTGATAATTAAAGACATTACTTATTGTACTTACATTACTGTTTCTTACTAACATAGTGACAACTCAAATGTTGTTGGAAGTGATTCTGTAATAATCTTTAGGTCCAAGCAGGAGAAGTATTTACACAGTCTTGCCACATCTCTTTTGTACTCTGATCTGAAGTGTATCATCTGGATATCTGTGATCATTAAGTGCCAGGGACTGGAGTTACCTTCAGCTACAAGACTTGCTTTGCATTCTAAAGACATTCTTTACATTTCTAACTCTAAAATAACTCATCTCAGTATTGTTTCTTTGCAATTCTGCTGCTGTAAGTGAGAGAAAGATATTGCCTTTGGTGTGTAAGATTTATAGTACAGAGCAGAAAAAAAGCATTTTTACATTACTAGCATCAGCAGCTTTGAGAAGGGATGGGTTTGTGGCACCAGACATTTTACCTGTTTGTACAGCCTATCATTCTACTGAGCATGTAAGCAGGAAAAAAATATATCATAAAATGTGTTCCTTGTGACATTTGGTTTACAGCTCTTTAAAATCTGCCTGCAACAGAAATGCTTCCAGGAACTGTTAGTCCTATTGCAGAGCAGAGGTCAAGCACGTGCCAGGAAAGTGAGACCATTTTGAGTTTGGACACACAGGTCTTTTCTTTGTGGGACTCATTCAAAAGATACAAAAGCAAAGCAAAACAGAGAACTTTTGTTCTTGGATATAATTATAAAGCATCAGTGATGCTAGTGTGTGAAGTTATTTCTCTAAACTTCATGAAGGCGCAATTCCTCCATGCCTTTGGTACACTTTAGGAAAAGAACATCACCTAAGGGGTCCGCTGTTTGATGAATGAGTGCAGTAAAGGCAGCCTCTGCTTCACAAAAAAGATTTATTACAGAACAAGCTGATAAATGTGACAAAGGGTACAATACTGGTGTTTTGATTTGTGTGGTTTTTGAGTGATCACGGAACCTACCATTGCATTTAATGTAGAAAATAGAAAGGATAATTTAAAATACATTGATGACATTTAGAGGCCTACTTCCTTCTGAAAATCAGTGTGGATTCTAGTGATTAATTTGCATCTTTCATTTGTATCCTTGCAATTCTCTCCCAAGATGTAAAGACAAGTTGTGCAGATATGTTTCATAAATAATGAAGCCATCCGCCAAAAATTCAGGTGGAGTGATGCATGAAAGCTGACTGTCCTAGTGAATTCACTTCATGCTGTTCACATTTTTATTTCTTTTTATTATTCTTTCAATCAGAATTTATTGACAAGAATGTCAATATAAAGTAACTGTAAATATATAAGCATGGACTATACTTATTAAATCTCAGTTAAAGGAATTGTTGAATGCCAACTGTAGTTAATGTTGAAAATTCGTAGGATTTCCTATTTTATTTGCAGATGAATAAAATAAGTTTTCCTAATAAATCTGTTGAAGACTAATATATTAGGTTAATAGTCCAGAATAGCAATATGTTTTGATAAAAGCTGTGTTTCGGTGGGTTTTTTTTGTTATTTGTCAAGCATAAACAACGGAATGATGGTGACTTGTTTTTATCAGCGCACAGGCACAGCAGGTAACCTTCCAGATGTTTACTGATGACACACAGGTGATACCTGCTGAGGCAGTTTGTAGCATAACTGGCTGAACATCCATGACCACGTGCACTGATACCTTATTTTCAGCCTTCTCTTCCTTTGAAGAATTTTTCCAGGATGTTATATGTATTCGGTATACATAATTGGCACCTGAACAGGCTGGTATTCATTTTTTTCTGATTTAAATATAGAAATTTATTGTATGGAAAAACAGATTTACTTCATTTCATTATGTGTTCTCAGTCATTGTCTCTGTTACTTTTTAAAAAGAATATAAGAAATAGCATATCATAGCATTCATTTCAAAAGCAGTTAGCAATACCTGATACTTAGATATTAATTAATGTGTCTGACTTCATTTTGTATTTACACTACCTTCAGAGTTTATCGCTTAATAGGTATTCATGCCACAAACTGCATTAATTTTTCCACGCAGAGATTTAACATCCATTTCCCCAAAGTTACAAGATTTTACAAGAATAAATTCTGGTATTAACTGTATGCTCGTGATGCAAGAAAATGATTTATGCAGCAGTAAACAGTGTAATACATGTAATGAGCAGGTCTTGGTCTGGTAGTGTTTGCATTCGAAGATAACATACTTTATGCTGATTATTTCTTTAGCATCACAGTATTTTCAATTATGTTCTTTGCAGTGTCCATTTATTCTTTTAATACAGTGTCTTTGCCTTCTGATTATTCCTTATAACACAGACCGTGCTATGCAGGGAAATTAAAGTATACTGTAGCTGCTTTTTGTGTACCAAAGAAGTATTTATTTGAATACTAAATATAGATGAAGTTTCTCATGGGGTTGTTCTTTAACATACATGTGCAGAATTTAATTTTGAGGATTTTTACCACACAAGCTTTTTTTCTAGAATTATACTTGCAAAAATATTTTTAGAGACTTCTTTTTTTTGCCGTTTTTTAATGAAACTGTACTGCAGGGAAGTTTCCAATTGAAGGGCAGCAGTGTGTTAGCATTCAAGGGATAGTCGCGTAGTCATGTTATGTAGAAGCGAAGTAGACGTAAACCAGTTTTTCTCCTAGTGGTCCATTTCACAAAAGGCACAACAGAGACTCATGGTTCCCACCCTTCTTAGAAACATCAGGGAAATGGTTTTGCAGTGGGATACAGTGGGGGAACGGCTGCCATGCTGGCTGATGTTGTGCCATGTTGCAGGTTTTGTGCTTACAGGGGTCTCAGAAAATGAAGAGCTTCCCAGCTTTGTTGCAGTACTGCAAGTTTTTGTGTATGGAATCGGGAAGCGAAAGGCAAATTCAGTGACCCAGGTCTCTGTGTGACCTGCAGCACCTTTTGGGAGTACAACTGTTTAAAAACAGCAAAGCAAACAAACAGAAGCCAAGGTAGATTTCCAGGTATGTGTTGGTCAATTGCTATAGATGATCTTAAAACAACAAACAAACAAAAAAATGTGTCTTAGCCCAAGGCCAAGAAAAGATGAAAATTGGATTTGGGGTAACCTCAACTGTTTAAAAGAGTAAATATGATACAGGGAAATAATTACCTACACACTGATTGAATGCAGCAACAATTTTTAGAGTGTTTCTGATTTATTTTTGGAGATTTTATATTTTTATTTTATTTTCCCTTCAGTACAGTTCTCCTGTTTTGGAATCTTTTGCTAGCTGAGGATAAGAAGAAATAGAAAGGAAGAAGCAAATAAAACCGTAGATTATTTTTTATGGAAGATGAGATTGTTCCCATTTGCATTTACAGCTTTACAAGGATTGTAGCATGATGCTTCTCTTTTTTTTTCTTTTTTTTTTTTCCTTCTTTTCTTTTTTCTTTTCTTTCTTTTTTTGATGGAAATGCTTAATCTGAGCTCAATGGGCCATAATAATTGCCTGTTTCTTCCAGTAGGAAAGAAAACCCTTTTGTATACGATGCTTGAAGCCTTAACTGTGCTTAGTATTACACACAGAACTGTAGACATTTCTTCACCCAGATATATTTATAACAGCAGCATTACTCGATATACAATACGAAACCAAGGGCATTTGAGAATAAATCAGTCCCTCTAGCTACTGCTACAGCACAATAACTGATGGTTGTAATAAAATCCCTTGAAATTAAAATTCCATGCATGCAAAGGCACATACCTTGCCAAGAGAAACCCAAAGATCCGTGTTCTGGAAAAATTTGCATATGCACAGACGTACACACTTTTTACCCAGTTGTTATAGAAATTCAATGTGTACAAAAAATCTTCAGGCTCTCAGCACTGCAGCAACTTATTAGCCTCTTCAACAGGGAATATATGGGGGTCTTCAGGAGTGATACACAGGAAAAATGTAAGCTGCTGATGGAAGAGGAAGCTTCCTTGAGTAAGCAAATGGTGATTTATGTCTGAGATACTGTTAATGTTGTTGTCAGTCACAAAGAAAAAGCTCTCCAAACCCCTATTCCACTTTATGTTGTCCTGCATTTATGCATTTTCTGATATTTTTAATAAGTTATTTGCTTAGGCATTACTTCATGGAACTCTGAGGTCTTCAGATAGATGTTTCTTCATTTGTATTTTGGGTTTTCATATGAATGAGCAAGAAGTCATTTTATATAAATACACAGTATTTTTATGTGTTAATGTAAAGGTATGTACTCTTTCTGGTCAGAGAGTGGTTCTCCTGCAACTCTGTTTCTTTTGAATTCTTTAGGGAAATAAGATGATGAAGAGAAAATTATTAACAGAAAGAGTGATAAGTCATTGGAACTAGTTCTATAGTGTCTGGATTTGCATATCTTTGTGAGGAGTAGATGACTTAAAAAAAAACACTTGTAAAAGATCTCAGTTCTCCCATCTGCTCCTGTTACTTGAAGAGAACAAAACATACTTCCCCATCCTATTCATGTTCACAAATTCACAAGAGAATCACACCAGCAGGTTGCAGACAATTTCCGAAAGGTCTATTTTGTTGAAAATGGAAGTACCTCATAGCATGAGTTTTATAAGACAGTGGTCTTATAAAATGGTGTTGAACTATTGTTCAAGTTCTTTAAAAGTTTTTCTTTGATAAAATCCTTTGAAGAGAATCAATATTTTGGGCATTCTTTCTCTAAACTGTGGTACGTGAGAGCTTGACATAATGACATTCATCGTATTGACCAGGCTCTTCACGCAGTTTTGAACTAAATGAAATAAATAGTTCATTGCATATGGTTCAATTCAGAGATTTAATGAATTAAATTTAGGGCTGACAAGCTATCTATTTAAAATTGCAGGATGTACTCAAGATTTATTTCAAAGGTATCTTGATCATTAATTAAATATGTTATGGCTTTCCGTTCCTTTGGTTTTTCTGTTCAGGTTTACATACTATAAATGCATTATTTATGTTTCCCCTTAAGTGCTCAGTACTGCCAGGATGCTACTTTTAAACTGGCACACATAGAGTAAATAAATAAATAAATTTTAAAAAAGATGTTTTTTTGTGCGTGTTATCTTATTATTTACTTCAATTTCTTTTAGAAAGCTTGGATGTGGTGATAGACTATGAGGCCAAGTATATTTTAAAATACAACCCTCTCACTCGTATAAAGTCTCTTTGTTTTAAAATAATTGGTTGCTTTTGTTCTCTTTATTTTCTTGCAGTTGCATGTAAGACATGGTCTCTTTCTCCTGACTTGCTCATATTTAATCTCGTTGTCTTTTCTGCCCCATATTGTATACTCACACCTTTCATAAATAATTCATTTCAGTCCTGTATAATACTGTTCTATTCTCTGTGGCTTTGGATATTTGTCAATTTTATGTTTAAAGGTTCCATCATTCAAAACAACAGCAGTAATGACTAATGAGAACAGTTAATTACTGCTTAAATATTCAATAACTATAACCCTTGTGCCGTTCTACAAATGTTTGATCTATCTATTTGTTGTAATGCTTCTGGTTTGTATAGAGAAGATTTCCCTTATCATTTGTTTGTTAGAACTTATCCTTCTGTGCTGAAAGGACTGAGAGTTTTATTCTAAGTTACCTGACTTTGGCTGAGAAATTCAGCTTCTTGTCATCACCATGGAGTAAAAATGTCTCGTTCAAATGGGTATTGTTCCATTTTCTAAGTGAAAAGCAGTGGAAAGCATACTCTGAACACCCAAAAATATCCTTAGAAAAATATAGCATCTCATTTCTTTTTCATGTTTTGTGAATTATGTTTGTCATGTGCCTTAATTACAAAAATGATGATTACACTTTCAAAGTTAATGACACTCAGTAACAACAATTACTGTATTCTGAAATGATTTAATGAAACAAATCAAAACAACCAACCAACCAAAACCTCTCACTAGAGACTGGCGGTTCAATAACATCACACCTTTCTGAGCACAACTTCTGGGGCTTGAGGTGTGCCCATGGCAGAGTTTCTTTAGAAGTTGTGATGATAGAAAGAAAGTTGGAAATGAGCACTGTAGTGCTACTGCTCAGTTTCTTTGAACTCTTTTTCTAGACAAGTTGCTGCTTTCTTTTTGGCAACGTAATCACCTCACAAATTGTGCTGCCACTGACTTGTATCTAATGGTAATTGGTAGCGAGGTGGTTAATTGTTAATTAGTAGTTGTTCAGCAACTAAATCACATGCTGAAATGTTTCCTGTAGATGTAGCAGTTCCTAAAAGACAGCAGTATGGAGGTAAAAATGCATTGGAATCCAGTCTTCTTTAAGGTTATTCTTGTACCAGGTCAGAGCTGGAAGTTGTCATTTCATTTGTTCTTGAAGTTGTTATATCTTTGTATCTTAAAACTGTGAATATGTCATAGTATCTTAGTAGTGGGATACTCCAAAATATAGCAAAGATCTCTTATAGAAAAAGAAGAAAAGGAAAGCTTTTCTCCAAACTGGACTCTCGCTGAGATCTTTAAATAATATTCATATAATTGAATTTCAAAAGCACATTTATAATTCAGTGTGGTAGGCTGTGGTGTTATTTATTTTGACCCTCGTAAAATAAAATAATAATTGAAAAAAAAAAAGTGTTTTCCTGAAGGAGTGATTCTGTACAGACCTAGCAGCTTTGTTGTTGCAAGAATGCCATGCTTTCAAAGCTTTTCTCTTTTTTTCCTTCTGCAGAGTTCAAATCAACAGATGAGTTGTGAAAGAGAACAACTAAGGGTAAGTGCAACAACATGCACAATTTCTTTAAAACAGTAAGCAGAATCTAGTTTCTACTATTTTATTACCATAATGATGGACTGCTTTTTATTTCTATAATTTAAGAATTTAACATATTTAGCTCAGTTTATTTCTTGCTTGTTGTTAAATGTTGTAAATATCTTGGTGTTAAGCAGCTACAGTAGATACAGGGTTATTTCCATAACTTACCTAGAATTGGTAGTAAATACCTCTTTATGGGAACTTGCTTCACACTCAGCATGAAGATTTAGTAGTGATAAAGGTCACCCCATTCCTCAGACTGTCTCAGAAAAGCAAATGCTATCCATTTGGTTGTTTATGATATCTGTGCTTTCAGATACAAATTAATGCTATGAATACGCGGGAACTAGAAAAAAAGGTTTGAGTTTTTTGTGCGTGTATTGGTTGCATAAACAGGGTAGATTTCCTTAATCCAGGTTGTGAGTCTTTATTTTTCTCTTCCCCACCCTTCCCTTTTAAAAGTGATGGTTTAAACAAGCCTCATTCCCTGTTTCCATTAAGTTCTACAAATGCTCCGTATTTCTGCAGATGTTTTTTTCATCACATGTATTTACTTATGCAGTAATAGTGTTTGTTTGTAAAGACATGAGTTGGTTTTTTTTAACAGAGGCTTTGGAGTGGGAAGCTTTTGTGTCATCTAAAGAGTTATTTAGCGGAGCTACATTTACTAAGACCATTTGATTAGCATTTTGAAATCCTGTGTTCAAGTTGAGAAGAAGTGGTGGGACTGAAGGAAGTGTGCACTCAGTTTTTATAATTGAAAAACCAGTTTTGGAAATAGAAAAAGTAACGTCTCTTGTTTGTAATTTACTTAGCATTGGCAGTGCCTGCATGATCTGCTAGCATAAGGAGTGTACTGTAGTTATAAAGTAAGTTGTACAGTGTTCTTAAACATTTATCCATTCACTACATTCATCAACACACCTAAATTCTTGAACTGATCTTCTCCATGTTCACAGTATGATTGCTGTTAAACATATTATGCAAAAATGATATGTTACAGCCTTGTTCTTGGTTCTTTTCTTTCTGCTCTGTAACTGCAGTGCTGTTGTGCTGAAGGTGGAGTGGAGAAGCTTTGTTTTATCAGCAGTAATGTCTCAGTAGAGCAGCTGTCAAAGTTAAAGCACTGCTGTAGAATTGGAAGGGCAGTCTTTAAGAGGTGGTCGTGCCACAAGAACAAGGAATGTTTTTATTTGTTTTTATTATGGTTTCTTCTTTAAATGAAGAAGAAAACACACTTTG
The DNA here is from genome assembly GCF_054131305.1 of Coturnix japonica. Lineage (NCBI taxonomy): Eukaryota > Metazoa > Chordata > Aves > Galliformes > Phasianidae > Coturnix > Coturnix japonica. The sequence goes on along the minus strand of NC_140675.1, from coordinate 18,073,668 downwards.
AAATAGAAGGGAAGAAAGTATTCAACTGTTTGTTTGACTTAATGTGTGACTTTGTAATTTATGAATGAAATGTGTTGTGGTAAGAGGTTAATGTGTCTTTCTATTCCACTGTTACCCATTACATCTACTTGCAGTCAGCTTGTGGCTCATGGTGCCTTTGTGTCGCGTGAAGATGTGCCTCTTCCTGACACATGAGGAACTTAGTAGGTTAGAAATGTGCTTTGTAATTTTCCATAAGATTATGTGTGGACCTTTCCCCCAGTGCTGCTGCATGTCCCTGTTACATGGCAGACATCACTTAGACACAGCTCTTCCCAAGGCTGGGAGCCATGTGAGCAGCGAACTGCCTCATGGTGTCAGAGCCTGCAGCCACTCTACTAGAATAAAGCATTTACTGAAATGAAAATGTTATTCATATTAGAGCCTTTAGATATTAACAATGAATGGCAATTCTGATTATAAAGTATGTGTACTTTAACTTTTTTCAGCTTTGAAGCTAGTCTTTATGCGTTGTACTTGTATATTTTCAGTGGTACTCATCTAACCTGTACACAGGCTGCAATGAGAAGCTATGGGATTTGTCTCTTTAAAACAGCTGGGGTGGTTTAAAGGGGAACCGAACAATTAGTATCACTCTCTCCAACTCTATCTGCATGCTGCTCTTTGCATTTTCTTTAAAGAAAGTAACAATACCGCTTAGTCCCCCCCTGGTTCTGTTTTCTGCTCTCTGATCCTTGTTATAAATCCCTTTCTATACAGTTACACCCTATCCTCCTCCCTGACTCTTTCCTTCTTTCTTATTGTAAGTTGCTGTGTGGAGCTTAATGTAATTGTCATTCTGGAGCACTGTATATGACCTCTATAAACTCGGACCTCACAGTATGCTCAGAATACTTTTAAAATACTTTTGTTCTAATCATCTGGGCTAAAAACAGTCTTTAAAACATGAACAAGACAGTCTTAGAGACTTATTCAAGTCTATTCAAGAAAACTAGAATGCTCAACTTAGGTGGAAATAAGCTGCAGTTCACAATGGTGAAAAAAGCATGGTGACAGCCTCAGAAATCTGAACCTTGTTGTTTTGACTTCAGATTATTATTTTTATCATGACAGAATGGCATTATTTGAACTTGTAAAGTAGCTTAAACTTTGCTGAGTGTTACCGAATTGTCCTTTAAGCATTCATTATTTTGCATGCTCAACTCAACATAATTGTTTAAATTGAACTGTGTATTTGCATGCATGTTTTTCTGTATATATAAATGGATGTGTTTGGTCCTTATGCAGCAATATTTGAAGAACACTTCTAAGGTGGGCAAAGAACAATTTTAAATTCTAATACTAGAAGGCTTTTTAAATGTTCCTGTGAAAATCAATGAAGTCTGATGTAAAATGGTGTTATTAACTCCCATGATCTGAAATTTTAAATGACCCAGTTGTTGCTCTGATTAACAGCTTCTTTCACAGATGCTTATTATCAGGATGCATTATGTGTTGTCAGTGTTCCTTCTCTGGCCTGGGGTGTGTGAAGCTCAGGATCCTACTAACACCTCATAGTTAATATCAGCTTATATTTGAAGTAGTATGCTGATTTTCAGGGAGGTAAACAGAATTTTTGCATTCAATACTGTTTTCTTTGCCTTGCCTTTTGTACCGTACATACAATAAGCTCCAAACCAAAACTGTATGGAAGTCTTGCCTAGGTAGAGAGAAAATGAAAGCAAATCTGCTTATGTCCAGTTTCATTTTTAAGCAACCTCAATCCTTCAGTATTTAACTTTCTTTTTGTTCAATATATTAATGCATCAGTCCATATTTATGTTGCTGTGATGAGCCTAGCTGTGTAGATTGATTTTGACAGAAACTTTACAGAGAAACTTTTTAAAGCTCACTGTTGTGGTATTAGTATTCTCTCATGATTTTATGTACTATGTTCCTCTGCTGCACTAAGAAAGTAAGCTGTGAGCCAGCTGACAGATGCTCATTTTTTTAATGAGTCTTAGCTGGGGGAAGAAGGAAATAAAAAACAACTGGAGAAGGGAATCAGGTGGAGAGTGGTTTGTGAAGGTGTTATTTATGAGCACTCGTTGAAGTAATTTCCTATGCTGATAACAAAGCAAAAGTGATGCTGATGATAGCCAAAGAACCCATGTTTTTAGATAGGACAGTGCTGGATTTTGTATGCTGCTAGGTTATACTGCCTGCTGGATATCTATCCTTTTGTACTCATATATTGAGTAACTAACTGAGTGAATAGATTGTTGGGGGAACAAGACAAGCATTGAAAATACTATATTAAATGAGTAAAGAATAATTTACATCAACAATCCAAATGATATAGTGTTATGAAGACATATATTCATTGGGCCATATTGACTTCTTGAACCAATATTGTTTAAAGTAGAGAGAATGAAGGAATATTGATTGTAATATGGCTATTGTGTATTGATGGTAATATTCTTTTTATGTTCTGTGAAGTCCTTGCACATCTTACCTGCTTAAACTAGTCACATTTACTTCTCTGACCAAATTAATAATGTTTTTTTTTAAGCATTTGCCAAATGCAAATGCAAAACTGCATGATTAAGTTAATCCCACAGAAAGAAATGGACATGCACTCAAAATTAGTAAGTGTGCATATGCCTACAGATGTGAACATCTATGTTATGTCTGGAATATAGATTAAGAATGCAATCATACAGACAATGACACAATCACAAGACAGAGTGAATGCATCTCAGTGCCTATACAAAGTGTAGATTCTCAACCACTGATACACCAGCATTTTAAAAGGACTGTATACCTGTTCTTGGCTCCTTGAAATTTTTTTTGAGTTAAGAAAACCTGGACAGTAATTGTGTTCAGTTGTTCTGTTCTGCAGCAAAATCCCAAGTTGCACTGAAAGCCAATTCTTTCTGTGTGTTCAACAGAAATGATTTTCTTAGAACTGAATCCCAAGCATCATTACATCATCTCCAGGAAGCAGGATAGAGAAATAAAAATAAGCTACTCCAAAAGAAAAGGCAAAACAAGCAAGAAATCAATTGTTTTAGCAAGCTGACTCAAGCAGAGCACCATTACTCTTTTTAGAATGCAAGTAAAGAATTTCCAAAATACCTTTATTTCAGATTTACTTGAAGCACAAATATATTCTACAGAAAAGTGGGTGATTAATTGTTCTCTTTTTAACGTGGGACTTTTTTTCCCCTTTATGTGTTCTTCCCATTTAAATGGGATTAAAATAAAACTTTTCCTGAAAGTAAATAGGCATATGCATGTTGAAAACATATTACTGAGTTTTTAGTTTACTTTCATATTCATATTTTTTTTTCTTTTATCATTTAAGTAAAATTGACCAAAAAACAAACAAACAAACAACAACAACAAACAGAAACAAAAACATTTTCTAATGTAAATAACAATGAAAATACAGAAGATATGTCAGAATTCTATCCGGGGGAAAAAACAGAAGCCTCTCCTACAGCCGGTTTATAACATCTTAATAATCTCCCCCAAAACACTAAGCAGAGGGATGTTTATTTACTTTTACCAGTCTGCACAATTCAAACTACTAGCCCAGCAATAGGACACCAAATGCTGAAGCCTGAAAAACACAGACTTTTCTTCACAAAGAACTTGCAGAAGATTGTGGGTTGCTGGAAAACAAAGTTTGAGACCATTTAGCTCTCTCTTTCTCTCGCCCCTTCATCCAGCATCCTGCTTTTTCTTGATACCATATCTGTTTGGTTTTATTCCATTCTTTTTAATGGAAACTCTCCAGACGTTTCATGTGCTATTGTCACAGTGCCAGCACATTCTGTCATGATGCCTTTTTAAAGGTAATTCTTTCTATTTTGAAAATAGTAAGTGATGCCTACTATACAGTTTTCAGATTCAGTGGCTGTGTGTGTGAATATATGTAGTTCCTATAGTTTATTCAGTTCATTATTAATATTATGACCCCTCTGATTGACCTGAAATAACCAAAAATGGTTTCTCACTGGTTGCTTGTTTTGAAAAGATAATATAGACTTATCCTAATTAACACAGGACAGTATTAAGATCATATTCTATTATCAGAAATAATTCTATTATTTTTAGAGGTGTCTGTGACTTACAAGATGCAATTATATAAAGATATGAAAAACATTGTCTTTTGTGTTCACAGAAGTTTGCATATAGTTCTTTTTTAATACTGGGAAATTACTCTGTAGACCAGAAATGATTTATGTAGATGAAACCAGAGGTGACATGAAAGGTCTGTAGTGTTCACGAATCAGTGAGCAGCAGTCAGTTCAAACATGTGATAAAAATCATTATAAATAAATTGTACTAAAATGCTCTAGTAATAAATTCCTCATTGCAGTAGTTAGATCTTCTGCTTTTCCCCTTCTACTTTGTGTTCTTGAAGGCACTGAACAGTTTCCTCCAGCAGTTCCACGCTTGAAGGAATGGGGAGGGAAAAATGGAATGATGTGGAAATTTTGGGGAGAAGTGTGAAATGAAAAGAACTTCTTTACACATTTTACACCACCTCCATCAGGAGTAATTCTGGGGAGTAAGGAAGCAGCTATAAGAAGCTCCTTCACCATATCTAAAGGCCTGTGATAGAATCAGTCAAAAGAATTAGCTTTAGTCCTTTTCCAGCAAAACCTCAACAAACCCCCCTTTAATCATATGTTTAAAGGGATGAAATTGTAGAAGGAGTGTTTCTAGAAACTGCCTTATTAACACTTCTCTAATTACTTACTCCATTTGAACAACCTGATCAACCTGACAGGTATCTGCTGGAGTTAGATGGGCTTTAAAGGTCATTTCGAACCAAAAGCATTCTCTGAACTGTATGTTTGAATTTGCAGCTTCCGTAATCATGGAAAAGCTAAATTCAAAACACTGAGTAAATGTGGAGATGCTGTCCAGGCTGGGTCTGAGTTTAATCCTCAGATTGAAACAACACAGAATATCACCACAGGGTGCATGTATGGGCTTTTGTGCAGTCTGACAGAGCAGCAGCTTGAGTCTCTCTGTCTTTAAAGGGCTTCGCTAATAAACTCTTCTCCTTTAGAATTCCCTTGCTTGACATGCAGGTCATAATGGGAAACAAGCCTTGCTTGCTACTGTTCTTTGCTCTGTACGTAACATATAATTTGGCACACCCCTGTGAGTGTTCTTTGCAGTTTTTCCTTATTGGCGTGTTAACTTTTGTGTGTCAAAAATCAAAGTACTTTTTGAAATGCTGCAATGCTTATTTGTAACGATGAGTCTGCAGAGTTGCTGTGGGTTAGCAAAGTCCTGCTTAGTGAAAAGCAATTAGCGACTCCGATGCCTTGATCAGCATTTTGCAATTTACTTTGTGTGTAAATCCCCACTCTGTGTGTGGATTCCGACTGAGACTAATGTAGTTCTAGAGAAAATAGTGGCACTGTTACCTAAGGCTGTGGTCATGGAGATGCTGCTCTTTTTATTTATGTGCATGGTTTTGTTTGAAGACAAAAAGCAGCAGATGTTTGCTCTGCCACTTGCTGGTGCTCTCCTTCAGTCCAAGTCAAAGAAAGTTTCAACAACCTTTTGTCATGGGAAGTGCTTCAGAACTGTGGAACGATCTCAAGCTGCACCAAAATGTTTCCACTGTGTTAGTGGCTTGTCTGAGATAATGAGAGGTAGTACTGGAAAGTGAAGAGCAATCACTCCTTGCGATACTGCTTGAGAATTTCCCTCCTGAGGAAAGAAGCTCATCTCAATTTTCACACATACTCAAAAGCAAGTATTTCCAATCTAAACTACCAATTTATTAAAAGAGGAATTTATATCTTGAATTGAGAGTGAGGTTATATTTCCAGAATTTCATTGTCTTTGGAGTAAATTGTAATGTGTTTCATTTCGTTTTGTTCCAGTGCTGATATGTGTGTATTTGCTGCTGGAAATTGTTACCTTTAGGTTTTGTTGCTGGGAAGAAGTATCCAATTGATGTGAACAGTGTGAACCCCTTAGGAAATTAGAAAGTACATCAATTCAGAGCACTTCAGAACACAAATTAAATATTTAGTGTACAGGCTGGATCCCTCCTAATGGAGAGGGTCTGATGTAAGCATGGCATCTATGATGTATAGCCAGTTTACTAACTGAATCGTAGAATCCTATGTAAATAGACAACAGGGTGAATATTTTGATTTGAGACAAAAGAATAGGATGGTATGATAAGTGAACTTTACAACAGTGAGAGTGTGTCCTCAGGGAATGCAATTTCAAATAGCTGAATGGTATTTCTGATGGGATCTGAGGGCTCTAGGTGGGCTGATGTGCAGGTTCGTGTGCTCATTGACTAGTTCATTGGTCTTTCAGGGGCTGTGCAAGTGGGTATAGAATTAGAAGGCCAGTTGTTTTATGATGTGTGATATATAGAGACCAAAGTATTCAAATACTAAGGTGCTGACCTGATTACTGTCTGCAGTGCAGAATTCTGTTGGCTCAGTGTGTTCCTTGGAGTACTTTGTGTGCATTTATCTGCAGTGTGGTTTTACAGACTCTGAGCTATAGAGTACTCCAGTAAATATAGGTATTTCTTTGCAGGTAATTGCACATAGCTTTCTTTTATAAATGCTTAGTTTTCAAAACCAATTCAGTAAAAAAATAATATCTAAATCCAGAGATGATAATTTCTCCTTTCAAGAAATCAGTGTGAACAAGATGGATAACAGAGTGCAGATCCATTCATGTGTATGTTAAAAACTGAGAGGGGACAGGCAGATGTTCCCTCTAGCAGACTGTGGGCTCCCACTCACAATTTGGACTGCTGGGCAGAAATTTGCCTATATATTCAAAATGATCTCAAAAATCCCTTTGAAAGTGTTGCTGAAAAATGGCAGAACAACAGAAGCTTTTGGACACACGGGTATGTGTACAACATGTCACATGTTTTTGGAAAACACAGATGCAGCTTTAGCTATTGTTTCATTACTGATTTGTCCTAATAAACAAATGGTTCCAGTAAACATCAATGGTTTCTGGAAAAAACACACTCCGAGAACTGTAATTGAATCTCAAGGTAGAAGCCAAGAAAAAGAAAGGGGTATGGAGAAATAGACTGACATAAAGATGATGGAGAGAGTCCTACAAGACACAAAATGAAAGGCAAGCAAAGATGCCCGAAGTGTTTCAATGCTCTGGAAGGCAGCCAAAGAGGCATTGATTTATTAAAGAGTACCATCACAACTTCCTTTTCTCAATATGATGGTGCCATTAGCAGCTCCTTGAACAGTCTATGTGAGAAAGAGCGGTAGGAATTTCAAACAAAACACCAAAATAAGGCCTTGAAGCCAGTTACTTCCCAGAGCCATTCTGTGACCCACACTGGATTCAGGAACACCGTCCATTGTGCAGCTCTGCAAAAACAAGGGGCAAGTGCCAGCTCTCACTGCGCCTTACATAGATGGAGGTGAGAAATAACTACATGAATGGTCTCCTCCGTCTTTCTGACACTGTGAGGAAAACAGTGGAGACCCCGAGCAGCCTAATTCTGTGGCTGATTCTGGCATTGTTCCCTAGAAGAAACATTTCAGGTTGCAGAGAAACAGGGTGGTTTGGTTTTTTTTGCCTATTCTCAGTAGCTGTTGTAACATTGCTGCTAAAATCACAAGTGGCAGTGCTGGCGTGCTCTGTGCAGATGGCTCCACAAATGTGCACGCTCCTTTCCAGATCATCACAGTGACATAACACTCAGGTATGAGAGTGCTCTCACCTTGTTAAAAATGAGAAGTATGTCAATGAGATGTAGCATGGATCTGTTTTATCAGATATGTAGTCAGAAATAAGAACAGATAGGATTGCTGTGATAATTTCTGTATGAAGGCTTTGCTGAAAGGTAGTCTGCTGCTTGATTTACTGAACTATTATAAGTGATAGAACTGATCCATTTGTTATCATCCGTGCATAAAGACTTCAAGATTTAAAGAGCCTGGACTAAATAACAAAGCAATTTATAAACTCATAAACTGAAAATTACAGGGAAGTATTACTTAAGCACTCATACTAACTTCTTATCTTATTGCTTATGATTATCATATTCTAAGTCTGACACCCATTTTTAAGTGAAATCTCACCTTTGGAAAGTCAGTTAAAGTAATAACCATAATCCTGTACTAATATATTGCACAAGTAAGACAAGTTTTTGTATTTATTAGCTTTTATTTTTCATATCAAGTCTCTCTGTCAACTAATGTGAACTGATTTATACGCCTGCTAGCAGAAGCAAGTTGGCTAATGCCAGCTGAGGACTGCTCTTGGTTCTGTTTGGGAAGAGATCCTTACCCAAAGCAAATCTAAGTGTAATATCTTGAAGAGAGAATATTCCTGTGATTCATCAAACACACAAAAATTAGCAATAGTTGGTTTTAGAATGGCCTGTCTTAAGGAGAATGCAATGATGTGTCCCACTGTGAAGATAGAAATACTCATGTACCAGATTTTAAAAAAGCATTTTTTCTATAAGACTGCTAGTGTTCACTGAATTCTCTTGAATCAGCAACTTAATGGGCAGTGGATTGGAGTTGACTAGAGTTGAGCAAACATTTGCAAGGAGTTAATCTGATGACATTAGCTGCTTTTTCTGCTCAGGAATATCAAGAGTTGTTTAATTAATTCATTCCATTTTATTCAACAATTATATTGATAAGTGGAAGTTCTTAATGAATAGATGAATTGAGTGCCATTGGTTAGCAGTGTTCAGTACTTTATATTCAACTTGGAATGTTCAAGCCGGGTTGATTACACTCTGAAACAGTCTTCTTTCTTTTTTGTTACACATGGAAGCGTAATATCCAAAATAGTAGTGAAGATTTGCAGAGATAAGTGAGAGGTGTCCAGCATAAAGAAAATTAGAGAATGTTTGATTAATGTTGCAGGGAATTTAGTTAAAACACTATTTCTTAATAACCAGTGAATTCTTATACAGTTTTTGCTTGTTATGAGTATTCTGGGAAAGGATTTTGTAAACCTTTGTCTTGCTTTCATGGACATTTTACTAAAGAAAGGTGAGTCCATCAGTATTTCAGAGTGACCCCCATCCCTTATCAGGACTGATGCTGGAACCTAATTAACACAGCTTTTAAACAGAACAGGTTATGGGAGATTTTTGCAAGGGTAATGGGAGGATGGTTGGACGAGATGATCTTGCAGGTTCTTTCCAACCTTGTGATTCTATGTGGCTTTCTGGGTTTTCCTTGTCAGAACTACTGGCTGAATCTGTTCTTGCTAAAAGAAGTAGAGAAGCAGCAAAAGTACAGCACTTGTCACTGAAATTGTGGACAAGTCTAGGAATGGCCACTAGTAATTGTAATGTGTTGGCTGCCTGAAGAGTCTTGTGGAGATGGAACTTTTGAATGTTGTGGGAAATAATATCATTTATTACAGAAAGAACATAGCGCATGTTAGGCTACTGGGCAAACCCTTCATGTTTTTTCATACCATTTTGCTGTGCAGTAAAATGAAAAAGCAAATTACATATTCTTAAATCTAAGGGAAATGGTGATCCATATAGATCCAATATATGTGAACCCAGAGGAATCAGAGGAAGCTCTCGATTGTCTCCATACTGTTTGTCACACCTTGAGCTATGTACAGAATACAGTATGTTGGTCAGCCAAAACTCTAAACAGTTTTTAAAATTGTGGTGATGTTTTATGATCAGGTTGTTGGCTGCTACTCCTGGGACAATATCCTGACTTTGCTATGTAGCAAATATATGCTAAAACCAATTTCTTGCATCAAGAGCTGTGAAAGTGCTGAAGTAATACAAATTAATTGGGGGAAAAATAAAAATAAAAAAAAATGCAGTGAAAACACAGAACAGAGAGTTTATATACCAATTGAACTATGCATAAAGCTTATTCTTCTACTGTACTGCTGAAATCCAAACAGTAAAAGCTAAAAAAAAAGCAGCAGCTGCTGCTGTTCCCTTAAATTATCAGTACATTAAGAGTAAATTAAGGTCTTGATTTCTTTTGAGTATAAATGCAAATATTTCTAGGTTTCTTAGTGTTTCAAACTGTTTTCACTACTTGGTATAAAATATATGAGATTTTACTATTGTTTCACCTCATACGCAATGTGTCTGGTAGGTATCTTTTTCCTGCAACAGAATCCTAAGTAAAAAACAAAGCAAACAAACAAAAACTGACATTTCATAATGCCAGTATAATCATAGCCATCATGTTTTCTCCCTCCTCAATTCCTTTATTAAGCGGTTTTTGTTTTGTGTTATGTACAATTTTAAAAACAATTGAGCCAAACCCTCTGTTTAAAATCCAAAAGTACAGAGACTTTAGTTGAAGATGAGGACTTGCTACAGTCAGTAGAAGTTTTGTCATTGTTATTGTTGGGTCAAATCTCTAATTTCAATATTTTTCTGAGTATTTATATAGCATTTGGCAAACTAGGAACTATACCATTCAGCACTAATATTTATGTAATAATCTTGCAGTTCCTAGGAGTCTTATCAATCTGCAAGATGAGAAACTTAGTCTTCATTTTCTTATCTTCCAGTGCAGTAAGTAGCAATATTGATGTTATTTCCAATCTTCTCTGTCATTAATAAATATGCCAAGATATGATCATGAGTTATGTGTCTTTAATACTATAATGGAACTCTTAATATACCCACAGCTTGATTTTTTTTTTATTTTTTTTTTTTAATCTGAGTTGTTAAGGTGCCAGTAAGAATGTGCTGATCATATATAACTAATCTTGATTAATTATGGTCACACAAGTATTATTTATTGTTTCAGGTGTGGTGGGTTTTTTTGTTTGTTTGTTTGTTTTTGTTTTGTTGTTTTTTTTTTTTTACTATCAACTAGTTTTTAAATACCCTTAATAATTAACCATTCCATTCCACAGACAAAATATGTTATACTCCATTTGATGGTAAGAGCTAAATTAAGTTTAAGGCTATGATAGTAGCTAGTACAGAAATTCCATGTGGTGAAACTGAAGCTCCTGCCATTGGCCGTACATCATATATTTTAAATAGCATCATAGGAAATTGCCCATCATTTAACAAAAAAGTAGCATAAAATGAAATTTGGAACAGAGTTTCTGTTTGCCTGTTCTTTTGAAGAACAGCAAGATTCCCACTGATTGTAACAGCCTTTACAGTGCCTTTTTAGGAGGTGTCCTCACCTTTCCTGTTTTTGGATTAGTATTTTCTTGCTCTGGAAGAATTTGGCTAACATGTTCTTTGCTGGAGGAAGCAAAGGAACCTCTGCTGCTTCTTCAAAAGCTTCACTATCCTGTCTAGAATTTTCTTTCTTGATGATTTTTAAAACAGTCTGGAAAACATCTGCTGATGGCTTCTTATTTCTGTTATTTCCAAGTCTGACGTCACTGTCTCTTCCAGATGATCTTGGAGATCTCTTCCAATCCAAGCCATTCTATGATAATGTACCTCAGTTTTCAATCTTCTTTCTATCCAGTTTTTCTACCTGTGCAGAAGCTAGAGATAATCAAATGAACAAAGTGTTTAATAATAACAGTGCTAAAAATAAAGCACATCGAAAGATCACTTTGTGTAGCAGTGTTAGAAATTGTTCCACTTCTTTGAAGGAATAAGATATGAAGAATTGATTGAGTAACCAATTTAATAATGAACAGAATTTAGAATACAGAAAGATTAGTTGAGAGCCTTGGGACACAGTTCACTAAAATTTTATACGCTGCTTATGCTCAAAAACAGGGAAATTTTGATATAAAAGTGATTTATAGGCAATAGCTGTGCACAGGCTTTTATCATATTAATAAAATCTTTAACCGGTCTTTGAAAATTCGAAAGCCTCATCTGTTCAGTTGAGATGCACAGATCAGAAAGAACTGCTGGCTGGCAGATGTGCAGATGCATTATCAAAAAATGTATTTTCAGCTTAACCAATATAATCTAATTCATTCTAATGTGATATTTCTGGTTTATTACAGCGTAATTGAATGTAGAATAACAAAGTGCTCTACACAGAAGACAAAATGAGGTGAAGTGCACAGGTTAAAGGTGACTAGGTTAGGCCAGCTTGATGGTTGGATGTTGGGGTTAAATTGGATGATGATTTAAGTAACATAAAATTGCAAATCAAATGAGAATGCTGCTCTTTTCCTTTTGAGGACTGCTTATTGTAAAGTGAATGGCTTTACTTTATGAAATTATTCTTCTTTAAGTTTGTATTTTCCTTGCGCATTAGTATAAGTCTTATTACTTTGGTAAATAGTGAATTGAATCTCTCTTCTGCTTCCACTAAAACAGGCAACATCATTCCTCCTTAAACTTAATACATCTCAGTGTATATATGTATCTGCGTATCTGTATCAATTTGTCTACCTGCATATTAGCACAAATTGCTTCCTGAAGTCATTGTTTCGTTTTTCTATCTTAAATCAGCTCTCAAGTGTCAGTGGTATCACAGTTATTTTGTATTCCCTCCAGAGGCTTCTTTAAAACTCTCCTGATTACTGTTTGTTTAACAGTATGGATTTTAGTTTTCTTCCCCCAGTCGTCCTCGTTATAGGCTGCTTCAGCAGGTTCCTATCCATTTGCCACCTGCCCTGGTGCAGTGAATGATTATGCAATTTAGTTAATGTATTTTAATTATTCAGGTGATGTTTTACCTTATGTAGTTAGACCAAATATGCAGGAATTGACTGCAGCTTTTAGTTAAAAAAGACACACACACACATATATATATGTATGTCTTCTAGATATCTAACTTATATATATGTATATATATATATATATAGTATATAGTATATGTATATATAGTATTATTTTATCCTGAAGAGTGCACAGTTTGTGACCAACGATAATGAATAAGTAATCAAACATAAAAATAAAAGCTCTGCATAATCTCATTCCCACAACCATTTGTAAACCTTCCTTTTCTTTTCAATTTACGCATTGAGTTATTCCACGTACACTGTAGCAAGTGATGCACTTAGTAGGTAGTCTGTGTTTGTAGCTTTCTACATTAGTATCCAAAGCACATTATGGTGTCAGTGAGATGTGCTGCCGGTTCACAAGGTCAGCACTGATTTTAAAGATTTCTTGAAATCAAAGACAGTCCAAAAAGTGACCAGGATTTGTCTAATTTACACTGTAAAGTCATCTCTCACCTGAGGATGCTGTTAAACAATTTACTAACTGTGATGTGTATTACAGTGAGATGGGTTAAATGAGTTAAATATACTTTCTTGTTGAAAATAAGAAATGTCTAAGCTGCTTTAAGTAAATAAGCCCCGAGTTTCCTGTACATTCATTTATTTTATGTAATATGCTTAAAAAAACCAACCCCAATACCAGCAAAACCACTTTTTTATATTAACTTTGTTAAATATACAAGTAACAGTTTCCATTTCTAATTTAAAAATCCACATTATTGCAAAAAACAACCAACCAGCCCACAAACCTACCAAAAATTGAATAAATTAGCACGAGTACTTTTACTGTTATCTGATTTACTGTTTGTGTGTCTCTCTTCCTCGTAGTGGCAGTTATCTCCCAGCAGGTCTAACAGCAGCAGCAATAACACCATGAAGTCAGTAGATGGCTGTAGAAAAGTATGTTGAACGCTCTTGTGTTAGAGTAATAAGATTGGGAAAGGCCTTGACCTGCCTGGATGCGGCTTTTATCTGAAGTACATTTAAAGAGATAAAGGAGAAGCAGGGTGCAGTACATGTTCCTTTCTTTTCTGTTGGAGCTTTGCTTTGAGTTTAAAAATTTCTCAAATGCAGGATTTGTGAACTGGGTCCTTTAGCAAGGAGAGGTAATGGCTTGAGTGCCACTGGAGTCGCTTGCTATTCTCTGATGATTTTTTTTTTCCCCTTAAGATACCTTCGAAATCCTCCTATAAATTCCTGCAGAAATTCCTACAAAGGAGGCACCTTTAGATTCCATAATAACAATTGGGAAGTGATATCTTTGCATTTCTTTATTTATTATTTCCTTTTTTTTTTTTTTTTCTTTTCCCTCCCCCACCCCCCTTTTCTTTCTTTTTTTTTTTTTTTTCCCTATCTCCAGTGTAGTTGGCTGCCTTTAGTGCACAGACCTGCTCATTAAATAGATACACCAAGAATTGTTACCTAAGCAAGCCTGACAGTAAAGAAAGGACAGACTGAGTTAGGAAGCAAAAAGGGAAGAAAAAAGACAGCCTGAAGCAAGTCACTTCACAGGCAGAAAGAGCCACTGAACGAATGCTATTCTCATAAACAAACAAACAAAAAAAGCAACAAAAAAACCCCACCACCTTGTATAAGAAGAGAACTGTGAGGACTTGACAGAAAAAGGCAAGATTTTCTACCCACTGTTTTCAGTTTTCCTTCCAGACATACTTGGTGAAGTAAGGAGACTTCTGTTTGCTGACAGAGCCCTTGATTTCTTTCAAGATGATGATGTATTTGTGGGTAGGTAGTGTCTCTCTCTGTGTCAATCTTTTATTAGTAAACTGACTTTGAAGCTATAGATTTTAGTCAATAGTTACAGCATGTTTTCTAATATGTAAAGGTGTGGGTACTGCAGGATAGTTAAGCGCAGCTGGAGTACAGTCCATGTGCTTGCGTTTCCAATAGGAGTTTAAGCAATGTGGTTTATTAACGTTAAGCTGCAATTTATTTGGGGGGTTTGCAGGATGTGGCATAGTGCTCTGCTTTCTTTTCATTGCCTTAGAAAATGCTGCAATCGTATCTGTAGGATTCATGGTGTGGTTCAGTCGTAAAATGAACGCTGCATCACTTGTGGCTGTTTGGAATTTGCTTTCTTTGTAAGGGAAGAAACAGTCCTAACGTGACTGAAACTTCTAATTTGTGTTTCTTGACCTGTTTGTGTTCGTATTAGTTGTCAGGATCTTTCTAGGCGTTTGAAGTTCATGGCAATTGACAGCCGCAGAGAAAGAAGGAAAGAAAGAAAATGCACTTGTTCTTGTGATTTTTGTATTCAGCATTGTGCAGATTCCTTGCAGCAAAATCTGCTCACCTTAGGAATTAAAATAATGTCGTGCCGTGACATACATCTTGTGAATCAGTGCAGCTGTTAACCTGTTTATTCATCCAGGGTGAGATGCAGAACATTTTTGTGTGTAAATAGAGAAGTAAATCATGGAATGAATATGCATACTTGAAAGGCATTTTGCTATTCCTCCTCAAAGCCGGTGCCTCTTCTGGGGAAATATTTTAAACTAATCTCATTTGACAATCTGTTTATTTATTTATCTTAAGTGTGTGTAAAAACAGACAGGACTGCAGCTAATCTGACCACTTTCTCAGAACAGGCTACATAAGAGAAACATTCATGTCTAGCAGATATTATCAATAGATCTCTCTCGCTCTGTCAAATTGCTTGTAGTTCATTCTATAAATTCCCCTTTATGGTTCCTTGTAATTTGTGCTGATCTAAAGCACGGTGGTAACTTTTGTTGTCTGCACAAACAGCACTGCATGCAGACCTAAGTTCCTTCTGTCAGTTCTTTCAGCTGTGTTATCATGCCAGGAGCTCACCAATCACTGATTTGGGCTTTCCTTTTTTCCTGTGCATGTCACTTTGATTTTCACAAACAAATATCTGTGTGTGTAACTGCAACCCCGATGACTTCTGCCTTGTTAATCCTTATATTGATTTATGGAAGCTGCATTTTTGCTAATGCAGGAACTAATTTCATTCTATTCTTAAGTTTATTTATAAGTTACTTAGCTGGAGTTTTCTTCTAGTTTTCATTCAACACTTCTGTGTTCTGCTGTTGTTAACGTCATCCGAAACAGGTTCTGCAGTACACAGTAAATATTTGAGGGTAAAACCTTTATTTGTTCCCTGAAATGACAGTAAGCTGAGAGAACGTGAATTCTTCTGTATCTTCCTGGCATTGGCACAAGACATGTAAAAGTTAGGGCTGTTCTCCCCTTCTTCCCACCCCACCGTTCTCTCCCCAATAAGCCTAGGAGTCTTTATTAATCAGGAGACTTAATGAAATACATTTTACTGCAGGTAGTTATGCAGATCTTCGTTATTGCCAGCATGGTGGTGCATTTTATATTACTGATGAATTTTTTGAGTTATTCCTTTCAGCTATATATATGTATTCTAAGCAAAAACACAGCTACATATGTTTTTGATGGTATTCTCAGTTCTGGGTTTCCAAAGTTTCCAGTACTTAAAATTTAACATTTAAAAAAGTGTATTTCTTCAATTTTTATATTCATTTTACATCATATGGTGTCTCTTCCATTCTCAGAATTACACAGGAGATTGTCTTGTGGTGGTGTTTTTTTTTTTAGCCACTGCCACGTGTACACATGCATTCTATTCATTCTTTTTGTTCTATTCCTTTTTAGTTTAGCTTCACTAGTATAAGTGTCTTAAATAAAATCTTAAACCAAGATTAATAGGAGGAAGGAGAGAGCAAGAATTCCTTGCTGCAGCTGAACACTACTTCTTAAATTCTGGAAATAGACATCAGCTGCATTCATAGAAAACTGAAAGTGGAAAACTCTAAAGAGTGATTTTGGAACTGTGTGTATGTTAAGTGTATAGGGGTATGTGTCTGCGTGTGAAAGACACACAATGTAAACACGAAACATTTAACATATTCAAGTGCAATATATAACATATAAAGTCACACCAGCATTTGAAAAGCTCCTTGCTGGCACCACATCAATATTTTATGTTATTATATAAAAGCTCCACAGCAATATTAAAATTTAAACTAGACAATGTGTAAAAGCGTAGTCTTCAATGTTTTGTTTTTTTTGAAGATGCAAAATAAAGATATTTCCTCTAATTGAAAAAGCAGAGATTTTTCCATTCAGTCATTTCCTTATGTGACAGTGCTCACGTGTTGTTTCATTCTGTATACCACGTGGATATACTTTACCAGGTTTACAAAGAGAATTGCAATAGCTTCCCATTTTAGAATATCTCACTAATAAACATCCTGTAATAGTTTCTCTTTTTCTTCTGTTGATGATGTTGAGTTCCTTTTATGGCAAGGAAACTGCGAATACATTCAGCTTACCCAATCAAAACATTTTTGCAGTAATGCAACGTGCAGCAAGAAATTTAGTCTGTTGAATGGAAAAATCTTGATTTGTTCTTTATAAATACATATTTCAAGATTTCGTTAAGTGAGGAAAGATTCTGATACTGTGAATCCTGCCAAAGGAAATTGTTGTCTGAGCATTTAGTGCTGCTTGAACTACTTTTTGCCCTGTACTTTTGTGTACAGACACCTGCGAGATAGGAATCTGAATTAATCAATGCTTGATTTTCTATTGTCAAAAACCTGTGGAATTCAAGTTTTACCAACTGGGGATGCAGAGGGAAGTTGAAGGGCGTATATTCTGTGTAAGTTTAAATGATACAGACTCCTCTATTCTGATCCTCCTTTAGTCTAATATACCTTTTTTTTCTACAAAAGATTGATGCATTGATGATGCAAGGCTTTAATTGCTGTGAATGATCAGACCCCTTTGATAGTGGAATTCACCTCACATATGTTCTGGTTTTCCTCGAGTGAATGACAGGAAATTCTTTCAGTTAGAGGGCTGAAAAGTTGCTGACCTCAGCATACCTTGAAAGAACTACCAGTGGATGAAATGAGTGCTGGTAGTTGAATGTTAAGACTGCACAGAAACTTTCAATGCTTTTACACTTCTCCAGACCTGTTCTTCCTGTGCAGTAATCTTCTTATTCTTCACATTCTGGAAAAAAACATAGCTTTTCTACCTGATGGCACAAGCAACTGCTCATTTCCCACACAAATAGTTTCATGATCATTTGTTTACTTTGTGGATTGAACTTCCTTAAGTTCTCCTAAGCCTTCTGGTTAACATAAGAGAAGAGAGCGAAGGGTGCTGCATGCTGTTAAAAGTTAAAATCATGTGGAATTAAATGTTACGAAAAAAAAAAAGAAAATAATTGGTAAACACCTTCTGAAATTGATGGGGAAGTGTTGAAATAAAATAATAAACCGTAATAAGATTTTATAAATGTTATAAACATATAATTAATGTCTGTTCAGTCAAAAACATGTTTCCTTATTGTCAGTATGCTGTCCTTCTTAATAATAGGGAATGAATTTTCAGAAATCTTGTTTATATTCAGTGAGGATTTTCAGTAGTGACTTCAGAGCAACACTGGATCAAACAAGGCAGAAAGCATGTCATCAATGAAGTAATGGAGTTTGTTTTTGACCAAAACTAGATTGGGCAGATACAGATAAACAAACAGAAAAAATAGGATATGCGGTAAAAACAAAGTAAATTCTTCTAGCGATGGAACATTATTGTGACAACCTTGAAGAAGAAAGATTTTATCAAAAGGGGATGGGGACACTAAAGAGATGAGCAGTTCACTAAGAAGAAATTAAAATCTTAGGACTCTTGCATTTGTTGTGAGGAGATGGACTTTGTGTAATAAATTCCTTTTGGCAGCACTGCATTTACTAAAGGTTTGTTTTAGCATTGATATCATGTTAATTAAGTAAGGTATTCTTCTCTTACACCAGGCCTTTCCAACTGCATCACTAAGACAAAACTGTGCTATCCACTGTGTTTACAGAGCTAAAGACAGTTGAGATATATTATGAATTAAACTGAAAGAATAAATGAGTAAACTTGAGTTTAGATTTTGTTGCATAGAATGTATTGAGTGATCAAAATATTTAGATCCTTGAAATTAAGGGAAATCAAACATATTGGCTGAAAAACTGCAGGCAACTTCATAGCCCAAATGATCATCATGCTGCTTTCTACAGGGACCTTGAATAAAACATCTAGCTTCGTACTCTGCAGCTGATTGCCTGCCCATTGAATAAATATGTACCTTTTATTATTAACACAGAAAGATACAAAATGATTTAATAATAGAGAATGCTGATCTGAATATTAAACATCTTCAAGGGTTTCTGACTCAATAAACCTGAATAATAAAGTATTACAATTTATAAATCTGCAAACTTGATGGCTGAAATGAAAGGGCCAGCGGAGATGTTGAAAGAACATGGCTTACTAATTAGTCAAAGCAGAATCTAGGACAATTCTCAGTAGGCTGTCTTTTTGTATATGTAGGTGTGTACACGTAAGTGGGTTCAAAAATCATATGTAAGTATACATAATAATTTATATTGGAATACCTGAAATTAAAAATCACAGTAAGGTGCAAAGCATAAAAAATATGCAAGTATGGAGTCAGCTTTTCAATGTAAAGAGGAGAAAGATAATTTCAGTTTGGTTTGACAGCAACCTTTGTTCATCAGCTATATTACCTTGAAAATTTCTGTGATCTACTAAAGTATTTTGTAGAAGAACACTTTATTATTATAGAGGATAACAATGTGAAAAAGAGAATAAAGTAATTGTGCTCCATTATATCTGATGTTGCGTAATGATGGCCTAAGACAGCCTGGTAGTTTTGGTTTAAATAGTGATATAAGATGTATAACTTAAGACAGAAACATACGTATACATGTTGGTACAGTAAGTATTGTTGTGCATTGATATACTGTGTATTAAGATTATATTAGTTGTGGTTCTCTTTCGGCAGGATGCCTGCATTTTCCATAAAGTTTGGTTATTGACTTATGCTGTTATTTTCTGATGATGCATTATATACTCCAAATAATTTACTTACTGCATATCTTTTCCCCCCAGAGCAGAAATATTGTCATGACCTTTAGCAGTGATTGAGCACCTAGTGGGAAGGCAGGGCCCACCCAGGGGAACTCAGGTACATGCAATACTGGAGGGGCTGGAGTCAGGATCCACCCCTTACCAGACCTCATGTAAGGGCTGGCAGTGGAGGTGAGGGGATCTCTTGATGGAGATCCACGTGAATCTGAGGCTTTCTGAGGGTAAGCAGCTTCTTTCCTTATTTCTGTGCCCGTGGTTGTTGTATTTGAGCATATCTTCAGTTTCTGCAGCCTGAGTGTTTGGTACTTTGTTGTCATTGAGGCATTTTCCATTGCATTACAACATTGCACTCCCATACTTTAGCAAGTTTTGTCTGTCCAATTAATTGTCCAGTTAACCTTGTCTGTCTTAATATCATTGGTTTCTGTTGCAGCATCGAATGAGATATGCAGGTGTCTCTTCATTGGGCCAGGAATGTTTATGAAAGGAAGAAACCAAACAAAGATTGCATGAAATGTAGTTTGGTGAGCAGGATAGAGTTCTGCTGTTGTTCTGCTATGGTTGTCTGTTTGTGGTAATATTTTCTAAATGCCAGTTCTGTGACTGTGTGCTCGGTTTCTCTGCTACTATATGCAATTGCAAAAGTTTAGCTGCTGTATGAATGGCTTTGGTTTTCAGTACATCAAAATGATAAACAAGCCTTGATGACTCTTTTGGGAATGTAAAAACCTTGTTCATGTTTTGAGAACAGTTTCTCAGTTGGTTACTTTTGGTTGTTTATCTCAGTGAAGTATGTCTATTTGGGAATCTGGACAAGACTTACATGTAGAGTCCCTAAACCAAGACTGTGTACATTGGTCTTTGCTTTTTTTCTTAATGAAAGGGGAAGCTTAGGGGTCTAGGTATCTTTTCATATCTCCAGTTGATTTTGAACTTCTTTTCCTGTCGTCCTGTATTGGTTTCTTATTTTCCTTCCATTCCTAGATTTCTTCACCAAGGAGATGAATCTGTGTTTAGATCCTTCTAATAGCACACTAAGGAAATTCATTTATTTCTCCTGTGATTAGTAAACTTAAGTGTAATACCTTATGTATACAGAACTGACTGTTTCCATGACCAAATATACCATACAAGGAACTCTTTCCAAAAATGTGATTTGTGGTGAATTGACCCTAGCTAGCAGGCAAACTCCCACTTATCTACTTGTTCACTGCCTGCTTCATCAGGATGGAGAGAAAATAAAGAACAGGAGTGAAAAGGCTTTGGGGTTGACATAAAGGCAGGGAGATTGCTTACCAATTACCATCACAAGTGGAACAGGTTTGCTTTGGGGGGAATTAAATTATTTATTGCCAATTAAAATAGTACTCTTTCTCTGCAGCTTCTGCCTTCCCACTCTTTTCCTATGCTTCAGGGTGGGTCCTCCAGAGAATACCTTTGATGTTTACTTGCTCTAATGTGGGCACCTCCATGGGCTGCATTTCCTTCACAGGTGTTCTTAATTTGCCATTAAGTTTCTTTTTCTTTAACTCTTTAAGTTTCCTCTGCTGTGTCTTTTTGTTCCCTCCTCCTCTGTCCTTCCAGATTTTCTGTCCTGTCTATATATATATTCATAGATATACCACCAAACCTTGGCCGATAATGTGAGCTGTGTCTGAAGCTAGCTGTGTCTGGCACAAGGCAGCTCTCAGTCTCCCACAGAGGCTACCCTAAGTGCTCCCAAACTACCAGAAACTTGTCACATGCATCCAATAAAGGAATTAAGTCACCTAAGCATGGCAGACTGAGTCTGAATAGGGACATTCCCAGATTTCCTCAGACTATTCTGTGTTTCCCTTTGTTGGTTGTCTTGGCCGTTTGTTGGCTAAATGGTCATTTTAAAAGTTTAATTTTTGTGGGGCATGCGTATAATAGTGGGGTATTCCTTATCTAAAGGAAATGCTGATATATATTCTAGTTTTACTTTTCAGTTAGCTTTTCCTCAAACACAATTACAGGAATTCAAGGAAGAATAAAATGTGACAACATATTTATGAATCACAAGATTTAACACAGACCAAAGCAGATCTTATTATTGATGTGCTTACTGCTTCATTAAATTCCCTTTAAAGTTTTCAGCATGGATATGGATCATTTGCAATAATAATTATGCAGTGATCGATTGATTGTGTCTGACATTGTACTTGTCATCTTGAAATGCAAAATCCATTCATTTTCAAGTGTGTGAACATTTTTCTCTAATGTTATGCACCAGCATGCAGTGGTTTATTTTATAGAGAAGTGCATTTTTTAAAGTTTGAGGACTTAACATTAACCTTTAGCTAAGAATGAAGTATCACTTGTCATTTTACAGAAATGAAAACTGCCCAACCAGCAATTCCTTGAGATTAGAAAACAGTCTAATTCTGAAAAGATTCCTCAGATAAGAACGTATGCATTTCATTTGATAAATACATGTGTGTTATGAGCACTGCTTGCCTCATAGCTCTGTGTTTGAAACACAGCATAACGAGTAGTCTTGATAAAACCTCAAGCTTAAGATCTCTGCTTTTAAAGCTGATGTTTATTTACACTCTTTCCCACCTATACTTGCACTCACAGCAATAACAGTTAATTGTAACTTAGTGTGAAATGTAACCTCAGCCATTCTTGGACTTAAATGAAGCGTATTTAGTGTTTTAAATAGTGTAATGTCATGACAGTTTCAACTTTCTTATGTTAAAAATGCTTATAGTGATGAACGGGACATTGTCATCTTCCTCTTGTTTGTTTGGGTATTCTGATTTTTCAACACAGTATTTCTATGGAAATTCTGGTGCAATGGATCGTTAATGGAGTAAGTGGCTGCAGTTAAAATGACGTGCATCTCTGATTTCCAAGCTAGAACAACAATCAGAAGAAATCTTGTGTGTGTGTGTGCTCTACTTGGAGCTTTTGCATTTAATCTTCTGCTACAAAATAGAAAGCGAAGGCTGGAGGTATGAATGCTGTGATGTGATTTGATCCAGAATCATCATCTCCAAAGGTAAAAGTCAAATTTAGGTTGAAGTTGGTTGAAGAAATTTGTAATAACTTCAAGTGATAGACTTTAAAGGTCTCTTTTTTTGTTCTCTTTTTTGGAGTCTACTTTTTAATCAGTTATTCAAGACAACTGAAATATTTAATCTATAGAACAAGGCTGTTATTGGTTGTGCTCATGCTCTTCACTGGTGTTTGAGCTTGTAAGTCATAAGAAGATATCCTATGTCAGTGTAAAAGGTTCTCCAGAGGAGCTGTGGGTGTTCCATCACTGTAAGTGTTAAAAGTCAGATTGGACTTTGTGCCACCTAAAGTACTGGACGACATCCCTGCTGATGGCAAGGGAGTTTAGAGTCAATGATCTTTAAAGGTTCCTTCCAACCTAAGCCATTCTGCGTATGTTTCTGTGATAAAGTAGGTCAGGAGGCTAAGATGAAGGTGAATATGTGAGAGATCAGAACAGCTAATGCATTTTTGAATTAAACATGAAGAAATCGTGTTCACATGGTGTTGTGAAAGTTCTGCTCCTAAAACAATGTCCAGGGTGAACTTGGCTCTTTTGTTTTGATGTATCTCATAGTTACTTCAGCAGCGTATTAGGACTGTGTGGAACATGTGGTGTGTGAAATATTTGAGTACTTATTCCTTTCTAGAGTAGCTTAATGATGCTAATAGCATCACCCTTTCTTTTCTGTGCTTTGGGTAACACGTGGTGATGTCTAGGCCACCATCCCTTTCAAGCTGTTAATAGGAAATATAAATTCCAGTGCTGAGAGTAGATTTGGAGAAAGGTCTGATTTACTTTGGTGTGATTTTTACCTGAGTTTTGCAAGGGGTAAATAAAAGTGAGAATATTGTTTTGTTTGTTTTTTCCTCTGTAGAGTATTATTAATATATGTTAATTGGTCTGTATATAGAGTTTGTACTGCGTATGTAAGATGAGTACTTCAGTCTTATTTTAGGTGGGATGACTGTGATTTACACTGGAATCGTATCTTGTTAAGGGGACATTAAATATTTGACAGTTTTTAAGGTAGATTAAGAAGGTAGACATTATCAATTCCATTTAACCTTTTAAAACAGCGATTTTCTCAGTATGTATCAATATCCCAGAATCTCATGGATTCTGTATGTGTCTCTGCTTCTCACTGAGGTGTAATATAGTTCAAATTTAGTGGGAAAGGACCTTGCTAAATTCAGGAAATTCTTACACTGAAAGAATAGAAAAAATAAGGAAGATGAGGTGCATTGCTATTTGGAAAGTACAAAAAGTAGAGAAATTCAAGGCTTGAATTTGGCTTTCCAGCAGGAATTTGGTTTTCCAAGACCGAGGTGCAAGGAGCAATGTTTTTTTTGTTGTTGTTGTTTTTTGTTGGTTTTTTTTTCCTGCTGTCTAGTAATATGCCGTTTGTTTCTAAATAGGTTAATGATTGATTTGTGCAGTAGAGTATCTAGCATGGCTGTCTCAATGAAAATACCTACACTAATGAATTATCTAAA
The DNA here is from genome assembly GCF_054131305.1 of Coturnix japonica. NCBI lineage: Eukaryota > Metazoa > Chordata > Aves > Galliformes > Phasianidae > Coturnix > Coturnix japonica. The sequence goes on along the minus strand of NC_140675.1, from coordinate 18,049,506 downwards.
GCAAAAGACTGCAGACATTCAGGGCCTTCTGAAAGAATTGGATTAATTGGTCTATAAATTTATTCTTGAATAAATAACATCGAAGTTTTTTTTTCATTAGTTTCAGCAATCAGTTATTTAGGAATATTAGGTATTAACGAGCGGTATTTTGACTTGTTGGTTGTGGTTTTTGGCATGTGTGTTTGTTGTCATGGGTTGTGAGGACGTGACATGCATTCAAATATTCACATTTCAATTATAACTATATTTCTTGTGGTATCTGCAAATGATGCAATCCATTGTTTTGGAATATTTTCAATTTGTGGGAAATAAATAATCAGGAAAAGAGGAACACAAAATAAAACTTTATCTGTGAATTGAAACATTTTATTTGAATATACCAAGTATCTGAAATGCTTATTGGTGATTCCAAAGGGTTGAAATGTTTGAGGCCCCAATCTGCATTATAGGAAGAAATTTATTAATTTGCATGTTTTTGCATTCTGTAACAGGCTATTGAGGTGTATTTCTGTGATCTGCAGTGCATAATAGAAGTACGAAATGCATATTCCACAGTGCCTTTGGACTCAACAGTAAAGTCTCATTTTGAAATATTGTGGCTAATCTCAAACTGTGCAGCTGACTAGGAGAAAGAAAACCAGTTCCAAATATGAATAAATGATCTGCTACTTAATATGTCAGTGTATTTGTCAGGTTGGTAACATTAGGTTTGTCTGCATTCAATTCTATACCTTGCAATATTTGAAGTTTGATATCGTGCCTCACTAAATTTAATACATGGATCTCAGTAATAGAGGAAATCACTTTAGCACTTGGCAGTTTGTTATGCTGTATAAAATTGACTGCCCCACGAACACAATAACGATACTAAAAATTGTGGTCAGTAGGGGGATGTAATGTATTTTCTTAGCTTCAGCAAAGGTGCAGATGAGATTTATTGAGATTTTGCTGTTTGGGTGAGGATCAATAGAGCTTTGTTAATAATTTGTGGTAAGGGTTCCCTTCAGGGGTGTGACATTTTCCTCTAAACTTGGTAATTTTGAAAGCTTGCCTAGTGATAGCAGTGTCAAGTCCCTGTGTTTCACGAACATGGATTTTTGCATTCAACTTGTAGGAGTGTTTACTTTCAGAGCAATTACATTTGAAATCATTCAATATATTATGTGGTCTGGTATTGATGACAAGACTTGGTGTGTTTCATGAGAGTTTTACTTTAACTTAATCTTAAGCACATTCTTAAGTCTTCGGTTTTCTCCGTTCAAAGAAATTTCATTTAATAATCAGACTGTAAGGATATTCCTATAGATATATAATTTTTGTGGATTGAATTTAACCGTTTTCCATATAGATAGAAAACGATGATTTGCAAAATTAAATTTAATTCGTTTAAAGAGGATTACAATCTTTCTTCCATGACTGCAGAACTAGGATTTGAAAGGAACTCATGCCAAAGTGTTTCTATCGCTGGTAGGACTCTGTATATAATTATTTGGTTGACTTATGTAGCTGTATTGCTTCTGTATTTTCATAAAACAAAGACTTGTTCATTTTAGGTGCTAAGAAAGCTTTCCTTTTCTGCCATCCAAATGTTGATGGACTTTACTGATTGTTTGTAAGGAAATAGAAATTTGTCGGCACTTTGAACACTGGGACAAGGTACAGCAGAACAAGTTATTTTCAATGAGCACGCACAAAGTAAGATTTATGACTTCTGCAGCTCAGATGACATTTCTTACACAGTTGCTGAGCTACAGCAAATTAAAGGGATCCGTGAATACTAAGGGGTGTGTTTTTGTAATGAGGGAGAAGAGACAGAAGCAATAAGAAGATAATTAAGGTAACAACTTGTGAAAAATTAAAGTGTTTCTGTCTTTCATTTCTGAATCTCTGAGCATAAACTTTGTAGTTGTTAATTTAATTGCTGATGTTCTCTGTATCCCTGAAGAATATTAAGGATTAATCATCTGGTTCATTCCAACAAGAGATAAGGCCTAAGTGAATTGAAATTTTACCAATTTAACCCTGTCTTCCTCCTAATATGACATGATTAACATTTTTCAATTAACAACACATAATTATTTGGAAGGCCTCACTGCACTTAGGCCATTTTTCAGTTTTAGGTTGCCCTTTACAGGTATTTCAAAACTGAATAAAATGAAAGCTGTGTTTTTATTCTGCATTATCAGTCATGCCAATTCTAAGAGTTGAAATTTTTTATTCATTTTTAGTCTTCTTTTTTTTTTCCCCCTCCAACAATTTGTGTGCAAGCCCTAGGCATTCATTCTGAACACTTTCTTTAGCTGCCTTTTAAGGATAGGCAAGATTTTGTTCTATGCATATCTTCTATATGCATCTGGGTATCAACATTAATGCTGTTTGAATGCCGAGACCAAATGTAGGTGAAAGTAAGGGACAGCATGAAGTGTAATCCATTTCCTTTGTTCTGTATGGCCATTTAAAATAAATAAAATTGAAATCCACTTCACTTTCTTAATGCTTGATACCTATACCTCAAGACCCATCCATGCAATCCTGGAGGCCTTCAAGGCCTGGTTGGATGGGGCTCTAAGCAGCCCAATCTAGTGGCTGGCAACCCATGGTAGAAGGTTGGAACTGGATGATCTTTAAGGTCCCTTTCAACCTGTGCTATTCTGTGATTAATACTATGGAATACTTTAGTCCTAACTGTTATACAGTGACCATGATAGCACTTGAATGGGAGCTATTGGCTTTTAATGAGACAAGCAAACTCAGACTGTCACACTTTTGGAAATTTGGCCAGGAAGTATTAAAGCATTGGAAGTCAGGGCCTACTTGTAAGTCTGATTACAACGTAGTTAATAATATTAAATGCAACAATAAGGACACTGTGAAGTACAATAGTAATCTGGTACAAAATGATAAGATCCACAGGATGCAAAGTGGTCCTAAGGTGTGAATATATAAGATAGGGCTTCTCTATGCTGTCTCAGCCATCAAAATTTCACCCTGCCGTTTAAAACATGGATGCAGCTGTTGACAAAGTGGCAAAAACTATTGGCCAGTAATGAAATAATTGTTCATTTTGCCTTTAGGTAGAATTAGGAGAACTTACAACACAGTATTTGTGCATTATATAATTTAGTATAGACACATAAATTATTTCATGGGACACTTATGTCATCCAAGTCAGGTTTTTGCTATCTTTGTGATGAATAATTACTTTTTTGTTCTTTACATCTTATAATACACATTAATTTTCTTCTCCTTAAGTCGAGCTATTGCCTTGAGGTATATGAGTTCCAAGTTCTTAAAAATAAAATAGAAATGCAAATATTTCAGTGTTTGGCTTGCACAAAGGCATTACAGGAATGATTTGCTGTTCATTTGTACGCCAGAGAACATTTATCTTTGTCATTCAGTTTGAGGGAGGACAGGTTAACCAATCACCAAACAACCAAAATTTGTACTGGGTGCATTTTGAGGCAGTGTTTCAGGGTGCAACATTTGAAACTTGACCATGTGTAGCTTATCTTATTGCTCAGCTTTGTAAAAAGCCAGAAAGTCAGTTGTGTTAGTTTTTTTGCTGGGATGGAATTTTTTGTTGGTTTGTTTTTGTTGTTTTTCAGTATGTCTGATATGTTGCTACGTTTTGCTTTTAGGAGAAAAACAATGTTGTTAACACACTTGTGTTTATAGTTGCTGCTAAGCAGTGTTATGCAGAGCCAAGGCTGTTCTCCGTGAAAGGTCTGAGGAGCTGGAAGGGAACAGAATGGGGACAAGGGGGATATTCCATACCATATGACATTGTGTGGAAGGAGTATTGAAGGGGGGAGTTCATTGCTTCCTCTACTGTTGATTGGGGGGCTAGTTGGGCATTGGTTGGGTGATGGTGAGCAATAGCTTGTGTATCAGTTGTGTGTGTGTGTATATATATATATACATTTTTCAAAAATATATATAAATATATATATTATATATATATGCATTTTTCAAAATGATGATCTTTTTCCTTTTCTTATAGTGAATAGCTTTATCTCAACTCATGAGTTCTATTTTTTTTAATTTTTTTTTTTTTTTTCCAGTTTTTCTCCTTGTTCCACTGGGAGTGTGGAGGGTGGTGGAAGGAGTGAACAAATGACCATATGGTGCTCAGCCACCTGCTGGGTTAAAGCACAACATCAATCTGCAGCTTCCCCCCTATTGCTAGAAATAACTTTTAAAAGATGTTGTATTTAAGATCATTTTTTTTTAAGATTGCATTTAGTTTTTTAAAGTTTATAAATTCTTTATTATACAGAATAATGTTTAGAAAAGTAGAGGGAGAATTTCCATTTTGTGGTCCAGCTGGAAAATAATTCATCTGCTCTACTTATTAGTTAGCAAAACTGGGAAAAGGAAAGCATTCTTGCATGGGGAACAGCTTAGAATAGGGACATAAATTCATAGCAGATAGTATTCAGTGTTGCTGAAGTTCATGTGCAGGGAGATTACATTACGCTTAACATTTGTGAGGAATTCTGGTTGATAAGTGATTTTGCAGGCCATCACTGTCTCTGGCGTTTCCTAAATTACTACCATTTAATTAATTCAAGTGGTTTCACTCATTTATTCTCAGAGTCTGGACTGGTGGCTCTGCCATCTCATTATTGTCGATGAAGCTGGTAGCAGCTATTAGTTAGGTTGCTTGATGCTATTGTCTAGATTTGGCTGCATAAAACACTTCCTGATTAAAATCTTACAGATTTTTATCTTCTGTGAAGTCTCACCTCTATTTTTTATTTTTTTTTCCCCCTTGAAAAAAGCAAAACCTGAAATACTTATAAAACTGAGCAGGGGACAAGTATTGCTTTCTTCCTTGTTGAATTTGTTGTACTCCTTTTATACTGTACTCTAATTTCACATGCCTTGCAATAGTAATCTGCAGTTTAGCAGGAGACTGGCTTTCATCAGATTGCTTTCTTGCATCAGAAGATGTGACTTTGTCAAATGAATGAAGGCTTTTTGAATATTCATTTTCTGCTCACACTTAAAGTTTTGGTGCGTTGCTTTGCCTGAAGTCCCCAAAGGTGTTAGTGAAATGAGTTTGTTGCACCAGCAGTACTCAACTTGCAACTGTAGCTTAAAGTTTGTATAGATTGGCTGTAGATGAGTCACAGATCTCTAAGCTGTCTTGGTTTCCCTAAAAGCCATTATGCCAGCATAGTGAATTCGATGCAAGGAGGTAGACACGTGAATATAAATGGGACTATATATCGTATAAGGCATGTAATGATTTTACGTCCAGCTGAAGGGTATGGAAAGAGTTTACCACTAATACAGTGAGTCTGAAGGAAGGAAGGGCAGTTTTTTTGGGAGGAAAGCTGGAAAGAAAAGGTTGGGATAGACTGTGTTATGTAAAATGGAGATTTCATGAGGATAGACAACATGATTTTTTTCTAAATAGAGGTTTTTGCTTCAGGTATTTACTTGTGTGTGAATTTACAAATGTTATTTAAAAATAGTAATATTCTTGCCATATCTTAATATATCAGGTGAATTACTTTTTTTATGCAGTTTCTATGCCTAACTTCTAGGCTTTAAAAAAACAACAAACTCCTATGTTTAAACTTAGTAGGTATGTTACATATTTGTTAATCAAATTGGAATACATTTTAGAAATATTACCCTGTGTAGATATGTAATTGGTTTAGGTTGAAGAAAAAAACAATAAAGTTGCTGTAGGAACTAACCTTTGTTTAGTGATTTTTTAAGTTTTATTTTTGTTCTTGCAATTATCTTCTACTTTGCAAACAAATTGGAAAAAGTTAGTGAATCTCAGCCACCTGTTTGCATATTTCAGAATACCACTGTTGGAATTCAGCTATTTCAGCTCACTAGAGAGTACAGCTCTATGAAATGAGCAGTCTAAATCTGACTAGGAGGGCTGGGATATCATCAAGGTACCAATCTAATGAGTGACTAAGAGGAGGATGTATGTGTGTGGACTACATACATAGACAGTTGTATCTGAGAGCTTTTCTGCTCTGTCTGGGAAGAAGTAGTTCTCTTCAAAGCCCTTTTGAACTGATGGTTCCATTTGAACTACTGACTACATGGCCATCTTCTCTCACATTGATAGAGGTATTGCTTTTCTTCTCAGTTTTACAAGCCATTCTCAGATTCTTACCTGCATGTGTTTTAATGCTTTTATTTGTGCCAAGCTTTTAAAAATGACAGGGTAAAGCATTGTGTCCTTCATTTATTCCTTGCACCAAGCAGGCAGATAGTATGTGTATTATGGGAAATAATACACATTATACACATCCAAGGATATGTATTTAGGCATATATGTGTACATATAGATTTATTATCAACTATAGGTGTTTTGTTACTTTTATGTTTTTTTATCTGATATGCTGATAACAGATACCATACTGATCTGTCTATGTCCTGGTAATTAACCTCTTTTTTTCCTATAATGCACAAGAATGCATTGGTGTTGTTAGATTTCTACATTGTTTAAACCAATTATTTGTAAAATTCTCTGGACAAGTCATCTCCTGGGTTTATATTGCAAATTACTACTAACTAGAGCTTTGATATAGTGAGATTAATGAATGTTCAGAGAAAATGCTATGCAGATATAAAGATACAGAAAAGGTTTATTAGAAAAACTTAGAATTTCTAATGTCATATCAGCAGTGATAATATTCTTTTCTGTCTACTATACTCAGTTTGATTTCAGGATCTTGATTGTGTCTACAGTAATGCCCTTTAAAATAAAATAGACCTTTAGTTTTGCCTTTTATAGTGCTTGAAGATAGTGTTTGGAGTAAGTAATTACTTTGAAAGCTTGTAAGATCAAGAACAGTATCCAAAAAGTGCTTCTGTTGCATAATGGACTTAGCACCTGCCAAACATTCTGTTTTGCTTTGTTTTAGTGATGCCACAGAGGAATAAGCATGCTGTGTAACCTAAACAGTAGGGTAAAATTGATCAGCAGCAACTTGAACATTTGACTTACTGCTGGTAAACTTATCTATCTATTTGCAATAGTTATTCAGCTGTTCTGTGCTGTTTAATCTATCACACAGTCTCTGTGTGTGCCGAGTTATTTTCTGGTTTTAAAGCAAAACTAAGAAACTTCCTCATTGGTGAAACATGCACAGACAAAATAAATGAAGAAAATATTAAGGTCTTTTTCTGGAAATAAAACAACTTCACTGTTGTGTAAAGAAGAGTGCCATGATTGATTTCAGAATAAAACAAGTCAGATCTTTAACTGGTATAATTGGGAGCAATTATTTGGCAGTTCAGAGGTCAAGTGCAGATGAGTTCAGAGCTTAAAATGTTATGCACAGCCCAAAAAACACTGTGCTGCTGAGTTTGTGATGCTTACAAAAGCCTGGTTCCATATGTCTATTTATTAAATGTATCTGAAGAAAACAGGGCTGTCAGCTCTCCTTCAGTTCCATCCTTACCAGTATCATATTCAGAAAGTTATGAAGCAGGTTTAGATCTAAGTCTTCAGATTTATTGTCAGCTTGTCTGGAAAGAAGCAAAGGTTGAGGGAGCATTTAAAATAATCTTTCTCTGGATGACAAGAGAATAAGAAAGAGATTGAATGAGTCAAGAAAGGTGTAGACTGGGGAGAACAGTTATATGGCACTTGGAAAGAGGAGGGGAAAGAATAGACAGCATGGGGAGGAAAGCAGGGAGCAGAAGATGAAGGGTCTGCCAGATTTCAGAATAGAAAATACTGTTGAACCAAAAACTTAAGGGGAAATATACCAAAATGAGAAGATGGATGAAGGAGTAGAAAATATTCCACTTTCCTTAGATCTTTGCTTTAACAGTGAAAATCTTGCACAGAAAAGTTCTATCTGCTCTACGTGGATAATGTCCCCAAATTTTATTTCAAGATGGAGTAAGCAGGTGAAGGGAGGTGGAAGTTACTGATGTAGAAATGAAGGGGTGAGAGAGAGAAAAAAATCCTTTTTTCTACCTCATGTTAATGTGTTAAACTTGGATTTTATTTTTTTTTTAGTATTCTCCAAAGAACTTTTTTGGAGTTTTGCTTCTGTGTAATAATTGTTCACTTTAATTCTAGAATTGTAAAGATTGGGAGGATTATAGGAGCAATGCTTACTGTGTAATTACTCTTTAATATGTATTTAAAAAAAGAGTAGTGTCTCAAAGTTTTGATGTAATGCTGCAGAGTTAAGATTTTTCCTCTAACTGATATCTGTCCTTACATTCACCTCTGCAATTTCTGGGAAAAGTAAACAGAAAATGGTTGCCCCCATACTGGATACACTTGTTAAAGGAAATACCTACGCTGTGGCCTGTTCAGTGTTTTTCAGCAAGTTGCTTAACGTTGCTTAGCAGCAAGCAAAGATGCTGGTTACTAACCGCAACGTAAATACGAAAGCATCTAAGATAGTGACAACAATGTGTCTTCTTGTGATGTTTTTACGTGCTATATAACTGGGGCCAGATAATCAAGACCAGCTTCTTGATGTCAGTGCTGTGAATTGTGCAAGAATTTTAAAAGAAAAAAATCAAGAACATAGAACATGGAAAAAGTAAACTCTGTAGATCGTGTGAAATATATTTGTTACTGAGATAGCATTACAAAGCATTCCTAAGTGGTGATGTGACATCTTATGATTAAAATACTGCTGAGTATTGAAGGTGTTAAGGCAACTCTGAGATGCTTAAATCATTGACAAGGAGAGGAATGGTTTTATATTTGGTAAAGAATTAAAAATATTGCCATTTAAGGACAGTATTATGCATTTAGTTTATGGCGGATAAAGGATTTTTTTTTTATTTTATTTTATTTTTTTTTTGTAAGTGTGAAAGAAAATTAAAATTCCCTAGAAAATTTAAGATCATTTGCTATGGTTAAGGAATTAAATGAAGCAAAATGGTATGCTGGATGTTGAATCAATCAGAATTAAGGTTCATTTAAGTGACAGATTTTCTATGCACGGCAACTTTCCTTTAATACTTCTGGTGAAAATGATGCTTCCTTTTAATCTGCCAAGTTACCTGTGTTTAATGAAGTGATTTAGGCATTCTGGGTGGGTTATCTCTGAGTTGAAATTCTAAATATGATCAAAATGGAGTTTTAGAAGTAGGATGTAGTAGGGCTAGCTTCTGCAAGATGAGCTAGGTGGCAGAATTGACTAAGAAAGTGGCGCTTAGCTATTCCATTAGCTCCGAATGTCAGTTTGTTCACTGAGTCATGTAAAATGCTGTGCGCTTTAACTTTATACCTTGCAGAAAGGAATTATTTTTTTATATCAAATAATTTTTGTAATATTTTACGCAGAATATATTAAAGCAAGTGAATGCTAATTTCTAAAAAGCATTCAGTGAAATTAGAAAATGCACCTTGTTTTGCAAATCCAATATGGTTATTTAACAACTCTAGTGATAGAATTATTTGTCATGTGTATTGCACAATGTAAGGTTTATGGAAGCATATTTCCCCGAGGTTCTCTGCATTGTTTTGGCCCAAGTTTGCTTCCTTTATAATCTCAATTTTTACTGCAGATGAAGGTGAAGAATGGCTAGGAGAATGGGAATGACAGGTGCCAATCATTACTGCTTATTTCTCTTCTGGACAGCTTTTGGATACTACAATGAGTAAGTGTGATGTAAAAACAGTAAGGTGTTCCTTTTTAGACTAAGTATACAAAAGTCGGTGATTCTAAATCCAAGTGTATAGCAAGCAGAGCTTTAGTTACAGTTTTGAGTGTTAGTAGAAAAAGTAATGTTTTTCACAAAACAATTAGATTGTAAGAAGTGTTCAATCTATGAAAAGTATCACTTGATAACTTCCTCCAAATTCATGTATTTCATTTAACCTACACGTGACTCTGGTTTTGTTATCTTGGTGGGCAATGTGTCAAAGAAGACCTGACTCCCATTCTTCCATCTCTTTGCTTTAAGCTCTGTCTGATGTGCACAGCGCAAAAGGGAAATAGCCGAGTGGAGCCAGTATGCATAGCTGGGAATTGGGAACTCCTGGAGTTTTTACTTCTGCTGTTGTTCCATTTTATTGCATTTGTTGAGTCACTCAGGTTCTAATTATTTATTTATTGCAGATGCTCGTAGGTGGTGACAACTGTCATTGTTATTTTACTGGCTCCTTAATATTTTTGTCTCTTTTCTGTACTTAGTAATCTGATGGTTGTTCCAGGAAAGAATTGTGCTTCATGCAATGGTCTAACAGGAAAAAATGATTATCCAGCCCACTTTGAGTATAAGCTCTACCGGTTATATGTGCTTTAAAATGTAAATTTGCCATTGCACTGCATTTTGTCCCTACTTTAAAGCTACTGTTCTGCTCAACGAGCTTGTTGAACACAGAACTGGATTCTCTGTGATCAAGACCCAGTTATGTTGAGTTTACTAACTTGGTTAATAAGACTATAAATAATAATTCATAGTCTTCTTTTGTAGTTAGAAGTAGTAGACTATTATAATTTTCCTTGTCAGCACATATGGTGGGTGATAAACTAACTAATAAAAGTGCCACATGGAGCATAGGTCCACTTTTATTTTTTTTATGACTGTTTCTTTCATCCTATACATAATTAATGTGCAAGGCTCAAAATTGTTTTGTCTCCGATTTCAGTTTCTGATGATATATTCTGAGCTGTAAATGTGTGAAAACAATGATTCCCTGACTTAATCAGCTGCATTTGTTCAATAGCTATTTTATAAAAACAACAAATGAAGTTGTCAAAACATATTTTCAGTGTTTTGTTGTTGTTTTGTTTTGTTTGGTTTTTTTTCCTTTGGATTCACACCTTGAATTCTATTGCTGGGTAGTTTAACTGAGATTAAAAATAGTTGTAAATTCCATGATCAGTCTTCAAACTGAGCAAGCGCATTAACTTCTCTTAAGAGTGTAACATTGCAGCTAGAGTCATTGACTGTCATTTAGTGATCTGATAAAAAAGAAATTACCTCCAATTTGTCACTTCAGGGAAACATTTTCATTGTACTGTTTAATTTTTAATTTGGAGTTTTTAAGCTTCCAGTAATGTTAAATAAACATATTAAATATTCTCGCCGGGTTGAAGAAATTCAATTTTTCTTTTGTTTTCATGCTTCAGATCTACCTTTTTTTGAATACTGTTGCCCAGAGGAAGGTTCATTAGGAAAATGTCTGTATCAGGAATAGAAGGGAAGAGTAGTTGATGTTGATTTCCTTGATTTTTATCAAGGCCTTTTGTATGTTGTGCACAACTGCTCTTACAGCCACACATAAGCAGATGTTTTACAGTATAGGATTCCTCAGTATGTATTTTCAAATATGTTGAGCTGTAGAACTTTGGGCCAAGTTGTTGTGTTGCATTTTTGGTTCTTTTTGTGATATATTTCTGTTGCTTATTACTCTTGTGTGGGGTGCAGTTCTGTTCTTTTCTTTGGTGTATAGCCAGGATATTCAAATATTTAATAGTTCATTTATGTGCAAATCACACATTTATGTGGTTGTTCTGTCCGCTTTGTTGAAAGATACTTAAGAAAAGGATATAAATTGTAGCTGGACCTGAGTAGTTAGAGCTATAGGACAGTAACATTAGTCGCTCAAGTTTGTTATGTGTAGCTTTTACGTTGTTAAGTTCAAGTAAAAATAACACTATGAAGTAAAAATAATAATAATAAAAATAGTACTCAGTGTATCTATACTTCAGCAATAGCAATTTCTGTTCCTGAATGGGAAGAAAAGGGGGGGATAAAGGGGAAAGTCTGAGGAAAGGAGAGAGTGAGAGGAAGAGAAAGTGAGCCTGATCTGGGTGTCATTTGTTTTTTTGGTTGTTGTTCTTTACAGATCTTAAAAGTCATTTTTTTTACTTTTGATCTTCCTGTTGGTTTTTTAGTTGTTTGTTTATTTTTTTCCAAGGTGCAAATATCTGAATATCTGCACTTCATGCAATTATGTCAAATTTTAAATCTTTCAACAAACAAAAATAGTGTTGTTTTTTTCCACAGTGAAGTAGTTGCTTCATATATTACAGAGTTTCTTATGTTGTTCAAATGTTTGTGGACATGAACTTAACGTATGGAAAAGTAAAATGAAAGCCATTTTTTGCCTTTTTTTTTTTTTTTTTTTAACTATACCCTTGAGCATTTCTAAGTTAGCATTTAATCACAGAATCTTGGCCGTGATGTTTCTGACAGGTAATTTCCTTAATGCGGTTGACAGAGATGGATTACATGGAAGCCTATTGGATCCAATGCTTTTGTGTGCAAGTGATAAGACTAGATTAGGGTTATCTTGCTCTGAGTGCCTGGGAAGATACAGCCACCTAATAATTCCCTTGGTAATATGGATAGTTTTTTGAGAGCAGAAATTCATGGCTGGATGCTGACCTGCAAAAATATTGCCAGGTTTTATTGCACCTTGAGAACATACAGGGCAGTGTGCATTTTTCTGTTACATAATATCAAAATCATATGTCAGAGAAAGACATATGTCTTGAATGTTAAGTTGGAGTAGTGATAAGGCAAGAGGCAGGCACGTATGTTAGGAATAATAATGAAACTTAAAATAATTTTTGTCATAACGATGAATTTTACAGGTGAATAAAATAAATGTTTTCTTTCTTTTTCAGCTGCTCTAAAAGTTTCATGTAAGAAAACTGCTGTTGTCTTGCTGACTTATGAAAAGATCTCAGCCTGAATGGTTTTCAACCCGGGGTTTAATTAGAACTAGCAAGGTCTGAATGTGTGATAGCATTTCAGATGTTGGTAATAGTTTTCTACAGTCAAGACTTTCTGAACTTGTGAGTAGAAAGCATATACAAAAGCTTGGGTGAACCAATTACGAGCTATACAAACAGCTCGATCTATAGCTTGTTTTTATTTGTTTGTAACTAGAGTTCACTCGTTACAGGATTTTGTCAGGAGGCAATTCAGAGTAAGCCTGGTTTAGGTTCTCTGTCATGTCTTCTTCAGCTGGTTGGAGGGTTAAAATGAGAGGCTTAACTTTTATGAATAGATTTAAGATAGAAAACTACAGCTTTGTTCACGGTGGAGTTTTGTTTTACTCTATAAACTGTTGAGAAGCTTTTCAGTGGGGACATGGAAGGGCAGCATACATATACTCTTCTACTTGAATCATAGTTCTTAGTTTCTTTCCAGCCACTGGTGTTTAACTGTTGATCTGTGTTATATTTGGAAAACGTAGTAAGTCAAATTACCATCCTGTAGATGGCAGTTAAAATAGCAAAAGGAAAGGGAAAAAAACAAACCCCGGACCTAATGTGAGAATATTTGGGCTGGGGAGGATGTTTCGTATCCTGCAAGATGCTTTACATGAAATCTTGTTGCGTTATGTTCTTACTTTTCCTTGTTGTTATTTATAAAGGGAAAAAGAAGCAAAGCAAAACAAACATTTAATGCGGAAACTGTGTCATGAAAAAGGATTGTGTAGGTGCTTAATGTATGCTGTGATGAGTCATTTTGGTTATGGTACATCAGAAAACTACTTCTCCCCATCTTCTTTCTAATAAGAATTTTAATCCATTGATGACAAAACCTCTAAAGTATTTCCTTGCTGCATTGTAATACACTGTGACGAATTATGTCTCAGGAGTTGTAAAATTTTCTCATAGCTTGTAATACCTCATTTAATGAATTGAGCACACTGAAATGTAAAGATGAAGCAGCATTTATTTTGTATGTTATATTGCATATAATTTTTAGATTTGACATTTATAGCCATGGAAGCTGTTATTTTACATATCATTTTTAAACCGTATCAGCCTTAAACACATTTAAATTTAATAAGCAAGTAGATTAGATTTGCTTTTAAGCTAGGCATATCATTATAGTTTGTGTTCCCTTTGGTAGGGCACGTGCTAACCATTAAATAGAGTATTTAGTTGTCTCTTAAAACCTAAAAAATAATAAAAGGAGATGTATTTACAAAAGTAATTGAATGTAGAGATGCTTTTGGGGACAGTGCCTCAGCCGTGAATTCTGTGGGATGTAGGCATAGAAGTACATTTTGCATTTTATTAAAAACTGCCTGATTTAGAGTAAATATTAATACAGGAGCGATGTGTTTCAGTTATGAAATATTGGTTCTGTCATAGTAACATATGGCCTGATTATCATCTCCTGCCGAAAGAAATCCATGGGAGGGGAGAGCTTATTTGGAAGCTGCATGATTTACCAGGCAGATTTTCTGATGCCTCATCTTTCTCATCAGAAAGAGTTTGGTAGGTGCGAAGGACCTTTCCTTGCAGCCTTCTTACTGTTTAAAGGCCTTACTGTTCTTTCAAGGAAGCTTTCAAGGAAGTACAGAATTTACTAATCAGAGGCATAACATAGAAAAGGCATCAAAAGAATTTGTTCTTTACCATGGGGTTTCTAAGAATGTTATTCAAAAATGAGGTGCATGGTTTCCATTGGTACAAACACATACAAGTCACCATGGATTTCATCCTGTGCATTTCTCTATGTTATCTGTGAACTTTTGTTGATAACTTCTTTAGCGTAGAAGATTGGCAAAGTATGGTATCTGCAAAGCAAGTCATGTACTCATTATGCATAACTGAAGAATTCAATGATTTTTTAGCATGTCTTGCAGGCAAGGATAATTAGGTGTTATGGTGTTTACACTGATGGAACTACAGGGGTGTCCTGCTACACAGTTTTATTTTAGTGTGGTAAAGTAATCAGCTGTGTGTGGTTATTTTCCTTCTTGCACTTGTGAGTTTTATATGCTTATTTTTCATTTGAATAAGATACCGTATATCTGAGAGACGTAACATCTCATGCCTTTTGTTTAAGTACTACTTTTTCTTTTATTCATGTGCTGCACAGTGAATTCGTGAAATTACACTTAATAACATGAAAAGGTAGTTAAAAAAAAAACACCACCACCAAAGCCTCATTTCTGGAGGTCTGTAGAAATGCATCTTTAGGTTTACTTCAGCATTGAAGGGGACTTTTAAAAAGATAAGAGCTTAATCCAGACATCAGTGGTGATGATTTCCTTCAATATGATAATAAATATACCAAAGTACCCTTTTATCTTTAATAATTCAGGAATCACTGAGCATTTAAAGGTTCTCTTCTGTCATTTAAGGAGTCTGGTGGTGATTTGTTAAAAATAATATCAGATGTTTCTCGACAGTAGACAATAAAAACATGTGGAATGCATAAGAAATACTATTTCAGAATGGATGTTAGTGCTTTCTACAGCTCTTGCGTAAAGGTTTAACTGTTGTCACCTCGCTTGTCTGCCATCTTGCAAACTGTTACTGTTTTCATGACTTCCCAGTATTACAGGTCATCTACAGAAATCAGTAATTTTATAAGAAACTCCTCCACCTTCTTCTTGAGATATGATTTAAAATGTCTACAAAACAATCTTTGTACCGGAATACAAAGCATTGCTGTGCTTTATTGGGAAAAATAAATCAGTGTAACTGTTACTGATCAAAGGTACTTATAAACCAAGGATTTGGAAGGTGCTTCTAGACTGAGATTTACAATTTGTAGCACTACGATTTACCAAAAAGTATACGTTTGTATTATGCTATTAGAATTTATAGGGAGATCAAGCTAATTCAGCATTTACATGTTGTTATTTCCACTTGCATGTGAAGGACAGGGAATAAATCTTTGTAACTGCAACTTTTTTCCTTTTCCTTTTATTTTTCTTCCCTTTTTTCCCCTGGAAGATAAAATTTTTAAGCTAAGAGTTTTACTTTCCTATAGTCAAAACATTCTCAAGCCAGTTACTCTGCTACTGACTGTAGTACAGGTCTGAAGTACATTCAGGTGTATTTAGAAGCCTGTATGGGTATGAGATATGCAAGGATGCCTGCCTTCACTTCAGCTCCTAAAAGGAGATTTCACGGTTTGAAGATAAAATGTGAAGGTAGCTAAAAGAGAATGAGTGAAATATGCATATACAGTATTTATGATGTTAAAGCATGTTAGAGATTACACAGTGGTAAGAAGTCCAAAAATCAAGGACTGAATAGTTGCATCATGTGTTTGGCTGCAAAGCCAAGCAGTTCAGAAGCCATAGGTCAACCAAGGGAGTACAGCAGAACTTTCTGAGATTTCTGAGGTGTTGGGCCCATTTTGAGGGTTTCTGTTAATGAAAATGAATGTTTTGCATGGGATGAGCAGCTAGCTGAGCTATGTGTTGTACAGCCCTAAGTCACTAACCAGTTGTCATGGTAACACTTCAAAATGGTGGTGGCTGTGGCTTGACATCAGAACATTTGCTGTTAAGTGAAGCTTTTTCTGAGATTGTAATGGAGTGTTTTAAGTGGGTGGACCTTTTGGACTCGATAAAATATTCAGTAGATTGTAGTAAATATTAATCTGTCTCCTTCCAGGATAATTCACCATTCTCTGTATTTACAGTTCTGTGCTAACAGAACGGCACTCCTGGAAGAGAGGATTAGTCAAACTTGTTAAAAATGAACTTGCTAATAATGCATTAAATCGCTGAAGTTGTTTCACTTTATCCTTTCAAAATACCATGTGGCAGATAGGTTAAATTTGCCATTGCTTTCTTATGTGAAGAAATTATTTTAATAGTCATTTTATTTAAAGCTGAACTTAAACATCTTTACATTGGGTCTTTCCCATTTTGAAAGACCAGAAAGAAATAACTTTCATGCTTGGAGGGGCAAATGGTAGAAATGACTTAAGTATAAAGCAGGGAATTGAACATCTCTCTGTCAATCATATGTTAACGTACTTTGTTACTGACCATATTGTGTTTGAGATGAAGCACTGTGAATGCTGTCTTATCCCTCACTTAGATAAGCCTTCAAAAGTGATCTCAAATCATGTCTTCCACAGAACAAGGATTTGCTGAGAGTGACAAGCACATGCCCGCTGCAGTTCCTGCATGCTTTTCAATAAGTGAATTCTAAGGCTTCTGACAGACAGAAAATATCTTAGAAAACACTTAATGGTACACTTCAGAACAGCAGAATACATTGGGTGAAAAGCAAAACTATTTTTGCAAGTCAGTATTTATAAACTTAAATAATAAGCTTATCAGGAGGAAATGGAAATTCATTTTAGGGTGTTTGGAGAAATCATCTCGATGGGTAATAGTAGTTCATTTCTTTTTGCTATTGCTCCACTTCACTGATAGTTCGCACAGTTTTGATGGCCTTTGGGGGCGAATCCAGTCCACTGTGGCTCATCCTAATCTCATTCTTTATCCCTGTTTTGAGAGGCTTTGTGGAAATAATGTGCAGATGTGTACGTGCTTTTAGGGTAGATGGTAATGTTGTCTAATGTGACCCTGTGAGAGTGACACATTCTGCTTAATCAGTGAGAGTATTGCTATTTAATTTTCTTCCCAACTTCTTTATTACCTTTTCTTTTATGTCTATCATCTATTAACTGAAATATCAAAAATCAAACACTGCTTTTATTTTATTAGACTAGCTATGCTCCACTTGTTCACTCCTAGCCACCTCTGGAGAAGCCAGGTGTTTCTAACTGCATGTGGTTTTGCCTCTTCATGGTCACTCAGCTGTGTTTCTCATAGTCTCTTTGCTGGTTTAATTTCTTTGTCCCTAATACTTCCCAATGCAGGGTTAGTACTGGGGTGTTCCTGTAGCCTTATCAAATTGAGAAAAGTAAGATGCTTGGGAAGAAAAGAAATGCAGAAACCTATTTATACTGCACCTTTCAATAACACTGTTCTTAGAGATAGATGGAGGATGTTTAAGAAACAAATATATGACATAAGAAAAAAATATTTCAGTAGAAAGTTTCTGCCTTGCAGTGTCCAACGAGCAAGTACAGCATTTGTTCCTGGGAAATACAGTTTAGGTAAATCTATTGCACATGGGTAAAAGGCATCTTGTTTAAAATAAAATCAAACAAAACAACCAAAAAAAACCCTTGCAGAATATCATACCCAAGGAGGAGCTGTAAATAGCTTTCCATCAAGGTGGATAAATGTTCTGGGAAAGATTTTGCAAAATGCTATTTTAGGACAACAATTTAGGGCTCTGAAATAATGCTCCTGAAAGAACTGGCATTTGTGAAGTTTCAGCTGCAAGGCAGTATTCTGAGAACACTGCTTCAAGGAAAATATGACTTGGACAGTAGAAGTACCGAGCAGTGTAGTGCTGAAGCAGAAGAGCTCTGGAAAATACGACCTGGGGGGAAAAGCTGGGAATGAGAAACCTGAATAAGGGCTCCATATTTATGTCTGGACATACATAAAAAGTAGCTGTAAATAAAAAAAATAATTAACTTTTTCATTGTATTCACGACTCAGTAGTTTGCTTCAGTGTCACTTTAGGGGCAGCAGCGGGAAAATCTCTAATGGAAGGACAGTTGAGAACTTGAGACTGTTGTTCAGAAAGGCATTAAAATCTTCCTTGCTGATCATCCGTAATAAGTTCACAAAGTTGTAGGTATTAGCTTATCTTGTAAGATGGGGTAGAGAGAGGCTTGGAGGAGAGAGAATGATCTGTCTGGATCTGTTTTATTGCTCTATTATTTGCTTATCCAGCTAACTCAGATTGAGGACAGTAATGACAGTTAAGTGCTCTTGAGATGAAAAGTGCTTTCCTCATGTTTGATATCCTTGTTTTATTTTGTCTTCTGGTAAACTCATTTTGAAATAAATAAAAATAACTTGAAGCAATCTCTTTTTAAATATATTGGCAATTATTTGCTATATTACATCTCTTTCTTTCAATTTTGAAACTAAGAGAAAGGTAGAAAGCTTGTTTAGAGGTCTGGTCATTTAATGGGATGTATTAATTTATAAAAAAAAAAACAACAGTTGAAGCAAGAAGATGATGGAAACTGAATCAGAATATTAATTTGGGAGCAGAGGCATTGTCATAGGTGTGAACTGTGCAGTCCCCAGGGCACGTCTGCAGACAGTCTTTATTTGTTTAGCACTTCCTATTGGCTCTTTTCCAAAATCCCGAGCACTTCATTCTCTTTAAATACAAGTTGAAAATAAAAATCTTACCGTCACAGCTGAAGAAGGACTATGGCACAGTTCAAAGAGGCACAACTTCTAATGCAAAGAACAGATAAAACTGGGCTCACCAGGAGTTATTTCTTATCTCCCACACAAGAGTTTCATCTTGTATGAAGAATCAGATGTCCTTTTGAGCTGACACAACAGCAACAGTTAGAAAATTTAATCATGGTATTAATTTTTAAGCATAATAAAATTTAAATTTTAACAGGGCTATTAGTCCATTATTGAGTAGAAATGATATCATTTGCAGAAATGTCACAAGTGTCTAATAAATATTTCTGAACTGTGATTGAGTGGAGACAAGGCAGTGTAGCATTTTCTATTCTGGAAATGAATAAGGAATTTCCTGTAGATCTATAGGACACTCCAAAAGCACAATATATTCATACTATGAATACGTAAGTTTAATGTATGTCCTTCCATACTCAAGTAAGTTCTCCTTTTGTACTCAGAAACACACAAAAATCCATTTTGTTTGTATGCACAAAATAATATAACCTAACAGGAAAAGTCGTGTAGTTATACTTATTCTCTGGTTCCCTTTCTTCACTTTTTGACCTCTCCATCTCTCCTCCTGGTAGTGACTCTCTAGTATCACTAACTCTCCACTCTTGATGTCTTCTCACTCAGATTCTCTTAATCTTCTGTTCTTCTTTCCCCCTTTCCATCATGTTTTAAATGACTTCTCCCATACTCATAAACTCTTGACCTCA
Organism: Coturnix japonica; assembly: GCF_054131305.1. Lineage (NCBI taxonomy): Eukaryota > Metazoa > Chordata > Aves > Galliformes > Phasianidae > Coturnix > Coturnix japonica. Next base: position 18,029,808 of record NC_140675.1, on the reverse strand, counting down.
AATTTATTTGTGACTTCAGTTCTTCTTATCTATCTTCTCAGAATCACCCCCTCATCTCACTAGACTTCGAGGCCCATAGTTGGCCTCTTGCTCTTTGCTACAGTACTGCTTATATCCCACCTCTTACTTAACAGATGATTCACTGCTGGATGGGTCCAGGTACTCAAGGGAGTCCAAAAACTTTGTCTGTAGTCTGTTCTTCTTTCTGGCTGGTTAATCAGTCCTTCTAATCTTCTCCCTTAGTAGACTGCAAAGATGTTTATAAACACCATGTTTCTTCGCTTGTAGTGCCATTAAACTTACTCTAAAATGTATTCAACTTTTACTATTTCTTGCTTCTTGTCACATTGCAGAAGCTATGACAACAATGTGTCATGAAAACATTTTCCACATTGTTAGTCAGGATGTAGTTTGGCAAAGAAACAGAAATTAAGCTTGGGGTTTAAGAAGGTAATTGAACACATAAGTGTTCTATAACTGAAAGAAGACTGCGGTGTAAAGGAAATCCTCCGGAAAAACTGACACCCTTCTCAAAATGCACTGCTCCTACAGAACTGTGATAGCTGGGCAGCAGCAATGTTATTTTAGGATCAAGGTTTGAAAATGGGTCTTAATTTAGGACACTTGCTGCTATTACTCCCTTAACGTAATTGACTTCGTGTAGCACACACATATCATTTCATGTTAGCTGTTCCCTTTGAACATTCAGTGCAGTTTTGTGTAGTACTGCTGCAATGGAATAAGAAGGGTTTGGATGAAGAAATAAGACTGTAAAAGTTCTCTGAAATTTCACTATTTTTGTGAACTTGAAAGGGTTAAAATTACCACATGAAAGTTTGGTAAGACTTGCATATCCAATAGAAGGATGTGTGAAGAGAAGAAGGGGGTAACCCTCTAAAAATAGATTTATGGTCATATCATCTAGAATTCATCAGAACTGAAAGATAATATACCAAAGCAGCTGATGGATACTTTTTTTTCTCTTCCGTATGGATAAATTTTTCTTTGTCACTGAGATAAAATGTTCTTTGTCAGCAGCTACACTTCCCTGTCAGATTTTATACTTCAGTGAAGAATGTTTTATGTTCAGCAGCTGTCACGTAAGTATTCTCACGCAGTTGCTGTATTTCTACCCTTCTCTGTTCTACAGAATTACACTTCTTGCCCTTATGTTTTATCCCAACTAAATAAAAACAAAAAACAACCTCAAAACAGCACACCAATTCTCACTTAGCCTTTCATGTCTTCATTCAGTAACACAAATACAGTAATTGTCCCACAATCATGTATTCTGGTGCATGTAAGACCAAGACATTTCTTTGAGTAGATTTTTAAAGCAAAATGTAAAGTAGTAGAAGTAGTAGATGATTCTGTTTAGACTAGGTTGTGGTGTTTGGTTTGGTTTTACTGTTCTGGAGTTGGTTTTTGTTTGTTTTTAAACCTTCATGTATAGGTACTTGGCAATGTGAACCTTCTTACTGCTCATAAGAGGTCTCAGCACCTGTGTCTGTGACTTCAGTCTGCCCCAGCAGGCAGAAGCATCATTTTTCATTTGTTTCTGTTTTCTTCCATTTTAAAGGTAAGCATCTTTAAATTAGTTTTGCTCAGTGTTAAGTGCTTTTATTAAAATTCAAAGTGGAATGTTTAGACCTCTTCATGTCAAAAAAGGTCTTCAGTTTTATTGGGAAGAGTTGTGTGCCCACTATATGTTGTGAAATTGTAAGCTGTAGATATAAACACTCTGGAGGAGGAAAGAACAAAGTTAAAATCACGTAAAATATGCTTTCTTTCAGTAGCATTTTTTTTTTTTCCTCCCCAGAAAGGAAACTATATATTTTCTTTGATTGTATGTCTTTTCAGCTTGCAGTAGTACAACTCATGCACAGAAAGCATGTAGATAAAGGAGGGACAAAAGCTAGGTGTCACTCTTCTACCAAACTTTGTGGATAGTAAAGAGAAACCCTGCTGAAGGCATCTGGAGTTTCATGTCCTCAGTGACTGTTTGTCGCGCTAGATTAAAGACAAAAACAGTGGTCAGTGGGTTAGCAAGCACTGAGTGATTTCTATGCTGTTGCTGGAATGAGATTGGCAAACTATCTTAGAATGGTCTTAGGTGTAAAACTATGTTGGCTGGACCGGAGGCCCTTCCGTTGTTATTTATGCTCTGTGAAGTTATTGAGATGCCAAGTCTGTTGTCTGAGTGCTCTGTAGAGTTTTGTTTAGTTTCAGCAGCAAAGTTATCTTGTTTATTTAGGCTAGTACTTGCTTAGGTGGTATCTAAAAGGGGCAGGGAGGAAAAAAGCTGATCTTTGGAAATAAACGCTGTATTGTGACCATTAGTAGCCTTCGTTATCCACTTTTTGTACACAGAAATTTCCTGGGTTTCTGTCATCCTCATTCCAAAGCTTTGTTAATATACTGCCATGAAAATGAGAGATTCATACACGTTGACATAATTAATGAAGAGGCAGGCAGCATGCTCTACCAATTAACACCACAGGGAAAAGTAAAATTGGCTCCCTTTTTGTGCTTGTGCCGAAGTTAAGAACTGTAACACACAGCAAGTAAATAGAGATCCTTTTAATGAGCTGCGAGATAGAGCTGAATAACTCTGAAAGGATGTTGGATAAACATCACCAACTAAGGGTAGCTGATGAGCTTAGTTAATTTCTTTGAGGGAGGGGCCTTGTCACTGAATGAAAACAGTGCTTGTTAATAATAGTTTTTTCAGTGTAGCTTTTAGACACATTGAAAAAGTTAAAAGCACATCAGAACAAATATAGAAAAAAAAAAAAAAAAGATTGTTTGCTTGGTTTGACACCAAGTTTGTCAGAATTCAGCTTCTCCACTGATATTTCTATGCATGCTGTTTACTTATAATAAAAACTTGACTCTGACTCAGGTTCTGAATAGCCCAGCCATCTGGCAATAGAAGACATCACTCAGCCCTGATGGGTTTTTTTCCACCTGTCCCGGAAGTCCTAATATTCAAAATAATAGGGAAGAAAAGGGATGAAGTCATTCTGTGATTTATTTGAAGCATTCTGCTCATCTTGAAACGTGTGTAGGAACTTCAGAGCACTTCAGGTCAAAACTCTTTGCAAATAAATAAATAAATAGGACAATTCTCTTTAAAGAAACTGATAACCTTTTTAGTAAGATGAAAAGTTTTCCAAACCAGCTCAAATTTTAAGGGCTGTTTCTAGGGGTGGGTGGGGGGGGGGGAATGGTGCAGGCTTAAAATTGGTATCCATTAACCTAGGAAGTCCTCTTATTTCTATATACCTATATCAAATGATTATTGTATATGAGACATACTTATCTCTAATCTTTCTTGCTTATTCTCCTTGTGTACCTATTACATTGTCTAATCTTTTCCTGTCCCTAGTTTTCATCGTAATCTCCCATCAATTTGTGAGCTTTCTATTCTGCCCTATAGCTAATTTCTCTCCCCTTTAATAATTGTTTATCTACTCATGTCCTTCAGAGCATTTAACGCACTCTGTTCTGTCCTTGCTAATGGGCCAAGTGATTCTGTGGTGATGTCTGAGACTTGCTGGCTGTTCTCAGCTGATCTGATGGCTGTCAGCCTCCCTCCTCAGCCAGCTGGCTGTAGTTCCATCACAGCTCTGGCTCTTGCTATCACTATCTGACCAGTCTTTCCCTCCCAAGTGTCTGAATTATTTTATTTTTTTTTTAAATCGTGTACTTTCTCTCTGCCACTCTATGTATGTGCAGTCGCCCTGCTACCTTAGTCTAGAATAACTTCTAGAAGGTCTACAAAGAATAGTGGTGACAAAACAAGTCCCAGCAAACAAGATGAGTATGGGGTATGAGACTGAGAGGATAAGACAGGAGTTGGCTTCTAGTTAGAGGCAAATACTTTATTTTTGTAAGTTTTATCTATAATTATGTCTCTGACTTCTATTTTAGAAAACCATCTACTCTTTAATGCTTCATTTTTCTGTCTTTTTAAAGACAGAGTGTTAGTTGAATGACAAGTTTCATTTAACCTGTTGGTCTCCAGATTGTATGAAGTTTTTTTGTTGAAACTCCCCAGGGATAAAATATATTAAATGAGTTAGTATTTATAAATAACAACTCTTCTCACTGTAACTTAAAATACAACGAACATGTTGAAGACTGATCATTTCTGTAATCAGAAACTTGAATGTTGTGGAGATCTTTAATGCTTGAATCCTTGGTGCATGCATATATAGCAAATATATTTCTGGCCACCATATGTCCAGTAGGTAGCTACAGAGAAAATACTGAGACAGAAGGTGACAAGAACAAGAAGAATAAAACAGCTTTGATTGGATGAAAGCTTCAATAGGGTTAAGACTTTGATTTTGACTAATGACTACTAAGCGAGAAGAGGGATACATACAGTCAGGAATGTTTCTCAGGAGAGGAAGTAAATACTGCATAGAACTTAGTGCCCAAGGATGTTGTCATTCAAATTAGGAAATTGAAGTGCTGTTTTTCACATGGACCATAAATGCATACCTCACAGATTAGCTTGGTTAGTGCAACATGGAACAAGCTGTGACTGTTGTGTACAGCTGTTTGTGTCCAGCTCAGGGAGGCACAGAAGACACTGACTGCAGGAAAATAGGAGTGCATTTTGAGGGCAAATGCTGAGCTTCACATTGTGTTACTTACGTTCTGTCCTGATGTGTTTGCTACTGCTCAGAACTCTGGATAAGATGGATGAGCCCTTTGTCTGGGGCCATATGGCAATTCTTGTGTTTTAAAAATGTGTGTAAACTAGATGTGGTAACAAAATAGTCCTGAGCAATAAAGGCTAATTAAACAATTCAGAAAACATTGAAGGAACACCTTCACATAGTTTACATTTCTGTGCCTTGAATTAAATTTCCACAAACAAATATGAAGAGCTTCGAGTGTACCGTTAGAGATTATTAATTACCCAGCTCGGTACATATAAGCAATATATATGCCAGCTCCAATCACCACTAAGTCCATCAGCTTTGAGGGTTTTCCTGTTCATTTCTACTGAACTGTTAGTGTATGTGACAGGCTGTGGTTCTGTCAGAACGAATTGTCCCCCTTGAAAAGTTGGCAGCACAGGGAAGTGACAACTTAATGGAAGTTAAAGCACTCTAATGGCAGTGCCTGGTGAAAGCCGGGGAAAGTCATCCATAGCTTTTGCCCTGGCTTTTGAAAATGTCTCTTTGCATTTCTGGTTGTGTGCAAGATATTGGAGCTTTACTGGAGTCACATTTACAGGCATTATTCAATGAAATACGATTCACTGAAACATTTGTTTGTTGATAGATGTTGTTCCGCTGAGGTCAGCCAGCGTAACGTTGTGATCATATTGCATAGACTCAGAAGTGCTATCAGAATTGCTCGTTTTAAGGTCCTTAATTTTAGGTGTCATGTAAACCAGTTTCAAATCATCAAAATGAACAGAAATGTAAACATTTTATATGACTGTTCCTATGAATATTGAAGTATTTATATTTGCAAATGAATGCAGTATGTGTTAGATGGAATTGATGAGAACAGTTCCTTTTATTAAAGCATGCTTTTTTCTGATGAACAATAGATGGATTATTTCTAATGCCTTTTATCAGTATTCTGAATTAAGAACTGTGTTGATCCAGTAGATAAAACTATTGCTCCCATGTAATTTATGTCGATTGATCTATTTTTAAATGGCATTTGCATATGCTATCATGTTTATTTGTAACTAAATACAAAGCCATTTTACATACTTCTGTGAACAGTAATATAAATACCCAATGAGTACAGATAAATATTTTAACTATATCTTAATAGTCTAATAATGTTGAACTGTGTGTATTGCACTTTGGCTGTTGTCTTCTTGAGAGGGCCATGTGAAATTCTTTGCCTTAATTCTGGTGTCTTTTACCTGACACTGACTATTGGGCAAAACCAAAGTCATGATATGACTCTGACAAATTCACGGAATTTGTATTCTGTGAAACACCATCAAGTTCACACGTAGACAAACACTGGAATATTTACCTGTATGCTGTGAATCAAATAGGAATTGGAGTTTTCACTTCGCAGCTGCAATTGTTTCCCCCATACCTATTTCATCCTGACTTCAAGATGATTGCTTCCAGTTTATGCATTATAAATACTTAGCCTCACATAAGGAGTTATATCGGTACATGTAGAAGAGAATATTATTATTATTTTTAATTTAGGCAAACATATAATGTTTCATATCATACATGTTTCGTAACTTGTAAGACTTTTATTTTACTGTCTTTAGACTTTGCAGAGTTATTAATTTTAGTGGTACAATAAAGATTTATTTCATTTCTGAGCTACTTTTTAAATGCTGTGTGTGAAATAAAAACACAAGAGAAAATGCAGTTGTACTTAGGCTAAAATATCTTTATCAGAGCTCAATTTAAGGAAGATGAGGGAAATAAGAAATAATTTATGTTCTTATTATTTTACTCATTTAACAAACATGCTATTCTCTGTTTTCTGTGTCTTTTTTGTTTTTGGTCTTCTTGTCTGGGAGAGGTGGGCTAGTTTTATTTTCCCTACCGCTAACATTTTTAATACCTTCCTTCCTTAATTCTTAGGCTTTTTTTTTTTTTTGCTCTGAAATTAAGAAAGGTAAAGAAAACATATAAAGCTCTCTGTAATGGTTCAGGAGAATTTCTGTATAAGTTGTGAAGGTGATGTGGTACCAGCACAAGAGACTGTTTGGATAGGAACATGCCAGCGTCAATAACGCACCTCATTTTGTTTACATGAAACAAATTTGGAATTTACACAGAAAGCTAATGGAGTCTCTGGTGTCTTGCAGATTTCCTTGGCTTTATCTCCTATGTATAATTAATGCGAGCAAGTGAGTGAATGAGCACTTTTCTGGAGGAGCCAATAGGCAAGTATGTTAGGAAAATGAATGAACTGCTGAGATAAATTGCGAAGCTGCCCTCCTGAATATCCAGTTGAGGAACTCAAAAGGAAGTGCCATCGTTTTTATATCCAAAGGATTTATTTATTAAACATTGTTCATAATCTAAATAACAGGTTGGACTGAAAATAATTCTTTATTATCATTGTACTAGTTCTAACAATTGGAGGCTACTAATTACTGTAACAGAATAATTCATGTGAATATTGATCTCAGCCCATTCAGTTAGCTTGTTAGCATTCTGCATAATAATGGCCATTTCCAATAATAAGTAGAAAAATATACAGTGGTTCACTTGGCAGCAGGAAGATTTAAATGAAAGTTTCGTATCAACTGGATTTTGAAGGAAATAATCATTAATACAATGCATTAAAATAACTTACTTTGCTTTGAATTTTTCAAGTAATTTTTGAGATTATATCTCATTTGAATCTACTTTTTATTGATATGTGTTTTACCAGAGTGCTTCTTATCAGTACTCTGCTTATGACTAGTTTCCTGAAGGGAAGAAATAACACGTAGATCATATCTATATCTATCTATCTTTTCTTTTTTTTTTCCTGGCCAAGTTTTAGAAATATTTTCAATCTGTTGGACAACTCTGTCTGCAGATCTGCTGTTATTTTGACTACCACTACTGTAACATCTGGCAGCGTTGATGAAAAGTGTGAAGAAAGTCTTATGAATGATAAAATGAACAGGGAAATAAAGGAAGAAACATCCAGAGTACACAAAGGAAAAAATAACTTGTCCGCACATTTTATGTTCAGGTTCAAACAGAGGTTTATTCTTTGTCATTTTAGCAAGAAATCAATGGGGAATGCATAATTTTATTTTATTTTATTTTATTTTATTTTATTTTATTTTATTTTATTTATTTATTTTTTAGTGTCCTAGAGTTCACAGCAAATGGTCACCAATAGGATTCTCAGCTGCCACACAGTCTGGCTTAGCTCCTTTCTGCTCCATGGCTCCCAGTTGCATTCAGCCTATTGATGATGTGATGCCATTTTTTTGGATCTTTGCCCATCTGTTTCATTAATTACTGTCATATAAATTGATATTTCTAAACTAGAGACTATGCTGTTGTGCAGTTGCGCGTTCCGTATATCTTTCATGATATATTAGAAGTTTACTGACTTGTTACATTAGAATATGAATGTTTCGTCAGTTTTCACCAATATATATAATTATAATATTACGGTATGAACTTTTTTGAATGCTGGAGGAGAGATTATAATAGTGTAACCAAATTTTGGAAATGCTTGTTTTTCGCACTGTCAGTAGAGGTAGTTTCAGTGCTTTAGTGCTTTCTTCAAGGTCACAAAAGAAAAGTATGCCCTTGAATGAAGTATTTGTATTAGTAAGTTTCGGCAGTTGTTTTTCAGTTGTAAAATACATGAAGGAGTTGTTTGTGCTATCCAGGTTACCCATAATTTACCCGTAAATTACATGATCACGTACGTCAGCTTGAGTACAAAGATTTCAGGAGGACTGGGAAGAGCACAGTTCTTTAAGGAATTAAATGGAATCAAAGGTAAGGTAGAATAAATGTGGCATTCAGCAGTGGGCAACATTCTATCACCGAATTAACCCATTAACGAGCCCAGAGGCAACTGCAAAGAAGCCAACACAAATGTCAGTAAAGTATGCCAAAGAGCCAGATGCCATCAGTAGAAATTAACTTCTATGGCTTGGCATCCATATCTTTTGCCTGTCATTCAAAGACAAGGAAAAGCTAGACAAGTATAATTAGCTGCGGTGTGTATAGAATGTGTTTTCCCTTTTTGCCTTTACTTAGCTTCAAAGCAATTTTCTAGACTAACTTTCATCAGGTGTATTAATAATAAGTTTAGGAAGGATATAAGCTTTTTATGTAGACATATATGCGTTCCTATGCATGTGTAAACATCTGTTTCAGCGTTTGGGTTGGACAGAGCAGGAAGAGGAAACTGTGAAAGAAGGCAGTAAAACATGTGAGCTGCTCCAAAAATAATGCCTCCTATTTTATGATGTTGGCTCACAACATCAGAAGTGAAAGTTAGTGTGTTGGCAGTAGAGGCTGAACCTTCCTAACAGTATTTCCTTAAATTTTCTTGCCATGTGACAGATGGCAGCAGAAGGGTGCTCTGACAAATTGGTGTCTGACATGGAAGTGCGTATGGAAAAAAAAGGTGTGGAGTTGAATTTCTCCGTATGGAAAAGGTGGCATTCACCGATGCCGCCATCATCTTGTTGGAGACCAAAGAGTGGATGTGAGCACGGTGAGGTGTTGAGTGGTGTATTTCAGCAGTAGTGACAGTGGATCTTCTCTGTTGGTACAGATTTTTACAAGCACAGCATGCAGGCTTTTGTTCTTCTCTGGTAAAAATGCACACCTAGCAGTGGTGACTGTACTGAAAAATAGATTTTTGTAGCTGAGAATTTGCTCTATCAGACATTAATATCGTGCTCATTTTATCAGTTGTAGTTTCCATGGAAATAAATAGAGGAGGCATTACTTCTGGAGAGACCTGCATAAAGAACGTAGTAAAACCAGATCAATGTACAATAGAATTATGAAAGTAAATGTTTATCTTCCATCCATTCTAGTGTTTTTTGTTGTAGTATTTTCAATCATCTGAATTTAATAACTCTCTCTGAGTCAGATCTCCTCTGTTAATAAAGGAGTTTTTTACGTGCCTTTTGTTTGCAATGATATTCCTTACAACAGATGCATAGAGGTAAGATTTGGTAAATTTAGTTTTTATATCTTAAACTGAATTCATATATATCCTTATGTCCTTACAACTGCATCCAAATAGTTATTATTTGATATTTTTATTAAGAACAAACGAGATTTTCTGTCTGTGTTGTAAGTAGTCAGATTTTTCTTCCTTTTTGGCAGTTCTACAGTATTAGGAAAACTGTTTGCAATAAGTTGAGTTGCCTCCAGTGATGGTGAGGCCACTGGAAACTGTATTCTGAAACACTGAACTAATAGTCTTTTAGTTAACATGTATATACAAAAGGTGTGTCATCACATTTGGTTGGCTGTGTGTATTAATTAGGTGAGGAGGGTATGCATTGTGACTTTGGATAATTCTCATTTCTTCTGTTTCCATGTCTATCTTCTCTGACATCGTTGCAGAAAATAGAGTTTCTGTGAATAGTCAAAATCTGTTTGAGTTTTTTTTTTTAAGTGAGATTACAACAGTAATAAATATGACAAGTGCGAACTAATTCACAAAAATGTACAACTTAAAGACATACTGATAAGAAAGAGATAATTTGAGGTGAACTGTAGAGTTAAAATATTATTTTCCAAGACTTAAAACGTCTCCCAGAAGATTGCTTTTATGATTCAGCTGTCAAACATAGTTGCCAAGACCCAGTTTAAGGCAGACAATAAAGGTTTTTGATGAATACTTGGACACTATGCTCCCCCATTGATAGAGCATGCCTTCTTTTCGTGTGGCAGTGCAGGATTCTGAAATGAAGCGCAGTAGGTATGAGGAAGTTGAAAAGACTCCAAAAACTGTCATCTATCTGGGAGCTAAAGCATTATTTCCCCTTACTTTAAGTTTCAATATCTTACATCTTTCATGCTTTCAGTATGTACTAAAGCTATTAAAAATTATATCAGTGTCATAGAATCGGGACTGAAAAGTAAGAGCAAAGTTGGAGTTGGCCTGGACAAAGGAGATTACTTCTTTCCTTTGATCTTACTTAAAGCTTTTAGTTCTATTTTTCAAGCTGCAATAGTAATTGCTAAGGACAAGAACCAACAAAATTAATTAGTACCATTTACATCTTAGCGGCAGTGGAGTTCCCAAACTTATAATTGGGAGTCAGTGGGAACACAAGGATTTTGACATGGTAACAGAATTGACACTATGGAATTTAAGGTTACTCTGTCACAAGGTATCCATATGTACAGTTCTTCATAGTTCGTTGGGAGTTAAACCTTTCCTTGCTTTTCCTTGGAAGAAAACTTTTATCTTCTGGATTTGAAATTCCAGGTGTGTCATCACTGAAACATTTTTGTTTCATTGCTTGTTCTTTTCATTTTAGACGTTTAAATTCCTTTCCACTTCACTTTTTTTATACTTCAGTGCTTCACAGACTTTGCACATAAACCCGATTCATCTTTTCCTGGTTGTTTGGTTTTTGTGGGTTTTTCTTTGTACATTTTTTTTTTTCCCCCTGAGGCTTTCATATATTTTAATGAAGTTTTAAAAAACAATCAGGTGCTGATTCAGGAGAAGCTGTAATTCAGTTTGTAAAGATTGAGAAGCAGTCTGCCGCAGATGCTTTTATAATTTGATATTTGTTTAGTAACAGGAAAAAAAAGGGTGATTACACTCAGGAAAAGATTCAGAATTTTACTACTATGGAATCTTAGAACAGTTGCAGTTGGAAGGGACCTCTTGAGGCTGTCACTTCAAACCATCTGCCCAAGGCACAGTCAGGTACATGGGGAGCAACCATAGAGCATGTTGGGTATCTCCAACGTCCCTTGCTCTTCTTGCTAGCCATTTGCTCTACACTGGACAGTCATCTTTGTCACTGAGAATCTCTGGCCTGAAACCAGTACACCAGATGTTGCCTCACCTGTGTTTAGTGGAGGGATTCTTCCTGACACAGCCTGGGATGCAAGGTGCTTTCTTTGCCTCAAGGACAAGTTGCTGGCTTACATTCAGCTTGTCCTCCTGGACTCCCATGTCCTTTCTGGAAGGCTGCTTTCCAGCCGGTTGTTCTCCAGCTCGCAGTGTGCACGGGGTATTACTCCCCAGGCGCAGGACTTGGCATTACTTAGTGTGCTGCTTTCATTGTCTTGCTTACCAGGCTTCAGTACTTCACTTGCATTTTTAGTGGGAGCATTAGTTTCTGAATTGCTTTGAGTAATGGACAAGGTCTTATTTTCAGGTTTTCTTGTTCCAGCTCCATGAACTGCATTCTGTGTGCAGTAATTCTCCTGGGTATTTTGCAGTTTGCAGCTCACAGAAGAAATTATTCAAACATCTTATTACTGATGTGTGCTACATCATAAAAATGTTTTTTAAACAGGTCTATTTATAATTACTGTTAGTTTTGCTGTTGTTATTTTTTAATGCTGGTTATTTGTAACACATATTTGTCTTTTTAAGGTTGTAGTAAGTTCTTATATACCTGAAAACCAAATTTCAAATGCATATTACTTATTTCCTGTTGGTGCATTCTCTTCTTGTATATTTCTGCTGTAGAGCTGCATACTGTAAAAAGTTTTGTATCTGTTGAAGTATTTATGTCCTTCATTAATTTATGTTGTGGCTATGTTGAACTCTTTTAGTATGTATGCTGTTAAGATGTTGTCTTGCCTAATTGTTTTCAAGTATTTCATATTTGAAGAGGTGTGGATGAGATGGATCAGAGCAGTCTTGATTTGCATTTCAGTTGAACAGAACAAAGAGATTGAGGATCTCCTTACCAAGGTATATTTCTGGAACAAAAGGACACGACTGAAGACATCTAGTTAGAGCTGCTGGTTCACAGACCATTACCAGATCTCTAAGGTCAAGGTGAGGGCCAGAAAATGCCCTTTAACCATTCTTTTCAGTTTTCAGCTCCAAAGAAAGCTTATCAGGAGAGTCACAGACCAGACAAGAGCAGAGATGCTGATATGTTGGACTGTCTGGTTACATCAAACACAGCGCAGGCATGGAAACAACAAACTGTTCCACTTGGAGTTAACTTAGGATAGGTTCAAATCCAGCTATCCTCCATGACTTCTAGCCTACCTAATGCCATACAGACTGCTTCTTTAGCTGCAGCCTCTTTATTAGCTACATCAATCCCACCTTCTTTGAAACTTTATATTGCTTATGAACTTTTGAAAGCTTGGTGTGAGCTTCTGTATTATTGTATGTGTTGATGTTTTATGGTATTGCTCCTGAATTCCACCGGTGTCGTTTAAATGTTTTGGGGTTTTTTTGTTCATTTTGTTTTCCATTCCTCTCATCTGAGAGGTTTTACATGTCAAGCTATTTTCATTTCAGACTACTAGGAAATCCAGATGTAACTCGTGTGGATCAATTTGTGTCAGCTATGTAGCCACATTACAGTTAGAGCTGTTGAAGATGAGCTTTTAGAAAACTTCAGATCTCTCAGTGCCTTCAGTTTCAGTGATAATCTGTTCCTAGTTCTTCGAAAACCCCCACACAAACATTTTTCATCCCTACATTTTAATTATACATGCTAATGAGTTGGAGGAAGGATGAATCCAGAAGAGGCAAAGCTTCTGAGTCACAGAAAAAGTTTAAAAGTACTTGAAACCGGGGGAAAATGTTAGCGGTCCTTTTTTTAGAATGTACAGCACTCTATTTCTGTGGCTGTAGGTTGGAAACAGACTGGATGTCAGACTGATTGTCAGCATTTGTGTTGTTGGTTTTATACGTGGGTGATTTCTCAAGTAAAGAATTTTGCCTTTACTGTAAAAGCCAGTGAGGTAACTTTCCTACAGCTAGCAAGGTATTAAAATATGTGAAGTGTAATTAACGTATAACAAATCTGAAGATGGTTCTTTTTGTTTCAAGGGAAATAGATTCCTGAGATGCAGTTCATTATAAAAAAAAAAAAAAGAATCAACAAACTGCAGTGTCTGGTGTGTGCTGAAATGATTCAACATCAGAAGTTTTAAGGATCTTCAGACTTTTTGTTTTCATTCTGTTGCTTCTATCACATTAAAGGCTAATTTCTGTATGCCTGAATAAAAGGCTGGTGAATTGATATATAAGCATTTATAGACTTATATGTATAACAGATAGTAATATATTTCATTTGTTATTTATTTAATTGATCCAATCAATTGTCACAATTCGGCATGTCAATCAAAAAACTGAGCTCTGTCTCACTGGAATGTTTTAAGCATTTGTAAAGGTGTATAAAGACCCGCACGAGACTATGAGACTATGAGACTTCTGTTGAAATAGTGTGAAACGGAGTTTTCATAGCATGTTTCTTGTTTTCGTTTAGTGTGATGATTGTGTGAGGTTACGTTTTCTCAGCTATAAGTACTTCTGTGTGAATTCAGGTTGCTTATCAGTTAATACATAACAAAACAAATGCACCACAACATAAAGCTAAAATGACAAAAGTAGATTTGAAATTGAGAGAAATATAGAGCCAGGGGAAAATGTGATCTAATAAATCCAGCATGAAAGAATGCAGCTACTTGATTTTGCTTTTGTAAAGCTTTTGTTTTGCCATGAAAGATGTAAAATATATAGTGCTGTTGTATGACTAGAATAGGAATAATTTGATGACAGCATCATTTTCAAGTTCATGAATGTGTTTAAAATGATATAGGGTTCTCCTGTAGCTCCCAGTTTAATCCAGATGCCTCACTCAGTTGCACCAAGAGCACATTACTGAATACTTTATTTATCATTCCATAAGTCCTAATTGTCTAGCAAATTAGAACTGCGCTATATTTGGTTGAGCTGAGTTTCACACTTGTTTGAAAAGAAATGTTCGAGGTATTTTCATGTTTCAGTCTAAGAATTCCAAGGATGCTTTTCTTGAAATAGTTTCAACAAAACAGATTAATAGGCTTCTGGCACCAATCTTGCAGCGTTACATGTGGTTCCTTTAACAACTGGATTACTGATAAGAATATCCACGGCCCCTATCTGTTGATATCAAATAAGGTTTCTTCTCAATTATAATATTTTCAAAATCTGAGAACAAGCACCAAATCTGTAACAAAAATATGGCTGTAATTAGTAGTGAGTCAGTTATTTTGCTTCAGGAAATTTTATGACTCAGAGATGGAGGAAACAAAGGAACAAGAAATAGATTTATGTCAAAATTCACTTTTGTTGACAACAACATGCCTTAAAAAAAATAATAATAATCAAGATTTACATCTTGGTGTGTGTTCATGCTGGCCTGCATGCTGAATATCACAAGGGAGCTGATCTCATTTCTATCAATGTCAAGTAGTCAACTTGACTGACTCCATGTGCAGCACTGCAGGTGTTTTGAGTTGAGAGCCCAGGACTGTATGTAATGAAAGTTCAGACTTCTAATTTTGGTGAGCTTGTCTCATAACAGAGCATGGGATGCTGCTACAGATTCTTTTCTTGCTTTTGTTTGTAGTCTAGCTGTTGATTTTAGTCTGTCTTGCTTTTGTGTTTTTGCCTTTTTGTTTCATCCGTGAGACATTGAAGCTGCAATATCTGTGGTTACTTGTGATTACTTGCATCCGGTCTTCTTAACTATTCTGTTTTTCAGTGGAGACAGCTCAAGTATTAGGTATTTCTACGTTCCTATTGCTATGTATGATTCTCAGTGCTCAGCAGTGCTCCTTACCAGAACCAAGGAATGCAGCTTTGGTGCCAATAGTGTTGATTTGTAGGAAAAAATGCAAGGCCAAATACTTAAACTGTGTCTCATACAACTGAGTACAGTGCAGCATGTTTTGCATCCTAAGGGCTGAACTTGCCTCAGGCAGGGAAGTGGTGGTGCACACACTAAGGTGTGTGTGCATGGCACCGAGCACTTGTGATTAGTTGTGCGTACATTACCTGGTTTACTTTGACTGAGATCACACACAGCATCTGATGGCAGGTCAGTACCTGTGTGAAATTCACAGCTGGCCATCCTGCAGCAAAGCTGCCCTGCTTGCAAGTGGTGCCTGTGATGCTTGGTGAGGTGACAAAGGGTTTGCATTGTTTTAAGGGAGGCACTTGAAGTACCAGTCCCTGCAGATCAGAACTGACACAAATTCCTGCTAGCATCAGAAAAATTTAACTCTATGTTTAGTTGTAAGGAGAATGCAGTATGTGAGAATCTGATGTTAATAATATGACTACTTTAATGCAATTAATCTTTAAGTACCTTTGTCTCCATAATGAAGTACAAGACATATGCAGGATGATATTTTTTTGATGTATACAAGCAGTGGGTATCATAGTGAAGAAAATAAGAGCTGTAACTTCTGGAGTCTTGGCTTTGTATTGCTTCAAATGACCACTTCAAAATACGTCATCAATGCTGTGCTATCCCTTCATTTAAATGCAGTATTAGTTGTTAGTTCAATGTACACTTGTTCTGCCCTGTTCTCCTGTAGTAGAGCGTGTTTTGGAGAAGATCGAAAGTCTGCTGCCTCCCAAACATCTATGGAAACCTGCATGTGCTGTTAGCCCTATTGAGGGGAAGGCACAGTGTTGCCCATGTTAGCTTTAACTTAGCTACCTGTCCTAGTAATAGTAATGTTTCCATGTAGGGGTATCTGATTATAAGTATAGAAAGAATATTGACAGAGGTCTTGAGGAGTTTCAGGTAATAAATCAGGTTATAAGTGATGAGTAGAAACAGATTTTTATGCCAAATGTTGAATGGTCCAAATCCTTGGAAATTAAGGATGATAGATTTGAACTTAATGCAGAAAGAAAAAGAAGTGATCATAGTGACAAGAAGCAGCAGCAGAAGAAAAAAAGAAAAGAATACAGCAGTATCAGTGTGAGTTTCCCATCAATAAATAAATAAGGTGTAAGAATTGCAGAAGAGGCCACTATAACAAGAGAGGGTTGATTTAGCATTGTCAAAAGAAAATAACTGTTAGGAGAAAAGTGACCATTTGCTTTGAAACCAGTGGGTAGAATAAACTGGATAAAAGGGGGCAAAATATTGACTCAATATAAAAATGAGTTTCCTTACACAGTACTTGCATTGCTATCTCAAGGGCTCAGCAAGAAGGCTCATACAGAGGGCTTTATATCAGTTTTATATGTAAAGCTGCCTGTGTGGCAAAACATGTCATTGTGCAAGGGTGACACAGAGCCCAAGGTCTTCAGCTCCAAAAAGCTCTGTCCTTCTGGCTTTTGCCATCGGGTTAGTGTTGTGACAGCTCACATCTTTCTGCTGGAATAGTCATTTGGAGAGATGTGTGTCTGGCTACTTTGGACATCCTGCAAAGAGCTCTGCATCAGCTGAAGCTCAAAGCTACAGCAGATTCTATTTCAGTTTTCCTGAGCTGCATCCATCTCCTTTGCATGGAGGTGAGTATTTAACTGGAACTCTTCAGGCTTGGCTATGAGAATATTAAGATCTTTTAATTGAAAGTCAGATTGAAAAGTCACAAGAAGTAATCAGAAGGAAAGTCTAGATTTTGAAGAGCCACTGAACTAAATCTGAAACTGACTTAGTCCATCTTAAGCAGTAGTGTCTAAATGCTGAGTAGCATTTTGAGGCTTGCTGGTAGAGATAACTGAATTCCCCTAAGGAGCTGTGGAGGTGTTATACTTTGCAGTGGAGGGATCGCATACTTGTGAGCAGTGGGTAGGCTGTAAGTGGTAGCACGTGGTAATCAAGTCTTAAAGACTCAGCTGTAGTTAATGGAGGATTTGTTGGTTTGATACATGAGCATGTTAATATTTAGCTGTTGTACATGAAAATGAGCTCCCGAATTGTGGACTAAGTCTGGTGGATTTAGATTCAGGCAGAATGTATGAGAGGTACCCAGTTGTAGACAGAATAATAAAGAAGTGATTTCATTGTAGAAGGAAACTGCGCTGATGTCCAGTTAATTTAATTCCTAGCAAGAAACGATACCACCTTTACAAAATAGCATAATTAATCCATCATTTATTCTCCTTCTGAGATAAAACATTCAGTTAATGTTTTTAAGAGACTAATAATCTCATGAAGAACTATTAAACAAGATGTGTTTACGTTGCCCTGCTATGTATACTTATAGTCACGTTTGATATTTCTTCCTCTTTTCATTACCACAGTATGAATACAAGCTCACAATTCACAGGCTTCTGCCACTTATTCCTTGCTCCATGTTAATTTTTTTTCCTGATGTGCAAAAGCAGCAGTTTGAGATGCGATGGTGCTAAAGAAGGAGTAAAAGCAGTGCAATTATGCATATATGAGTATATATACTAATGAATTTGTGTATATATATGTAAATATGTATTTATATTTATGCACAAATCCATTAAGCAATATTTATTAGAGAATTTGTGTGATGATTTTAGCTTGGTATAAATGTACTCAGTGTGAACAAAATGGAAATCATGGTATGTATATGTCAATATAAAATGAAGGAAACAGAATTTTTATACAGAAACAAATCTGAGTGGAATACAGTATGTCTCTACTGTTCACTTCCCCTTTCCTATGTGATCTTTAACCAAGTCTGCAGTGACAGCAGGCTCAAGTAGGTTTCATAACTCTAGCTCAAGGTGTAGACTTGTTTTTTCCCCTTAGGAAAAATCCTTAGGGCTTAAGATACGTAGCAAGTTCTATTACACTTTCTCGGAATAATAGTACTGAAGTTGGTATATTACATTAAATCTGACTTGAGAAAATTGCTTTATTAATAAGGGTTGCACTGTTAGTATTTTCGTCTGGAATTTTGAAAAGAATATTATATGGCAATGCTACCTGTGATTCCGATGTCTCCTTGCTAACATTCAGATATTGAAAATCATCAACATTACAACTATTCTAGTTGGACACGTGGACCAAAGTGGATCTGTTGTGTTACTGTCTTTTAAGGAACCTTACTATATGTCTGTTTGGAAGAGCCTATTTTCTGTTGTGACTGGAGCATATGGTGAGTGAGAGCATCTTGTCCATCTGAATGCAGAATGGTGATGTGTTCCAGCTACCTTTATGCTGGATGAAGTGGGACTCTCAAAATATTTTGCTGCCCTGATTTCTCTTGACCTTCTTGATCCCGTCTGTTTGTCTTTCCCTGCTTTTGGAGTCTGTGCCATGGAGAAAAGTTCAGATAAAGCTTTTTTTTCTCCCCTGACATCGTAATAGTATGATGTCACCTGAAGCCTTCTTAGGCCAGGACTGCTTTGATCCTTGCTCTGCCCACACAGTCCCTCTGTGCAGGTGCTGCTGATACTTTGGGTGCGATGAGGTGCTTCCCAAAAGCTTCTTCCCCTGCAGAACACTGTCAGGTTGTCTGGCAATGGAGTGTTTATGCCAGCTGTAGCCCAAAAAGTGCCTATGAACGTTCACAGGGGAGAGAGCAGTGCAACAGCGATCCCAAAGTAACGTGCAGTCCTTCAGAACCTCCCCTTTCCCTTCAGCGCCCAGTTGTGGCTTGGTAGCGACATCTGTTTTTGAGACACAAGCCTCTTAATGACGCAAAAAGTATCAAAACGGTTATTTACTATGCGAACCGCTGGGTGAGTTCGTTTGCAGCACGAGAAGGCGAGCAGAGCTGTCTTAGAGCGAGCAGCAGACCGGGCAGGCTGGTATGAGCGGCATCCCCGCTAGGTGGAGGTGCTGGTATAGCGGAGCGGGGCTGTGCTGCTGACCTGCAGCGTGCGCTGCCATACCCGGCTAAATCCTCTGGACCTACAAGTGCCGCGCTGGTGTAAACTCGCACGAAATTAAGTCAGGTTCAGGTATTAGAGCTGTGTCCTCTCCAGCCTTTTTCCTGTCCTCCTCTTTGCCCCTGTTTTGCTGTCGGCCAGGAGGAGGCTGACGAGGAATGTGTATCTCCTGTTTGGAAGTCTCTAACTCTTTAAGGGCTACATGTTACTGCCTTTGATTTATTTTGTTACTTCATTTCTTTTCCTTCCACACGTGCAGATGTTGTCATTGCTAATGGCTCTTGGCTTTCTGTTGTGAATAATCCATACAGACTGCACTGCATGCTAAAGAAATGAGTATCAGGTGGTGCTGAAAAGGTTAACTGTGCAATAGTCATTGTAGGTATGGAGTATGAAATACTGGCAAAGTCAGTGGACGTAACACAGCACTTAACAGAAAGAGAAAATTAGTGATTCTTATTTGCCTGAGGTAAATGAGAGCCTCTGCAGTGTCTTGATCCTCGTGCAGACCTGGTTGAGAGTAATGTGAACAAAAACCTTACAATAGAACTGGAGCTTTTTGTGACAAGATAATAACGCTGGAAGTGTGAGCTGTCAGCCATTAATTGAAAAGAAGAGATGGAAATCTCTGATTTAGCCTTTTCGAAAAATAAAAATAGTTGTAATGCCAATGATATTTCCCTATAGTTTCTTAGAAGAAAACCACATAAGGAAGCAGAATAGCGTGTGGAAAAAGGAAGACAAAGCTATTAATGGTTGTTAATAATTTGTCAAAATATATTAATGAAGCGTTTTATTTTTAAGCTCATGTGTTTCCTTTCCTGCTCTCAAGTCGTGGGGGCCATTTTTCATGCGGTGTTAGAAAAGGAGTGTTTAGAGAAAGGACTGCACTATTCTTAGCTTCTGAACCACTTGCCAGAATCATTTTTATACCACATCAGCCATTTTATAAAGCGGAGAATACAAAGATATTCATCACGTGGATAATGCACTGTGCCACTGAGATATTTTCTTTTAAATGCTTGAAGTCTGGAGGCGTATGCTCCTTATAATCCTGTATCCATTCTTATATGCATACACTGGTTAGTATGAGCTACTGCTGAGAGCAGACCAGAGTGCAAATGATGTGTGGTCTCACAGGTGACCTCCTTCAGATCTCTCTGTTGGTAGTGGAGGTTTGGCTGATGAGGCAGTCTGCTCTGGTTTCTCTAATGGTTAAATTTTAGGTTTAATTTTTGTAGTGGAGATACGGAGAAATGGAGGTTGGCTCCCAAATGAGATCAAATGGAGTTGGTGAATGTAAATGGTGCACTTTTTTGTGCACGTTAGCATTTGCTAACGTGTTCCTATTTGTACTCCAGGTGTGTGAGAAATGCTGTTGCTCCTTTTTGCTTTAATACAGTGTTTTTGTGTTTTCAAGATCGATCAACAGCACCATTAGCTTTTGAGCATTAGCTGGATGCAGTCAGTAGGAATTGTACCTGTGAGCTCTGCTGTGTTCTCTGGGTTCTGATGATGCCAGCAGGCTGATGTGGGTTGTTTCAACTGGTAGCCTCCTTCTACTTGGTAAAAAAGCGTTTGTGGTTGTCATTTATTGATACCTCATCTACCAGTGAGGGCTAAAATACAGTTCAGGTACAGAATTTGGTGTGATTGTAACAGAGCCCCATCAAAGCAACTGGGAGATGTGAGGGGTAGGGAAGACTTGGCAATCATGCCTTTTATAGAATAAGGGAAAAATAATGAATGGATAATGTACAGATGAGATATTGGTGGCGCTTGTGCTGCTCTGTAAAGTTATAGGGTAATGATGGTGATCCTGTCACTGGGCATGGGGCTAAAAATGCAGGTGGTGTAATGCCAGTCATGGTACCTTTGGCGAGCTTGTGGTGGTGCTTAGTGTATATTTGGGTATTATGTCAAACGTGGTTCTGATCCGTGTTGGATTTGGTAGAGGAGCATATACAAACAGGGAGATAACTTAGGGAAGTGACATTTGCTAGATTACTTTGAAGTAAGTGTTCAACACACTGCTTTTAAGAGTTTCATCTGTTTTATGGATGTCCTCTTCACTGTGAGAGTGCAGTAGACAGAAGAAACGTTGCCCCACCATCACGCTGTTCCAGAAGTTCACTTTGGGAAATTGGATAGATTTACGTGGTTCCAAACTGGCTGGGAAGCATGTTTCCTTTGATTCTGGCATAATGTGGAATGAGTTGGTTATCTGTCTCCTTACATAACGTATTTGTTTTTCATTAAACATTCTGATATGGTCTTATTAAAGTACCATGTATTATTTATGGTGTTTCATATGAAGATGAGCTGAAGGGAAAACTCCATCAGCTAAGGGCATTTGCAGAATAACAGGCTTTCTGTGCTGGAAAAAAAAAAAAAAAGAAAAAAAAAAAGAAAAGAAAAGAATGAAGGAAAGCATGACATACTCCTGTCAGAACAGGAGACTGCTTAAGGCAGAGAGTAGGAATGAAAAAAGGAGAAAGGGCATAGAGAGAGTTCATTTCTCCTTCTTGCTTTGTCTTCCTCTCTGTGGTGTGCTTTCCTTTTTTTTTTGTGTGTGTGTGTGATAAAGTAATTTGTGCTGTTCTATATCAGGGCTGCTCTGGTAGATCAGTCTGTGATAAACTGCCAAGTATGGATATTTCTTAAGCTAAAACAGTCAGTCCCTGTGTTTTAAGTTAGTGTATCTGTTGTTTCAGTATTAACTGCTGAGTTTTAAGTATATTATTTTTGTTGCACTGACTGCTTTTTGAGAAAGAGAATACCTAATTCTGCTGGAAAAGCTTTGGTTTTGCGTGAAGAAGACTGAGTGGATCTAAATCAGTCTCTGAAGCTTGTGTGGGTGCAGGTATGTGTGCACACATGTAAAATGAACAAATCTGTTTTCTTAATGCAGCGCCTGAGTTTCAGTGCAATGTTTTATGTCTGTTTCCAGTTAAGTGGGGGCTTTCACTTGTTTCTATGGGTCGTTTTCAAATCTGAGCCAGCCGCGCTGTGTTTGAGAAAGGCTGCGATGTTATGTGGATTATTTATTGGATGCTGTTAATTTGAAAGTGTTGGTGTAAGATGTGCTTTGTGGGAGTTAGATCTCCTGTAACAGGTAATTTTAAAAGCTTCTGCAGAGCCTTTTTTAGAAAGAACTCCTTCAAAACTTCAGGTTTTTGCTTAGAGGTTTGACCTTTTTTTCTTTTTTTTTTTTTTCCTACAGAATTAATATTTCATTCATTTGTTACAATTCTAATTAAACATAGTTGTATTTTCTGTTTTACTTGACTTGTATCTAGGAGGGAAAAAAAGAGACTTTGTAATGTGGGACTTCAAGGACAAGTTGTAATATAAATTATTTGATTTGCAGGTCACATCCTACTTTATTACATGAAGACTAACTAGATCTACTAATGAATAATTATTACTCCATAAAATAAAGGTGGGGGGGGGAACAGGGGGGGCATCCTGCAAGAGCAGAATATTAATTTGAGGTATTGCTCTCAAAGTAAAAAGTAAACATTAAATTCTGAAAGTTGCAAATGTAATTTTTCCGTGTAGCCCGATAGGGCAGTCCTTTGTAATAGACTGACTGGCTGTCAAATAAATTTGTAATTGTAGATGAGATGGGGTTTAGACCAGTTTTAAGATACAGTCTTTATCCACGCCTGCTGCCCTCCCCTCCCCCTCGGTGAGAGACAGCGTGCCACAGCATTTTGTTCATTCCCAGTGATTCTGCTGCAGTGGTTACACCGATAGTTTGCCTTCTCTGTAACGCTTCCATAGGTTTCTCTAGGAAAGGAGGTGGTAAATGACAAGTAGATATAAAATTAACGGGTATTTAAAAAGGAGCTCATTTACTGATTGTACTGTATATTTGCTGGAATCCTCTTGACTAGCCAAGGTTCTCTCCCTTTCCCGTTTTGTGCCTCTCACTTCTGTTCTTGGAAGGGGAAAGCCCTTTTTCTGTCAGGTGTGGGTCCTGGGAGAAAAAATGTGTGCGAGTGTGTTTGTGTGCGCGTGGAATCCTAACAGGCGCCTGGTCCCAGCTGGGCAGTGACATTAATTGCCCAGATCTCATGGCTGCCTGCGATGCAGCGTGTTCACTTTCTCTCCTTCTCTATCCTCTCCGGGGATTTTTAAAATGCAGTATTTGAATTTTGGTGAGTGGTAAAGACCCTGCCCTAGGACCCATTTGACAAATGAGAAGCTGTGCAGCATCAGCACCAGCCGACCGAGCCTCCCCGAGTCAATCTCGCTCTCTACTAGTCAGCAGCTACTGTTGTGAGACAAGCTTCAGCTCTCTGTCATTGAGGAAGTTCCATTTGCTCATCAATAGGCTGCAGGCTGTGTCTTCTTTTTTTGCTCTCTGTTAAAAATCCGTAGTTTAAATCTACCAAGTTGCCTTAGCTGACAAATGAATGTAGGGATCTAGCGCTGGGGAAGAGAAAGGCAGTGAAGAAAGACTGTTTCCTTACTTAAATAATCAGAAGGAAAAAAAACTGTAGTGACAAGATAGGGCAAACGTGCTTGCATGCAAGCCCCCTCACTTGTTCTACGTAGACTTCAGAGCAACACCATGCAGCATCCCCTTACGGGTGCAACCTGCGTGGCACTGCCGAACGTGGGCATGTGTCCCCAGCTCTCCTGTGCCTTGACTTTTATGTACTTACAGCAGGTAAGTTTGCTCAACTTTCTTTTCCTATAGTGCCTGCTTTGTCAGCATCGTTCGGGGGATTTGTAATCGTGAAGCTATTTTTTGTGTGGATCGACTGTATAAATGTCTCCCACTGTGTGGAGTGAATGTCGTGCTTGCACTTAGGAATGGGGAAAGGGATCAGAAAATGTTTTAATAGAGACTCAAGCCTCTGCATATCTTTATTATTATTTTTTGCAATGTCCTTATTGATGCTGTTTGTAGGCTTTTAACACGGTACTCCGACTGCATTTCTCGTGGATACTGTAGCAGAGTTTCAGCCATAAAGGACTGCTCTTTTTTTTTTCACTTGCAGGCATAAATTATACTTCTAATGTAAATGTGCCCGATGGCAATTTTGTTTAAGCCTTCTTTGAAGCCAGAAATTTTAAGTCTGCGTTGAAACATGCTGCTGATTGAAATCAAGCTGATTTTAGTTATTAAAATAATATACAGAAATCTGTGTCTGTGCAGAATTAAAATACTTCTGTCACCAAGTGTACCAGAATGGGTTCAGAAACATGTTTTGAAATCAGAAAAAGGATACCAATTTCTTAAAGATTTATAAGATATTTCTTTTTTAAATTCATTTGATATCAAATTTGGTTTTTGGTTTTGTTTTTTTTAAAGTATTCTCACCCCTCCCCCTCCCCCCAATTGCTTAC
This sequence comes from Coturnix japonica, assembly GCF_054131305.1. Taxonomy (NCBI): domain Eukaryota; kingdom Metazoa; phylum Chordata; class Aves; order Galliformes; family Phasianidae; genus Coturnix; species Coturnix japonica. The sequence goes on along the minus strand of NC_140675.1, from coordinate 18,005,193 downwards.
CAGTTGTTAACAGCTCTCTGTTACCACGCTATTTATTTGATGTCATAATACCACATTATTATTTAAACTAGGAGTTTGGGATCCTCATTGTATGCTGCTTCTCCACAACGGCAGACTCGGTTAAAGGGAGTCATCTGGTAGGTGTGGAGAGTCAGCACAGATATGTTTTCAAGCAAAAATGATGAATCCTGGTTGTTGTTTGTTTGGGGTGGGTTTTTTTTTCTGTTACTTTCTGTTGAAACTTGAGGAAAGTAAATATATTTTTCTCACTGCAAGAAATGCCTGTGAGCCCTTCCAACTTCCATTACAGTAGTTTATATGCATGTTGAGTTCTGTGAGGCAGTCTCTAACTTTATTTCTGTATTTACAAATGCTCTGAAGACTTTTTTGTTTTTTTCTTTACATGATTTCTTTGTGGTATGTCTTTCTTTCCTAAGGATTAATTGAAATTGATGTAAAGCTTTTGTTCTTCTGCCATCTGTGCTTTCTGATACTGCTGATAGAACAGAACTCAAATATTTGGGGGTATGAACCCTTTTTTAGCTTTTTTTTTCCTTCAGTAGTGCAGTATAAACCATTTCTGACTTGCTCCTTGGTGTGTATAATAAAAGGTTATTGCATATATCCATATATGTGGGAAAGGGGTATGTCCGCAATTAAAATTTACAGGAGATATATAGAATGTAATGTACTGAATACTTGCATTTTTATTTATTTATTTTAAATCGTATGTTCTGTGTTCTGGATACATTTTGGAAATGACATAGATCAGCTTTAATGGTGCAGCGGGACTCGTGCTTACTGGTTGCATACAGAATGGGCTCCTGTATTTTGCTGGGATTGTTCCTCTGAGTTTGCCAAACAGCATTGTGAACGTTGTTGGAATGTTTGATGTGGCTTTTGAAAGGAAAAACGTGAATGAAGGTGAGAGGTCAACATGGCCACACAAGGAGCTGATATGAGATAACCCAACGATGAGGTTGGGTGCTGTAATAATCTTCCTGTGTGAGCTATTGCAGTATCATTATGCAAACATGTCTCTGGTGTGGTACTGCTTTAAGGTTTAAGAAACTGTGCAACCATAATGATTCCTCTAAAATAGTGAATTCAATTCCATCCATTCCATTTGAGAGAAAGATGAGAAGTGATTGCTAATGCACTTTTACAAAGTGCTCTATCTACACGATAATTTTTAACTCTTTAAGTGGATTAACTGCTATGCTGAAAGTAATTTTTTTATTAAAGTGCTGGCTTTCTTGTCTGCATAATCCCATTGTCAATTCAGAAACATTCAACCTGGACTAATCACAATTAGACGTTTTAGAAATTCACCTGAACTCCTGCTGATAATTGTGCCAGGATCAAAATGCTGTGCTTGTTGCTCCTTTTGATAGCTGATGGCATTCACTTCTCCTGGGTTCCTAGAAAGTCACATAATTATCATCTTAACTCAGATGTGATTTATTATTTAATGTATTTCATAGTTATTTTATGTATTTGATGTAGTATTTCATCAGAACTAGAGCTTACTTTACCTGAATGTAAGATCTTACATAGATTTGGCTTTAAAGAGGTAAGGATAAAAAGTGTTCCATATTTTTGTTAAAACATGAAAAAACTTTTACCATGACAATCTATTTTTACCCCCTCCTGCTCGAAACAAAAATATCACTATACATTTTATACATATAGTGAACGTGTAACTATTTCAGTGAGTGTTTTTTCTCACTGCTGTGAAGTTATCTATTGATCTTAACTCCTGGTACCCTGAAAGCTTGGTACCCTAGCAACTTCATAATCAGTGATTCCCCTCTACCTGTGGGCTCCATCAGCAGTGCTATACAGACCTTCTGTGAAACCCATTCAGTCAAATATTTATTTATTTTTTTCTCCCCAAATTACACTTCAGATACATCTGCTCGCTTGCACCTCAGTTAAAATGAAGTCAGGCATCTTTATTTCAGCAGGGCTCCCTGTTGTTAACCTCTAGTGTCTATTTAGAAAACAGGGTTTCTCATAGATTCAGTTTTTGAGTGGATCTGCAAAATTTGTTAGTGTTCTGGTCTATTGAAGTTTTGTAATAGGAGATGTGTCTTTTGTGCAAGACTGAGGTGTTACATCCTTAAATCAAGATGGGCACACCAGTCCTCACAGTACATACGTCTGTTGCCACAAGGATGGCTGTGTTCTGGGGACATGCATTAATCATTTGAGAGGGGGGAAACAAACAAATGTGTTGGTATCTGTTTAATGTTGACCATTATTTATTTGCAGAACTAGCACTACTGTGGCAGTCTCTTTAATATAAACAAATAAACTCTTCTCCACAGTTTACCCACAGAAGTGCTTTATTACTTTGTCTGGTGTTAAAAACTGTGTTTGCCCTGATATCTTCCAGATTACATCTCTGCATAATGTTTTAAGAGATGTCTGAACTGATATTTATTTTTAAGAGCGGTTTGTGCAGTTCACTCAAGACATTCAAAGCTTAACTGTTGATAATGAAGTTGAAAATAAATGAAGTATCGAGGCCTAGTTCACATTCTGAGTTAACTGCCAATAAAATATTCATTTGAAAAAGCCAATAAAACCTGAAGGATGTTTCCGACTTGGTTAAGCTACTTAAAATTGTCTGAAATAACTAAGAAGCATCTTAAAGTCCCAACTTCAGAAACCTTAAGAGTTTCAGTTATTTCAGACTCAAATGACTGTGTCAGTGGTAGCAGTGAACAGGAGGAGAATAGAATTTAGTTGTTTTTCTTGTCATTTTAAAGGCAGGGATGACTGGGGAAAGTATAGGTGCATTTGGCTTAGCATTTTACCCAATGCCAATATTTAAAGGCGCAGTGAAAAGGAGCTCAGATTTGTGGTGTACCCTATAATTTTATAATATTGTACAGCATTAGAAGCTGCTAAATTGATCCATTTTATCATCTCCTCCTTAATGAGACACACCAGCGAAAGGAATTCTTGCGCTGATCTCAAGCTTATATCAAATGCCAGCGCAAAGGAATTTTTGCAGCAAAACTTTGCCTGTAAATTGAGATTTAGGGTATATTAATGGAGGTGTAGTTGGGTTAACTTATATTTCCCCATATGTTTACCAGGGAACAGGATTATTCAGCTGGTAGTTTCAGGATAAAGTACCAATAACGTGTGTTTTTCGAAACATCACACAGTGTTCCGTATCAGTGTGCGGTGTGGCTGTCATTATTTTAAAAATGGTAATTTTTTTTTCTGCTTAATGATGATACATGTGGTTTATTTTAAATAGTGAAGCGGTTTGTACAAAGGGTAATTCCTTTTAAATGGAGCAATTGCTCATAGTGGACGTTCATAGATCGAAAACAATTGAACTGAAACTTCAATATCAACCTTTTCTGTCTTTAACAAGAAAGTGGTTCACGGTACAGCTCTCATATCAATGATATAAAAAATCCACCATGAAAACAAAACGAAGCCCAACAAAGTCTCCATCTCTACCCCAGTTATTCCATTAGTGCTTACATGGTAAATTAGTGTAATTTTATTTGGGCCTTAAGCATTACGACTACAGAGAAAAGCTGAATTCCCCACTCAGTTACTCATGTCATGCTTCTGGATCTGATGATTTATAGGAATCTGAAGGACTTCTTATCACATTCTTTCTTCATGGCTTAATTCAATGTTGATTTATTTGATAGCATTTTTCAATTGATGTAGTCAATAGTGTCAATAATGGAAAAAGGATTAGAACAGATTATCTTTGTGCTAAAATTGCAGCAAGAATTAAAATGGATGAACAATCTCTGGATACAGTTTGCCATTTTTACAGACGGGCACATCAGCTGCTGAATGCCACCATTGCAGTTACGGTTCTGTGCGTGCATCTTTGGTGCGCTGTACTTTAGTGAGCCTTTAAAGGACCAGCTACATTCGTTGCATGCAGCAGCGGATGGTTCCTGATGTCACTGTTCGAACGTATAGTGCATATGCTGCTTTTTTCACCTAGTTCACTTAATATTATTTGCTTACTGGATCTCTCCTGTAAATTCTGTTAATCTGTCTTAAGTATGTGAAAAATTTAAGGCATCTGTTTGCTTCCAAATTGGAGCCATTGCAAGTTTTTTTTTTTTTCCTTTCATGTGAGAACATACAACCTCTGCTTATGACTGCATGAGTGAAAAGACGTCCACATTACTAATGCTCACTCACCATCTGTTTTTCCTTACAGCTGGGCCTTGAATAATTGTCCAGTAGCTGATGGGCTGGGGGTAGGCAATCTTTTCAGGGCTTTCTGATTCATTTAACCAGTGTGCTGCCCCAAGAGGAACGTCGTGCTTATTTATTCATATGTATAGGGTAAAAATCTGTACTTTGTCAGATAAATGATAGTCTGTTAAAACAACAGCAACGAAAGGTATTACTGTGCTAGGAACAACCTCACGTGCATGTGTCTGCACCTAAGGGGGCACTGTAGCATTCTTTGGGAACACCAGTGTTTGAATGAAACAGGCTTCGAAAGGTGGGAGAGGAACAGTGGCATCTCTAAGCACTGTTAATGCAGGAGTCAGATTGTCTTGATGTGCTGTTTGTCTTAATTAGATTAAATAAGATCGTTGGGGTTTTACCGGCCAACTTGTAAGCTGGCATGTGTGCGGGGAGGCTCCTCTGATCCAAGAGATCTCAATGTTTTCAGATCTTCACAAGAGCCGTTCCCTTGTTTCACAGAGGCTAATGAGAAGTGTCTGAGAGCAAGTGCTGTGTTCTCATTCTGAACAAAAGCTAGTTTGGGTATTGTCACACAAGGTCACTCTCCTCACTACAGCCAGAGGAAGTGCTTTAGTTAAGTACCCACCTCTTTAAAAACTAGAGGACAAAAGGCACCGGCTGAGGAGGTTGCTTGCTGCTTTTGAATACAACTGTAAGAGCAGTTGGGAAGGAGCTCCCACGTGGCGGAGGCAGGTGAATAGTTCTGGTTGTCATCCCTGCTGTGTAGCGGGGCTCCTTGGATCGGGCTGCGGAGCGGTGACTGGGCTGTGTGTTCTGTCAGCTGCTCGTAAGTGGTCTTGTTTGTTGCTATCAGCTGAATGTGTGTCTCGTGATTATTTTCCAAGGTGGGGAAAGAAAGTGCGGCGGTGTTTCATTTTGGGCAAGTGTTGTTGTATTAGTTTTCTAAATGGGGCTTGTCTCATAACAACTGGTAAATGCACAGCTATGCAATACTATGAAGCTTTTTTGTTTCCTTTTCCTATGTTTAAATTTCTGGATCCGGTAAATGAATGCTGCCATCGTGTTAATATTAATTCTGTTCAAAATAGTTTTGATGTCTTCAGTAGGTGGTATAAACGACAGGAAGTGGTAACTTGTGGCACTGGAATTGATGGCCTTGCTTTATAGGGTTATAATAATGCTACTGGAAAGAAGTCAACACCCTCCAAGAATCCTTCAAGCTTTTCTGCCTTTTAAAAGTGTATGTGTGATTGATTTATCAGTTCTAAAGTGTGATGTGTGGTACAGGGGCTCTCCAGAGGAACTCCTGTCATTCTGCTGGCGTTGCTCCTTTCCCCCTGAGTTGCCCGGTGCAGCACCATTGGCTCATGTTACGTCTTGCCTCCCTTCCTGCTCCATCAGTGCTGCAACCCAGTGAATTTAATTAGAGAAAATAGCATAGCTAATGTCTATAGTGCCCTGCCTAGTTGTAGCTGGGCCTTTGGTCTTTTGCACTATAGCAGGCTCCAGCTGTGGAGAGATCTCGCTGTGTTTTGATCCTGCTCTTTCTTGTTGTGTTGAACACACTCAGAATCAAAATTAGACACTGTAGTAAGAACTAAAGCGTTCAGTGAATTATTTTTTGTTCACTGATTCTCCCTCTGCCTCTTCCCGATATGGAAGGAGACTGTGCTGCTTCACAACAGCATCTGAACATGATAACTGTTTCTCATGAATAAGAATGCAAGTGCTTCCATCTTAGGCCATTATTAAATTTAACTTTTGACCTTTTGTATCTAAATATTCTAAAAATTGTTGGTCTTCCCATCTTGTAATGTCCTGAATATTTTTTGCTTTATAATTACATGAATTTAACAGTATCTCATGTGTTTGTATGAGGTGTGTTTATGCTTATAGTTACAATATGCATTTCCTCAACCTGCTTATTGAATTACAGTAACATTTATTACTGCTATGTAGTGTGGAAGGCTGCTGCCTTGGTTTTGCTTCTGATCACCTGTTCTTTAATAGCTATTTTCAGTTTTCTCTACAGTGGCAAGAGTTCTTTAAATTACATAGTTATAGGAATTAACAATGGGCATGGAAGTTTCTTCCCTTTAAAACAGGGAGTGAGATTAAGTCATAAAATGTTCATTTTCATAATGATGCTGTCTTTCGTAAGACGGTGTGAATTTAAAATACTCATTTGAAATGTTTCAGTAAGAATTATGGAGCAAGATAATGAAAAAACTGTTAAAGTTTACCAGAGATTATGATGTTGTTAAAGCAGAATCTGGGGAAAAAAATGTTGGGGTGAAAAGAAGTCGGTCAGCCCATATATTCTATGGGTGTCCCATTCTTTCTTAAGCTTTTTTCCTTGTCATGTATTAGTCGTCCTCTCTGGGATGTTACGTGGCTGCATAGCTCAATTAATGCTCTATGGCAGGAGGAGGAAAAAAATGTCTCTCTTGTCAGAAGCTAAGTTATTTACTTTCAAAAGCTGACAGAATAGCACTGCAGGGGCTTCATTTATTTCCGTTCAGAATGTCATTATTGTGTAATGCAGGGGGACTTCTGCATGCATTGCAGGCTTACTCTTGTAATCTTTAGTCTGCTGGATAGCAGCAGAAGTGCAAAATGGCATTCTGGAATGTTTCCCTGTTCTGACTTTAGCACATTTGGATTTGCAAAACTGCGTTCCCAGTGTCTTAAATATTGACCATTTAGATGGCAGTAAACTTGTTTCTCTGTGGTGCTAATGCTTGATATATAGGGAATTGTGCTCTGGCCTAGTCACAGGACTGATTGTATCCGCAGTTACCTTTATAATGTGCCCCATGTCTTTCTGATGGGGAGCATGTGCTGTGAGACTGTTTTTTCAGCATTGCTCTCTTGGCCATTTTTATCATTTTTCTCTTGGATTTTTCTATGAATGACCCTACAGGGAATATTTTAGTGCAGAGTGTTGTATACAGACAACTTGCTATTTCATTTCCATCAAATAAAGTTAGAGAAAACATTCAACTTTTTTTGTTATCTCATATGTGCTTTGCAGGCGAGATGAGTAACCACTCCAAATTCAGTCCTGCAATTATAGTTCCAAGAGCTGGTTGCTTTTTGGTGGAGATGGATTTTGATGTTGTTGGGTTTCTTGCTTTTTTATTTCCTCTTTTTGCTGCCATCTCCTCCATCTCCACTCAGAACACCAGGTTTTTCCCCACATGCACTCAATTACCTGTTGCTTCTTGGAAAGGCTTTTGGTACACCCAAAGTACAAGCGCTGATGTTAACTCGAGTTCCCTGTGCATAGACATCACCCTTCTTTCTGGCTGCTCTAGTGTTCTGCTGGAAAATAACTTCCTTTAGGGAGTTCTTGTGGCCTTTTCAGTGCTATTTGATTTGTTAAAATTTTTTTTTTTAAGGTTAACCAAATCTTCAGTTGTTTCCTTCTCAGGAAATTAAACATGTGAAACATTCAGATTTTGTTCATTAGCAGTAGATTTTATTTGAACACATCCTATTTTTAAATGGGTTGGCCTGGTTCTTTCTTTCTTCTCTTCCTTTCTTTGCAGACATGAAATTCAATAAATTTCTATTGCAGTTGCTGGGCTTGGGGGAGAAAAGTGAAAGGAAAAGTAGAAAGCTATTGGGAAGCGTCAAGCGCAAAGAATGATGAAGTACATTTCATAGCAGCCAATTCCAAGCCCAAAATCCCTGTTGTGCAGGAAGGCTTTCCAACTCACACAGGAAACTCAGCCATTGCACAGCATAGTATTAATGATTTATACACACCACACCACTGCTTTTGTTCACTGGCAGAGCCAGGTTGTGTTAATAAAGGAATTTCAGGGAAAAGGGTCCCGGCATGCTGAGTTGTTTTGCTCAGTGCAGTAGATGCTGCCTTCATAAATCAAAAGAATTTAGAGCTTTACAGTCTTCCAGAGCCGCTGAGGGTTTTTTGTTTGTTTGTTTAATCTGATTCACTCAGGAATATTTTCATTTCTTTTCTATAAAGGATGAATGAATGAGTACTGGATGAGATCTATCTCAGCTGTTTTAGGGTTGATTGGTTTGCTTCACAGTGGCATTATGCTTCCATTTGTTTTCCATTTGGTATTTATGCTTTATGGTGTTGTCTGTGGAGTTTAGCATGGTTTTATTAACGTAAAGAGATGCAGATCACATTATATTGCCTTCTTTCTTAGACACAACTGAGTAAAATGTGAAGACAAATTATGCATTTGTAGTAAACAAAGCAATTTTATACCTGTTATCCAAAGGAAAAAAATGTAATAACACAAAAGCATTTGTTTTATTTTAAATTGGGATAATTTGTCTTATTAGTAAATACATGCTTCCATGTTATTTTGTTGTGAATATGAGTATTAATTTTCAAGTTCTTCTATTGCAAAACTTTGTTTCCTGATGGTTACTGCAGAAATGTGTACTCAGTTTTGTATTTATTCGCATAATGATTATTTTCAAATGGTAGTTCGGTATTGATATTACTAAAGAAGAAATGTCTTAGAGTTGATAGATATATGGATTAAGGGGAATGTTTAAAAACAAATCCAAACAACAGCTTCTCAAAATTCTGGTATGGGCTGGTGTTTAAGCAGTGCTGACGGGATGCTATCCTAGAAATTAATCACTTTTATGTTTATGGCAACTGGTATGTCCAGTATTGTTTGACAAAGAGCATGGGGGGAAAAAAAGTTGGAAATAATTACGGGTATAGTATTTTGCAGTTAAAGGATAAGTAGCTTTCCAGGGGAATCTTGAGATCTTGTGTTACACAGCAGGCACAGTGTTTTCAGTCTATTTAGATTATTCAGAATCTTTGATTCACGTAGCTTTTGCTTAAAGGGAATGTGACTGCACTGTCTTAGTTTTGCTACAGTAGAAGAAGTGTTTCTTGGCTCCCTGAAAGTCAGCAATGTGGGAATCAGTCTCAAAAAAGTTAGAGCTACCACAGAGGGGAATTCTTTGTAGTTGGTGTGGTCTGAAGAGGGATAAATATTTTCTTTTCCGTTTTCATCGCTGTTTTAAATGGCAAAGATTAATATAAGGCAGGCACCCAGTAGAGAAGGTTTATGTTCATAGAGTACCATTTTTGTGTTTGTTTGTCCTCTGTTATCCGGGTGCATGAGTGTTTCATTGTGTTTAATTATGTCTGTGAGGCACAAGACAACAGTCAACATCTGCTCTATTGTTTCCTTGGTTTACAGATAGCTTTGGTGGGTTATTAAACAATCTATTTTTCAAACAGAACACAGAGAATCATGCTGCACCCATATTATGTAATTTTGTAAAGGTACATTATGTAATTAGTCGTCTAGTGTTTGCACAATAATCCTTTATTCTCTTAGAGTAAACGCTTTTCCATCATTAATACGCAATGGTCTCAGGCAGTTTTAACTAATAATAATGTCTAGTTTATAACATATGGGTTAAGCTGATTTCACCATGTGCCTCACTATGAGGTATTTTATATGTAAGCAATGCTACTGAATTGAGAATGGTAAGATAAAAATTAGAAATGTATATTAACTGTGATTTTGGTCCTGAAGCAGCCACTGATGAACTCTTACTGATTACATATATAGTATCTCAAGATTTTGGCTAGGGCTGAGCGAGACACTTTCTGCCTCTCATCTATTAACGTGCATCGGTTGTGAAAGATGTAAACATCAGTCGGGGATTTGAGTCTTTCCAATTTTGACTTGTTCATTCCATAAATACTGGCAAATGAAAACTTAAAAAGGAACCAATATTTCATAATAATAATTATTATTATTATTATTATTACTATTATTTGTTTAAAAGGAGAAATATGAGGTCATACTGCTTGTAATTAACTTCCCAGAAACTCATGGGGGGGAAGTCGGGGGAGGAAAAACCAACTTTTTCCTGCTTCTCCCCTGTACAGTGTTTATTGCTAGATGGTTCAGTAGGGCATGTCTCTAAGGAGCTTCTCTTTAAAATAAACATATATGTTTGTCTACAGCAAGGAAACCGCGCAGGTGTCTTCAGCTGAGTGCTCAGGGGCTTTGTTCCGATGTGCAATGCTGACATAAATTTTAATGGGAGAGAAAAACAGGGTCAGATCTTCTGCTGGGGTAGATCAGCACAGTCTGTTGACTTTCACTAAAGAAGAGGCCCTCAGCTTGGATGTAAAATTAATGCATGGTATAGGTTATGTGTTTTTTCTCTTGTATTTCTGTATATTTTGCTTGCAAATTGTTTTAAGTATTTATTTGCACTAAAATTATACAAATAGCTTATGCCCACTCACAGTTGCAAATGAGCTTTGATGGAAACTCTAGGGGAAAGTGGTATTCCCTCAGACTCACTGAAGAAGATGGATTACAGCAGGTAGCGTTTGAGCTGTGGTAATGGCTGGCATGGCTTGTTTGCATGGCTTCACCAGGAATTAGTCCTGTGGAGGACTGTCTGTATGATTTTAAAGAGTTAATCAGATCTGAACTGAAGAGAATAACAACTGAGGAAGTTGCTTTTCTTGTATTACAAGTAGCCAAATAGATCAATAGCCTTCAGCAAAGGTGGTTAACTTCTACTGTATGCAGTGGTACTAGATTACATGAAATGTTTTTTGGGAGCAGAATCTGAAGGAGGCCTAACATTAGATAAACAACAACCACAGTAAATACAAATTCACTTTGAATGTAAGTTCTGTAAGTATTCTCTAGTCCCAGTTGATTCATTAACCATTCTAAAATCTGACAGCTTATAGAAGCAGCTACGCAGCAGTAGCAGAGAGATGATCTAGTTATAACCTTTGCAATCCAGATGTGCTCAAGATACATTTGTGGGAGCAACACAATCATACAGTAGTGTTATGTTTTTCCATCCTTGTTGTGTCCTGTGGCCAAACACGGGATCAAGCATCTCCTTAAACAGTTGCATTAGGACCTATAAGACTGAATTGTCTTCAGACATAGAGTAGCAATAAATCTGAAGGAGCTTTAACTTTGTGATATCTAGATTTGGAAGCAAACTTATTACCAATTGTGTTGTCGTACTGTTTCAGCCAAATCCTGCTTGCTTCAAATGCTCCTGGATTGTATTTCTTGGCTAAACTTCAGTACTTAAAATCTCTTGTTGGTGTCCTGAATTGAATTGAATTATAGCTTGCATTACATCTAATGCCTTCAAATTTTGTTTAGTTCCAGAAAATATGAAGCTTGCCAGTTCTGAACTGCAGTTCCTTTTGATACGTTTAGAGATGTGCGGAGTCTTTATTGTTTTGTGATTTCAATAGGTTATTTCTCCAAAATATCTGTCTCACTTTGAAGTTGTATGCTGTGTTTGTTTCTGCGCTAAAACTGTTGGTTTAGGATGGGGCTTAAATGATGTATTTATACAGTCAGGAGACATGATTTAATGCCATCTCATGATTCACCATCCAGTCCTATTAATGTGAACCTTACTCAGGGGAATGAGTAGCTGTTACTTGTCGACAAACCTTCTGTATGTTAAGGGGGTGAAGTTGTATTGAAAGATCCTTATAGTGATATTCTGCTGTTCTCCAGGGAAGCAAATGAAAAGTGTACTTTGATGAATAATGAATGCGATAATTGGGGTCAGTAAGAAGTCATAGCTTCCTTTGGTATAGTAGTTAGAGTGGCCTGACTGCAGCAAAAAAAAAGTGAAGTTCATTTGACCAAATTTGACAGTAAATTTACGTGGCTATCTGCCATGTCCACACAACCTAAACCTAATAGATGACAGTGACAAGCAGGTGGCTCATCTGCACTGTTCTAGAATACATTTCTGATATCCTGTCTTATACCTGTTGATGTCAATAAGAAGACAGCTATGAACTGGTGCTGAGGGAGATTGGTTGTATCCCAAGTATTGGCACAAATCTTCTGTGAAACGGATGCTGATCTATCATGGCATTGTTTCAGTATATCAGTATGATGATCTATCATGGCATTGCTTCAGTATATCAGTAGCGTTCATTAAAAATGGATATTGATTATAAGACAGTCTGTTCTTGATTTGCAAGGAAAAACATTTTTTGTTGCTGGTTTGTATTTGCAAATGAATGTACCCCCGAGGGAGCGATTACATTTCGTGTGGAATTTCCCAAGCTGATAAACTTCATATAAACATAAGACTTCTCTTGCTCACCTTTCAGAAAACTCAGGAGCAACCTCACTGCCCTGCAGCTTCCTGAGAAGGGAAAGAGAGAGGGAGGTTTCAGGCTCTACTCCCTGGGAATGGATAATGGGACTCGAGAACAGTGCAAAGTTGCACCTGGGGAGGTTCAAACTGGACATCATGAAAAAGTTATTTACTGTGAGGGTGATGAAACACTGGAATAGACTTCCTAGAGGTGATTGATGCCCCAAGCTTGTCAGGATTCAAGTGACACTTGGATAACACCCTCGGTTGTGTGTTTTAATTTAGCCTTGAAATGGTCAAGCAGTTGAACAATTTGATCTCTAAAGATGCCTTCTAAATGAGTATGCTGTTCTTACTAAGAAATGGTAGAGAAGTTCAAAAGCAAGTAGTGAAGGAAATCTGAAGTAGCCCGATCACAGGAATGATTATTCTCAAAGAAGCCACCAGTGAAAATTCCCATGTAACTCGTGATAGGACCAGAGAAAATGACCTGAAGTTGCACCAGGGGAGATTCAGGTTGAACATCTGTGCTTTGTGCTGCTGTATTGATGATGAGAGCTCCTTATTTTTGTGCAAGAGCCAAAGGGAAGCTCAGCCATTGAGACATTCCTTAATTTTTTTTTTCCCCACTCTCTGCCCTCTTTCTGCCACATATGTGTCATCTATGGAAGTGAATTTTTGTGACTCACTGAATGGTAGGTCACTCCTTATTGGCAGTCAGGTGACAAATATGTCTAGCAGCAGTTGAGTCAAAGTTGGAACTGATGCTTATTAAGGATGAATAAGAGAGTGAGGAGTTTACAGCAAAAACCGTTACCTTCATTCCTGGAAATAATGATGCCATGTGTATTTAGCATGTATTTTATATATCTGGATGTTTAGTTCTTCAATGTTATTGTCATAGGTGATAATTTTTTTGTATTGTTTGTGATTCTGAGCTACAGTAGATGGGTACAAATATACAGCTGACTTGTAGACAGTTCAAAAAGAATTCACATAAAGGTCTTACCTGGTACCAGAAAAATCATAGGAGAAAGCACTGGTGGCATTTTAGTACAGTACAGTTAGAAGATGAGGAGATAACAGTCTGGGTAATGTAAAGAAGAAACTGATCTGATGGCAGTTCACAGTAGTAGGCAGGGTAGGAATAAGCTGAAGTGAGCCCTTGAAGGTGATGACAAGTACCTTATGGTTGCTGAGGTAGTAAGGCGATGTTGTGGGGCAGTGCAAGAAAGGAAAGCAGAAGTGATCTTTGTGGGAACATTCCAAATAGATCACAGAGTAAACATGCTGTTCTTTAGTCAGTGAAGTTCTAAAACAGCAGATGAATCAATGCACCGCTCTGACAGCAAAAGGCAAAGTTTGCAGTCAGTCAAACCAAAGAGTAAGTTCTGACCACGCACTCAGAAGCCAACATTTTGCTGTATTTTACTTGAAATAATCTAAGACTGCTTGTCCTGCACTGTGAATGCCATGATTTCTCTAGAACTACAAATTGTTTGCCAAACATGCTTCCTAGGTTTTTGCTTGGGGTCCTTCTGTCTGGAAGCACAAAATCAGCTGCAGTATAATCATTTATTTTGGCTGTCTTTACATTTGCCACCATTAAAACAATGGGCTTTTTCCCAAGTATGCCACTGGATTGTATGTTAAAAAAAAAAAAAAAAGTTGAACCTCAGTGCAGCTGAAGAACTGTGGGCTTTCTGGTTGACAGAATCAGGTTCGTTTTCAACCGCAGATAGTTTTTAATTTGGTCCCATGAGCTTATGTGATTTTTCTAATAGAAGCTTCAAGTTTGGAAGAAAATAAAATGTTCTACACACTTTTTTTTTTTTCTTTAAAAAAAAAGGAAGATCTCTCTGTTTAAACAATTCCTTTGTCATTGCTCTGTATGCTAGTCTAAATGGGGATATGCAATAACTTGGTAGACTAATTGTATCAGCCATACTTGTATCAGATAGTTGAAGGAGAGTAGAGATTGTTTTAATTAGGAAATGGATATCATAGCAACTTCTAAGTGTAAAATATTGCATCTTGTGTTTTGGTTTTGCTGTTAAGTATAATAGGAGTTGACTGGGGAATTGGTAGTTGGCGTAAACAGCTTATGTGTGTACTTGGAACTTTGCTTAGAAGAGTAGAATAACATAACCAGCTGATGACAAGTGTCAAGTTTGGATAGTGCATCAAATGCCCTCAGAGAGATGTTGATCTCATATCGTTTTAGCAAAAGGTAGAAGTAGAGCCTTTGGAAGATGAGTGTTGTTATTGGAAAGAAAGCAGCAGTCATGGTTCAGGAGAATAAAAAGGAGAAGGAAAAGAAAAAAGATGTTGCACTTTTTCCTTTCAGCCGTTCATTTAATGTCTGAATCTGACTAACTCGAGCCTTGGTAATCACTGTTTGGTAGTGAGTGGCAGTTAACCTCTTTTGGAGCATGCATGGGGATGCTTTTCTGGGGAAGGTCATGGGGCAGATCCTCCTGAAAGCTGTACTAAGGCATGAAGAAAAGGAGGAGGTGATATGAGCCAATCAGCATGACTTCACCAACTGCCTGACTAACCTAGTGGCCTTCTGCGGTGGAGCAATTGCATTAGTGGGCATGTTTAATGGATGAGGAATTGTCTGCAAGATTGTATGCAGAGTGGTGGTCTGGATGTAGGTAAGTGATGGGTGGTGTCCCTGAGAGGTCAGTACCGGAACCTTTCTTTGATGCTGTTATTGGTGATGCCATCAATGGAGTAAGAAGTTGACATTCAGCTATGTGGTCCAATCAACATGTCCAAGGGGTGGGATTCCATCCAGAGAGGCCTGGACAGTCTCAGACAGTGGGCCAAGGAGAAACTCATGAGGTTCAAAGCCTATTAGCACTAGGGTTGTGGCAGCTTTCACTGTCAATGCAAACTAGGGGATGAAAGAATAGAGTACAGTCCTGCCAAAAAGGACTTGGTTTTACTGATGGATATCAAGCTGTACTTGAGCCAGCAGTGTGCCCTTGCAGCCCAGAAAGCTGACCGTATCCTGGGCTGCATCAAAAAAGGCATGGCCAGCATGTAGAGGGAGGCAATCCTGCCCCTCTGCCTTGTGCTGGTGAGACATCACCTGAAGTACTGCATTCAGATGTGGAGTCCTCATTGAGGTGGAGATGTGGAGTTTTTGGGGCATGTTCAGTGGAAAGAAACAAAAATAAATCAGGGGATGGAATACCTCCCCTATGAGGGCAAACCAAGAGACTTAAGGCTATTCAGCCTGGAGAAGGTTTTGAGAGACCTGATAGCAGCCTTTCAAAATCTAAAGAGTTGCTATTTTAAGGAATTGAATGTACCTTTTAGCAAAGTCTGTTGTGATAGGACAAGGGAAAATAGTTTCTAACTGAAAGAGGGGAGATTTTGATTAGATATAAGGAAAAATGATAAGGGTAGAGATGTGCAGGTTGTCCAGATATGTGATGGATGCCTTGTCCCTGGAGACATTCAAGGTCAGGCTGGACTAGGCTGTGAGCAACCTGATCAAACTATAGATGTCCCTGTTTGTTGCAGGGGAGTTGGACTAGATTACCTTTTAATAATGTCTCTTCCAACTCAATCCTATAACAGTACTAATCTGGTAATACTTTTTTAGAGCTAGTATTCTAAAGTTGCTGCAGATGATGGAAAACTGCACAAGAGAGCCGGAAACTATGTTCTTTTCTTCATTCTGGGTTTTCCTATACTGGAAAGCAACTGAGAAAATTTAATGAGAAAATGGAAAACAGGAAAGGTGGCCAGGAAAAAAAAAAAAAAAAAAAAAAAGGAGGCTTCAAAAAGAACTAAAAGGTATCAAATATGAAATATTTGCCATAAAGTTATAGCCATAAAGAGGGTGCCAAAGTGAAACTTGAATTATTTATGGTATGTGAAATGGGAGACTTTGCCTAATGTTGGAAGGGAGTAGGAATTATTTGACATTTGTTGGTATTGTATAGCATTTGGAAGAAACTTTCCTTGTGGTTGGATACGGACATTAAGAAGAATTAATCATTTGGCAGGAATGTGGTCTGAATAGATCAGTTCTGTCAGTATCGGATTAAAGCATACATCATTGATTGGCTAATGACTGCATTGCAGGGATCTGCTTTTTCCAGGCAATGTGGCTCCAGAAAAGTTGTTAAATTATTCTTTATCTTCAACCACAGCATGAATAAGCATCTAATTTTGCCTTGGTGGAATAGCGTGGTTTCATGGGATCACACCATGGAATCCTGGAATCTCCCATGTTGGGAGGGATCCACAAGGATCAACTCCTGGCTCCACACAGGACCCAAACTCTATATCTGAGGAGGATGTCCAAATGCTCCTTGAACTTCATGAGCCTGGGACTGTGCACACTGCCCAGAGCAGCCTGTTCCATGCCCACTGCCCTCTGATACAGAGCCTTCCCTTGATTCCTGCCTGATCTTCCCCTGACGCAGCTCCATGCAGTTCCCTCAGGCCCTGCTGCTGTCTCCAGAGAGCGGAGCTCAGTGCTGCTGCTCAGCCTCCTCTGCTCTGGATGAACAAAAACCCACAGACCCCAGCTGCTCCTCATACATCTTACTCTACAGACGCTTTGCTGTCTTTGTAGCCCTCCTTTGGACGTGCTCTAATATCTACAATACATATTACAATATGTAGATGGGGTCAAATTCTTGGTCCTTCTTGCATCTTTTTCATTTTTTATTTTCTTTCTTGTCTGTGCAGCCCAGTTTTCAGGCACTTGTGGCTTTAATTCATTCTGTTCTTATCATATAGTCATTTCCATTTCTTTCCCCTTCGAAACGACTTCACTGCTGACTTAGTAAAAAGTCACTATTAGAGCACTTGTGTCAGTAGCTCTGCGCTAAAACAGCAAGACTACAGATGTTAGGGCATTAGACGTAAAGACCTGAGAAGGGAAGGGGTCTAAAGCAAAACACCTTTTTGTTTTATTCCTCACTTTAGTATTAGCTGACTTTCTTTCAAGAGCCTTAGCTTTCTTGGCTTGTTCAGCTCACCTATTCAGATCAGTTTCTTTCTAGGAGGCAAGTTCATAATGGGATTACCTTGTTAGATTTTGGATGTTTGATTTTTATTTTTTTTTTTTCGGTCCATTTGTAGAATAATTAAAGTATTTTATTTAATTCAAATAATATGTTGTATTATTGTGGCAAAAATTGTCTCTGAGTTTTAAAAAAAAAATGTATTTAATGAGCTTCTCAGCTATTACTCAGGTGGTAAAAGCTGGAACTGTTCAGACCAGCGTGATAAAATTGTTATATCGCTCCCATTGTTTTTTTACTATACACTAGCTTCAGAACCTTTGGGATTTATTTTCATGTGTAATACCCGTCTCCTGTCTTTTAGCATCATTCTGTCTTTTAAAAAAATAAAAGTACTTTCTTTTTATGTAGCCTGCATAAAAATAGCGTTCGTCTATTTTCTTTTTCTTTTTCTTGTCTTTCATTTCTGAAATCAATTTTCAGTTTCAGAAAATCCTTACAAACTTTTAATGGAAAAAGAATTGTGGGTTTGGAAGCAGCTGCTAGAACCATGCCCTGAGCACACCGGAAATGGCTTAGCATGTATTTTTTTCTAGCAATGTTATAATTTTCTAGAATGTGTGAAATTGAGAACTGTAGAGTTGTTTAAAATAGGTGATCTGCAAGTTTTTCAGGCAGCGAAAATACTGATGTAGCCACGGTTACCATCAGTTACATCGGACAGGCAATTGATGTGCGTAGTGCTGACCATTCTAGTTTTTTGCTAGTAAAAACTTTTAGGCTCATGCTTAACCTTAATCTTGCTGTAGGTTCTGCTAAAGTAAGATAGAATTCTTTGCATAACTAATTCTCTTCTGGCTTGTTCCGAGTTGTCAGCGCTCTTTATAATGGTATTTTACGCATTCCAAGCATTCTTGCAAAGCAAATGTGTCCTTTAATGCTAACAGTGAACTGTAAAACTCAAATTTCCGTTTTGTGTGGTCGGGAGGGAGACTTTGTTGTGAAAACAAGTATGTTGGTATATTGGTATATACTGGTGAACGTGATGTAGTTACATTGGCGTAAATTCAGAATTTGGCACGGGACGGAGAAGCAAGTAAAGCTGTATGTACTTCTGTGGTTTTGATTCACAGAGGTTTGTGCGAACTTAGGTAGCTGGTGCACACATGGGACATCATCAAAGAGCCCAACCAGAAAGTCAGAGCTTGGATTTGGAGTGCCATACAGCTATACATTTAGAAGCATGTTGTTGTAGTGAGGCAAGCAAAGCACCCTTTCATTAAAACAGGTAACTACGGTTTATTTTCAAAGTTTATTTTTATATATTTCAATCTGAAATGTAGCAAATATAAATGTTATTAAGACGCTTTGCATTTTCATTATTCTTGAATGTTTATACTTACTGGGAAGGACTGGAACGGTCCTCTTCTAAGTTGAAGAGTGCTGACTGCTGCTGCCTAATTTCACTAGATTCCTTTGACAAGATACTGGATTGGAAAACTGTTCTAGAACCTCACTTATTCAACACCAAAATATGTACCATAATTAGTTTTTTTGCTTTTTTTTTTTTTTCTCCCTAAGTGTTCCAGAATTGCCCTTATCTTAAAAAGTTTCTTCCTCCCATTTCCCCCCCCCCCCTGTTCTTAGCCTTCTTTATTTCCTATTATGACACAGTTGTTCCATTTACCTGAACAACACGTAAAGGGTTTCCCCTACAGCTGTTATAATTGAGGAGTTTTTCCTGTAGGTGCATATAGATTCCTATCTATGTTCTTTAAATCTTCAGTAACTTTCCAACTTTGTCAGTGGGAAATTTAATCAGCCAAAATAATTAATGAAAATGTTGAGCATTTCCCTGAGTCTGCTTTTCTCCTATATGAATCATCTTGCTCTTTAGGTTTTCTATCACGTTAATTAGAAATGTATTGAAACAAAAACTGGTTTTTACAGAGCAGTTTAGCAGTCTGTGGTTATGTCAGTTGTCCTGTTGGAATCATATATGTAAAGTTTACAAAACCCATTTTATAATCTCTGTTGCAAGGTGAAAGAAACCTTTTCTTTTCAAGTGCAGCTTACTGTTAGGCCAAACAAAAGGTAATAGTTCAAACTGAAGTACATGTTTTAAGAAGTGAAATAATTTAAAATGAGTTGTAATAGCAATACACTTTCCCACATGTGTCTTTTGCTGATACATTTCTGTATGACGTTCTTCTGTATTTCTGTATATAACTGATATTGTATTTAAATCTTAGAAAATCTTTTGGCAAAAATGTCAGTTTAGTTTACTTAATAATTTAAACAATAGATTTCTCAATAAGAAAAACATAAATAGCAGCTGAGCACAGCGAGGTGAACAGTATTATCCCCAGCAGAAACACGAAGCCACTCTATAAAAAGAAAATGGATCTAGGTAAACATCACACCATCACATGACAATTGCTGTGCTCATTGGCAGCCTCTAAGAAGAGCCTCATACAGGGTCACTATTTAACATCTAAAGTTAGAAATGGTGTAAGGCTGTTAGTAACAAGGGTCAGCATGCACCTGCTAAGTTAGATTTCTAAATCACGCAATACAGCTGCTGTGATACATGAGAATCAATTACTGAAAACCTTTCCTGACGGTCAAAATGTGACATTAAATAATTGAGTATCACATCAAATCTTGTCTGCAATTAGTTATCTGGAAAAGTAATTATGCAACAAAATCAAGTAGCTTAAGTTAGTGATGTGGAGCACCCTGGTTATTCAGAAACTGTAGGAGAGGATGATTTATATATTTTCCTAACTTGTAACGTGAAGTTTTAAACACTTAATTCTTAATTGAATTAAAAGTATCTCGCCCAATTTAATTCTTGTCATTAACCATATCTGCAATTGAGGATATACACTGCATACATAACGAGTGTTAATGACTGTTTGTTTTGTCTAAAGTATAAATGTTTAGCTGTAGAAGAGAATGACTTGCAAATAGTGCATTAAGTAGCAAATCTGTTTTGTTTAGTGAGAAAAAAAAAAACAGGCTGAATTTCCCCCCCCTCCCTTATCTCTTACACTGGGTGTGAGTTTAATTGGAGAACAGATGAAATTCTCTAAAGGTCAAATTTGTCTTTTTCAAAAAGCTGTGATAAATGCAACAACATAGATGTTGTGAAAGGTTAGAAAAGCCATTAAAATATAATTTACACTAAGAAGTTGTTAGCTAGCTCAAATATTCAAAATAAGCAAGAAAAATGCAATGAATCAAAACAGTATGTATGAAATGTAACAGGCTTGAGTTTCAGCTCTCACATGAATATTGTTTAACAGTTAATAAATACAAAGAAACAGTAATTTGCACAATCATAATAAAGCTGCTTTTTCTTTTTCTTTTTTTTTTTTTTAAAAGCTTCTGATAGCAACTGTTGCCATGTGTATGCCAGTCCCTATTGCATTATTAGTTCTAATCCTGTTTGAAATCCAGGTTGGGGAGTTTGAACTGTATGTGTTTATTACTTAAAAATCTGAACTGATAAAGAGTAGTTGGTTAGTCATGTTATTTAAGCTGGTCCCAAAATAGCACCTTCCTTTTTGGGTAGAGTTAGCTTTGCAGCTGTTGTCTCTATCTGTTGTCTCTGAAGAAAAATTTAACATTAAGAGTTGCTGACGTCAATTTTTTTCTTTTTTTTACAGCTGATGTGGGCTTTGCCCCTGACAGAAGTTATTTGGTTCTAGCTCTGAGTTTGGAAGAAGTTGGTATATAGATTTTCCCCTAACTTTCAATTGATGTGTTTAGCTTTAGTGGGAGTAATACTATCACTTAAACCATGTTGTCGTCTCAAGGAGTTTTGCTACATCCATATGGAGTGCCAATGATTCTGCCGGCAGCGCCATACTTCGCTGGACTTGTTCAGGTAATGCAAGGCCGCTTCCAACAAGCAACTTAACTCTAGTGCACTTAGAGTAATAATTGGAATTTTTATGGTTGAGAAAGCAAACACTTTTAATACAAGCAAAAGCTCTCATGTATTCGGTGAGAAGACAGTAGGAAATCAAAAAGATGGATCACCCTAATCTGTGTATTGACATCTCTCATGGCTGAATAAATGGTGTAGTTGAGCTATATTTGCTTCTATTGATTTGTCTGCTATTTAACATTCATGCCTTTGCTTCACAAGGTTGACCACAGGGCAGAGGATTTGCTATCCCTTCTGTGTTTCCGAGGGACTCAGCATTCCCACGGCAGATCATAAGACAAAGTAACTTACTGTGATGTGTTTAGGTTAAGTGTTTTAGCACAGCAAGTATGAATAGTGTTAAATAAGCATTAATTAATATGTTATGCATCTCACTGAATGAAGAGGGATTTGTAGGTTTTTGTGTGTAATATACGGTAGATTACCTGTGGTATCTTTAAGTCATGAGAGTGCAAGATCCTGCTTGTGAGAGTTTTGTATTTTAAAAGTTAACTGGCAATTACTGGATTTACTTACCTTTGCTGTGATGTCTGTATTTATGATGATTTTATCAAGAAGTGGAATTTTCTGTTGTTAGACTTGAGATTTGTATGGATCATGTAAACATTAATAAAGCAAAAGCTATTCCATTGTTTTTAGTAGGAAAAAAAAAAAAAAAAAAAAAGATGCTAAGAAAGGATTCCTATAAAATTTTCAAGCATTCCCCAAATGAACTCTGCGTCCCCTATAAATGGCAGTTATGGCCGCTACGTATAAAAAGGCTCTAGGGAGAATACTGTGTGGTTCTGCATTTCTGTGTCTTGGTAGCAGTCAGTCAGATTAACTTGGGAGGAGAGGCTTTTGTTTAAAATTGTTGTTGCTCTCTTTTGCTACAGTAATAGTTGGTGAGTGTAGAGGTGGAATCAAAACATGAAACAGGTTTGGTGGTTTTTTTTGTGTTTGGTTGTTTTTTTTGTATAGGTCCATTTGGCATTCCAAGATCATGAATTTTTCTTCACTTCAGGCTTAATATCAGCCATGTGTCTAAAAAAGAAATATAGCATTGCACAGTGGCTATTATCAGGTATTGAAAAAATGTCTGCAAGCTGATGCTGTTTTTGTGGGGGGCTTTTTTTGTTGTTTTATGTTTTTCTTTTTTAATTTAGTGAGACCCGGTATTACACAGGAACACATCAAGCAGGCCTTAATATCCATTAGAATTTGGGGGTGAAGGTCGGACACCAGAGCTCAGTCAGACCCTGTGCCATCCTGTCCAATAAATAATTACAAGCAAATCGTGCCTTTCACTCTATACTGATTGATGTTGAAATTGCTTTTGAAAGTTCTCATAAGTTCCTGTTATAGATTAAGTGCTGGTGTAGGAAAAATAACTGCACCCAACTGAAATGGGTGAATGTAATCAGGTTTAATGGACTCAAGAGCTTGTTGGGAATTAAATAACTATTGATTTGTTGGAAAGTTGCTGTCATTACAAAATGCCACTCTGGGCGCATTATCCAAGCAGATAGATTGGAAGAAAGGGCCCTTTGAAAATTCGGGATGCCTTATTTCAAATCCTTTTTTTCTTTCCTTGGGAGGTTATATCTAGGTCCACATTACTCTGTTAGCATAGGTCTAAAATAGTAGAACAATAGGAACTATTCTTTAAAGAATTTGTTAATTATAAAGGGTTTGGATGAAAAATGTTCATATGGTTTCTTGTGTAGTCTTTTCTCTGTTCTCCCATGCTCTAATCTAATTCCTGAATGCTGAGATTCAGAAAACAAAACAAATGTGTAATCTTAGTGGGTACACTGGGATGCTAAATGGTTTCTCTCAGCGCAAGGTTTTATTTACGTTAGTGTTACATGCATTCAGCTTAAGGTATGTGAATATTTATTGTTTTTTTTTTTTTAAGTAAGCAAGTTTCCAAAATCTTAATCCAACTATCCAAAAAGGCATGGTGCAAAGGGCGCTTTGTTGACATACCTTGGTCATCCTCTTCGCAGCAGTGATTGCATAATGTTCAGAACTTGGATGGGATTTTTAAAAATATATTTATAAACTAATTATGCAAATGTTTTCATTGAGTTTAAATGTGTCAAATCATGTTAAATATGATACTTGCAAAGTAGCAAGTAAATAAGTTTCCAAAAAAGGTTATTTATTAGAGGTATTTTTATTAGTAGTATGGAAAATAAAATCTCTTATCTTTCTCTGTTCCTCCTCTTTGGTAAAGCTGTAGGAGGAGAAATCACATGCAAGTGCAAACAGTAAATAAATAGCATTATGCCTCATGGTTGGAGAGGTGTTTTCTGACTTGGCACAAAAGAAGCACTGGCAGCTTTGCAGGTTTTCAGCAAGGCTGCTGTGAGGAGTGAAGCAGGCACAGCCATCCAGCAACCGCGTGTGCTGCAGGCAGTGAGGCCTACTTCGTATTACAACTATCATACTGTTTCCTTGGCAGGTGAGACCAAACACATGCCATAGAACAGTATGTGGCAATCCAGGAAAAGACTTCTTATCCTGCCCTTGGTTCATATCCCGATTTAGCCATTTGATTCCCACAGGGGAACCCTTATGTCCGGATAAACAGTGAAGTCAGTAGGATGTCACGTGAATGAGAAAGATCCATCTGACCACCTGAGTGCAGGATCACTGCCCTGTTGGTAGTAATTTTGGGTACGTGTTGCTGTAGTATCTTACGTGTTGTCAGAATAAATGTGTGAAATGTAGTTCTGTTTATTGTAAGAATTTCCAGGAGCAAAATCAACTGTTAGCAATCCATAGAAAAAATGTGCTCTGTAGAATAATAGGTTAAATGTCTATGTATTAACTTCCATAACTAGATATTTAAAACATCTGCAATTGCTTTGGATGAATTTTATGCTAGGCCTATGACAAGATATTTTAAAAACACAAGTGTAATACATGAGACTTTAATGTTGAAAGCTGAATTATTTATTGCACGTCTGGCTTAGGTGGCTCTATTTCCTTTTAGTAAGAGAGTTTCCCATAGGTATTACTACTATAAAAATTATTGAAGACAAAATTACTAAGATGTTTCAGTAAATTACTTGAAAATTCTAAGCAGAGAAACGTCCATTTTTTACAAAGCATGCTACTTTAATTTAAAGTTGAAAAAGGTTCTCTGAATATGATAGCTATTTTTAATGTACATTTAAAGCATACTTTAATTTTAGGCTTAGTGAAAAGAAAAGCTAGAATGTTTTCTGAGGGCTGAAGCTTACATTCATTGTCAAAAGACTTCAGTCAACTAAAGCCCTTATTTTTCTTTCTTTGCTTTTTTATTTGTGTGGTGGTAAAGGGAGGCAGAAAAATAGGAATGTACGGTGCTGGATTAACTATTTGGACAAACTGGGAATTACTGTACTTTCATGTACATCATTCATCATTCTAAATTTTCTTTGAGATATTTTGATTCTGTCTGATTTTCCAGAACTGGATTACTGATATGTTGAATTGACAGCTGAGAAAGTGGTAATCTAGAGACAGTTCCATTCTATTTTAGGGCCAAGTGAGAGAATTGCTTAGAATATGTTGTGAAAAGTAGTGGTGCAGGCTGCTTCACAGCTCTGTCGTTACCAGCCTGTAAAATTCTTGTCTTTGTGCTGTATAGGGTAAGTGTTAGCAGTGAATAAATTCAGCATGTTGGTAGATGCCAGTGTGTTAGGCTACCTATAAAATCTCACCTACTTTTTGCAGCCCAGTTTTGCAAAATATTGTGGATATATTTTCTTGCGGAGATTTCCATTGAAAATACTTGGGTAATTTAGTAGTTTTCACTTGAATAATACTTTACAAAAAGGAACAATTAGGTTTTAGTTCTTCCCATGCTTGAAAGTCTTGTTGGATGTCAGAATGCAATCTAGTGGGATGGAATGAATACCTCCTATTTACACTGACTATATTGCCTGTTTGAAATGCAGTAAGCAGATAGTTTACCTTTGATGCAGATCTGCTCTGGACTGTTGTGACATACTGTATTTGCAGGTGGTAAGGGTTTCCTGCTGTTTCTGCACTCCCCAGTTCTTCTGTGAGTGAATGACAAACATGTTTTACTACTGCAGCTGTCTTTCATATGATTGTTCATTTGTTTTGTTTGGGAGAGAATGTATGTAAAATTTCTTTTCTCTCCCTACATAAGTTGCAAAGTTTTTCCCCCTTCTGTATCAAAATGACTTTTAATACAATACCTGAGGGAAGTGATGCAGATGGTGCTACATGGTCTGAATAACTTTATTTACAGTAATTTCTGATCATTTTTACCTCTGGAAATAAACCTTTTTTACCTCATATTATACATGGATCAAGTGATGTAGCCAAAATATACTCTGTACTCTCTAAGCCGGGTTGAATACTGGCCTAGGTGCTTACGGTGGGACCTTTTTGTATTTATCTGAAAGAAAGGTTGGAGGTTATATACCTTCCTGTGCTAAATAGTTCCTTACCCTCTAACATTGCTATGTATTTGACATCAATTTTGACTACTTTTGAGAAGTCTAGAAAAGCTTATTTTTAATTAAGTTCACACTTGCTTATTTAACTTTACCTTGAAATTCTTCTGAAAAACATAATCACAGTTGAATCAGAGCTTTAGAAAGAAATTTACTCTTGGCAATGTTTGAGGTACGGAAAAGAGAAAAGCTCTACAACTGTTTCAACACAATCCTAGAATGGAATTGTTATTACTTCGTAAAAACCAAACAGTTATTTATAGCTGTCAGAATACAGAGTGGTCAAGGATGCTAAGCGTATGCACTGTTTGGATTTTAAGTTTATGGTACTTCAGACTGCCCTATTGCTCTTATTAAAAAAAAATAATAATAATAAAAAATTCCCTAATCTTCCTAATTCATCAAGCTGCACGCTTGGGGAAACAAATCCAACCAAACAAGGGGAAGTGTTGTACATAACGTTTCAATGTTTATAGCAATTGCCTGAAACTGCTGATGATCAAAACAATTATGGAGGAAAGGAAATAGATGGATCAGGTCCATTATATCCTTGGTCATTGTGTACTTGGGAAGCCGTCCTGCCGGGCTCCTGTGGTGACTTAGTGTGTATACATATGTTGTCAGATAGAACAGTTTTGATTGTTGCTGATTGCAAGATTCCCAGAGTATCATTTTTAACTGAAATATTTCACTGGATTGAATGGAGTGCATGTTCTTTTTAATGCAGAAATGAATGTTGATTTTTCCTTTTTCTTTCTTTTTATACCTTCCTTTATGAAGAAACAGTTAAAATCGGGCATAGGGAAACGGGAAACGTAACAGATGTTCATACACTTTTCCCATCTGAAAATACCTTCTTCTGGCCAAATTGATTGTTAGGCACAATTAAGCCCAGCATATACATCCTGTGCTATAAGCCAAATCTGTGGGATATGTTCTCAACGGGGGAAGTACAGGTTTAGGCGGAAGGAAGTTTGTATGAGCTTTGATCTGCAGTATATTTGTGAGAATCACCACATTAAAAACGTGAGGAGACAGGACTGAAAGTTCCAGTTCTGGGCTCGCCAGTACAAAAAAGACAGGGATCTCTTGGAAAGAATCCAGTGGAGGCCTGGAGCATCTCCCTTATGAAGAAAGGCTAAGTGAACTGGGTTCTATTTAGCCTTGAGAAAAGAAGACTGAGAGGGGAGCTGATCCAGGTCTATAAATATCTGAAGTGTGGGGGGGCAAAGTGGTGGGTCCAGGCTCTTTTCAGCAGTGTGTGGAGACTTGAAAAGGGGAAATGGCGAGAA
The DNA here is from genome assembly GCF_054131305.1 of Coturnix japonica. Lineage (NCBI taxonomy): Eukaryota > Metazoa > Chordata > Aves > Galliformes > Phasianidae > Coturnix > Coturnix japonica. Next base: position 17,978,156 of record NC_140675.1, on the reverse strand, counting down.
ACTGGAGCATAGGAATGCATTGCACACAAGTGAGTGTAAGAACTTCTTTATGGTGAGGGTGGTGGAGCCCAGGGGGGTTGGGCAGTCTCCTTCTCTGGAGATAGTTGAGACCTGCCTGGACACCTACCTGTGCAACCTGATGTAGGGAACTTGCTTTGGCAGGGGGGTTGGACTTAGTGATCTCTGGAGGTCCCTTCCAACCCTTATGGTTCTGTGAGTCTATGTTCTCATGCAGTGCAATGTAAACTGTATCTTTAAGAGAAACTTTCGGTCCGTGAAAATATTCCTATGCATTTCAGGGATGCTTGCACTTGAAATCTGGTCTCTGAGTGACATTTGGTAATGTGTTGCCTGCTCCCTTAACGCTTGTGATATTACGCCTTGTTCTGCTCCACATTCAGGGTAATTGTCACTGCAGTCAGCTTTATGATGGCAACTCCTCGTGATGACCACGGGGCTACTATACTTTCCTTTACGTGTATTATGTCTGCAGCATGAGTTTCTTTTTGATTGTAGATGTATACTTGTTGGGAAGAGAGGAATATCCTTCCTTTCTTTAGACCTTTTTAAATTGTGCATGACATCTATTTATGCAGAGAGTGGGATTTACCATTTCAAATGATATGATATCATCAACAGTTGAAAAAGATGCCGAGAACCACTCTTGTGATATATATTGTAACTGAATACACTGGCTCTTCGCAAAAAAAGTGTGCTTTTCTGGTATCTCAAAATTTTGTGATGATTGCCTATTTTTGTTGTATCAGAATATCTTAGACTCTGTGAAAGTGTATTGACCTAAAAATGTCAGTAGGTATCTTATACCTGTCTTAAGATTCTTTTTTGCAGGAAAGAAAAAACACCACACTAGACAAAAATGCAAGACAGGCATTACTTCTTTTGTTGTGTAATTCCTGTCTTTTAATAATGTAGAAAGCTTTGTACTGGGGCAGTAAAAAGCACCTAATTTGTTTGGCCATTCAGTAAGACATTTCTCTGAAGTATACATGGTAGCTTTAAAATCATTCTGTGACTGTACTCCTATTTTTCTTTTTTAATCATCTTTGCCTGACGCAGTCCAGGGTATCATTGGCCTTTGTTACTGAAAGAACGCATTGTTGGCTTGTGTTCACATCAGTGTCCACCAGGACTCCTGGGACCTTTCCTGCCAACCTGCTTTCTAGGAGGGTACCCCCAGCACGTCTTGGTGCCTGAGTTGTTCCACTCCAGATTCAGGATATCAGACCTACCCTGGCTGACCTTTATCAGGTCCCTGGCTGCCCATTTGTCCTACCTGCCCTGGTCCCTCTGGATGGCAGCATGACTCTCTGACCCATTAGCCACTCCTCCCAGTGTTTGTCATTTGAAAACTTGAGATGCTTCTCCTTCATTAGAATAGCATAAACTTTATTTTTCATTATATCATTTAGAATTATGTTCTGAGTACCACGCTTCAGTTCATTTTCAAAAAACATGATACATGCCCCATAGCATAAAAATAGTTTGAGTTGGCAGACAGACACCTTCAGAGACAGATCCAAGATATATTTTTAGGGAACACTGTATACTAGCAGGCACTTAAAGTACTTGTGAAAATGCTTCTTGAGTATGACGCCTGTTAGCTCATGAGGTGATTCTCAAATGTACTGTCTAAATTGCCATCCGTTTTGCTGTTAGCTCCCTAACCTAAGGATTAAAACAAATGTGTTCATTTCTCTGTGGTCATACTGTACAACGATACCACTGCACTGTTAATATTTATTGCATTTTGCACTTTGTTCTGTATGCTTGGATAATTCCCTTTAAGCAGTGTGTTCCTTGGAGGCAAGTATAAAAATGTAGGTAATATTTATTTGTTGCTTTTTTTCCCTTCATTAAGTATCATTTGTGACTCAAGAATTCAGTGAAGTAGTGTTACTTAACCTCCACACATTTTTTGGAGGAAAAAAAGCCCCTTTCACTTCCTTTAATAATTAGCTTTTGGTCACTGTCATTTATTTACTGCTGTGGAAATGGAAAAGTCAAATTAGCGTTACATAATATATATGTTTTTTTCCTGTCTCCGGAGAGAACGTTGTTTAAAAATTGATTCCATAGTCTTTGACAAAAATCTTTTTCTCAAATGTAACAAAACCTTTTTTTGGTCTTTTCATTTTTTATTTTTTATTTCTTTTAAACTTCAGAGTCAGAAAGTGAATGTATACATTTATATAAAAAAGGTTTCTTGCTGTGAAGAGGGATTTCAGATTCACAGACTCAAAGACACTCAACCAGGGAGGATCTTTATGGTAATTCAGCTTGTCCTCTTGAATACACATGCTGCAGGATTTCTGAGACTGGCTGAAAACAGACCTCTTGGAAGATATTTAATCTTGTTTTAAACATGCAAGTAATTTCAAATCCATCAGTTTCACTGATACCCTACTGAACTGTTTGAATGTTTAATTACCCTTGCAGTTAGGATCTTGTGAGGCTCTATTTCTCTTTATTTTAGCCACTTGTTCCTGCTGTTTTCTTTGCCTGCGAGACTGGAAATGCAAAATAGCCACATACAAATAGGAAAACCCATGAAGTGCGTGTACCACCTCCAAGGAGAGATGTGTACATCACAGAGATGGAGAGAAATAGGGAAGGAATGCATCTTATAGGATCATGTAATCTACTTCTCTGCCTGAAGGGAAGATGAACTTTGCCTATGTCATTCCTGACAGATGTTTTCTGAGCCTGTTCCGATGATCTTGAATGACTGAGATTCAATCCTCTCCAGGCATGTTACACTTTAACTAGAGGTTTTTTTTTTTTCCTGGTGACTCACTTGAAGTCTTTCATTTTATAGTTTAACCCTCCGATGTTGTAAATTTGGTGTGGACACGCAAGCAAAATATTTCTGTCCCTTTCCTAGTGGCCAATGATCCTTTTGAAGATGAGTATGTGTCTGCCTTCTCTTGTGGTAATGGCATCCTCATTCCTTCAGTCTTTTCTTAAAGAGTTGCTCTTAACCTACAAGACGTTATGGATAAGATCTTTAAGTTCACGGAAGTATTTAAGTACCTAATTTCTTATTTTGAGGAAAGTACAATATAATGCATGGAGCAGGAATTTCCTTTAGATTTCTGCAGTCTAACTAGGAGATGATAATACAGTTTTGGTAGTAGATGACTTACAAATGTTGGATTTTTTTAAACATCCTCTTAATTGAATCTATTTCTGATACAGTACTCAAAGAAATAGCAATCATGCCTTTGTGAAATAATCTAGTTAAATGAACACTACTGAAATTTTACCTGGGGTTTTTGACTGTCAAGTTTTGTGCAGGAGGAAGAATGTTCAAAGCACAGGCTAATTCCTTATCTTTGTGTATCTACTTCTTCATCAGCAACTCAACTGGGACTTAATTTTGAGATGCTGCTGTGTGTGTGGCAGTACTATTTTCTGTGCTTTCTTTAGTGAAGCTTATTATCGGCATTGGATTTACACGTTCTTGCAAATATGAAAAGTCCAAATATGATACATGTGCTTTTCAGAGCTACAGTGCTGTAAAGTCATGTGGTACAAATTACAGTTAATCCGTATTTCCTTTGACAGCCTCCAGTAAAGGAAGGCATTTTGGCATGTGTCTAGATACATTCCTGGCCAAGAAGGCAATGAAATTACAGTAAAGCACATGCTGAAATGCATTCCTCAATTGGGTTCATAGCACTCATTTAAGTGTGATCACATTTTCTGTTCTCCCCTACTGTTATATTGACGATGGGGTCTGGAACTCTAAGGCAGAGTCCAACAATAGTCTGAGATCACTGAGAAGTGAAATAAATGAGTCTTTGCAATCTGGAATTTTCCTGGTTTTATTTGTATCACTTTATACAGAATACTGCACAAACCCTGTGCATACTGCATTTCTGTAACCATTCTTTTTTGGCCTAATTTACTTTTCTTTGGTTCATCACAAGAATATTAATATGCTGAGGTGTGCTCTGCAGAAATCAGGCTGGTTAGAAGATGAGGCCTTAGTGCAGGAAATCCAGTGGAACCCCCATAGTCCCTTCCAGAAGGCCTCCAAGACCTGGCAACAGACACTCTTGGTGTAGAATTTAGCAGGTAATCTCAGTGAAGAAAGAGATATTTCTTTCCTTTTACTGATCAGTACCCAGACACAAAGGGGAACATGGTTAAATGTATATTAATATGAATTTGTGTTTCATATCATGGGTGAAAAGAGATGTGGGTGTTACCTTTCCTTATATTTTGTAAGGATAGACAAGATGTTAGACAATTAAAACTATTGTTACTTTCAGTGTAGTTTTTCTACTGGGTTTTAATTTATCATTCTCCTAGGATTTTCACATCAGATCTTGTGTAAATAGGAGTTGATCAGTGTAATGTGGGCAAATAAGTAGCGTAATGTGGGAAATTTGCATGAAATTCTGGTCAGGTTTAAGTTCTGTAGACATGCAGGGATACAAATAATGTTGTGTTGGGATTTTGAGTTATGTTGTATGAAATGAGAAATTCTGATATGTAAACATCAATAGGAATCACAGAGAAAAAATAAAACAAAACCCAAAGAGATAAAGTTCTTGTAAAGGTGCTCCATACTCCCTCACTTGCTGTGTTTATTATCACCAGGATGTGCTTAAATTATGCTCTGTACGCAGTGAAGCTTTGCTGAAGAGTGTCAGTCAATACTTACAAAACTGTCATGTACTCTTCCCCAAGTTGAATTTACTCTGGCACCTCGAGAAGAAATTAATGAAATCTTGTTTTACTGCAGGTGCATAGCCAGTTTTAATAAACTACACATTAGCGATCTGAAGTACTTCCTATGCAATTGCCTTTTGTCTGGATTGCTGAAACAGCCTTTGTGGGATGAAGGGAACTTTAGTTTGTATGTATATATGTATATATATTATTTATTTATTTTTTATGGCAGACATTTACTTTAGTGATACGTTAATTTACTCAGTTATTTATCATACCAGTGATAGATTATTCTCATTTCTTCTTAAATTTGACAAGCTGCACAGTGCTAAACCTTGTTAAAATGGTGCAAAGACCCAATTATAGAAACTACAAAGGCATGCGAGAGTAAGCAAAGAAAAAAACATATAAAAGGATTAAAGATCAAAAATAGAATGAATCCAGAGAAACTGTTAGGAGACATCAGGCAGGAAAACATGAAAGAAGTAGAGTACGAAGAACAAAGTTTTACAGAGCTTCTGAAAGCTGACAAAAACATTTTACCATTATTTTTGACTCCTTTTATTAGAGTGAAAACAATTGTGGAAAAGTACATCTATTTCAATGTTGTAATGAATTCAACAGTTGAATTGTGTTCTTTGTTCATCTATTTTATGTAGTCTGAGTCGGCAGAGTAATGGTAACTAGCTTTAACCAAGGCCTTGAAAGCAGATTATACCTTTAATTTTAAGTAAAATGCTATTTAAGATTTAGGAAGATTTTCCGGGTGGATTTACCCTAATGCATGCATAACTGTGTTGAGCATGTCAACACTTTTATCCTCCTGAGGTTTTAAAACCCTGTCATTCCAGTTAATTCTCATTGCCTTGTTTAGTAGACATGGCATTACACCTTGATCCTCACTCGTCTTCATATGAGTAATTGTGCAGAATCCATTTACTTTACATAGGAAAAATGGAGAATAGGGCAAATGAAAAATAATCCTCTCAGGAATAATTCACAGGTATTTTTTTCCATCTTCTTTGGTAGAACTACACAAAATACATATATATCTTTATTTACAATATTCCTGACTTTCTCTTTCTTGCTGTTGTAGGAAGGTGGCTCATGCCACACAGCCTTTCACTCACTACCCCCCATCCCAGAGTAGGATGGAGACGACAGAGTCATAAAATCATATAATAGGAGAATAAAGGTAGAACGACAACAAGAAAACAGCTTATTTAATAAGATGGGAACGAGAAATAACAGTTATCTTGTTTGTGCATTTATATAAGACACAAACACACATGTGCATACACAAGTGATGCTCAATATGGTTGCTCACCACCTGCCAGTTTAGGGCAGCTGTCCTGGTTTTGTCCCTCTCTGGTAGGACAGCATTAGAAACTGAAAACCTGAGATGTCCTTGTTTGTATGCAGTACTGCTCAACAACAACTGGGCCTTCGTGGTGTTATCAACGTTGCTTTTCTCTTAGACGTGAAGCATAGTATAGCATCAGATGCTATGAAGAAAATCAATCATTTCTGCTGAAAGGAGGACACCTTGATCTGGGACTTCTTTTGAAGTCAGCAGAACCAGCTTACTTACTAAGATGGGTCCCAGTCAGAGTAGCTCCTTAACATCCTCTGACATTGGAATAGGCAATTGTTAGAGGACCTTTTTTAGATGAAAGTATAAAAAGTATCGTAAGTATAGACTTATGTCTATACTCGTTGGATGTTTTTGGGCAGGGTGGAACCATGTTTCTGTAGCAATTGATTTGAGCTTACTGATTAAGCTTTGCTTTCTGTCTCATGAACCTACTTGGGGTGTCAGTTTGGGAATGGATGAGAAGCACAGATATTTTTGTAGAAGCATTGATTACTGGTTGAGGAGCATTGCAGGCAGTCACTGTCTCTTCTCTAGGGTTGTTCTCCACGTAGTTGTTTCAGGATGGTTGAAGCCTGGGAGGGATACAAAGCAAGACAGATGGTTTCCCACAGACTTCCCCTCTAGCTCTTTCATCTTTCATCTAACTATTAATTCATCTGTTTGGATGGATATATTCACGCATGGAACCAAGATGAATAATAATGAGATTTTTAATAACTCCCTACATTTGCATTCCTTGTAACTCTTTACATGGTTCTAGCTGATTAAAATGAATCATTTACATAATTAACATATGGTTATAGTGTTGGCTTTAATATGCTGATTATCTCAGTACTTTTGTCTAGAGTCAATTGGATTCAAACTGTAACAATTGTTTGATGTGAGAATAGTTTATTCCTGTGAGGGTTGATGAGTATTTGCTATGGGGCCTGATTAGAAATAGCACAACTGTCCAAGAAATTCTTTAATGTAAAGCATGCATTTAAGAGGAAAAAAAAAAAAAAAAAGTATTCTGCTGTGTTTAGGTCAGGCTTTACAAATAGCTTTCTGTGGTTAGAAAGACTTCTGCCATCAGTTGGGTAGCAAAGTACAAATAAAATAACAAGTGTATTATTAAGAATGAATTGAGAAAACCAACACAGGTCTAATTGTGTCTTATTTTGTTAAGGCTTTTTTTTTTTTTTTTAAATCTGGTTTAGAATAATAACAAAATAGAAAAAATAATAAATAAAAAATGCTGTTTTTTATTTGCCCTCTATGTTAGGGTAGAATTATGAAAAAATTGTTTTTTTGGTTTTTTGGTTGTTTTTTTTTTTTGCCCAAAATGTATTCAGTACTTTTACATTCTCAGAAGTATCTACCTTTAATATTAAAAGGGAAATAGTTTTTATTTTTGTTCTTCTGTTTGTTTCCTGTTGGCTTGTCTGTGTACCAGGCATCGCTGAAGCAATCACATTTTGGGAATTGGTGGAATGTTTTCCCTGTCGTGCTGTCGCCCTTGATGGTGTGCACAGCTTCCTAATGCAGAGGCTGCTCAAAAACAGAAAGAATTGTCTGTTGTTGTGGTTAGGTAACTAACACTTGTGTCAATGAATGCTTTTTGAACGTTCATGAATATTTGAAGCAAATTTGTGTTAATTGCACTACTGTTGTCCACAATTAGTCTGTGGTAGACATGATTAATTGTAAAGAGCCCTGACGTTTATGCATAAAAGGCTTGAGGTCAAACAGAAATGGAGAAAAATGGTTGCTGCAGCATTGGCAGATGGAATGCTAATGCGTTTTGATTTGTACTGAGAATAATGATACTTCTACATCAATAGCAAATAATAGTTTTAGAACTGTGGAATGTTCTCTCCTCCTCTTTGCTTTCCTTTCTCTGTTTAACTTTCTTCCTTCCCACCCCAGGATACCACAGATACTAATTATTTTTACAGTGTAACCTTTAATTGGCATGGATTCTTCTTTGTCAAATGATTTACTGGAAACCTGCATCAAATTGCTAGCTGGGAAAGGGCTATATTGATTTGCTTCTCTGAGGCAAAGTGTAATGGAAACATATTCTGATAATAATTATGCATGCATTTTGAAGGAGGTTTCTTGATTTGGTGTTGGTGTATTTCCTATCAACAAATGAATACTCTGTGTTCCTAGGACACAGGCTGTAACAACATTTTTTAGCATGCTTGGTAAGCACGTTGAATAGTAAATAATTCAACAGGTAAGAATTAAAACACTAAGCTTCAATCTTAATAATGTACAGGCACCATTCACAGTGTCACTACTAGCTTATAAGAACAGTCCATAGCTATTTGGATCCCCTCCCAGCAAAATAAATGTAACGTAATGCTGAGGTCAGTATCACTGTAATAATCTGGCTGGGTAAGGATACAGCAGTCTTCATGGGTTGCTTATCCTAAGCCTCAGAACTTTATAAGAAAGAGGAGACCCTGATGGGTATTCCTTTTCAGAAAGCAACTGTATATTTCTTTTACCATAAATGAATGTAGCACTGCATTAACCTAAGGCTGCCTATGCATATGTGGAATAGAACAAAGTAGACATCTGTGTACTTGGAGCAGAGGGAGACATCTTCTAACTCCTCTTCAGTGTTTGGTTTTTAACTGTGTTCCTTTTGTTAAAATTGGCATTAAACTAATTCCGAGGCCTAGGTGGACTCACTTAGTCTGGTGAAATTCTGCTGATTTGTACCCAAAGTGAAGGTAGTGCTTACTATAAAGAATGACCAGATAGATTGAACTTGGCCATAAGCGATCAATGTTTGAATAATAATAAAGTCATCTTAGAAACAGATTTCTCTGCCTTTTCAGGTTGTCATATATAATAGAACTTCCGTGGAACTTATGCTGAGCCTTTGCAGTACACTTTCTAAGGTTTTCTTTGTTCATGTAAATGTTTGTTGAGAGAGTGCTTAACACTACTTAGTAGTCCTTATTTGAAGTGCTGTGTAAAAGTGTTTTCTGTCTGTTCTCAAACAAAATAACAGCTATAACATAGCTTAACCGTTTATTATTATTATTTTTTGCACCTTGCAACTGAGTTTTTGTTTATTTACAATGTGCTACTTGGCTATTTGCAATTACTTTTCAGCACAGTTTAATCATCTAGAATTTAGAGGAAGTGAAAAGATAGTCTGGAAAGGGAAGATGATATTCAGCAAATCTTTGTAGGATATTGGTTTTAAACCAGCTAACTGTGATCCTAAAAGTATTGATGCTACACTGCAGCTTTTTAAACATTGGCAGTGGTAAGCGTTTCACTGGATCACAGTCTTCCTAATGCTTTTAGTGAAGAATCAGGAGATGATTGTGGCAGTGTCTAAGAAATGTTGATGGTTGGTCATTTGCTAAATAGTTTGGGAAATGCTGTTCTGTAAAAAATAAAATAAAATCCTACATTATCATAAATCATTCAATCATTTGATACTTTAGTCTGCTACTTGCATCAGACCACAACTGAGTAACAAATATTTGCATGCAACATGGCTTGATGTGTTTCTTGCATCACACTCAGTTCATAGAAGTGTTTTGATAATAAACCAAAAATATCGTCTTTGCGTCATAAAAAGGCAACATGCTACCAGCTTTGTTTTATATCTTATCTACAAAAATAAACTGAGAGAAATCAGCTCTATATGTAAATAGGAGGGTAGGATTATTTAGAAATATAAAATGAAGGGCAATGTTGTGTTCTTTCTTTGAGTACATTTTGAATTGCTCTTTGACATTGGGTTCTGTAGCCTGACTCCAGGATATGGTATTCCTTCAAAGCAGAATATATGGTACTAATCTCCAGTTCTCCTGTAATAAATGCTGGACTGTGGATAGGAGATGGCCAAAAGAGAGTGCCCGGGCAAACCTTAATCTTTAATAAGGTTCAGAACTAGTCTATAACTGTCAAGGAATGACGGAAGAGCAGTGCTTTCAGCTTGCCTGCTCAGAATAGAAAATGGGGTCCTTTGACAGGCCAGAAAGGCTACTTTATTCTTTATTGGGTTTGGGGCTATTATTGTGCCTGTGTTATTTAGTTATTTGACATTTGTGAGTTGTTGGAGCAAAAGGAAGTCCAGTTATTAATGTGAAAGCAAAATTCAAAATGGATTTTTATGCTGAATGTACATAGAAACCTTTTCCTCTTACACTTGGAAACAAAGCCATACCCGATGCTAAATGGATGCAGTTTGTAATTCAGAAATATAAAATGTTTTCATGCTAAAACAAAAAGCTGCTCTTGGAGATAAATGAAGAGCAAAATAAGCAGATAGTCAGTCTTTCTCAGGTTTTCCACTGAATGAAAATAAAATAAAAATCCAAAAGTTGAGTGTTTAAATTCTTTGAATTACAGTCTGCCTTCTAGAAGTCTTGGTAGTAGTATTTCGTGTGTGCTCGGATATACTTTCCAATATTTCAGCTGGAGAAGCGATGCCACTCTGTAGTTGTATAGCCGCCTGTGGTTGAATGCTAATAGTCATTGGTCTGGGAGTGTGCAGAGGGCTCCTGTGTCGTGCTTTGATTGGACTTGTGATGGTTTTTGGTTTCTGCTTCCTATAGATACCTTCCATGTTCAGACCTCTTTGGAACTTGCAGCAGTGCATGCTGCCATTTTGGAACGTATCTGCAGTTCTCTGTAACATCTACAGGAGAAGCTCAGGTGTTGCATTCTTGATGGATTCAGGCAAACTAGCCAATCAAATCTTGAAGAGTTTTGGTCTGCTTTGTAATGCAGTCAGTCATCTATGTGTTTAGATATAAATACATGGTATTTCCTTTGCAGGAATTTCAGAGGCTGTTCATAAGGTGTTCATTTTGTTTTGACATCTTAGGTGTATGCTAGTATTTGGTAGGGGTTGGTATTTCTTTTTATTTAAAAGAAAGCTACTTCAAATGTAGCCTGTTTGTCTTTCTAAAGTTATGATTTATATAGGACTATAAGTGCCAGTGGTGGTGATCTGTGGCATCTGGGTGGTGTGATCGTGTGTTCCACTCATAAGGCACTTAAAAGACTTGCTCAAATGTTGTTTATCTGCTACTGGGGTGAAGCAATGCAAAATCACTGATTATTTTCGTAGTGACTTGTCAGCCAAATATGAATTCTGTCAGATTTTTCTTCAATTTTCCCTTTATACATACTTTATAAGTATGTGGAGAGAAGCACTGCCCAAAATAAAATTGTCTGAAGCAACGAGCAGTTTTACTTCTGCAGAACATCCTCCTACTTCCTAATTATAACTTCTTTTGAAGTAGTCACACTAGGAATTATCTGGGATATTCTTAAAGCAGTTCTCTAGTAGGAAGATGGTTTCTAGGCTTTGTTTTCATGCAGATGTGTGGATTGTTAGCTTAAGGAGTTTACCAGGAAAGTCCGTGCAGGAAAAAATAGCATCTCACAAGCGATCCATATCCAGAGTGTATACATCTGGGCTCTAGTATTGCAGAATGATACGAATCTTGAACATACTTGAGTGCTTTTAGATTCATGGTCGCCCTTGTTGTGCAGGAATGACTGGCGAGGCTGTATGAATTAAGAGCAGTTCTCAGTAATTCTACTTTGAAGTGAATAATAGGTACTGTTAAGAAATGTTTCTGTCCCTTGTGACGCTCTCTCAAAAGAAGCGGTGATGCTCCGTTGTGCTTTTTACCTACAAATACAGCGCTACAAGAAAAGGGAGGAACTTATCGCAGTTTCAGTTCTGGATTATCTTGAGCTTTAGCTTTGATCATGTAGTTGCAAGTTGCAAATGGCAGCTACAAGTTCTAAAAGAAAAGGCAAAAATACTGACTGCATCTTTCCAAGCCAGAAACTTTTTAGGAAACTTCCAGGTGATTTTGCAAGCTTGTTTTGATATATTTGCTACACTCATGTTGCTGGCTTTTGTCTTGCAGCTTGAAAGCATTTGTTTTCTATGAGAAAAGTATGTTGCCAGTGTGGTAAATTTATTCCCTTAGGGGTGATTTTGGACACATTGTTGTGTGTGTAGTTGTCGGTGGACTTTTTATCTAATCTCATCATCATATTATTAAGTTAGGATCATAGCAATTTAAGGATGGCACTGTGCCATTTCAGACAGATGGGCATGGGCAGACAGCCAAGAATGCATGTTAAGGGCAGAAGACTTTTCAGCAGCCTTGTTTGGAAGTGTGAGTTTCTCAGCCCTTGTTTAGTGTGGCTGTATATTTCCAATCCTTTTTTTTCCCTTGCTTGTCTAGTGCTGTAAGGGCAGCATATTGCCTTGAGAGAGACTATGCTAGCCCTTAGAGACGAACTGGGGGTCTTTGCGGAGTTTTCTGTATAGCACCAATAATCCCAAAGAAGCTTCCATTGAGCAGTAAAATAGTGGGCCAGCTGTCTTGTTGATTTGCCTGTGAGTTTAGTCAATTCATGCAAAAGGGTCATTTAAATGAGAATAAATAAAATTATAGTAATGTTATTAATTATTATTTCACAGAGCACGGATGTATTCTGCATATCGGCCACTGATTTCTTAACCTGATAGAGGCATTAACATTTCTTAATCCAGCCTAAATTAAATTCTGTTTTCCTTACTCTTGTTCAATGATTGCAACAAATTGATTTAACAAAAACATTTTAATATTTTTCAATGTGGCATAATTTAATAGCATACAAGAGATGTGTGCTTGTGATCAGAACAAATTACCAGTCAGCTAAGTCTGGTTCAGCAGCTCAGCATGGTTTGCGTTTTAAATATGTCGCCACTACTCACAGACATTTAAAGTTGGTAACAAATGTTTTACCATTTCATCTTTCTAATGATTATGGCTGTACTTGAATATCAGCCATTGATACCGCTTTGCATTTGTAAGTAAGCGTGATTTAAATTGGTAAACTGAAGGTGAGACTACACTGTGAGATTTGCCTGGGACCAAAACTGTGCCCACACTCTAGATGCTACAGCTTTAGCTCTTAGAGCTCTGTATGCTGACTGTAAAATCATAGCAAATGAAATAAGTCTTTTTTAAACGTCCCTGTATTAGTGTGAGTTTGCTTTCTGTCATGGCACATCCCTAACAGCTGCTTTTTTTCCCCTGGTCTCATGCTCTTGTATGGGAGTCAGGTTTGTCTTCATTTATCTCGACTTGAAGACTGTGGGTAAACAAGAGAGTAGAGTCATGTGATTGATGACCGTGCAGTGGAAAACATGAACTGTGCCTGAAGAAAAGCTTTTAGAGTAATTGTATTACTTCCTCCTATATTCAGAAGTTACATTATCCAGAGAACTTCATGTTTTCTTGAGTCCGTTCTTCTCACTTTGTATCTTTTCTGATGTTTTTTTTTTCCCCTTCTGTTTTTTAATGTTGTAGAACTTAAGAGGGAAGAAGGAAATCATATTTAACTTTTCTGTTATTTAAGAGCTTCAGTGATACTATGACATATCTAACATCGTACCAAATTTCATTGTACAGTTTGCAGAAAATTGGATTCTTTGAGAAGTTCTGTTTTAACAGTTACTAAAAGAGCTGAATCAGTTCTTTTCATAATCTTAAAAGAAAGTGTAGGAATACAAAATAAATTCCAGATAAGAGATGTGATTTAAGTATGGCTCAACTTCTTTTTCTATAAAATATATAGGCCAGAAGTCCAAAAGGGGCTATTTTAATCAGGTTTGACCTTCAACTTGTAATATCATTATGGAGTCCATCTGTTTTGCTTCAGCAGCCACACTGTATTATGTGCTGGTCTTTTCTTATCGCTTAAGTGGTGGAAATGAGGTAATGAAGGACTGTGTCAGATATGTTTCTTGGTGTCTGCATTGTATGTGGATTTATGAACAAAGAACGCATACTTAACATGAGTTTGGTGTGATCGCACTGTTAACATTGGTTTGTTCTAACGAGTATAAAGGTAGAGAGAAATGTTCACAACTGAGAAAAATCATAGAATATATTTTCATTACAAATAATACCTCTTATAGCTTGACTAAACTGAAAAAACGGATGGATTTTTTTTACTGTTGTGTCTATATCCACTTCCATTGTTGCCTAACGTGTATATCAGCATTGCTATTGGAGTAGTCACAATAGTGTAACACCATAACTTCTGTTTCGCTGTATTGAGTGGTGTCCATGCAGGAGTTCTATGCAGTTATATCAGCTCACAAAGTGTTTTGTCTGTGATTTGCTGCCAGGCTTTGTGACAATAAATTCACCCTCCCTTCTTCCACCAAGGTGAAGAATAAAAACAAAACCAGAAAACAACTTCTAGCTTATTTGTGTACAATTTAAGTACTGTTTTTTTGTCCATTGCAGGAGTACTCTAGCTTCACTATCATTATTTTACCTTCTCCTTCTAGTTAACAGGCACTAAATTATATTGCATGAGATAATACTGGATTTGTTACTGACCTAAAAGAATTTTTGTAGGGCATGTTAAGAGACTTTCTTGGTTGCCATAATTAACTGATGTCTCCAATTCCCTCAAAGTGAACCCATTCCTCAGATTGCTAGATTTTGAATTTGATTTTCTTCTCATGCAGACAGTGTTTGTGTTGGCAAGTCAGCTGAGTTAGCTTATGTAGATGATCTGCTTTAAGTAGCAGGACATATTATTCTTGGAATGGAGAAGCATACATGTTCTTCAGCAGGTGGGTGGATAAGCTCAGAGCGTAGGTAGAGGTTGCTAAGCTAGCAAGGATTTTTTCCCCCGGATTGTGAGGTGTGGGTTGTTTCTGTCTTGATTTGATTTTCTGTACATTAGACAATGTTGAAAGGGACTTTCATATGACTGTTCTACACAGTTGAGCCTCTAGATTTTTTTCTACAAAGATTTGTTGGATTCTGTTTTTATCTGATTCCAGTCTCCTCTGAACTTTTGCTGTAGGAGGAATACTGGCATTCCTTTCCCTTCTATCATAACACAGAAGTTCAGCTCGTTCATAACATATATGAACCCAGCAGGGTCTTGGGTGCAGAGATGTGATAATCTCACTTGCCTGCTGCAGACCTTAAATGAATTGTGAAATCTGCCCCTTAGGTGACGGTCAGCACTCAGAGGGGGGACTGCAGCTGTATTGGAAACTGCAGTGCTAGTACTGTGGTTGCTCTGTACGTGACTTCTACCTGGGTGTATTTTTTCTCTCTTTTAATAAATAGAAACTAAACCTCTCCATGGGTCACCTTTTCTGGGCAACTCTGTCATCGTGTTTTGAGTTATGGATGCTCCTTCTCTACATCTTTATCCCTGTGTGGCTCCATGAGGAAAAGGAGGCATTTCTTTCTTTCTTTTTTTTTTTTTTTTTTTTTTTTTCTCTCCACTCTTAGAGATAACAAGTAGAGCTTCATTGAGTTAGCACTTCTAGCAGCACCTAGGGATTAGTGTTATCTCTAGAATTGTAATATATGGGCTGATATTGTATCATGTCCTCTGTAATGTGTGACTGTAAAGGGAATTCCATCACCCTGTGAATTTTCTGCTGAATTCAGCATTTTTGCTATGTATTTTCCCAGTGTATTTTCCTTTGGAGGTGGGAAGGATAGAATGAGGTGATCTGAATGAATGACTTAAAAACACTTCTGTAGAAAATGCCAGTAAGCATTTTAGTCTTCAGATTCATGAAAACCATGTAGAAAATGGTCAATTATAATATTAAAAAGTGAAACATAGCATTTTTTTTTTGTAATTACTGCCCATGCTCAAGATGTTTTTAACTTCATAGCCAGTTCTCACAGTAACTATACTTACTTAATATATTTGACCTAATGCCCAAATGTGGCAAATTTATGAATTATGTATGAGTCTCTTGAATACAAAGCTGTGTGCTTTGGTTTTATTAAATCATCTCTGATTTGATTATCTTCATTATATCATGCAGCAAGTTAATTTCTTCTGAAATTATTGTTCAGACTTTAGAATTAAAAGGTGCAAATTAAATTGTATAGTTCCCCTCTTTTCTTCATTATGATGCAGATGAATAATGTACTGAGTTTTAGAAGTCCGAACACTATTGTAATGTAGCTTGCTTGAAGCTTAACAGTAGATATGAACACTTTTACTTTCTGGACCCTGTATTTTTTCTTCAGAGAAAGCATATTTCCAGACCCAACAAAAGCAGCAGCAATAGTTGATGAGGTGTTTTTGTGTATTTCAACAGTCAGTTGGTAATACAGGGATGGTTTCCTAAGATAGACCACTAATAGGAATGTGACGACTCACTTAAAAAACATGTCATTACATTAACTGTTACTGCTGCCGTACAGAAGCAAATACTCATTTAAACATTCAAAATCATCTACAGAGCACATGGTTTTTCTGGAGTTTGTGAGATATGTGTGGGAAAAGCTGATGAATACATTGAGAGTGAAGACTTTGCACTGCTTTTGTTCCTTGTGCTCCTCAGAGCTCAGGTTTCTGTCTTACTGTTGACCAAACAATCAACAAATACTCCTAAATGTCAAGTCAGCACAAGTGTGAGATGTATTCCTCATAGTTCCATAATTAATATGATGTTCCGGCCGAAGTGTAAGTTGATATGGCTGGGAGATACAGTGTGGAAGAGCTTTGTGTGTATGCATGTATGATAGACTTGTTTTATGTCAGTTCCCTAACTGTTTTAAGCTTGTGTATAGAATCATCCAAACATTGCAGTCCACAATTCTAAATCAGCTCCCACATACATAACAGTACTCTTGCAGAAAGGACAGGTTTAAATGATAGATGGCATGTGTTGTTATACTAACGCCTGAGGCTTTTCAATATGGTACAGCAGAGGGTTTCTCCTTCTTGTTTATTTAAAGTAAAATGAAATTTGCTCCATTCATAATGTCTTTGTTGTGGAAAATGAAAAATAGAACTAATTCCTTTACAAGATTTTGCCTTTTCTGTGTTCCTCCTGCCGCCATCTTTGTTACCATTTTTTTGTGTGTATTCAGATGTTATGCAAGAACAATTTCTCAGACCGTTAGATTCTAGTTTAAATGCATTCATATGGTTTGATAGGGATAATACCCCTATTTTTGCTACAGTCTGGTATAGAGGATTAGTATCTCTGTTTTTGTTGGAGTCTGGTGTAGATGTGGTATTCAAATACTCAATGTTTTTTGAAAAGATGGATAAAACATTTTCCTTGTGAAGTGTCCTCCATACAGCTGTCTTCAGAAATGTGAAATTACCATTAAATAGTACTCTGCTCGAGAAACGATGCTTACTCTGCAAAATGATACTTAAGTGACCTTACAATGGATGTGTTTATAATTCAGCAGGAAATGTCTTTGAGGAAGACATTCTCTCTCTTAATTTTCAGTCACTCTGATAGATGCCTTGATTTAGGACTGCAGTACGGGATTCTCTGAGTAGGAAAATAATTGCTGAAGAGAGACAAATTTTGTTGTAAATTTTTTAGTTAGGCAGGGAGAAACTGTGAATGGACTTACACAAATCAAGTAGTTCTAACTTCACTGGAATCAACGTAATTGCATCAATGGGAACTAAATCTGTTTACTCAAGATTACATTCCTAAATAGTTATGGTTTTCCTTTTCTTTCTCTAATTTATCATAGCTGTACTCTTGGATGACGAAGATAAGTTTTATGTTCCATGTATTCTTTTTTGTTACATGGGCTAAAATATTCTTTCTTCAAAGAAAACAATATATTTGAATGAGAGCTAATTACCTCTTTTTTTATTCCAAGTGACAAAAGCTAATACATCACACTTAGCCACTGAGAACTCCATTTCAGTAAACTAATTAAACTAATCCTATCTCTACTCATTATTCTCAGTCCTGCTAAATATTTTAACAGCGTAGATTTATTTCATTACATAAATTATATCATACTTAAAGAAAACAGTTTGCATAATGGTGTATTTGCGTTCTCAAGGGTTTATTTCGGGTTTTTTAAATTCAGACCTCAAGTTTCAAGTTGAAATAATATTATTTGTGTTATTTAGGGTGGTAATTCTTCTTAATTATTACTAATTATCTAGAATGATGTATAGCTTTAATTAAATGTAAGTGCTTGGCATTCTTGTTAACATATATTAAACACTGACAGTTCTCCTGTCTATAGATAATATAATGTTAGAAAATAGTGATATTTCCTACAGTTTATAGCCTGTGAATTCGTGACACAATGGATGATTAATTTACTAATTATGGGGCGAAAAAAGTTGCTTTTTGATTGTCAGCAATTATAAAATGTAAAGTTCACACGCTTAGTGACATTTCTTAAACTACATAAATGAAAATGTGTACAAATGATAAAATGGGAATACACTGAATGCAAAGGATTTCTGTGCTGTAACAAAGTGATGCGTAAGTACCACTTCAGAATGAAGTGGTATAGACATGTAATACAATTAAGTCAAGGAGCTGTAAGCCTCCCAAATCTCTTAAGTTTAGTTTAGGTATTTTTAGTTAAGATAGCTGCTTTTCACAGTGATAAAACAGAAGCAATATAGGTAATAAATAATTCGTCAAAATGAATTTGCAGTCTGTGATTCACATGAGCTGTATGGAGGATTCATAATTTTATTGTTTTTTTTATTTTTTTTTAAAAACATTTATACCACAGAAGTAATGGTTTCTAATTTTACTGCCAGGTTTTGTACTGTTATCTGGAATGTATACACTTTGTCACTGTTACTGGGTTTATTGGAGTGCTGATATTCATGAACTGTAAGTTTTAGGAAAGGAATCGGTTGTGGCCTGTTCTAATTGCCTGGTCTCTTAAAGGAGGAAAGACAGGCAGACAGCTTAGGGGCAATTTGCATATTGTTTTATCCTAAGAGCTGTTGTGTAATGTTTTTTACTTTCTTAAATTAATAATGTGTTGCAATGACAAAGGTGATTGATAGGTGGGAAATTATAGGTTATGGTGCTTTTAACCTTCATCATGCTTCTTCATGCTTCTTGAATGCCATTGATAGCGATATAGAATTGGTAGCATAATCAGTGACCTGCATGCAGTAAGCTTGCTGCTCACATACAAGATCCTCCTGGCTGACTGTCACAGCATCAAGCAATGCTCTGTGGCAAGAGCCATAAAATGTGGAATAGGTTTGGAAACCAAATTGCAGAACTTTTTGTCTGGGTATTCCATTCTGTTCAGACTTAGGAGCTTGCTGATGAAGTAAATGTGATAATACTGCAGCTGTGGGGTTTGGCCAATGCCTGTTATAACTACCTGTAAGAGTCCTCTGGTTTTAAACGCTGACCAGATATTCGGGACCTTACTGTGAGGTTAGTGCTTGTTCTTGCAAACAGCTGAGCAGCCCTGTGAGAAGCTGAA
Organism: Coturnix japonica; assembly: GCF_054131305.1. Taxonomy (NCBI): domain Eukaryota; kingdom Metazoa; phylum Chordata; class Aves; order Galliformes; family Phasianidae; genus Coturnix; species Coturnix japonica. The sequence continues at coordinate 17,958,821 of NC_140675.1, read as the reverse complement.
TTGAGGCTACTGCTGTTGAAACTGGGTTAGAAGGGAAGGTATGCAGGGCAGACTAAAACAGTCTGTAGAAAGTGGGGTGAAAAGAAAAATCTGTAAGAACTTTGTTATATTTATGCATTTACTTAATATGCCAGCAAACATTATTTTGGAAAGCATTTGATCTGAATCAATCACTGTTAGAAAGTGGGATTTTACACTTTTGTCTGTCTGTCAATTGGGTATATTTTATTTATTTGGAGCCTTTCTTATAGCCTTTCACTGTTTAGATTGGCTTGCTTACTTAGAGTACTAACAGTAATCGACCATGAGTTACACTGACTCCTACATATCCTCCTTGAATAATACAGTAAGCCACGTGTGTTTCAAGTCCCATGTGGTTTCATGTTAGTCAGTGAGATGCTTTTGTGAGTGATATTGCTTCTGTAGTAGCTGTTTAATGATAGTTTTCTGATTGATCAAAAGATAGCAGAGAAACATAAGTATTTCATAGAACTGCTTAAAATTAAAAATTATTAAGGTGATGAAAATCACTTTGAATGTTCAGAAATTCCTGTCAGGCCCCAAACGTCATCATGTCAGTTTGGCCTTCCATTCCAGTAGTACAATATTGATAGTATTGATTAGAATTATAATAGCATATTAATTGACAAAGGGCAACATTTTATATGGTCTGAAGAGCAGATCTTTCAATTCTCTGGGTCATCACAGCTGACCTGGAAGATTTGACCTCAAGTAGTAGATATACTTTATTTAAATCCCTTTACAAAATTTTCTGAAAACTGTCTTAAGACTTTTCCTAAGTTACATGCAATAAGGGGGATGGAGTATTGGTCATATTGTTATAGAAGAGCTTGGCTTGTTTAGTCAAACAACAACAACAATCAAAAAACCATACAAACAAAAAAAATCTTGAGAAGAGGAAATATTCTTCCTCAACTACCCTGAGTTAAGCAGATTAAAATGTTCACACCAGTTAAAAATGTGTGTTGGCAGAGATATGTTGTCCATTGTAATTTGAGGGTAAATAGTAAAGAACCTTTAAATGGCCAAATTAGCGAAGTTCACATCAGCAAGTAACAGGAGTTCAGGTTCAGTGTGGAGTGGGGGAGATAATTACCAAATTTATTAGGGAGTAATAAACTGAAGTTTTTTAGTGTGCATTAGTCCATGTGCTGAACTCACTGATTTAGGAATTACCTTCAATTTCTGCTTTCTTTCCAAGAAAAGTCAAAGTCACAGATGCTCTGGCATTTTCTACTGCCAGAATCCCTGCAGTTGATGGGATTAACCTGCTAAATTTGTGCATGAGTAATAGGAAGTGTGTTTTCTCATCCACATTCAGTAATGCACTCTTGTTACTACCTTTCCTTGGTGATAGTGATACTTTTCCTGAACCTTATCTTTTATGCATGGAAAAATCTTACTTTGAAATGTACACCATTTTGGATGAGCAGTGGTTTCAAGTCATTGAGGACACACCAGTTAGTTTGTGATGCTGACTGTGAGGTCCAGGGTTCTGTGCAAATACAAATAGCCCATGCTATTACGTGATGGAGGAATTAAATTCTGTATCAGTATAAAACAAAATGACAGACTGTGTCGAGTTGCCTTATTTCAGGGGAGGGTTAATTGGAAATGCAGCTGACACAATGTGTGTTGAGGTGGAAAAAAATAACAGAAGTGACCGCAGTCATTGAATGCAGCCCACATGTTTACCATTTTTCGTTTTCTTCAGCATTTAGGTACAATTGAACTGACAGAGTGTGCAGCAAATGGATGTTTTCCATGTCTTTCTGTACATGCTGTCGAATTCATATATTTTTTAAATTGCTAATAAGTACAGAGGGAAAAAATGATGTATTCTGAAACTATACTAAATGTCAAATATTACACTGTATAAAGACCCTTCTGCCGCATGTAGAATCAGCTGCATGTATAAATTTTTCACGTGTAACATCATACTTGTAATTAACTTTTGAAGAACACATTGTGCACAAAATATTAATTTTGGAATTAAAATCTCAGTCAAGAAATGGCTTGATGCCTCCTTTGTCATAGGATTTAAAGCTCTGTATAGCTGTGTGCTTACGTTTTTAATGAGTGCATCAGTGAATTAATGCTATTTTCAAAAGTACAGCACGGTCCACTGAAAATACAGCAATTCTAGGCCAAACGTAAGACTTACAGTTCTCTGTGTGCAGACATTGTTGTTAGTATAATAAATCATGGAAAAAATCCAACCTGACTTCATTTCACCTTCAGGATTCAATAGAATCACATTTGATAATCATTCACAAAGCCTTTTTGTAGTTTTAAATAAGGTTCCAGTGATAGGGAACCCCAGGACTTAGCCTTGTGTGGATATATTTTCATATTCTTGTATTATTTCCAGTGTCCTGAGGTTATCCTGCACAACAGATCCTATGCATTGCCCACCTTGCATTTTTTAAACAATTAGTCATGTTAAGCAATCAGCTATGTAAGCATTTTAAACTGTCATTCAATTTACATAGTACAGTGCCAATGCATACCTAGATACTTCATATGAACTGAGAGCACTTTACCATATGTATTTTCATTAGCACATCTAAATACATATTATGATATTTATTTAACTACATCTTCATTATATCTTAATCTCAGAAAGCAAGGAGCATTTGCTTGTGTCATGTGTTGAGATAGTTATATGTGTGAAAGGTTGAAGTATAGCTAGGAAGATGTTCAAGAATTAACACTTGCATCCATTTGTGGCTTCGAACAACTGGTTGTTTCTTCATTTCAGTTGGATTAGTCTCCACTTTCTCTTGGCCATTGTACACAATTTGCCATATGGATTAGTAGCCAAGCAGGAATTAAAAGTTTTCATTATTTACCTTGGTTAAAGTAAAAGTGAATGTTTTGGTAACTTTGTAGTATGTTGTAACAGAGTATATCGTAACTTAATTTTTAGATTGATTCTTGATTTCCAGATGTATTTGAAAATTTAGTGTATGCCGTAGGATTAGAAAGAACCACCGGAAAATAATATGCAATTACAGACATGAGAAGTGATGTTAAATCTGTTGCAGTTCCACTACAAAATGAGTGAAGATTCCGTAGGAAGTGAGTATCTAGCGAGTGCCAAATGATAGTGCCTCTTTTTCATGCCTAGTTAATTTAGCATTACTGTCTATGGAGAAATCAGATTTGTCATTTCTGAGCATTCTGTTGTCTTTTGAGTGGAAGTGAAGGTTTCCTGTCAAACAAATAAATTACAGTTTGGGAGACACCTACCTTTACTATAATTTTAGCCCTGTTTCTGGTATTACTGTTTTAATCTAATGCATCTTTCACCTCTATCCGCAGTGTTTTTCCATCAGTGTCACCTAAAATCTGTATGTTTTTCCTAATAATGCTAGTACTGAATTAAGACAGTAGCTATTAATTATTGTACTGTCAAATTCTGGTGTCCGATTAGAGAATTCAAGAATGACGCTAGTGTTTTAATAATTAAACAATTACATATTTATATGGTGAAGTGAAGATCAAAACTGCTTTGGGGCAGGGCAGACCTTAAAGTATGATTTGGTCAACAGATCTGTTATTAATAGGGGTTTCCATCTATCCATATGCTTGCTGGAACGTTACAAGGAGCTGCAGCTCCTTCAAAATGACGCTTTTTATTGATCAGAACTGTTTTTTTCCCTTGACTCAGTGCCCTATCTGTGAAGTAAAAGTGCTGACTGCCGCACACTGCTGATTGCAGAATTTTTGACAGCAAAGACCTGACTCTTCCTTAATCCATGTAGCTCTATTGTACGAATTACAAAGCTTATGTGACAGACCTGTTCTGTATTCCAAGAACTGCAACATGCCTGTCATCAGATAGAAGCAAGAATGCACAAGTCATCACTTTACTTTGGAAGCAGAACAGATGATTGAAATTATTTCTTACTACTAACTAATTCCCCTTTTAGTAGAGATAAGCTGCTTTGTTCAGCTGTAAATGAAACATTAGGGTATTAGCTGTCAAGCCAGAAGTATTGGAGCTGCGAAGATTTTATCAGCGCTAGTAACATTTTGGGCAATAAATTGTTTTGTTGGACAGAATACTAATCTTCAGAGGTACGGAGAAACAAAGCTCATTAAGGTAAATGCTTAAAGCAAGCAGAAATGAAGGGGAAAAAAAAAACAAAGACAAAGGCTTATTACCTGTGTTTTGGGGATAGAAGAAACATTTGCACTTTCATATCTGTGTAGCATTGAAGAATTATGTGCTGCTGTTATTAAAAAGATGCATTTGTAGTCGTGTAGAATGCTTTCTGAATATATCCAAGGGACAAATGTGTTCTGAAATATCAACAGAGAGCTGTAGTAAGTGATGGGGTTTTGGAAATTGTTTTGTTTTCCTCTGGGTGAAATCAGGTGTCTGCACATTGTCCTGTACCTAGCGTTCATCAGATTAATAGGCTGCCATTATTAAGTGAATGTTGGAAATAGAGAAAAATAAAAGTCTACATTGCACTAAATACTTCTACCCATATATATTTATATAATAAATATATATATGTACTTACATTAAATTTTTAAGGTTTTGTAGTGTAAAGCAGAGATGATGAAGAGCTATGTCCCTTTTTGGGATCACAGCTGAAGAAAAAAAAAAGTATTTGGAATGAGATGAAAGAAATACGGCTCTGTATGTCAAGAATGGAAGTGAGCTTGCTATCAGAAACAATGAAATAGGAAGTAAGTAAAATAGGTCAAAGGAGTTTGTGAATTAAAAAGCCAGAGTACAGGCAGGAAGGAGCCAGAGGGAGATACTGGTGTTCATCATTATGTGTTTGAAGCAGCCTTTTAGAAAACTGTGAAATAGAAGTGATTTTAACACATAAGACCAAGAAAGAAAATATGCAGAAAATTCAAATTTGAAAAAAGTTGAAAAATGAAAATTGCAGTAGGAGATTCCACAGTGCATCTGCACAGCCTGTGCCACTGCTCACTCAACAGCAGTTTGGGAGTTGGTGTTTTTGTTGTTAGTTTGCTTGTTTCTGATGTCCAAAGGTAAACTGTCAGGAGACCAAAATATCGGGGATATTTCACTCACTTTCCCTTCTCTTTGGGGGGAAATCTTGTGTTTTCTTAGATGTTTGAACAGTTGGGTGCCATGCCCTGTGTTAAGCACAGAGGCTTGATTTTGGGACATGAACCATGGTGTCATTTGACAAAGTTGATGTTTATTTTATAAACAGTTTTTGTAAGTATCATGTTTTCACAGTTAGATGAGAGATCTTAAAAGAAAAGGTCTACTGTGAAGATTGGTTCAAAAAGCTATTGTTGAGAAGCTGTAAATCACAAATTACTCCAAGCAGTTTCAATAATCAAGTACTTATGGTTTCAGGTACGGTTTTAGTTTTATATTTTGTTTTAAGAAGGTGATAAATGAATTTATGTGCATACATAACTGTATGATTTGCGTAGTCCTAGGAAAAAGCCATACGGGCTGCCTAGAAGCCTTCGGCTTTAAGAACTAGATGCACGCAGGCTGACAGAAGGCAGTTATGCAGATACCTAGAAAATATTCAGGGATTTCCTCACTGCATATCAGTGAGAAGGAAACTGTTTTCCTGTGAACATGTGCTATAGAAACCCTGGATTTCAGTGGCTCATGTGGCTACAGCTGAAGCTATGAAGCTGAATTAATTCTTGACATCACATCAGGGAAGCCACAACTGAATCTGGGCTACATGCCTTGTCCTTTGCTTTCATGTGAACAGGAAAACAGAAATGCCAAGTCTGTACCTCATACACAGATGAGGAAGATTCCTTCCTGGATTAATTGATGTTAAATCTAGAAATGTCTATTTCTAGAATCACAGAATGCTTTTCAAAATGTATTTAAAAGACAGTAATAGAAATTTGACATGCCCTAAATAAAACCCGTGTGTCCCTGACAAGCGTAGTCATTGTACTCAGGGTACTTTTGGATGAAGGCATAAATGGTTGGAAGGGGGTATCTGTAGCATATGAAATAGCTTTCAACCAGGACTGTAAGCATGTTCCTGATTCTGAAATGTGAGGTAAAAGAGCCTATTCTGAGTTCTCTAATTATTTATTAGTATTCTACAGTAACTGTTTTTTTAGTTGTTTTTTTTTTCCCCCCCCTTTTTTTTCTTTTTTATTTTTTTTTTTCTTTTTGTGTCTTGTGTCAATGTGTAAATTCGGCTTTGAATACTTTCTTCTTTTGGAATCCTGATTGGCAATTACTGAAATATTCAGTCCATGATTGTTTCTCGCATTTGAAAGCGACTTGTTTTTATCTGACATCTGATTGCGTTTGGGGTTTGTTACTGACATGAATTGCCAGAGAGTAAACAAAAAATTTTTCTGTTGAAATACTTTGTTCTTTTCTTTACCTTTGGTGTTCTTGGAGAAGCTTCCAAATAGACGGAGCTCTGAGAAAACAGAATTTGCATTTGTTGTTGAAGTGGAGGAGGAGAGTTTTCTGTGATTATCGAGTTCCAGAATGTGTGAATTTTGACACCAAAGAAATGGTTGAGGATCCGAGGAATCTGGCTTTTAGAATTTTAGTACTGCATCAGGAATACTATTCCAACAGGGGGTCAAGATGCTGACCCAGTCCAAACTGCAGCTGGCTCATTGCCTAACAGTCAGATTTAGCCCAAACCAGGCTGGGCAGTAGCCCTGCAGAGAACTGAACTGAGTTCCTGAACCACAGTTGCTTTGGTAGAGGGTGGTCCAATAAACTACAGGATCAAATGCCAATGATGGTACTCTGTGATGTTACTGTAAAGCACCAAAAATGTTCATACTTTCATGAAGTGATACATAGCCTGGGGAAAAAACAAACAAACCACTGTCATCATGCTAACTGTTGAGTCAGTATTGACTGCATGTGTTTATAGGTAAATAAATATTTTGGACATCTGTGAGATGAGACACAAACTTCACAAGCTTAAATGTACCTTTTATGTTTATTGATGAGAAAGCAGCATATTAAATCTGTGATTTATGGAACTTGGCCAATGATAGAAATTTCGCCATTGTTTAGAATGAGTCAGTTAAAACTAAGGTAAGTACCATTCAGCATTTGGTACTTGAGTATGCTGGAACCAGCTGCAGTACAAGACTAGAATTTTCTGTTTAGTGCACTCTTCGATGCAGCTCTCTTTTGTTTCAGCAATAAGAAAAAAAGAGTGAAATAACATAAGAAACCTGACAGCAAACTTTTTGAAGAGACCAAAATGTTTACAGTATCTGTACAAGATAGTCGATGAATACCTTACACCCTTACACTGTATCATAGAAATGGTTTACTGCAGTATTTGCTGATAAAATAGTATATTTTCATTTGTACATATCTGTTTAATGTCAGCCTTTTGCCTTTACTGCTCGGGTTTGTGTGTCGAGCAGCCATGAAGAGAACAGTAATAGTGTTTTGGTTACTGCTGGGGTATTGCAGATTGTTCTGGGATTTTTCAGAGTTGAAACTCCACAGTGCCAAACTTGAAAGGAATTTTTCAGGTTCCTTATCCATTTGCATCCTTTTCATGATTGTCGTGTTGTTCCTGACCTCCTCATCCTTTCTGTGTCATTACTGTTTTACTTGCACTGTGGTTTGTAGACCTAACTTTGCTAGCCAGAAAAGAGAATAATGGAAAGGTAGTGCTGAAAAACTGTGTAATGTTGTTCTATTCCTGAAGCTTCTGGATGAATCTGTGAATTGCTGTATTGAAGGTGCTTGAAATTTTACAGTCTTTGCTGACAGGAAAACTAGGAGAATCTATCAGCACAGTACAACGGATGGACCACATTCCTCAAATAATCCAGTCAATTAAAAATTGATTTTTGTTCTAGGCAGTGTGGTGGTAATGTAGTGGGGAGACAGTGTATGCATTACCAACAGAGCTCTCATCAGTTAAGTGATATTTAGGTGATCTTCTGTCATGGGAGAAAGCAGTGCAGTTGATGATCTTTGCTACTGAAGAAGCTAAATTGAAGTGTCAGATACCAGAATTGCATTTTATTTCTAATATGTTGGCCTGCCAGCCTGGGAGAAGCTATATGAAGTCTGTGAATACAAGGGGACAAAAGTGCTAAATCTAGCAGAAACTGAATGGTTTGGGGAAGATTAAACTATAACATGGCTTTTAGAGCCTTCAAGTAAATGCATTTAAAGAAATTGGATCTTGAACTCCAGTTGCTGGACCTTTTATCTCCTACCTTTCTTCTTTTTCCCTGACTGCAGATCAGTGGTAAAGAAAAAGTTGTGCGTGCTCTAAATTTCACCAGCCTTTTTCATTAAAAGAAAAAGAGGTTATAATGCCAATGAGAAGTTAGAAAAAACATCTTAAGATTGCTGAATCAAGAACACACGCACACACGAAAAAGCCTTAAAAATGTTCATTGAAGAACGTATCTGGTTGGCAAGATCCTAATTTATAGAATGTGAGGGAGGTACCTTTCTCAAATATTGGAAGCATGCAGAAATGTACAGTCATGCAGACTGAACTCTTCTAAATATGTATTATAGTGCTCTGCAGGGTGTTCTCTAGAGAAACAGCACCAGCTCAAAAATCTGAAATTAATCTGGTTGTCTCTAGGTTTGAGCATCTTGGGTTAATGTTAGATTTGCAAACTTTTCAGCAGAACAGAAAACACTTGTCTGAGCTTCTTGTTACTGGTGGGAAGCTGATGTTGGGTCTGCTTTTGGTTAGGAGATGTTGCACTCCAATGCTATGACACTGAAAGCGTACTTTACAATTTTGCAGTTGTTATTTTTTTCCCTTTTCTCTCTTTTCTTTTTTGAACAGGATGAACGTTTTCCCTTTGTTTTTTCTCAAAACAAACTCTAACTATCCTGGTGCACCTGTGCCTCTCCTGACAGGTGGCTGCATTTTAGTGGTGGGTCTGGTGATTCAGATATCTTTCATCAGAGCTGTCAGGTTTGTGAGGTTCAGCTTAATCTCTGCAAAGAGCTTTCTAGTCCTCAGGAGACAGATAGGCATAAGTGGACGTAGAAGTGGTTCTGCTGTTGAAAGTTTAGAACCTAATTTAAAATGGATGTTTGTTAGAGAACTCTGTATCTCAGTGGTCTTCTTGTATCCCATTGCCATACATTTCTCATCTTGGATTAGATTTCAGCATCCAGCATTAACTGCTTGCAATATGAGTGCATCAAAGATGGATGGGAAAGGTGAGTGATGGTGCTAAATAAAGGTAATTCAGTACCTGTGGTCCTACACTAATCTCATGCTGCATTTTGAACACTGCCTGACTAAAACCTTTGACATCACAAAACCAAATTGAGTAGGGAAAACTGTCTTCATAATCTTAAAAATATTATGCTGTTTTCATTGGAAGACACAGGTGAAAAAGTGTGAGTATAGGCTCTTAGTACATTCATTAATTGAAATTTTGTTTTAAGATTGCTTTTAAGAAGTTAAAAGTATTCAGTAAAAGATGATCTTGGCTGTGTCCATAGTTATATTTCATTAGTTTATGCACAAATTGTTCTTAAAGGCAGTTGTTGGAGTTTCAGTGCTGTGGGATTGAAAAAAAAAGTTTGGACTTCAAAACTCTTCAACACTATTTGAATATGAGTGGCTAACTGTGATAAGTATGTTAGGCTCCCTTCTGTTAATTACAGTATTTCAAATGAGACTAATTTGACAGCTACTGGCTCATAAAATGCTAAGTACTTCCTATACTGCTACTTTTGAGGAGTCCTCCCCTTCCCATCCCCCATGTGAATACTTTCTGATAGGACTTCATAATTTACAAGCTCTGCACTGAAAGCAGATAATATCTAATTACCTACTACTTCTCTGATTAGTTTGAATGATGGCTCTTTGCTCATGACAAAATGGAAAAGATTTTACTGGTCCTTGACAGGGAGGTGTGGACAATAAGAGGGCTGGTGCTTTCTCTAGAAATTCATTTTTTGTCACACTGTATTATTTTGCATACAGATATTGGTTGGTTTGTTATTATCTTTTGCTGGGGGTGACAGTTGGATTTATCGTAAGTATCAAATCTTAATTTTCTTCCATGTTTTATTATGGTAGGGATAGTATTTTTTTTTGTTTGCTTGTTTGTTTTGTTCTGTTTCCTTTTTTTTTTTTTTTTTTTCCCCTTAATAGCAGGAGAATGAAAAGCTGTTTGAATACTGACCTCAAGACTGAAGCCAGGCACTGTGGTCATGACGTGACAATGCTACAGAAATATCCACTGATGTTTTGTAAAGTCTAAGAAAAGATCTGTTTTCTTGTTAACTTGGATTTCCTACTTTTTGAGTGTTTTAGAGAAGTGACTTCATCAGAAGGATGTATAGAAAAAGCACTGCAGCTGTAGTAACTTTTCTTCGGTGGTTTTATTGTAGTTTTATCCAAACTCCACCAGGTGCTGCCAAAGAACATGTAGCCAAAGCAAAGTTTACAGCTTAAGTATAAGTTGCTTGGAATGTGTGTGCACACAGTCATGAAAACAGCCATTAAATCCCTTTAGAGAAGTAGGGGCATCTTTCCTGACCTGATTAGGAGCACACTTACATCTTGGTAACTGAGTCCTAGGAAGAAAAAATATGATGGGAAGAGTGATGTCATTTATTGATAGTGTGTTCTTAAAAATGCATTTTCTTATGACACATTGTTATTTCTTTACATACATTATGGGAATAACAAAAACAAACCTGTGATTACTTGTTAAAGCTGTGCAAGTGCTCCACCCTGTTGCTTCCTTATTTTGGGTGGTGGAGTATTTTTTCTTTTCTCACATGTTCAAACTATTGAAGTTTCAATTTAATTTGGATTTATATTTTTATTTTTATTTAACATGACAACAGCAAAAGTTGCTATGAATGCTTTATTTCTATTAACTTCAGTGAAGATGATTCTTTCCTTTGTTTGCTTTTTGTCTTGCTGAGTCGGGAGCTTTGTATATCACAAGTCAGCTCTGTTTCAGGCTTTTCTGGGAAGAGAATTTGCTTCCAAAAGCCAAGGTTTGCTTGAGGTAATAAGAGCCCCAAACTTGTGACTGATCACAACAGTGCAGCACAAAATGCTCAGGCAAACAGCACTCAGAGCAGCAGGAATCAATTCAGAGACTTGGCGCAGAGCAGTTTCTATCCTGCCTCCCTGGTGAGTTCAGCCATTGTGCCTTTGACATGAAAAGCAGTGTGCATTTTAATTGCAATACTTATTTTTGAACTGTTGCTCCAGTATTAGCATGGTTTAAGTCAAAAAGAGCGGATCATGGACTGTGCAGTATCGGTTGCCAGGAAAGGTATAATCAGTGTCTGCTGGTGCAGGGGATGGGGAAAAAAAGAGAGCAAAAAACCCTTGTATTAGCTATTGCGTTGGGCAAGGAACTTCTAGGGATTAGCCTTGTAGGTAGTAATGAGCAATCACTTGTGGTAGCATTAAGTTTCATATATGCTATGTTAGGTTTTTTTGCTTTGTGTAATGAAAGCCTGGAATTTATTGCCGTGCTCAGTTTCTATTAAAATGTTGACTGAATGCAAATAATAATAATAATAATGAAATAAAAAGATTATTTGGGGTTAGTCTGGCATAATCAGGGTGGATTGAAAAGAGATAATCGCTGTGGGAGAAAAGAAAGGGGTAAAAAAATGACAAGTAGCAGTTACTTTATACAGCAATGGATCCAGAAATGTGTCTGCTCAGTCTGCACAAGAAAAGTCATCTCTTGCAAGGAATTCATGGCAGTGAATTCACCTGGTAGGATTTAATTATGTTTTGAGAATTAAGATTGTCTACCTTTGGGATATGGGCTTCCTCATTCTATTTCCCTTCCTCCACCAAAAAGCCAGCAATCACTTAGCTGAATTTAGAAAATTTTAGCTACTGTAAATACAGATATCAAAAAATGTTAATATATGAGTACTGAGTTCCTTTTTCTAAGTGCACATGTAATAGATTATTCAGTATTACTGTAGCTTTCCTGCGCTCCCATTTTATTGCCATCCAAAGGGGTTTGACGGAGAGGTAGGAAAAGAGGAAGCATAAATTATCTTACCAGTGTAAGATTAGATCTGCACTGAAGCTAGTAGGTGTAATACAGATGCTATGATCAGGTGCTCAGAGCCAAAATACTCACAGCCCTTGTGCTATTCCAATCAAAGGTACTGAAGATTGAGCAGTTCTCTGATGTGGTCTTATCAGTTTGAGTATAATGTAAATCCTGTTACAGCAGCTTTGTCCGATCTGCCTGTAGCTTTGTTCTGAACCTTTCAGTAACAGTTCACTGAAGCAGAAAGAGCCCTGTGAATTGATATTATAAACCTGCATGGTTGTTTTATTCATTGTTGAAGCAACAGAATATAACAGAAGTATTTATTTCAGTGGATCGAGGATACCTTTTTTATTATTATTTATTCATTCTATCAGTGTGAGCGGGGGGGAAAAAAATGCTCTAAATGCAAAAGAGGAAAAGCTAATACTGTAATCATATCCATACCCATTTGGAGCACAATCCCATTGAAAGATAATGCATAGTACTGCATATTTAATTTATTTTACACATTCGGAGAGATTGTTAAAATCCCAAAGTGTTGTGGGTTTTTTTTCCTAGTGATGTAGGAAAACTGCCATGTGACACTGCTATAATCAGGAAATAATGGTTATGTATAATAAAAGCTTCTCATAATGCACCAAGTCTTCCCAGACATCTGTATTTCTCTAAGCACCACCTACCTGCTCTCTTTGGGACTCAGAGGAGCCTGAGAAATTCAAGGTTGGATTGTGTTCAGTTTCTTGCTGGTGGGCATTCCTCACTGAAGTTGAAGAGTGTGAAATTTCTCTTTAGTCTCACTGCTTTGATATGGTATTTGCCTAATAATCAAACAAATTAAAGCATGGAAAAAAAACTGATAAGACTGCAATGTCTTAAAATTAAGGGGCTGAAATATTAAATTGGCTTGATGAGAATAATGCCGTGGATCGTGTTGACCTTTATTCTTGAAAATCAGTTTTTCTCTTGTACATCAGTAAGAAATGTTACAATGCTGAGACACTAAAATGAGAATTGGAGCTGTTGTTGCTCTGTTCTTAACAATTCATGTTCAGTTGTGTGTTTTGTTTTGCTTTGTTTAATCCAGAAAAGTGATTGGAAACTTAGGGCAGTAAATAGCTGATTTATTTGTACATTAAATATTGTAAATGTCTTATGTAAAAACAGGCATGCTGAAGTTGCTTTCAATTAAAGGGGGGAAAAAAGAGGCTTGTAACCTCTTCATTGAAATTAATAGGTGTAAGTATTACTTTTGTGGATAAGAAATAATTTAATCAACTTCCATATCTCAGATCTGGCTTTCCAATTAATGCTATGTAGCATTCATAGGAAGGGCAGGCATGGTTTCAGTTTTATTTGATAAGTGCCCACAGGTAGCAGTGATGCAGTCCTGCAGTCAGGTCCCCTCTGGAGGAGTCCTGGCTCAGGAATCTGAAACACCTGAGCGAGGAAGAGCCTCTGCATGGCTGTGCACAGCCCTGTCTCAGAGCCTGTCAAGATGGAGCAAGGCTGGAAGCTGTGGAAGAGCTAACTGAGAAGCAGCGAAAGATGCCTGCTTGCATTTCAATTGTGAGACAGGTGTGTGTTAGTGAGGGAATTGTGTGTTCTCAGTACTTTGTGTGAAGTGTAATGTGTTTTCACACAGAGGCAGAAATCAGAGAAGGTCCAGGTGGATGCAAAGAAATGACTGAGGAGCCCATGTGTGTGACATAACAACTGCATTACAGATTGAAAATTGAAAGGCTTTTATTTGTTTATTTCATTTTATTTAATTTTACTTTGTTTTTTGGCCAGGTAGAATAATACGAAAGGTAAAACATTTTGGGTTCATTTTGCATTTTTAAACAATTTCAAAGTGACAGGAACACCACTGATTTCCCTTATGTAGCCATTCCTCTCTTTACATATCAAACAGCTGTATGTGCTTTTATAGGACGAGCATTCTGTTATTAATCCTTGACAAAGGTCCCAGAGGTTTCCAGAGGCTTGAAACAATAGGCAGCATGGATGTAACATGAGTAACAAATACAGTGAACTGTGAATCTCAGAGGGTAATTAATTACTTCATTTTCGGTTTCAATTCTAGCTAAAGAAGTCAGGGATTTGTGAATGCAATAAAATATAAAGAGGAATATGTGGAGTGAATGTTGCAGAATGCCATCTTTCTGGTATGTACCCACACCGCTCCTTGGTCCAGGTGCTTTGTGTGTTGGCTACAAGACATACTCACGTTCGTAGATTATGAAAACATACTTGTTTGTATTAGCAAGATAAATGTTTAACCAATTTAGTAGTCACATCCTTCTGTCTGTGACCAGAGTAAGCATTTTCATTGATTCAAAAGAGAGAAGAGTGAAGCCCATTTGTTTGCACAGTAGGAAAGTGGAATTGTCTCAAGTTGATTTTGTTTTCATTTGTATGTTTTTAATATTGTTTTTGTATGAACTCTATTTTAGGCATTTCTGAAGCAAGCATAGAGAATTAGGGCATATATAGCGTTGTGTTCTTTCACCCCAGTGTACGTATGCCTGGAGTTGGTGGAATTTCTTGCGGATCTGTTTTTGTGTTAAATCTCTGTTTGGAAACAATTCCTCCTGTTTTCTACTCTGTAAAGCTGTGATATTTGTCCAAGGATGAGCTGCATTCAACATTTTGTTAACTGAAATGGGAAGTGACAGACTGACTAAAAGAAAATCTCCGTGCCAGAGAAACAGATATTACTTCTTCCTCACAGATTACTGTATGCCTGGACTCTGAAGACTTTGAGATTACGGATATACGGAGGTTTCATAGCGATCCATGTTAAGCTAATGTGATCAGAAGAGAGAGTTCTGTATCGTATTATTCTCCACTCTATTGCTTGATTGAGATGGTCAAAGCTGGAGAATATTGTGTGGAAAAAAGGATAGAAAAGAGAGAGAAAATAAAGAACAAATTTGTTAGATATATTTTGTTTGCATTGATTTTCACTGCGGGTATATATCTTTCCTTGGCAGATGTCTTCAAAATAATAACCTAATAGATAATACCCTGCCACATAATTTTGTATTTTTATTACTTCTTTTTATTGGTATTTGTAGAATAATTTAATCATTGAAGCTAGACTGCACCTGCACACCAAACAAAAATATTTTTCTTTAATGTATTTTGAATGTTTTGTGGCCAAGTACAACAAAGCTCTGCTCACTAATTGTGCAGCTATAGGAAGTCAAAATGTAACTGCAGAGTTGATTAAAAGGAAATAACACAAAGATTCTGAAGAATGAGCGCAAGAAACTATAGACGGCATTTTGGTCTTTTTAAAGTACACAAGACAGCCTGTGTTCTCCTTTTTAGTCAGTGTTTATCAGATTGGTGTTTGACAGATGAGAGTTGGGGTGGTTTTGGGGAGTCCCTATTGAGGACTCCTGAGGAGGCAGGATTATAATGAGGTGGGAATTCACAATTTCAGATGCTCTTTTTACACATTTGCTTTGGAAGAACTGGGAACCTTGAGAAATGCAGAGACCCCAGATGTGTGGGGAAATGGGATGTCAGAGTATATATGTCTGATTGCATCGGCTGTATTCAGGTCCTTTGCCCCATCCCATCTGTTAACTGCCATTCCCTGCTATCAACTCTGTTGTGTTTCTACAGGCTTGAATCAAGGAGGTCTCCCCTGCTTTCCCATTCCTTAATGATAGCAGCGAGTGCACACTGTAGGTGAGGAGTCACCACCACAGGGAGAAAGTCTGACAGAGTTGGAAGAAGTCCAGTGGGATTTTTCTTGTTGATCTTTACCTGTGTATTGAAAAAATTGGTGAGCTGCAAATGATGTAATCTAGGAGCTTAATATTGAAAATGGAAAACCTTTGGCTTTCTATCATTCCCTGGTTATAATTCTAAACTTCTTGTTGAACTTAGGGTGGGATATTTTCTGTCAAGTCTAATAGAAAGCAGACCAAAAGCTTCCATTTTGTACCAGCTGTGGTACAGTATAGCGAGGTGAACCTTAGTGAGACTGAAATGCAACTGACCAGGCTGTGTCGTCAAATTATTTGGAAATTAGTTAAGATATAACTGGATTCTACTTTTTTGTTATCCTCATCTTTGTTTGCAAAGGTCATCACACTGTGCGTGAATCAAATTTGGAAAAGAGTATTTGCTTTAGAAGTGGAATGTAAGTAAAGGGCTGTGATATTTGAGAAATGTTAAAATAATATATTCCCGAGCTTTCTTTAACTCTTATATAAAGTTAATTCAGCACCTTTGTGTGGGCAAATTGTGTTCCTCCTTGTCAGAGTTGCAGTTGCTTTTGTTTTGTTTCACATTTGAATAATACATTTGATTACCATGGCAAATGTTGCAGTGTATGCATGCCTGACTGTGGTGCCTAATTAACTGATGATAACAAGGCAGTATTGCCCTCTTCTCTTTCATAGGCAATCATATACATGACAGTTCTTTTATCTTTCTTCAAAATTGACTTGCTCTCACGACCCTTAAGCAGCTCCTGTTTTGTGTGTTTACCTCTGATGTCTTTGCAAGACTGTTAATTTTCTGTGGCATATCCTATCTGGTTGTAATTAACACATCGAACAGCATAGAAATACTCCTGCTTGCAGATGCCTAATGGAGGAATGCTTTCTTCCAGTAATTATACAGCTTCATTTTAGTGATTTCGGTTGACCTACAAGGATTTTTTTTTAGAGAACATCTACAACAATATAGTTCTGTTTAGTTAAGGAAAACCAGCTAAAAACTAGGTTAATTTTGCTATCGTTTACCTGCAAGTGTAATGTAAATATAGAAATGGTGATAAATTTGGTAGAAGTATGCTTTCAGCAAATTTAAATTGGAGGTGAATAGTGCTGTCGTGTGTATATTTAATCATGAAGTCAAAGGCCTTTTCTCGTAATCAGAAACTTCAAGATGCAATGACCTAATTTAAGAAAGCATTAAAGTCATATGTGTGTGTGTGTGAGTGTATATATATAATATTTTCCACTATTGTGTCTTAAGAAAACTGAACTTACATTTCAGATAAATGAGCCCAGGATTTCTATTTATTGTTTTATACCCAGACTGAGATTAAAGCCATAATGAGTACAAGTTCAAAGAGAGGAAGGTATGAGAGAAAAGGTTGGTAGTTAAAGCAATAAAAACAGGGGCAAAAAGAACAGCTTTTCTGAAGGACTCAGGCTGGAATAATAATGATAGAATTGTCTAAATCGATATATCTCTTGTCAGACTCACGTCTGATGTTTGAATCAGTCAGGTCTTTTCTGCAAGAGCTTTCCTCAGGAATATTGAATTATTTATTATTTGTATCTTTTTTCCTTCCCTTTCTGATGATTTTTTTTTCCCTTTTTTTTTTTTTTCCCCTGACTTAGTAAAATTTGTTTTTTATGCTGCCAGGTTCAATGTTGTCTGCTGTTTGATAAATAGCAGTAATTGGGTGTATAGCAGAAGTCGTGTAAAAATGTATGACTTCAATTACATCCAGAACAATTTTTTCTTTATATTGATCTTTTTTTCCTGTATAAGATCTGCTCTTCATAGCCTCCAGTGCTCAGTTTTTAAATAATTACTCTATGTCCATATGTTGGCATGCACTTTTGAACCCATGCATCTTTTTTTTTCCACTTAAAAAAAAGAAAAAGAAATTAAAAAAAAAAAAAAAGTCTTGAATCAGTTCTGCCTGAGCAGTAAGTGAAAAATTACAGTCATCCAGATAGTGAAATATTCATACTGTATTCCAGTCAGATGAGGGATTGCATTACTTTAAAATTACAATGCCTACTTACAGCCTCTGTTTCTCTTGTCTGAGATAATGAAATGAGGGTATTGGCCAATTAATGAAAACATTTTTCATTAACAATTATAATCCAGATAAAATTAAAATATGCTTTCTGAAAGTGACTTTCACATAGTAAATTTGTGCTTATTTGAATCCACTGTTGTATACCGTATTTTTTAGCATTGTAAATATCACCAAAGGTTCTAATGTAGTAGAAATATACTGTGCAATCTCCAGTGTTGCTGAAATTCTCATTGTTCCAGCTGTTAGCCCTTGTAACCGTTTCCCTTTATGTCAGTATCAGACAAATAATTTGATCCAAACATTTGATGCTGATTTAAGATAAAGTTACTGCGTTTGCCCTGAAATGTTCCCATGGGTCAGGATGGAAGATAGGCTGCGTTTCCCATTTGGGTTGGGTGTCTGCTTTGCCTGGGGTTGTTAATGGACCGCATGGCAGTTTAGGTGTGAGCGCAGCCTTTCACAGAAGTTCAAAGCTGTCAGTTGGGTTGTGCATAGGGTGCTGCTGTAGTTTCAGTTACACACATTGACTTTTGTTGCAGGCATTTATTTTTTTTTTTAAGGTAAATGCACCGGAATATTGCTTTGTCCTTGTTAAGTATAGTTGTTGTTCATTACATAAGTCTTCACATGCTATGCTTTGTGCTTCAAACTCTTTTAAAGTAAGATTCAAAGTAGAAGGTTATATAAACAGTCATATTTATGCCATCCAGCAGCGGATCAAAGGGAATATTCTTCACAATCGCAGTTAATGTATGTCATTTGAAAACGTAATTACCTCCCAATTGCTGCCTGCTTCGTACAGCTCTGAGCTGTGTTTTGGAGCTGCAGTGAGGCGGCGATGCTGCTGGCGGACAGCAGCAGTGTGCAGACTGAGCATAGCGTGAGTGGTGAGGTCCGTTCCAGGGCACGTGCCCCACTGACACTTCAGTGGGGGGAAGAGTGAGAAAAGGACTGGCAGATTTGGCATCAGCAGTTGTAATGTGTCGGTGAACTGGAGGAGTTGCTCTTCTTTCTAATGGAGCGAGTTCTCAGCGTATGTTTCAGGCTGTTGATTTGTGTGTTTTTAGGATTTGTGTGTACTGCCAGTGAAATTGTTCCTGTCTGAAGAAGCATTTTGTGTAGGAAACCCTAACTTTGATCCTTTAGAAACGACAGTGTAATTTAATTTATTTGAGGACTGTCAATAAATGCTTGATCGTGCTATAGATTATCGGGCGACGCTGAGGTTAAATAGATAAAGAAGAGTTGGGAGCGTTCTGCCCAAAGTCTTGTTTAAGCCTCACTGGTCTCCTGGATTTTTTTTTGTTTCTTTTTTTTTTTTTTTCCTGTAGCAGTTTGACAAAATTGCCTTTCCTACCAGCAGCCTGTTAGGTGCTGTGCACAGAAACAAAACCCTATTGTTTTAGATTTTCTTTCATATCATGTAGGTGTCTGTGCCATACCACCCACACAGTAAAGCAAGTGAGCTGTGAAATATATTCATTGTTAGAGTACAGGGGAAATGGAGGCAAGCAATCGGCAGTAATAATGTACGACAGCAAGGGGAGGCTGCCAACATTACCTGCATTATTTCGGTTGCCTTTTTCATTATAGGTTCGGGAAATAGGCAGCAATTCGATTATGGCATGATTTGGGATGGAATTGCTTGCCGTTCGCTGACCCTGTCACAAGGGGATCAAATGAGAAGTCAGCTCAAATAAAGTTTATAGTGCATTAACTGGACCAAGCGTTGCCTAGCCTGGGAGCATGATTTTTCATCTTCCAGGGTTTTGTAACTGCTTCTCAGATATATTTGTACCTTAAGGAAAGAGGAGGAAAAAAAAAAGGGGGGGTGGGGGGTGGGAGGGGGAGGGAAGGGGGAGAAGGAAGGATTGGCTGAGATGTATAGGAATGAGCTAGTTGGCCAATAGTGTACATTCTCCTCCCCTCCCATGTGCAAATCTCAGCTCTTCTCTGGCTTGTGAGAAGCAGCATGATTAATAACACTGAGGGAACCTGCCTGTTGGATTATTAATTTTCCATCCCTTTTCCCTTCTCTTACGCATACCCCTGACGTTTTGCCTTTTTTTAAAAGCTTTTCTTTTTCTTTTTTTCTTTTTTTTTTTTTTTCCCCCCTCTCCATGGAGCTCACCACTAGCCACTAACATTCTCGTGGCTATCCAACCCTGCAAGGGCTTACTTCACAGTGGGGTGAGTTTGTATATTAAAATAGGGGATTCAGCAAGGAAGCAGAAAGAATAAAAATAAAGGAGAGAAAGCAAAGATGTCCCTGTGATGCTTGATTACAGTACAGTTGCCTTTAGCTACAGCTGCTAAAACTACAGCTGATGCTGACCTAGAAGGCAATAAATGTGTTGCAGTGTCTGCCTTTTAGTTCTACAGAGTACTGCACTGCATGGACAGATAAACATTGTTTCTTGTTATTTGAACTAATTAAAATTGGCCCTTTAGAAACCTTTGATTGCATAGAGAGGGTGCAAATTGATAGAAAATGGGAGCTAATGATAGTTAATTGGACAAGCTGTGGGGTTTTAGGGTTTTTTTTTGGTGGTGCTCTTTTTTCCTTTTCCTTACACAAGGCTCTTAGAAGACTCATTATGCTGCAAAGAGCTTTTATTATTATCACAAATCTGTTGTTTAGTGATTTTTGTGGAATAATCGTGACAAACTACCAGTAATAGATCAGTATTATTCTTAGTGGGGACGTGGTATGCTGACAGAGGACATTTTAGCAGCAATTTGATAGGGTGAGTGCCAATAATGTTTACACGTGCATGTGATACTGTAAGGTTCTCTCTTTTGATTCGCTGACCAGGTCATGTGTCCAGCCTATATAAAGGAAGTGGGTGTTCCATGTGGATTTCAGATGTCTGGATTTGACTGGTTTAATGAAGTCCAACCTATATTGTTCAGTATATATTTTTTTTCTTCAGATTAATAGGAGGAATAAGAAATTTGCTGTTGTTAATTCACAGCACACTACAGTGAAATACCCAAGAATTTCCAGCTTTGAAATACATTGCAGCATACACACACACACACACACACTATATACTTAAAAAAAACAATTAACTTTTATGAATATGTATATATTTGTACCTGTATCTATCCACACAGTTGGTATTTTTCTTTGTGAAAGTGGCAGACAAGGTAACACAGTGAGAAAGCAGCTTTGATGATTATAGTGAAGTTGGGATGGGATGCAGTACTTCTGTGTTTTTTAATCTATGTTATACTTCTCAAGGTATAGGACAGCAAGGAGTTTAGTTCAGCTGTTTTGCATTTATATAACATACATATTCCAATTGGTTTTCATTTTTCTTAGCCCTGAATTTCTTTGCCTCTTTTGATTTAAAAGCATTTACATGAGAAATACAAAAGATTTCCTACCTAATATCAACACTGGAATTGTTTGTACAGGCAGTCTGCACCATATTTCTGCCTTTAAGCATTTAAATGAAAGAAAATACTTCATAAATTTCTTGTTCTCTTCTTCATTTCTGAAAGAACAAATTGCTGTAAACA
Source organism: Coturnix japonica (assembly GCF_054131305.1). Lineage (NCBI taxonomy): Eukaryota > Metazoa > Chordata > Aves > Galliformes > Phasianidae > Coturnix > Coturnix japonica. Next base: position 17,937,466 of record NC_140675.1, on the reverse strand, counting down.
AGCTAGCATAATGCAGCATCAGAGTTCAATGTGTTTTGGTATTGCATTGATAGTATTCCTTGTGATTTGGGGTTAAGTGACACACACATTGTTATTAATTTTCAATTACTTTTTACTGGGAATTTTTTCCTTCCTGCAGAAGGACCTATTTAGTTTCTGAAAGGTAGTTTAGAATGTTATTACAAAGATACTGCTTCGAGCTCAGTTCTGGGATGCATAGAAAACCTGCAAGCTGTTTGGCTTATTTATTGTTAAGTGTATTAGTACAGTAGTAGAAGAAATTGTCATTGATTGATTACCGAGTCTTAATTGTTGTGGTGTTGTTTTTTTTTTCCATTCCTTTTTTGTATGTTAATGTTAGGGATACCAAGTTCTGACATACAGGTATAGTGCAAAAAAAGGCTATTATGGCTTATTCTTAAGATGGTATTGATAATGCGTTTTTTAATGATTTATTTTCTATTTTAAAACATAATTGCTGAAACATACTTAAACCTAAAAATAGCAGGCACTCTGTGAGTCTGGTGGTGTTCTGACCTTTGCGTTTACTGTCATCTTGTCACCTGTTCTTGCTGAGTAATAGCCTGACATGTCTCTATCAGGTAGTGCCTTACTTTGACTGACTGACTTACTTTTGCAATAGCAGTTTGGAAAAATGCTTTATTCTAAAACAGTCTTTTTGTTTTGTGGCGCTTTATTTTTTTTTTTTTTCTTTTTCTTTTTTTTTTTTTCCTTAATGGCTGGCTATTAATTTTGTTATTTTTGCCACCTGGAAATTAAGTAAGAAAAATAATGGAAAATAGAATTTTTGATCGAGTGATTGAGCCAATAAAGACTCCAACTACAAAGGAAGAATAAAGCTAATGCCTAAAAGTAAAATAAAATATAAAAATTGATTTATTGGGCGTGTTGAATCTTCAAACCAGCACTTAAAGATCTGTTAGGTGCTATGAAATGACTGCTTGTGGTCCTTATTGAATTTTGTAATCCAGTGTAATGTTATGATACATATAAACTACAAGCCAATGTCAATATCAGTAAGAGTTTTCATTTTCTAAATTAAATAGGTGTTTGCATTTTTCATTTTGTTATTGTTTTTCATTATTAAAAAGAAATAACACTTATGAGTGCTGTTAAGATTTCTATGCTTACAGGAGGAAAGTCAATGTGTAAAAGTAATAGGGAATAAAATAATTGACAGGGAATTAGTCTGTGGCAACTGCCTGGAAATACGTAATCAGTAGAATCTCTCCCACTGCTCTTGTGGAGCAGCATTGCTCCAGTACGGGCATTTTCAACTTATTGTACTACTGACGGATTTGTCTGTAAGTCAGCCTCCAAACCGTGCAAGCCTTAGCTTATCTCGGTTTGAATTCACAGTGTTGACACGCATATATCTAAATCTTAATAATCTCAAGATTGTACCGCATTGGTGAACATGAATTATTTATTTTTTCAGCCTTCAGATACTTTCTTATTTATGTATTTAACTGTTTTATCTATCTATCTATCTATTGCCACAATCATATCTCTTGCTTTTTTAAAAAAAAAGCTTCCTGGTTTCTTTAGGTCGGTATTTACGATGCGCCCACAGTTCTAAAGACGACTGTTAGTAATTCCTAAAGCTCTTAGGGAAGTGATTAGGGAGTCATGATTGCTCACAAATTGAGTCTTTTTTCTGCTTGACACTGATCCTGTGATAGTCTCCCCACTTAATCCTCACTAGCAATTTGCCTATAGTTGCAGCTAACAGGAGGTGATTAGAGGGGAGTTGCCTACTGCCTTTTTACTTCTGTTGTAGTAGCATGTTAGACAGGGGCTAGTGAATCAAAGCTCTTTTCCTATTAACTCAACACCTCCTAATGCATTAGAGCCGCTTTTATCTAATAACAGTGTTCGGCTTCTAGCACTATTTTAGTGTTATTTGGTTTTCCTCTAAAAACATTGCAATGAGCATTTTAAAAACAGAAAACAGAATAGTGCAGTGCTCCACGTTGAAAGCAAAATAATGAAACAAACAGGTCTCATCTTTCATCAGCTGTAACCCTGATTAACACAGCTGAGAATTGTCACCCTGCATCAGCCAGCGAGTAGGCCCCACTTTCCCTGTGCATTATTTTAATTGCATTCCTGGTGACAGGTAACTGATATAATTCCTCATAAGTAATAATGCAGTACACTTAAAATTGCAAACAGCACCAATGAGAAGTGATAATGAAATATGAGCTTGTATGAAGTATCAATTGCGATGATGGGCCTGAGTAAAAATTGGCAAAATGCACACAGATTTTTGACCGCCTGTAAAACATATCAAGGATTAGTTGGCATTTATTTAGTTGTCATTGTATTGTTACATTGCGCAGCCTTAACCTCGAAGTCTAAACTTGAGATCTCCTTTGATGATCTCTTCGGTGATGTCCAATCTCAGTGTCTCACAACAGGTTGACTTGGGATTGTTTTGTTATCACTGAATGTCCATGTGGGAGCAGTCTTGTTTCCTGCCATCTCTGGGGGGAAACCCAGGTGATCAAGGAGAAAAGGAACAAGACCACGCACTGTGTTTCAGGATGAACTTATCCTAGAACATGTCCAGAACCAAACGAATCACGATTGAAGCACAGCTCTATTTATGGCTGCAGGCACTCCAAGTTCCTGAGATATATGGTACTGGCATGCAATTTCTTTTACATGTCTCTTAGTGAGTCATCTGTTAGCACACTGATGGTATGGTTCCTTCAAAGTGCAGTCCCTTGCTTTGCAGTGGCTGCTTAAATAGCATTGGGATGTCCTATTTGTCTTCTCTGTGATTTTCAGATAAAAATGTGGAAATGAGTAAGGAAGGAGAAGAAGCCTACTTTGGTAATTATCTCATGAGAAAATTGAGTTTGGTACTAAGTATAAATTTTTTTACACTTCAGTTTCATTCTGAAGTATCATGATTAAATACAGATAAAGAAAATGAAGCACTGACCTTTGTTACTTGTGCTTTTTTTTTGTCCCTCAAGGCTTTAGACCATCTTATTGGAGTTGAGTGCCAGATCCCTTTAGAGTCTCATTTCTGATAAAAGGCTTTTAAAAGTGCCAGTGCAATGGCCAATTCTGTCATTGAGGCCCAAGGTCTGTACCTCAGCAAAACCAGGTCTCTGAAATCTGTATTACTGCAGTTTTAGAGATGGGGAGGGCCAGTAGACTTAATGAATCAAAAAAAAAATGGTATGACACTGACTAACCAAGACTGATACCTTGGCATTGTGGAAATGTATAATCAAATTCTAGATAATTCCTGTTCTTTTGAGCAAATAATTAAAAAAAAACTGTGCTATAGATGCTTGGGTTTGCTTAAGGCCACCTGAATCTTCATTTGTTCCTCTCATTCCTCCCTTGCATAGCCACTTTCTTGGGAGAGAGGGAAAACATGAAACCATACCTCATCCATTTCCAAGGGGAAATGAGATTGCACTGCAGGTGGGTAGAGCAGTCTGTAACTGTTGTATAGATGTTCACTGTACCAAATCCTGAGACTTGTTTGGGTGAATGTCTTAATGTTCTATTACTGAATGATTTAACACCAGGTGTGCATGCCAAAGAATAAAGAATGCAGTGCTTCTTATGTGTGCTAGAAATGGATGATGCGATGCCAGTGTACAGATCAGGAAAAAAAAAATCTGCCCGGTGTATTAGTGGAAGAAGTCTTGGCCTCTGAAACCCACGATGATCTCGAAAAATCCATTTAAAGTATTCCTAGTACACTCCCTCCTGAGGTGCTAATAAAATCTCCTGTGGGTGTTTTCCCCATCCCTGGAGATCACCTCTTTTCTAAACTCAGTGTCAGTCAGGTGGTGTATCTGAAGCTTAATATAACTTATTCCTTTTCTGTGCCAGTGTTTGCAGTAGCTTGTATTTGCTTCGCCAGCTGTCTTATTGTTCCAATAAAATACAAAAACCGTATCCACTTCAGAAACAATAATGGTAGTGTTCTATTCCTTGCTGGTTCACTACAGTGCTGTAATCGGGCATATTTCTAACACAGCAAAACTTGCATTGGTGGAATATAAAACTAATGTGGGTTACTGAATGCACAGAATGTGCATCCAACTCAGAAGGCCTCTGAGTTAGATGAGGTAAGAGGATAGAAAGTTATTTGGGGGAATATCATGCTCCATCTGGGCTGAGGCAAGGGCAGGGGGAGGGTGCAGTGCAGTGCTAACTCAAGTTATGGTATATAATGTTATGCATTGTATGTGTTGGCTAAACACGGTCCTGTGAACAGCAAAAAAATATGTGGCTGTGCTTTCCATTTTGATAAAGGAATATAAGAACAGGTTTCAAGAGTGCTGAAAAAATAATCCTGTTGTTTATTTGTGACTCTATTTTTGATCAGTGTAAATACACTGCCTGCAAATTTTCCAATGGGATTTATAGAGTTGCAATCAAAAACGTGATCCTGTCTTTTTACCAGATGTTTATAAGCTCTCTCTTACCAGAGAGTAATATCCCCCAACTCACTCTAAAACCTCGCTCATGTCATTGCTTTTGGCAGTACATACATTGTGAACAACAGTTTTCAAGCACGGGAAGAGTAAAATTTCATCAACAATCTCTGATCGGCCTGATGCATGAGCTTCAAAAAACCAAGGTCACATGTCCCACTAGATTTTTGCTGCTGTTGCTCTCTTTTTTTGCATGTTTTAATTTAAAATGCTAAAACGTTAAAAAAAAATAAAAGAAAGTTAGAGATTAAAACAAGTGATTTATATACATTAAATGTACTATGTGGTTTATGAGGGCTGATTTGAAAGTAATGCCTCCTGGTTTATGATGTTGGCATACATGAGAGATGAACGTTGGTGGGATGGCAGTAGAGGCTGAACCTTCTTTCTAATATCCTGTTACATTTTGTTGTGACAAATTGCCACAGTCTGACAAAATGGTGTCTGACATGGAACTGAGGATGAAGCGAAGTTATGTGACACTGAATTCCTCCTGGGGGAAAAATTGGCCTACGTTAACAGAAACAGAAGAGTGGATGTGAGCACAGTGAGGACGTGGGTGGTGCATTTCAGCAGTGGTGATAGCGACAGTTGGTCTACTCCACTGGTGCAGATTTTTACAAGTACTGAATGCAGGCTCTTGTTCATCACTGGTGAAAATGCACAGTTAGTGGTGCCGATGGAGTTGAAAAAGAGTGTTTTGCAGCTGAGAATTTGCCCAATCAAATAGCATTATTGTGGTTGTAGTTTCTATGGAAATAATTTGAGGGCATTATTTTCAGAGCATCCTTTATAGATGCAGCCTAAGACAATTGCTCTTCACTCACTGTGGCACAAGAAGTCAAAAGATTACACCTCCATGTAGCACCATACCCACTTTTTCTAGGATCTGCTTGCCATTGAATGAAAAGGCCTTTTTCTGTTGAAGGGAAACATTATTTAGCAATGTATTGACATTGGAATGGACATAAGCTGCATGTACTGTGACTCCTCTACTTCAATTTCTATTGTCTACAGTATATGGGAAATACAGTTAGATTTCCATTAAACATCAGGAAAAGTCAGTGAATTGATGCAAAGGAAAATTGTATTATCTCTGTGGTCCTTTCCTTATGGGAAATGACAGCATGGTAAGTAAGTACTAAAAATAACAAGTAGCCACACTGTCTGATTTGTCAAAGGACATGTTTAATTTGCTCTGTGGAGTGTTTGAATTTTCCAAGTTCATGGACTTAGAAAGCACCTCACCATAAACTATCCAGAAGTTTAATTGTCTTATTCTGTTACATTAAATTAATTAACAGCTTCTTCAAAGATGCAGTTTTGTTTGAATAAATATAACATGCAAAAATGTGAAAATTGCTTCTAGTGTGATACCCAAGTGGGAAACGGTGCCTTTGTGGTGTCATATTTTGAGGAATTATTTAAAGACACACAAAAGGACGCTGTCATTCTGTTATTAATGTTAAAAATTGTTGATGCTCTGTGCAGTGTGTTTTTCTAATTAGAGGAAAGCTGTAGAGTACCATTTCTATAATCAACCTGGGAACAGAAACTCAGCAAAATTCCATGTATTTGCCATGAAGCTGCTCCTCAGCAACATTAAAATGGCTTTTATAACGTAAAGGCTGTAATTAGAATAAGTCAAATCAGTTGGAAACGATTAAAGCCAGAACAGGCTAAGCTGCCTTCTAAATATTTGTCTGGAGATTAGCCCTACTCTTACAGCCCCCGAGAAGCATCTTTGATTTACTTATAATGCTTGACATGGCAAAGATAATCCTGCAGAAGGCAAATGAACACAAATTTAGATGTGCTGTTAGGCTCTCTTTGTTGATTTGACGGGAGGCAGCATATTGGAAGTGATGTTGGAAAAATGAGTATAGGGTCACATTAGATAAATTGCTTAAAAAAAAAAAAACACAACAACATGACCATCAATTTAAATTATTTTTAAAATGTATTCATTCTTTGAAGCTTTTAGGATGTACTTTGGAAGTCCACGTGGAATAATTTTCCTCAAGTCTATGTGACAATTGATGTGAGTCTCATTGCATTTAAAATTGTAGTCCTGAGATGGAACTTTCTGCTTGTTGCTTGCCTGACATCAGCTATTAAAATACAAGTAAAGCTTGGCAGGTGTAAATTTGAAGAATAGATTATGTAAAAAGATGAGAATTGATACTATTAATCAGCTAGTTGTGGAAGTGTGTGATGGTGTGCTCTGTAGAACACTTCTGTTAAAAGAACAAACAAGCAAATGACAACCAGATATTGTGCAGCTGGTTATTTACTGACACTCCCTCATTGCACTTCTGATGGCCTGAAAAGAAAAGAGGTATGGAACAAATGCATTTGATAGATTGGAAGTGTGGACAGGCTGTTGCGCTCCCTAGTAGGTTTAACAACATCTGCGGAAAGTACCTATTATGAAAGCCAGCCTGCATTTTCAGATGATGTATCTCTACATCAGTGTTAATGCTTGATTACATATGGTGCAATGGTACAGGGTGGTATGAAAAATCTGAAACACATAAGGCTGGAGGATTAGAAATTATTTTGAAACATTTGATCTATGCCAAGATGTTGACTTATTTGTACTTCATGCAGTTTTCCTCTCATTTATAATCTCCAGAGCATCCCAAACTTGTTGTTTAGCTGGTGAAAATATAATCAGTCTAATATATTCTCTTACTGAATTTTAAACAAGACCATTAAAACTCCTTTAACGTGCTAAAGTAAGCTTCAGAGAGGGTTTCCATTTCATCTTTATTGAACTGAGGCTATAGCACTCTTTCCCTTTGCACCACAGTGAGAGGCTGTCAATAATTCAATAGTCGTGGCCTTGATGGGCCAAGGCCTAACTTAGACTTTAAACAGAGCCAAGCAGCTTGTCAAAGTGTGATGTGCTGTCAATGCTTGACTGATCTATACTGCATGAATTCTCCCCCAGCTCTTGATGTATCCCTGGGAATAAAAAGAAAGCAATTTCAGAAGTAGACCTAGTGTGAAGCACCTGTTTGTTTGGGATTTTTAATAAGGGAAGGTTGCGTTAGTAATAAAGTTCGATGGAGTCATTGAGTTTTTAGAGACTCATTCTAAATTTCTGTCTGATGGAATTTATGCACTTCCAACATTTCTGGAAAAGACATCATTGTATTTGTAGATACGCTTGTGCCTTAAAGCAAGTTCACCAGGAGAGGTGCTTCATATCTAGTGACAAGTAACTTTGCTTAATCAAAATGACCCATTCTTTAGTTTTATTGATATATTAGCATTCTGTATTGCAGTAATGCAACTATTTGAAAGCTATGCGTTTTCAGTTTTTTCCACACATAATAACTGACATTTATTTTATCATATCCTTTTTAAATGTTCTATGTTGAATTTATATTTTCATTTGGAAGCTGAAAATTTACTTGTTTTTCTAAGAATATAGCTTAAGAAAAAAATGAATTGATGTAGCAACTCTTAATTGTATTCTCTTATGCCTTATGTGTAAATGCAAAAGCAAAATTATATCTGAGGTGCTTTTGAAAAGATAGAAGAAAGCTTAGGTAAGGCTTACTTGTATTAGTCTAGAAACAAAAAGCAAACATATTAAGTATGTAGTTATTTTTAAAGCGTTTGAATTTCAGTTGTTCTTTTGCTAAGCTTCTCTTATGATAAGATTCATTGGAATTAGAAAGTAACATTGCTATTCTCACTTGAAATACATTTGGCTTGTCATTGTTTTCTTCACAAATCCTTGTTTTTTGAAGATTCCATATCTGGAGAAAGTTTTGAGACATGTAGGTTCTCAGCGTTCAGGTATATTTTTAAAAGAGACATGAGAATAATGAAAAAACAAATGAGGATATTTTAATGTTGTATAAATGCTAAAATCTTTTATTAGTAGATATGATAAAATGAAGTGTGGGGTTTTTTTTGTTTTTTGTTTGTTTGTTTGTTTGTTTTTCTGAAACTTGTCTGTATTTTAATTTTAAGTAGCTTCCTCCCTACATTCTCATTTTCAAGAAAGTTCAAGTTAAGCATTTGGCCCATGCTGATGATGATGTAGCTTTCTTCTGTTGCACAGAGGAAGGGAAACATGACACAATCATAGAATCACAAAATATCTTGAATTGAAAAGGATCCACAAGGATCATGAAGATCTGCAGAGTTGCATAGGTGCTAGAGGCTGCTTATCTGGGCTAGAGTTTGTACTGATGCTATTCCATAATACTGTACGTTGTGTAACTAGGCAACAATTTTTGCATGGGATAAGCTTCACAGCCCTTCTATTTATCTGTGGTGCTAGAGGGTGCAGTTGACGATGTGAAGCAGTTGAATTGGTGCAATTCATTTCATGACAATAGACTTTCTGTTACAAAAGTTGTTTGTGATGGATCTAATTGTCTCTGACAGTGACACAGATTGTGACTAAATTTCATTTTTGGTTAGTGATCTTTGAAGAATCTGGTAGAAATATGAGATGTAAAGAAGGTGAAAGAATCCTTTTTTTTTCCACTTTTCATCTTGAAACATGGTGTATGTTTTGATGCTGTTTTTCCTTGAGTGATGATCTAAAGAATGTGAGTGCTACGCGTAATCCCAAGATGAGCTGAGCCCGTGGTCACCAATATTCAGAACTGTGGATAACTTTGATATTAGAATTCTGTTGCATGAATGTAGACACTTGAAGCTGAGCTTTTGAATTCGGCTTTTGAAATATGGCTGTTTTTAGGCATCGAACTTAGGAAACATGAAGTTTCCCAGATGGAGCTCTGGTCAAAGATTAGGATTTTTTTCACTTAGAGTTTATAGCATATGACAGAAAGGTAAAGAATTTGAAAGAAAAAAAAAAAAAAAAAAGCTTTATTGTATTTATATATTGTATTTAGTCTCTCTGTGTTTGGGTTTTTTTTGTTTGTATTTTTTAATTTTTTTCAGATGCTTAATCCAGTCTTACATGAGTGAGTTCTCAGGCATGTGTATCTACCAACCTTTATTCTGCACACCTGTACTCTCTTTACCTTCTATCATGTTTGGTAGATGTGTAGGTATGTTTTACTAATGCAGAATAGTATCCATTAGGTTTTCTGATATAATCTTCCAATATAGAACTATCCATATGTTACAAATAAGGAGAACTATGCTAGCTTTGGTGCATGTAAGGAACTGCATTTGTGGAATCCAGGGTGTAGTGCAAGTTTAAAAACAGCCTTGCTTATTGTACAAAATCATTAGAAGCTCTATATCTGGAAAACAGAAGAGGCTCGAATGGCTAGGTGAAAGTGAATAAAAATGAGGAGACTCGCAAACTGCTTTTGCTCCAGGGCTGGTTTTAATGAGCTTGTCCCTAATGAGTTGTCCCTGCAACTAGCTTCAGGCCTAAACAGATGAGGCAGGGGTTCTGCTAAATTTTTGATGGGATTTGCGCTGGTTTTATGAGAAAGCAAGCAGTAGAGAGTGCAAAGTTGTGTCATGAATCTTTTACGAGACTGGATTGTTGTCCATCTTGTCAATAGGGATTGTAAGACCTGATTGCTAATAGAAGACATGCCACGTGTTTGTTGTACCGACAAACTTGAATAAATCAAGTAGCATGTGTGTCAAGGAAAGATCTGGTTTGTCAGGTGCGAGGACTTGGTGGCCAATATATGATGTTCTCTAAAAAACTACATAAAAATCATCATAAGTTATTAAGATCATTATAAGTTTTTGAATTGACTCTCGAATGGTATTGTTTGCAGCTGGGTATGGAAAGTTACTGAAGCAGGCTGTGGCTGGACAATGACAGTAGTGCAAATCATGGCCGATTTTGCATTGTTCTAAGGCAGACATGAGTTTAATCAGTTATCATTTGATTCTTTTGTAAGATGTCAATTGCTACATAAATTTCATTCCATAATTTGAGCTGTTCTTGGTGTTTTGTTAGCAGTTTTTTAGCTTCAGAAGTAAAGGAGAATTTTTATTGATGATCTCTCCATTTTATAGATTCTTTTTGACATTTTCAAATATGTTAATGTTATCATGAGCAGTCAACGTAAGTCTTTCTTATATTTGACTCACCCACCAATATTTACCTGATGGCTTAGGAGGTTACACAAATGTGCGTTCAGCAGCGTTTGTTGTATGCAATAGAGTGCTTTCCTCCTCATTCATGTCTTTCTAAGCTGCTTCTACAGAATTTCACATCAGCTTTTGACAGTGCAACTAGAGTTGGAATATTTGATTCAATTTAAAATCTGGTAGTTTACAGGTTTCCTTTATGTGAATAGTTTTCAGAAGCTGTAAGAAAAGCTTAATTTCTTTGGAAATTGATATTTTGTAGATAAATTAATTTCTTAAGTTGTTCCTTAAGTGTTGTTTGAGCCATTATACTTTCAGTATGGTGTCAACTGTTCTGAAGGACATTGATTGTAACCGAACCTAGCAGTGCGAGGGGAATCTTCGTTCAGGTTCAGTTTACTTTTGGGGAATGATTAAAGAAAGCATCTTCAGTGGGCTGCTCATTCCAGCTACAGTGTTGCCTAAGTTCATATGGGTAGGTTTATGTGCAGTCTCAAATAGGTTTCCATTGCTTTCAGTTCAGTAGTGCATGGGATTGTGTATCAGAGGGACAAGAGTCTTCTCCCTTGCTGGGGAAGATGATCACAAAATATGTGGTTTTCCTGAGGGATCTGTCTGTGCTTAAATTTTAGGAACATGTATTAGGTTTTGATTCTAGATTTTGTGATTATATCAGGAAGAATGTATTTGAAGGTTTTGTCACTAGTGAAACAGTGTGTACCCTATTGCTTTCAGCGTAAAGAAATCCTCTTATCTTCCTTTAAAAATTCATACATTATAAATTTAAAAGAATAAAAAAAGGTAAATAATATCTCTTTTCCAGGAGCTAAGCAGAAAATAATCTGTTTTTGTTGAACAAGGATGGGTTTCCTCATTTCCAGCTAGAATAAAAGTTAGGTTTGTGGATTGAAGATTGTCCACATTTTCTGTTTTTTTTTCCCATTTGTGAAATGAATGGTCTTTCCCTTTTCCCCTTCTGTCCTGGAGTGATTTTCTTAAAACAACAGGAGAAATCAGTTCTTTTTGTGGAGTTCAAGTTATTTTGGTCTGTTCCTAAAGTACTTCTACAGTAAAAAATGACAGGTTTCTGTAAGTTAGCATTCTGTATTTGGTTTAGAGGTATGATATGAGATGATGGTTTTATACAGTAAACATTAAATCCATTTAGTTTTGTCTTTTTGACAAACTTTCTGCTCTCTTCAATGCAGCTGCTTCAGTCAGCAGCAAGGAGAAACTAACCATTTTCTTAGTAAGTTGGGAACTGGAACAGTGACAGTACATTTCCTTCTTTTCTCCTTTTTGCAGTAGGTCCATAGTTGTTATCCTTCCATGTCTGCAGCGATACTCTGTTCTCTTAAGAGGGATGGAGTTGAGGAAAAGGTATAGCAGGTACTTTCTTAGAAGAACACAAATAGGCTTGTATGACTTACATTAATACCAAATGTACATAGTTTCACAATAGATTTTAATTCGTATTATTCTTCTCTCCTATATTTTTTTCCTTCAACTTTAGTGTCTTCTAAATTCTGAATGCCTGGAGGATTTTATTTAAGTAAACGTGTGTGTGTGTGCATGCCATATTGTTGTAGTTTATAGTAAATTTAATGCAGTGTAACTCTGATGAAGTCACAAGGGATTATTTTTTTTCACCTATAAGGGTTTTCATGTTCTAGTTTTCCTTTGAAAGATTTAAAATAGCTCATGACAAACTCTTGATCTAACAACACAGAAACATTCATGTATTAAGTAGGTTGACCCAGAGTGAGTTTCACTACCTTCAGATCAGCTTAGCTCAGTGTTTTCACCAGACCTCTTTAGATAATCTCATTATGCTGTGCTCAGTTATTGGCATTTCTACTCATTAGCAATTTATGTGTATTTCTAAATGTCTGAGGGTCTGGATAATGGCCACCAATCTCCTTCAGAAATATCAAAGAGCTGATTGATTCACTTGATAGGTGTGGGTGGAGTAAGAACGTGGGTAAATCTGAGTAACTGATCCAAGGTTTGCTTGTTATTCTCTTTTTGGAGACTGCTGTTTCCTTGGAAGACATCTGTTTTATGAGACATTCTGAGGTATTCCACTAAGCTATATGAAAGTAAATATATAAATAACAATATATAAAAGCATATGTTATTATACTGATTATAAAATCAGATTTAACTTTATTTGCTTGTTTTATTTATTTTATTTTATTTTTAGAAGAAACTCACCAAACATGCTACATACTCTAACACAGCCATACACAGGCAGTAGCAAATACATATCTGTTTCAGCTGAGACCACTGGCCAGACCTCCTCCTCACCTCCCAATTCCCTAATCTAATCTAACTCTGTGGGGTTTATGGGAGTTCATTTAAGCAGCAGAAGCTGTGCTATAATTGTTACATGTGCCAGCAGTGATTTGTACCATCTGGGTATGAAAAAAAAAAAAAAAAAAGCTAGTAGTACCATGGTGAAAGATCTTTATTCTATTACTAAGCCAGTATAATTCAGGAGCGGCTGCAGAGCAATTGGAAACTGAGAAATGGGCAGCTATGTAGTTATAGTGAAATGTCAAAGTATAATGAAACAAGGGAACTGCACTGCTTCATGGTATGAGCCAAGTTACAAGCAGGTGGCAGCAGTAAATATGTATATAAATAACAATATGGATGAAAAGTCAAGGTTTCCAGCTGGCTTTGTAATGGCGTTTCAGGAATATTATACTTAATGTAACAACATAGTTTGATAATTTAATACAAATAGATATCACTTGAAAATTCATATATTTGCATTACAGGCTTAAGTATCTTCAGGTTTTATCACACTTAACATTTAGCTTTTTGCCTTGCTTTTCGTTAAAACAGTGTAATGGCTTGTGAGGTCTCCAGCCATACTGTATGCTTTGTGGGAGACTGGCTTTCATCTGAAACTTTGTTGTTCCGCATAACAAAACTCAAGGTGTTTTTCAAGTATGAATATAGACAAGATAACTTGTGTGTAACGTTACAGACCTGAAAGCAGAGGCCTGTTTCCATGTACACTGGAAAAAGACATACCCAGTTTTTGCTGACTGGGGCAGAAGACCATAATGGCAGACCCTTCAAACTGAGGAATAGGTGTAAGCACTTTGGTGAACTCTTTAAAACATCAGAAAGTCATCAGTTGATTTGGAAAGTAGAAACTAATGAAAATTATGTGTTTGCAGAAAGAAAATGTGTTAACAGTTTTGAAGCAGAGCTTACATTTCCGTTTTCTCAGTGGATCCTTTAGAGAGCAGTCAGTAGCATTGCTTTAGGCTTCAGTTTCATCTTGGCTGTGTGTTTTGAAGATACACAACTCACTGTGTTCCCATTTTAGCGTTTTGTAAGTGTGAGATCAGCACAAGTTAAACTTCTGTCAACAGACTGGTATTATAGTGATAAATTAGTAGGCTTGTGCCAGTAACCAGGGTATTATGCTCAAACTCTAATACTTTTATCAGCCCAGATAATTTTGAAAGAAAGATAATGGAATTATGAAGTCTCAAGGACTAGAGATTACTATTTCTCTAACATTAATTATACTGTTTGTGCTGATGGTTTACAAACTTGGGATTGTCAAAGAAATCAAATTGGTTGCTGAGTTTTGATACTAAAGTGAATCACCTTACTATGTGTAGGCACTTAAGTACATCTGTTGTGTTGATGTGTCACTAGTTTTATAGACCTGGATTAATTCCAGAGTAAACAAGGAGCACTCTGGAAGACTGTAAACATAGTCATTCATATTAAAATCCCCGAGCATAATTTGCCAATGGAATAAGTGCCTCAAGTATTTTATCCCTTGTTACCTAGCAAGATGCTAGTATTCTAGGCTAAAGATGGATGCAGGCTAAAACCTTGAATCCGAGTGATGGAAAAGCTCAATGAACTTTTCAATTCAAGGTCTGAATTTGGAATCTGAACTTTCTTAATGTCAGGCACAATAATCTTCAGGGAGAAGGTGAATTTTAGAAAAATCTGAACCATAGTTATGACTCACGAAATATTGAAGGAGTTTTGTTTTTTAAGAATACATTTATTTTAGGCTTGTTTAACATTTATATATCAGTGACCATTTTTTATTAATAAGTCTTAAATCTTGTCCAGAGGGATTTTTTTGTTTGTTTGCTTTTTTAAACTTCTGCTCTGAAGAGTGCCTTTATGGAATTTATCCCAGGTCTACAAAGCCAAAAATTATTCTTATCCACTGAGAATTAATTGAATCGCAATAAATAGACAGATTTTAACTGGGTTCTTAGTGGAACTACATTACCTAAGTGGATATGTTGTTTTTTTTCAGTAACCTATAGAAAATGTGGTGTAGATGATTCTGATACGGTCTGTCCTTCTGGGTACTCAAATCTAGTTTTGATAGCTAATATTATGCTGGGACAAATTCAGATCAGACTATGTGGTCACTTCTGGTTTTAGTTTGGCAGTTGTGGTATTTAGAGTATAAATAATAGATAAGAGAGTGACTATATTTAGCTGATGTATGCAGTACTGGCTACTTACTAGTGCAGATTTTGTAGTACACTAGAACCGACTTCTAACATTTTTCAAAGTTACTAACTCAATAAACACAGTAGAGATGTGTCATGAATTTTTATCTATTTATATGATATTTTTATAACTAAGTGTTACATAAAACACTAACACTAGGAATTCAGTTTAAATGCCTGCAACATAGAGATCAAAAGAAAAAATGCTCCCCTTAAAGGACAGGTCATCGCTTTCTTCTAAGAAGTGATCAAAGCTTGCTTCATTGAAAAAGTGGTTAAACACTGCTGCAGCATGCTGATGCGTAGGCTTCATTTCTTTTTTGTGTCATTTTCCCATACCTCCTACAAAGAACCATGAAGGTAGACAGCTGAAGGACCTCCTAGAATAAAGGACAGCATGTGTGGCAGATTTCCCCATGAGGTTCCATCACATTTGGTTTAAACATTTCATATTCATAGTGAGTCTCTTTTATGCTGGCTTTATGCTGATTATACCTAGAGGCCGTTAAATGCTATCAGATACTTTATATTTGCAATTTCAAATGCCACGCATGGTAAGAAATTTGGTTCAAGGGGAATGTTTGACATGGAGTATGAACATATTAAAGTGAATGTACTTTTGAAAACTCAGAGGTTGAGAGCATCTGGCTGTTTTTTTTGTTTGTTTGTTTGTTTGTTTTTATTTTTTGTATCTCAGTTGCTCTTTGAACTGCTGAATGTAACTTGGAGTTTGAGGTAGGGAAAGGTGAGGCAAGTTTTTAAGTATCTGCCTCTTCACTTCTGATTTATTAGTTATTGTAATAACACAAAAACTCATGCATTCTGTCTTACTTGTTTGACAGTCCAAAATATGATTTTTAAGGAGTATAAAGATGGGAATGACACAGAATATTTAGCAACCTACATCTGATGTCTTATTTGATTGTACTCCCCATAGGTGATTAAGTTGATATCCTGAAGAACTGATAAGTAGAAAGGAGTTCTGGACAGTCTGATGTGAATAAACTGATGTGTATTACTGAGCCTTCACTGAAGAAAATTATTTAACTGTTCATGTATAAGGTAATATTTCTTTTATGGTAGGAAGCAGAAGAGGGTATTTAAAGTATATATTAAAGTAGAAAAAACTACTAAAATAACGGAATTTTAATCTTCAAAGCGCTTTAGGAGCCATAATCCTGACAACATATATGATAACATGAAGTAACAGATATTGCAGTGGTTCAATGCGAAAAACATACTGAAAATTCTGGAGTCGTTCATTTCTTCTGTGCCCATGTGACCAGTTCCAGCTCTTCCTTGACGTGAGGGAAAGGAGAGAATATGCACGTACTGAACTATGTACTATGTACTGATCTATGAGAATGCTATTCTTTACAGCATTTGAAAATATTTCCAAGGAAACTCAGTAAGTGTCTTTTCCTATCAGGTTGCTTACAGCTCTTCTCTTTGCAACACTGGGTTACTTCAACAAGCATAAGTTTTTGAACGGGTAAACAGAAATTCAGCAGAAGTTTAAATATCTTGTTAGGTTTTGCCTTTTCCAAGCAGACCTAGTTCAGTCACAGCCTCATTGTGCAACTGTGTTGAGGAGGAAAGAGGGTAAAGAAATCTCTGGGATCCAGAAAAAAATGCCTGACAGATCCTTTGAACATACTTTTGAACAATAAAAAGGATGAGAGAATCATTTCCTATCCTGCCTTTTATCATCGTAGCATGAAAGAATAGACAGAATAGTGCAAAAGCACTGAAATAGTAAGGAACAGAATGTGACCTGCCCTAATTTGAAACCAAGTTTCAAGCATTTTTTGATTAAAATACTTTATTGTGTGCCGGGTTGCTTGGAAGTCTACAGAAAAGGAGATCATTGCTTTTCTATTTGCATGTGCATGTAGATATACTAGTCTCGTGTAGCCTATAGATTTTACTGTAACCCAGAAACAGAACTAACATTTAAATACTACGTTTACTATATTATATAGATCCTATAGGATCTCCCTGGAAATACTGTAGATGCTGTAGCATGAGTTGTTAGTGTATTTGCACCAGTAGTCTGTTCAGCACAGTCATTGTCAATCAATGACTGATTAAGTCAGCAGAATCCAGAGCAATCCCTTTCCCATTCGTTCTCAGTAGCACAGCTCAGTAACAGGAGGTCTATCCACCTTTACCCTGAAGATCACATTAGCAGTGTGGTGGCACTGTTAAGATGTTTGCAGTTCTTGTTTTACCTCTGTATATTCACTGGGTAAGGTGATCTCTAGAAATTATGCATTCCTTGTTCACATTCCCATTCCAGCTAAATATCACAGCAGCTAATGGCACTTCAAAGCAAGAAGAAGCATATTGAAAACAACTTCTTCTTAGACCTACTGGCACATTTGCCACTGTGAGTACCAAGACAGCCATGCACCAACTTCATTTGCCTAGCTGCTATCATCATTACAGTCCAGATTTTTATTTTTTTTCTGTATTGTTTTATTTTATATCAGTGCAGTTCACAGAACAAATCCATGGATTCTACAGTCCAAAAACCTTCACTAAGTATTGTAGATGTAGTTGTTGAAAACATGGGAAAGGGAAACATGGAGGCTGCAGAGAAGGAATGAAGGAAAAGATGTAATGAAATCATTGAAAGTTAGGGGAGTAGACTTAGTCTGTTTTTAACTTACAGTCTTTTTTACTTTTTTTTGCGTTCATTGGTGGTCAGCTGAGCCTTCCTACGTAACAGTTTGTGAATTCATGGTTAAGAACCAAATGTTTAGGAGAGAAGATGTACTCTTTAATGTATTTGGCTTGTGAATAAAGATGCTTCTAGAACTATCAATTAAGTGTTTAATAGCAAAGTAAAATGGGTGTCCTTTCTGTTACTGCTATGGAAATAAATGAGAAAATAATCAAAATATAACAATCTCTTATTAATACAATGTTCTTTTAGGAAGTTAGCAGTTTCCTTCTGGATGGAAGATTGCTACAAGTTGAAATAGGAAACTGTTTTAGTGAATAACAGTCATAAGGAGAATTACTGTCACATTTGGGCATAGTGAATATGTAGGGCTTAGGATTTATTTAGGCTATTGTGTTGTTAATTTGTACCGTAAAGGAAGTAGAGACATCCAGATGTTTTTCAAGTCTGAATTTAAATTAAGCTGTCCACGCTATTATGATGGATCAATGGCAGATTGCATTGAGAAATGAGGGATGAGTATTTTTTATCAGCAGTCTTGTCTCCCTGGTGGCTTTATCACTCAGATTTTACTTGTCTGGATCCTCACTGGTGGAAGATTTCAGCGGAACACACATTTTTCAGTAGCATAGCCTCCATTCCTGGAACTGAAACCAATCAATTACACGTTTCAGTGCTGCTTTGAATGAACTTATCCCTTTGGGTGTGCTATTTATAGTTTGTTTGGGCTCACAAATATTTTTGTGTGACCTAATAATAGCTGTTGTTGATAGCTTAAATGATTTCAGCTGGTGAATCTGTTTACTTGGAAGAAGTAGTCTACTATTAGTATTAACTCAGTGTAGTAACTCAGTGATCTCCAAAATAGACCATGGTAGATGTATTTCTCATTCAAGATAAACTGACTTAGGTGAAGAAAAGCTGCTGAAATACTACATAAAGAAATAAAATGTACAGGAAAAAAATATATATATTTTAAGAGAGTGGGAAAATATATGAAGGGTGCTGAAAGTAATGCCTCTTATTTTATGATGCTGGCCCATGACATCAGAAGTGGATGTTGGGATGGCAGCAGAGGTTGAACCTTCCCACCAATATCCCAGATGGGGCAGCTGAGGGGCACGTTGACAGAATGGCGGCTGATGTGGAAGCGTGTCTGAAGGAAAGGTGTGTCACTGAATTCCTCCATGCAGAAAAGAAGGTGCCCATTGAAGTTCTTTGATGCCTGCTGGTCATTTGTGGAAACCAGACAACAGATGCGAGCACAGTGAGGTGACAGCTACATTAAAGACAATCCAGACTCAGGACAGCTGAACACCACAAAATGAAGACCATCTCAACCAGCTCATCTGAGGATTACAACCAGGGAACTGTATGGAGCTGAATATCAGCGTCAGTGCTGTGGAAACATTGGTGGCAATGTTGGAATATAACAAAGTTTGTGCCAGATGGGTCTCATGAATCTCATGGAGGAACAGAAAGAATATTGTATGCAAGTTTGTCAGGACCTATGGAACCAATATGAAACTGAAGGTGAATGTTACCTATATCATAGTGATGTCACCACTACAAGCTGGAATCAAAATAGCAGTCTGTGGAGTTGCAACATGAATTCCTCATGGAATACAAAGTTCAAGACGCAGCTCTTAGTAGGTAAAGTGATGAGCACTATCTTGTGCAATGGGAAAGGAGCAATCTTGTGGGTTTCCTGGACCTGGACAAACCATGTGGCTACTATATTGAGATACTGACTTGGATGAAGTTTCAGACTTCAGAGTCAGGTCAGAGAAGAAGACATCATATCTCTTGATGCACAATCACACCAGACCCCTTGCCAGTTAGTAGACCACGGAGCATGTTACCATTCTTGACTGCGCTGTCCCTACATGCACACTGTATAGTCCAGATTTGTTCCCTTCTGACTTCCATTTGTTTGGGCCGATGAAAGGTAGATTCTGTGTATAACATTTTCCTAGCAACAGAGTTGTCATAGCAGCTGTGAAACAGCGGGTCACCTCCACTGGTGCAGATTTTTAAAAGCACAGCTTGCAGGCTTCTTTTCATCACTGTCGAGAACGTAGAAATAATGGTGGTCACTGCTGAAAAGTAGCATTTGGTGGCTGAAAAAGTGCTCTATCTTACAGTGCTATCATGATCTTTGTATCTGTTGTAGTTTCCATGGAAATAAGTAGGAGGCATTACTTTCACAGTGACCTACATAGATATGCTGCTATTAATGTTTTGCTACTTAGGTTCCCTGAAACCCTTACTCTTCTGGTGACCCACGTCAGTGTACCTTTCTTTGCACACAAATAGCTTTAATTCCTCTAAGAGATTCATAAGTGGCACTTAACATGACAGTTCTGAAAAATATTTATTAGTACACGCTTAATAGAAATGGTTTGAACTGGAAGTAATTCTAGAAAATGACTGTGTAGTGCCATCTTCTCTGAGCATGAGATAAAGTTTGAAAATAAGAGAACTTTGAAAAATGAGCTCAATCACCTTTAAGTTTAATCAAATTATTCCTGTAGTGACAGCAGCTTTTTCTCTTTCACTCTCTCTGCAGCCCAATGCAGCCTGGTGTGGTTCACTGCCTATTCAGCTGGCTTATAGTGTTGCATTTCAAAACTGACTCGTCCTTTCCACTCACAACAGTCATGTGGTGAACATTGTAACTGTTTATCTAAAAAATGGCATAAAAAAAAATCTGTTTTGCTGGGGGGTTTTTAGCCCGTTTTCAGTTTTGCTTTTTATAGCGAATAAGCAGAGGGAACCAAGGAGAGGAGCCAGCTCCAGGTGACTGGCCAGCTGCCTGTGGAACAGCACCAGAAAGTGCTCCACAGATTGCAATTTGAAACCTATTAATATAATGGGTAAAGTCTATGAAGCATTTTAAAACCTCCCTTGCTTATTGTGCTGCATTTTATAAGCTAGGTGACATCAAAAGAATTGGTTCTGGCTCAGGCCAACTAATAAAAATGGATAAGGCTTATTTTTATGCTGAATATCAGTAAAAGCATGTGCAGAAGATTACAGTTAAGATTCTGGCTTTTACCCAGAGCACAACAAAGTCTATCTTATCCCCATCCATCAACACAGAATTTGATAGGTTTGGAGACCCCAGAATTCTATTGAAGCATGAAGAAGAAACCTGGACTTGCATGTAGATAGTATGAGCGTGATGCTCCTCGCTCTTACTGAAAAATGAGGAAGGTTGTATAATTATGCACATCACTTAACAAGGGCATTCAAAATGTTCAATAATTAAGTCTTATATGGATAATAAAGCATTAATATGTTGTTTTATCAATGGAATAATGGAAAGAAAGGGAAAATCTGGTCACTTCCTGACATCAGAGAAAGAACAGCATTTTTCAAGTCACACAAGCTGCATTTTGTGTTTTTTATACCTATGCAGATTTAATTATTGTTAATTTTTCTAGTCAAGCACATGTTTATTTAAAACTGATTTTTTTGGATCACTAGTCCAGCCTGTACTAGCATTAGCCTCCAGATCTCAACAGCATCCTGTTTATTCTGATCTAGCTTGCCTCACTGACTCCCCAAAGATAAAATTCACTAAGTGAACTTGACAGATTCCAGGCTGTCTCCATATGGCAGGGACTGGGCTGCAGCTTCTGAATCTGCCTGGGATTTAAAAGCTGCTCTCACCTTATTAAGATGGCAGCAGTTACATGCAAGCCAAGTTCACAGGGCCTTGTCTTAATTCTTTTGGCCTTTGCTTGAGAACAATCCTTAGAATTTTTTGTATATGTGAGTTAGGGCAGGATTGGAAAGACAACTTTCTTCTCCAGGCATTACTTAAACCAACAAGAGTTTGTATAGGGTATATTAGTGCATAAGGCGTATCTTTCAGGGAAGGGTCTTTTAATGTTGCATTTGCATGGAAAATCAGGTAGGTTTGATTTTTGATGGATACACTGCAGTCTTGTTCTTAAATCGGTTACAGAATTCATAGACAGTCCAACATACATATAATCGAGATGACCACTTTGTTATTGCAACTATTTGTGTGATCTTGTACAAATACCTTTTTGTATCTCATTATTTTTTCCATCATGTGTTATTTTTAGAACATATTGACTTTAGGTAACCATCAATTTATGCCCATTAATTTAAAATGAAATTGAAAATATGCATCTTTCCTGTAATAATGACTTATCAAATGCATACAAAAAATGATTAAAATGTAAGGAGCTGTTTAGCTGCACACCATACATTTGTTTAGGTTATTGTTTACTTTATTACCATTGTTTGTGAATGCAGTTACCTGTAACTGTTCCTTTGGCATTGTAATATTTAGGAGAAGGAAATGTCTACAGTGAGCAGTGGCTTAAAGACAAGTCCTGTATACAAGAAACTGATCCAGGTTCTCTTCTGTTTTACATTTTGACTTCTGTAGAGATATTAACAAAACATTTCACTATATTGGGAATGCTAATGGCAGTCAAGTTACATCAAGAGAAGGATCTATTATTAAATTGACAGAATGTCAACGGCAGAAATCAGTTATAACTTGTTCTGCATGTCATTAGCTGGAACAATTTCATGCAAATTCTTAACATTGATCAAAATTTCATTTCTCATTGATTTTTTTTTTTCTTTGCTAGACAGAATAAGGAATTATTCTTGGAGGTTGTCTGATACCCAACAGAAACTGCAGTGCCAAAAGACAGATGTTACCTCATGAGGAGTTCATGCGCTAATTTCCCCCTTACAGAGCTATTTACTGAAGTCAGTGAAACCTGGGTGCTGGGTGAGGCAATCTTAGATTTCAAAGAGATTTCCCACATATCTGGTTTTGATTGTCATATCCTTCACTGCACTTGTCCAAATCCTACCCACATGCTACTATGCAGATAGGGCACTCCTACGTATTGAATGTTCTGCACAGAAACGCCTAAGCAGCCTTTTTTTTTCTTCTTTTTTTCCCTTAAACAAATGGAGCACTAAAAATTATTCTGAAGCAAGTACAATTCTGCCCACCAACTGTGGATAATGCAGGGACACCTTTGAGTATGTTGTTATATAAGCTCAGAGCAAGGAATGAAGAAAAAATGGCAAACTTTGCAGCAGCTTCAGAAAGTTGCAAGCAGCTTGAAAAATTCACCTACAGAGAGAGCTGAGATGGAAAATGAAATTGTTTAATTCACTTAAGCTGCTGATTCTATTTATGTCAGTAATAAACTGATGTGAACATACTGAGCAGCCCTCTATTCCCTGGAATGAAGAAAGCAGTAGTAAGAACTGAATAAGGATCATTTGCTCTTAATGCTTCTCCAAAACTGCAGTTTTGCTGTTGGAGGTGATGCTTTTTCCACAGTAGTAGTAAAACTAGAGTGTTGACAGTACTTTAATTTGCAGTTTAATAGACAAATTTAATTTGCTTTGCTGGATTAGAAAAGTGAGCACTGATATGTTGGGCAGCCCCAGAAAAGAGCAACATTCCTGTTTCATACCTTTGTTATTAGCTGCACAGTGTATCCCGTTGCTGACTTCTGACAAAAACTCTTCTCAGTTGATGCCATGTGCTTGTGAATTAGTTTCTTAGTTCAAGAACAGCTATATTTCAATGGAAGCTATGGGAGCTCCTGCATGTGTGTTCACAATGAGAGAATTGTTTGTAAGGGAGTTGATCATCTTCGGATGTTTGAAGTGGTAAATAAATGTAAAAGAAAGCCTGTGCATTGTGAATTGTTACTTTCTATTAAAAGATGTACAGTTAGTAACTAAATCAGTGCTACAAACAAAATCTAGGTCATATATTTTTAAACCTTCCTTGTTCCTTTACAATTTAAACAAAAGAAATTATATTAGAAATGGAATTATTTTATTTAGACATGCTTTTATTTCTCTCTTTTATTCTTACTAGTAAAAATGAATAAAAACTGACTGGGACATCTTGCTGTTTGATTCTTCGTAGTTCAGTGATCAGGTTCCGTATGTTGAAATAAGTAGCTATTTAAAGCCATCTGTTTCCTTTGGAGTTAAAAGTAATAATATTTCCAGTAGTGTTAAGTATTTCACTGATACTTAAAAATAAACGAAGTAGTAGCATGTTTTTACAGTATTTAATAATGATATATTTTGTATTTCAGAGAAGACAGCTTCTCTCTACATTAGAGTTATTGCATGCATTGGGAAATCATCTACCTAAGATGTTAAATATTTCATAGACAAAACTGACACAAAGACCCCACCCTAATTATTGGAATGGGATTATTCCAGCAATGTATAGGCCCTCCTCAGGACATTGGATCAAAAAGAAATGTGTATCTCCATTTTAAAAATCAGGAAGATGGTGATGTTATCACTTGAATCAAAGGTTCCACCCACTCCTCGCTTCGCATGACAGTGCAATTTCTCTTTGAAAGTGTTGATGTTGCTGGTATCAGTATCATCAGATTGTGCCTGGGAAAGCCACAAAATCCTGAGTCAGGTCACTTGGCAGTCAAGTGGAGGAGAAAACTGCTTTTAAAGCTATACTGAGTTGCTTTAAATTGCAAATATATTTGTATTTGCTTTAGGGGTTTGGTTTTGTTTTCAATTCTGCTGTTGCACTTTGTGTTGGAATCTAAAAATTATGTTTCTTTGACTGTTTAATGTTTTTTTTTTTCATCATCTTCATAAATAGTAATGACTAGCTTATGTATATCCAGGTAAGTAAGGCAAAAAGCCCCTGGATGTGCCAAGTCTGAAAGAAATTTAAATTAGTGTATAAAATTTTAGAGGATAAATTAAGGCTCTTAGCAGTTAACCAAAAGCCTAGAATCTTTTAAATTCTAGCAGTGGTTTGGTAGGTACAGCTAAATCTAGCTTTACTTAGGAAAGACAGTGGCAGGAATATGGTTCCTACTAAAAGGGTTTCAGCGTAACGAAAACTAGTTAGTATGTTGTTCTAAACCTACAGAAAAGCAAATCTTTATTCCCAAAGTATAGATAATTTCTAGTGTGGGAATCAGAAAATTTTTAATGAGCGTTCTTTTTTTGTGTTTTTCATTTCCAATTAGCTTTGGCACCTGAGTTCCAGAGTGCTGGCCTTCAACACTGAGAATTCTAATTGTAATAAAGCACTTAAGGTGGTGTTTAATTAGGGTGGTGATAGGAAAGACCTGAGCTGGGACTGAGGCGTTAATCCTTTTTTGCATTCCTCAGTGTTCCTTTGTGATTGATGAGTTGATGTCTCTTTACAGCTTCATTTGTATCATGTGGCAATAGTCACAAGCAGAAGTGCTGTGTATTTTCAGACCCATTAGTACAAAGAAATGTGGGTAGTGTGAAGAGTTGTCTTAGCTCCTAACCTACAAAATAACTGGTTTGCATTTGTTAATGTGATTATCCATGTAAGTGCTGGTGATTATAATATCTTTACCTACTTATACCTTGAAAATACTCATGCCCTCCACTCACTGTCCAGCTCTTTCCAATGTCTATTTCTATCCCACTTACAGAGTGAGGATGATCACCACAAAGTGGCTGTGGCTGGCAGGGCCCTCTGGGTCTCTCAGCCCCAGCAGAGGGAACTGCTATGCTCCAGGTTGTGCCCAATTCCTGAACCAGTGGAGCTGCTGAAATTAGCCTGGCTCCCTTTTCTTTGCACCCTCCCTTCAGTTATTTATGGGCATTGATGAGATCCCCCTGAACTTCCTCCAGCTGAATGGCCCCAGTTCTCTCTCTCTCTCCTCATAGGAGAGGTGCTCCAATCCTTTCGGCATCTTGGTAGGACTATGCAAGGTTCTTATGCAACCATTCTGGATGGATGTAGTCATTATTACTTTGCTCTTTGGGACTGTCTTTACTGTAAGCATTTCTAACCTGTTCACACTTGATTAGATCTCAATTTCAGTGTGTAATATAAACATTTCCTGTAGTGAATTTCTATTGAATTAGTTTAGTTGTGTTAGCATAGTATATTTGCTCTGGCAACAGAGGAAGCTGACAGTATGCTGGACTGTATAAACAGGAGGGAAGTGATTATCTCCTTTTACTTAACCCTTGTTAAATGATGTCTAAGATATGTGCTGAATTCTGGGGCCATCTGATTACAGACAGATGTTGGTCAATGCTGGGAAGCCAATTCGGCAGAAAGCCCAAAGTGATCCATGCACCAGATAGGGTACAGGCTATGTGAGGAAGATGAGAGTGCGATACTGTGTAGCCTGGGAAGGAAGAGCCTCTGGTGTGTCCTCATAGCAGCATTTCAGCATCAAAAGAGAAAGTTATCGAGAAGATGCTGATTGTAGGAGGAGATAATAGGCAACACACAGAGATCAGAACAAGAGTCTGTATCTCAGTAGTGAGGTCAGACTTGGTGCACTATAACTATGCTTCTACTTCACTGTCCTTGGTTAATTCAGTTTCTTAGAGTTACAAAGCTGCAACAATTTCTGTAAAGCAAAAGCACTGATACATGAAACAAAAAAATAAAGTCAGTGTAGCATCTTTACAGAACGTGGTTATCACTTCAGAGTGAAATGCAGCCTTGTGCAAAGATTCTGAACAGATTTTCCTGTTACTTCCAGATATGCTCAATCCTTCATCAGGTAGACCAACATACAAGTTTGGATTGTATTTTAATATAGAAAGTTTGAATTCTGTTGAACTTCTAACCCTTGTGAACTGTTGTTCAGGGAAAGGACTTGCTTTTTAGTTTCTATTTGAAGTACATACAAAGTTGAGGCAACATGTGTTGTATTGTTAAAACCCAAGAAGTGCTGAAATCAGAGTGCAGAATTATTTTCACTCTTGTGCATAGAGCAACAGAGACTTTGGCCATTTGTAACTTTTATGTTGTTTGAGTTAATCTCATATTCTTTGTCTAACTGGAAATGTTTTGTATCATGATTTATTTGCATCTGAAGAGTGCAAGAGGCCTCATGCTCAGGTTATTTAACTGGCATTCATATTGTCTTGCTAAAATGAAGTTAAATAATTTGTAAAATTCATTTTATGGTTCGTATTATCGAGCGGCATTTTAGGTCAAATAGCCATGCTCTGTAATTCCCAATTTCATTTTGTTCTAAGCAGAACGCCACAAACATAGATACTTAGGGCACCAAAAATTGAATTTGGTGCTCGTTGCCTTTCTTAATTGATGCTATTAGTCACTGAAGACATCTCTTTCGGTGGATCTCGACCTACTTTTTCACCTTTTGTTCATTTAAATTGGCTCTCCGCTTTGTTTTGATTTGAGTTTTGTTCTTGAAAGCAGTAGGCGGTGGAAGCATTACTAGTTGTGTGATTTAAGGTTTCCTTTTAAACACTGAATGCATTTGCTACTACTGTAAAGTGGGTGCGGATAACTACCATAGATAAAGTGACAAAATCTTAAAATACCTGAAGTTCCTGAGATGTATTTCACCTTCTGGGGAATAATAAGGACAGTAATTCTTCTCTTTATTTAAAATTGGGCCGAGAAAGTGTATATAGTCTGCAGGATCTTAGAGAACTCTCTTTTGCCTTTCCAGAAACAGTTAGCAGTTTTTAGCTGTCTCTGTGACGTGTTTAGTTTATTTCTGCTGGATTAAATAGTGATCATTTTTCATTGTTGTTCAGAGAAACCATTCAATGTATGTAGGAAAAATAGGTAAAAGCCTATTACCTTTCTGGTTTGCATTTCTCAAAAACCTTGTCTTAAATGAAGCAGAGCCCTGATTCTACTGTGATAAAAATCATTAAGCATTAGTGAGCTCATAAATTATTGTTCCTTTTTAGACGTGCTCTTAACTAGTAGGAAGCAGATGGTGTTGCTTTACTCTCAAGAAAATTAGCATCTCTCTCATTATACCTATTTCTGCTTCGAGGAAAATGTCTTTCCTTTAACATAGGCAGACTTGAGAAGAACATAAGTAACTGACAGCACACATTATACTGTAACTATGAATTCAGGCATACTAGGTGTGCACTAAAAAGACAATGGAATAGATTAGTTTGAGGGTATAATATGTATCAAAATTGTTCTATACAGATATAAGAATATTAAATAAAAGGAAAAGGATTCATGAAGCCTCACAATCCCTCTTGGCATGAGTCTGTGAGTAGGTATTCAGTTTTTTTCCTTTCAGTATGCTTATACGATTAAATGTAACTTGACACAAGTGATGTACTATACCATGTGATTGTAATATTTAAAAGAAAAGGCAATTTTCTGATTGAATACCTGCTAGCTATCAATTTCTATGTAGCAATATGTAATCTGAATTTTTTTTGCAGCTAGAAGCTCCTGAATGCTAACACATTGCTGTATTCTCCATCTTACTAGTTGCACACTCAGCAGATGCTGAACAGTTTCAATATGTTTTTGATATCTTATTGTTCTCACTTTCTAATATAAAAGATAGTTCTTCCCATGTGAATTAAAAGCAATTTAAGGTTGTAACTTCTCTCTCCCTAAACAGGCTATGCATATGCTTATTCTTGCTGATTCTAGGGTCTGAGTGCTGAGTGCAGTCTTAGTGCTGAGACTTTGTGCTATGGAGGGATGGCATTCATTGCCATAGAACCAAAAGCAGAAGCTTCTCAGTAAGGAGGGTAAAGAACTTATTTTTTGAGGAGTGAGGAAAGTCTTTTTTGCTTCCATACTGTTGCCTTTTTGTCCTGTGCTCTCTGAGGAAAATGTATTTTGCATTTTCTTTCTTTTGAGGATAGACTTCTTTTGGAATGATACTGTTTCTTAAATGAAATCTGAGTTTGGATCTGTGGTGAACCTTCCAGAAAGAGGTGGCTGGAGAATTCATTTTGTATGACTGCAGAAGTAAATGATCTGAGTCAAGTGGCCTGGTCAGATAATTAAGCTACAACAGAGAAAGCTTGCAAAATCAGTCAGTTGTGATTATTGGTCCACTGTGGTAGGATGTCTGAATCCTTCTGAAAAATCTGAAGTGGCTGCTCTTATTATCATTAATTGAGGAGTGCCAGCAACAAATCTGGAAGAGTTACACCACTGCTTTAAGGAAATCTAATACGTATCAGATGGAATATAAGTTTAAAGATGATCTGATAGCTGTTTATCTGCTGCCCTGTGTACTCTTCTAACATTTATGCTAGAATAGTAACACAGATTTCAACATTTGTAAGAATAATTTCCCTGTTAAGTGTCTGCCCTGCTTGCAATTTCTCTTCACTAGTCAGTCTGGGATAGAGTGGCAATAAAAATCTATTCTTTGGAGCCTTTCTGTATCTCCCTGTCTATAAGTGTATTACTGTTTGATTTAATTAGAGGTTAAATCATTCTCAAACCGACTCTAGAGCAACTAAGAAAATTCCTTTAACAGTGAAGTATTAACTTGCTTAAAGTGCCTCATGGAATCAAACCTTGGAAGCATTTCCAGTGCTGTGAAATGAAACAAAAAGGGAAACAATATTTCATTTGTATGGGAGGGTGAAGTACATTTAATCTAAAACAGACTGCTTTCAGTATTGATGGTTTGCTTATGGAGTTCAGCAAATTTAAAGTAGAAATCTTACTGGTATTAACTCTACCCCATGTAGGAAGGATTAATCACATAGAAATATGT
This sequence comes from Coturnix japonica, assembly GCF_054131305.1. NCBI lineage: Eukaryota > Metazoa > Chordata > Aves > Galliformes > Phasianidae > Coturnix > Coturnix japonica. Next base: position 17,908,188 of record NC_140675.1, on the reverse strand, counting down.
GCACGTTCTGTGTATCAGAAACCCAAAGCACTGGAAGTTGGTTGGTTTTTTTTTGTAACTTTGAGTACAGCCATCTTAATTTTAAAACAAAAATTCTCTGCTTCCGGCAACTGACATAGTAGCATTTCTGATGTTTTTGAAGCAGCTATTAATTTAGCCAGGCTGTGTTTTTTCTTCTTCTGTGTGTAATCATCTGCTCAGTGGTGCACTCTATAACTAGTAGCAGGAGACAGAGGAGTGGCCTGCTGTGATTGATGGGGCGAGGCCCAGCAAGCCGAAAGAGCCCCATCTGGATTAGGTTTTGGGAGCAGTCAGATGTTGAGAGGGAGGTCAGTAAACCCTGGATTAGCTTCCCCTCCTCGAACACCCCTATCATCCACACTCTTACACACATTACATTGCTCACACGCCCTCATCCATAATTGATCCTTGCTTTGGGCAGATGCTGTATGGCCTGGGACTAGAGCAGCTGGCTAAGTTTATGGAGGATAAAGAGAACAGGATGGTACAGCAGGTATTTTCACTTTTATTTTCGCTTGAAACTCTTGATTTTAGTCAAATCAAGGCATTTCCTTTAACCAGCTGCACCACTGCATGTAAGGCTTCTAATACATGTTTTGTCACTTAGACCTTCTCTGAAGAAAGGCAAACGGCAGTGGTGATTGTGTCTCTGCTCTGCTTGATATATCTGACGGAGCCGTTCTTATAAGCAGCAGGTTTACGGAGTAATGTTTCATTTTTCTTCTTTGTTTCCATGCCCTAAGGATATGATGCAGTTTGGCTCATTTAACTACAGTATGAGAGGCTTCCTCTAAATGTAAAATATCTCTTGCCAAAGAAACAGGATGCACCAAACAGAAAATAGAGTAAAACAAACAATAAACTGTTAGTTAGACTTTAAAATGCAGGCAAGCAGAATGGCTTTTGTGGAATAAATACATTTTTTATACTGCAAATGTGTTTTTAAAAAGGAACACTGCATAAGTAATATTTTCTGTACTCTGTCTTTTGTATACAAACATAACAAGCTTGCTTTATTATGTTTTGACACTTTTCATGGGTTTCTTAATTATGAAATCCTTTCAGAGCTGAAGATGCTGAAAAGACATGTTGAGATCTGAGGTACTTAGGAACATTTTAAATTCTAAGCTTTTCTTCAAGTGGAATAATGTATATGTATTCAATAGGAATTATTTTACTTACCTATATCATTGGAATGCTTTCTTGTGTTGTTCTTTTAGAGTTCAACATTTAACCAGAAAGCAATAAAGCTCGTTTTATACACTGCCACGTAAAGCATATTTTTCAGTTGAAATGTGGTTTTCATTAAACCTCAGGCCAGAACATTTAACAGAGCCTGACTGTCTGCCATCCTTTGTTCTTCTTTCTATTGCCAGCAACTACTTTATTAAAAACCATGCGCCAAGCAAGCATTAAAGGGTCATTTAAACTTAAAGGTACTTGGAATTGAGTCCAAAATGACAACTTCTGTTTAGCTTCTAATGTCGAGGTTGTATGAAGCAACATCTGTGTACTGTCATCCACAGTTTGGAGGCTGCCCTAATACCTGAGTTCATAGACTAAATTAGGATCAATATTTCCTGTTGCTTTCAAGGCAATTTTGTATTCTTGGTTTAATGAATTAGATCAACTATTTCATTTATTCATTTTAGTTCCCTTTATTTTAAAGGACATGGTGACATGCCATGTTAGGTGACTATTTAAAGAATTTTGATTCATTAGGATTGTTTCAAATGTATCAGAGTTTTGTGTCACTTGGTATTTCTGTCAACTATGCGTCTATACAAATGTTAGTTTGCACTATTGTTCTTAATGTCAATTCATAATCTAAACAGCAAGCTTCTGGTGTGATCCTGACCTAATTAGTAAATAATATGTTTATACTCGTGTGCTTTTAATAATGCTCTGTAATACTGCATCTACTGAATTCAGGCTACAGAAGTCTGCAGCTTTTAAGAGGCTAACAACTCAGACTTATTGTCATAATGTTTAAACTAAGGTAGAATATGTATGGTTTACACACACACAAAACAGCAAACAACCAAAAAAAATCTGAACCAGCCAAGCCATGGCTGACCCTTCAGTTCCTATTTATTGGTAACCAAGTCCCCACTAATATGCAAGTTGGATCTCAGAGTAGCACGTTCCAATGAATGAGAAAGAGTAGCACGTCCATTGGATTTCCCATGCAGTTTGCCTTTCAATGTTAAATCTAAATTGTGAATGGTTTGGAGTCGCTGGTGAAAAATCATACAGAAGCTCAACCCTCTTAATTAAATATTAGCTGTAATTAGCACTAAGTGTGAATGCTTTGAATATTAATCAGGGTCTTGTAAAGCTCTTGTCAGTGTTAATGACAAACAGTGGGTGGTCTCAGAACATCTGGTTTAGGACTCAGAGAGTAGCACAAAAACTTAAAGATCAAATGCACCTGGACATATCTGTTGGTCCCTTTGTTGCCATTATTGTTCTTTTTTAACAGCTGCTGACTCTAGTGCCATGTTTAGCATCTAAGATGAATGAGTACCTTAAAGACCATCAGTACCAGCTACTGAGCTTCAAAGCCAGCGTGGTGAAAAATGCTTATACAGGCAGAAGTCCTTTCTTAGCGCTCGCTGACATCAACCCTAAAACAGTTGATTAAAAAATAAATAAATAAATCTAAGCCCCCTGCCCTCCCTAAAGATTTAAAACTATGTATGTAACATTTAGTAAACATCTCTGGTGGAATTCATTCGTTGTTGCTTTTAATCTGGATTTTTAGGTGAAGTAGGAGATAAGAAGGGGATCTTCCCAGTGTAATGTAAAAGAATACAAATATACGTTTGGAAGTTTTGAACCTTTTTGAACCATCCTTAAAATTTTTAACAGGACAAGCTGCAGTATACAAAAACCTTGGAAACACTGTAGATATATATAACTTACTGACTGTATGTAAATACAAGTGTTATAAATATTGTGAATGAATGAAGCAAGGTATATCACTTCCTCAGGGCCATGCATTAAAACAGTACCAAAGATCAGATTAAAATGGGGGAGGTTTTGATTGCTAATATAAAGCCTTTATTTTCTAGGACACAGTGGATGCCTTTTACAAAGCAAAATGTAATTTTCTCTTCCAAGCGTACCTTGTATCAAGTCCTGTTCCTGAAATGTGATTTTGTAAGTTTTCTAAACTCTTGAGTTTAGACCCAGGTCAGGTCACCAGTATCTGAGGTAGCTGAAATTGGCTGGAAATGGCCTCAGGTGTAAAAAGAAAGACTTTTCTTCATCTAGCCTATTCTGAAATTAGGAAATCAAGGACAGATGAGTAGCTGCAAGCTGATTCATTACAGTACTTCTACATACTCTGTTGAGAAAAGGAAAAAATATTTTAGAAACAAATGACACCTTTAATCAGATATTTTTTTATTTTTTTTCTTTAAATAACTACTTCATATTTAGAGGAATATAATTTAATCTTTTAAACCAGTTAGCCCACCTGGGTTTTGGAGTCGATAGTCCTTGTATTATTTGCCTGTAGTGCCATGTCATCTGCAATGACATTGCTTGGACATAATTTATACCTGAAAGATTCTTCTATACTTATTCTTTCTTACCATTCTTTCTTATTGTAGCTATTTCGAATGATCAGAGCATGCCAGTGATTAACCCCTGTTCTTGACTCTGGTGAGGCTACACCTCGAATATTGTGTTCAGCTTTGGGCCCCTCACAACAAGAAAGCTGAATTATACCTAAAGAAGGGAAGTGAAGCTGGTGAAGCGTAGGATATGATTTAGCTGGGAAGTGTTGGTAATGGTTGGACTGGATGACCTTCTAGGTCTTTTCCAACCTTGATAATTCTGTGTGATTCTGTGTGAATTCTGCTCAGTGCAGGGAACGTATATTGAGTTCTATAGATTGTAAGTCAGAATGGATGATCCCAGGCTATGGGATAACTTTACCAGATCTCTGTCTTGGTAGTTGCACTCAGCATCATATGGAATAAACTATGTTTTGTCCATCTTTCTTGTTCGTGTTGAGGCTTTAGTTGAGGTAAGATTTCACTGGCATTTTGCAGTGAAAGAACAGTCTATAGTTATCCAGAGAACAGCAGATTTTAATTTTAATAAGATTTAACAGTGTTAGGAAAGTGGATTTAATTCAGATAAGAAGTATTCTCAAGGAGCTAGCATTGTGCCCTTTTCAGGCCTGCAATCATAGCAGAAAAATAAAATTGCTTACTAAACTGCTTTATCTCACCCCACATTTCTTCCTTTTTCTCCCCCTTTGATCTTCACAGGGTAATCAGGAAGCTACAGCACCTCCTGACACAATGGCACAGCCTTACGCCTCAGCCCAGTTTGCTCCTCCTCAGAACGGTATCCCTGCAGAATACACAGCCCCACATCCTCATCCAGCTCCAGACTACACAGGCCAAACCACTGTTCCAGAGCACACATTAAACATGTACCCTCCTGCTCAGACACACTCTGAACAGAGTGCAGCTGACACAAATGCACAAACTGTCTCCGGCACAGCCACAGTAAGTCAAGGTTTTGGCTATTATTAAGCTGTGTATTTAGAGTGGCGCATGTTTTTTTTCTAACATTAATTCTTATGTTGCACTTAATAATTTTACACTTCACTTGTACAAGGATTGATTGCATTTTAAAATTTGTTGATATTGGAGAATCTTAGTTTTCTGTTTTTGGAGCCTCATATGATGTGTGGGAGTGTTCTGAAATCTGTAGTCCTTTTTCTATAATATCAGACAGACCAACTTGTCAACAGCAAGTACATGAGTTGTATAGATTAAGAAAACCAAGGGGATGAAAAAGAAATAGAATTAAACACAAATGGTAATTCCTTTTGTGATTTTTAATGAACTCTGTATTTTTGACGGTCATGAGCAGAAACTTTTCATAGAAATATTTGTTGAGTGATACTATATTGAAATGACTTGTGTAAGTAGATGAATGAGTATTGTGAAGAGCAGATTTGCAGCACTCGTGAGAATTTGTTCATGCAGTCTTTACCAAAAGTTGGGAGGGGAGCCTGTGCTTAGCAGAGTGGAAATGATAGACTTTCTTTCTATTTGGTTTACATACGACGTTCGGAAGTGTTACGAATTATGCTAGAGACTCCTTGGGTGGTCCTATCTTGTAATTTGAAAGTCTTGTATTTCATACATGGATAGTGTAGTGCTTCTGTCTTGATTCTTGATTGGAACCCAGTGCCCAGGGTTGGTAAATTTCTGAGCCACTGACCATCTGCATGACATACATAGATTCAAGCACAGAACAGTCTGGTCATATGCTTGAAGCAACCCTATATATTAGCTGTAGTAAAATCAGTAGTAAAACTCCTGTTGATGTGAGTAGGTCTGAACTCATCCCTCGTCATTTACTGCTTTCTGTTTATTATGTTTGCTCTCCTCTTTTTGATTTTTCACTTTGAAGGAGCATTTTTCTCTTTGTCAGAAATATTGGGTGTTTTTCCAACATCTTCTGTGGCAAGGACTGATGAAAAGAAATCACTTGGTTTGCCTGTGATACCCTCATCTTTTCCAAGTTTTCTATTCAATCCTAGCTCCAACAAATACAATGATTCCCCTGAAAGCTGTGACACACCAATAGGTTTGACTCTTGTTTTTGTACCCTTTGCAGTCTGGTCTTCTGACTTCATTATTGCCTTACTAATATGCAGCTTGCATTTTACTTGTCATATACTTTTTCCCTTCATGCTCCACGAGGGGTGAATTTCCATTCTCTAAAGGATGATAGTTAAATTCCACTAACCCCTTGTATTCTGGGAATTTTGCTTACTTGCCTCTTTTTATTATGGTTCTTTTTCTTGCCTTCCTGTTTCCCTTCTTACAGAGAAATATGCATAACTTTGTTTAAATAGCTCCCTCGTTGTTCATAAAGAATTAAATTTCCTTGCTTTTGACATAAGGATATTTTCAAGAAAGTTATTTAAGAAAAAAATAAAATTAAAGAGATGTTTATCTAAATTGTAGTGTTATATTTAAAGTTCCCTCTCTGCAAAAGTATACACTGAAAATACCGGCTTCACCAGTTTCACAAAATTATGGTCAGAGTTTGCTTGCACAATTTCATCGTGGTACCTATACCTGAAATCTCCTTTTCTGAGTCTCTTTAGTATTACACTTAACATACCAAAGAGACATTACGAATAGGTATATGCAGATGCATATCAGGCAGATTTCACATATGCCCAGCTGTGCACATCTCTTTGGGTTTAGTGAAGTCTTTTTCATAGTGTTTTCATAGTTTCTCTTTAAATCTGTTATTTCACTCTATACTTTGTTAGGAAGATTTTTGAAAATGAGTGGTGCTGAGCATGTCTAGGGACTACTGACTCTGTGCTTTGATACAATAAAACAGAAGAAAATGTACAGAATGAAAAGGGAAGTAAATATTTAAGAACAGGATGATTTAACCGAAACAATATAAAACAATCTGTGCACAATAAAATACTGTCTGATTTTATTTTGAGTCCCTCCTGAATAAGATGATTTTCATCTCTTGGATCAATATGTTTATTTAAATTTAATCAAGGAAGTAGTCTATATGAGTGTATGCTTAATCGATACTCATCCAGTCCTGGGTTCTCTTCTGAGGTTAAGTGCTAATAGACTTTTGGAGTTGCGTAGCATCAAACATACGTTTTGTCATCAACAAAAACGGTACATTATTTCTGTCATGAAGGAGGTGAACAATTATAAGAGTGTAACAAAGTTATGACTAAATAACAACAGAAAAATTTTCCTGGTAGTTTTGATTGTTATGCTACAAAATACAAAATTAAAAGCATTTTTAATACATTCCATCATTTTAGGAACTATATCACCTTTTACATGAGTACATACATCTATGTGAATATATTGTATATACATTAGATCAGAGAGTAAAACATGTTCAGCTATTGTTTCTGTTTTTTGTACAAAGTTTCCATTGATGTCAGTTGGAGATGGATTTGTAAATACAAAGTGTGTAAGAAAGCAGATAATAGTGGAGTTTGTTTCTCTGTTGCTTCCCCTTGAGAGCGTATTATGTTAATTATAGAAGCAGATATGGTATGGTAAGAAAAAAAAACAAAAAAACAACAACAAACTAATTTCTGCCATTCTAATTTTTATCTATGTGTGAGTATTAAAAAAATATTCACCTAAAATGTTAATTATGCTTCTGATTTAGATCAACCATGTGGTTATTGTAGTCTCTCTTCCTTGGCATGTGATGTCATCAGATATTGCAAGCTGAGGTACATTTGTTAAGTTGTATGCTTGGACAGGCATCCTCAAGCAAAGCTGCTTTGAGATGTTGCCAGTTCGGAAGCAATATTCAGCATGGTACTGGGGGGTGCAGTGCTTCTGAACTCCTTTAGAAGACCTGAAATAAAGCTGCACAACTCCCATGCAGTGGTTAAATATCAACTTACCAACTACCAAAATTACTCATGTAGCATGCACTGAACTTGATGCTTTTCTCTGTGAGTATAGTTGATATGCTAGATAAAACTGTCTACTCTTACAGTTGACCTGCTTTTACTCTGCATTTTTGCATCTCCTTTGAGAATTGGTGGTTTGAAAATGTGTTGGTTTCTTTTCTTGACATTGTGTCTAGATTTGTGCATTCTTAATCATGTTGCAGGGACTATCTTGTCTTATATGGATGTGGAAAGGCTTAGTGATACTCTAGGCTGAAAGGTCGTTTACCAGGTTGATCTTGATTGTTTTGATGAAGAGATTGTTGATTTTTTTTACTGATTTCTATATTGAGCTTTTTAATTTGGGTAAGGGAACTGACAGGAACAAATTTTCACAGTAAAGTGCTTGACTGCATCACCTAAGCCCACGGCTGGGTAGATTGCTCCTATCGTTTTCTGAGATATGTATATTTGCTAGCTCCATTTACTGCTCTGTTCTTTATGTAAATGACATAAAGTGTGTGTGTGTTGGTTTTTTTTTTTCCCATTTTTTATTCACCTTAGTTCTCTTTTTTATCCTATTGCTTTGTTCCTGGTCTGTCTACCTCCTGAGGATGTGGAAGTACGTTAGTTCTTTCAAGAAACTATGTTTCATGATTAGCAGTTGGCTGTATCCTGCTTGATGTAGAGGTGTTCATCAGTTCTCGTTTCTACAGGAGTGCTATTGAAGCAAAGGTACTTAGAATGATACTGTCTTCATTTTGCTCATTTGTCATGTAACTGTGATGGTGTTCATTAGCCTAGAGGTAGACTTCCTTTCTGCCCACTACACCAAGAAACTGTTTGGAGACCAGGATGCTTTTCCAGTGCTGCTGAGTGCAGATGGTATTAACCTTCTCTCTGAATATTCTCCTTATGCCTAATAGGTTTTCATATTACATCTGGCACATATATCCTGGAACTGCCTCATTGTGTAGTTCTGTCTGGAAAGCACATGGCGCAGAATTGCAGTGCAGAGAGCCATGTCAATCATTTCTCAGAATAGCTGCGCTTGGAGGACTGTGCTCTCTCTACGGAGCAACAAGGAACTTCTCACCATGAAGTGGCTGTCTTGCAAGTCACATTTCCCTATGGATGTTGTGGTTATTCTTTTTGTTTCCCCAACTGCTGTCAAAGCTTTTTATTCCACTTCAGTTCTGGTTTTGTTTGTTTGTCTATAGACATTTGACACCAGCTTTGCTAGATAGTTGATAACACTTTGACAATAGTTACAGCAGTGTTTGTTTATCTAAATAATACCATGCTGCTGTAGGCTATTGTATCATCATGGTGTTCTGTTTCAGTAATGCCATTTTGTCCGCACCTGCTACTAGAATCAAATATTCCAAGGAGCTTGTTTCAACACCTCCAACTGCTCTCGAGCCTCTGAAAGCAAGCAGCTTGGTCCAGTTCCTGCTCTGAGGTAGAGTGAAAAGATCAAAACCGACATCCCAGATAGATAACATAATGCTGTGCTAGTTTGGTGAGGCACAATAATGGCTTGTGATTGTAGGCATTATTACTTCTAAGAGGCTTCTTTTCTGTGAGCACTGTGTGCAAACTTGGTAACAGTGCCCTGCTTGTGTTTCTTTGCTTATGCTAAAGAATAGCACAGACATTTTGCTCACTTAAACATCTGTATTTGTCAGTGCATGCTCTAATGTAGCTTCTTCTTGGGGATACACAGAAATTCAAACGGACTGCTTTATATGAAACAGTTTAAAAGTGTCTCTTTGTATTAGTTGTGTTGCCTGCTAAGAAGATAAATGACCCTTTTCCTGTGTTGCTAAGTTAACATAGAATTTCCTTCCAGAAAGTACTTGCCATGTGTCAGTAGGTTTTGTTTTTAGTTTTCTTGCACTTTGTGTCATCTCTTGGGCTCTTTGCTCTCCATACCAGTTCTTCTATGTTTTATTATTGGCCTTTTCTTCTCTCTCAGCAGTGTTAAGTATCCAAATGTTCTGGCTGTGCTTCGGGTTCCGATGTCTTGAGAAAAACATTTGCTGCACATTTTGCTGAATAAACGAAGCATGCATTTCAAAGGGAACCTTGCTGTGGTGAAATAGCTAATTACAACTTACTTTATATTTGACCTTCTGCATCTTACATTATAACATGGTAATTAGAAACAATCCTCACTTATGTGGGGGATTTTTTTCTTGAGAAAATTAGCTCTCATTTTCTCTAAATACAGGAGTGCCTCTGCTAGATTAGGTAAGACTAATTATGTTTTCCATTCTTTTGTAATTGACCTGCAAAAAGTGGTTAACAGTTTGCAACTTTATCAGAACACATTGATTCTTCCTTGCACCAAGTTATTGTAACTGTAGTATAAACTTCTATGTAGGCAGGAGCACTTTGTGCAAAGGCATGAGGAGAATATGTTGTCAATAACTTGGTCGACCAAGAACACCCTTAGGTCCTTGCTTGCAAGAAACTCTTCAGCAGAGGTCAGAATGGTTGGGTAGAACATTCCATCAACTAAAATGTTTTTTTATATGGAAAACTAACAGTGCTTGTAACTAAGAGCCGTGTTTCCATTGCCTTTCTGTCTTCTTCCTTAAATTACAAGGGTGAATTTCTGGTAATGTGACAGTCTTTTCCACAGCATCATAACTTAATTTCCACATGGGTATGACTACCTGTTGGTCTAAGTTAATGATGTCTTAGGGGTTTATTACACCTAAACCCTAAAACATTTTTGTAAATCCCTGTTTATATTCTCAAGTTTCCATTGCTCTCCCACATAGCTCTCTCTTCAGCTCTTCCACCCACTCATTCCCAGAAGTACTTTAATTTAAGCCCACTCGTGTGTGGGCTGACTTACCACTTTTCCTTGCTTAGTATGCTCCCTTTCTAGGCTCAGTGTGAAAGAGCAGCTTGATTCAGACATCTTATTTTACTGTCTGTCAGTATTAGAAAGGCAATAGCGAGGCACCTAGATCTGTCTTGGCTGAACCTGCAAGCGTTTCAGTTCACCTGTAAGTTTGAAGCTATTTTACAGTCTGCTAAAGATGAAGCAGGTCAAAACACACATTACAGACAGAAGTAGGCGAAGGAAAAATTTCATAGAACTAGGTATGCATTCAGGAAGCCATTACAGGTTGTCCTTTTAAACTTTAGTGGGAAAGGATGTAGACAGAGATAATGATCGAATGCACATTGTGCATTATTTAGTCATTTTGTGGTACACAGAAAAATTTTGCTTGTCATTTTAAATTGCACAGATCTAGACCTTACATGACCATTTGTTTATTAACTGCAGAAAAAGAAACGATGGATGAACAAATATATGTGAGTCTTGGTGGTTTCCTTTTTTCACTCTTGAATGCTACATTAAAAAAAAAAAAGTTTACTTACAAAAAAAGCAGCAGGGCAACAGTAATTTACATTTCAAGAGATAGGCTGCAATTTGTGGAAAACTAGACTAGTTTATTTTGTGTGTGTATCTTGATTTTATTCTTGTATGAAGCTCGGAGGTCAATCCGGGACACGAGGCTATAACAACTTTGGTTATGAAATCATACATAACTTTGAACTGTAAACTGCAGGTAATGTGATTAAAACTATTAATAGGAAAATACTGTCTTAGTGATTCTGAGCTACTTAGTACATAGTTTTCTGAGTTTCACATTACAATCTAAGCTTAAAGAAAATGATTTCCTATTTCTTATACCTAATTACATTGTTTTTTTTCTGATTTATATTGAAAATAATGCTTTAAAATTTATTTTAGATCAAGATATTAGCATAATAATACATGTGGAGATCAGCATCATTAGTTTTTTAAAAAATAAGGTACTCATAAAACTAAATTTCAGTCCTCCTGCCTGAAGTTTTGCAACCTCAAGATAAATTTTAGTTTACAGTTGTATCTTGTTGCCAGATAGTACTTGAAATGGTGTACGTATTTCATTGTTTATTGAAAGATTTACTCACAGTGGAATGCTTCTACTGACACCTTATGTGCTGTTGTCCTGAAGCAAAAGAAAACCCCCTGTTGTTTCTCTGAGTTTGGAACCTACTACTCTGCTTTGTATAGAACTGAGGTTCTTTCACATTGATATGTGAGCTGTTGTTAACTTCAGAAAAAAACAGCTGATGAAAGAGTAACTTCATCTTATTTGTTACTTTTCTTTGAGATTTAGGTAATTGCCATGTGCTTTGTGTTCTTTATTTATGTGATTAAAGTCGCACGCATGTTTTTTGTTCAGACTGCAGGGAAACGGGTAATTGAGATGACTTTATGTACAAAAAGGAAATAATTGCTAATATTCTTAAAAGAATGACATAAGTGAAAAACCTGCCTCTCTTGTTTTTCTTGCTTCTTGCCTGCTCTTAATCTTTGAATGTGTTCTATTTATTTTCTTTTTTATCTTTATGACTTTTTAATCCCTTTTTATAATCTTCCTCTGATTTTCCACATTGGTTATTTTTCAATACGATTACTTTGTCTACGCTTCCTGTTTCATCCCAGTTTTTTCCCATTCCCATATAATGTGGTATTTTTCTTTCATTCCCTCTCTGTGATGTTACAAAGACCATATGTAATCTTCTGAAGGGTTTACATAAGTAATGTGGAGAACCTACACAAATTCTCTGGTATTTCTATCTAGATGAATGCATCTCACTGAATCTAGATGCTGTTTCAGAGGGTATCCCATGCAGTTTTTTTACAATATCATCTTTTTTTGGTTGGTTGTTTTTTTTACTTATCCACCCATGACCTTTGCACTACAGACCCCTCAGGCCATCCACTACTCTTGATCAAAGGGGCATTCTGTGTTTTCTTTTGCAGAGGAGACTCTTTAAATCTCCTCTACTGAAATAGTTGCTGTTACCACTGATCCCTTCCCTGCCTGAGAACCATCAATGAACTCAAATAAGAATCTTATTGCAGTATGCAAATTCTGAGGCACCCATTTAAAAGCCATCTCAATATGACAGGAAAATGGACCATTCTCTTCAGGTGTTTCACAGCCACTGCAAGTTAGAAATTTGGGAAGTAGTCACGTTTTCAAGGTAGGCATTGGATCATTCATAATTCCTGGACAGAGTTTGATAACTCATGAGCTGGTAATGCTATATATTGTGAATTTTCACCATGATTCATAATGCTTTCCTTTAGAGGCAGAGCAGAGTTTTATCCTAAGAGAAGTGTTGCACTCACTTTCAACTGAAGGTGGTTTTTGCTGCTGACATTTGCAGATACTGCTGACACACTCACATTTCTGAGTGTGGTGCTGCTACTTAAATCTAGTGCGATATTCCTTTTATGTTCAGTTTAGAGGGATGTTTCTCTCTGAGTATCTTGTGAAATGATTGATTTCATCCCAGTGACCATTTTGTGAGTTTTTATTGAATTTCAATTGTTATCCTTTCTACTTTCACAGAGGACGAATTAAGGAACAAGTAGTTTAAGTAACCTGCGTAAGGCAAATATGTATCAAAGCTGACTGCAGCAGCTGGCTGTCCTTAACCCAAGCACACTGAGAGATGCTTGTTTTCTCCTAGCAGCAGAATGCTATTGCTGAGTTTTGTTTGGACGTGATGTGTGCTTTTGGAGCATTGAGTGCTCCATCTATACCGCACCTTTTGATGGGGTTATGGTGCATGGTAGCATCTATTAAGAAACATCTGTTCTTTGGCTTTGGAGTAGCTCTGCAGCTTATTTAAACCTTCCTTGTATGGAGAAACTGGATTAAGGAGTCAAAGATTGGACAAGAAACAATAAAAGTAAAATAAATGCTGCCAGGATTACAACAGAGGTCCAGTGATGATGGTTTAAAACTCCCCACAACCTGTTAAATATTCATGTCTGCCTATAACCACATGTCTTTGGATAATTCTCTGTCCTTGCCTGATACACCCAGTTAATAGCAGAGAAACAGTTGGCTTAGATTGGCCCTGTAGATATGTTTAGCTTATGGAAGGTTACTGTAGTTAGCCACAGATTTTATGAGTGTGCTTATAGTATTACTTTGCTCATGGTAGATTTCAGTACCTCACGTTTCATACTAATTTGCCAGGAAAAATTACTTGCAAGCAATGCTGTATTTATCCAACATTTCATCACCTGCTGATTATTTATTTTTTTTTTTCTAAGCATATGGCTTGGGGAGACATTTAACAAAGGATGCACGCTGTGTGAGTTGCTGTATTTTGTGATTATATTTATTCATTTATTGTTAATTAGAGGTCATGGCACTGTCCATGACATCAGAAATTCCTGTACGGATAACTTGGCTTGGTGTATTGTTTGGTTGTGATATGGCATTGAATATAGAACAAAATTTATGTAAAATAATAATAATAATAATAATAAATTTAGAAAAAAAATGGCTCTAGCAGATCTTTATCACATTGACATGAAACCAAAATTGAAAGATTTGGCTATTTTCTATCTAATCAGTCTCATGAGCAGTGGAAAAGTAGTTTTATTTCACATTAATGTTTTTGTTTTACAATATATTTATATATATATGGACTGTATGCTGATGATTCAGAATTCAGGCAAAAAGGAATTACAAATGTTCCCAAACAATGATAGCTGAAGTACATTGCTGTATATGAGCTTTCAGTTTGATAAATACTTACTTATGAGATCATAAATACTTTGAGGTACAAAAGGTTAATGTAGTGTGAAAGGCTGTAAAACACAGCAAGCAACCTGCTAGATCATAATGATGCATTAGTACCTTTCAGTATGAATGCTTGTGGTTATAAAATCTTTGAGTTGAATTTATTCTGTAATACAGGAATGTAAAGCTGGAGTATCTTCTCTGTGTAGTTGTACTTATCTTTTTGCATTTATCGCTGTGTCTCCCTCTCCGCAGAGGCTGTCCTCTGCTTATAAGTGCACTCTGTCTGAAAATGATGAAAGAAGTGGAAAAAAAGAAATAATATGAAGCACACAGATCTTTTTGGATAATTTAATTTCTGAAGAGCGTAGGTCATAGGTGCACTTGTATACCCAAAATAAATAATGAAGTAGTACTTGATAGTTTTTGACTGCTGTATGTTAATAGGTTTCCATGAGATAAAGTAAGTAATAGTGCACAAAAGAAACAAAATTGTTATAAATTCTATAAAGCTGAATGTTACCTGATAATTATCTTTCAGGAATAGGAGAAATATAGTGCTAAATTGACAAAGTGAGCATTTACTTTATGGTAAAATTGACTTTATCGTAATAAACTATAGAACTTCTCAGTCTTAGAAGTCTGCTGCAGCATATACTTGTGTCCAATATGCTGACGCAGCTAATAATTCTCATTTAATATCTACCTCTCTGAAGTGTTAATTTTCATGCCTTCCTCTTATTCCAGTATCAGAGCTTATGACACATTAGGATAAATTTACTGTAATTAATCTTTTGGGTCAATTCCACTCTTTTCAATGAAGTGCCATGTCTTGGATAAGCTAAATTAAAGTAGTTAATACAATTTGAAATCAAAGATGAAGAACTTTTATTTACAGGCTGTTGGTTGGTACTTGTTGTCAGGCATCTCTGCTCCATGGTAACAAAAGAAGCACTTTCACTTTATACTCTCAATGAAGTAAACCTGTATCTGAAGGACATTTAGTAGTTTTGGAGAATTAAATAAGATGCATGTCTACAGGAAAGTATTTGATAGATTGATAGATACATCCATCTCCTATTGCAGAAGCCTGTTTTGTAATTATTATTATTTTTTGAATGTTAAAAATAGACACGTTCTGCCCTTACTAAGATATAATTAGAAAGTTGACAGTGGATCGAAGAAATATGCCTTTGGTAAATCTCTATAAGACCACATTTAAACTTGGCAAGAGCACTGCAGTACAGTGGATTCTTTCCCAAATACCCGTGAGTGAGAGAACACGAAGTGAAATCTGCATCTAGTAAAAGCATTCATAACATCTCTTCAAACAATGTATTTCTTAATAAATTTTGGCAAGGTTTACTTTACTTTGGAACAGTTGTTCAAGCTTGAAATCCTGATAAACAAGCCCCGATGGACCACTCTGTTACTTCATGTTACAAAGTGCAGGATTTTGATAACACAGAAAAGTTACATATTGGCAGCTTGTAGTTGTAGATTAGGGTATGAGCTTTTATGTGTTGCGATTCTGGCCACAAACTTGCTTTGTTTCTTTTGTTTGATTTTGCTTTAAGTGTCTGCATTACCTTAAAGCAGCTGTAGCTGCTCAGTCATGGACTAGGTGTAGATTTTAATAGTACCTGTTATTTGACGTTTGTATTAAATATCTTCCTCGTGCTACAGTAATCATGGATGTTCTTAATAGAATTGCATGGGGGAGCTTAATTAACCTTCTCTTTCTTTTTTCTTCCTAAGGAAATTAAAAAAATAAAAATACAGAAATCAATGCTGTGGTTTCTAATTTAATGCATCTGCCCCACAATGTCTATTAGAGGCTCTTCACATGAGGAAGTCAAGTGAAACAGAACTGCTCATCTTTAGATCACAATTCATTTTCTTTCAGCTGAAAAGTTCACCTGACTTTCTAATGGGGAAGAGAAAGAGTCCTGTGTATATGCATTAATAAATATATATTCTTCATGAATTTATATAATCTCATAACTACAGTCATTAAATCATATTGGATGATTATGCAAATAACTGAGGGAATTTCAAGTTATGCCTACTGTTTGTGAGCCTCGTGATTGACTGCTTTTCTTTCTTTTGCTCTTGTAAATAATAATAAGTGAATCAATTCTAATATTTTTCTGTAGCTTTTGGGACGTCAGGAAATTTCCAGTCTTTTGGAGCAGGTTATTTCATTACTGAGAGAGAAATGAGCAGACAGTAAATCGTGGAATGGCTTGGGTTGGAAGGGACCTCAAGGATCATCAAGTTCCAACCCTCCTGCCACAGGCGGGGCTGCCAGAAGGTTGTAATTTACAATATTACTTCCCTCCGAAGTTACGAAAGAATATGTGTAAATGAAATTCATGCCATATATCTATAGTGCTGGTGACCACTCTTATGCAAGGGCATATGGATGAGTCACATTCCAGTTGCCTTCCAGGGCTCCCATGCCTTTTTCAATACAACTGCATTTCAGCCACTCAGTCCCCAGCCTGCTCTGGCCCATAGGGGTTTTCCTGCCCAGATGCAGGACTTTAGATTTCATTGTGCTGGATTTCATGAGATTTTTCTTTGCTTATTTCTGCAGACTATTAAGGTCTGCACAGTCCTGTGGTGTGGAAGTCACCCCTTATAGGTTTGTGTCATCATTGTATCAAACAGAAACATAGATTCCATCTGAACAACAGTAAGCTTTATTTATTTACTTATTTACTTACTTTTTAATAGTGAGAGTGACTGAATGCTGTCAGGCTGTCCAGAGTGAGGTTATACTTTGATATACTTTGCCATCTTTGAGCGATTCAAAAGCCGCCTGGGCAACCTACTCTGAGTGATCCTGCTTAAGCATGGGGTTGGCCCTCAGCCACAATGTGCTTTTATGATTTGCAAACTAAACTGAATCCCTTTTCTGAGATTAAGATGAAACTCCTCTATAATAATACCCGAGAAAGCACAGATATAACATTCAGTACTGATTCCTATAAATAGCAAATGTGCTTGAGACAATTATGGCTGATGGCTTCTCTGAACAGGTGTGAGATGAGAATAGGTAGATCTTTTGTTTGCAACATGATAAGATATAGGAGTGAACCAAATAAAACTAATAATAAATAAATTAGCTTTTTTTTTTCTTTTTTTTTTTTTCCCCAAGGAATGTCCTTAAACTCTAGAATTATGTATGTGCTTGAAAAAATACTATCCTACCTAGAAGAAGAACTGCCTTTTGTTAAGTTAGTGTGTGATATCTTTGCATAAAGAGGTAAATGTGATTTATAAAGTGACTTTTTGTGATTCAGGAAACCCTCAAATTCTGTTGGGTTGTTTGAAAGGATCAAGACTTGTGCAAAAACATGCAAGTGAGCAAATGGGAAGTCACAGCAGGAATTCAGGAATAGGTGAGGGGTCAAACAATGAACGGCTTTTATCATATTGTCACGTTTTCTTTCTTTTCATGAGCTTGCACTGTAGCAATCAGCCATTCTCTCACAGTGTGAAACTGTACTCTCACAAGTTCACTCAGCAGTTGGTTGTGTCAACACAGCTCTTACAAAAAGAGAGTTCATGTGCATAACATCAGTCAGGTTAAGGGGAGAATTTCAGAAAATAGAGTGTGTTTATTCCAGCTGAAGGTAAATATTGCTTTCTGAACAACTCTTCATAGCCAAATCTGTAAATGTTCCAACTAAAGATGCTTCACGTATTTCTTTTAAAGAAAATAATATCTCCCAAAGCTGTATAATGTAGTTTTTCTTTAATGATTTTTCAGTTAGACAAACCATGTCAAACGTTACAGCTTTGCTAGGATACAACCATGACTTCATACAAGCTAGCATCACTAACCAAGAGAAATTTCTAGAGTCTGTTCCTAGAAGAGAAAAATTAATGAGCTTACTGTTGCTTTGCAGCTTTTCATAAAATTGATTTATGTGGGATAATACTTCTAAGAATTTTTGAACTAATTTAAATACTTAAGAAAGAATTTCATTCTGTTACACAACGGTGACATGTGAACTAATGACCATGCATAAAATTATAGTTACCTTTCTGTGTATGTTGTTTCATGAATCATTTCATCAGGTATTAAGGTAATAAGTGAGGTGGAGATGAAAACTTATTTAGGGAGTATTTAGTACCCCATTAGTACTCTCTGAGGAAGCTTCATCACTCATTTTCTGTATAATTTATCCATGTAACTCTGATCCCTGAAGTCTTTCTCTGTGGCTTCAGTAAGTGTCCATTTCCTAACAAGTTAAGGTAATCTGAGATAAATCTCTAGGTCAGCTGCTGTAAAAAGGAGCCCGGCTCCAGCTTTCTCTCACCCACCATCAATAGTTGAATAGCTGAACAGCCCACTGCCTAATTGTGTGAAGTGTTAATTTTCAATTGGATTGACAAATCTGACCCAATGCTTGATCTGTACAAGCACTGGTATGAAGACAAGGGAGATGGAAGGGACCTGTGTCCAAAGGTGGTACCGAAGGCAGGACTTGGTTTCAGCTGGCCGTGTAGCCACGTTCAGCTTTTTGTTTCTTTTTAGATGTGTAAGAGGAAACTAACAGCATTGTGAGAGAAATCCAAGAGGTGAACTGTGGTCATAATTTGTGGGTGAAAATTACACCAGCAAGTAATTTTTAGCATTGGGAATATTGATAGCTTTTTGTTTGTGTTGCTGATCTTCATGTGTACGTGCCTGTGCATTATAAAGCTATGCTTCCATTTAGAAGGTTAAAAACTTTTTATCAACTCTAGTCAAGGTTTCTCTGTTTACTTCCATGCCGTTGTTTCATTGGTTGTCTCTCATGTTAGCCTTTCAAGTATTGAAAGAAAATTATCTTTAAGCACTTTGTTTCCACTATTGAAGTCCTTTGAAAGAGCTACAAGAATTACATCAGAAATAGTATTATTATGACTAATAGGTGAAAGAGATACAGCTAAATTAATTGAATGGTTCTTTGTGCCTATGTAATACTGTTTAAGAAATTTACTGTGAATTGAGTTAATTATTTTGTCCTTTGACCATTAAAACATTTCTTAGTGTATATTTAATTTTTAATTTATTTTTTTAAGGATAAAAGCGAGGAATTTCTTTTTAAATTATTGTGACAATGTCACAATAGTTTAGTTTTTGTAGGTGTAGAATGAACTTCTTAAAATGTGCTTACATTGTATGCACTTCTTAGCTAATGAATGTGGGAAGTAGATGATAAGAAAATGATTTTGTTAATTGCTGTTGTGATATTCATGGATGTGATCAGTAGGCAGTCAGAAATATTTACACAATACATAAATGCATTAAAGCAACCTACTATGATTCCTTCTCCAATTTATTGATATGTTGATGTTATCTTGTTGTCCTTAACTAAACTCAGCGATCCCTTAGTTACTCAAAGCTCCATTAAAATCAATCATAAATATTCTTTTGCAAATCATATCCACTCCTTATACTGGTAGGTTTTGTCTAAGTTTTGAGACAACGTATTCAGAATCTGCAACATACATGGATCACCAAAACCCTGTTTGGCTAGATAGATATGAGTGTGCCTTGCATTTTGTCTCAACTTTAAAACATGCATTATGTTAATAAGAACCCAAGAAACAAGCGAACATTACCGCACTTCTGTCAGTAGTGAAATGAAAGAAGGAACTGCAGTTATGTACCAATGGGCTGAACAGTGCAACCAGTGTATTGTTTGGTGCTTTAGAGCTGGGACAAGATGGCCTTATAGAACAGGGACTTTACTACTCTGTTTATTTTGTTTTCAGTGGGCGCTTTGGATAGTCTGGTGTTTTTGTGTATGAGAGCAGGAACTTTATGCCGTTTGTGATATGGAAAGTTATGTAAAAATAGGAGGAGTGGGTGGTGAAATTCTTCTTTTGAGTATTATGCCAAAGTTCTCACACAGCAGAATCAAAAAGGAATTTAATTACTAGAAATATGAGTGTCAGAGTTTACCACTGTGCATGTCTAAAATCTAGAATTCCTAGAGTTAAAAAAAAAAAAAAGTTCACAATTGCATTGGAAATTTAGCAATATCGTTGAGCGAAAACTGTGTTTTCAGTAAGTCCTAAATTCGGTTTTAAATTGATCTTTCCTGACTTTTTTAATAGAATGGTAACTCTCCAGAATCTGGACCCTTTTTAAATGGAAAATGTGCAGTATTATCTAAGCGAAGTATGGAAAGGATTTACTATGCATGATTTTTTTTCTTCTTTGTACACATTCTGTATGGTTACAGTTTTGCTAAGGATGCATATATTTTTTTTTTCTGCTGAACTTTTCTCGATTGCTTTTTTATCAAGTTTACAAATCAAATCAAACAGGTATATTGCAGAGCTCTCTGATATTATTTTCTGCGCTTATAGCACAATGTATTGAATTATACTTGCTCATGTACTGCCGCTGCTATTCTCTCCAGATTGAGAGAGAATGACTGTGGGGGCTGTAAATTCACTTGGCTTCCAGCGCTACTGGTTAAATCAAGAGCCCTATTCAGGCTAGAGAAAAGACAGAGCAAGTGTTCATTACACAAATCAATTTGGTCAAAAGTACAGCACAGTGGGTACTCAACCATTGCTCACATAATATTGTCAACGTAATCAAATAATGCCTCAAACACATTCACAAGCTCTTTCTCTCTGAGAAATAACTTGATTGGTGTAGCAGGGAAAAACAGGTGGCTGTTTTGAGGATTTTTTTTTTCCTTATTTAATGATTTTTTTTTTTAATATAAATTCCTATAGCAGTTTATCCTTATGTGAATATGTATACATATGAGAAACTCAGCATACACTAAGATAGACAATCACTCTATTGCCTTTGTTCTCTTTCTTCATTTCCTGTAAATATTTTATCGTCTGCTATATGTAAAATTAGGTTTTTCTTACTCTAAACTTCACGTGGGTACTAAAAATACGTAAATAATTCGTATTTATTTACAGATTATTGAAATATGGTCAAGGCTTGGTAGAACTTTGTTATTCTAATCTAGTAGGTTTTCTGTGTGACCAAGAAGAAATAATACTTTTATGCTGGTTTTACTCTTTATGTTCTCTTTAGTCTTAAAAAAAGGCGGTTAAGGGACACGTTCACTCTGTGGTAGCATGCAAACAGCTCTTACAGAACAGCATTTATTTGCATTTAAAGCAGAGTTCATGGGTGAAGGATTTCATCTACAACACCATTTTTTTTCTGAAAAATGAAGATTTATCAATGAACAGGAACAGGGGAAATATATTGTAAGCTTGGGTTAACAGCAGTCAGGTCTGAGCCTTAAAAAAAAAAAAAAAAAAGAGTAGTAGTGCAGGATAATTTCTCAAAATAA
Organism: Coturnix japonica; assembly: GCF_054131305.1. Taxonomy (NCBI): domain Eukaryota; kingdom Metazoa; phylum Chordata; class Aves; order Galliformes; family Phasianidae; genus Coturnix; species Coturnix japonica. Next base: position 17,886,778 of record NC_140675.1, on the reverse strand, counting down.
TATCAGGGAGAATTGGTAACACTTGGATATTTGCAGGAAAACTAGACCGGCCATCTTCTCTTAGAATGGGTAGAATGTGTTTTTAATTGATTTTAAGATCTTTACTCAGTGTTAAGTCTTTTAAGAACTTGAGTGAAGTCCTTTAAGAATTTGGCTCCATTATGAAGTCAGAGTAAAGAAGAAGGTGACTGCAGGAATTTCTAGTAAAACACAAAGCCTTCTTAGGTTGAGGTTGCTGGTTTAAATTTCACGGCTTTCCTTAGTGTACGCATAATGGCGCATGGTGATTGGTGCAGTGCAAATGTATTAAACCCTTTAAATAAACTAATCTCTATCAGCTAACTGAGGAATGCCCATTGGCTCTCCTGTGCTTAAAGAGGTTCCATTCAAAGTGAACTTCACTCCCTGAAAAGAAGGTTTTTCTTTCTAAAACTGAGCTAAAGAGACAAAAAATAAACAAATAAATAAATAAATAAATTTGGATTTACTTAGAAAAGAGTAGATTTTATTTATGCTGTTCCTCACGACAGATTTGTTTTAAAGAATAATCCACATGTTTTTATTTAAACTATCTTACATGAAATTTGTATAATTGTGAAATAAGAACCAGGAGACAGTATGCTGATTTGGCCAGGTCTGTCAAGTGAGATGATAGCCCTGGGAGGTGGTATACTCAGAGAGGAAAAAACAAATGTGTAAAAGAAAACTCCTAGAAAAGATTTATAATAATTGATGATGCCTGAGACTCAAAGGATGTTTTTACCTGAGATGTAACTTGCATTAACTTCAGAAAGAGTGATTTCTGCATTCAGACTAGTGAAAGATTTTTGTGTTTCATTTTCCCCTTTTCCCATATTCTGAACTGACAGAATTCCTAGATATACAATAGCGAAGCATCATATGGAAGGCCATCTTGCTTTTACTATTCTGGTATTTTTCAAATCTTTTTTATTATCGCTTATATATTCACAGAGCTCTGTTTGCTGATTTGATAGTAGCAGTGATAAATATTAATGTAACTCTATATTTAGGTAGTGCTATGAACATACTCATTTCATGTAACTTGGCTAGCTCAAGAAGCAGGTATCAGGATGTTAGCTTCTCTTAGGGATTAGATATATATCCTCGTTATTTTGTGGTAAATAGTTTCTCTTTAATATTGATGAGATGGTAACATAACACATCATTTTTATTAAAATAGATACGTATGTAGAATAACGTTGGAGAGAGGTCAAGTGAGAAGTCAACTATCGAAGAGATCTGTGAAAGAATAATAATTGCATGATACTGGGTCATAAGATACAGAAGATTATTTATTCTCTGGAATGACAAATTAAAATTGACATATTTCTGGGCAGAGATGTAGGAGTGCCTCACTATTTTATATGAACGTTGTCCATACCTAAATTAAATTTTTCAGCATTAAACTTGTTTAGCTCGTATATGTCAGTTGAGGTAGAAATTTTTATGGAAAATTGAGCATCTCAATTCCCTATGTGCCTGCAAATGCAATCAACAGTAGTTAAATAGTTCAAGTTTCAGTAACTTATTGTAACATTTATGGCATAAAATGATGCTGGAAAGTTGCAATTATGAATTAGTAAATATCCACAGCAAATGTTTATTACATAATTTTTATTTTTATCAGTGTCTGTCATTTTATAGTCAGTAGGATGCCAAATTTTTCATCCTGTGGTTCCCTCCAGGCAATTCTCATCAATAACTCGCTAAAATGTCTGTTTATCAGGGCTTTTAAATTAGCGGGGGGGGGGGGGGGGGGGGGAAACACGCAAAAAGAAGTAGATAGTTGGTGAAAGTGACCTTTTTGGGAAGATGACAAATGACATAAATCTCAGAGCTGAAAACGAACCTCATACAGTGCTGACTGACATATATAGCAAAAAGCAGTAATTTTCAGTGATGCTGAGAACCTGCAGTTACCATCGATTTCTTTTAGCACAAAGGGTCTGTATTTTGTCTGCTTTCATATCCAGGTGCATTTGTAACTTTATTCCTTGGTTTAACTGATTAGAAAAACAACTTATTTTCTAATGATTTGAACTGTCACACACTGAATTTTTTCTATACCTGTATCTTTGATATTTATGAAGCACAATATGTGATTCTACAAATGCTTAGGAACTTCACAGTCTTATAAATCTGATGCCTCAGGCTTTGCTAATATTTTTTTTACTGTCGGAAATTTTCACCGACTTCCAGCTGGTAAGATTCAATGGATGAGATCTTCAGTGGGCAAATGGAGATATTGTCCATATATGTTGCCCATGACTGTTAGGGATTTCAGGTGATTTGGCACATCCTGCAGTTAGGCCGTAAGTTGAGAATGTACTAGTGATACGTTTTGTGGCTGAATATGTAAGAAGGAGCCAGGAGAGAGATTGTGCAAGAGAGTATCTGAGCCAGTTGGAAAGAATCTTTGAGAGCTACTGTAAAAATCAGTCTTGGTGCAAAAGGTAACAGTGCCTTTCTGCTTTGAATGATTGCTTTCTGTAGAAGTCAGCCTTAGCCAAGTGATTAATAAAATGATTTCCCAAGTGTTAGGGAAACATATCTGTATCAAAAAGGGAAGAAGACAGATAGAGAATCTTCAAGTAAATTAGTTGGGTTTTGGTTTTGTTTTCCCAATCGCCTGCTTCTAATTAGATTTGTTCTGTATTTAAAGATTAAACTACTGATTTTTGGGGCAATTAATGCCTGCCTGTCTCTGTTACCTTGTGGAGAATGAGTAGAAGTATTGGAGAATTGGAGTATAGTAAGCATGTTTTTTGAGAAGAATGAAAACAAAAGTGTTGGTAGGTTATGTAAGCTAAAGGTATGCGCTATCATCTGAGTTTCAATCCTTTGAAAATACTCAAAGTTAATATACCCTTCATTCTTAGCTCTTCAAATTGCAAGAGTATGCCATCAGCACAGTCTCTATTTTGGGAGGGGGTGGCTTCCAAAAAATTTAAAAAATTTTAAAAAAAAAGGAAGAAAGAAAGAAGGCCTTGTGTGCAAAGGAAAAACCATAGATTTGTTGTATTTCACTTACCATAAGGCTTCAACACTGTCACACAAGACGTGCTTATTTGCAGGCTGGGAAATATAGTAAATATGCAACCACAAATAAGTTGAGTGCTAAAATAGAAAATCTGTTAAAGTATCCCACTATCAAAACATGAAGACTTACTGAAAGGAATTGTTCAGGGGTTTGTGCTGACTCAGTGCTGTCCAGTAGTTTCATTGGCAATCTAAATGATGGAGTTTGCACTTACTAAATTTTCATGAAAACCAAACTGGAAAGGACAGCAAGTACATTGCAGGACAGGAATGGAATTCATAACGATGTTGATAAACTGGAGGTATTGTCTGAAAAAATAATGGTACTTAAAAACAAGAATGTGACAAGTTTACACAGGAACAGTAATCTACACTAGTATGGCACAGAAAATCACTGTGTAGTAAACGGACTACAAGGTGTATATGAATATGAATGCAGTCTTGTTGAAGTTGGGGAAAAAATGGAAAGAAATCCACAAAAATAACAGACATAGGGGAAAAGCAAGGACCACCTTGAGGCATAACAGAAATCTATCTTGAAAATATCTGATGCTGTCATTGTGATTCAAGCAACAAATTTTAAGGCCTAAAATAGAGTACAATGTGAGATATTAGGCACCAGCTAAAAGGATATGGACCAAATGGAGAAGTCAGAGAATGTTTTAGGATGTGGTATCAAGGAGGAAAGAATAAAACCACTGGCATAGTTGTTATGCAAAAGATGAGACTAAGGGGAATAGTTTTAATTACTCCTCTGTACATATGGCGTGTAAGAGAAGAAGTAATCTTTTTGAACTCCAGTAATATGGTCAGAAAGGAGACATGATGGAATAGCTGCCTTAGGAGCATCTTGTGTGGTGTTTGGGGGTATTTAACAAGTAAAAGAATGTTGTAGCCACAGTTTTACGAGAGTTTTAATCTCTTGCCACTAAATGTCTCTGAGTGTTGTCCTTCCAAATGATCTTCAACCACATTTGCTCAGATAGGCTGATGGTTTGATGCACACAAGAAGGCTGTGACTGACAGAAACAAGATCTATGACTGTGATGATAATGATGGATTTCTGTATGAACAGCAAGAGCTTGAATCTTTTTTACTCTGACTGATGAGCAGTGGTTTTGACTTTATCTTTCTTGAGAGACATGTTTCAAGAAGTGAATGTCAAACAGCCTGGCATAGCTTGACCATGTGGATACATGATAGATGTGTAACTGTTTTTTTTAATCGGTTTAATTATGTAAATCTGATAATTACAGTTGAGATTTAAAACTGTCTTCTAAGCTAGCTGTGTAGGATGAGTTAAAAAATGATTTTTCTCTTGTGATAGTTTTAGAAGATCTTTAGCTAAATGGCTCTGATGCACTTGTTTAGAAGTGGCAATAGTATGTAATGCATTTTACTACTGGAACTGAATCATAAGTGTATGAATTTGAACATAAGTGTATGAAAGTCTCTCTTGAAAGTTAAACTCGTAGCTTCTTGACATGCAAAGGTAAACCTGATACAGCTTAGTATTCAAAAAGTAAATAAGGTCATCATCCAGACTGCCAGGCCTTTTGTATCACTTCTGTTTAACTATGAAGGATAAATAAGTTGTTGTTTGAATAAAGCATAGTAATTTGCTTGATTGAAATAGGAAAGTTATTAAAAGAGACCCTTAGTGGATCAGAACCTGCATTTGATTGCTTGCTAATCCACAGGCAAGTAGTGAGGCATACTTGCATACTAACTTCAGGTAATTTTTCAGCACACATCAAACACAAGTTTTCTGTCTTCTAGCAGTAAAAATATTCTCTAGAAATGTTATTTCTTTGTGAGTTAAATTGCATTGTAGCTCTTCAGCTCCACAGGGCTTTGAAAGTTTCCTTTTTGGGACTTTACCAGATCCAGATTGTATCCTGTCCTCTGTGCATTTACCTCCTTGGTGTTACTTGGAAATTTTCTTGTAAGCTTCTTATTTCAATTTCAATTTGCAGCTATCCTTCTCCAGATCTCCTAGGCCTGTGTGTATGTTTCTGGTTGGTAGTGCACTTTAGAAAGATACGGTTGTAATGTCACATAATACACTGTACATGTTTTCTCTTTCTTAGACTTCTTTTAAGATATTTGCAGGTATGAATCTTAAATCGTGCCAACTTTCTGAACTTTCTGATTTTCATTCTATGTCGCCCTAACTTTGAGATGCTTTTCACTGGATATTTTAGGCTTCTGTAGGAAGGGTAAAATGAAAAAGAAACACCCAGAAAATAACAGTACCTGGGTTTACCCACTGCACCCATAATTTACAACTTCTTCATTTCAGTATTGTCTTCACAAACCTCATTACTTTCAGCTGATGATATGTCTGTTAAATTTCTCAGTACAGAAGTTGCTCCTGACATTTTGGTATGTTGATAGTACACGATTCAAACCTTCCACTCCTTGTTTCTCATCATTTATATTAATACAGTGAACAGAAATTACTTTTCCCAATTTGCATTTATACTGTAAGCTGATTATATAATTTCTTCCTGGGGCAGCCTTTGTTCATGAAGCTGAACAGCACTTTCACAATTCTTTAATTATCTTCAGATTAATCTAATCGACCTTAAATTCTTTGCAAGTGTTGTATTTCAAGGATTTTCCAGTCCTGCATTCACTACTTGTTCTTGTGTGCTAAATTTCTATCATATTTCTCTCCTTTTAAGGCCTGGATGTGGAAAGTGATCTTTGCTGATTATATGGATGGAATACCTTTCCGAAACTTAAACTCTTGCGTTGGTTTTAGATGCCATGCTAAGAGGTTATTGGGGATTTCTCTCTTCTAACAACTCCTGCTTTATCATTTAATTTATGAGAAATACTTAAGGGTGAACTGTTTAGTTTCCTTGGTTTTGCCCATGAGTTCAGGCAGCAGCAGATCAAAACACTGTTTTAGACTTATACAGGGGTCACTTGAAAATTGCTCTTCAGTGTACGTAATGGTTTGATTTTGTATACGAGCAGCATTGTATGGTGTAAAAGTAGACATCACTGGTGAACTGGTGCTTCTGAAAAAAAGGATAGGGACATCACATCAGCGCTTGATACTGGTGCAGGTGCGAGTCTGTTTCCTTCAGGAAATCCTTACTCCGTTCAGCTACTGGCATTCAGCACTTGGCAGAAATACACTGTAAATTGGATCACTGCAGAAAAACCATGATGAAATTAAGCCTTGAAATTCCCTACCTGTTTATTAATTGGGATCACTTCAGTGGGCTGCTTTTCATAGCACACTTGAACTGAAGGGAGTGGAGCTGCGGCACAATAATGGGGTGTTTTTGTGAGGAAAAAAAATATACATTGAGCCTCATTGAGGACTGAGAGCTTTATACAATATTGCTTTGGTAAATACACAAATCAGCATGGTTGCTACAAGAGCAGACCTGCCATTCACTTATCACTCGTTCTCATTTCTGTCCTGATCTCTTACATGTGTAGTATCCACAAATAGAAATACAGTGCAGTTTCATAGCACTGGTATAAACTGCATCCAGCCTCTTCTTATCCACAGTTGTGTGAGCTATTTCTGTTGCTTGTGCTGAAAAAGGGCAGTGATTGATTTTGAATGAGAAGAATTTAGAAAACAAAATATATAATCTTTCACTGCACTCCTTGTGCTTGTAAACATTGCTCTTTCCAGCCCCCTCACTAAGTTCTTCTTTTAATTTGTCCCAAATTGAGAGCTAATTCTTTTGGGGAGATTAGTGCCCATAGTGAGATTTAGACCTCTGAGTCAGACATCAAAGCTGGATACCTATAGATACACTTAAGAGCACCTGCACTATTTAGGCACATATTGCAAAAAGTCATCAGTGTTGAAAATAAAATAAAATAATTCTAAAGGATTATCCCTTAGAAAGCACTGTTCAACTTTTAATTCAGAGCTTAGTGCTGAAATTGCTAGTTTACATGGACGTATGGCTTATCCTGTCTTCTCCTGAGATACTGCTGCTATTATCTGTCTTACAATGAAGCACACTCACGTTTCTTAAATGAAATCGTATCTAGGAATTTGTCTGTATAGAGCAAGGATAAGAGTTATATGCATTGTACTTTGAGAGCAAAAGATTCAGTTTAAATTCCTCTGTCTAAAATAACTAGGTTATCAAGGTCTTTAAAGAGAAGATAGCAAATGAGCTGGAAGAGAAGATCTCAGAAAATCTCTGTGCAACAAATCACCATGCAACAGTAGTTTATTTTCCTTGATGGTTATTAAAGCAATAATAATGGCATAGAAGTATGAACAATATAGGAAATTGTGTATGTTTGTACTTGGAGAACATTTGTTTTTCCTGGGGATGATGATGCTGAACTTCATTTGCTAGCATTAAGTTTATATGTAGTCATCCCTGATGTAAGTCATGTCTTCTGTTTGAGTTATTTTACCTCCTTACTAGCAGGCTTATTGATACTAAAACTATGGTAAGGTTCATTTTATTTAACCATTTTACTTAAATGGTTGTCCATTAAAATAAATGTGATACCAGCAGGAAATGGGAGATGACTTTTTTTTTTCCTACATAATGTCAAATTTAAACTGTACTGTAACATTAGAACGCAAGGGAAAAATGAATACTTGGAAGAAGAATATGATCAGAAGAAAGAGGAAGCACAGAGTTGCAGCAGTTGTAAGATGATCCTCGTACTTTCATTAGTCTGCTTTCTTTTCTGTTCCTTTTTTATTCTTCCTACCAGAGCTAAAGAAAATAACTGCCGATTTCGCTGACCTGTGCAAAATCTATTCCTATTGAATGTGTGCTGTACAGACAATGATGAATCAGATGTTGTGTGCTATCATTAAAGAATACAACCCATCTATTTCTGTAACACACTGGTGGGTTAGTGTTGGTTAGTTTTGTATTTCAAATGACCGTGTTTCTGTACTTCCTCATCCCTCTAAGAGTTTATAGTTCTGTTTGTTAAACTGTGATGCAAAGCAGCATCCATCTTTTACAAAATTGTGTTTTAAAACTAGGAAACAGTATTCTTGTAAGAAGAGAAAGAAAATGTGTAAAACTTTTTTCTGGGTTTCACTTTTTATCCCAGGCAACCTACTCCGTTGGTTATACTTATATTCCTTTTCACAACTCAAGGCTTTTTCCATAATGGTGGCCATGTATCTGTATGAAATGACTCTCTGGTACCTATTAGTGCTACTTATGAAATGGCAAATAGGATGTCATATGTTACCTACCTCCAGTGTAGAAATCCCAGTGGCCTCAGAATGAAAGTACTGATCTTGTTTGAAAGTCCATAGCTTGCTGCTGTAAATACGCTGTTATTTTGCAATGGAGTCTCCACATCTTTGTAATATGGGGAGGCATTATTTAGAAAAAGCTAAGAAAATCAATGCTGAAAATAATACCCTTCATTCTCTTTGACTTATTCAAAATGCCTATTAACAATATCACCAAATGCATATACTCAGGAAGATTCAGGAAAGTATTTGATTTTCATATCAAATTCTGTTATCCTTCATCACCTTTGCCTGACTGGATTTAAGTCCTTTTCGGTACGTTTGGAGAATTTAAGCCTGCGACTTTATTCACATGAAAATGCAGAAGTGCTTGCAGTGTTCTTTACATTGTTTTGTTTTACTCCTCCAGCAGACAGAAGATGCAGCACAGACCGATGGTCAGCAACAGACGCAATCTTCTGAAAACACAGAAAACAAATCACAGCCAAAACGGCTTCACGTCTCAAATATACCATTCAGATTCCGTGATCCAGATCTTAGACAAATGTTTGGTGTAAGTACTAATGCTTTGTCTATGCTCCTCTATGTTTTCATTGCAAGAAATACTTTTTATATTACAGGCAATGTTGACAGAGATATCTATGATAGACTACTTAACCATTTTCAGTGAAGATTCTCTTTTCATTTAGTTGTAACCAAACATCTGATTTGTCAGTCATAGCTGGGGAAAAAAAAACTTCTGATTCCATCATATGTGCAGATTAGTGCATTCTGTGTATAGCTACCTAGATTGGCTAAAAATACTCAATGGGTACATATTCCTGCTGTACCCATCTGGATTTATATGCTTGATTTATTGATTTTTGGACAGTGCAATGTAAAATAATCAATATTTCACCTCATGAGCAAGAGAACTCAATCTCTAAACAATAAGACACCGGCTGGTTTTAAGCAAGAAATCCAGGCGTAGGAATCCTTGCTTATTCCCATAGGAATTATAGACCTGTAGGCTTCTAAGCTTTTTGACATTATAATTCTCTAAGTCTCAATTTTTGCTTTTGCTCAGGCCATCAGCTACCTTCGTGTGCATTGACTGTTTCACAAGTCTCATACGTGCCATCAGTTCTAGGCTCATAACCATGGAGAGGTTAGACCTGGTTTCTTCTCCCTACTCCAAGAACTATTAGGTTTATTTTGGAAACTTACTAAATAAAATCTGGAATTAGTACTTGAGCAGCTATTAGAACACAGACTTTCCTTTTCCAAACAAGTACTTCCCAGTATTTGTGTATCTCTTGCTTTCTTCTTTCTGACTCACTAAAACTTATGCCTCTTCTGTGCTACAGTTCATGTCACATAGCACAGCATAAAGTACATACGTTGCTCCAAAAGTAATGCCTTCTTTTTATTTCCATGGAAACTAAAACAACTGCTAATAACATAATTGCATGATTTGTATGGTGGATGTAGGACAGTTTAGCCAAGAATGGCAATGTGTTCCACAGTCTACAAGTTGGCATGGGGCCTGGAGTTACAAGATACTGTGTTGCTAGAGAAAGGTCATCTTCTTTTCTGGTCTGATTCTGTAAGTTCTAGTCAGCATCCTGATGTAGCGGTCAAATTTGATGGTTTTTCTGGGTTCCGTGAGAACCAGAAGATCACCCTTTTCCTTTTGCAAAAGACAATACACATTGCTTCATCCACTGAAGGCTCTGTCTTGAACTTTTTCTTCAGTGGGGAATTTACGTGTCAGTACTCTGTGGACTGCCATTTTGACTTTGGCTTATAATAGTAACATTTCATTTCACTCCCAATGATGATGCGATACAGCAAACATTCACCTTCAGCCTTGTGTTGGTTCAACGGGTCTTAAAAAAAACTGGTGTATGGTATTCTTTCTGTTTCTGTGTGAGCATTAGTGGGACACACCTGACACAAACTTGGTGATATTCCAACCTTGCCACCATTTCCAATGTGTTGACACCAATATACAGCCCTATGCACAGTTATCAGGTTGTAGTCCATCAATTTGCATGGGAGATCTGACCATGATGTTCTTCATTTTGTGGGTCCACTGTTTGCTCTCCATAAACATTTAGTTTATGGACACTTTCAGGTCTTCCATAACATTCAGGTCTTCCATAATCTTCATGTACACTTCCAGGTCAGATGCCATTTTGTCAGAGTGCCTCACTGCTACCATCTGTCACAAAATGTCACAATATGGGTGGAAAGGTTCAACTTCTGCTGCTCTTCCGCCAAAATCCACCTCTGATATTGTGGGCCAACATAATAAAATAGGAGGCATTACTTTGGGAACAGCCCTCATACTACATGCCACTTTCTTTCTCTGGATCTCTCATGTTTGGCTCAGACTTATTCTTCTAATGTTTTTCTGTGTGTGTTAAGACCTTCTTAGTATTTGGTTATATGAAATGAAGGAAATGTTCACTAGAAAGAAGAATCCTGTTATGGTATTGTGAAATCTTGATGCCTGTGTTCCTGTATCTTAATCTCTGCAACTTCCCTTTAACCCTCTAAAAATTAACACTCTAGAGGGGGGAAAAGGTATTTAACTTCAACCAAGTAAAACAGATAGATTTTATTTGAAAGTACATTAAAGGAAAAGTTTAGGAATTTTGGTTAGTTATATTTACAAATAAACAACAATTACATTTTTTCCTCAATATTTCCGTGTCTTAGTTCTTAAGATATGGTTGCTGGAGTTTTCCAGTTTTAGATTGACTTAGAAAACTTTTAGCGTCCAATGTGATAGAAAAATTGAATTTCTGCAAATGTGAGAGAAATGAAATATCTGAAATGATAAAGCTGCATCTTGATTGTGTTATGCACGTGGCAGATTATTATTTTTTTTAATGTTGACATGAATAGTGCAGAGAAGGAATTGTTTAAACAGCCATTGTCTTCTTATGGGCTAGAATAGCAGTTAAAATGTTAGTTAACTACATTGTGAATACAAGAACATAAAATAAGACAAGGGATAACAAACAATGTTTGATTTTAATAACTAAGATGAAACCACTTATGAAGTAAAGAAGTGCTCTCCTTTCTGTCCTGTTTGTTGTATCTTAAAAAACTGCAGTACTGGTTGATTTCTGCAGTTCCTTGCACCACTGATAGATTGTTCTGCATTTGTCTGCCTCTAATTTCTGCCTTTTTGTTTAATCATTGTTTATGTCACTTACTAGTGTTAACGCTGATCAATAGAGCACGATAATGACATTAGAAAAAAAAACAAACAGAAATGACCCACTGATGTATTTGAGTGTCACATCAAAAAAATGTGCCATCTACAAAAGTGCTCCTAAATGTTGTGTGAGTCAAATATTTGGTCGGGTTTTGTGTGCATGAGCAATGCCTACATGACTGCACTATTGGAAGATCAATGCATTTAGGAGTTAATATAATATTAAAGTGTCCTACTGAGGGGGAAGATTCCTCAAAACATAATTATCTATTCTAACTTGCTAAATTACACTTTAGGAAGACAAGAATGACACAAGGAATAAAGGATATCCCTTTTCAGCAATGGTGAGGAGAAATCCTTGATCCCTTGAAGCTAAAACTCCCAATTGACTCCAGTCTGTTCCTGTAAGGCAGAAGCCTGTTCTGGAAAGCAATGACAAAAAGTCTTCTGAAACACAGGTTCTTTAGAGGATGTGCTGACCAGAGGGTGAAAGTGTTCATCCAACCATTAATCTTGTCTTGTTAGTGATATTTGATCATATACTGATCAAATTAACCCAATAAGCATGTTACGCTTTTAAGAAATCATTGGTGGCAATTGAACTGGATGAATTAACAGGAAGTAACCACAAAAGACATTTTAGATTTGCAGTTCCCTGTGTTTACAGTTCAATGATGACTGTCAGAACATCTCAATAAATTTGACATCCATAAGTGAATGTGTGGTATCCTAGTGACGTGACATACCTGATTTAATGATACTGACTACTCTTCAGTGTGTCTTTTCTGCTGCTTGGCTGTCCTTGATTTTCTATTCTTTAATTTTTTGATACAGTGCATCAATTTACCAAACAAACATTTGTAGTAGTGATGATAGAAGTGATGAAGTTATTTTTTTATTTTTTCATGTTACTTTTCTATTTCTTTGCAGCAATTTGGTAAAATCTTAGATGTTGAAATTATTTTTAATGAGAGAGGCTCAAAGGTAAGCAGTTCAATTCACGCAAAGATGTTTTATTTTTAGTCTGTTGAATGTACTTTTAACGAGTAAAAGGAAACAACTGCACTAATGTAAATAATAAAAATAATAGAAACTCCATGTTTCTGAAAAGTGCATTCTGATTTAGATTGCAAAGCAGAAAGAAAATCATTGGACTCATTTTACATATTCTGAAAGAAGTAATATTAACTACTCTAATCTGTCACTTGTTTTATGGGAATGTTGATTTCTGCTTTCTTTATTATTCAGTGGTTGTTACGTGTATTTTATGAGTCCATATTTAAAGATATTTTAGGTGAGTTTGTATTGGTGTAGTTTTCTTTTTCTTCCTATTGGAAGGAAAGATGATAATACCTACTAACTATCTCGTTCAGTAATCAAGTGAGAAAATACAATTGTTACACATTTTTTAAGTGCAGATGTTTTCCTCTGTAGTAAAAGCTTAGTACACCAACCCTTTGAATGTTTAATCAGTTATTTGATTAAAAGTTTTCATTATACTGAAAACATTAAAAATAAAAAATTCTGAAGTTTACTTTGCCTTTAGTATATACAATATACTCTATATTTAGAAATCAGTCAAAACAGAATGATTGTGCCTGCATTATCTTCATTACCTTGTTCTAAGCAGCAGCCAATTTCCCAGTATGCTTTATCTATGATAGCAGCAGCAGTATAAGTTTGTGTATGACATCTGCATGCTATCTTTTTCCTTTTTCTCCCATGTTAGAAAACTATCATGTTTGACTATTAATGTTTCAGTCTGCCAGCAACTCTTACATACGATTTATTATTAGTCATTGTTTTCCATTATTCTGTGGTCTTTCATCTTTTAAGATGAAACATATATCATAAATCTCTCTGAAATCAGATAATTTTTTATTTTTTTTTCTTTCATGTGTTAGTATTTAATCTATATATTTAAGACTGTCCCTTCTCCCATTTTTCCTCTTTCTTTAATGGAACACTTAGAATTTTCTGGTCAACATTCCAGAATTATTCTGACATTCATTAATTAGTTCCCTTACCTACTATTCCAGATCCAATCTGAACACTTAGCTGTTTTTTCACTAAGCAACCAAAACCTATGGAAATTAGTGGCTTAGGAGAAGGTCTTTTCAAGTTGGCGACAATCTCCTATCTTGAAATGTATCATCATTACATTATGAAGGTTGAGTAGTTTTTGCAAAAGATGTTGACTGTGCAGAACCTGTTCCTACCAGATAGTTTTATAGATTTCAAATGACATCCCACACTTGCCACCTTCAATTCCTTCTGTGTGGAAATGAGTACAATTTGTAGCAGGTTATGCCTTTGTTCAGTCATTAAATCTTGCATACCCAGGACTTCAAGCCAGCATAAATTTGTCTTTTGGGGAGGTGGGGGATATACTTGCATGTATAACTTGCAAGTGTCTGTAGTTATGAAGCATTCAAGGTTATAGAAGTTTGTTTACTTGAGTTTATTCAAGTAAACTTGCAAAGGCATTGTGTAGTGCTAACGTAAGAATTACTTCAAAGGGTTGGTGTACGTTTCTAAAATGTTTTTTAATGTCTGATTTTGAAAAGTATTTACATTTTTTACATGAAATATTTTTAAACAGTGCTTATTTTAACTTAGTCTAATAAAAAGAATTTTAATAGGATTGGAAATGTTTGCTTAGCCTGATGTTATCAAGTGAAGTATTTACTCTGGGGGGAATTTAATATTAGTTGAGTGTTCTCCTGTCCCATTAACATGGGATTCTGGAGCACTACCAGTTGCATGTGGGAGGTAAAATATAGAAATAGTAAATGAATCAGTTAAAGTTACTCAAAGCGTTTTCATTTTTATTCCTTTACCAGAGTTTATTTTTCTATTCACATCATGTGATTTTATTTGATCTGTTAATACAAGGAAGTTTTATTTTTTGTTCTGAAACTACTTTTGTTGGTGGTTTACTTTTCTTTTCTTTTTCTTTTTCTTTTATAAAAAAATAAGTAAAGGCTGTATAGTTTGAAAAAAGTTTAAGTTACCCTAGTGTTGCATGGGAACAGTGTTTCTTCTGATCACAACAGCATGATTAAATAGGCAATGTTTTAGAGTATATTGACATTCAGTGTTGAATTTTGTGCACATGTTTTTTTTTTATTATTTTGTTGAGATATCTGCATGCTGTAAAAATGTGATTCATTTTCTTTTCTCATTAGTTCATTTTTTTTTTTTTCTATGTGAAGACACTGTAATTTCTTTTGTTTTAATTTTCTTATTGTTAGATTTATTTTCCTCTGTAGTGACACGTAGAAAGGTATTTTTGGTATCATTCTTTGAATTTCTCAGAGGGTATTATGTAATTGATGACAGAAAAAAAAATCTGTTCACATTTGTCGCTTATTTATTGCACATCTCTATACAATTATAATTTTTCTAATTTGCATGTTACAGAAATGAAGCAAGGACGAGAAAATATTAAATTAAAGAGAGAGAACATAAGCAAACAAGTGGTCGCTGACTGAAATAATAATGTGCATGTTGTTTTCCCCCCTTCTCCCTCCTGCATGCAGGGATTTGGTTTCGTAACTTTCGAAAATAGTGCTGATGCGGACAGGGCGAGGGAGAAATTACACGGCACCGTGGTAGAGGGCCGTAAAATCGAGGTGCATGTTCAAAATATTTTCCTTTTCATCTTTTTTATAAATGTCTGCTTCACTCTCATTTGTTGTTTCAGATGCATCATTGGTGTCTTCTGTGTGCTCCCCTTCCCCCTTCCCATTGTTTATATATATATTTATATATAAAGAGAGAGAATCTGGCCTTACTTGGGTTTTTTTATTATTATTTCTTTTGTAATTATTATTATTATCATTATTGCTGAAAGGTGGAATTGGAAGGAGAAAGAAAATAAAGAACTTTAAGATTTTGAAGTTATTATTTTGGATATTTTGTGAATCAATGGGTGCAGTAGATTCCAAAAATAAAAATAATTTAAAAAAAAAAAAACAACCAGCCAACAACAATAACAAAAATTGAGAACAAAAACAACAACAACAAAAAATACTGTGTGACAGACAAAACAAAAACGAACAAAAGGTTGTTTTTTTTGATTTTGTTTTGGTTTTGGTTTTGTTTTTTTATTTTTTTATTTTTTTCTGCAGGGTTGATGCGGGATCCACAGTGGCTTTCAAAAAATTCAGATTGGAAAAGAAGCATCCAAAAGGTGTACAAGAAAAAGAAACAAAGCCAGACTAGAGACCGACTGATTTTAAGATTTCGTTTTTCTTGAAAGCATCAGGCTCCTTTGGCTAGATGGCCTGAGCCGTTCGTATCTATTAAAGAAACAATACAAACTCGTTTTAGTACCACTGGATCCCCTTCAATACTGCCTCAGTCGTATTTGTTAGAATTAAAAAGAAAAAAAAAAGAAAGAAAAAAAGAAAATACCAATTGAAAATGCTGTCGTCTTTTGAGTAAGATGTTGCATATTTTGCCTTTTCATTTTCCCCCTTCGACGGTAGCGCTTAGGGCCCTCACCAAACTCTCAGTAACCATGGTAACTGTATACATACCCATGCTGGCGATGGTGCTGAATGGTAAGTGGAGAAGTCCATCTGCCGTTTCACGTATTTAGCGCTGATATACCACGTGAATTTTTTTGACTTGTTGTATTAAGTTTTCTTGATGCTACATTTTTTTCTATATTGGTACGCCTGTAATTGAGTGTACGTTTTAAGCAAGCCTGGGAGGCACTGATTGGATTGAGGATATGACTTCGTGCACATCTTACTCAGATTGTTAACTCCATATTGTGTTAAATAATGCACCCTCTTTTTATCCTTTTGTTAGCTGTGATTTTAAAGCTTGAATGATTTTGTTAATTCTTGCAATGAAAAAGGCTCTTGTTCCAAGTGTTGAATGCTAGATGTTGCTTTTCCAATGGTACTTCTCTTCTAAAGGGTTATGTTGCACACTGCTAAAATTCGTTTGTCCCTTTTTTTGACATTTTCTTTGTTTCCTTGTACCTTGTCTATTTCCCTTCTACTCCACTGCATGTTCCTTCATATAATCTTTTTTTTCTTTTTCTGTTTTGAATATTTATTGTATCAGTGTTATCATGGAATACAAGCATGCTCTTAAGTCTTAAATTATGCAATACCTTTTAATTTGCTTTTAATGTCTTTTTATTAAAGTTTAAATGATATGACTTTGCTTTATTGAAATGATTTGTAAGTTTAAATGGTTATGAAAGTAAATGTAATTATAAATAGTATGATTTTGTTATGCACCTGTTGCCTTCTATAAATTAAATTGCATTTTATTTTTTACATGACTAATAGCAATGATAATGCATGCATTTAATAATACCACAGGCCATCCTTGTAACCCTTTCTAATCCAGTGTTCTATGTGCTTAGGTAAATAATGCAACAGCACGTGTAATGACAAATAAAAAGACCGTCAACCCTTACACGAATGGTAAGTGCATGATATCTCACCGTGTGGTTTTTATGTCAGTGCATGTGAAACCTCACATCTCCTTGGGCTCATGCTTTATCCAGCAACCCAGAAGGAAAACCCATTATGGCTGGACTTAATTTCCATCCTTGTGAACTTTCTCTAACTCACAGGGATGGGCGTAGCATGGAGCATTTTGCCTGTCTGGAATCTATGAGTTTAACTACGGCAGCTTCTGTATAGGAAAATATACCCAACAGCATTATTCTCTTCTAGCTTTGTGCGGTGTTAATGTTGTAACAAACGAACTGATCAAAGGATTCAGTTTTACTTGGATGGTGGAGGAGAAAATGGCTCTGTTAGGCATGAGATCCTTTTTAGTACCCAGGCACATATCTGAGCAAGGATATTTCTTTTGTCTTCCTTATGTGCTTTGTTAGAATCAAAGGGCAACTTACAACTGAATGCTGACTCCAGCTTTTTTTCCATGGACTAATCTAAATTCTCAGTTGCTTAAAAGAGTTATACTGATCTAAAAAGTGAAGTTAATGATAAAAACATAATCTACAGCTAATGAAGGTGTTTGGAGACAATATATTTTGAACATGTTTTCTTTGGCAACGTTTTATTGTGTGCATTTGCTAGTTCAGAAATGCTAACAAGTTCCTAACTCATAGTCAAATGATAATACATCAATTGAAGTTAATTGCAATTACGTTTTCCTGTTTTACCAGAATGTGTAGCTGTAATTATTTGCTTTCCAATTTAATTTAGCTTTTCCCATCCAGTAGAAAGCAGATGAAATCTGCACATACATCAATTACAATTTCTACATTTAGCTTAGACTCTTTACCGTTTTGGAATATAATGAATCTTATTTTCTGTATTTGAGCACTCATTACTGAGATTTTTCTAAAAGCCACAGTAAACAGTGACTTCATTTTTTTTATTTTTATTTTTTATTTAAAGAGTCATAATTTTATCTTAATGTGGTAAAAATAAAATAAAGTGACAGTTTTCATTTGGCATGCAATAACTGGGCAAGTTATAATGATATGGAGAAGAAGAGCCTTGAAATTCCTAGTGATTTTTCAGAAAGTATTTTCTTCCTCACTTTGTATGTAGATGTGTAACTTGCCAAATGATGCAGATGGGAAATCTCCTTCATTATTATTGACTTTAAAACATCTCAGTGAATCTAACAGGAGAGACATGAAGCTTGAATGGATCACAAAGCAAGATCTTGTTACAATAAGGAGCTATATTAAATTTATGCATATGGTATTATGAACTTATCCTGCTATACTGTCAAGATAAAAATATAAAAGTAGATTTGATATCAGTGATGACATATATTTTGTATTCATATTATGCTAAAGCTAAAATACGTATCTGTAGCATGTTATTCATCAACATATCCATTGTTAGTGGATGGTCATGCTGGAAATTAGATTTTAGGTATCTGATTTTAAGATTCACCTTTGTGTACTGCACTGCTCTTGTGTCATACATTGTCATTTATTTATATCCCAAACTAGATAACTTGCTGTTTAGTATTTCCCACTTGTACTGTTTTGTGTCTGTGATTCTCCAGCCTGTTCTATCTTGATGAGATCTCCAGCAGAACTGTGAAGCATTTTGCTAAGTGCCTAAAAATTAGAATTTGTTTTTGCAAATCTATACATCCAAGGGTGTGCATATACACACAGGATGATCTTCTCTGATATTCTTCTTTTGATGGGTGTCTACATAGCAGACTAGTTGTAGTTCATAGATGCATATTTTTATAACTTCTGTTATTGTCTCAGGTCCCCTAAGTAAATCCAGAAGTAGAATCATGTTTTCCTAGCACAGTCGTTACAACTAACAAAGCATCACAGGCCCTGTGTCTAAGGGAAGGCTGTGTACTGTGTGTACCTGGAAGAGTAGCATTACGTGTAAGGACTCAACAGCAATTCTTTGGAGTGTTGCCTGAACAGATGGCACAGAACATCTCTTGGTTCTGGATTGCTTTTAGGCCAGCTGTACGACAGTGGTTATTTAAAGCAAAGGCATTGCCTACATTGGCCAGTGTAAGAGGTTGGCAGAACATGACTGAAGCATTTTCATATAAGCCAGCTATTTCATTGTAATATGCCACCTGTACATGCAAGTTGTGTAGCCATTTCTGATACATGACTGTGTTGTGCCATTTCAGTGCAGAGAGTCTGAAGTACAAATGCAATTTGGGGAAAAAGTCTCTGGCTCAGAAAGTGCACAGATATCTTTTCTGTCACGGTGGACTGTTCTTAACAGTGCCTACTCTTTCATTTTTTATCTGAAGTAGAATGAAAATGCACATTTTATTGCCTTGTAATATACCT